>NC_045609.1:67426762-69926762 GCF_009762305.2 Zalophus californianus | reverse complement strand
TGTCTCTAGAATGTCATATAATTGGAATCATATAATACGTCCTTTTAGACTGGCTTCTTTTACAGTATTTATTTAAGGCTCATCCATGTCTTTTTGTTGTTTGATAGCTCATTTCTCTTTATCATTGAATGGATGTACCACAGTTGGTTTATCTAATCATTTTTAAACTTGTAGTTTCTTCTAGTTGGGGGCGATTATAAATACAGCTGCTATAAACATTTAACAGTCCAGGCTTTTGTGTGATTGCCAAATCATATGGTAAGGTTATGTTTAGCTCTGTAGAAGAACTGCTAAACCATATCCCTAAGTGGTTGTTCCATTTTGCACTCCCACTATCAATGAATGAGAGTTCTTGTTGCTTCATATAGTGTCAGGTTTTTTTGGACTTTAGCCATTCTAATCAGTGTGTCTCATTCTGGTTTTAATTTGAAATTTTCCAGTGACAAGTGATGTTGATCATCTTTTCATATGCTTACTTGCCATTGATACACTATTTTTGTTGAGATGTCTATTCAGATCTTCTGCCCATTTTTTTTTTTACTGAATTGTTTTCTTATTGTTGAGTTTTAAGGTGTTCTTTGTATATTTTGAATACAAATCCTTTATCAGATATGTGTTTTACAAATATTTCTCCCAGTCAGGGTCTTGTATTTTCATTATTTTAACAGTGTCTTTCAGAGCAGAAGTTTTAAATTTATTAAATAATCTAGTTTTTCTATCATGGATTATGCTTTTTGTGTTATATCTAAAAATGTGTTGCCAGGCCCAAGGTCACCTGTATGTTACCCTATCTTCTAGAAGTTTTGAGATTTTGCATTTTACAGTTAGATCTGTGGTCCATTTTGAGTTAATTTTTATGAAAGGCATAGGTCTATGTCTAGGTTCATTTTTTTTGCATATGGACATCCAACGGTCCAGCAGGGCTTGTTGAAAAGAATATCCTGTTTATGTTGAATTGCCTTTGATCCTTTGTCAAAGATTAGTTGACTATATCTCTATGGGTCAATTTCCTGGACTCTCTGTTCCATTAATCTATGTGGGGTTTTTTTTTTCAAGTTACATGCTGTCTCAATTATTGCAGCTCTATAGTAAGTATTAAAGTTGAGTAGTGTGCATCCTACAACTTTGTTCTTCAGTATTGTGTTGGCTATTTATGGTCTTTTGCCTTCTATATAAACTTTAGAATCAGTTGGTATCTATGGAATTGCTGAGATTTTGATTGGGATTTTGTTGAATCTATAGATCAAGTTGAGAATGATTGACATCTTAGCAATGTTGTCTTCTAATCCATAAACTTGGAATATGTCTCTGTATTTTTAGTTCCTCTGATTTCTTACATCATAGTTTTATACTATTTTTTAAAGATTTTACTTATTTGAGAGAGTGAGGGAACACATGCAGGGGGATGGGGTAGAGAGAGAGGGAGTAGCAGGCTCCCTACTGAACAGGGAGCCCATGCAGGACTTGATCCCGGGACCCTAGGATCATGACCTAGCCAAAGGCAGATGTTTAACTGACTGAGCCATCCAGGTGCCCTATAATTTTATAGTTTTTGTATATAGATGCTTATATATTTTTGTTATATTTATAATTAAGATTATTACTTTGGGGATTTATTGTCAGTGATACACTTTAAATTTTAAATTCAAATTGTTTATTACTGGTAGATATGAAAGCAATTGACTTTTGTATATTAACCTTTATTCTGTTACCTTGCTACACTTGGCTATTAGTTCCAGAAGCTTTTTGATTTTTTAAAATCAATTCTTTGGGTTTGTATACAGATAATCAAATTATCTGCAAACGTGGACCATTTTATTTCTTCCTTCTCAATCTGTATGCCTTTTATTTCCTTTTTATCTTATTTCACTAATTAGGACTTCCAGTATGATGCTCAATAGGAGTGGTCAGATGTTACATTCTTACCTTATTCCCAATCTAAGGAGAAAAGCATCAATTTTCTCACCATTAGTTATGATGTTATTTGTAGGGTTTTTGTACATATTCTTCCTCAAATAGAGGAATTTCCCCTCTATTCCTACTTGCTGAATGTTTTTATTACAAATTGGCGTTGGATTTTGTCAAATGTTTTTCTGCATCAATTGACACAGTCATAGGATTTTTCTTTTTGAACCTATTAATGTGGTAGATTAATTTGGCTAATTTTTTAATGTCAGGTCAGCATACCTGAAATAAATCTTGCTTTGTCATGGTGTATGCCATTTTATCCATTGTTGGGTTTGATTTGCTCATATTTTATTAAAGATTTTTGCATTCGTGTTCATCAGAAGTACTGGTCTGTAGTTTTCCTTTCTTGTAATGCCTTTCTCTTGTTTTTATTTCCACTTCTATTTTCTGGAAGAGATTGTGGAGAACTGGTTTCATTTCTTCTTTAAATGTTTGAATTCCCCAAGAAAACCATCTCAGCCTGGTGCTTTCTTTTAGGAAGGTTATTAGTTGCTCATTCAATTTCATGAATGGATATAGACCAATTTGGATTATCTATATCACCTTCTGTGATTTTGATAGTTTATGTCTTTCAGGAATTGGTTCATTTCATCTAAGTTATCAAGTCTGTGGGCAGAGAGTTGTTCATACAACTCTTCCTTTATTATGTTTTTAATATCTGTGGGATCCGTAGTGATGAAGCTTTTTCATTTTTGCTATTGGTAGTTTGTTTCTTCTCTCTTATTTTCTTGTTTAACCTGGCTCCAGGTTTATAATTTTCACAAGGTAAGAATGTAGCCATAACCCTAGACTGCTTTCTTATTAGATAAGAAAAATTTCAAACCTTTACTTTGTTTGAGCCATAGCTTTTTTTTTACAAGTCGATGACCTTCATCCTTCATACTACCCCTCCATCTCACCTCTCGTTCTTTGTGAATCTCCTGTCTCTCCTAAAGTTTAAGAGTTACATACTATCTTGCCGCCTCTTTTCTCTTTCTTCCCTCCTCCCTCTTGTATTTGTCCTATCAATTATTTCTATCAATTGTCACCTAACACGGTAGATACTAGATAAACTGGTTGAATGAATGAATATGTTATCTTGATTATAAAAATCCATCGCCAGTATCTGTACCATGAATCAACTCCTAAGAGAAACTGACATGTATGTCCTTACCTTACCTCAAGATTAGAAAATTTCCAAAGCAAAACCAAGGCTTGAATGATTACCAGAGTCATTTGTCAAAGCAAGTACTTTAGCCAAATACTCCGCCCCCAGCAGGACATATCTCTGCCCAAATTATCTGGATAATTTGTTTAGTCTTCCAGTTGGCTTCTGTATGGCCTCCTATGGTCCTTCTAAGCTCCCAAAGCTAAGCTATGCCAGTCCTTGGCTCAGGGGTAGAATGCAGGTAAGTGAGGGTGGAAAGCACTGGAAATCTGACAGCAAGGTCTAAAGGCACTTTTTCTGGGTATTTCTAGGTGTTTCCCCCCCACCCCTGGGAAGGCAGGGGAAAAAATGTAAAATGAAAAAAGAACCAACCTACATATTGTATTTCTCTTCTTTACACTTTTCATTATCTGAAGTTATATTTTATTTTTCTTTAAGCTTGATTTTCGAACTCTCCCTTTGGATGTGAGCTCCATGAGGGCAAGGGCTATCTCTGTCTTGTTATTCTCTTAACATGAAAACTTGGCACATAGGGGATGACCAATAAATACTCCTCAAATGAATGGGTGCATCAATGAATGTTTCAAAAATAAACCAAGAGCCTCTGAGGCAAGCACAGCTCCCTTCTGTGGAGTTTTGTGTTGGATGTAGTGAAAAGAAGGCCCATATGGACCCCAGTGTTCATAGCAGCAATGTCCACAATAGCCAAACTATGGAAAGAGCCGAGATGCCCTTCAACAGATGAATGGATAAAGAAGATGTGGTCCATATATACAATGGAATATGACTCAGCCATCAGAAAGGATGAATACCCAACTTTTACATCAACATGGATGAGACTGGAGGAGATTATGCTCAGCGAAATAAGTCAAGCAGAGAAAGTCAATTATCATATGGTTTCACTTATTTGTGGAACATAAGGAATAGCACGGAGGACATTAGGAGAAGGAAGGGAAAAATGAATGGGGGGGGAATTGGAGGGGGAGACGAACCATGAGAGACTATGGACTCTGAGAAACAAACAGGATTTTAGAGGGGAGGGAAGGAGGGGTCTGGGTTAGCCTGGTGATGGGTATTAAGGAGGGCACATATTGCATGGAGCACTGGGTGTTATATGAGAACAATGAATCAGGGAACACTACATCAAAAACTAATGATGTACTGGGGCGCCTGGGTGGCTCAGTCATTAAGTGTCTGCCTTCGGCTCAGGTCAGGATCCCAGGGTCCTGGGATCGAGCCCCGCATTGGGCTCCCTGCTCAGCGGGAAAGCCTGCTTCTCCCTCTCCCACTCCCCCCTACTTGTGTTCCTGCTCTCTCTCTCTCTCTCTGTCAAATAAATAAATAAAATCTTAAAAAAAAAAAAAAAGAAAAAGAAAACACCGGTAGAAAAATTAGTGGAAGATACTTAAAAAAAAAAAAAAAAAAAACTGCTGATATACTGTATGGTGACTAACATAACATGATAAAAAAAATTAAATTAAAAAAAAAGATCTCTGTTTGGAATCAGACTGCCCAGGTTTGAATTCTGGTACTATTACCAGCCTTACAACTGGGCTTACTTCTTCATTACACTGAACCTATTTCCTTATTCATAAAATGGAAGCAATAATTATACTCTCCAATATACTTAATATACTACCCATTACCAAGTACAAATTTATTTTGCTCCAAAAATTGTGTTGAAGAGATTTCTGAAAAGGAAATATTCAGGATCAATTTGCGGTGTGCAAGACTAGAGATTCATATCTATGTGCTAAGCATCACCACTTCTAATTAGTCTAATTCCCTAATCCATCATATCTAAATGATTTCTTAGGTTTCCTTTGGCTTCAGTATTCCATAACTGACCAAGTGTGCAGTTCTGAGGGCCTTCCCTGTGCTTCTCCCTTCTCCTCTTCCCAGTGAAGTGCTCGTTGATGTGTCCTGCTTTCATATCAGAACCTGGTCATCTTTCCTGACAGTAAGAGGCCCAAGTACAGAGTACATGGTTTCTCTTTGGCCTAACTTTGCAGCATCTTGCAGTGAGTAGAATGTGTTTGGCATACCCATGGATCACTGCAGGGAAAGGCAAACTAAATAAATCTTATTTGCCTCTTATAAGTCAGTATCTGATGGGGTTTGAATGAGAGCGATACATTACATGTTTTACATGTGTCAGAAAAGACTGAGACCTGGCAAGGAGTATCTTAGTGGTTAATGTAACACAGAACAACACTGTAACAGCCACTCAGTTATTCAGAACATATGACTATGTCCCTCTGACTGGGGACAGGAGTCACAGGACCCCATAAATAAAAGGCAAGCATATGTTTCTCAGAACTTTCTCATTTTTATGGGAAGTATTCCTAATAGCAGCCAATGGTCTGCTAAAATGAGAGGGTTTATAAATCCATTCTTCCCTCATATTTCCTATGCTCTGATAGTCAGCAAAACAAAAGTTTTATTCCAAAGTTAAGTGCCTAATATTGTTCATTGAAATACCATCTGCACAGTCTGAAGTATTTAGTTGGTGGGTTTTATATTTCCATGCTCCTGGAAAGAACTCCAGGATTTTAGTTCTATTACTAGCTGTGTGATTGTGGTATTTTGTTCAATGAAGGACCCCACCCCCAATGAATCACAACTTTCTTATCAATGTTCTTGTATATCTTTCCCCTCTATGTTGAATTTTGCTTTGGCCAATGGATCATCAGCAAATATGACTCCAACAGAGACTCAATAAGCACTCGTACATCGAGGCTTGTCCTCATGTAATGGAGCCCTGAGCTTGTGTCCTTCAGATTCAAAAACCATTGCAAGAGCGAGGGACAGCTATCCCATATATCCTAATTTAACCCTGCTCCCAGCACCTCTCTAGCTGCATTCTGTCATATGAGCAAACCCAGGAAAACCAATGGAAAATCCATCCAGCCGACCCATAGAACTGTGAGAAGTGGCAAATTGTTTTAAAGCCCCTGTTTGTTTTTATCAATCCCAGTATAATTAATGTAAGGCATTGTATTAGTTTCAAGTGTACAAAATGGTGATCCAACAATTCTATACATTACTCTGTGCTTATCACGGTAAGTATACTCTTAATCCCCTTCACCTATTTTACCCATCCCACCCACTCACCTCCCCTCTGGTAACTACCAGTTTATTCTCTGTATTGTGTTTTATTTTTTTCTGTTTTTTTCTCTGTTCTCCTTTGTTTATTTTTTGTTTCTTAAGTTCCATGTATGAATGAAATCATATGGTATTTGTCTTTCTCTGACTGACTTATTTCACTTAGCATTATACCCTCTAGATTCATCCATGTTGTTACAAATGGCAAGATTTTTTTATGGCTGAATAATATTCCATTGTATATATTTATTTCATCTTCTTTATCCATTCATCTATCTGTGGACACAGATTTCTTCCATAATTTGGCTATTGTAAATAATGCTGCAATAAGTTTTTAGGGGTACATATATTTTTTTCAATTAGTGTTTTTATATTCTTTGGGTAAATATTCAGTAGTAGATGTATTGGATCATATGGTAATTCTATTTTAGTTTTTTGAGGAAACTCCATACTGCTTTCCACAGTGGTTGCACCAGTTTGCATTCTGACTAACAACGCACAAGAGTTCCTTTTTCTCCACGTCCTCACCAACACTTGTTTCTTGTGTTTTTTTATTTTAGCCATTCTGACAGGTACAAGGTAATATCTTATTGTGATTTTGATTTGCATTTCCCTGATGATGAGTGATGTTGAGCATCTTTTCACATATCAGTTGGTCATCTGTAAATCTTCTTTGGAGAAATGTCTGTTCATGTCTTCTGCCCATTTTTTAATTGGATCATTTGGGGGGTTTGGGGTTTTTTTATGTTTTTATTATTTATATTATTATTATTATTATTATTATGGCTTTGATGTTGAGTATATAAGTGCTTTATATATTCTGGATACTAAACCCTTTATCAGATATATCATTTGCAAATATCTTTTCCCATTCAGTGAGGTTATCTTTTTGTTTTGTTGATTGTTTCCTTTGCTGTGCAGAAGCTTTTTATTTTGATGAATGGTGTTTTGAGGATGTTGGTTACATATAGACAGGTAGCTGGTACTGTGACCTTGGGCTAGTTTTGTAAGCTTTGGAAACCTGAGTTTCCTCTTCTATAAAATGGGAATAATGACAGTTACCCTACAAGGATACTGTGAAGATTAAATATAATGATGAATTTGATTGTCTCTAACTCTGAGCCTGGCCCATAGTAGACCATAGGCTTTTAATACATTACATATTTTTACTACTATTTTTGCTGCCTCTGTATGTGTAAGGAGAAAAAGTGAATTGGTTTTTATCATGAAATTTAGTATATTTTCCAGGAAAATTGTTTTATAGGTACATCAGGGATGCCTAATCAAGATGAGAAAAGTTTCCTTCTTGTAGGGGATACTTTTAGAAGTTGTTTCGTTGGGGCACCTGGGTGGCTCAGTCGTTGGGCGTCTGCTTTCTGCTCAGGTCATGATCCCGGGGTCCAGGGATCGAGCCCTGCATCGGGCTCCCCGCTCTGCGAGAAGCCTGCTTCTCCCTCTCCCACTCCCCCTGCTCGTGTTCCCTCTCTTGCTGTGTCTCTCTCCTGTCAAATAAATAAGTAGAATCTTTTTTTTAAAGATTCTATTTATTTATTCATAAAAGACAGAGAGAGAGAGAGAGAGAGAGAGGCAGAGGGAGAAGCAGCCTCCCAAGGAGCAGGGAGCCCGACGCAGGACTCGATCCCAGGACCCTGGGATCATGACCTGAGCCAAAGGCAGACGCTTAACCATCTGAGCCACCCAGGCACCCAATAAATAAAATCTTTAAAAAAAAAAAAAAGAAGTTGTTTCCTTGAGGAAAATTGACTTTTGTCAGAGCAGCAACATTCACCTAGCTAATGTTGATTTTTTTTTGTAAATATTTCAATGGACTATGCACTTTGACTAGACAGTAACCACAAGGAGAGACTGTGTGGTGAAACTAGTTTAAAAAGACATATAACAAACTCAGAACATAACTGGGGGAAACAGCTTATTCATTTCTGAGACAAAAAACATCACCCGTCATATACCTTGATGCTTACTGAAACCAAAATATGGCACAGATGATTTGTTATGGATATAAATTTGTAGAAAATGAAGTCTAATGGTATAATTATGGAGAAAATCACAGCCCTGTTTATCAGGCATTTTAAACAAAAATTTTCTAAAGAAGTGCAGTGGTATATCAGTGTATGTGAAAAGATGATGTACTTTGAAATAGCTGAAGGATTGAGTGGTTCAGTCCATTGAAAATAGATTTACTTCAGTAGAGAACATCATTAGGCACAATGGACATTCAAGATGAGATAAACACAACAGGAAGAATATAGGATGATGAAATTACTTTGGCCCTTTCAATATATTGTGTAATGGATATTCAGGCTATTATTGACTGAGTTGGTGAAAGCTAGAAATTATATACAACATTACCAGAGAAATTATCAGTATAAAAACACAAAACAATCCAGAAGCTAATTTGGGTCAGACTTCCAGGGAGATTAGAAATGATTTAACTATTTTTTGATTTGAGATTTTTGGGGGGAGGGCTTATTTTGGCAAACTTTTGTAACTTTCCTATGTTCTGATAATAAATATTTATGATAACTTGGATTACGGATTACACTTCAAATAGCAACAGAAACATGACAGAGTAGTAAGGGTACATTTTCTTGGACTCAGAAGGCCGTATTGCTAGTTAATGATTATGTGACCTTTAATAAGCCACCTCATTGGATCTAAGTCTCTACATCTTCGAAACAAAGGTACTTGAGGTTAGTTATTAGATATTTTTAAGATCTTAAAACTACCCGATTTTCACTAATTTTGTGATTTAAAGTTAGGCATTTGTGTTATGCTAAACAGTGGCCCCCAGAGATATCCAGGTCCTAATCCTTGGAACCTTTACATATTACCCTTTTATGACCAAGGGGACTTTGCAAATGTGACCAATTTAAGGGTCTTGAGAAGGAATGATATCCTGGATTATTTGGGTGGGCTCTAAATGTAATCACAAGTATCCTTATAAGAGAGAATCAGAGGGATATTTTGACTACAAAAGAAGTAGGAATCATGACAAAAGATGCGAGGGATTACAGGGGTCATTAAGTCAAGAATGGGAGCAGTTTCCAGAAGGTAGAAAAAGCAAGGAAACAGATTCTCCCCTAGAGCCTCTAGAGGAATCAATTTTGCTGGCACCTTAACTTCAGTCCAGTGAAACTGATTTCAGACTTCTGGCCTCCAGAACTATAAGAAAAATAAATGTGTGTTGCTGTAAGCTACCAAGTGTGTTATAATCTGTGACAGTAATAACAGGAAACTAATATAGCAGTCAAAAACCCTAAGACCAACTTTGAGATATAAATGACTTAAATCATGAAATAGTGACTACTGATTTGGTCATTTATTAAGGGCCTTATCTGATGCCAACCATGGAACAGATATGAAACCTGGTCCTGGGGTTGATACATAAGTCAGAGTTGTATTAGTTTGGATGTTTTGCTCTTGAGTAACAGAAAACTCAACCAGACATGCTTAAACATTAAAGGGGATTTATTAACTCATGAACAGAAAAAATGCAGAGGCAGGACGAGATTAGGAATTGGTGCTTCTCAAAAATGGAAATGGGTTCTAGGAAAACAACTCAAACTTTCTACTGTAACAGTTTTAACAAACACCATGAACATGTGAAGTGGCAGAAACAAAGTGCAATCAAAGAAGTGTAAGATATTGTGATAAATTCTATTCTAAGGATACCTTTAAAATGCTGTGGATACAATAGCCAAACTATGGAAAGAGCCCAGCTGTCCATCAACAGAAAAATGGATAAAGAAGATGTGGTGTGTATACACACACACACACACACACACACACACACACACACACACACACACAACACACACAATGGAATATTACTCAGCCATCAAAAAATGAAATCTTGCCATTTGCAAAGACATGGTTGGAACCAGAGGGTATTATGCTAAGCGAAATAAGTCAATCAGAGAAAGACAATTATCATATGATCTCACTCATGTGTGGAATTTAAGAAATAAAACAGAGGATCATAGGGGAAGGGAGAGAAAAATAAAATAAGGTGAAATCAGAGAGGGAGACAAACCATAAGAGACTTTTAACTATAGGAAACAAACTGAGGGTTGCTGGACCGGAGGTGGGTAGGGGGATGGGGTAATTGGGTGATGGGCATTAAGGAGGGCACTTGATGTAATAAGCACTGGGTGTTATATGCAACTGATGAATCACTGAACTCTACCTCTGAAACTAATAATACACTATATGTTAATTAATTGAATTTAAATAAAATTAAAAATTTTTAAAATACTGTGGATAAATGTAGAAACAATGTGGAAGAATGAAGAAATCTGACTGGGATGGTTTAGGGTCAATTTCTTGGGGGAGTAACATATAAACAATGTTGAAAGATAAGTTAGTCAGATAGAGAAGGGAGCGGTATTCCAAGAAAAGAACATAGATTGTTCAAGGCTAAGGAAGCATGAAAGCATGAGGTCAGTGAGAAGGGCAGTGTGGTTGAAGAGTCCATAGTGGGACTGGGGGCTAAAGGGTAAGGTGCCATGGGACATGAAGCAGGAAAACAAGATTGGGGCTGGAATTTATAAAGTTTAGTTTCTGTAGATCTCATAGGTCATTGTGAGGAGTTTGGTCTTCATCCTGGTAACAATGGGAATCAGGGTCCTCGTTATTGATCTATAGAAGAGGGAAATGTAGAATAGACAGAACTTTGCAATTACTGGAATTAGAAGCTAAGGAAGAATGAGCTGCGTGCAGGACTACTGTGAAGGATCTGGCTTAAGTGAGGGAACTTTAGGTAGCCAGAAATGAGTCTGCAATGCCCCAGAACCTGAGGTAGAGATACTCAGAGAGCTGACAGAGCTGTGGTGGAAGTGTCTGTCTCTCTCATACATGGATGAAGATAGGGAGGTGTGGAGATGTAAAAGAACTTGGCCTAAGTCATGGGACAGAAAGTTTTCTGATTCTGCCAGATTCACTCAAAATTTATGCAAGATTCGAACCCAGGCCTGCCAGGCTCCAAAGCTCATGCTTTTAGTACTTCTGCCATATGGCTTCCAGTAGCTCTTTTTATAGGGGTTAATGAACACCTGTTTTGCAGATGGAAGCTGAAGCTCAGAGAAGTGATTTATTCTAGGCTATATGGCCATTAAATAGTAAATCTTGGCCTTGCAAACTGACCTTTTTAATTTCAACTCCAGTGCTATTTCCATTACATGCATTATCTTTCTAAAAAATTTTGCTTTCTAGGGATCTTTTAATTTTCTTCTCTAGAACATAGGCAGGCAATTCTTTGATAAGACTGGATCAAGTAAAAGTCTTCAGAGAAAAAAATATTAGACTAGAGTAATTCCCTTTAGCAATAGAAGTCAACCTGCGTGGCTTTGATCCCCAGGGGACATCTGGCAATGCTAGGAATGGTTTTTTAGTTTGTCACAGTTGGGTGTGAGTGCTGCTAGCATCTAATGAGTAGAGGCCAGATATTGTGCCCAACATCCTACAGGTCACAAGCCAGCCTCCCACAACAAAGACTTGTCCAGCCTCAAACATCAGTAATGCCAAAGTTGAGAAACTCTGGCCTATAGCAATAATGCTTTTGCTTGGTAGATGGAGTCATTGTGGACCACCCTCTGTCCATATATCCCAAGCCTAGAAAACTCTGTTTTCACTCCCCTGTTTGAGCTGTTACATTAATTGTTGGCCTTTATGTGCTTGCTGTCTCCCTTACTATCATTTTAAATAATGCAGAGTATTAACACCCATGCTTGAGAGGCTGACAGGACATATTTTCAGAAAGAAACTTTCTAGGAAATATTTAAAATAGTTTTACTCTTAAAAGTTGAGCTATGCACCTAAGGACACTATACCTTAAGGGAAAGCCCTATCTTTTCTAGTTGAAGACAAGTGGTTTAGACAGCAATTGTAGAGGATGCATAAATAATTGGATTGGTGCCTTACCCTAGGCAGGTTCAGTGAAAGGTTTCACCCTTATTTCCATTTGTCCTTTCCTCCTTGTCAGTCTCCCACAGGTCATACCTCCTCCTTCTGTTCCCTTAAAGAAACTCTTGGAAAATGCCTATGAGCTCTGAGGAGACACAATTTTGGTCTGTGTTTGGTAAATTCCTTCTCTTACTATAGTGATTTATTTTTTTAAATTTGAATTGGCGAAATTATACACACTCATCTTCAAAGTTATCAACAACACTGAAAGAGTAAAGAAGCAGAAAAAAAAATCATCCATCATCTCATAGCCCAGTAGTAACTGTGATTGGAGTTCAAGATTTTTAAATATTTTGTTCCTTTTTTTTGATATAGGTGATTTAAATGTTTTAGCTTCAGAGTTTTTTGTCCTTTTATTTTTCTTAGGATTATTTTATAAGCATTTCCCCATCTCATTAAAAATTTCCTTGGCAATCTTGATTTAACGGATATAGATTATTCCATTTGTGGGACATATCTTTTTTTTAACCAATGTTCCATTATTGGCTATTTCCTTTTCTCCCCCACTGTTATAAAGAAGTCTGCTGTGAATATCTTTGGAATAAATCTTTACCTATAGTCCTGATTATTTTTTCAGGTTATATTCCTAGAAGTGCTCAAGCTTTGGGTCAGAGGGCATGAGAACTTTTAAGGTTGGCCAAATTGCTTTCTAAATTATATTAAATTGCAATCCTACCAGTATGCAAGAGAATGCTTAGTTTTGTAAGCTTCCGCAGATCAAAGAAGAAATTTCTTTAAAGAAATGCCTGAGTATAGTGGTATGTAGCAGAGTTTTTAGACTGGAGAACAGAGCCCTAAAAAGAAAAAAAAAAAAGGAATTCTTAAGAAACAGATCATTAGCAACTAGCTTGGGGAAGTTAAATGCAGATGCCCACCTTTCTGTTTTTATTACACAGCCAAAAGGGCAATAACTGGCTTCTCCTTTTCTCTCATCAGTTTGTCAGCTCCACGTATGAAAATATTTGTTGACTTTAAATCAAAAGTTTATTTTAAACAGGTGGAACTTTCTAAGAGCTGGCTTCATATTTCTATCTAGCTCCTTATACTAGGTCAGGGGCCAGCTAAGTTCACAAGCAAAATTAGCTGAGACAAGCCAAAGGTATTAAGTGACGGCACTCATAATTTATAAAGCAGACATTATTCTGATTGGAAGTATCTATAAATTACTCTTTCTTCAGTGTCTTTCAGTAATGGGCTTATTGTAGATGAATAAGGAACATTCCTTGAGGCCATAGATGTGCTTAACAACCAGTGGAGAATGTAGAATGATTGCCAGATGGAAAATGAAGAAAATGATTTGGCCTCCACGTAACATAGATGGGGCATGAAGACCACTGCTGGGGAGGAGGGAGCACCGACCCTGGGAGACTATGCTACCTGGAAAGTTGAGTGTCCTTTCGACATTTAAAACGAAAATTAGGACACACCTGTGCATATCAGGACTCCTTAAGGGTGATCCCTAGACTGAAGAGTGGAAAGGGAACAGAATAAGAGTATCAGGAACCAAGGTGACAAAGGAGGCAAATGTCAACTCTGTTGACTTTATTTGACTTGAGATTGTATCCAGCCTCCTTCTGAAAAGACACCATAGCTACAGATTAAAAGCCTAACGCAAGATAAGAAGTGTAAGGTCTTTGACCCAAAGTAGGAAATGTACATTTTTAGGCTACATGGCATGAGACAATCCAGCCAGTGGGATCCAAATAGGACTTCTCTGCCACTACCACCACTGTGACCACAGAGTTTAGCTGAATTCACCTTTTAGCCTCTCTGTATTGGCAGCAACGTGTGCCTTACTCAAGCTTAAAACCAAATACTTAATGGATCTCATGAGTTCACAGAATTTTCACATACCGAAAGCCTATAATCAAGGGGAGAAAAGGGCACTATTGTCCAATATGCTGCTGCTTGTGAAGTGACCTCTGCTTGCAAGCTTTTGTGCTGCAGATGGTCCATAAGAGAGCTTGATCCTTATTCCGAAAGCATCAAGCGAATGCTAATGAGAGGTAGTAGATACTGTTGCTCCTCAGCCCAGGCTCCCTTTACGCCTATTAACTGGGTCACTTACCCATCCCCTAGCTACCCTGAGTATTGTCAGCTAAGGCCTCTTGACTGTCCATCTTCTCCAGAGAATTGTCCTCTGCTATAGGGAGACTCCTACCCTAGGAAAGGAGAACCCCCCCCCCCAACCTGGGGCTGTCCACAGCCAATGACTGACTGATAAGGAAATAAAAATGCAGCCCCCTTTTCTCTAGAGGGAACATGTATGTGGTGGGCGTAATCTTCCAGAACCTGCCAACATCACCCTTGTCCCCAGTAGATCAGGCCAGGCCCAGTCTACCTAAGACCATAGCCTGCTTGGCTCTCTCTGTTTCCTTACTTTATTTTTCTCTTCTCCATAGGTTTTATTCTCAGGAGCACTCTATCCATAAATTACATATCCAAATCCCTCTCAGGCCCTGCTTCTCGATCTAAGACAGGAGAAATTATTTTATGATAATTATTTATCTTTCAGTCTCTTAGAATAGATTTTAAGTTGCTTAAAAGTAAGGTCTATCTTTTCCCATCCTTGTAACCCTCTAGTGTCCAGTAACTTCCTTCTACATTTTAGGCTCTGAAATAGTAAGCTGAAGCAACAATTGTTATTATAGAAACATATGAAGAATCAGATTTAAAAGAACCAAACACTACTAATAATGAATCCACATATATTTTGGTCTACCTTTGAATTAGTGAGAGACTACAATAACATATCCAAAGACCAAAATGCCTTTATTTTCTCCTACTCCCAAATTTAATTATTTTCATAGCTCTTGACACATTTTCTTATTCCACCACTACCCGCCAACCTTTACTCAATTCTGTAATTCTTGACTTAACAGATTTTGAACATCTAACAGATAAATGTCCTAGTGAATTCTTTTGTTGTTGATGTTGCAAGTAAAGAAACCAATTTGAGTTAGCTTAAGTGGCAAAGGAAATTTTTTGGAAGGATATGAGGGCATCTTGTAACATTCAAAGAAGAGTCAGACAAGGGGTAATCAGAATGGACAGAAACCAGGATAGCTTTGGCAACTTCAGGTGCTGAAGTTCATAGACCTTCTCTTTAGAGAACTACCGTTAATAGGACTTAGCCACCTCCAGCCTCTAATTCTTGCATCAATTGGTAAAAAATCCTAAATACAAACCAAATACACAGTTTATGTGTCAACCCCCCAAATAACCAGTTATGGTCAGAAAATGTCACAAGTCGCCTGCCTGGCTGTTGGGGACCCATCCTAGAGAAGTGGGAATTTTTATGAACAGGCAGGTTCCCTGAAGGTGTACAACCTGAGAAGGTAGCATGCTGGACATTCTAGGTCATTTCAGGATTTTTAGGAGAGCCCCAAGAAGGCTTAAAATTCTGGAGGAGGAGCTAGAATGCATGCCCAAATAGTTATTCTCAACTAATGCAAATAAAAATTGACAAATGTAAAGAGCATAAAAGCAAACATTTTAGGGGATCAAAAGAAGAAAAAAAAATTTCAGCATTGCATGAACATGGATAAAGCTAGGGCAGGAAAAGGAGATTTTTTACAAGCCAGAACAGCACAAGCAAAGGTGTGAATAGGCAAAGTGTGGTATTTAGAGGTGTTGGAGGCCTGAGAACATTTTGCAGAGTGGCTAGAAAGCAAGTGCAAAAGGTGAGACTTGGCTTGCTGATGAAGAGGCAGAAACAGGATTTATCAGATAATGGGGAGGCAGAAGGTTTCTGAGCAAAAGAATGAGGTGATCAAAACTGTGCTTTTAGAAGATCAATCTACTTACACCCACATTCCCCAAACACTGCTGTTAGGAGAAATAAAGTCCCAATTTCCTGTACTTTCTAGATGTTTGATGATGCGGAGGCAGCCAGTGTGAAGGATTTCACCACCTTTAAGGGGCCCGTGTGTGGGAAGGTGTAGCTGAGGCTTCTCAGGTGGTAAATACACATGCAGAGCAAAGAGTCAGGGCAATTATCAAAAAATCTTGACTATCAGGCCCACATTCATTTGGCAGATTCCAATTGTTAATGAAAAAACAGTGTGCGTATGGTTTTTTCACCCCTTGGTTTGTTTCACCTTGGGTTGTTTACTTGAGTCACTCACCTACATAATTGCTTCTTTTTTCCACCTTTCTTGGTTTCTTTAGTCACAACCCTCATGTGTCAGAGTTCTGAGGGTCTGAAAGAAGCCCCAATCCCAGGATATGGTAGGAGCTCCTTTGCCACGCCGGACCGTTTGTCTGTTTCCCTGTCTAGATTCCACTCTCAGGAGAGGAACTTGAGGCCAGAGCTCTGTTGAGACTGAGACTCAGCCTCTTCTCTCTACATCAGCATCTTTGGAGATTTGGGATTATTTCTTTTGGTAGATAGGAAGCAAAAATTATCAGGAACCCACTGAATCAGGGCCAGGGAAGTTGCCTCCATAGCTTGAATGCTGCTCTCTCAGAAATGACACTCATTCCATAGAGACCTGAATGCTAAGATTGTACTTTTCAATATCTCTAGGTTTGCTGTAAGGGGGAAAAACAGAGGGAGAGGGAAGGATATTGGTGACCTCTGCTTTCCATATGGGTTAGATGCATCATTGTGTAGTGGGTATGAATTCCTCTCCACATTACACTTAAATGTAAGAACCATCATATAACTTTATTTTTCTTAATAAAATAAAACCTAGTCTGAACTCCCATCCATAAGAACACTCAAGAGTTTCTATCTCTCATCAAAAACTGGTGATGGATGTATGTATGTATGATTTTAAATTAAATTAAAAAAAAAACAGAGAAAAAAAAAAGAGTTTCTATCTCTGCTATGGTTTGGGTCTCTGCTGTGTATTGGGAAGTTTGTTGCCAATGTGGGGGCCATGACAATTCTGAGGGGCTTATGTGGTACCCAGAAAAGGAATGATGGGCCTTAGTTTGCAGTGACCATCGCAGCAATATGGCCAGGTGATGCCATTTTGCCCATATGCCCGTTGTGAGGTCCTCACCTTAGAGATTCTGTCCCTTGCTATTACTTTCAACACTTGGCATTTAAGGTCTCTCACCCAAAGACAGCCCACGTTGACACTCCATTTGGGAAACTGCTTGTTGGGCCTGGGTCTCTGACATTCTGAGAAATACTGCAAACTGCCATTCCTCTCTTAGTAGGTCTTCCCTGTCTGACTCAAGGTACCTCATTCCAACCTTTCCCCTTCAGTGACTTTGAAACAAACAAAAGTATCTACTTCTCCAGGGGTGTGTGTGTGTCTGAGAGAGAAAGAGAGAGGAAAGAGAGTTAGTTTTAGATTTGTGTGACGAGGAGGACTGGTCAAACCTTTAGAAATCTCATTCTTACCTCTCATCCCTGGAGTGAATGTAAATACAAAAAGAGGTTTTTTTGTTTTGGGTGAGTTCATAGCAGCTTCCCCCAAAGCGCTAAAATGCTTCTGGTAGGTTTTATTTGCAGGGGAGGGGTAGGTGGTGAGGAGAGTAACAGGCATTTTAAGTGATTCTCCCTGATACTTTACCATATATTTTATTTCTTAAAAAACATCAGTAAGAACAGAGCAAAAGTAAGAATAGGAGGAACTTGAGAAGAAAACATTAGCATTGTGGCTCCAGGGTGTCTGCAATGTTTCTTATCCCCCTCTGGACCAGCAGGTGAGCTCTTTCTCATTCTCGTTTCGGGAATAGGAATAGGGTAGTTCTTTATGACTTCAGGCTAGGCAGGGAGTTCATCACCAGCCTCCTGCGGGACATGAGGCCCGTTTCTCATACTCTTCTTCCAAGTTCAGAACCTGGATTAGGTTCTGATGTTAAGACCTACATCTGGCTCCCCATCACCCATGGCTTCAAGTGCCTATTGATACTCTGAATTTTCTCTTCATTTTGAGCACTCTAAGAATCTCTTCCTCTTGATTTTAAGCTTGGTTATATACCCAACCATTATTTGTTCTGTTGGACCCAGGACTCACAAGTGGAAAGGTTCATTTGTTGTGGGAAGTTCTTTGATTATACATTCAGTTTCTTTAATAGGCAAGGCTATTCACATTTTTTTAAATCAGATTTTGTAAATTGTGTTTTACAAGGATTTTTTTCCTTTTCATTTAAGTTGTTGAATTTACTGGCATATAGTTGTTCAAATTTCCTCATTACAATCTTATAACATCTATAGAGTCTACAGTGAATATCTTTTTATTTCTGGTATTGGCATTTTGTGTTTTTCACTCTTTTTAAATTATTGTTCTTGCTAGAAGTTTCTCAATGTTTTAAGTATTTTCAAGAATGAAAATATCACTGTCTGGTTTTCTGCTTTTTTATTTGGTTTATATTCTCTTGATTTGCTATTATCTTTATTATTTCTTCCCCTCTACTTATTTTGGGTTTGCTGTACTTTTTCCTAGCTTCTTAAGATAGAAACTTAGATAACTAATTTTAAGGCTTTCTCCTCTTCTAATATATACATTTAAGGCTATAAATTTCCCTCTAGGCACTGTGCAATATTGCATCCCATGTGCATCCCAAATGTCTCATTATTATTCAGTTTAACACATTTTCTAATTCCTCTTATTTCCTTTTTTTTAGAGAGAGAGAGAAAGTGACATGGGAGGGGCAGAGGAGGGAGAGGGAAAGAGAGAATCCTAAGCAGGTTCCACCCCCAGGGCAGAGCCCAACATGGCTCCATCTCATTACCCGAGATCATGGCCTGAGCCAAAATCAAGGGTCACGTGTTTAACTGACTGATCCACCAAGGCGCCCCTAATTTCTCTTATTTCCTCTTTGACCCATGTGTTTCTTAGAAGTGTATAATTTAAATTCTAAATATTTGCAGATTTTCTTGATATCTCATTGTTACTAGTTTCTAGTTTGAGTCTGTTGTGGTCAGAGGATATACTCTCCAATATTTCAATCTTTTGGAATTGTTGAGGTTCATTTTATGGCTCAGGACATGGTCTGTGATGGTGAATATTCCACATGTCTTTTGAAGGAATGTGTATTCTGCAGTTGTTGGGATGTCTGTTGCTCCATCATGACTCCAAACAGCGGTTGGGAAGACCCCTTCTGTCAGCTGAGGGCGCTTGTCATGCGTACTTTGTCACGTAAATAAATATTAATTAAAATATTCAATGTAGTTTATCACAACTTCAGCAAACATTTCTTTTTTTGTCATTTACATTGCTTTTTCCTCTTCTCCTTCTTTCTTGCCTTGTTTTCTTTTTGTGCATATTCGTAATTTTTTTTTTATGGTAAAATTCTAGATTGGGTGGAAATATATGGGATAATCTAAGCTTTTCGCTGCTTATCCCAGAAAGTGTTCACCTCTTCCTACCCACAGAATGTATGTGTACATTTATCTCTGCACTGCCTCTGCCAATAAATGTTTTCATTTTTTAACTTGGCAGCTCGAAAGGTGAAAATGCCTCTAGTTGTTAAATTTGCATTTTCAGTTACTAATGAGTTTAAATGCTTTTTACATGTTTATTGGGTAGTAATATTTTTTTGTAAGTTATGTCTTTTGTCCATTTTTATATTAAGACATTTATATTTTTCTTATTAATTTATAAGGTTGCTATCATATGCAATCCAAATATTTCTTTTTAAATGTTTTTCTGAGATTTTTTAAGGCATATATAGATTTACTCCTTAAGTGATCCAATCTGTTTTCTCTTTTCTCTGATTTTTATTTTACTTATTTTTATGCTTGGTAAACCTATCCATATCTCAAAAATCACATCTGATTTCTGTATAATTTATTTAATATGTAGTATGTTTCATTAATCCATGTAGAGAGCATTTTCTTTGGCATAAACTAAATGACTAATTTTGGAAAAATTTGTAATATCACCACCGTATTGAATAATATTTCTTTTCTCCATTGACTTCTGATGCTGTCTTCATAATTTACTAAATTCTGATATATCATAAAAGCTTTTCCTGGACTATCTATTTTGTTCCATTGATTTCGTCAGCCTATTTTTGAGCCAGTACAACATGTTTTAATTGCTACAAATTTAAAGTACTTTTTAATATCCACTAGAGCTTGTCTTGCTTCATTTTTTTCCTTTTTAAAGAAGAACTTGGTATTCTTAATATATATACATACCTATATGTATATGTATATGTATATATAAACATAAATATAAATTATATATGTATATACTAGATATATTATATATGACCTTTTCTTTACTCTATAAGCATTCTATTGAATAGATATATTATTATAACTATTTTGTTCATTAAAAAATAAAGCTTAAATTAAAATATCTTAAGGTTCTTTTGGTTCCCACTTTCAATTCTATTCCTCTTCTCTTTACTCCAGAGGCATTGAGTTTATTATATATTCACTTATTACATCTTAAAATAATTTGGCTTATAAGTATATAAATCAATGAACTATATATGGTATTTATTTTAATACTTTTAAAATTTACATAAATGGTATCATACTGTATATCTCACCCTGGTTCTGGGTTTATTCATTGTTGTTATGATTTTAACATCTGTCCATTGACATATATGTACGTCTAGTTCATCTTGATAGCTCTATAGTTTTCTATTTTATGAATAATACATTAACTTATTCAATCTTTCCATTATTGTTAAGTATTTAGGTTGTTTTCAATTTGTTTGTGATTACAAATAACATTGCAATGAATACCAATTCATATTTGCCCTGTACTCAGATTCAAATTTTTCTTAGACTATATTTCTGAAAGTGAATATTGGGCCATAGGGTATTACATTCTCAATTTCATGGATATTGCTAAGTCGGTCTTCCTGCAACTCTAACAGATTGACCTTCAGTTAGAATATCAGAGGACCAGTACTCATGTCCACATCAACATTCACTATTGTTATAGTTAGATACTAACATTCTGATGAGTAAAATATGATACATCGTTATTCTTGCAATTTGCATTTCCCTGGTTATTGGTAAAGTTTAGCACCTTTTCATATGCTTATTGGACACTCATATTTCTTTTCCTGTGAATTGCTTGTTTATATTCCTTGCCCATGTTTATTTCGAGTTTGATTTTATTCTTATTAATTTCTAAGATTTCTTCAGCTATTTGGAGTATTTTCTATTCCTATATATATTGCAAATTTCCTAATGCTCTCTTGCTTGCCACTTAACCTACTTAGAGGTGTACGTTCCATACTGAGAATTTTAGTTTTGATGTAGTCACTTTTACCTATGATTAGTTGTCTAGTAAATGCTTGGTATGTTTTAAGAAATGTGTAATTACCAAAAATTATATAGTTTATACTGTCCTTTCTGACAGTTTTAAATTCTTTTTCATGTTATTTTTCAAAAGCATCTGTAAATTATTTTTTTGTGTTTGCACATTTCTGTCCTCTTCCATTTATGTAAATTGTCTGTTTCTGCATCAGCTTTGCATACTTTTAATTATTATGACATTATAATAAGACTTCAAATCTGGTAGGGCAAAATCCCTCTCCTTGTCATCTCTGTGAAATTTATTCCTCTATTCATATGAAGTTTAGAAAATGCCTGTCATATTTTGTATTGCACTGACTTCAAAGATTAATTGGGAATTAAAGGCCATGTTAAACATGTAGAGTCTTTATCTCAAGTAACAGAATTTATCTCCCACTTTTTTAAAGGTCTTTTCCTGTCTTTCAGAAAAGTTTAATACATTTCTCCATAAGGTTTCTAATTTCTTATTAGATTTATTCCTGATAATCTTATAGCTTTTGAATAATATGAGATCTTTTCTTCTCTTAACCTATTATTGAATTTGGTCATTCCTAGTATAATGGAATGCTGATAGTTTCAGTTAATTCCATTGTTTTGAATATTTAAATATAATGTTAAATTATAACAATATAAGTAACTCTACCTTCTTTATGATCTTGGATTTTCCATGTTGGACTCATATCTATTTTGAGGAGTATACTTGGCATAAAAATTAGCTATGTCAGAGCGGAACTAGATGTTCACTAATACCATATACATATCTTAGCCTATTTTGCACTTTGGTTGAGGCCATGTGACTGCCATGAGGGCAGACGTAATTAATGTAGGCTATTTCTAGGCCTGGCTATAAAACTACCTGCAAGATCCTCCTCACTCTTTTTTTCTTGCTTATTGGCTGAATACAGGAAATCCAACCAAGGACTCTGAGAAGTCCTAAGGGAATAGCAGAATCACAAAAGGGTAAGAACTTAGTTTCCTATTTATTTTTCGGAGGAGAGCCGCCAAGGAGAATTGCGTGATCTTAGTAGGATATGACAATTTTCCTTTGTTAAGCCACTGAGATCTTGAGATTGTTTCAGCAGCTGGTGATAATCATCTTAACTGAGATACTAGCCTTTGACAAATAACTTATCACCAACTTCTAGAAAAGACTCAGATTTAAGCTCTGTCCCTGATTAACGACCCAAGCCTGAAGAAGAACCACAAGACTGAATATTTAGCTTGGGTGCAGACTCTTGGATAAAAATCAAACATGAGGACATGCTAAGAAACAAAAGGTCATTCTAAGTTGTCTGGTCTGTGTGGTGGATCAGTGAGGGAAGGAGGATGACCTTTGTTGGGGTATATCCTTCTCCCAAGAAACCTGGAACTTTGAGAGAAACAGCACAGTCTCTGAACCATCAGACTCTTGTATGCCATGCAGAAAAAAGAACTCTTTGTCTATATGTTATTTTCATCCCATTCAGCAAACACTCACTGAGCACCTCTTCTGGATCAGGCTCTTTCCTGCACACACACACACACACACACACAGACAAACACACACACATGTGCTTACACACATACCCAAACACATACACACACTCACACACACACATACACACACATACACACATACATACACACACACATACACACACACACACACACACACACACACCAGAATCACTTCCTCAGAATTAATTTTTTCTAAAACTCCAGGGAAGATATTCCCAGAGTACAGTTATTCTAAAATTGATTTTCTAGACTCTAGTTGTATGATAAAGGACACATCGGGCCCTGGAGACATTCTTGTCTATATAAGCTGATACCAAAGCTAATTAATGCACAGGAGAGCCTTTCCTCTTTAGGAAAATATCAGTCCATTGGTGCAGACAAAAATAGGGATCTTGGTTTATTGTGTGTGTAAATTCTGGTCACAGAAGTTCAAGTTTCCTATGGAAGTACTAAACCTTTCATGGTCAAAGTTATTATAAGGAATATTAGGAAGATTGTGTTTTCCTCTATCTAAATTCTGTAAGTGTAGACTTAGGTAGAGGAAAAATTAAGAATAGGATATGACCTTAGCTAGGCAATGAGGGCATGTCTTATGAGGGGAAAATATGCTTTATGTATACTAATTAACCTGTTTTTGACACTTTTGCATCACAAAGTAAGGCCAAATTAATGTTGTGTGTCCTATAATATTCAGGATTGGCTGCAGAGCAAACTTTTTGACCTCCAGAGCATTCTGTTCAGTGCTTTAGAGGTCATGAGGGAGCACACATAACATAGGCAAGGCTGAATGATAATGTATAATGTGCCTCATAGGTGAAAGGAAACAAATTATTAACCATTTGGCAAAAATTTAGGGCATACCTAAAATCTGTACTAACTTATTAGCTTGCTATGTATATTGTACATCTTTTCTAGAAAGTAATATAGTAGTACATGCAATAGGAGGCATTGAATTGTTCAGATTTTGCACCGAGCAACCCAACTTTTTCTAAAGAAATGATTCAGAAGGAAAACTTGGGGAGACAATATCGTACATTTTCATTAGTTCATTTATTCTACAAACGTATGTATTATATCTGACCCATGTCAAGCACTGTGCTAGGTGCTGGGATTCAATAGTGAAGAAGAAAGCCAACAGGAATGGCTTCTATTCTGGAAACATGACTGTTATAGAGAGCCAGAAACTCTCCTCTTACAAAGACACTAAAAATGCCACATAAAATGAAATTTTAAAGACCGTTTAAATAAATGAGGGAGCCTGGCAGAAAAGTCAGGTCAAGAATAAGACCATGACTCAGTGGAGGTAAGAAAACAGTGAAGCTGCAGGCAGCCCTGAGGGGATGTGCTAACCCATCGGATTGGCTTATATTTTTAGTTTTAACAATCTCATTAGTAAGAGACAGCTGACAAAAATATTGGCCCAGCAAAGGGCATGGAATCAGACTGGATACCCTCCTCCATGGATAAAGTATAAAACCACAAAGAATGCATGGGAAAAAAATACCTAGTTTTATAAAAACATGCTCCGCAGAAGGAGAGAGAGCGTTTTCAATTTCAGCACTGGCTGTGGTTGAAAGTGGAGAAAAAGTTGCCTTCGAGAATCTATGGCTTAAGGTCAGCCCTCTCGAGAGACTAGGGATTGAATTCACACATCTGGAACCTGAAAAGCCATAACCTGAGACTTTTACCTTAAAATAGATGAAGATAGAGGTGCCTGGGTGGCTCAGTCGGTTAAGCATCTGCTTATCCCTCTCCCTCCACCCCTCCCCCCTGCTCATATTCTCTCTCTTTCACATTCTTGCTCTCTCTCAAATAAATAAATAAAATCTTTTTAAAAATAAATAAAAAATAAAATAGATGAAGATAGTACTGTCTCTGGGCATCTGGCAAAAACAAGTGCAAATATTCTCTGGGGGAACTTGGAACATATGAGATTCTTAAAGAATTCCTGTAAGTAGAATTCTAAGAATATAAACGAATAATAATAATAATAGTTTCTACACAAAATTCCTACACATGAATGAAAGACAACAGAAGAAAAAGGAAGGAAAAGTAAATGGAAAGGAAGACATGATCTCTCACAGAACCTATAGTCTAGCAGGAGCTATAGGTGAGTCATTTAGGTATTTGAAATATTACATACTGAGTGCCATGATTGGTGGGCTGATGAGTGGGCAACTGCAGACAGTCTTGACACCTAACCTCCAATTTAAGGGCTCCAAAAAAGTTTCCTGGAGAAAATGGTATCTAAGTTAAGGCTTAGAAGATGATGAAGAGATTACAAAGAAGATGGGGGCACTGAGAATTCAGGAGCTAATGAGCAGGAGTAAGAACATGTGCAAAAGGACAGAGAATGGACCACACATAGCTGTTGGGTTTCTTCAAGTATTACCATGACTTGAGCACAGAATTTGAGCTTGGGAGAGGCAAGAGAAGAAGCTGAAGGTGTAAGAAAGGGCCAGGTTGCAAGGGGCCAGAATTATTTATTTTTTGGTATTATCTATATACCAAAAAAGGAAAAAGGAAAAAAAATCTGAAAATCATCTAAATATCCAGAAATCGGAGGACAAATAAAGAATGGGATAGATGGTTGACTATTGGCGAGTATTAAAAAGAGTTGTTTATGAATTTTGTAGAAAACTGAAAAGATCTTTATGGTTCTAGTGAAAAAACTCAGAACACAAAAATCATACTTTACCACTTAAACTGTAATTATAAGTTTATAAAATATGTATGCATGAAGACAAAGACAGGAGGGAAATATACCAGAAAGAACATTGTGCTAGGAGATGGTAGAATATGGCTGAATTTTATTTCCTCTTTTTCAAAAATGTTGTTTAATATTTTCTCATTTAAAATTAAAATAAACAGAAAGACAATAACTTCAGTGAGTACAGGGAATGAGGTTTTGCTCATTAATGAATCTGGTACATAGTAAAGACTGAATAAAAATAGTTATCAAATGAATGAAAGATGGGCATTGTTTCAGGCTTTCTGGAAGAATTGCTGATAGTAACCTAACACAGTGTCGGTCGGTCAGAATCAGGCTTCAACACCAAATCAGACACAAAAGAATTTCACTTGAGCTTTTTGAAGTTGGACAGCTACTTCACCTTGTATACCCAAGGCAGATCTACCAGAAAGAGAAGACAATACTTTCTCAACATAGGGACTAGAAATAAAGGAAGAGTTGAAAGTGAGGCTTCTTTTTCCTTTTGGGAGGAGGATATAAAGGAGGGTATTGTTTTCGCTACTCGTGTTTTTTTTTTTTAATGTAGAATATACTCAAATAAATATAAAACATTTTAAGGGAATGTATTTAAATGAAGGGGAAAATCTACAAAACTACAATTTTCTATTTCTGTGAGTTCTTTTTGAATTTTTTTCACATGTATGGTCATAATCATTGTATATATATAATTTTCTATTCTATTTTTCCCATTTAATGTTATTTTATTAAACTCATAACAGTTTAAAATTCATTTTTCATAAATTACACAATATTTCAACATTTCAATCTGTAATTTACTTAACCTCAACCCTTTGCTGCACATGGAGGTTTTTGTTATTGTTGATTGGATTTTTCTTAAAAAAAAAAAAAGAAGATCTTACTATCTATATTGCCAATTTTCTCCTTTGAATGATTTTCTTGAGATAGATTTTTAGGAAGGAAGAAATTTCAAGGTAAAAATTTAATATGGTATCATGACTTGGATAGTTGTCTCCAAATTCTGCAAAAGAATAATAGAGAAAAAAGTTTTCTTGTCTTTCCTGCTAGAATGGAATAGGCTTACTCACTCTGTCAGGATTCTAGGAGAAGGTTGTCTTTCTCAGTATGTTGAGCTCGACATTTTATAGATGGAATCTAATGAAATCTTTTTGGAATGGGTGAAGATAGCCAAAATAATAGCAGTAATAATTCTTCATATTGTTATCTCATTCATTTGTCATAAAATATGGTCTAGTAATATTATACCCACTTTACTAGTGAGGAAGATGAGGCTCATTGAGACTAAATAAGTTTTTCAAAGTTACTCAGACAGCTAATGGCAGGTCTTAGCTAGAATTTAAGTCTGAATTTCTGGACCGTGGTGCCAGGGTAGCCATCTGCAGAAACTGCAATAACTATGGGTTTCTGTCAGTAGGAAGGTAGGGAGTAACAGAGGAGGTATTGACTGCCTGGGATCATATACAGACTAATCTCCAACTGTCTGATCTTTTTTTATTATTTTTTTATTGTTATGTTAAACACCATATATTACATCATTAGTTTTTGATGTAGTGTTCCATGATTCATTGTTTGTGCATAACACCCAGTGCTCCACGCAGAACGTGCCCTCTTTAATACCCATCACCAGGCTAACCCATTCCCCTACCCTCCTCCCCTCTAGAACCCTCAGTTTGTTTTTCAGAGTCCATCGTCTCTCATGGTTCGTCTCCCCCTCTGACTTACTCCCCTTCATTCTTCCCCTCCTGCTATCTTCTTCTTTTCCCAACTGTCTGATCTTGATCAAGTTCCATAAACATTCTGACCTTTGTTTCTTCAACCAGAACATGGCGGTGATAATAGTTCTTGCTTCATCAGGTTGTTGTGAAAAGTGAATGAAGTAATTCATGGAGAATATTTATGCAGTGCCTGCACATAGCAACATTTAGTAAATACCTGTGATATAGCCAAGGTCCAGACTCTGTAAAGTTGGCAAGAAAATCAACCTAACCATTATCCTCCATCTTTTTTTTCAGGACGACTTTAGGATTTAAGATATACCTTAGAGATTTTTGCAGTTATAGTTTCTATGTCTAGAGCCTATAAATTTTGCAGCCCTAACACTTGTCTTCCTTTGGCCCTGGCAATATTCTAATTTATTGTAGAGGAAAATATTTCTTCAAGCTATTGGTGTGTGTTGCTGTGTTCCTGACCATGCTTTCAGCTCTTTATTTTAGATCCCAACAAGATTTCATTGTTCCTTGTACTCTGTTCTCCTGCCTTGTCTATCTATGCCTTCTGGACCCTTTGTCGTGTTATATCATTCTGTGACTGTGAATTAGACATGAGTCATAAAAGCCATATTGTATTGGTGTATTCATCAGCATTTCAGGCTTATTGCTCTGTTTTAGACAATGAAATACTTTGTTTTACAAAGTTTCAATGAATGATTGTATAAATAGATAATGTTGGGAAGTGAACTTGTAATAACTATTAACTTTAGTTACATTGTGCGGTTGAGAACAGTGATTTTAAAAATGAAAGAAAATAGTCTTTTTCTGCAGGTGATCTATGTTTATGTGACTTTGTACCTATGATTTGGAAAAATGTCTGAGATTTTAAAAGTTTATGATGCTTTATTTATTAAACTAACTGCATTTTTGTGAACCTTTAATATATTCAGGAACAGAGTAAATGGCATACTTGAAGTATTTTGTCTTTGAGCTTGGAGGTTTAGTGTTAAAACTGTCTTTGTTATCATGCACATCTTCATTGGCAGTTGAGTTGACTGGCTACTTTAGAAAATGTCGTTCTAAAGTTGGAATTCCAGAGAAAAGAACAACCGTTCATTTCTTCAGTCATTCATTTTTCTCTTCCCACTATCTTCACACCCACGCCAAGGGCTTTGTGTTCCTATCACTCCACTAACATGTCTCAAAATCAACCATTTTCTACATCGTGGCAAAATCAATAGGCGCAGTGCATCTCTGAGTTTATCTATCTTGACCTCTCAGCACTGTTACACAGGGCAGGCCCCCTCCCATTTTCTTGAAACATGTCCTTTCCTGGTTTCAGGACACCACCGTATCTGTGTTTTCTCACACTTTCCACAGCCACCCCTCAGGCGAGTTTGCTGGCTACACAGTCTTTGTCGGCTACCAGACTTCCAAGTGGGGGGTGCCCAGGGGCTTGCTATGGCTCTCTGCTCTATTTTCACCCACTCCCTAAAAGATCTCAACTTGCCTCACAGCTTTAAAAACCATATATGTTGCTGACCCTCAAAATTGTGTCTCCAGTCCAGGTGTCTCCCTGTGAGCTCTAGCCTTACAGACACACGAGCCTACTCATTTCTCTATTCAGTACGCACTAATAGAATTTTGTTGTCTCCCCATCAAATTTATTACCCTGCCTGTCCCATACACCTTACCACCTCACTACGTGACATTGGCATCATGAACTTGCTTATGCCAAAATCAGGAATTTTGCCTTCATTTATTTCCTTTATTTATTCCCTCCATCTGTGTAATGTGATTGTTGACATGCTTAGTTTTAAGTCTGCTATCTCACTGTTCACTTTCTATTTGTCCCTTCGGTGTTCCCCGCCTCCCCTTTTTTTTCCTACCTTACTTTGAATCAATCGAGTATTTTTTAATGATTCTATTTTACCTCCTCTTTTGGCTTATTACTATAAACCTCGTTTCTTAATGGTCGCCTTTGCATTTATAGTATTATTCAATCTTTCCCCTTGGCATATTAAATCTACCAACTGTCTAAGCACCGCACTCTGGAAAGGACATACGGCATTCAGTTATAATAAATTTGCTAATTTTTACTCTGTGTCAGTTTAGGGGTTTTTGTAATTTATTGATTTTTCTTCTTGTTGTGGGTCATATTTTCTAGCTTCCTTGCGTGTGTAGTATGCTAGATACTGTGAGTTTTATGTTATTGGATACTGAGTATTTGTGTATTCCTATCAATATTCTTGTACTTTGTTCTGGGATGTGTTTCATTTACATGGAACGTTCAATCCTTTGGGTGTTTCTTTTTGAGATGTTAGTAGAAGCAGAAATAAAGGTTGTGTCATAGCTAATTCATCCTGAACATTGAGGCAAAAATCCTTCTGAGTATTCCCCCCATGCTGTTTGAGTTATGAGTTTACCAATTTGGCTGGTGAGAATAAGCACTATTCCCAGATCCGTGCAAGCATCAGTTATTATTTCCTCTGACCTTTTCAGATAGTCCTTTCCCTAGCCTCGCGTAGTTTTCCTCACATGCTCTAATTAGTATTTAGCTAAAGACTCTAGGGAAATTCCATGCGTATCTCTAGCATTTTTTTCTTATGTATGTAACTCTCTCATCTCTAATAACACTGTCCTGTGATTTCTGGCTGGCTTGGCCTCTCTGGGCTCTCAGTTCTGTCCTCTCCCCTCACAGAGTCTCCCCCTCTCTGTGTTGCAATTTGGACATTCTCTTCTCTTAAGGCAATAGGCCAAGGCACTTATAAGTTTACTTCACTTGTTTCCCATGTTTCAGGGAGCAATACATGCAACTGCCTGATATCAAATGCCTTAGAAATATTTGTTTTATAAATTTTGTCCAGCTTTAAAAAATATAGGCAAAAAGATAAATCTGGTCCTTCTTACTCTATCTTGGCCAGAAATGAAAGTCCCTTGATTCTTGTCCCTGTTTTTTAATGGGTCTGGGCATTGTATTTGCACATTTTTGTAGAAATAATTTGAGGCTTATGATTTTGTTACTTTCCTCCAGAAGCGATTTCCATTTGCTTCTCTAGGCATCTGAGGGCACTGGCAATCTGAGATCAGCTTAATCAAACTTCAGTTGTTGGGATGATTTGTTGCTGGATGTCAGTTCCTATGATGACTCATCTAATTCTAGTCGAGGGTTAATCCCACGGTGCTGCCTTTTGGAGTGGAAACCCCATGGCAGGTTTGTTTACTGGCTTCCTGATCCTTTGAAAGGATCCTTTGAAAGACCTATGGACCTTTCATTTCAGTTCTTCGTACCCAATGTTATTGTATTTGAAGTAAGTTTCTAAATAGATGATACGTAGAAGAGTGGTGTTGGATTTTTAATCCATCCTGCTAACCTCTGTATTTTAATCAGTGTACTTAAATAATTTACATTTAAGTTATGTATTAATATATGCTAGAGCTTAGGTCTGCCATTTTATTTGCTTCATTTTTCATTCCTATGTTTATCTTTTCTTACCTTCCTTTGGTTATTTAAACATCTTTTAGGATTCCATTTTGATTTATTTATAGTGTTATAGAGTATATTGCTTTGTATAATTGTCCTAGTTGTTGTTCTAGGTATTGCAGTATGTGTGTGTATACACACACACACACACACACACACACACACAAACACACACACACCCCTTATAACTGTCTCCTGGTATCCATGTTCTACCCCTTCAAATAATGTATAGAAATCTCATTTATATATAAATTCCTTTACTCTCCCCACTTCTTAGGAGATTTTTAGCCATTAATTCTTCAAATTTTTTTTTTGCCTCAATCTTGTTCTACTGGGACTCCAGTGATATGAATGTTAGATTTGTGTTATTGTCTCACAGATCCCTGAGGTAAGATTTATATTTTTTGCAGTCTCTTTTCCTTTCACTTTAAACTGGCTGATTTCCATTGTCCTGTTGCATTACTTTGCTGAAGCTGCCACATGATGGGTGGCTTAAACAATACAAATTTACTGTCTCACTGTTTGGGAGACTAGAAGTATGAAATCAAGATGTTGATAGAGTTGATTCCTTCTGAAGGCTATGAGAAAAGATCTGTTCCAGACCTCTTCCTTCTTGACTTGTAAATGGCTGTCTTCATGTTCATATGACATTCTCCCTATATGCATATCTCTGTGTCCAAATTTCCCCTTTTTATGAGGACATTAGTCATACTGGATTTAGGCCTACTCTAACCCATTTTAACTTGATTATCTCTGTGAAGTCTGTCTCCAAACAACATTACATTCTGAGGTCCTGGGGATTAAGACTTCAACATTATGAATTTGGGAGGCACACAATTCAACCCATGACTTTATCTTCAAGTTCACTGATTTCTTCCTTCTATCATATTCATTCTCCTATTGATCTTTCTGGAGAGATTTCTAAATTTCAGCCATTGTGTTTTTTAGTTATACAATTTCCCCTTAGTACTTTTTTTTTATACCTTACTTCTTTGATGAGATTTTTCTGTTTTTTATTTGCATCAAAGGAATTTACTTTTACTTGTTTTTTTTAAGATTTTATTTATTTATTTGAGAGAGTGTGCACGAGAAAGCATGAGAGAGAGAGAGAGAGAGAGAGCATGAGTGGGCGGGGAGGGACAGAGGGAGAGGGAGAAACAGACTCCCCACTGAGCAGGGAGCCGGACATGGGGCTCCATCCCAGGACCCTGGGATCATGACCTGAGCCAAAGGCAGGCACTTAACTGACTGAGCCACCCAGATGCCCCTACTTTTACTTGTTAAATCATATTTATGCTGGCTACTTTAAAATGGTTGCCAGATAATTCCCACATCTGATTCATTATGGTGGTGGCGTATGTTAATTGTCTTTTCTCATTCATGTTGTGATTTTTCTGGTTGTTGATGTGACAAGTGATAGTCTATTGTATCCTGGACATTATGTTAAAAGATCCTGGCCCCTATTTAAATCTATTGTTGATAGTTTGTTACCTGGTTTAGATTGAGCATACAAATCGAAGCCCACTTTTGTAGGCTACAGTTCCAATAGTAATTTAGTTTTGAGGGGATTTATAGTGTTATTTTGGTTTGCTTGGTTTGTCTAATGCCACTGGGGCTCCTACTAATCTTTGATGTTTCCCCTGCAGGAATGAAAGGCACTTCCTCTGACCAGGCTGCTAGTGACTTTAGGTGAGAGATGAGGGCATCAGGGATGGGAAGTATTTCCCCAGGGTGTTCTCAGCAGGACCCCTCTTTGATCCAAGGGAGGAATGTACCTAGGATATCTTCTGCTGCTAGGCTGGAAGTTAGGAGATTCCAGGCCTGGATCACCTACTGCTATGGATGGGTGTTTGTGATATCCTGCAACATTATGTTGTTTCTCCAATTCTGGTGTACCCAAGCAGAATGACTACCTCTTCTCACCTTTGAGTTTTCCTATTATTGTCTGTTGTATTATTTCTAGGGTTTATGACTGTATTTAATAGTGTATTAGTCAGAATTCTCCAAAGACACAGAATCAATAGATGAGATATATAGGTATAAAGAGAGATACAGGTAGAGATACAGATACAAATAGACATATATAGATCTGGGACCCAGGGGAGTTAATGGTTTAAATCTCAATCCAAGAGCAGAAGAAGATGAGATGTTCCAGCTCCAGCAGTCAAGTTTACATATAAAATTAACTATCATGGGAGGAACATGGGGGAGGAACAGGGAGAGTCATTTATGCTATCTTATCCAGATCAGAAGTCATATATTTATTCTTTCAAAAAATATATTTTCTGTTATCTATATGGATTTGGAGTAGTGGGTGAAATACATACATAGGCTCAGTATTCTGTCTTCCACACCACATTGGAGACTGAGACTTGAGATCTTTTCTAATGCATTTCTTCCACACTGGAGTTGCTTGAGAATACCTATTTGTACATGTGCATGATGTTTTAATGGGTATTTGTTGCTATTATGGGATATAAGTGGGGGAACCTCTGTGAGCATCCAGTTGTGAACTATGCAGAATTTGAAGTGTGGAAAAACATAATTAATGAAGGAAGTTTATAAAGTAAAGGGATTAAGGATTCCCTAGGAATGAGTAAGATTATGTTATGTATTTTTGGGGGGTGTTTTATTTTCTTTGTCTCTTAATAGTTCCAGTTAAATATGTTTACTTCTTCACTAGTAGGAGTGTAAACTCCTATGTCTTTCTCTTCCCTAGGTATAAAATATATTAGTCATTTTATTAAATTGTCAAAATTTTTCTTTATTAGCCAATATTGGTGACAAGGCTATTTCTTGTTTAGAGATGTTTAATTTTGCTAAACCGAATGGAATTATCAGTAAATTCCTGTTCACAATAAGCAATGTAAAAAAATTTTAAATCATTCCTTGAGCTCTAATTACATATAAAATATCTCACCTGATAGCAGCTAACACAAATGGCTCCTATATTTAATTTTAACATCATGGGATTGCCTCATCTGTCACTGTTTGGAATCTGATCAGGGAGAAAGGAATTTCAGAGGTTGTTATTAAAATCACTTATGAGTTTCTGAGATAGTTACATGGGTTTCATTTGGAAAAGCAGCATGCCACTTTTAAGTGGTAAGCTTTAATTAGCAGAAATACAATTTTATATAAATTAATTAACAAATGTGTGAGTGCCTCTTGTGTGCCTTGCCTTCTGACAGTCTGTGGGAAATGCTCATGAGGCAAAGTATGTTCCATTGCTCACAGCCTGAGTTTGGAGATAAAGAATGCACATATGAAATGGTTAACTGAGAATCCAGGACGTTGACCATCAATAAAGAATGAGTCCAGGAGTGCCTGGGTGGCTCAGTCGGTTAAGCCTCTGACTCTAAGATTTCAGCTCAGGTCCTGATCTTGGGGGTAGTGAGATCAAGCTCCATGTCGTGTTGGGCTCTGTGCTCAGCAGGAAGTCTGCTGGAGATTCTCTCCCTCTCCTTCTGCCCCTCCCCTCATCTCAAATAATAATAAGTAAGTCTTAAAAAAAAAAAAATGAGTCCAGGGAAGGAAATGCCAAGTAAATACTGGCTGGAGTAGTTAAGAAAGGCTTTTAAGACTAGGAGATATGTTAGCTGGGATTTGAAAGAAGATGAGTTTTGAATTGGTATAAGGGAGGTAAGAAACACCCCAAGGGAGAAGTGACAGACTAGACCCAGAGGTGAGAAGGAATTTGATCAATGTTTCCTAAAAAAAAAAAAAAAAAAACGGAGTACTCAGGGAATGGGGGAAGATTTGGGGAAGATAGATATGAATGACCATCATCAGGGTGAGTCAGGTGGGGAAACTCATGATGTCTTAAAAGAAAACAACAATCATGGTTATCAGTTGGGTATATGAGTTCCTTGGGGACAAGAGCTGACTTTCTGGTTTTGTATTCCCAGAATCTGGCCCTCAAAACTTCTGCTGAATGAATTAATAAAGAACAATGGAGAATCTAAACTTAGTCATCTCCTCACCTCATGGATAGAATAATCGGTTCTTCTCCTCCCCCTCCTCGTCCTCCTTTTTCTGTACCACGTGTTCTATTTCCTGCTACCTTGAGCCCAGCCTTCCCCAGCCTTTGCACTGAATGTGCAAAGCTACTTTTAAGTGAGACAAGTTCTTTCATGTTAGGATTTTGAGTCAAAAGTTCTCTTCTACAATTCTAATACGGGTTTCTACTTTTCTTTATGACTCATTTCCATAATAATTTTCATTTTATCTTATTGTTTTATGGAAAATCCTTGCTCTGAAACCCAGTTCTGAAATATTTTTTTTTTAATTATAAGGTTTTCACAGTTTTAGGTTCACAGTAATGTAGAGAGGAAAATGCAGAGTTCCCAAATATCCCCTCCACACACACACGCAAAGCCTCCCCCACCGTCAACATCCCACACCTGGGTGGTACATTTGTTACAAAAGGTGAACAGATAGTGACACATCATAATCACCCAAAGTCCATAGTTTACATTAGAGTTCACTCTTTGTGTTGTACATTCTCTGTGTTTTGACAAATAATGATAAGTATCCATAATTATGGAATGGTACAGAATAGTTTTGTTGCCTTCTAAATCCATTGTGCTCCACCTATTCATTCCTCTCTCCTCCCAAGCCCCTGGCAATCACTGATCTTTTTACTGCCTCTATAGCTTTGCCTTTTCCAGAATGTCATATAATTGGAATTATGCAGTCTGTAGTCTTTTCAGATTGGCTTCCTTCACTTTGTAATACGCATTTAAGTTTCCTCTGTGTCTTTTTGTGGCTTGATAGATCACTTTTTGGCACTGAATAATATCCCATTGTCTGGATGTATCACAGTTTGTTTATCCAGTCACCTATTGAAAGACATCTTGGTTACCTCCAAGAATGGGCAAATATGAAGAAAGCTGCTATAAACATCTGTGTGAAGAATTTTGTGTGGACAGGTTTTCAACTCCTTTAGGTAAATACCAAGGAGTGGGGTTGCTGCATTCTACAATAGTTATTTAGTTTTGTAAGGAAATTGCCAAACTGTCTTCCAAAGTGGCTGTACCATTTTGCATTCCCACCAGCAATAAAAAAGACTTTTTCATCAAAATATTTTGGTATTTTAAAAATCTGAGGGAGAAAGGAAAAAAATAAATAAATTAATAAATAACCCGTAAAAACTAACTAACAGTTCCTTGATGTTAGAGATAAGGCATGATTTATCTTACTGATCCTGCAATCTGCCAAATACCTGGTGGTTGCTTAGTGAAGTTTACCTGTGTGAATTCTTCCATTCCCTTTGCGGAATTTTTTTTTTTCCTTAGGCGTTACCACCACAAGAGTTGATGGGCTCGGCTTTCATTGCCAGTATGTCTTGTCCTAGAATAGCTGGGGTCTTTTTGTTTTGTTTTGGTAGCTAAATTATCCCCTTGCTAGTTCTATCCTTCTAAAGAAGTAGTCAATTCATTCAGGTCAGTCATCTCCCAATTAAATCAATTGTTTGGCGTTTGTATGGACAATACATTCATGAGAAGCAACGCCTAGATCCAGCTGTAGACAGGAACCTGAGTTCAAAGGAGTATGGATGTCCCTCCTAGTTCTGTGCAGAACTATAACAGCATAATGCTGGGGAATATGTAAGCCATTTTTGTACCATTATTACTATCTATCATTTTTTGGAAGTCAACCTGATAATTTAGTTTTAATTTGAAATAATTGCTTCCAGCAAGTTTATTTTATACCTAACCACATAAGCTTAGCTGTTTTCATCTTCTGTTGCCATAGGAGCAAATAGATTAATACAATTGTCTGGGTAGGGTGCAAATAATTTCTTTGATGTATTGTTTTTCATTTGAGAATGGAAAACTTGTCAATTTAAAGTACGAGAATTCTCTCACCAACTTTAAATATCATAATTTTGACACCACATAATCCATCTACCATTATTTTTAGAGATATTTGGAAATTTTAACTTGATTCATTAGCATATAGTCAGAGCTGTGCATAGAACATTTGTGTTTTAATTTCTTTCTCATGAATCTTATTGTAATCAGATGACTGCTCTATGTGATGTTGATTTTTAAGTACTATATGTGCCAAAAAGGAAGTGAGGACTTTTTTCAACAAAATCACAGGGAATCTTCAACATACTGGCAAATCTTTTCAAATTGACTTAGTTGTATAAATAAATCCTTCTCTAAGTTTGAAGTAAAAATTCAAGTTAAAGTTTTTTGGTTTTTTTTTTTTTTTAAGATTTTACTATGGACTCTGAGAAACAAACTGAGGGTTCTAGAGGGGAGGAGAGTGGGGGGATGGGTTAGCCTGGTGATGGGTATTAAAGAGGGCACGTTCTGCGTGGAGCACTGGGTGTTATGCACAAACAATGAGTCATGGAACACCACATCAAAAACCGTTGATGTAATGTATGGTGATTAACATAACATAATAAAAAAAATCTAAAAAATAAAAACAAAAAACGAACAAACAAAACCAAACAGACTCTTAAATACAAAGAACAAACTGGTAGGTTCCAGAGGAGAGGTGGATGAGGGTGGTAAAGGGGATTAAGAGGTATAAACTTTCAGTTACAAAATAAATAAGCCACAGAGATGAAAAGCACAGCATAGGGAATATAGTCAGTAATACTGTAGTAACATTGCATGGGGCCAATGGTGACCACCTCATGGCGGCAAGCACTGAATAACGTATAGACTTGTGAAATGACTATGTTGTATGCCTGAAACTAATATAACATCGTATGTTAACTATACTTCAGTTAAAAAAACAACAGAAACAAAAATATTTTATTTATTTATTTGACAGAGAGAGACACAGTGAGAGAGGGAACACAAGCAGGGGGAGTGGGAGAGGGAGAAGCAGGCCTCCCGCGGAGCAGGGAGCCTGATGCGGGGCTCGACCCCAGCACCCTGGGATCATGACCTGAGCCAAAAGCAGACGCTTACCGACTGAGCCACCCAGGTGCCCCTCAAGTTAAAGGTTTTGGAAAGGCTACTTCTACACATGCCCATGGAATGATGAGAGTTCCAGAATCTGGCTCCTGCTTTGTGAAACTTGTAATCAAGTCCAATAGCCCAGGCTTGGAAGCAAGAACAACTGCCCAAGGGTGTGAAAACCCTCAGGAAATCTTGACCTATTTTCAAAAGCATCAAGTAGGGGGAGAGGAAGGAGAGCAATGTTAGGGCTATTTTTAATATTATTTTAAAATTAAATGGACTTACTTATAATACATCTGCAAGACCAGAAACTGGATATGGATTAAGAGTGCAGAATCAGAGGTCACACTTCCTGATTTGCATCTCAGGTTCACCCCCCTTGTTAGCTATGGAATTTGGACAAGTTACTTAGCCTCTCCAAAACTCAATTGCCTCTTTTAGAAAGTGGGCTATTTCCTAGAGTCATAGAAGAATTAAATGAAAATGAAAAACATAGAAAGTATTTACCATAGTATCTGACCTGTAACAAGTATTCAACCAACATTCATGATTACTAGTATTATTTTAACAGATTGTCACATCTGTGTGTTGTTCACTGAAATTCCATCAGCTTTGTGTGATAACACTGTTCATCTCATTCTGATCAGAAGCTGTGACTAGCAATTAAAGATGACTTTAATTAAAATGGGATAATTAATTCATGTCTTAAAAAGTGCTGTGTGTTGGATGAGATGTGTCAAAACAAAATTTTAAAAAACAAAAGTGACAGAAGCAGAATGAAAAGAAAGGGAGATTCTTGGTTGTGAGAAGTTTGGGGATTTCTAGGGTGGAGACTGAGCACAGGAGAGGGTACAAAAAAGGGGGGGTGGGGGCAGGAAGAATGTAACAGTCGTCGCCATCGTGGCCCCATTTACCCACCATGCTCCCCCTCAGGCTCTGCCCTTTGGCTACACTGGCCTTCTTTCAGTTCTTCTAACACCTTATCTTCCTCCACTTTGGGCCTTTTCACTTGCTCTTTCCTTTGCCTGGAACATGCTCTCCACTCCAGTTCATCGAATTAATTCTTCTATCTTCTTGGTATTAATTAAAGTATCACTGCCTTCCAGAAACCCTGCTGATGCCCTGAACTAGGCCAGGTCCCACTCCTAAATTCTGCCATAGCACTGAGCACTTGCTCTGCCTTCATATCGTTGTATCCACTTGTTCAACACTGAACGTTTACCTTCCTTGCCCAGTTGGAAGCTCCATGAGAACAGAGGTGGCCTCTGATGGCTTATTCATCTGGCAGAAGGCCTAGCACATAGGTGGTGCTCAACAATTACAGACTGGCCCATTGATGGGGAAAGACAAACTCCAGGTCCTTCCACATTCTTCTCCATCCACCTGTCTGCATCTCTCTTGGTGGCAACAGTGCTCAGAACAATGTTCATATCCCGTAGACTGGAGAACAAAGGACAGTGCCTACTCAGCAAGTGATGGACAAAATTTTCCCTTTTGGTATTCTTCATGCTTTTCTCTCCTACTCATACCACAAGCTTATCAATGGCCCTTCCCATTTGTGGTGCTGAGGATCTCCCCCATTGGGTTCCAACAGCATTGGAAACTATCATGGAGAGCAGCTACTGAGAACTCTGAGGTCAAAGCAGTAACCAGGGACTTGGGAAGTCTCTAAGGGCATTCATTCATTCATTCATTCAGCAAAAATTGAATAATTAATAATAATAATAATAATAATAATAATAGCGGGCACTTACGGAGTGCTTATCTTGAGTCATGTCAGTTAATCATCACCACAACCTTATGAAGTACATACTATTAATACCCCTCCTACAAATAAGGAAACTGAGGAAAGGGGCCATAAAGCAACTTTGCCAGAGCCACATACATAGCAAGTTATAAGGCCAGGATTTGAACCTGAACCCTTGCCATACCGCAATTTTGCCTCTCATGGAGCTTATTACAGGCAATTATGTGCCAAATATGAGACTAGATGTTGGGGACCCCAAAACAACCAAGTCTCGGGCCCTGGTCTTGGGGAGCTTGAAGTTGGCTGAGGGGATTCAGGTAAAAAATCTTCATGGTGCTGTGCTAAGACTGGGCTAGTGGGATGTATTACATGATGAGATATACAGCCAGCCACCAGGAGGGTACATGTCCTGCCGCTTGGGATGATATCACTTGGTAGACATCTTGATCCAGTCTGCACCTGCACAGCCACAGGCATTCAAATGAGGGCTTGTGGCAGTTAGGCAATTTCTGTTCTGGAGACACAGGAGGCAAGTTAATCCTCAGCAACCCTGGGGTTTTTTCCTTTGGCCCATGGCCAACTCCTTCTTGGACATGGATATGTTTCTTGCACTTAAAAGGGAAAAAGATGGACTTCAGTTTTGGAAGCATATGGTGTAATTTTAAGTTATTAGACCGTTAGTAATGTTCAGGGGAACATTTCCAAAATGTTCCTCCAAGCCTTTGGTTAAAAAACAACAACAACAAACTGCTATTCTATTAAACTGCTTAGTGTTTTCTACCTAAAAAGTGACCGGTTTGTAAATTTTGTGTTTTAACATTTTCAAAGACTCTAGTAAGGGGGATATTTATTACCCACGTTTTGTTAAATATATTTAGTGCTGTCTTTGTTTGTTCCTTGTTTTGGATTCCAGAAAGGTTTTCTATATGACTCTGTAGTATATCTTGGTGATGCCAGCAGAACCACTGTAAGCTCTTTTGTCTCCTCTTTGGGCTCAATAAACACATATATATGGGTTAATGGATGTCCATGATAACTATAGATTTTATAATTTAGAAATTAAAAACGAAGTAATTGGCTGTTGGTTGACCAAGCAATATGGAATAATGAATACAGTGTTTCCAGATATGGATTTTTGAGCTCTTGATTGTCTCTTAGTAGTTACTAAAAAAATATTTATTGAGCGTCTACTACATACTGAGCATTGGGCTAAGCTCTGGAAATACGAAAGTGCCCAAGACAATATGGCTTTTGCCTTTTATGGAACTTGCATTTCATGGTATGGGAAAGAGGAACTAAAGAAGATCAAACTGGCTGAGTGTAATGTAAAGTTTGGGGAGCGGCAAAGATGAAGTTATAGTGGAAGTCTGGGGTGAGGGATGCTTTCTGACTATGATAAAGATTTTTGGCTTCCGTTCTATGTGCAGTTAGGAAGAAGCTGTCAGTAAAATGGATTGTTCCAATTCAGACTGCTGGCTGTGAGTAACAGTAATCCACATGAAGTAGCTCAAGTAAAAAGGGTTTATTATCGGGCAAAAGGGGTGTCTTATGGAAACTCAAAGTTGAAAAACAAAAAGAAGCCAGACCTACAGGAACTGAAAATGGGGAGCAGAAAGCCATTTCTACTGAGGCTGTTCTTTCTCCTGCTTTCTCTGCTTTCTTGCTTCTCACTTATTTTTTTTTTTAAGATTTTATTTATTTGACAGAGAGAGACACAGCGAGAGAGGGAACACAAGCAGGGGGAGTGGGGGAGGGAGAAGCAGGCCTCCCGCGGAGCAGGGAGCCCCATGCGGGGCTGGATCCCAGGACCCTGGGACCATGACCTGAGCCGAAGGCAGACGCTTAACGACTGAGCTACCCAGGAGCCCTCTCACTTATTTTTTTACAAACAACCTTCCTCGGGGCGCCTGGGTGGCTCAGTCATTAAGCGTCTGCCTTCGGCTCAGGTCATGATCCCAGGGTCCTAGGATCCAGCCCCTCATCGGGCTCCCTGCTCCGTGGGAGGCCTGCTTCTCCCTCCCCCACTCCCCCTGCTTGTGTTCCCTCTCTCGCTGTGTCTCTCTCTGTCAAATAAATAAAATCTTTACAAAAAAAAAAAAAAAAAACCCTTCCTCTATCCATCCCTATTACACCTGTCCCATATGGGTGCCGCAAGTCCCAAGTCCAGGTGACCTTTCAGCTCAACTACTCAGAGCTTAGTGCCTTGGTTTCCCTATTTTAACTTCCCTAGGGTGAAATGCAATAGGCATTAGCTGGTCTCCCTTTGGGGTGGAGTCCTTCATACAAGGTTTTGTCATGGACGTTGTAATAAATCTACCTGAGGTCAGCTGTCCATCCTTGACCTAGACAGCTAGGGCTGGTGGACAGATGTCACATAGGTTTTGCCCCTCAATAGTTGGGGAATATAAGACATGGAAAGTTATATCATTAGTAAATTTTGTAGATATACAAAAACTTTGCCTTGTCAATCCCACATAGTTTAATGAGGGTAAAATGAGATAAGGTTTTTTAAAAAGTTTTCTGTAAACTGTGAAGGTCTGGTAGAGGTTAGCAATTGGTTTTGCCCACTGCCAGACTGCTCTGAGTAATGCATCAGTATATACACAAGAAAATGTTTTAAAGTACACAATGAGTCCAGGGAGTAATTTAGAGAGAAAATTATTACAATTATTTACCAGCCATATCTCCTAAGACCAGCTTCTTGATGATCCTAAATACAGGTGGTTAAAGTGGTAATTAACTCTCCAAATTCTAGTTGGAACTAATTTTCAGCTGTGCATTATGATTCTTTCAAAGTCCTGTAACATCATTTGGGGCAATAAGAGGAGAAACCTCTAAAATGTGTAGTGACTAGAATATGCCCTTACAAAAGGGAGGACAAGAAGTCGACGTTGTTAAAAGGATGCAGGCACTTTTTATTTTGCTAATGAAAGAGATCTCTCCCAACAAGTAGACAGTGGTAGCTATTATTCTGACAAGGCAAGCTGTTCTAGGGATTGAACTGCCTGTTCAGTGTGAGACATGACCAGAACACATCCGTTATAAGAACATTTCTAAGATTTGTTTTTTAATGACCTCATCAAAGCAGAGAAATTGGGAGCAGAGTTGGTATAACACAGAGCTGCCTGGATGTTAAGGGCTGGTCTTGGAAAACTGAGGTGGGCACAAGCCACAGTTTGATAAGTACTCTTACTTTGGTGGGTTTGTTTTGTTTACTTGTTTGTTTGACTCAGACCTTCTTAAGTTTCTAGCATCATGTAATAGAAGAAACCATGTACAGGAAAACTAGGTCCAAATCCCTGTGGCCTCTTATCAATGGGACTTTGATCAAATGACTGACCATCAGTCTGGTCAATGTATCTTGTATGAAGTTAAGCAAGCCTTTTCCTAGTGGGATGGAATTTGGGAAGATCCAGAAGATGGAAAACAAAGGATATGAAATACTAATGCATATTAAAAATGAAGCCCAGACCATGTATATAGAATTTGCTAAGGGCTGATTTTTTATTTTTTTTATTATGTTGTGTTAGTCACCATACAGTACATCATTAGTTTTTGATGTAGTGTTCCCTGATTCATTGTTTGTGCATAACACCCTGTGCTCCATGCAGTACGTTAAGGGCTGATTTTTTAAAAATCGTTGTTTATCAACTACTTTAAGTATATATAAGAGGCTATGCAAGGGAAAGAGAATTTCTTCGGGGAAAAAAAAGGAAGTGGAAAGAGTGTGCTTCCCCTGCCTCAAGCCCACCACTTGTCCAAGGGAATATACTGTCAAGAGGAGGTTTAACTGCTCACCCCACCTGGAAGTTGTGCAGCCGGGGTCCCAGTGCTGCTAAGAGACTGGTGTCAAATGTGGGGAGACACGCACGCCTCCTGCAAGTCTCCTTGGTGACATCTTTCCTGACCATTCGACATTGCAATTCCCTTTCAGTGATCCCCATCTTCCTTCCTTGCTTCATTGTCCTCCCTAGCATCAATCGTAGTCGAATTTATCAATAATGTATTAGTTCTTCAGTGAATTGTCTGCCTCACTACTCTCAAATGTAAATTCCATGAGGATGGGGTCCTTGTTCTGTTCATTGCTATAATCTGAGTACCCAGACTAGTGCTTGGCAAGTGGTAGGAGCTCAATAAATTCTTGAAGTGAGTTAAATTGTGAGGGCCCACAGGGGTCCTTTTGAGTTTGGGGGAGGCAGGGTACCCAACTCTCTCAAGGGGACAAGCTGGCTTGAGAAGCAATCAGGACGGCAGTGGGGGGGGGTTGCTGTTCCAACCCCAGGGCACACCAGGATAAGCGTGTGTGTCAAGAGTGTGCAGAAGGTGGCAACTGGCTCAGGTCATCACAGAAAGGGGCCCACCCAGAGGATAGCTTAAGAGGCAAGCATGTGTTCAGAGCAGAGCCCAAGGAAGAGTGGTCAGTGACCAGGAGAAAGGGTCAATGACCAACACCGGGAAATAGAACACAAAGTGCTGTCAGCAAGGAGGACTCTCTGAGCCAGCATTGGGCATCAGCCATAATCAGCAGGCCCCAAAGCCAGATTAAAACTGTACCAATCAGATGAAATATCCCCTGCCCCTCCCTGTCCTCCTCCCTGCTCCAAGGCTGAAGAAAAGGGAGCCCGTTAATAACCAGGAAGGAAGGGTGGAAGAGAAGGCAAGGGCACAGTGAGAACACTGAGCTCACCACCACATCCCCCTGTAGGTTTCCAAGCTCGAGTCCAATGTGAGTTCAGGGCAGGGGTTTTAAATCTATTGAGAGAATAAAAGCTTGATATTAGAAAACACTGGACTTGTAAAAAGTCTCCCCCAATGAGACTCATTATAAGTGAAAGTGACAAGAGAAAATGGAAAATCCACTTGAGCTTTCACGTGAGGTTTAATTCTAAGTGGCAGGCTTAAAGGGCCATGATGAGGGAAAAAAATTTTCTCCCTATTTGCACCCTACTGAGTCAATAATTCCAATAAGCCTAGTGCATGTCAAGTAAGTGAGGTAAGTGTGTAAACTGTCCACATCCATAGGAGACCCTTGATACATATCTGTAGTTGGCAGTGATGCCATTCAGAAAACATCCCCAACTGGCTTCCAACCTCTGCCACATTTTCCTATTCAGTTTGCCTATTTCTATAGTGACTTGTCTCTTCCATGGAAATTTCTCTGACATCTCCATTAATTCCAGATCTTCCAAAGTAGACACTATAATTCTCCCAGGTAAAGACTATAGATTTATCTTCTTTCACAGTCTCACGATTTCTAGTGATAATGATAATGTTTCAAGATAGCCAAAATTATTGAGAACTTACTAAAATACTAGACACCTTCTAAGCCCTTTGCACATAATATTTCATTTAATCCTCACCGTGACCCTGAGAGGTAATTATAGAGTATGAAGACGAGGCTTTTCAGAGTCTACAGAACATGGCTGAAATCACTCAGCTGGTGTCAGACATGATGTTGAACACAAGACAAGCAAGCAACAGGAGCTAGTTGAGGCTGACCCACATCCTGATAGGGGAGTCACGCACACTGTGGGAACATACATTCGGCCTCTACTGCGGGCCTCATCCCAATATTCTTTTTTGTTGTGAAATCAGGAGGGTTAATGCAGCTCCTTTCACCTGTGTTCCTCTCACGGAAAGTATATTTTGTAATCTCGTCACATGCCTGTAAGATGAAAACCAGCTTTCTCGGTTCAGCAGGTAAAATCAATGCATCAAATAAAAAGCTTTGAGCCTCAATTACTGAATGCAATGGTCCAAACAGAAACTCTGGTTGTCCAGGCAAAAATATTAACAAGAATCGCTTTGTCTGTTTCTAATTAAGCATATCTCCAGATCCTCTGCCTTATTCATCCCACTCGGATTGAGTACATGATGAATCAGCAGGCAGGAGCCAGTTGCTTTTGTTTTGTCTTTAAACCGTCTGTGGTCTTATGTTCCCAAAGGCAGACCATGGCCCTGGGACTGATGGCCACCAGGTTGCTAACTCATAACTGAACAGATTGCGTGGTTTAGCTATGGGTAAACACAGGATTTGATAGAGGTCTGCATAGAGTTTGATACAGGTCTATACATCTCAGATATTATGTTGTATATATCCCTCTTTCAAAATCCTCACCACTGCATCTTCCCAATTAGTGCTGTGTGAATTAATGAGGTGCTACTCAAGTGTGTAAACTCTCCCAGAGAATGAGAAAGTACTTCTGGAGAAATACTTCCATGGCTGTAACGAGGGTGGTAGAATTTTCTTGTTTAGAGTGCTGCATTCTACCTGGCCAATAAAAGGACTTCTGTTATGGTTTGGCCAGCTGTGGGTATATGGAATTTTTATTAACTCTGCATGTGTAAGTGATTTCCTGGAACACAGGTGCACTAATACATATAAAAGGCACATATTCGGGAAGAATATAAATAACAATTCAGATTTTTGTTTGATTATTGTTTATGAATCTGCTTACATGATTGGGGAGATGCTGGATCACAGTCCGATTTGAAAATGCCAGTGTGGGGGACTCTTGGTTTCCAAATCCTTCCTTTAGGCCAGGACCTGGAAATTAGATTTAGTTTCATGAATTACGGCTGCTCATCCCTTCCTGCCTAAAATCAGAGTACTCATAAGGTGGCGGAAGAGGCCTGGCAATATATATCCATAGTTTTGGCTGTGAAATGGGGATGGGAAGGTGCAGCCTTCATTTCATCTTGGCTTTTGCACAGACTGCCATGGTGATTAAGAAGAGAAAAATGCTAATTCTCTGGAAATAACCTCTGCTATGGTTCCTATCCCCCAGGCAATTGTGTTCAGAACACAAGTACATTTCAGGGAAAGCACATGAGAAGTTGTTCTCTGGATTTTGGGAACCATCGTGTCCTAACCACTTGAAAAATTCCTTTTGATCTAGCTGTTCTGAATATTTCATGGTTGTATATATTTCATTAATTTACACTGCCTTTCTGGCATCGTTCTTAATGCATTCATGATATTTGTTCAGTTAGGTAACTCTTGGTTAATGATGTCAGCGGCAGACTCAAGGCAAGCTAGAGGGCCATGTTGGATTTGGCTAATAAGGAGAGCTCCTGTTTGCTGAGCTCCGTGCTCCGTGAGGCCCAGAACGAGGCCCTTAGGTATGTTACATCTGTTTCCTGTCACAGCCAGGCCAAGTATGTGTGATTATCCACAATTTACTGAGCAAGAACAGTAACTCAAATTGTGCAAATTGCTTTAGCAAAGCCATCCGATAGTGAACAGGTGGAGTTAGAGTTTCATTTGAGTCTCATCGGAGAATTATCACCTGTTAACCCCAGAAAGTTTTCTGAATCTCTGAGCTTCACTTTTTCCATATGTACAAAAGGGAAAATAATACCTATTTATTTTCCTGGGATGACATGGAAAGCAACTGAAGTAACTTATATGAGAAAATGCTTTGTAAACTGATGGCGCCATAGATATGCAAGGTATGACTATAATGGAAGCATAAGAGGCACACACAGAATCCCCGGGCAGGGTAGATTCCAGAATCTTTATGAATGACCAGAACAAGTAGATCAACAGGGTAGCTAAACATTATGCCACCTTCCACATAGAGTCTTGCCTATACTCTGACTTTGAAACAAATGTTTTTCCTTGCTTCTCTGTCATACATAGCATAGGGATTAAAACTTTTAGGGTTAATGTTGCCAGTTATACTGGTGGCCTTCTGACTGATTTTCTCCACAACTCACTCCTTCCACATTTATAGAGGTCTTTTAATATTCCACTTGTGCAAGTGGACCAATTCCTCCTTTAAGTTTTGTAACAAAAGATAAAATTAACTGAAAGTATTATCCATATCCACACTGCAGGTGAGGGACACTTGACCACCCCCCAGGTCCCCTCCCTCTCAGACTGTTATAAGCCACTGGTGATTTTGGGAATATTATCATTCAGAAGAGCACTGTTACTGCCCATCCCCCACTCCACTGGAATCCATAAAACATGAGCCGGCTGCATAATCTCCTGCTTAACTCTATCACTTCTCTAATCACATTTCTCTTTAACACATTCATCAGGACACTGAGCAGAGCTCCGGGTATTTCTTTGGCCTTTGATTTGCACATTAAACTTGCCAGTTTTTGAATTTTTGAAATAAATGATAACGGTGATGCTTGGGGAAGGATTGAGGCGGAGGAACCGGCAGGCTTCACAGGGACGCCTCTTGTTGGATTTCTGGGTCTGTTTGCTGCAGTCTGTCCCCCTTCAAACCTGCAACTGGTGGCCACAGGCACTGTTGATGAGAACCTAGTGTAGGCATGAGATGTGGTGTATTTGAGGACAGCTATTGCCTCCCGGGAGAAAGTGGGATTCATCACTCAACCACTTCTTCCCCCTAACAGTCCTGCTACCCCTAGTCTATGTGACCTTCTGGTGTGGTCATGACATGGCTTCTCAAGAAAAAATAAATGTAAGGCTCCCGGGTGGCTCAGTCAGTTAAGCCCCCGACTCTTGATTTCAGCTCAGGTCATGATCTCAGGGTCGTGAGATCAAGCCCCGCGTCAGGCTCCATGCTGGGCATGGGGCCTGCTTAAGATTCTCTTGCTCCCTCTCCCTCTGCCCACATTGCCCCCCCACACCCCACACACTTGTGCTCACTCTCTCGCTCTCTAAAAAAAAAAAAAAAAAAAAAGGCAACAAAGAAACTAAATGCATAATGAAAAGGAAGATGTAATTCTAATGTAGGAGAAATTTTAGAATTATAATGTTGGAAAAAATCATGCCAGTAAATTTGAAAATGAAGATGAGGTGGACAATTTCCTAAAAGGAATTAATTACCAACTAAGTAAAAAAAAAAATAGGGAATCCAAGTAGACCTATAAATATTAATAAAATTTATATGCAGGGTGACTCCAAAGCTCATCTCCAGTATTTATATGCAGTACCTTATTCAAAGAGCTTGGGCACAAAAAATTTACAGTGTGATCTCTATTTCCTAAGGAACTAACATTCCAAGAGACAGAGTACATGATATACACATCCCAACATGAAAGATGCAACATTACCTGGAAGAGTCTCCATGTCAACCTGGGAGTAACTCTCAGCATCAATAGTAACTATAGCAGTAATGAGCATTACCATCATAGTAGGCAGCAGTAATGAGCATTACCATCATAGTAGGCAGCAGTAATGAGCATTACCATCATAGTAGGTATCAATTATTGGGCATTTTACCATGATTTGTGTACTTGGTACACATTTTCTTATTTCATTTCACATCAAGCCCATGAAAAAGGTAATATTATTCCTATTTTGTAGATGAAGAACTGATGCTAAAGGAGATGAAGGCGTTTGCCCAAAGTCATCTTGCTAATGATTGGAGGGTCTGGATCTGGACCCAGGCCTAAACCCAACTTGGAATTTTAGGCTGGGTGATCTGATTTATTTATTTATTTATTTTTAAGACTTTATTTATTTATTTGACACAGAGAGAGAGAGACAGTGAGAGAGGGAACACAAGCAGGGGGAGTGGGAGAGGGAGAAGCAGGCTTCCCGCTGAGCAGGGAGCCCGATGCGGGGCTCAGTCCCAGGACCCTGGGATCATGACCTGAGCCGAAGGCAGACACTTAATGACTGAGCCACCCAGGCGCCCCAGGTGATCTGATTTAGAGGCAATGTTCTCTTCAAGACACAAGGAAGCAGAGCAGGACACACCACACAAAAGTTTTGATTTGGGATAGCTGAGAGGAAATGCATTTAATCAGGTTTTGTGACTGAGAAATTTTCTGTTAATTTCACTGAGGATTGTTATATATCATATTCCTATTACAACTGGGATATAATTTCATTTAAATATGATTCAATGACGTTTTGCACAGGACACTGAGTAAAATTATGCTTTCTCCTCTACCTCCAGTGTCAATTAATATAGACTTTATTGGTTTCCTCTGGGTTTTTGTCACCAGGCTCTTACAATACCTCATCACCTGGATTACACAATCCTAAAGGCTTGTGATGGCACCTATCTGATTTGACTGAATAATATTTATTTCACTATTGCTGTGTGTCCCAGAAATACAGGAGCTCTAAATAATCCCATCACTGCTTCCCCAGTGCCTGCCAGCAAGTCCAGCACATAATAGCTGCACAGTAAATGTGGGATGAATGCATGCAATGCTTGGCATGACGCTGAGTTCAACAGTTATATGTCTTGTCATACCTGAAAGAGACTGAAGTCCCAAACACAAGGAAGGACATGATTTTTCCCCAAGAGGGCTGTTCATCTGTTCTGTCTCTATCACGTACTTTGACTTCTCCAAAGATAGAGCCATCTAAGAGAGTACAGAAGTCCCAGCATTGTGACTGAGGAGTGGAGAACTTTGTTAGTGGAGAGGGGGGATTTCTGATAGGAAATGAGTTTCAGTGTTGCCCACAACATGAAGACAAAAGAGAGTAAAGAGAAAGTGTTGGCTGTTTTCAGCATTTTGCAGTGTTTTTTATGGTTTTGCCTCCCACTAGATTGTAGACTCCTTAATGATAGGATCATGCAGCTAGTACAAAACCTTACCTTAAGGATGTACTAAATAAATGTTTGTTCAAGTGGCGTAAGAACATCCACCCGACATTTCCTGACCACCCACTCTGGACTGGTCTCTCTGCCATGGTCACTGCCACTGGGGAGGTCATTGCTCAGTTAAGGAGTTAATTGGTTACTGGATATGAGAATCAATTACAAGTATTGAAAGACAGAAGTTTTAGATTTGAACCAAGTGTTTTTAAATCAAAGATGGTAAAGAAGTTTTGGCAGATAGGCCAAATAAGGACTTCAAAATTACATACTTCCTGCATTCTGGAATGAAAATCTACCACATTGAGTCTTCTGCCCTCCTTCCCTTCTCTTGCATGATTGTCTTCTTCCTTTGTCCCTCCAGGGCACTGTGGAAACTAATGGGTTCTTAAACACTTTGTGAGATTCTTAGAAAAAGAATCCCAGCATTTTTAAATGCATTTTTTCATTCAAAGAGCATGACAAAATTGTAAATGAACCTGTACAAACGTCAAAATGAGATGCAAAAACAAAATAGGAAAAAGGGGGAAGGCAGAGTAAACAAAGAGTTAGAAACCATGTCTCTAGTAGAATGGCCCCTTCTTTTAAAACAAAACTGGATAGAAGTGGTAAGTATGGAAGACCACTGTTTGATGGTCCTGAGTTACCTACTAGACTAAGTAAGTCGTTGAACTTCTTTTTCATTCTGTAAAGTGATTTTCCTCCCCAGACTCTTCTTCTCCCTTTCTGACACACACAAGCACATGACCCTAACTCAGGTCAGATGAAGTCTGTATGTAGTATGCTACAAAGATGGTATGCATGGCCATGAGATAGAGAAATTGAAAACAATACTCAGTGATAAAATATGAAATGTAAGTTTTCAGAATTTCACTAAATGTGTATGTTTACCAATATTAAAATACCTAGCTTTTCCTAGCTTTCCTTGACTTTTTCTATTTTTGGTATCCCTGCTTTCCTGGTGCCCTAAGCCTGTGTTCCATTTGCCTGTCAGGTACCCTTCCACTGTTTTCTGTGTTCTCCACCAGGCTTCCCTGCTTTACTTATAAGCCCATCCATGTACAGCAACTCCTTTCCTTTATTTATTGATCTCATCTCATCTTATCTTCCTTATCCCACATTTTGTTTCCCTCTATTTCAAAAAAACAGATGAACTTGGTGCTGTCTGAGTTGGGTTATTGCCAGATTTGAAAGATTTGCTTTGTACCCTCGACCTACAAGTTTTCTAGAATACAAAGATAAATCTCCCTCTTTCAGTCAGGGTTTTAATCCTTGGTGAATCCTTGGAGCCCATGCAGAATCAATTTCCATTGAGTTCATGTGCCTATTTGTGACTGAAATAGATATGGCTGTAGATAAACACCTTTTAATGAAGTTCATGCCGTTAGGGCTAAACTGTGGGCCAAGACTGGTTTTACACTAGAAAATTTTAAAATGTCGAAAAATCCCAGTCCTGTCCCAGTTTCAGCTGGATAGGGGTTGACAGAAAAGTCTAATGCAACCAGAGGGAGGTTCTGGCTAGTTGGAGAAATGGCACTTCTTCTACCCCATCCCCAGTGCCTACAAGAGCATTGCTTCAGGCTTAGGAGGCAGCTTTACAGAAATGAAGTGAACTCTTTGTCCACTTTTTCCAACCAGTTTTGTTTTCAAAGAAGTGGCCCTTCCACTGAACCCATGGTTTCTAACTCTGTGTATTCTGCCTTGCATCCTGGCTCTTTGCAGAAAATCTCTGCCTCTTCTTGCTTTAGAACAAGATTCAAAAGAAATCTAAAATCATCTAATGTTTCTATCATGCTTTCCTGTTTATTAAGTTGTTTACATATATTATTTGATTCTTGTGATGATTATGAGTCACTTTGGTATAACCTGATACCTTGGTACTTCCTCATAAATCTTTAGTGTTTTGTCAGCTCCCACTTATTTCCTCCAGTTCATCAGGAACTCAGTTTCAAAGGGACCTTGTAAAATAGGTGTAGCACTAATGCTTTAGGGAACCTTACTGTAGAGAGCTCTTGCTGGCAGGTTCTAGTTAGCATCTAGTGTTTATTTTTTTCACTATACTTGTTATCTTGACTTTGGTTCCCTCCAAAGCATTTCCTGAGACTAGGTTTCGGGTGTAAGCAGTGTATTAGAGAGGTGAGCAGGCAGCATTGGAAGGGAAGGGGGAAGTGAGTCGGGGAAGAGAATAAAACCAAGAGAAGCCATGATAATGAGCAGTCACCACTGTTGGTAACGGGACTCGGTCCTCCTCCTCTGGAAGACTGTAGAAGACACTCAGGCCTGACCCACTCAGGGATAAGGAGCCTCAGATATTTGTCCTCTCAGCATTCTGTCCCTTGTCAGTTATGAATGGCTCCTGAGAACTTTAACTGCCTTTCTGACCTTCTCTGCGGGGCAAGGGGGAAGCCTTTAAGCAAAGTGACCTAATGCTTGAGAAGGGAAGCCATCACTCTGTCTGGGAACTGTCCATCCACACTGCAATTGACATTTGGGGTGGACCAGGCACTGGATTTTAGCATTGCCACTTAGTTTCTTGAGAATCTCTGCTAACTTCTAAGCATCTCCCTACAAAAAAGAGAAAAATCTATGATGTAGCTTCATATTGCTTGCCTTTTAAAAATATACTTGATTTTTCCAGTTGGCATTCTCTTTGTAGCCAGCTTCCAACTCATTCCAAACTTCTCTGTGTGTGTGTGTGTGTGTCTCTCTCTCTCTCTCTCATCAGAGCTCTAGAGTTGTATCACCATAGAATTTTAATTCTAAAAAGGACTTTCCAGTTTTATTTTTTTTTTAATTAGCAGATGCAACTAACCTAAAGTTTTACAACTTGTCCTTTGTCACAGAAATCCCCCTTACAAAGGGAAATTAGCTTAAAATTCAAAACACATATGAATAGAGTATAGTCCATTTTTGAAACAGAACTGTAAAGTGACTGCATTGTGTGGGTTACAGATCCTATTGTCTGCCTTGCTCTGGGCATTGATATGTGTCTTTCAAGGCATTTCTCTGATCAGAAGTAAAGGGAAAGGGGAAAAGTGGGCAGGAAAACACATTCCCAGCGCCTCTAACATCAGGAGATTCCTGGGGATTTCTTCACGCTGAGACGAGGAATGAGAGGTCCAGTATTACTTGGTGATATATTGGGCATGATTGTCAGAGTTTATGATTTAGAAGAAAGGAGAGCTAGAATCTGTTCTTCAAGGCTACCCGGTTGATTTTTTTGCTTAGCCTGCATTCGAGCTGAGTCAGGAGGGTGAGGAAAGCACACATCCTTGCAAAGTCAGATGCCCCAATTGGCTTGCTTTATCTCTCAAAGAAGGAAAGGGGTGATTTAAATAGTGGATTTTCTTGTCTTATACATGTTCCTCTATCCTCAGTGGTTTTAGATCCTGAGAGGATTGCTACAAAATGCAGTCTCTTTAGATCTGAAGTTCAGCTTTGTCTCATTTAAGAAGCCAAGGAATCAGTTAATAGGTGAAATCAGTAAAAAGGGAGGTGCTTGCAGCTCTCAGGTTTAAAGGAACTGGGGGACAAGACACCCAACACGTTTTCAGGAGGAAAGGGGGAGTTCATTCTGTGTACATTGAAAAACAGAAATACTTTTGTTTCCTTGCTATAGAAATTGGATTCATGTTCCTTTAGAGAAATGACAAATTATTTTTCACATTTTCCTTTCTGAATTACCAAATATAGCTATGTGAGCACAGCCCCTGAATCACTTGGTGACTAGGAGTTGCCATTAGGATGAGAAGTAAAATTTTAAAGACTCACTGAATTTTCTGTCTTAAATCTAACTTGGTGCTTCTTTTTGTAAATTATGTGTAGTATATTGATAGTAATAACAGGTTACACTTGTATTACCAAGTGATGATAGATGATAGAGAGATAAATAGATAGGCAGACAATTCCCACAAAAGCCAATGGGATACTATTTTGTTTCCAAGGTATTGATAAAAAAAAAAAAACAAAACAAAACACTGAGACTTGGAGGAATTAAGTGAGTGAGTGAGGCCCCATGGGAATTTGGTGAGTGGCTGGGAGGGAAAGCAAGTATCCTCCCATCAGTGTCTGCCTCTTCCCCATCCCACCAAACTGCCCTTCGTCTGTTAGAAAACTGTAAAGGCAGCACACAGGCTCTATTATGTGTCATCAATGTTTATAACCTGCCTATTATCTAGTCAGAACAGAAATTCTCCACATTTATAAATTAGTAAAGCAAGAATAAAAATGGCCAAGGTTTGAGTATGCTTACCAATTCCAGTTGAGCAGTGGTGGCTGCCTGGAGGTCTGGTGGAAAACCGCCTCTGGATCTATCAAGCAGGAACACAGCAGCCAAACCTGTCAGGACCCCTCCCCTCATCCTCCTAGCCCTGAGTGGCTCAGTGCTCATAGACTGCCAACTGCAAACTCCTTGCTTAGGGACTTTCTATGGCCTCTAAAGCTTGGCAGGTAGTGTGGGCCAGGCAGGCAGGGCAGGCAGAAAGTGTCTGGTCCCAGTACCCCTGGAAACAGGGATGCCTTGTGGCTCAGTCAGCTAAGGGTTTGACTTCGGCTTAGGTCATGATCTCAGGGTCCTGGGATGGGTTCCCTGCTCAGTGGGGAATCTGCTTGTCCTTCTTCCTCTGCCCCTCCCCCCTGCCCATGCTTGCTCTCTCTCTTTCTCTCTCTCTCTCTCTCAAACAAATAAATAAAAACTTTAAAAAAAAATACCCCTGGAAACAGTCAACAACTGGCTAGAGTTGATGGAAAATATCCTTGTGGAGTTTCAACATCAAGGGCATGCTCTGCATGCTCTCCTAGGGGTCCTGACTGGGCCTGAGCCCCACCTGCCCACAGAACTAACCTGCTTATTAATGGTCTAGGCACTGGCTTACTTCAGTTCCCTGTCTTGACTCCCCATTCCCTTACCATGCAATCAACTCCCAAATACATTTTCTTGTATTCAAATCTTTATCTCAGGGTCTGCTTCTGGGGGAACCAAACCTAAAACAAATGCCATGAGTGATGTTTGCCATGAGCACAAACCAGGGAAGTGACTACTTGCTTACCAGGTATTTTGAGGCCACTCATTAAGTGTTGAGAATGGAAGACTTAGGTGCATGGAAATGCAACATTATGTTGTTATCTGTAAAAGCAGCTAATAATAGCTACCTCACAGGTTCGGGGGAAAGATATATATGATTCTCTTACATGTGCTTTTCTTTCAACCACATCAGAATGTGTTTATAAGTGAAATTGATAAGAAGTGAGGTTGGTGCATCTGTCCAAGCATTGGCCTGCAGAAAATCGTTCTTCCTCAAAAAATAATATAAGAAGGGCCTCGCCAGTCCTGGCAGCTCTCAGTCCTCAGGCCTCCAGGGACAATTATTACCATCATGAGATGGTTAGAACAAATCAGCGTGGATTAAGTCATAACATACATTCTAGGTCATTCTAAATGTAAGAGTATTTTTCAAAACTTGAAGGGTGTAGATAGCATATTATTGGCTGAGTACTAAGGTTTCCTGAGTCAGTCCAATGACAGAGGAGAAGCAACATACAAAAGGTGTTGGGGTACAAGAGCTTTTTATCTTGATGAAGTCCCAAAAGTTCATTTTTGCCATTGTTTCCCTTGCCTTTGAAGACTTGTCTAGCAAGAAGTTGCTGTGGCCGAGGTCAAAGAGGTTGCTGCTTCTTTTCTTCTAGGATTTTGATGGATTCCTGTCTCCCATTTAGGTCTTTCATCCATTTTGAATTTATTTCTGTGTTTGGTGTAAGACAGTGGTCCAGTTTCATTCTTCTGAGTGTGTATTGGGTGTTATATGTAACTGATGAATCATTAAACTGTACCTCTGAAACTAGTAATACACTATATGTTGATTAATTGGTTTTAAATAAATTTTTTATAAAAGGCGTTGTGGGCTGGTAAAGGTAGGCAGAGAGCTCTGGAAACAAACAACAACAAAATGAGGGAGAGAAAGAGAAAGATCTAATTATTTAGCTTCATTAAGCCTCAGTTTGTCCATCTGTACAACAGAGATAACAGGACTCCCAAGGTTGTAGCAAAGAATAAACGTTAATGCAGAACCAGATATGTCGTGTCCACTCAATGCATGCAAGCTCTATTGCTAATATTATTACAATTTGCCTGAATCTCTGTAAACTGGCCTCACATCATCCACCAGATTATAATGTAGTTTACATAATTATATCCATTTATTTGCATGGACTGCTGAGTCTTTTAATTATGTTCGGGCGTGCCGGAGCTCAACAGTTCAGTCTCATTGTTCTGAAGTTCCCTTAGCTGTGACTGCAGGATTTACTGTGGAGGAATCCAGTGTGTTTTCTCCCATTGAGGACTGTCATGAAAAGCCTATTCATTTCGCACTGCTGCTGCGAGACATCTTTGGAGAGGAAGATACGGGGTTCTGTTTTAAAGGAAGTTGGCTTTGCAAATTCACCCTCAAGAGCTACTGGAAATCAATTAAATTGGGTCCTCACTGTGGAATCTGAGGGTGCCTGTGGTTGAAGCGGCTGCTTTGGGCCAAGTACAGAGGTTAATGTTTGTCCCGCTGCTTCCTGGAACTCACTGGCTTGAAATAGTTTTCTTGAAACAAATAAGAAGAAAGAACCTGAGGAGGAGGCTGGGGTTTCGGATGGTCTACCAACATGGCCCCCTGCTTTCCAGGATGAGGACAGTACAACTCATGAGATCACCAAGGGAAAAAGCTTTGCTGCAAGACTAGCTGTCACTGTGAGGATCCACTGCCTCACGGGAGCTCGGCGTGTGTATCACAGAGCTGGGCTATCTCTCAGTGCTGTGATTCATGGGAATGTCTTGAAGCAAACATTTTAGGATGGTTCTCAGGGGTCTCATTTTTTTTAATAACATTTCTATAAATATATTCATTTTTGTTATATTTTTAAAATTATAGGATAAATTATTTTTGCTGTTTCTTTCTCCCAATCTCTCTACACAAACACACACACCTACACACCTTTTTATAAAATATAAAGATTTGGAAAATAGGAAGAAAAAATGCCAGCAATCCCATCATTCTGTAAGAGTACTTTTCAATGTTCATTAGATCTTTTTTATGTGAATTTTTGCAGTTATAATTGTAATATACACATGATCTATTGCCACATGCATCTCTCAGAATATCTTCTACAAGGCCTAATCTGAGGCTACCAGTCACTTAACAATACTGTAATGATCACGCAATTGGTGTTACTGGGAAGCACGTGAGGACTGTGTGTATAGTGATTTCTTTGTGGAAACCATGTTGCGTATGCTCAAAAGATTCTTCCTTTCATCTCAAACTCTGAAGCAACCACCATAGTTACTAGCTGTTTGCAGCATGTTGACTTGAAGACCGTAATTTTTCTGTCTTTAAGTTTCCATTTAAGTTCCAGAATTTGGAAACACAAATCTTAGGTGAACTTTCTCCATTATGGTTCACTAACTGCAAGGAAATGGTCAGGCTGAAACAATGATGAGGAATATTGAGGGCATTCTGAAGGAGATTGATAGGGACTCTTAATAGCTTTGACTTCTCAGATTTCCTTTAACTTAATATTTCACTTTATATTCGGCAAGAGAAAAATCAACGGAAACATTAGTACTTGAGGTGGGATGATAGTCAAAACTCTATCTGTTGCAAATAACTCAAATTGACTTAACTGAAAAGGGGGATTTGTTGCTAGACAACAATAAAGTCCTGAAGCAGGCAGGCTCTCCTTTCAGGTAGATTCAGGAGGATAAACGCCATCATCCAAACTCAGGTGTTCTCACCCCTCTCCACTCTGTTCTCAGGTGCTCTTGCCACGTGGTTTTCCCTAGATGTGCCAAGCTTGTGTCATGCCAGTTTAACAACCCTAGCAGAAAGAGGACCTCTCCCCAATAATCATACCCAAGTCCCAGTTGAGGTTACAAACCCATTCATTAACCAATCACTGAGGCCAGGGATGGGTGAAGGGCTCCTATGCTGGGTCAACTGCCCGGGAGCCAGGAATGGTGTCTTTTCCACCAAAATCTCAGGGCCTGTGTTTGGAAGGGGATGTTTCCCAAATGAAAACAGATGAACCTAGCCTGCAGGAAAGATAGACATTCATTGCAGGAGACGGTGAAGCTCGACTTAATAATTTCTACAGAGTCTTAGATGAAGATTTATCATCAGCAAGCATGTGCTTGGAAGATGTTCTATTTGCCCCTCCTCTTATTTTAAAGAAATGCATTCATTCATCCATTCATTCATATCCTACTTTTTCTCCAGAAAGGACTGCAAAAAGCTTGCAAGGGTACATTCCACATACAAAGTAGTATGAATTAAAGATTGGGCAAAAGAAGAAAGATAAAGAGAGAAAAGTGGCTTGATGATACATAAATGTCCTAGGCAAGCTATAGATCTAGCTGTGGCTCTTTGGAAGTCTAAGAGGGAAGATTTGTCAGTTACCCTGTTCACACAGATCATGATTTTAAAGCAATCCCCATACTCTTCACCATTTCTGGAAACCAGATCTACCAGGAATTTTTCTTACAAGATGTAATGACCAACCTCACAAGCAAACAGCCCATTTCTCAGCATTCCTTTGCATAATAACCCCTTGTGCAATTATGCTCCTTCTCCAGCATAATTCAGTCAAAGCAATTCTGAAGGGACCATTTTTTTTAAATAGATTTTTTTAAAATGATGGAGTTGTACTGAAGAGGAATTTGACAATTGTCCTTGAGATGATGAATACTAGTAATGATAATAATGTAAGTAGCAGTGGTAGTAGTGTTAATAACAATGTAATTATTAAGAATTGTGCCAGGTGTGAAATCTTTATATGTATGGATTATCTTCCTCAGGAGAATGTCATAAATTCAGAGTACTATTATCGTTACAATGAGGTTTTACTTTATGCAAATTGGAAATAGAAAGGTGTAAAGACTATATGCACAAAATTTGAAATAATGTAAATCCCACTTTACATGCCTCCCTGTGGGAAAATGAGTTCTGTATTATGCAAATTTTGAAATGTGAGCAATCTTCAGAAATTCATCGCTAGTATAAAATGCTATAGGCCTATATTCTCATATCACAGGTATGGACACTTAGGTTTAGTGAGGTCTAAAACCTGTCCAATTAATGAAAGGCCAAGCTGAGATTTGAATCCAGCATTCTAGAATTGCCTCCCTCAGGGTTGGTGTGTTTGGGGAGACTGTTGGCCAAAATCCCTTTTATAAACCTGGAGCATCCTAACAGTCATTGCATAACAAATGATTTTTTCAAACTGGACTATAGAGCCAGTTGCATGTAGCTGTATGTGTCATTTTCTCAGAAATATACATTTCATACATGGTGACAAACGGAAGATGCAGTGACTATATTCGCATAAAAAGCTCTGTACACAATTGTGCTCCCTTGCTTTTCAAAATCACTTCCAAAGAGCAGAGAAGGCGTACCCACTGAACTCTCCTCAGATGAGAAAAAGGAAAAGGCTAGGATCTTAGCACCGCCAAGCACTTCCGCCCAATGGAAGATGATGAAAAGGAGCGGGACACAACCCCAGCTCTGGAGTTATCACTGAAAGGAAAGCCAATGCTTTCGTGTCTACTCCAGAACAGGTGGAAAGTCTGTTATCTGTTGAAGCTTGAGTAAAAGAAAAAAAAATCTTCTAAGAGCTAAAATCAGTGAGTGCTGATGTAGGCTGCAGAGCAGACGCCATTCTTAGCCTCACAGATTAACGTTTTCCTTCATTGTTCATCTTAAAAACCAAAATTAGTCCCAAGCCAGAGAAGGGAGTGACCTCTGATTTAGGTCAGGACCTAAAGCTATATTGTTTTTACTCTGCTGATCAGTGAGTGGAGTATTCATTTGGAGTCTCCAACTCGGGGTGGTGTTTTTGTTTGTTTGTTTTTGTTTTGTTTTTAGCAACCTCTCCAGAAAAAAACACCTATACCTATATCTCAAAAAGGAAATTTCTTCTTTCACTGGCCGCCACATGAGCTGAAACATTTCTCTACTCACTGCTCACAGACAACCTAACAGATAGGAGACGTCTGTTAAGCAGGACGGCCATTACACTGTGGTTTGATGCTGGTGTTTTGTTCTTTTTGGCAAGCCTGTGAGACCAGCCCAGTCATTTTGAACCAATATATTTCTGCCACCAAAGCTATTCTTATTCTGGCAAGTTTGCTGCTACCCAACAAGAGAACAAATTGAAGGTAATGGAAGAGATGAGAAATAATCATACCCTTGACATTCTAGCTTTTGTCTGACTTTTCTTGGTAATTTATTTGGCTGAGCATTTTGTAGCTGGTCAAAAGTAAAATTATGTCCCAGGTCCTTTTCATCCATCTTCAGAAACATCTGAAGGAAAGCCTTAGTTTTTACTTCGTTCAAGAAGTGATTTTGCTATCCTGATGTATCGTGGCCTTGCAAGGCAATTACTTTAGATAAAGTAAAGTCTGCTCAAAGTTTGAATAGAAAAGGATAGGGGAATTGATTAATTGTTCTAGGAGTACCTCTGCAGCCAAATAAGTGTTGTGGTCATTCAAAAGCTTGCACCCAGTTTCTCCTTCCTTTTGGATCTTTGCCCAGTACACTGCTTTAATTAATGACTGATCTCCACTTTCCAAATGGTATCATGTCTTTGAAATATCCTAAGTCTAGCTGCTGAATTTTATGGTTCAAGATAGAGAAGGGAAACAACTCTACATTTTAAAACCAATCTTTGCCCAGAGTCACAGGGGAACATGTATAAAGCATCACAATTTTTTATGTAAACACATATCAGAGGAGAATGGTGGAAGACTACATTTTGTGGAAGGTAGGATAATACGGTTCTCAGTTCAAGGGAGTTTTGGCTAGATTGATCTGGATCCAAGTTCCTGTTCCAGACTTAATGTCTGACATTGAACAAGCTACTTTCACAACTATCTACCAGATGTTTGTCACCATTGCCACTGTTCTTATTCTAACATCTGGCATATAAGAACTGCTCAATAAACAATAGCTGCTATGTCTACTATCATTTTATTTATGAAGTGTGACTGACTGAAGACAGAGTGAAAAATTTCCATATGGCCTTAGGTAACATTCATTCTTTTAATGAGAAGGCATTTCTCTGATTATCTCATACACCTCCCATGTCTGGAAGAGAGGATCCCTACAATGAACTACTTGTTTCCCAACACCCCCAAAGAGCAGGCATAGAAATGGAAACCTGCTCTGCTGGTTTACCTGGTCCTGAACTGCTTTCGTGCTCTCTAGAAAATTCTTGACCAATATGAGAACTTGGCCTGCAATCATACATACACGAAAACTGTGAGTAGTCACTAGAGTTCTCTGGAATTCCCTGATTATTAAACTCAGCCCCTCTCAGGGCTATAACATTCTTCTTTCCTCCATGGTGACTCTTCCCTTGGAATTGTGGTTGAGATGCTGTCATCTGTTCATTTTGTTTAAACTGGGAGACAGTGGGTTGGATCCTTAGCCCCATAACCCTCAGGAGCATCCATGTCGCTGAAATATAATGATGAATATTGGCTAGCATAATAAATAATCTGTTATCTGATTATGTGTGTCTGCATTTGTGTCATTTGTATAATCTGTCCAACCAAGCCTTGGAATGGGAGGGAAGAGACGAATAGGTAGCCCTACTTTCTGATGACCTTAGGTTGACCTTTGCTCTGGTGGAGACTTTTTATATCTCAAAAGTGGAGGTGATGATGGTAACTTCTGGCTCTGACCTGTCACTATGACCCTGAAATAATCGCAGATGTTTTAATCTCCTCAAAAACTGTTTGTTGTGATTCTAGCCATTAGTGTCTTTGTTGGTAGTTTTCAGATTCAAATGGGACAGTCCATGGCATTTTTTGGATGAGTTTTTCAAATGTTTTCATAGTTGCCAATAAATGCATGTTCAGTTGAGTTGAAATGATATAATATGACTCATCAGGACTCAGCTTTCTTTCACACATTGTCTTTGATCTACTTCATTTCTTGAAAGCCATTTTTAATCCATGAGCATTTCTTCTCCTTCTGGTATCCTTTCTCTATTAAGTACTGAAAAGATGACTTTGTGCCACATAAAAGATAGTGCTGATCGCCATAGTAATTTCTGTTCATTTATTTAATTTTGCCAATTAATTGTTAGCTCCCAGAGAATATTTTATAGATAACAGTAGGTGGTCCTGGCAGGTATACTGAAGGCTAAAAACTTTCATGAGCTAAAAATTTCTTTGAAGACTTATTTAATGGTGCTTTATTTATTTTTCTTCTTCCTTTTTAAAGATTTATTTATTTATTTTAGAGAGAGAGAGCGCAAGCAAGAGTGAGAGAGAGCATGTAAGCAGGGGGAGGGGCAGAGGGAGAGGGAGAGAGAGAGAAATCTTAAGCAGACTCCATGCTCAGCACAGAGCCCAGCCCAGGGCTTGATCTCATGACCCCAAGATCACATCCCAAGCTGAAAACAGGAGTCAGATGTTCAGCTGACTGCACCACCCAGGCGCCCCTTTTTTCTTTTTTCTTTTTTTCTTCTCAGCTGAAGAAAAAGTAATGAAGGTTTATATTTTCATGCTATTTATTTTGTATCTCTTACTGTAAGCTGGCTCAAAAACACTCAATGATAATTCTTTTGAAAGCTCGCAGTCTTTATAATCAAGCAGACTTGATGTGAAATCTCAGCTCTGCCATTTTCTGCCTTTGATTGACCAAGTGACTCAACCTCTCAGGAACTAATAATTCTTTCATCTAAGAGCTATTCTCAAACATGATGCACAGCACCTTATAAGTGATCAACTAACATTAGTTTCTTGGAGAAACTTCTCTTGGGAAAAGTTGAAGGTATTTGGCTGAATTGACATCTGTAGCTTTTGAGAGGTTGCTTAGGACATGCAAATTAAATGACTGCATTTTTTAGGATCAGAATTTCTTCACTCTTGAATTTTATTTTAGGAAGAATTTGTTTTACTTTTTAGAGAAAAGACTCTTTAGAAAGCTTTCATAGCTTTAGCAGTCATTCTGAAAACTTTGTATTGAATTTCCCTTAAAATATGCATGTGTTTAAAATTTGAAAAGAAGGGGAGAATATTTGGCAATAGTATGTTTAGAGATTTGATCAAAACCCCAAATATTTTGAAACCTAGTGCAACCCATACCTAGATTATTTTTAGTTCTCCAAAGTCCAGTAATTTAATCTCTTAATCAAACCTCTTGAAGTTTCCATTTCTAAGTAAATGAAATGATAATAAATAATGAGCCAAAAAAATAAAGTGCACCCATTTAAGGAAACAGTGTGGGAAATTTGATGGGAAACGAATGTGAGTTTGAATAAAATGAAAATATCATTTGTCTCCTTTGATTTTCAGCTCTGAGTAAATGAAGCACTGAAGTAGGAGGCAGCCTAAGTGCCTTGGGTTGAGTTCATCCACAGCATTCGTTCAGGGATGAAGGGAGACGTGGATAATTTAAGGTCTATTATCCTGACCATGACTGCTTATGCTGGCATAAACTCTCCTCTGAAGGACTGTTCTATTTTATTTCATGCTGCCATTATTTCTGCCTTACATGGTCTGAAAAAATGTAATCTGGAGAATGTGTAGAGTAATTGACTGTGGCTGATTGAGTCAGCTAGCAGTGGCGATGGAAAAGCATATTGTGTGTCAGGCCCTGGTCAGGTGAGACAATCTCCATCCCAAAGAAAATTGCAGTGCTGCAGGGTGACAAGTAACATTTTAACAGGGAGTGCACAGCAAAGCACAGCAATTAAAGAGTGGCTGTTACAAGATCATGGAACAACTCAGTGCAGTAGGGAGAGCCCAGACTGCAGTCACAAGAATTGGGTTTTAATCTGAGCTCTATCACTAATTAGCTCAATAGATTCAGATATGTTATCTTCCTTTTTGTTCCTCTGTTACCCCATCTTGAAAAATGAATAACCAGAGGAAAGACCAGACAACCTTGAAGATTTTCCAAGAATTTTCTATCTGTCTATCTATTATCTATATGTATTTTTTTTTTCTTGATGGAAAGCATTCTTGTAGTAGCCCAGGAGATCAGTGAAAGTGGGATTGAAACCCCTCAAAAGATGGGCTGATGAGAAGGGGAAATTGTACAGATATATCTTGCTAAGACAGAGAACGAGTCTTCTCGAGTTGTCAGGTTTGATCCCAGCCATGGCAATCACTGCCCTCCTAGACATGGCACAGATGAGTTGGAACTAATGAAGTCATGCTCCAGCGAAAGGAAACATAGTACACTACCTTCCATATCATTCCAAGTAATGGTTTTCACTGAACTCACTCCCTACTCTATGTACTTAGCAGGAAACAAGACCCTAGATGAAGATATAATGTTGTATGCAGTATCTGCCCTTGAGGCAAACAGAAATTTATCCATAGGGTCTTATATCACTTTTCTATTACCTTTTTATTGGAGCATAACAAACATACTGAAAAGAGCACAAATCATAAGTGTATACTTCATTGAATTTTCATGAAGTGTGAACATATATGCAACCAGCACCTAGATAAAACATAGCATACTATCAATACTCCAAATTTCCCCTTAGGTCCCTCGTGGTCACTGAACTCCATGCATTATCCAGACTTCTAACATCAGAGATTTGTTTTATCAGTTTGTGAAGTTTATGTAAACAGAATCATACAGTATGCACTCTTTTGTGTCTGCAATCTTTCATTATTATGTTTGTGAATTTCATTTGGGCTGTTGCATATTGCAGTAGTTTGTTGTGGGCATATGTACAAGTTTCAGGTAGCTGTACAATTTGAAATGGAATTAATTGGTCCTAGGGTTCAGCTTTAGTGACTACTGACCACAAACCAGTCTTCCAAAGACAAATGTTAGCATGGATATGGAACATGCTGCTGATGGGAGGTAAACTGCTGCTCCACGTATGTGTTATTCAAGTGGGTATGCAGTGGTTTTGCACAGTGATGTTAATTTTCATTTCTCTGATGACTAAAAAAGGGGAACACTTTCCATGTGTATTTGTCCTTTCTGAAATGTCTTTGACCCATTCCCCCCACCACAACTGGGTTAGCTATATTTTCCCAACTGACTTGTGGGAGTTCTTGATATAGTCTCCTTTGTCCAAAAAAGAGCATTGTAAATATCTTCTTTCACTCTCCCATTTGCCTTTTTATATTTTCATTGGTGTCTTTTGATCAACAGAAGTTCTTAATTTTAATGTAATCTGATTAATATTTTTTCCCTGATGGTTAATGCTCTTATGTCCAATTAAAAATTTTTAACTAGCACAAAAGCACGTTATATTCTCTCATGTTCAGATTTTCACTCTGTCTGGGATTGATTTTGCGTATTGTGTGAGATGAAGGTCAGGTTTATTTTTTTCCACATATATGTCCAATTGACCTGTTAATTGAAAAGACCATTCTTTCCCCATTATACTGAAGTTTCACCTTTGTCACAAATCTGTCTGTTCCTAGATTCTTACTCCTGTCCATTTGGTCTATTTGCCTATGTCTATGCCAGTGGTATTATGCATTAATTACTGTAGCTTTATAATAAATGTGATTTATGATAACAGAAGTCTTACAGCTTTGTTGTTCTTTATGAGCAACAAAATATTTTTAACCCTGTCATTTCCTCATAAATTCTAGAATCTGCTTGTCAATTTCCATTTAAAAAAAAAACGCCCTGGGGTTTGATTAAGATTGTCTTGAATATACAGATAAGTTTGAGGGAAACTGATATTTAAATAGCAAATCTTCTAATTCATGAACATTGTAAATCTCTTCATTTGGTTCAATTTTCTTTCATTCTCTCAATATTAAAAAAATTAATATAGGAATCTTTCACATCTTCCATTAAATTTATTCCTATTTATTTCTGATGATGTAAATATTTAATTTTATATTTTGTTTGTTGTTAGTACATAGAAGTTATAAATATCTTTTATCTAGGATCTTGCTTAATTTATTAATTCCAACATTTAATATAGATTTAATTGATAGCTTAACAGGGAGTAATTTACATTATTCAAGGATTTTAGAGAAATAGCATAAAGTGGTATCTTTTAAGACAATGCAATTTGGGACACCTGGGTGGCTCAGTCGGTGAAGCATCTGCCTTTGGCTTGGGTCATGATCCCAGGGTTCTGGAATCAATAGGGCTTCCCACTCAGCGGGGAGCCTGCTTCTCCCTCTGCCTTCCGCTCTCCCTGCTTGTGCCCTCTCCTCTCTCTCTCTCTCCCTCTCTCTGACAAATAAATAAGTAAAACCTTACCAAAAAAAAAAAAAGAATGCAATTTAAAGGCAGATCTGGGTTTAAGCTCTGGCTTCTACCACTTACAAGCTTGGGCAAGTCACTTAATTTTCTCATCTGAAAAGCAGAGGTAACAATGGTGCCTACCATATAGTTTGCTAATGGAATATAGTGAAATAATTTATATTAAGTGTTTAGCACAAGGCCTGGCAGGTTGGGCTTTTGACTCAAGTCATGTGAGCTCTTAGATGTAAGTATTAAAGGTCATTTGACATCTAATGGTTGTAGGCCCCCTTTTCCCCCTGTTGCCTATATTGCTTTCTTTAAAGCATTTCTGATATTATAGAGTCAGTCAGGAAACACAATGTTCTTAGGCTATAACAATTTTGCAAGCACACACCCATTCTAAAACTACACCAGTTATGTGAAAATGAAAAGCTACCTACAGAGCATTACAACCTTCCTCTCTTTGCTTTTTGCCCTTCAAGACTATGAAGGAGAGAACAATGTGTTTCTTCATTTGGCTTCTCCTAGCTCCTTAGGTATCAGTGAATCCTCGTCTCAATCTGGTCCTATTTCCTTCAGCACAGGACTAAGACTTCTTGGCTTTAAATTTCCTCCCTATTTACATGGCAGATCAGAGAATTCCAATCAAGAGAGGAGCCTGAATGTTCCCTAGGGCTTGCTTCTCTAGTTACCTAACTATTCTGATCATCAGATGACTCTATCCTTCAATCTTTACTCAACTGGACAGTATACATGCATAAGATTAGAAGATTAGTAAGTAAAGCTGGTCTGGAGTTTTGCACATCAGAGTTAAAGTGTTTCTTTTTTTTAAAGATTTTATTTATTTATTTGACAGAGAGAGACACAGCGAGAGAGGGAACACAAGCAGGGGGAGTGGGAGAGGGAGAAGCAGGCCTCCTGCTGAGCAGGGAGCCCAACACGGGGCTCGATGCCAGGACCCTGGGATCATGACCTGAGCCAAAGGCAGACGCCTAACGACTGAGCCACCCAGGCGACCTGAGTTAAAATGTTTCTTAACTGTTACCAATGCAAATTTATTATAAATTCAGACCTGTAATGGGTGTGGGTTGGGAGGGCACGATGTATGCAGCATGTATATGTACATACATGGAATATATATATTATATATGTATGTGTGTGTATAAGGATATCTCTGCTGATAGATGGAATTTGTAAATCACCTGTGATGATATCTTGTAATCATTCTCTTTTTCAACGCCATTCAGGACAGGCAGTCCACCCATATTTCCCGAGCATTTGCTGGATCAGTGGAGGTATCACCACCACCCTGCCAAAATTTAAAAAAACAAAAAAACCCACATTGATTTCTTCCAAACTTTACACACACACACACACACATACACACACAGGAATTATACAGACTATATAGAGAATGTCATTAGTAAAAAGAAAAATGATAACCCAAGTTGAATTTCCTTTAAGAGAGTACTTCATTTGTATAGTAAACACAGGGCCTGTAATAACCTTAACTGATTTTTGCCTGAGTTGTGAATGAACTTGACCAAGGGCTTGAGATACAATACAACATTAATGCAGAATAACTAAGATTTTGTCTTATAAATCTAGGTAAGATAAGAAGCTGCAAATGGACCCTGCTAATGACCAGCCTGTGCTGAGGTTGAAAGAGTAAGAAGATGAAACCTATGAAAAAAAACAGCTTTATTGAGCTATAATTTGCATACTATACAATTCACCTATTTAAAGTATACAATGTGATGGTCTTTAGGATATTCACAGATATGTTCAACTGTCACCACAGTCGATTTTAGAACATTTTCATCACCTCAAGAGGAAACCATGTACTTTTTTTTATTATGTTCAGTTAGCCAATATATAGTACATCATTAGTTTTTGATGTAGTGTTCAATGATTCATTAGTGGCGTATAACACCTAGTGCTCATCACAACATGTCCATGTACTCTTTAGATATCTCCCCCAGGCCCCGTACCTTACCCCAACTCCAGGAAACAACTAATCTTCTGACTCTATAGATTTCTCAGTTCTAGACTTCCATACAACTGGACTCATATAACATATGGATTTTTGTGACTGGTTTCTTTCACTCAGTATAATGTTTTGAAGGTTCATCTAAGTTGTAGCGTGTGTGAGCATATTGTTCCTCTTTATTGCTGACTAATATCCCAGTGTCTCGATATCCCATATTTTGTTTATCCATTCATTCTTTGATGGATATTTGTATTGTTTCCATCTTTGGCTATTATGAATAATTCTTCTATAAACATTTGTGTGCAAGTGTTTGTGTGGACATAGGCTTTCATTTCTCTTGGGTGTATATCTAAGAATAAAATTGCTAGGTCATAGGGTCACTCTGTGTTTAATCATTTGAGGAATTGCCAGACTCTTTTCCGAAGCAGCTGCACTATTTTGCATTCCTGGCAGGTTTACTCTTAAAAAGATCTCAGAAAGAATTTTTCTTTCAAAACCTAAAAAAAACACATAACCTATAACGTAGCTGGAATACACTCTGAACCGTAGAGTCCACCCATCACTGTTTAAATCATGTACCAATGAGGATAGATGAAATGAGAGCCAAACTCTTGACACATGGACTTCTGGAATGCATCCTGTTTTTAACTGGGGACTCCCTGTATGTGGTTGATGTATTTATCAAAAAAACAACATCTGAGGAAAGGACTCATAGCTGCCATTAGATTAGAATATTCCAGAACTGATGAATTTTAGGACATGAATTCCCCATTTCATATGGGCTTTCAGGGGCCGGGGTGGGGGGATGCTAACATCTTTTTCAGGGAAAGAAACTTTCAAGATGAATGGAGAAACTTTGGGCAAAATGTTAACCCCATGCTAAGATTCCACATAAGCTCAACATGTTTGGAACTGTGCCCTGGAAGCATTACTTCTTTTGTGTATAAAGGAAGTAATTAAATTTAAAAAGTGTACAGTGGAAAGAGGGTGTGATATAGAACATTTCCAGCAGGAGGGAACATCACAAGTCAAATTGAAGCTACAACCCTTTCTTTTTTTTTTTTAAGATTTTATTTATTTGTCAGAGAGAGAGAAACAGAGCACAAGCAGGGGGAGAGACAGAGGCAGAGGGAGAAGCAGGCTCCCCGCTGAGCAAGGAGTCCGATGTGGGACTCGATCCCAGGACGCTGGGATCATGACCTGAACCAAAGGGAGCCACTTAACTGACTGAGCCACCCAGGCATCCCTAAGCTACAACCCTTTCAAGAATCTATGCATTATGTTTGACTGGGATGAGGGTAGTAGTGTCTTCCTTTTTCATGACACAAAAAAAGGAAGGTTTTGAGATCAGAGGTATTTGCATTGTACTTGTTTCTCTTTCTGTATTTTATTTTAAATTGCAATAATTTGTTCTTGGATATTTTCATGTCCTATAAGAAGATAAATTAATTATCCTCTTTTCTCCAATAAATCACTGTCTCCTATGATAAGAAAATTGGTTTCCCTCCCGTTTCATGTTTGGGTTAGAGATGTAAATGTAGTAATTATTCCAGTCTTTTTTTTTCTTTTGTGTGAAGAGTAAATTATGCTCCCAATAAATGTATCTTCACTATTACTTAAGACTGATTAGAACTGAAACACCACTGAAAAGAGATTTACTCTCTTTGCTGTATTAAATAGAATTTCACTATTCTCCAAAGCAACTGTTTCTGTCATATTTCTTCAAGAAGCAAGTTGAGAAGATGCTATAAAAAAGATGGAAGCCTTTTCAGATGTCAAAATTTGGATTTCTTCTACCCATCTTCTGAAAAAAAAGTTTTAAAGGATATATTTTACCATTGTCTAACACGTTGAAGTCATCCAGTGCAAAAATCTGCAGTTTTAGATAATGTCATGCTAAAACTAAACATTTTTTAACTAAGATGTTCAGTTCCTGTGGTGTTATAAGCAGGCTTCTGAGGAGGGAAAGGAATTTATACTCAGTTGTTCTCACACTGCCCAGAGTCAGCAGGGAGAGTTTACTGCCTGGATATGAAAACAGGCTGGCCTCCCTGCAGACTTCCCTGGCAGTAATAAAGCATCCATGCTGGGACAAACTCAAGGACCAGAGGGCAGATTCTGGGTGGTGTGGAGAAAACCTTTTTTTCTACTAAGACATACCTTGTGAAATGGGTTCTAATCAGGAAAGAACTCTCTCATTCTCATGGAATATTTATTTTTAAATCTTTAAAGTATATATTTATGTACTCAATATACTTTTCAGAAAAGAAAAAGAATGAAAGGAAGAAAGGAAGAAAGAAAAAGAAGAAAAGAAAGAAAGAAAGAAAGAAAGAAAGAAAGAAAGAAAGAAAGAAAGAAAGAAAGAAAGAAAAATTTAAAGATGACCATCCCCTCCCCACCTCCTGTGTACACTTATCCTAGGCTCTGTATGTTTAAACAGTATCTAAGGCATAGCAAACAACAAGGCTCCTGGCTTGAAAAGACTTGGTCTTTCGTTGTATGTTTGGGGACCTTTATAAAATTATGTCGGTGATAATAATTGCTACAGTTTGTTGAACTTATGATGTGAATTAAATTGCATGTGTATAATCTTATTTAGTCCTTACAACAACCCTAAAATATAAATGCCTTTATTTCCCCCAGCTTCTAGAATATGAAACACATGACCAGGGAGGTTAAAGTATGTGTGTGGAGCAATACAGCAGTGAATTGGTGTGAGGATCCTGGATTCTCTGACGCTGAAATGCATCATCTCAATGATTCTGATATGCTATTATTAGACAAGTAGTTGCCAAAGAAACAAATGGTTCAGCTTCTTTATTCTATCAATAAGTCCAGAGATATCTATATTCAGAGATATGGTCCAGAATACAGTATGGAGATAGCAAAGTTACACAGCCAATGAGGGGCAGAGTTCAGACCAGAATCAGGTTTTCCAACCCCAATACCCCAGCCCTCTTCACCCCCAAATCACTTTATCTTCATCCTTCACCCTTCCTCATCTCCATCCTCCAAGGAGATACTTACTGTTGATTTTCTCAATTTAAATCTATAATTAATATGAAGAAAACATTGCCAAAACTTTCCTTGTTGAAGCAATCAACTCTTATTTTTAAAATCTCTCTTTAGGTTTAATCAGCAGGGATATGGTAAGTTGATTTCAAGGGCTCCTTGGTACAGTTTGGGGAAAGTTGAGCCAGCTCAATCCCAGCATGAGCACCAAGGTCTGATGATTACTTTCTTTAAGAATCAAAACAGAGGTCTCTTCACCTTGATTTTGTAATGAAGCAAAAGAAGAGGCAGAGCCAAGTGGGTATAGTTGTTCAAGCCAGAGCTTTCTCAGGAAGTGCTGTAAGCACGGGAAATTTGATTTGAATTGGGAGATTGTGATTCTCTACAGCCTTGACTTCTTGGACCAGTGCATTTTACCTTCAGTAGGGTCATCCTGGCTTTCATAGCTACGGGGCAATAGAAGAGGCAATACTGTATGAATCAGGACCCTTTGACTTGCAAGTGACAGAAAACACAATGTAAACTGACTTATGCAAAAAGAGAAATTTGGAGAGCCCATTTAGGTGGCACCTCCAAGGATAGGGCTCTTTATGAAGTGTGACTTGACACATGTCATCGTGTGACCTAAAGAGTTGACTTCTTTCTGCCTTTTGCCTTTGTTTTCTGCTGTGTTAGCACCATTTTCCGATGAATTCTTCTTTTTTAAGAGTATGGTGATCATAGCAGCTCAAATTCAAATACAATGAAAAAAAAAAAAAAAGGAGTATGCTTCCCCGATAGCTCAAATGAAATCCTGGACGTAATTCAAACCAATCACTATGGCCAAGTTTCACCTGCTGGAAGACCAGTGGTGAAATGTACTGAGGAAATAGAACATTTAATGAGAGGAAAATAGAATCCTAGACTGGCATTACCTGATCTACTTGTACTGTTGTGCCATCTTGGATGGTTAATTGATCTTAGGACTAAATTTTGCTCCCTGTGAAATGGGGGACAAAATCACATCTAAGGGATGTTCCAGTTTTCATATGTGACAAATGGATTTTTGATTGGTGGAATGTTCTGTCATTTGAGAGCTAAAGAGATTCAATTGTATCATCCACAAAGTAATCTAAGAAGGGTTTTAGGTACAAGTTCTATATTTCACCTAGAGGAGGGAAGGCAGAGGGGGCAGCATGACTATCCCAAAAGGGATCTAAACTTAAAGTTGGGAGAACTATCTAGTCGAGTGAAATCAGAGACTGTTAACAAAAGTTTGATGAATGAATGCTGAACAGCTTAAAATAATAAATTTCACTTAAAAAATCAGAAACCAGTTTATACTAATGACCATGCTTAAAATTGACATCACACTATTATGCATTTTCATGAAGGGATTGGGTCTCTAAAACAGGGAAATTTTTATTCAACATAACATTTCCTTCAGTTATCTAGACAACCATTATTCATCAAGAATTAACTCATACCCCACCTCTTCTGGGAGAAAAGAAAAGAAACAACAAAAACCTTCTTTGTGACTTTTCATTGGATTGTGTTCTGCATTTTGTCACTATTAATATTGCCTCTCCTATGTAATTTAGTTCTTTACAACATGAAGTCTTTCTCTCCGTCTTTGTGTGGGCGTGTTTTGTATACCTGTAAATATAGTCATTCTTGACTAGATCTCATAGCATCATTATCACTGTAGATGATTCCTTCCATCTAAAAGTATTCTCTTCACTACCTTGTTCTCCTTATATGTTACCTCTGGGTGTTTCCTTCAGTCCCTTTTCTATACTCCTCTTCATCTGCTTTTCTTTTCATTGTTGCTACTTTTCAGGCTGCTGTCCAGACCCACTTCTCTCAGCTCCCACACTGTCTCTGTATAACTACACCCACCCCTATGGTTTTACTAATTCATTTTCTGGGGCCTCCTGAAGCTGTGTTTCTGGTGCTGGTCTAATCATTTCCCCAAATTCTAGGTGTATGTATATACCAGATTTCTCTACTTGGATCTTTTGTGGCCACTTCAAGCCTCCAAAATGAAATCAATGAGTTCTCCTCATCTCTTCTTCTTCTTCTGTTTTTAAAGATTTTATTTATTTATTTTAGAGAGCAAGAAAGAGAGAGAATGAGAGGGAGGGAGAGTGCGTGCTGAGGGGAGGGGCAGAGGGAGAGGAGAGAGGGAATCTCAGGCAGACTCCACACTGACTGGGGAGCCTAACATGGGGCTCAATCTCATGACCCTGAGATCATGACCTGAGCCAAAATGGAGAGTCAGATGCTTAACCAACTGAGCCACCCAGGTGCCCCTCTCCCCATCTCTCTCTTTTTTTTTTTAATTTTTTCTTTTTTTTATTCATGTTACAGAAAGAGAGATAAGAGAGAGAGAGAGAGGGAATATGAGCAGGGGAGAGAGGCAGAGGGAGAGGGAGAAGCAGACTCCTCACTGAGCCAGGAGCCTGATATGGGGCTCAATTCCAGGACCCTGAGATCATCCTCTGAGCTGAAGGCAGATGTTTCACCATCTGAGCTACCCAGGCGCCCCTCCCCATCTCTTCTTAACCACACAAACCTGGTTATCGTCATCCAGACTTTCCCATATAAGTAAATACCATTCCAATGGAATTGCCCAAGTCAAAAACCTGTAAGTTATTCTTACTGCTTCTCCCTATATTACGTCCAATCAGTCACCGAATTTTCTGAATTCTGCCCCTCACATCTCTCTTAGAAGTTGTGTGTCCTCATTCCTACTACCAATACACTAATCCAGGGCCACTGTCTTCTGCAGCCCCAAAGGAGCCTACCAACTCTAACTATCCCCCCGTGTCATCCTTTCTTCCCGTCCGCAAGTCCCTCGACCGCTCTCCTTCCTCCTCCCAGAGAGTGCTTTCACGAATGCTGGCAGGAAAGTGGACTCTTTCTTAAGAATGATCAGTGACTGCTCCTTGTTGTCAGTATGAAAAAAACATGCTTACAATAATCTTGCATGGCTTATTCCCTGGTTGTCTCCCTTGTACCGCTCCCGCCGTCCTTCTTTCACGCCCAGCTCGGGTCAACTCAGACGTGGGAACCATTTCATAAGAAGTGGAAATGCCAAGCCACAATCGGCACCCAATTTAAACACGCCAAAGGGCTTGAAGAGATATTTTTCATTTTTGATTGCAGTTAACAGCACATTTTAAGATCATATTTTAATCAATTTTTTATTAAAACACAGCATTTTAAGGGCTATTTTCCTCCTGTCATGACTTTTTGGCAAGTGACCTTTCCTGACGTGGCAAAGGTTCCCAAAATTTAAGGTGTGAAAGAATCTACCGGGAAATTCCTAAAAATCAAAATATAAAAATAAACAAAGCCTCTAATAGCCTGATAGATTCATATTCAATGAACTCCTAGGTAGGGCCTAGGATTCTGCATTCTAACGAGCTCCCAAAGTGACTCTGATGTAAGAGATGTGAAAATTACAACCTGAGATGGTTTCAAGGGTCCAGTATTGTCTTGCGGCATCCATATGGGTCCCTGCTTCCTGACAGCTCAGTGCAGTCACTGAATAAAACATGTGTTTTAAGCTTTTTATCCAACCCTTTCATGTGTGTTTTAACCAATTTTCTTGGATAAGGAGTAAATTCTTACAAGCCTAGCTCTATTCTTGTCTCTTGTCCCAGGGTGGTGTTCAGTCAATATCTGCTGCCCCTATAGCCATGGCCTCTTCTGCATGGGCTCATACCCTTCATTTGTTCTCTTATCCTCAGGGTTTATAAAATGTCTCTGATGTATATATAATATTTAGGTGTAATATATATATGAGTTATATATATATATATATATGTTTCTATAGGTTTCTCTCTATATATAACTTGTATATGTATTACACCTAAATATTATATATACATCATAGACATTTTATATGTGTGTGTTTATATATAGCTTGTATATGTATTATATATATAGGTTGTATATATATTATACATATATAGTTTGTATATATATTATACATATAAATAGTTTGTGTATATATTATACATAGTACATAAATATTATATATAACATAAATATTATATATACATATATAATGTACATATATAATTTATAATTAATTTTCTAATTCTGAACATTTTTGGAAATGTGCTTTCCTCTGTTCTATCTCTTCCTGTCAGTGATTCATTTAGCAACTATTTAACAAGTGCCTTCTAGGCTCCCAGTTCTGTGATGGCCACTGGTAGATCTAATAATGAGTAAGTCAAACTTTGTCCCAGTTTCCACAGAGCTTCTAGTCCATTGGCAGAGGAAGCCAGGAAATAAGAGCATTGCACAACACCTTCTTTAATTACAGTTGTGGAAGTGGTGTGAAGAAGAAATACGGTACACAATAATAGCAAATACCATGGGGGTCATGCACACACAAACTCACCCACATACTGTTAGGCTTGTCTTCTTTAGTTTCCACAGCACTTACAGGGGAAAAAAGAACCTCTTTGCCCCAAACACTGGATGATGTTAGATCTGGCAGTTGATCAAGAATATTATTAGCTTCATGGGGTTGTCCTGGGTCCTAGAATATCATTTAATGTTTAGGGAGAAGTTTAAGATGGTGATATTTTTCTCAAATTTGATTTAAAAGAAATAATACCCAATAAAACCACTTTTCTGTTATAAGATTCTATAAGATGAAGAAAATATATTGAACCTGTGCTAGGTGTGTGTTCTGTTGCCTCGGCCTAGAAAAAAGAACGTTTGTTATCTGCTGTGGAGTCTAACTGTCCACACTGCCCAGTTAAAATGATGTTTCAGAAGGGCACATGGAACAGATGCATTGCAGTTGAGGGGCACTGTGGATGGGTAATGGTGTTTTTATTCCTTTTGGGTATCTCCATTTTCAGGCTTCAAGATTCATGATGAGCTCTCCTGGAGTTGACACTCCTCCCCCAATCCCCTGAAGAAAAAGGGCTATTTTGGGGGTGGGTGACTTAGTAATGTTTGAACCTTTGTAGTGATGGAATAATAATAATTATGGTGATGACGATAGGGAAAATGCAATCTATTGTGACTGAGTACTTCTTATCATGACCATTTTTACTTTGCTGAAGCCTCTGTGCATCCCATGTAGATGTGTTCCCTGCTGAGCAGTATGTTTCCAGCTGAGGCTATGGAGAGAGGGCATGCCAGCCACTGTGCTCATGGCCTTGTCCAAAGCAATGGCTCTTTCTTGTCAGCTAGCTGGCTGCCAGGCTCAAAAAGAGGGCATGCTGATTTCCCAATATACTGCTTTGCTGGGACTGGAATCAAAGCTGTCACGAGTAAAGAGTTCTTTCATCTTTCTTTTCTCCCTGCTTATACATTCAGTGGGGATTCATCAGTGAAAATGTGACCAGCAAAAGGCAAAGGCCCTGTTAGTCTTTAAAACTCATAAAGATAATTTTCAGGTCTTAATTGTCTAAAGATGACATGCATATTGATTTAAATATTGGCTTTAGGGCTGCAAATCAGTTACAATAACTTTCTCACCTGTCTGTTAAGTCTATTGTTTTCTGCCTCTGTAGGATTATGAAGTTCCTATCTGAAAGACTTGTTGGAGCATGGGAGGCATCCCTGATTTTTCTGGGAAATGTGTTAGCAGTTTCTAGAAGTTATAAGTCAACTGTAACAGTGATGCAGTACCATGAGTTATAAAATACAAAAGCCTTTTAAAAATGAGCCAGCAGTATTGTGTTGGTCAGAGATCTGTTGTTTGAAAGTGAGAGCAAGCCAACTAATGTGGCCTACACCAAAAGATTCATTTACTGGAAAGTTCAAGTGTTGAAAATTCCATCAGGTATGGCTGGATCCAGGAGTCCAAATCACATAATCAGTGCTTTGTTCTTCTTTCATAGTTTCACTTTTCTTTGTTCTCCATTGCCTTCACTACTGGACATGTGGTGACCCCTGGAGGCTCGGTCTTGCACAACCTTACACCTATGAGATGGCAGCTGTAGTCTTTCTGGGCCCCAGAATTCACTCCGATTGGACTAACATAGGTAGCATCACCAATCTCTGAGACAATCACTGTGGTCAAGCAGAAGGAATATGCTCCAGGCCTAGATCCTATGACTACCCTGGAAAATGAATGTAGGTATGAGGTTAGCTGATTAATGCCACCCAAATCACATGAACAGAAAGTTCAGGAGGGATTCTTCCCCAAAGGAAAACAAGGTTGTCATTTTCAAAAGATAGAAAAATGGACACTGGGCAGACAAAAAGGAGTCAATGTGCATTACTTGTGTCATAGAACATCCCAGGACCCTTCCTTACAGAGCATCCATCCCCACTCTTGCCCTTGTCAACTAGGCTTGAGCCACTATGCCTTCTTTTAGGGCCTTGAATGCAGTGAGCTTCATCCCACCTAAAGTTCTCCTCACTTGCACTGCATTAAGCAACTCTAGGTTTCCTGAATAAGCCCTTCATATTTATGCCTCCAAATTCAGCTCTTCCCTCTCTCTCGTCCATCCTGCTTGTGAGTTCTCTTCATCTTTCAAGGCCCAGACCAATTATCAGCTTCACTTCTCCCCTCCCCAAATGCCCCTCATGATTCCTTTCTCTATTTTCTCATAGGTCCATTAGAAGAGTGGTCAAGTTGTAGTCTTGTGAGGTACTGTTGCTTTGGTTTCCCCAGATAGTCTGTAAGCTCTTCGAGAATCTGAGCTATGTCTTTTGCATCTTTATATAATTTACTGGTATAGTCATATCAAAATAGCACTTTATGGGGTTTTCTTATAAAGGTAACTATTTTTAATATTACCTTAATAAACCCACTTGTAATGCATAAATGAGCTAAATACTTTACATCCACTGTTTCACTTATGCCTCACAAAATCCTGTAAGATAGGGATTATTTATTATTATGCCACTCTACGGATGAGAAAACTAAGGCTCACAGAAGTTAAGAAACTTGCCCATGGTTCTGCAGCTGATAAGTAGTAAAGCTGGAATTTGAATCCTCATCTCATTGATTCCAAACTTTGAGATGTTAACCACTGTGCAAACTGTCCCTTAGCCTGACACTGTGTTTGCAAGTGAATAACTGCGCAGATATCAATGGATGTACCAGAGAGATGCCACTTGCCCACTCTGCCCCACCCCATCCTATCCCCCCTGGCAATAAACTCTGCTTTTTGCATATGGAATTCTCCACAGCAATAGATTAAGTGTTGAGATATTCATTGTGCCCATTTTTTAAGGATCTTTATTCCCTACTTTGCAACTAATCCACCATGAGAACCCTGTCCTAATGAATGGGATGGTTCTTCCTGTAATACAAGTTCATAGTTGACGATATTTTTTCAAAATGTGTGCCAATAATGGAGATCACAGTTGCTCCTTCTTATGTAAACAGGGCAGTCTGACTTGCATCCAGTAGGTGTCACTAGACTTTCCTCTCCTGGCTACAGCCATAACTGAATACGGAGTTGTTCTATCACTAAGCAGCTGCGGAAAGGGACACGTCGAATGTTGCAACATTCCATTGCTTCCTAAAAGCTAAATCACCCTAGTTAGAGCAGCGTTCTTCCCCAGATTGCACTCAACTTCCTCTCTGCCCTACAGCATGGCCGGATAGATCAAATAGCAGTACTTAATACACAGGAGGGATGTGTACCCAGCCCCAAGTGTGGCACCATAGACCACCCTTGCAGGTGCTGGCTCCTTGGCACAGCTTAGAGCTGATGATGGGGAGGAGAAGATACAGATGCATTTCAAGGCCTTAAGAGGAAAAATGCCTCCAGAATGTCTGGATTGGAGTGATAGGTTGTGCCAGGAAACTTTCTCTGCATTGCTAGGGCAGCTGGATGCCTTGACTAGGGGTAGTATCTAGACCCTCAACCAACATCTCTTAAATCTCTCCTAAGAATCCAAATGATTGTAGAAGCTAAAAAAGATATACAGGTGTAAATAGCATGGTTCCTTTATTCCTATATTCTAGGAATTTACTGGCTACTAATACCCATTGATTCAGCCAGTGCCTACTGGGCACTTACTGAAGAACTGGGGATAGAGTGCTAGACTAGACAGGGCATGATTCCTGCCACAAAGGAGCTTGCAGCCTAGGAGAGAATACAAACATTAAATAAGTAATGACACAGTACTAGTATGTACTAGTATGATTAGTAAGTTAACAAATACCGTGAGAACATATAGCAAGGAAGTCAGGTGAGAGTGAGTCAAAGGCCTTCTAGAAGAGATTATTTTAAGGGGAGACCCAAAAGTGAGTTGGAATTAGATGGGAGAATGGAGAGAAGGAAGGAAAAGAAGAGAATGGTGTCAGACAAAGGAAAGAGTCTATGTGAAGGTCGAAAGGGAGGGTGGAATGAGGTGCTTTCAAAGCACTGAAAGAAAGTCTGTGGGGCTGGTGAGCAAGTGGCAGAGGTGGCACTGAAAAGATTGATGGATAAGGCCAGATGACACAAGGCCTTCTACACCACTTTAAGGAACTGAGAATGTACTCAACAGCAATGAGAGTCACTGTTGGATTTTTAAGAGTGTCATGATATAAGGTGTTCATTTGTTTAGTTATTCAACAGTATTTATTGCACGGTTATATGTGCCAGTGTGCCCAGGGCTGGAGACGAATAGAGATATAAACTGCAATGAAATATTTAAAAAGTAATTCTGATTCAGGAAGAGAGAAGCTAGGCAAGTCATCTCAGAATGAAAAAACCCTGCCACAAAAAAAGCCATTGGGCATCCTGGCATGGCTCAGGATCTGTTCCAAACCCTGAAGATTCAATAGTGAATTAGACTCAGTCATCATCAAGAAGAATATTTATAGTATGCATTTAAGATCAGGAAGAAGGCTATAGTAAGTCAGAGATGAGAACAAAAATTTAGAGTCAATAGAAAGACTTGCTCTTGTAGATAGACACTGAGAGTGTGACATAGTTAAAGCAAATATCAAGGATACAGGCATTTTTTTAAAAGTTTTATTTATTTATTGTAGAGAGACAGAGAGCACAGGGAACCCATCAAGGGCTTGATCTCATGACCCTGAGATCATGACCTGAGCCTAAAACCAGAAGTCAGACCTTTAACTAACTGAGCCACCCAGGTGTCCCAAGGATCCAGGCATTTTAGTGTTTACATCTTTACAGTAATGATTCCATTTTGTGAAAACTGACTGTGTCATACTAAGAGGAACCAGGACTCCATGGAGAGATGGCTGGTTTCAGGTCTGAGGCAGGACATGTACAAGATCAGCCTGGGCCATCTTTTCATACGGGATAGTAAAGAAGCAATCAAAGAGGAATAGAGTCATATCAAAAGGACACCGGAACAAGCTTGAGGGGGTCTCTCACTGACCACATATGGAATAATTTGAACGTCAAACAAATAAACCTCAATTGATAATGACCTCAGTAAAATTATAAAAATCTATAGATTTGTCATCATGGTTAAAATATATAGACCTCTCCCCAAAATAATCCAAGAAGCCTCATTGGTCAACATTCGAAGTAACTCCTCACTCTGAAAATTGGCAAGGGAGGGGAATTAATTAGATATTTATTCTGCCTTTCCTGGGTAAGCAGTATTTCAACATCATCCCAGCCCTAGTTGGAGAAGGTACTTCTTTATAGAATTCCAGTAATACATTTGGAAGGATTGAAGAAATGACAGAATTAAGAAATCAACATTTTGCAATTTGTAATGAAATGATTAATTTAGGTACAGATTATCAACAAATAAAAACATTGTTTAAATATATCAGGGACTTTGTGAAGGAGAGAGCAGGTTCTTACATCTGAACCTGTGGATCCCTTTAAGCATTAAACCAGACTAGAAAATTTTGCCACCTGAGGCAAAATGAAAACCATAGCACCACCTGTGAGGTATTTGTGGAACTAAAAGGTCAAACCTGAATAGAATTGAGGGTTCACCCTTAGAGCTAAATGTTTGTTTATAAGACATATGGAGTAAACAACAGCTACCCTGTCTTAAGGATGAGAATATGAAACCCTTTAATGGGGGTTAAAAGAATCTTACCTCGTCAAACAGAGAAGCAGATCTGTGGGCAAAAGTTCACACTTAGATGGTGTCTATAATTTTCTTTTCCTATATAATTCTCAGAGGTTTTTTCTGGATCAGCAAAGAGGTGGGCGTGCTACCATGGCTGAGACATAACTAGCTCTATTTTCAGTAAAATGACACTAACTGGCATCACTGCCTACTGCATGGCAGTCACCCTGTTAGTGGCTTTCCAAAAGTTAACTCATTCAGTGCAAGGTAAATTTTCATTAAAAGCAGAACAGTCTGGAGAAATGATTCTAGAAAAGAGCAATGAACATCTACTGTTTACTTTTCCTTCTCCAGAAACCCAAGGAGAATGGTTACAGAAACACCAGGTACTTGTGATTCTGTAACCACAGATGAAACTCCTAGCCAGGCATCCCTAGAGTTTCCACATTATGGAGGAGACATAAGTAAGAAATTACTGTTTGCATTGGTTATTTTTTTTTATGTTATGTTAGTCACCATACAATACATCATTAGTTTTTGATGTGGTGATCCATTGTTTTCATATAACACCCAGTGCTCCATGCAGTACGTGCCCTCCTTAATACCCATCACCGGGCTAACCCATCCCCCCTCCCCCCTCCCCTCTAAAACCCTTGGTTTGTTTCTCAGAATCCATAGTCTCTCATGGTTCATCTCTCCCTCCGATTCCCCCCCCCTTCATTTTTCCCTTCCTTCTCCTAATGTCCTCCATGGTATTCCTTATGTTCCACAAATAAGTGAAACCATATGAGAATTGACATTGTTTAATCAGTTACAAAGGTGTCTATGCAGAGCTTGTGAGGAAATTTGTTAGGATGTGGTTTTGTAGGCAGTGGATATTGCCAAGAACAAAATATGTTCATAGAATGAGTTTATCTGAAGAAGTTAAAACATGATCACTATACTATCGGTTCCATGAAAAGCCACATATATCTTGATTATCATCATATCACCAGCATCTAACACAGTTCCTGGCCCACACTGTTCTGGGCCTCAACAAGTGTTGGATGGATAGGTGGATTGATGGATGAATGGATGGATGGATGGAAATGAATTTTCTCTGATCTGTACCTCTGAAGCAAATAATACATTATATGTTAAAAAAAAAAGAAGAAGAAGAAGAAGATAGCAGGAGGGGAAGAATGAAGGGGGGGAAATCAGAAGGGGAGACGAACCATGAGAGACGATGAACTCTGAGAAACAAACTGAGAGTTTAGAGGGGTGGGGGTGGGGGGATGGGTTAGCCTGGTGATGGGTATTAAAGAGGGCACGTTCTGCATGGAGCACTGGGTGTTATACGCAAACAATGAATCATGGAACACTGCACCAAAAACTAATGATGTAATATATGGTGATTAACATAACAATAAAAAATTAAAAAAAAAAACTAATGATGTAATGTATGGGGATTAACATAACATAATAAATAAAAAACAAAAAAAATGTGGTTCAGAAATTGTTTATTCTTTGCCAAGTAGACTACAGTCAGACAAACACTGAGGTGGAATTTTGTTGTTTGAAATCACAGAAAGACATAGATTCTTACATGTGTTACAGATGCATTGGTCTTTTCCAAATCTTGGCAAGCGTAACTAAAACCTGTGCATTGTTCTTCTCATTCATCTTCTGAATTAAATTTGTGCTACAGGTTTGCCCTTCTCTCAAAATCATCCCATTCCTAATCTACATGTTCACCTGCTAAGCCTGGGCTTTTGATATCTCCTCCAAACTTGACCTATTCTAGACTTCTATGTTTCTAGTGTGTCCTACACACTGATCTGCATTTATTTAATTATTTTCCACCTAACTCTAAATTTCCTCAGATTCCCTACTGTCTACAGATTACTCAGAACTGTCTGGTCTGGTAAACTCTGTCATTGGGATCCTCTCTCTTAATGAAATTAGTCTTCCCAGTCTGCCCCAACAGGAGTGTCTGCTCCAGCCAAAGTGATGCTTCATACTTAGCTCTGGTCTTGGCAGGCCATGAAGGAATGAAGCAACTATACTCAGTCCCTTTGGTTTCCCAAATGTTTAGGTATTCTGTTGAGCCAGAAATGCCACTTGTGATGAATCACATTTATATACACAGTATGTATACAGTCTTGACAACTCAAGCTCTTTGCTAACATTTCTATGCTAACTCCAGTGATCTGAAAGGGTCTGTGCATATAAGGAGAATGTGACTGCCTTAACCTCGTTTCCCGTACTTCCCTCCTACGTTAGTGAGCTTGGCTGCCATCACAAAATGCCATAGACAGGTGGGTTACACAACAGATTTTTATTTTCTTACAGTTCTGATGGCAGGAAGTTTGAGATCAGGTGCCAGCATGGTCAAGTTCTAATGAGAGCTTCCTACCTTATAGATGGCTGCCTTGTCAGTGTCCTCACATAGCAGACAGAGTTCTAGCGTCTCTCCTATTGATAAAGGCACTAGCCCTATTGGACTAAAGGCACCACCTTTATGACTTCATTTAACCTTAATTATCTCCTAAAGGCCCTATCTCCAAATAGAGTCACACTAAGGGTTAGAGCATCAACATATGAACTTGGGGGGACATAATTCAGCCTTTAGCACCTCCCTCTCACTTATGCCACCCATCATTCTAGTTGTGTGTATGTCATTTTTGAGCCAAACTTTAAGTTACAAAAAGCCTCATGCATTAATGGTAATTGATCTAGAACCAGAAAGCTCAGTATTGAAAATTTCTGATGAGTTTAATTTTTTGGACAGCCTTTTATTTTGTTTTGCAAGGACTCAGAGAGACTGACACTTCCACAATTCAGAGTAACAGTTGAGTCCAGTGATTTAGGGAACCAACTGTAGCATCAGGCTTGGGTTCAAGTCATGACACTTATGAAGGCATGACCTTGAGTAAATTATTCAACGTCTTTGAAATTTGATTTTTTTTCTTTTTTTCTTATCTGAAAATGGGAATAATACCTAACACTGTAGACTATTATAAGAATGGAAAAGGCACATGATATAAAGTGCTTGGCATAAACGCCCCGCACATAGCATATAGTATAGATTGATGGATGTAAAAAACGTCAAAATTTATTGAGAATTGACCATGAGACAGATACTACGCTAAGCCCTTACTTACATTGCCTGATTTTAACCTTACAGTATATGCCTATGAGGTAAGAGCAGTGATTAATTCCATTCCATTTATTGACATTTAAACCCTAAAACCCAGTTTTGTTTTGTTTTTTAACCACTCCATCATGTTGCCTCTCAATTAAAAGGTTGAACTTGATTAGCTTTTGAAGCCCCTCCCCCCGACCTGGAATACTCTAGGATTCAAAGACTATTTCTTTCTTGAAATATCTCCCATGGAATTGAGTTGTGGGTGGAGCATGGGCTCCAGTTGTCATGTGGCCCCATTTCCCCAGAGAGTTGTCCATAGCCATCAAAATGACCAGCCTCCCAGAGTCCTCTATTCTCATTTGATTCTCTTTCTGAGGTTCTGACTCACTGCATTGACTGAACAGGCTGTCACAACTCAGTCCTTCCCTAGGATTGGATGTCCTGGTGGGAGGCATCCAGGTACCTTTGTTCTAGGCTACAAGCTCCCCTTTCTTTCTTTTTACCAGTAGAAGTTTAATATAAAGTATATGTGTGTTGTTTATATTTTCATTGATGCTTTCATTTATTCCAAGATGATGTTCCCTTTGGTTAACTGTCAAAAACCATGATTATTGCAGGAGGTTATTTTTTTACTGTAACTGTTTAAAGGTACAGAAAAGCAACTCTTTTTATCTTCAAATTCAGAAGAGAATTCTACCTGTATCTTTAAGAGAATCTGAAAGAAATGAGTGCCTTTATTTATCTCCACGCGGCTTTGAATGGGCTCTTTAAAAACTGTATTGGTTCATGCTCAGAACCAGTAATGTAATATGAAAAAAAATGGAGCAAAATGGTTCCTCATGGGTTTCCTATTTTTCTCTCCACTGTTACTTTTTTTTTTTAAGAACATGCAATGCAGTTCTGCCTCTGGATGTACTCTCTTTGTTCAACTTTATTGCCTTTGCCACCTGCCTTGAAATTGTCCTTCAAGGGTTTTGATAAATCAGTTGCAAAGGTGTCTGGTTTCATTGTAACATCTGTAAGTGCCTTTTCTGAAAGGCTCTTTTTATGCTATCTAGAGAAATTCACCTCAGTGAGTCTTTGGAGAACCCTAAAATCAGCTCTAATATATCAGAAAGGGAAAGTGTATTATTTTTCTCTCCTATCTTTACTTTGGAAAGGCACTGAGGGCATTTCAGAGGAAGGAAAGCAACTAATGAAAGGAAAATGATCATTTTGAGAGACTCCTCTGCAACTGCTTTTTTTTTTTTTTTTTGATACTGCGATGCTAAGAAGTTTAAATATGACCTTGGAGACCTATCCCAGCATTCTTCACTAGTCATTCACCCCCACTGAGGTGTTTCCTTTTTTCACTCGAGCCAGGGGAATGAGAAGATGCTACAGGAACTTACAGACACTGACCCCCCCAACCCTACCAACTGAAATTGGCATTTGTTCTTTTTGAGCTCACCTCTAGGACCACAGGACAAAGCTTCAGAATGGATGGCCACTGGCAAGGTTGGAAGGAATGAGAGGCATTATCTTATTCTCCAGGGGTTCTCAGGCATAAAGCTATGTATATGCCCACCAGATCATCCAAAACAACCTACAGATCATTGGTGTACAATAGAGATCCACAGAACTTTAACCAGGTGACTAGATTATACCAAATTATCTAGATGTTCATAAATCAACCAATCCTAGGCTGATCTGTGATTTTCCAATTGATGAGTCCATGAGGATAAGGACTATCCAAATAGGTGGGGATGGAACTTTCCCCTGAAGGAAAGAGAGATCAGTTGTATGAAGATAGTAATTTGGGGCCAGGGAATTAGGCAATCCATGGGACTGGAGTTAGGAGAGACTTGCTTCTTTCTCAGTCTTGGATTCTGAGCTGAGAGAAAGCTGAGCCACACAGACACAGGTTGAGACCAAGAGGCACCATTCAACCTCCACTCTGAGGGAGCAACTGCACCGTAGGACCTCTTGTCTTCAGGCTCACTCTTGCATCTGAGCTCCAGCTCCAAGAAGCAAGGTCTGAGCCTCTGGATGGAGTAGAGAAGGGTTTCTTTCTGGGGACTTCTGGCAAGGGCCAGTTCTAGACACAGCCTGTACCTGGTGCCAGAACCTTCTCTGACTCAGCCACCAAGGCACATGAGTGGACTTAAGGTCCACAAAACCATTTCCATCTTAAGTTTGAATTGCAACAATTGATTGCTGAGAGCTACAAACTCAGGTGCCTAGTAGTTCTGCCATGTCATGCACTTAATTGCACACTGGGGTAAGCAGTGACTGGCATTTGGGTAATCCAGAACTCAGGTCGTTTTGGTACTGGCCTTGAAGGGGACATCTGAGTCCCATTTTTTCTAAGTGGTGACTAAGACATTCTTCTCCTCCCCCTCTTCTTCTTCCATCTCATCCCTTTCCTCCTCCTGAAAATCGCTATCAATAATACAAATAGTGGGGGCACCTGGGTGGCTCAGTCTGCCTTCAGCTCAGATCATGATCCCAGGGTCCTGGGATCGAGCCCCGCATCCAGCTCCCTGCTTGGTGGAGAGTCTGCTTCTCCCTCTTCCTCTGCCCTTGCTTGTGTTCCCTCTCTCTCTGTGTCTCTCTCTGTCAAATAAATAAAAAAAAATCTTTAAAAAAAGAATAATACAAATACTGTTTATTGGCTATAACCTATTCATTGACATACCAACAAGGCTTCAAATTCAGTACATCTAAAACTTAACCCATTATCTTCCTCCCTTGGACAGCTTCTTGCCTGAACTATCTATTTCAGCATCCCTTTGGATTTTTACCCTGGTCACAAACTTCCTATATCTCTTGCCTCTACAACATCTCACCTCCATGCCTTCTTTCTCTACCAGAGCCATTAATGAACTTCTTACCTTCCTTGCTTCCAGAAGGTCCTAGAGCACCATTTTTGGTTTCCCTGCCATCCGTCTATCCCAGCTGAAATAAACCCTGCACACTTGCCACACAAGTAATCCCCTCATATTATGGTTTTGAAGGTATCAGTTCTTGTTCAAAATCATCAATAATTCACTTTTGCTTATAATGCTGAATCTAAACATAGCTGATTCTCTTTAGTCACTGTAGTTATACTCTATAAAATCACTCTGAAGCTGAATAAGCAAATACTGAGCCATTGATCCTGGGTTCCTGAGAACTTCTGGTCATACACTTTTATCAACCCATCTATAAATAACCTTCTTTATGTGCTAAAAGACCTCTTATTTAATACATATTGTTGATTCATGAACACTGAACTCATAACCAGCAGCACTATAATTCATGTATGTTCTCTGTAAGACACATCACAGCTTTCTTCCACTCAGGGAAACTAGACAGCAATTCAGCACTATGCTTGGGGGCCATTCAACAATGCAAAATATCTGGCATTAAATAGATTGTAAAAAGGACCTGTTTACTGTGTGAGAGCTAAAATAAAAAGACCTTGTTTGACCTCAGCTGGGAATGGGTGTTAGGTGGCTCAAGTTTTTTGCTACTCTGCACATGTCCATGAATGACCATGAAAGAGCCATGAGTATTGACTTGGTGGTTACAAATAAATTTTAGTGAGTCGAAAAACTTCAAATATGGAATCATGAATAACAAGGATTAACTATATCGCATCTTGGATTTCAAAGCCTCCAATAAGAAGGTCACTTCCTCTCTCTTTCTCTCCAGTATTATATCCCATTGTGTCCCCATATTCCACTCCTGTTAAGGTACTCAGTCTTTCTAAATTTACTTCCTATCTTCTTGCCTTTTCTTTCTTCGTGCCACTCCCTATTAGGGACATCAATTAATAATTCTTTGGTTGCAAGAAACAGAAATTCATGAGGACCAACTAAAGAAACACAACAGGGTATTAACAAGAAGAGTGGCTCACAGACTCAAAGGAAAAACTGGGCAATCAAGAACCAGGAAGGCTATGTGCCAAGGAAGCTGAGAAATCCAAGCAAAGGAAGCCCATGGACCTTCTAAGAGGCTATCTTCTGCATGACTCCACCCCAGCTAATTTCCTATTACTCTCCCCATCTTATGCCTCCAAGTTTCTAATTCTTAGGAGAGACAACCTGATTGGCCTATTTGAATAAATTGTTTCTTACCCTCAAGGTGTCTTAATCCCAGTAGCTAAAATAAGGTAGAACGTTAATGGAGCTAATCTGGCTCATTTGCCCACCACTTTGGACAATGTGGCAGAGCCCTTTACCAGTGTAAGACTGGGATTAGGGCTGCCCAGATAAACACAATAATCATTGAACTTGTTTTTTTTTTTCTTCTTTATATCCATAGTCTAGAATTCTATTTATCCTTCAATTTCCATCTAATTATGACCCCCTTCTGCAGGGGATCATATTCATATCCATATTCAGCCCTATTTTATAGCTATATGTAAACCTTTCTTATCATACATTCACTTATTTATTCAGCAAATATGCATTAAGTACCTACTACATACAGAGATTGTGCTAAGCCTCCCCTGCTGGCCTTCTAGAGGGCAGGGACTATGGCCTGTTCATCCTGAAACACTGGCAAAAATGAATAATGGGCCCAATGGATTCCACATGGAAATGTCCCATATCCAAGCAGATTGAGTTTATTCAAGAATGAGTTCTTTTATGAGAGTCACGTAGCTTGGTGTAGTTGACTTTCTAGTCAACATAACCAATGCTCTGTATAATTCATTGATTTTATATAATTACCTCAGAGTGACCCAACTAGAAGAATTAGATACAATACATTACATAGCAGAATAAAAATTTACACACACACACCTATTTTTAATGATTCCAAAGGAAAAATTCTTGGAGACCTTCATAAAACATAGCACCAAAAGAGATTATAGAATTCTTTTCTCCAGTTGTGTTAAGATCCATTCATTAATTCACCAAATAGCTTATCTATTTGTCAAGAATTAGCACAGTAGTAATGGGGCAAAGGTATGAAACGGTTAGACACACACACATCTTTGTATCAGATTATAATCTGAAGAATAGTATTTAATGAATTTTAATTTTTAATAGTAAATAATTCTAATGAAAAGAAGAAATTGACATAACCTAGCCTTTGAGTTTATGAAGCCACAAAACAAATTAGAACACAATGGATGAGAAGGTATAAAAATGCAAAACTATAGAGGCAGTGTGTAGATTTGACTTAAGTAACTATGACAGGAGTTATAAAGTCCAGCAGACATCCCCATGATATCCCTCAATAGGATGCCATGCATCCTATACTGCCCCTACCCTATATTTCTTTATGGGCCAAAGGATCAAAATCTGGACTCATAACAAAGAATTCATACAAGTTCTTGAGACTATTCAAAGCTCTTTTCCAAGATAAAGATACAGTCTTTGTCCAGCAAGCCTGTGATGAAGAGGGATGTTCTCTGGACAAGACAGCAAGTCCACATCTTAACCTCTCACTTCAGCAGGCTAACTCGGCCTCTTTCATGACTAGCCATTCAGAGTACATTTTGGCTGATAGTCTTGACTGTTTGCATTCCTGAAATTTGTACTTTCCCAAACTGACTGCAACTCAATACCTACCAAAGGCTTGCTTAAAGCAGCTATGATTTGCAAGAAAGGGTCTAAAGGAAATGTTAAGAAATGTCTTCTTTCTTCCAGGTTCTCTAAGTGAAGTCCCTGTCATAAAGCAAAGTACCTGGACCACAATACATCAGCTTCTTACAAAAATGTCTTTGTGGATTTTTACCAATCTCAACTTTTACAGACAACTGGCCCTCAAAAAAAAGCATTTATTTTTAATCACATTACTGCCTTCTTTCCTTCAAATTTTTTCTTGAATGTATTGTCCACTAGATACTCAGTGTCCCTTATACAAACATCTACAGAATAAATTTCTCTGTCAGTGGAACTCAAAAACAAAGTCTGTCCCTGTAGAGTGAATTTGATGTTTTCTTGTTATCAGATAATAAACATCATGCAACCCATTTCCCTTCTTGTCCCTTTTTTGTTCCAGAAAATTCAAGGGCTGAATTCAGTCATTGAGTTTGTCTGTTGTAAAGTCATTCCCTTCTGAGGGGTGAAGAGATTTGTCCCCCCTTTCTCCTCCCTTTATTGCTCTACATTATGCAATGTTTAATTTTTGAAGCTGTTTCAAACACCTTTGTAATAGGTGGGAAATAAGCATTAAACCAATGCAGATCTAATTTGTGATCTTTCCTCCATTAATTCAAACTCCTGTCAAGATCCAAAATCAGGGGGGGCGGACCAAGATGGCGGAGGAGTAGGAGACCTAGATTTCGTCTGGTCTCAGGAATTCAGCTGAATAGGGATCAAAACCATTCTGAACACCTACGAACTCAACAGGAGATCGAACAGGAGAGTAGCAACAACTCTCTGAACAGAGAAGCGACCACTTACTGGAAGGTAGGGCGTGCGGAGAAGTGAATCCGAGGCGATATTCGGGAGGATAGACGGCGGGGGAGGGGCCTCCGCCAGCCGCTTCTGGCAAGTGCTAGAGCCGCGGAGCACAAAATCGGACCTTTTAGAAGTTGGCTCGGCGGAGGGACGTCGCTGCAGTGGCTAAGCGGGGGGTGGAATCCTCCCAGGACAGTGTGGTCTCAGGACCCTTGGGGTCACAGAGAGACCAGGGGTGCCTGAGTGCGCCAGAGCTCCCAGGTATCAGAGCGGGGAAGCCGCCTGCAGATACGGAGCAGAGGCGCGGGCTCTCAGCTCGGGGTTGCCATAAACTGTGATCCGCGGCCCAGTCGGGGCACGGCTCCTCCAGCAGGGACCCAACAAGCAGCAGATCCGGGGAGACTCCCCTTCCTTCCCGGGGAGGAGCGGTGCGGGAACGCACTGCAGGGATCTGCTGGGTTTGGAGACTCCACACGGGGTCGGGTGCCAGAGATAGCAACGCTCGGTCACAGGCCGGGTGAGCACGGAGTGCGGCCGGAGACCGGGGACACGGAAGTGACTGCTTTTTTCTGGGGGCACACTGAGGAGCGGGGCCCCGAGTTCTCAGCTCCTCCGGGTGGAGATTGGGAGGCCACCATTTCTGCCCTGGTCCTCCAAAGCTGTACCGAGAGCTTGCAGGGAACAAAAGCTCCTGAGAGCAAACCGGAGCAGCTTCCTTAGCCCAGACCGACAAGGGCGGGGCAATTCTGCCTCTGGCAAAGACATTTAGAAACCACTGCAACAGGCCCCTCCCCCAGAAGATCAGCACAAACAGCCAGCAAGCCAAGACCAAGTTGATCGATCAAGGAGAATGGGAGAACTCCAGCGCTAGGGGAATACTGCACATAGATTCATGGCTTTTTTTTTTTTTTTACCATGATTCATTATTTCATCAAAGTTAATTTTTGTTGACTGTTTTTTTTATTTTTCTTTTTCCCTTTTTCAACCAACATCTTATCAATCCCCTTTTAAAAAAAAAAAAAAAAACATTTTTTATTTTTCATTTTTAGAGTCATATTTTATCCCTTCATAGTAGTTACCCTTATTTTTGGCATATGTATATAAGTTGCTCTCTCTTTAAAATTTTGAGGTACAGTTTCTTCTAACAGATCAAAATATACCCTAAATCACTAGTGTATGGCTTTGTTCTAGTCTCCTGCCTGATCACATTCTCTCCCTTTTTCTTTTTTTTTTTTCTTAAATCTTCTTTCCTTTTTCAAACAACTTATCTTACCAAGTCCTTTTATAAAATCTTTTATAATTTTCATCTATACAGTCATCTTCCATCCCTTCATTGTATCAACCCTTATTTTGTACATATATGTCTTTCTTCCTTTAAAATTTTAGGAGGCACTTTTTTCTAACAGACCAAAATACGCCCAAAATCTAGTGTGTGGCACTGATCTATGCACTAGCCTGATCATATTTGATCATATTCTGCTTTTTTTGTATTGTTTTGTTTTTGTTTTTATCTTTCTTTTTCTTTTTTTTTTTTCTCTTTCTTTTTTCTTTCTTTCCCTTTCTTTTCCCCTGGTTTCAGGTCTTTTCTGATTTGTATACAGTATATTTGCTGGGGACGTTGTAAACCTGTTAGCATTTTGTTCTCTCATTCATCTATTCTCCTCTGGACAAAATGACAAGACGAAAGAAATCACCTCAGCAAAAAGAACAAGAGGTAGTACCGTCAGCCAGGGACCTACTCAATAGGGACATTAGTACGATGTCGGACCTAGAGTTCAGAATCATGACTTTAAAGATACTAGCTGGGCTTGAAAAAAGCGTGGAAGTTATTAGAGAAACCCTTTCTGGAGAAATAAAAGAACTAAAATCTAACCAAATCGAAATCAAAAAGGCTATTGATGAGGTGCAATCAAAAATGGGGGCACTAAATGCTAGGATAAATGAGGCAGAAGAGAGAATCAGCGATATAGAAGACCAAATGATGGAAAATAAAGAGGCTGAGAAAAAGAGAGAGAAACAACTACAGGATCACGAGGGCAGAATTCGAGAGATAAGTGATACGATAAGACGAAACAACATTAGAATAATTGGGATCCCAGAAGAAGAAGAGAGAGAGAGGGGGGCAGAAGGTATATTGGAGCAAATTATAGCAGAGAACTTCCCTAATGTGAGGAAGGAAACAGGCATTAAAATCCAGGAGGCACAGAGAACCCCTCTCAAAATCAATAATAATAGGTCAACACCCCGACATCTAATAGTAAAACTTACGAGTCTCAGAGACAAAGAGAAAATCCTGAAAGCAGCTCGGGAGAAGAGATATGTAACCTAAAATGGTAGAAACATTAGATTGGCAACAGACCTATCCACAGAGACCTGGCAGGCCAGAAAGGACTGGCATGATATCTTCAGAGCACTAAACGAGAAAAATATGCAGCCAAGAATACTATATCCAGCTAGGCTATCATTGAAAATAGAAGGAGAGATAAAAAGCTTCCAGAACAAACAAAAACTAAAGGAATTTGCAAACACGAAACCAGCCCTCCAAGAAATATTGAGAGGGGTCCTCTAAGCAAAGAGAGAACCTAAAAGCAGCAAAGAGCAGAAACGAACACAGACAACAGACACTTAACAGTCACCTTACAGGTAATACAATGGCACTAAATTCATACCTTTCAATAGTTACCCTGAATGTAAATGGGCTCAATGCCCCAATCAAAAGACACAGGCTATCAGATTGGATTAAAAAACAAGACCCATCAATATGCTGTCTGCAAGAGACTCATTTTAGACCCAAAGACACCCCCAGATTGAAAGTGAGGGGGTGGAAAACCATTTACCATGCTAATGGACACCAAAAGAAAGCTGGGATGGCAATCCTTATATCAGACAAACTAGATTTTAAAACAAAGACTGTAATAAGAGATGAGGAAGGACACTACATCCTACTTAAAGGGTCTATCCAACAAGAAGATCTAACAATTGTAAATATCTATGCCCCGAACATGGGAGCAGCCAACTATATAAGGCGATTAATAACAAAAGCAAAGAAACACATTGACAACAATACAATAATAGTGGGGGACTTTAACATCCCCCTGACTGAAATGGACAGATCATCTAAGCAAAAGATCAACAAGGAAATAAAGACTTTAAATGACACACTGGACCAAATGGACTTCACAGACATATTCAGAACATTCCATCCCAAAGCAACGGAATACACATTCTTCTCTAGTGCCCATGGAACATTCTCCAGAATTGATCACATCCTAGGTCACAAATCAGGTCTCAATCGGTACCAAAAGATTGGGATCATTCCCTGCATATTTTCAGACCACAATGCTTTGAAACTAGAACTCAACCACAAGAGGAAAGTCGGAAAGAACTCAAATACATGGAGGCTAAAGAGCATCCTACTAAAGAATGAATGGGTCAACCAAGAAATTAAAGAAGAATTAAAAAAATTCATGGAAACCAATGAAAATGAAAACACAACTGTTCAAAATCTTTGGGATACAGCAAAGGCGGTCCTGAGAGGAAAGTATATAGCAATACAAGCCTTTCTCAAGAAACAAGAAAGGTCTCAAATACACAACCTAACCCTACCCCTATAGGAGCTGGAGAAAGAACAGCAAATAAAGCCTAAACCTAGCAGGAGAAGAGAAATCATTAAGATCAGAGCAGAAATCAATGAACTAGAAACCAAAAGAACAGTAGAACAGATCAACGAAACTAGGAGCTGGTTCTTTGAAAGAATTAACAAGATTGATAAACCCCTGGCCAGACTAATCAAAAAGAAAAGAGAAATGACCCAAATCAACAAAATCATGAATGAAAGAGGAGCGATCACAACCAACACCAAAGAAATACAAACAATTATAAGAACATATTATGAGCAACTCTATGCCAGCAAATTAGATAACCTGGAAGAAATGGGTGCATTCCTAGAGATGTATCAACTACCAAAATTGAACCAGGAAGAAATAGAAAACCTGAACAGACCTATAACCACTAAGGAAATTGAAACATCATCAAAAATCTCCCAAGAAACAAAAGCCCAGGGCCAGATGGCTTCCCAGGGGAATTCTATCAGACATTTCAAGAAGAATTAATACCTATTCTCCTGAAACTGTTCCAAAAAATAGAAATGGAAGGGAAACTTCCAAACTCATTTTATGAGGCCAGCATTACCTTGATCCCAAAACCAGACAAAGACCCCATCAAAAAAGAGAATTACAGACCAATATCCTTGATGAACATGGATGCAAAAATTCTCACCAAAATACTAGCCAATAGGATCCAACACTACATTAAAAGGATTATTCACCATGACCAAGTGGGATTTATTCCTGGGCTGCAAGGCTGGTTCAACATCCACAAATCAATCAACGTGATACAATATAGTAACAAAAGAAAGAACAAGAATCATATGATCCTCTCAATAGATGCAGAAAAAGCATTTGACAAAGTACAACATCCTTTCTTGATCAAAATTCTTCAGAGTACAGGGATAGAGGGTACATACCTCAATATCATAAAAGCCATCTATGAAAAACCTACAGCGAATATCATTCTCAATGGGGAAAGGCTGAGAGCTTTTCCCCTAAGGTCAGGAACGCGGCAGGGATGTCCACTCTCACCACTGCTATTCAACATAGTATTAGAAGTCCTAGCCACAGCAATCAGACAACAAAAAGAAATCCAAGGCATCCAAATCGGCAAAGAGGAAGTCAAACTCTCACTCTTTGCAGATTATATGATACTGTATGTGGAAAACCCAAAAGACTCCACCCCAAAACTGCTAGAACTCATACAGGAATTCAGTAAAGTAGCAGGATATAAAATCAATGCACAGAAATCAGTGGCATTCCTATACACCAACAACAAGACAAAAGAGAGACAAATCAAGGAGTCTATTCCATTTACAATTGCACCCAAAACCATTAGATACCTAGGAATAAATCTAACCAAAGAGGCAAAGGATCTGTACTCAGAAAACTATAAAATACTCATGAAAGAAATTGAAGAAGACACAAAGAAATGGAAAAACGTTCCATGCTCATGGATTGGGAGAATCAACATTGTGAAGATGTCAATGCTACCTAGAGCAATCTACACATTCAATGCAATCCCCATCAAAATACCATCCACTTTTTTCAAAGAAATGGAACAAATAATCCTAAAATTTGTATGGAACCAGAAGAGACCCAGAATAGCCAGAGGAATACTGAAAAAGAAAAGCAAAGCTGGCGGCATCATAATTCCGGACTTCCAGCTCTATTACAAAGCTGTCATCATCAAGACAGTATGGTACTGGCACAAAAACAGACACATAGATCAATGGAACAGAATCGAGAGCCCAGAAATGGACCCTCCACTCTATGGTCAACTTATTTTTGACAAAGCAGGAAAGAATGTCCAATGGCAAAAAGACAGTCTCTTCAACAAATGGTATTGGGAAAATTGGACAGCCACATGCAGAAGAATGAACCTGGACCATTTCCTTACACCACACACAAAAATAGACTCCAAATGGTTGAAAGACCTAAACGTGAGACAGGAGTCCATCCAAATCCTAAAGGAGAACACAGGTAGCAACCTTTTCGACCTTAGCCGCAGCAACTTCTTCCTAGAAACATCGCCAAAGGCAAGGGAAGCCAGGGCAAAAATGAACTATTGGGATTTCATCAAGATAAAAAGCTTTTGCACAGCAAAAGAAACAGTCCACAATACCAAAAGACAACCGACAGAATGGGAGAAAATATTTGCAAATGACATATCAGGTAAAGGGCTAGTATCCAAAATCTATAAAGAACTTACCAAACTCAACACCCAAAGAACAAATAATCCAATCAAGAAATGGGCAGAAGACATGAACAGACATTTCTCCAAAGAAGACATCCAAATGGCCATCAGGAACATGAAAAAGTGCTCAACATCGCTCGGCATCAGGGAAATCCAAATCAAAACCTCAATGAGATACCACCTCACACCCGTCAGAATGGCTAAAATTAACAAGTCAGGGAACGACAGATGTTGGCGGGGATGTGGAGAAAGGGGAACCCTCCTACACTGTTGGTGGGAATGCAAGCTGGTGCAACCACTCTGGAAAACAGTATGGAATTTCCTCAAACAGTTGAAATTAGAGCTACCGTTCGATCCAGCAATTGCACTACTGAGTATTTACCACAAAGATACAAATGTAGGGATCCAAAGGGGTACGTGCACCCGAATGTTTATAGCAGCAATGTCCACAATAGCCAAACTGTGGAAAGAGCCAAGATGCCCATCGACAGATGAATGGATAAAGAAGGTGTGGTGTATATACACAATGGAATATTATGCAGCCATCAAAAGGAATGAGATCTTGCCATTTGCAACGACGTGGATGGAACTGGAGAGTGTTATGCTGAGTGAAATAAGTCAATCAGAGAAAGACATGTATCACATGACCTCACTGATATGAGGAATTCTTAATCTCAGGAAACAAACTGAGTGTTACTGGAGTGGTTGGGGGTGGGTGGGATGGGGTGGTTGGGTGATAGACATTGGGAAGGGTATTGCTATGGTGAGCGCTGTGAATTGTGCAAGACTGTTGAATCACAGATCTGTACTTCTGAAACAAATAATGCAACATATTTTAAGAAAAAAGAAAAAGAAGAAGATAACAGGAGAGGAAGAAAAGGGGAGTATGTCAGAGGGGGAGACGAACCATGAGAGATGATGGACTCTGAAAAACAAACTGAGGGTTCTAGAGGGGAGGGGGTGGGGGGATGGGTTAGCCTGGTGATGGGTATTGAGGAGGGCACGTTCTGCATGGAGCACTGGGTGTTATGAACAAACAATGAATCATGGAACACTGCATCAAAAACTAATGATGTAATATATGGTGATTAACATAACAATAAAAAATTAAAAAAAAAAAAAGATCCAAAATCAGGGGTAATATCTCCTTGAGTGCTTGTTCAAATGCTATTCAGCACTGGCAAAAGGGGGAAAAGTAATCTGTGTTTTACTTTCTCAAAGATGCAGCCAGTAAGAACATTTGTCTAAGCATCAATAACAATTAGATCTTAATTGTAAGGATATGTTCCAAGTAACATTCTGTTCCCAAAGGAGCAGATTTGGGTAATGTGAGCCTCAGATTAATTTTGTCCTTTGTCATGAAAGTCATGCTAAAGTGGATACTAATCAAGCTCAAAGTGATGAGGTAGAGGTATAGATCCCGAACTTGCATCAAACCTTTGGACACTCTGCTTGGCTGATTAAAACCAGACCTATGGAAGAGGAACATTATGTGTTTACTCTTATATTATATTATTATTGCATGTAGTTATTTGTGTAGTCCATAATTATACAATAATAATTTAATGAATAAGGTTAGTCGGTTCTTGTAACTCTGATATGATTTCAAACCTTTGGTAGCCTCTCTCTGCACTGAGAATAAAACCTGAACTCCCTATACAGCCTATAAGCCTGGCATGACCTAGCCCTGCCTAGTTCTCCAGCCTCATTTCTTTCCAAGTACCTTCTGATTCACTCTGCTCCATTTATACTCCAGTCCTTTCTGTTCCTTTTAACTTCCTATCTGCCATCGCAGGCTCTTAATGTGCTTACTGTTCCCTATACCTTCCTTTCCTCCCATGTCTGGTTCTTCCAATCTCAGACAAAACAACATTACATCTCCTGAGAAGATACCCAATCATTGTCGATCACAACACTTTCCTATTTCCTTCCCAGCACTTGTCAGATGTGCTCTTGTTTACTGTCTACTACACTAGATAACAAGCTTCATGAAGGCAGTACCTTACACACAGGGCTATCTTTGCACGTAGCTAAGAGCTTTGTTCCTTTTCTTAGATTATTTTGTGGATTGATACAATTGGACCTCCCCAATTCTCAAATGACAGAACAATCCAAAATCAAAAAAGATAGCATATTAGAACTAGAACATCCCTTGGAAGTAATCTAGTCCTCCATTTCATTGAGCACAGAATTTAGGCATAGGGAAGTGAAGTAACTAACCCAAGGCACATGATGGTAAGACTAGAAAGGGCTCTAGTCCAGAGCACTCATCACCTTTCAATAAGGTTGGCCTCACTGCCTGTCACCATTGGTCTTCCAATGGGTAAAACTTGGCCCAGTTAGGGTGATTGATTTGTCCAGGTATACCCAGGACTTCCCTGGTTTTATCAATGAAAGTCCCATGTCCCAAGAACCCACTCAGTCCTGGGAAATTAGGTAGTTGGTCACCCTAAAAGGTCCGGTATCTGTGTTGTGATGTCATTCCCAGTGCGCATGTTGATACATCTTCCCTCCTCCAGGGTGTGTGTTACAAGTAATAAAGAGCATAAGCAGTACATACTCAGATCGACTAAGATGGATATTTCCTCAGAAGCTATCACTAGCAACTGATCATCAACAGAAAATCAACAAGCCCAATGTCAGTAGATAGGCTTTGAATTCAGAAACATTCCTGTTTTTTATCAAGAATCTAGGGCCCAACGGAACATTCTCTTGGAACAAACATGTCTTAGTCTGCTCAGTCTGCAGTCACAAAATACTATGGGCTGGGTTGGTTTAAGCAACAGAAATTTATTTTCTGACAATTTTGGAGGCCAGAAGTCCAAGATCAGGGTGCCAGCATGATCAGGTTCTGGTGAGGAATCTCTTCCTGGCATAGCCCCCCTCATCTGCTCTCCCACCAGTTCTCCAGGGAAGAGCATTTGTGGAGTTTACTCATGATTTACAGGGCTTGAGTAGGTCGCCAGGAGAAAGTGTGAAACAGTTAATCCAAGCAGATCCCAAATTGCTGTTCAGACACTGGAAGGACCTCAGGGCAATACCAACTGCAGAATATCAATTTACTTCTTAAGATTGTTTTGCCCAAAAGCAATCACACAGCAGTTCTCAGGATCTCCAAACTGGAATGGCCTACCTAAGAACTTCCAGCTTATTTGGACTTCATTTTTAGCTTCTTCAGTAGAACAATACACTCATAATTATCCTGACACAGAATTCTTGTATCCAGATAAGTCAAAGATTTTAAGATTAAGGAAATGCACCCAAATTAGACCATTTTAATGATTTTCTACGCAATGGTCTGGAGAAAGAAACCTGTCCAAAATATAGCTAGCTGACCTACTTCCATCTATGGTATTAAATCTTTTGTAAAAACCACAGCTGTAAAGAACAACAACAAAAAATCTTTAACCATGACTTCAGCCAGCAAACATGGCTGATTTGAAAACTCATAAAATTTTATCTTTAGTACCATCAATCTCCTCCCCCCCCACTATATACCTCTTAAGCTCTTCAGAATCCCTTCTTTTATGAACACATAGTATCATTGTCTTTTCCCCCACTGTTCTCAAAAAAAAATTGCCTATATCTGCATATGAATTTGAATCACTGCTCTTCCCCCCGCCCCGCCACCTTGGTATGTGTTTAAGCTTCATCTTTGACTATGAAAATGATCTGGTTGCCTGGTAAATAATTTCAGGGACTAGGTAGTTCATAGTGGGTGAGCTGCCGGTACTATCTTTGAAAACAGCAATGAATATTGACTCTTATTGAAAATATTATACCGGTGCCTTGTAGAGGGCTTCCAGGGCCACCACAACAAAATACCACAAACCAGGTTGCTTAGACAGCACAAATTTATTTTCTCACAGTTCCGGAAGCTCAAAGTCCAACACCAAAATGTCAGCAGATTTGTTTCTCTGGAGGCTTTCCTCCTTGGCTTGCAAATGTCTGCCTTCTTGCTGTATTTTCACATGTTTTTTTTCCCCTGTATATGGGCATCCTTGGCGTCTCTTACTCTTCTTAAAGAAACACCAGTTACGTTGGATTAGGGCCCCAACCTTATGACCTCATTTAACCCTAATTACCTACTTAAAGGCTGTACCTCCAAATACTATTATATTGGAGATTAGGGCTTTAATACATAAATTACTGGGGATTCACAAAAGGTAAAGAGAAGAGAATCAGAGAAGATAAAGATTCATGGGGCACCTGGGTGGCTCAGTTGGTTGAGCATCTGACTCTTGATTTCAGCTTAGATCATGATCTCAGGTTGTGAGATGGAGCCCTGCGTCCATCTGTGCTCAGTTGGGAGTCTGCTTCTCTCCCTCTCCCTGTCCCCTTGCTTGCTCTCTCTCAAATAAATAAATAATTTAAAAAAGATAAAATATAAAGAGAAGAGAATCAGAGCATACAACTATGGAAAGTCGTTAGTTTACAGAGGAAGACAGCAAGAGAAAATGAAAAGAATAAGGGAACTACAAAACCAGAAAACAGTTTATAAGATGGAATTAGTAAGTTCTTACCTAAAAATAATTAAATGTAAATGGATTAAAATTTTCAATCAAAAGACACAAAAACATGGCCCAACTAAATAATGCCTATAAGAGAATCACTTTAGCTTTAATAACAATAACACATAAGGCTCAATGTGAATTGATGAAAAAATGTATTCCATGCAAGTGGAAGCCAGAAGAGCAGTAGTAGCTATACCTATATCAGACAAAACAGACTCTAAGCCAAATGTGATAACAAGATATGATAATAATGATTTTCTTTTTGGGGTCAACTCATCAAGAAGATATAATAATCATAAATATATATGCACCCATTATTGGAGTATCTAAATATATTAAGCTAATACTAACAGATCTGATGGGAGAAATATACAAAAGTAAAACAAAATAGTAGGGGACTTCAATACCCCACATTCAACAAGGGATAGATCATCCACACAGAAAATTAACAAGGAAATTGTGAGACTTGAACCATACTTTAGACCAAAAGGACACATACCGACTATTCCATCCAAGAACAGCTGAATACACCTTCTTCTAAGTGCACATGGAATATTCTCCAGGATAGATCCCAAAACAAGACTTAGCAAATTTAAGTTTCAAATACCAAGTATCTTTTTTTTAAGATTTTATTTATTTATTTAATTGACAGAGAGAGAGAGAGAGACAGCGAGAGAGGGAACACAAGCAGGGGGAATGGGAGAGGGAGAAGCAGGCTTCCCACTGAGCAGAGAGCCCGATGTGGGGCTTGATCCCAGGACTAGAAATCAGTAATAGGAGGAAAGTTAGAAAATTCACAAATATGTGAAAATTAAACAACACACTCCTGAGCAACCAATAGGTCAAAGGAGAAACCAAAAGAGAAATCAAAAAATATCCTGAAACAAATGAAAATGGAAACACGACATACTGAATCCTATGGGATGCTCCAAAAATAGTTTTAAATGGGAAGTTTATAACAATAAATGCTTGCATTGAGAAAAAAAGATCTCAAATGAACAACCTAACTCAAGGACCTAGAAAAAGAGCAAACTAACCACAACTAGCAAAAGGAAGGAAATAACAAAGATCAGAGCAGAAATAAATGAAATACAGAGAAATACAGTAGAAAAGGTCACTAAACCAAGAGCTGATTTTTTTAAAAGATAAAAAAATTAAGAAATATTTAGCTAGACTAATTAAGACAAAAGACTACAATAAATGAAACCAAAAATGGAGGAAGAGACATCACAACTGATACCACAGAAATACAAAGAATCATAAGAGACTACTATGAATAATTATACACCAAAAAAAAAAAAAACAAAAAACCTTGGATCCGCTGGAAGAAATGGATAAATTCCTAAAAATTACAACCTACCAAGACTGAATCATGAAGAAATAGGAAATCTGAACAGACCAATAATGAGTAAAGAGATTGAACTGGTAATCAAAAACCTCCCAACAAAGAAGAGCTAAGAACCAGATGGTTTCACTGGTGAATTTTACCAAACATTTTTTTTTTAATTAATCCCAAGCTTCTTAAACTCTCAGAAAATTGAAGAGGAGGGAGTACTCCTAAACTCATTTTATAAAGGCAGCATTACCCTGATACTTAAACCAGACAAGGACACCACAAGAAAAGAAAATTATAGGCCAATATTCCTGATGAACATACATTCATGTTTCCTATGGAACTGAAAAACTGTTCTCCAAAGCTAAGTGGAAGAGGTACAGTTACTCCCCATCCTCTCCAATACTTAATATTGTCAATCCTTCTCATTTTAACCATTCTTCAGTATGTGTAGTATGTCTCTTTGTGTTAGGAGAACAAAACCTTTCTCCAGAAGCCTTCTAGCAGACTTAATATATTGGCCATAGCTGGGTCTCATGCCTATGGCTCAGCTACAAGGGCTTTGTCTCATGTCCATGCCTTAGCAAGGACTTTTAGCCTCTAGAGTGGGGGGTGGGGTGATTCTCCGGCAAAAAAGGAAGGGAAATGGAATGAATGTTATGGACAGCTGTCATTGCTTCCCTAGCATCCCATGGTTCACTGGTTTAGATCTACTGCAAGCTGCTAAATGTAGTGAGAAGGACTTGATAACTGAGTTCTTTTTAAAGAGGATAAAAAGGCAAAGCAGACAGACCCAAGTTTTGAGCTTGGGTTCTTAGAGACAGTTGGCATTGGTGGGAAAGGTGTGGGTTCAGATTTGGTTCACACTGTATTTGCAGAATCAGACTCCTTTGACCCACAGCCCTTTCAGTGATTCCTGGGATTTTGAAGTACAGTTCAGTCTTCCTGGGTCTTTCAAGAACTTTACAAGTTGTCTGGAGGGAACAAAATCATCCCTACCCTGAAGAAATTAGAGTGAGTGCTGATATGAGGAATTCTTAATCTCCGGAACAAACTGAGGGTTGCTGGAGTGGTCGGGGGTGGGAGGGATGGGGTGGCTGGGTGATAGACATTGGGGAGGGTATGTGCTACGGTGAGCGCTGTGAATTGTGCAAGACTGTTGAATCACAGATCTGTACCTCTGAAACAAATAACGCAACATATTTTAAGAAAAAAGAAAAAGAAGAAGATAGCAGGAGAGGAAGAATGAAGGGGAGTAAGTCAGAGGGGGAGACGAACCAGGAGAGATGATGGACTCTGAAAAACAAACTGAGGTTTCTAGAGGGGAGGAGGGTAGGGGGATGGGTTAGCCTGGTGATGGGTATTAAAGAGGGCACATTCTTCATGGAGCACTGGGTGTTATGAACAAACAATGAATCATGGAACACTACACCAAAACAAATGATGTAATATATGGTGATTAACATAACAATAAAAATTTTTAAAAAAAGAAATTAGAGTGAGTGGATCAGAACTTGTCATCACATCATTAGTTCAAGTAAGAGATATAGCAAGAATCCTATGTCCCTCCCCACTCCTTTGAGTCCTGATGAGCACCCTAGGTTTCTTTCCTATCAGGAGAGCCTCCTGAAAGCACTGGCATTTGAATGAAAACTCTAGGAAAAGCCAGGGAGATACTCTTCCAACGGTCTCCAGTGTGTTCCCCAAGTCTTAGGGCAAGTATTTGCAGAGGAAGACTACCTTGCTAGTACATTTCAAGTCAATCACCTCTCCTCTTGGGTGTTTCAAGTGACAGTTACAATATAATGGTAAAAAGCCTTTGTTGCAGTCCATGTCATAACATTAAAAATATGACCATGATAGGAAATGATCTCTATGAACCAGAGTTTGATCTCCATTTTTATTTATGCAGATACAAAGGGCTATTTGGATTAGTAATTATGTTTTTGGCATTTCCTGGGGTTTCAAATTACTTACTGGAAACAGCGTGCTGAATTCAAATACTGGATTCTAAATTTCTTATTCATCTATAAGCCATTGCTCAACAAGGATAATGGAAATGCTGCACCAGTAAGTAACAACTTGGAATGGAAAGTAAATCATTGGAATTCAGAGTGGATTTTTAGGATTTTGGTAACAGCTTCTTACAAGAACTTTAGTGGACTTACCATGTAACTGAGGCAGATGTGAAAGTTTTCATTTATTTTTTTTTTTCTTTTTCAGTTCTGTTATTATGGAGTTGTTTGTTTCTAGGGAAAATCTAGCATTTTTTTCCAATTCATGCCAAGGATATATCTGTGTTATTTAATTTACCACCGTGTGCTTCAGTTCAGTTTTCAAATCTCATTATGCATGCCACCATGTATAGCTCTGTGTGCAAGTGTGTGGGTGCATGTGTGTGTAGAGAAAGAGAAACTGTTTCAAAATTGCCTCAAGAAGATATTCAATATCCAGCCAGTAATAGCCTATGAGAGCCAATTTCTTAATAGGGAAAGAGATAATTATGAGCATAAACACAGCACTTTTGGGACTCCTTCTCTCAGATTCCCTGGAGAACATATGTTCTCAGAGCCCAGAGGGAGATTTCTGCCACCCTGACTCAGCATGCCCTCTGCATAACAAGCTGACTCTGAGATAAGAGAGAGAATCATTCTTCAAACAACCTTTTCCCTACCTTCCACTTAAAATAATGGCAAATTGGATGCATTGCTTTCCTACTTTAAAAATTTACTCTTAGGTCTGTGTGTGTGTGTGTGTGTGTGTGTGTGTGTGTGAGAGAGAGAGAGAGAGAGAGAGAGAGAGAGAGAGAGAGAGACAAAGACAGAGACAGAGACAAAGAGACAGAGACTATCTTCTACTCAAAAACAGAAAAAAGGCATAATGCTCTTTTCCTCCCATTACAACTGGCTTCATGTTCCTAGGTCAGGAGGCAGGAAGCTTATTAACCAAGGGTCAGCTCTTGCAAATATTAACCTTGTTGCATTTTCATCTTTGTCCCTTCTTCTCTTTCCCCTTTCCCAGTGTTCTGATCACACACTTCCCAACTTCACTGCTCTCCCTCCCCTCCTCCAACACTAATGCCTAGGAGGGGGGGTCTGATCAAGTACCAGTTCCTATCATAGGGCTGACTTGAAGCAATGATACTCCACACAACACATGTGATGGATGCCACTCACATGTCAGACACAACTGCTGGGGCTGTAAAGGGTTATGTATAATTCCCAGCTCCCAGCCAGTGATAACTCCACCCTTTTCTCTCACAAGCATAGAAGAAAATCTAAATGCAGGTGAGTAAGAGAAAGCTATTGCAGGGATAATGTTGAATCTGCTTTAATTTACAAAGAAAAATAATTTGCAAGTTGCATCACTTTAAATGCAACTAGTAACAAATTACTTCTCTCCCATCTTACCACTGTAACTCTTAATGCTGGCTTTCCTTTCCAGATCCTTTCCCCATCCTTCCCGTTCTACTTTGTGCCCTGGGAGGATACCTTTTTGACCTGCTTCACCTCTGTTTCTTTATCCTCTAGCCGGTGGAGATAGCATCAGAAACCTGGAAAGCATGAGAAAGGGGAATTTAGTATATTTGTTCTCATCTCTTTCTCTGCTGGCCATAGACCCTCTTCCAAAGGCCACTTGAATCCTGGCAGGCAGTCTTCTGCCATATCTGCAAACCTCATTATAGCTACAGCTCTCCCTAGTGTCCAGGAATGGTTCCTTCCCTCATTACCCAAGGGTGAGGGAAGAGGGGAGATAGAAACCTCCTTTTTATTAACCCTAGGGTACTTAACCAACCCTTGCTGGTTCCTCTTAACTTTGTCCACACCTTTGTAACACAATTGAGTGTCCTACTGTGTCCTCTCTTCCCTGCCAGGACCCTAATTTTACAGTTGAGAACCAATTGCTTAGATTAACACCCCTCCCAAGAGTTCTGATGCTTAACAGGATGTTGTTCTTGTTGATAGCATGAAGACTGAAAACCCCTGATGTCTAAAAGGAATCTCTCTCAAATGGTGGATGTGGATTCTGGAAACTGAGAACTGACTTATTTGAGTACAAGATATCAGTTACTCATTAGTACTGCCTATATGGACTTAATCTTCCTGAACTCCTAGGGCACATCTTTCTTTCCATGCTTTTTCTCTTTACCATGATATTCTCCTCCAATCTATTACTTTAAGGATCAAATTTATGGCCAAGAATCCATAAAGCCTTTCTTGACCCATGTCTTCCCTCCTTAATCCATTATCCAAGAGTTTATAGCATTCCCCCAGGAAACACACCACATACACACATACACACACACACACACACACACACACACACACCTTATAACAATTGTAATTTTCATAGTCTAAATATTAACTCTCACTATTTACCAGACCTCAGAAAATAATTTTGTTCGTATCTGAGTTTGTCTTGTATAAACTGACATTATAGTAAAGAACTGAAAAGCATGCCATTGACTTCGGAGTCAGATGGGCTGGGTTGGAAGCTTAGATCTTCCACTAGCCCACTGTATGTGTATATGTTATATGACTTTGCTATACGTCTGCTTCCTGAAAGGAGAATGGTATAACAATATTCTCACATGATCATTGTGAAAATCAAATGGGATATTTGTTCTGTTTTTAAGCATTGTGCCTGTTGCATAGTCAATGCTAAGTAAATACTAGCTAAAATAAACATATAAAGAACAGGTTGTGTTGTTTCCATTGAGCTCCTTGAAGGTAACAGCCTGTCTTCACATCTTTGTGTTCTCCTCAATAGATTTCCAACATATAGCATGGATGGATAGATGATGGATGATGGATGGGGTCAATGAAGCTAGCCTCAAATAAAAATTTATTCAGGCTGCTTAGACCTTACTTGGCAGAAACCACATTTTAAAAATTTCCAACCAGTCCTTTGGGTCCCTGGATGTGCTTTTTCTTTCTGCTTAATTCACTCAAATCATAGATTCACACTCTTGCATTTATAGGTTGTCTTTTCATTATTCTTTTAGCAAGGAATTTAAATACCCTTCTCCGTATTTTGCCATCCCCATTGCAGCTTTTTGGAAGCTTCATACAGGTATTTATCTCCCTTGAGGATTATTTTCATGTTTCTTTAAAAGCAAAGAGTGCAGTTCCTGCCAAAGCTAACAGCAGAGGATAAAGGAGATCATTAGTTGACTAAATATTTCCACAACAAAAGTTGGGAAATTTCACCCCAAGGGTATTGGTATTTCCAGCCATTCTCTATGGATCAACAATTAGAACAAATTCATCTATCAATTATGAAACAGCCCAGAAAGAATTTGGACTTTTGTTTTTGCCAAGCAGCAAAACAAACTGAAAAGTATGGAAAATACCACACAAACACCCAAATTAATTCATTTCTATGTCTGTTACTGTTTTCCCTCTTAACCAGTCAGAAGTTACTGAATCCAAGTCAATATTTCTTTTACTACCTACTGTGTGATAAGCATTCTGTATATCCACTAAAAGAATTCCTTTGAAATGAAGTCTAGCTTAATTAAAACAATCCCTATGATGCATTTGTATTATTTGGCAAAAGTAGATTCTTCCCTTTTTGGCCAGAATGGTCTCACCTGTGATTGAATTCACCAGCTACAATGGCTTCAGGTTTTCCAAAGCTGGTAGAGTGGACAGTACATAGATTTTGGAGTCACTTTTAACCCTGGCTGCGCAGTTACCAGCTCTGTGGCTGAGCAAGTTCTTTGGTCTGTGTGATCCTCTTCCCTCCACTGAAAAATGAGTGTAATAGGATTTACCTCACTATGCAGAGTGGAAGGATGAATGCAATAGTGCAAGCATCCAATATCAGTTTCCCTCATCACTTTATACTCATGCAATTTACACAGCATCTAGGACACACTGGAACAAATATAAGCCCTACATAACTTGGTTTTTGCTTCCTTATTTAATGACCAGAAGAGCAGAAATTTGACCTGATTTATTTTGTGAATCTTCTACTTCTATGAAAGAAATAACTTGGGCTTTGATGTGAGATTATTGAAACTTATCTTTTGATGGCAGGAGGAAAATCCTTGTCTTGACTCCTATATGCACATCTATCTCAGAGTAGTGGATTAGTAAAAATAGGGTAATAGCCAACATAACCCCTTAGTGCTAAGGTTCTAAATAAATTAAGTTCTGAGGCTTTTTGTCTTTTTCTTCCACTTGAGTGGGAACTCTGACAGCCTGTCCTGGGAAAATCTCCTTTGAACAGAGTTCACAATATGTGAAGGAGCCCAGGCCTGTTGGTGGGTGTTGAGGAGTACTTCACTCAGGGTACCCTGGTGCTAGCTGTGGAAGCCAAATTAGGCTATCTTAAGTAACAAACATCTCCTAGATTGGTTATTGGATAGCTCACAACACTGAGAGGCTAGGGAACTGAGCTCAGAAATGGGCGTGGGGGTGGGGAACAAACAAACAAGGGAGATTGGGCACCATTAAGATCCTGTGGCAGAAACAGTCTTTGTGGACTGCTGTCACCAACCTTGACACTTCCGAAAAGACTTTAAGCTCTAGCAGATCTACAATAATTAATCTCTAACTACCCCTGTATAGATGTGCTACATTCTTGAGATTCATGTCCTGGTTGTGAGCCTCTGGTCATCCAGTGTCACATGACCATGCCCTATCACCGTGGAGCTGGCGGAAAGACAGAGATCTGTAATGCAGATGGACAGAAGAGGGGCCTTGATTTCAAGCTACCATGATTCTTTAAAAATAGGTAGGTAGTTAACAAGACTGTGTTGTATATTTGAAAGTTGCTGAAAGAGTAGATCTTTTTTTTTTTTTAAGATTTTATTCATTTGAGAGAGAGAGAGCAGGAGCAGGAGGGAGAGGGAGAAGGAGGCTCCCTGCTGAACAGGGAGACCAACGTGGGTTCGATCCCAGAACTCCAGGATCATGACCCAAGCCGAAGGCAGACGCTTAACCAACTGAGCCACCCACGCGCCCTGAATGAATAGATCTTAAAGGTTTCCATTACAACACAAAAACTTGTAACTATGTGAGATGATAGATATTAACCAAACGTATAGTGGTAATCATTTTGCGATATAAACGTATATGAAATCATTTTGTGGTACACTTTAACTAATACAATGTTGTATGTCAATTATAGCTCGTACTCTCATGAGCCCACATTTGCAAGGGCTATGGCTGCATTTGACAGACATAAAGTTTCTAGGATGACCTGGCTGTGCATAACTGAGTCTGGCCTCTGAATTCTTGTCATGCTCAGAGGTGAAAGTTCTCTGGAGCCCAGTAAGATTACCAGTGAGCACATCCATGAAGTGAGACATCCATGATGGAGATACTGACTATTGACTTGCTCAAAAATGAAAAATGGTATATGAGTTACAGAGGTATTTGAAGACATCATGTTAAAAACTTGTTTGACTTTCAGTACTGAACAATGTTTGTTTCCTTTATTTCAGGCCACAGAGGATTAGTTTTGCCAAAAGAAGAGAGGTAGTAAAAGGCAAAATAGCAGCCAAATGAAAAGCACTTTGATGAAAGTGTGTTGCAGTGGATAAAAGCATTTATTATATTTGGAGTCAGTTAGGGCTGGGTTGGAATCTAGCCCTCCAACTCTTTTCAGGATGCCTAGTCTTGGTACAGTGACTTAAAGTTCTGTGAGCCTGGTCTATAAAATAGGGATAACAGTGTCCCTAGAAATGGATGGTTGTGAGCATTAAAGATGATCTATTGAAAGCACTCAGCCACACTACAGCCCAGCCAACCCTGATCCCGTCTGCCCCCCATTCTTCCTCACTCACAGAAGAAAATAGAGAAGTCAGCTTGGTTACTCAACTATAAAGCATGAAGTTACTAGAAGCAATTGAGTAAAATTAAAAGGTTAGATGCCAACAGTGAAATAAGACATCAGTGTGGAAAAGAAAGGGCATTGAGCTCAGGCAAAGAGACAGAGTTGTGGTATCGGCATAATTCCTGTGTCATGGTAAAGCCATTTGGCACTGGAGTCACTTGGGAAAGACAGAGAGAGGAATCTTCAAAACAAGAGAAGTAATCTTTACAGTGCACATGCTGCACCAAGCTGGGTGCTTTACACACGTTATCACATTAAACTACATACCTACTGCATGGGGTACTCCAGCCCACGGTGCGGAAAGTAAAATTGAGGCACAGAGAGGCAGTGAGTGGATTCCTTCTGACCTCAGTTCCCCTGCTTTCTAGGTGAAATGGCAGAAAATGACTTCCTTCATCAGCCCCAGTTTATGTCTCTTCCACTAAAGAAAGCAACCAGCAAATTTGACCCATTTCAAATTTGGAGTTTGGGTCAAGCGTTAACTGTGGTCTAGTCAACGATGATGAAGGCAGGCAGGGAGAGAATGGTGTCCATGTGAATAAACATAAAGTTTCCGCTGTAACCACATACATGGAGGGGGTGAGGGGGGTGGGGGTGGGGGGCAGGAACACGGCATCAGCAAATCCAGGAGGCCCGCATTCACATTTTAGTGCTCTAAAGAAAAATGAATTTAAAAAAATAGAGATACAGCAATAATTTCATACCCCATCAATGTCACTCACCTTACACATTAACTGGCTCACCCAAGTATTATTTAATTATCTAAGGTAGGAGTGGGCAAAGTATCACCCACCCACAGCCACATGTTTTTGTAAATAAAATTTTATTGGAGCAACCATATCCATTTGTTTATGTACTATCTAAAGTTGTTTTTTATGCTACAATCTCAGAATTAAGTACCTTCACCAGAATCCAGAAAACCTGGAAAGCCAAAAACATTTCCTGTCTGACCCTTTAGAAAGTTTGCTGGCTCCCTGACCTGGAGTAATGTACTTATGTTTGAATTTGCTATTTACTATTCGATTCGAGCCCAGATATTCTGAAGTTATATGTCTACTGGCTGATTTCTATAGGATGGATTCTATAGGATGGATTCTATAGGATGGATTCTATAGGATGGAAAGCGTAAGCAGAAGGCTGTAGCCACATTGCGCTGTAAGATATTAACCAGTTTATATATCAACAGATTCATTTCCGTATCCCCTTGACCTACTGACTATATAAATTCCCTCCCTTAAATTCTCCTTTGAGCCAGATTTGCCATCTTAATGATCCCCTCATTAAGTATTAAGTTGAACAGATGTTTGATTCCTGTTCATTCTATTTTGCATGAGTCATGTTTTTAACTTTGGAAAGTTATACTTTGGCGACTCCAAGGGACACCTTTAAATACAACGTGAATGGGGAGGGGGCTAAGTCTCAAGATAGGGGTGGTAGTCCTAGAGAGCCAACTCTATTGTTGCCACCACACTGTGCCTCATTTAATCCACACAACAACTCTATAAGCTATGTTAACCTACAAAATGGAGAAACTAAGATATTAGCCCCATCTCATTGGGTAGTTTTGGTGGTAGAAAGATAGTGCAAGTCAAGTATTTAGCACCATACTTACTGCTTAACACTTATTCATTAAATGCTAGTAATTATTATTATTAATGGTATTATCCTGTGTATTAGCTGTTTCTTCAGTTGAAAGTAACAGATATTTGACTCCTACTAGTGTTAGCAAATAAAATATATAAAGGAAATTATTAAAGGAAGTATCTTGTGCTCACAGAATCAAAGGAAGAGCTAAAGGGCTTCTCCATATTGGCTGAAACTCAGAGGGGAGAGAGCCAGCCATGTTTAACGATACAAGTGATTTGCTTTTGCAGGACTGTAAACCCTGATCTGATACGGAGTTGGCCTCATTTCTTCTACTCTGTAAACTGAAGTAGAGATTATAACTTCCTTACCTTTGCTTCCCCATGTTGCTCAGCACAGTGCTTGCCACATAGTACATGCTCAGTAAAACTTTATTGACCTACATTACCAGGCTGCTGTTGGGGATAAGTAAATATGGCTGGCAAAAAAAAAGTCAAGATCTATAGAAATAGTAATATATCCGGTTTTGGTGGTACAGATGGAGGCCAGGTTGGGACGAGGACTTTGAGTGGTAGCCTGAGGCTACCTTTCCTCTTCGCACTACAAAATGAGATAAAGCTAACATTCCCAACGCAGCTTGAGCGTTCAGACGTCACTGCTGTGCTCCCTTCTTTGTGTTGCTGGAATCTTCCTCTGCTTTGGGGGAAGTGGAGAGATAAGACCTATTCCCCTTAACCCCTCGGGGCACAAGATTGGCCACCCTTATTACCTCACAGGAACTGTCTGCCTCAGTTGCACTGACAAGACCTGCCAGGCCTGGGCACACACTCTGATCCTTCCAATCCCTTCAGCTCCATCACCCGGACATTTTATTTGAAATTGATTTTTAAATGTCTGAGTAATTGAGGTTTTATGTGTAGTTGCCTCTCTGCAACAGAGGTAAGCCAAGGCTACTTATAGCCTCATTAAATGCTGATTAAAAGTGATTGCATTGGTGCCATTCCTCAGGGCGCCCATCAGAGAACAGATTCTGCACTTGGCAGATCTGAGTCTGGAGAGCAGAAACTGTACCGAGCTGGGCTTTGCATTCCCTGTTCATCTTCCACAGATGACCAGCTCTCATAGGAGGGCTATTTTCCAGGCTTCTCGTCCCTGGGACACATACAAGCCTTCAGGCTCTGGTGAAGGCAAAAAATCCACTTTTTTTCCCAGAGACTCAAGACTCTCACTGGAGTCAATCTTATGACCCAGAGTTTTGAGGTGGGAAGTCTAAGGTCTTTTGGCACAGATCTAGTGACCTGGACAAGTCCTAGAACCTCTCTTTTTCCCCCCAGTGTCCCACTCATACTCTGTATGTATGGCCCTGGACTTGTTCTTTACCAAACAAACTGGCCTTCAGATTTGGCACAAAAGGAAAAAAGAGGGCCTTCAGGAAACAAAAGAGACCACCAGGAATGGTTGTGATCTTAAAAACATTCTCTGTCCTCCACGCTCTTGGTAACAGCTTTGCCACTGCCCGTCCCCAGAGGCACACAGTTTTGAAGCTGAAAGTAATTTGGGCAGACAAGTTGTGACGTTGAAGTCAGGAAGTCCTGGGTTTGAATCTTGCCTCAACCCATTAAAACTTGGGTAGCCATTGGTAAAATCCTAAGTCTCTCTTTGGCTCAGTTCCTTCCTTGTGAAATGGGAATATCAGAGCCTCCTTCACAGGGTAAGTGTGTGAATACATAATGAAATAAGACATATAAAAGGCCAGGCATAAAAGAAGAGTTCAGTCAATGTGAATTATTCTTCCCTAAAGGGATTGTAAAGTTCATCTAAAAAACAAAGAAACAAAAACACAATTTAAAAAAAAAATTGAAAACCTGACCCTTGCAGCTTTTTTTTTTTTTTGTCTTGGACTCTCCATTATGGATCATGACCTCTGGGTTGCTTGAAAAGGCATCAGCAATGTTCTGGAGAAAAAAAAAGGGAAAAAAAAGACACTTTGAAAGTCAAAGAGACTTTCAACCTCTCCTGGAACATAACACTATCTGGAGCAGCTCATTTTTTGTCTATTTTATATATTAGGGTTCTATTTAATATTTCTATTGAAAAAGTCACACTTTGAAAAGAAAAATTGACTGCTATTACTGTATTAGAAAATTCATGGCATTCACGAGGGGAAGTAAGAAATCCCTATTTCCCATCACACTGCGATGCCTTCTTAGCACACCAGGTGGCAGAAGCTCCTTGGCATGTATGTGAAGAAATTTCACAACCTGTCTGGACTAGTGCATCACTAAAGCTTTTGCAGCAGAGAACAGAATGCTCACAGATTCAGTTAATTAAGGGCTAACCCTCTAGGATTTAGAGTTCTCTCTCTTTTTTAAGCCAAAACCCAAAGCAGCTGAACTCTGGACTTGGTCTTTCCAGAGCTGTTCCTAACACATTGTCAGTCTCTATTGCAGCACCTTGCACTGCGCTGTGCATTGGGTAGGAATTCAACAAGTGTTGGTCAATAGAAGGGTCTCCAGTCCAAGTAGATCAGACCTCAGTCCTCACGGCTTGCGCTGGTTTGCCCTGAAAGGCCCCAGCAATGTATGCTTTGTGCTGAACATGTGCCAAGAAAACAAACTAGCAGTCTAGAGAAGGTGCTAGAGGAGGGATATGGCAGGGAGGACCTCACAGGGGAGGCAGTGATTGAGATGGGCCCTTCCATAATTAGGATTTGGAAGAGAAAAGGCAAGTGATTCTTGGCAGGATCCAGAGTCAGACCCAAAGTGAAAGGCAAGGCTGAGCAGTGTGTGGGTAAGAAAAAGATGTGAGGATTCAAAAGAAATGGGAAAATCAACAGATGAATGGATAAAGAAGGTGTGGTATATGTACACAATGGAATATTATGCAGCCATCAAAAGGAATGAGATCTTGCCATTTGCAACAACGTGGATGGAACTGGGCGGTGTTATGCTGAGTGAAATAAGTCAATCAGAGAAAGACATGTATCATATGACCTCACTGATATGAGGAATTCTTAATCTCAGGAAGCAAACTAAGTGTTGCTGAGTGGTGGGGGTTGGGAGGGATAGGGTGGCTGGGTGATAGACATTGGGGAGGGTATGTGCTATGGTGAGCGCTGTGAATTGTGCAAGACTGTTGAATCACAGATCTGTACTTCTGAAACAAATAACGCAACATATTTTAAGAAAAAAGAAAAAGAAGAAGATAACAGGAGAGGAAGAAAAGGGGAGTATGTCAGAGGGGGAGACGAACCATGAGAGATGATGGACTCTGAAAAACAAACTGAGGGTTCTAGAGGGGAGGGGGGTAGGGGGATGGGTTAGCCTGGTGATGCGTATTGAGGAGGGCACGTTCTGCGTGGAGCACTGGGTGTTATGAACAAACAATGAATCATGGAACACTGCACCAAAAACTAATGATGTAATATATGGTGATTAACATAACAATAAAAAATTAAAAAAACAAAAAAACAAAAGAAATGGGAAAATGTGTTTTCCTAGATGTTGCTTAGAAAATGCTGGTCCCTGGGGTGCCTGGGTGGCTCCATCAGTTAAGCGTCTGACTCTTGATTTCAGAGTCAGGTTGTGATCTCAGGGTGGTGAGATGGAGCCCTGCGACAGGCTCCCTTTCAGCGGGGAGTCTGCTTTTCTCTCTCTCCCCCTCTGCCCTTCCCCCCACTCTCTCTCTAAAATAAATAAATAAATCTTTTTGAAAAAAAGACTTTAAGAAAACGTTGGGTCCCTGTCCTCATTTTTGATCAGAGAATTCAGCCCCTGTTAAGCAGTGCATACAGAGATCTTCTCCCAAAGTATTTAGCCAGGAATATCTGTCCCTTTCCAAAAAGGAGAAGAGATAAGGAGGGCAAAAGTTTAGGCCGCCATTTATTGGACACTAGTATGTAGCAGACACTTTACTAGCCACTTTAAAGCAGGCTCATTTAACACAAAGAGCAGCCCTATTCATACATTCATTTATTCATTCATAGCCTGACATAAATGTATTCAGTGTTACCATGTTCTGGGCTTTGTACAGAAGCTCAGAATTTTGATATAGCAGTGTATTAAAACACCACATGTCCCCCTCCTTGTGGAACTTACATTTGCAGGGGAGAGAAGAACAATAAAATAATAAACTAACACTTGGTGAACGTGAAGAAATATTGGGTAGATGTGCTTATCTCTCTCCTGGAGGGAAGATACTGAGGCATGGAGCAAAATACCCACGGTCACCCACAGTCAACAGCAAACCCAGAAATAGGTATCTTTGAATGCTGTGCTTTTAACCCCAAGGCCTTTCTCATGCTCTTGGCATCATTGGGAAATTTCTAGTCTTTTCCCTTGACATACTCTCATCCTTCGAGGCAAAGGAACTAGCCAAGGCTCACTGAATTCCTTTTAGAAACATACCAGGCCCCATGCCTGCCCATGGGATGATTTTGAGTTCTGTGGAGCCTTTTTCTTTCAGGAGCCCTGAACACTACATATTCCCTCCTCAGATGAAATCACATAAATGCTTTAACCCATCTCAACTCAGTTCCAGGTATGAATTTATAGATTGCTGCTTCCAGGCCTCTGCAGTGTCACTGTGACTTAATACCCTGATTTTATAGTTTTTCTGGTTTAGTCACTTATTGGAGCCTTTGGGTATTCTTTCCCTCCCCTACTTCTTCTTAAAGAAACATGCTCATAGCCCAAAGCAAAAGTAAACACATTAGAGTTCACATCTACACAATTAGGGACACAGGGCTCCCCTCTGCAGGCTCTGTCCTGGAAATTGACTTCCCAGTGAAGCATCTTTAATAAAGGTTCTTTAAAGAAAGTTCCATCTTTGAGACCTCCTAGGATTTCCTGTGAAAGTGAAGAGACTCCAACTACAAAATATTACAAATGGCATATAGTGTTTCTCAAAATGATTTCAGAATATTTATGTATTATTTATGTATGCATCTCTCTTTCTCTCTCAAGATAAACAAATGTCACTAAACTAAAACAATGTGGGGGCATCCAGGTGGTAGATCCAATGTGAGTATGTGTGTGCTTGTGTGTCTTACATGTGCTGGGGGAGTAGGAGGAGATTTGCATTCCCCTCACTTGTTATTTTTCTTTGTTCATTGAAATGGGGCATACACATTAAATACACATTTCTCTCTTCCAGCAGGAAAAGCTCTAAAATAAACAAGAGGAAATTCCCCCTTCTCCTTAGCACTCCTGTTTTAGGGAGAAAATTCAGAAAATATGTGCTAAGACATGCAGTAGTTTTAGAGAAAACACATTGTTAGACCCAACATAGAACATTCAAAAATCATTGTCTCTGTCTTCAAAGACTGATCTATCTATAAGAAGCAGGCCCACAAATTCTGTAGAAAATATCAAGGAAAAGCCTTAGGTGAAGAAAACAAGGGCAAAGGGAACGTGAATAGGATCAGTAGTATATACACTTCTCGGTATGCCTGTAAGTGCTCCCGAAGAGGACACAAACCTATGGAAACTGTCCCCCTTAAGAATCCCCACACATACCTTTAGAGTCACCAAAGTTGCCAACACTGTCCCCTTCAGTGAATCTCAACTGCAGATGAAATAAAAGCTCAACTCCTCCTCTCAACCTTCAAAACTTCCAAGGTCCTACCTCCCTTCCTCCTTTCTGAACTTCCCCCTCATGAAATGCACCCCCTCTCTGTCATATAAGCCAGGCAGGTTTCAGCCACCCCAAGGATATCACTGTCTTCCAGATTCTCTGTATCTTTTCTCTGTATATTTACAGTCATGGGTCTAGATGAGATTAGCTAAGCACAGAGGGAAGAAAGAAAAGAGAAGGAAGCCCAGGATGAACCCCAGGGGCACTCCAGTATTTAGATTGCAGACAGAGTATAAGAAGGCAGAAAAAAAGACAGAAAGAGCTATTCTTGAGATGGGAAGAAATGTAGGAGAGTATGGATCTCAGAAACCAAGAGAAGAGAGGGTTTCAAGAAGTGAAGAGTGGTCAACTGCCAAGTGATGCTGAAAGTGAAGTGAAGAAAGAGGCATGTCTATTAGTTGTGTTAATATGGACATCATGGAGTTGTCTTCATGGGATATAAGAGCAGGAAACCCAACTGAGGGTGTTCAAGGGAGAAGAGCAGGTGAGGGAATGGAGTTCTCTTAGGAATTATACTCTTCGGGGCATTTTCCAAGACAGCTTAACCTAATCTTTAACAAGTCCCTGACATAGAAAAAATATATATATATGCATATATGTTTATATGATATATGTATATATGTTCCAGACTGAACCCCTTTTAAGACTAAACTATGTAAGAGATAAAATCAGTTCCAATATAGAAACCTTGTCTGGATTTTTATTCAACAAAACCAACAAGAAAATACAGTTTGGGTATAATTGAGGAAATGTGCATCTAAAGCAGATATTAGATGATATTAAGGAATTTTTGTTAATTGTATTAAATGTGATGATGTTATCATGGTTATGTAATAAAATGCACTTATTTTTAAGGAATGCCCTGAAATATATAAAAGTGGAATGTCACTGGTTTGATATTAGCTCTAAAGTGTTAAAACAAAAAATGAAAAGAGTGATGAAGGAATTATGACCAAAGTTAATAATTTTTAAATTTGTATGGCGAGTACATGGGGGCTCATTATAAAGTTCTACTTTTATGTATACTTGAAATTTGTCATAATAAATGTCACAAAATAGTTGTACAGTGAGGGAGAACAGAGAAATAGTACAAGAGCTAGAAAAGAATGTAGGTCGAGGGAAATTTGGGGTTTTTTTTAACATTTTTTTTAAAGAACAGATTTAGGTTCACAAGAAAATCGAGAGGAAAATAAAGAGATTCCCCATATAATTCTTGCCGACATAAATGCATAGCCTCCCCCATTATCAATTTACCCCACCAGAATTGTAACATTTGTTACAACTGATGAGCATGCACTGGTACAATGTAATGACCCAAAGTTCATAGTTTACCTTAGGGGTCACCTTTGGTATTGTACATTCCATAGGTTTGGACAAGTGTATAATGACATGTATTCATCATTATGATATCATACAGAATATTTTCACTGCCCTAAAAATCTGTGTTCTGCCTATTCGTCCCTCTATACCCCATCCAATCTGTGGCAACCACTGATCATTTTACTTTCTCTGTAGTTTTGCCTTTCTGGAAGTTCTCATAGTTGGAATCATATTCTATATAACATTTTCAGATTGGGTTTTTTTTTTCACTTAGTAATATGCATTAAAGATTCTTCCATGTCTTTGCATGGTTTGATAGCTTATTTCTTTTTAGCATGGAAAAATATTTTGTTGTGAGGATGTACTAGCTTATCTCTTCACCTACAGAAGGAAATCTTGATTGCTTTTACTTTTTGTCAATTATAACTAAAGCTACTATAAACATCCATGTGCAAGTTTTTATGTGGACATGAATTTCCAACTGTTTTGGTAAATACAGAAGAATGCAATTGTTGGATCATTCTGTAAAAGTATGTGTAGTTTTGTAAGAAACCACAAACTATCTTTCAAAGTGTCTGTACCATTTTGCATTTCCACCATGAATGAAATTCCACACTGTTCCACAGCTTCATTGACATTTGGTATTGTCAATGTTTGGATTTTGGCCATTCTGATAGCTATGTAGTGGTATCTCGTTGTCATTTTAATTTTCATTTCCCTGATAACACATAATGTAGACATCTTTCCATATGTTTATTTGCCATTTGTGTATATATTCTCTGATGAGGTTTCTGTAAAGCTCTTTTGCCCATATTTTAATTAGGTTGTTTGTTTTCTGATTGTTGAGTTTTAAGACTTCTTTGTATACTTTAGATAAAAGTCCTGTATCAGATATGTCTTTTCATAAGTATCTTCTCCCAGTCCATGTCTTGTCTGCTAATTCTGCCATTGTCTTTTGCAGAACACAAGTTTTAAGTTTTAATGAAATTCAGCTTATTCATTATTTCTTTCATAGGTCATGCCTTTGGTGTATTGAAAATGTCATCGCCATACCCAAGATCATTTAAGCTTTCTCTTATTTTATTTTCTATGAGTTTTATAGTTTTGCTTTTTACATTTAGGTCTATGATCTATACTGAGTTAATTTTTATGTAAGGTGTAAGGTCTGTGTCCAGATTTATTAATTTTCATGTAAGTATCCATTTGTTAAAAAGACTCTTTGCTCCATTGTATTCCTTTGGTCCTTTGTCAAGAATCAGTTGACTATATGTGGGCCTATTTCTTGGCTCTCTATTCTGTTCTACTGATCTATCTATTCTTTCACTAATACCATACTGTCTTGATTACTATAGCTTTACAGTTAGTAAGTCTTAAAGTCCAGTAGTGTTAATACTCCAACTTTGTTCATCTTCAATATTGTGTTGACTATTCTCAGTATTTTACCACTCCATACACACTTTAGAATCAGTTTACCAATATCCACAAAACAGCTTTCTGGGACTTTGATTAGGATTGCACTGAATCTATTGATCAAGTTGGGAAGAACTGACATCATAACACTATTGAGTCTTCTTGTCCATGAACATGGAATATCTCTCCATTTATTTAGTTCTTCGGTTTTGTTTATCAGAGCTTTGTAGTTTTCCTCGTATATAGACCTTGTACAACTGTTATAGATCTTTATACCTAAGTATTTCATTTATTTGCATGCTAATGTAAATGGTATTGTGTTTTTAATTTCAAATTCCATTTATTCATTGCTGGTATGCTTTTGTATATTAGCCTTATGTCCTGCAACCTTACTGTAATTATGGCTTCATTCTAGGAGTTTTCTTGTCTGTACTTTCAGATTTTCTACATAGACTATCATGTCATCTGCAAAAAAAGAAGAGAAAAAAGACACTTTTATTTCTTCCTGTCAAATCTGTATACCACTTCTTGTCTAACTGCATTAACAAGGACTTCCTGTATGATACTAAAAAGAAGTGGTGAGTGGAGACAGACATGCCTTATGCCAGATCTTAGTGGGAAAGCTTCAAGTTTCTCACCATTAAGTATCGTGTTAGCTGTAGGTTTTTTGTAGATATTCTTTATCAAGTAGAAGTTCCCCTCTATTTCCGGTTTACTGAGAGTTTTTGTCATGCATGGGTGTTAGATTTTGTCAGTTGCTTTTTCTGACTCTGTTGATATGATCATTGGGTCTTCTTTTTAAGTGTCTTGATGTGATGGATTATATTAATTGATTTTCTAATGTTGTGCCAGTCTTGCATACCTAGTAGATGATGTGTCATCCTTTTTATACATTGTTGGATTTGATTTGCTAATATTTTGTTGAAGATTTTTGCATCTATGATCATGAGAGATATTGGTCTATAGTTTTCTTTCTTGTAATATCTTTTTCCAGTTTTGATATTAGGGTAATACTGACCTCCTAGAATTGGTTAGGAAATATTCCCTCTGCTTCTGTCTTCTGAAAGAAATTGTGGAGCATTAGTATAATTTCTTCCTTTAATATTTGGTAGAATTCACCAATGAAACCATCTGGATCTTTGAGGAAAGTTTTTAAATTGTTCCTTAAAGAAGAAACACTAATGATGTAATGTATGGTGATTAACATAACATAATAAAATAAAATTTAAAAAAGAAGAAACACTAGATCATTTCTGTGATGACAAGGATCCAAGAGGGAGGGAGAAAGAGATGATACAGGAAAGACAGGGAAGAGTCTAAGGAGACCAGAGGGGACTCTACCAACTGCAAGTGCAAAATTTGGCCTCTGAATTTTGAGAGGGGAAAAAAAGTTCACAAGTGGGCCAGTGGATTTGGTACGAGAAAAGAAGATACCTTTCCCTTAGGTGGATTCTACTTTCTCAGTGACGTATGAAATAAACTCATCAGCTAAGAAATACCTATGGTGGCACTGAAAGTGAAAGAAGAAAGGAGACTGTATGAAACAGATAATTTGGGAAGGGGAAAGGAAGGGCAGTTAGATTGCCAAGTGGTGTTAAGAATTCATTAGAGGTGTGGAATTATTAATTGCAGTTGAGAAGCATCAGCACCCTCGGTGGTTTCCTCTGGCAATATCCTCCAGCAGTTGTTCAGGTGAAGGCATAAAGTTGGTAGTTTGTTCTAACCAGGTTGGGGCGTTGCAACATATGTACATATATACTGGGAATAATCAAACGAGGGAGTTCACATGTTTGGAAGGGACCAATTGTAAAGATGGACAAGGAAATTTACACTAGGTAGGGAGGAAAGTAAGGATGCGCAGAAGGGAGGTAATGGAGCGTGACAAGTTTAACTCCAAGGACTGGACAGCCTTCATATTTATTGAGCAAATGCCATGTTTTTAGCACTGTTTGAAGTATTTTATATATATTAACTTCCTGAATCATTACAAAACCCTGAGATGGGTTGTTATTGTTTACCTCTTAAAGACGAATAAACTGAAGGACACAAAGTTTCAGGGACTTGTGAGCACCCCCACAGCTGCTAAATGCTGCTTTAGAAGCCTGACAGCACAGATGCCAAGCTCACACTAAATGACACAGCCTCATTTACAATTTTTGGAGTGGGTGTCGTGAACTAGGTGAGCTGATGGCTAGGGGGTAGTGGTCAGAGAATGGCATGCTTGAAATAGGGAGTTCAAGGGTTTGAACATGAGAAAATGTGGCATGGCAGAAAAACAGATCTCTAGAGATGAGAAGATTAAGGAAATAAAGAGCCTAAGAGTTGGATGACAAATTATCACAGATATTGGGGCCTTCAAGAATGGTGACAAGTGTTAAGGAAACAGATTTCCTTACTGCAGGACTTCTGAACGAGAGCCTTATATGCTGACTTCTTTTATGACATCCCAAAAGGGAAAAACATATGTTGCATTTCTCATATTTATTCATCATGATATTCTTTCTCTCAAAACATATAATAAAATATTCATAGGGATCTAGTCCAAGAAACAATGCAGATAAACTAACTCCAGGGCAAAGCCACCCAATGCCTAATGCCTACACACCTAACCTTTTATTGCCCGCCCATACCCCAGACCCCAAATTAACCAAGAAATAGTTCTGAGAATATTTATAGCTCACTGAGGGACAAACATGTGCCTTTGAAGAATTATTTATTACAGGACTTTGAAAGTTTCTGCTTTCCTTCATCTTTTCCACGCTAAGATCTAGTCCAAATGGTCAAATGAGCTGTAATTCTGATTGCCAGAAAAATCTCAGCTGCAAACCATTCTCCCAAAGCAATCCAGGCCTGCTTTTCAGGCTTGAGTTTGAGATGAGGCAAAAAAATCTGCAAGATAAACATTTGTTCTTCCCCCCGGGTGACGTCAACCCGAATACTTGGTTTTTGAGACTCACTCATCATCAATCCCCTATGAGTGTGGAACTTTGTACTGCCCTGTATTTAGAGACCTGGACACAGTTCAATAGAGAAGCAGCCCACCACTTTCCTCCTATTTTCTCTGCTAATGGAAACCTTTTAAACTGCTGAACTTTTTATTGGTTATTTGTTACTGTCATTCGCCATTGTCTGTTCCCAAGATGATGGATGTCACTAAATCCACTTCTCCCTAAGCCTTGGTGGGAATTGAATTGACATTCAAGTGCAAACAGCCCAGCCACTAACCACAATACAATTCCAGCCACCGTTATCCCATGTCCAGATTAATTTTAGTCATTTGTAAACAGCATGTGAGTGGTAAAGTTAAAGTCAATGAAGAAAGAGAATAATATTGACAATAATTCCCTCAAGCCACTCTCAACCTGTCTCCCATTGTTATATATTATTTCACCAACTGGAATGCATTTTCTTTCCCAGTTTCTTGTGATACCAAACTGGCTTAGAATGACCATCTTTCATATTTCTATGGGCTATATTATTATCACAGTGTAACTATATGCTATGGTTACATTTTCTTTGGAATTTCCCAAACATAATTCTCTCTTCCTTTTCCACCAAAGAGGAGCCATGGAACACATCTAATAAAAAGTATTGTTTGGGGGGCACCTGGGTGGCACAGTCAGTTAAGCAGCCAACCCTTGGGTTTTGGCTCAGGTCATGATCTTGGGGTCCTGAGATCCAGCCCCATGTCAGGCTCTGTGCTCAGCGAGGAGTCTGCTTCTCTCTCTCTCTCCCTCTTCCCCTCCCCGCCACTTTCTAAAATAAACAAATCTTTAAAAAAAATTTTTAAGTATTATTTTTTATTTCACGGCCCTAGGTAAATGATGATCAGTAATTCATGGCGAACAAACCCAATGCTACTGGTTTCTTTACAGTGTTCCATTTTTTTTCTACAAATCTCTATCTATCTATCTATCTATCATCTATCATCTATCTATCTACCTATCTATAATCTATTTATCTATCTATTGATCTATCATCTATTTATCTATATCTTTTATAACAATCATTGGCAGTGTGTTGGAAAACTACACTGAACACAAAATTAAGCTCAATGGTCTCAATGAATTTCGGTGTCAATATGGGATGGACTTAGAAGTGTCAAAGAGATTTGTAGAAATAAGGTTCACTTATATTCCTCCACAGGAAATATTCTAAATCAGCTTTTTAAAATTAGCTTTATTGAGATATAATTTACAAACAATAAAAAGCCCACATTTGAAATGCACAAATCAATGAGCTTTGAAAAATATAGAAAGGAACACAACCATTAGCAAAAACAGGATATAAAACACTTCCCATTTCCATCTCCAAGTTTTTTAGTGTCCCTTTCCAGACAATGCCTACCCCCATAGGAAACTCCTATTCTGAATTCTATTTCGGAGTGTTTTGCCTGTTTTGGGTGTGTTATTCACTTTATATAAATGAAATCATACAATACATACAATGGTGGAGCTGGCCACATTGGCTCATCTTGATACTTTTTTTTCTTCCAAGTTTTTTTTTAAATTCTAGTTAACATACATTGTGATATTAGTTTCAAGTGTAGTATTTAGAGATTCATCACCTGCATACATCACCCAGTGCTCATCACAATAAGTGCCCTCCTTAATCCCCATCACTCATTTAGCCCATTTCCCCATGCACCTCCCCTCCAGCAACCCTCAGTTTGTTCTCTATAGTTAAGAGTCTGTTTTTATTGAACACTACATCTGAAACTAATGATGTACTATATGTTGACTAATTGAATTTAAATCAAAAATTTTTTTAAAAGATTCTGTTTGGGGCACCTGGGTGGCTCAGTTGGTTAGGCGGCCGCCTCTGGCTCAGGTCATGATCCCAGGGTCCTGGGACTCAGTCACACATTGGACTCCCTGCTCAGCGGGGAGTCTGCTTCTCCCTCTGCCCCTCCCCCCACCAGTTCTCTCAATCTTTCTCTCTCTCATGCTCTCTCAAATAAATAAATAAAATCTTTAAAAAGTGTTTTTATGATGCTTTCGAACTTCATTTATTTTATTTTTTGGCTTTTCCTTTTAAGTATATGTTCCATTCTGAATTGATCTTTTTATATGGTGTGAGGGAGTGGCTGAGGTTTGTGTTTTTCCCATAGGAATAAAAAATTTTCTTTCTGTATAGAATTATGTTAATGCCTTTGTTGAAAATCAACCATATGACCATATGTGTGGGTCTATTTCTAGAATATCTGTTATGTTCCACTGATCTAAATGTGTATATTTACCTAACATCACACTGCCTTGATTACTGCAGATTTGTAGTAACTCTTAAAAACATATAATGTAAGTACTCCAACTCATTTTTCTTTCTCCAAACGATTTTGGCTGTTTTAGATCTTTTGCACTGCCATATAAATTTTAGAATGAGCTTGTAAATTTTTTTAAAAGCCTGGTAAAATTGTGATTGTAATTTGGTTGAATCTATACATTAATTTGTAAAGAACTGACAACAATATTGTATCATCCAATACATGAACATGATATATCTCCCCATTTATTTAAAGTTCTTTAATTTCACTAAACAATGCTCTGCAATTTTCGACATAGAACTTTTGCACATCTTTGGATATTTTTATGGTATTGTAAATATAATTTAAATTTTTTTATGTTTAATTGCTTATTGTTAATGTGTAGAAATTAGTAGATTTTTGTATTATAACCTATGTCCTGTGACTTCATTAAATTTGTTCATTCATTCACATAGTCATTTCTAAAGACTATTTAGGATTTCCTACGTAGACATTTACATTGTATGTGAATAAAAGTGGTTATATTTCTTCTTTTCTAATCTGTATGCCTTTTTTTGCCCACTGAACTGGCTAGGACTTCCAATACAAGGTTGAATAGAAGTGATAAGAATGAACATATGTGCCTTGTTTTTAAGCTTAGTGAGAAAACATTCAATATATCACCATTTTTGGATGGTATTAGCAGCAAGTTTTTTTTTTTAAGATTTTATTTATTTATTTGACAGAGAGACACAGCCAGAGAGGGAACACAAGTGGGGGAGTGGTAGAGGGAGAAGCAGGCTTACCATGGAGCAGGGAGCCCGATGCAGGGCTTGATCCCAGGACCCCGGGACCCCGACCCGAGCCGAAGGCAGACGCCCAACGACTGAGCCACCTAGGCGCCCCAGCTGCAAGTTTTTTGTAGATGCCCTTAATCAGGTTGATTTTGACCTTTCAATATTTTGTATTTTCATTACTATTCAATTAAAAATATTTTCTAATTTCTCTTAGGATTTCTTCTTGAACATATTGGTTATTTAGAAGTAGGATGTTTAATTTATAAATATTTAGAAACTTTTCTAGATATTATATTGTTACAAATTACTAATTTAACTATGTTGTGGCTAGAGAACATACTTTATAACATTTCTGTCTTTTTTGTTATTATGTTATATTAGTCACCGTACATTACATCATTAGTTTTTGATGTAGTGTTCCACGATTCATTGTGTATAACACCCACTGCTCCATGCAATACGTGCCCTCCTTAATACCCATCACCAGGCTAACCCATCTCCCCGCCCCCCACCCCTCTAAAACCTTCAGTTTGTTTCTTGGAGTCCATAGTCTCTTGTGGTTCATCTCCCCCTCCAATTTCCCCCTCTTCATATTTCCCTTCCTTCTCCTAATGTCCTCCATTCTATTCCTTATGTTCCACAAATAAGTGAAACCATATAACTGACTTTCTCTGCTTGACTTATTTCACTTAGCAAAATCTCCTCCAGTCCCATCCATGTTGATGCAAATGTTGGGTATTCATCCTTTCCAATGGCTGAGTAATATTCCATTGTATATATGAGCCACATCTTCTTTATCCATTCATCTATTGAAGAGCATCTTGTCTCTTTCCACAATTTGGCTATTGTGGACATTGCTGCTATGAACATTGGGGTGCATATGGCCTTTCTTTTCACTACATCTGTATCTTTGGGGTAAATACCCAGTAGTGCAATTGCTGGGTCATAGGGTAACTCTATTTTCAATTTTTTGAGGAACCTCCAGACTGTTTTCCAAAATGGCTGTACCAACTTGCATTCCCACCTACAGGGTAAGAGGGTTCCCCTTTCTCCACAGCCTCTCCAACATTTGTTTTTCCTTGCCTTGTCAATTTTTGCCATTCTAACTGGTGTAAGGTGGTATCTCAATGTGGTTTTGATTTGAATTTCCCTGATGGCTAATGATGATGAACATTTTTTCATGTGTCTGTTAGCCATTTAAATGTATGTCTTCTTTGGAGAGGTGTCTGTTCATGTCTTCTGCCCATTTTTTGACTTGATTATTTGTTTTTTGGGTGTTGAGTTTGAGAAGTTCTTTATAGATCTTGGATATCAGCCCTTTGTCTGTAGTGTCATTTGCAAATATCTTCTCCCATTCCGTAGGTTGCCTCTTTGTTTTGTTGACTGTTTCCTTTGCTGTGCAGAGCTTTTTATCTTGATGAAGTCCCAAAAGTTCATTTTTACTTTTGTTTCCCTTGCCTTTAGAAACGTGTCTTGAAAGAAGTTGCTGTGGCTGATGTCGAAGAGGATACTGCCTATGTTCTCCTCTACGATTTTGATGGATTCCTGTCTCACATTGAGGTCTTTCATCCATTTTGAGTTTATCTTTTTGTATGGTGTACGAGAGTGGTCGAGTTTCATTCTTCTGTATATAGCTGTCCAGTTCTCCTAGAATCGTTTATTGAAGAGACTATCTTTTTTCCATTGCATATTTTTTCCTGCTTTGTCGAAGATTATTTGACCATAGAGTTGAGGGTCCAAATCTGGGCTCTCTATTCTGTCCTATTGGTCTATGTGTCTGTTTTTGTGCCAGTACCACGCTGTCTTGGTGATCACAGCTTTGTAAATTAGCTTGAAATCAATCAGGCAACATGATGCCCCCAGCTTTGTTTTTCTTTTTCAACATTTCCTTGGCGATTTGGGGTCTTTTCTGATTCCATACAAATTTTAGGATTGTTTGTTCCAGCACTTTGAAAAATGTCATTGGAATTTTGATTGGGATGGCATTGAAGGTATAGATTGCACATGGAGTTTTAATAAAAACCATATACTTGGCCATACAATAAACTTCAGTGGTTTTTAAAAGACAGAAATGTTCCATTTACAATAGCACCAAAAACCATAAGATATCTTGAAATAAAATAAAATTTTCAGCTGTGATGGCAGATTTGTTATTCCTTTTTTGATTTTTGAATTCACTAATTTTGTTGCTCTGTTATTAGGTACATTAATGTTTTTAAATTATTATGTCTTCTTGGTGAGTTGTAACTTTAATCATTATGAAATGTCCATCTTTATCCATTCTTTTGTAAAATTTATTATCTTGATAACTACTTGCTCAAATAGTAATATAGCCACACCTACTATCTTATGCTTACTTTTAGCCAGGTATATCTTTTCCATTTTTTATCGTTCAATGTATCTGTGGCTTTATATTTAAAATATGATTTTAGTATATCGCATATAATTTGGACCTTCTTTTTTATCTAACCTGCCAGTGTCTGCATTTTAATTCAAATCTTTAGTTTACTTACATATGATGTAATTATTCATATGATTCTATTAAAGTCTGCTATCTTGCTATTTGTTTTCTACCTGTCCAATGTGTTTGTTTTTCTTCTTTTGTTCTTTTCCTCCTTTTTTTTGTTATCATATTCAACTATTTGTAGTGAGCCACTTAGTAACCTCTATTGGGTTTTTAGCTATAACTTACTATTTTTATTGATTACTTTAGGGTCAAAAGTATGCAACTTTAATGTATCAATGTTTATTTACAAAGTGATATTGTATCTCTTCACATTTCATACCTGATAGTTCTCATTTTCTTCTTCCCAATTCCCATTACACACCTCAAAATAATAATACATTTACCCATTCCCACATTCTTTGTGCTATTTTTGTCATATGTCTGTATTTCACCCTTGTTAATGAAGGGTATTTTCTCTGAATATAGAATATGAGATGTCAGATTTTTCTTTTTCAGCACTTAAAAAAATGCCATTCCATTATTTTCCTACTTTCATTGTTTCTGATGAAGTCCACTATCATACTTAGAGTTTCCCTGTATGTATTAGATTTTCTCTGCTTTTAAGATGTTTTGTTTCTTTATTTTTTAAGTTCTTCTGTTTAAGTATAATGTGTTTAAGTGTGATTTTCTTTGTATTCTTTCTGTTGTGGGTTCACCAAGCATCCTGGATCTATAAGTCAATGTTTTTCATCAAATTCAGAAAGTATTTGGCTACTAATTTTCAAAGTTTTTATGCTGTTTTCTTGCTCTCATCCTTCTGAGACTCTATATATTTGATAAGGTGTCCAATATTATTCCAAAAGTTTTCTAATATGCTGCGAATTTTTCTTCAGTCTTTTCTTTTAGATTCTGTTGGGGCAGATTTAGGAGGAGCCTTATTCTAAAGTTTGACTCTTAATTTTAAGATAAAGTCTTCCTTGTGTCTTACCTGGAGTTGGAGTGTTAATGAAGTTTATCCACTCTGACTGGGCTGGACCTCCAATGTTTTCCAACACCGTTGATATCTAGAATCTCTGTTTCCTTCCCAATGCCATTAACAGCCACTTGCTCATATGCCTCCATGGAATCTTGCCCTGTACACGCACAGCCTAGCCCTCAACCAAGGATTCACAAGGAACCGCCATGCAAACTTTCACCACCACTACCCTGCAGTATGTATTTTTCTCCTCTCTGATGCTTTACCCTACAGAATATACAGATCTTCTAGCTGCCCTGAATTCTAAGCATTTGCGGAGAGGACTTTCCCCCCTCAATAAAACAGCTGCACTCTGTTCATTGCATTGAGGTCAGAAAATTATACCCAGGCAGACAGGTGGGTGATCTTGGGGCTCATCTTTTAATTTTCCTTTATCTCAGGAATTACCGTCATCCATGCCTATTGTCCTATGCCTGAAAAGAGTTGCCTTATATATGTCATTCAGTTTTCTGTGTGTGTGTGTGTGTGTGTGTGTGTGTGTTTTAAGGAAAACTGTGTCTAAAGAAGGCATTCCAAATAGAAGTTGTTATGAAGGAGCACCTGGGTGGCTTAGTCGTTAAGCGTCTGCCTTTGGCTCAGGTCATGATCCCAGCGTCCTGGGATCGAGTCCCACATTGGGCTCCCTGCTTGGCAGGAAGCCTGCTTCTCCCTCTCCCACTCCCCCTGCTTGTGTTCCTGCTCTTGCTATCTCTCTCTCTGTCTAATAAATAAATAAAATCTTTTAAAAAAAAGTTGTTATGAATTTGCTATCTACTTCCTCAATTTTTTTCACATAAACTCTAAAAAACCATAAGATGAGATGTTCAAAATGTTCTTATGAGAGGAAAAAAAAGAAATTGAGAAATATTTTTGGCTTAAAACCTCAAAATGACTCTGTTTCTATATGTGTACCCCATCCTCTGAGGCAAGACAGTCTATAAGTGTTCCATATAGTGACTCATTTTTTTTCCCAATTGTCAGTCTTCTCTGGAAATTTTATTCCATCAGCCTAAGCAGGCCAGATTTACTATTTTTGTAGCTTGTTTTAGATTTTCAATAGCATTTTCCCTTTTTGATAATTCAGGGTTCTCTTACTTAAGATGTCAGTGCTCCTTCCTGAACATTAAATCCAGAATGTTGTAGGAGAAGAAATGAGTGGCTATTTCTTTTGAGCATTTTGTTTGAATAAGAAATACCAATATTCTTGAAGTGGTTTTTCAAGTTATAAGGCCCACACTCTTGACTGCCTGAAGTCTCTTCTGTTATGATGTGTTTTTGTTTTTGTTTTACTCCCAGAGTATTATTGGATATGTATCAGGACATTTCCTTTAAGCAGATTTCAGGCAGGAGCTAATTATGCTGACAGCCAGCTACTCATCAGTAGACAGTAGAAAGAAAGCCAGCAAAAGATGAAAGATGTTGGGTATATTCATCAGACCAGATGGTCAAACCGGAAGTTTGAGCCACCTGAACACACTGTGTTATTTTATTGGCCATTAAGCAAAGTGAAATTTTGCAGTAATATTTAACAACATGTTTTTTTTCTCCCTCATTTAAAACCACCAGGCCTAAAATGTGTTAAATGAAATTTCGACTCAGAGTGCAGTCTGTGTTCCAGGAAATGTCACCGAGGGTTTCAAAGCATCTGTCACTGTCATTACAGTTTTATGAGAGCAAGATTATAGAATTCATCAAGAGTTCCTTGCCTGATAAGATGAGTTGTATCTATGTTTGACTTTATTTTTACTTCAAGAAGGAGACCATAGAAGTCCTCCCCACAAAACCATCCTTGCTAGAAATTGATGTGAATAGAAATCATCCTAAGCTTTCCTGTCACCTGGGACTGAAATAGAGCCCACACCTCAGTCCCCTCCCTTTGAGCTGCTATGCTCTCTGTGCATGCGCCAGAATTAATCTTGGGATTTAAGTTATATACCCCAGATCTCCCTAAAATCTCTCTCTTTCCCCAGCATGGAGAATATTTGTGTTCTTTTCATGTTGATGCTCTTGAAAGGATTATTCCCAACAGGATGTTGTACATTGGCTTCAGGACTACTGCGAAATGTCAAGAGGGCTCCTCGGATCTGTATATCATTAGTGTCTCCTGCTGCTCACCATGTAGTATGTTTTGATCTTTCCTTCTTCTAGTGCTGCTGCTTCTTATCTGTCCCTTTTCCTTTCTCTGGGGCTGCATGGGTCCTCACTAGCTTAGCACCTCGGTCGCTTGCATCTTCAGTGTGAATCTTAGTCACCTTTCAGTGGCTTCAGATACTAACTTTAGGGGGGCTTCTAATGTGTATGGAAGATGGGTAGGTTTTCTCTTTTTACACTTCCAGTTTATTGAGTTGGAAATTTAAAGATCTACCCAAAGACCAAAAGGCCCCCAGGGTCAAATAGTGAAATGAAAGAAATTTTCTGAGGTTTTGGAAAATTCTTCTGCCCATAAAATGTATTCCTGAGTTTGGGGTCTGACTAGAATCCTACCTGGGCACCTCATTCTCAGGGGCTATTTTCCCTCCTACCTCACCTTCAGTGGGATTCCAGGTTGAAGAGAGAATAAGGAAATGAATGCCCAACAATTAATTTTATGTGTCATGTTAAAATGCAGAACCTGATTATTCATTCTGATACCATCTTCAATGACTACCTAAACGTCTGTGCTGCAGATTCAGTAAACATTCTAGTGCCAGACAGACAGCGTGAGACATATGCTAGGGACACCAAGATGAATGAGATGATGCCTTTGCCTGAAAAGAGTATACACAGAATTCAGCAGTTTCAACAATGAGTCCTAAAACAATTTTTAATGAGTCCTTCGACTCTACAACAGATAGGAATCTCCAGACAGGAAAGCCCTTTACTGGACCACATTCTTTTCATACTGCCAGATGCTTCATGCCTCCTCACCTCCATACCAAGAGCTCCAAAGACCAAACATGACTTGCCACATCTTTCCTTCAGGTGCAGTCTTCATTTGTTCTAGCTCAACTTTCAGTAGCGAAATTGCATCCATCTTTGCCATTTAGTGCTCTGCCAGCATTGTGCTAACTGACCACTCTCTCCCAAAGGAAGAAATTGCCTCTGCTTTCTTAGAAAATAGAGACCAGCAAGGCATGCTCTAAGTCATCTTAGGATGATTTGACTAATGAAAGCAATGCAACTTAAGAAATTGCTGTTTGCTATTTCTGGTGAAGCCAGACCCTGGTGGTAAGCACCAGGGTGGATGCAGACATGAATTTCCCATGAAGCTCATGAGGCTTAAGCTTCAGGATCCCTCGCCTGCCTGGCCTTGGGAGGAGTCTTAGCAATGTCCCATGGTCACTGTATTTTTCTCTGTGAGAAGGACTACCCAAATTGAGTATGCTTCTGCTCCCACAAACCTATGTCTTTATTTAGGTATATTTAAAAACAAATCAATAAGAGAGAGTCTCTGTCCTCTGAGATTCATGTTAGCAAGTGAAAAAGATAGCATAAGTGCAACAAAATAAGCAGACCCCAAATATAAAGCAGCCCTCCTATTTTCCCACTGATAATTTTTTTGGTGAATTTTAACCTATACATGCTTAGAGATGTAGTTGGAATAATCAGTATTTACTTTCTTAACTTACTTACAACAGATATTTAAATTCATGTTACCTAATATAGTGATCCAGAAATATTACTTTTTCTACACTCAAATTTCATGGAACAATTTGATTGAAACTTTTCACATGCAACTTTGACGTCAATGTCTTAATCATCCCTAGAGCCCCTTTTTGAATCATCTAGCAAAGTTTTCTTGCATACCATATTCACTGCTGACTAAGTTGTTTCAACTACAACACCGTTTGATTCTGTGCATAAATCTGTCACTGGGAATTTTGTCCTATGCCACTAGAACCCATAATGGAAGAAAGTGCTTTTCATTTGTCCTATAGATGTGTATTTGACATTCCTGCAACTTATGACCATGTATCTTTTTAATGACATTAAAGATAATATTTTATAATGATACCTGCCATTTGCAATTGTGAAGACTTTCTCCTGAGGAATACTCATTAGCCCTGTATTGAATCCCTGCTTCTGCCGACGACCTTTATAGATATCAAACACTAGTGCTAAGGTTATTTCCGGTTATCAGTGATTCTCAGACCTAGCTGTACATTAGAATCACCTGGAGAGCATTTAAAAAACACAAATGCCTGCATCCACTTCCAGAGATTCTGATTTAATGGTCTGGGATGCAGCCTGCATGCTGAAATTTTTTAGAAGTTCTCTAGGCAAATGTGTGGCCAAAGTTGAGCTCCACTATGTTCCCCAAGCAATTCCTTATTATTCAAAATAAAATAATTGGGAGAAGGACAGATCTTAACATAGAGACTTCATAAGGACTCAAATATGAAGTGACTACTTTTTTTCTAAATGATAATTTAAAGAAATATAAATGTCACTTATATAGACATATGTATAATATAGACATAAAATCTCACACAAGCAAAAAGGAACTACTTTTTTAATATGGCGAATATTTCCTCTTTTAAAAGTTATACTTGTGGGGTGCCTGGGTGGCTCATTCGGTTAAGTGTCCGCCTTTGGCTCAGATCATGATCCCAGGGTCCTGGGATTGAGCCCCTCATAGGGCTCTCTGCTCAGCAGGGAGCTTGCTTCTCTCTCTCCCTCTGCCTGCCGCTCCCCCTGCTTGTGCTCTCTCTCTCTCTCTCTCTCTGTCAAATAGATAAATAAAATCTTTAAAAAAATAAAAGTTATACTTGCTAATTAAATAAAATTTAGAAAAGGTCAGACTATCTGTCTCATTTGAGGATTCAAAGAAGGAAGACACTCGGGTATGACATCAGTTGGGAGAAACTGACATCAGAGGATTTGCCTGGACAAAGGGTGAGGAATCATTTAAGTACAGAGATTAAAAGGAAAGGCAGGTGTAACAAGCAAAGGAAATGAAAATATAATACTCAAAGTCCCAAAAATATAGTGCCTTTGAGGTGGCAATTAGAATTTCTTTTTAAAAACAAAGACAAATGTTTTCTTGATGAACAAAGGTATGTGTCTGGCTTCTAGAGATAACCAGCACGTCAGGAGTATTTGTTTGGTAGCTCTTGTCACGGAAGTATAGACTAACATCTAGAAATGATTGTCCAGTCATCGACAGTGTTATTTACTACTTTACCCAGGACACAAATTCAATTTTCTACCTGGACACTTGTGGGTTAATGGGTAATGTTTTCCTTTGGCCACTGGGTATTTGGTATTCTTCTTTCCTGCCCCTTGTTTGGGTTTGTAAGACCAGTCAACAGCAAATGATCCAAAAAGCAAAAGCTGATCACCCTAAATATCTAAATTGAGAACGTCATATTAAGCTTAGTCACTACTCCTAATATGACAGATGTTTCTGGCTGAAACTCACTTAGAAAGAAGAAAAAATAGAAAACAAATGCTCTGTAAGACCTGTGTATTGATTTTCTTTGTAAAAGAGATAGGAAAAGTATAAGGATGAAAGTGGGCGTGGTACATGAAGAAACCTCAGTTGGCTTCGTCAGCAAAGAAAAGAGGTAAAGAGCAGACAGAATTCAATCTCTGAAGACATGAAAGCCTGAAACACAAAGTCATGTACATTTTTTAAGCACTTTACATTTTTCAAAGTCTTTATGTAATCCTGTATGATATTCTTATTAGTTTATGAGATGATCAGACAAGTATGGTTATTCCCATTTCCAGGAAGAAATATAGGTCAGAGAAGTTGAGTGACTTTTCCAAGGTCACAGAACAGGAGGAGACCCAAATCTCTCAACTCTCAGTGCTGTTTTTTTCTACCACCCATAAGAGATCCCTACAATTCATGTTTTACTTCTACCAGTAGCACTAATTTAGTGGAGTCCCAGAAAGGTCACCATAGGAATGGATTATTTTAAACAAACTAAGCAGTTTTTCTTTATTTTTAAAAGTGTATATACTTATTAAAGAAATTTTAGAAAATGCAGAAGACAAACACAAATAGTTCACTATCATCTATTAATATTATTTTCACTTAATATTTTTTGTATATTCTTCAGTCTTATTTTTTCTATTTACAATTGCTATTTTTAATGTGAAATGCTACATGATTTCACTTTTAAGATAGCATAAACATTTCTCCTTGCTTTTATGCAGACTTTATGAATATTTAATGACTCTATATTAGTAGTTCTCATTTATGAGATGTTCGCCATATTCCAAGCATGATGCCAGTCTTAGATATCGCAATGACCCTATTAGGCAAGAGTTTTTATAACTACTTTCCAAACAAAGAAACATAAGCAGGAGAACAACCTATAGGTTGTAAACTAGAAGGGGTAATTACAGAATTTACCCACCAGGGGTCTGTTAACCCTACTCTGCTACACAATGTATAATCAAATAGATGTTCTGTGGTTTATTCAAACATTCCCAGCGAGATGAACATTTAGATTGTTTCTAATATTGCCAATTATAAATAATACTGAGATAAATGTTTTAGGGCCAGTAATACTGTCTCAGTGTTATTTATACTAATAGTAGGCAAATACTAATACTAACCAAATATTTCCTTACGATAAATTATAGAAATGGAATTCCTAGATCAAAGAACATAAACCTTTGAATGTGGTTTAATTGTCCCCCCCAAACACATTATTTTCTTACAAGAGAAAATAATACCCATTTATGTTCCCAGCTGAGAGTTCCATCTTTCAGTGCTTTTGCCTACATCAAAGTTTAGGTTAATATCCCCTTACTTCCCCCCCCCCCCGTTAAATTACAGGTGAAACATATTAACTAATTTTTTATAGCTGCATTGAGATATAACTGATATACAAAAAACTGTATATATCTAATGTATACAATTTGATGAGTTTGGACATACGCATACACCCATGATACCATCACCACAATAAAGGAAGTAAACATATCCATCACCTCCAAAAGTTTTCTTATGTACCTTTGCTTTTTGTATGTGTATAGTAAGAACACTTACCATGAGATCTACTCTCTTAAATTTTTAAGTGCACAACACCGTATCGCTCACTACAGGCACAATGTTGTACAACAGATCTGTAGAACTTATTCATCTTGTATCACTTTATACTCATTGACTAACAATTCTTCATTTCCCACTCCCTCCATTCCCAGGTAACCCACCATTCTATTTTCTGCTTCTGTGAGTTTGACTATTTTATATACCTCTCATAAGTGGAATCTTGCTGCATTTGTCTTTATGTGACAAATTTAACTTAGCATAATCTCTCCCAGGTCTATCCATATGGTCACAATGATAGGATTTCCTTCTTTTTTAAGGCTAAATAATATTTTATTGTAACTATATACCACATTTTCTTTGTCTATTCATCTGCCGATGGACATTTGGTTTCCATATCTTGGCTATTGTGAATAATGCTGCAATGGAATTTGGAGTGCAGATATCTCTTCAAAATCCTGATTTTGGTTCTTTTGGATATCTACCCAGAAGAAGATAATCCCACGCAAAAGGATGAAATTAGACCCTCATCTTACACCATACCCAAAAATCAACCAGAAATGGATTGAAGAATTTAAACATAAGATCCCAAACTATAAAATTCCTGGAAGAAAACAGGGCAAGCTTCCTGCCATTGATCTTGACAATTATTTCACAGATATGACAACAAAAGTACAGGTGACAAAAGCAAAAATAGACAAGCGGGACTACATCAAACTAAAAGCCTTCTGCGCAGCAAAGGAAACAATCAACAGAGTAAAAAAGCAACCTATGGAATGGGAGAAAACGTCTATAAACCACATATCTGATAAGGAGTTGATTTGAAAATACGTAAGGAACTCCTACAACTACATAGCAAAAATAAATAAATTAATTAACTAACTCAATTTAAAAGCAGGCAAAGGACTGAAATAGACATTTATCCAGAGAAGCCACACAAATGGTCAACGGCTATGTGAAAAGATGCTCAACATCACTAATTATTAGGGAAATACAGATCAAAACCATAATGAGAGATCACCTCATAATTGCTAGGATGGCTATTGTTGGGGAGAGGGAAAAAAATCACTTTTTATTTTACCCTTTTAAATTTTCAACTGGGACCCCTGTAACAAAGGACAGATTAACAAGAGAAAAGCAAACAAATTATTTAATATGCATTTTACATGAAACAGGAAGCTTCATAAGGAAATGAAGACCCAAAGAAATGGTTAAACCTGAGTTTCTATACTAGGTTTGATGAAGAGTTGTGGAAATAGGACAAAAGCAAGCTAAGTATAGTAAACTGAAGGGAATTTAACAAGGCCTGTTCATTCAGATTTCTCTCTGTCCTTTTGCCCTTGACAGAGATAAGGATGCTTCCTTTCTCTAGGATTAGGGAGGGCACCTCTCACAAGAGGCTTTTATGAACTGCTTCAGGGGAAGGTCCGAGAAAGTCCTTCCTACACATACCATTTCTCAAATTCTATCAGGCTGAAATCCTCAATATGCCAAGGTACCCTATTTAGGGGTAGTGTGTCTTGAAGCTCCCTATTATTATTATTATTATAAGGATAAGTGTTGGTGAGTTTGTGGAGAAGATAAATTGGTGCAGCCACTGTGGAAAACAGCATGAGGATCCCTTAAAAAATTAAAAATAGACCTACCATATGATCCAGCCATCCCACTTCTGGGTATTAGCTATTTATTTTAAAAGAAAATATTCTGGTACATTTTGGAAGACCTACGTTGTCAGCATCAGCACTTGCCTCTTCCTCCCACGTATACTTTTATCTTTTACTTAAGATTTTTCTACTTTTCTTATCGCTATGAACAAAAATTGTTCACTAGTCCACTATGTATAAGGCTTTATGTCTGATGATATTTGGGGACAATTAGGTATATAGTGCAGCCACCCGTGTGGAAGAGCTTAACCTTTAGTTAACACATAGGAAGAAAATTGACAAAATACTTGCCTAAAGGACTCCTAGTGTTGGGAGGAGGGAGAGATCAAAGGTTCCTCAGCTCCTCCCTTCTGCGCTCCCTCTGACAAGTGCAAATTTTCTCCCCTCCCCCCATCTCCTACCAAACTGCTGAGTCACGTTGCTGAATAATCATGAGGCAGATACCCAAATTCCAGCCTATGTATTTATTTTAATTTGGCAGGGGCTGAGTATGGGAAGGGTGGTTGGGAGTCCTGCTTATGCATATGTATTTATTTTAATTTGGCAGGGACTGAGTGTGGGAAGGGTGGTTGGGCGTTCTGCTTATCATGTAAGTAAAGATTCCGGAAAACTCCTTAGTATAATAGACACTATGCACTATAAGTGGTTATTAGAACAAACTCAGAAACTTTCTCTAGTGAAGAGTAGCCCCTAAGAAGTGCAGATTATGACAAATTCAATTGCAAATTAGGAAGTGTCTATTACAACAGGAGAGAAAAAGGGCTGCTGGGGGAGGGCTTTCCTGACTGTGGCATTACTGAAAGCAAGGACAGTAAGTGGGGCTATTATGATGATTTGGCATCTCAGAACAGCCTCAGGAAGATAAATATCCTTGCTTTTACAAGGGCAGGTTTGGTACACAAGAATCTGCAGCTGGAAAGGGAATTACCTAAACCTGGAGTGATGTCAGTTATCTTGCCATCATTTGGGTGGTGACAGGGTGAAGGAGGAGGAGCAAGTGGCTAAGAGTAGAATGGGGAGACTCAAGACAGGGTCTGTCGCTGTACCGGATGGGTGACAGAGCACGCGTGGAGCTGGCTCAGGAGTCAGGGATGGTGGCCAGAGGCCAAAGGGAGAGGACGCGCAGCATTCTAGCCAGAGTGGGGAAGAGGAGACAGGAGGGCAAACCCTTGTAAGGGCAGGGACCCCAGGTGCCCAGCACAGTACCTGGCACAGGGCACGCCTGCCGTAATTCCTCTACCCCTCATCCTTTGGTTTACAAAGTTTTACTCACCTTTCAAGCATCTGGTTGCATGTCTTAAGTCTGTCTTCCTCAAAGAAGCCTTTCTTGACACCGTGGAATACAGATTTGCTACCCTTCCTAAGCCCTTCTAGGATGCTGTATGTCCAGTACATCACAGCACATATCACAATATTGTCACGTTTTCACTGTCTTTCATCCTCTCCGCATTAGAAGCTCATGATGGCATGAGCGTCTTGTATACGGCTATATCCCCAGGACTTAGCATAATGCCTGACACATAAAGGCTTAAGAAATATTTGTTAAGGGGCGCCTGGGTGGCTCAGTCAGTTGGGCGTCTGCCTTTAGCTAGGGTCGTGATCCCGGGCTCCTGGAATCGAGTCCCGTGTCCGTCTCCCTAATCAGCAGGGAGTCTGCTTGTCCCACTCCCTCTGCTGCTCCCCTGCCTGTGCTTTCTCTCACTCTCTCTCCCACTCTCTGTCAAATAAATTAATTTAAAAAAAAGAAAAATATTTGTTGAATAAGGAGTGGGAACTAGGAGGTGGCCCACCAAGGTGAGATGTTTTAGAACAGACATCCATATAAAAATGCCTTTGCCTTCAGCTAAGTTTCACCATGATTGATTTTTTTCACAACTGTTCTGTTTTCCAGGGAAAATGTAACGTTGAGCAAAAATGGTTTTGTAAGAGTGTCCATTCTGGCTTATTTGATTATATAATTAAAAGCCAATTATTTTCCATTGTTTATGGCTAAAGGCTAGATTCTAGTCAGTGATATGAGCAATATTATATAGAGAGCTCGGGATAATGTAAAACTTTGGTGAAAAGCTAATTATGGGCCAATAAATTCACATCACTGAAGAGTTGAAATTTTCAGGACTTTATTTAAAGACATCGAGTCCCACATCGGGCTCCCTGCTCAGCAGGGAGTCTGCTTCTCCCTCTGACCCTCTTCCCTCTCGTGCTCTCTATCTCTCATTCTCTCTCTCAAATAAATAAATAAAATCTTAAAAAAAAAAACAATAAGAAGGGCTCTCCTATATCTTCACAAAATTTAATGAATCAGGCTTGAGTTAATGATCTACATATTAGCCAAGGTCTGAACGTGAGATGCAACATCTTTTATCCCTTAAGGTAATTGTATACTCAAGAAATGTCCCTAATCAGCTAATGGACTGGTCTCTGGCATTGACATTTCCAAGGATAAATTCTAAAAGGGAAATAAGAAGTTTGCTGGGAAGGAGGAATGTGCAGTTATACGATATAAGAAAAATATCTAGGTCAAGCTCTTTGTAAGCCTAAAATGTAATCTTGTATGTTTGGATTTTTGTTTTAGTTTTTATTTAATTTATTATTGTTAATCACACAATTAAGTCATACATTCTTCTTTTTTAAGATTTTATTTATTTATTTGAGAGAGAGAGAGAGAGAGCCCAAGCGGGAGGAGGGGCAGAGGGAGAAGCAGGCTCCCCAGTGAGCAGGAAGCCTGACACGGGGCTGGATCCCAGGACCCTGAGACCATGATCTGAGCTGAAGGCAGATGCTTAACTGACTGAGCCACCCAGGTGACCCCAATTCATACATTCTTATAAAAATTCAAACAAATAATTCTATCAAAAGATCCCCTTTGCCACACCAAACTCACAGCCTCTTCAGATATAATTTTATACAGTTTGGTATATATACGTCCAGATCTTATTATGTACATTTACATGTATTTATGTTCATATTTAGAATTATATGTTTTTGTTTTGTTTGCTTGTTTTTACATTGTGTATTATCTTACAAATTGCTTTTATTTCAGGTGACAGTATGTCTTAGAGATCTGTAACAGGACATATAAATCTACCCCATTCTTTTTCATTGCTGCATGATATTCCATAGAATAGATGAAATACTTCATTTAACTGTACCCCGATGGACAGTCAGTCATGTTCAGTTTGTCACTGTAATAAACAACATTGTGATGTGTATGTTGCATTGTAGACACATGGGAATATTTTTCTAGGAAAATACTACTTTAAAATGGGTTGTCAAATAAGAGGATATAAATACTAAATCTTGATAAACATTGTGAAATTTTTCTCCAGAAGAGGCTGTATCAGTCAATGTCAGTACCAACCGCAGGATGTAAAAGTCTTCATTATTTTCTTCGGCCCCACAGCCTTTCACTACTTCTTCCTCCTTGTCTTCCAAGTTTATGGGAGCAAAACTGATATTCCATTGATGTTTCATTTGTATTTCTCTGATTGTAAGTGAAGTTTCATATCTCTTCGTGTAGTTCTAGCTATTTGAATTTCTTTTTCTGTGAATTGCCCGCTTGTATTTTTGCCTTTTTCTTACTTATTAATAGAAAGTCCTTATATATTTAAAAAATATTTACCTGCTGGGCTGAAAGAAAATATTTGCAACATAAATGTTATTATATTTCAACTTAATGTGCTTTGTTAGATCATTTGTGCCCAGGCCAGGCTCACCTCTGAGGAGCCCTCTCCTGTCCACTGCACAGACCCCAGGCCTGGGGACTGCCAGGCTGAGCCTTCACTGTAGAACCAGAGACTAGGGGAGACCATGTAAGGAGGTCCAGGGTGGTAGGAGGAGTGATAGGCAGCACAGCCAGGCTGCCTGGGGTAGGAAGGTGTCTGAGTGGCCAGCCCCTCACCAGGGGCCTGCAAAAGACACCCTCCTACATCGCCCACAGCCACCACTCAGAAAGCCCCAGCCACTGGAAGGACCCGGCTGCATAGGCCAGGCCAGCAAGGAGGCCACAGAGAAGCTGTAGGAAGGGTGGCTCAGCGCTGAGCCGCGGTATCTAGTCAGCAGCCATGATGATGGTGCCCCTGGGGCTGTCTAGGCTGGTAACCCGGCCCCACCAGCACGGCCAGGTGCACAGGCACGGGGCTGCAGCCACCAGCTGCACTGGGCCCGCAGAGGCCTGCGAGCTGGACAGCTATTAGCCCAACAGCTAGGGTGAGCAGGGCGGAGGTGTGCAGGAACTGCACAGTGCCCAGGTGGGCCTCCTGCAGCAGGCTCAGGAGCAGGCCAGGTAGGGCCATGGATCAGCAGTCAGTGTGCCTGCCAAGGGTCCAACAGCGGCTCCGGGGCCAGCACAAGATTGGGGCCAGCCCCCACCAGCCACAGGCTGCTCAGCAGTGGCATCAGGAAGGAGGAGGTTAGAGGCAGCGCCAGGGACCGCAGAGCATGCCCCACACCCCCCTGAATGCCAGGTGAAGGGGGGGGCGGCGAACTTTTTTTTTTAGGTTCCACCCTTATCCATTTATTTTAGTTTGGAAAGATGACACTTTGCATGAATCATACCTTAAACAATGTTATGTTTTTGTAATTTTAATAAGAATTCTTATCTTTAAATATGGAAGTTTAAATTTAACTCAGTAGTAGTCATATTAAAAGTGTCATAATACCTTTAAATGCTTCCTCTAATTTCATCTGGCAAATCCTGGGAGAAATTTCTCTGCAGAATTGCTATGCCCTGATAAATGTTTCTGTTTTCCAATATTAGTAAGAATTATGAAGCAAAAATTGGCTAACATTGACTCAGAATTAAAAAATCATTTTTTCAAAAGATTTTTTTTAAGGACTGTGGGGCAGAATATTCTAAGAAATAGCCATCTCCCCAGCTGATTAATTCACTAGAGAGATGTATTCAGGTTTATGAACCAAAAGTTAAGAATTCCTATAAAAATAGCCCACCAGATCCCTGGTGAGGCTGGAGAGCCCAGAGCCCACTTGGCTTGCACAGGCACATGACCCCAGCAGACCAGAAGGTGAGACATACCCTCCCCGGCCACCCACTGATTACTCTGCAGGTGATATAGACCCAGGTCCCTTCCCCTAGAGTTAATTTTGTATATTGTTTTCGATAAGGATCTAATTTTCTTTTTCCTCAGATAGCTAGCCAATTGTCCCAAGTTCTTTCCTTCGTTATATGAAGTGCTTTCTCTAGAATATATTTACCTCTGGATTCTGTTGAGCCCCACTGATCCCTTTTTACCTACTTCCGTTCCAATATGATGTCCTGTTCGTTACTACAGCTTTACAGGGTATTTTGGTGTCTCAGAAGCCATATCTCCATCACTGTTTTCTTTTTCTTAAAAAAACTGACTTACTCTTGTACATTTTCTACTACACAAGGATTTTAGAATTAATTTGTCAAATTCCAGAGAAATTTGACTGGGAATGCAACTAAACTTTTAGATTAATTTATGAAGAATTTATTGAGTCTTCCTAAACACAAACATGGAATATTTCTATTTTTATCATGTCTTCTTTTCTGTCTCTCAGTAAGCTTTATACTTTTCTTTATGTTTGTATCAGAAAATGATATTTTATAACTATCACTGGTGTACAGAAATAGATGATAGAGAGATGAAATCCATCAAGCTTGCTGAATTTTCTTGAGTGCTAATAGAAAATTCAAAGATTACCTGACAAACTACTTAGATTTTTGGATAAATCCCAAGTACTATCAGCTGTATTTCGTTCTGTCTAGTGGCTATTACTTATTTTCCATGTCTTAACTGCACTGTCTAGTATCTCCATTAAAATGTTGACTAGTACTGATCATAACAGCCATACTTCTCTTGTTCCTGATTTTAGTAAGAATGCTTCTAATATTTCAACATTAAGTGATATGTGTGTTTGAGGTACATAAGTTTTCATGTAATTTGTACCCCACAAGTAAAAGCAAACGTGTGTGTGTGGGTGTGTGGGTGCGTGGGTGTGGGTGTGTGTGCGCATGCGTGCAGGCTTTAGTCTCACAGAAAGTATTGGAAAATAATTAATTTTATAAAGTTTCCTATCCTGCAGTCACATCATTTTAAGGAGCTGCCAAAAGCATTTTCTGAAGAGTGTCCTAGTTACGTCTCAAATTGTTTTCTCAACAACCAATAGATGAATAAAAATTATTCCCCTTTGAGGGGAGCCTGGGTGGCTCAGTCGTTAAGTGTCTGTCTTTGGCTCAGGTCATGATCCCAGGGTTTGAGCCCCACATCGGGCTCCCTGCTCTGCGGGAAGCCTGCTTCTCCCTCTCCCACTCCCCCTGCTTGTGTTCCCTCTCTCGCTGTCTCTCTCTCTGTCAAACAAATAATAATAAAAAAAAAAAATTCTCCTTTGACCAAAATCACCAGAATGGACTTTATTTGTGTCATTTCTTTCTGTTTCAATTCTGTAACCACTTCAGCTCTATGCATGAGCCCCTCCAAGCACCATTCCCAATCCCCCAAGAATCCCTCACCACCACGGTAATGACTCTTAAATTTTTCAAGAACTCTCCTGTGTTCTATCCACATGGGCCTGATGGTTATCTCCCTGACCCTGGAGAACCTCTCCTTTCCACATCTCCCCATTCTAAGCAGCTACTTTGATGTGTATGTGACCTGTATTTGCAGAGGTTGTCTATCAAGGTGATTCATTCTGTACCCATGTAGTATCACTTACTGTATGCCTGGCACTATACTAGAATATTTAGTGGGTAACGAAGGCATAAAAGACACTGCCTTTTTTCTACAATTTTCCCACAATTGCTTGTATCCTAATTGCATAAGAACTGTAAGCAAGGGTCAAGGGGTGCCTGGATGGCTCAGTCAGTTGAGTGCCCAAATCTTGGTTTCAGCTCAAATAGTGATCTGGTGGCTTGTGTGACCTAGCCCCAGGTCTGGCTCCTTGCTCAGCTGGGAGTCGGTTTGCTGGATTCTCTCCCTCTGCCCCTCTCCTCACTTGTTCTCTCTCTTTCTCTAAAAATAAATAAATAAATCCTTATTTAAAAAAAAAAAAAAAGAACTGTAAGCAAGACTTGTTTCTGTAGCTAGGAAATTCTTGGAGGAGGGGCATTCTTGAATTAGGTCCTAAAAGGCCTAATAGACATAGGTCAGTATAGAAGGTTTAAATCGTGTTTATTTTTTAACTAATTTATCTTCATTTAGCGGCAATCTGGATTGGGACACCCATTGCCACATGTCTCCCCGTATTGAAGCCCTCTCTGTAAATCACTCGTATTCTGACAGGTGCCAATCTGCCTAGGGCATCTCCATAGAGTGTTCATTACTATAATCACATTTGTCCTCACCTGGAATACCCCAGTCCTCATCTAAGTGGCCTCCGCATCTTCAGTTTCTCATCTCTCCTGTCTTCCGCATACACAGCTACCATCTCAAGCTTAGAGAAAAACTTCAAGGATGCCAATCCACTTCTCAGGATTAATGACTTTCCATTTTCACACTGCATTTAAAATCCTGGGTGACCTTTTCTACCTCTTTACCAAGAGCTGGTTTTCTGTAATGCAACCACATGTAAATGTTCAATGAAGTCTTTACTTCTGCTCACACTGTTATATCTGCTGGAATATCTTCCTCTCTTTTTATTTCCCAAGGCCTAGCTCAAATACCGAAAAAAAAAATCTGCATTATTTCCATCTCTCATTAACTCTGCCTTTCACTGGGTTTTACACCCATTAAATTATGTGTGGCAGTTATATTATAGTGCTGTGTTTTATTTGTGTGTAGCCCTATTTCTTATCCTTCTTACCTAGATTGTAAACTCTGAGGAAGGCATCGTTACCTCTGTCATTGCTATATTTTCTTAGGGTGCTCACAATGCCTATAATACAGGAGGGCCTTTGTAAATTCCTTTTGGACTGAATTGATCATGCTAGATAATAAACTGAGATGATCAGAGATTATAAGTCTACCTTGGATTGGGGTAACTTCCATTTATAATATTTTGCATTCATGGTCCAGAAGACTATGTATTAGCTAGTTTTAGGCACTGAGCAAATCACAATAGGAATTATCTGCTTTTCCAACAGGTATGCCTGGACCTATCCTTGTTTGTTTCTTTCTTTCTTTCTCTTTCCTAGAATAAACTACAACATTGTCCTTCCCTTTTCTTATCTTTAGACAGTGTCCCAGCTTCTTTCATTAGCATCTAATTTTAATTAAAACAAAACCCACCTATTCCTTTGGAGAATCAGTTACATTTCTTTTCTTTTCAAATTTTAGTAATACTCCATATGAGTTCCCAGAACAAGATAAACATCCTAAGCCTACAAGGACTCAGAGAGAGCAGTTTGCACCTATTTGAATGTTATTCTGAGTGTTATTCAGAGATGCTTCACAGAGGATGGACAGTCCCAGACCATTACATGGCTTTTACTCTCATCCCAGCTGTGCTTCAATCCCAGAGAATCCCACAACCACAAATTTGTGCTGTGAAACACCAGTGAAAGGGAAATGGTTAAAAGGAATTTCTGAGTTCATTTCTTTTCTTCAAGTATTTATGAACAAAAAGTTGGAAAGAAATTCACAGCATAAGTACATTTAGAAGAAGGCTAAGAGCAGCAGAAAACCAGATGACACATTCTGGAATGTGAGTAATCAAGGTTCTATTCAATCCATTCCCCCTACCCCCCGTGCATCAGAATAGTTTCCCCTTTGAAACTTCTTGCACAGTTGCACAGGTGTATTGAATTCACACTGATCCACAAAAAAAAAGGCAAAAAAATTGTTCACATGTCAACAGCTCTAGAAATTTCAGCAAATTCCTTAAGATGCAAAGATTAAAAATAATCCACTGAGGATTATTTCCTACTATCAAGACAATGGCAATGCTTTTCAGCTGTGAAGAGTCTCTTGATCTGACCACAGAGTATTTGTTGAGGAAAAAAAAAAATGTGTCTCTGTCTATGCCACATACTAAGAAGTTATATGGCTAGGCCAGGATTCAGAAAACTTATTGTAAAAGGCTAGGCAGTACAGGCTTGGCGAGGTATACCATCTCTGTTGCAACTACTCAACTCTGTCTTGTAGCTGGAAAGCAGACATAGACACTACATTAACAAATCAGCATGTCTGTGTTCCAATAAAACTTTATTAACAAAACAGATAGCCTGCAGCCATAGTTTGCTCTGGGTTGGACTATATGTTCTTTGACTACAGTGATCATATCTTTCTTAGCAACCATTGTATCTCCAGGGTCCAGACTGTGTCTGACACATAATAGGTGCCAAATAAACACTGGTAAATACAAAAAAAAAATCATTACTTAATATTTTAAAAACATATTTCTTGTCCTCAGCTCATCATCTAGTTTTCTGTGGAAGACCAAAACAGGAAAATGTAGAGTAAGAACAAAAAGGTCATGGATTGTGGATTCTGGGTTAGTTTCTTGACTCAACATCAACTCTTTCTACCAACTTTAGTAAGAGTTTATATCTCCATATCTCAAGAACTCAGTTTTCCTAATTATTGAGATAGGGTTTAGGCTTAGGGTTAGGTTATAAAGTCACTGTATTTAATGGCTTTCCAGGTTGTTTTTGTGAAGCCAAAATCATGTCAGAAAACCAAAAGAAGCCCCATGAAGTTCACAAGATAAAAGAGACGGCATTTGGCCAGATGACCAACCCCCCCCCCCCGCCCCCGCCGCCCTCTATTCACCTTTACCGGTCACTTCTGACACTGCACATCTCCCATGTCATGGAAGATGAATCATAGCCCCATTGCTACAATCAGCAAAATTCTGGCTGGGTTCCTAAAAGGGGCTACATAAGGGGGATATAGCAAAAATAGAGGCACATTCTCAAAGTTAAGTGTTATTTGATATGGAATTTTCTCCCTAGCCAACACCAGGGGGAACTGTTGCTGGATCTTGATTTGGGACAATGTGAGCCTAGTATATCAGTTAGAGTCTCAAAATAAAGCAGATGGCACACTCAGGATAATTCAAGGATAGTTCTTTTACAAAGAGATTATTTACAAAGATGTGGACAGGGCATAGGAAAACCACAAAGGATGCTACAACACCCTAAGGTTAATAAGGGAAGAGAGTCACCACCCCTAAGCCCAAAGAGGCCAAAGGAAGGAAGAGTTATGTGAATCTCGCAGGAAAGAGTCATCTAGAACTGGTCACTGTGTGAGGAACAGTGACCTTGTATTGCATAACTTAGCTAGATGGAGGTGACCCAACAGAAAGATGAGAAGGGAAATAATTCACTATCTTCATTTCCCTTCCTCTCTGATTTCCTACTGGAGCTCCTGATTGGCTGCACTGAACCCATAAGGGTTACCCCAAAGGGCAAGGGTGCTTGTTGGTGTGGTCCACACAGGTCAGCCTCCAGAGGCAGTGAACAGGGTGAAGACAGTGGAGAGCACATCTGGAGGGACAAACAGAAAATGTCCAGCACAGATGGAGCCCAAAGGTACTGAAAGCTTATTACACTGAGGCTGTCCTCTGTGAGGGTTGTTAGGTATACCAGTGCGGCATCAGATTGATTATCCACACACTCCCATTTTTCTCCTGAATGAGATTTTCACTGTCTACAAGGAAATGAATTGAGCAATTTTCTGTTCCCTGCAGTGTAAGGAGAATCTGTTGCCAACTACTGTCGCTTAGCAGATGGTAGGTGTTACTGTGAGGCCTATTTGGCTCCTTCGAAGGCAAATGTCCAGGTTAAAGAGCACTGGAGTCAGGAGTCCAGTTCCCAGATCTGATTTTGCTCCTAAGTAACTAAGTGACTGTGGGAAAGTCACTTCTCTTGGGGCTTAGCCTCATTTTCCTAATCAAAGAGAAATACCCATTGGATCTGATAATCTGTGATCAGGATCCTTAATTTAGAGTCCTCTTAAAATTCTTTAAAACCTTTAAAAGTTTGCATGTGCGCACATCAGCATTTTCTATCAGAATAATAATGGTTCCCTCTAATGAAACACTTAACTACCAACAAGGCACTTAAGTACTGTGCTTAGTCTGTTCTCTGTCTCTTGTCTCTCTTCCCTTCTCTCTAGAAAATCTCATTGAATCACCACAACAACCTTGAAGCTCATGAGTCTTTTTCTATTTTATCCTTGAGTGACTTGCCCAAGACACATGGTTAGGAAGCAGCAGAACCAGAATTCTCACCACCCTCTGTAACCCCCAAGATCATGGTCCATCTACCCGCATGTTCCCTTGATCCCAGCGTCAGACGCACAGGACTCAGGATGCCAAATATGCATTAACTCTTCCAAAGAAGAGGCCTCAGGGCAACATGGGGGGCTACTTCCTGGAGGGGCAAGGTGTGAGAGTTTGAGTGTTAGGATCCTCCCTGATGGCCATAGTGTGGGAGAGGTTAAGGAAGGATGATTCTGGACTAAGGGAATCAAGTCCCACTGAGCTGAGCCCTGGAGGTAAAGGAGACACCTCATAGAGCAAACCCAAAGGCCAGGGAGATCTTAAAGCTGAACAGGAGTGCTTCCTCTCATTGAAGATGATTTTTCCTGTTAACCTTCTATAAATTTTGTTGGCCCATCTGATGAAGGAAGTATTGCCCCATTCTATAGTATGGGCTCTGGAGAAGAAGTTTCTCCATCCTAAAGGGAGAATCCATCTATACTTTCCAGAGAGCAGAGGCAACAGAAGGTTGGGGTTCTTGGGGCTATGTGATCTGGCACATTCAAGCTGCTTGAGCCACCAGAGCTTCCTGCTGGGATTGCTGCTGGCTGCCCTGCCACCATCTGGAGAGCCTCTCCACCAGGCCTTGGCTGCCCTTTGAAAGCCAGCCTGTTCTGTTGCTTATAACAAACAGGGCAAGTGCCTAATGAGCATCTGTGAAGCCAAGATATCCCATCTGTGAAGCTCCTAAGACACTGAGTCCACGAAGGACTTTTCTGACCCATCCTCTGAGCTCCAAAGAGGGACAAGTCCCTTTGAGCCAACATGCAGCTTTTTTACAGCCTGGTCAGTGTATGTCATCTACTGTGACATACCAGGGACACAATTCCCCGGAGGAAATCCCATTTGGGGGAGGAAATGATTTGCTGGCCTCTCTGCAAGGGCACTGGGGACTTCAGAGTTCATCAGCTCAAGATGGGAGATTCTAGCGGGTGCAGGCAGCCAGCCAGCCAGGTTTATCTCCTTTGTGCTGGCACAGCCTTAGCAACAGCAAATCTTGGCAGCCCTGCTGTTTGACCTGGATCACGAATGTGAAATGCTCTGCACGGCCTGGCGAGTCCTCTCGATTCCACTTTGTTCTGCCAGAGCCCTTCTCTGCACACTCCATCAATCCCTGTAATCCCCTCCTTATTGCCTGGCTGCACGGATGGCTTAACTTGCCTCCCAGCTGCCTGGAGGCTGCAAGTCGGCTACCACTGCTGGTGCTAGAAACTCCAGTCTAGCACCCAGGGCAGGAGGGACTCTGAAGCTCCCCATCTGGGCACCAGGATGGAAGGGGATACCTGGCCTTGCTGCTCTTGACCAGAGAAATATGAAGAGCTTTTTGAATAGCCCAATGGTAAGGAATCAGTTGATGGAGTATATCACCTGCTCCTGATTTGGCCTGAGAGCCCATGCTGACATGTCAGCAAGAGATACTACTTGGTTTGCTGAATCCCACACCTTCCTACCAACAACAGTGACTTTGAGATACCTGGGAACTTCATTTCCTCTCTAAACTTTGGCACCTGACTACCTGAATTGCTTTCATGGGTGGGATTTCACAGATAAAGGAACTGAGACACAGAGGGGTGAAGTAATCCATTCAAGGTCACAGAGCTAGTCAGTGGCAGAGCTGGAAAGCCAAGGACTAGACAAGACTGGACCCAGCACTTACTCTATGGTGAGTGACATGGGACTAGGCAAATTGTGCACATTCCCTTCAATTCCTCCTCACACTGGATACTAACATCATCCGCCCTCATTACTGCTCTCGCTTCTGACAACATATGATTCTGGCCTTTAAGAAGTTTGCAGTCTTTAGTTCTTTCATAATATCACACCGACTTCTGTTTCTTCAACCTATTTTGAAGACCTGCCTCTTTCATATCCCCTTCTTCTGAAAGCCTCCTTCTGATTCAGGAAATGAAGTCTATGGATGATTTATCTTGTGTTTCACTTCTTCCTATAAAGGCCAAATTCCACCAGAAACTCATGAAATTCAACATTAACCAGTCTCCTTCCAATTTGTCCCTTAAACCAGCTTTGACTATCCACTCTGTGAGAGGTAACAATAAGCACCCAACAGAGGGCCTACCCTCTAAAATTTATCAAATGATCCAGAAACTTACCTTTTGCAGGAACTCTTGGAATGGGAACTAGGAGCCAGTTTCAAGAATGGTCAATGAAGCATGATAACAATTATTTCAAGTGAAATAACCCAAATATATATCAATCATAGAATGTACACATAAAGTGTGGGAAAGTAATACTATCCAGCAGTGACATCTGAGTGAGCTATAACTCTAGGTGTCAATGAAGATAAACCCCAAAACATAATATAGAGTAGAAGAAGTAAGGCACAGAAAAATGTAGGTAATACATTTATTTACACGACATTGAAATATAAAAAAAAAAAACAAATAAAATAGTATTGAGTGTTCATTATGTAAAGGGGCAAAACTACAAGGCAAGGGTACATACAATCTGCTAGCCAGGATGATCGGTTCCTTTGGGCTCTGGGGGAATGGAGAAGGATGTGTCTGAGAAGGGACACACAGGGTCCTTCTAGAGGCAAATGTTCTGTATCTTCACTTGAGAGGCAGGTACCAAATGGTCTGTCTTATTCTTTAAACTGTATACCTATTTTTTGTAGACATTTTTATATGTGTGTAACTATCTCATTCTCTAGAGTGTAAGCTCCATGAAGGCAAGGATTTACCTGTTTATTGCCAAATCATCAACATCTAGAAGGGTGCATAAATAGCCAATATGCTATACATATTTTTGAGTAAATGAATGAATTCATTACTTAATGAATATTTTCATAATATAAATTTTAGAAAGTGATGTTTGATATAATAAAACCCATAGATAAGAGCGCTTTGGAAATAAGGTCCACAAGTGCTGAGGAGAGACCTGAACAGATGGAGTGAAGTGAAGGGAGGGGGTGTTCGCTGTGACCAATGTCATCCGGGGAGGACACAGTCAGACGCTGAGGAGAAGAGAGGAGAGGGGAAGGGGACTCTAGGCCAAAGGACCAACACAATAATTACTACTGTTCACTGAATTTTTTACACTGTGCCAAGATCTTATTTGATTTTCACTACAAGCCATTAAGATAAATACCATTATTACCTCCATTTCACAGACGAACTCATGGCTTTCATTGAGCACTTAGTAAGTGGACCTGTGGCCCGGTCTGTCTGACTCTAGTACATAGACGAGCAGTAGAAGGAATATACAGACAATCTTCAGTGAGGGGGGGCGGGGCGGGCATGTTGGGCTGGGCTCACCAAGTTCAGCTCTGACCCCACTGAGCTCACTTTCCAACCAGGCCCCATTGCTCTGTGCTTGGAGCCAAGTATTTGCAGGGAGCACAGTTCCTCTGCAGTGGAAGTAGTGAGTCACCTGCTTCTCATTCCGTGGTGGCAGTGAAGGCACCATTATCTCAACAGAGATCCTCCTCCTGCCAGGTGCAGGCGAAGGAGCTGGAGTCCTGCAGCTCAGGTTTCCATCTGATGCACTCACACCACCTGAGGTCAATGCGATTGCAAACCAAGTCCCAATTTAGACCTAGCCATTGAGACTTCTGCTTGTCAAAGAGAAAGACTCTTGTGTTTTCCAGGGGAAATTAATATTGATAATCAACACTATTATCGTTGAATAATGGCAGCATCTACCCAGTACCAGCTGTATGCTAAGTGCTTTATATGAACTATTGAATTTTCATAAGGGCAGTGTGAGGCATTTAATATCTCCATCTTACCGATCAGAGATTTTCGATGACTTGATCAAGGTGATACAAACTATAATCCATGTACGTAAAACTCAAATGTATGTTGGTGAGCTACAGAACCTATGTTCTTAACCCCCTCACTCTACTGCCTCTTAGGCATAGCGATGCATTGAAAGGGTCAGGAAATACGTGGGAACGTGTCAAGAAAGGGCAGGATGGAATCATCCATTAAGCTGAGGACTCTGGAAACAGACCTAGTTGGGCATCCTTGGGTCACTTCACCAAGATCTCTCTACGGTCATCCCCTCCACCAGCTCCCAGACCTCAAGAAGATCGGAGCTTCTCTGAAAGTTCATCAGATTAGCCGCACAAGCCTTAAGGCTATGCCTCTCCTTGCAAGATTAACAAGGATGTGTGTCAAAATCTCCCCAGAGCTCACTGGGTTTCCCTTTCGCATTACCTTAAAATTTAGGCACATTTTCATCTTCATTTCACCTTGAGCTTCTATTGGCAGTGGCCCCTACTGCCTCAGGTTTCAGTTTCCCTATTCTTTCCTTCATACCATCCTAATTCCTGTAAGACTGGAACAAGGACTTAATGTTCTGAAACAGATCTGCAAGGCACCCAGGAGAGTTCTCAGCTTTAAAAAGTTAGAATAAAATTTAGAATGAAATGAAGAAGCAAATCAACACTTTCTGATTTTATCTTATTTATAACTTTGGGTTTTCTTAAATCATGACTCTTTCTAAAGCAGAATGAATTCGAGTTAGGAGAAAAATGTGATTGGAAAAAGAAATCCCGTAATTAGAGAAATAGGATATTCAAGGTTCATAATGCAAAAATCCTAGCCCCTTTCCTGCCTATATCTTTTAAACCTGAAATGCTAAATTCCATTAAATTGCTTCCGATTTATATATTGGAAACAGAGCCCAGACAGACTCAACTATAGTCCTTTCCAAATTAGGATTCATCTAGTCTCCACCCTGGGCTCAAACCAAATTGGGCCCCCAAGCCCTGCCTCCCTCGTGCACACAGCAATCACACCATTTCTGCGGTGGGCCTCACAGATGTGGCCGGCTGGTTCTGGGCACTGACAGCTGTCCCCCATTCTGGCTATCATCTTCGCATGGTTTGCCCTGTGCCCTGTCACTGCTGGGACATGGAACACAGGTGAGAAGAAAACAGACTGGCTTGCCCTCACCCTGCCTCTCTCCAGTGCCACAGAAGCCTTACAGGAGGTTCTTGGTATCACGTGGCAGGAAAATTGCCAAGAAGAGACCTTCGGCAGTCGCTGGGAGACTTAACACGGATCGGCGGAAAGCTATAAAAATGAAAGAAGAAAATCAAAAGAGAAGGTCAGACAGGACAAACAGAGAGTCTCAAGAGAGTGTTAGATGAAGATGTAAAATATTTGAAGATGGATGGTCCAAAAAAAAGGAACGATTTTAAAGAACAGACAAAACTGCAAATAGGTACCATGAGCTATAGCACAAAGAGAATTTTTCGAGTATCTAAATGCTTACAATACTTTGACAAGTGCAGGATTTTGTAATGAAGTTTCCACTTTTCCCCACTTTTCCCTGTACACCACCTTCCCATACAGATAGGAAACAAAAAGAGAAAGATTTGACCTCACTGACTAAGATTTACACCTTCCTTTTGCTGTGTCTCAAGTTTCCATTTTAGTCTGTTGATTCTCAGATACTTAGCCGTGTACAATCAGGAGTTAGATGATACCATACTAATAATAATAACAATAGCAGCTAAGATTGAGTGCTTACTGTGTATGAGGCACTGTTGCAAGCACTCGGTGAGTATGAACCCATTAATCCTCACAGGATTAAATTTCCACTTTAGATACAAAGAAGCTGGAGCATAAACAGTCTAGACTACCTGCCCGAGGTCACACAGCTCGTAAGTGATAGCGTGCTGGAGAAGTTGGCGGGAAGATAGACGACGGAGGCAACGAGGCTCAGTCCACCCACCAGTAGTTCTGCGGGTGGTAAGGGAGGAAGACAGAGAAAAGCCAAATGGGCTGGGAATCGAGAAATATTCCAGAGACGCCAGAACAACAGTAGGTAGGAAAGAATTAAGGAGAGAAGAACTGCTTTTCAGAAACATTGCTGTAGATTATGAATTGGATCACGTTTAATGCTCTTCGAGGGACACAAGTAAAAGTTGAGCTTCCCATTATAATCTGTGCTTTGGACCGGGTTCTCAGATTACAGCTCTACAGAGACTGAGACATTTAAGGACCCAGCTTTTATGATGGTTACACATCTAAAGTGCTTAATGATTTCACGTATGTGATCTCACCAGTTAAGCACAATCTTGTGAGGATAAAACATAGTGATGATGGCATTTGCCGGGAGAGAGCAGGGAGGAGCGAGGTGGCTCCAAATAGCTCAGAAACAAGATGGCTCCTCTGGCAGTTAAACTATGAAATCAATAAGCAATGGATTTGTTTAAGAAATATTTACAGAGCACCGACTAATATGGCAGGAACTGTTTTTACACAATGGGAATAGCAGTGAACAAAAGAAACATTTTCTGGAGCTTACATCCTAGTACGGAAAGAATGAAAATAAGCAAATAAATGTGTAAATATTTACCATAAGGTCAGTTAGGAGCTGACCCACTGGTTCTCAGCAAAGACAGGCAAAGTCATCCTAAGAAGAATGGATATCTCCCAGCTCTACAAGCTCCCACTTTCACCTCCACGATTGAAGGTGTCATCCACCCAGAGGGGAGGGGGTTGGGAAGATATAGAAGAATGGAAAAGGGAGAGTTTCAAGAGCCCAATATCAGCAGAGCCCATAAAAAAATACTGTAGGAGAGACATATTTCAAATCAAGCTCTACTCCTTCCTAGCTGTGTGACTTTGGGTCAGTTACTTACCCTCCCTGTACCTTGGTTTCCTCAACTATAGTAATACTGCCTACATCTTAGGTTTGGGGTATACATTTAAAAAAGGCAATATCTATATCTTCCATAGTAGCTGTTGCTTACTGTTAAAATTATGCAGCATCCCTACTGATAAAGCTGTTGGTTGTGGAGAACCAGCGAAACTCATCAAGTTAACTGCAAAGACTGACTGATATGTATGACAAGAATCCAACTTGGTGACAGTGGTCCTTACTGTTGATCACAAGCCCCAAACACTTAGGTTGAGGGCTGGTGCAGAGCTCAGCATAGACAGAAAGTGCCACCCAGAGATACCAGAATCAGGTTGTCAGTAGATTTCTCTGTATTCAAAATACTTATTTAATTTTCTTATTAGCAAAAAGAGGCATCAGTAGTCATTACCAAGCACTCACTGGGTGCCAGCACTAAGCCCATGCTCTGGAGAAAAGAAGGGCAAAAATGAACAAAAGGCCAAACTTAGTTTTCCTCCTTAAGAAGCACACTGCCAACTGCAAGATCTACACGAACTCTTGGGTCAACAATCTCAAAGCAGGGGCACCCAGGTAGCTCAGTCGGTTAAGCGTCTGCCTTCGGCTCGGCTCCTGATCTCAGGGTCCTGGAATCGAGTCCTGTGTTGGGCTCCCTGCTCAGCGGGGAGTCTGCTTCTCCCTCTGCCTGCCACTCCCCTTGCTTGTACTCTCTCTCTCAAATAAATAGAATCTTTTTAAAAAACATCTCAAAGCAGCACAAGGGCAAGACTTGGGCTTCCCCCTAAGCACCACAGAGGAGAGCAAGAAAGATGTTCCCTTGAGAGAAGGCTGAGTTGTAGGAGATGAAGGGGGCACACTTTTGTGGCGTGCCTCCTGTGTATCAGCCACCACAACACACATTCTCATTTATTCCTCCCATGCCCCACTGGGAGAGATGCTTAAGCCCATTTTACAGATGAGAACACTCAGCTTCAGAGCAGTTGAATGATTTGTTCAAAGTCATCCAGTTATTCAGAGTCCACCCCACGATACGAGTTGTGTCTGACCTGGAACCCTCTGTTATTTTCCCTGTCACAAGGAGGCAACAGGGGCTAAAGATCAAGAATGTGGTGAGGTCTGGGGACAGAGCTGGGATTTGAACTCCTCTAACTGTGTGATTTAGGCAAATTATTTCATCTCCTTGTGCCTGTTCTCTCAGATACAAACTATTTTTTCATGACAATATCTCTCATACAACATTGTTGGGAATTCAATGACATAATGCTTGCCTGGTGCCTCGGTGGTCTCAGTGCATGTTGTCTGTGACATCAAATAAGATGACACCCTCTCTCAGTCCCTCTTCCCACTGGGACTTATAATGACAGCTTTTTGGCTTCTAAATATAACTTATTACCCAAACACCCAGTTTGCTTGTAACAGGGACTGGAACTGAATCAGTGTCACCAGCCAGATTACCAGTTTTTCACAAATGTCTCATTCTCCACTGCCCCAGCCCCCCCACCACCCTGACCTACTGCTCAGCATGGGGCCCCCACACCCTGGGTTACCCCGATGCGCTTCTCAGGGGAGGACCGGAGAAAGCCATCAATGTCTATATTATTTCCAAACTAAGGAGTGTTTGAGCTGAGGATTTAGGGGAAAAAAAAATAAAGCAGATTTCCTGAATCAGCGAAGATTTATGCTAAATAATCCTTGGACAAAACAACCCACTGAGAAAGGAGAGCTTCACTGTAGCAGTTTGAGGGATATCTTGGGGGAAGAGACAAGTTGTATTCTGTCTCATTATCTGATTCTAAGGACTTAGGGAAGTATCTATGCTGCCAACTAGACTTATAGCATAGTGCAAAACAGTTCTTTGTAAAGGTCTATCAGATATCATTGATCCACTTAGAAAATATCTATTGAGGACCTACTATGTGCCTTAATAGGCATCCAGGTAATGAGGTATGCAGGTAATGAGGATAGAGTAATGAAAATAAGGAAACAACAACAAAAACCCCATCGTCTCTGCCCTCCTGAAGCTTACATTCTGTATTATCTATTGCTCCATAACAAATGGTACCAAAGTTATTGGCTTAGAGCAATAACCATTTGCTCTACATTCTGTAGGTTAGCAGTTCGGGCTGGGCTCAGCTGGGCTGTTCTTTTTGTCTCACCTGGGGTCACTCATGTAACTGCAGTCATTTGGTGCCTCAACTGGGGCAGCGTGTTCAGAGATGGCCTGGCCTGCAGCAGGCAGGTGGTGCTAGTTCTCAGCTGTTTGGTCTAAGGGCCCTCCCCTGGGACAGCTTACGTCTGCCACACATAGCCCTTCTTCCTCCAGTTAGACTAGCCTCAGAAGTTCTACAATGTCATGTCCATGATACTCAATTGGTTAAAGCCGGTCACAAGGCCATTCCAGTGTAAGGGGTACTCCATCTCCTGATGGGAGACACTTCAAAGATACATTGCAAATTGCATGTATACAGTTTGGGAAGAAATTTGTTGCCCCCTCTTTTTTTTTGCAATTTACTGTATTTGTCAGCAGTTGAGACAACAGCAAATATATAACAATACTTAGGCAAAAGTTGTGTTTTTTTAAAGATTTTATTTATTTGATAGAGATAGACAGCACAAGTAGGCAGAGTGGCAGGCAGAGGGAGAGGGAGAAGCAGGCTCCCCGCTGAGCAGAGCGCCCCACGAAGGAACCCTGGGATCATGACCTGAGCCAAAGGCAGACGCTTAACCTACTGAGCCACCCAGTCGCCCCGAGGCAGAAGTTCTCAATCCCGGCTCCACCTAAGAATTCTCTGGAGGGCTTCTTTAAAAAAAAATAGCAGATCCTCCACTGCAGACCAATTAAACCAGGGATTGGAACTTGGGAATCCACGTGACTGACCAGCTCTCCAGGTGATTCTAATTTGCTGCTAATTTTGAGAATCACTGATTAAAGTGCGCTGAAGGAAACATAGGTGGGATGGGGGATTCTAGAACAATGAGAGAGTTGTGTAAGATTTGGAGGCAAGGGAAGACTTTCTAAAGAGGAAATGTTTGAGCTAAGATCTAAATGAAGCCAGAGAGCCTTGGTGCCATCGGAAGGTGAGAGGAAAGAGCGAGGCCAGAGGTGAAGAACAGGCTGGGGCAGCAAGTATAGATTTGGTAGAAATGTTGGAAGAAAGGTCCCATGCCACGGAGGCTGTGCCTCAGAGGAATGTTCTACTCACTTTCCTAGAGTCAAGTCCTTACAGTATGATCATGTCACTTGGTTTTTGTAAAGAGGTGAAGCAATAAATAATTAACTGAAGAACAGACTGCGGAAAAACACAACTTTTAAAAAGGTTTTTTTTTTTTTTAAAGAACTCACTAGTTCAATAGCAGTCTCTGGGATATGGGAAACAAACCTGGAGGGGAGGAGAATGTGCAATAGGGGAAAACAAACAACAAGGAAAAGCATTGCTTCAGAGGAGACAAGTGTAGGAAAAAAAATTACTCCACTCTGAGAGTTCACCTGTGGTAGGTTCTCTGTTTGGCAGGAGCAAAAGGAAGCCCTGAGAACAAAAGCTGTGTCCCACGACTAATTAGGAGCTGAGAGAGGATAGGGATGCAGGGACTCCCGCTCCTGCTTCACTTCCCTGTCTTCCCTCCTCCCGCTGTCACTTGCCAGCCCCTCTCCCTGCTCAGTCCGTCCTTGTCAGTGCACTATTGTGAACTGCCCAGGCTATCGCTTCTCTGGAAGTTACCTCCCTCCCCAGCAGCGCGCATCCCCTGGTGGAGTTCCCGGAGAAGGTAATGAGACAGTGCTCTGGCCCACTTCCCGGTGACGGTGCCCCAGCAAGAAGGAATCCCGTTGGAGAAGAAGAAACTAAGGCCCAAACAAGGAATTCCACCCCCACCAAGAGCTGGCCCGCAGATGAAAAATGGTCAGTGTCCCCTCCCTGAAACTATATGTATGCATGGAGATTCCATGAGCCTCTTTTCTGCTCACGGTGGGACCCAAGTCCTCCACAGAGCTTTCAACTGCACTGACAGCTGCCAGCCCACAGCCTCCCCGTCCAGGCCCCTGCCAAAGGGCCCTGAGGCCGGCACCAGCAGTAAGCCTGAAGAGGGTGTCTGCTAAATAGGCAGAGCCCCAGGGCCCTCTCCAAACCCACTGAATCAGAGTCTTTGGGGTGGGGACCTTAGACTGCTCATTTTAAACCAGCTCCCCAGGTAATGCTGTGCCAAGTTAGAAATCAGAAACTTCAATGAAAACTTAAATGTAATTCTCAATCCCCCAGAGAGTTTCTCTCTCAACAGCCTGTTAGGAAATCCCAGACCCCAAACCCTTCTCCAGAACATATCACTAAACACGAAGCCCCAGAACAAGACTGTGAGCCCCAACTCTGGCAGAAAGAGGATATTTTCCCAAGGAAGTACTTTTAATAAGCTTGGAACACAATTTCCTCTGCAGCCTGCACAGCCTGCAGCAGCCTCCTAGTACCCCATGGATGGGAAGGATCTTACTAAACTTGAAAGAGGAGACCCTCCATGACCAGGGTCTTAGCTGGCTTGAGCCTACTCCCCAGATATGGGCCTTGACATCGTTGATGGAAATCCCAGAACACAGTTCTGGGAGAGGAGAGAAGCAAGACCCTGGCAAGAAAGCAAGACATTTCATAGGTGAAGAGGTTTTGCTCCAGCCAGTTCTGTTGGACAGGCAGACTTTAATGAGGTGGGGTGTGCTGATGCTGGTGAGAAATGAAGAAGAGACAGAAGGCCAGAGAGATAGGCAGGGCCTCAGGGAAGCCCTGCTCCACCTCCAGGGCATCCAAGTTCTTTTTTTTATTTTTTTCCCACTTGCCTAGTTTCTCTCTCCCCTGTCTCCTTTCCCTTGGCTCTCTTCCTCTGGAATTCCCTCTCCTTGTGTCTCTCTTCCCCTCCCACTTTCTCTTCCTCGCTCTTTCTCTCTGTTTCCTCTTTTCTTCTTTTTCTCCTTCCCTCCCCCTCACCTTTCTCTTCATTTTGCCACAAACATTGGGCAGGTGTCCACTCTGGGCCCAGCCCCGTGGATAGCACTGAAGAAAGAGAAACACACTATCAGTGGCCTCTTGGAGGTCCCAAATCATGGGGGAAGATCCCAAGAACAGGCAACTGCAATTCAGTTATAAGCAGGAAAGTGCAGACACCTAAAATAGGCATCTAATCCAGACTGCAGTTCAAGGAAGTGATGTCTAAGCAGACACCTAAGAGGTGAAGGTGCAGTAAACCAGCAAAGGGCCTGAAGAGGTGTAGGGAGTGCCCCAGCCTGGTACAAATTCCTAAGAGAAAACATCGTACCTCTGAGGGACTGTGAGGGTCCAGGGCTGCCATGCCTAGTTGTGTAGGTTGTGTCTTGCACAAGGGCACTGGGCCAAGGAGCAAGGGCTGACGGCTGCCATGGGGCATGAGTCTGCCTTTCACACAATGAGTCTCCCACGTTTGGCTCCATATTGACAAGACTATCAAGCCAGTTTCTTCTATTGTTACTCTTCTTCATGGTATATCAGCAAAAGATTGGGACAAAAGCAATAATGCAGGGGCTTCCCTAGAAGCATTTTCTCTGTTGGCTTGTTCGGGGATGTTGCATGATATTCTCAGCCTCTGCCTGGTTTGAGGCTCACCAGATCTAACCAAATCTTGAATTTCCTCCCCAAGACTTTGCATCCTGACTGGGTGCATTTGGCATCCCTGCCTTCAGATTAGCCTCTCTTCCCTGAAGTCATCCATGACCTTGGGTTGGACTGCATGGAAATATTTTGTTTTCCAATATTCCCAGCCAACATTTACCTAGTGATGCCTCATTACCATTTAGAGAACAACCTTTACAACGTATATTGGGAATCATTACTTATTCTCCCCCTCAGAAAGAGGAGGCGTTTTGATCCATTGCATTCTTTTTCAGAGTTTGGCTCCAAGTCTGATCTAAAGGCACTTTAAACAGTTAGAAGTGTTTAAGAGACATTTGCATACTTTCCTACTAATTTCACTGGTCAGGGAGATGATTCTCAGCTGTGACAAAGATGGCCTCAAGGCACCAGCAATACTATTCTTCCTTCACCTTCAGAACCAATAACCACAGGGAAAACTAACGGTTGCCTCTCAACATCTTTTTCTTCTACAGCTGAACGCAAAGATGGACGTTGCTCTGACTGAAATAGTATTGACTCAGCCTTGCCCACCAGGGCTCTTTGAAGGAAGGGTTACTTGGCAGCAGAAATGGGATTCTGAAATATTTAGGGAAATTACGATACATTGTTATCTTTGAGAAAGATGTTTTGAAATGTTTGGACTGCCTCTTCTTTGATAGAAGAACCTATTTATTTGCAATTAGAATAAATGAGGAAAGATATTTGTAAACTTAAAAATGTGCACTATCCTCCAAAAAGGTGGAAAGGTGTTTTTGCCCTCCAGCAGGGGTGCCTGGTGAAAGGGATGCATTACTACTGCAGTAGCCTGTCCCCAGCTATGGAGATGGGGCTGGAAGACATCCTAGTCCCCAAACATGGCTGAACACCATAGACACAGAGACTAAGGGACCTAGAGAATTATCCTTCCTGCTCAACCTCTGATTCTAGAGATGAGAAAATGGCGGCTTAGGGGAGGTAAGTGACTTTTCCAAGTCACATGGCAAATCAGCGGTGCTGCTGAGATGTGTCCCCAGGATAACCTAATCTTCTACAAAGACCTTTCTTCAACACCAGAATGATCCCCGATTTACTGTCTTTTATTTCATTAATTCATAAGTGCTCAGTGCTATGTGGATCCAGAGAAAGTAAATGATGTAGTCCCCCCACACAAAGAGCTTTTGATTCTTCTAATCACCCTATGAAATACTATCATCACTCTTTTTGAGTTAGGCCCACTGAGGAGAACCCCTTAGATGGTATTTAACGCAACACCTTCCTTTTCAACAAAGAAAGAAGCTTAATTCTCAGCTACTATTTTCCTTAGCATTTACTGGGATCAGTGGGAAATAATGGTTTTAGGTATGGAGAACAGAAGCTGACAGAGAAGGGAGGTACTTTCTTCTCTCTATAACAAACCAGAAATAGGAGGCAGTAAACTGTGTGTGCATCCATTGCATGAGTGGCGTGGTATGGAGTGTGTGTGTGGTGGGGGGGGGGTAGTTTTAGGCTGAAATGGCATGTATCTAACTCATGCATGGTTTTTCATATTAGACAGATTGGGTTCAAATATCAACTCTGACAGCAGCTACCATGTGACCTTAGCCACCTTCCTTAGCGTCGGTTTCCTCTTGCCTGAAGTGAGAATCACAACCTCACAGTCACAGACATGGAGCCTTGGTGCGAAGACTGAGCGAGGCAGAGAATGGGAAGTCCCTGCATCCAGTGGGTAAAGGGGAGGTCGGCTTCTCTTTTAGGGGAGTGGAGAAAGGAGCTCTATACTTCCTACTTTCCCATATTCTTTAAATTCCTAGTATTGAGATGTTTTCCATTGTGAAACAGAAGAGAGGAGAGAGACTTTATTAAGGATGAAAAATGGCTACAATTTTGAAAGCAGCCTTGTTGAGAGAATGTGAGTATGTTTTCAGAATAATTAACAGGAAAGCCAGGACTGAGGAAATTAATTACTATTGGTACAACTGCTTTCCAAATGGCAACCTCGAAGCTGATGCACAGTGAGGCCTCAGTTTCTCAGTGGGGTCAGGGAAAGCCTCTGTTGATCAGCTTCTTGCTGCCCTGGGAGACTGAGGAAGTGATTCTGTCCATCATAATAATATCTTCCAAAGGTGGGAATGAGTATTTTTTAAGCCCCTGCCATGTGCTTGCCTATACCAGCTGCTTTTGCATGTACAAATTTAAGTATCTTATCGATCTTATAAATTAGGTATAATTAACTCTGTTTTACAGATGAGGACATTCAGGGCTGAGCACTTAACTTGCCTGAGGACACACATTTGGAAATTGACAGTCATTTATAACCCAAGCCTGCCTAACTCCAAAGCTTATGCCCTAACCTCTCTACAAGACCACCTTCCACAAAGCATGTAGTGAATGTGCAGGAGGTTGGCTTAGGACACTCAGGGCCAGGGTCTCACTTTATTGATGATTGTTCCATTTGTCCTAGGTTTGAGAACCACCATTTAGTAGCTGAGTGAATTTGGCAAGTTACTTAACCTATCTGATTTCCTCCTCAATTTCTGCATCTGTAACCATTTTGTGATTTTGAAAAGATTGCCACCATCCTAGAGGGATACTTAGAGGTTTAGAATCTATACATCACCTACCCTCACTCAGAATGTGGCCAGAGCCTACCTTCATTGAGTAAAGAATGGGTGGAGATGCATACAGGAAAGTGCATGTGTCTCCGGATAGAGAATATAAAACTCAAGTTCCATATTATTTCCTTGCCTCAGAGTCAATGAGGTCCTTACCCACTCACATGGGGTTAAGCAAACCTTTCACATTTGCAACCTTCTTTGTCTAAGTTTTCGAGAGGATCCTATCCATAGGAAGCCAGGAGAACTAAAAAAAAAAAAAAAAAAAAAAAATGGCTGAGAGCCTGGAAACCCTCCAGATCCAAGATTTAATGAACAGTAGTGAACTTGAGAAAAGGTAAAAATAAACCTGAATTCAGTCCCAAAGAGCAAAGCCCCAAATATCAAAGGAACTGCCAATTATAACCAGCAGTTGAGAACGTATAGCAACTATGGTAGGATGGAAATAGCATGAACTTTGGAGACCATAGGCTTGAATCTCAACTCCAAAATGAATGGCTGAGTGACCTTAGGCAAGGACTCTTCTAAAGGGCAACCTTGCTCAGGGAGTCCTCATTGGTCTGGCCAAATATTCCTCAGAACTGCATGGTCTGGGGGTGCCTGGGTGGCTCAGTCGTTAGACGTCTGCCTTCGGCTCAGGTCATGATGCCAGGGTCCTGGGATTGAGCCCCACATCAGGCTCCCTGCTCATCGGGAAGCCTGCTTCTCCCTCTCCCACTCCCCCTGCTTGTGTTCCCTCTCTTGCTGTCTCTCTCTCTCTCTGTCAAATAAATAAATAAAATCTTAAAAAAAAAAAAAAAGAACTGCATGGTCTGTTGTCCTTTGTCTAAGTCCTCCCCTTCTTCCCTATCCCTTCTTAGATGTCAGCCACAAAGGTTTTTCGAGTCCTCCGCTGCCTCTTCCCTCTTTATCCTTCATAGGTTTTCCTCCCTCAAATCTCTTGCACATCTGATCCTATCTTAGTATCTGCTTCTCAGAAGACCTGAATGGATCCCGGGTATTGGAAGTGGTCTGAGAAAGCTTGAGGATGAGCACATTCACTACCTAGCTGGTCATGAGTGGGACATGAGACATGAATAGTTTCAGCCACAAGGTGGTGGCCCAATAGCTAAGAATCACTGAAGCAACCTGAGAAGACATGTTAATGGAGGGAAACATCCCTACCAGTATGATCATTCAGGTACTTTGAAGATAATGGAGAAACTAAGCCTACAAGGAGAGCAGAGTTGGCTGGACACTGGTAAGTTGCACAGATGCTCCACAGAGGGATAAAGAGAAACTAAAGATGGTCGACAAACAGCTAAAGGCTGAGTGTAAGAGCCAGAGGATCTATTTGGCAGCTTAAAGGAGGTTCTTATCTCCTGCAAAGAAGCATAGATAATGACATTCACTCACAGTTTTGCCCTAGGCCTGTATTAATTCTTTTTCCCTCTATAATAATATAGCCCAATCACAGTCCTTTAAGATCTAGAGATCTAGACCTTGTGGATATCTTACAGAATGTCATATTGATCCATTACACTGATGCCATTGATTGAGCAGTATAAACAAGAAGTGGCACCTTGGCAAGATACATTGCTAAAGAGGATTGGAGAGAAACCCTTTGAATTTCACGGATCTTTCATTTCAGAAAGGTTTCTAGGGCTCTCGTGGTCAGGGTACTAGGATATCCCCCCGAAGCAAAAGACAAATGGCTGCATCTTGCATCCCCTACCCCAAAGAAACACAGTATCTGGTAGACCTCTTTGAGTTACAGAGGAAGCACATCATCCCCAGCATTAAGTGTTACAACATTATGCCAAGCACTGAGCTACTTAATTATAGTATTACAAAGGCAAGTTTGTCTTGGCCATCAGGAAAATTATACTCTTGACAAACATTACATATTTCAAGAAAGATTTTAGTTGTTGGTAGGTAGCTAGAGTAGGGGCATAATACCTCACTCCAATGAGGAGATTCACTTTTTTGAGGCTCAGTTTTAGACATCATAAAGTTTGTCTAGCTTCGATTCAATGCTACTTACTTTTATTTTGTAGTTCTTGAAGGGTCCTACATGAAGGCCTTGAGTAATTTCCAGGATCCTTCATCCTTTGAGGTATTGAACTTCAATTTTTTTTTTAAATCTCATTGGTAGCATGAGGCTGCTGGAAGTGCCACTTCACTTTTCAGCTACATTCGGCTCTGTTTCTCTGTAGCTGTCTCTCTCCAGCTTAAAAAAAAAAAAAAAAAAGCAAATGCCTCAAGAGATTAACTATGTCAGACTCACATTATTGCATCTGGGCCCCTCAAGTTCTGGTAGACTTAGGATCTCCCCTGTGCTTTCAAATATATTTTCAAATTTCACCCAACTTTCCCAACCATTCTTGGTGAGAATATTGATCTGCTATAAGCCATCTAAATACCCATCATACTTATTTTTTATGATCTAAAATCTTCAGTAAAAAATCCACACCAACATAAACAGGAAGACTGAAAAGATTCCACAACCAAGCGGAAGGATACTTTGGTCCCTGCTCCATACTGGGAGGGCACAGCCTCTTATGGATGGGTCTTTGCTCTAGAGCTCCAAAGAAGAACTCTACACTGAGCCACAGCAGGCCTGGGAGAAACCCAGCAGCATATCTGATATTAAAAAAGAACTTCAAGGTGCCCAACAAAGAACAGATGACATAAGATCAAAAGCTCCCTGTAGTTACTATATGATACACACACATACACACACTCACTATATACAGAGGCTGCTCATCCTGAAGGAATGGGAACAGCAGATTCTTAGGATACATAATTAATGGGATGTATAATATCTTTCTTGAAATATGTAATGTCTGTCAAGAGTATAATTTTCCTGATGGCCAAGACAAACTTGCCTTTGTAATACTATAATCTAATTAAGTAGCTCAGTGCTTGGCATATAGTATGCATTCAGTAAATCTTTATATTTTGCAAAGAACAAAGGAAAGAACAAGAAGAGGCAACTTTAAGGGAAAGTGCCCCTTAGAGAAACAATCGTATAAAAACAAACCTCAGTGGGCGCCTGGGTGGCTCAGTTGGTTGGGCGACTGCCTTCAGCTCGGGTCATGATCCTGGAGTCCCAGGATCGAGTCCCACATCGGGCTCCCTGCTCAGTGGGGAGTCTGCTTCTCCCTCTGACCCTCTTCCCTCTCGTGCTCTCTATCTCTCATTCTCTCTCTCTCAAATAAATAAAAATCTTAAAAAAAAAAAAAACCTCAGTGATCAAAGATTCCTGAAGCTGAATGTGCCTGCACTGTGTATAATCGTCAGTCTGCCCTCAAGTAGAAATCAAGCATTTCTGAAACTTAGCAGTTTGTTCATTTTCCATTCTTCACTTTTTATATTCCTCTATCCCGGTGGAAAGGGGGAATGTAAATCTTCTCATATTAGCAGCTCCTGGTCTCATTGGGTTTCATGTGGTATTGAGTGGATTGTCAAAATAAAAATCCAAAGAGGGACTAGAGTATTGGTTTATGTAAAGTAACTGTAATGTTCAAATGAAAGCTACAAATCAGCTATGTAAATGAGCCTGTACCCAGGGCAGAATTGCAATCAAACAGCCTGCAGAAGGAAACTTAATAAGCCCTGCCTCTCCTTCTATTATCTTGTGAGTAAGCTTCTGAGAGTCCGGGTCTTGTGAGGGCACTGAGTGAGCGTACCTTCAGGCATTCCACAGGCTGTCACAGAACTGCACTGGGACCTGGCAGCACTCTGAAGTTCCAGGAAGGGTTCAGCAGTTCGCATCTGTGTCTCCATCAAAAGGCATTAAATATGCATTTGATCAAGATAGTAGTTAGGAATATGAAGCACCTATAGGGGAAATTTGCTTGAAATTACAGCCATATGTACATCCTTTGCCTCTGAAATGGCTTTGGGACTCACATGGTTAAAAGAATGGGAAATCACCTGATTTCTGTTGGCTGTCAACAGTTTTGGGGAGGGAGTAGACCAAAAGTCAGGGTTAATGACCAAAGCTGGGATGCAGTCCTACCCATGGAATTTAATTTTACCATTTGTTGGTGGCTACAAAATCATAGAAGCCCAGCAACAGTACCTCCTGGTTTGCCCACGATAGTTCTGTTTTAAACCTATTGTTCCGATAATTGTTACTAGCACCAGCTTTCGTTCTTACACATGTCCTGGTTAGGATGATCAACTATACGGCCATCCTCAAAGTAAAGATCTTCAAAACCATTCACCTTTCAGGTAAGTCAAACCCTAAATCTAGTAGCATAGGGACTGTTACCTCTCATAGCCCAGCTCTATGTCCATTCATGATGAGGTGGTAAGTTTCCTGTCTCTGGAATGATTCCGGCAAAAGCTAGATAAGGAGATGAGGTAAAGGAGATACAGCCAGCAAACAGGGACCAACCTAAGACAATGACTTTATGGGGTTCCTTCTTTCCCCAAGATTCTGCAAGAATCAGAGATTCAGCAAGAAACAGACCCAGAGTGGAAACAGTTGCTCAAGTTTCTGCAAGAACATACCAGCTGAGGAAGAGTCCTGAGTGCAAGTTTCCTCCCCTTCTTTACTAGATACTGATCAGGAGCAAGGAAATGAGAGAGAGGAAAAAAGTGAGAGTGTTTACAAGTACTATACTCCCACCTCAACTACAACCTTGACCCAGGCTCTAGCGTGGACTCCAAGAACAGCAAATTCTTGCGAGGTGCAAGAGTTCAAGTACGTGTCAACATCTAGGAGTTCATTTTAGCTGGATAGGGGCAGGCTTTGCTGGAGTATTAAACAAAATTTCAGTGGCTTAAAACAACAAGTTGATTTTCCTCTCTGCCACACTTTCCAGTGTGTGCTGGCTGGCCACTCTTGCTCATGTTCTACTTACTCAGGAACTCCATATTTTCATGGTTATTGAAATAGGAAGAGGGGAATGTGGTGACTTACCCACTAGGTCTGAAAGCTTCTGCCAGCCATGGCACGCATCACCTCTACATTTCCCTGGCCACAGGAAGTCACATGCACGTGGATATGTCTAATTTCTCACGGAAGTCAAGGAACAGGAAATACGTGGAGGATGGCACCAACTATAGGTCTATGGGAGAGAGTATACAGATGGCGTGCCAAAGTGCCTGGTATGCAGCAGGAGCCAAGCGCGTGCCACCTCCCTCCAGAGAAATGTCCCCATCCTTTGGAGTCCTGTCCTCCCAGCACCTTCTTTTTAAAGGAGACTACAGTATGGAGATTATTTAGCCTGGAGACTCAGAAGGGCGGAATCCTGCACAGTATCCCCAGACAGATGAAGAATTCTGCCATGCACCACATAGGCCAGGACTTCCTTGTCCTACTCTGGCCTGAGCACATCTACAGCCCCAGCAGCAAGGCTAGGATTTACTTACGGGGCACTTATCATGTGCCAAGCCCTGTTTTAAGTGTTTCACTATGCATTTAATTCTTCACAACACCTTCTTGAGATAGTAAAAAGATATCCTCTTTTTACAGATGAGAAAACTCAGGCAGAAGAGGTACAGTAACTTCTCTGAGTCAGTGGTTATTAAGAGTCCAACCTGGAATACAAACCCCAGGCCTTTTGCTCCAGAGTCCATGTCCTATTACCTGTGCACCAGACAGACTGGTTGGGGATTCAAGACACACCTGTCTTGATGCCATTAGATGCTATCGGCTAACAATAGATACTATCGTGTAACAATAGTATCTGATGGCATAGCATGTGCTAGAATGTTGTTTCCCAGGGAATGGAATTCCTGGAGGCTTTGGAAATGATTGTATTGATTCCTTAAGATCATTAAATAGCACTGAATCCCATGGTGATATGTGCATTTGTTTTTCATGGCTTTCTTCTCTTTGTTTCCCAATTCTTCTGATTATGTCAGAAAGAAAGCTTGGATGTCAAGGCCATCCTGGAACTAACCAGCACTTGTTAATCTCACTTTGAAGGAAGAAAAAGGCCTCAGGCACAGAGCCTTCTGCAGGCAACAGCGTCCACTTAGAATTAAAGGACATAATTTTGCTTGCATTGTATTTATTTTTATTGCTATTTTCTATTATTGGAAGGTGATGCTAGATTTCCACTTATGGCAGTGATATGGTTTCATCTGAAAACATTTGTTTAAGTAAAAAAAAGAAAAGTGAGCTGATATAGAAAGTGGAAATCAAATAGCATGGGTGGTATTCAGACATGTGCAAAATGGTGCAAGCAGTGGGTCCAAGACTTGACTTTGAGAAACAATATTCTGGACAGATGGGTTCACAGAGCAGCCAGCTGGATTTAGGGTAGATGATAAAAAATTCTTTTCCTTTTCTTAGCTGCTACTCGGTGGTCAATAAACAAAACATTAAGAATCTCCTCTTTCCCACCTATGACATATTTTCAAGTGTCCCCGAGCCCTACAGATTTAAGAAAAAAATGAACCTAAAAGGAAGCAGTGCAATGAAACAAAGAGAGTATTGCATCAGGCAGGAGGAGGAGTAGACTTAAATCAGTACCTAGTCACGGTGTGACCATGAGCGAATTTCCTACTGATCCAGAGCCTCAGAGTCATCATCTCCAAACTGGGAGAAATAAAATCTATGTCCCGGGGCTCTTGAGATTATTAAGTCAGATCATGAGGAAAATATTATCTGGCTCACTTCGCTGGCTGTTGTGCAGATTAAGCATTCATCACACACTTTTTAAGGCACCTACCACGTGCTGGGCAGTCAGAAGACAGCGTCCACTTTTGCCCCTGCAGAGTTGGGTCAGTGGGAATTTACGCTGACAGCAGCCATAAAAGAAACAAAACCGTGGGACTGCCGATTACGGAGGATTCCCCAGAGGCCAGGTGAGGAGCCAAGTGTCCTACATGCAGAATCCTATTTCATCATAACAATAGCTTCTAGAAGGTAATTATCATTCCCATTTTATAGATGAGAATCAGAGACTTGAGAGATAAGAAACTTACATAAGGGGGGTGGAGCAAGATGGCGGAGGAGTAGGAGACCTGGATTTCCTCTGGTCTCAAGAATTCAGCTGGATAGGGATCAAATCATTCTGAACACCTACGAACTCAACAGGAGATCGAAGAAAAGAATAGCAACAACTCTCTGAACAGAAAAGGGACCACTTTCTGGAAGGTAGGATGTGCGGAGAAGTGAATCTGAGGCAATATTTGGGAGGATAGATGGCGGGGGGGAGGGGGCCTCCGTCAGCCGCTTCTGGCAAGTGATAGAGCAGCGGAGCACAAAATTGGAACTTTTAGAAGTTGGCTCCACTGAGGGACATCGCTCCAGTGGCTAAGCTGCGGGTGGAAACCTCGCAGGACAGTGTGGTCCCAGGACCCTCGGGGTCACAGAAAGACCGGGGGTGCCTGAGTGTGGCAGAGCTCCCAGGTATCAGAGCAGGGAAGCCGGCTGCAGAGACAGAGCCGAAGTGCAGGCTCTCAGCTCGGGGTTGCCATAAACTGTGATTGGTGACAGTTGGGCCACTGCTCCTCCAGCAGGGACCCAGCAAGCAGCAGAGCCGGGGAGACTCCCCTTCCTCCCCGGGGAGGAGCGCCGCGGGAGCACACCGCAGGGATCTGCTAGGTTTGTAGACTCCACACGGGGTCGATTGCCAGAGATAAAAATGCTCGGTCACAGGCCAGGTGAGCACGGAGTGTGGCCAGAGACCAGGGAGACGGGAGTGAATGCTTTTCTCTGAGGGCGCACTGAGGAGCGGGGCCCCAAGTTCTTGGCTCCTCCAGGGCGGAGATTGGGAGGCCGCCATTTTCACTCTCGTCCTCCAAAGCTGTACGGAAAGTTTGCAGGGAACAAAAGCTCCTGAGAGCAAACCCGAGCAGATTGCTTAGCCGGACCGACAAGGGCAGGGCAGTTCCACCTCGGCAAAGACATTTGGGAACCACGGCAACAGGTCCCTCCCCCAGAAGATCAGCACGAACAGCCAGCCAAGACCAAGTTTACCGATCAATGAGAACAGCAGAACTCCAGCGCTAGGGGAATACTGCACAAAGAATTCATGGCTTTTTTACCATGATTCATTAGTCTTTCAAACTTAATTTTTTTAACTGTGTTTTTTTTATTTTTTCTTTTTCCCTTTTTCAACCAACATCTTATCAATCCCTTTTTTAAAAAAAAAATTGTTATTTTTCATTTTTAGAGTCACATTCTATCCCTTCATAGTAGTTACCCTTATTTTTGGCAGATATATATATAAGTTGTTCCCTCCTTAAAATGTTGAGATAGTTTCTTCTAACTCATCAAAATATACCCTAAATCTCTAGCGTATGGCTTTGTTCTAGTCTCCTGCCTGATCACATTCTCCCCCCTCCTTTTTTTTCTTTCTTTCCTTCCTATTTTTAATCCTCTTCTTTCTTTTTTCAAACATCTTCTTATCAATTTCTTTTTTAAAATTTTAATAATTTTCATCTTTACAGTCATATTCCATCACTTCATCGTATCAACCCTTATTTTGTACATATATAAGTCTTTCTTTCTTTAAAATTTTAGGAGGCACTTTCTTCTAACAGACCAAAATACACCCAAAATGTAGTGTATGGCACTGATCTATGCACCAGCCTGATCATATTTGATCACATTGTGTTTATTTTGTTTTGTTCTGTTTTTGTTTGTTTCTATCTTTCTCTTTTTCTTTTTTTTTCTCTTTCTTTTTTCTTTCTCTCCCTTTCTTTTCCCCTGGTTTCAGGTCTTTTCTGATTTGATTAGAGTATATTTTCTGGGGACGTTGTTACCCCGTTAGCATTTTGTTCTCTCATTCATCTATTCTCCTCTGGACAAAATGACAAGACGGAAAAAATCACCTCAACAAGAAGAACAAGAGGTAGTACCATCTGCCAGGGACCTACTCAATACAGACATTAGTGCAATGTCGGACCTAGAGTTCAGAATCATGACTTTAAAGACACTAGCTGGGCTTGAAAAAAGCATGGAAGTTATTAGAGAAATCCTTCCTGGAGAAATAAAAGAACTAAAATCTAACCAAGTCAAAATCAAAAAGGCTATTAATGAGGTGCAATAAAAAATGGAGGCACTAACTGCTAGGATAAATGAGGCAGAAGAGAGAATCAGCGATATAGAAGACCAAATGATGGAAAATACAGAGGCTGAGAAAAAGAGAGATAAACAACTACTGGATCACGAAGGCAGAATTCCAGAGATAAGCGATACCATAAGATGGAACAACACTAGAATAACTGGGATCCCAGAAGAAGAAGAAAGGGAGAGAGGGGCAGAAGGTATATTGGAGCAAATTATAGCAGAGAACTTCCCTAATGTGGGAAAGCAAACAGGCATCAAAATCCAGGAGGCACAGAGAACCCCTCTCAAAATCAATAAAAATAGGTCAACACCCCGACATCTAATAGTAAAACTTACGAGTCTCAGAGACAAAGAGAAAATCCTAAAAGCAGCTCGGGAGAAGAGATATGTAAACTATAATGGTAGAAACATTAGATTGGCAACAGACCTCTCCACAGAGACCTGGCAGGCCAGAAAGGACTGGCATAATATATTCAGAGCACTAAACGAGAAAAATATGCAGCCAAGAATACTATATCCAGCTAAGCTGTCATTGAAAATAGAAGGAGAGATAAAAAGCTTACAGGACAAACAAAAACTAAAGGAATTTGCAAACATGAAACCAGCCCTCCGAGAAATATTGAAAGGGGTCCTCTAAGGAAACAGAGAGCCTAAAAGCAGTATGGACCAGAAAGGAATACAGACAATATACAGTAACAGTCACTTTACACGCAATACAATGGCACTAAATTCATATCTTTCAATAGTTACCCTGAATGTAAATGGGCTAAATGCCCCAATCAAAAGACACAGGCTATCAGATTGGATTAAAAAACAAGACCCATCGATATACTGTCTGCAAGAGACTCATTTTAGACCCAAAGACAACCCCACATTCAAAGTGAAGGGGTGGAAAAGCATTTACCATGCTAATGGAAACCAAAAGAAAGCTGGGGTGGCAATCCTTATATCAGACAAACTAGATTTTAAAACAAAGACTGTAAAAAGAGATGAGGAAGGACACTATATCCTACTTAAAGAGTCTATCCAACAAGAAGATCTAACAATTGTAAATATCTATGCCCCTAACATGGGAGCAGCCAATTATATAAGGCAATTAATAACAAAAGCAAAGAAACACATTGACAACAATACAATAATACTGGGGGACTTTAACACCCCCCTGATTGAAATGAACAGATCATCTAAGCAAAAGATCAACAAGGAAATAAAGACCTTAAATGACACACTGGACCAAATGGACTTCACAGACATATTCAGAACATTCCATCCCAAAGCAATGGAATACACATTCTTCTCTAGTGCCCATGGAACATTCTCCAGAATAGATCACATCCTAGGTCACAAATCAGGTCTCAACCGGTACCAAAAGATTGGGATCATTCCCTGCATATTTTCAGACCACAGTGCATTGAAACTAGAACTCAATCACAAGAGGAAAGTCGGAAAGAACTCAAATACATGGAGGCTAAAGAGCATCCTACTAAGGAATGAATGGGTCAACCAGGAAATTAAAGAAGAATTTAAAAAATTCCTGGAAACCAATGAAAATGAAAACACAACTGTTCAAAATCTTTGGGATGCAGCAAAGGCAGTCCTGAGAGGAAAGTATATAGCAATACAAGCCTTTCTCAAGAAACAAGAAAGGTCTCAAATACACAACCTAACCCTACACCTAAAGGAGCTAGAGAAAAAAACAGCAAATAAAGCCTAAACCCAGCAGGAGAAGAGAAATAATAAAGATCAGAGCAGAAATCAATGAAATAGAAACCAAAAGAACAATAGAATGGATCAACGAAACTAGGAGCTGGTTCTTTGAAAGAATTAACAAGATTGATAAACCCCTGGCCAGACTGATCAAAAAGAAAAGAGAAATGACCCAAATCAACAAAATCATGAATGAAAGGGAGAGATCACAACCAACACCAAAGAAATACAAACAATTATAAGAACATATTATGAGCAATTCTATGCCAGCAAATTAGATAACCCGGAAGAAAGGGATGCATTCCTAGAGATGTATCAACTACCAAAATTGAACCAGGAAGAAATAGAAAACCTGAACAGACCTATAACCACTAAGGAAATTGAAGCAGTCATCAAAAATCTCCCAACAAACAAAAGCCCAGGGCCAGATGGCTTCCCAGGGGAATTCTACCAAACATTTCAAGAAGAATTAATACCTATTCTCCTGAAACTGTTCCAAAAACCAGAAATGGAAGGAAAACTTCCAAACTCATTTTATGAGGCCACCATTACCTTGATCCCAAAACCAGACAAAGACCTCATCAAAAAGGAGCATTACAGACCAATATCCTTGATGAACATGGATGCAAAAATTCTCACCAAAATACTAGCCAATAGGATCCAACAGTACATTAAAAGGATTATTCACCATGACCAAGTGGGATTTATCCCTGGGCTGCAAGGTTGGCTCAATATCCACAAATAAATCAATGTGATACAATATATTAACAAAAGAAAGAACAAGAATCCTATGATCCTCTCAACAGATGCAGAAAAGCATTTGACAAAGTACAGCATCCTTTCTTGATCAAAACTCTTCAGAGTCTCGGGATAGAGGGTACCTACCTCAATATCATAAAAGCCATCTATGAAAAACCTACAGCGAATATCATTCTCAATGTGGAAAAACTGAGAGCTTTCCCCCTAAGGTCAGGAACGCGGCAGGGATGTCCACTCTCACCACTGCTATTCAACATAGTATTAGAAGTCCTAGCCACAGCAATCAGACAACAAAAAGAAATCAAAGGCATCCAAATCGGCAAGGAGAAAGTCAAACTCTCACTCTTTGCAAATGATATGATACTTTATGTGGAAAATCCAGATGACTCCACCCCAAAACTGCTAGAACTCATAGAGGAATTCAGTAAATTGGCAGGATATAAAATCAATGCACAGAAATTAGTGGCATTCCTATACACCAACAACAAGACAGAAGAGAGAGAAATTAAGGAGTCGATCCCATTTACAATCGCACCCCAAACCATAAGATACTTAGGAATAAATCTAAGCAAAGAGGCAAAGGATCTGGACTCAGAAAAGTATTAAATACTCATGAAAGAAATTGAGGAAGACACAAAGAAATAGAAAAACGTTCCATGCTCATGGATTGGAAGAACAAACATTGTGAAGATGTCAATGCTACCTAGAGCAATCTACACATTCAGTGCAATCCCCATCAAAATACCATCCACTTTTTTCAAAGAAATAGAACAAATAATCCTAAAATTTGTATGGAACCAGAAGAGACCCTGAATAGCCAGAGGAATGTTGAAAAAGAAAAGCAAAGCTGGCGGCATCACAATTCCGGACTTCCAGCTCTATTACAAAGCTGTCATCATCAAGACAGTATGGTACTGGCACAAAAACAGACACATAGTTTAATGGAACAGAATCGAGAGCCCAGAAATGGACCCTCAACTCTATGGTCAACTTGTCTTTGACAAAGCAGGAAAGAATGTCCAATGGAAAAAAGACAGTCTCTTCCACAAATGGTGTTGGGAACATTGGACAGCCACATGCAGAAGAATGAAACTGGACCATTTCCTTACACCACACACAAAAATAGACTCCAAATGGTTGAAAGACCTAAACGTGAGACAGGAGTCCATCAAAATCCTAAAGGAGAACATAGGCAGCAACCTCTTCGACCTCACCCACAGCAACTTCTTCCTAGAAACATCGCCAAAGCAAAGGGAAGAAAGGGCAAAAATGAACTATTGGGATTTCATCAAGATTAAAAGCTTTTGCACAGCAAAAGAAACAGTCCACAAAACCAAAAGACAACCGACAGAATGGGAGAAAATATTTGCAAATGACATATCAGATAAAGGGCTAGTATCCAAAATCTATAAAGAACTTATCAAACTCAACACCCAAAGAACAAATAAGCCAATCAAGAAATGGGCAGAAGACATGAACAGACATTTTTCCAAGGAAGACATCCCAATGGCCAACAGACACATGAAAAAGTGCTCAACATCGCTCGGCATCAGGGAAATCCAAATCAAAACCTCCATGAGATACCACCTCACACCCATCAGAATGGCTAAAATTAACAAGTCAGGGAACGACAGATGTTGGCGGGGATGTGGAGAAAGGGGAACCCTCCTACACTGTTGGTGGAAATGCAAGCTGGTGCAACCACTCTGGAAAACAGTATGGAGGTTCCTCAAACAGTTGAAAATAGAGCTACCATACGATCCAGCAATTGCACTACTGGGTATTTACCCCAAAGATACAAAGGTAGTGATCCGAAGGGATACATGCACCCCAATGTTTATAGCAGCAACGTCCACAATAGCCAAAGTGTGGAAAGAGCCAAGATGTCCATCGACAGATGAATGGATAATGAAGGTGTGGTATATATACACAATGGAATATTATGCAGCCATCAAAAGAATGAGATCTTGCCATTTGCAACGACGTGGATGGAACTGGAGGGTGTTATGCTGAGTGAAATAAGTCAATCAGAGAAAGATATGTATCATATGACCTCACTGATATGAGGCATTCTTAATCTCAGGAAACAAACTGAGGGTTGCTGCAGTGGTGGGGGGTGGGAGGGATTGGGTGGCTGGGTGATAGACATTGGGGAGGGTATGTGCTATGGTGAGCACTGTGAATTGTACAAGACTGATGAATCACGGATCTGTACTTCTGAAACAAATAATGCAATATATGTTAAGAAAAAAAAAAGAAGAAGAAGATAGCAGGAGGGGAAGAATGAAGGGGAGTAAGTCGGACGGGGAGACGAACCATGAGAGACGGTGGACTCTGAGAAACAAACTGAGGGTTCTAGAGGGGAGGGAGGTGGGGGGATGGGTTAGCCTGGTGATAGGTATTAAGGAGGGCACGTTCTGCGTGGAGCACTGGGTGTTATGCACAAACAATGAATCATGGAACACTACATCAAAAACTAATGATGTAAAGTATGGTGATTAACATAACAATAAAAAATTATTTTAAAAAAAGATAAAAAGCTTTTGCACAGCAAAAGAAACAGTCCACAAAACCAAAAGACAACTGACAGAATGGGAGAAAATATTTGCAAATGACATATCAGATAAAGAGCTAGTATCCAAAATCTATAAAGAACTTATCAAAATCAACACCCAAAGAACAAATGATCCAATCAAGAAATGGGCAGAAGACATGAACAGATATTTTTCCAAAGAAGACATCCAAATGGCCAACAGACATATGAAAAAGAGCTCAACATCGCTTGGCATCAGAGAAATCCAAATCAAAACCTCAATGAGATACCACCTCACACCCGTCAGAATGGCTAAAATTAACAAGTCAGGGAACGACAGATGTTGGCGGGGATGTGGAGAAAGGGGAACCCTCCTACACTGTTGGTGGGAATGCAAGCTGGTGCAACCACTCTGGAAAACAGTATGGAGGTTCCTCAAACAGTTGATAATAGAGCTACCGTTCGATCCAGCAATTGCACTACTGAGTATTTACCACAAAGATACAAATGTAGGGACCCGAAGGGGTACGTGTACCCGAATGTTTATAGCAGCAATGTCCACAATAGCCAAACTGTGGAAAGAGCCAAGATGCCCATCGACAGATGAATGGATAAAGAAGAGGTGGTAGATATACACAATGGAATATTATGCAGCCATCAAAAGGTTTGAGATCTTGCCATTGGCAACGACGTGGATGGAACTGGAGGGTGTTATGCTGAGTGAAATAAGTCAATCAGAGAAAGACATGTATCACATGAGCTCACTGATATGAGGAATTCTTAATCTCAGGAAACAAACTGAGGGTTGCTGCAGTGGTGGGGGGTGGGAGGGATGGGGTGGCTGGGTGATAGACATTGGGGAGGGTATGTGCTATGGTGAGCGCTGTGAATTGTGCAAGACTGTTGAATCACAGATCTGTACCTCTGAAACAAATAATGCAATATATGTTAAGAAAAAAAAAAGAAGATAGCAGGAGGGGAAGAATGAAGGGGGGGAAAACGGAGGGGGAGACGAACCATGAGAGACGATGGACTCTGAAAAACAAACTGAGGGTTCTAGAGGGGAGGGGGGTGGGGGGATGGGTTAGCCTGGTATTGGGTATTAAAGAGGGCACGTTCTGCGTGGAGCACTGGGTATTATGCACAAACAATGAATCATGGAACACTACATCAAAAACTAATGATGTAATGTATGGTGATTAACATAACTAAAAAATTAAAAAAAAAACTTACATAAGGTTATGGCTTGGGGGCATGGCAGAGCCAGCACTCACCCTCACAACTGTTTTCTTCTTAAAACAGATGTCATCCAGGAAAGTAGAGGTTGGATGGATTTTAGCAAAGAGGACAGAGTGTATTGAAAGCACTTAGAGAGTCAGCCCTGCATCCACCCAAGCGCTTGGTGGATTGTGAAACATTAATAGGGGAAACTTGTCGGTATTCATTATTCCTACTGCATTATTCTTAGAGTCACATCTTCCCCATGGGGCATTTGAAGTTCTCCAAGCACCCATGTGGGCATGGGGGCGAATTCCACTATGAAAGCAATGCACCTTGCTGCTTCCTAAGCTCTCACGCATGCAGGAATTACCCCCGGAGATCTTGATAGAGCACAAATTCTAAGTCTGGAGTGAGACCTGAGAGTCTGCATTTCTCATAAGCCCTCGTGGTCTAGTCTACTGGTTCAATGCCACGATTTGAATAGCAAGGCATTAAAGTCCTCAGACTCCATGGAGTAAGAGATCTTTTCCCAACTTTTCCGATGCAGAGAGCCCTACTCAGCTCTAAATCAAGGTGTAATGTGTGAGGCTGGTGCGCGGTCTCCCTGCCTCAGTGGAAAATGAGCAGAACCAAGAAGGCCTGGGATCACTGCAGAAGCTTCAGCTCTGAGGGGGAGGGGCAGGTGGGGAAGCTGCTGGCTCATAAATTCCCACCAGCAATTAGCCGGAAGGAAGCTGGTCTGAGGAGTCATTAACATTTACAAGTCGCCCCAATAGTCCTCCCCACACTCACTGGAGGGCACCACAAAGTACATGTTATTGAGCCTAATGAAAAAGCCTATAAAATGTGCAGTTAAATTGCACTTCCTTGGGGAGTGGTAGCTTATTTGGGGATGGGAGTCTACCTCCGCTTGGTGGTGGCCTTTTTGCTTAGTTATTTGGTTGTTCTCCTGGCTCTGGCCACCGAGGTGCTGGGCTAGTACCTATTGAGCAGGTAAGGGGCATCAGGCTCTCCGTGGGGTCATCTCATTTTATCCTCGTTCCTTCCCAGACTCCCAGAGAAGAATGCTGAACCTCAGACGAGGAGTTGATGACTCAGATTCAACCCCAGGTTTCCAGACTCCAATTCCCAGGCTGAACATGGACTGTGAGGGGTGGCAGAGGGATATCTGTGTACTGAAATTGTATACCAAGTTGTAGGTGCATGGGTGCATGCGAATAGGCTTTCGTGTGTGAAGAGAACAACTATATAGTTCATCAGATTCTCAAAGGCACCTGTGATTCCCTCAAAAGGTAAGTGCTCTCTAGCTGGATGGTTCAACTGGAGAAGCATCATCCTGAGCAGTGGTTCTCAGTCTTTCTTCGTGAGAGGTCCAGCCTTTTAATGCCAAATTTTCCAACCACTCCCTCAAAAGATAGTTGGGATTTCAGAGTGTATTCCTTGAGAAAACATATCATGAACTCAATTCAGGCCTTCTTTCAAGTGAATTTGTGCTTTAATCACGATAGAAGCATCTGCAGGCACTTGGTAAATAAGAGTACATGGATGTGGCAAATATTGTTTCTTTTCTTCTCCCTTTATTCTCAACTGGTATGTGGCAGGGCTGAGTCTAAGTGATGGAGATCCCGGTCCCTAATCAAAGCTCATGCCCTGCTATCATATGCTAACAACGAGCAGCTGCAGGACTTCTCTGTTAATCATGGAAGGTAGCTCATGACAGGGATAAAGAGCACCAGCTATGTGTGGAGCCAGACAGACCTGCGTGCAAAATACAGTTGTGTAACCATTGGCCAATCACCTCAGTTTACCAATCTATAAAATGGGGATAAAAATAGTACCTACTTCCTAAGGGGTCTTGTAAGGATTAAAGAGATGATGATGTGCACACAGCATGGCTCCCATAAATTGAGCACTGTCCAGGGGCTGGCCACATCCTATCATCTCCTTTCATCTTGAGGTTTTGAATGTTTATGTACCTTGTTCAACATCCCTTGTGGTTTGAATTGGGTCTGTCTAGAATCCAAAACCATGGCCGGGGGGTGGGGGTTGGTTCACTCTCTCAATGATCTCTTTATGTGCTCAATGCCACCATAGAGCCATGCACACATAGGTGTTTGATAGATATGTGTTCACTTAAATCAGTCTAAGTTCTAACCCAATATACATATTTGGAAATGAAACCTCATGAATCAGCTGGAGGCGCTCTCGGCACATTGGCTTGAGGTATACACCGGCACTACTGGGAAACAACGTGCTGTTGTCAAAACAAGGCTTGTTGACAGGCATGATAGAAAAGAATCTGAGGATGGCATCAGATAATGCAGACCCTTGTTTTGACTGATAACATGGCCATGATTTCACCTCTCTGAGCTCAGCTATAAAGTAAGTGTCCATAGCTACCTCGTCTACCTTTCAGAGTTGGCCATAAGGAGTGAGTGAGATCACTTCAATGAAACTGTCTGCCATTGTGGGTACAGTTTTCCCATCACTGGTATTACAGATATAGTGACAGGCGGAAAAATTCCAAGGGAACTCCAAAACAATTGTTTTGGAGGAAAGTTGCATTTAAAAAGACAGGACAAGAAGGAACCAGGACTGGGCGCCTGGGTGGCTCAGTCGTTAAGCGTCTGCCTTCGGCTCAGGTCATGATCCCAGGGTCCTGGGATCGAGTCCCACATCGGGCTCCCTGCTCGGCGGGAGGCCTCCTTCTCCCTCTCCCACTCCCCCTGCTTGTGTTCCTGCTCTCGCTGTCTCTCTCTGTCAAATAAATAAATAAAATCTTTAAAAAAAAAAAAAAAAAAAGAAGGAACCAGGACTATGGAAAGAGTCATTGTCTTCAATGGAAATCTAAAATTAACATTCCTGGTCTTAAGGAGGGGGAAAAAAAGAGGGTAGCTAAAATTCATGACCTCCCCAAATCTATCTTGTAGAAAGAGTTAAAAGTGATTTCAATAAGATATTTACCAACATTTAAACTTTACTCCCTAAACTGACCCCGTTTTCCTGAGAACATCTGTGGCCTAGTAGCACGGGACAGGAGGAGTCCCAATACATAGACAACCTGTCTAAAAGGACCTGTAAAACTCGGAAGGCCCCATCAGAAGCCCATTCAAAAAGCTCTGAATCAGATTTGTGCAGCTCAAGAGGTGGCAGAGATCAGTAAATGATTTCCGACAGAAAAAGAGCAAAATCTGCGAGTCTGCCTTTTCAAGCTGCCCGAGCAAAACCACCAGCAGTGCTCATCACAGCTGGAGAACTGTTTCCAGAAAGGAGTAGGGAGGTGAACTCAAGCCAGGGTCAGCCTCTCGGCACACCCACTGCCATCCCCAAAGCTGGCCAGGCCACCAGCTTTAGTCACCAGGCTGCAAAGATTGCAAGTGGCCCTTTCCTCGGGAAACTTCTCAAGCGCTAACAAAACAATGCCCTGTCTGGAGCTCATGGAATAAGCCACTGGCTTTCCCGGTAATCCGTGTTCTAAGCCGTGTGAGGGATCACAGCAAGCAGATCTGTACCCCACCCATTCCTCTGTTTTCCGAGCAGAGCTCTCCTTGGAATTAAAAAAGCTATAATTAACGTGCCTTATTTAGGCATGCCATAATTAGTCACCAATTCAGCGTGCCATCAAATGTAATCCAAATATAAACACCAAGGCTGCAGGTGCCAATCCCCTGGTGAGCTCTGGGAGCTAGTGAGCCCTACCTGTCTTTCTCAGAGAACCTCCTCACTGTCACCACCCAGTGACTCACTGGTGAGGCACAGATGGTTCCAGCCATCGAGAGTGAGCCCCAGGGCAGTCTTTCTCCCCAGACATTTCGAAGCCTCAGGAGGTAGACTTCCAGGGAGCAGATTTTGTCCCATCACCACATAAAGAAACTTGAGGTGAAAGCAGCTTCTTTAGTCAACACTTCAAGGGGAATAGTTTGACTTCATGATTAAATACAAGCTTTGGAGCCACTTTTAATCCATTCGACAAATGTTTACGAAGCTCCCGCTGCGTGCAGGACAGTGGGGATTCATAAGGAATAAAACAGGATAATCTGCTAGAAGCTCCATGAGAGAGAAACTGGGCACTCATGCTGTGTGATCTTGGGTAGACGAGGTGACCTCTCTGAGTCTGTTTGTTTATCAATAAAATGGGGATAATCACATTCATCTCACAGTGTTGTGGTGAAGACTGAACATGAGAAATGATGTCAACATCTAGTACTTTGCCCAGCACGAAGCAGAGCTGGGACTGGAGAGTCATTCTCTCTAGATTAGTCCAGCCCTCTGTTTACAATCTGTCCCCACTGGCGATTCTGCTGCACTTCAAAGCAGGCTTGGATAAGAGGGGGACCTGGAACTGTGGGTCAGGGTCACGTGACTGCTCTCTCCCTGTTTGGAGCTCAAGAGTTTTTCTATAGCCACAGACTGGAGTTGGCCATGTTTGTGCAGGGATTGTCTGCTTTGCAGAAGGAATACCACCATCTGACATTACTTACATGCATGGCTATTTCCTGCTGGACCCTTAGCTCTAGAAGCCTCCTCCCCTCTCCTGCTTCCCACTGATCAGGGCATTTCCTAATTCTCCACATAATTTCACCCAATCAGGATGCCTGGCTGGCTCAGTCAGAAAAGCAGGTGACTCTTGATCTCTGGGTCACAAATTCGAGCCCCACATTGTGCATTGAGATTACCTAAGTTAATTAATTAATTGGCTAATTCATTAAGTAAATGAAAGAATTTCGCCCAATGTCCAGTACATAAGGGAATCAAGTCTGGCTACAGTAATTCATTCAGTCAGCTCCAGGAGGCATCTCAACATTTATTCTCGTGGCTCCTGGGCAGTCTTTTCCTCGAGTATGTATAGTCTCCTTCCTGTGCCCAGTACGTAGCTGCTTAGCCAGTGCATTCCCCTGAAGACTTACTGAGGCACCTACTACATTAGACACTCTCAGGACTCCTTTACACACTGTACTTTATGTCCTCCTCAACACACGGCACCAGCAACGCCCAACTCAGATTCCATCCTTGGTTTCTCTGCCCACAATCATCACATCTAATCCATCAGCATGACCTTCAAAATGGGATCCCAGATCCATCCATTTCTTTCCTTGTTCATGACCACATCTGTCCAAATCACCTCTTACTCAGCCTCCCTGTTTCTATTCCTTATGATCTGTTCTCTACAGAGTGGCCAGAGAGATCTTTTTAAAAACACAAATCAGATCAGTTTACAGCCCCAGTCAAGACTCTTCAATGGCTCCCATCACACTTAGAATCAAGTTCAAACCCCTTGCTCTAAACTCGTGCCCCAGCACCCTGCTCCTCCACCCCTCTCATGACTTCTGCAACTCCAGGGTCTTTGTCTTAGCTGCTGACTTGCCTAAGAACCTCCTCCACAGTTCTCCACATGGATGGAAACATCCTGAATGTTGACTCTCAGAGAGGCTTTCTCACCAGTCTCTTCCCAGCCATTCTGTACTACATCAGCCTTTTAAATTTTGTATCTCATCGACGTCTGATAATCTCCTGTTTATTTCTTTAGATTGTCTCTCTCCTGCCTAGAATAATCTCCTGTTTATTTCTTTAGATTGTCTCTCTCCTGCCTAGAATGTAAGCTCCCTACAAAAGGTTATTTCTTTTTGTATCCTGTCTCATGGAGCAGAGTCTGGCTCATAGTAGACACTCTTTGTTGAGTGAATGAATCTTCATAACAGTTATCTGTAAAATGAGGATAAGCCCACCTGAGAGAGGTCAAGTGATTTGTGTGACACAGCCAGTGTGCCACAGAGCCTCGATTCATGCCTGAACCTTTGCTACTCTAAAGTTGGTGCTTTTCCACACTCACTGTCTTCTGTTTCATTCCTCTTTCCCTGCCTTTGCCCCCAGCAGCTAACAACATTTCAGATTTATGATAAATGCCTGAACATAGGCCTCTGCCTCTTTTTGGTTTATTTGCTGGCTTGTGGCTCACACCCAGATGTTTGTATTGTCAGCCCCAATGACTCTTCTGAATCAATAGAAAACACTCATTCAAGGAAGACCCTGCCAACATCCTTTACATTTTATCAAGAGATACCTACCACTCATCAAGCATCTGGCATTTCTGTCCATTATGCCTGTAGAAAAAAGGTGTCTACTACTCTGCAGATGAGAACATGGGTGGAAAGTTTCTCTCCTTGAGAAAGAATCAACCAAGATTGCTACCCTGGGGCTGGTTGGCCAAGCTTTCTGGAAAAGAAGCACCATGATACCTTCAAAATTCAAGATAGGACTATGAGCAATAAAGGGGCAAAGAGTTGGGGTGGGAGCATGGTGCCGTTTGCACAGAGAACTCATAAAGGGGGAAAGGGCATGCCTGGTGGAGTGCCCAGTAGCTCTGTGGAACAGGAGTGAGTGTGTGACTGGAGATATTTGGCACGTGTCTACATATGCATACTCACCTTTTAAAGTAGAAATGAACAGCACTGGACTGGGAGTCAGAACACTCACATTTTGAGCACTGTTTGATTTGCTTGCTGAAGGGCCTTGGGCAAGTCTCATAACTTCCTGTCTCAGAATCCTCCTCTCATATGATTGGGGGTCAGCACCCCAGCCCTGCTTACTCCAGACCTTTTGTGGAGACCATTCAGATCATCAGTGGAATAGGACATGTGCAAGGGAAAGTAATTATTATTGTGGTTCTTATACTAATGGATCCCATTCTGCAATTCAGCTTACAGGATATAATGATGGGGGCAGGGCAGACAGAGATGGGGACCTTCGAGTTTCCATCTCCATCTTTCCATCTATGCCTTTCATCATTCAGCTCACCCCCTCTACTCCTTAGTACTAAAAGCCCCCCATACCCCATGCTCTGCCCCACCCATTCTGCCAACTTCCCTCAAACTCTTCACTTATCCAAAATCCAGCTCTTGAAATCATACCCTATGGTATGATTTCCCCCTTGGGGAAAGAAGTCCAGCCCCTGCCTCATTCCAATATGGAAGCATTGAAAGAGGCTCTGCTGCTGAAGAGGGTTTACCCTAAAGGTGACACCAAATCAAATATATCTTCCTCAGTGATCACAAAACTAACCCATTCTACAAGACCAAGGCTGACATCTCTGGAGGCCAATAGGCAAGGGCCATGGGCATGACGATCTCATCACCATAGGAATTAGGCTTATGATGGACAGAAATCCAGCCTTACATTTGGGTGATTTTCTTGGCACCATATTTCATGGCCCTAAAGTCATTTGGTTAAGAAAGGACAGAGGATTACGTTATTCACATTGATATGAAACTAATAACAGTACCATGCCTGCCCTGACTACCACAATTGAACTTCTATGGGAGGCCTGAGTGTTCATAGCTCTGGGCCATATGCATATGAGTTTGTGAAGCCATTTGAACAACTGGTCTTCGAGGGGACCAAAACCCTATTCAGGGGATATATTAAGCCTATCTGCAAAGGGGATACCCCATAAAGGGCTGTGGAAGCACTGTTTTGTGTGGGTCTCAGCCTACCGATAGTGATGTTGTCAACTAGACATGCCTGGGGGCACTCACCTGAGCCCAAGGTGAGCCCCCACAGACATTTTCCCAACCAGAACCAGTGTTCTGGCTGGATGGCCCGTGTGGTTCTTACTATGATTGCAAGACATACCTCAGCAATAACCATCAGGGAACTTTGAAAAGATAGGTTTATTACTCACAAGGGCTAGAGGGTACACGCCACACCTGGGGCCACACAGCAAGGCTGAAGAGAGAAAGAGAGCTTGGACCAAGGGTTCTGCCTTTATTGGGGTCAAGGGAAGGTGCCTAGGGTTGCATGGTTTCACGTTTTACTAGTGACTTTAAAACAGAAGAGCAGGAATTAAAGCACTGGAAGGGAAAAGCAAGCCGTCTATGGGTTCATTATGTTGGCCACCCAGGCCCTTTTAAAAGGGGAACTTCATGGGTGGGGCAGCCTAGCTCTTTATCTACTTGAGTAGCTGGGGAAGTAATGGATGCTTTTGAAATGGATGCTTTGGCAATCAAAAGCTTGATGTCAGGCACTTACATTACAATCAAAAATGCTAATTGTCAGGCGCTAACACTACCAGCACACTGTACTCAGCTCAATTCAACACACATTTATTGAGCACCTGCTAGATGTGGCTAGATGCCAGGAGGATGTTCTTAGAGCTTTAAGGCCAAGTCTTGGTTCTGTTGTTTGTTACCGATCATGCAGGATCACGATCATGTGGGTGACTTCACTTCTGCAAGCCTCAGTTTCTTCATCTGTAAAATTAGGAAACCTAGTAAAATTTAACTTGTGGGGCTTAGATGGTGTTTCAATAAAAATGCCTATAAAAGTGACTGCAAATAAAGGTACTAGTAAACTGTGAAATAACCCCCTAGATGTCAGCATTGTGAGCAGGCTGTGTGTACTAGGAGGGGAGAAGAAAGATGGTGTCCTTCTCCACCAGTTGGAATGAGGACCCTGCATGTCTTGAGGAACCTCCTTGATTTCGGTAAAATGAAATGCTTGGGGGGCTATGTGACAGGCAGTAGTGAAGATAATCACAAACTCTGGGGCCACACTGGCTGATACTTCACCACGACTTGCTGGGTGACCCTGGGTGAGTCACTTACTCTGCCTGAGCCTGAGGTTTCTTACCTGTCCAACAGTGTTGGGAAGATGCAATAAGTTAATATATGTAAACTACCTAGAACAGTGCCTGCCACAGGCAAGGTCTGCATGTGTGGTTGCTATTTGTTATCACTTAGACATTTAAAAGGCAGGTTGCTCCCAACTTGGAAAGGTCTTGGAAGAGAGGCCTTCCCTACCGATTCTATTTGATGTTGTGCTGACTCACTACCCATTCCTTGGGTTGTGAGATAAAATACAGCATGCTCAGTGAAATCTGATTGCACACAAATAATGAATCATTTTTAGTACAAGTATATCCCATGCAATATTTGGGACATACATATCCTGAAAAAATTTATTCGTTGTCTTTCTGAAATTCAAATTTAACTGAGTGTCCTGTTTTTTCATTCACTCAGTCTAACAACCCTCCCAACTGTTACCCTGTTAGATAATTCCAGGCAGTGGAAAGTACTATGAAAGTGTCATTTTTATGGTACCTATCATCATGTCTTCCTCCCTAGAATGTACACTCCACGAGAACAGGATCTTGTCTGTGTTATTTCTATCTGTATTCCCAGGGATTGGCAGCGTACCTGGCCCGTGGCAGGAACTTAACACAAAGGTGTTTCTATGACTGAGCAAGAGGAAACTTGCAGGTCAAGGGAGAGACCCTTGGAAGAACCCAACTTCCTGCTCTTCTGGTCTTTCTCAAATGCAACTTTAACAAATCTTTCCAAGAGGCATTCCCAGCCTCATCCCTAGGTCTGAGCACTTTGTGTTTGCCCTCTGGGGACCCTAATCCTTCTCGGAGCTTAGACTTCGATCCAGGCTTCAGCATGGGGTTAGGAGACACGTTATATTTTTCCTCTGAACTGTGAGCAATCAATTCTCTGCATTCCAATTCTGTCACCGTCCTGGGCTCCACAGACTACAAGAAATGGACTTGCCTTATGCTAATGGCATTTCATTTATCATTATGGTGCCGAATGAAGGGAGACCATTAAGCTGAGCGTGATGTTTTATTAGTGTGTTTTTCTGAGGTCTGTGACTCCGCAGAACACAATGAACAAAAATGACCTAAATTTCGCTTCTTGAGACGTATTCAGGCTATACATGCTCGGCTGCCCAAGCCTGACGCTGCCTTTGATAAATAGCTTCAGACTTCAGGTCTTTCCTTCTAGAGCATTAGTGCAGGAGTGGCTTTGGTTTCATTTAATTTGAATTTTTTGCATTTAGTAATAACTCTGGTCTCTCATAAAATGAACATCACTCCGCTCTTCTTGACTTCTAGTTTGAGACAATTAGAGACTTTAGGGACTTTGGCACCAGCATGTCTACCCTATGCCTGAAATTGACAATGTTTGCCACAGTGTTAAAAATGGTGTTTCTGAGCGTAGTTGAAATTGTTCATAGCCCTTTCTGATTCAAAGTGTCATATTTGCTGTGTCTGATGTACTGCATTTAAACAGAAATGGCTCTCTCTTGGCTTTGGAATTGAGTTTTAAATTGAACGGGTAGTCAAGCGGCACTGTGATAGGTTGTAGGCAAACACTGGTGTGGAAGGCCTGATGGGGAGTGGAGGAAGGTCCCACTGCCTTGCTTCCTGCACTGGGCATTAGGAGAACCTAACGATCTACATAAAACTGAGCTACTTTGGCCTCATGCTCCTGTAACATAGTTTTTAAAAGAAGAAAAGGAAAGACAGGGGCGGTAACATAAATGGGCTTGCCCATGAGCCCCTGAACAGTTTTCATGGTCCCTTCAAAAGGGACAGCTTGTAAGAACTGTATCTCAGGCCTTCCTCTCTTGCTGGCAACAGGAGAGGATCTGCAGCTTTGCGCACAACCGTATTTTGATGATGTAAATACGGCTTTACAGATTCCAGCAGTTAGTTTCAAAATACGCAGAGGCTTTTTTTCCCCCCTTTACTAGTCAATAACTCATCAGGGGAAAAAAGCTATATGCATACAGTGTTAATTAACAACATTATCAATACTAGCAAGAAGAAACTGGAAGCAAGCTGTATGTGTAATGTGTAATGTGTAGCATTCTGGAAATTGCTAAGTAAATTATGGTGTGTGGACTCTGATGAAAGATAATGCATTCATTGAAATGATAATTAGAAAGACTTGGATACATGGAAAATGTTTCAGCTAAAGTATCAAATGAGAGAAAAATTACTGAATTATACAAACGTCGGGATTGCAACTATATCAGCCTAACTAGGTAGATGAATACAAACTGGAAGAGGAGGCAAAAATGAAAATAATAGTTGTATAGAATTAGTTGGATTAAAGATAATTAATTACTTTCATTTGAAATTGGTTTTTAAAGCCAAAAGTTCTTTTTAAAAGAATGGTTTTTTAAAAAGCGATGGCAGAAACATGCTATCAGTTTAGATCTTTGAATCTAGAGTCTACTCCTTTGTTCATCCTGGAGCTCATTATGAAGGTAATATCCAGCTTGTAGAATCATTTAAATTCTCCAAATACTTATAAGGATGAAGTTGAAACTATTCAGAGAGACTTCCAAAAAGGAAAAAAAAAAAAAGTCATCCTCTTTTAGGATGAGAAGCTCTCAGATATCACCAAGGATATGCTCCTTGTATTACCAGTGGGAGAGCTCCAGCTCAGAAGGATTGGAGACTTGGTCAGGACCACACAGAGGGTAGCAGGGCTAAGACTAGACCGGGCAGCCCTGGGTACAGCACAGACCTAGTACGTGAGTCACAGAGACCTCCCTCTGGTGGGGGATTACAATAAAGTTCCTATAGCCCATGGACAGAGCCAGACAAGACTCAAGTTCAGCCCCTAATGCCTTCCCAGCCAGCAAACACACTAACTGGACCACTGTGCTGGGCCGCCCTGCCTGGGTAGGAGGACGGACAGTGTTCCCTTGCCTTTCCTATGTGTGTCCAGTGGTCCTTTCTCTTCCCTGTTCAAGTCAAGGTTGCCTGTCTGTCCCCTTTTCTTGGCTCTGCCCTTGACCCACGGCTGAGTCCTAAAGGTCAGCAGTCTGCTCAATCCCCAGGAAGCTTTCCCTCTTGTTTGACAAAGTGCTGTCCTCACAGCTACTGGACTCTAGCAGAATGGGCAGGGACTTCTCTTGGGGATAGCCACTCTTTACCATCAAGAAATTCTAGCTCAAGCCCTGGGGCCTCACGGGGTCTCTGGAGAACAGAGTGGTCCTGATGTCCTAGATGTCATTGCTGGCATCTGCTTCTAAGTCAAGGACTAGAACATCAGCGCTCAGAAGACCTGGTGCCCATTTGCCTTTCAGCCCAGCTCTGGATTAAAAATGTCCTTCCTGGCATGCTTCACGCTTTGTGCTCCGTGGCGCTCCTTATTCTGGAGTACAACGGAACTGCTCAACTAGATATGTAGAAAGCAGAAGTTCAGGTTTACCGAAAGCTTTTTATTACTGCTAACACGGGAAGAGGCAACACTGTTCCCCACCCGCTCTGGAACTTAGGACAACTTACCTAACCTCTAAATCTCAGTTTTCTTATCTGTAAAAAAATGAGGATAATGATGGGACCTCCCCCCCCCTCAACCAGTCACTAGGAGAATTTGATGAGAGAAGACATATAAAATTGTGGGACAGTGCCTGGCATATGGTCAACATTCACTGTGAGTTAGCTATTCTATATATCCTAATCTTGTCCACGAAACAGGAATTTTAACACCTGTCTTCACCACCACCTTTAATGGTTGTGACTGACAAATAACTTCTAGAGCTGAGCCTGTTTCATCAAGTGTGGAGCACTGTGCAATCCCAGGGACATGAGTGTCACAGTCTTGGGTCATAGGGGCTCTTAGCACCAAGCAGCTCCCCCACTAGGACCGCTACCCCACATCAGAGATGAGGACTCTGAGGCTAGTGGGCCAGTGTGTTGATGGGACATGCCCAAGATCACCAAGCTAATTAGTGACAGGACCCCTTTTATTTATTTATTTATTATTTATTTATTTATTTTAGGACTTGTTTTAAAACCAGATTTGTCCAACTGTAAAGCCCATATTCTTAACCACTATTTCATAACACCTTTATGCCATCGGTCAAAAAATCAATTTTGCCATATATTACATGAAAAACATGTCAGTTATACTAAATGTCTATCAAATCCGGAGTATATAAGGCAAATTTTTTCTTTTTCTTTAATATGTGAAATTTTTGGTTTTTGTTTTGTCTTACTTGATTTGTCGCTGTTTGACCTCTTTATTCTGAAATAGAGCATGAGTGAAAAGATGAAGATGGTGTGGGGGGATCCTTCCAGATCACAGAAGGCCCTCGTTGCTTAGACCTTCTGTGCCTGATGAATACTGCCAACGCTTTAATCAGGATTCTAAGACCCAGAGAGGCTGTGGCTCCATATCTCCTTTGAGGAAGGGCTTGGTATTAAAGAATGCTTGTAGCCCATTTGACCGAGTTGTCTTGCCCTGGTGGGTCAGAAGCTACTCTATCTTAAACTCTTCTTCCCTTAGTCCTGTCACAGTGAACTGCCATCTCTGTCTATTGCATTCAGAGCCAACCTGTCAGTCATTCTGGATTCAGACTTAAAGATCCTATTAATGAAAATGTTATTTTAAGAACTGGAACGAGGAGAATAACATATGCTTGCATTAATGGGAGAAAACAATAGCAATTGCTTCTGTATATTATGGTTGGGTCTCAGATTCAATGAACTCTGGAATGAGATGGAAAATATAATAAGCATGATTCTGAAAATTGAATAATCAGCATTCCATGTGGTTCCAACTGTAATGGATGGAAAAACATAAGCAAAATAGAAGGACTGTTTGCTCATAAGCTTTTCTGAGACTGTCACTCTGAAGGTGGACTTATCTCTTCGAACAATGGCCCATTGTACTGTGGGAGAGGCAACACAACTTCCATAGTTGAAGTCTCACATTTTAAGTTAAATTTTGAAAAAAAAAAAATCCAGACACTTTTAAATTTATAGAATTAATCTTCTGTCTTTCCTCCAATAACAAGTAAATTAAATCTGCAAAATTATGTTCAGTATATTATTTTCAACTGTGTGTTTATTGTTTAAAGATACGTGTCTTCAGTTTCTTCTGTTCCCTTTTGAAACTCAAGTCCATTTCAAATCTTTTGTTAATAAGCCATTTAGTTCTCAGAGAATGGTTTCTTTGTGTTGGTAATTAAGTGTTTTATTTACATAAAGGAAACAGCGAAATACAATCTCTTCCAAAAAGAACATTCTAAAACATTCCACTGAATGCAAAAGCATGACCCTGCAGTGTCAGAATTTCTTCTGGTGATGCCAACAAAAATCCTTGAGCAATTTTACAAGGAACTAAAAAAAAAGCCTGATTCCTCTAAATGATATGGCCCTTTAGGTGTGATCGTCGAGGAAATATTGAAACAATTCAGTAGTAATTGTGTAGGTAAATATACAGGAACTATAAGTGTATTATTTGACACTTTAGCACTAGATCTTGTTACTATGGCATGAGTTTGCTTCCTTGGCTGCAAATACCTTCAGGGCAAGGGTTTTTCTCTGCACATTTGATAGAGTTACAGATGTGAACTTTTTCCTAAGGTGAAAAATAGACATTAGTTACTATTCCAACAAACATGTACGGGTTCCCCCTGACCATGTGACAGGCACTCTTTCAAGAGCTGCAGAAGTCTTCTAAGTCTGAGTAAGATGGAGCCCACCTTCACTGGTATCCAGTTTGGTCAGGGACGTATGGGCAATGGGGTGGCAGGAAATGCAAGGCTTGTTTAGGAAAGAAGTGAACTATATAAAATGATAATTATATTTATTATGTGCCAAGCATAGTGCTAAAAGTTTTATTTCCTATATGTCATATAGAGTGACCAACTCATCCCAGTTTGTGTGGGATTTTCCTGCTCTGGCACTAAAAATCCCACATACTAGGGTGCTTCTCAGTCCTGGACAAACTGGGACTTCTGGTCACCCTATATACATTCCTTACAATGACCTTATGAGATCCAGCCTATAATCACCCTCAGTTTGCAGGAATCGAAGGTCAGAAGGCAGGGGAACGTATCCAAGGTTGCATGTTTGCTAATACATGTGGGGCTGAGATATGAAACAGAGTGCTCTGAACTAGGGCAAGACACAAATCCTTAGCTAAAATGCAGCATTTTCACTGCACAGTTCCAGTTGATAAAAACAAAAAAAGGAGATTGGTAGAAAATTGTGGTGGGATCTAAATTCAAGGAGTTACCTGTGGATGCTGAAGAGTCACTGATGGTTTCCAAATAGTAGAACATGGTGGAAACTTTCCTGACTAACTTCATATTGATGACACCAAAGAAGTAGTTCAAACCAATAATTTGTCCATTCACTCTTCCTATCTCTAAAAATCTGCAGCCTCCCCCTCCCCCCCTTATGGCTACTTCTCCCAAACAATAAACAAAACGAAGAGGCATTTTGAAGATGGAAAAAAAATGTTCTTTTGTCCCAAATCCACTTCAGGATTTTTTTTCTTTACTTCTTAGAATTTTCCCCATGTTTCTCTCTATAGCAGAAACTAGAAATACTTGGAAGGCCATAAGCAGTTTCCTTAAACACACTTCTTTTATAGTTTATCATGCCTCAAATCTCATTTTCTTAGAGAAATAACAGGTAGAAGAAGTGCTGGATCTAGGCTTTCCTCTGAGAGATGAGAACAGACGCAGGCAAATAAATTGTCGTGTGGCATGATTTAGAGTCTTGTGGGTGTGCACGCATCTTTTGTCATTTTATCCATTTCCTGTGAGTCTGTTTATTCCCTTTCATTGTCTTTTATTCTAAACCACACTGTTATGTGGTTTATTTGAGAGGGGGAGTAAGTGGGATCTATGCACCCTATCTGTTGAGATGTATGCCACCTCAGATCAGCATAATTCCATGGTCTGGTGCAAGACAGCCAAGCAGAGAAGAGTCCATTCAAAGGGAAGGTGGCAATTTGCATGATGTGCCTCTCCCTGACTGATTTAAGGAGTTATATTATGCAGAAACCTGAAACAGTGAGCCTTTGTGCCGGGAACATCCGTTTAACTGCATTCCATAAGGTTTCCTGCCAAGTCAACAGGTTCATACATTCTCAGGCTCTTGCTTGTTGGAAATTGAAATCATTCCCTTTACAGAAACAACCTATCCTTCTCTGTGAGGTCTTGTCCACTTGGTCAGAACTCCTTTTCTGGGGTTTATTTGATGATAAATTATATCAAGAAATTAAACAGAGGGGGGCGGAGCAAGATGGCGGAGGAGTAGGAGACCTAGATTTTGTCTGGTCTCAGGAATTCAGCTGAATAGGGATCAAACCATTCTGAACACCTACGAACTCAACAGGAGATCGAACAGGAGAGTAGCAACAACTCTCTGAACAGAGAAGCGACCACTTACTGGAAGGTAGGACGTCCGGAGAAGTGAATCCGAGGCGATATTCGGGAGGATAGACGGCGGGGGAGGGGCCTCCGCCGGCCGCTTCTGGCAAGTGCTAGAGCCGCGGAGCACAAAATCGGACCTTTTAAAAGTTGGCTCGGCAGAGGGACGCCGCTGCAGTGGCTAAGCGGGGGGTGGAATCCTCCCGGGACAGTGTGGTCTCAGGACCCTTGGGGTCACAGAGAGACCGGGGGTGCCTGAGTGCGGCAGAGCTGCCAGGTGTCGGGGCGGGGAAGCCGGCTGCAGATACGGACCAGAGTCGCGGGCTCTCAGCTCGGGGTTGCCATAAACTGTGATCTGCGGCCCAGTCGGGGCACGGCTCCCCCAGCAAGGACCCAACAAGCAGCAGATCCGGGGAGACTCCCCTTCCTTCCCGGGGAGGAGCGGTGCGGGAACGCACTGCAGGGATCTGCTGGGTTTGGAGACTCCGAGCGGGGTCGGGTGCCAGAGATAGCAACGCTCGATCACAGGCCGGGTGAGCACGGAGTGCGGCCGGAGACCGGGGACACGGGAGTGACTGCTTTTCTCTGGGGGCGCACTGAGGAGTGGGGCCCCGAGTTCTCGGCTCCTCCGGGCGGAGACTGGGAGGCCGCCATTTTCGCCCTGGTCCTCCAAAGCTGTACCGAGAGCTTGCAGGGAACAAAAGCTCCTGAGAGCAAACTGGAGCAGCTTCCTTAGCCCGGACCGACAAGGGCGGGGCAATTCCGCCTCCGGCAAAGACATTTGGAAACCACAGCAACAGGCCCCTCCCCCAGAAGATCAACACAAACAGTCAGCAAGCCAAGACCAAGTTGATCGATCAAGGAGAATAGGAGAACTCCAGCGCTAGGGGAATACTGCACATAGATTCATGGCTTCTTTTTTTTTTTTTTTTTTTTTTTTTTTTTTTACCATGATTCATTATTTCATCAAAGTTAATTTTTGTTGACTTTTTTTTATTTTTCTTTTTCCCTTTTTCAACCAACATCTTATAAATCCCTTTTTAAAAAAAAAAAAAAAATTTATTTTTTTTTTCATTTTTAGAGTCATATTTTATCCCTTCATAGTAGTTATCCTTGTTTTTGGCATATATATATAAGTTGTTCTCTCTTTAAAATTTTGAGGTACAGTTTCTTCTAACAGATCAAAATATACCCTAAACCACTAGTGTATGGCTTTGTTCTAGTCTCCTGCCTGATCACATTCTCTCCCTTTTTCCTTTTTTTTTTTTTTTTTCCTTAAATCTTCTTTCTTTTTTCAAACAACTTATCTTACCAAGTCCTTTTATAAAATATTTTATAATTTTCATCTTTACAGTCATCTTCCATCCCTTCATTGTATCAACCCTTATTTTGTACATATATGCCTTTCTTCCTTTAAAATTTTAGGAGGCACTTTTTTCTAACAGACCAAAATACGCCCAAAATCTAGTGTGTGGCACTGATCTATGCACTAGCCTGATCATATTTGATCATATTCTGCCTTTTTTGAATTGTTTTGTTTTTGTTTTTATCTTTTTTTTTTCTTTTTTTTTTCTTTTTCTCTTTCTTTTTTCTTTCTTTCCTTTTCTTTTCCCCTGGTTTCAGGTCTTTTCTGATTTGTATACAGTATATTTGCTGGGGACGTTGTAAACCTGTTAGCCTTTTGTTCTCTCATTCATCTATTCTCCTCTGGACAAAATGACAAGACGAAAGAAATCACCTCAGCAAAAAGAACAAGAGGTAGTACCGTCAGCCAGGGACCTACTCAATACGGACATTAGTACGATGTCGGACCTAGAGTTCAGAATCATGACTTTAAAGATACTAGCTGGGCTTGAAAAAAGCGTGGAAGTTATTAGAGAAACCCTTTCTGGAGAAATAAAAGAACTAAAATCTAACCAAATCGAAATCAAAAAGGCTATTGATGAGGTGCAATCAAAAATGGGGGCACTAAATGCTAGGATAAATGAGGCAGAAGAGAGAATCAGCGATATAGAAGACCAAATGATGGAAAATAAAGAGGCTGAGAAAAAGAGAGAGAAACAACTACAGGATCACGAGGGCAGAATTCGAGAGATAAGTGATACGATAAGACGAAACAACATTAGAATAATTGGGATCCCAGAAGAAGAAGAGAGAGAGAGGGGGGCAGAAGGTATATTGGAGCAAATTATAGCAGAGAACTTCCCTAATGTGAGGAAGGAAACAGGCATTAAAATCCAGGAGGCACAGAGAACCCCTCTCAAAATCAATAAAAATAGGTCAACACCCCGACATCTAATAGTAAAACTTACGAGTCTCAGAGACAAAGAGAAAATCCTGAAAGCAGCTCGGGAGAAGAGATATGTAACCTACAATGGTAGAAACATTAGATTGGCAACAGACCTATCCACAGAGACCTGGCAGGCCAGAAAGGACTGGCAAGATATCTTCAGAGCACTAAACGAGAAAAATATGCAGCCAAGAATACTATATCCAGCTAGGCTGTCATTGAAAATAGAAGGAGAGATAAAAAGCTTCCAGAACAAACAAAAACTAAAGGAATTTGCAAACACGAAACCAGCCCTCCAAGAAATATTGAGAGGGGTCCTCTAAGCAAAGAGAGAACCTAAAAACAGCAAAGAGCAGAAACGAACACAGACAACAGACAGTTAACAGTCACCTTACAGGTGATACAATGGCACTAAATTCATACCTTTCAATAGTTACCCTGAATGTAAATGGGCTAAATGCCCCAATCAAAAGACACAGGCTATCAGATTGGATTAAAAAACAAGACCCATCAATATGCTGTCTGCAAGAGACTCATTTTACACCCAAAGACACCCCCAGATTGAAAGTGAGGGGGTGGAAAACCATTTACCATGCTAATGGACGCCAAAAGAAAGCTGGGGTGGCAATCCTTATATCAGACAAACTAGATTTTAAAACAAAGACCGTAATAAGAGATGAGGAAGGACACTATATCCTACTTAAAGGGTCTATCCAACAAGAAGATCTAACAATTGTAAATATCTATGCCCCGAACATGGGAGCAGCCAATTATATAAGGCGATTAATAACAAAAGCAAAGAAACACATTGACAACAATACAATAATAGTGGGGGACTTTAACACCCCCCTGACTGAAATGGACAGATCATCTAAGCAAAAGATCAACAAGGAAATAAAGACTTTAAATGACACACTGGACCAAATGGACTTCACAGACATATTCAGAACATTCCATCCCAAAGCAACGGAATACACATTCTTCTCTAGTGCCCATGGAACATTCTCCAGAATTGATCACATCCTAGGTCACAAATCAGGTCTCAATCGGTACCAAAAGATTGGGATCATTCCCTGCATATTTTCAGACCACAATGCTTTGAAACTAGAACTCAACCACAAGAGGAAAGTCGGAAAGAACTCAAATACATGGAGGCTAAAGAGCATCCTACTAAAGAATGAATGGGTCAACCAAGAAATTAAAGAAGAATTAAAAAAATTCATGGAAACCAATGAAAATGAAAACACAACTGTTCAAAATCTTTGGGATACAGCAAAGGCAGTCCTGAGAGGAAAGTATATAGCAATACAAGCCTTTCTCAAGAAACAAGAAAGGTCTCAAATACACAACCTAACCCTACACCTAAAGGAGCTGGAGAAAGAACAGCAAAGAAAGCCTAAACCCAGCAGGAGAAGAGAAATCATAAAGATCAGAGCAGAAATCAATGAACTAGAAACCAAAAGAACAGTAGAACAGATCAACGAAACTAGGAGCTGGTTCTTTGAAAGAATTAACAAGATTGATAAACCCCTGGCCAGACTGATCAAAAAGAAAAGAGAAATGACCCAAATCAACAAAATCATGAATGAAAGAGGAGAGATCACAAGCAACACCAAAGAAATACAAACAATTATAAGAACATATTATGAGCAACTCTATGCCAGCAAATTAGATAACCTGGAAGAAATGGGTGCATTCCTAGAGATGTATCAACTACCAAAATTGAACCAGGAAGAAATAGAAAACCTGAACAGACCTATAACCACTAAGGAAATTGAAACAGTCATCAAAAATCTCCCAAGAAACAAAAGCCCAGGGCCAGATGGCTTCCCAGGGGAATTCTATCAGACCTTTCAAGAAGAATTAATACCTATTCTCCTGAAACTGTTCCAAAAAATAGAAATGGAAGGGAAACTTCCAAACTCATTTTATGAGGCCAGCATTACCTTGATCCCAAAACCAGACAAAGACCCCATCAAAAAAGAGAATTACAGACCAATATCCTTGATGAACATGGATGCAAAAATTCTCACCAAAATACTAGCCAATAGGATCCAACAGTACATTAAAAGGATTATTCACCATGACCAAGTGGGATTTATCCCTGGGCTGCAAGGCTGGTTCAACATCCGCAAATCAATTAACGTGATACAATACATTAACAAAAGAAAGAACAAGAATCATATGATCCTCTCAATAGATGCAGAAAAAGCATTTGACAAAGTACAACATCCTTTCTTGATCAAAACTCTTCAGAGTATAGGGATAGAGGGTACATACCTCAATATCATAAAAGCCATCTACGAAAAACCTACAGCGAATATCATTCTCAATGGGGAAAGGCTGAGAGCTTTTCCCCTAAGGTCAGGAACGCGGCAGGGATGTCCACTCTCACCACTGCTATTCAACATAGTATTAGAAGTCCTAGCCACAGCAATCAGACAACAAAAAGAAATCCAAGGCATCCAAATCGGCAAAGAGGAAGTCAAACTCTCACTCTTTGCAGATGATATGATACTGTATGTGGAAAACCCAAAAGACTCCACCCCAAAACTGCTAGAACTCATACAGGAATTCAGTAAAGTAGCAGGCTATAAAATCAATGCACAGAAATCAGTGGCATTCCTATACACCAACAACAAGACAGAAGAGAGACAAATCAAGGAGTCTATCCCATTTACAATTGCACCCAAAACGATTAGATACCTAGGAATAAATCTAACCAAAGAGGCAAAGGATCTGTACTCAGAAAACTATAAAATACTCAGGAAAGAAATTGAAGAAGACACAAAGAAATGGAAAAACGTTCCATGCTCATGGATTGGGAGAATCAACATTGTGAAGATGTCAATGCTACCTAGAGCAATCTACACATTCAATGCAATCCCCATCAAAATACCATCCACTTTTTTCAAAGAAATGGAACAAATAATCCTAAAATTTGTATGGAACCAGAAGAGACCCAGAATAGCCAGAGGAATACTGAAAAAGAAAAGCAAAGCTGGCGGCATCACAATTCCGGACTTCCAGCTCTATTACAAAGCTGTCATCATCAAGACAGTATGGTACTGGCACAAAAACAGACACATAGATCAATGGAACAGAATTGAGAGCCCAGAAATGGACCCTCAACTTTATGGTCAACTTATTTTTGACAAAGCAGGAAAGAATGTCCAATGGCAAAAAGACAGTCTCTTCAACAAATGGTGTGGGAAAATTGGACAGCCACATGCAGAAGAATGAAACTGGACCATTTCCTTACACCACACACAAAAATAGACTCCAAATGGTTGAAAGACCTAAACGTGAGACAGGAGTCCATCCAAATCCTAAAGGAGAACACAGGTAGCAACCTTTTCGACCTTAGCCGCAGCAACTTCTTCCTAGAAACATCGCCAAAGGCAAGGGAAGCCAGGGCAAAAATGAACTATTGGGATTTCATCAAGATAAAAAGCTTTTGCACAGCAAAAGAAACAGTCCACAAAACCAAAAGACAACCGACAGAATGGGAGAAAATATTTGCAAATGACATATCAGATAAAGGGCTAGTATCCAAAATCTATAAAGAACTTATCAAACTCAACACCCAAAGAACAAATAATCCAATCAAGAAATGGGCAGAAGACATGAACAGACATTTCTCCAAAGAAGACATCCAAATGGCCAACAGGCACATGAAAAAGTGCTCAACATCGCTTGGCATCAGGGAAATCCAAATCAAAACCTCCATGAGATACCACCTCACACCCGTCAGAATGGCTAAAATTAACAAGTCAGGGAACGACAGATGTTGGCGGGGATGTGGAGAAAGGGGAACCCTCCTACACTGTTGGTGGGAATGCAAGCTGGTGCAACCCCTCTGGAAAACAGTATGGAGGTTCCTCAAACAGTTGAAATTAGAGCTACCGTTCGATCCAGCAATTGCACTACTGGGTATTTACCACAAAGATACAAATGTAGGGACCCGAAGGGGTACGTGTACCCCAATGTTTATAGCAGCAATGTCCACCATAGCCAAACTGTGGAAAGAGCCAAGATGCCCATCGACAGATGAATGGATAAAGAAGATGTGGTATATATACACAATGGAATATTATGCAGCCATCAAAAGGAATGAGATCTTGCCATTTGCAACGACGTGGATGGAACTGGAGGGTGTTATGCTGAGTGAAATAAGTCAATCAGAGAAAGACATGTATCACATGACCTCACTGATATGAGGAATTCTTAATCTCAGGAAACAACTGAGTGTTACTGGAGTGGTTGGGGGTGGGAGGGATGGGGTGGCTGGGTGATAGATATTGGGGAGGGTATGTGCTACGGTGAGCACTGTGAATTGTGCAAGACTGTTGAATCACAGATCTGAACTTCTGAAACAAATAATGCAACATATTTTAAGAAAAAAGAAAAAGAAGAAGATAACAGGAGAGGAAGAAAAGGGGAGTATGTCAGAGGGGGAGACGAACCATGAGAGATGATGGACTCTGAAAAACAAACTGAGGGTTCTAGAGGGGAGGGGGGTAGGGGGATGGGTTAGCCTGGTGATGGGTATTGAGGAGGGCACGTTCTGCATGGAGCACTGGGTGTTATGAACAAACAATGAATCATGGAACACTGCACCAAAAACTAATGATGTAATATATGGTGATTAACATAACAATAAAAAAATTAAAAAAAAAAAAAAAAAAAAAAAAAAAAGAAATTAAACAGAAACCCCATTAGTAATGTTGACAATATTCCCCTCACACACATGAAATATTTAATGAAAACCAGGAGCTGGGGAGTTGAATTTGCACACAAAGAATCTGGGTAAGATGGATGTTCTTTGAATGCAGTTGCGAGCTTTTTTCCTCCAAAGATCTTTGCAAATACCCAAGAGCTGTCCCTTATTTTGCTTTTGGTGACACGGAAACATCCATTTAGTAATTTCCTGCCTCAGTTGTTCCCACACAAAATGGAATATCCAGAGGGGATTTTAAAAGTTCTGGGACATATTAAATATGGAAGCAGAAGCATAGAACCAGCCCAAATGGCTGGTACCATTTGCAAAAGAGTTGCAAGTGTGAATGGCCAAAAGAATCCTTACATTTCAGTGGATGAGTGAGCTTGCTCACATTCAAAAGAAGGTGGTTTCTGCTAAATGCCAAGTACACGCCGCTGAAGGAATAGTTGAGGGTCCTTTTTGGATATATCTCACTCTCTCTCTTTAAGTCAGTTGGACCATGCCATAGAGATAAACAGGAACACTCTTCTACACTGATTCTTTACCCTGACTGTACATGAAAATCACCTGCAGACATTCAGAAAGCCCTGTTTCTGATCACAGCAGACCAAGTAATTAACATTTGGTTATGGGAGAATCCAGACATCTGCGTATTTTTTATGTGCCTTCAGTCAGGGTCTTGTCAGGATGAAAAACCAGAAACAAAGAATTTAATTAAAGTAATTTTTAACAAGTTAACTAGTCATTGAGGAATGCAGGAAGCAGCTTCTATCTGTAAGGGTGGGGCAAACAAAGGAATGAAATCAGTGGTATTAAAACAGAGTGTTGAGGGGGGCGCCGGCAGAGCAGAGACCCCAACCTCTGGGTGCGGGGGAGGGGTATGCAGCCAGCTGTTGCTGGGGCCTGAGCTCAGAAGAAGGATCCGATGGAGGTGGATGGGACCAGGCTTTGGAGGAGGAGACACTGGCCTGCTGGAGCTTGTATCTCAGATACAAATGGTTCTGGGATTGCCAAAAACTGGAAACTGAACCAGCTGTTGCTACTGGAACCAACTGCCAAGGCCAGGGTGACACTGGTAGGAACAGAGAGCAAACAGGAGGGAGCAGACTCCCTTCCCTGTATTCCATCCTCTCAGTCTCCTGTAGTGCCTCCTATTGGCAGATCTGCTTAAGGAGAAATGCCCTTAGCAGAATCCCAGCCCTTGCATCTCCAAGTGGAACACAGAAGGGTAGGTTTGAAGTAAGAAATAAGGAATGAAAAACCAACACGTTTTGGTCCCTTAGGTGATTCTATGGGGTGAGCAGGGTTGAGAACCACTGACTATGGAAAGTTATGACTTAGGACTCTGCTCAGGCATTCCTGGTTTGCTTTTGTTTTGCCCCAGTTCCCAGTTAGGTCAGCCTGCCCATAATCAGCCTGCTTCTTTGGTCTCCATGGGCACCTTTGGACTCTTGACTTTGGGTTCCCACAGTTATGGCTTAGATTTGGTCCATGTGTTCTCCCAGCTTTGAAAAACTCCAGCCCCAGGGGTACCTGGGTGGCTCAGTTGTTAAGCGTCTGCCTTTGGCTCAGGTCATGATCCCAGAGTCCTGGGATCAAGCCCCACATCAGGCTCCATGCTCAGCAGGAAGCCTGCTTCTCCCTCTCCCCCTTCTTGTCCTGCTCTCACTCTCTCTCTCTCTCTAATAAATAAATAAAATCTTTAAAAAATAAAAAAATAAAATGTGAATGGGGGGTGCCTGGGTAGCTCCAGTCATTAAGCATCTGCCTTCAGCTCAGGTCATGATCCCAGGGTCCTGGGATCAAGCCCCACATCGGGCTCCCTGCTCGGTGGGAAGCCTGCTTCTCCCTCTCCCACTCCCCCCTGCTTGTGTTCCCTCTCTCACTGCCTCTCTCTCTGTCAAATAAATAAATAAAATCTTTAAAAAGAAAAAAAGAAAAAAAAGAAAAACTCCAGCCCTCATTGGCCCTACAGGACCCAAGATAAGGCAATAAGAGCAGAGGGTTGGACTTTGATTTCCATGGAGTTTGTTTGGGCTCATGATTTCAGGGACCATATATCCCTGGAAGCAGCAGCTCTTTGTGCTTATGGCCAGTCCCAACAGCAGTGTGCTGCTGTGGGCTTTGGTGAGAACCTAAACAGGAAATAGCTATTATCCTGTGAGGTGTGGCTAAATGAAAATGACAGCTTTCATGCCTCTGCTTTTGTTCTCTGGTGAGCCTGATTGGGTTCTTTCTATTAAATTTGGGGTTCATCACTTACAAAATACCCAATAGTTTAGATCATAAAAGAAATAAAGCTAGTCCTTCTCAAATACTCATTCAAATCATTAGATTGAGCGTCAGCAGGCTTCAGTCATTTATTCAACAAATATATATTCAGCACCGACTGTGATCTAGGTACTGTTCTAGGCACTGGAGGTATCACAGTGAACAAAGCAAAGGTATTGTCCTCAGGAGGTCACATCCTGCTTGGGAAGAGAGACAATAAGTAAATAAATAAGTAAACCTCTAATGTACCAGATGGCATATTAGTAATGTATTACCGTGTAGCAAATTACTTCAAATTTTGGACCTTAAAACAACAAAGATTTATTACCTCACAGCCTCTGAGAGTCAGAAATCTGGAAGCAGAGTAGTTGCACAGTTCTGGCTTAGGGTCTGTCTTGAGGTTGTGGTCAAGTCGTCAGGTGGGTTGTGGTCTCATCTGAAGATTTGCCTGACTCGGGAAGATCTGCTTCCTTACCTTCCTACCATGATCATCACCATGTGGACCTCTCCAGAGAGCTGCTTACAACTTGGGGGCTAGCTTCCCCAGCGTGAGTGATCCAAGAGAAAGAGAGAGTGGTTAAGATGGAAGCCATGGTATCTTTTATAATCTAATCTTGGAAGTGGCATGCCACTGTCATATTCTATTGTCCCTGACCTGACCCTGATAAAAAGTGGGAGGAGAATACACAAGGGCAAGAATACTGCAGATGCAGAGATCTTCAGGGCTGTCTTGGAGGCTGGCTACCATGGATGGTAATAAATGCAATGGAGCAAGTGAAGCAGAGTAAAAGGATAGGAAAGGCTGGGGTTTGGGATGACTGTTAATTGCTCTTGATACAGATGGTCAGTGAGGACTTCACTGATACAGAGCAGAGATCTGAAGATGAAGAAGAAGCTTTATGGCTTGCTTTTTAAAGGTTTCCATTTAGGGGTCACATTTTCTGGGAAGACTTCCCTCAGCTCCTGCCCCACCTATCCTGTTCACTAAGAACCCCTACATACGCTCCCAGGGAACCCACACCTAATCTCTGAAAACTTTCATCACGCTGTGGGGCCTTCTTTCTACTTCTTCCACTAGAGGGGACATTTCTTAGTGCCATGGACAATGTTTTTGTCATCTCTGTAACCCAGTAAAAAGATCAGTAAATATTTGATGAATGAATGAAATAAACGAATGAATTTACTTTCTCAGCAGTCTTTTTTTAGAGATTTAGCCTAAACTCCTCTTTAACAGTACATGTTTAGTTATGTTTTGTTTTAATTAAGCATTGGTTATCTTTTGTCTAAAACAAAACAAAAAAAATCCTTGGACATGGATTGATATAGCTGCTTGAAACATAAATCTCCCCCTCTGCTGCTATGCCAACTGCATTGCCTACAGACACTGTTAGTTTATGAAGCACCATATGGAACACAAATATGTGGCAACTTATTGAATGGGAACATTTTGTGAGAAAAATATTTTTGTTCCCATGCAGTAACGTTTCTGTTAAATAGCTTCTAAATATGTAAAAAGATAAAAAAAAAAAAGCTCCAAGTGGCAAGAGAATACCCTAAGGAATCTAGAAAGTATGCAAAACAGCAATATTATTTTATAATGAAAAACAGATACGAGTAATATTATTTCTTCCTACCCTCCTTTCTCTTGGCAATCATTTTCTTTCTAAATATATGCCCTTTGTCCACGAAATCACATGCTCTGATTCACCCAAGCCCTGGGCGGGAGGCAGCCACTTATACAAAGGACAATTGGTCACTCACAGAAATATGTCTCCCTTGTGTTTTGGAACTAAACTGCCACTCAAAACATCAGCTGTCTCTCTCCTTGTGGCTCTAGAGGTCTAATTTAGGATTGTCCCCAGATTTCAGCCCTGAGAACTCACGGTACCAGAGCCATAGAAACTGTAATATGCACAGGAATCACCTGGGTGTCTTGTTAACAGCAGCTTCTGGTTCAGAAGTTCCGGGATGGAGCCTAAGAGTCAGCGTTTCTAACACACTACTGGGTGACTGGGGGTGGGAGGTGGGGCTGGTCCTCATATCATGCTTTGAATAATAAGAAACTACAATAGGATTGGAGAGTCCAGAGTTTACCTGTCTGCCTACATCTGTAGATGATTTGGGATTTCTCTTTCCTTTCTTTTTTCTTTTTTTTTTAAATCATCCTAATGAGGAAATCCCTAGTAATCAAGAAACAAATTTATTTCATTATTTTGTAAAATTGTTAAACCACATATTCTCCATAAGATAATTTATATTTTAGGGCTCTGTTCCTTAAAAAGCTTAGTTTGAAAAACAACATGTTTTGCCATACGTCATCACTTGAACAAATAAATGCCAAGGAATCCACAATTTAGATTTCAAACCAAACTAAATCCTTACCCCTTATCTCCACATCAAACGTTCTGTGTTTCAAGCATATCCAAAATGGAAGTGAGCAAAGAGAAATATAGTCATTAAAAATAAAATGATAAAGTTGCATTGATCATCACGTATAGAATTCCAGGTCAACACTTTTCTTCTGCACTCCAGTTGCATGGGAGGAATAGGGTATTTCACTCATGATTTATTTTACTTTTATTATTTTAGAAGTTATTATTTTTATATTTTAGATTTGTATTATTTTAAATAGCATTTTATTTTGAAATGATAAAAATATATTTATGTGACATTGATCTAGTTCTCAAATTAGTACACAAAGTGTGCAGGTTTATGACTAGACTTTGGCCTAGGTATATTCAAATTATCTTATGAAGATATGCAAATATAACATCATATTGACTGGAGGTTGTTAGCTTGTGTTTATTTCTTAAAGATTTATCAAAGTGCAAAAGTGTATCAGAATGAATAGGACATCCCCTGGCTGGTATTGCTCAAGCAGCTCACCCTATGCCCCCTCCCTATTCCCACCCCTAGAGCTCTCACCCCAATCTAAGTAGGAAAGTAGCACCTGTGCCCAGGAGGTTTGGCGATCACTGACCAGGTCCCTGGAGCAGGTAAGCTGGTCTCAGCATTCTCGCATCAACAGGCCACCAGCTGTGAGTCATTATGGTCCCCAACTCAACCTGTCTCACAGTTCGAGAAGCACCTAACTTTCACGGACAACAATTCACAGGTGAAGTTAGATATTCATTATACTTTAGGAGTTCAGGGTAATCACAGATTTATCATCTCACTTCCACTGTGAGCCTCATTGCCCCCTCAAAGAGGTTGGAAGTAGTCCTGACTTCTGAATATCTGAAAAGACAATAGTAATGGAAACCCAGCAGATTCCTTCCTTTGGTCAGTGACAGAATCTTTATACCTGCTATCCTCCTCCATCTGTTTTTGCTTGCTTTTCACTATTTTCCAAATTGTCTTTGAATCACACAAACTAAAGGCCAACTAGATCAGTACCTAGCACACAGATGTACATAATTGTTTAAGTAGGTAGATGAATGAAAGGTGGAATCTGCAAATATCTTCAACTCAGCCATTTCAAAGGACAGAAGTGGCCATGACAGTACAAGTAACACCTCCATGTGAATAATTAACATTTTACAAAACTTCCACCTAGGTCATCTTGAACCTTCTCTGTGGCTCCGTGAAGCGGAGAAGAATAAGTACATTTCATCAATGAGAAAACTGAGACTCAGAGATAAAGGGATATGTCAAGGGCACCTATCGAATAAATGGCAGAGCCATGATTTGCCCTTAGGTCTTTCAATTCCAAATCTCATACCTCTCACACTATGCCGCCTCAACTCAAGTAAGGCTGGGAGACAGACTTTTGAACCAAGAACTGCTGACATGGTCCAAAGACATTTCCAATACACCACAATTCTTAGTCTTGAGACATTTTTCTTGGCCCAAACATCCAGACCCTAAAATCAGAAAATATATCATCAGAATCTAATCTGAGTCAGTGTTTGCTGTGGGGGTGGGTTTCGGGAGTTACCACAGGAAGTAAAGGGGAAGCTGAATATGAGGAGCTCCCAGTTTCCACTCTTTCCAAGTCACTTCCACCTTGTTTCTGTTTTATATGTTGGGGTGCAATTTTTAAATACACCCACTCTTACAGCATAAAGTGGGCCAAAAATCAAGAGACATAAACCTATGTTTAGCACTAGCTTAGTCCCTATCTATGTCCAGTTAGCCTGGGACACTGCTCCATTACCTCTCCATGACTCAGTTTCCTCATTTGGGAAAATGGAGCGGCAGAGATCTTGTGAGAGCAAGTGAAGTAATACAGTTCTACTTGGGATAGTAAATGCAAAGCATTCTCACATGCATGCCCTTGCTGGGGTAGGGGGCACGAGGGGGTGCCGGGGTAGTGGTTGGCATGAGAGGAAACCATCAAGAATTCTCTACAGCCCAGAGCAGGGTAGAACCTGCAGGGAAATTCCCATAACTTTTCCAAGGTTCAGCCTGCCCTGGGAAAGAGTTTGAATGGTCCTGTGAAGAAACTGGACCCTTTCCCTGTTCCCCATTAGGAAAATTGGCATCATCAAAAGAAGTGGAATCTTTGGGAAAAGGAAGAGTGTTTGCTGTGTTAACATTCAGTTCTTTCCCAGCAGGGACGATGAGGAGACCATCTTAGACTACACCTCATGGGAATATACCAGGAAATGTTTCCTGAACTCATGGCCTGGGAGCAAGCAGGACATCAAAAGCTGGCTTAAGTGAATTCGTAACTCATTGTAACTGGAGTCATGTAATATGATTAGCATACTTTTTTTTCTTTTTGTGAACATAATTTCAACCTGAAGAGGCAGGGTGGAAGAACAGAAATACAACAAGGAGCCTGGGTTGAATCTCTGGGTATAGACTCTGGTTTAATCCCTGCTCTGTCATTTACAAATGGAATGAATTCAATTTCCTCATATGTATAAAATGGGCATATGTTGGGATTTGAACAGGTCAATAAATAAGGCTTTTCTTCTCTTCCAAATAAGAATCTGAATAAAATAGAAATAGACGTGAGTCGAATTGAGGGGTCAACATGAGTTTAATAACTGGCATGTCGGGATTTGAGAATGCAGCCTGGATTCACAGCCAGTAATTCCTAAGATTTCTAATATTTCACCCTTTCCAAAAACTGAACCAAATTCGGGCAAAACCACCACATAGTCATAACCATTTACCTTCCCCAAAGGTGACTCTTGGCAACAAAGAAGAGGACAATGGGCATCAGACAGAAGATAAGGTCACCTCCAAAACAAGAAGAGGATCAGGGACCCTATGACCTTAAGTCACCTGGGAAGGAATAGGGGGCCAAAGGCTGTGCAGACCCTTTGCAGCCCACCAACTGGAAAAAGGAAGAAGCTTCCTCTAGCGGTAAGAGTGTAAAAGAGAGGCTGGAAGGGTCTGTGATTGAAGCCTGGAAACATGAGGACAGAGGAAAGAGTCCCCCATAAGCTGTCTTTCTCTCCCCCACCTGCCTGTGGGGTTGGTGAAATAAGTAAGATCAAGAAAATGGAGCACCAGAGAGCCAGTGAGCGAGCTTGGTGGTTCTTCTTTCTTCTTTTTTCTCTCCCCACCAACCTGCTTTAGAAAATGAGAAAGGCCAAGTTCCAAAGCAGCTTCCTGAGACACTTTCCTGAGGGCCACACAGTCTACCTCAGTCTTTGATGTCAGGCTGGGACCAGCACACATCTTGGCTTCCCCAGGCATGATGGGCTTACCACCCTGGTCCCCGGTCCTGTCCGGTTGAGCGTTTGCTGGACAACAGAGTCCTAGCTGGGCGATACTTATCCAGCCACCCACTTTCCCACACGAAGTTTTTTAGGCAGAGAAACAACAAATCCTCCTCCCTTTGTTGCTGCTTTTTCTTGCCCCTTTTCTCTTCCTGGTCTCCTTTGTTGAGTTCTTTTTAATAAAGGTCAGCATTTCCCAGATGTGCTTCTTTCTCTTTCTTTTCTTCCTCTTGTCATCTCTGAATGATCCCCCCACTCCACATCCTCAACCACACAAACTGCATTTGAGCCGAATTCCAAATCCGTCTCCTGCCCTAACCCCCTGGCTCACGTCTCCTGCTGCCGAGCCTCCACTTGGATTCTCTTCCAACACCACTAAGGTAACTCACGCTCTTACCTTCCATCCCTCACACTGCTTCTCCTTCTTGTATTTTCCAGCTCTAGTTTTCCACTCACTTTCCCTAAATAAAAATTTTAAAAGTATCCTCAGTTACCAATTCTCTCTTACTCCCTGCATTTAACAGATACTCAGCTGTGTCAGGGTCTCTTACATCTGGCTGCTTCCCGCCATGCTGGCCATCACTGGCTTAACACTAGATCTTGGTCTTGCACCTGCTGCTTTGCAATCGCCTCATAAATGATCTCCCAGCTATAAGTATCAACCTCTCCAGTATATTACCCTCCCTCTTCTACAGTTAAGGTTATCTACAAAAAACTCTCTCTCTCTCTCTCTCTCTCTCTCTCTCTCTCTCACACACACACACACACACACACACACACACACACACACACACACACACACCATAACTTGCAAAATACTCTTGAATCTCTTCACCTCATGCTCCAAGTCCAGGCTTCTCAGAATGACCCACAAGCCATCTCGCATCCAGTCCCCCTGCCTTGTCTCCCATTTATCCACCCTCCAAGTCTTGGGACCCAATGGCACTGAATTTATGTCACCATTCCCAGAAGAGCCCATGTCCTTTAACACTTCTCTGTTTATGACCTTCTTGTGCCTTCCACTTTGAGTGTTCCTGCCTAACACATATACCTCCTCGTTGGCTTGTAAACCTATTTTTCCTTTAAGGATGATCTCAGGTGTCCCTGCCCTGGGAAAGCCTTCCTTGACTTCCCCACTTGTTAGTAACATGCCTTCTGCATGCCCTCAGCATTTAACTGCTGTAACAATATTCAAATTGTTGGTAATCCATTGGCATTTATGATTCTCCCATTATTAATGGTAGCTTTTGAGAACAGAATCATTTTTCCCCCTCTTTATTTCTAGTATCTAGATATTGACCCCCTCTCAGGTACAATCACTGTACCACTTACTGCGTGCAGAGATAAATGGAAGAATGAAGACTGATTTACTTTAGTGTGATAAAGTGTTCCCATTAACTGCAGGTCTGGGAATCAGGAAACACAGCTCCAGGCACTGGTGTTGTCTCTACTTAGCCCCGTGAACTTAGACAAGTCCCTCCTCCAGGCTGTGTTTTGGTTCTTCAGTCTGAACAATGGTCAAATAATAACTAAACAACTCTCCTCATGGGTAGTAATGGCAACAGGAGAAATTACGTGCTTCGGTATATTTTCATGGCTAATGTGTTAAGTTCAATATGATGAAACATACCAATGTTAGAGAAAATTGATTTTCTGGCTAAATAGTCAGGTGATTTATCTCAGATACTTTATAATAAGTGATTAAAAAATGCTATGTGTGCAGAAGACAATTTAAAGAATTACACAGAACTCAGCTTTATTATCAATCAGTAGTCAGTAGCATCCTGATTTTATATATAGGCTTGCTTAGATATTTTTTCCTTGACATAAATATTTATTTTGAAATCATACCTCTCCCAGGCTGTGAATTCATACCAGCTTGTCTTTAAACCTCTTCCTAACATTTTGAGAAATAAAGAAAATAAACAAAGAAAAAAAATAGAGGCTCACACACTGCTGTGGTACTAGAACTCACTCTATGTTAGAATCTCTCCAAATAGAATAATTCCAAATACAGAAGACTCTTTAGGCACACAGAGTTCATCACAATATTTTTTTCCTACCAAGCAGAAAAAAAAAAAAAAAAGACAGAGAGAGAAACAACCAAAACATCCAACAAGAGGCAATGGTTAAATGAGTTACAGTGTATTTGTGCCATGGAAACAATGCAGCCATTATATATTCTGTTACAAGGTTTTGTAGCAACGTGAATACGAACTTGTGTTACAGTTTTGTGTGAAAAAGCAAGGTAAAGAACATATGAACAATATGAGCACAAGTATCCGAAGGGGCACCTGGGTGGCTCAGATGGTTAAGCATCTGCCTTCGGCTCAGGTCATGATCCCAGGGTCCTGGGATCGAGTCCCGCATCGGGCTCCCTGCTCGGCGGGGAGCCTGCTTCTCCCTCTGCCCCTCTCTCTCTCTCTCTCACTCTCATGAATAATAAATAAAAAAAACATTAAAGAAAGAAAGAAAATAAGCACAAGAAACTAGGCTGTATCCCCTTGGCTATTTCTATACCTCTCCCTCTGGCAGCTGTGAAAACGGTGAATGAGAATCATCTTGTTTTCAGGAGTGGGAACCTCCACCAAGAACTTTTCATCAGCAGACTTCCTCTGCCGGTTTGCCCTGTGGGAAAGGATTTCAGTAGTCTCATATTCCCAGCTTTACTTCATTTCTCTGAAGTTTTTTTTAAAAATAACTTATGTTTGATTACCAAAGTAACTTATGTTCACTCAAAAATCTCCCTAATTTTAAAGTTCCTAACCATGTCTGGCTTGAAGTGAAATTGGAAAATGATTGTTCTTTCAGCAACCAAAACTTTTGGCAGCTTGCCTCCAAACAGAGCTTGGAATTATGTAACTCTCAGTTTAGTAGAAAAAAACTTTCTAAAAGGGCCAACTTCTCTTCTAGAATGTATCATTTCTTTTTTTTTAATTTAAATTCAATTAGCCAACATATAGTACATCATTAGTTTCTGATGTAATGTTCAATGATTCATCAGTTGTGTATTACACCCAGTGCTCATCATATCACATGCCCTCCTTAATGACCACCACCCAGTTACCCCATGCCCGCCACCCACCTCCCCCTCTGCAACCCTCAGTTTGTTTCCCAAAGTCAAGAGTCTCTCATGGTTTGTCTCCCTCTCTGATTTCTTCCCTTTCAGTTTTCCCTCCCTTCCCCTAAGATCCTCTGTGCTATTTCTTATGTTCCACATATGAGTGAAATCATATGATAATTGACTTTCTCTGCTTGACTTATTTCACTCAGCATAATACCCTCCAGTTCTATCAATGTCATTGTAAATGGTGGGTATTCATCCTTTCTGGTGGCTGAGTAATATTCCATTGTGTATATGAACCACATCTTCTTTATCCGTTCATCTGTTGAAGGACATCTCGTCTCTTTCCACAGTTTGGCTATTGTGGACATTGCTGCTATAAACATTGGGGTACAGGTTCCCTTTCTTTTCACTACATCTGTATCTTTGGGTAGAACCCAACATTTCAAAACAGCTTTTAAGCAGATTATAAATGGATTTTACCACCATGCTGTTATTTCCAGCATATACACTTGGAAGTGTGACACAATTTACAGGTTGTTTTTAATGCTTTGTAGTAGGTGGTGAATTCCAAAATTACCAGGCACAACAATTACAAATACAGTTTCCAGGGCCTCACCCCAAACCCACTGAATTGCAATCTCTGGGAAGGGTCTTTAGATTCTGCATCTTAACAGAGGGTCCTGGTGAGTCTCTTGCACCCTTTACAGAAGAGGAATCTGAGGATCAAAGTGAGAACTTGACTTGCTTAAGGTCACACCACTGGGTGGTACCGGGACTCCTGACATCCAGGTCAGTCCTCCTCCTCTAAGGGGAAATTAGGCCTTAGGACAGTCCTGTGTAAAAACAGAGGCTGGATGTGATGGTTGCCCAGGCCAGATACAAATATGCCTAATCATTGGGCTACCCAGTATCCCTTGGTTCACAGAGGTGCCTCTCTGAGGTTTTTAGAGAGAACTAAACAAGCATTGCAAATTGAAGCAGGGCTTCTGCAAACATTTCTTAGAAAACTAGTCCTTATAAGGTAATCCATGAAGAAGGAATTCCATTATTGGGGAAGTTGCTGTATCCTTTCTCCCTATCTTGAATCATCTCGGAAGTCACTTGTTATGTGAGCCTATAAAGGCACTGAGAAGTCCTGCAGTAAATAAACCCATTTAACTTTCCTCATTCTAGTAGCTCACTGACATATTTGACAGAAATGCCTGTGTGTATATGTGTGTGTATGATATTTTTAACATTTTTGAGAAACTAGTGTTCTAGAGAAACCATCTACTCATCCAGAAGTTTCCCTAGTCAAACCCATGTCACAAGCATGAGCTGGGTAGTTTGGTAGGAAAGCACTAAGCTTGGAGTTTGGAGATCTCTCTGATACTTGCCAGTTTTGAGACCTTGGGAATGTCTCTTGCCTCATTTTACAATTGAGGAAACTGCAACTAAGAGATACATGCCTTTCCTGTCCACTCTACTAGGTTGTCTGGAGGACCACACAGAGCCACCTACAGAATAAACAGCACTATAAAAGTAAAGATCCATCATCTCTTCTTCCTCTCTTCCTCCTCCTCCTTCTTTCTCACATGCTCATCATTCAGAAGGTCATCTCCATCCCAGAGACCTCATCCTGTCTTTCACAGCAGGACCTTGACAAGATGACACCAGGAGTTGGTTGTGATATTGATATGGTATCTCAGAGTGACCAGTGAATCCTGGAATTGCTATAATATCGACATTGTCTTGTCATTCACGACAAACTCTCAAAGCATTATTATAGATGGTAGTGACTCGGGGGTAGAATCTTTCTCACTGAATTACAGGTCAGTTGTTCATATAATTGATTTTCTTCTCTAGAGCGACTGACATTGCTAATACTGTCCCAGTCAGATGGCAGAAGACAGAACAGTTTTCCTTGGTCTGTGTTCCAGTGGATTGTTTTCTGACCAACATGCTTCCGTCAGGAGTAGCCCCTCCCACCTCCCTAAGGGAGGGGCCCCCCTGTAGAGGAAGGGGCTGTGGGCTAGAAATGGAGGCATCAGGTGCTGCACACTGACCTTAGGGAAATAGTCACTCGTGTGTCATTGGCTCTGGTGAAGTATGACCAGGCACCATGCTTCATTCATCCCTGTGCCCCTCAATGTTTGGCATAGTTCCTGCTACCCTCTAGGTGCTCAGGAAATATTTCTGAATGAATGGATGAATAAATAAATGAGCTTTGTCCTAATGCCCAGCATATTTTCTCTGGTTTAATGGAGCTTCCATGAGCTATCCTTTTCACCTATGCTAAGCCACACCTTATCATGAGTTTAAAAAGTTAATACAAGAGACTCATTAATACACTCAGAAAACCAGAAAGTAGAGGTCCAGAAATGAATAGAGCCTTCTTTGGACTCTTGATGATCTCACTGTGCAGTAGGGGAAATTTATTGGGCTGCAAGTATTCCAGGGTAAATCCATGGCAACATGGGAAGTCATTTTATTTCCCTTAATAGATTTTAAGCTCCCAGTGGGTAAGAGTCATCTTCATCTTCATCTTCAATACTAACTTCATCTTCGTCCTTATTGTGTAAGCTCCATGAGGACAGGGGTTTTTGCTTTGTTCTCCGACGCATCCCAAGCATTCAAAACAGCCCTGGCACATAACAGGTGCTTTTTTAATCCTCAGTGAATTGAGTAATTATTATCAAGGCTAGAATTTTCTGCCTACTTCTTTCCAGGAACTGTGCTGTACTTTATATTCATTATTTTAACAAAGGAGGAACTGGGAACCTGGAGCAGAAAGAGGTACACGAATGTCCTAAGTTGATGGAGATGCACTTCTTACTTAGATTATCTGACTCCAGAGAACACACTCTTCCCCACATCCTTCCCCATTATGAATATCCCCAGCCACCTCTAAAGCTTTTCTAAGTCCCTCACCGTTCCTTGTAGGATCAATGTTAGATTTCAAGTAAATGAGAGAACAAGACTCCAAACCAAAATAATGGCCCTGGACTGTTGACTGTACTTGTATCTGCATGTCAACTGTCCAATGCCAAACCAGGGTTAATAAAGGAACGGAGACAGAACTGACCAGATAAGCATGCCAGTGTTAAACCCTGCCCAGCCAGGCAGGTAACAAGATTTTTATTGACAGGAAAATAAAGACTTCATAGAAAAATATGATTTGCTCTGCCCTGTCTTTAAGTGAAAAATGAGTCGGGCCAGGGACATAATGGATCACTTCCCCTTTCAAAGACACTCTGTCATTTCTCTCCAGTGATACTGATAAAACCAACCAAACAGCCGGACCACTGGTTCAACTACCACTGGGACAGGGAGACAGAAGTTTGGGAGCTTCCCAGGCCTGGAGAACGCCCATGCCACCAGGAAGGACATCCCTGTATGTGCTAAGAAGTGTGCTGAGCACTTTCCACTTGAAATGCAAAGAGGAATAGACATGGGTGGGGCAGGGGGGTAAGATCTGGGTGCTAAGCAATTATAAAAGCCTCCTGTTCTTAATGATTGTATTTAATTTATTTCAAAAAATACCTGCTAGTCACCTGCTCTGCGTCCGTGCCTATATTAGGGATTTGTGAGTTTTATGCCTGAGTTTCCTAATAATAGTAGAAACACCTAATAGTATGCGACACTGCAATTTACAATGTGCCGCTAACTTCTGCTTATTTTGATGTGGCACCCAAACAATGCTGTGGGATAAGCATGGCAGAATTCATTATGCCTGTTTTATAGTTGAGGATACCAGGGTTCAGAGAACAGCCACTAAGAGCTAACATTTATTGGGTACTCCAACTGTGCCAGGCACCAGGCATAGAGGTCTGCACACATTATTTTTACAACAACCCTATAAGGTTGATACTTTATTATCTCCATTGTACAGATGACAAAGCTGAGGCTTTGAGAGATTCTGTTAAGTTTCCCAAAGTTGCACAAAGAGTAGGCGACAGAGGTGGCATTTAAACAAAGGAGATCCTGTACCCTTGCTCTGAAATTCAAGGCTATTCTGTCTTCAGCGGTTAAATAATTAGCCTAATATCATGCAAATTGCCAGAGGTACAGCTCTGCTCTTACCAGAGCTCTTTCCTTTATCCCTGCTGCTTGAGGAAATTTGTTAATATTGGAAAGGGTCCCTGCTTCAAAGGCATTTGTCATCTGGTAAGGAAAACAAGACAAACATAATACAGAGCTAATAACAAGGCAGGGCCAAAGTCTGGCCTTTAATCAATTAATAAGATCTCCAGCCATAAAATATTGTTTGTGTTCAGAATAGAGAGAAAATCAATCAGTACTGCAGCCTACTATGAGCAGCCCTTTATTGGGAATTTAGTAGGCACTAATGTTTTACTTGCTTTGGCGGAGGCGTTTGCTGCTCTTAAAATACCTAGATGCTGCCCACACCTCCATGCCCCTTTGCCTTTAGGCAGAGCCATGTGATTCATTTTGGACAAGAGGTTGTGAACAGAGGGGACTTCTATCACTTCTGGACTGAGAACAGCATATGAACTCTCTACATGCTCTTTTTTTCCCCAGTAACAGTCCAGGTTATAAAGCCTTTGTCAGCCCATGTTCCTGAGTTTCTTTGAGGAGAAAAGCCTCCTGCTGAACTGCACTACATATGTGTTATGGAGGAGAAATCACTCTATTATGTGTGAGCTACTGCAATTTGAGGTAAATTTGTTACTGCAGCACAACTTAGCCTATCCTAACTCGTGCAGAGGCCTGATAGCATTTAAGAGGAGAACATACCAAAGAAAGGTTGGGATTTTAATTATGCCTCAGAAATTCTGCATGGGGTAGGTGAAGATGGGAAGCTAGAGGGCCAGAAAAGAGAACAGCCCTGCACTCCCAGCAGTGGGTGTGTGTTGGGAGCCAGGGTTGGCTACAATTGGATTGGGGAAATAGGAAGAGGCCAGAAAGGGGTTCTCAGTGCCACACCCTGAGGTTAGAATGAGAGCATGATGAGGCTGGTAAGTACCTTAAAGATCACCTTATGGCTGAAAAGATTTATTTTTGCCATTGCTGATCATCTAATTATAAACCATGACAACAGTCCTGAGCAAGAAGCACAGGGCCCTTCGGATCCCATAAGGCAAGACCATGGTCTAGTTTGTTGGATGAAGGAAGACCTCCAAGAAGAAATGGCAAGCTGAAAACCAAGGACTAAGCTAAAAGGAAAACTAGGAGCACATTCCAGGCAGAGAAAAATGCAGTCTGGCAAATGCCAGGAGGAGAGACCAGGACATTTGCAGTTCAGAGAGACAAAGAGAGTCAGGGAAGATGAGCCTGGAGAGGTGAAGGTTTCCAGTCCCTTGCCATGACCTACAGTGCTGCAGGATCAGCACCTCAGAGAGCCTCAGGGAGCCTCTGGACAGCTTGCAGCAGTGAGTGAAAGAATGAGCCGTAGATTTGACATCCAACTGGCTGATGTGTGGACGTGAGTGAGGCCAGATAGCACGGGGGTAGTTAAGAGCTACTGCGCTTATCTAGGGAGGGAGTGACAATGGTTTGGTTAGGGGGCTGGAGGGAAAGTTGGAAAGAAGCAGATGGATTTGAATGATTTACATGAAATCACAAGATCAACTGGGAATGGTGGGTGAGGGAAAGAAGGGGCCAAGGGTTTCTTCTAGTTTTGAATTGCACAATTGTGTGGACAGTGTTGGTGTCAGCTGAAATAGTGGAGAAGAGAGAATAAGCCAGGTTGAGGGAGAGGGAAAATAATTAGTTAGGTTTTGAGCAAGTTGGAAAAACCCAGATGGGCTGCAGATGCTGGGCCTTCTGGTTCATAATAAGGAGACCTGAAGACGTCTCACTTCCCATTTCCCAGGTGGTAGTATGTCCTGTTCTTGATGCCTTCCTGGAGGGCCTGGGGACCGAGGATGGATGGGTCCCTTCCCAGACCCCTGATCAGAAGAGCTGGGACAATGCTGTCATGTTCTCACTCCGCTGACCACATTTTCAATGAGCTGACTCAAAGGTCAGAGCTACAGCGTTTGACACTCGAATCTTCTGTTTTACACATTTTATGCTTTATTAAAACCCCGGTTTGACAGTTGACTTAAGATCCATAATAAGAATTTTTACAGGAATCCACACACAGAGATCATACCAAACTCAGAGCTGGGGCACAGCTAATCATCTGGGGGTTTCCACTGTTTACAGGAGAATCCCATCAACATCCCAGAAGATTTCAAGGTTCCAGAGAAGGAATAGTTGATTCTGGCTGGGAACATTGAGGAATTTGCCATGAAATTTGCATTTAAGTTGCATCTCGGAGAATGAGTAGGATTTGAACTGATGGAGATGGAAAGAAAGAAGAGTTTCAGCAAAGGCAGCAGGGAGGGAGGTAGAAGACATATTTCCTCCCCTAGGTATCCTCCAGAACCCTCCACTTTGGTGTCCTGTCCTGAGCACAGCGCCCTTATGTTCCTTACTTGACAAGAGTGATTGTTACCTCGAAAGGGGGCTTTTGATCAATCTGCGGGTGAGGGGCGCCTGGGTGACTCAGTCGGTTAAGGGTCTGCCTTTGGCTCAGGTCATGATCCCAGAGTCCTGGGATCGAGCCCTGCTTCGGCGCAGGGGATCCCTGCTCAGCGGAGACTCTGCTTCTCCCTCTCCCTCTGCCTGCCACTCCCCCTGCTTGTGCTCTCTCCCTCTCTCTGACAAAGAAATAAGTAAAATCTTTTTTAAAAAAATCTGGGGGTGACTCCACTGACTGAAGAGAAGTGGCTGAAGACAGGGAGGAAAGGCAGCACAGAAAAGATACTTCATCGTCCACCCACTTACCTCTCGTCTACATCCTCACGCATCCCATGCCCTAGAGCAGCCTGTTCGATATCCCCTCCACACACCCTTTTATGCTGTTCCCTCTGCCAGAAATGCCCTCCCCCCTCCCTCATCTTCTGTCCAAATCTCCCATCTCTTCTGCGAGCAACTTAAAGGGTAGACCAGCATCCTCCCCTCCTTCCCCAGCCAGAGGAGACATGACATTTCCCATCACAGCAGCTTCCCTGGGCCTCTCACTTGGTACCTTTTATTCTCTGAGCTTCTATTTAGTTTCTTTGGGGGTCATGCTGTGATGCTCCTTGAGGCAGGGACTACATCTGATTCCTCCTTGGAGACCCAGAACCACCTAGCACATGCGTGCGAGCTCCACACAGGTTAGACGGAGGACCGAGCCTGAATCTAGAACTCCTGGGACCACTGCCCAGTTCTGACTCTGAGTTGCAAAATACACAGGAGCAACGCAAAGCCAAGTTCACCCACAGAACGCTTTTTTTTTTAAGATTTTATTTATTTGACAGAGAGAAACAGCGAGAGAGGGAACACAAGCAGGGGGAGTGGGAGAGGGAGAAGCAGGCCTCCTGCGGAGCAGGGAACCCGATGCGGGGCTCGATCCCAGGACCCTGGGACCATGACCTGAGCCAAAGGCAGACGCTTAATGACTGAGCCACCCAGGTGCCCCCAGAACGCTTTTATTCCATTGCCTGAAACCATGAGAGTGAAACTCCCCTGAGCACCTCGGGGCTTTATAGCTAAATTTGCTTTTGCTTTGTCTGAATTTCACAGCTTTATCTTGTGGGACAAATTGCTTCCTGCCAGTATATTGGGAGTTTCTCGAGGGCCCAATATGCTCCACCTGGTGGTGGAGGAAAGATGACCTCGGCAAGAAAGTGTTCCTCTGCCCAGCAGGTTGCCCAAGCTGAAGTCCAGCAGCCACTGGGTGCGTGTGTGTGCACGTGTGACCATGTGCACCTGTGACCGTGGGCACACGCAGCTGTGGGCGTGTGGATGTGGGCACTTGTCATGGCCTTACCAGCTCAATCCTCTCTTTTAGAAAATTTTTGTTTGGGGCTCATTCACAAGTGGAGAAGATGAGAGATACAGAAAGAGGGAGAGAGATCTATTCCCCAGGGGTAATCATGTTACTGAAAACCACCAGCAGCCATCGTGTTTATCTTTCTCATTTATCCAAACCCCAAACAGCCCTCTGCAGCAAATCACATTTCAGCAGGGCAGATTATTCTGTCTGTAGCATAAACTTCTCACTGCATCTCTCTCCGGAGCAGCCTCTCTAGGTAAATATAAATCTATTCTAATGGCAACATTTGCAGAAGTAATGTTATTTACCCTGATTTAGAGAAAACACAACATAGGCTCTGGCAAAGCTGATCTTTTTCCTTAGAAATTAATCAAAGGCACATAATTCAGGGGCAACACGAATGCTCCATTGGCAGAGTGGAGTGCTGGGTGTGTGTGTGTGTATGTGTCAGTGTGTGTGTGTGAGAGTGAATGTGTGTGTGTGTGTGTCGCAGCAGGGATGGTGTGTGTGTGTGTGTGTGTGTGTGTGTCTCAGCAGGGATGGTGTGTGTGTGTATGTTGCAGCAGGGATGGTGTGTGTGAGTGTGTGTTGCAGTAGGGATGGTGTGTATAAGTGTGTGTGTGTGTTGCAGCAGGGATGGTGTGTATAAGTGTGTGTGTGTGTTGCAGCAGGGATGGTGTGTGTGTGTGTGTGTGTTGCAGCAGGGATGGTGTGTGTGTGTGTGTTGCAGCAGGGATGGTGTGTATGAGTGTGTGTGTGTGTGTATCTGTGTGTGTGTGTGTGTCTGTGTGTGTCGCAGCAGGGATGGGGGCCATGATGAACTATTCCTGCCTTCTAACCCCTCCTGTGGTCAAGAGGAGAGGGCTCCCTTTCCTATCGTGTAAGTGGCTTCCGGAGACCAGTTCACGAGATTCATACGGAGTTGAGAGAGATCAAATGGCTGTTTTTCACTGTACAACCAGGAATCTGTAAATTTTGCCCCAAGGGAATATAAAAAAACTCAATCCAGTGGTGACCTAGTCTGCCTTTGCAGGAGAGCCTCTGAGAGTGCTAAAGCAGACAATTACTTGGGGGGGTGGGGGGGTAAGGTGTGGGGGCAGGGAAGACAGAGTTTTAATGACCACAGCACTGTGGCAGAAGCAGGGGAGATTGGGAACGGGGGTAAGATACTGCCTTTCTGAGCCCATTCCACCTCTAGCCCCTGAGGATAGGGATACAGAATCTGTAATCAATGATTCTTTTAAAAATATTACAGTACAGCCCTGTTCTAAAGCGCCATTCACTGCAACCAGGATAGTAGGCATCACGGCTCTGGAGCCAGACTTGCTATTCTCAAATCCCACTTCTACCATTTACAAACTAGGTGATCTTGGGCTAGTTAGCCTTCCTATGCCCCTGGTTTCTCATGTATAAACTGATTTGATAGGAGTCGTGAAGATTAAATGAGTTAATACGTGCAAAGGACCTAGAACAGCAGCTGGTCCGGTCAGCACACTTGTGAACTATCATACTGTTACCGTTATTCATAGTATTAATGAAACCCGCCGTGGGAACCTCTTGTTGGCCCATGTTCCTGTGAAGACCACATCACAGGAGAGCATCAAATGTGTAATCTACATATCTCATGGGTGACAAAAAGAAAAGCTCCAAGGGTTTAGGATGCGAGGGTTGGAAGAGTTAATCCAGCCATCCCCTCACAGTCCAGGTTCTCTCTGCACCCAGGCCAAAGCCTTGCTGAAGCCTCCTGTTTTTCTTGGGTTGGTTGTTTGAAATCAGCTTTTATTGTCAGGGGCCATTTTCTGTCTTCAGAGCAGAAGTGGGTTGGAAACAACATACGATGGAGACTCAAGTCCAAATTTCATGTCAGTGGGCCCTGTGATTTGTTCAAGTCCCTTCCCTACGTGGCTTCAGTTTCTCCATCTGTACAATGAAGAGGTGGCACCGATGGACTCTAAAGAATCACCCAGCATCACCAATAGTGCATGTAACACCCTGGTCCTCTAGGTAGGCTCAACTTTCAGCAGCAGGCAATATCTTGGGGATCACCACTGGCCCAGGACTCTGGCTAGAGCAGTGAGCAGAGTCATGATTTTTTGGTTGTTGCTATCTCAGTAGTTTGGTCTGTGTCTCAGCAGGTGCAGGGGAATCATCCTGAGCATGAGTCTCCTGACTGATCCTTACTGCAGTGCTCTTATAGTGAGGCCAATAACAACGGCCAAAGTGGAGGGATTGGACTCTACGGACCAGTCCCTTCCCTCCAAAGGGCTGCTGATTCTCAGACTTCTTCCTTGTGTGATCCTCTGAGGGTTCCAGTAGAGCCTGGGCTCTGGTAATCCCACCTTCCAGGGGACACTGCTCATGGTATGGGCCTTGCCACCCCCAATAGCCTCTGGCAACTCGGCCCTTTGTCTCTTTCTTGTTCTGTGGCCCTTGTCAATCCCGGAGCTGGTGAGCACCGTTGGAGAGAGGAGGCTGCCTCAGCTTCCCCTGCACTCCTTTTCCTTGAAACCACATTTCTCCTCCATAGCAGTTTCAGAACAGGATCTGAGAAACACCATGTTTCAAATACAGCAGGAGCACTGCCAGCTAGATAAGGCAGGAGGACTAAGTCTGTTCTCATCTATCAGAGAGTGCATCATTTAACAAACCCTCTGACAAGGATGGAGCACCGACCATGTATTAATAACAGTAGAGGAACCTTTGAATGTGAACTGGTTCTCGATATTGTAGAGACTCTTTATACTTTTTATCTCTTTAAAATTTACGATAACCTTATGAAAGAGCTACTAGTACGATGTGCGTTTTATGACTGGAGACACTGAGGCTCAAAAAGCTTTAAGAACATCACCAGGACTTGACCCAGAGACATTACAATAGGAAATAAAAAAACAGCAGAAGGCTTTACCTCTGTCTCGTAGAGTGCATATCCTGCTGGAGAAAGGGGATGTGGGCTCTGCCTGGCTTTGTCCTGTGCTGCCATTTGACAGATAAGATAATATACTGTGCCTCTGATAGATAAGATAATATACTATGCAGATTATGAGATATGAGAGCCCACTCACTGGGACCTAGAGAAGCGGGGAAAGCTGAATGGGTTTTCAGGCAAGCTTTGCAGGACAGAGAGGGATGCTCTAAGCAAAAGGAGACCAGATTAGGTGAGAAAAATCACACTAGCAAAGACCACCCAACTGTGCCATTCAAGATCCCATTTCCTTCTAGTTATCTTGGACTGAGGATGCTGATTTGGATCATGGAAAAGGAGTTTGGAAGCAAATGCTGGGGTGTTCCCTCTCATTCGGAGCTACTGCTGGCCTGGAGAACCAAGGCCGGCTGCATAGAAACATGTACCAGGAAAGAGCACTAAGGAAAGGTCTTCATGAAATGTGATAAGGCTCAAATTAAAGTCAAGTTTGATATTTCTAAGAGGCAGCTGCTTAAACATTTTCAGCAAATGTCACTAGCAGTAGAAAACATAAAGGCATACTCCCAGTATGTTTACCTGTTTGGATTTTAAAATTCATGCCACACTTGTATAATTCTAAAATATATCCATGTTCATTTCAATTCCCTTACTTAATAATTCCACAGATATGTGTTGAGCCCCTGATCTGTGCTGGGAACTGTTCTGGGCACCTGGGAAAAGCAGTGAACACAAATGACAGCCTCATTCTCATGAAGTTGCATTCTAGAGTTTCTTCTCACATTTTGGTAGAAAATGGTAGTTCCTTGGAGATGTGGCACATCCATCCTGAGCTTCCTATATCCCCAACACCTCGCCCGTGGGGGTTCCCGTGGGCATGCATGCCCACATTTGAGAAGCAGAGTTCTCAGGAGAGACTCTGGCAAGCCATGGAAACAGATAGGACATCCCTACTTTACTTTAAGGATTGTTCTGGAAAATCTGGGGGTGGATCTTCCAAAGCCACACATCAGTAACAGAATCTCTCTTCCTCACCTATTATTAACACTCTTAGGAAGAACAAGGACCCTGATCCTATGATCTTTCATTGTTGCCATGCTATGCCTCTATCAGTCAGTGATGGTTGCCAGTAACAGAAAATCCAACCCCAAACAGCTTGAACAATAGGATAATAACACATTCATTATCTCACCTAGGAAGGGATGTGTGATGGGGTGGCTCCAAGGTGACCAATTCGGTGTCCCAGTAAGCATCACGAACCTGCATTCTTTGCCCTTTCTTCTCTGCCACACCCAACATGCTGGCTTGCCCTCTAGGTCCAGTTCCTTCATGGCCCAAGGAAGACTACTGCATTTTCAACTTTTACATGCAAGTGTCCAGAGGAGAGAACAGCTTGTTTCTCTATGTGCTTTTGTTTGGTTCATTGTTTTTAGAGCAAGGAACCTACCCTGAAGTCCCATCACATCTCAGCCACAACAGTCCCTGGCAAAGTGAGCAGGATTGCCATGATTGGCTAGGATACTTCTCTATGCTGGAAGATGAATCTTGGATTAAATGGGGGTCTGCAAATGAGGGGAAAGGAGAAATGCCTGGTGGGCAGTGAAGAGGATCTGACACCTTGACTTCCTCTCATATGTTGAATTTCAAGAAGGTACTATATGATATTATGTGGACTGAAAGCTCCCGTGTATTGATTGCCTCCTACTCGACAAACACTGTCCTTGGCGCAGTAAAAGCCATTAATTCCACTTGGCCCCAACCCTGTGTTCTCTTCAAAATTCCTCTCATAATCTAAAAATTCTTGTCTGCTTATTTATTATGTTGCCTCCCCGGTTAGAACACAAGCTCTAAGAAGGCAGCACTCATGTTTGTCTTGTTCATTGTCCCAAAACCTAGCATAGCACATGGCACATAATTGGTACTCAATTAATAGTTTTGAAGAAAGAAAGAAAGAAGTGAACTCCTTTACAAGGTGAGAGATTCTCCCAATGCTTCTATAGCCATTCTTCCTATCTTGCATTTGGGGAAACTGGCTGATAGAGGTTAGGTAAACTTCTCAAGGTCATTTGAGGAGCATATGACACAATCAAACTTTAAACCTAGTCTGTCAGATTCCTCATCCTTGCTCCTTCCTGTCCCTCGGAGAAGACAGCCTTTGATTTAATGATTTCTCTTCTTGGGTGGCTGCACACACGTAACTGCAAATTGGAGCCATTCATTCAGTCCCCTCTGCTCCTGCTCTTTTCCTGGGTCAGAACACTCTCTACCTCTCTGTGCAGAGCCTCCCCCCCCTCCCACATATACACATCCATGTCCAGAGTTCACTTAGGACACCCGCTTTTCTGAAGTCATCGCTCTATTCCCTACCTCCATTGTTTCACCCTCTGCCTCTAGCTTAATTATTCCCATACACAGACCTCATCTCCCCAGAGAGATTGAAAAGACTCAAGGGTCAGGAATACTCCATCACCTTGGGAGGCAACATAGAATAATGGTTAAGACCTCAGATTCCAGGACCAGATGACCTGTGTGCAAATTCCAGCTTCTCCTCTTGTGGATGGTGTGATCTCAGGTGAGTTTCTTCCCGTCTATGGGCCTCAGTTTCCTCTTCTGTAGAATGGGAATAACAATGGTATGTAGGGTTGTTGTGAAGTCCTAGCTAATATGTGTAAAACTTAATGCAAAGCACATAGTGAGAGCCAAGTAGATGTCAACTGTCACTTTTCACTTTTCTTCTTTTTGTTCTCCAACAGTGCCAGGCACCTAAAAAATACTTTAAAATTCTTACTAACTTGAATACACTAATTCTCTGGCTACTTTCTCAGTATGCAGTATTTCTTGCCTACCACACTGCAAATTCCAAGGACAGGCATTGCTAGTGTTTTCTCTTTCCTCCCTTTCAGGGTCTACCATTGTAGGAAGAACTAGACAGGTACTTAATAAATCCTTATGGAAATGAACAAACCAAAAAGGCCTTGGGCTTTGGGGAAAATTCTCATTTGATTTTCTTTTCTGCCTTTCCTCTCTTCTTTAATTGTACATCTCTTCTTTCTTCCTGAAATCAGATTAAGCCCCACTGAGCCTAAACCAAAAGTGTTTCAAGTCATTTTCCTAATGGATATGAATTGACTGTAATCCTTTTGTTTTGTGGCTACTGGCAGTTGGTTAGGCAGGTGACCGAGATGAAGATTTTAATCACTCCCAAAATATAGTATTAGCTTACAAAATGTCAGCCCTCCGCTGCACTGGACAGTCATTAATGATGACATTGTAGCTGAGGAAAGGGCCCCAAGAAACCTTAATTGGCCTTCGGCTGATTTTAGGAACCAGACCTTCCTTGTAATTTGCTGCAAAACTCATATTCTCTGAAATAAGAAGATCAGTCATGGGACACTGCAGTGAGAACATTATAGAAAATAGCTCAAGGACAGATCCGTGCACTACAGTTTCATTACGAAGCTAGGACCAGACCCAATCTTCAATGCACTTGTTTTTGGGAGGACTCATTTCTTTCTTTTTATTTTTTTTTAAGATTTATTTATTTATTTTGAGAGAGAGAGAGAGAGAGCAAGTGGGGGGAGGGGCAGAGGGAAAGGGAGAGAGAGAATCTCAAGCAGACTCCCCCCTGAATGCACAGCCTGATGCGGGGACCCACATAAGAAGCCTGAGATCATGACCTGAGCCAAAACCAAGAGTCGGACACACAACCAACTGAACCACCCAGGTGCCCCTGGGAGGACTTATTTTTTTTTTTTATCAAGACTTGACTTCTAAAGGCAATGGGAAGAGGTGGTCCCAACAAGATTTCTCTTTGATCCACACTCAAGTGAAACCAAACAGAAATACTGATAACAGTGGAAAAGAAGAAAGCTGACTTACTTTGGGCAGGAAACTATTTTTGCCAAAAGATGAGTTTGGAATGGAATTAAAAACATGAAAGTATTTCACTTGTGGCCATTCCAGTGGTACCTGCACTCACACGCATACGGTAGATCTTATTAACATAGAACAGGGCTGGCAAATGAGTGTCATCGTGCATAACATTTCTGATCAATTATAGTGGCTGCTGAGAACACAGTATCCAAAAGGATTCTCCTGTTGCATTTCAGCTCAGTAAGAGAATGCTGGAACCATTCAATAATGTCTGCTGTGGCAGAGGAAGTGAAACCCATGCACTAAGGACTTGCCATCCTCGACTTGGAACAGGGGAGGCAGGATGGATTTCTGAGGTAAGTGTAGAAATGCCTATAAAAGCTCTGTTGCATTATTATTTTTCATTTCATTACTGTTTTTCATTGCAAATGGTAGCATAAATCATAAATATGAATATCCAAAGTTAGAGCACTTCTTTCAAAGTTTCTAATCAGTGGGCTCTCCCAGTTCCTGTTTCCTTTTCATGAGAGCCATTGTGACAGGTCTGCCAGTGAGAGAAACAGGCCTATGCTGAGGAACTGTTTTATGGTAATAAAGGAGAAAAACGTAAATGCCAGTGTGGCTTATGGCAAACACCTCCCTGAGTACGACTAGCCTTGAAGCAAACTTCATACACCCACCCCCATTTCCATAGTGGGTTCAGGAAGGCCCTTAAAAGAGAGAGGTCTTGCTCATTCTCACCAATTACTGGAAGAACCGGCTGGTGAGTAACTTCCCTGTTCCCTGGCACTTGACTTGAGATCTGCGTCATTGGTTCAGAACAGTCAAAGGGAACAGGAGGGGCTATGCAGGAGAAAAGATCATGTCACCAAAGGCACCTCAGGCTCCCTGCTGACACTGCCCCCAACGTAGGCTCTGGCAGCCATTTGGCAAATCCACCCCTCCAGTACTGATCTCAGTGACAGCTTGAGAGAGGGCTGGGGAGATTTTCCCTTTCTTGAGAGAAGTCAACACAGCAAGAAACAACTTCTTTGCACATTTTGGGGGGATCTGCAGTCTCATGGAAAAGGCATCATGGATTCAGGACAAGGGGAGGGTTTCCCTGTGCATCTGAGACTGGAGGGCCAGAGACCAGCGGTAACTCAGGAATAGAGACAGCGAGCATATTTCTAAAGACATTTCACTCTTTTCAAAGTTCAGCCCTCTAAGTTTTCAGTGGAAGTTTGAGATGGAAGGGATGGAAGAGGGCTTTTCTGTGAAACAGAACTGTCAGCAAGTTCCACGTTCTGGCTGATCGGCTCCCCTTTCTGGCCGATGGAAGCAAGAAGACCTCTTCGGCAATACCAAGAAAGGTATCTGGTAAAAGGCAACAGAGTTGGACTAGATACTGGCTCAGAAAAGTCACTGACCTCCTTTCCCTCCCCACTCTGACATCAATAACTGCAGAGTCAGCCCTGGTTTCTAAAAAACTTCTTGATGAAAATCTGAACAATGTTTTCTGTTTTACCTTATGAAGTGGAAAATCCCCGAAGGGGGGAAAAAGGGACTACAGTCTAGTTGAAAATTAAGTTAAACTCAATTAATTTGCATAAATGCATTGGGTTGCTTTGGTATTGTAATTAATTCTTGGTTTGTAAAGTGGAGTTTGTCCCTGCAGACCGTGTCCCAGAGTGCTCCATGTGCAATTGCTCTAACCTGGCTGGCAGCCTGGCTTCAAGGGCACCAGCAGATGGATTGTAAGCTCTCTGAGGACAGAGACAAGCCTGATATTGCTCTGTTAGATAAATATGTGATCACTTGATAAATATTTATAGAGCATCCACAGTGGTTGTACATCAGCACATCCATGGGACCTAAAAGTGAATAAAACAGAGATGGCTGCCTAACTTCATGGATGTTACATTCCAACTGGGGAGAGACAGATAATAAACAAGTAACCCAATCGGTAAACAAGATCCTTTCAGGTGTGACAAATGCTATATCGTACTAGAAAGAAATAAAACAAGGTATGGAAATAAAAAGCAATGCAAGGGGAAGACATCCAAGAACTGAGAAGTAAATGATAGGGAGTCAGCCATCAGTCCTAGCAGGGGCAAAGGTGTGCAAAGGTGCCACAGGTGGGCAATCTTGGCACGTTCCAAGGAAAGAAGGCAGACCAGCATAACTGGAACCTGGTAAATGAGAGGGAGAAAAACGTAAGAGGAGGCTGGTGGAACAGAAAGGGTCTAGGTCACGGTAGAGTCAGGATTCTATTCTAAGTCCGATGAGAAGCCACTGGAAGGTTTTTGAGTGAGAGAATGACATGATCTGATAAAAGTTCACTCTGGCTTTTATTTGCAAAATGGATTATAGAGGGTAAGAATGAATACATCTAAGATGTAAATTCTCTGTCTAAATCTGGGGTGGGGGTTAGGTGAGGAACTGTTGAGCAAGAGTAAAGAAGCAAGAAGTAAACAGGTTGTATTAATTGAACATAAGATAAGCCGCTATATCAAAAAGATCCCATAATACAGTAGCTCAAAAAAGATACAAGTTTATCTCTCTCTTGTGTAAGTCCACAGTTGTACAGTCTAGGGTTTGCAGGATAGCTCTTGGCCCTGAAAAGTTATCAAGGACATAAGCCACTAAAGTGACCCAGCCACGCCCAACCTATGGCTTCTATCTCTGGATCCCAGGTAAATGCTTTAGTTTTGCCATCCCACAGACATGATAAAGGGGCAAAGGGAGAACTACGGGGAGTGGTGTGCTGATCAATGTTTTAAACAGTTACTATAACTGGCTCTCTTGGGGGTGAAGGGTGGGGGGTGGAGGGGAGGGGACCGGATTTGTAGCATTTGCTGATTTCCACAGTGTCAATACTTCCACCATAGTTGATTTCAGGCTATCTACTTGACCTCACTGAATTCAGTTAGAAAGAGATGCATAGCAGAAGGGGAAGAATGAAGGGGGGGAAATCAGAGGGGGCAGACGAACCATGAGAGACGATGGACTCTGAAAAACAAACCGAGGGTTCTAGAGGGGAGAGGGTAGGGGGATGGGTTAACCTGGTGATGGGTATTAAAGAGGGCACGTTCTGCATGGAGCACTGGGTGTTATGCACAATGAATCATAGAACACTGCATCAAAAACTAATGATGTATGGTGATTAACATAACATAATAATAAAAAAATGAAAGAGGTGCATACAGTGGAGTTTCATAGGTCCTGATAGGTTGACTTTGGCATACCACTGGCCCCAGGGCAAAGCTTCTACTGTGAGCTAATCCCATCTGGGATCATGACAAGTTATAGCACACCCACAGGGTTTGGGGAAAGCCACACATTGATTAGTGCAAAAACATCCAAAATTTTACCAAAATTCACAGAAAAGGAAATTTTTAAATGAGAGATATAAGTATGTGGGATTCTTATAGCAATAAAACTATTCTGAATGATACTGTAATGGTGGATACATTCCATTATACGCTTGTGAAAATTCCATAGAATGTCCAATAGGAAGAGTGAATTCTAATGTAAATTACTGACTTTAGCTAATAATATCAATAATGGCTTATTAATTATAACAAACATACCACACTAATGCATATGTCAATAAGAGGGGAAGTTGAGGGAAGGGGTATCAGGGAGTATGTTGGAACTCTCTGTATTTTCCATCCATTTTTTTTTTTTGTAAACCCAAAAGTGCTTTAAAAAATAGTCTATTAATTAAAAAAAAGTTACCAAGAAAAAAATCAACAACATGTGTATGTATGTAAATGTGAATGTGTACACATGGGTACGTGTGTGCGGGTGCGTGTGATAGGAGGGACCTCACAGGCCTGATGACAGGAGACCTGATTGACTCCCCTATCCCGGTACCCTAAGCCTGGCAGAGCAAGACCAAAGGTAATCCTGTGGAGGAAATGCCCATCTTTCTTCAGTCAGCATGTCCTCTACAAGGTCACTAACTTGGAGCTTATTGTGGACCTGCCGAAAACTCCACTTTCCCTGACTGGAGACATTTCCAAAGAGAAGAATTATAAATCAGTGGTCATCCCTGTCTTTCATCCCTTCCCATACAAATCTCCTCTCTGCAATCTTATTGGAAATAACCATGTGTCTTCTATTTGGGGGCTGGGGAAAGACACCAAGATGGGGCATGAGAGGAGTCACTGCCTCTCCCTGTCCCTACCCCAAAGACAAATAACTAAAAGATCATCTTTCATGTCCCAAAATATCCCATTTCTTTGTCATTATATTATGGTAGGCTGAATGATGGCACCCTAAAGATGACTGCATCCTAATCCGCAGAACCTGGGAATATGTTCCAGATATGGCAAAAGGGACTTTGCAGACGTGATCAAGGTGAGGATTCTGAGATGAGAGATTATCCTGGTTTATCTAGTTCGACTCAATGTAGTCACAAGGGTCATTATAAAACAGAAAGCAATGTGAAGGAAGCTGAGGGACACACAGAGAGATTAGAAGGTATGATGCTGCTGGCTTTGAAGATGGAGGATGGGCCAAGTGCCCAGGAAGGCAGAGAGCCTCTAAAAGCTGGGAAACGCAAGGAAACTCATTCTTCCCTAAATCATCCAGAAGGAATGCAGCTCTCCTGATCCATTTTAGGATTCCTGACTTCCCAAACTATAAGAGAATTAAAAAAAAAAAAACACTAAGTTTGTGGTAATTTGTGGCAGCAATTTGTGACACCATAGGAAACTAATATATGTACCTTCTACCTGGGATTCTGCTCTCTCTGTACCTATCAAACTACCCAGGTGTCTCTTCTGCCTATCCTGTTCTTTTAGCTCTTATCTTCAATCCGTAGTTCCCGGGCCAAGCCCAAACAGAACATATGCCACCATCTTGCCTCTCTCTTCTTAGTCTGGCACAATTGCTGGCTGACAGATGAGGATGCTCAAAGAGAATTTGCTAAATGAATGAATGAATGTTGCTTTCCAAAGTCATTCCATGTTTAAAAGGATGATGTGGGGGGGGTTTTGTTTTTTAGTATTTTGTTTTCAGCTGTGCTGTTTGCTTTAATCTACCCTCAATCCCATAAGAAACCACCCACACATGGTGGCTTCTAGCTGGAAGTACACATGGATTCTTTTTTTTTTTTTTTTTTTTGTTCTGAACTGCCCCCATCGTCTGAGCTTTTTATGGGGCTCCTCTTCCCAGGACTTCGTGCTGGTAAATTCCATCTCAACTTCTTTTTATGTGGGACACCAATCTAAACTAGAATCATATGGAAGCTCTATGGAGCCCCAAAATATACAGCCGTGGGGTGGGGGCAAAAAGAGACAGTGACTGTATCTGAGCTAGCACAATGGTTAGCATGTGAAACTCATAAAGAACATCTGGGAGCTGCATAGGCGTGTTGGGTTCATAAAGAGGAAAACACTCTCAAGTCGCAGATTTTACCCCAACCCAGCCATCCACCTCAGATATGCAATGTCCTACGTCCCAAGGGGACTAGGCAACAAACTGTAAGCAGATGAGATTCCAAGGTGAAAAACCCACTCAAATGATGTCTCCTTCCACAGGTGGGTCATAGAGTCTAGGAGTGTAGGAAAACACATTGCAAAGAAATGTAAAGACCAGTAGTTCAACTTTTCTTTCGAGCCAAGCCAGTTACTTCTCCTCTCAGACCTTGGTTTGACCACACAGACAGCAAATGGCTGGGTCGAGTCTTGGCAGCATCAATGCAACAAGGCAGGCACATTCATGGGTGCCTGGGTGGCGCAGTCGGTTGAGTGCCCAACTCTTGGTTTTGTCTCAGGTCATGATCGCAGGTCCTGGGGATCGATCCCCATGTCCGTTTCTGTGGTCAGCACAGAGTCTGCTCTGGATTCTCTCTCTCTCCCTTGCCCTCTGCCTGTCCCCCCACTCAGGTGCGCGCTTGCTCTCTCTCAAATAAATAAATAAATCTTTAGATAAAAAAGAAAGGCACATTCGTTTTTAACTCAGGATAAGTCAGAAGGCAATGAAATGATGAAATGATCACATCAACTTTCTAGATTTTAATATTGAATAATTTCCCATTTTTGGTTCTCTACAAAATGATTGAATTCATCCAACCGGGAAGACACACACACCCAACTGGAAAGAGAGTTTCTCCACTGAGGTGACAATGATTGTGGGACAGTCAGCACTTTTCACCGTCATCCCTCTTTTCCATCCCATGAAGCTGGGAAATGCCAAGTATCAAATATTTCCAGTTACCTAAACTCTGCGAGATGGAGCTTTTATTTCCTAGAGATAACACTAAGCAGGAGATTTCAGAGAAGTCACCATTTAAATGTCCCAAATTGATTGGCCTTAAAATGTCAGGAGCAGAGGAAGAGGAGGAAGATACCAATTAAACTGAACCCTCAGGCACAGATGTCTCATTATAGGCATCTGCCGAGTGGAAACTGCTTGGGACCACCTCCACTGTGCGGACCCCATCTCCAGTGACTGCCCACCTCTCAGAATGACCCCCAGGCTAATGACAGAACATGACTTCAGTCATTCCAAATGAGACCCCACTGCTGTAACCAACATTTGGCTTTTCTGGAGGGGTTCATTTAAGACTTGCTCCCCACAGTTCTAGGCAGAAAAATTTATATCAACTTAAATACAAGGAAATGCCTCAAGCTCATGCATCTCTAACGAGGACTGGCAGAGTCCGCCTGATATGAAGAAAGGCACTTGTGGCTTTCTAGTTCTGTTCTGTACAGACAAGCCTCATATAAGGGTGTTCTCCTGGTGCTCAGCTTCGGTCCTAAACTACAACCCATGAAATGACTGGAGGAGAAAGTTCATAGACGAAGAAATACAGGTTAACAACCATAGGGAAAAAGTTTGATCTCCGTTGTAATCAAAGATGTTTAAATTTCCGTAACAATGAGAAACCAATCGTTTGCAAGATATGAGAAGATATGTAGGATATGTACATATATAAAAGATTTGTACATACATATCAGATATGTACACATATATATATGTATATGTATATATATAGATATAGATAGATATCAGAGCCGGTGAAGTTGGGATGTAATAAACATTCTCATAGTATGCTGGGGACACTGTTTTAGAAAGAAAACCAGTCATTTATACAAGAATTTTAAAAAGAACCCTCTGAACTAATCCTACCACTTCTGAAAAGTAGTTGAAGGTAATTACCCAACACTTACTGCACAAAATCTTCAAAGCAGTATTACCTACAGCAGCCAAAACAATAAAAATAATAAAAGGAAGCCTTCTAACTAGCCCCTAGATAGCTATGGCAGACCCACATGATGGAATATTAGGCAGCCCTTAAAAACAGTATATAAACACCATCTTAAAACACCTGAAGACGTTGTAAAATGTAAATATTGCCACATTACATTTAAAGGAAAGGATAAAGTTGTATATACAGTACGCTGACAACTTCTGGGGGAGAAGCCTTGCAGTAATGTAGGCACATCAAAATGCAATTGGAAGGTCAGATCGTGGAAGATATCTTCACACTTATTTTGCATTTTCCAATTTTCACAACAAGCACATACTATTTTCATAATCAGAAGAAATGTAATTAAAAAAGAAACTATGTGTTGAAACATAAGTAAAATGAAAGAATGAAAGTGCAAGGAAAAGGTTGCCCATTTAGACCTCTACTCTAGGGAACAGAAACTGTGGGAAAGCCCACATCCTGTTTTAATCCATATGCAAATAAAACCCTCATCTTTATCTGCAGATATTCATGAATATGGAGACTAAGGCAGCTGAAACTAGGACTTTGATGTATGCCAATGCACGCAGAGCTATTAGAAAGAGGATTTGTGATAATCCTGTTGACACAACCCAAAGAACCTTACCTATTCCAGAGCTCAGCTGGAGCACAAAAATATCGTAGAAAGACAAACAGCATGGGGTAATTTAGCAATTAAGGGAATTGCAGTAAACAGATTGGAGGATGGGCTCATTTATCTCCATTTCCAAAGTTTCAATAATAGATTTCTTTGGAGGGTAAGAGAGAATAAAACCCTGCAAGCTAATATTTCCTTTGAGAAACCGTAAGGGGCAGGAAATGTTTCCTTTGCCATTATGCAAAGGTTAGGGCAATGAAAAGCTACAATAAAATGCTTTGGAATCCCACAGAGTGGCATGTATCACAGGACAAATTATGGCTCTGGCCGTGGAATGATCCTCTGCAACATCACTGAGATGAGACCCCACGGGGCAGGAGCTTTGTTCACCTCCAACCCCAAACAATCTTGCACATAACAGATTCTGGAAAATTCCCTTTAGGCTAGTTTGCAGGAGTCAATTTTTGATGTGGGAAACAAAGGCAGAAAAAAAATTCTTAAATTACCTTACTATCTCTAGCCCGTTGACAAGTCCTTGAAACAGGCAGAGTGACATACCTCTAGAACTCAGCTGCCTCGATGGTACTACTTTGCCCAACCCCCAGGATCCTGTGAGTCTACTTTAACATACAAAAATTCCTTTGGTCCTGGGATCGAGTCCTGTCATCGGACTCCTTGCTCAGCGGGGAGCTTGCTTCTCCCCCTGCTTGTGCTCGCGCTTTCTCTCTCTCTCTCTCTCTCGCTCGCTCGCTCTCGCTCTGGCAAATAAATAAAATCTTTAAAAAAAAATTCCTTTGGAAACTTCCTTTATCTCGACCCCCCCCACCCAAGATACCTGTTGCCAACATCCCCCAAGCGTATGACCCACCGATATACATCTGAAGGGTCTCATGACTGAGGGTTTACTAAACAGTAATAAATGACTTTTTCCTAAACAATAGCTAGCCCCCTCAGGATCCTGGAAATCTTGTTTCTAAAATATCTGGGAGGCTTATGCTATCCCTAACCCCCTCCCAATTTCAAAGTATATAATGGGCCACTCCTTGACCCCAGAGCGGCTCTTTCTGCCCACGGGCCCTGTCCCTGTGCTTTAATAAAACCACCTTTTTGCAGCAAAGACATCTCATGAATTCCTTCTTGGCCATCAGCTTCAAACCCTAACGTCTTTCCCACCTCAGTTTTGACTTCCCTGCAAGACTGCTGTCCCATGGAATCTGCTCTGACTTGAGACTTGATAATGTTTTGCCAGAAAATATATAGGACGATCGAAGAGAATACATTTTAGGAAGTTGCTAAAGAAAAAAAATTTGACAAAGATGCGATTTTGTTTTAAAGGCCCAATAAGTAATATTGTGAACGACCGTGGGCGTGGGTCAGTTAACACTGAGCTTCTGCACTAAACGTGAACACTTCATGGCTTTTCCTCCCTGAGACTCTGTTTCTGTGACTATAAAGTGGAGGCAGGAGGGTGGACAGCGGGGTTGGAGTGGGGGCGGGGTTTGCATTCCGTGAGTTCTGCATCCCATTACAGGGTTAACGTACACTGACCCGAAGAAGAGGAGTATGAGAGAAATCTTGCTTGGGGTGGAAGGAAGCATCTTGCAAAGAAAGAGATTATGCGAACCACACAGACTGGCCCCCAACAGCACTGTCCACATCGCTGATGCACAGTTGATAAGATTGCATAGTGCCATCTGGATGCTATGGTTTAACCACACCCAATACTCAGCTGTCTAATTTGAAGCACTTGCCCAGGAAACCAGAATCAATTGCTCTGTCTCCCAGCAAACCTCAAACTACACATCACTCAGGGAATTGTCCCCGGGCTCAAGTTGTTGATGGTCAAGCTGTCAGCACTGGGTGGCCTCATTCACATTCATTCTTGGAAGCCGGCTCCTTCTGTGGGCAGGAAACAAAGCTGCTGTCCTGGGCAGAATCACGCCCTGCCGGCCCCATCAGTCTGCTGTCCTAATTAGAAATTCCCCTTGTGGTTAAAGTCTTTTCACTGGTTCCCAGGCCTCATCCCAGAGAACACACACCTTTGAACAAAGACCCCAGGTGACAGCGAGAACCAACTGATCCAACAAATCAGCTGTGTTCCCAAGCTATAGTGGTTGGTCAGTATTTTGACTATAACCCCTGGCTATGTGTCACTAAAAAAAAAAAAGTCACTAAAATGCGGAGGACATGATATTTACTAACTTAAATTCTAGTCCCCCAGCTCTGTCACACACTTGCAAAATGAACCCAAGTGGACTACTTACTTCTCTAGACCTTGGTTTTCTTTTCTAGAGAGGGTTTGGGCCTGTTCAGAAGGACTTTGCTGTTTTGTTTTATTTTGTTTTACTTTAACCAGACTCCATGAAATCGTGACAGGTGTGGGTGTCTGTGCATGTTTTTCTTACAGAGGACCCACAGCTTTCATCAGAGTCTCAAAGGGATCCCTGATCCAAACGTCAATTAAAAACCACTTCTTTAAGCAAATCCAGAATTTGTACACAGGAGGGGCTTGGTGGCAGCATGCTGGTTGGCAAACAATTGTCTAGAAGCTGTGTTTGCACAGCGAGCACAATCATTTTATTTACACCATATGACACAGATCAATAGGAATGGCAGAATCTTCTAAAGATGCATTACATCAAGCTAAGAAAATAGTATTTATTTGTCCAAGCTGGTGGTGATGTTACTTTCTTACCAAGAGTGTCATTGCTGCTTACAATGACTTTGGGGATGAAGGAGAGGCCAAAGCACCCCAGGTCAATTCTTGGCTCTGAGATCTCAGAATGCTCCATAATTTCCATTTGGAATTGTAAGGTATAGGGAAGATCCAAAGAATGTGGTGCTTCTCCATGGAAGGCAGGCCCAGGAGACCAGAGGAATATGAGGGGACAGAGGCATGCCACCAGCCAGGCCAAAGAACCAGGCTGATGGGCACGTCAACTGAATCTGTCCCATCTCATAGCTGTCTCCGTAAAAAATCTACTTGCCTCTACACCCTGTCTCAATGTCATTTTTTTAAAAGACTGCAGTGACTTTACCAGCCTGTTCTATTCAGGTGGTGGTAAGAATGAGGCACTGAATAAATTATAAAGGATGGTAACAACTTTGTCAGAAAGAAAAGTTTGATTATATTTGCATAATCATGATGCTTTAAATAATGACAGTCCCCACTTCGGGCTTGGATGTCAACTCTCCTGGAGGTGTTAACATCATTATTCCACAGGAAAACACACAAAAGCAAGAGAATATTGTGTCCAGATCTCTGTGGGGTGATGTGGAAATCAGCATTAAGTGAGCTGATGGCACATCATTAAATAAGAAATCTTGTTTCCTCATAGGCTTCCCTGGAGAACTGCATTAATTCAGAAAACTTAGTTGGGGGAGGGCAACTCTTTCCTGGAAAGCATAAATGTGCAAAGACTATGTTTAAAGTCCTTGTGGATCATTGTTCAACCATAATGACTTCCTGGGGGAGTTTTCCAAGCACTCACATGGTATCATTATATGACAAATACATGGAAATTTAGGATGGCCATTCCAGATGGCCTTAGGATGATAAGCAAGTTGGTGACCTCCCAGTGACCACCATAAAAACAAAAGCACCACCACAACTACTAGGCACTCAGGGAAACAACACTGGAAAACTTAGATGTCCAATGTTAAACAAATGGTAGCCAATTACAATATGTCCGTAAAGTAATTATGATGCTGTCAATGAAAATTCTGCTCATGAGGAATATTTAAGGACAGGAGAAGAAAGCTGCCGATATGTTAAATTAATAAATCAGGATTCAAAGCTGTATATAAATAAAGCATGATCCCACCTATGTTTAAGAAATAATCTAACAGATAACCATTAGTAACATTTGTTGTACAAGTGACTTTTTTATACAATATATTCATTTTCTTTTTTACAATTCTTCATTGAAAAAGAATAAACACCTTCAAACCTGATCTTCCTCACCAAGAAAGGACTTTTGAATGGAAATATCTAAAAATAAAGAGTTTTTCCTAAAATTAGGAGGACATATGTCTTTTTTCCCCAGGATGATAATCTGCTGTATCTGATGAACTCAAGGGACAGACTATATCAGGTCTACCGCTGGCAGGAACTTCAAACTCCTTGCCAGCCTTCTCTTCCTGTTCCTTCCCCCAGCTGCTCTGAGTCCTAAGACAGAACACAGCAGAGCACAACAGCCTTGTCCTGTTCCTCGCTGGTGAATTTTGGCACAATCGTAGGGACCCAGATTTCCCTTACTTGTGACCCCTAATGGGCCCTGAGGTAGAATGCCATCTGTTGCTAGTACTTGGAAGCCAGCCTGAAGCAGTAACACATTTACAGAACTGAGAATGGAAATCATTTCAGAGCCAAGATTCCATTTCCACCATCAATGGCCACTAAGCCTGACTTTGAGTATTCTTCTGCCAGAAGCACATTCTCCAAGTCAGGTGCAGGAGAAAGGGCTCAGGATGAACCCTGGTAGAATCCTAGCTCTGCCCGTTATGAACCGTGTGGCTTTGGGCAGATGGTTCAACCTCTTTGACCCTCAATATCCTTTCTATAAAATAATATCTACCCCTAGACAGTTGTTGAAGAAATAATATATATATATTATATATATATATATTTATGTATATTATATATATACACATATACGTATATGTATATGTATATACATATATACATATACATACATACAGTATTCTGGCCAGGGCCATCTGTGTGCTTTGGCATCAGTCAACCATCACTGCTAAAGTGAAGGTTCAGCTTGGTGTTACTGCTATGGAAATATATTGATCCTAAGGCACAGCTATCTATAGTGAGCAAAGAACCCACTGCAGAGACGTGAAAAAAAAAAATGGTACTAATGAAAACAGTCTTCAATTAAGGGATCAAGCTAGCAGTGCCAATTCCATAGGGAATTCAGATTAGAAAAAAGGCAAAACAAAGACTACAATAATCAGAAATGGCTGTGAAGGAGGTCCCATTTGAGCTAGGCTTCGGGAGCTAGGTAAGAAAAATATTTTTTTCTCTATCTCTCTAGAAGCTTACACACTTATTCTTGGTAAAATGCACCCAACCTGACTGTCCTGCAACATCAGCTATAAAGTCATAAAAAGGAGCAGCCATAGTTGTTTTAAATAGCTATCCTTCTTTCCCTTCCTCCTTCCCTTGCTTTCCATCCTCCTATTTTTCATTTTAAGGAGTTTAAGGTTAATGTGTTTGGGGAATTTGGTGAGGAAGAAAAATATCACAAAAATGGGAATATTTGCAGGTTACAGAAGCCTACAAGTTATGGTGGCGGTCTTCTCTTTTAGAGGGCAGATGTACTTACCAGTCAGATGGTTAGATGCTAGTCTAAGCATCTCAGATTTTACCCTGAGATGCAGCTGGTTTGGTAGAAAGTTAGCCCAAGTGTGTACTTACAGTCACTTTCAGGTCCTGTGTAAAGCCCCACATTCCCACAAGTTTCCCTAAGAGAGGAGGCTGCTTATCTAACTGGCCCTAATAATTCCTGAAGTGTGTTCCTCCTTGACTTTTTGTCTTGTTGTCCAAGAAATATTTACCAATTGGTAAATATGGGAACACACAGCATGCACTGCCTCCATGTGTGGGGACACAGCAGTAAATAAGGAAGAGTAAATCCTTGCCTTCACAGAGCCGCATTCTGAGGAGAAATAGGATGCACCCCCCCCCTGTAAACAACTGCACACAGAAGATGAGTTCAGATGGCACAATGTGTCACAAAGAAACAAGGCAGGGCAATGGATGACCCTAGAAGGGTGCTCACCAAGGCCTCTTGAACGAGATGCCTTATAAGTAGAAACCAGAGCGATGACAAGGAGACTTGCCTCCTTATTGACTTGCAGCCATGTTCCTCACTTCTCCTAGAGGAACAACAGACCCTGTGGAATGACACTCTCTAGACTGTTGTGTTTGCTTGTCATTCTTTTTCAACAAGCATTGACAGGGGACCTATCATAAATGATTTGTAGGGTAGGAATATTACTGCAATGGCTAAAGCACAGAATGTGCAAAAGCATCACTAATTACACTGTGCAGGGTTTCCCTTCTGAAACTTCTACCTTCCCAGCTAGACTGGGGTCAACATGACAAACTGTTATGGCTGCACAAAAAGTAACTGAAGAGCCCTCTGAAGAAATATGCAAAGACTTCTCAGAGAGAGTGACATTTGCACTGGTTCATAAAGGAAGAGTTGGAATTGTCTAGGCAGAGAGGAGTAGATCTTTCTAGCAAAGGAAACAGCTTAATACCTATGACTAGAGTCAAAGAAGCATTTCTGGGAGAAAGGAGAAGGTGAGGCACACAATGGGGGTGGGAAGACCCCTTGAGTTATAACTACAAAGAGACCTGGATGCTTCACTAAGTCCTTGAGACATGAATCAGTTGGCGGTGATGGGAGGATGCTAACCTGCGGCAAGACACGGCCGGGTGACTGCACTGGGAAGACCATTATGGGTGCTGGTTCAAGGCAGGTAGAATCCAACCAATCCACGGGTGAGAAGGTCTGACTGGACCATCTCTTTGCCAGACAACATCAAGCCCCAGCCTGGAAGTTCTTACTTGATTGATTTGTTTAATGAATTGTATAAAAGACAATAGGCAAAGGGCTAAGTCATAGTCATCATTGTTTGTTTTCAGAGAAGCCTTTACAACTGACATATACTCACTCTCTGATAAAACATCTTTCATTCAACAAATTGAACTAAATAAACACTTCCTACGATCCAGGTGCAGGATTTGGCATTGGGGTATAGAGCATCAAACTTGACCTTGCCTGCCCTTGAGGAGCCTTTGGTCTTGAGCAGGTGGTGGACTCCTAAACAGACTGGAAGAAGAGCCAATCCAGTCCAGAGAGGAAATATCCCCAGAGCGGGTGATGTCTGAGCAGGGGCCTAAAGGATGAGGAGGTATTAGCCAGGTGAGAAGCAGGGAAGGATGCTCCACGCAGAGACTGCAGCACAATTTGGGGGAACACTTCAGGGAGTCAGTGTGACTAAAGTGTGGGCTTCAATACAAGGAGGGGTAGAAGAAAAGCCCAGCAAAGTAGATTATGGACATTTTCTGAATTTCTGTAAAAGAACAGAGAGGGGAAAGGAGAGAATTTTCCCATAGTCTGAATATCCTTCTGCCTGTCCCTGGGCAGGATAACCACCATAAGACAAAGGAGAAAATGGGAACTTTTAAAAAATTTCTTTCTTTTTTTTTTCAATACCACACTGATGAGTCAACATGTCTGGTTCCCAGTGCCGGCTCTCTATTTTCTTTTCAGTGCACTTGTTTTACAGTTCAAAATGTCTAGCTGGGGGATCTTACCCTTCTCTCGATTTGTGTCCATTCTCTTCAAGGCTGACTGTTGCTCAACCAAGCAGGACTAATTTTCCAGGGGAAATTAAATTGATAGACTCTCTCATGTCCTGCAATTTCACCTGCCATAAATTCCAAGCACCAAAGAGAAAGTCCATCATTAGCAGAGGAGCTTCACTGTAGGCATTGTCAAGGTTTGGAGAGTACACAAAAAGCTGGAGCAGCACTGAAGGCAAATCAGGGCCTCCAAGAATTTGCACCTGGTGGCAAATATGACGAGTGTTAATTATCTGCCCCCTTCAGATATTACACAATGTGTTAAATTGTCAATTTATCTCTTCCTCTAAAAACACTTATCAATGCGTAGCTAAGAAAGAAAGCCGGGGGAATCTGAATAATCTGAAATACTTTTTCCTCCCCATATCGCACTGGCAGCATTCATTTTTGCAAATCAAGGATAGAGATGGAATCACTGATCTGCACCAAACATTTTTATAATCTTCTGTCTCTGGACTGCCTCTGCAACTTGAGGAAATCAAGCATGGAGAAGAGAAACTCTACATGAACTAACTTGCCAGTCGTGCCTTATATTTTGTATCCCAAGAGTCTGGCATAGAGCCTGACTTAGAGGAGCTGATTGTTTTTCATTGAGAGTCTTTTTGAGTGATGACAGCTTCATGGACAGGTAGGTACGGATATAGGGTTGAGACAAAAATTAGGTCAATGGTTTTTAATCATTTTTAGCCACAAAAATCATTTCTTTAAAAAAAAATAGATAAATACTAGGAATTTCTGACTAGGTGAGGAGTGGGGCCCTGAGTCACACACACCCCTTCCATCTATGTTCCGTTGATTCATGCTAAGCGCACAGACACTTGGTTGTGCTCATTGCTTCAGTATTGATGCTAATCTTTCCACTTTTGCTTTTACCCTTCTTTCTTGTCCCACTGCTCAAATAAGAAACAAAGGGTAGGTCATCAACTGCACTAAGTAGACTTCCAGCCAGGAAGTGTGACACCTATCTCCCTCTTAGAAAAACCCTCAACCAAGGAGTGATTCCTCTGGAACAGAGCTTCCCCCTTACTTGGTATGACTTCAGGTATGACTGCATCCCTCTCCATCCCCACAGTTTCCTACTCTAACAATTTTCCTTGAGTCCTTCCCCTCATCGCACACCCCACCCCCAAATGTCAGATTTACATACATTTACACAAAATGGGGGGAGGTGACTAGGTGGTAGATGTGGTAGCAGAGCTATGAAAAACCCCAGGAGGCATTTGCCTTCCAAATGTTTTAGGCTCACTATAGAACCTGGGGTATAGAACTTTGCCCTTTTTTTAAGTACTAATTGTCAATTTCCAGATAATAGGAAAAGTCCCATTTAGCAACCTGATATACAATGAATATACTCTTGGTGACTGCAGAATTTTCAGAAGATAGACGATACATGGCTCCTGGCTTTAAAGAGCTTCTAAGTCAGTTGGAAGTCAAGGCACACATACATGTGTACACACACACACACACACACACACACACACACAGAGGCACTCACACAAATGTTAGTGAGACAAATCAATAGACTATGAGTTCTTAGGGAATTCTAGAAGCATGGAATACTCTGTCCATATTGTGGTTCAGAGGAAAAATGAACACTGTGGATTGGGTGATCAGGAAAAGTGGGCCTGAAACTGTACTGTGAAGGATCACTGAAGGGTCACCGTTAGGGTGTGGTGGCATAAGAATGTGAACAGAGCATGTTTGGGTGGCAGATCTGCCATCTGGCTGGTCTGGAAGGATCACACAGGGGAGCTGTAGGCAGTCAAGGTTGGGAAGTCTCGGTGCCTGACTGTGGAGTCCGGACTCTATCCCCTAGGCAGTGGGAGAACCATATGGGTTCTTGAGGTGAGACAGGACAAGATGAAGGCACTGCAAGGGAAAAGGGAGAAAGACAGCAAGTCCATATCTTTCCTTTAGTTCTGTTTCAGAATTAGGGATATGGCAGTCTTGCAAAGACCATCCCTGACGAAAAGCCTGGATGAGATAGTCACAAGGGGCCAGATCAGAAAACAGGAGAAGTCACAGGGCATTTGCCAACACCTGGCATGCCCTCACGGGAGAAGCTGGCCCAGCTACAGGGATCAGAATGAGCCAAATTCCAACCCTCTGTTTCCTTTCTTTTTTGCACCAAAATCTGTATATGCTTCTTCTCAGACCCTGCTCTCCATTATGTGCTCTAGCTGACAGATGTCATGACTCAAAACAAGCTCCACTTATCACACCCAATGTTTTCCTCAGCCCTTGCAGCGATGTTGGATGCCTGAGCTATGTGGCATAAAACTCCATGTGGCTTTTCAGGGCCTGTCAGAGTGAGGCAGTGATGGGAGAGTGATAGAACCCTGGGGGAGGCAGGGATGAAGACGCTGTTGAGATGTCCATGAACATAGTCCATGGAGCTGCCATATGAAGTCACTGAGGCCCACGGTTCTTCATAAGATGCATGAAGTCCTTCCATTCACTTGTGATTCTGACTTCCTCATCTGGAGGCTCAGATGGTCAGTGGTCATGCCCAGCTGGACTCTGGGATCTCACCCACATCAGCACAGCTTTCTGCTTCTTGGGTATCATAAGCAAGACAGAGAGACAGAAGATGATGGTGATAAAGACCTTAGCCTGGAGCTGTCTGACTGCTTGAGGGAGGAGGTTGTTTCTAGATTCCCTGGTCCCCAGAAGTTAGACCTAGGCAGTGGGCATTCGGGTAGCCATCAGCTGTGTAGGAGACATGGACTTGTTTTCTTATTAGAGAGACTTTATTTCCAAGGGCAAATTGGCTCTGAAGTAATAGATAAGGAGAGAATGTCCCCTCCCTCACCTTTGACCCAAGGAATTTCTTAATTCCTTAATTCCTTGAGCTGGGCTTCTGCTGTGAAGTGTCAAGAGTGGGACAGAGGGGCCACGTCACTGATGGGCAATCCCTCAGGCTCATCATGAAATAGCTATTGATGAAGGCTGGTACTTCAGCCTGGCTCAAGATCAAACTAAGCTTCTCTGGTTTGCTGGTATATTAGTAGGAGTTCCTGAATACCAAATGGATGCAGCTATTGTGTGTTTAACAGATCTGGTTTCTGGTGAGACTAAATTTTAAACTGTTTACAGTAATCATATTGTTAGTGATATAGCTGAAGTTGTTATTTTGAGATATTTATGTGTATTGTGAGATAAAACAAATAAGTAATTATACGATATTCTAATTCTCTTATTTCAGGTGTCCTTGAGAACCGAATTTTCAGAGTGGGAGAAAAAGATAGTTAGGAGATAGAATATCTTAAGAAAAACTGTTGGCTTAAGGAAGTATTGGTATGAATTCAAGATTTAGTTTAAATCAAACAAACAAAACAGAATGTATTTCTCAGTTCTGTTCACTAAAAAGACTTAGAAAGGCCTAGAAATATTGAGCTATTCCTAGAAGCAGAGACAGAGAAAAGGACCTGGGTTCGGCAGTTTTTTTGTGGGGGAACGGGAAGTGATCCCAGGAAACAAGAGGGAGGCATCAGGGAGGGTACAACAGAGAAGGAGCAAAAGCCAAACAAAGGGTATGTTCTTAAGGTCACAGCAGTGAGCAGTGGGGATTTGCTTCTGTGCAGCCCTCTGAGAAGGGTACAGAATGCCCCCCAGAATCATCCATCTGCACACAGGAGGCCAGGACATTATCTCCCACTCCCATTTCCCATCAGATGAGATGATAATTCCAGTGTTGATAACTCCCCACATTCAGAGAAGACTCTGAGGCAGAAAGGGGAAAACATGCACCAGACACACGTGAGGAGTGACACTTACACAATCAGTGAGAGCCTGAGATCCCACAGAAATTCTGCTGCAGATGCAGCTGAAATCAGAGGTGGACAAGCAGAGGTGACACAGGGCACCAAGAGCTACTACAGACTCGTGTTGTAATATTTACAGATGAAATGCCATCTACCTGCCTGGGATTGGCTTCTAGGTAATACGGGAGGGGCTGGCTACATGATGCTACAGATGAAATGGGTGTGGCCAGAAACTCATAATTGTTTAAGCTGAGTAAAGAGTGCAGGGTCATTTGTTAAACTATTCTGTTTTTGTAAGTGTTTAAGATTTGCTGTAGCAGAAAACTATGTGAGAGAGGGAGGGAGGAAGAAAGGAGGGAAAGAGGGAGGGAGAGAGGGAGGGAAGCCGCAAAGAAGAGTAAGTGTGAAAGAAGAGAAACAAGACCAAAGGTCCTGGAGTCAAAAATTCTGGCTCCACGGGGGGCGGAGCAAGATGGCAGAGGAGTAGGAGACCTAGATTTTGTCTGGTCTCAGGAATTCAGCTGAATAGGGATCAAACCATTCTGAACACCTACGAACTCAACAGGAGATCGAAGAAAAGAATAGCAACAACTCTCTGAACAGAGAAGCGACCACTTACTGGAAGGTAGGACATGCGGAGAAGTGAATCCGAGGCGATATTCGGGAGGATAGACGGCGGGGGAGGGGCCTCCGTCGGCCGCTTCTGGCAAGTGATAGAGCCGCGGAGCACAAAATCGGACCTTTTAGAAGTCGGCTCGGCGGAGGGACGTCGCTGCAGTGGCTAAGCGGGGGGTGGAATCCTCTTGGGACAGTGTGGTCTCAGGACCCTTGGGGTCACAGAGAGACCGGGGGTGCCTGAGTGCGGCAGAGCTCCCAGGTGTCGGGGCGGGGAAGCCGGCTGCAGATACGGAGCAGAGTCGCGGGCTCTCAGCTCGGGGTTGCCATAAACTGTGATCTGCGGCCCAGTCGGGGCACGGCTCCTCCAGCAGGGACCCAACAAGCAGCAGATCCGGGGAGACTCCCCTTCCTTCCCGGGGAGGAGCGGTGCGGGAACGCACTGCAGGGATCTGCTGGGTTTGGAGACTCCAAGCGGGGTCGGGTGCCAGAGATAGCAACGCTCGATCACAGGCCGGGTGAGCACGGAGTGCGGCCAGAGACCGGGGACACGGGAGTGACTGCTTTTCTCTGGGGGCGCACTGAGGAGTGGGGCCCCGAGTTCTCGGCTCCTCCGGGTGGAGACTGGGAGGCCGCCATTTTCGCCCTGGTCCTCCAAAGCTGTACCGAGAGCTTGCAGGGAACAAAAGCTCCTGAGAGCAAACTGGAGCAGCTTCCTTAGCCCGGACCGACAAGGGCGGGGCAATTCCGCCTCCGGCAAAGACATTTGGAAACCACAGCAACAGGCCCTTCCCCCAGAAGATCAACACAAACAGCCAGCAAGCCAAGACCAAGTTGATCGATCAAGGAGAATAGGAGAACTCCAGCGCTAGGGGAATACTGCACATAGATTCATGGCTTCTTTTTTTTTTTTTTTTTACCATGATTCATTATTTCATCAAAGTTAATTTTTGTTGACTTTTTTTTATTTTTCTTTTTCCCTTTTTCAACCAACATCTTATAAATCCCTTTTTTAAAAAAAAAAACATTTTTTATTTTTTTTTTCATTTTTAGAGTCATATTTTATCCCTTCATAGTAGTTATCCTTGTTTTTGGCATATATATATAAGTTGTTCTCTCATTAAAATTTTGAGGTACAGTTTCTTCTAACAGATCAAAATATACCCTAAACCACTAGTGTATGGCTTTGTTCTAGTCTCCTGCCTGATCACATTCTCTCCCTTTTTCCTTTTTTTTTTTTTCCTTAAATCTTCTTTCTTTTTTCAAACAACTTATCTTACCAAGTCCTTTTATAAAATCTTTTATAATTTTCATCTTTACAGTCATCTTCCATCCCTTCATTGTATCAACCCTTATTTTGTACATATATGTCTTTCTTCCTTTAAAATTTTAGGAGGCACTTTTTTCTAACAGACCAAAATACGCCCAAAATCTAGTGTGTGGCACTGATCTATGCACTAGCCTGATCATATTTGATCATATTCTGCCTTTTTTGAATTGTTTTGTTTTTGTTTCTATCTTTTTTTTCTTTTTTTTTTTCTTTTTCTCTTTCTTTTTTCTTTCTTTCCCTTTCTTTTCCCCTGGTTTCAGGTCTTTTCTGATTTGTATACAGTATATTTGCTGGGGACGTTGTAAACCTGTTAGCCTTTTGTTCTCTCATTCATCTATTCTCCTCTGGACAAAATGACAAGACGAAAGAAATCACCTCAGCAAAAAGAACAAGAGGTAGTACCGTCAGCCAGGGACCTACTCAATACGGACATTAGTACGATGTCGGACATAGAGTTCAGAATCATGACTTTAAAGATACTAGCTGGGCTTGAAAAAAGCGTGGAAGTTATTAGAGAAACCCTTTCTGGAGAAATAAAAGAACTAAAATCTAACCAAGTCGAAATCAAAAAGGCTATTGATGAGGTGCAATCAAAAATGGGGGCACTAAATGCTAGGATAAATGAGGCAGAAGAGAGAATCAGCGATATAGAAGACCAAATGATGGAAAATAAAGAGGCTGAGAAAAAGAGAGAGAAACAACTACAGGATCACGAGGGCAGAATTCGAGACATAAGTGATACGATAAGACGAAACAACATTAGAATAATTGGGATCCCAGAAGAAGAAGAGAGAGAGAGAGGGGCAGAAGGTATATTGGAGCAAATTATAGCAGAGAACTTCCCTAATGTGAGGAAGGAAACAGGCATTAAAATCCAGGAGGCACAGAGAACCCCTCTCAAAATCAATAAAAATAGGTCAACACCCCGACATCTAATAGTAAAACTTACGAGTCTCAGAGACAAAGAGAAAATCCTGAAAGCAGCTCGGGAGAAGAGATATGTAACCTAAAATGGTAGAAACATTAGATTGGCAACAGACCTATCCACAGAGACCTGGCAGGCCAGAAAGGACTGGCAAGATATCTTCAGAGCACTAAACGAGAAAAATATGCAGCCAAGAATACTATATCCAGCTAGGCTATCATTGAAAATAGAAGGAGAGATAAAAAGCTTCCAGAACAAACAAAAACTAAAGGAATTTGCAAACACGAAACCAGCCCTCCAAGAAATATTGAGAGGGGTCCTCTAAGCAAAGAGAGAACCTAAAAGCAGCAAAGAGCAGAAACGAACACAGACAACAGACAGTTAACAGTCACCTTACAGGTAATACAATGGCACTAAATTCATACCTTTCAATAGTTACCCTGAATGTAAATGGGCTAAATGCCCCAATCAAAAGACACAGGCTATCAGATTGGATTAAAAAACAAGACCCATCAATATGCTGTCTGCAAGAGACTCATTTTACACCCAAAGACACCCCCAGATTGAAAGTGAGGGGGTGGAAAACCATTTACCATGCTAATGGACACCAAAAGAAAGCTGGGGTGGCAATCCTTATATCAGACAAACTAGATTTTAAAACAAAGACTGTAATAAGAGATGAGGAAGGACACTATATCCTACTGAAAGGGTCTATCCAACAAGAAGATCTAACAATTGTAAATATCTATGCCCCGAACATGGGAGCAGCCAATTATATAAGGCAATTAATAACAAAAGCAAAGAAACACATTGACAACAATACAATAATAGTGGGGGACTTTAACACCCCCCTGACTGAAATGGACAGATCATCTAAGCAAAAGATCAACAAGGAAATAAAGACTTTAAATGACACACTGGACCAAATGGACTTCACAGACATATTCAGAACATTCCATCCCAAAGCAACGGAATACACATTCTTCTCTAGTGCCCATGGAACATTCTCCAGAATTGATCACATCCTAGGTCACAAATCAGGTCTCAATCGGTACCAAAAGATTGGGATCATTCCCTGCATATTTTCAGACCACAATGCTTTGAAACTAGAACTCAACCACAAGAGGAAAGTCGGAAAGAACTCAAATACATGGAGGCTAAAGAGCATCCTACTAAAGAATGAATGGGTCAACCAAGAAATTAAAGAAGAATTAAAAAAATTCATGGAAACCAATGAAAATGAAAACACAACTGTTCAAAATCTTTGGGATACAGCAAAGGCAGTCCTGAGAGGAAAGTATATAGCAATACAAGCCTTTCTCAAGAAACAAGAAAGGTCTCAAATACACAACCTAACCCTACACCTAAAGGAGCTGGAGAAAGAACAGCAAAGCCTAAACCCAGCAGGAGAAGAGAAATCATAAAGATCAGAGCAGAAATCAATGAACTAGAAACCAAAAGAACAGTAGAACAGATCAACGAAACTAGGAGCTGGTTCTTTGAAAGAATTAACAAGATTGATAAACCCCTGGCCAGACTGATCAAAAAGAAAAGAGAAATGACCCAAATCAACAAAATCATGAATGAAAGAGGAGAGATCACAAGCAACACCAAAGAAATACAAACAATTATAAGAACATATTATGAGCAACTCTATGCCAGCAAATTAGATAACCTGGAAGAAATGGGTGCATTCCTAGAGATGTATCAACTACCAAAATTGAACCAGGAAGAAATAGAAAACCTGAACAGACCTATAACCACTAAGGAAATTGAAACAGTCATCAAAAATCTCCCAAGAAACAAAAGCCCAGGGCCAGATGGCTTCCCAGGGGAATTCTATCAGACATTTCAAGAAGAATTAATACCTATTCTCCTGAAACTGTTCCAAAAAATAGAAATGGAAGGGAAACTTCCAAACTCATTTTATGAGGCCAGCATTACCTTGATCCCAAAACCAGACAAAGACCCCATCAAAAAAGAGAATTACAGACCAATATCCTTGATGAACATGGATGCAAAAATTCTCACCAAAATACTAGCCAATAGGATCCAACAGTACATTAAAAGGATTATTCACCACGACCAAGTGGGATTTATTCCTGGGCTGCAAGGCTGGTTCAACATCCGCAAATCAATCAACGTGATACAATACATTAACAAAAGAAAGAACAAGAATCATATGATCCTCTCAATAGATGCAGAAAAAGCATTTGACAAAGTACAACATCCTTTCTTGATCAAAACTCTTCAGAGTATAAGGATAGAGGGTACATACCTCAATATCATAAAAGCCATCTATGAAAAACCTACAGCGAATATCATTCTCAATGGGGAAAGGCTGAGAGCTTTTCCCCTAAGGTCAGGAACGCGGCAGGGATGTCCACTCTCACCACTGCTATTCAACATAGTATTAGAAGTCCTAGCCACAGCAATCAGACAACAAAAAGAAATCAAAGGCATCCAAATCGGCAAAGAGGAAGTCAAACTCTCACTCTTTGCAGATGATATGATACTGTATGTGGAAAACCCAAAAGACTCCACCCCAAAACTGCTAGAACTCATATAGGAATTCAGTAAAGTAGCAGGATATAAAATCAATGCACAGAAATCAGTGGCATTCCTATACACCAACAACAAGACAGAAGAGAGACAAATCAAGGAGTCTATCCCATTTACAATTGCACCCAAAACCATTAGATACCTAGGAATAAATCTAACCAAAGAGGCAAAGGATCTGTACTCAGAAAACTATAAAATACTCAGGAAAGAAATTGAAGAAGACACAAAGAAATGGAAAAACGTTCCATGCTCATGGATTGGGAGAATCAACATTGTGAAGATGTCAATGCTACCTAGAGCAATCTACACATTCAATGCAATCCCCATCAAAATACCATCCACTTTTTTCAAAGAAATGGAACAAATAATCCTAAAATTTGTATGGAACCAGAAGAGACCCAGAATAGCCAGAGGAATACTGAAAAAGAAAAGCAAAGCTGGCGGCATCACAATTCCGGACTTCCAGCTCTATTACAAAGCTGTCATCATCAAGACAGTATGGTACTGGCACAAAAACAGACACATAGATCAATGGAACAGAATTGAGAGCCCAGAAATGGACCCTCAACTCTATGGTCAACTTATTTTTGACAAAGCAGGAAAGAATGTCCAATGGCAAAAAGACAGTCTCTTCAACAAATGGTGTTGGGAAAATTGGACAGCCACATGCAGAAGAATGAAACTGGACCATTTCCTTACACCACACACAAAAATAGACTCCAAATGGTTGAAAGACCTAAACGTGAGACAGGAGTCCATCCAAATCCTAAAGGAGAACACAGGTAGCAACCTTTTCGACCTTAGCCACAGCAACTTCTTCCCAGAAACATCGCCAAAGGCATGGGAAGCCAGGGCAAAAATGAACTATTGGGATTTCATCAAGATAAAAAGCTTCTGCACAGCAAAAGAAACAGTCCACAAAACCAAAAGACAACCCACAGAATGGGAGAAAATATTTGCAAATGACATATCAGATAAAGGGCTAGTATCCAAAATCTATAAAGAACTTATCAAACTCAACACCCAAAGAACAAATAATCCAATCAAGAAATGGGCAGAAGACATGAACAGACATTTCTCCAAAGAAGACATCCAAATGGCCAACAGGCACATGAAAAAGTGCTCAACATCGCTTGGCATCAGGGAAATCCAAATCAAAACCTCAATGAGATACCACCTCACACCCGTCAGAATGGCTAAAATTAACAAGTCAGGGAACGACAGATGTTGGCGGGGATGTGGAGAAAGGGGAACCCTCCTACACTTTTGGTGGGAATGCAAGCTGGTGCAACCCCTCTGGAAAACAGTATGGAGGCTCCTCAAACAGTTGAAATTAGAGCTACCGTTCGATCCAGCAATTGCACTACTGGGTATTTACCACAAAGATACAAATGTAGGGACCCGAAGTGGTATGTGTACCCCAATGTTTATAGCAGCAATGTCCACCATAGCCAAACTGTGGAAAGAGCCAAGATGCCCATCGACAGATGAATGGATAAAGAAGAGGTGGTATATATACACAATGGAATATTATGCAGCCATCAAAAGGAATGAGATCTTGCCATTTGCAACGACGTAGATGGAACTGGAGGGTGTTATGCTGAGTGAAATAAGTCAATCAGAGAAAGACATGTATCACATGACCTCACTGATATGAGGAATTCTTAATCTCAGGAAACAAACTGAGTGTTACTGGAGTGGTTGGGGGTGGGAGGGATGGGGTGGCTGGGTGATAGACATTGAGGAGGGTAGGTGCTATGGTGAGCGCTGTGAATTGTGCAAGACTGTTGAATCACAGACCTGTACTTCTGAAACAAATAATGCAACATATTTTAAGAAAAAAGAAAAAGAAGAAGATAACAGGAGAGGAAGAAAAGGGGAGTATGTCAGAGGGGGAGACGAACCATGAGAGATGATGGACTCTGAAAGACAAACTGAGGGTTCTAGAGGGGAAGGGGGTAGGGGGATGGGTTAGCCTGGTGATGGGTATTGAGGAGGGCACGTTCTGCATGGAGCACTGGGTGTTATGAACAAACAATAAATCATGGAACACTGCACCAAAAACTAATGATGTAATATATGGTGATTAACATAACAATAAAAAAATTAAAAAAAAAAAATTCTGGCTCCACTGAATTGGGCACGTCAAATAATCCTTCCAGGTCTTGGCTTTCTCATCTAAAATGGAGCTGGTAAACAAAAACCCAACTTCCTAGAGCAAATATATACATAATGAAAGTGAATCATTATTCAGACAATGTCATACACAGTAAATGCTGAATAAATGTTAATTATTACCTATTATTTTGAAAACTCCATGTCCAGAGAGAACAGGAAAAGGTAAGCATGCCAATTTTGGTTGACGAGGGAAGAGTGTTAGGAGCAAAGTGATTGTGCAGTAATGCTGTGTGATTCTGGTCAGCTAACATATTTTGAAATGTTCAGAAGAAAAAAAGCCAGAAAACTGTGTTGTACGTGTGCCTCTGAGGGGGACTCTTGTAACTGAAATAAGAGGCCCCAACTGCCCAACACACTGGAGTGCTCCCCAATTAAGAAAAGTGTGGGACACCTGCTATCACCTATCAGAAGGAAACAGGACCCAAGTAACCTAATTTAGAGGCTGAAGGGGAAGGGCATACCATGGTGTCTGGCATGAAGCACTCCTGAAATGGTGTCATGATGGAAGAAGTATTGTGGGGCGCCTGGGTGGCTCAGGGGGTTAAGCGTCCAACTCCTGATTTTAGCTCAGGTCACGATCTCGGGGTCGTGGGATGGAGTCTCACATCCGCCTCTGAGCTCAGCGCAGAATCCACTTTTCTCTCTCCCTCTGTTCCTCCCCTACTTGCACACTCTGTCTCACGCTCTCCAAATAAATAAATAAATAAATAAAATCTTAAAAAAAGAAAGAAATACTATTGTGTTGGCAGTTCCTGCTGCTGCGAACCATCTCTGTGTCTCTTGATATTGAGGCCACCATGAATCATTCGCCTCAGATTCTGAAATGAGATCATCCCCTCCTCATCAAATGCCTTCCATCCTCAAAGGGCCAGCATGAGAACTGCAAAAAGTAAATGAAGACTCTTGTGAGATATTGAGAGCGTATAAAAATAGACCCTCTTACTGTGAAACCTTCAGCAGCTAATGTTGTTCTCGAAGTGAAAGACTAAATTTTCTCATTCTTTGAGAGTTAACCGGAAACCTCCTTATTTCCACACTCATTAAAATCTTAACATGCATCAGCCCAGCTTGCTGCTTTTGGAAGCTTAATCTTTGAAGGCTTTGATCACATGATGCCTCAGGATCGCCTTTCTGACCATCTCTAGTTCTGTGTGAGAGGAACCAACAACATGGAAGCCACCCAACCTCAAAACACTCCAAAGGCGTTGTGACCAATCAGTAATAATTTTACTTCTTGTCACTTGCCTCCTACAAATGAAAAACTGAGTGTCAGAAAACAGTTTGGCTACTTAGAGATTCTTACTAATTAAATTTTTATTCCATTTTACTGGCTTATGTGAATCTGATGTTAACTCAATATAAAAACCCCTACCAGTCAAGTCCAAGTTTGTATCCAACCATTTTACGGTTTCAAATGGATATATTAGAAATGGTGCCTGAATTACATTTACTGACTAAATCTTGTCACCTTTATTGGGCTATTATGAATATTTTTTCTAAAATTGGAGAAAAGTTTTCTTAAAAGTTCTTAAGCTCTCTTGGGCTACAACCCCCTTTAAGAAGCTGATGAAAACTATGGACCTTCACACCTGGAAAATGTATACATGTACCCAGAGAGCATCCATAGGCTCATAGGGGCTCCAGGGACCCCAAGTTAATAGCTACTGGCTTAGATTTGCTTTCATTGTCGAATGGGTGAGCCCTTTATAAGAGAGTGGTCCTGTGCTTAAATGGTACAAGTAAAAAATAGTTATTCTGAGGTGTATAAGTCTCACATAGAAACCATTCTTACTGAACTTAGGCTAATTGAATTTTTTTAGGCTATTGAAATTTTGCTGTGAGGTCCCTTATTAATTAACTAAATATAAGCTCTTCCTTCCTATAAATGGGACACATTGGAAAATGTCCCTATCTCTCTCCCTGAAAAACAGGACACACTGGTATTTGTCACCTCTGCCCACACTCAGCTGCTCTTCCAGCCACCACAGGAGCTTCCTGGTATCCTCCGGAGGGAATATGTTTCACATCACAGTCAAATAGAAACTTCAGAATAGAGAAAAAAAAACTGATTCCTAGAAGAAGAAGCACTGAACAGAAAAAAATATTAAGAATTAGAGCTTCCAGGAGAGGAAGGACATCACAGGCAGCATGGAGTCCACGCTTGCATTTTTTTAAAACATTCATATCTAGCTGGATCTTTGTTGTCAAGAGACTTAATTTCTAATTTTAAAAATGAACAAAAAGCACATTTCACTAACTCTCTAAGATGGTCCCTGAACATTGGGGATTTATGAAACAGATGCGGAGCCTTAATGCCAAGTCTCCTTAGCTAAGATGCTACACATAGCCATTTTCTTCTTTATTAGGCTATAAACTTGTCAAGGTGAAATATAGTGACACTGTCCCATTCTCTTTCCCCCAATTTAAATTCTAGCTATATGTCAAAATTGTTGATTGATCTTCAGAAAACTGTAATTCTTCTAAGTTTCCATTTCTTCATTGTTAAAATAAGGACATGAATACCTACTTGACATGAAGTTTCTGGGCAATTAGATTACACTTGTAAGGTACCCATCACTTTACTAACATGAAGTAGTAAAATATCATTTGAAGGTAGACAGTGGTCAGTCAAAGAGGTATATTATAAACCTAACGCAACCACTGAAAATAACAACAAAATGTCACAGCTAATCAGTCAATAAAAAAGACTAAAAAATAACAATATTTAATTAATCAAAAATAAGATGGGAGAAAAAAATAATAAAGATGGATAAGTAGAAAACAAATGGCAAGATGATAGATTTAGATCTCGCTGTAACAATAATCACATTAAATGGAAATACTCTTAACATCACACTTGGAAGGTAGAGATTGTCAAATTCAATAAAAAACAAACAAACAAACCATAAGACCCAATTATGTACTCTGCCTTCAAGAAATGAACTTCAAATGTAAGTACACAAATAGTTGGTATGGCATAACACAAAGATGGGAGATGATATACCATGCTATCACCAATCAAAAGGAAGTTGGCTTATCAGTATTAATGTCTAAAGTAGACTTTAGAGCAAAGGATATTGCCAAGCACAAATAAAGTCATTTCATAATGATAAAGGGATAAGTTAACCAAGGGTACATAACCATTCTGAACATTAATGTACCTAATAACAGAGCACCTAATACATGAAGCAAAACTGATAGTCTAAGATGAAATAGACAAATCCATAATTTTATATTTATATAGTTTGACGTAGGGGGTGTAGTTCAATATCCCTTTCTCAGTAATGGACAGAATAATCAGAAAAAAATCAGTAAAAATATACTAATTTCAATGATTCTATCAATTAACTTAATTGACACAAAGTTTTCCACCAAATGACAGCAGAATACGCATTCTTCTTGAATGTGCATGGAAATTTACCAGATAGACCTATATTCTAGACCACAAAAACAAAAAGCCCCAATAAAAATATAAAGGACTTAAGTTATATTAAGTATATCCTCTTAACACAATGGAACTAAACAAGAGATCGATATCAGAACGATCGTTGAAAAAAAAACACTTCCAAATATTAGGAAACTAAATAACATATTTCAAAAACCAAAGAAGAAATCAAAAAGGAACAAAAAAGTATTTTAAACTGAAGTAAAATAAAACACAACATAAAAAATTTGTGGGATGTTGCTAAAGCTAAAAATTTGTGGGATACTGTTAAATTTGAAAACTTTGAAAAACTTACAAAAAGAAGAACAAAAGAGAAGGATTAACATTACCTGATTTTAAGACTTAATATAAAGACATAATAATTAAAGACAGAGTGGTATAAAGACGGACAAATACTGTTGATCCTTGTTTTTCACAGATTCCGTATTTGCAAATTCGCCAACTTGCTAAAATTTATCAAGGGCCATGAAGTAACTTTTGGATAAAAGATATTTTCATTATCTTGATTGTGGTGATAGTTTCATGGATGTATACATATATGAAAATTTATCAAATTCTTCAAATATGTGCGGTGTACTACATATCAATAAAGCTGTTAAAAAATTGGGAGACTCACTCAATATTTACACCTACTTTCTACCACGCTGGACTGAGATTTTCACACATCCTTTAAGAATTTACTAATTTTCAGAGAATTCGAAAACAACAAAACATGCTAAAGATTCCATGGACCAGATTATAAACTTTTCTATGATGTTTTGGGGGACATATTGGACTTTGTTAGTATCTCCAGTCACCAATATGTATAAAAGTTATCACTTTCTTATGGAGCCAGATGTTTGGGATAAACCCGTGATGGTTTTTTGAATTTCCTCATTAATACTCAGATATATGCAGGAGGATCAAAATTCTTCCATATACAAATAATTAAATTATGAGAGCTGTCAAAATCTTTCATCTTCTGAGCTACACTTATTGTCAGAGAAAGATGTTAAAATCAATAAGGGAGAAAGGGGAGCATGAACCATCTGGTACTTAATTAGTCAAACATCAGTATGAACTCACATGTAGCTTAATATACATACAGATAGACATACACAGAAACATATAAATATGTGACTATACACTGGTTAATATATATATATAAGTTTCCTAGCTTTGTCCTTGAGAGGGCCTAGGAGCAGTGACACCCTGATGTCAGTAAGCACATCGGTGCCTAGATCTTGGTTTCTAATACCACTCTCCAATAAAAGAAACCAGGGCTGTTTGGAGAAATGATTTATTCTAAGATTGGGATAGAGAAAATACAATATGAGCCTGCAGCATCTTATAGTGCCAGAAAACAAGGAAGTGTTCAAAAAGCCATAAAGGATGGGGTCTTAACAAAAAAGGATGGGATCTTATCAAAAGGACATAGGAACAAGCCTAGAAGAGTTTTCCCTGGCTAAAGCTGGAATAAAGTAAGCAACAAAATGAACACCATAGTATTGAATAACTCAAAGTATAAAATAAATATACATGCAACCATGTTAATATAAACAATAATAGATAAATAACTGAGTAAATAAATAAATAATAGATATATCTGCTTTATAAAATTCCAAATAATATATGTAGGTATTCCTCTATCCAGAAAATGAAGTTTAATTCCCTGACTTCCAAAAATCAGAACATGGAAAGGAAAAAATAGTAACTTTCAATGGAGAGTCCTGCCTGGAAAAACACTATCATAGTTAAGTAACCAAAATTGCCATCATCAGTAATAAGTCATGTTGTTAGCATGTACCCCCTGATATAATGTGATAAGAAGAACACTTCACTTCTGCAGTATTTTCCCCAAAATTTCATAATCCCAATATATGCATGAGGAAGACATCAGAGAAAACCAAATGGAGGGACATCCTACCAAATGCCTAACCAGTTTCTCCTCAAAAGTGTCAAGGCTGTAAAAACAAGAAAGACTTCCTTATTGGACCAGAGGAAGTTAGGGAGACATACAACATAAATGCAACGTGGTGTCCTGCATGGGATTCTGAAATAGAAAAAGGGCATTAGTAGTAAAACTGGTGAAATCCACATAAAATTTGGAGTTTAGTTAACAGTAATATATCAATAATTATCTCTTAGTTTTGACAAATCAAATACAGATTTTTAAAGACTACATTAAGAAAAATTGGGAGATGGATATGTATAGGAACTCTCTACTCTCTTTGTAATTTTTCTATAAATCTGAAATTGTTCCAGAAGTTTATTTAAAAAAAATTTTATCCTCTCATTAAATTGGTTAAAGTCTTCAGAGAGTGACAGAAGGTTTCATCATGAAACTGCTCAACTGGACAAATGAATGCTGAGATTTGATTCTGGCCTGTGGCGTTGAGAATGTCATTCTGAGTAGGAGATGGTAAGTCAGTTGTTCTCTTCTCCTTAGCCCCAGGAACACCAAAACAGCATCTGCCCTTGCAATGGTTCTAGCCCCTCTCAGAGAAGAGCCAAAGACCTTTAGAGAAGAGAGAAGACCATGGTCTGGAACAGCATGGATGGCATGTGTTATGATCTCTCATGACAACTGGGCAGCCAAGTGCTCCACCTGCCTGGTGGGCCACAGCACAGGGTGCTGGTAGCAGGGTGTTGGCAGGTGGGGAGGTGAGCTCACTGCTCAATGAATCTTTTCTGTTTAAGCAATCTGAGCCACCCTGCCAGCTTGATATTTTAAATGCACCAAGAATTTTAAAAAACAAGTTTTAGATGTACTGAAATGTATGTCATCCTTCCCAAGAGGCAGAATCACAAGCTTATCCAATTTGCCAGCTGACAATTTGGCCATCTCACTGTCTGTGTCTCAAAACCAATTCAAACAGACACATTGCTCATCCTGAGTGATGCTAGATGGACGTACATGTCAGCAGCCAGACTATTCTACTGCTCTCACTAGGTAAGCTCTTCTGTTTCATTTTTTAATATTTTAAGAGGAGAGCCTACCTTCAAAGGATGTGAGATGCCCAATCAGCTTCAAATTATGCTGTCTGGAAATGTCACCAATCTCATACAAGCTCCAAGAATTAATTCATGACAAGCTTGAAAGAATGCCCAGCACTCATCCTTGTAATTCATCACCATACCCACCAGCTGATCTCTTCCCATGACTCCCTTAAATGCTTTTTCTCCATCACAATGACCCACCCTCCATGTAAAAGACGTCAGCGATTCATGAAACATTATTTTATTAAGTGAACTCTAAGTTCTGCAGAAAAAAATAAGCCCCTCCAAGAGTGAATTCCAATTTCTAAAACCTACAGCTAAGGAGGCATCAGGGACTGTTTCCTAGCAAGGGAAGTTTTACAAAAAGCCCTCAGAGAATGTCTACCTTCTACCCCTGCTGATGCCACCTGCCTGCCTAGATGTCTGGGTGTAGCTCTCCCCAGATACCCATCCCTGGTCTCCCCTGCTCCCACTGATACCAATCCCAAACAGTTTGTCATGGATTCACCACTCTTGGTGACCAGATGTCCCCATACCCTGTGCTTACCTGCCAGGCTAGTTTCTGCATCAAGGGCTACCACATAAAATAGAAGAAAAGTTGGGGTAGAGGAGAAATCCTCATCCATGGCTTGGGTTTGTTGATCTACCATCACAAGTGGCTATAGGAAGATGCTCAGTTCTGGTATGTGTTGAGTATAAGCTTTTGTTTTATGCAAAAGAAATGTTCTTTATTTACCATGTCTCTGTGTGGCTTCAGATTGATCTACTGTGACACAGCCTTTACCTCAGCTGGCATTGACACGACTTAAAAGCTCATGTTCTTGGCAGACAAGACTGTTGTATCTGAAGACGGGGGATGGGGAGATGGCAACAAGACTAAGCAGTACTGCAGGAAGAAGTCAGAGAAGAGCCTTGCTCTAGACTCCCTAACAAAGTGGGGCAAGAGACTAGAATCTGCTTCCCCTGGCAATAGGTACTGACAGTGATGCTCATCCAGGGGGCAGCATGGAATAGAGACATATTTCATGTTAGTCCGGGCAGAGTCACAAGAAAGGGTAGTGAATGTGAGACAATGTGTTAGGGGTATCAGGTGGGGTATGGCAGACAGAGGTAGGATATCCAGGGTTGCTACACTGAGATGTCCAGGCAGTCCATTGTTGTAAGTAGGGTGCGTCAGAAAGATACTCATCAGAATACATGGAGTACTTGTTCTAGAAATAGACTGCAAAGCATCATCCATTCTGATAATTATGGTTTTGTGGGTATATGTCATTCCATTTTTTGTCTTTGTTGTATGCTGTTTACACTCTGTGAATATTTAGCTATTTTAGCCTGAGAGCTCACGTCTCCTAGGACAACGACTACTCTGTCCAGTAATGTGTGGAAGGGAATGGCTGAAGTTCAAGCCCTAGTCTATGAAGTGAAAGAGAGAGGGAAGAAAGCTCCAAGCACTGGAGAATCATTTCAGGCCTCTCCAGTTTGCTGCTGCCTTTCCATCAAGCAGTTCCTGTGATCACAGATTCATTTTTAAACTCAGTAAAATAAATTGAGAGAAGGTTTATCATTTGATGGCAGCACACTGGGCCAGGGTGGCAAGAGGAGGAGGAGATGGAGAGACTGCCCAGTGGAAGACAATGGAAAAGCCCACAACTTTTCTCCATCTCTTCACCCAGAAAGCCTTTTGTGTTGCCTTGGTATTATCTCACTGTTGACAGTGACTGTCAATGTCGTCAACGGGTGACTGTCTAAGATGGGGGCAGTCTATGACTGCCTCAAAATAATCCTGGGGGAAAGGCAAGAGCAGGCACAGAATTCAAAAGCTTTCTTTCCAATTTGCCTTCTCTGCTGCCTCTAGCTGTTGTCTACCCCACAGTACAGACATCACCCTATACCCTCCAACCAACAATAGAAACATACACGGGCACACGCACATGCGCACGCACACACACACCCATGGAACTTTTGTCAGTCCTCTTAGTCACGTTTTCTTCTTGCTTCTATAATTTTGCCAAAGTTGTGTTTCTTCAGGGTTTGTCACATCATTATGTAAATTCAAGTTTTATTTCAAGGAAGTTTCTTGAACTGCATCTTTAAATATTTGTTCTGGCAATTATTTCCTTCTTATTCCTTGGGGAAACAACAATCGTACATATGTTGGATTTAATTTGCCTGTCCACTATCTATCATTCTCTTTCTAACTTGCTTTCATCCTCTCTCTATTTCAACTTAATGTTGTTTACTTTCCTTATTTCTACTATTTATGTCCTTTATCACACTTTCAGCACAGTCTATTCTCTTGTGAATTTTCTAATTTCTTCTTCATTTCTGAGATGAGTTATGTCTTCTCTCCCTCGCTTACACGTGCATACTTCTTTCTTGGGTCTTGACAACACATCTTTTTCCTTTCTTCTAAAAATCATAAACTTTTGGTCACAATTTTTACCACCTCTATGGTAACATTTTTTTTTAATTTTTACTATAGTTTTTCCTAACTTTTTCTTTTTTTTCCCTTGTGTCTTGCATAGACTGTGGGTTTGTTTCTTTTTTATTATGTATTTCTAAAAAGGTAAGACTTCCCTGGACCAGCCATTGGCTCTCTATGCTTCAATAATTTTTGTTAGTAAAACAAAAATAAAGCAAGATAATGCACTTATTAGAGTTTACCCTTATAATTATACAGATGTCAGTATTTATAATCTAATTTGTTATTTATATTTTCTCCCTATTTCCACTCTTCTCCCTGGATCTAAATGCTAAATTCATAAAAAGAATTCACAAAAGAAGATCTGGAGGAAATTCTAGTGTATTTAGGACCAATGTGATGGGGGGATCTTTATACCAAATCTGATGTCTTGCCCTGCTTTGTGGCACATAATTTCTTCTGCTCTGAATTAGAAAATGGCTCCCAAACTGTGCTTCATGCAACATAGTTGTCCATGAGATTTGAATAGACACATCACCAAGAAGACATACTGATGGCAAATAAGCACATGGAAAGATGTTCAACATGAGTGGCTATTAAGGAAATGCAAATGAAAACCACAAGATACCTCTTCTTACCTATAAGAAGGGTTTAAAAAAATTGACATTGCCAAGTGCTAGAGAGGATGTGGAGCAACTGAAATGCTCAGAAATTGCTCTAACAAATATTGCACAGCCACTCTGATAAACCATTTGGCAGTTTCTTATAAAGTAAAACATACACTTATCATATGAACTAGAAATCCCATGGCTGTTTTTCTCCCTAGAGAAGTGAAAACTTATGTTCACACAACAACCTGTGCATAAGTGTTTACAGAAGTTGTATTCATAATTGCCAAACCAGAAACAACCTAAATGTCCTTCAGTATAGGTCAGTGGATAAAATAATTCTGGTTTATTCATAAAATGGATATTACTCAGATAAGAAAGAATAGACATACAACAATATAGATGAATATTTAAGGCACTTTGCTGGGTGAAAGAAGCCACTCAAAAGATGACATACTGTATGATTCTACTGATATGATATTTTGGAAATAGCAAAATGACAGGGACAGGGAAGAGAGTGGTTTCCAGGAGTCAGTGTTAGCAAAGGGTATGTCTACAAAGGGGCAGCAGAAGAGACGTTTTGGGGGTGATAGAACTCTTCTGTATCTTAACTCTAGTGATGATTAGATGAATTCATATATGTGTTAACATTCATAGAACTATACACCAAAATAAAGTTAACTTCACAGCATGTTAACTTAAAAAGAAAAAAGGAACACCAGAGAAAACTATAGATATTATATTTTGAGATATATTTATGCATTCACCACATAATCTTAAATACATTCACATATTTTTATTTGTTTTATTTTTAACTGACCAGTAAAATTACACTTTGAGATTTTTATAGGACCCCCTTCTCTCAGAACTAGAAGTTCTTCAGTACATTGGATCAGGGTGTGCTCCTTTAAAGATCTTTTTTGTTACATAAATTGTATTCCATTTGGAGTTAGGTAAATACACTGAAACCAGGCAGAATCAAAACCCCCACTGGGCAGGAGCAATATGAGAGCTTCCACAGTAATGTATTATGGGCCTCTCTGAGAGATGTAGTAGATACTGCTGTTGGTACACTCAGCATCCTGTCCTCACTTCTGCCTTCTCAGAATCCTAATTTTGTTTAGGCAACAATTCAAAACTCTTTCAAAACCTTGTGAGAGGGTATATAAGCAAAAAATTTCAAATATTTAAGTTGACTTCTAAAAATTGTCAATATATGTTTAAATAGCAATAAAGAATGAATTTTCCAGCATGTTGCAAATTTTGACTTCAAATAAAACCATTAGATCCCTTTTAAAAATCCACTTGATAGGATTTAACGCCACAGAGATTTGGGCCTCATCATCATCAATTTACAAAAATACCTGAACAATCTCATTTTGTATAATAGGCAGAAATTTTATACCATTGATTTATTTCCTTGAAATCATTTTTCCTTTCCACTTCCACCAAAGAACTTTATCCTAATATATTGACTTAGAGATCTCTTTTAATGCTCATAACATTGACATTTTCCTACAATGTGGACTTATAAATGAGTCCTAGTCTCCCAAATTTTTATTTCAGGCTGGGATCATCATAAGTTTACAACAGACACAAAATAAAATGTTCACTGATCATTCTTTCAACATTAACATGGTATTTACCAAAATGTAAACACATTCCCATTTTAAGGGTCAGGAACAGAACTTGTCAACCAGTCCCAGAAAAAAATATATCTAAGAATCTCATCAGCAGTGAGAAAGCAACTCCCAGGTGATGAGCTGGAGATAGGATAAACCTAGGTAATTCTTACAACACGGAAACTCACAGGGTTTTAGGGTAATAAAGAATGTAAATCCAAACATTTACAAAAGAAATCATAACAATCAAATGTAAACTTTTTTTTTTAAGTAGAGAAATTCTTCCCAATTTGTTTTCTGAGGCCAGAGAAACCCTGATAACCTGACAAAGACATTACAAGAAAGGAAAATTATAAGCAAATATCACTCATAAGCACAGGCATAAAAATTCTAAAAAAAACATGAACAAACTGACTCCAGCAATTTACAAAAATATAATATGTAGGAGGGAAATTTTCTGACAAAAAAAAAAAAACCCAGATTAACAAAAGAAAAGCATACAAATTTTATTTCAATGTTGTTAAATGTTTTATGTAGCAATAAGATGGGAAGGGGGTCCTTCACAGAAAGAAAAGAAAACCCCTTAGGCTTGGAGGCTTTTATACCATTCTAACAAATGACAATAAATTCGTAGAGCGATAACAAGACAAAGGAAAGGGGCTTCTGGACTTTTTAGGGGTGGTAAATTGTGGGAAGGTAAACTTATGCGGGACACTAATGGTAGACAGAGTTACTTAGTAAGACTTGTTTCATGTAGCTTTTTCTTGGTGCCAACTCATCTCAGATGATAAGCTGTTCTTCCCTTCTGAGTACCTTTACAAGGGGAATTGATAGCCCTTTTGCTTTTCAGGCAGATAGCAGGAGGGCAGGGCATTCACTCTTTGTTTGCTTTTTCTCAGTTGCCTTCTGCCCAAAATGATTCTTCTGCAGTGTGGCACATTTTGGGATGGCATATTCGGATACCCTACAGATACATCATGATCAAGTGGGCTCATCACTGGAAAGCAAGGTTACTTTAATACTTGAAAACCTATCAACAGAAATAACCACATTTGCATAATAAAGGAGAAAACTATATAACCTTCTCAACAGAGGCAGAAATGGCCTTTGATAAAATTCGAAACCTGATCAGAATTAAGGATAGGGCGCCTGGGTGGCTCAGTCGTTAAGCGTCTGCCTTCGGCTCAGGTCATGATCCCAGGTTCCTGGGATCGAGTCCCACATCGGGCTCCCTGCTCCGCGGGAAGCCTGCTTCTCCCTCTCCCACTCCCCCTGCTTGTGTTCCTGCTCTCGCTGTCTCTCTCTGTCAAATAAATAAAAAAAATCTTAAAAAAAAAACAACAGAATTAAGGATAAAAGCTTATAGTAAATTAGAAATAGAAAGAAAGTTGATTAATCTGTTAAAAGGTATCTACAAAACATTTATAGTCAACTCTATACTTTGTAGTAAAATATGAAAATATCACTCCCAGAGATCAGGAACTATTTCCACATCTCTTGACATTGTACAAGAGGTTCCTAGCAATACAATGAAACGGGAAAGATAATGATACAAAGATTAGAAAGTTAGAAGAAAGATCGCCATTACTTACGTAGGATTTGATTGTATACCTCAAAAACTGCTGTCATTAATAAGTGGATTTATCAGGGCTGCTGGATTCAAGGTCAGTAATAAAAGTGAATGTGTGTGTGTGTGTGTGTGTGTGTGTGTGTGTGTGTGCGCGCGCGCGCGCGTGCACATGCGCACGCTCCAAATAATTAGAAAATAGGATTTTAAAGTATTCTTTATAATTATTAGTTAAAAACATCAAATACATATGAATAGATCTAATTACAGAGATGAAAGTCCTCTGGAGTGAAAAGTAACAAATAGTGTTGACAAAAATTTAAAAAGACCTAAATAAGTGGGAAAATAGTCCATATTAATGGATTTAAATTCTCAATATGGATTGGAAGATGTCAATTCTCCCCATGTTGTTGTGTAGGTTAAAGGCAATCTTAATCAAAAGCCTATCAGGATATGACTGTGTGTGTCTATGTGTGTAAATTGAAGAGCTGATTCTAAAACATTTATGTTGAAATGCCAAGGATAATGAAAACAATCTTGAAGAAGAACAAAGTTGGAGGACTTCCATTCCAAAATATTCCATACTACTATAAAGCTACAGTAATTAAGACAGTGTCATATTGGTGCAAGAACAGAACAGAATAGAAAGCCCAGAATCAGATCCACATACATATGGCCACCTGACTCAAGATAAAAGCATCACTGCATATATATATATATGTGATTCCATTTATAAAAATTGCAAGAACAAGAAAAACTAATCTTTGATGATAGAAGTCAGAATAGTGGTTACTCCTTGGGGAAGAGGTATGACTGGAAAGGGGCATGGGAATCATCTGCATGGTAACATAGAATGCTAACATTCTGTGTCTCTTTCTGGATTATGGCTACACAGGTCTATATGTATTTAAAATCTTGTAAATTGTATGCTTAATATTTGTGTACTTACCATGTATGTTTGTACTACAATAAAAAATTTTTAAGAATGCAAGCCAGAGTCTGACTCCATTTTTTGATGTTTGACTGCTGATAGCTTGTAAGCCTTACTGCTTTATCTTCCTCTTCTGCCCCACAGGCCCTGAACGTGGGCAAGCTGATAAGAAAGCTTGGGTGTTCCCTTCTTTGGCCCTGATGGGAAGTTCAAACTACCCAAGCCCCTGCCCACACATGGAGATTCTTATCTCATCTCCACCCCCTAACCACATAGGAAACCCTAGCCAGTCTCCTTTCCTGGCTCTCTAAAGGAGAAGAAGTCACTTTCAGACCTGCTTGTGAGCTCTCCTGCTATTCCCAGAAAGTCTCTTTATGTGAATAATAAAACTTTTCATAAACTCTTGGTATGTGTATGACATTATCAGTCTCAATATCCAAACAGATTTTGACTTGGAAAATTCATCCTCCTTCTACAAATGACAACAGAGGGCCAGTGATTTTGCTTTGGTTTTGTGTTTTGTTTTCTGCTGCATCCTCAGTTACTATAATAATGCTTTTGCACATAGTTTCTCAACCAATATATGTCGACTACATTGTTACTTGGTAACTACAAGGTTAGAAAATAAATAATTTGAATTGGTAGAAGGATAGACGGGAGAATGTCAATAGAAATCTCAATGTGTGTCTAAATCAAAAAAATAAAGATTTTCAAATCAGGCATGTGCCACGGGATGTACCAACTATAGTAGAACTACATCCATGATAAAATAAATCTACTCGGAGTTATGAAAAAAAGAATCCAGCTGGTAAATGAATGAAAACTGCACAAGTTCTGGGGTAAAAAAAGTCAGGAATTTCACTTCTCATTATGTGAAACAGCAGGCAAATAGGTCTCTGTGGAAACAATCCATCCTCCAGTGAGCACAGTGTGGCTCTTGCTTAAAAAAATTTTAAAAATAAAAACAAAAAAATCCCAAACCTCTGGGATTTTTTTCCTTGCCTTATCCCTGGGGTGTTTTGTTCTGGGTCAGCTCAGTGATGCTTTATAAAAGAGGACTGGAGCCCAAGAATATCTCTGATTGGAAATGACTTGTCAGAAAGACGGGGGCTCCTCTGACCTCCCCACTGAACCACAAGTAGTCTAGAGTCAAGCTTCTCTGGAGAAGAGTCTTTGGTGAGCTCCAGGATTCAGCAACTTAGTCTTCCCTGTGTTGCACTACATTTCCTTACCATGAATGGAGTCCCAGTGTAAGTAATCCTTCGTCTCAGAAATGTTCAGCCTTCCCCCTAGGTGTCAGGTGGCATCTCTGTAATTTCAAATGTGTATCTGATGTGCTGGTGCTGGGCATCAGGGAACATCCAGAGCCCCTAGAGTCTGGCTGTCTGTGAGTAGAAAGGGAGGTCTTTTTTTTTTTTTTTAAGATCTTATTTATTTATTTGACACAGAGAGAGAGAGAGACAGCAAGAGCAGGAACACAAGCAGGGGGAGTGGGAGAGGGAGAGAAGCAGGCTTCCCACCGAGCAGGGAGCCTGATGCGGGGCTCGATCCCAGGACCCTGGGATCATGACCTGAGCCGAAGGCAGACGCTTAATGACTGAGCCACCCAGGCGCCCTAGAGAGGGAGGTCTTATCAACTGATTTCATGTCTGGATCTTTGTCTCTCCACATAAGAAGTAAAGTCTATGCCTCTGGAATGAAAATGTTCAAACTGGGAGATGTTCTTAGGATGTCCACCAAACGAGGTCCATAGTGACAACTCCCAAGTAGTCCTCTTTGGCCAGATTCATAAGTATGGGCTCTTTTTCACAGGCAAGAAATTAAGGTAAGAATTTTTAGACCCATAAGAAGGCAGGAGTTCTACTTATGGTCCCCATCTCAAGCTGAGAGAAAAAGTAGAAAAGAACTACCTGAGAACAATGGAGGATTATCCAGGAAGAAGGCCACACACAGGCTCCCAAAATGCAAGTCATTCTCCTTGCAACTTTAAATTTTTACCATTTTATGCTGCAGGGTGGGATGAAAATCTACAGATGCTAGCCTTGAATGTGACTAAGACGCAGGATTTGGGGGAGGGCATTATGCAAATAAGGCTCTACCAAAATTGTGCTTTCCAAAAATAAGCAAAACAAAAGCATTTCTAAGGATCCTGTCAGTTAATAGCCACTAATGAAAGCTGAGGATGCTGTCAGGGCCACTTTGGAAATAGGACTTTTGAGATGCAAGGTTACTAGCAGTGCCCCATTCTCTGAAAGGGGTTGCAACTATCTGAACTAATGTTTTCTTCATTAACTCTTTTTTTTTTTTAAACTGCTGAAGGTCTAATTTTAAATTCCACACAGATTAAAACCCAGGTTAAGCATACTTAACATTAAACACATAGGCTAAAACACATGCAGTACAAGGATGAGAAGAGCAAATGCTCACATTGGTCTTCCTATGATACACATCTCTCTCTACTTTACTATCCCACCAGAAAACAAGGGTTGGATCTTAACTGCTAGCATTCACTAAGCACTTAGAGAGCTATTTTAGTCACTGTGTTAAATGTTTTCTATGCTTTCCCTTAGCTAAACCTTACAGCCAACCTATGAAGTTGAAACAGAGGCACAGAGAGGTTAAGAGACCGAGCTAATAAGCTGTGAAGCTGGGATTTGAACACAGAATCCGCCCTCTGGACCACTACTCATTCTGCCTCTGTTGGCACAATGCATATTGGAATTCAGTTGTAAAACTGTGAAAATTCAACCCATAATTAGCTAAGCATGAACAACTGCATTTTGTGTCTCATTTCAGCATCTCACATAACCCTCCTCAGGCCCATTCCCCTTGCCTATAAGGAAGGTCAATATTGTGGTTGACCTGTGGAGAAAGGTGAAGATGACCTGAAGCCTCAGCCTGAAACCATGCCCTGACCGATTAGCAGTGTCTAAGGGTGCAGGTTGAAATGAAGGTGGCATACTTGCCAAGAATGTGCCATCGTTTATCTAAACTAACCCCATTATTCTACAAACAATAAAATTGAGGCCCAAAGAGAGAAAATGAACTGCTTAAAGCCAATGCCAAACCCAATCAGAGCTCAAGTTTTCTTGATTCTAAATTTGCCACTTTTGCCTTACAGTCCTGCAGCCTTCTGCTTGCGAAGCAACATCCTAACCCCCTTCCCTATTTAACAGTATTGTTGTGAATAACCAACGTGACAATGCTCTTGAAATGTCATTGAAATCCATAAAAGCCTGATTTTCTAGCAGGGGGTTATAAAAATCAGCAGCAGCATCAAACCATTCCTTACCAACAAGTTTTATCTTTTGGAAAATTTCCTTTTCAAGGGAATTATATAGGACATTTCTTCCAGTAAAACTTCGGAAGCCTTCATCACCACAAAGACCTTTGCTAATTATTCTTACTGGGGCACCACTTAAGAGTCATGTGAACACTTACATGCCCACTTAGCGATGGCTGTCTAGTGGCCAAAAGTAGTTAATGCAGCTACCCAAGGTGCCTAAAATTACCCCCAGGAAACAGTTTTAACACTAGGAAAATCACCCTCACTCAGTAACTATCTAGCAATTTGAGGAAAGAAATCCATCAACTCTTCAGGGTACCACGATCATTTTTGTAATTTACCATTTGGGGCAGTAGCTAGCACGCGAATGCACCAAAAATGAGCCCAATTTTGTTTTGCGCCCCTTTCTCACTGCATCATCTCTAAGTCCAATTTGGCAAAAAGCATCATCTTAATGCAAGCATTGCTAAGAAAAGAACAGATGGACAAAAAGAAGAGAGAGACAGATGCACCTTTGGATGGAAGTTAGGTGTGGAACTTCACGCCACCAAAAATAAACAGTAAATTGACACCAAAATTAGTCATTTAGAAGGGCATCCAAGGAATATTCAGTGAACTCAAAACTTCCACAGATGTTGGAGAAATTGCTCACATAGAACTCTCTTCCTTCACACATTTAGCTTGGATTTGTTATAAATATTAAAGAACTTTTATCTGGTTTTCTGCTTTGCTAGCTGAGCAGGCCAACAGTGACACCAAAAGCCTTAATTTTTTTTTTTTCAAGACAGACTTTGATACCTCAGAGAGGTTAGTTTTGTGCCTGACACAAGGTCCTATATACAGTAGATGTTTACTAATTATTTGTATGATATAAATTAGCATTGGCCCTGTGTTTAGCACGCTAAGTCCTTAGCACACTACTGGAGTGCTTACCCACACTGTCTTAACTCATCAACAGTGCCTATTCCACACGTGGTTGTAAAGATTACCTTCATTTTACAGGGAGCAAAATGAGGTCACTGAGCCCAGATCACAGCGCTGGTAAGTGAGGAAGGCAGGATTCCAAACCAGCCTCTCGGGTTCCAGGACATCCTAAGCACCACGTTGCATTTTATGAGTTTGATAAAATCTGACATTCCAGTCATTGAATATTTGGAGAAGATTGCATGTGAATTGTGTTCAGTCATGAGATATGATGACCTGATGTAACGTGGCCAGTGTACAATGTGTTTTAGCTTTGACCTTTGAAGCCAGCTTCACAAAGGATTACACTGTTCTTGAAATGTCATTTCTGATCAGTTATTTAGGTGTCACATGAGGGCTTGTGCCTCTCACATCCCTCTGGCCTTTTGGATTGTTTGCTATTCAGTTTACAAACTGGAAAATAGATCAGTAAGGGGAGGGGAGGACGAAATAGGAGAGAAAACTGGGTATAGAGGTTTGGTAAGTAGTATTGTTACATATACCTGCCCCACAACCACCAAATCATGCCTTGCTATATTATATGGAGGAAAAAAAAAGGTCTAAATCAGCTTTCCCTAGGAAGCTTCTTCATTATTCACATGAAGACAACAAGGGGAAATGCTGAAGGAGTCTTCCTTTTGAAAATTTGTTCCCTGGGCAACATTCATTCATCTCTTACCCTTTGATCTATCTGCAAATCCTTGGTGCGATCTGCTTCCTGCATCAGAACTCAGCACAAGCCTATCATCCTATCATGGACAGATTAAAGCCTCACTGAAAAATAATAATAGAGATGAGAGGAAGTTTCCTTGGTTCTTGTTTTAGCTTTCGGGTCCCTCATCAGAGAACTGCACAGGCTTTGCCAAGATAAACAATAAAAAAAAAAAAAAAAACATTAGCCTGGCCCTAGAAAGTGGTCTTTGGAATGAGAGAAGAGTTTTCTCTATGTACTGTGCTTGCCTCTGTTCCCGTATTTGCTCATCTTCTGCTGTGATCATGTGATCTGGAAAGATCAAGCTGGAAAGGTTTCAGCACTGCATGGTGGTGTGGGTGGCCAGCCACCGCTGAGATCTACTAATTAATACCAAGGCAGGGGCTTTCCCTCCATTTCATCAACGATCAGTACACTAATTTATCATGAGGACAGTTTTGCTACTCGGAGACACTGAGGGAAAAGGCATCTACTTCTCAACCATGCTCAGATTGGGTCAACCAGTGAATATGTTTACCAGAGATTGAAAGGGTGGAATAGAAGGTGTCAACTACTCAACAGCCAATTCATGATAACAAAATGTTTATATCTTCCAAATTAATAGGTATCAAGGATGTTTGATCCAGTATCAGAGCTAGGAATCAAGGATCCCATGACCAACTCAATACCAGGGACACCTGATCCCAGATGTTTTAAGAAGAGTCCATTAGAATTAACAATACCATGTTCTCCAAATGCTGTTGTGTGGATCTGAGGATCATGCTGACAACTCTTTGTTAGGGACCATATAAGAGCTGGTTCTGTCTCCAGAGGATTCTGACATGGCCTCTGTTCAAGAAGACAAGGAAAAAAAAAATACCTTGTACACTTGGATTCCCAACCTTCTCAGTGCCCTCATTGGTCAAGTGAAAACAAATTAAAAGCAGAAATCTTAGGAGTCAATCCTGAAGTTGTTGAACATCTTTTACCAAGCTGAGTGCTCCTGGCCAACAGAAGCCTTAACAGTGTGGCTGGAAATGAATACAACTTAAAGGTGATAATTAATATTCAACCAAGCAGGTGACGTTGAGCCTCACACTTGCAGCATTTTCCGCCTAAATTATCCAAGCTTCAGAGACTCATTACTACTCATTCCAAAATCAAGTGCTATTTCAGCTACATCCAAGACCAATCTTAAGGTGGCATGCCCAATCATCACCACCACCTTTGGGAAACACTTCCCTTTCTTCAACCTCTCCCTGATCAAACCTGGGGTTTGGTCACTAAGGCTCATGAATGCTTGAATGGGATGCTCAAACATAAGGCACACCTAATAAGAGCCCCAGTACAAGTGAGTCGCCACTACTGTATTGAAATTCTTCAACTTGCTATAAGTAAGCAAGAGAGTTTGAAAAAGTATCACTCTCAGGTGAATTGAAGCATCTCTTAAAGGGGAGACCCATGGCCCATACAATCAAACAAAAATGGTGCAGTGTTTCAGACAGAGAGGGATTCCCATTACATAAACCCCATGAAATTCATTGTTGGAATCACTCCATTTATAGAAGGTCAGGGCTCCTTCCCAAGTTCCTCTGAATAGAATCTGAGTTGGTCCCTGCCTTTGGTCTTAAAGTGGTTGGGTCTCCATGCAATCTCACCAGAATTGGGGGAAATCAGCACATATGACTCAGAATTTTTTTAAGTTCAGTTCACGTTTTTGTTTTCTTTGTGTGTGTGTGTATTATCTACACATATATGAAGAAAAGGGCTGGAAGCCTCCACTTGTCTCAGAGGTGACACTTTGTCTTTCTGCTTTACTTCTTGCTCCACTAAAACATTTCCAAGCAAAATTTCCACCTTTCAAGTCTTAGCTGGAAATCAGCAACCAAATGTCTTTGGGGGATATCAAATGCTGGGGTTTAGCAAAAACCTTTTGCATGTCTGGTCAATTTGTTTTGTGTTGGAAGGACATTTAATCGATATCTGTCTGATTCGCTTACACATGTATCATCTAAAAGTCATTTTGAAAGAACCATTTCACTCCCAGGAAACTTTTATACATCTGTTTCTGGAGATATGTTAAGAGATATTATAAATTTTCTTGTATCAAGAGAATGACCATTCAAATCCCTCACGCATCCAGAGCTTAAGGAAATGAAAGATTTTAGGACTGCTCTAAACCTATAACATCATACAAATTCTCCCATTACTCCTAAGTGCATAAATGATTACTCCATCTCTTTATTTTTATATAGAACAAAAGGCAACTATTAGACAAAAGTGATGGTACTGACCAATTCCTAATCAACGGACTTCCGCAAATCCCTTAAAACTTTGCATGTTCCCTCACATCCTCAATAAAGGGCCAGTTCAGATTATAAATAGATAGAAATAATCCCATTTTATTCCCCAAGGAAACCATATTTTCAAAACTCCACAATTTTGGCATAACATTCAGGCCCCATCTTAGTCTACAAATACATTTCTGCCATGAAAAACCTACTTAAGCATCATGTTTCAAATGAGAAGTATTAAAACTTAGAGCAAGAAAAAACATTACATTCAATTTGCCTTTCTTTGTGGTTTTTCTTTCTTCAGTCATTGGTGTCCAGCAATATATTAAGATTTCTCATAAAATAACAACTAATAATCACTAACAGACTAAACCAATCATGTAGTCTATGAGCCCTTAACTCCATTAACCTATCTACTCTTGACACCTACCTTCTGAAATATATCCAATTATCACTCCCATTTAACAGAGAAGAGAACTCAGGCAATCACCGTGCCTGTAAGTGGCAACAATGGGGTTCAAATCTACTCTGTCTGACACCACAGCCTGGCTCCTTACACTAGTCTGCCTCCAAGGAAAACAGTAACAGAAACATATTTCAAAAACTACAGAAAATAGGAAATAAAAAACAACCCATTAATCCACCCTAACACAACATGTTGGAGCATTTGGTGATTTTCTTCATGAAGCTCTCTCCTTACATGTATGATAATAATGAATATTTTCCTTTTTTCAATTAACATTATATCAAATATTTTCCATGTTACCATAGAAACTTCATGATAGTCACTTTTTTTTTTCATTGGCTGCACAACATTTCACTGGGTAGACAGACCATAAACTATTATCCACTTGATGTAGCAGCTAGGTTGTTTCAATGTTTCATCCAATATTAAAAATATTGAACATCTTTGTGTACATACATTCTTTCTTAGAATATGCTTAGAATTGATGGTCAGAAATGAAATCACTGTGTCAAGGAGCGTGGATCTGTTAATAGCTCTTACTAAACCACTTCATTCCTTTCTAAAAATTTATACCAATATCCGCAACTGCCTTTTTTATCCTCAGTAGCATTAAGCATTATCTTTTATGTGTTTGTGTTGTTTTAACAAGTAAAAGCGAAAGTGGGGTTCAGTGGTGTGTACAATCGCATTTCTATGATCACTAATGAGATCAAAGTTTTTCCATGTTGAAATTATTAGATGGATGTTGATACTCTCATTTATAAGATGAGGAAAGAGAGGTTCAACATAAATGACACAAATAGCACTAAAACTTAAAAAAAATAGCACTAAAACTGGTTCTAGAATCAGTTTTTCCAGTTAGTATTTGTTAGTTAAATAAATAAAAGAAAGAGTAAATGAAAAAAAAAAAAAAGAATGAGCATCTCATTCCAAGTTTCCTGCCATTAAGCACACTGCTTTCCTTATCCCGCTCCTGTTCCCTTAAATTCTAAATTATTTTTTCCAAGTCTGCCACAATCAAGGAAGAATATTGTGAGTTATCTCCCCCTGCAGTGGAACAGGGCATCTGACATCATAAACAGAATACTGGAATGATCTAAATAGACCAAGCTCAGTCTGGTTCTTACTCTGCCTGTATTGAGCTGCACGACCCTGGACCAGGCATGTGTCACATTTTCCTCGACTATGGAAAATGACTAAATGATTTCTCAGATCTTTGCCATTTCCAGCTGATTATGGTTATAAAATAGAGAGCTGCATTGGGCACCAAAACAGATTATCATTCCCCGCCTTGTATCCGAATGACACAAAGTCACGCCACAGAATAGTTAAGACACAAAACAGGTTTTAAAGCTGCAGCACCTTTTCCACCAGATCATCATGGTGATTGGAATGCTTTCCACCAATCACGAATATAAAAGAAGAGGTACTTAGCCACTTCTGAGCCCAGTAACACTGCTTCCCATGGCTTCGCATAGTCAGTGGATGGATTAGAACGTGACCTAGCAGAATACAGACCTGGGTCAGATGGACATGGGTTTGGACCCAACCTCTGGCTCTTCCTCATGGTAAGACCCTGGGAAAGTTACCATCCAACTGAGGCTTAGTTCAGGCTCAGGCAGGTCCAAGTCCCAAATATCCATCACATATGGGTAAGAATTATACCTCCTTATGGAGTGTCTTTAAGCATTCAAGGTAATAATACTTTATAAAGTTCTTGCCACGTGCCATGCACTATGGAACATGTTTCATAAAGGTCACCAATGGTCACCATTAATTAGTAAACTAGAAGTTATTCCTCAGAACCACGAGAGGGAGAGTGACAAATGGACAATTCAGAGGTGACTCAGCTGTCCGCTCACCCAACAATCTCTTTCAGCCAGTTAGAGGTGGCCTGCTTCTCCTTGTAGGGCACAACCTCTGAGGAACTCAGGCCTCTGTAGACACCGAAGCACTGCTCTGGGGCACATTTTCTGGGGCTGAGTTAGTGCCCTCTCTCATACAACAAACACTTTGTGGTGCTAATGGAAATTTAATCTCTGTGGCTTTTGGGATTTAAACCGAGCCCTGAGTCCTGGACCTGATCTTGGCTCATCATCTCAGACTCCAACTGGCTCTTTGAACTGTTATTACCCTGATCCTTCTACTTAGGCTCCAGAAAGTGGTTGAAGGTGTTTTCAAAGGAAACTGCTAGAAGCTGATTCTGGAAACCCTTGGCATAATTAAACACCAGAGATTCACTGAGAACCAGAGGAGCTCCAGGTCACAAATTGCCACAGTGACTGTTTACATGATATTTCACAGAATATTCATTTCTATTCCACAGAGGCAGAAGTGTCCCTTTGTTAGCAAACAGGCCTGCCTTCATCGCTTGGCCAAATTATTTCTTTGGATAATTGGGAGCCAGAGAATTAGAGAGAAGAAACTTGGAGGTGCGTGCTGATGAATGATTAGCTACAGAGAACAGAAGGTCTTCTACTCAGTGGCAGAGGGCAGAGGAGGATAACAGCAAGAAAAGTCTCCTTCAGTCTCACTGAATAATAGGGCTGCAAAGGACCTCAGCTGCAGGGGGTTTTGTTGTCATTGTTTGGGTTTGGTCTAATTTGGTTTAGATTGCTAGAGCTTGGTTTTGACTTCTTATGTGTTTTATTTTTGTCTATATGTCAGTACAGTGCCTGTCCCAATCAGTCCCCCTCCCACTTGCCTTTCTCCACCACAGATTGAGCACCACTGTTTTGGGCCCTGGGTCAGGCACTCGCTTCTGTTTACTCTCAACTCCTTCTTTCCTGAGTGTGTTTGGCACAATAATACCTACCTCCCAAGGTAGTGGTGAGGTTCAAGTAACTCGCCAAAGGATATGGACTAGAAGAGCCAGAGTCAGGATTCATGTCTATAGCCTTCTTCTCTCAACCAAAAGAAGGTGGATGCCCATGTAAGAATAGGGAAGGGACAAGAAGAACACTGTTCCTAACTGCATCTGCCCAATAGGACTTTACACCTGAGTGTAGTTAAGCAAGAGCTTCTGCAAAGCCAGGAGCTGGACTGGATGAGAATGAGAAAATGCCCCAGAAGTCTAGAAGGTGAGAGGTGAATCGTCCATTTTTGCATCCCCCACAATGGGGCCAGCACAGAGTCTAGGCACAAGCATCATGTGTCAGAGCAGATTAACTGGCAATGACTGCCTGAAATCCTGTCTTAAGAAGGATTCTGGAGCCCCTGAATGGCTCAATGGAGAAGGGTTTTGTGATCATTTATTGATGTCTGCTATGGGCCAAGGGAGAGAGGCTAGAACCAAGCATGTCATCTATTTGCCATCTCCAGGAATCAAAGCTATATTATGTTCCTCAAAAGACCTTGAGACTTCTACTTATAAGATAAATAATTTCTAGAGATATAATTTATAGCATGGTGACTACAGTTAATAATACCCTATTACATATTTGAAAGTTGCGGTACACCTGAAACTAATACAAAGCTATATGTCAATTCTATCTCAATAAAACTTGGAAAAAATAAATTAACTTTAAAAAAAGAAGAAAAAGACCTTTAGATACTATTAAGAATGGTGACAAAGGCAGTTTCTTCCTTTAACTATTCATAAAGGCAACTCTTCTGCTAAACACTGCCCCACTTCTCAACACATAGTTCGTTGACCTCATGCCTTAGATCAGTCTCCCCCTCTCTGGTTTTTCAGGAATTTCGCATAGGACAATTCTTTCCTCCAGCTGAATTTCCAGAAAGTTACTTGCAAAGCAGAGAAAAATCTGGGGGAAGAAATGGGGAAAAAGAGAAATGTTTTTTCAAGTGTAATACACAAAACTATGACATGATTTTTACAGTCTACTGCTGAAATATTTTTGGATTATAGCAACTCAAAGAGTTGGCCCCTTAAGCCAAAAACAAATGGATTGCATTTCCTTGCCCCACTATAGACATGATGCAGGCTTTAATTCCTTCAACAAACATATATTGAACTCCTGTGATTGTCCAATATTGGTCTAGGAACTAAAGACACAAAGATGGATATTGACAGTCCCTTTTCATGAGGAGCTCACATCTTGTGAGAAGGCAGACAGCAAACAGCAAACCAAATTCAACAAGGTAAATAAATGCTCTGGTGGGTTCTGTCCCTGTTAGAACAGTGAAGGAAACCTACTCTGATCTGATGAAGAGGGCCAGGGAAGGTTTCACAGAGAAAGAGGTCATAAGACCCACGAAACTAGATCTTAACGAGTCATAGGAATTTTCCAGATGAAGAGGAAGGATGAACAGACTGAGAGGAAGAAACAGCATGTACAGAAGCAAGGAGGAATGAAAGGACAGAGGGGAAAAGAGTTTATTTTGGCTGCTATTTATTTTCCCCTCTTGGGAAGGGATGTGGGTGGGAACCAGATTGGACCAACTTGTGACGGGCACTTCATAATCAGTAGGTGAGATTTAACCGTCCTTGCTGGAGTTCTGATAAGTCCTCTGCTTGCATACCCAATCATTTTACCCTAAATACCCATTAAAAAAGATGAGAAAATAAAATTTACCAGGATCCCATTGAGGGACAACAGTGCGGTTGTCCAGAAGAAATTCCTTGGCAAACTAATTTTAGTTCAAGCTAAGATCCCAAAGAACTCAGCGAATGGAGACATTCAGGTTCAAGAGAATGGGGAGTCTTTTGCACTAGAGAAGAAAGAGGGAAAGAGAATGGGAGAGAAAGAGCCAGTAGAATATAGACAGCTAGGTGCTCTGTGAGGAGACCCCTCCCTGTTGCCCATCAGCAAAGTGTTTCTAAATAAAATAAAGATAGAGATAAATCCTGATATCCGAGCAGATTCCTTGGAGGAGTTGAGCTCGGTTTTCTGGCAACAGAGGTTGGCACAGGAACCGCCCATAGGTGGAGATAGAGAGAAGGATGAGAAAGCAGGAGGTGCCAGAGGCCCCAGAGGCTGTGGAATTTCACCAGATCTCAAAGGGGCAAGAGACCTCAGCTGACATCTGAGTTATAGGTCCTATCTTCTGAAGCGTGGAAAATGCAAGCGGGGAGGAAGCAGGATGTTCATCCTGCCAGCATCCCTGTTTCTGTCCGAAACCTCATTAAAGGTCAAATGCTGTAATGGGCAAATGTCTATGGTGGGACAGGCATCAACAAATGTCTCAAAACACCTGAGTGACTTTGGCTCACTCACTGTGCATAGACACTGACTACTGGGGGCGTCAGACATGAGCAATAGTGACCACCTAGGCAGTGTCACTGAAGATGTATGTCTGACCCAAGAAACAGCACATTACAAAGCGGAGGTTTATGCTAAACTTCCTAGAGACTGAGCCACAGGAGGCCTAGCCTCAGACATGCCCGTTTTCTATTCTAAAGAACTGGGTTGATACGACCGGCCCCCTCCACCAGTGCCAACTATAAGAACAAGTTCATTAAAAAGCAATGAAACGAACGACCACAAAGACTGTTGTGATTAAAAGGTCCACTGAGCTCTCTTGCTGGTTGGCACTGGGATCCGCCAAGAAGGAGGCAGAATCCAGAGTAATGAGGATTTTTTAAAGCCCTTTGCAAATTGCCTCCGATCAAAATACTTTATTATCATAATCACTCCCATTGCCAATTTGGAAATGATGATCTGGAATGACAAAGTGCTCTTTAAGTGTTTAAAAAACAAAAATCACAAGGAGGAGGTGCTTGGCAGAAATCTGCCTTTTGCTTAAAGCCGTAAGTCATATTTAGACTTTGCCTTCCAGAACGTCTATGGCGTGTTCGGTTTTATCCTACTGCCAGAAGCTACATATCTTTCTTTCTTCCGTTTTTCTTCCTTCTTTGGCAGCATTCCTAGAGGACTGCTCATTCCCAAGTTCAGAGGCCCTTCTTGGTTGTTCACTTTCACATGGTCTTACATGCAAAGATTTGCTGCAATGACTCTGTCACCTCCTGGCTTTTCCCTCCTTCTTGCAGACCGGCTGAACCCAGGCGAGGAGATCAGCTGTGGCTGCAGCATGCGCTTCTCCTCTTCTCTGGGTTCCTCCAGGATGAGGGCCCAGCCCGATGCACTCCTGCACCCCCAGAGCCCTGCCCTGAGTGGTAGACCCAGTGAACACGCGTCTTCCTGTTCTCACAGGTCCATCTGCCCCCGTGCCGCCCTGACTCTCCCCACCACCTGCTGCAGCAAAGCAGCAAATCTTCTCTTTGCTTCATCACCTGGCCCCTCCCTGATATTCCTTTACCCTCTATCCCACCCTGGGGCCACCAGACTCATCCTGTTACACACCATTCTGGGCTTCTCTTTTCTTCACGAGCAGCTTTCTGCTTTCCCCCTAAGGTCAGAAACCTCTTTATACTGGCCCCATGGATGGAGCCCATACTACGGAAGCTTTTTTTTTTAAAACAGGGAAATTTTTTTTTTTTTTTTTTTTTTTTTTTTTAGAATAAGAGTTGACACACACTGTTAACATTAGTTTCAGGTGTACGACATAGTGATTGGACAAGTCTGTATGTCCTGCTGTGCTCACAAGTATAGTCACCATCTGTCACCATACACTATGACAGTACCATTGACCACATCCCCTAGGCTGCACCTCTTATTCCTGTGACTTACTCATTCCATAACTGGAGGCCGGGATCTGCCACTTCCCTGCACCCATTTGTCCTTCCCCCCACCCCTTGTCCCCTCGGGCAACCATCAGTTTGTTCTCTATATTTATAGTTCTGGTTCTGCTTTTTGTCTGTTTATTCGTTTGTTCTTTAGATTCCACATATGAGTGAAATATGGTATCTCTTTTTCTTAATATGACTTATTTCATTTAGTCCATCCATGTTGTTGCAAATGGCAAGATCTCATCCTTTTAATGGCTGCATAATATTCCATTATATATACATCTTCCTTATCCATTTGTCTGTTGAACAACTAGGTTGCTTCCATATCTTGGCTATTGTAAATAATGTTGCAATAAACATAGGGGTGCATATATCTTTTTGAGTTAGTGTTTTCATTTTCTTTGGGTAAATACCTAATAGTAGAATTATTGGCTCATAAAGTATTTCTATTTTTAAATTTTGAGTAAACTCCTTACTGTTTTCTACACTGGCTGCACCAGTTTGTATTCCCACCAACACTGCATGAGGGTTCCTTTTTCTCCACATCCTTGCCAACAGTTATTTCTTGTCTTTCTTATCTTAGCCATTCTGACAGGTGTAAGGTGATATCTCATTATGTTTTGATTTGCATTTCCCTGATAATAGAGAAGCTCATTTGATCACATCCTCTGTCAAGACCACCTTTTGTGGTTCCCTGCTTTTCTTCCACTCAGGACACCACCTTGCATTGCCCCCTTAGCAATATGCTGCCATCATGGACCAAAGCCCAATTTAGTCCTAGCCTAGTTGTGACTCTGATCCTAACCTTCAATCCTCCACTTACTAGGAAGGGGAATAGAAAATCCTCAGCGCTCCTCCAACCTTACCTCCTACTTGTCATTAGTGCATTGTTGTACTCCACCACACACTTTTCTTCCAATAAATCACAATCCTTCCCAATTCCAAGCCTCTGCACATTCTCTCACACCAGCCCAAAACACTCCTTTTCCTCCCCCTGCTCTATCAAAATTCTATTTATCCTCCACAGTGCAGTGTAATCCCGATCGCCATCACCAATCATTTCTCAATCAGTCCATGTTCAGCCTGCTGATACTGACTTCCCAGGAAATGCATCCAAAGCATGTCACTTCCTGTTAAGAAGCCAATGGCTTCTAAGCTGAGCACTGAAAACAGTGGGTAGACTCTAGTCTGTGGCAGGCATTGTCTCTTTCTTGAGAAGCCCACTGTCTACCAAGAGATAAGAAACACGGGTGTGCGGATGACATTGTTGTGTATACAAAAGAGGAAAGGTTTAAATTAACCACTGATATGGAATTGTATCAAGTGTCTGTGTTTCTTGGGAAGGAGAAGAAATACCTGGTTAGAATAAGAGGAAGGAATCCACCACCTCTTACGGAAATGACTGCTCCTGGCATGCCTGGACCAGAAACAAAGAGGCAAGAGTTATCAAGGAGGCAGAGTTGTTAGAGGCCAGGAAAAAAATGAAGTTTAGGTCCCAAGTTGTGTCTCCCTACATTATTTCCTTCCTGCTCTCTATTCCAGGAGAATCTAAGCCCACTTGTTTGGAAATAGCTGTCCAGACAGTTGATGTGGCCCACCTGCCACTCCCTGGTCCTCTGCCCTCCTGATCAGTTGGTGCTGAACAAAGGGAGGTGATCCTAGCTAGAGCAATGAGCCTCCCTACCCTCCTCACCCTGCCACACACACACCTTCAGCAGCCAGCCATTTTAAAACGAAGGGTATTATGGTAAAAATACACTATGCCAAAAAGTCAAAATTGCTATTAATTGTAACATTACAGGTAACAATGATTAGATTCATCATGCTGTACAATAGTTTTATTTAAGTCACTGTCAAAGGCAAGAATACCTGTGAACTTCAAAAAGTTCACTCACTTCCCTCTAGCCATATCCACCTCCTTGCAATTTCTCAAATTCTCCAGGCACTCTCAGATCTCAGAACAATTAAACATCTCTACCTAGATAGAGCTAGCTCATGCGAGTCCTGTGTTGGATATTCTCTGTTCTCTGTCCCTCCGATCCACTCTCCACTGCCCACCACTCAGCCGCCAGAGCCTGACATCTGTAGGCGACATTACTCACACTCTCTTGCCTTCTGGTTTCTGGCTGGGTTGACTAAAGGGAAGCAATGGCAAGAATTAAAAGTCGGGTAGAAAGAAGATTGGGGTATTTCTTCCCCCAGTTCCCTTCCTATCAGATACAATTTGGCAATGGTTATGATGCCCCATTGGAGGCCAGAGCCCATGCAAGAAGGTAGCGAACAGGCTGAGCACTGAATATAAGAACCTCTGGTAACCTTCTTACTCAGAGATGAATACAAGGATAGGCAGTGGTCCCCTAGTTTTTAGCCAGAATCTTCTACTGAAGAGTCTCTTTAAGAACACTCCAGTCCTGTAAACATAAAAGGTTACGAACCAAAAATTCAGATTGGATTAAAAAAATTACAAAGGAATTTTGAAAGAAGTAGCAAATTCAGTTGACCCTTCTCTTCTTCCTCTTTGTCCTGAGTTCATCATTGTGCTCATCAGAGACCCAAAGTGAGATACCAAATACCCAAGTATTTACTCTTTCATTCATTCATGTATTTGGCTGATATTTACTGAAAGTCTTTCATGTGCCATACACCCTGATAGGCATTAGCAATATGTTGGTTAATAAAGTAGACATACACCCTGCCTTCCCAGAGCTTCCAAACTTGTTAGGAATCACAGACATTTTTGTCTTTTTAAAATATAAAATGATAAATTATGAAAAATGACATGATAGTAAATATTTACTAGTTTTGTCCGCCTGGCATCTGTTTTTCCTTTTTAAAAAAAATTTATTTATTTTAGAGAGAGAGTAAGCTCGAGCAGGAGGGACAGAGGGAGAGAGAGAGGGAGAGAGAGAGACTCAAGCAGACTCCACACTGAGCACAGAGCCTGAGGAGGGGCTCGATCTCATGACTCTAAGATCATGACCTGAGCCAAAACCAAGAGTCAAATGCTTAACCAACTGCACCACCCAGGCGCATCTCCATTTTCCCTTTTGATAACTGTACCTCCTTCCCTGTTCATAGTCCCTGTCATTTGGGGAGCTCCTACTCTAACATTCTAGGAGTAGGGTGGGAACCAGGGCTTGGCCTATGAGAATATGGCTTGGCTTTAGTGATTCATTCTATTCAAGGTGTACATCACCCAAGCCAGTCTCTTCAGAGCCAAGGGCATCAGATATAGCTGCTCTATGGAAATGGTGAATCTCTTTCCACTAGGATTGCTGAGCTGGTGGGATGTAAATGTGAAGTGATCGTGGGACCACCAAGTGGGGAGAACCTTCAGGGAATGGTGAATCAATGTGAAAGAAAGCAGAGCTAGAGTTAGAGAGGACAGATTCCAATGGATGGATGTAGTATCCTAAATCCAATCATCCCTAAACTAGTTACATGAGTCAATTCCCTTTACTGGGTAGTTTAGGTTGAGTTGGGTTCTACTGCTGTGAACAATACTGTCCAGAGGGCAGTGTGCAGGGAACTAGGAAAGGACAACAGAGAGGGGACTACATTATCTTAGGAAGCAAGGGAAGCACACTGATTATGTACCACATAAAAATTCTTTCTAAAAGCAATCACAGTTAAAATAAAATTTATTTTTGTTCTGTCTTCTAATTCAGGATCTATTCCCTGTACCTGCGGATCTGTTATCACCTGAGTTAATCATTCCTTCTCTACTGTCATGCTTTCAAGTCACCAAAAAGGAGTCCTTGAGTCAACCCTCTCCCTGAGTCATAAAGTTTATCTGAGTGACCAGCAAAATGGATATGAAGCTGTCCTCATACCTGAGTGCTTACTTCTAACTTAAGAATTCTCCAAGGAGCTGGCGCTTAGCAAGTTGGTATTTTTTTAAAACCTTAGAGAAGGACAAATAAAAGTGAGAAAGCCTGGCCTCACCCATACGTAGCTGTTGGCAAATAGAGCACAACACTTCACCACTTGGGCAGCTTTTTAAAGCTGCTGACATCTGGATAGGAGTTATTATGACAGACGAGAAGCATATGGATGTTTGATTTGTATCTATCCCAGATTTCTTTCGGATCAAAGATAGATGGATGGGTATCTCTTGTGTGTGCATAGCATCTTTACACACACACACACACACACACACACAAAATCACAATCACCGTCACAATCACAAAATGACGTTTTACTTCTCAGACTTGAGATTGTGTACCTGGAAGCAAGGAAACCCTAGTTTCAGATTCTTTCCCTAGGGACTCTTTGTCACAACTAAGAAAGCAACCAAAGTCAACATAAAGACAGAAAGCCAGCTCAGGGAGGGGGACATTGCTTTGGATGGGTTAGCACCTGCACTGGAAAAGCAGGGGTCCTTTCTCTGCATGATAATCTAGAGGGTGATATCTGGGCAGTGCTGGAGGCTTTCCAGCTCAAGGATATATATTCTGCTCAGAGACATGGCCTCCTTTTTCTTCTCATAAAGAAAGCCATGAAGTTGAATTCAGTCACAGGCCAAGGGGCAGAAGGCCCAAGTTCAATATCAATTGGGAATAAATATATTGCACAGCCCCAGGGATTATTCCCAAGGTGACACTAGGATTCCTACATGGTTCTCCTCCCTGATAGACACCAGGGTCCCCAGAGCACATCAGAGACCCCTGGCAGTGAACAGTTAGAATGATCTGCTCCAGGGAGAGCAAACAAAGGGCTGCTTTTAGCCAAAAATTCTTCTCTTCTAGCCAATCAGTTGTCAGTTATAACACATTGATCTACACATTTCCAAGGCAGGATTACTCACCCCAGAGCAATGCAAATACCTCATGGACACAAGTGGCTATAGGAATCTAGCCAATGTCAAAGGCCCCCCGCCACCTGAGTCTATTGCCAAACTGCTTTGCTGACAGCAACTCCAAAGGCATCCACTTTTACTTTACTCACACAGGCTTCTGACAAGACAGACCTGGAACCATATTTCATCCTAGCCCTGACCTACTGGGCCCGTGGGCAAGTTAGCTAATGTAACTGAGCTTCAGAGTCTTCTTGTGTAGAATGGAACTGGAAGTACCTGCTGCACAGACAGTTATGGGGGTTAAATGATGAAGGCATGTAAGTGTCTAACAGAAACTGCTATATATGAAGGTTCAATAAATGTTAGCCTCCTACATTTACCTCCTTCAGCACTGTAGAAACTGACAGGTTTACCCCAATCTAAGATAGTCACAGCCATGTAACTTGTTTATATGTCTAACACTAAGATCTTATGGGAGTGCCCAGGGAGGGGGAGGGTTATCTTCTTGTTTCACGAGTTTTTGGTTAATAGTGCCCCAGAAGCCTTTGAAATAACAAGAAAAATTAAGTGGGATGAGCAATAACAATATCAGAAATGCCAGTTGACTTTTGAACTGAGCCTGGCAGGATGGCTCCAGCAAAAAACTACTGGCAAGAAGAAGGACCCTTCTGCCACCAATGAGGTGATGACTGGAGAATCCACAGTCAATGTTCACAAGTGCATCCACAGAACAGGCTTCAAGAAGCATGCCCTCGGGCACACAAAGAGACCCAGAAATTTGCCATGAAGGAGAGGGGAGCTCCAGATGTGTGCGTTGACACAAAGCTCAACAAAGCTGTCTGGCCCAGAGAGTACAAAATGTCCGGTACCATATCCCTGTGCGGTTGTCCAGAAAATGCAATGAGGATGAAGCTTCACCAAACAACAGGGAATATGGTCCGTGATATTGTGATAACATTGTACGGCAACAGATGGTAGCTACACTTGCGGTGAACCCAGCCTAACATAGAGAGTTGTCAAATCACTATGTTGTACACCTAAAACGAACATAGCATCAATTTAAAATAAGTAATAATAAATAAATAACAAACAAGGCCAAATTTTTTTGAAGTTATGAAACTGCCAAAAAAAAAAAAAAAAAAAAACAACCGAACCAACCAATTAGCTTAGGTACATAGCTAGTTGCTCTCCACGTAGCCAGATGTATATTCATTCACCAAATTCCTTGTTAGGTGGAGATTTAGAAATTCTTCTGGCTTCAAGCAGCTTAACATAAGCTCTTAGTCCCAATCAGGTTCTGCATGCAGTAATGTAGGTTGGCCTCTGCTGAAGTAGGAGTCAAAATCCAGTCTAGTCTCCACTCGCCAAGCCAAGAACCCTGGCTAAGGTTCTGTCTCCCAGAGGAAGGGGCACCTGTTTCTACTTCACACAAAGGCACCATATAGACTGTCTCCAAGGCCACAGTCCGACTCTTTCTTCATGAGCATTCTCTCCTTTCCTTTGCCCTCAGGTCCAACTTTCTGGTTTCATGTGGGCCTACACCAATTGCTTTAAGGAGTTCTGGGGTTCTCGGGCTTTACTCTGCTTAGGCTTAAAGCTGATATTTTCCAGCAAAAGAGCTTGTCACCATTAACACAAAAACCTTCCCTGCTCCCCTTCTCTTTGTTATAACATACCTGCCGTACCTCAGGGCCTTTCCACATACTGTTCCCTACCCTAGAACAAGCAGTCTTCCTGTGGTAGAATCCATCTTGTGTTTCAAGTATTGACTTAAACATCAATACTTTCGAGGGGACTTCCCAGGCACCCCAGTTTCAATGGGTTTCACCCTCATCCATATTATTTTCTGTCACCTTATGCCATTTGTGGTAAGTGCCATGTAATATACAAAAAATAATTTATAATCACATACTGATTTTTTAGTTTCTGCCTTCTGCTTTAAACTCTAAACTCTCTGAGAAAAGCGGCCATGTCTGTTTTATTCACCAATGTGTTTCTAGCACATTCCCTGGCACAGCCTTCACCTTTCTATTTACTGAATAATGAATGAATGAATGGATGTTGGAATCACTCCTCCTCAAGAAATCTTTCTTGGGCTGCATTGTACCCACTTCTAAGGGAGTTCATTCTCCTTGGATATATGAGACACTCCCACAAACAGGCAACCAAACTCCAGAGGAGCCGCCCCACTGTGTCAGTCAGGCCCCATTGGGAACACAAAGTGCTCTAAGTTGTATGGAGATAAGAATTTATTAAAGAAATCAGAACATATGCAAGTGTGGGAAGAACTGGGAAAATGGGGGTCTGGAAAGGGGAGTCAGGAAAATCAAAGACACCAGTCAACTAACATGCACCTGCATTAGGTGGACACTTTGGAGCAAACAGGATGTTCAAGAGGCCAAGCCCACCTAGCCACTGGAAAGGACCTGGAAGGGGAAATTCATAGACAATCTGTGGAGCTGCCACCTCTGTGGGTCCATGCCAGGCACCCAGTGGTGGGCCTGGGCCCACTAGTGGTCAGAGAGGCCAGAAATCAATAAGATGAGCTAAGTAGAGAGTAGGGAACGCAGCCAAGTCAAGACACACAATGCACTGGATTATCTATCTGTTACCACAGACAACCACGACCTCCCTCTAAGAGGAACAACTGCTCTTCACTGTCACCATCCAAATCTATGCAAAGTCCTCTTGGGCCCAGTCCAACCCAGAACCCCACAGTGAAGGGGATTCAGGGAACATGGCTCCCGCTTTGGCCAGGCTGACATGGCACTGCCCAGTGAACCCATCTGGCCCTGTCAATGGCTTTACTTCTCTGACCACATCTCTAAGGAGCCTGCTGACCTGGATGGATGGCCCAGTCCTGACCACACAATGAACAACAGACACCTTTTTCTGCCTTTATGACTGGCTTCCAGAGCCTCTGTGACCATGTCCCACCACAATTTTGCTTGAGTCTGCAGGTGACCCAGTCTGCCTGAGCCCCACTAAGAGCAAGAGGTGCTGAGCTCATCTATGTGGTTTGGAGAAAGGAGGGATGTCTTCTCAGTAGAGAGCCTCTGGAAAGAATGAAGAAAGGAATGTACTAACCTAGGGGAGACATGGTCTTTTCTTATTTCCTCATCAGAACTGTCCCTTAGCTGGTAAGCAAGGATTAAATCCACACTTCTGCACTAATAAAAGGTTTTCCTGGTCTGTGTGAACACCCTCTGTTCCTTCTAAAGTCGAACTGACCCTCCCAACCCCACCTTCACAAGGCAGGGCCAGTTCCCACTCTCAGAAAAAGCCAGATAAACCAAATCTTAGCATGCGTCTGATGCCTTCCCCTGCTCATTTGCACATCACCCCTGAGCCCTTGGATGGAAGGGATTTTGTTACCTGTTCATCAGTTCTGCCCTCCAGCTATTGGGCACAGGCTCTGTTCTTCCAGCCTGGCTTCCCCGAGGGCACGTCACAGCCCCCACCCCCCGCCACCAGGGCTCAGGAACAAATGAGAGCTTCCAAGGCAGCAAAGCACCATACCTCCCTTTTCATTTCCAGGGCAGCTGTCATGACCCTGCTCATCTTCTCTAGAGGTGACGAGCTGTCTGGCGCTGTCCGTCACCCCACTGCTCCAGAATGTAAACCACAGGAGGTCTCCTGCCTGAGAAAAACAATTAACATGAAATACCAGGATTACCGTCTGCCACATTCACAAATCCCTCCAGCTCACATTTGTCTCTCCCGACAATTTATGCCTTCACGGTATCAAGCTGTTCAAATACCCTGTGTTTTCCCTAAACGGACTGACTCGTGGTTCTTGGCACTGTTTGTACCATTTGCTGTAAAAGCCAGAGCTGTCGGCAGCAATGCCCCATCAGAGGTGCTTATGCGTGGAGAGGATTGGTAGGTTTATCTTCCCTTGTTCCACTAAAGTGAAGGCACATGTCCTCTTTCTGGGGAAAGGAAAGCATGAATTTCCAAACCTTTCTTTTTTTTTTACCACATGGTTTGCATGCATCTCCTTTCTGAGCTACTCAACATGACCGACCCTCCATGGTCCAAGTCATGAAAATAAGAAACTGTCATCGCAATGGATGTGGAAAAATAACCCAGTGGTTCTCAACCAGGGATGATTTTTACTCCATGGGGGAACATTTGGCAATGTCTGGAGAAATCATTGACTGTTACAAGGTTGGAAGTAGGAGTTCTATCGGCATCTACTGGGTAGGGGCCAGAGATGCTGGTAAACATCCTACAATGCACAGGACACCTCTCTCCACCTACAACAAACAATTGTCTTCCACCACATGTCCTTAGTGTTGGATTGAGAAACATTGCAAAGAACCCAGTGTGGGTTGGCCTCTCTCACATTCTGCTTCATGCACCTGAGAGCCTCACCTCAAAGTAAGATGGCACCTGGAGGAGAATGAGAGAGCAGGGTTCAATGGCTCACTACTTCCTGATCTCTCTTCTACCTCCAAGAAGCAGTGATCTGAGAGCATGATTAGGCAGAAAGAACGTTTTACCAAAAACAAACTGTGCACATTTGGACATTTATCCCCTGGAGGCTCAGTTTCCTTATTTGCACACTGCGGCTATGAAACAGCCCTGCCTGGCTCACAAGGTTATTGCTGCACTCACGAGAGGTGGCGTATTAAAAAGTTCACTGCAAAAAAAAAAAAAAAAAAAGTTCACTGCAGGAAATCGGAGGGAGAGATGAACCATGAGAGACTATGGACTCTGAGAAACAAACAGGGTTCTAGAGGGGAGGGGGGGCGGAGCGATGGGTATTAAAAAGGGCACGTACTGAATGGAGCACTGGGTGTTATACGCAATGAATCATGGAACACTACATCAAAAACTAATGATGTAATGTATGGTGATTAACATAACATAATAAAATATAATTAAAAAAAAAAAGTTCACTGGAGCTCCAGGCATGTGAAGTGGTAGTTAGGAGAATGCACTGTGGCAATGACGAAGTGAAAGCAAGTACTGTTCATAGCTGGCACAAGAACAAGCTCTCCTGTTGGAGAGAGAATTCTCCCTGACTTCTTGTCCCTCTTCCTCCTGGTCCTTTAAAACACATGGGCACTAGCGTGCGTGCGCACATACACACACATGCACACAACTGATGAGTACACTTGAAGCAGAAGATTCATAAAGCTGTCGGAGGAAAACAATAAAATTGGTCTGCAGAGGACCAAGAGCAAGATGTGTTGTTCCTGGAGAGGGTGAAGGCTCAGCGGGACCTGGATGAGGTGAAGAACTCCATGGAGTGAGATGCTTAAAGGGTATCTGAAGACAGTGAAGCCAACTTTTCCACTGAGTTTGTTTGGGTGATGTAATGTGAATCCACCCACTATCCTGTCCTCAAATTCTCATGAATGCTTTGAGAAAGAGAGAGAGAGAGAGAGAGAGAGAGAGAGAGTGTGTGTATGAAAATCAAGTGCTGAGAAAATCAACACAATGTGGAACAGAGGCAAGACTGGATATAGGAAAAGCCATGAGCATATAAGTCATGCCCTACACACACACACACACACACACACACACACGCACACACGCACACAGTCATAGAAATCGTGACAAAAGTCATAGGAATTTGAGGAAGACATTTGAATTAAGGATGTAAGGACGCCCAGATCACAGGAGGGGCAGGAAAGCACCCTGCTTAACTGTAAGTGGGTTCCTGGCATTAGAGTAAGACTTCTGTGTGTTTGTTAAGTTATCTGACATTCCTAGCTAGGCCATGGCACACATCTCCGCTTTCCCAACACCCTACCACCACGTGCTATGGATGGGTCACTGCAGAGATGCCAATTACAAAATCTTTCAAAGCCTATTTAACCAAAAGCGCTATGCAGCTTCCGCCAGTGCAGACAGCCTCTCTCTCCCTGAAGAAGAAAAGAAAAGATTCTTGAGACTGAAATTCGCTTCCTCTCCCCAGCTAGCCTGGGATGGACTTAATGATATTCGTGATTTTGTCGAAGCAACCATTGTTGGTGTTAATTGTATGGCAGCCAAGATGGCCTTTAAGGAAAAAAAAAGTTTTTAAAAGATCAACATTCGTTAGTTTGGTTCTACATTAAGGGAAGCACATGTGGTGAAGGGAATAATTAGTAAAGTTAATTGCGGCTTCTTGGGGAACCAAGGGGAATCCAGTGAAATGTCCTGACATTCATGCAGAGCAGTATGTTCAGTGCTTCTGCAACTAATTGCAATTAGCAAGTGAGAGAACATACGTAGAGTCTCTATGTGTAATTAATCACATGCCTTTATCACAGTAGACACAGGCTGTGGAGTGACAGGAGACACCTGCCTTGCACTGTGCCTCTGCACTCCTGTGCTCATTCCTGCTGTGCTTCTTTCCTTCCTTGCACCTGTTTTGTGCCTCTTGCATATTCAAGTCCTGCCTTTGTGGGGCAGGCTTTCTGAACAATGTCCCTATTAAAATACAGACCTATAATCTTCCTGGCATAAAGGAGGTGCTCAGGAACTATTTCATTAATGAATGCGCAGATGAATGGTGAGTAAGTTGGAATGGTCTTCTCCCATTTGTGTAGATGACAGTGGCATTGACCCTTTGAGAGCCATAGAAAGGTGGCCTTTGAGGATACAAGGTGCAGACAAGGAGATTTCAAGCATGGGGCTAGGATGAGGCTGCTTGTCTAGAGGTGGCAGCTCCCAGGATGCTTGTGTTAGGTGAACAAGATGTCCTTGAAGAGAGTCCCCTCCCTCTTTTTCTGACACCATCTTCTCAAACATGACTTTGAATGGTCAGATACTGGCTTTCATTGTTACCCCCGAATTATATCTCTAATACTCCCCACCATCAAGAGAAACATGATCCACTCATATGTAAAATATAAATACTTGCTTCTTCGTTGATTTTGCAAATCTTAGACTAGCAAAGGAGGTGATGCCCTGGAAAAGGATTGGATCTTGACTCTTTGATACCTGAAGATTTGAGAAGTTATTGAGTTTGGGAGTATATAAAATTTTAGATATGGAAGAGCTGAGCTTGGACCCAGAATCTTTCTGACTCTTATACCTTCAGGAATCTCATATGACCAACAAAATCATCAAAGTTTCTGCCAGTCAAGTCACACTCATTATTTTGAGCTACCTTCGAACCTCAAAAATAGCCATGACTATTTAATTTGTTACAACAGAAGCTATAATAAACAGATCCCCAAATTCAGTGGCTCAAAATACTTAGTTCATTGCTTTCCCATTTGCCAGTCCAAGGCAGGTAGCCAGTAATATTCCACAGGGTCATCCGCGGAGGCAGACAAGCAGGGAGATTCTGTTATCCTCGACAGTGCCTTCCAAGGTTGTTTGGCATTGCCTTTCTGGACAGAGGGGAAGAACGAGTGGAAATTCATAGTGAAGGATTTCCTTTTAAGCAAGGGACACTGAAGTTGCACCCATCATTTTTGCTTAAGTCCCAGTGGGGAGAACTTAGTGCCACCAAGTTGCAAGGGAGACTGGGACATGCCATCTCTCTCCAAGAAAACGCCCCTATGTCTAGGAAGAAGGGAGGATGAAATAGGGTGGGGGACAAATACTAAAAAAAGAGGAGAGCAGGTCTTAAGATATGTCATAAAGTAGCTTTATCTCCATCATTTCAGTTACACAGAGACACATATCACATGGTCCAAAGTTAGCAGTACAGCACTTGACCACAAGCTCTTTGAAGCAAGGATGAACATGGTGCCTGGCACCCAGAAAGTGCTAAGGAAACATCGGGCCATGAACAATTGAATGGATTAATGAATTGATGAAATGCCACCTAGATCCCTCCAGCCTTGTTTGGAGGATGTATTTCTCAACATTCCTAGGATACTTTTTCCCTTGCTATGCTTTAGTGGCCTCTGAATAAATGAGGCCCTGAAAATAATAATCCAGCAATCCCTTAAAGTTTCACTCAGTCTGGAGATTTCTGGACTCTGTCCACTCTCCATGGAACTGGTCCCGGCACCCTGGTGTCACTAAAGCCTCACTCCCTTCTCAGCTCTACTGACACTTGACTTTGCCTGGAAAATCCTGTGATAACAGAAATCCTGGGAACACTTTAATTATTAGCATCAAAAGAAAATCAATACAAAACAAAACACAGAAAGACTTGACATGAAACACAAGAGGAGAAGAGAGAAAAGGACATTTATTGGGTACCTATTGCATTAAGGATGTGACAAACATCAAGATAAATGCTGAGTGCCCAGAACATTCACACCATCCTGAGGAGATAGCTATTATTGTCTCCAACTTGCAGATGAGAAAATGAAGTCTCAGAAAGGCTGATAACTTTCCCAGGGTCACCAATTAGATCCAGCAGAAGGCAGACCCCGAACTATCCAAATGAACCAATCAGTTCAATTCCCACTCCCTGAGAGACCAGCAAACCCAGAACTCATTTCCGAATTGACATGCGTTACAGTGACTTGGTACCTTTTCTTAAGGCTAAAGACAAAAAAAATGGCCCGCCAAAATGGCCCAAGCGGAGTATGAGACCTTTGCTTCAATCTCGTAGAGGGGATTTTATTTGAAGGATGGAGATACCACGTAAACCCTCCTCACAGTCATCAGAGCCTCTAGACCAGGGGACCTGGGAACACATCACGGTGCAGAGCACAAGCAAGACAAGATGTTCTTTGGTAATCAACCCAAGAGTGACACGTAGCAGCTTCCCAGCTGGGGGACACCCTTCAGGAAGCAGACAGTCTGATTATTTAAAAAGAAAGCCAGCCAGGCTGAGTAACAAGTCTTGTTCATTTCTTAGTTAGGAAACCACTGTCTCCAGAAATTCCCATGGCACAGTATAGCTGATAAGAATGAGAAGACAAGAAACAAAATCGCATCTGCCTGGGTAATTAGAAATAACTCCTAATGCCAAAATTTGCATATTATCCTCAAATGCAGGTGTAATGGTGCTGAAAATAAGGAAGAGGGAAACAACATGTGGAGCTGATTCTACAGGTTATGGGGCTTCAGGCTAATGAACCAATGCCCCACTAGTCTGTCAAAGAGTATTCTGCCTTCCAAGGTTGGATTAGGGACAACAAATATCTGACACACGTGCTTCACTCCTACACTTAGACCTAATTTATGAATCTTAACCAAATTTTAGAATGCTTTCAACATATTAATCCCTCAACCACTAACAATCAATCTGCATTGACCAAAAAACAAAACAAAACAAAAAACCTAATGGTCACCTTTTGCTTAAATCAACTTCTTGTAAAGTATCTTTGATTAAGGGGAGCCAGAACAGCCCTGAGGAGCAGAGGAGCCTGAGAAAGTACAAGGGAAGGGAAAAGCCACTCTCTTACAGATTGGTCAAAGGTTGCTGGGTAGGGGTGCCTGGGTGGCTCAGTTGGTTAAAGCGACTGCCTTCGGCTCAGGTCATGATCCTGGAGTCCTGGGATGGAGTCCCGCATCGGGCTTCCTGCTCCGCGGGGAGTCTGCTTCTCCCTCTGACCCTCTTCCCTCTTGTGCTTTCTATCTCTCATTCTCTCTCTCTCTCAAATAAATAAATAAAATCTTAAAAAAAAAAAAAAGGTTGCTGGGTAACTGCCATAATTCCAAGCCTCCAAGTGAAATCCAAAAAGGCAGCCACAAGGTTCTCCTCCAAGACTGTCCAGAAGATAAATGACATCAAGAGTATGTCCTAAAGCACTTGAAACTTTGAGGAGAAACCAGAAACAATTATCACAATGTCTACATTTTCCCGAAACCGTTTCTAACCCACCCAAGGTAGTCTGATGACAAGCTTAGTCTCTTTTTCTTGTCCAAAGGACTCTCCCTTGGCCCAACATTTTTCTCTTACACATGTTAATCTCATTCACAGAATTCTGATTTTTAAACGGCAGCTGAGTCATATTTCGCTTAGATCCTTCTAACCAATTCATCTGTCGGGAAGCCAACACATTTTAGAGAGGCCATGCTTCGACAGCATTTAAAAATATATATATTAAAACTTAACAGTAATGTCCCCTATAACTAATGACCGAATTTGTGCTAATCCCCAACCTTCTAACTTTGCACTTGAAGTGTGATTCTTAAATTGGCATTATTAGCGTCACTGAGTGCTTTTTATTTTTTTTATTTTTTTTTAAGATTTTATTTATTTATTTGAGAGAGAGAGAATGAGAGACAGAGAGCACGAGAGGGAAGAGGGTCAGAGGGAGAAGCAGACTCCCTGCTGAGCAGGGAGCCCGATGCGGGTCTCGATCCCAGGACTCCAGGATCATGACCTGAGCCAAAGGCAGCCGCTTAACCGACTGAGCCACCCAGGCGCCCCCTGAGTGCTTTTTAGAAATGCAGAATCTCAGGTCTACCAGAAGCCAGCTGAATTAGAATCTGCATTTTACAAGATCCTCAAGGGATTCTGATGCACTTTAAGTCTGAGAAGCACCCAACCAGAACAGAGACCATTTTGTGTCCAATAACTAATCGTTCTGTCTCCAGAGCTCACTCACTCTTGTGCAGCACACTGTGCTAACTGGTTTGTGACCCAGCCACAGAGACTAAATGTGCAAATTTGAAAGAAAATCTTCAGCAGGCAATTAGTATTATTAACAAGAGAAGAACAAGAGGATGAGAAGAAAAAGCAATGAACACACAAAGAGGCATACACACACAACTTCCTTATTTGACAGTACTGTAACTTCTGAGCATCCTAACTTGGGTGAAGTACCCTGCACATCATCATCAGAACAAATACGGATGAGCTCTTCCTTTTTTTTTTTTAAGATTTTATTTTTTTATTTGAGAGACAGAGAAAGCACAAGCAGGGGGAGCAGCAGACAGAGGGAGAGGGAGAAGCCCTGGGGCTCTATCCCAGGACCCTGAGATCATGTCCTGAGCCAAAGGCAGACACCCAACTCACTGAGCCACCAGGCACCACAGATGAGCTCTTTCTGATTAAATCAAGTTTGTCTATGGTCAGCCTCATCTTTAAGAAGCTTAGAAAATTACTTGCAAAATCAAAAGGAATGCTATTAATTAAAACTCAAATCATTTTAAACACGTCACACATACACATGCACACACCCAAATGAGTAAGTGAAATTTTTATTTTAATGACCTGAAATAAGGAAGAAAAATAGGGGGAAGAAAAGCAAAGGAGAAGATTTAAAAAAAAAAAAAGACTGTAATCAGCTTTTGTTACTACATGCTGATCTAAATTTATGAAAGAATATGATAATCATATTTCTTAAATGGCTCCACACTACAGATCCTCGTTGGATGTTTCTCTGTGTTCTATGGCTCCTTCTCGTTTGAGGATCAGGAGGGATCGCATGTTCGGCAGACACCAGTCATGGTGGATCCCCAGGTCTTTAAAAAGAGTTTCAAGGCCTCAGTTCTATGTGACTTTGGTGCCAGGTCTGTGAGGCCCGAGTCCAAATCTCAGAGATGGGATGCACATACATAGTCTGTCCACACAGAAACACAGCCTTTTGCCATCTTAATCTCCTTAGATTATTGGTCACCGTTTGAGAGTGGGCCTTTGCAACCAGGTAACCAGCTCTATTTCTCATTTCTGTGCTATTCGCTGGAGACACAAAGGCAAAGAAGACATGACTTGCCTTCAAGACATAGGGAACACTTATAACAGAGCCATATTTAAGGTAGCCTGGGAACACCGAAGAGGCAATATAAATTATCCTTCCTGGGGTGTCAGAAAGAGGTGGGTCAGGGATTACATGACTCTGCCATCTTTTTTTTTTTTTGTAATCACCATACAATATCCTATTAGTTTCAGGTATACATCATAGTGATTTAACATTTTTATACATTATGAAGAGATCCTCATGATAAGTCTAGTTATCATCTGGCACCATACAAAGTTATTACAATGTTATTGAATATATTCCCAATGCTGCCCATTCCATCCCTATGATTTATTTATTTTATAACTGAAAGTTTGTACCTTTTAATACCCTTCACCTATCTTTAAACTAAACATTGATAGTACTTTTTACACTCTGGTGTGGAAGAGTAACTCAGTCAAAATATGCTCTCAAAAGCTTCTCTTCAAGTAAGTATTTAGTTTTTCTTTTTCCTCTTAAGAAAAAAAAATGAAAACAAAGGTAATAAGAAACAGAAATTTAATTTTCAATTAAACCAAAAGATGTCTGGTTAAGGGAAGACACTGAACACAAAATCAACTCAAAATGGATCATAGAGAAAGCTTAAAACTATAGCAGAAAATCTACTAAAGAAAACATGAGAAAATATCTTTGTGACCTTGAGTTAAGCTGATTTTTTTAATTAAACACAAAATGTACAAGAAAAACTGACAAACTGAACTTAATAAAAAATTTCTTCAGAATTCAGATTTTATACTCCACTCCCAGAAATTCTGATTTAATAGCTCTACGGTGAGGCACAGATATCCTTAGTTAGAGAAATCTTTGGGTAGTTCTGATGTAGGTGGGCCCCAAAACATGCTTCCTTTCCTTAGTCCTGTGTTTCTCAAAGACAGACAAGTCAATCTGCTCTCTGATCCTGCCGAGAAGCTTCCAGATGGGGCACTTTCAACACAATTTACTTTACATCTCTGAACCTTAGTTTTGCCATCTTCATAACAAAAATAATAAAACCTAACTTAAAGAGTTTGGGAAGGATTAAATAGAATAAATGAAAGTGCTTGATATAGCGTCTGGCCTACAACAAATGCTCAGAGTACTATTTCCAGCCCATTCTTTTTTTCCCAGTTGGCTAGGCATGCCATATACTATATCTTATGCAATTCTATCATTTTTGTAATCTTTGTGTGACTGTATTTTTAATCCATAGGTTTATGACCGATGTCCCTCCCTGGAGGCACAAATATGATTTGTGTGTGTTGTGTCCTCTGTATGATAGAATGCATATTATGATCATTTATCTTAACTCATTAATTATGAAAGTGCTAATAAAAACTGCCCATCCATCCATCTGCCCCAGCAGCCTGCCTGAAATCCCTCCATTACCAATTAGTTCCTCGAGTTAAGCCACAGTTTGGTGCAAATGGGAAAATAAATACTCAAGAGTGGGCACTCAATCTTTCTACCTAATGAAGGGGTCTTTGGTCCTTAGTTGCTGAGTTCTTCCTCATGAAGCTAGAGGTCCAGATCAGGGAAACCTTGAGGAGGCAGGAGGGATCAAGAGATGAGGTGCATAGACTTAAGAAGGGGAAGAGGTCAAAGCCTAGATCCAGTGAAAGGAAAGTTAAGTCATAAGGGGGAGTTAGGTATCTGAGAGCCAACTTGAGAGAGAGTAATGTGGTCCTCCGTGGCCAGCCAAGGACAACACAGAGTCCTGAGAAGAGATGAGGGTAATGGGTAATGGTGGGTATAGTAGGAAAGGGGAGGGGGGGCCATAGGAAACCCACTATGCTGCAAAGACACCCTTCCATTTGCCCATTCCCTAACAGCTACTCAGGTGGCCTGGCTCCTCACAGGCTTTGAGCAACAGCTCCATACAGGTATTCCCATGGTGCCTCCTCCAGCCCAAGGCAAAAAAAAAAAAAAAAAAACAGGGCATCTGCATGGAAATTTAGAAACTTCCATCCTAGCACCACATGAGAGGAATCATCCAATGGGACACCTAGTTCCCTCTGTGGTCGGTGCTCACATCAGCATGAGTCTTTCTTCATGTTCTCTGAGCTCAGAAACCAGGGTGTGGAAAAACGCAGAGGCTGTGTTCTAGATGAAGAAAAGTGAATCGTGGTATTTTCCAGAAAATTCAGCTAGGGCCTTGAGGCCAGTAGGTACCAGCTGGGTAACATAAGTGGCATTCCCCCACCCCACAGCCTCACCATATGCTCATACTGCTCCTCACGGCCTCAGTGAAGGATGGCGTTGAACAGAAAGGATGAGGTCTTTGTTCAGGCTTTTGCAGGAGCCAGATTTCTGTGAAGAGGAAATGCAAATCCTTCTACATCTGAAAGTCAGCCTCTCTAGAGGCTTCTCCTACTCAATGCCAGCCCCTGATTCCATGGCTCTTTTGACCCCTGCCAATGGCTATAACTCTGTCCACACGAAGGCTGAAGGTCAGGGCAGCTCATCACGGGGGAGGTCCATGGGGTATGGCAGGAGAGGTCACTGCTGGTCCTGTACATAATCCAATTCTCTATTCTTTATTATATTTGCACATATAAGATATTTTTGCTTAATATTAACACTCTATGGAGGATACCTGCTTGCTGCTAAGGGATAGAAAGCTAAACAAGCACAGTCCCTGCTCATACTCTAAGTACAGATTTGTTGGGAGCTTAATAAATATAATTTACCAAGTGCTAGGCATCTTATTATATTATAATTTTAAATCTTTCATACATATAAATATATACACATATATATGAATATATGTACTTATATATTTATTCAAATTTCTTTTTACATATGTGAATATATGTCATTTCTATATATGAATATATTTTATACTTATATATATCTTATAGATAACACATGCATTTATGTATCTTCATATATATAAAACATTTTTTGTGTTTTGGAAATGACAATGGCATTTTTTCCTAATAATAAAAGTAATAAAGGAGTAATTAAGGGTACAGGATTTAAAGTCAAGCTGCCTTTGACCATGGGCCAGTTACTTATTGCTAAAAGAGGCAAGCAATTCCTACAGGCACAGAGAAGGAAATGAGAGTAAGCCCATTACCCAGAATTAAAATAGTTAATATTTTGCTAAATATAACTCCTGAGTATTTTCTATACAATTCTTTATCTACACACAGTCATGTACTCTTGCTTTTACAAAATGACATATTCTACTTACTGTTCATATCTGACTTTTCTCCCTAACATGGAGTAGACATCTTTATGAGTCAGTACACAGAGAACCCTCCTGTCTTTTTAATAGCTTTCCAGTAGTTCACAGTTTGCAAATTGTCTCCTCTCCTCTATTTCTTTTTCTAATAGAGATGGCACATTTGGAAAAAACACTACCAGATAACAGTTGTGACAATGCACATTCTTTTCACATTTCTGACTTTAATGGGAGTTTTACCACCAAGCATGAGCTAGCCATGGATTATAAATATATATTTAATGCTAAATCTTTTCCATTTATTGATATTTATTGAGTTTCTGTATCAGGAATGGATATTAATTTTATCAAATGCTTGTTCAGCATCTATCAAGATGATCAGTTACACTTTTCTTTGCTGTTAATAACTTGAATTATATTGATTTCCTAATATCAAATGATTAGTGCGCTCCTAAAACAAACTTTACTTACCTTGCCATGGTGATTTTTCTCTTAACATACTGCTGGATTCTATTTACTATGATGATTACAGATACCCAAATCCCAAATAAGATAGCTCATACATATATATATATATATATATATATATATATATAAAACTAATGTATATAGTATATAGCTATTGTACATATAATATATATATATAATACAAGCACAAGGAGGGCACAAAAGGATTATATAAATATATTTTATATTCTTTTTGTGTGTTCTTTGCACTTATATTAGAATTAATGCTTTTTTTATAAAAATAATTGGAAATATTTTGTTCTATCTTTATGCTTAAAAGGCTAGGTAGATTTGTCCCCTGAAGGTTGAAAGTATTTGCAAGGAAAATAATCCTTTGACAAATGTCTCAATTTTCAACTCTACATACTATTGTACTTTGGTTTTCTACCTCCCTTAGGGCATTTCTGGTCATTTATATCTTTTCCCATTTGGGGGTGAAATAGTCACAAAGCCCCAAGGCTCTTCAGCTGTTTGGTGAAGTCCAGGCATTTTCTTCCACTGGCTGCCTTTGTCAAATAGTATTTCTAGTTCTCTGTGAAAATGGCTTTTCCCACCTCTCCTACAATTTGCTGAAACCTCTGGGTTGAGGAGTCGTTCCCCCTACAACATCAGACTAAAATCAGGTGGCTATTGAGAAGCTGAATCAAAAAACAAAATGAAGTATATGGTGAGGTGTGACCTTGAGCTATGACCTCCATCCCCAATCATAGTATAGGAAGAATATTAGGCATTGCTTGCCTCCCCTGCCTTCCCAGGCCTCCAATCCTCAGTTCTTTGAATTCTAGCAATCTATTTCATCTTACTGAATGCCCACCTTAGGAGGACATATCTGTGACCTCCCTTTTGCAGAGGAAACCGAACGTGAGAGATTTGTTAGCCAAGCTGAGCTCAACCAGTAGTCAGCAGTACAGATCTAGGACTTGAACCCAAGGCTGTCAGCCTCCACAGTCTATGGCCCTTCCATCACTCTCACCATCATATTTAGAGTCTGAGCTCCAGAGATTCTTAAAGACTTACTGCACTCTATGCCTTCCACAGGGTTGGGGACATGACACTAAGTGACAGTTAAGTTTCTATCACTTGCAACCAAAACAAGCCCAACTAATAAAGCTGCTAATGTGTATCTGCCCATCCCTATCTGATTATAAATTCCTTTAATGGTGCACTGTGCTTTTTCTGTAGAGCCTGCCTAGCACAAGGACTCCCATAAAAATGCAACCAGGAAGATCAAGTTCCAAGTAAGTCTGCCATCATTAGATTGATTCTGGGTTCTAACTATAAATCAAAGCTAACTTAAAATGTACAACATAACTAAATATTAATAAATATGTAAATGGAGATAAATAGCAAGCTAGAGGAGCTGAATCTTGGCATTCTACACAGGTACTATGTAGTCAATCCTGGCTAGTTTGGTTATCTTTTTGGGTTTTAATTTCCACAGCTGTAATATAAATCACTGGACTTACATGGTATGAGATATATGTAAATCCTTGAAGATTAAGAAGTGCTGGATGCAAGGGGTTCAATATGGTGACATAAGAAGACTCTGAATTCACTTCCTCCACAGAAAACACCAAATTACACCTATTAATAGAACAACTCCTCCTGAAGAAGAACTGAGGGCTGCCTGAACAGCTACTGAACAACCGAAGATAGAACAGCAGGACAGCAAGAGAGATGGAATCTCCATACTGTTCTGGCATGTGATGTCATGAGCACTGGGTGTTATATACAACTGATGAATCCCTGAACTCTAACTCTGAAACTAATAATACACAACATGTTAATTAATTGAATGTAAATAAAATAAAATTTAATTTAAAAAACAACAGAGAGATGGAGACAGGGTAACAAAGGGAACCCGCTCTGCTGCCAACAGCAGTGGGGAGGGATAGTACGGAGGGGCCAGGAACAGATCCCTTTGTCCCTGGGCACAGAAAAAAAAGCCGCAGTTTAAAAGAACAACTAGCGTATAAAAGAGACAACACTGTTGAAGGCTGTCAAATGGTAGAGGAGCCACAGGAAAGCTCTCCAGGTCAGAGGGACTGGAGAATGACACAGTTGATGTTCCCAACTCTACCTTAAAGATCTAGACTGGAGCAGGGTCCAGACACTGTAACACGTGGGTTCAGTTGTCACAGGAAGCTTGCGACCTCAGCGAGCCCATGGTCCATGAGCCCATACCGGCTGCCCGGTTGTGCTGGGGCACAGAAAACCTGTCGTGGTTTTGTGTGTGTGCTTTAATTTTTACGGTTTTATTTTATTTTTACATTTTTTTTAAGATTTATTCATTTATTTTAGAGAAAGAGCACTCACACATGCATGCAAGAGCAGGGAGAAGGGACAGAGGGAGAGGGAGAGAGAGAATCCTCAGACTCCCCACTGAGTACAGAGCCTGGCAGGTCTCTATCCCGGGACCCTGAGATCGTGACCCAAGCCTAAATCGAGAGTCGGGCCCTTAGCTGACTGAGCCCTTTATTTTTACTTTTTAAAATTTGTCTTGTTTTGTTTCTATTTTTTTTTCTTTTTGGTTCTGTTCTTTTCTTTCTTGTTCTCTTTTTTCTATTCTCCTTTTTTCTTCCCCTTTGTTCTTTTCTTTTTTTCCTTTTTTCTTGTCACCATGATCAGATGGGATTTATACTGGGGATGCAAGGATGGTTCAACATTTGCAAATCAATCAACATCAGACACCACATCAACAAAACAAAGGATAAAAATCATATGATCATCTCAATGCAGAGAAAGCATTTGACAAGATTCAATATCCATTCATGATAAAAACTCTCAACAAAATGGGATTAGATGAAACATACCTCAACATAATAGAGTCCCTATATGAAAAACCCACAGCTAACATTATACTTGATGGTGATAAAGTGAGTGAAAAATAGACATGTAGATCAATAGAACAGGGTAGAGACCCCAGAAATAAACCTACATTTATATGGTCAATTAATGTATGACAAAGGAGGCAAGAATATACAATGGAGAAAAGACAGTCTATTCAATAAATGGTGCTGGGAAAACTGGATATGAAAAAGAATGAAACTGAACCACTTTTTTACACCATAAACAAAAATAAACTCAAAAGGGATTGAAGACCTAAATGTGAAACCTGAAACTATAAAAATCCTAAAAGAGAACACAGGTGATAATTTCTCTGACATCGGCCATAGCAACATTTTTCTAGATATGTCTCCTCAGGCAAGGGAAACAAAAGCAAAATAAACCATTGGGATGACATCAAAATAAAAAGCTTTTGCACAGCAAAGGAAATCATCAACAAAACAAAAAGACAACCCACTGAATGGGAGAAGATATTTGCAAAGGATTGATCCAATAAGGGGTTAATATCCAAAATATATAAAGAACTCATACAACTCAACACCAAAAAAACCAAACAATCCAATTTTAAAATGGGCAGAGGAGCTGAGTAGACATTTTTCCAAAGAAGACATACAGATGGCCAACACACACACGAAAAGATGCTCAACATCACTAATCAGGGAAATGCAAATCAAACCACAATGAGCTATCACCTCACACCTGTCAGAATGGCTAAAATCAAGAAGACAAGAAACAACCAGTCTTAGTGAGGATGTGGAGAAAAAGGAACCCTTGTGCACTGTTGGTGGTGATGTAAATTGGTGTAGCCACTGTGGAAAACAGTATGGAGTTTCCTCAAGAAATTGAAAATAGAAATACCGTATGATCCAATAATTCCACTATTGGGTATTTACCCAGGGAAAACAAAAACACTAACTCCAAAAGACATATGCACCCCTATGTTTATTGCAGAATTATTTACAATAACCAAGACATGGAAGCAACCTAAGTGCCCATCAATAGACAAATGGATAAGGAAAATATGGGATATATACACAATGGTATAATTACACAGCCATAAAAAAAAGGGATGATATTGTGCCATACGAGACAACATGGATGGAGCTAGAGGGTATTATGTTACATGAAATAAGATTGAGAAAGACAGATACCATATGATTCCACTCATAAATGGAATCTAAAAAAATGAATAAAAAAACAAAAAGCAGAATCAGAACTATAAATTCAGAGAACGAACTGATGATTGCCAGAGGGGAGGAAACAAGGGGGATGGGCAAAATGGGTGAAGGGGAGAGAGAGAGATACAGGCCTCCAGTTCTGGAATGAGTAAGTCACTGGAATAAAAAGCGGGGCATAAGGAATTCAGTCAATGATATTGTGATAGCAATGTAACAGAGCAGATGGTGGCTATATTTGTGGTGAACACGGCATAATGTACAAACTTGTCAATTCTCTAAGTGGTGCACCTGAAACTGATGTAACATTGTGTGTCAACTTACACTCAAACAAAAAAACAAAACAAGTGCTGGATGCAACCAAAAGTAACAAAATAAAATTTTTCTACAAACAGACCCCAAATCTCAGATTCCCTCAAGACAGCAAGAACTTGGTAAGAAACTGATGATCACCATTTCTTGGACGGGAAATCTGATCATGGGCAAGCTTCTCTACTAATTTGTTCTCTCTGAAAGAACACAAGTCATATCTTAAGTAATTCCTGAGGTCCACAATGTAACAGAACCTAAAACCTCCAAAAATTCCCCTCTTTCTCCTTATTTTACTCATCTGGATTGGTCTAGATAACTTATGAGTGTGCGAAATCAGTGCTGAGGGAACACTGACATTGTACTAGGGTTTTCTCTTCCACTGTGCGGGTATTTTCATGTTTAGAGTTCTCTGTCTTCTCTTTTGGGAAAAGAAAAATTTGTCATCCAGAGGCATGCTGCAGTTTTTTGCAGATCTCATTTTGCTGACCTTGCTAAGCACTGTCATTTCCTTTAATGATATTATTCATAAGAACAGTAATTGCCTCTAAAATGGCAAAATGCCCTATTTTTTCCTGACACAGTAACAGCAGCTTTAATGAAATGTGCCCACCTCCAAACAACGGCAGGCGACCCTTCCCCACCTCCGGGAGAATCACTTGGAGGGTATTTAATACCATGGGCTCACTGTTAACTAGAAATGTCCAAAAGAATCCTATAACAGTGCTATTTATTGGATTTACTCATTAAAAACATGTAAGATCCACTTAGAAATTGAACAGCTGTTTCTACTTCTTATCTTCAGGTTCAAAAAAAATTATTTCCTTGCAACTAGAGCTGAGCTTTCCTCATCACCTGATGTGCTGGAAATTAATTATGCAGCAAAGATTTTGCTGCATCAGAGCTTTCTACAATCCTAAGACATAAATGTTGTCTATCACTTTATAAAAGGAGAAGTTTATATGATGAGCTCAGCTTTATTTCTCCAATACCTGCAATGGAAGGAAAATAAAAAGCACCTTTTCTTGAAAAATAGCTCATCTCCAGGGGCTAACACTATACTCTCTATGCCCAGAATAATAAAGGGGATGTTGCTGGGGAAATCATAAGGATGTCCTTGCTTTTTTCTGTGGGCGGCGGGGGAGACCACTATTAAACATAGCTCCTAAGTTTCAAAAGAAGCCAAAATGTGAATCTAGCCATTTAGTGGGAATTTTAAGGGAAACAATATTTTCTCCATATTCCTGCCCCCACTCCTGCCATTCCCCAACTCAATGCCCATGTTCTGAGTGATAGGAAATCCAGTCCACCCCATCGCCATCTATGGTCTTCTTCCTACAGAAATAACCGAGCAATGGAGAGCCTTCTGTGGGCTAGATGCCAGGTCTGTGGGACACTGAGTCCCCATAACTGGTCTACTGCACAGGTGAGGAAAGTGAAGTTAACTGTCTCAGCTCCTTACCCAAACTATTCAAGCATTAGAAATAAAAAAATAATAAAAATAAAAATAAAAAAGCAGCCCCTAGCATCCAGAAACTAACAACTGAGACTTACTGATGTTACAAACGAATCTGATGCCTACTGCCAAATCATTATCGTTCTCCGGTTGGTCATAATCTCACTTAGACAGGTCACTGCACACACCAAACACCACATGTCCCTCCTCTCCTTGGCTAAATGAGTATTGCTGCTTCTGTAGCAATTGCCACTTCATCCTCGCTAGCCTGCCCTCCTTATAGATAAGATTTATTAATCAATTATAGAGTAACTCCATCAAAAGAGAAACTGCACTTCCTTGGACACTTCCCAAATGGACCCATCTAAATCCAAAGACCTATAGTAGTTCTTTGTTCTCCCACCGTTGCAACAAGGAGCAGACTACTTTTTCAACTACAAGTGTGTGCCTGTGGTCTAAAGCCTCTGGTCTCCAGCCACTCTGCAACGTCTTCACTTGTACTCTGAACTGGCCTCAGCCCCTCTTTTTCTCATCTCTAAAATGAGAATGATCAAAATATCTAATTCCTGGGGTGGCTGTAAAGATTAAATGAAATGATGAGCTTACTGAATGCGAGCTCCACTTACTACCATTTCCACCCTGATCCTAATGACTACTGTTTTTATCACAGTGGCCCTTTACTGCCTCTTGGAGACCTTTTCTGAAAGCCCAATTTCAAAGAAGTCTCTCCTTCTAAAGCTCACACATGTATTAAGCTCCTGCTGCATGCGAAGCACTTTTCTCTACCTCTCAGAATTCCTTTCTGCCGAAAATTTCAAAAAATTTTCAAAAACTAGAAAGCCTTTGCTCACTATTAAAAACGCGTTACATGTTGCCTTGTATATTATTTGTCTTTTTATTTCTATTTTTATCCTCTTTAGCTCAAACAAGATGGTTTCTGCCTTTAAGGAGCTTAACCATATCCTGGAATTGTAACCCCCATAGCTCTTGGCACATAGTAAATGATCAATAAAACATGTGTTGATTGAAACAAAAGCCTAAGTATGGACAGAAATGTACCACTGAAAGTGTAAAAGAGCTACCCCCCCCCCTTTTTTTTTTTTGAGAGAGAGAGAGAGAGAGAGCACATGCGCGCGTGTAGGGGGAATGGTAGAGGGAGAGGGAGAGAGAGAGAATCCCAAGTAGGCTCCACGCCCAGCACAGAGCCTGATATGGGGCTTGATCTCATGACCCTCAGCCGAAACCAAGAGTCAGACACTTAACAGACTGAGCCAAACAGGCACCTCCCCCCTTTTATTCTTTTTAAGTAAACTCTGCCCTGAACATGGGGCTTGAACTCATGACCCTGAGATCAAAACTGACATCATCTACTGACTGAGCCAGCCAGGCACCCCTACAGGAGCTGGCTTCTTAAATCTACAGGCTCTGAGGCCTGGGAACAGGTAGGAATAAGAAATGCAGGTGCCCTTTTTCTTACGCCCCCCCTTACTGACTCCTTCCCTCCTCTCGGCGTTCCTGGTTTTGGCAATCTTCAGGCTAACGAGATCATGTTGCTTTAAAGGTTTTTCCCATCAAGTTAGGAAAGAGTCTTACAAAAAGAGTACATTTCATAGTGTTCCCTTTCAGGAATTTTTTTAATACTCTTTTTCTTTCCCACTCTACCACCAAACATATTTTTCTTGGCTCCAGATAGCATAAATTTCTATTAGTAATGAGGAAGTGAGGAAGTTTCTTTCTGATCACTCCTTTTTAGCTCATAAACATCTTCCAGAGTTTGGGGGTTTTTTTAATGATGGGGTTGGGGGGAGCAGCTTTCAATGCAACATGAATGTTTAATTTGCTCTATGTAGCAAGCCCTCCGATGTCCTAAGCCTACTGCATTAGATCTTCAGTATTTCTTAGAAGGTAGGGGTAGAGAGACTCCTTTCCCACCAGTAAATCTACCATTTTCTTTGAAAATTACTTGGCTTAACTGCTAGGGAAATAATATTTTCTTTAAAACTAAAGAGCAACGCTCCCCCCTCAGACCCTAACTGTGAAATTCCATCACAACTGGGGGGGTGCCAAGGTGCGTGCTGGCCCAGCAAAGATGTCTCCCTGTTGCCACCATGGTGACCCAATTCAAGTGACATAGCCTGTCTGCCTTCTCCACTCCCCACCATGCCTACTGCAAGAAGGACAACCCTGCTCCTACTCCCCAACTATTTGCATTTCTTCCTCACTCAGTTGCAAGTATCAGAGGCTGGGAGGATGATGTCCGCGTCACTGCGTGTCCTGCAGCTACTTGCATGAATGCATTCCCTCGGTACCTGTGCATCTGAGAGAGCCTCAGCGTATTCGTTCCAGTGAGAAAAGCCAGATGCAGTTACATATGCCGCATGTTTCCACTTATGTCACCTCTCACAACCCAAATTCCTATACATATGTGTAAATATTTGTGTATGATTGTTGAAACATTAGAAAAGTATAGACGGGTATATGATAAACCGTACTGGTTTAGCCCCAGGGGCAAGGGACACGGGAGAAACAGGGGTGATAGGGCAAAAACGATTATATTTTACTTATATATTTGGGGTATTTTTTCACTTCTTGGAAGAAAGCATATGATTTTTTTAAAATAAAAAATGAAAAAAAAAGTAATAAAAGCTCAAAAATATCTTTTAGTCCTTTCTGACTCTTGAAGTGGTCCCTGCAGTGCTCAAAAACTCTTTCCGGCAAGAGTAAGAAATAGAAATCTCAGAAGACCACAGCATGATGAAGCAAAGGGCCCTGGGCTTCCAGTAAGAACATCTGGGTATAAGGAAATTTGAAGTAAGCAAAATAGATTAGTGGGTGTCTCCAAAAGAAAATTATGTATTGTTTTGCTCATACCCCTTAGGAGGATCTGATTCTCATCTTTCATTGCCTTTGAATGACTTTACAACTCTGTAAGTTGTAGATAATTGAGAGCAATGCAAAAGAATTTTTTTCTATACACAGGCAATTGGGTTTTTACCTGGTAGAAGAACAAATCTCATTCCCCCACCCCCACATTTTCCTGCTATCAATATGTCTGTCCTTGGGGATTTTTCTTTGAACTCCTTCTGAAATCTTACCAGTTTCCTCATTTGCGATGACTTAAACAAAACGTTTATTTTGTATCTGAATGAAAGTCATCATAATTTTTTTTTTTCACTTAGTCCTCAACTTGGGATTGAATCCCATGGTGCCTGGGGCCAGAGCTGCCAGCCTCTTTGTTTCCCTGTCCCTGACCAACCATCTTATTACCCTTCTGTCTGTTATATTCTGTCTCTCTCTTGCTCATATCCCTCTGTCCACATGGAATCAGAAGGCTTCATTGTCATGATGCTCACTGATTGTCTCTGGGTGGTGGAATTTCGGGAGATGTGTAGCCTTTTTTCACTTGCTTGCATTGCTTGAATCTTTTATCATTGACATCTGCCATTCTTATAAATCAATAAAGTATATGCTAGCAAGGCCTGACACTTGTCCAAATTTGTTAAGTGCTTTTTTCTCTCCTAATTTCTTATGTCTTTGATCTTCAAAGAACAAGAAAGGTGAGAAATCTGACGTATTAGCAGAGGCCAGTGAACTTTATCAAAGAAGAAATTAAAAGATGAGCAGCCCTCAAGGAGTAGCGTTTCTGAAAGGCTGCCCTTACAGTGCATGGATGCCTCTGGCATTTTGCAGTCTTTTCCCAGGGCGGCCCCATCCCTGAGGCACTCTGAGAGCTCAGCCTCCCTGCCCCAGAGTCCCTGAGGCACTGCTGTCCTGGTGAGACCGTTTCCAGGTAGCCAGTAGTTTGTTGATATATCCCTCAGCTGCACCATAGAAATTGGCAAATCTGTTTTGTAACAGCAACCACCAAAGGCATTTGAAGGAAATACACCACTCAGAAAGGTAAATGTAGACACCCAAGTTTGCCAAGGATGCTGTAAGAGGTTGAGCAGCATCCCTGCTCCTCCCTGCTAGATGCCAGTAACACACTCCCCCCTTCTCCACTCCCCACTTGAGACAAGCCTAATGTCCTCTGGGGAGCACAATGGCCCCTAGTTGAGAATCACCAGTCTAGTGCATTGAGCTGCTACTCCAACCAAGCACTGTACTAAATTCTGGAATTTGAATGCTGGGTACAAGAGTCAGGAAGGCAATCACCACGGGGTTTTCCACTTGCAGACCCTGATCACCATTTAGCTGAAGAAAGGAGGTAGGACTTGTCCTTCCAAAGGACTCTCTTTGAAGAATACTATTCTGATGCAGTTCCGAGTGAAGCCACATACTGGATTATGCTGTCTGGAACACAATGCCAACGCGACACGAAAAAATCCCTTGTGACATCACTAGAACATTCCATAATTCAGTGCTCGATTATGTACAACTTTCTGATCCCAAACCAGATGGAACTATTACAAGAAAAGAGAACTACAGACCAACAGCCCTCATAAACACAGATGCAAAAATCCTTAATGAAATTTAAGCAGTTTGAATCCAGCAATATAGCAATAGGATAATATATCATGACCAACTGAAATTTATCTCATAAATGCAACATTGATTTAACATTCAAAATTCAACTGATAGAATTCAACATATTAGCAGATTTTAAAAAATAGATCATCATTTACATATTTTTTCCACATAACTGTGAGAGAAAAGTCTGCAAAGCTTCTATAACCATATAATGGGACCTATCTTCCTCTAGTTTCCAAAATTATGTCCCTCACTTTGTTCTAAGTACTTGGTGTTCTCAATGTCTATCACTATGTAATATTTCTACTAAAAGTCTTTTCAAGGTGACCTTGACATTTTCTTTCTTTTTTTAAAGATTTTATTTATTTGAGAGAGAGAGAGAGAGAGAATGAGAGAGAGAGAGAGAGTACATGAGAGGGGGGAGGGTCAGAGGGAGAAGCAGACTCCCTGCTGAGCAGGGACCCTGATGCGGGACTCGATCCTTGGACTCCAGGATCATGACCTGAGCCGAAGGCAGTCGCTTAACCAACTGAGCCACCCAGGCACCCCGTGACCTTAACATTTTCTATTTTGTTTTTTGGAAGTCTTCGAACATCTCCCTGATTCCAAAGCCACTCCCACATTTTAGGTATTTGTTATGGCCATACCTACTTCCAGGTATCAAAATGTGTATTAGTTTTTTATTGTATCCAAAAAATTTCCACAAACATAGCAGCTTAAAACAGTATTAAAACAGTCTTTTAATACCTCTGAGTTCTTTAGGTCCAGAGCCCAAGCAGGCTCAACTGGGGTCATCTACTGAGGGTTTCCCAAGACCAAAATTAAGGCTGAGTTGGGCTTTTCTCCAGAAATCTTGCGGAAGAATCTGTTTCCAAGCTCCTCAGATTGTTGGAATGTCCTTGTGTTTGTAGGACTGAGGTACCTGATTCCTTGCTGGCTGTCAGTAAGAGGTCACTCTAAGCTTCATAAGGCTACCTGCAGTTCCCCCTCAAGTGGCCTCCTCCATCTTCAAACTAAGAAAGGCAGGTGAAGTTCTTCCCATGCTTTAAATCTGTCTTCTTTCAAAGGGTTTGTATGATTAAGTTCGGTCAAGATGAATGGTCTCTGTATAATATATATAAGCATCTGAATGACATCTCACAATATCCACAGGTTCCACCCACACTCAAAGGGGAGGGTATAATGAGGATGAGCTCCACTAGGGACCATTCTTAGAATTCTACCCACTGACAAATTTTTGGAGGTGATGGCAATGGCATTATCTTGATTACAGAGGTGCTTCACGGCTGTACACAATGGTCAGACTCACTGAACTGTACACTTCAAAAGGATACAGTTTATTGTGGGTAAATTAAATCTCAGTTCAAGTTTAAATTTTTCACCTACTATCATACTTAAGGATGAAATATGGAAAACATTCCCCCAATATCAGAAGCAAGAAAGGACATATTCTATCACCTTGTATATTCAGGATTGTACTAGAAATCCTAGCTAGTGCAATGCAGAAAAAAAAAGACATAAAAAGTACTATAATTGGAACCAAAGGCATAAAAATATCATTCTGCACAACTGACATGATTGGGTATGTAAAAGTCCCCACAGAATCTACACACATGTCCTTAGAATTAGTAAGTAAATTTAGCAATATTGCTTGGCTGAGGTCAACATACGAAAATCAACTGTGTTGACACATATTAACAAGAAATATTTGGGAAATGAAATCTTTAAAAAAAAATACCATATACAGTAGCATTTAAAAATATCAAATATCCAAGAATAAAGAAATATGTATAGCTCTCTACACTGAAAGCAGCAAAATATTGCCAAGAAAAATTAAAGAAGACCTAAATAAACAGAGAAATATACTGCTCTTATGAACTGCAAGAATCAATATTACTGAGATGTTAATTCTACCCAAATACATCTATAGATTTTGTTCCAATCAAAATCTCCAAGACTTTTTGTGGAAATTGACAAGCTTATTACAAGGTTTATATAAAAATGCATAAAATCTAAAATAACCTAAACAATTTTTGAAGAAGAAGAAATCTGGGGGACTTATACTACCTAATTGCAAAACTTCTTAAAAATGCTATTCTATTAATGTGTCATTGTTGCATGGATAGACAAATGGATCAATGGAATAGAATAGAGAATCCAGAAACAGATCACACAAATATAATCTCTTGATTTACAATAAAAACATAATTTCAATTTAATAGGGGAATGGTTAGTCTTTATATTGAATGGATAGTACTTGAGCAATTAGATATTCATACAGGAAATAACTTTAACCTTAGTCCCTATTCATGCCATATATAAACATCAATTCAAGAATAGGTCTAGGGGCGCCTGGGTGGCTCAGTCGGTTAAGCAACTGCCTTCAGCTCAGGTCATGATCCCAGGGTCCTGGGATCGAGTCCCACATCGGGCTCCCTGCTCGGCGGGAAGCCTGCTTCTCCCTCTCCCAGTCACCCTGCTTGTGTCCCCTCTCTTGCTGTCTCTCTCTCTGTCAATTAAATAAATAAATAAAATCTTTAAAAAAAAAAAAAAGAATAGGCCTAAATGGAAAAGTCAAATGTATAGAACTTCTAGAAAAGATATAGAAGAACTCCTTATCACCTTAGAGTAGGCAAAGATTTCTTAAACAATATGACAAAATTGAACTTTAACAAATTAAGAACCCTTTTTCAGCAAAAGGAACCCTCAAGAGAATTAAAAGCAAACCACAGATTGGAAGAAGATATTCTCAATGCACGTATTTGACCATCCAATAAGAAAAAGACAGGTGGGGCACCTGGGTGGCTCAGGCGGTTAAGTGTATGCCTTCAGCTCAGGTCATGATCCCAGGGTCCTGGGATCCAGTCCCACGTCTGCCTCCCTGCTTCTACCTCTCCCTCTGTCACTCCCCCTGCTTGCATACCCTTTCTCTTTCAAATAAATAAAATCTTTAAAAAGAAAAAGAAAAAGACGGTAACCCACATAAAACAGGCAGAAGGCTTGAGAAGACCTTTTACAAAGGAGACACACCCAAATAGCCCATAGACCTGTGAGATGGTGCTCAACATCAAGGACAGGCAAATTTTAACTATAAGGAGACAGCCAATCCACACCCTGTTGAATGATTCAAATTAAAAAGACTGGAAAAACCAAGTGTTAGGAGGACGTGGAATTGGAACTCTCTCCTACAACTGCTGCTGGAAATTGGTACTACCACTTTGGAATACTGGGTCAAACAAAGTTTGACATATGCTTACTGCATGATCCAGCTTCTGGGCATTTACCTAAGAGAAAATGTACGTCTACCAGAATACATGCACCAAAATGTTTATAGCAGCTACAGCCCACAATAGCCAAAAACTGGAAGCAACCCAACTAACTATCAAGAAATGAACAAATAAACAAATTGTAGTCTAACTCTGCAAAGGAATAATTCAACAGTAATAAAAGAACAAACAACTGATGCATGAACTACAGAGATGAAACTCACAATAATATGCTGAACAAAGGAATCCAGCCATAAATGGGCCCAAACTCTGGCCACATACAGTAGCATTGCATCTCATGAAGTTTAAGCACAAGGAAAATAAATCAACAGTTATGGCATCAGATTTAGAGCAGTGCTTCTGGGAATTTTTTTTTTCCTTCATCCTTCCCCCTCCTACCTTAGCAAGAAGACCTTTTAGATGTTTTTCCCCTAAAACACCTCCCCCATTACATTTTAGCCTCACAGGGATGTTGTATATCTGCTTAGATGCTGTGGCCTTTTGGCGGGACATAAACCATTGTAATAGCAAAGGGGTTTTTGCCTCCCTCTCCCAAGAACCAATCTTCATCCCCTTGGTTGGTGTCACCCCATTGAGAATGCATGGATTAGCAGTCTCTCTAGGAAGTTATTATCTGGGGAGGGGCATGAAAGAACCATCTGGGGTGCTTGAAATAGTCTGTGTTTTGATCTGGGTGGTGGTAACACAGATGCATACATATTTACCAATATGCAGTACAGACATATTGAGCTGGCCTCTTAAGATTAATGTACTCTATTATATTTATGTTAAACTCCAATAAAAAAAGTAAAACAGTAATAGTGGTAACAAGGAGAAGGAATGAGGATTTAATGTTTTACCATCTTTCAACTGCATTTTCTCTGCTCCATTTTCAGACAGACTCTCCCATCGTGATGGCAGGATGGAGCTGTGAGAACACAAATCTTGGAAATGCTAGCAGCCAATGCAACAGAAAACAGAGATCTTCCTTTCTTTCATAGTTAGAGCAGAGGTTCTGCACTGATTCTCCTTGGTGCAAATTGGGTCCTGTGCCCATTTCCTGAACCATTTACTTTGATCCAGAGGGGAGTGAGAAGCTGATTGGCCAGCCCTGAGCCATATCATCCTTTGTAGAGCTAGAAGCAAAATCAACAGCATCCAGACCACATGGACACAGAGTCAGGGTGGAGTTCCTGTTCCCACAGAAAAACGAGGGTGTTCTTTCTGGAAGGGTAAGTGGACACTAGGCAAAAAGAAAGCCAGTAGGAAGATAAAAGCCCTCAACTGCCCTCTCCCACAGTGTCAAAACCAACAGCAGGCCTTTGCAGGGCATTGCAGGCAAAGGGACTAATGTCATCTTCTCCTAGGACCTTAGGATCAGGTGGGAAAGCTCCAGCAGCAGGCTGGAATTGATTAAAATGCTCTCTTTGTCCATCTCCCTACCTCCCTCCCCACAAACTTTAGAAACAAAAATAAAAACATCATTTGGGATCAAGGTTAAGCAAAGTTCAGAAAGGAGGAAAGAATGTTGAACCAAAGAGTCAGTTCACAGGGATCTCAGTCACTTTGCATGACTGAACATCAGTGTCATCTTCTTAAAATCTGGGAAGTGCTCTGGGTCTTGTCTCACCCATAGGAGGTGAAGAAGAGGAAGACACTATCCTGAGAGTGGCTTGAGGGGAAGTGGGAAGGGCTCTGGGCTTCAGGATCAGGGATTGTCCCCTCCTCCTGCCACCCTGGATTAAGCAATCCTATAACACAGTGACTGGCATTTCCCTATTTAGTAAACAGAACCACTGGATTGTTACTGATTTATTCTACACCTTTCCCCTAGCTGATAGGCAGATGTTGGGTAACCTTGGACATCTACCTGCTGAAATATTAATTATAGAAAAGAAGAAGTTCACAAGTAAAGATGTCTGGTAAACCCAGATTCTTTGGTGTTTATGCTCAGATACTGATGATGCCAGGAGTTCACAGGAGAAGGTGGGCAGGGAACTCCCGGGTCAAATGTCAAAGGTTATTGCAGCAAATGCAAAGATCCATCTCTCCCATGAATTCTCCTTCTGCTCTCCCCTCTCCCATCCTGCCTTCTGGTGATGTGCAAGGAGGTGGGAGAAATTTAGGAGGACAGTGGGGAAGTTCAGCTGAGAGAATGACTGTCAATGTTTTTCGTGTCAGGCTTGAACCAGTACACCAGTGGGCTCTCTTAGTGAACACAACTGCCACTTCTTAGATCAGTTGCCAACTCTTGCTCAAGTTGTCCCAGAACCCCAAAAGAGTTGCAATTACTTGAAAGATTGGTCATACATAGCAGGTATCTCTGGAGTTAAAAACCAAAAAGTACCAGATATAGTTGGGGTTTTTACAATCATATTTCCTTTACCTGCACGTACAGTTTTACTATAGGAAATTGCCCTTAAATGCCAGAGCTTTCATCAAAGTAAGATCAATGACTGAAGGGCAGCAGGTCAAAGAGAGGAAAGGACCAGTCCTGACCTTGCTAGCTCTTTTTTCCCAGTGGTACAAGCCCATTCCTAGAGGAGATACCCTGCTCTTACAGCCAGACAGCATTACTCTCCTGAAGCTTGATTCACTGTCTCACACACGCTGAGAGCCTGCCCCTGGTGGCCTCCAGGGCAATAATCCTTGACCTTCTAACAGCGATGGCTGTGGGAGGTTTTATGAAATGAATAAAATCCTATACCCCAGGATGTGGAGTGCAGGGTGAACGGAAGATGGTAATTTAACTGCAAGGCTTGGGTTTAATATAGAGATGAGTTTTCTTCCTCCATGAGCCTATCACTCCATGTACACTAATCTGTCTTCATTTCTAGCACAGAACCTGCTATAGACTTCTAAACTGCCATCAGGGACAGCAACTAAAGTGGAACATGAACCAGAAACTGGAATGAATATACTCATTTGCTAAATCCCACAGCGAATCCAAATATTAACTTTCTAATTGAATTGAGTTTTTTAAAACCAGTGAACCAGCTCAAATTGAAACTGAACCTATATGTTTTCTAAAACTACTAAATGGAAAAAAAAAACTACTAAAGGGGGGAAAAGGGGAATTTAAGAAGTCCCAGGGGTATCTACCCAAAAGAAATAAAAACAACCATCTACACAACAGTTTGCAGGCAAATGTTCACAAGCAGCATTATTCAGAATAGCCAAGGACTGGAAACAATTCAAGTGTCCACCAAATGATGAAGGAATTAAAAAAAAAAAATGTAGTATGTCAATATGATGGAATATTATTCAGTAATGAAAAGAAACAAAATACTGACACACACTCTTCAGTGTCATGAACTCAATCACATTATGTTAAATTAAAGCCAGATGCAAAAATACCACATGGTAGATGGTTCCATTCATATGAAATGTCCAGAAAAGGCAAATCCATAGAAAAAGAAAGTAGAATTGTGGTTGCTTAGGTGGGAACAAAAGGGTAAAAGGGATCTTTTCAGGTGGTGGAAATGTCCAAGAATTGAACTGTGGTGGTGGTTGCATAACTCTGTAAACTTACTAAAAATCAATTAATTACTCACTTCAAAAAATCTCAAAGCCAATGGGTACTGTTTCAAGTTTCTGATTCCTGCATCTGCTAATTTGCAAACACTATATCTGGCATGACTTGCTCTACTGGGGTCTCCCCACCAAGTCCACGAGAAGCATGGTGGAGAAGCAGTTCCTAACCTTTTCCCCAGTGGTCATGTCTTCTGGTAAAACAACACTTCCTCACACCACCAATTGGGCATAAAAGCAATGTTAGGCCAATCAGCATCTCTCAGTATGGACCCCAGGGATTCGTCCAAGGAGTGAGCATAGAGTCCAAACCCAGCCAGTTAGAATCTTGCCCTATGATTTTTTAAGTTGGCAGCAGGAAGCATCTCATTTTTCTCTTAGCCCAAAGGTGGAAGATGTGAGTTCAGAGCTACCTGGTATCCTTTGCCCTGCCTCATACTGCAAGTCCATTTGCAACAGAAAATGAAACAGTCCATAAAGAAGGACTGACATAAAAACTAGCAAGCTAAAGGCTAAGTGCATCCAACTCCAAGAAGCAAACCAGCCTCAAACGAGCTCCACCCCTGCCTTCTCTGAAAATTGGTTACATTTGCCAACAAATCTCCACCTCCCCACCCCCGGTTTATTCCTTTGAGCTAGTGTGATTTGGGATTCTGTTGCTAGTAAATAAAACACCAGAGACAGAAACAGAACTCAAGGTGACCTCTCCTAGGGAAACTTTTGAATCATCCCTTCCCACTAGAAACATCTCTTCAACCCCAACACATTCAGGTGCCAATGTTTTCTTGTGTTGACCCCATGATTAGGATCCAGTGCTCACCATACTCATACACTACAGCACAAGTGGGCAAACTTTTTCTGCCAAGGTCCAGAGGGTAAATATTTTAGGCTATCTGGGCCACCTGATCTCTATCATAGCTACTCAACCCTGTCGTAGAGTTGCAAAAATGCCATGGTCGATACACAAATGAATGTAGCTGTGTTCCAATAAAACTTTATTTACAAAGCAGGTGGTGGGTCAAATTTGGCCCTTGAGCCATAGTTTGCCAACCCCTGGTATATAGGATTCTTTCTTTCTTTTTCTTTCTCTCTTTCTATTTAACCCCAGGTTCCCAGAATTGAATTAATCATAATCCTTAATTCATGACATGCTCTCACCATTAGTTGTTGATAGGTTTCTTGTATGTGAATTATTGATAGATTTACACACATAATGAACACTCATGAACCCACCACCCACCCAAGACCTGGAGCATTATTAAGAAAACTGACCTAGGTCTGGTGATCAATAGAGGCTTGGCTCTCCAGGGAGAGTGAACAGCATGGGTGAAGACAACATAAAGACATGAAACCAATTGTTCTTTTTAGAGTGTGGCTTGGCTGAAGTATACACTGAAGTATGGAAAGCAGTAGGAAATGAACCAGGAGAGGAGATTTGGTCCAGGTAACAAAAGGTTGCCTAATATATATATAGTATAGCAGATGGACCCCATATATATATATATATGTGATATATAATATGTCTAGTGTAGGTCTTGAATTAAGAGTCACCTTTAATTAAGAGTCACCTTTAGGAAACTAGACAAACTTAAACAGGTGAACCCATTCAGCTGTGGGGTAACTCATCTTCCAATTCTAACAGGAAAGAAGTAAGGTCCTTCCTTGGGTAAGGTCCAAGTCGGGCACCACTATAAGCATACTGAAGGCAGCGGGAATGTTATGGAAATGTTGACCCAGACCAGGTCTATGGGAGGCGAGCTGATCTGTGGATGCTAAACAAAAGGCAGGAAGCAACTGTGCCCACTCTGTTGGGAGCGAGAAGAGATTAAGGCGTCTTTTGACCTCTGGTCTCCCCACCTGTGGAGCTCATTAGTGCAAATCGCCCACCCCAGAATTCTGGTTCTCCCTCTGTGCTCATAAGATTGTGCTTCCCTATCCCTTTGGAATGAGATGTGATCATGTGACTTGCATTGCCCAGTGAACAGTGAGTAGAAGTAACGCGTCTCTTCCAGGTGGTAACCTCAAGAATCCTGTGCAGTTCAACCATCTCTCTTCTCCTTGCCAAAGTGACTGACTGTAGAAATTCTGTTGAGATGAAGCCACCATCAGCCTGAGTTCCTTAGAGACCATGAGAGCAAAGCTATTCTTTGGACCTACACTAGACATTCTGCATAAACCAGAAATAATCCCGCTGTGGGTTAATGCATGAGATATGATGTTTGTTTGTTTTTGGGTGGTTTCTCTTGGGATCAGGAATAATCTTGACCAGGGTCAACAAACTACCACTGGCAGGCCAAACTTAGCCTACAACCTGTGTTGTAAATAGTTCTGTTGGAACACGGCCACACCCACTCACTGATGTACCGTCCATGGCTACTTTCACAAACTAAGTAGTCGTGACAGACAGCAGATGGTCCACAAAGCCTAAAAGATTGTTTTGCCCGTTACAGAAAACGTTCACTGACCCCTGACCTAGACTCTTCAAACTGGAAAGCTAAGCAGGATGATCTATCTGAGAAACTTGTCCACACTCCCCAACTTCTTCTTCCTTCCCTTTATGTTCTCCTGCCCTCAGGTAGGACATTGATTCTCTGAAGAAACTTTTGCTGTTGTTAGTCATTTGTAACTTTAAAATTGTAGACCCCACTAAAAAGGGCATTCATGAAATAGATGGAAGAATTATGTTAGAGAAAAGGTAGGGGGTCCTTCCAGATGTCCCTGAAACTATATCATGCTTTCTTTAGCTCAGCATACAAGAGCAGTCCTGGAAATAACCTAATAACAGGTATCTTTCAAAATCTCACCAGTCTACCTCCAAAACAGATGCACTTGGTTCTCTAACAGTTTCATCCACCAAGCACATAGCTCAGAACCAAGAAGTAAACCAAAAATGCTTCGGGGCAGCCAAAAAAAAAAAAAAAAAAAAATGAAATCACAAACCAAATATACTAGAGTAAAAGGTACAAGGAATTTACATCTACACAATAACTAAAAGTTTACACACAAGTCTAACTTGAGGATCTGGCTTCTAAGATCTTTTCAAGAATCAGCTCGCACAAATTCCCTCACCAACTCTACCCCATCGTTTATCATTCTTTTGTTCATTCAACAACAAAATTACCCAGTGACTCCTGTATTTTTAAATGAGACTTAACATTTGTGGAACAACATATAATTGAACACATCCACTCATTGAACACGTCCACTGGCTTCCACGGAAATACAAAGATGAGTGAGACTGTGCCCCCCCACCAAGGAAATGATAATCCACCGGGAAGGAAGGATTGGCAACGCCTGACCCTGATTCGGGGCAGAGGGAAAGAGTCTAGTAACAGTAGAAGGGTTTCTGTGGGAAAATAGAGTAGGAACAGAGTCTGACTTAAAGCTGGGAGCAAAACAAAGCAAGCCAGGACCCTGGCATCTGTCAGGAGTGAGAGAGCAAACAGAATAATTCTAAGTCCAGACAGGGCAGATGCAAGATCCCAAGGGTGTTCGGGCATTCCCCCGGCCTGGACTGCCACACGCAGGAGCCTGCTTGGCACTCGTCCCCTCCATGCCTCACCTGCAGTCCGAGTGGCCTTTCTTTTTCTTTTTAAGTAGGCTCCATGCCCAGTGCGAAGCCCAACACGGGGCTTGAACTCATGACCCTGAGATCAAGGCCTGAGCTGAGATCAAGAGCCAGATGCTCAACCAACTGAGTCACCCAGGCACTCCTGAATGACTTTTCAAAAATATAAATCTGATCACTCCTGCCCCTGCTTAAAACACAGCAGTAATTTCCTACTGCTGTGAGGATTTCAGGCCAGGGCAGAGTGTCCTGGGAGGGGGGGGGGCCCAGCTGTCTATAATCCAGCCCACATCACATGTCCCCTGGCTCGCTAGCCCAGCCACAGTGCTCCTTTACCAGCCACTCCTCCATGGCTTGTTCCTCTAGCACTGGACCTTGAGGCCATTTAGTACAAGACCAGAGCTCCTTGACCTTTATGAACCCAAAGATATCACAAACGGTATAATATAGGGCAAGCGTTAATGTTTAGTATCAGCCTCCGTGCTTTTCATTTTGAGGACAAAAAACAAAGCCTGCACACAACAGGTGCTCCATAAATTCCACGTGCTCTAATTTGGGCAGTTAGGAAGAGCTTCACATGGAAGGAAGATTTCTAACCAAAACAGATAAATTGTTTTAAGTCCTGATGCTTAGAAGAGTAAGTGCCCGTTGGAAAAATTGGGCTAACCAACAAGAATCCCATAAGGCTTCCTCACTCATCACGTCTTCCTCTGACGCTGGGTGCCCTACAAGCTTGTTTGTATTCATAAACATCCCCACCATGTCTCTCCCCTCTCCCTGCTGCCTGTGCCCCAAATATTGCTGAGCAGAGAAGCTCTTTCAGTCCAGGAGGAAGAGCATTGATTCAGGTGGGAAATGAATCATGAGAACAGCTGTTCTTGAAATCAAATCTCTGGTTTCATGCAAATATTGTCAGAAATAGACAATGAGAGAACCACAGAGGAAGTGAAATTGACACATAAACCTTATTTCTAAAACAAATCTCTAAGCCACCCACAGGCCTGAAGTGAGCCTCCAGGCGTGTGATTCAGAGGCAGCCTGAGACGCAAGCAAAATACTCAACTGCCTAAATGACATTCTTTTAGGGAATCCAAGAAGTTTTCCCTAATCTTAGATAGCTAGACTATCCTAGGACCAAAGCACTAGAAATTTCACAATTAGAAATTCACTCCTTTGGATATATTTTCTCTAGCCCATTTTTAAAAGATGGCGGTGGGGGGGGGCGGAGAAGTTGTCATTCTTGAGCAAGTAAAACACTAAACTAATACCATATAAAGTGTTAAATAACAGTAGTAATAATGTTTTATGTTGACACAGCATGTTATAGCTTCCAAATTCCCTGGGAAGTAGGTAGAATATACACTTTATCCACATTTTACAGATAAGAAAACTGAAGTTCAAAGAAACACCATGGCTTGTAAAAGACACAAAACAAGAAGAGCAAAGATAGAGCAGAATCAGGTCTCCTGACTCCTAGCACAGTGCTTTTGTAGAGATGGCAGCAGAAGCAGAGGCAAAGGGGCATGGGCTGGAGAGTAGGTCTTCGGCTCACCAAATTATGTCTGTCAACAAACCTCTGATCTACAGAAAGGATTTCATTGTAGATGAGATGCGTTGCACACTGCCACATCAAGCCCCTCACACACCCACCTCTAGCCCTTTGAGCAGATTACATCTGCAAAGCCCCTTCTCTGCAGAGGCGGGAGCGCTGAGGAACCACTAGGCAACAGGTCTGCAGGACGCAGTGGGGAGGAGGGGCAATGAGCCCAGCAAGGGAAAGGAGAAGGAGCAGATGGGAGGCATGCACCATGCACATTTCCCCAGGGTTGGAAGAGTCATGGTGTTTCCTCTCTGCCAGGTTCATTTGCCTCCTGTGAATGCTCACAACTGCCCTATGTATAAATATCAGTTAATTCCCCTATTAAAAAGAAGAAATTGAGACTCAGACAGAAGTGACCTGCCTGAAACTGTACAGTGTGTGAGCAATATTGAGCCTAGGCCTTGGGCTTTCCATACCAGGTCTTAGCCCCAAATATTTTTATCCCAAGAAACCAAGAGGATGCTTTATTCCACACCTCCTAGGCACAAGTCAAGTCTTTTATAAAAACTGTAAAAGAAAGATGGAAGAAAAAAATGATTGTAAGCACAGGCTGAGCATGGACCGGCACCTGATTCATTTCTTCAAAGGCAAATAGCCACAGCCGCCACTTGGTCACATCTCAGCATTTATCATCTCAGCAGTTGGAAATGCACAGTTTCTTTCATCCACTGGGACTAGGGGGCTTGAGAATGAGCAGAGGATGTGCCCAACATGCATGCTAACCCTTGCTTCCCATAACTGCAGAGATACCACATATCAAGCTCTCCCAGGGGTCCTGGGGCACCCCACTCCTAGACTTAAGCTCACCCTAGAAAGCACTCAACACAGATCTCTCCACAAAGAAATCACCTTCACAAATGTTCCTCGAGAATCCTGCTCTCAAACAAAAATGAAGTTCACACAAAAATAAGCACACAAATATTTATGGCAAATATTTAACAATGAAAATATGTAAACAATCCAGTATTCTCAACTAGAAAGTGGAAAAACAATCCTTATTACATCCTTACCGAAGAATACCACTCAGCAGTAAAAAGGAATGAACTAGTGAAATGCACAACACAGATTAATTTTAGATGCATTATGCTCAAAGAAGCCACACTTAAAAAAAAAAAAAAAAAAACCATACAGAAATCTTCTGAGATGGATTGCATCTGGAAAAACAGAGGCTCAGAGAAATTAACATTCTTCGGAGAGTCAGGGCTCAACCTTCAGGGGGCCCAGCTGCAAGGCTTACAGCTGACAAGAAGAGGCAATATGCAAAAAATCAGGCTTAGATTCAGGGAAAACAAGGCCCTTTGCCTTTTCACCCCGAACAACCCCAGAGAAATACCAGGTGAATGAAGCAGGCAGCAAGTTCACAACAGCTATTCAAGACAGTTCTCTGCTCTGTTAACTCAACCCATATTGATCTAGCTGACAAGCCCAGAACTAGAACTTTGCCTTCATTATTAACTAACTTATCACAGTCAGTAACTAATACCAAAAAAATCTGCTGAGCAAATAGATTTCACTTTCCATCTCAGGGTGACTGAAGCTATTTTTATTCAGAGTCCTTTGAATTCAAAGGCAACCATAAAAAAAATGGAGGAAGAAAGAGGCACCCTTATTACAATTCACTTTTTTAAAAAATCTATCAGAAATTATGAGAAGTAATTCAACCATTTCAGCTCAAATGAGGCTAAGCTGGACCTTGGCTGCAACCCCGGGTCCAATATACCTGCTGTCCTTAATCTGTTTTTTAAAAATCTCCTTTAAAAAGGAAACTTGGTTCTTGGCATCATTAGAGTGTGCCAGTCTCTTGACCTGGCCTCAGCCCAGCACTTTCCAAGCACTAGGCCATCAAACGGAACTTGGCACTAACTGTGTTCTTTTTCTGGGCTGTGACTATAATCAATCCAGCCCAGTTTACACCAAGTAAGCATCTTCTGTGGGTTGGTGCTGAGCTGGGGGCAGTGGGGGCTACAAGTCCTCAAGAAACTTATAGACATATTACCTCGTGCATGGAAAACCTTTCTCCAAAGAGAAAATGATGAGAGATAATATAAACCCAAGAGCTAACTGCATTCTGCATTCGGGTACAAATATTGAGCTTCAAACCAATGGTTCTCAAGCTTTATTGCACTTCAGCCTCATTCAGGGTGCTGGTTAAAAATGCAGACTCTTGAGCATCACTCATAGAAGTTCTTCTGTATCTGTAAGTCTGGAGTGGACCTCAGGGGCCTGTCCTTCTAACAAGCCTCTTCCAGGTCCGGTAATTCTGATGTTAATGGTCCCAGACCACACATTGTGGCCTTCCACTGACTAGTGTTTCTGCCAACAAGGGGACTGCTGCCAAGAATGATCAGGAAAGGCCATGCAAAGAGGCCAAGCATCATTAGGGTAAGCTAGAAGTGTCTTTCTTATAAAACAAAATAAAACAAAATGGAGGACCTGGCAAAAAGGAAACGAGTCAACACCCCCTCCTTTCTCATCTCCATTGATTTCAAACATCCAAATCTCTGGTCTCATCCCTTTGATGAAGATGTCCTGTGATATGGGAAAGGTCAGTCTCTGGGCTTGCAGCTAAGAAAATATTTGCACTAGGAACATGATGGCCAACAGGGAGGCCAAGCAGGAGCCCCGGAGGGCAGCGCTGCGGTTAGCTGATGCCCACGGTTGGTGTGCTTCTGGGTGGAATGCCCCTTGGGTTTTGGCTCTGAGTGAGGGAAGTCCCCAGGAGGCCCATGTAATTGTGGGAACCACCAGGGAAGTTCTCCACAGGCTCTGGGAGAGGCAAAGGAGGTTACAGTGATGCCAGAAAGGCTCCCGAGGACTCCAGCAGCCATATTCTCAGCCTGGGCCAACTCAATGGATCTCACGGCCCCCTCACTCACCTAGAGGCTTCCCTGGCAACTGACTCATGAGGACTGGCAGGAAAATGGCTTCTCTGTGAGAGTTGCCCTAATAGATCTTCACACAAAGGGAAGCAGGGAAAAATGAAGGCAAAAATCCCTGGGATGGTTGAAATCCAAAGAAGAGTGGCAACCTGGAAGTTTCTGTCCAGGCAAAGGAAGTTCGGGCACATGAGGTTTCACTTGTGAATATTTTTGCAGCATTTTGGTTTCAGGCTATGTGAATTGCCAGTCAAACATAAGCAATAATAATATGTATAATAATGCTTACCACAGTTTGTCACGAAGTAAAGCCCCATGAATCAGTGGGTCTCAATCTGGCTGCATGAATATTGTATCAGATGCATTTTCACTCTGAAAATAAAACAAATGAACAAACAAAATACTGAGGTTTGGTTGGTTCAGCGAACCACCTAAAGACTAGTTCCCTGTTTCCATCCTTTCTTCTCTCTGGTCTTTTTCCCAAATAGTAAACAATGTGATATTTCCCAAAAGCAAACTCGAACCCACAACCGCTGCTGAATAAACTCCTTCAAGGACTTCCACTACTTTGGTGCCAAAGCAGGGTGTTGTGATATAGTCTACAAGGTACCACCCAATACAGCCCCTGGCACCCCTGCCCCCAGCAATCAGCCCCTCCTCCACTAGCCTTCCTTCAGTCTTTGCAATCTACCAGCTTCGTACCAGCCTTCAGGCCCTTGAACTTGATGCTCCTTCTGCCTGGAATATTCCCAAATGTCCTTTCTTCCACTGCATATCCCAATTCCCATGTCCGTATTTGACTTCCATGTCATCCCTCCGACCTGATCTGGTTCCTCTGGTGTGATCTTACAGCAACTTGTGCTTTTGTCTTGTCTTTCTTGCCACATTTCATTAATTGCAAAAGGAGCTGTTTCATGTCTGTTTTCCCTGTTACAGCATGACTTCCATGAAGCCAGGGTCCTCAGTGTTTTTCCTCACTATTAATAGTCCTAGCTCAGTGCCTCACAGATGATAGGCGCTTGATATTTTTTGGAAGAATGAATGGATGGGTGAATAAATGAATGGGGAAAACTAAGGCAAAATAACCTTGAGTTTAGGAACCACTAGAAAAATATAGCTAAGACGAATAACCAAAGCTTTTTGTCTCAAGAATCCATGTCACTCTGTCCTCATGGGAACTTGCTGAACTCTAGGAGAAGCTTCTAAGAGGCAGGAATTAATGAGTCCAAATCATAAAATCCAAAAGCACCCACCTTTCACATGGAGAACCAGACTCCTAAAAATCTCATCACATGGATGTTTTCTGTAACAGAGCAAAATAAATATATAAATATCTTGTCAAAATTATAAGAGAAGAACATCTTGAAACATCCCTAATAAGCAAGTGATAATAAAGAGAAAGCAATTATCCATTCATGATATGTAAAATTTCATTGATATGCTCTTTGGCATACAGTTGTCATCACTGGATTTTAATAAACATGAAAAAATGTAAGAGAGTATTCTTAAATTCACTCTGGGCTTTGTTCTCACAGTTCCCAACCCCCCACTCCCCTTCACAAGGATCTTACTCTCCTAAATAATTTATTCTACACACCAAGGAGTCCTCCATGAATGTAAGCCTAAGAGTTGGAACGAGACAGAGATGAGGAAGTGTCAAGAGGTAGTACTGCCGAAGGAGGACCCAAGCCAGACAGCACTCAGGCCACTTCACTGATCATTTTTAATCAGGTTTGCTGAGGTACATTACTTAAAATAAAATCCACAATTTTTAATGTATAGTTTGAGGAGTTTGGATGGTTGTCTAGAGTTGTGAAACCAGCACCATAATGGAGTTCAAGAACAATTCCTTCACCACAAGAAGCTCTTTCAGAAACAGCCAATCCTCTCTGTCATCCCAGGCCCTAGGTAACACTGATCTGCATTTTATTGCCATAGTTTTGCCTTTGATAGACATTCATATAAATAGAATCATGAAATGTGTAGTCTTTTTTTCTGGATTTTTTTCACTTATAATTATACTTCTAAGAAACATTTATGCTGTTGAATGTATAAGTAGTTTGTTCTATTTTCATGCTAAATAGTATTTACTATATGGATACACCACAATCTATATATCTATTCACCCATTGATGGATATGTTGGATTTTTTTAGATTTTTGTGATTATGAATAAAGCTGCTATGAGCATCTGCGTAAGTTTTTGTGTGAACCTATATTGTTATTTCTTGGGTAAATACAGAGTCATGGAATTGTCAGACAATATGATAAATGGGTATGTTTAACTATATAAAAAGCTACCCAAACTCTTTCCAAAGGTGGCTGTACCATTTGGAAAAGCATCACCAATATATGAAAGTTCCATTTGTTCCAAATGATAGCCAACATTTGGTATTGTCAGTCTTTTAAAATGGTAGCCTTCCTCCAGAGTGTGGAGTACTACTTCATCAGACGTAACTTGCCTTTCCCCAATGACTAATAGTGTTGAACATCTTTCCATGTGCTTACTGGACTTTCATATATATAGTCTTTGGAGAAAATGTCTGTTCACATATTTTTCCCATTGTAATAGAGCTGTTTTTCTTTTCATTATTGAGTTGTAAAAGTTCTTTATCGACTCCAGATACAAGCACTTTCTCAGAGGTATGTTTTGCAAATACTTCCTCTCAGTCTGTGGCTTGAATTTTCTTTTTCTTTTTTTCAAAAACCATGAGTCTTTAGTTTTGATGAAATCAAATTTATCATTTGTAGCTCATGCTTTTCATATCATATGTAGGAAATCTTTGCCTAATCCAAAACAATGAAGACTTTCTTCTTAAAATTTTCTGATTTTTAGTTTTTACTATTAGATTTATAATACGGTTTGTCTTCAACTTTGTATATGATGAAAATAAGGGTTGATGCTCTTTTCTTCCATACAAACATCCAACTATGTCCACACCATCTGGTGCAACACTGTTCTTTCCCTTATTGAATATATCTTGGCACCTTTGGTTTATTATTGGGGGTCAATTACTGGATTCTCCTCTGTTCCGTTGATTTGTATGTCTACCTATCTGCTAATTTCCCACTAACTTGATTACTGTAGCTTAATGTAAGTCTTATAATCTGGTAATGTACATCTTGCAACTTTGTTCTTTTTAAAAATTATTTTTTCTATTCTAAGTCCTTTGAGTTTCCATTTATTTTAGAATCAGCCTGTTAATTTCTACGTAAAAAAAAAAAATCCTGCTGAAATTTGGATCATGACTATGTTGAGTCCATATATCAATTTAGTAAAGATGACATCTTAACAATATTGACATTTCTGGCACACAAACATGGTACATCTCTCTATTTCTTTAGGTCATCTTTAATTTTTGTCAGTCATAGTTTATAGTTGTCAACAAACAGCTTTTATGCATTTTTAAAAATTTTTTTCTAAGTATCTCATGATTTTGATGATTTGCAAATTTTGCCATTTTTAAATTTTAATATCCAGTTGTTCATTGTTAGAACATATAAATAGAGTTGATTTTTTTATATTGACTTTGTATCTGTGACCTGGCTAAACTCACTTACTAGTTCTGGTAGTGTTTTCTTTTCTTTTCTTTTTGCTTTTTTCTTTTTCTTTCTTTCTTTTTTTTTTTTTTTTTTTTCTGGCAGACTCCTTTGATTTTCTACACAGACAACCATGGCAGGAAAAAGCATTTTTACTTCTTCCTTTCCAATATGTATGACTTCAGTCTTCTGTCCTGACTTGTGTTACTGACCAGGACCTCTAGCACGATGCTGAATACATACAGGGAGAGTGGGCACTCTTAACTCTCAAATTCAGAGAGACAGCGTTCAGTCTTTGACCATTATGTGTGGATGGCACAGACTCGACATCCTTTATCACACTTCAGTAGCAAGGCTAAATTCCCCCTAAAGACTGCTCAGGTTCTACCTTAAGATAGCTTAAAAGCAAACCTTGTAAACATCAAACTGATCCACAAGTAACTTACCAAGTAACTTACCAACTTATCAGAATAAATGCCAACCCTCAATAGCTTTTAATTTAGGGCTGACATTCTGTCTCTCAGACACTCGTTTATGTCGCAAAGAGGTATGGTTGGACAGTTTATCTAAGATACGAATTACTGTTTGTCCCTTGATATCCCCTACCATGCTCCACCCCGCATTTCAAGCCAATCCTTAAGTCCTTTTCCATTTTTTTCTGGAAGGTTCTTTTGTTTTTGTTTTTGTTTTCCTGAGAAGAGTGTAGAAGATGCTGGAAGTCAGTTGTCCTATCTTTTGTAAAATCCACTGAAAAAGAGTGGGTCCTATCTTTTTGTAAAATCTACAGAAGACTAAGAAGTGGCCAGAGGACAGGGATCCCAAGAGCAGCGGGGCCTGTCATGCTGCTCCCCCGAGGGCTTGGTAAGCCCTCTGAGGGGGATGGCTATGTGACCTGTCCAAAAAACACTGGCCCCAGGACCCTAGGTTGTTCAGCGTTAACACAGCATCCTGTGCCCTGGACCTGGCCTGGAAGTTGAAAGCTTTGGGCCTCCAGGAACCAGGCAAGCTGGGGCAATGAAGAAATCAACCATGAACTGGCCATAATGGGAGGCTCCTCCCTTAACTGCTAGATTCATATATGTCCCCAAGAAGGGTCAGGAACTGAAATAACGAGTAAGTGTCAGCTGCCAGCTTGGGTGGAGAGCAGAATTCAGTGGAAGAGCTGCTGTGGAGTTGCTTTAGAGGAAAAAATCATAAACGCCATAGTTCCAGACATCTCATTTCATGACCTGTGATACATACTGGTTATACAAGTCTTAAAGGCCTGCAGATGAACATGTTGGGCTCAAAACCAATTTTTGCATTGTACAGAGCTAGGTTGTTGTACTTTTTCAGACATTCACTAGCCTTATTCAGGCACAGTTATTTTGGTATGAATGCATACTTATGCAGTTGACCTAATGTAGGCAACCAGAGAGTGATTACAAATTAAAGGTGGTACATCCAGTGTGGACAACTCCTGTGAATGATACCTGAAAGGTTTCCTTTGGAACTTTATAAGAAGAAATAAGTATTCGTTGTAAAGAACTGTGCCCACACATCCAGAGGTGATGCCTTTGAATGAAGACCCTCTGCTATGCAGTAATGGGGCCAGTGGGTCTATGACCCTCCTCCTTGAGCAAGCATTAGGGTGCCTTCCATACTGAGCTGTCTGAATACCTACTGTACAGTATCCAGATGCCATTCCTGCTGGAAGATGTCTCCTCTCCTCTCAATCTGCTTCCTCCAGATCTGGCCTAGTTGGGGTACCTCGGATGGAAAGACACTCTTCCTGCTTCTCTGAGTGTATTAGGATTCTTTTGGTCACAAGTGACGTAAATGCAAGTTAATTAGCAAAAAGGGGATTGGTGGCCCCAAGGAGTCCAAGGACAGAGTGAACTAGAAGAGGGAAGGACAGGGATGCAGCCAGAACCCAAGGCAGCCCAAAGTTGGGCTCAGAATCCTCATGACACCTCTCCGTTCTGCTTTTCTCTCTGCCAACTCATTCTCTGTCCCTCAGACCAGACCAGCTACTTGCACATGATGGAACATATGGCAGCCAACAGCATCCAGACATTTTACCATACAATTTCAAGTACCAGGGATACTGCTTTGTTGATCTTTCTGGTCTTAACACCCAAAATCTCAAGGATGTACCTTTTCACTCAACGTGGGTCATGTCTACCAATGGATCAATAAACTTGGATGCAGCCAGCCCAGAAGATGGCAAGTCCTGTGGGGATGATGTAGATTTGATGGCAGAATGATGTGGGGTGCAGGGGTGAGAGGAGTAATAGTCAGAGGAAGTGAGCTCCAGGACACTGGCAGGTGAAACCATAGTGTCTCTTAATAGGGCCTCTGCAGTAACATTTTGGGTCCATGTTAACTAAATGGCAAATTCACGCAGTCCCCATAGCTGGAATATCCACAAACACTCACAGACACATAGGAAATGAAGGCAACAAATTGCATCAAGTTACAAGTTCCTAAACCTTGAAGTCATTTCCTTAAGACTAATCAGGCCAGAAGCCAACATTATTTAGGAATCTTCTTAGAAGACACAGGCCTCAATTTCCATTTCTGCCACATAAGGGAGTTGACTACAGAGGTCCCTTCATCTCTAGCCTTCTATCACTGTCACAAAATCTCACCCATGGGGAATTAGGCCAGATCCCGATTACCATTCTCATTCCAAAATGGGACACCTTCTGAAATCCATTTTGGGGCCTTTAGTTGAGGACTGACACATTTCTAGGGTCTTCTTCCATCTGGGAAACACCTAATTGGGGGAAACAAACCTCTTCTAATTAAACATCTCTTTAGCAGATTCATTTACATATGATTTGCCTTTGTTAATAAAAACAGATGAATTCTCTCTCTCTTCTGGGATCATAGCATTTCACCGCAATCAGAGGAGGACACCAGAGGAGCACCAGAGGAGGGCAAAATGAAAGGAAATGGGATTCCCAGAAATCTGTCCACATTTCGTCAACTTCAAGAATAAAGAAGTGAGGGCAGCAAGACAAGGTGGACAAAGCGGGGTGAGCAGTTCAAAGGTCAGGGACAGGAGACTCAAGTCCACTTTCTCAAAGTCACAAAGTGGACCAGAAGCTGACCACTGCTCACTAGCTAATCTCTTCATAATCATGCTATTTTCATTTATACCAGTTACCCTGGTGTTGGGATTACAGTAGGTAACTCTGGTTTTGTTTCAGAATTTCTTTTCAAAATGATACAAATCACTGGAATAACCAGAACCATTTGAACTGAATCTCAAATTCAAAGGTCAAGTTCAAACTTAGGCAATGGGTGATCTTCTAGAAGTTTGAATGCTCTAGCTTTAACAACACCAGTTAGCATTCACTGAGCTCATATCCTGTGCCAGACACAGTGATATATGCTTTACAAACTCAAGTGCCCTTTACTCTTCTCAATAACCCAGTGAGGAGTGTTATTATTACAATTATCACAAAGCCGTGCGGTGGCACCAGACCTCCTAGCCTCAGATCGTGGCCCCACTACAGTCCAGCTCTGCAACAGTAGATAAGTTAGTGAGCTGCTTTGTGCCTTGGTTTTCCCTTTGATAAAATGGGGGTGGAAACACTAACACCTATTTCAAGGTTTGTTGGGAGAATTATTAAGTTAATAAATATAAAGAGCTTGAAGCACAATCTGACACTTGGTAAAGTGCCCCATAAATGTGAGCCACTGTTAATAGCTCCTTGTTATATATCAGGCACAAGAAAGGCTAAAGAAGTTGCCCAAGGTTACTCAGCTAGTAAATAGCAGAGTGGGGACTCAAATTCACCCATGCTCCACAGGCTCTTTGCCATGCTTAATGAAAACGGACACTACACAAAAGCTACATTTATTATTACTATTTTGTCCGACATCAAGGGCAAACTTGGAAATGCATGTGCTTTTGCCGGGGCTCCAATACTTTATCGGTAGGCCAGTTTTTTTTTTTTTTTTTTTCTTCATTAATGATTTGCATGGCTGGGAATTCTTTCCAAGTGGCCTGGAATTGATACTCCAGTTCAAACTACGGAGAAGAGTTTCTTTAGGAAGCCAGATACTGGGCATAGATGTCTGCCATTCTTAACAGATTACTGAAGAGCCACAGCTTTCCTGGGTTCAGTTCAGTTTATGTCTGAGTAGATAAATTCAGAAGGGCTTTGAGAGGCTATTAAAAGGGAGAAAAAGGATGCTCAACTCAGAGAAGAACTGAGGTAAAATAAATGTTCTGTCAAGCAGGTGATTGACGTCAGTGCAAAGTGTAAGACAGCAAAACAAAGGAAGACTTCTGCTTCCTGCAGCTCCAAAAAAATAAAAAATAAAAATAAAGGGAAATTGATGCAGCCAGAGGAAAGCAAATTTGCTGGAGGGCAGGGAAGATCTGGGTCAATCCTGGTTTGGCTGAATCTTAAATGAAGCAAATAAACAACTAACACCCCCCCCCCAGATTATATTTTCCCCCCAGGGAATTTTTCCTCTGTATCTCCATTTCCTGGCAAGTGAAACAAGAAGCAAGAATCTGAAATGCCCTCTAGGGGATATCTCGGCTTCATTTTAAAAAAAAAAACTTCACGGAAGGCATCTGTGTAAAATTGCTCTGTAACACAATGCTTCTGGCCTGAGACTGGGGTTGCAAGTTTGCATGGCTTCACTGCACCTTCCAAAGCCATCTGCGTGGCTAACTTGTCACTGTCTTCCCCTTTGCATTATGTTCATCTCATGTCTCATTAGGCACCTCCTGCCTCTGCCACTCAAGAGTGCAAATCCGCACAGCAGGTCTGGGCTCCAAGAAAAATGCCCCCTGGGTCTGGATGATACTCCTCTCGAACTTAGCAGGTCTTTACCCAGAACGTGGGGTCGCCTCCTCCCCAGAGCACTTTCTTATTAACCCCACCTCATCCCCAATCCACATCACACACTGAGGTCCAGACTTTCTTCCTCATTCCCCCCCCAACACCCCATCCCATACACATGGAAGGTGATGGTAAAACTATAGTGGACTGTTGCCCAAGCGGGCAGATGTGGTCACATGTCTCCCATTTTGACAATTAATAATTTGATTCCCCCACCTGTCTTGTCAGCAGGAGATGATGTATGTGTGTGTCTTCCTCCCTCAACAAGTATGCCCTTGGGGTTGACACAATTCAGAGATGATCTTTTCAGAGTCTCCAGCTAACTAAAGGAGATTGCTCAACTCTACCTGAGCCATCACTGTTATAGCTCCTTCTCACCACCAGGTGTCACTGTTGGAAATCAGACCCATGCAGTTTGGGGCTGGTCCATGGCGTCTAAGATTCCTCACTATGGTAGACATTCCCACACAGGCTGCTGTGGTTATTTGAGGGAGGAGAAAGCCCTCCCTCACTGCTGAACCTGCCCAAGGTTCTCATGCTTGGACTCCCATGCTTGCAGCTCTGTCTGGTTCTGCCAATTCCCACAGAGAGAATGGAGTAGCCCAAATTGGAGTCAGGACTGAGCCAAGACAATTACCCTACATCCAGTTTGGGGCACAGCACAGTTACCTGGTGAAAGTCATGAACACAAGGAGGGGTAAAGCATTAGGGCCAAATGCTGTGGTCTATGGCAGTGTGAGAACAAACCATCACATATCATGCATGACCATGTAGAAGAGGGAGTTCTAGATATTCACATGGGATTCTTTATATTTAGTCAATCCAGCCCTGAGTATTAATATTAATTTGCATGAGACTTTAAATGCTAAAAATAAAACATGCATAACCTTTTCCATTTATTTATCCTACTTATTTATAAAAATGGTTTGAAAACATCCATTTAAAAAACCCTCAGATACAATAAAAATTAAAACAAGAACTAAGTAATAATGGCAAGTAAGGGAAAAATTGCTGTAGAAATCTTAGAGTATGGAAAGTCTTGCAATTGAGCTCCAAATTAGCCTTGAGCTTCCTGGAAGCCAAGGCAAAGAGGGAAACCCAATGGTTTACATATTTCTTATTGCCTCATAAAAGGACAAATCCCAATTCATCATGACAAACATTTCTCTACCTCTAAGATCTGAGAATGTGAATATGATAATAATAATTTGTTCCATTAAAAATAAATATTTGAAACCTTTCATTTTTTAAAGATTTTATTTATGTATTTGAGAGAGAGAGAGAGAGCACGAGTTGGGAGGTGGGGTGGAGAGGGAGAAACACACTCTCCACTAAGCAGAGAGCTGGACATGGGGCTCAATTCCAGCACCCTGGGATCATGACCTGAGCTGAAGGCAGATGCTTAATTGACTGAGCCACCCACATGCCCCGGAAATGTTTTAAAAGGAGATAGAGCATGGGGTTTTAGACAGGATGACCATATTATTTGTTATTGAAACCAGCACACTTTTAATAGTGAAATGGGGTACTATAGACAATGATGTTGGGATAATTATGTTTATTAGAACTGTTCTGTGAAAATTGAGATATATGCTCATCTCACTCTAGGACATGTGATAGTGCATTAACTATGGGTTAATGCAATTGGGTTTAACACAATGTGCTATTTCTTTTCAAGAGATACTCTCAAAAATTAGATGCAAACCCCCAGAGCACATGCTCTATGCCCCATAACCTATTATGCAATTATCTCAGAAGACAGGGAAGTTTTATTTGTCCCTAAATGATCATATTAAAAATATGTACATTCATCCTGCATTATGACCAATTCAGATGACTCTAAATATTTATCCAAGAACCTATAAATAGCCCTATTTCGATTTAAAGTAGGAAATGACTGGGCCTTTCTTAATTGCTATTTCCTCCTATAAAATATAGACAAACTTTTCTCCATATTCAAAGTCCAACATTAGGGCAACTGTCTCCAGTTGGTCAATATAAAGAGCCTGTTAATAAAAGCATTTCTGAAAGTCATATTACCACTCACCCTGGAAAAGTAGCAACTGTCTCAAGATTTATGAATTACATTAAAAATCCTGCCCCATCACAGCATGCAACCTCCTTAGATAAATTAAGTTGTATCTAATTAAGTTATATAAATTAAATATTGTAATAATAATGGATAACATTTACTGGACGCTTAGTATGTTCTAGGCATAGTGCTAAACAATTTACTTATATTTTCTCATTTAACTTAACTACAATCCTAAGGGGTATTACTATCCCCATTTTACAGATGAGGACACGGGAGATGAGAGAAGCTAAGTGACTCATCTATCATTGTGTGGATGGAACATGGCAAGGTTAGGATTCAAACGCAAATCTTTCTGATTCCAGAACTTAAATTCTTAACCACTATGTCAGTTTCCCATTCATCTTCCATCCCTTCTGATCCAGTGGGAAAAGGCTTTAGGAAAAGTGTTCAAGGAAAAAGCCTTAAAAAAGGGAAAATAAAACAGCCACTTGACTATTTTCCTCTCTCTTCCTGAAAGAACCCCCAGAGAAGAGCTTCCCAAAGGCCAACCCAAGAGAAAACCTCAGCATCACCTCCAGCACCCAGGAACTCTTGGTGACCCTGTTCCAAGAAACAGAGGTACTTTCCAAGGTTGAACCTAGGACCTGATGCTTAGAAATATTTATTGTTTATGAGTCGGACCAAAGAAATGCTGTGGGAAGGCAATGTGGTTAGAGGGTTGAACCACAGAATACTGAAAAGTTCAAATTCTTGGGGAGAAGTTTGCTGGGTAATGACAGTTTACATAAAACAAGAAAAGTCTAGAAATGAAAAGGGATTGCGATAAGGTTGAGTGACTAACTACAGAAAACCACCATCATCTCCTCTGTTTGTTATTAAAGATTGCAGCTTCCTCTTTATTTCTGAAGCACGGGACTTCCAGATTTTAAAGTCTGCAACCTCAAAAATCCACCAATCTCTCTTGATCCCATTTATCCCAAATAGATGGCCCCAGAGGAAGAAGGGGCTGGAAATGACTTGCTGAGAGCCCTTTGAGATCAAGTCTGATTTATCTGTTGCCATGAGAAGTTAATCCAAAATGGTACCAAGACTGCAGATTCTGCCATACATATGGTGAGAAGAGATGAAGGAACCTGTTTTTGTGTTCTTCTGATGGTGCCATTCAAAACCTGATCTTGCACCAAGATGCCACTTTCAGGGAACTCACAGTCATTTTTATCCTCAGAATAAGAGGGAATAATGGCAGCAAGGGTGTTGCCAACTTATTCAGTTTTGAGCTGGCAGAGGGTGTAGACAGAGAAGACTGCTGTGCCCATGTACATAATTAATTTAAGATCCATAGATCTCTACTCCCAACCCTTTCTTCCATTCTCTAGGGGAGGTAAACAAAGGGGAAAATAATAAGGATGTAACCAGCTGGTCTCCTGGAGAGCATATGACAGAAACAGGACTTAACCAAGATTAGGAGAGAGGCGAAGAGGACTAACTTGCTCATGTAATCCAAACTACGGAGAACAGACACAGAGTGGCCTAAACAAACAGAACCCTCCAACTCTTGTTCTGCTTCTCTCCAGAGGTCAGTTCTATCCTTGTCTACTGCCCACCAATTCCTTCCACAAGGCTGCTGGAACAATGGCTGCTAATGGATCTGGGCCCCAAATGTTTCCAGCTTCAGAAATGTGGTAGATTATTTACAAATTTAGTGCAGTGATTCCTTCCATCCATATACACAAGACCCTTTGCAATATGATTTCGCTGTTCCTCTCATTAAGAGGTGGAGTATATTTCCCTTTGTCTTAAATCTGGGGTAGCCCTGTGATTTACTTTGACCAAAATGCAATAGAAGTCAAGTTGTTTGATGTTCAACCCTTGACATCAAGAGGGCTTCAGTTTCCATTTCTGCCCTCATAGAGTGCTGCCACTGCCATGAAGGGAAACCCAGGATGGACTTACATGGAGAGAGAGGCCCAGACAATGGCCAACACCAAACTCCCTAAGTATGTAGTGAGGCCATCATGGACCCTCCAGCCCCACTCAAGCCATTGACTGACCGCAGCAACATGAGCAAATGCATTTAAGACCAGCACAAGAACCACTGAGGTAACCCCAGAAAATAGTAAAATAATGTCATTGCTATATCAGATCACTAAGTTTTGTGGTGATTTGCTATGCAGCAATAGGTAACTTATACAGGCAAAATGCCTATCTTTAGACTAATCACTGTGCCCAAAGAGGCAGGATTATCTTCCAATATGTCAGATCCCACTGGACCACATATCAGAGTGAGAGACAAGGAAAAGCAATTCCTCCCAAAGAAGGGTAATGCTAATCCCCAGAGTAGAAAAATGAGTCGGGAAGACAAATGAATGCCTATGACCATGTTGGAGCACTTTACAGTTAATAAATATCTTGGTTGACTTTCCACCATTATCCAGTGATGTGACAAGATCAAATGTTATTCTAAATTTACTAATGAGGGAACTGAGGCTCAGAAGTCTCAAGTCTTTCTCAAGGTCACAGAGCTATTATGTAGCAGAGCCAGAACTCAAATCCAGCACTTCTGATTATGGTCGGTGCTCCTCCTCTTAAAGAGATAGGCATGAGGGCTAGTTATTCATGAGGAAGTAGTTATTCAGTTCAATAAGTTACTCTATTGAAGTGGAAGACCAGTGGCCAATCCAGCCTCTTAGCCGATGGCCAATGCATGTGGCCAGCATCATGCTTTCCTCCCAGGGCCTCCATGACAATGGATGGGATTTATTGGCCCAACATATTAATAGATCCATCACCAGTGGTCATTCTGAAGACTAAGCAAACAGCAGGAAGGCAGAATAATAAATCACAGAAATAGGGAGCTCCATTAGATTGATGTACAAAACTGCTGCTGCATGTAAAATAAAAATTATTTCAATTTAGACTGAAAATCAAAGCCCCTCCAGTGGGAGCACAGAGAAAGAAATCCATTCTGTGGTATCACGTGGTGCCCCAAGAAGACCAGAAGCAGAGCAAACACCCTCATGGCCCATATTTCACTGCAACAAGCTCCTGCCATTTTGTTCCGCCAAGAACACTAGGCTTTGACAGTTTGGACTTCCAAATATACTGCAATGATTAATTAACAATTTATTTCCTGTTTTTTCCTTCCATTTTTTTCTACATGTCTAACTGCAAATTAAACAATCTAATCACCACAAGATAAAGTGTTACCACACTGAGCTGCTATAATTTCAGACAAAAGCAAAGAAAATTTTTAATTATTTATCCACAGTTAGATTTCACAGGCTATTTCTGTTAAATTTCTTCTAAATATTGAAGAGAGTTTAAGCACTTTCATTAATACCTTCTATGATGTGTAAGGGCCCAAGCTACTAAAAAGAAATAAGAAAATTAGTACAAAGAAAACAGTCAACACTTTTTGATTGTCAAAGATTCATAAGAATTCAAAGAATTTATATATATATATCTTATATATATATATATACACACACACATATGTATATGTGTAGAGTCAAAGTTTTACTTAACACTTCCCTTATTGTTCCAAAACTGTGAAAGAGAAGATTGTAGAATTATTCTTTATTAAAACAGGCACTCTACCCAGTTTCCAAGAGAATTTGAGGTAGTTTTAAATAAATTGTTCTAAAATAGTAAACAGAAAAATAAAATTAATAACATTAAGCACATATTTTGAAATTGGAAGGGGGGAAGAAATAATCAAACAACTAGGCTAACATAAGTATCTTGATCAAATAATAAATCTCTGAGCTTCTGGTAGCCAAGTAAGAATAAGAAGTATATTTCTAGGGAATAAACCATATCACTGAATTAGGGGGGAAAATAACTGTACCAAAAAGAGAGCCATTTGTATAAATATTAATGTATATCTAGGGTAAGTTAATGACAGCCTTTAAAAAAAAAAGAGTATTGCAAACATACTATAGAAAATCTGGAAAAGACAAAAAAAAGAGAAGGAAAGAAAGAAAGAAAAAGGAAGGAAGGAAGGAAGGAAGGAGGAAAGAAAGAAAGAAAGAAAGAAAGAAAGAAAGAAAGAAAGAAAGAAAAAGAAAGAAGGAAAAAAAGAAGAAAGAAAAAGAAAAATAGAAAAAAAAGTTCCCTATAACCTGGTAGCTAACCATAGAGGTATTAGCTTATACTTTGGCAGTTTTCTTCAGGCTTTTTCCTACACTTGAAGTGTTTTATTATTTTTTTAAAGATTTTATTTATTTATTTGAGAGAGAGAGAGAATGAGAGATAGAGAGCACGAGAGGGAAGAGGGTCAGAGGGAGAAGCAGACCCCCCGCTGAGCAGGGAGCCCGATGCAGGACTCGATCCCGGGACTCCAGGATCATGACCTGAGCCGAAGGCAGTCGCTGAACCAACTGAGCCACCCAGCCTCCCACTTGAAGTGTTTTAAAGCTCAATTTTAATCCAAGTGCTTATGTAATAATACATTCCATTTTTTCATTTTATATTATAATCATTACTTTATCTTATTACTTAATAACGTGATCAAAAACAATGATTGTAAAATATTCCATTGGATAAATATTCCATATATTACTCAGACATTGCCCAATTGTTGGACATTTTACCAATTCCTCATTATTTTAAAGATTTTATTTATTATTTGTGAGAAAGAGAGAGAGCACAAGCAGGGAGAAGCAGGCCCCCAGCTGAGCAAGGAGCCCGATGCTGGGCTCGATCCCAGGACCCCAGGACCTGAGCTGAAGGCAGATACTTAACTGACTGAGCCACCCACGTGTCCCAATTCCTCACTATTTTAAATAAAACAGAGGAACTCTGTGCATAAAACTCTTTCTAGTTTATATAACAATCTTTAGGATATGTTCCCAAGAGTGGTATAACTATACACAAGCCTATACATGAGCATTTTTATTTCTTGTTTCAAAAGGAGCACACATTTAGTACGGATGACTTGGAAAGTTTAAAGATGTACAGAGGAGAAGAAGGAACAACTGCACCCAGAGACACCAGCTCTTCGCTGCTTATCATGTGACTTTTAGGGACACTTCTGTATAGCTGGGGATCACAGCATATCAAAAATGTCCTATCCTGTTGTATTCACTAACTGTGCCCTAACTCTTTTCCTGTCATTATAAACTGTTCTTAAATAATGGCATCACAACATTCTGTCACATGGATCATCACAGTGTACTGCATGAAAACTTCTTCAAGCCAAACCTCATAAGGATCAAAATCAAAACTTTCAATGATTCTTTATAAGAGACTACAAATTGGAAGCAAGGTACTAAATGTGGCCCAGAGACATGTTTTGTTTGGCTTGTACAATGTTTGACTTTGGAGGTTGCTTTTTTAAAAAAAAAATTTTTTAATTGCCAAAATTTAAAATGTGAGAGATTTCATTAAAAATCTAGACTTCTGAGGGGGCGCCTGGGTGGCTCAGATGGTTAAGCGTCTGCCTTCGGCTCAGGTCATGATCCCAGGGTCCTGGGATCGAGTCCCGCATCGGGCTCCTTGCTCAGCGGGGAGTCTGCTGCTCCCTCTCCCTCTGCCTCTCCCCCTGCTCGTTCTCTCTCTGTCTCTCTCACAAATGAATAAATAAAATCTTAAAAAAAAATCTAGACTTCTGAGGGATGCCTGGGTGGTATAGTCGGTTAAGCGTCTGACTCTTGGTTTGGGCTCAGGCGGTGATCTTGGGGTCATGAGATTGAGACACATGGCAGGCTCTGTGCTCAGCGCAGAGTCTCCTTGGGATTCTAGCTCCTTTTCCCTTCCCCCACCCCTCCCACTCGTTCTCCCTCTCTCTACCTTTCTCTCTCTTGCAAATAAATAAAACTTAAAATCTAGACTTCTGGATCTGAGGGTGATCTGGCTGCTACATCTGTCACCCCCCTGATCACCAGGGTTGATTCAGCTGATCTGGCTATCTAGATGGGTGTTCCCTTCCTCCCTCAATGCTCTGCGCACATCGCTCCAGAAGCTGCATGCTCCATCAAAGAGGATGACCTTCCCCAATAGAAGAGGACCATTTTGGGATCAAGGGTATACAAATAGCTACACTCCCCTGCTAGAACCTGCAAACAAGCTCTCCAGGTCCATTTGTAGGAGTACATAGGTTAGCCAAGCTTCCAAGACTCCAGATCTTTCTTTTTTAAAAAAATTTAAAACTAAATGAAATCTAGACTTCTTATTTCCCTTATACAATCAGAAGTTCTGAGTCTACATTTCCACTTGACAGCAGGAGGGCCAGGTTTGAGGAAAAGGTGGTGGCTTCAGTGGACATAGAGGATTTGGTCACCTATGTCCTTCACCTGCCTGGGCTCCAGGGCCATTTGAGTATGTTTCAGGTTATGGATTTGTCTGGGTGGAGAGTGAGGCACTGTCTAGCTACACCCACAAAAAAGCTGTGTCTTGGACCTAGAAGGCAAATTTTTTAAGTATAGAACCAGGATGACAGATTAACAAATTGGCTTCTATTCTAGACTCTGTCCACCATTTGCTGGGTGACCTTAAGCCATAGAGCTTCCCCGAATCTGCCTTTTGTATTGATAGAAGGAGATTAGACTGGATTTATGGTCCCCAGTGCCCATCCTGGATAAAAATACATTAATTGGTCAGTGAAGATAAAAATAAAAAAATAAACTAAGTTCCATGGTCAGTCGCCTCTCAGGCAAATTTCTGAGAGTGCAGGATCTGTGAGCAAGACAGTCCTACATCAGCAGTCATTTCCTACAGACCCAGAGACCTGCACAGATACCGTCTCCCCACACACCTGCAAAAGAAGGTGGGGAGACTGTGAGCTGCTGCTCTAACATTTCTTTCAGATTGCCCAGAACACTACAAACTGAGTGAAGATAACTTCATGAAATGGGATTTCAACAAACTATCCAAATTTGATATCTAGGTTCCCAGAACACCACTGCATATAGACCCCCTCCAAGGCACATACCTGTATCAAGAAAACAAATACATGTCACATGATAGCAAATAATTAAGAAAATAACAGCGTTCATCTTTTTTCAGATGCAGAAAAAATAAAACTCATTTTACTTTAAGACTTCTAAAATCAGGATGCATCGTCAACTGAATTTAAGTTGATGGCATGCTTTATAACGGATAGCATTTCAGAAATGAAGAAATATTGAAAATCATTTCTCTTTAAATGCCAACAGAAAGTTGCCAACTCTCTTTTCTTAAGAGAAACTACCCTCTGTTCTTAATCTCTATCCTTTCTAAACTTTTTAATGTTGAAGTACCATTCTATTTAAAATGCCAGTGGCAGTACATGTAAAAAAAAAAAAAAATACCCTCACTAACAAAATTAAAAGTTGTCAATTCAATTGGCCCCAAATTCTTTTTTACCTGGCCTGTGAAATCAAAGCATCTGGGAGCCAGTGAACTGGATGACCTCCATACTCACTAGCAGACCTAATATTGTATTACATTCTTCTTGTGACCAGACGATTTATTTGCTAAGTCCCCTCAAACTTGCTCTTCCAGTCATCTGCTTCACGATAGCATTTCTGTTTTTTAAACAAGTGGTTAATCCCCTAAGGTTCAGGATGACCGATACTTTATTGAGCACTAGGGCTGAATAAAAGCCCCTCCAGAAGCTCAGAACCCCCAGGACCGCAGACAGTGTGACAAACCTCTCTCTCTCTTCCAACCACTCTCCAACTTGGATACATGGGGATGCCCTAGCAGTCTTCAGAACTTCCAGCTCACCCTGAGGTTCTGAGACACCATAAATGTATTGGCTTTAGCCTCAGCGAAGCCATTTACAAAACCTGCCATCTGAGACAGATCCCTCAGCCTCGTGTGTGGAACCGAGGGTAACATTAAATCATACCTCATCAGATTGGGAGAGAAATTAAATGGACAATTGTGACAAAAATGCTCAGAAGAGTGCCTGGCACATAGTCAACTCTCAAATGTTCTACAGGAACAAATTAACTTCTAAGACTGTTCTTGGTAAACTTCAAATGCCCATGACTAATGAAGCCAATTGATTGTATACCTCAAAGGAACCACAAACAGTCCTTGTTTGCCATCACCTCCTAGGAAGGCTGACTGACACCACTGGTCGCAGCTCGACATCTACCCAACATGCACAAGAACTTGATCAAGTGGCATCTGGTGAATGTCCAGCATAAGTGATTCCTTTGGGGGAAGGAGAGAGCTGATAGTTCTTAGCAGGCCATTCTTTCTTCAGCCCTGAATGGCATGCATTCATTTCTTCCTTCCATTCAATCATTCAGCCAATCCACAAACATGGAGGGACTGCTTCCCAAGCTCAGGGTTACTGTGCTAGGCACTGAGGACATAAAGAATTAGACACAGCCAGGGGCGGAGCAAGATGGCGGAGGAGTAAGAGACCCGGATTTCCTGCCGTCTCAGGAATTCAGCTGAATAGGGATCAAACCATTCTGAACACCTACGAACTCAACAGGAGATCGAAGAAAAGAATAGCAACAACTCTCTGAACAGAGAAGCAACCACTTACTGGAAGGTAGGACGTGTGGAGAAGTGAATCCGAGGCGATATTCGGGAGGATAGACGGCGGGGGAGGGGGGGCCTCCGTTGGCCGCTTCTGGCAAGTGATAGAGCCGCAGAGCACAAAATCGGAACTTTTAGAAGTTGGCTCTGCTGAGGGACGTCACTCCAGTGGCTAAGCAGGAGGTGGAACCCTCGCGGGACAGTGTGGTCTCAGGACCCTCGGGGTCACAGAAAGACCAGGGGTGCCTGAGTGCAGCAGAGCTCCCAGGTATCAGAGCAGGGAAGCCGGTTGCAGAGACGGAGCCCAGGTGTGGGCTCTCAGCTCAGGATTGCCATAAACTGTGATCCGGGGCACAGTCGGGCCACTGCTCCTCCAGCAGGGACCCAACGAGCGGCAGATGCGGGGAGACTCCCCTTCCTCCCCCGGGAGGAGCTCCGCGGGAGTGCACCGCAGGGATCTGCTGGGTTTGGAGACTCCACACGGGGTCAGGTGCCAGAGAGAAACGCTCGGTCACAGGCTGGGTGAGCGCAGAGTGCGGCCAGAGACCAGGGAGACGGAGTGACTGCTTTTCTCTGGGGGCACACTGAGGAGCAGGGCCCCAAGAAGTTCTCGGCTCCTCCGGAGTGGAGATTGGGAGGCCACCATTTTCACTCTCGTCCTCCAAAGCTGTACCGAGAGCTTGCAGGGAACAAAAGCTCCTGAGAGCAAACCCGAGCAGCTTGCGTAGCCCGACAAGGGCGGGGCTTAGGACCGACAAGGGCGGGGCAATTCCGCCTCAGGCAAAGACATTTGGGAACCACGGCAACGGGCCCCTCCCCCGGAGGATCAGCATGAACAGCCAGCCAAGACCAAGTTTACCGATCAAGGAGAACGGGAGAACTCCAGCGCTAGGGGAATACTGCACATAGAATTCATGGCTTTTTTACCATGATTCATTGGTCTTTCAAAGTTAATTTTTTTTTAATTTTTCTTTTTCCCTTTTTCAACCAACATCTTATCAATCCCTTTTTTAAAAAAACATTTTTATTTTTCATTTTTAGAGTCATATTCTATCCCTTCATAGTAGTTACCCTTATTTTTGGCAGATATATATATATAAGTTGTTCTCTCCTTAAAATTTTGAGATACAGTTTCTTCTAACACATCGAAATATACCCTAAATCTCTAGTGTATGGCTTTGTTCTAGTCTCCTGCCTGATCACATTCTCTCCCCTTTTTTATTCTTTCTTTCTTTCTTTTTTAATCCTTTGCTTTCTTTTTTCAAGCACCTTATCAATTCCTTTTTTAAAATTTTTTTATAATTTTCATCTTTACAGTCATATTCCATCCCTTCAATATATCAACCCTTATTTTGTACATATCTAAGTCTTTCTTTCTTTAAAATTTTAGGAGGCACTTTCTTCTAACAGACCAAAATACACCCAAAATCTACTGTGTGGCACCGATCTATGCACTAGCCTGATCATATTTGATCACATTCTGTTTTTGTGTTTTGTTTTGTTTTGTTCTGTTTTTGTTTGTTTTTATCTTTTTTGTTTTCTTTTTTTTTTTTCTCTTTCATTTTCTTTCTTTCCCTTTCTTTTCCCCTGGTTTCAGGTCTTTTCTGATTTGTTTAGAGTATATTTGCTGGGGACGTTGTTAACCTGTTAGCATTTTGTTCTCTCATTCATCTATTCTCCTCTGGACAAAATGACAAGATGAAAAAAATCACCTCAACAAAAAGAACAAGAGGTAGTACAGTCTGCCAGGGACCTACTCAATACGGACATTAGTACGATGTCGGACCTAGAGTTCAGAATCATGATTTTAAAGATACTAGCTGGGCTTGAAAAAAGCATGGAAGTTATTAGAGAAACCCTTCCTGGAGAAATAAAGAACTAAAATCTAATCAAGTCGAAATCAAAAAGGCTATTAATGAGGTGCAATCAAAAATGGGGGCATTGCTAGGATAAATGAGGCAGAAGAGAGAATTAGCGATATAGAAGACCAAATGACGGAAAATAAAGAAGCTGAGGAAAAGAGAGACAAACAACTACTGGATCACGAGGGGAGAATTCGAGAGATAAGTGATATGATAAGATGAAACAACATTAGAATAATTGGGATCCCAGAAGAAGAAGGAAGAGAGAGAGGGGCAGAAGGTATATTGGAGCAAATTATAGCAGAGAACTTCCCTAATGTGGGGAAGGAAACAGGGATCAAAATCCAGGAGGCACAGAGAACCCCTCTCAATATCAATAAAAATAGGTCAACACCCTGACACCTAATAATGAAACTTACGAGTCTCAGAGACAAAGAGAAAATCTTAAAAGCTGCTCGGGAGAAGAGATATGTAACCTATAATGGTAGAAACATTAGACTGGCAACAGACCTATCCACAGAGAACTGGCAGGCCAGAAAGGACTGGCATGATATCTTCAGAGCACCATCAAGAAAAATATGCAGCCAAGAATACTATATCCAGCTAGGCTGTCATTGAAAATAGAAGGAGAGATAAAAAGCTTCCAGGACAAACAAAAACTAAAGGAATTTGCAAACACGAAACCAGCCCTCCAAGAAATATTGAAAGGGGTCCTCTAAGCAAAGAGAGAGCCTAAAAGAAGCATAGACCAGAAAGGAACACAGACAATATACAGTCACAGTCACCTTAGAGGCAGTAAAATGGCACTAAATTCATATCTTTCAATAGTTACCCTGAATGTAAATGGGCTCAATGCCCCAATCAAAAGCCACAGGCTATCAGATTGGATTAAAAAACAAGACCCATCAATATGCTGTCTGCAAGAGACTCATTTTAGACCCAAAGACACCCCCACATTGAAAGTGAGGGGGTGGAAAACCATTTACCATGCTAATGGACACCAAAAGAAAGCTGGGGTGGCAATCCTTATATAAGACAAATTAGATTTTAAAACAAAGACTGTAATAAGAGATGAGGAAGGACACTATATCCTACTTAAAGGATCTATCCAACAAGAAGATCTAACAATTGTAAATATCTATGCCCCTAACATGGGAGCAGCCAATTATATAAGGCAATTAATAACAAAAGCAAAGAAACACATTGACACTATTATTGTATTGACAACAATACAATAATAGTGGGGGACTTTAACACCCCCCTGACTGAAATGAACAGATCATCTAAGCAAAAGATCAACAAGGAAATAACGACTTTAAATGACACACTGGACCAAATGGGCTTCACAGACATATTCAGAACATTCCAAACCAAAGCAACAGAATACACATTCTTCTCTAGTGCCCATGGAACATTCTCCAGAATAGATCACATCCTAGGTCACAAATCAGGTTTCAACCGGTACCAAAAGATTGGGATCATTCCCTGCATATTTTCAGACCACAGTGCTTTGAAACTAGAACTCAATCACAAGAGGAAAGTTGGAAAGAACTCAAATACATGGAGGCTAAAGAGCATCCTACTAAAGAATGAATGGGCCAACCAGGAAATTAAAGAAGAATTAAAAAAAATTCATGGAAACCAATGAAAATGAAAACACAACTGTTCAAAATCTTTGGGATGCAGCAAAGGCAGTCCTGAGAGGAAAGTATATAGCAATACAAGCCTTTCTGAAGAAACAAGAAAGGTCTCAAATACACAACCTAACCCTACACCTAAAGGAGCTAGAGAAAAAACAGCAAATAAAGCCTAAACCCAGCAGGAGAGGAGAAATAATAAAGATCAGAGCAGAAATCAATGAACTAGAAACCAAAAGAACAGTACAACAGATCAACGAAACTAGGAGTTGGTTCTTTGAAAGAATTAACCAGATTGATAAACCCCTGGCCAGACTCATCAAAAAGAAAAGAGAAAGGACCCAAATCAACAAATCATGAATGAAAGAGGAGAGATCACAACCAACACCAAAGAAATACAAATAATTCTAAGAACATATTATGAGCAACTCTATGCCAGCAAATTAGATAACCTGGAAGAAATGGATGCATTCCTAGAGATGTATCAACTACCAAAATTGAACCAGGAAGAAATAGAAAACCTGAACAGGCATATAACCACTAAGGAAAGTGAAGCAGTCATCAAAAATCTCCCAACAAACAAAAGCCAAGGGCCAGATGGCTTCCCAGGGGAATGCTACCAAACATTTCAAGAAGAATTAATACCTATTCTCCTGAAACTGTTCCAAAAAATAGAAATGGAAAGAAAACTTCCAAACTCATTTTATGAGGCCAGCATTACCTTGATCCCAAAACCAGACAAACACCCCATCAAAAAGGAGAATTACAAACCAATTTCCTTGATGAACATGGATGCAAAAATTCTCACCAAAATACTAGCCAATAGGATCCAACAGTACATTAAAAGGATTATTCACCATGACCAAGTGGGATTTATCCCTGGGCTGCAAGGTTGGTTCAACATCTGCAAATCAATCAATGTGATACAATATATTAACAAAAGAAAGAACAAGAATCCTATGATCCTCTCAATAGATGCAGAAAAAGCATTTGACAAAGTACAGCATCCTTTCTTGATCAAAACTCTTCAGAGTATAGGGATAGAGTGTACATACCTCAACATCATAAAGGCCATCTATGAAAAACCTACAGCGAATATCATTCTCAATGGGGAAAAGCTGAGAGCTTTCCCCCTAAGGTCAGGAACGCGGCAGGGATGTCCACTCTCACCACTGCTATTCAACATAGTATTAGAAGTCCTAGCCACAGCAATCAGACAACAAAAAGAAATCAAAGGCATCCAAATCGGCAAAGAGGAAATCAAACTCTCACTCTTTGCAGATGATATGATACTGTATGTGGAAAACCCAAAAGACTCAATCCCAAAACTGCTAGAACTCATAAAGGAATTCAGTAAAGTGGCAGGATATAAAATCAATGCACAGAAATCAGTGGCATTCCTATACACCAACAACAAGACAGAAGAGAGACAAATTAAGGAGTCGATCCCATTTACAATTGCACTCAAAACCATAAGATACCTAGGAATAAATCTAACCAAAGAGGCAAAGGATCTGTACTCAGAAAACTATAAAATACTCATGAAAGAAATTGAGGAAGACACAAAGAAATGGAAAAACGTTCCATGCTCATGGATTGGAAGAACAAACATTGTGAAGATGTCAATGCTACCTAGAGCAATCTACACATTCAGTGCAATCCCCATCAAAATACCATCCACTTTTTTCAAAGATATGGAACAAATAATCCTAAAATTTGTATGGAACCAGAAGAGACCCCGAATAGCCAGAGGAATCTTGAAAAAAAAAGCAAAGCTGGCGGCCTCACAATTCCGGACTTCCAGCTCTATTACAAAGCTGTCATCATCAAGACGGTATGGTACTGGCACAAAAACAGACACATAGATCAATGGAACAGAATAGAGAGCCCAGAAATGGACCCTCAACTCTATGGTCAACTAATCTTCGACAAAGCAGGAAAGAATGTCCAATGGAAAAAAGACTGTTTCTTCAACAAATAGTGTTGGGAAAATTGGACAGCCACATGCAGAAGAATGAAATTGGACCATTTCCTTACACCACACACAAAAATAGACTCCAAATGGTTGAAAGACCTAAATGTGAGACAGGAGTCCATCCAAATCCTAAAGGAGAACACAGGCAGCAACCTCTTCGACCTCACCCACAGCAACTTCTTCCTAGAAACATCGCCAAAGGCAAGGGAAGGAAGGGCAAAAATGAACTATTGGGATTTGATCAAGATAAAAAGCTTTTGCACAGCAAAAGAAACAGTCCACAAAACCAAAAGACAACCGACAGAATGGGAGAAAATATTTGCAAATGACATATCAGATAAAGGGCTAGTATCCAAAATCTATAAAGAACTTATCAAACTTAACACCCAAAGAACAAATAATCCAATCAAGAAATGGGCAGAAGACATGAACAGACATTTTTCCAAAGAAGACATCCCAATGGCCAACAGACACATGAAAAAGTGCTCAACCTCACTCAGCATCAGGGAAATCCAAATCAAAACCTCAACGAGATACCACCTCACACCAGTCAGAATGCCTAAAATTAACAAGTCAGGAAACGACAGATGTTGGCGGGGATGCGGAGAAAGGGGAACCCTCCTACACTGTTGGTGGGAATGCAAGCTGGTGCAACCACTCTGGAAAACAGTATGAAGGTTCCTCAAAAAGTTGAAAATAGAGCTACCATACGATCCAGCAATTGCACTACTGGGTATTTACCCCAAAGATACAAATGTAGGGATCCGAAGGGGTACGTGCACCCCAATGTTTATAGCAGCAATGTCCACAATAGCCAAACTGTGGAAAGAGCCAAGATGTCCATCGACAGATGAATGGATAAAGAAGAGGTGGTATATATACACACAGTGGAATATTATGCAGCCATCAAAAGGAATGAGATCTTGCCATTTGCAACGACGTGGATGGAACTGGAGGGTGTTATGCTGAGTGAAGTAAGTCAATCAGAGAAAGATATGTATCATATGACCTCACTGATATGAGGAATTCTTAATCTCAGGAAACAAACTGAGGGTTGCTGGGGTGGTGGGGGAGAGGGATGGGGTGGCTGGGTGATAGACATTGGGGAGGGTATGTGCTATGGTGAGCCCTGTGAATTGTGCAAGACTGTTGAATCACAGATCTGAACCTCTGAAACGAATAATGTAATATATGTTAAGAAAAAAAAAAGAAGAAGAAGATAGCAGGAGGGGAAGAATGAAGGGGAGTAAATCGGAGGGGGAAACGAACCATGAGAGACGATGGACTCTGAAAAACAAACTGAGGGTTCTAGAGGGGAGGGGGGTGGGGGGATGGGTTAACCTGGTGATGGGTATTAAAGAGGGCACCTTCTGCATGGAGCACTGGGTGTTATGCACAAACAGTGAATCATGGAACACTACATCAAAAACTAATGATGTAATGTATGGTGATTAACATAACAATAAAAATTTAAAGAAGAAAAAAAAAAAAGAATTAGACACAGCCACTGCTCCAAAGGAAGAAGCATGGTCATTGTCAATTCCTATTGGAGGGCGTGGGTGCCATATGTTCATTAAGCACTAGCAGACACATACCTGGAAGGAAGGACAATTTTAGTAAAAACTTTCATATTCTCTCCTTTAAGGAAATATGCACATGATCTCATTTGCCAGTTTTCTTTCTTGGCACCTCAGAAAGCAATACACTGCAGCTAGAGGCCCTTCTTTTCCAAGGGAGCATTAATAATGGGATAGCACAGGGCTGCTTCTGATCGACAGTATTCATTACAGCTGCAGCTCTGTCAATGTGCAAACTGTAGGGTTTTATTTCTTCTTCTTCTGGTCACATTGAGAGGACCAGATCGCTTACTATCTTGCATCTTTCATCAGGCATTTTTTTATTTGCAGTTATAAGGCAAAGTATATAAATGGTTATGTAATGGGGGTTCAGGCAGCTTGCAAAACTTGGAGAGGGAACAAAGAAACAAGGTTGCAGAGTGGCCATTTAAAGCAGAATTACAGCAACAAGGGGACCATTGGCCAAGACAGCAAGAACACGACAGCCTGGGTGGAATGACCATTAAAGGGTAATCATTTCTCAGTTCTCGAGCCAGATCCAGGCAACATGAGCTGATCCCTTCTCCCCACATAATCCCAGCTCAGTGTGTACTTCCAGCAATTTCTAAGGCAACTGCCATGGTGACAGCCAAAAATAATAGGGGAGCATCCACTTGCCTGCCATCTCAGCTTTTGTGATATCTCTATGATCCTCACAAACCTCGTTTCGGAGATACTAGGTTTGTCTTCATTACTGCTTCCTCCATAGACACAGCCATGGAGCAGAACATAAAGCAAATACTTGCCCCCAAGGACCTGTCAGGGTGTTTCAGAGACAAGAAAAGGTTAAGCCGTATCTGTTTAGTTTTTTTGTTGTTGTTTTGTTTGCAGCTCTCAGAATGCTGAAAATAAAGGAATGTTGTGCCATAGCTACAAAATCAGAACACATTATAAATGCTTACATTTCACAAATTGTCATCCAATAAAGGGACACAGTTTTATATCATTTGATGAATGTCTTCCTTCAGTCTTGTCAGAGTGTCTCAAGGACTGCATGTAGAAACCTGTAGCAATGACCTCAGACTCTACCCTTGAAACCTTGATGAATGTGAGACCCTCCTGACCCCATCTGGACATCTGTTCGGCCACATCTGGAAGAGGCTCTCTGGAGTCTGCACTGTTAACTCCCTTGAGACATGTGGCAATCTCCCTAGTCAGATGTCTTCACTTCTTTTTTGCGTGGATCCATGCCCCAGAGGAGGTACTCAGTGAAACTAAAGAGGTGGAGTGTCTCTGCATCTCCTGGGGACAAACCAGGCTCCGGACATTCAAGGGGAAAGACAGGAGTTGCTGTTGCTACATGGAGCTGCATTCCAATGACACTGGATCTCACTTGATGTGACTCCTCACTTCCCCCAGTTATGGAGATCATTGTATTTCCCACATTTCCAAGAGGAGTCAGGGGAAGGCAGGCTGCAAGGCTGTTTTGTATAAGAGATGCATTTAGATTAGGGTCCTGACTCCCCTGTGCAGTGGGGGTGAGCAGAGAGGTTAATGAGACCAGAGCGTGGGCTTTGGAAGGAGCACCAGGGAGAAGGGAAGCCACATAGCCAGGAAGGCACAGGGCACTGGCACACAGCACTGTGAGATGCTCCTCAGAGCACTCGGACACACCACGTGGCTGACACCTGCATCGATGCCTGTGGGAATCTGCATTTAGCAGAGTGGTGGTCCTTGGGCATGGATGCTCCACAACAGAGCAAAGCCTATGCAAAGGTGTGGGGCTCTCAGCTATCCAAAGGAAAGGTTTTAACCATTTGGGGGTTCAGAGCAAGTTTATCCAGATCTCTGCAGGGCAGAGGGCATTAGCCAATGTCTAGATTCTCTGAATCACACATTTCCTGGAGAAAAACTCTCACCTGCCCTCTTCCTTTTCTAACATGTGTTCCCTTTCTCACCATCTTCTCTGCTTTCTATTCTTGGGTCCCTCTTCCTACCAACTACTCTTAAATCCAGTGAATCCAAGACTGGTAATTAGTGGGTCCCTTGGTCATCTCAGTAAGAGAGTCCAGCCAATCTCCATTTTCCTAGAGGTCTGCACAGCGCTGGCCGCAAGGTATGGCAACCAGAGGACCAACAAGGCTGTTACAGCATGGAGGACCATTGGTTATTATCACCCCCATTGCCCTTTCCTATGTCCACCCACTGGCTTAAGGAAGCAGAACCTCCCCAAATGGATATATTCAACCCAACACCTATACTCACCTTTCCTCGATGTTGGGGTAGAGATGGGGGAACTTGTCCCACAGAAAGAACCATGATCCCCAGTCATCCCATTAGCAAATGTTGATTGAGCTTCTGCTATGTACTAAGCATCAAGCAGGCACACAGTAAAAGTTTCTTGAATTAGTAAATGACTGAATGAAACACCATCCCCTCCTGAAGAGTTAAGGAATGTAAAAGTCTTTTGTAAATATTATTCTATTTATTCCTCTTTGATTTCAATTGATCTTTACAGCAAATCTTTAAAAGAAGCATTATTACAAACAAAAGAACAAACCAAGCTTAGAGTATTTAAATTTTTTTCTATTGTGCAACAGATAGTTTAACTAGGGTTCAGACCATTACTTTCTTCTTTAAGGCAGAGCCTGGCACAATGCTTGGCACAGAGTAAATATCAATTAATGTTGGTCAAATCAATTGCATAGAACTGATTTCACCATGTGCCTTTGCCAAATCAAATATCTGCTCAAAAGCAAACTATCTTATCAGATAACTCAAGGACCAACTTCTACTCTGAAAAGTAAAAAGAGTATATTTTTTTCACAAAGGATTTCTAGAACTTTGGCAGTAGGGAAAAGCCTAGCACATCCAGATCTCTTGTAGGAATGGTTGCTTGTTTCCAATTCTAATATGATGAGATGACCCCATTTCATGCATCAAGGAATTCAAAAAAGTAGAGTTTCACATCTGAGAATCTTAGACTTTCAACAGTGGTGCTAAAAGTCATTACACTTAAGAAGGATGTTGAAGCAATAGTGGAAAAAAAATTAAGGATATACAAAATGAAGGGTCATACAAACAAAGGTTCTAGATTCCTGGTAAGGAAAGTCTGGCTTACTGTCCCCATGTCCCTTCTGTTCTGAATCAAAGCCTTTGCCGACACCACTTAATGCTCCAGCAAAATCTTAGTACCATGCTTCCTACCACAAACTGTCCCTCTCAACCATATAGCAAAGGATTTTCTGGAAAGGCCACCATTCACCCAAATATCCATACTCTTCTTCCCCAGCATCCTACTAACTCTGGAGGGGAAGACAACATTGGGCCTTTTCTGTTCTGTCCCCATAATAGAGAGACTCTGCTCTTCTTAAGTACTTGGCAAATCCCTCTAGATGGCCAAGTGTTTTTATCCATCCATGAGCTGAGCAAAGGGCTATGCCATAACTTCTTCCAAGGAATCCCTCTGGTCCAGACTTCTCCCCAGGTAAAACCCTTGGGCTCTTATACCACCTGACATGTTTTGGGAATGAGGAGCAACAGCATTATTTCAGTTATCTGTTCCACATCAACTGGCATACAATAATCATCAAACTGTATAATGCTTACAGATTCTATGGGCCTGGAATCTGAAAAGGGCAAAACTCCTCTCAGTTCCATGATATTTGGGCTTTCAGCTTGGATGACTCCACTAGCCAGAGGAGTCTAGAACAGGTAGGACCAGAACTGTCAGAACAGGAGGAATCCCCTCCATGATGGCTTTTTCAATCACATGTCTGGAACCCCGGCTGAGGTGGTGGAAGGACCAGAGCACCTACATGTGCCCTTGCCACCATGGCCAGACATCTCAGGGCAGTTAGAAGTTTTACATGGAAGCTGAGGGCCCCAAGAGCAAATGTTCCCAGCAGCACAAGGAGGAAATTGCATGGATGCTTATGATCTGGTCTCTGAAGCCATCATTTCTGCTATACTCTATTTGTCAAAGTTGTCATAAGCCCACCCCAATTCAGAGGTGGGGACAAAGATATCACCTCTTGATGGGGGGAATTACAAAGATATGCAGCCATATTTTTAAATCACCACCATATTTTTAAATCAGCAAGTCCTTGCTCCAGCCAAGGACTTGGTCCCAGTCCTTGCCTCCTCCTAAGATCCCCAAGAGTTTCATTGCATCACAGGATCAGGCTCAATATCATCTTCTAAGTCAGGGTCATGTGCAAATGAGGCTCTTCAAGTTCAGTGCCTTGGCTACGGTTTCTCTTGATCTGAAATCCTGTCAACTGTTTATCTGCACCCCTGCCCCCAACACACACATAATGGTGGAACAGGTGTGAGTTCATAAATCCAGACACTCCTGTTCCAAGAGGGGCACACAACAGTCACTGGTCCATGGCAATTCTGCAATCCATCTGAGCATGTGTTGTTGGTTCCCTTTCTAGGGCTCAGTTCTGCTCTTGGGAAGTGATTTTCCCAAGCTCTTGGCTTCCTCTGAGTCATCTTTCTCATCTATTAAAGCCACCCTTGTCTACAGTTGAGTAGTTTCTCACCTGTCTCCTGCCCATATAAATTTGGAGGGGGGAGTCCATAGACCTCTTTTCATTTTGTATTTTCTCTTTTCCTTTCAGTCAAATATAGTGTCATTCCTTTAAAAATTTGGTGGGTCTCTTATGATCAATTTAAAGTCTACTCCATTAGACAGAAGATACATCCACATGTCTCCAAGATAAACATTTTATTTCCTGGGCTTCCTATGAGGCCACTCTGAGACAGAACCACTAAGATTCTTAGAGTCTATGAAGTACATCCTTAAGATTCTTAGAAGATTTTTGTCTATTTAAAAGTATCTATGAGGCATCATCTTAAACCATTCTGAAGTCTTTCCCAAAAAGGGAGGGCTTTACAGTCACATTCTTAACTTCATCTTCACCCTGAGACCACATTTTCCTGACCATGCCCTGGATTTAATTTTTCCCCTGGGGTTCTTTTTTATCTTGAGAACATTTTTCTGGGTGGAAAGACTGTCCAGGGGCTTTTATGTTTGCTCCAAATTCCATTCAAAAACTAAACAGTTATTCTTTAATTCATCTGTCTCCACCCACATTTGATCGGAGGCATAACAAGAAAGCCAAGTGACCATTCCAACACTCTGCCTGGAATTCTCCCTAGTTGTATCATTGAGCTCATTAAGTACTTTCTTGTTTCGACATTACCACATGTGATAGTGTTGACCAACTTTTGACCATTACAAAACAAGACTCCCTTTTCTTTCAGCTTTCAATAACATTGTCCTCATTTCCCTACCAGCTCTTACCACAGCCTCCTCGAGGTCTGTCAAGCTTCTGCTAATCATCCCCTCAAGGCCCTTCCAGTGTTCACCCACCATTGAGTCCCAAAACCAATACTGCTTGTTTTAAGTTTTTGTTACAGTGGCACCTCACTTTCAGACTAGAACATTTTATTATAATTATTTAATTATTTTTGTGTAACAAACTACCCCCAAATTTAGTGGTTTATTTAGTGTATTTAGTTTAATACAACACTACTTTTTTTTTATGCTTGGGATGCTCTGGATCAGAAATTAGGAAATGGCTCTGCAGGGTTGACCCTTCTCTGGTCCACAGTGTCTGAGTATTGGCTGAGATGACTCTTAAGACAAGGTAAGACCCAACAGCTGGAAGTTAGAACAGCTGGGTTTGGAGGATTCATTCCAAAAGAGCTTCTTCACTCCTGTGACTGGAGCTTGGGCTGGAAATGGTGGAAGGAAGGCAGGCTTGGCTAGGACTGTATTAGAAAAGCTAGATGTGGCCTCTCTAGCATGACAACCTCCGGATTGGACTTAGTAGTAGTAACCCACAACCCCAAGAACAAGTATTCTCAGCAGCTTAAAGCTTTTCATGACATAGTACTGGAAGCCACATAGCTACACATCCAGTGTATGCTATTGTCAAAGCAGGCACAAGGATGCTCAGATTGAAGAAAAAGGGACACAGACTCCATCTCTCAATGAAAGAAGTGTCGAAGAACTTATGGCCATATTTTATAACTTCCAACAGCATTTATTGCCAAATATGTAGTCAGCAATAAAGATGAAAAAGTTGGAATGAAGAGGCTAAATAGTTTATAACTGAAAAGTTCATTATTGTCCATCTGAAGAAATATGGGACCAAATCCAAAGAATCTAAAGGGTTGAAATAAATCTTCATCTCACAGAGACAGAAGTGAAAAAGAAAGCTTAAGAGGGATAAAAAAAAAAAAACACACACAAAAGAAAGATTTTCAAAAAAAAATTAGGACTACTTCTTATCAAAAGATGACCTACCAAAAGAGAGAGGGTGAGGAGGATTATGGAGAAGGGATGGGGAGGAAAATCATGCAAGTATTCATATGCCATGAGTCTACATCATTTCTTTTTTAGAAGAGTAATATCTTTCTGTCCTTGGAATTTTTTTTCAAAATTTTATTTAAATGCTAGTTAGTTAACATATAGTGTAATATTGGTTTCAGGAGTGGAAGAGCATACATCTTTAAAGAGGAAAAAAAATCATACAAAAGAGTCTGCTTGAGGTTTCTGTTTGGTTGGTTTTTGTTTTATTTTGTGGTTCAACGCAAAGAAGATTTCATCCTATAATACTAGAGGAACAAGCAAGAAAATATTTGCTAAGTTGAGAACTTGGAAGAAACTCTCTATCAGGAAGAGTGATGGAGAGAGGTTGGGGCACCTTATGAGGTCAGGCAGGGTGACTCCTCACTAGGAGTTGGGCAACCTGAGTCCTAATCTTGTCTACATCCTGGTATGGACGAGGACACTGGAGCCTTGGGTGATCCCAGGAATCAGAGTTTCTCAAACTAAGAGCCCATGGAACATCAATATTCCATGAGTACATAGAGGCATACCACTACTAAAATCAAACAAAGACTTCCTGGTCACCTAACATTTAGTTAATGTATGATATTTTCCCAATTTAAAAGCTTTATCCCATAAATTTCTCGTAAGCCATGGGAATATTTTTACTACTTTACTCTGAGATATCTGATTTATTAAACTCAATATATTACAAATAATATATTTCATGATGTCCCAAAAAAGCACCATGAATTCCAGATACTTCATTGCTGGACCAAGCTTAAGAATGAAAAAATGTTCAACGTCATTAGCCATCAGGGAAATTCAAATCAAAACCACATTGAGGTACCATCTTACACCAGTTAAAATGGCAAAAATTAACAAGGCAGGAAACAATAAATGTTGGAGAGGATGTGGAGAAAGGGGAACCCTCTTAACCCTTGGGAATGCAAGTTGGTACAGCCACTTTGGAAAACAATGTGGAGGTTCCTCAGAGAGTTAAAAATAGAGCTACCCTATGACCCAGCAATTGCATTACTGGGTATTTACCCCAAAGATACAGATGTAGTGAAAAGAAGGGCCATATGCACCCCAGTGTTCATAGCAGCAATGTCCGCAATAGCCAAACTCTGGAAAGAGCCAAGATGCCCTTCAACAGACAAATGGATAAAGATGTGGTCTATACATCAAAAACTAATGATGTAATGTATGGTGATTAACATAACAATAAAAAAATTTTTTAAAAAAGATGTGGTCTATATATACAATGGAATATTACTCAGCCATCAGAAAGGATGAATACCCAACATTTGCATCAACATGGATGGAACTGGAGGAGATTATGCTAAGTGAAATAAGTCAAGCAGAGAAAGTCAATTACCATATGGTTTCACTTATTTGTGGAACATAAGGAATAGCAGGGAGGACATTAGGAGAAGGAAGGGGAAAATGAAGGGGGGGGAATCAGAGGGGGAGACGAACCATGAGAGACTATGGACTCCGAGGAAAAAACTGAGGGTTCTAGAGAGGGTGAGTGGGATGGGTGAGCCCGGTGATGGGTATTCAGGAGGGCACATATTGCATGGAGCACTGGGTGTTACACACAAACAATGAATCATGGAACACGACATCAAAAACTAATGATGTAATGTATGGTGACTAACACAACATAATAAAAAATTATAACAACAAAAAAAAGAATGATCTCAAAACTGATATGGTAGATTTGAGAGTAAGACATATTCTCATTCTCTTATTATTCAAGAACTGTGACCTGGCACAGTATCTCACAAATTGGCACTAGCAATAGAATAAGAGATGCAAAAGATACTCTAGGTGAAGGCAAGAGATTGGCCTCAATGACCTCTCAGGGAGGATTTTAGGTATCTGTTTTGGATAAAGTTATCTATTCAGTACTTCTATCAGCTCCCATTATCCCATTTCTCAGAATCATATATATATAAAATCTCCATTTGGGCTGCTATAGTAAAAATGCCATAGACTAGGTGGCTTAAAAATATTTCTTTCTTACAGTTCTGAGGGCTGAGAAGTCCATGATCAAGGTTCTGGCAGACTTGGTCTGGTGAGCACCTATTTCCTGGTTCATAGACGGCTGTGTTCTCGAGTTGCCCTCCCATAGCAGAATAGGCAAAAGAACTCTCTGGGGTCTCTATTTTAAGGGCACTAATCCCATTCATGAGAGTTTCATCCTCATGACCTAATCACCTCTCAAAAGCGCCACCTTCTAAAACCATCACATATGAATTTTGGAGAGAGCCCCAAATATTCAGTCCATGACATATACAGGTAATTGCTAATTTTGTACTTTGAACCAAAATGCTAATAATTTTCCTATCAGCTGACACACAGAATATTGGGAGACAATTCTCGCTGGGTCTGTGGGTCTCTCACATTTCTAAAGGTCTTGTGAATCTGGCCCTCTTCATGTGGCACTGTGGGAACTAGAATTCAGGAAACTGGTGTAAATGCTAATACTTAGACCACTGTCATTGCCATGAGTTATAAACTATTCTTTGTTTCTGATCCAGAAGTCTCCTATCTTCTGCCAGCTTCCATGAAACTATAGCAGGCTTACTTGTTATCAGGCAAATAGAGTGAAATTTCAGAGCCTTCACAGTCCTTAACACAGAAGGCTCAGTGACCAGAGCTTGCTGCCAAGGAAAAATTCTTTTCTGAATCTTCAGGGCAAAAGTGTCTACTTTCTTATAGATGTTCTTTATATTTCTGTTTAGAGTCTTAGCTCTTCAAAGGTACTGAGGAATTCTTCTATCTCAACAAAGATAGGAGGCATATGCCAAGTGATGTTCACTGAAGCATTGTTTATAAATTTAAAAATCTAGAAACAGGTGAACATCCCAAGAATAGGATATTGGTAAAATTGTGGTCCAGCCATACAACAAAGGCTATACCTCAAACAATATCTGTATCCATAGATGTGTGTCTGTTTACATGGTGCAACATTCACAGTATGTCATCTGGTAAAAAGTACCTTATGAAGTAGAAGTGCTCCCATTTTAGTACCGGGAAGCATATCTTTATACAATAAAAGAATTCCAGAATGATGTATACTAAGAAATTAATGGAAAATATTCTGGATGGGGAAATTTCAGAGCTTTTTATCTCCCTTTTGACTTACCCATATTTTCTCATTTTTTGCAATGAACATGTATTTCTTGTTGTTCAGAGATGGAAAAAAATAACCTGATCAATAGCTCTCTTCCCTCAACACCTTTTTGAAAATGATTTGGCACGTACTGCACGGAGCACTGGGTGTTCTATGAAAACAATGAATCGTGGAACACTACATTAAAAACTAATGATGAACTGTATGGTGACTAATATAACATAATAAAATTAAATTAAATTCAAAAAAATAAAGTCCAGAGGGAATGGTGCTAGCACCAACACAAGCAGCAATGGCAGGGAGACCACTGGCGATACACATTTCGAGGCCAGGCTCTCGTTGGGCAGGGGGGCGGGGATACTCTGCAGTCTGGGCAGAAGCACAAAGCTCTCCAGACAGAGTCTGCTGGGTCTTTTCTGATTTTTGACTGCATGAGCTCTAACCAGTCAGGCTGCTTTAGTGAAAAGACCCATGTGTCATCTTTCTCTGGCTTTATTGCTATAGCACTTCAAGATTGCCAGAATTTTAATAGGCTTAAGGAGCTGATCGATAGATATATCATGCAATAGCCCCATTCCCCACCCTCTCTATCTTCAGCAAAATAGCTGTACTTATCATGAGTCCAAAGCCAGCTATCTGCTAGCTGATTTCTCCTGTACATGAAGATTGTTGTATGTTGCTGTCTGACCCAAAATATGAAACTCATTTCTATTCTGGTCAAGAGTCTCTAAATTGCCTCTCTAATATGATTGATTCCTGGCTGACTCAAAGATCTGGGTCTCCCAAATTAGCAGTATGTAGGATCCTTGGTAGTACGGTTTCTGACCCTGAAGTATAAGATATACTAAATTTTGAGTCTTAACAACATGGGGTTAAATTCTGATGCTGTTATTTATTAGCTGTTGGGCTTGGGGAAACCAGTGAACTACTTGACTTCCTCCTCTGTGAAATGGTGGTTACAACACTGCCTACTACTTCACAGGTAATGGGGTACTATGAACTCAGTGGCCCAAAGACCAAGAAAATCCTAAATGTACACTTAGGGACATGTCAAACCTTTATAAGACCTAAGTACCTTCGCTTCTAAAGGACACATCCCAACAAGCCATCAAACCTATTAAATCATAGATATATCCTGTAATAAACATAAATATACATGTGAATATAAATAAGTATTCACCATAAAAATATCTTGAAGATTTTTGCAATTTTGCCTTTGAAATCCAGTTATAAGTCATTTGTCATTGACTATGGCTTCTTAATCATCGTGTATATTCAGAAGAAAAAAAACTCTAGCCTACAAATCATTCTCAAGTGTGGTGAAATTTTTATAAATACTTAACTTAATAATGGATCTAGTTGGCATGTTATTTTTGGTAGACAACTTTGATTTTTGTAGTTGCCTATTCTTATTATAGAGCCAACATACTTTTTTCCAAACTCAAACATTTGTCAGCCCCAGAAAAGCTTCTAGGCCCCAGACAGTGAGTCTAGGATGCCCAAGAGATAAATGACTATGTGTCCCCAAGAGCACCCCCAGAGCTATGGTAGAGCAGTGGTCCACCAGGGATCCTGATTCCAATGCATATTCTCAGGCCCTGCCCAACACCAGTGAACTAAAATTTCTGAAATCTACGTTTTTAATAAGCTCTCCAGGGGATTCTTTGCATACCAACATTTGGGAACCAACAGTCTGAAGCCATGTAGAGGGAGGTAAGACCAGCCAAAAGAAGGTGGGAATCTTGGCTGCCAAGAGAGCCCCACTTTAACAACCTCTCTGTGGGCACTCAGCAGGGCAGAGCAACCTGCCCGGGAAGGAAAAAGAGGCAGCAGCAGCAGCACCAGCACCTTGATGGAAACCGAATTCCATTTTTATAGAAATGGCATAAGCGAAGTGTATGCTGCGTTCAGCCCCCAGATGTTGAGTCAAGTTCCTTTTTTTCAACTGGGAATGAATAATTTATAATCCCATTGTGTTAAATCCAAAATAATAAGCCTGTCTGTTGAAGCAGTGCCGAAGTCCGCACTTTGAGGACACACTCATAAATCCTTAAGCACTTTTCTAACTAGTTGAGAAAAAAAATGCATGAAGTGGCTTTTGAAAACCACCAAGCTGGGGTTCTGCAAATGTGGCATCCGGAGGAGCATGCCTGCAACAGAATTGCCTGGCTCTTGTTAAATACACATTCTTGGATGCCCCCCCCACTCCAGACTTTGCAAACCAAAATGTTAGCATGTGAGGCCCAAAAGACTTCATTTTTAACAAGGGCCCCAACTCTCTGCTTCCAGACTGGCTGACAGCTTTGCCTTCTGGTCCCAGATTTGAGCTGATCCCTGAGGGCCCATTTCCACCTTGACTTAATTCTGTTTTCTGGGTAGAGCTGAGGCCTCCACCAAGAGGTCAAACCTATTCCCAGGGTTGCAAGTATAACTCTTCCCTTCCCAGAAAACATTAAATGTGTAAAAACAGCCAGCTCATCTCCAAGAGACCAGAAAAATGCCCAGCTATCCTCTGGAGAATCCCTCTCCATCCCCATGAGCCACTGCCCAGCCTTTCCAAAGGTAGAGGCACCTGACGGACAGCCTGATGCATGGTGAGTCCGCCTGGGAGGTGGGGAGGCTGAAGCGGGGCAAGGGATGCACCAGCCCCCAGCCTTCTCCTTTCTGACCCATCTATTTGGCTTGGACAGCCTAAGTTTTGGTCCCCAATTGAGTCAACTTCACCTCATTTGTCTGGATCACCTTGCCACAAGTGAGGCAATTTGCACCTCATCAGTGTGACTGGCCACAAGACTACTCTGCGGGCTTGTGCCTTCTCAAGACGGGGCTAAATGGACCCAGACAAGTGATTTATTTGTAAAGAGTAGCTGTTGCACTCTCAGGTTTGGTGCCATGGGAGCAAAAAGCAATTGGTTCTTGCAGAAAGAGTGTTTTACTGCACATTCTAGAAGACATTCTTTGGGCCACTTAGCTTTGCCTTCACTCTTCAGGGCTTCACTTTTTGGTACAGGGATGCAGATGCGGGTGGGGAAGGTCTAGAGAGAGAACAGAGAAGAGCCAGTATGACACTGTGTTATTAGCAACAAGAACAAAGTCTCACCATATGAGTCATTTCTTTTAAGAATTTCCTCCTAAAGAGGAAGGGAATCAAAGAGCTCTTTAAAATGGAGCTACTTCCCCACAAGCCCATCTGCCAAGTACAGAAAACTGACCACTCACCCTGCAGCCAGGAAAGCTACAAGTGAGACTGGGTTAACTAGTCTTTTTTTTTTTTTTCTTAAGATTTTATTTATTTACTTAAGAGAGAGAGGGAAAGCAAGGGAATCTTAAGCAGACTCTGTGGCCAGCGCAGAACCCCACACAGCCCCATCTCACAACCCGGAGATCACAACCTGGGCCGAAACCAAGATGGGGACACCCAACCAACTGAGCCACCCAGGGGCCCAACTAGTCTTTTGATAGAAACATGGACACAGAGAAATATTCCTCTATTATTAAAAACTAGTGCAAGCAGAGTGGCAAAGAGTAGGCCCCAGTAGCCTGAGGCTAGCAGGAGGGTGCAGGTCCTGCCCGGGAAGGGGGGCAGCTCCTTCCAGGCCCGTGGACTGTTGGCATACAGGAACATGGACTGGGCTTCCCCGGATCTTCCCAATTTGCAGAAGATGCTAACTATTCAGATTTTCAAGTGACTTCTCCCAATTCTTAATTACCAGCTCTATTATCTTTTTTAAACACTGTACATAAAATAAGTGTGTCAGCTGCAGCCTGTGCCCTAAAGACTCAGGGCTGAAATAGTAGACCCCAAGTTCTCTGCAGACCTCAGGGGTTGAAGGAACAAGGGGCTGTCACTGTCCAACTCCTTCAGGAGCCATTCTTGGACTGAGGGCTCTGTCCTGTCTGAGGCACCAAGGCCAGTGTGGGTTCTGAGCCACTTGAGGACATGGGCAATTAGTGCTCAAGCAGATAATGCAGGCAAAATGCCCTGCCTCCTGCAGCTGATCCCAGAAGTGGGGACCCGCTGAGCCCCTTTCACCTCTGGCCAGGTCAGCTGTAATTACCCAGGACAATGTGCACTGTGTCTGTCTTCCTTCTGCCTTGTCTCAGTGAAATCCTAATCACTTCTTAAGACCCAGCTCATATGTCACCTTCTCTGGGACATCTTGCCCGATGCTTCCCATTGAATCTAATCCTGCCACCCTCCCTCTTCTGTGTCCTACAACAGCCCACATAGATCCACCAACTAGAGAGCAAAGTGACCGATGCTACATCATGTTGGGAACCCCGTGAGGCTGGGGTCAGAGGTCCAGGTGGAGACCACAATTACTGAGCAGTTATCACAAACCTGGTGTTTTGTAGCCATTGTCTTACGGTGTTTTGTGTGCTCTGAGGTCGGTCAGCTTTCTACAGAGAAGGAAGGGGAGGCTCAGGGAGCTTAAGTAACTGGTCTGGGGTCACACAGCTGGGATGGGACAGCTGAACCTGAATCCAGGCCTGGCTCGTCCAGAGGCCATATTTTTCATGCTCCAGCTCAGTGCCAAAGTATTTGTATTTCAAGAAACAACAACAATAGCAAAGAAGTTCTGTTCTATTTCGGACTTGTTGAGAAAATGAAATGTAAAGTTCTGCAGAGGTTGAGTGTGCATATGCCCTACAATGAGACTCGAGACACACTAGCAGGGAATGGCCATCGTGATATGTTGTTAATGAGGGGAAGGAGGGTATAGAAGAGTGGGTATGGTGCGCTGCCCTCTGTGTAAGGATCTGTAGGTTTAAGCTTAGGTTCCCCCAAGAGCAGACCCCAAGACAAGGATTTGGGAAAAAGGAGTTTATTTGGAAAGAAGTTCCAGGGAGCCCCGGAAGAGGAGAGGGAAAAGGAGTCAAGGAAGGGAACAAAGCTAATGAAGGGTGTGTTCGTGAGCATGTTTCCAGTCTGGGCAGCTGAGCCCGGATCCGTGTGGGGACCTCTGGGAGGCATGTGAACCCATGTCAGCAGCCAGGTGAAAGCTTTGAGCTTTTCTATGAGAAGGAGAGGGGAAGGAGAAGATGGGGTTGGGGCAAGAGGGAGGAAAAGCAGGAAGGGGAAGCAGATGGGCCGAAGGGAGGAGGAGTGAGGAGGAAGCTCCCTGGCTACCTGGGCCCATGCACCCTCGAGACCATTCCAAGCCAAAGGCTAATTTTAGGAAATCTGCGGCTCAAGCTGGCTGAGGCTGCCCTCACTTTTGAAAGAGAACCTCACCCCCCACCCTTACCACCCCCTGCCCCTCCACCCCCGCAACCAGACACAAATGCTTGTATATTTCCCTTAAGGAAAGCTTGTGTCTACTTTTAATACCTTGCATGGTTAGCTGATCCATCTTTCATACCATCACCAGCTCTGGGATTTCTGGCTCCAAGACTCCAGGGGCCATCCATGGGGAGAGGTTCAAGTTTCCACGGCAAGTTAATGCCAAAGTCAAGGTCAAAAGGCACAAGAACCCAATACTACTGACAGCAGCAAAGCTTCATCCAAGCAGCTTAGATACTAGTATCAGTCCTGGCCTCCTTTCTTAGCTCTCCACAACAGCCCATTTAAAGAGCAACATCAAGCCGGTATAATGCGAAAGATAACTTTGCCTAAATTATGTTTGTACTTGTCTATTTTCAAGGAATACCTGTAATAACACAGTATTATAAGCCATTGCTCATCTGTTCTCCTGCATGGGCTTATCTCTTCTCTCTTACATGGCTAAACAGTAGAACCCTTTACAAATTGATCTCTTCCTCTTTCCTTTGCAATCTCTCAATTCTTATATGAATACGCGAATTCCCTGTATCTACTTTGGTTACTTTGATCCACCCTCTGGGGAATCCCAGGCAATATGGTTATGGTGTCACGGACAGGAACAATACTAGAAAGTAAAAACAAACCAGAGGATAAAGGAATCGTAGGGAGACTTCAGCACCCCCATAAAATATCTCCATGAGGGTTGGGGCCCTGTTTCATTCACCACTGCACACTGGTACCTAGAATAATGCCTGGCACATCATAGACCTTTACTCAATAATCTTCGTCAGCAACACACCCTGCCCCCAAATAAACTTGAAGTCCAAGTACAAAGAGTAAGCTTGCTCTGCAAACACAGGGTAGGAACAAGACCCCTGGCACCCAACACCCTTCTCACTTCCACTCAGACCACTCTCCCTCCTACTGAGTCGCATACACATGCCCACACCCATCCCAGACACCCTCCCAACCGCATTCACACACTCCACACTCCAGCTGGGCATCTAACATGAACAGAGCAAATGGAAATTTTTGAAATGTCTGGGCTCTTGGATTCCTTGAGCTAGACGTTTCCTCCTGGACCTATCTTTTCTTCCATCTTCCAAATCAAAAGATGCACACTCAGGAGCTAACCAGTCTTGCACCAACATAACCTAGAGCCTGACGTATAGCATTAGGTAAGATAAGGTATGATACCAAGTATTCACAGACCCCAAGGCTCACCATTTGCAGAAAACTCTAGACCTAAAACTCTTTTTTAAATAAAAATCATAGTTTAGACTAACAATTAAGTATTTGAGGTGACTGGACCATTGTGACCCTTGTCTTTCATGCCTTACAAAACTCTGAGACATTCCCTCCCCCAAGACTCTAGAGGCTGTATATGGGAAAGTGGCTTGCTCCAGTGCACACAGCAAGACAATGACAAAATCAAGACCAGAAAGCACTGACTAGAGAGGAAGCTAAATTGGTTTTTAATCTGTACCTTGCTTCTCCAGCAATCAGGCTGCCCACAGGGCTAACCTGGTCAGGAGAGGTAGAAGTTTGCTGCAGTTTTACTGAATACTCTACTGTGCTTTATCAGTGCTGTAAGTCTCCAGCGAGCAGGGGCCATCTTATTTGTTGTGGTAACCCCAGGATCCCACTCAGCGTCTGGCGTATAGTAGACACTCAATAAGCAGGCATGAATTGAGCAAAATCCACCTAAATCAAAAAAGGAAACCGGCTGAGGGCCTTCCAGGTACCAGACACCAAGTGGCATGATTTCTACGTTATTTCAGACAGCCTTTGTATCACCTCTAGGATAAATATCATTCCCCTTTCGCAGATGAGAAAATAGAGATTCAACAGAACTGACAAGTTGCAGAGGCAGAATGAGTGATCTGAGGGATCTGCCGTCACTCAGATCTGAGTGACGGCAAAAACACTTCTCCTCCAAATATTCACTGTCACTTTTAAATGTTCTGATCCTATGGAGCATTACATCCTACAAGGTGCTCCTGGCTCTAAAGGCATTTGGGGCACCATGTAATTTGGAACATTAGATAATTAGAAGTTGTGGTGGTTCATCAAAATGTGAGGGTACCTGGACCAAAGAGAGATAATGGAGAGAGTGTTTTTGCTGGCTCTAGTTTGGGTGATAGATGGGCAGTTCACCCAGCAGGACCAGGGGTGGGAGAGAGCTTTCACACACACTTGCATTTTGAATAAGGATTTGAGCACGATGCTGGACACCCCTCCACATGAATTATGGCTCAGGAGAGAAACACAACAAAGCAATTTGCCTCTGTAACGAATTCCTCTTGTCTGTAGCACTGAAAGAGCAATACGTTAGCAGCCAGTGAGTTGGATAATTGGAAATAAGGGCAACTCTCTGAGCAGGCTGAAGGAAGGCTGAGGAAGGCTGGTTTTTATCAACCTCAGAGCTATCTTTTATAATCAGTGTCTTTGCACAAAAAATAAAATAAATAAATACAGAGGAGAAATAAGCAAGCCTTCCTCATCCACCAATATGGGCAAATCTTTTTTTAAAAAAAATCCTATCTTGAAACCCCATTAAATAGCAGTGAAACTCAACTTCTTGGCTTTGGCAGGAATCTTGGAGGTAGGTTATTGAACTAACACTTCTTCAGACTGAGCAAAATTTTGCCAGAATCAATGTTCTTTCCAATAGAGACAGGCGACAAGGCAACAAGGCCAGTTTGTCTTCTGATTGCTAAGCAAGATTCAAGCTCCTCTTTGCTCTTGCAGTCAGTTGCTGACCAGAAATCCTGGCAGACTTGTGCACCCAGTGATTCAAAAGTTGGTACACACACACACACAAACACACATTCACACCTGCCAAACTCAGCCCCCTCCTCCACCCGCTATTCCACATTCTTATGTTATCAGCCAATGTGCACCCCAAGCCAAGCCAACATCCAACCCACCATTTAGTAAGCATCATGAAGCCTGACAATGAGGATTCATTTATCCTCATGGCAATTTCCCATCTCCCATCAAGTTGTTTCTGATTTCTGAGGGGACAGATTTGTAAGTGTAAAAGCCATGGGCAAAATTATAGGCTGGGGTCTTCCCTTGGGTAAATAATGAAGGAAAACTGGTCCTGGGGCAGGAGTGTTTTTCTAATTAGAGATTTTATGAGTAATATAACAATTCAGGCATATGTTTGGTCCTGCACATAATATACAGAGAAAGATGGAGAATATTCCATTCACCAAGATCTCTTTGGGGCCAACACTGCATTTACTCTGAAGACATTCTTTGTGAAACTGCTGGAGGTCAAGGTAAGACTCCCAGGGCAAGCCCAAGATGTGAGGTGATGAAGAAACTACTCTGCATAAGACAGGAGTGGGAAACTTGACTTTCTGGGAGAAATCCTGGAGAAGGGGAGAGGAGGAGAGAAGTTGATGCTGCTTGGCAACAAGGAAGGAGAAAGAAAAGGAAACCCCACGTGACAGTGTAACCATGGAGTAGGTTGGACACAGAGAATGTCTAATGGGGAATTTTCAACACTGCCTTGCCCATTATTCTTAATAAAATATCAATATTAGAACATGGCTCCCTGATCAGAAACCTTCAGTCACTTTCTGTTGCTTCCAGGATACAGTCTGAAAGCCTGAGCCTGCTATCCAAGGCCTTCCCACTCCAGGCTGCCTCCAAGTGTTCGCCAGCTCCAGAGCCAGGACCCCATCGCTGAGGACACTGTAGCTCCAGCCCCCGTCCAGATGCCCTCACCTTGGGCAACCCCTCAGCCTGCTCCAGTGTCAAGTGAGAGGGTGATGTCACCTGACTTCAGAAGGCCCCTTCTTCACCACACTCCCAGAGGATACGTGACTTCTCAGGGACCTCGACTCCCACCAGCCTCCACTCCTCTCTCTCTCCTTCCTTGTCATGAAATCACATGATCGCTCATCCAAATTACCTTTTCCTGCTTGCCCTCCCCCTCTCTGAGAACTACCATCCTTTGAATCCCAGCAGGTTCCCAGCAACTCGAAAACCCCCAATGACACCTTGCACAGGTGTCACAGCCTGCTGTGACCTGCTGGCTCTCGCTGTGTGGATTGACACGCTTATGCTCTGTTGCTGCTTTGTATCATCATTCAATGTCCCACTCACGCATCTGGATCCTTAACCTTCTGAACCCTTGAACAATTTAACCTTATTATTACTACTACTCTGGTATCACCAACACACTCGTGTAGAGTTCTGAGAGCTAAATAGAAACTAAATGAACAAATGAACAAAGTCAATTAATTGGCTTCTCTCTACCAAGCTCAGATGCTTTGGCTCAGATCCACAGGCTCCCTTTAACGTAGAACTTTCTCTTTTAACTTTCTGGAACTCCACCTGCTGGAGAAAAACTTGGTTGCTTTTTCGCAGAGCCTGTTTATCCCGTATCTGGGACAGCAAGGGGACTTGTATCGGCCCAGTGCATGTATTTCTATGGTACATGCAAAGTGAAGGAGCAGACATTCACTGACAAACTACTGAATAAATCGCTCATTAAAGGTAAATAATGGATTCCTGCAATAGCTGGAGTCTGACGCCTTGCCTATTTGAGGATCAGAGTAAACAGTGAGGGGGTGTCTTCCACCCCCTTCATTTGGGGAGGCTATGTGAGCTCCTTGGGAACAGAAGCCCTTGCCTTTCTAGCTCATTCACCACCATGTCCCTGGCACAGATGGGCACTTGATGTGTGGGGTGAAGGACTGAATTAATGAACGAACATGAGCACATTGAGAACCCTGGGGAATGTCCACAGCCTTCTCATTGACAGCCCCCATCAGATGGTGGCTTTCACGGGGCTTCTCTTGAGCAGCAGCTGGGGGATAGTAGATGAGCACGTGGGGATGTTCAACATCTGATTGTTCCTCTCCTCATTAGCAAAATGCTACTGCTGCTTCCCAGCTTGCCTTGCAGGAGCAGGAGAATACAAGGAAACCCCTCAGGCATGGTGCGTGCCAGGTTGTAGCCAATATGGGCTCTGAGCTCCCAATATCCAAATACATGAAAAACAATGCCTGGTGACCTTGCAACTTCCCTGCAGGGTCAAGTGGAGTCTCAGGAGACTTCCATATATGCGGATGAGATACGGCTTCCCTCACACCTGGAAAGGGATCTGAAGCACACAGCCCCTATAGGTATAAGAAGGTTATGCCCTGCCAGGCACTATTTCTGAATGGTCTACCCGAGGGTGGAGTTTGTTCACAGGAGACACTCACTCGTGCCTGTTCCTCCTCTGCCCTACAACACAATACCTATGGGATGGCTGGCCAGAGTGAGCAAAGTATAGACTTGGTTCAGGCCAAAACTAACTGATCCATACACAATCAAACCCAGGATCATGGTACTAAGTTCTCAGCATCTTAATTTGGGGCAAAGTGCAGTCACATCCGAAGGAGCTGAGAGAATCTAGGTAGTAGGCACAATGGTTAGTTCAAGCATGGACCCTGGAGCCAGACTGCCTGGGTTTGAAACCCGCCTCCACCACGACTCGATATGTGACCTTAGGCAAGTCACCTCACCTCCCTGTATTTGATTCCTCACCTGTAAAGCCCGTAGCTTTCTGGATGTTAGGCCAGGTTATGTATAAAAGTGTAAATTCACCATACTGACCTAGAGGGGCTGGGTCCTCCAAGGCTGTCATAAGTAAATATGGTAACACTCAGTATACTTGCCTTCATTACCCATTGCCAAGTAACATACCACCCCAAAAGTTAGTGAGTTAAAACAACAGTCATTTATTTGCTCGTGATTTTGCAGCTTGGGCAAGGCTCAGCATGGAAGGTTTGTCTTTCCTCCGCAGGGTGTCAGCTGGGTGGCTCTTTTGTAGCAGAGAATCAAAGGTGGCTTCACCCACATGTCTGGCACCTGATCTGGGAATGGCTGGAATGGCACGGGCCCAGCTGAGAGAGTCAGAGAGAGTCTCTCTCTCTCTCTTTCTTCATAGCCTCACCCTCCTGAGTAGTCAGGCTCCTCGGCATGGCTTCCAAGGAAGCAAAAGCAGAAGGGGAAACTGGCAGACCAAGTCCATCGCATGCTCTTGGTCAACACAAGTCACAGGCCAGCCCCAATTCAAGGGGAGAAGAAAGACCCCACCACCTGATGGAAGGCATGGCTTGTGCATCCAAGGAGGGTTGGGAAGGACCCCTACATTTGCAGACAATCCACTCAAGCACTCACTGTCTGTTCCTACATTAGCAGGAGGAAAACCTCAAGTCTAGACACATAGGTGGGGTAGAGAAGTAATAATGCTCTTGACTTGAACTATCTCAAGTGACCACCAGCTAAACATAAAACACCAAGCTCCAGCAAAGTGCTATACAAATCCCAGGGCGATCACTTACCTGCTGTGTCATGTTGAGGAAGTCACCCTATACTTGAAATCCCCAGTGCTCCCCTGCTCTCCTGTAGGGGGGTTGTCTCACTCCAGCAGGCAGCACATAGTGGGCACCTTTGCCATTTATAGGCACTGGGCATTTCAGGATTAAACAAATTCTAACATGATCTGTTGAATGGATGAACAAATGACTCAATCAATAAATCAGTGAATTGAATTAGTGAATAAATGGGGAGAATCCCCAACAAATAGCCCCTCTCCAGGATTGATGAACTTTATCCCAAGGAACAGTTTGTACCAAGGACCCTCTAAGTGGCTGAAGCTGAACATCTCTCAGTCCCGAGACCCTTTTACTTGCTGTGTGACCTGGGGCAAGATAAGTGCCTTGCACATAGTAGATGTTCAATTAATACCTGTGAAATGTGTGAATTCTAAAATGTTTGTTAAATAGTTGTATGAATCAGTGAACAAACAAGAAAAAATGATGCTGGGGCACCTGGGTGGCTTGGTCGTTAAGCGTCTGCCTTCGGCTCAGGTCATGATCCCAGGATCCTGGGATCGAGCCCTGAATCAGGCTCCCTGCTCAGCAGGAAGCCTGCTTCTCCCTCTCACACTACCCCTGCTTGTGTTCCCTCTCTCACTGCCTCTCTCTCTGTCAAATAAATAAATAAAATCTTTAAAAAAGAAAGAAAGAAAAAATTATGCCAGCAACAAACCCCCACCAACCCTCCCCCACTGTGCAGGTGAACTCTATACCTTAAGGTCCCTCCTTGTTGGGAATACCATTTGGTGGAAATTTCCCCTACTCCCCTCCTGCTTCTTCCCTGATATAGCAGCTGCCATACTTAGCCAGACATTGTCAACCCCACTGGATAAGTGCAGTTTTTACTTCTTTGCAGGTATAGAATACACCCTAACTTATGCTTCATTTTTGAGTATCCTTGCCCTAGCCCAGCATCCAGAAAGGCTGGAGTTCTGAGTTTTGCATGAGGGCTTTCCAGACCTCCTTGTTGTGTCAGATTGCGCATCTGTTCTGCTTCCACCCTCGTAAGCACTCCCTTGGGCTGCCTCCACCAGCAGCAAGAGCAGAAACAAAAAGACCAGTTCATTGTGGCCCCTAACATTCAACTAAATTGTTAGCTCCCTGAAAAGTGTTCTGTCCACGTGGGGCAACATCTGTCTAATGCAATCATATCTACTACTACAACCACAGCTACTAGGACTTCAACCACCCATACTACTACTAATTACAATAGTACATCTCAGCTACTATTATTATTATGGTTACAATGTGTCAAAAATATACACTCATTATTTTCTTTAGTCCTCTCAATAACTCCATGAAATGGTCATAATTACAATCCCAAATTTACAGATTAAGTCCTAAAGCCCAGAGTGGTTAGGTAACTTACTCAAGTCCCACAGCTTCTCAAGAGCCAAGCAAAGATCCTCAGCACAGGAAGCCTGAGCTCAGGGCTGCTTTGTCACATCACAGCCATGACCACGCTGTTCTCATCTATTTGTCTGTCTCTCCCTTTAGATGGGGAGTTCCTTGAGGGCTGGGGCCACTTCCTCCTCATCCTTGAGGCCTCAGTGTTCAGCACAAAGCCTGGCACAGAGAAAGTGTCCAGTGGAAGACGTTAATTGGCTGAATGAGGACTCAGTGACCTGACACACGGGGTCATTCGTTCAATGGCTTTAACCATTTGAGGAAACATCCCATCTATCAGGTTTCATTGCTCCAGTGGAAAAGGCATTCTAAAACCTGGCCCAGGGACATATTTAGCTTTCGGCTCTAGGAGATATTCAATTCATCACTCTTAGCCATCACAGGAATTGGATTGAGTCGGGCTGAGATGCAACAAGACAGATCAGATTCCTAAAAGCTGCTCTTATTTTTCTTAAGGTCCTCTTGCTTTCCCTCCTCTCTCTCCCCCCACCCTGACCCCGCCTCTTGTCTCATAGTACATACGTTCCAAATACTTAAGTTGGATACATTGGGGTAACTAATGACGACTTAATTTATACCTCTTGGGCATTTCTGCTGAAAAGCGCTCCAGTCCCTCTCCTTCCTCCTTACTCTGCTACCTGTTCACACGCACAACCTAACAAGGCTGGGAGAAACCTACAGAGCAAACCCAAGTGGCCTTCAGCCACTCAGGATGGATGCCCCAGGAGGTAGCCTGGGATGGTGCCTGAACGCCTAGCGCATGTCTGGGGCACCCCTCAGTGTACTGCAGATGTTCGCACACACCATTTCACATAAGCCCACAACAGGGCAGGGTAGTGTTAGCCCTTTGTGTACAGGTGTGAAAGCTGAGGCCAGGGACTCCCAAATCCTTAGAGGCTAGCACTTAGACTCTGACCAAGGAGCTTACATCCCAGCCTCATCCTACAGGGTGTGAGATGGAAAGGAGGTCATTTCTGAGTAATGAAAAGCTGAAGTGACAATACAACAAGGTAGTCACCTTGCGATGACTTATTTTTAATAATTGATCTTATTTCTGACACAATTAGTCCACATGGGGAAAGCTGGAATTTTTTCAATGGGAAAAATCTTCCAATAACACTCAAAGTGTGACCCCATAGACCACCCAGGGAGCTGGTTAAAATGCAGATCCCTATGTCCCACCTCGGAGAGACTGAATCAAAACCTCTGGGAGGGGGCGCCTGGGAATCTGCATTAACAAGCCTTCCCCACCCCCAGGGAAAATTCTGATATTCAAATTTGAGAACCTGTGTCCTGGAGGCAAAAGGATGAGGTCCACTGCCCTGGAAAGATAATAGGCATTGGAGGAGAGTGGAGGTGGGGGGATCACCACATACCTGGCCCCACGGATGCTCTCCCAGGTGATGAAGGAGGTTCTTGAGAGACTGGCCCAGAGAACCCTCCTCCCAACCATATCTGGCCTCTCTCTACAGGGAAATACTGAAATGACCTTTTCTCAGTGCCAGCACTACTGAATGAGCGTGTGCATCTGCCAGCTTCAGGCATATGAAGCCAAAGGTCAGAATCTCTAGAAAATTAAATTATTTGGCCTTAAATTAGAAGGATCTTATCAATAGCATTTTCTAGAGCTAACTCATCTCTACTCGTTCTGCTGTTTTTTATGTGGCAGGGGAGCATATTGGAAAAGGTAAAGTGTCGAACATGAACTATTACTCAAAGTTTGGGGTGTGTACAGTTTTGTACCCTCTGCCAAAGAAGCTTCTCAGTGAATGTCAGTTTCTGTGCATCAGAAATTTCTATGGATGCACAACTGAAATTCCAGCAAACCATGGGATAATAATTAAGTCATTTTAAGTCAACTCAAAAATTCAATTCTTGACTTAAGCCCCAAACTTCTCATTGGTTAAATGTCTCGATTCCCTGCCATCCCAGCCAACCACCAGCCCACATGGTGTCAAACCTGGGCAGGAAGCACTTTTGTCAAAAGCATTTCTCATTCTTCTTCCTTTGTCAGAGGGACAGAAAGGTTTGGCTTTTAAAATGTTACCCAAGTTGAAAAAAGTATGACATATAAGCTCAGTACCCAGGGAAATGAAGCTTGCTTTAGTGTACCTTTAGCTTTTTTTTTTTTTTAATTTGTGGGAAGGACAAAAAAATATATTGAATTTCATATAATTTTTACCATCGTAGAGTGAAAAGCCACCTACCATATATAAGAGGAACAGTGATGGGCTCCTAGGTCCTCCAGAAGAAAGCAGAAACCAGAGCCAAGAACAGAGCTGGGTGTTCCCTGAGCTGTATCAACGTTTCCCAGAAAAAGGAGACTAGAGAAAAATGTTTCAGAGCAAGCCACAACATGGTGTAAAACAATGCAGGCCCTTTGCTTTCTTTGGAAAATCATGTCTTGTAGGTTGTCAACTGATCTGGGACGATGATATTTGGATTTATTTTTTCAGTTGTATGTTGACCATTTTAGAGATGGGAATGCTATCTTGTTGACCCAGTCTCTCCTCTGGGATGGGGCTCCTAGGGCTTCACAAATGGGGCTGATTCAACACTCTGCTTGGTGCCAGGACCTCTACTCAGGTATAAAGACCAGTTCTCTCACCTCTGGAGCCATGCTCTATTGGCATGGGCTAAAAGCTTTGAGAAATGCACTCCTGCTGTGCACACATGTTGGTTTCTATGGCAATGGTCATCAAGGCTTGGGCCAAGGTTATCAAATTTAGTGAGTCCCTACAGAGACGAAAGACAACTCTCCGTCTGGTGCCTTCTCAAGAACAATTTTTTTCTCTTCCCTAACCTGACTTCTGATAGTCACTGATAACTCAGTATCACACCCATGCTGCTGCTCCCCAAACACATCCCACAAATTCCAGCTTCTATCAAGCTGTTTTTCTACCTCCAGATAGGACTACATCACAATTTTGCAGGTTGCAAAGATGACATGCTTTATTTAACTCATGGCTTTCTTGCGATGGAAGGTTATTCACAACTGTTATTAACTACCATTTAGTGAGTACCTATGAAATGCCAAGCACCATCCAAGGCACTCAACATACACAATTTCATTCTTTAAAACAGTCTCATGAACTCAGTGTTATAATCCCCATTTCACAGATGGTAAGACTGAGGGCCAAAGAAGCCAAGTAGCATGCTTGCTGTTCTAGTTCTATGTGGTGGATCCAAGATGGGCACCAGGTCTTTCTGATTTCACCAAAGCCATCCTGCCTTTCCATCACTTACTGCTGCCCACCTCAGATGACAGGTTACCTTTATCTTTCTTCTTAGAAGATTTCATAGCTTTTCCAAAGTCTTACATTGTTTCCAAGCTTCTTCTCTGTACTTTAAACTATCATATCTCCTTTGAACATTTCTACTCCACTATCTGTTTTAGTTCTTTATTTTATCACCCCTTTCTGAACCATCTTAACCTTCTGACCTTTTGCACTGAAGCCCTGAATAGGAAATATTGTCTTAAAAAAAAAAACTAACGGCAGTTTTCAAATTTGTGCTTTTCAATGCCACAACATGCCAAGATCATGACCTTTGAGATATCTCATGTAGACTTCTTTAGGTTATATTTATTCTGACAGTTATCTTCTGGGTGTCAATCTTCTGAAGGAAGCAGCTGGTGGTTGGGAGGAGGAGAGGGGGGTATAGGACTGAGGAAAGATGAGCAAAAGAACAGCGGTAAATTGTCTGGAATAATTAAACAGTCCAAAGTATCAACACATAGTGGAGATAATAGGAACCCATCCTTTAAAATACTCTAAGGCAATGAATGAAGAATGCTCACTGAATATCATAATTCAATGCTCATCTATCATTTGGGATGAAGCCTGGCATCTTAACCCACTTGTAAAATTTTCCCAAGTGCCAGCATCCTAAGCCAATGATCACAACAAATAGGCTGCCTCCTAAATAAATTTCACATCGCCAAACTCGATTATTGCATTTTTCAGGCATTAACGTGCAAAAAGCCTGAGAATATTGCAGCCATCTCTCAGTGCGGTGGTTATAATGACAGGGCTAGAGCTGATTTCAGGGTTTTCACAATTTTCAAGTGCCTTTATAGAGTTTACCATTCTCTAGGCTGTGTGTCTTATTTATTGGTCCACCCTCTTTTACTGGGCCTTTTGGTTTTTGCTTTTGCTTACAGCTTGGTCTCCGTGTACTGGGCCTCAGCAAAAGTCATCCTCCAAGCCTCCCAGAGAAAGAACACACACTTGGATACAAAATCAGGAACATAGAAATTATCTGGTAGCTTGGGACAGTCAAGTTCTTTCTACAAGAGGCCAACTTTTCAATGCACAATAAGCAAGAAATGACACCAAATCGGCAACAATTTAGTCCTTGTTAGAGTTACTAAACTTTTTTAAACAGAAAGTAAAATTCAGATTCCTTAGTCTGGTTTGTAGGCAGAGGGCATTCGGATCCATTCGATCTTCCCTACTCTTCTTTCTACTCCCAAATGAAGGAAGTGCTTTGCTCTGACCTACTAATCAGTCATTTCCCCAGCAAGGCTATAAATATCCCTGTATTCAGGAATCCCTCTCACAGCACCTAGAATCAAACCTTACACATGGATCACTGTAGAAGGGTGCTTGACCAGAGTCAGGAGTCATGGCTCCTTCAGGAACTTGCTGCATGTCCGGAGTGGATGAGTCCTATTTCTCTCTGTCTCTCTGTCTCTCTCCCTCTCTCCCAGTTATTTCCAATTTAGTGAGCAGAGACACTTACTGGAGTACCTACCTGGCTCAGAGGAAGAGAGTGTGACTCTCGATCTCAGGGTTGTGAGTTCGAGTCCCAAATTGGGTATAGAGATTACTTAAATAAATAAAACCTGAAAAGAAAGAAATGGAAGCAAGGAAGGAAGAAAGGAAGGAAGAGAGAGACACTCATGGAAACCATCACAGTGGTGGGGATCCTGTGGTTTCTAGTGACCAAGAGTAGATTGCAGCCAACTGGGTGTTCTTATAGCAGTCCGGAGCTCTTCGTCCTTATGGGTAAAGCTGGACCAGAACCCAAAGTCTTAGAGCTGATTCAACCTGATTAGCTGTAAGAATCCTCTAGTCATCTCTTGGTTGGTATGGTTCAAACTTTGGACTCCAAAGGGAGAAGGCTTTCCAAGCCCCAAACAGTAACCACCTAATTCACCCATAAACTCCAGGCCCCCTCAGAGTCACCCCTACATGATCTAGCAGTTCTTTGCAGCCACCGCTTAATAGAGTTAAGAACACAGCTGCCCAGGTATGCTGGAAGTCAGAACATAGCTGTCCAGGCCCCTGGCTTAGACTCCAGATCAACATTGTTCCACTTGGGAACTAAGACGCCCATGGCCACCCTAAGGCTGGTCATCGTACAGCACATGGCCCTTAAGGAAGTGGGGAGGAAAAGATAGGGGATTCATTTCAGACTCGTTCCCACCACACACTCCCCCAGCCAACATGCTCTGCTGCTGGTAACTCATCTTCATTTGCAAAGTCATAATGAAAAAGGCATGCATGCAGATTTGATCTAGTCTCTGACTTGCTCAAAGGCTCCCAACTATTCAGAGGATAAGGTCCCAGTTCCTTCACTTGCAGGCACTACCTTTTCTCATCTGGCCCCTGCCTTCCTTTCCACACTAATTCTTGCCAGCTCCAATCCCCTCACACTCTGCATGCCAATCCTACCTCCAATCACAGTTCTTGCCACCTCCCAAATATACTGCACTGTGCTTTCTCCCACACGCCTTTGTTGTTCTTCTCTCTGACATTCTTCACTTTACCCAGCTAGTAAATTCCATCTTGGTTCAGGCTAACCTCATAAGTAAAGCCATCCCACATTTACCCCAGTAGAGTTGACCACTCCCCTCCTTGGTCCACATGGTACTGTCCTACCCCACTATGTAATGGCTCCTACTACTCTACAGGACATTTGTGTGAGAAAGGAAGCAGGTGCCCCCAAATAGAGATAGGTGCCTATCATGTAGCTAACATAGCAATAGGCACTTTGTGTAAACTCATTCTGTCATTTACCTGATGCTCTCCCCATACATTGATAAGAAAGTTGAAGGCGGGAGAACCACTTCTTTTTTCTCATAGTATCCCTAATGCCTGACGCTTTACAAGCACCCAAGAATGTTTATAAATTTAAATTCAACTCACACAACAGTTGACAACTGAATGACCAATGACTACTATAAAGTGTCCAAGTGGTTAAGGTTTCATGTAGTAAGACCAGCAACAGAGAGTTTTCTATGGCTTAATCATTAGACTGAGCCCAGGAGGCCCACTTTCAAGCTCAGCTTTCAGGGCTGGAAATAATAGAAAGAAGGAAAAGGGAAAAAAAAAAAAAAAAGCTCTCAGCGAAGTAAACAAACTGCAAAAAGAAGGCAAGAGATAAGGAAGGGATATAAAGATTAGAGCGATATCCTGGAGAACTCTAGCCAAGCCAGCTTGCCACCCTGCTCTCCTAGCTGGATGGGCGAAAGTATGATTTATATGCCCAGACTTCATCATCTGGAATTTTTTTAAGGTGATAAGTCGTTTTAATCAACCTGGCTTATTCTTTTTGCCTCATGTCTGATACAGTCGTAACCTAGAAGGTAGATTCATGCAATGCCTCCTATTTGGTTGATATATTTGCTCTCTTCCAAGTTTTTCTCTTGAGAGTATCCCTTCTTTATTACTTTCTTTTCAGCTCTTATAATGAAAGTTTTGCAAAGCATGACTACTGTTTTTATCCCTGATCAGAAAAGGAGAGGTACAAATAAAAGAATATGAGTACAGCTGGAATGATTTTTAAGAACAACATTGGGTTCTTAATGGATGAACATCATGCAAAGTATAGAAGCTGGGGGTCTTTGCAATTAGGGCACAAGCCTCTCAGTTGTGAGAAGGTCCTAAAGAGAGGCAAAATGAAACCAGGAGGCAACTTGCCTTTCCTCACTTAGGTGATCTGTCTTCTCCTCCTGCTTTATAGATGACTGTCTTTTTGTTTTTATGAAGATGGTATCCATAGCCATGGTTGGCATTATGCTATAACTACACTGTCAGCACACAATCAAGTTTTATCTCAATTAATGGTAATAATAATCATGCAAGGTAAAAAAAAAAAAGTTCCAATCAATTTCCCACAGCTTTATCTACCACTTCCTTTGTACCTTCCCTGAAATTACTGGAAAGAAAAAGCCTTCACTTGCACACACATATACTCTGTGCCTCAACCATCCCATCTTTATTATGTCAGATGAAATTCCCAGGAAGGCACAGGGACCAGAGAAAAGCCCCGCAATCCTGAGGCTCTACCCAAAACACTTCTCCTACTTGGCTGCATGTCCTGGAGCAAATCACGCGTGTTTCTAAGATGGCTCTGCTCCCTTGCCTGCGTAGACTGGGGTCCCCACCCCTGGTTGTCTGCCATATCAGATGGCACTGCCCTGGGACCAATTGCACTGACCAGTGAAACAAAGCTGCCTCTCATGGTCTTCCAAGGGGTTTCTTGAATTTGCCTTCTCTCTTGCAGGGAAAGAGTTTGAAATAATGCTGGTCATATTTGCTAACTGAAGGACTGAACCAAACTGAATTGATCATTTATGGTTATTCTCTTACTTACTCCTAAAGGCTCAGCCCAACAGTCATCTCTTCCATGAAGCTTTTCTCATAGGATCATTGTGCCTTACACACACACACACACACGCGCGCGCGCGCACCTTCTGTGCCCCCACAGCCCAATGTTTATACCTCAATTTAACATTTGCTTCCTATCTGTTTCCCTCTTGTGGACAGAGACCAGGTCTCATTCATCTTTGGGTGCTCCACAGAAATTTCACACAGGGAGGACACATAGCAACCCTCAAGGAGGGGTGGCGACAAGGGTCAAACAGAGATCAACTGTAGAAGCCAAAAATGTCCTATACATTGGATGCCCAACTAAGCAATGAGATGATGCCACTCAAGGGAGTCCACTCCTACCAAGCTATGGAATAGAAACCAGAAACCAATGTAAAACCAGATAGGACCAGAAGACAGAAGGAGGTGAATTGGTGTTTTCTGTGGCCCCTTAATTCTCTGGCTCTTAAAAGTACATTGACGTCTAGGGTTCATGGGCAGTAAGAGACCTGAAGGTGGAATAATGGTACATGACTGTCCTCATGTACCAAGACACAAGAAGGCAAGAACAGAGGTGAAGTCACCAGAATCAAGAACACTATTCAAAGCAAAGAAAGCTCTATAAAGACTATGGAAATCCTAGTTAACCTGTCCAGGTCTGCAATATTGAACACTTGATAAAGAGACCTCACAAGTTCACATGACTCATAAGTTCTAGTAATAATGAATACAATTATTACTTGATCAATTAGGACTTGCTTAGTTATAAGGCATGAAAAATCCAACTCAATCTACTTTAACTATTAAAAAAAAAAGACATTTATTGCTCATGTAAAGGCCTTTAGACCTAAAATTTCAGGGATAGCTATATCCAGGTGCTCAAATGAAACCATCAGAAATCTATCTGTCTCCAGCTGTTTCCCTGTATTAGCTTTCTCCAAGTGTAAGTACAGACAGCCATCAAGAGTACAAGGTTTAGAGACCCAAAGGGAAAAAGAGAATGTTTCTTCCCATTAACTTCAGTAAAAATTCTGAGGTTAAGCCTCATTGTCTGGCTTAGATCACATGCCAATCCCTGAGCCAATCACTACAGTGACACAGATGAAATGTCTTGATTGAACAAGTCTTGATTATGTGTCAGAAGAAAGAATGGATGCAACCAGGTCAGAACAAGGAAGATGGGATGGACAGGCAAACCTATCCATCTACCTCACCAGTATTTAGCATTTATTATGCACTTTTGGTCTTCTAGGCATAGCCAAGAAATATCAGTCTGTGTTGTGCTCGCTTTTCCTAAGCACTCAGCAAAGAGGACCATAAAGAAAAGCTTTCTCCTCCAATACAGCTCCCTCTCCCAAAATTTCTGCAAGAATGGAGAGTAATTTATTCCAAGAGCAGTGTGACTTAGATTTCCTAGTCATTATGTTTGAGACACTTTAGGAACCAAGATCAAAAGATTAGCAGTAAAAACTAGTGGGGGGGAGAGGTAAAAAGATCTCTACTTACAAATTATATAATCATAAAGCCCAAAAGAATCATGGGTGAAACTACTGCAAAGAATATAAGAATTTAGTAAAATGGCCAAGTAGAAAATTCACATGCTATGCCAGCTATTAAGCTATTGTCCTTCAGCTCCAAACCCACCTGTGTATACTCAGCTTTGTGATGCAGAAATGGGACTCTGCAAACCCAGTTTCAATTTTGTCAGCTGAATGAATAACGTATTCATCATGAGGAGCACTCATGAGCCATTTAAACCTGTGAGATCTCTTTATTAGGTATCCAGTACCACAGACTGGGCAGGTCTTTTCTCCCTGTGTGGTTTTAACAGCAGAAGACCCTGGAGGGAGATCCCACAGCTGAGAGGGAGGGAGGGACTCCTTCCTCCATTGGCTCCCTGCCTACTTCCGGTTCCTGTCACTGTCTCCAAGCAATAACCCTTCACTCCAGTAGCAGCAGTGGGGTCTAGTTTTCAGTTTCTCTAAGAATTGCAGACCCAGCCTCACTGTGTACCCTTCAGAGACACCAGCTTCAGCCAACCAATGTCCTCCCCTGAGAGGCCTGCTTTCCATGGGCTCTTCCTTTGAGTCTGGAGAGGCCAGTACCAACTGGGCAGCCCCCTCCTAAAAGTCCAGGCCCCTCTCCAAACTTCTAGATTTAATAACTCCGTCCTTTTCCCTTTTTACCAGCCCCAGGCGTCGGGACTGTTGCCTGTAGTTTCTTTCTCTGTGATACCTTAGTTTTCTCTTTTCACCTTTTCAGTTACCCACTTAATACCTTTATACCACTTAACAATTATTTGTATTAAATAATCTCTGTTAAAATATTTGGTACTATTTCTATCTCCTGGACTGGACCCTGACTGATACCTATGCAGAAAGCAATAGATTTCACATATACAAAATAACCAATTAGAAGATATATGGGAAGAGAAGAGAAAACCCCATTCACAAGAGCAAAAGGGAAAAAAGTAAGATAAGTATTAAACTAACAAGAAATGTGAATAACCTATATGAGGAAACCCATTAAATTCTCCTGAAAATACAAAAATAGTCTGAACCAATAGAAAGACACATGCTCTTAGATAGGAAAACTCAGTACCATAAGGATGCGTATTGTGATCCTAATAAAAATCCAATTGGGTTTTATTTTCTTCTGAAGCCAAATTGATAATAAAGTTTATGCAGAAGAATAAAAAAACAAGAATATCAAGAAAGCTCTGAAAAACAAAGAATAATGGGGAGGTGGGGCTAGACCTATTGGGTATTAAGACATATATTCAAATAAAACAGTGTGCTCTGACGTCACTTAGACAGGCAGGCAGACCAATGATCCAGAACAGAAAACCCCCAAATCGACCTAACCATATATGATAAAGACAGTATCTCAAATAAATGAGAAAAGATAGAGTTTTAATAAATGATGTTGAAACTACTGGATGACCATGTGGAAAAAAAACAGATTCATTTCTCATATCATACTTCAGGAAAGTCTAAATGGAGTAGAGATTTAAAAGTTTTTAAAAATAAGTGAGGAAAATCTGTCCTAGCTATGACACAAAATCTAAAAGCAATAAAATGAAAGATATAGAAATTTGAAGACATTAAAAAAAACACCTCTTGCACAGCAAAAAAAAGGAAAGAAAGAAAGAAAGAAAGAAAGAAAGAAAGAAAGAAAGAAAGAAAGAAAGAAAGAAAGAAAGAAAGAAAAAGAAATCGACAAAGTCAAGAAAATGGCAAACAGGGAAAAGTATTGTAATGAGTATCAGAGACAAATAACAAATATTCCAGATATAGGAAAACCTCTTAAAATTAAGAAGAAGAAGACTAACAACCAAATTTAAAGTAAGCAAAATTTATAAATTGGCAATTCAAAAAATTCAATGGCCCTTAATTAAATAAAAAGATACTCAACGTTTTTCAAAATTAGAGCAAATAAAACTGCATATATATGACAAAAGAGTCAAATCTAAAATATAAAAGAATTCCTAAAATTATTGAGAGAAACAATGAGCAAAAAAAAAAAAAGTTAAGAGCATTTCACAAAAGAAGATATTCAAATGACTATGAAAAGGTACTTAATTAACATCATTAGTCATTAAGGTAATGCAATTATGAATCATAATGAAACACCACTAGATACCCACCAGAACGGCTAATATTTCAAGACTAGTAACAATTGCTGGCAAGGATATGGATCATTGAGAGCTCTCCTAGGTGGCTGATGAGGTGTAAAACTGGTACAACTACGTTGGAAACTATTTAGCAGTGTCAGCTACAGCTAAACCCATGCCTATCTCATGACCCAGAAATTCTACTTTTAAATAAACACCAAGAGAAGTAAGTACATATTCAAAAATATTCATACAAGTGTTATTTAAAAAAATTTTTTAAGCTGGAAATGATCCAAATGTCCATCAACAGAGTAAATATGTCATAATTTATTTATCCATACAGTGAAATACTACAGCAATAGGAAATAACCAACATACTACAATATAAACCACATGGATATATCTCACAGATGTTATGTTGAGTGAAAACAGACAGAAATAAAACAATGCCTGCTGTGTGATTCATTTATTTAAGGTAAAGATTTTTATGGTGCTAGAAATCAGAATACTAGCTACTTCTAGCAGCCATGTTGATTGAGAAAGAGCAGAAAGGAGCCTTCTGAGTTCAGGAAATATCTTGTATCTTGATTATGATGGTAGTTACACAGATGTGTTTGTAAATATAAATATATCAAACTTTACAGATAAAATTAGCTCACTGTACATTTTGCATGTTAGACCTCAATAAATTTCAAGAATACAGAAAAAAGTAAACTGAAATACCATCTCTCACCTATTAAATTGGCAAAAATCAATAAATTTGACAACACTCCCTGTTGATAGGGTTATGGTGGAATGGGCACTCATACATTGTTGGTATATCTTTGGCAATGCCTAGCAAAATCATATGCATCTATCCTTTCATGCAGCAATTGCACTTCTAGGAATCATCACCATCAAAAAACACAAAGCAATGTATATGCAAAGACATTTATTGGGGGATTTTTCATAAAGACAAGAGATTAGAAGGAAGACCAGTGTTCATCAACTAAGGGCTTGTTGAATAAATAATGGAACTTCCATATGAGGAAGGATCATGCAGTATAAAAAAGGATATAGAATACTCTCCTGGTTATATGCTTCAGTGACAAAAGGTACAGAACATTCCTTAGAGTAATTTGAAGGGCAGGGGATGTGGTGATTTAAAGATAACTATGTATTCTTTAACACTCCTTTTGTCAAGAGTTGGAACCTACTTTCCTTCCTTTTGAATTTGGGCTGGATTGCAACTACTTTGACCAATAGAGCATGGTGGAAATAAGACTAAATCAGTCAGAGCCTAGCCTCTGAAAGGACTGGCATCTTCCACTTTACTCTCTTAAAATCCTAAGCCACCATAAAAGAATTCCTACTACCCTTTCAGTGAGAACACCCCATCAGAAGGCCCTGAAACTACTTGGAGAAGAAGGGGAGCTCAACTGAACCCAGATTTCCAGCCACTCTTGCCAAGGCACCAGATGTGTATGTGAGCTGTCTTAAATCTTCCAGGTCAACCCACCATGGCCAGCCACCACATGAATATCATTACCACCACACAGAGCAAAACAATCATATACAGTAGAACAATGCATATTGTTCTTTTAAATTTGTTACATGTATTTTGTGACAAATTATCAGTTTGACATCAATAATCTAAATGTTGAATATAAAAGATTATAAATCAAAGAAGTTAAAGACTTTATAAAGTTAAATTTGAATGGAAAATATCAGTATGTGCTCATATTTTTTCTGTTTCTAAAAATACATATTTCCTAGTTCTAACTATTAAAAAGGTCTAGAAACAATCACACTACTAGGTATACCTAAAGAATACAGAAATACTAATTCAAAGGGATACATGCACCCCAATGTTTATAGCATCATTATCTACAATAGACAAATTATGGAAGCAGCCCAAGTGTCCACTGATTGATAAATGGATAAAGAAGATGTGGTATATATATATATATATATATATATATATATATATATATATATATATATATACACACAATGGAATATTATGCAGCCATCAAAAGGAATGAAATCTTGCCATTTGCAACAACGTGGATGGAACTGGAGGGTGTTATGCTGAGTGAAGTAAGTCAATCAGAGAAAGACATGTATCATATGACCTCACTGATATGAGGAACTCTTAATCTCAGGAAACAAACTGAGGGTTGCTGGAGTGGTGGGGGGTGGGAGGGATGGGGTGGCTGAGTGATGGACATTGGGGAGGGTATGTGCTCTGGTGAGCGCTGTGAATTGTGCCAGACTGTTGAATCACAGATCTGTACCTCTGAAACAAATAATACAATACATGTTAAAAAAAAAAAAAGAAGATAGCAGGCGGGGAAGAATGAAGGGGGCGAAATCGGAGGGGGAGACAAACCATGAGAGACGATGGACTCTGAAAAACAAACTGAGGGTTCTAGAGGGGAGGGGGGTAGGGGGATGGGCTAGCCTGGTGATGGGTATTAAAGAGGGCACGTTCTGCATGGAGCACTGGGTGTTATACGCAGTGAATCATGGAACACTACATCAAAAACTAATGTTGTAATGTACGGTGATTAACATAACAATAAAAAAGATGTGATTGAGATATAGATATATATATATACATACACACACACACACACACACACACACACACACACACACACACACAATGGAATATTACTCAGCCACTAAAAAGAATGAAATCTTGCCATTTGCAACAACACAGGTGGAGCTAGTGACTATTACACTAAGCAAAATAAGTCAGTCAAAGAAAGACAAATACTATATGATTTCATTCATGTGGAATTTAAGAAACAAAACAGATGAGCAAAGGGGGGAAAACGAGAGAGAAAAAGAGAGAGAAGCAAACCAAGAAACAGACTCTTGTTTTTTCTCTTAACTATAGAGAACAGACTGCTGGTGACCAGAAAGTAGATGGGTGGCGGGATGGGTGAAACAGGTGATGGGGGGATTAAGGAGGGCACTTGTTGTGATGAGAACTGGGTGACATATGGAAGTGTGGGATCACTATATTATACCTGAAACTAATATCACACTGTATGTTAACTAACTGGAATTTAAATAGAAACTTAAAAAAAATAATAAACAAATAAATAAAAGGTCTAGAAGCAATGACAAGCCAGGAGCAATGAGCAACCCTAGTGTCCGGAATGGGCTGTCTAAATATGGTTCCCCACAGCAAGGCACCAAGACTCTTCCTAGGAATGACTGATTCCAAGTTTGGGGTTGGAAATACACAAGAGGAGCTGGAGACAGCTTGTGCCAGGAAGACAACGAAGTCACCCAGGACAGGCAGGGTCATGCCCAAAGGTCACAGGAGCCAAATCACAGGTACACACTGGCCTAAGCTGATATCACGTAAGAAAAAAAATAATGATTGCAGTAGAGTGAAGCACATCAGACATATAAAAATTCATGAGATCATTCTGACCCTAAAAAAAAAAAAATTAAAATCTCATTCATCACCACTGGAGGTTGCTAAGGCACCAACTTATTACTCCAAAATTTGATAAAGTGAAAAGATCAAACATTTACTCTGCCTTTCCTGTATAAATTGTATTTCAGAGTAATGAAAAGATGGTTGAGGGAAAGTTTTTCTACACAGAAAAATCCGAGGTAATAAAGGCAGAAGGAGGGGTGGAATTAGACGATCACCATTTGGCAACCCCACTGCAAGAATGGATTTAGGCAATAACTATGAATGGATGCTAACATTGATTAGCTGAAAGGTTGCTGGGGAATGTTATAATGGAGAGATCAGGCTAACAGCATCTAAACACACAAACCTACCTTTGCAATATTAGAAGAGGGAGAACCACACATAACATGCCTCATGATGTATTACAGTACAGAACACATAGCTCCACCTACAAACTTATGAAATGCTCCTGCCTAAAAACAAAACAGAAAAAAGAAGAAGAAGAAGAACGTAAATCTGCTCCATCTGTAGATATAGCTGCAAGATCACAGGAAACACCAGGAATAGAGCAGCAAACTAAATGACAAGAGAAAGTAATCAATCAAATCAAATGTAGAGTATTCTGCAAGCCAAATGTTCTGGTACCTCCAGCAAATAAAACGGCATTTTAAAAAAGGAAAGAGAATCTGATAGAGATGTAAAAACCAAATGCAATAATATGTAGACCTTTTGTAGAACCTATACAACTAATTACAAAACAGGAAGGAAGGAAGGAAGGAAGGAAGGAAGGAAGGAAGGAAGGAAGGAAGGAAGGAAGGAAGGAAGGAAGGAAGGAAGGAAGGAAGGGAGGAGCTCTGAGTTTGTTTCTTAGTTAAAAAAGGTAAAATTTAAACATTCACCTATACCCTATGACCCAGAAATTATATGGTCAGTTATTGAGCCAAGAAACATGAAAACATATATCCACAAAAGCTGTGTACAAGAAGGTTCATGGTCATTTTGTTCATAACAGCCAAAAAATGGAAGGGAGGAGGGAAACACCCATCAACAGGAAAATAGATAAATTGTGGTATATTCACACAATGGAAGGCTAGTTCTTAACAATAGGAATAAACTATTATATACAGAAAATATATGGGTCTTACAGATATTATGCTAAATGAAAGAATCCAAACACAAAAGAATATTGCATGATTCCCTTTATATGAAGTTCTAGAATAGGCAAAACTAATTTATGGTGAAAAGGGTAAGAAAAGTGATTGTCTCTGGAAGGGAAGTTGACTGTAAAAGGGCAGGAGAGTGCTTTCCAAGGTGATGGAAATGTTCTATATCTTGATAGGGATGTGAATTACAAGAGAGTATACATTTGCCAAAACTTATACAAATATACCCTTAAGATCTGCACCTGTCACTCTAAGTAAATTTTAACTTAAAAAAAAAAAAAGAACTATAAAAAAATACTGAACTCTAGCCAACAGGTTTTCTTTTCACAATTCTGAAACCACTTTTTGTGTATTATAGGCTTCTTTAGCAAATAAGTAAATCTACTGAGGGTCAGTTTTCTCAGTATTGAAGGATGGAGATACAAATGTGGAACAGGAAACAACTAGAATGTTCTGATTGGGACTAGAGGCATCCATATCAATTTATAGTTGTTAATATAGCTTTCAACAATTTATAGTTTTATAAATAAAAGCACACGTGTATATACATGTATTTCCCGTCTCTGTCCACTAAGACAGCAAAGAAGCCATGATATAACAGTGACAGTGAGCACACCTAGCACCCAGAGCTTGGTTTCTAAACACTCATCTCCGCTAAAAAAGAATAGGGACTTGAAAAAGCTAATTCCAGAGCTGGAACAGGGAAAATACAGGGGATCCTGGAACACCCTGCTGCACCAGAAGTTCTGGGGGCACCTGGGTGGCTCGGTGGGTTAAGCGTCCATCTTCGGCTCAGGTCATGATCTCAGGATCCTGGGATCGAGCCCCGCATCCAGCTCCCTGCTCGGTGAAGAGTCTGCTTCTTCCTCTTCCTCTGCCCCACCCCCTGTTCCTGCTCGCTCTCTCTCTCTAATAAAATCTTAAAAAAAAAAAAACTAAGGAAGTTCTCAAAGAACCAAGATCTCCTTACTAATTACTTATTAACTGTACAACGGAGATACCTGGAGACACTATCTTAACCAAAAGATCCAAGTTGACCTCACCAAGACCCTCCTGATGCACTGAGACCAACACAACATCACAGCTTTAGTATATTACTGTCAAAGAGGCGTAACTTAAATCATAAGGAAACTTCAGACAAACCCACATGGAGACATTCCACAATATAACTGACCTGTACCCTTAAAAATAATGATGAGGTCAAGGGAGACAAAGAAAGATTGGGGAACTTTTCCATATGAAGAAGACTACAGAGACATAATTAAATGGGTGATCTGGGATCAGATCTGGACTGGGAGAAAATACGTAACCATAAAAAGAGCTATTAGGAAAATTGCCATATTTTGTATGTGGGCTGAGGATAGATAATAGTGTTATATCAGTGGTAAATTTCTGATTCTTGATAATTATAGCGTGGTTATATAAGAAAATGTCTTTGCCCATAGGAAATGCATGCTGAAGTGTTTATAAGTAAAGGGATATGATCTCCAATATACTCGCACGTAATTCAGAAAATATGTATGTAACTAGTAAATCAAATAAAATGGAAGCATTTGGTGAATTCAGGCAGAGGGTATATGAAAGTTCCTTGTGCTATTCTTGCAACTTGTCAGTCTTCAATTATATATTTTTTAAAACAACAAGAAAAATGAATATGGACAGGATTAGATGATATTAACGAATTCCTGGTAATTCAGAGCGGTGTGATAATGAAGTGCTGATTATGTTCTTTGTTTTTTAAGGCTTTGCTAGTTAGAAATATATTTTGAATTATTTGTGGGTGACATGACATGATGTCTGAAACTTGCCTTAAAATAGTCCAGTAAAAACAAAAGGTATGGGGATAGATAAAAGAAGAATGGTTGAATGCTGACAAATGATAAATCTGGGTGATGGGCACAGGAGTTTCAATATACCTTTCTTGTTGCCTATAATTGAAATTTTCCATTTAAAAAATAAATACGTTGCCAGATATGTAAGGAAAGAATTCTCCAAGTAATGGAAAAGGAACATTATGCCCCAGGTCCCAGTTGCCACTCTGTGGTGGCCTCAACAGGAGCCTGGACAAGGCGACATTCATCTGATCACGTCCACCTGGTCATCTGCACAATGAGGCTAACGAAGCTGCCTTGTTCTGTCTCACTGTCAGAGCTCTTCTGAGGGACAGTGAGGATGATTTGCTCTTGTCAACTGAGCAAGCCCCATCCCCTGCCATTCAGACCAGCCTGGTGGGTTTTGCCCAGTCAGGTGGGTTCTCCTTAGCCAGGTGGGCTCCCCTCAGCCAGGTGGGTTCTGCCCAGCCAGGTGGGTTCTCCTCAGCCAGGTGGACCCCGCTGGCTGCTGAGCCACAGTCTTCAGAGTCCCTGTAGGAGGGCCGCATCCCACACATACATCTTTTGCTTTTGCAAATACTTGGCAGCAACAGACTTGGGGTAGAAAGCAGGAGGGGGAGCTTTGATAAGCCTGCCTTCTTTATGGAGAAGACAAATATATCAAGGGTGATTTTTCTCTTTCAGGGAAGAAATTAATTTCTAAGTGAAATCATGAATTTCCTGATAGTCATTTGCAAGACTTGGGACCTGTCCCTCTCTTGGCATGTGCCTTCCACAGGCTGATTAACATGTTCTGTCGTGTCTGCAGATTAATGCAGCCCTCCACATCTCTCCCTGGTGGAGCTGCCCTGGTGATCTTCGAGCACTTCTACGTGCTTCTCCATCTGGAAAATGGGAGAAGAAGCCCAAATGAAAGTGAGTTTCCGGGAGCACCGGCTCTGGAGACACGGCTGGCTTTCAAGAAAGGCCTTTCAAGTGGTGTTAGGACAAGGGTCAGGTTATTTTGTGGACCACCAACTTTTCTGTGCCTGAATGGGTCATTCTCAGGGCAGCTTTGGATATGTGCAGCTGTGAGGCTCCATGGCCCCTGGCAGGGGAGGGAGAGGCCCCCAGAAGTCCTCCTTGGAGAACTAGACTCACTTGGGTGACTAGATGTCTTACGGTTGTGTGTCCCATCACTAGCTACCTTTCAGACTGCTTCTGGCCCAGCCTGAGGCCGCATGGGGTGAAGGGCGGGGGCTGGGTGACTCTCAGGCAGAAGCAGCAGCTCCGCCCCCAGAAAAAAGGTGAGACAAAAGAACTGCGTCCATAATAAAAATGATAATCATGTATCATTCATTAAGGGTTAAGAGTTTGAAATGCATTATTCATTTAACTTGTCTTTAAAAAAGTTACTTTTGTTATATTTATTTTTCAAGTATTTAGATGTGTTTATTATCTCCACATGAGAACTGAAACTGAAGACTGAGTGAGTTCCAGAGGCCATAAAATAAGTGAGGAAGTCAGAGTCGAACCTAGGACAAGTCTGAGTCTTGAGTCCCCACTCTTAGCCTCTGTGCTATACCGCTATTGGGTTCTCAAGAACCGAAGCCCAAATCGAACGGCAGTTGCCCAGGGGACCACGGGCTCCAGGAATGGAGGATTCAGTCAAGGGGAGTCAGGGATTCTGGGGTAGGAAATCCTGGGGGCATCCTGGGCCTGGGGCATAAGGCTGACATCCAGTCACTTCGGAGGTCACCAGGCAAAAAGCCAGGGAGGTAGAGATGGGGAAGTCTAACCTTGGAGGACAGACATCCAGAGCAGCCACTGAACTAAACAGTTGCTTTTTCTGAAGCTGAGGATAGAAGATTTGGCCATAAGGCCATTAAAAATCCAATAGGGGCCACTCTGGGTGGGGCTAGTTGAATTCAGTTGACAACTGGAAAAGGGGATAATCTCTGAGGGCTAAGGCAATCACAGAAGTCTTCCTGGAGGAGAGGAGCCATCCAGCTTACCCCTGAGGGCAGAAACGGCTAGCACAAGTGGAGGAAGAGGAGGAAATGCCTTCAACTGGTCTTGAGGACAAACAGAGAAATGACATGCTTAGTATGTCTTCTCTTGGCATCAATGAGTTTCTGATTTTCCTTCCCTCTCAAAATAAAACCTCTGCCTTTGGGGCTCTTTTGAGGGAAGAGCACTCTACAAGGTACATAGCAATACTCTGGTTTCTCTTCAGATCGTATAAATCTTTCACCTTTTATAAGGTACAGAGCATTTTACAGAGGAGGGATCTTAAGCTCAGAGAGAGCAATGCTGTGAGTGTGAGCACTTTAAGAAAAAACAATCAGTTTCAAATCCAGGTTTCAGAGCTGTTACCCCCCTGCCTTTGGGGGCACAGGGTCAGAGAAGGCCACTTGTTGATGGATTTGAAGAGGCTTGTTGTGGCAGAAGAAGGACATTCCAAATACTGCAGTCTCATCTCATTTGCTGATGTCACCAAGCATTAAGATCAGCATTTCTGCTACTGGGTGGGAGCTGGGCACTGGGCAAAGTGGCAGCAACAGAAGAGACTGAGTCATTCCTTAATGCATCCACTCATTCATCAAATATGTATCAAGCATCTACTATGTGCCAGGCTGTGTTTGCTTCACCTGTAGCCCAGTTCCTAGCAGACACAGTGCCTGTGCTCACCCAGTGTGCAGTTTGGATGGAGACTGAAAGAGATTGCTTAAATGAACGTGCAGACAGAGAGTCACATTCTGGAGTGAGTGCTAGGGGTGGGGAGTACAGGGAGGCTACTGGAGCTGTAACAGGGCTCCGACCAAACCTGGGAAGTAACAAAAGGCTTTCCTGGGAAGTGACATGTAAGCTATAAAAGATGAGTATGGATTAACCAGAGAAAGAGGAGCTTCAAGAGCATTCCAGGAAGAGCAAGCAACCAGGGTGAAGGCCAGGAGGCAGGAGGGAGCTATGTGAGACCGGTGGGACAGGAGAGAGAGAGGAGCCTTGAGGTGATGGTGGGGAGGCAGAGGCAGACAGTGAAGGACCTGAAAGGGACAAGGGCCTTTGTGCTAGGGGCATGAGAAGCCACTCAGGGGTTTGAAGTTTGGGGTTGCTTGAATAGAACTGTGTTTTAAAATGTCAGTTCAACTGCTTTGTACGTAATGAATCAGAGCGGGACAAGAGTGGAAACAGAAAATAGAAAATGAGTGCAGTAGAACAGGCGGGAAGTGAAAGTGACTTCTACTCCAGAGACGGCCATGGACACAGATATTGATGGATTCAGGAGACACAAAGGAGGCCTTAGCAAAAGAACATTCCCCAGTAGGAGGACAGATGGCACACAACACTCCCAGTCATCCAAACCCCACAGGGGGATTCTTGGTTCACAAAGGAGGAACTCTCAGCCTGAGAGGTGACCTGAACTGCCCAAGGTTACCCAGCCAGGAACAGAGCCCAGGTCTCCAAACCTGGGCCTGCCCAGAAACCCACTCCCTCCAAGAGACCTCCCCCCGGGAGAGCAGTGAGGGTAGCACCATCACCAAATGCCCCTCAGGGCTTAGTTTTGCCTTTTCACAAAACCAGACCCACAGTCTAGTGACGTTATTTCACACTCTATAGTCAAAACCAGTCTTCGACACATCCCATTCACTGGCAGTCCTTGAAAATAGGGCTTCCCTGGATTCCCACGGGTGGATAATTCAAGAAGCCCACATAGTTACTTGCTTCCTCTTGCTGCCAGAACAAATTACCATGAATGTAGTGGCCTAAAACAATGCACACGTATCCTCTTATTTCTAGAGGTGAGAAGTCTGAAGTCAGTTTCATTGGGTTAAAGTCAAGATGCAGGCAGGGCTGGCTGCTTCTGAAGGCTCTAGGGGAGAATTTGTTCCCGGCTTTGGGAGGCAGCCTACATTCCTTGGCTCATGGCTTCTTCCTCCAGCTTCGAAACAAGCAGCACAGAATCTTGCTTCCGTTTCCACTTTGTCTTCTGTGTTCAAATCACCCTCTGCTTCCCTCTTGTAAGGACATTTGTGATCACATTTGGGGTCCACCTGGATAAGCTCCCCATCAAAAGATCCCCAACTTACTCACATCTACAAAGTCCCTTGCCATATAAAGTAACATCCACAGATTCTAGGGATTGGGACCTGGATACCTCTCTGGGCCATTATTCAGCCTACTATAGCTTATCCATAAGGAGGGGGAAGACAGGGCTCAAAACCCTCTAGACAACCTTCTTAGGACAGTTGGTTTAATATTAAAATTACTGCATCCACTGAAGCCCACGAAGGCTAAACATTTGCTGTGTGCAATCAAAGCAAACCTAACAGATTGGACTGAGTGTTCAGGTCATGCAATCTCTACATCCCTAACTCACTCTTGCTCTCTGCTGATTCTGTCCCAGGTAGCTGCACACGAACCAGAACCAGCCATTAAGCCAGCAACGTCTTAGGGCCTCTGCTGGTAAAAGCTCAATCTAGAGTAGACCCTCTCCTCCTCACACACACACACACACACACACACACACACACACACACACACACACAGCTAACAAAGAAATTCTGGAAAATCTTTAAGTTTAATTTTCATAAACTGCACAATGAAAATGTATACATCTGAGTGGTTGGGGCCATTTTATATTCAGAATCCATCACACTTAAGAGTCAGACCCTTAACCTCAAACAGTTATGAATACAACCAATCAATTAATCAATCAAATAAAACAGTTATGTACACTATGAGAAAAAAGAACCCAATAGGGAAAAAAAATGAGCAAAGACTTGAGCAGAGCTCAAAAAAGAGCATAAATAGGGCTCTATTTCACTAGTAATCAAGGAAAGGCAAATTAAATCTGCAAGATAACAAGACACACCACCCAAGTGGTCTAAGTAAAAAAGAGAGATAATTAGGATAAAGCGATAATTAGGGTGTGGCACAAGAAGAACTTGTTACATTAGTACAACCACTTTGGAAAACTGAATATCAACTAAAGCTGAACATCTCCATACTGCGTAATCCAATAATTCACATAGAAATATGCATATGTTTATCAAAAAGGTGTGCATTAGAATGTTCATAACAGCACTCTTTTTTTAAAGAAATTTAATATGGATTTTTTTAATTGAGGTATGGTTGACATACAATATAATATTTGTCTCAGGTGTACAACAGTGACTCAACATTTATGTACACTAGGAATGGTCACCACAGTTAATCTCGCTCCCATCTATCACCATCAACAGCTCTTACAATATTCACTAACCTCCCTCTGCTGTACATTGCATTCCCCGTGTCTTATTTATTTAGATACACTTTAAAATGAAGATGGGAACACGCAGTACACAGTACAGTACGGATTGCTTTGCACATTTCTGCATGCCTTTGGATACTGTTCTGCAACAAGGACAGAGAGTGATTCTGGGGGAGAATGTGCCCCAGCTCACTACCCCCTCCCCCAGCCCTCCAAACACACACACAGAAGAGCCGTGGTGGCTGCGGATGCAATCCAGGTTACTTCCAGCCCCTCTGGAATGAGCACTTGCTGGGGAAGCACCCCCCCCACCTCCCACGGAAAACAGCCACTTAACAGGGTGCAGGTAGGATTCTTCAACTGGGGCTCTGACATCAGCAGCACAGGCTCCCTTAGCCCTGGAACCCAGGCTCTAAGCAAACGGCTCCTGATTCCTCGACCTCTCTTCAGGTGTCACCTGGGCTCTGCAATCTTGCCCTCCTGGGAAGGCAGGGCTTTCACTTCACATCAAAACAGCCTTGCTTGAGCTGAGTAGGGCCAGCATATTCCAAAGCTCCTTTAAAATTTCCTGAGGGAGAGTGTCCTCAGCTCCTCAGCCTTTCAATGTTCGACTATTTCACACAGAAACCTGTATCCGAGCCCTGGAAATAGTTACCTTGAGCACCATTATTTTTTACTTTTGTTAAATGGTGGTAGAATATATGTAACATAAAACTGGCTTATGTTATCCATTTTTAAATGCACAGTTCAGTGGCATGAAGCATCTTCACATTATTGTGCAACTTCTGGCACCATTCATCTCTAGAACATTTTTCCATCTTCCCAAACTGAAATTCCAAACCCGTTCAACACTAGCTCCCCATTCCTTCCTCCCCTAGCCTTTGGCAGCCACCATTCTACTTCTGAATCTACAAATTTGAGTACTTCTGGTACCTCCCATGAATGGAAACCATACAGTATTTATCCTTTTGTGACTGGCTCTCTTCATTTAGCACAATTTCTTCAGGGTGTCTCCATGTCATCCATGCTATGTGTCAGACTCTCCTTCCTTTTTAAGGCTGAATAATATTTCATTGTATGTATCTGCTACGCTTTCTTTATCCATTCACCCATCAATGGACACCTGGGTTGCTTCCACATTCCCATCAGCAAAAGGGTTCTAATTTCTCCACCTTCCAGCCAATACTTATTGTTTTCAGTTTTAGTATCATCATCATCATCATCCTAATGAGTGTGAAGTGGTACTTCATTGCAGTTTTGATTTGCATTTCCCTAACAATTAGTGATGTTGAACATCTTTTATGTGCTTATTGGCCATTTGTCTATCTTCTTTGAGGAAATGTCTATTCAAGCCCTTTGTCCATCTTTTAATTGAGTTGTTTGGCTTTTTATGGTTGAGCTGTAGGGAGTCTTTATATATTCTGGATATTTGGCTATTAACCGCTTATCAGATATATAATTTGCAAATATTTTCTCCCATCCCACAGGTTGCCTTTTCACACTGTTGATAGTGTCCTTTGACACACTAAAGTTTTAATTACTCCAGTTTATCTATTTCTCTTCTGTTGCTTGTGCTTTTGGGGTCATATCCAAGAAATCATTGCCAAATCCACTGTTCTGAAGTTGTCCCCCCTATATTTTCTTCAAAGAGTTTATAGTTTTTAGCTCTTATATTTAGGTCTTTCATCCATTTTGAATTAATTTTTGCATATGATGTAAGGTTAGAGTCCAACTCTATTCTTTTCAGTGTGGTTATCTAGTGTTGCCAGCACTATTTGTTGAAAAGACTAATTGGCACTCTTGATGAAAATCATTTGACCATAGATGGAAAAGTTTGTTTCTGGGCTTCTTATTCTATTCCATTGCTCTACATGTCTATCAGCAGCACCGCTTTTAACAGCCCAAAAGTAGAAACTAACCAAACATCCATCAATAGCAGAATGAAGACATAAGTCATGAGATAGTTGTACTGTTGAATACTATACAGCAATGAGAGTAAAAGATTTACAACTAATAACAACACGGATCAATCTCACAAAGATATGTTGAGCAAAACAAGTGAGACACAAAGGAATATTTACTTTATGATTTCATTTACATAAAACACAAAAGCTGGCATGTTTAGTTTATACTTCTAGAAGTCAGGCTAGGCATTACTCTTAAGGGAGGGAAGCAGTGGTGACAGGGAAGGGTATGACAGGGGCAGGAGGGGCTTCTGAGATGCTAGCATTGCTACATTTCTCAATCTGAATGCTAGTTTCCTGAGCATGTTGAATTAGTAAAATCCATCAAACTGTACATCTATAATTTGTGCATTTTTCTGAGTGGGCATACTATGTTGCAACAAAAAAGTTTTTTAAATAACAAGCATCTATAGATATAAAGCCTAAAACACATGACTTCCCTGCAAGAGCCATTCTCATAGCCTACAGGCCTATCCCTACCTGTCAGAAAGCTCCACCCATCAGAACTCAGCAATGCTAGACTGTCCCAAACACACATGTGGAGTGGTGGTCAGCTGAAAACAGCTTATAAAGTTCCCAGCATCATCTGCTACAGGTCATGTTCTGAGTTCATAAAGCTGATATAAACAAAGTACATTATCCATGATCAGTGTCTAATAATAAAACAATAAGATTATACCTGTTGCTAATATGTCTATGACTAGGAGACAGCATGACAGGGGCAGACAATTAAATCAGGATATGCAATAAGTTAATCCTGGGAGACTCTGGAAGAATGAAACGTGCCTCATCTATGACTGTCATTGGGAGCCTTGTGAGTCACTCCAAAGCACCTCTCGTTCCAGGAGCTTCAGGAGAGACACCTTTCAACTATTTTTTGTCCCTTTATACTGCTTTGCACCAGGCTCTCTCTCATTGGCTCCCCTCACACCTTTCAGATGATTCCATCCAACACTTGTGAATATTTGCCACTCAGGATAGAGGACCATGATACAGAGCAGACATCATAGGGTAGGTGCTCTGTAAGTCTGTTGACTGAGAGGGAAGGAGGGAGGAACCGTTCCTCTGACAGGAGACTATGGAATAGTCTGGAAGCCATCACTGCTCTCTAAACTCCAAATGGCTAGAAAGACTGCCCCATTCCACCTAAATATAAGAATTTGAAAGCTGAGTTTAGGGGTTGTCTCTACTTAAAATTACTTAATATTTTGTTTATCACAGATTTTTTCATTACTTTTGATTTTTAAAAACATCTCATCAAAATAGTATTTATCTTATACAACTTCAACACCAAAACAATAATAATTCATTTAAAAAATTCTCAGAAGACACAGACATTTTTCCAAGGAAGACATCCAGATGGCCAACAGACACATGAAAAATGCTCAACATCACTCATCATCAGGGAAATACAAATCAAAACCACGGTGAGATATCACCTTACATCTGTCAGAATGGCTAAAGTAAAAAAACACAAGAAATAATAAATGTTGACGAGGTTGTGGAGAAAAAGGACCCCTCACTGCACTGATGGTGGGAATGCAAGCTGGTGCAGCCAATGTGAAAAACAGTGTGGAGGTTCCTCAAAAAATTAAAAATAAAATTACCCTATGATCCAATAATTCCACTACTAAGTATTAGTCAAAGAAAACAAAAACACTAATTTGAAAAGACATACACACCCCTGCTTATTGCACATTGTTTACAACAGCCAAGATAAGGAAGGAGCTCAAGTGTCCAGTGATAGGCGAATGGATAAAGAAGTTGTGGTATATATAGACAATGGACTATTACTCAGCCATAAAAAGAATGAAATCTTGCCATTTGCAACAACATGGATGGAGCTAGAGAGTATAATGCTAAGGGAAATGAGTCAGAGAAAGACGAATACCACATGATTTCACTCATGGGGAATTTGAAACAAAACAAATGAACAAAGAAAGAAGAGACAAACACAAAAACAGACTCTTAAATATAAAGAACTGATGGTTGTCAGAGGAGAAGTGGGGGGAGGGGTGAAATAGGTGATGGGGATGAAGAATACACTTACCGTGATCAGCACTGAATGATGTATAGAATCATTGAATCATTATATTGTACACCTGAAACTAATGTAACACCTATGTTAATAATTATTTTTTTTAATTTTATACTATTTATCTTGATCTTTGGGTCTTGACACCTTCTTATATTTTGCTCCTGAGGGGCGTGCCTGGCTCTCCTCACCCAAGTCCTGGCACTGCACTATTTTCACACTTGAAGCAAAAGTCACACTCAGGATACAGCAATCTTGTGAATAGAGTCAGAGTGCTCTTAAGTCACAACCATAGTCTGTGCCCGGAACTTTCCAGCTCTGATATCCCCAGGCAGGGCAAATGCATTTGTTGGCAACTGCTCACCAGATTTGAATAGTGTTTCAGTGTTTAATTAAATTCCAAGAACACCTGTTTCATCAGCTTATAAATTCCAACTAAATTTTAAGAGGCTTCTGTTTGGCACGCAGAATTTTTATTTTCTAGGCTGTAACCAAGCAACATTTTTTCCTTGAACATCCATCCTTTGCTCCTGCCACACACACCACACCCTCATCTCCTGCCCCTGGTAGTGTGGAGAGCTCTCAGTGGCTTTGCACACTCCCATTCAGCTCTCTGACGGCCAAACATTCCAAGATTCCAGCATTCCTGGCTGTTGGTTTTCCTTTTCTTGATGGTTCCCCTGAAGTGTGGACATTTGTACAAGAAAGCACAGCGCATAAACTGATCCTCCTTCACCACCTCGAATGCAGTAACTACAAGGGCTGTCCTTTGGTTCAGCCTCACCAGCGCACAACCAGAGCCCTGTGCTGGGGGCCTTCCAGGCCTCTACTTCTCTCTGAGCTCAGGCCCTGCTCTGTAAAGGGAGCTGATGACACTCACCCCACAGCACAGTAAGGATCAGGCGACTGTCCCTGAGGCCCCACAGCCAGGAAAGGGTAAAATAGGGACTGCAGATTCCAAACTCTGCCCACCTCACCGACTTCTGCTTCTAGGACCCCAAAGTGACTCTATTAAGGGTCCCCTGAGGATATGGTAATGAACAAATGTCAAAAATGGTAGTGGCTAAGATAAAAAAAAAAAACTTAAAGAGATAGCATCATCCATATGAGGACTTGACGGAAAGGATGGGAGAGGTGTCATTAAATGGAACGCCCCCGCCCTGAACCATGAGGATGGAAACAGGTTGTACGACAGCAATGACATTGGGTCTGAGTCAAGTACACTCTACACTGACTGGCCTAACTTCTCTGTGCCTCAGTTTCCATTTTTAAAAAATGGGGGGAATCGTTTCTAACTCACAGGCTTGATCTATTAGTTAAAAGAATTAAATGTAAAATGTTTAGACTAGGGCCTGATGTCTAGTAAGAGCTCAATGAGTGTTAATTATTATTACTGCTTGTCGTCGGGGTTGTTGTGTACCATTATAATAAGGGCTTTTGCCATGCCTTCCTCAGGAACTTCCCATCATCTCCAAGACAGGTTCCAAATTCCCGGCAGTTGGGGCCAGCACCCCTTGCCTCCCTGTGTACTTTCCTCCAGAGCTTCGGCTTGCCTTCCCTCAGGCTATCAGATCCCCCTGGGATGCCCTCCTCTGACCTGGATGTTAAGAGCATACCTGAGCCTGTCACCTCCGTGGAGCCTTCCCTGACCACCCCAGTCCTCAGGGACCTCCCTCTCTTCTACATTCCTGCCGACACATGCTGCCTGGTTTCCCCATGCGTGTGCCACATCCCAAAGGCCTCTTCGCCCTGCCTGTCATTCTGTGGAAGGACACAGACTGGGGACCGCCCCATAGCCTGTCCTCAGCGTCCAACTCAGTCCTACCCAGGCCAGGTGCGCATTCATTCCTGACTTCCCCCAGTTGTCTCTCGTGTGCTTTGTGCTAGAACCTGGGAAAACAGCATCGAGCAAAGCAGATGCAGAACCTGTCCTCGTGGAAGACGATAATAAACAGGTTGTTAGAGAAATAACTAAATAATTTGAAATTGTGATAAGTGCCATGAATAAAAATAAGAGCGAGAGAACGACCCCAACACCAATTTAAACTGAGCACCAGGTACAGCGTCGCTCAGTTTTCTAAGGATCACTTTCCTTTGCTGCATCAGAAACTACCATTCTAAGCACAAAACCCTCAAATCATCAAGGAAGGAAAAGACCAAATGGGCCTTTCCCATTTTCCTTGTCTTGGTAAAAGGCTGTCCTTACTCGGTGGCACCCAAGCTCCTGGACCTCGGCTCTGAGACACTCTCGCTTCGGCCTCGGGCTCTGGTTTGCAACGGAGGCTCGGGGAGAGAGCAGCAAAAGGAATCCCAGTGGAGCCTCCAGGAGAGAGAAGCATTCACATTCCCTTTGACTAATTCTTTTCAAAAAAAGAAAACAGTGGTTGGGTGTTTAAAAACCACCAAGCTTTCAGGGGATCTCGGGATTTTATTTTTCTGTTCCAAGCAGAACATTCCCTGAAGACATTTTTAGATAAGCCTGGCAATTCTCCCCTTTCTTCCCTGGGATAAAAAGCAGCCAACTTTCTCTCACCTTTATTTTTTCGTAAGTCTTAACTCACGGTCCACTTATTCATTCTGGTGGCTTTTCCCCAACTGCAATTACTGTGTGAGACCACAGGCCACCCTCCTGTGGCAGGCCAGCAAAGGGCTCGTTTCCCACGCAGCCTGTCTGTCCGCCGTCATTCCTGGTGGGGCCGGGCTCTTCCCGCAGGCCTCTGATCTCTTAGCCTCTCCGCTGCCCCCCGCCCCCAGGGGAAGCACTGCCGTCAAAGCAAACACAGGGCTTCAGCATCACCTCCTTCCTGGTGCTGCCATGGTAGACTCTTCTGACACCCGACCTCCAGAAATGTTTTCCTACAACTGTGTCACTTGCTGTTTACCCTGCCTTGGCTGACTGTCTTGACTTGACTTCCTCCTCCTCCGTTCCTGTTCATAGAATGCTGTGCCATCTGCTGGGCAGGTCAAACTCCTGCTCCATGGCTGTGGGGTGCACCTCGGAGAACCTGACCTTGGGAATCAGGGAAACCTGGGTTTCAATCCAGGCAACCCCATTACCAGCTAAATTCCTCTTTATCCTTCTGCAAATTACAGAGTTCCATAGAGATTTTAAAAAAAAAGAAAGAAGGAAAAGAAAAAAATATTGTTTTGCCATTGGAAGATGTCCTTAATGACTTTATATATAGTCACCTGGACTTCCAGACTTCATGGACATCCTGTAGTGAGGATAATACCAGTCCAATGAGACTCCACTGAGAATTAAAGGGGTTAATAGTTGTAAAGTGCCTGACTTCCGGCCCCACCCTTAGAAAAGACTCAGTAAACATTTCATCCCCGCCTCCTCTAACCCAAATGGGTCCTTTTCCCACCTATACCATTATAACCTGTGTGGTATCACAGCTGTCTATTACACGCCTTCCAGCCCCGTGCCAGGTGGCCTTCATTACAATACTTTCCATCTTCCTAGGCACCTGTCAATCAGAACCATCCACTTGCTCAGAGGGAAGCGAGAAAGAAACCAGGGCTGGCGGCTGTCAGTTTCACCTTGTCTTTAAAGTCCCATGCAGCTCAGGGCTTTTATGAAAGTATATCTTGGCAGCTGCAATTATCTCATGCTAAAATTAAGAAGTCAAGATGCTTATTTCATAGAAGCTCAAATTCCTGGCAACAACCTGTACCTTGTCTATTAGCAGAAATGAGTGGGTCTAGTGGGTCTATATATGATTTGGAGCCTCTGCAGAGGTTTGGTTTAGATTGTCTTCAACTCCCCGAGAAGGTACATTTTCCAAGCCCAAGAATTTATCAGCGTTACCTACATCTGCAAACCTGTCATTTACATATGCTATACATTCCTTTGAGAAAAAATAACTCTGCTTTGTAACTAGAATTTTCCTTTGACTTGATCGTGGCTGTGGGCTGAACTGATGTGACAAAGGGGGTTGCCAGAGAGACCCTATTATAAAGGTGTGGTAATAATTGCTTTCCAGAGGAAGTAACTGAATACACTCCAGTCTTGTTGAAAACATACAGCTGATGAAATATACATGTGATTTCGATGGAAGAACAGCTCAAATTTACTTAGGGTTTTAAACAACAAATTCAATTTAGTTCAACTTCTCCCCCCCCCCATAATAAGAAGCTCATAGACTATTTCAGTGTCTTGCATCCCAAAGACAAGATGCGTATACATCTGTGCACACGTTTGTCTGTATTGCATATGCTGCCCACACTGTTCCATTTTAAATCTCTACTTTTCTCTGCTTAGGAGGAAGATAAACTACCAGGTAATAACTCCTAGGCAAGGCATGAGAGCATGACACTTATTTTATAAACATCAATAAGTCCCCAGGAAGCTGCTTTGCAGGGAAGACTCAGAAACATTTCTCCCACCACCCTGTAAGTCTCACCTTGGGCCCAGGGAAGATACAACAAAATAGCAGAGACCACACAATTCTGCCCCCACACCAGATCCCCTCCCCAAACACACAAAGCTCTACAACTAGCTTCTGCAAGGGAGAACAGCATACATCAGCATTTCCCAAATGTGTTCATCCCAGGACCTCTTTTGATGAATCATAGGATTAATGTTTTGTGAATCAGTTTGGGAATCATTGCTTCACTAAAGATGCCTTGGCTAAGAGAAGAATTGAGAAGAGAGAGGCCATCCCAATATTTTCTTACCTCTTATCATTTGGCAACCTTGATTGGCTCCTGGTTTTTCACTGTCGGCAGAGGCATAGAGATTTTAAAGAGCTAAAGCAAGGTCTCCTGGGGAATTCAAATTCCCTAGGAAATAATTCCAAGACCGAATGGCCTCCTAGAGATAGAGGCTGGGATACTCCCTCATTTGGGGTCCCCAAGCTAGGACATACTACTATACAACAGTAGATGCCTGAGTACGTGTTGGATTTCTTAGTAGTAGATACATCAGATATGAGCAAGGACACCCATCAGCCAACCTTCCCCCTCCAGGGCTCTGACAGGCACTCATCTCTGGGCCTGAAGCATAAGTACTAACTTCCTTTTATTATTGCCCGAATGTGACCCAGGGCAGGCCAAGGGGAACTTACGCTTCTGGCCATTCCTGGAGGGACAGCGCCGGCTGCACCGGGAGAAACCTTATCAGGATGCCCAGGACAGAAACCTTATAACTTCCTTACCCTTGGAGCATTAAACGGTAAAGGAACAAATAAGAGCTTGCCTTTTTTCCACAGGGTTCTCCTAGACCAGCTACTGTGTGCTTCAAATCCTCTGCCATTCACACCAATTCTTTGGTTAACTTAAATTCTAATTCCACATCTCCCTGGGCCCCAAATCCCAGGAACACTAGCAGAAGGTTAGGACTTCCCAAGGCTAATAGGACCCCAAGCTGGATCCATTCATTCCCTTGCCCCCTCAGGGCAGGATCCATGCTAAATGTAGAGATTAGGGGATCACCCTTCAGTTAAAGGCTGGTCCACCCAGATTAAACTGAGCTAACAAAGGCATTTAACAAAAGAAAAATTTGCCGAATTTGAAGCCTAGAAAACGTCTTGGTTAAATTGGGTGAGATTTAAAAGAAAAGAAAAAACATCAACCCTGGGGGGAAAAAGGTCCTGGAAGCAAGTACATTCAATTAACTGATAAATAAATAAAATCTTTTAAAAAAAAAAAAGCTGATACAGCTATATCACATTTTCCTCTTTCCATGAGGCGAAGCTAACTCAGAACAGAATGTAGCCATTTAAGTAACGATTGCAAAATAACAGTATTAAAAAGTTAAATATGAAGAGCATTTCCTTTGTGTACCATATGGACTATTGTATTTAACTTTCACAACAATCCGGGGATGGCCGTGGTATCTTATCCCACTCTACGGATGAAAAACTGAGGCTTACAGAGGTTAAGGGACCTACTGAAGATCACCCAGCTACTAAGTAATGAAGCTGAGACTTGAACCCAACTATGTTTGAATCCAGTGTCAACACTCCCAACCAGTACATTGAACAAGATACAAGCTATAACTTCCTCCTAGACCTGCAGCATTTAGGAGAGCCCAAACTAAAATTCCAGTTTCCTTCTCACACAGCTAGTGATTATTATGTGCCTGCCATGTTCCCAACACTACCTTGGGTACCCTACCTGTATCATCACTGAATCTTTACAGTGGTGCTCTAAGATGAGCCACACCTCCATTTTATATAGAGATACCTGGGGCTTAGAAAGGTTGCATGTCCCATGTCATCCGGTTAGGAAGTGGCAAGGCCAGTGACCTAACCCAAGCCATGCCACTCCTAAGGCCATAACCTCCCCCCCCCCCCGCCCAGGTTAATTACCTTTGTACCAAAAGTTTCCTTTACACACTTGGAAAAACATGAGTTGTATGGAACTGTCAGGGTATGCTGACAATCATGACAAACTTCCCTCTGCAAAACTCCAGAGTAATTTCTTTGTCCCCCAATTTTGAAAACCAAGCAGCTGGCCCCGAGCAACCGGCATTGACTCAATATGCCATCCATCATGCTGAAAATTTCAAGGGAACACTGGTGGCAAATGTTCCTCAAGTTATAAAAATTCCCTCTAGTGGTGTCACAGAACATGGAGGGTTTTATGCAAGCCTGGGCCTTTCTCCAGTTCTTCCTAGGGCTCCTGCTTGGATTCCTCTACTTATGAATTATCAGCTTGTAGAACAGGGGTAAGGAGCTCTGCAGAAAGCTGAGGTACCAGGTGCCAATTGCTTTAGCCACTAACAGATGTGTGCCCTCCCCACTTCCCTCCCCTCAGCACCCAACACACTATGGACTGAAAACCCTTCTCTCTAGTTCCCACTCTTAATAGCACAGGGCAGCTCAGGATCCCAGCTTGAGGCACAAGTGGATGCCGAGCAAAGACTTTGGCCAGTTTTCTAAGAACTTCTTCTCTCCCAGGCTGGCTTCATCTGCCTGCTGGAGAAGTGTCAGCAGCTCTCGCACAGTCCTGGGCTTTCATCTCAGGGGACAGCCCCACGGTAAGTTTGATCTAGCTCACTTTTCATCCTGTGAATTTGCTATTATCAAATATTCAAGTGGAACTAACGAATGCCTTTTACTTCCCTTGAACATAAAGAGTCTTGAAGAAATTGAACCACCAGAGCCTGCTAACTTAGGGGAATGAGTCTTGTCTTCGAGAAAATGCATTTGCTATCCCCACCCCCCAAAACAGTTCTCGGCTTTTTGTGCCCACCTAAAAGGATAATAATATCTTCACCATTACTATGCCAGCAAGAAAAATGTTTCTTTCTCCAGGAGGCAGAAACACATTTTCTGACTGAGCCTAGGAGACAAAATGCTAAATTTGAATTTATTTTTCTTAGAATATCTTTAAAATATCTGGGACCTGCCCCTGAGTTCTGTGCCGTCTGCAGTTCCCCCAATAAACACATTTATTTTTCATGCTGACTAGAACTAGAGTTTGATTTTTCTCTAGTCCCATTTCTGTCTCCCCTGGAAACTTCCAGAGGAAGGACCCTGATATCTAGGAGAAGAGTAGCTAGTAGAAGAGAAAAGAAGTATGGAAGGGCTGGCCATTGAACAGAGCCCACAGTGGTTTCCTGAGGAAGGTGACATTGGACAGCATGTCTCGGTGATTGTTCTCTTTTTCTTTTCCAGAGTTTCCCCAGATAGAGCAAGTCCCTGAGAGGGTTCTGGGGAGAGAGCTCTGAGCATCTGTTTGTGACGCTTCATCACACCATTTCACAACTGTGTGAGGAAGAAACCCATCCTGTGGTGCAGGATGGAGCCGACACACCTTCTGCCTTTAGGAGCAGCATAGTCCATGGTTGAGGGGAATCAAAGGGAGCCATAACAAGGCTCTAGTCAAAACTATTAAAGCATTAGAGTCCAGAACCAAAAAGATTCTCATGACATGAGCCCTAAAGACAAAAAGGAAACATTTCCCATACTTCCCTACCTGAGCCCCAAATCACCCCCCAAAACTGTGGGGTTACCTTCTCTCAAACTTTGGAGAATTCTGAAAGAACAAGGATGGAGGAGGTTCAGAATTTCAGTCTGCCAGCATCAAAGAGCCCAAACAGGCTAATAAAGTATGAAACTGCTCTCAGATAAATTAGGGCAGGAGTAGCTACAACTGGACCAAGGCACCAGAGCTGTACCGAACGCTGTCTCCATGGACACTGTAGCCCGGGCCCCCAGAGTCTTGCCTGTTGATTTGTCCATGCACAGCACCTGCTCATTGCTCTTTCGGTTATATAGACCCAATGTGTGCCTTCACATCCACACCCATTCTTTTTTTTTTATGTTATGTTAATCACCATACATTACATCATTAGTTTTTGATGTAGTGTTCCATGATTCGTTATTTGCGCATAACACCCAGTGCACCATGCAGTACATGCCCTCTTTAATACCCATCACCAGGCTAACCCATCCCCCCACCCCCCTCCCCTCTAGAACCCTCAGTTTGTTTTTCAGAGTCCATCGTCTCTCATGGTTCGTCTCCCCCTCCATTTTCCCTCATTCTTCCCCTCCTGCTATCTTCTTCTTTTTTTTTTTTTCTTAACATACATTGCATTATTTGTTTCAGAGGTACAGGTCTGTGATTCAACAGTCTTGCACAATTCACAGCACTCACCATAGCACATACCCTACCCAATGTCTATCACCCAGCCACCCCATCCCTCCCACCCCCCACCACTCCAACAACCCTCAGTTTGTTTCCTGAGATTAAGAATTCCTCGTATCAGTGAGGTCATATGATACATGTCTTTATCTGATTGACTTATTTCACTCAGCATAACATCCTCCAGTTCCATCCTTGTCGTTGCAAATGGCAAGATCTCATTCCTTTTGATGGTTGCATAATATTCCATTGTATATATATACCACATCTTCTTTATCGATTCATCTGTCGATGGACTTCTTGGCTCTTTCCACACTTTGGCTATTGCATCCACACCTATTCTTAATCCATGCACGTTCTGCAACACTTCCCAACCTCAGTGAACTGAGCTTTATCTGTTGACAGAGATCCTCTGCCCACAACCCAGCCCATCAATACCTCAGATCACTGAACACAAACACATATAGGGGCCATTCAAGGGTTTTCAGTAGAGGAGTAATGCCAACACATTGGACCTTTAGGAAGGTCACACTGACCTCAATGCAAGGAATGGAAGAGGAAACAAGAAACTAGTTAGAGGCTGATATATTAACCTAGACAAAATATAATAGACTGGATAAGGGTAATGAAGGAGGAACTAGAGAGAAGATGGAGTTTTAAGAAATATTTAGGCACTAGGATAAGTAAGATGTAGATGAGGAAGATGTGCCTTGTTTGGAGAAAAAAAAGCAGTGAATGTCAAAGATACCCCTAGTTTTGTATTATATATAATCTTTATATTTCTGGCTGGACAATACCTGGGATGGTGCTGAATATTGAGTTGGAACACCAGAAAAGAAGCCAATCTGAAGGGAAAAGATGTCAAACTCAATTTTGTATGTATTGAGTTTGGACACTCTGTGGGATATTATCTGGGAATGTTAAGTGGACAGTCAGACATAGATCTGGAACTCCAGAGATACATCTGAACTCAATACAAAAATGTGGGAGTTTTTAGACACAGGTGGAATCAAAGGTGTATGGCCGAGTATGAATGCTCCAAATCAGGGGAGATCCTAGGAAAGAACTCTGACACACCCAATACTTGATACCTTGGAATACAACTTTTGAAAGTGATTAATAAGTAGTGGGGAGACAGAACAGAGGTGCACACAGAGGACCCTATATTGAGAAAGCCACATGAAGTATGACCCATGGTGTCACATAACATGAGATCACACAATACTAGACTTTGAAAATAGTCTACAGGATTTAATGACAAAGAGATCTGAGGAGACCTTCATCTGGCTAGCTTTTTGCTGCAGAGAATGAATGAAGCCAGCTTAGGGTGGGCTGAGGAGAGACTGGACGGTGAGGAATTGGAAGAATGGTTGGTTAAGAAATGGGTACAACTCTTTCAGAAGTTTTTTGTGAAGAAGAAGAAAAACCAGGGCGGGTGGGCTGATGCCACCATGGAGAGTTTTATTTTTTTTTTAATTTTTTTATTGTTATGTTAATCACCATATATTACATCATTAGTTTTTGGTGCAGTGTTCCATGATTCATTGTTTGTTCATAACACCCAGTGCTCCATGCAGAACGTGCCCCCCTCAATACCCATCACCAGGCTAACCCATCCCCCCACCCCCCTCCCCTCCAGAACCCTCAGTTTGTTTTTCAGAGTCCATCATCTCTCCTGGTTCGTCTCCCCCTCTGACATACTCCCCTTTTCTTCCTCTCCTGTTATCTTCTTCTTTTTCTTTTTTCTTAAAATATGTTGCATTATTTGTTTCAGAAGTACAGATCTGTGATTGGAGAGTTTTATTTTTGTCATTAAGATGGAAAAACATTTTTTAAATGCTGACTGCATTGAGCCAATTGAGAAAGAGAGGTTAAAGATGAGAAAGGAGATAACTGGTAGGTGAAGATCCCTGAGGAAGCAGATGGAGGGGATCTGGGGATCCAAGGCAAGAGCACCTCTTCCTTGGAGAGAGAGGTACAGAGGTCAAAACCCACAGAGCTCTAAGTAAGTAGGTTGAATGAGGGGCTGGAAGTTAGGGAGTTCCTGCCAACCCTGCATTAGATGCCAATAGTAACACACTCTCGCTCCACCATTTTATCATCCAAAAGAAGAAATAAACTTGTTCTATCAGGAAAACTGGAACATATTGGTGGGTGTTAGGAGGAGGAAGGTTCTGAGTCAAGAGAAGAAGAAATTGTCTAACAACTGGAGCTGTTCAGCAACCAGCAGCTACAGCTGTCTGTCAGAAGCAGTGTTCAAGCAGAGGACAGAATGCTGTAGCCTTCCTGGCCAACCTCAATGAATCTTGTGCTGGAAAGAAGTTGGAGCTACAGAGTTTCTAAAGACCCTTTCAACATTAAGCACTTCTGCTTTCAAGGTAGCCCCTCATTCCCAGGAATCCTGGAATTGGCTCCTGTCTTGCCGATGAGGGATCCTGGAGGTTCTTGGACCACCAGTGCTAGAACTGCCATTTGCAGAAGTGCCCCCAGGGGGTGTTCAGGAGAAAAAGGTGGCTGCTAATAACCAACCCCATATCCTATCATTTCACTGTTGGAACTTAATCCTGTGAAGCTTTGCTGACCCTCAAGAATTCCCTGTGAAAATATGAACATACTGAGGAGAGTTTCCATTTTCCATTGGCATCAGCCAACATCTGAGAGCAGACCTTTGTGGGAATGGGCAGTCCATTGTCATGGCTGAGATCTAGATTCTAACATCCTTCTGCTGGAGTTTGTGCCCAGCTCCCTTGGTGTCAGTGGGTTGATGATTGGTGAGTTACTTAAGCTTTCTATGCCTACTGTAGAGGATGAAAAATCTAATACTTAGAAAAGTGCCCAGCACATAGTAATCACTCAATAAGTAGTCATTAAATGCACAAATGGGGCAAAAATGCCAGGAGCCTGGGACAGAGTACAGTCATGGTTGGTAAGAAAATACTGAAGAAATGACATTTGCTTCATAATCCTCCATCAAAATTTATAATTTAAAATCTGCCGAAATCCCAACGTTTCAGAAGATCTTTCAAGTTAAAATTATTAACTGTCCAGAAAACACAAATATATTTGTATTTCCAATGAAAAAACACTCTGAGCTATAAAGATTGGCTGAGAAAATGGGTTCAGGTTCCTCTTCATCATGCTCTAGGGGGATCATTTCAGCTTGGCTACGATGCTGTACTGATTTCCACCTAAATCATATTAGTAACTGACACTTATTTAGTACTTACTATGAGCCAAGCAGCTTAATTACACATGCTATCTATAATCCTCATTAAAAAAAAAAAAAAAAAAAAAAAACCCTGCAGGGCAGGTGTTAGTCCCATTTTACTGACAAAGGAATATGGTTTAGGGAAGTTTTAGCAGCTTATCCAAGGTCACACAGCCAATAGCAAGGTCAGGATTCAAAGTTAGGTCTGTCGGACCACCAAGTCCACATTTGCTACTGTGCCCCATTTCTTCTCCATGAAATACCCTACTAGATGGTAAGCTTCTTGGAGACGGCGTAGTACCTTTGTTTCCCCTGCGTGGCCTAGCTCCATCACATAGGAAGCATTTAGTGAATGATGGTTAAATTCCCAAGTACATAACAGGAGCTTGGTACTTTCCATATTGTCAGTTACTGTTGCTGTGTCTTGTGCCTTCCGAACTTCCAACAAACAACAGTCCACTAATGAGTTTGAGTCCCCAAATTTCTTCACTTCCATCGCTAGGAAGTAAACCTTGACATCCCAGAGGCCACAGGAAGTCATTCTACTGCCTGGTCTTTAACTTCAGAGGGTAACGACACTTTCCAGGCTACTGAAACCAGCACTGGACACTTACCTAATGTTTAGTACAAATGGAATCAAGGAAAGCCAAGATCAGAGGGACGCAGAGCAAAGACAAAGCCTCTCCTATGACTGAGTCAGGAAGGGTGATCTTACACTTCCGGCTCAGGCCAGCACATTCTAGGTTCTGTATCACCCAGTCTTTCCTGCTCTGTGCCTCTAACCCTTCCGCCAGGATGTTTTTCAGTCTGACTCCTACACACATGCATTTCTTCCTCTGTGGTGTGATTTATAGAACTTCCTTTATCTGGCGTGCTTATTCCCATTACTTTGTCAATTCCTATACATGCTTCAAAGACTACCTCCAGGAAGCCTTCCCTGACCGTTCAATCCCTCTCTAATCCTTGTCTCTTCATTTCTAACCCACACCATAGTTTAGACATAGCTGTGTGTAGCCTCTCATTGGTCACCAATGCTTCATGCCTGTATTCCAAGTCTCCACAAGTAGACTGAGCATCACTGGCAAATAAGAATGGTGTTTTCTATTCTTCCCTCCCCCATCCCAGTCCTTGCTCATTGAGCCCAAAGACACAAGATATCCCCAGACCAAGTTTCTCGTGCTGCAGTACTCAGAATGCTCCACGCTGGTGAGCATGGGAGGTGCCCTTGTCATCAAACCCAAGCGCCATCCTCATACCATTGGCTTTCCTAAATTATCTCTAACCAGATTAGTCTTCTCCCACAGAACACAGAATCCTCCAAGGAGGCCCGGATGGATATCGGCCCCAGTTCTTCAGCTAATTGCTCTCATCCTCTTCCGATACAAGTAAGGAATTATCCCTCCCAAAGCAGTATAGTCCTGGAAAGACATGAGTGGTGATTCATGCATGGGGGAGGGTGGGAGCAAGGGCAGGAGAGAAATGGGAGAAAGAAGAGAGAGAGCATACAGGCTGGTTATGGAGCCACAGAATGAGGCACATTAACCAATTTAGTCAATTATGCAGCTGAAGCAATTAAATAACCTCCCAATGGTAGGAGGAAGTGTAAACAGAGCCCACAACACTACCCTGTAGGCCAACAGAAAAACAAGCTTGGCTGCTGTAGTGGCAAGTCATTGCATTCATGCTTTTGGCATCCCTTTACTTCTTTCATAGATAATAGAACTCCTCCACTCGGGAAACCTATTTCATGCCTTTGGAGTAGGCCTCACCTCTAGGTGAGATGGGCCTTGTACGGGGATTAGCTGAGTATGCCTTCCCCCAACCAGGATGGGCATAGCACCCAACAGAGCTGATTAGAATCATGCCTGAGAATAGAAATACAGATACTGAAGGACATCAGCCCCTCCTCCTTTTGGATTGTGAACTTTGAAGAATCAAGGTTGGGATGGCCAGTAGCCATCTCCTTCCAAATGGATAAAGCTTGCCTGAGAATAAAGGCAATATGCTAAGGAGAGCATATGATAAGGATCCAGGAAGTGGAGAGAAAAGGGAGCTTTGATGCTTCATTCGAGCCCTAGATCCAGCCATGCCTGAAGCCTGTGGACTTAGCTCTTATAAACTTTTCCATCAAACTAGTTAGATATGGGTTTCTAGGTTTTGGTTTTGTTTGTTTGTTTGTTTGTTTGTTTGTTTTTTATTAAATAAAGACCCAATATATCCACTGAGACTAGGAGCTGATAGTTCAGGGGGGAAAGATGCCAAAAATCAGAGAGATCTGTAAAAGAACATCATCCCCAAATTTTCTTGAAACTGCAATTTAGCAGGACTTGCAGCCTTCTGCACACTGGAAGCAGCCTACCAAACTATATTTCAACTAACAAAACTCCTAAGTCTAAAGCTCAGAGAAGAATGATACAATTATCTCGGGAATTGGAATTATCTCGGTCTTCCCTTAAAATCCAATCTAATCTAAGCTTCAGGGAGACTGGAAGCACAGTCTTAATTTGACCAGGGACCCACCAACTAGCTTCTGTGCACTCCAGGTCTGCGTCTAAACGTCTTCCGAAAGGCTCTCACCTAAGCCCAGAATCAGCTTTTCTAATGTCCCACCTGGACACTGACCACTGTGTGAGAATTCCCACAACCCCCTTGAGGGGCAGGGGAAACAGAGTCAGAGGTGTGGCCAAGTACCTCTCCTGATGGCCTCCCAGCTTGTTGTCTTCTCCCATTTCCCACACAGAATGCCAAGGAGGCATCCACAGCTCCCTGAAGGATGGAGAAGCAAGTTAATTACAGGAAAGATGTATACCTTTGAGATGATTTATGCAGGGATCTAATCTTCCTGTGGTGGGCACTCACACAGACACTTGCTCCAGCAGAGGTTCTCTGGGCAGAGCTGGCATTGATGCAAACCTGCTCCTGCCCACTAGATTGCCTCACATACTCTCCATGAGGAGTCCCATGGACTGGAGGTAGAGTACAGTTTGTTCTCTGGTGTCATCAGCACACCATGGAGGTAGAATGTTGATTCTACAAGGGATTCTGTGCGGAGTTAGAAAACAAGGGAACATGAAAAAGATAAATAGACACACCATTTTCTCCGGGAGCTGATCCTTGGAGCTCAGTTTGGGACCTTGTGCTCTCTCTTGCACAGCCACAAACTCAAGCCAAGATGGAGGTTCTCAACCCTGGCTACACATTAGAATCACCAGGGTAGCTCTAAAATTTTTTGATGTCTGAACCCAAAAATCAGGATTTTCAGAGAAATCGCCCCCAGCAGGATGGAAAACCATTGAGTCAACCATTCTGCCATCCATTTCTTCTCACTTCCAAGGTACCCTCAGTCCAAGTGGTCCAGAGGAGCCAAGATGACATCAGGGTCTCCCTTCCTCAACCCTCCCTCTGCTTCCTTGAGACACTCAAGTTTCTAGTTGGCATTAAGCAGGACTTCACCAAAGGGTGAGGACCCTAGAAACTAAAAGCAAAAGTGTCAGGGAAAAGAAAACAGACTAGAACCCAGCTGGTGGGCAGCTCTTCCACATTCCTCTTCAGGACAGTGACTATTGAATGGACATCTTAGAGGATGCACAGATGGGCAGAAACACTGAGTGGGGAATGGGCTTTGTGCTTGGTCAGCCCACCCCCAGCGATGGGAGACTAGATGCGATGGGCAGGTCGTACTCTCTCCCTGGGATTGTAACAGCTCCTGTAGCCAATCTCAGTTAGTATTTAAATGGCAAAGACATTTTGACCCCCATGCAGAGAGGATTAAGCTGCTGAGAAAGAGAGGAGAGGAGCAGATACCAGCAAAAAGCAGGAATAAGCGAGGAGGCAGGTTGCACCATCTCTTCGTGCCTCTCAGGCTTTTGCTCCAGCCTGTCATGAAGCCCAGCAGCCATCCCTGTTTTGGGCTCCAAGAAACCGCCTTCCCCCAGTGGGGAGCCAGGTAACTGACAGCCTTCCTGATTGGACACAAACCCAAGCGCTCCTGCCCTCCTCACCACAGGAGCCTTGTAGCACAGTGGAAAGAGAGGCTCTGGCTCAAGAGTCCAGAAAAGAGCTTTCCCATGACAGACCTTGAGCACATTTCTTCACTTGTCTGTGCCTACATTTTCTCATCTTCAAAATGGGGGCCTGGTAAGCATTAAAAAATTAATACATGCCAAGTCTCCAAACAGTATCTAGCACGTTTGCTCTTAAATAAATTCCAGTAAAAGTCATATTTTACTTGTCTCTAAAATTAAGTACTTTTTCCTTCCAGTTCCAGGAAGGGAATCATATTGCCCAATAACCCAGTGGCCAAATGCACTGGTTTCCCTAAGTATGTGGTAGTGTTTTATCAGATGTAACTGTGGGAATCACACTGCCTATAGCAATACAATAATAATAACAACAACAACAATAATAAATGCCTAGCGACATTGTAGGTGATACTAGCAAAGGGGGTTGGTAGAGTGGTCACTGAAAACATCAGGCCTGACCAGGCTGGTCATAGAGTCTTCACAAAGAAGCTGGGATTTGATTTGCCATGCTATGTGATGCCAGGCCCCAAGGTGACCACAATGCCCCTCCACCACAATGCCCACCATCCCTCCTGGGAGAAACTGGAAATGCCACCAGAAGGCATTTTCCACAGTGTAAAGACTTCTAATGATCACATTTCCACCGAGGCCCAGTAGATTCTCTTTTTAGATGGGTAAGTTTGGGTTTGCAGTTAGCCAGAAACCAACGTCCTTTTTGCTTCTAGAGGAGGAGGAGACTTGGCCGTGCCCATGCACCTGCCCCAGGGCCACCTGCCGATGGTTCCCGTAGCTGCTGGGTTTCTACCCAGGACCATGCTCTGCCTTGGGACCTTGCTCCATCTGTGCTTGGGAAGTGATAAGTGCCAGAGAGTGACCAATCAGGGGCAGCTCTCTACCAATGAATGATAGGAATTCATGGCTTTCTGGCTTTGAGACCTTGGCACATGCTGTTTCTTCTGCCTGGAAGATCCCTCTCCCCCCAGCCTCCTTCTGGCCGATGGCTGCTCCTTCCTCGTTTTTAGAGACCTCACTCTAAGACTGGAGAACTCGCTTTCGCTGCCCTTGTTCAACGTTCCCTATGATTTCACTTAGGTAACACTCCTTTGACATTCATTGACATTATTTATTTTTCCCAAATTCTTCTTTTCTGCCTGGTAGGAAAAGCTGGAGAAGGTGCAGTGCATCCTTCTCTAAATTCCCAGCCCCCAGCTCAGTGACTGGCACATACTAGGTGCTCAGTGAGTTTTTGTGGAAGGAAGGGATTCGTATCGGCAGTTCCGATGAACATCTGCTCAAAATGGATTTTGTCCTTGGGATGCCTTTAGTTCTATTGCCTCAGCTGCCTGTTTCTTTCTTCCTTTTCTTCTCTCCCTTCTCTATTCCTTCCCAGCTTCCTTCTCAAGAGTGGCCGAGTTGGAGAGCCCTGTGTGACCTGGGAGAGTCCTTGCTTCCCACACCAAGCCTCCTACTTTAACCTCCTCTGCCCATTGGTGGATGTAGCAGGAAAAAGGAAACTGATTACATCTCATGGGCTGAGTGCCTGGCTCTCCAGTGATCTCTGTGCCCCAGCTGGATTATGTTCTCCCCCCCATTTCTTGTCTTGGAAGCCCAGATCCTTTTGGTAAATGATCCTGCCACAGAACACTGCTGAGTGACTAACCAGGAGGCGTGGCTTCTTTTTGATTTCCATGTGGCTCCTTCTGAGCGAATCTCATTCTAGTTTTCAAAGGAGGATGGCATTTACTGAAAATGGGCTGAAGTCCCTCAGCAGAGTCTTGCCAAGGGAATTATGTGCAGCCCCTTGATGTTCTCACCTGTCTCATCTCCCGTGAACCAGCATCCTGACCCTTCCCACCCAGTAGCCTGGGCTGTGGGGCTGCCATTCACCAGGGAGTTGAGATGTTGTGTATTAAGGAGGGCATGTACTGCATGGAGCACTGGGTGTTATACGAAAACAGTGAATCATGGAACACTACATCAAAAACTAATGATGTACTGTATGGTGACTAACATAACATAATAAAATAAAATTTAAAAAAAAAAAAGCTGAGAAGAGAATGCAAGCAAGAGGTTGGTGGAAGAGAGATGTGGAGAGGCAGAGAGAGGCTTCACCTGGTTAACCTGTACCCAGATTCTACCAAAGAGGGGATTCGTGAACAGACATTTCATCTGGAAAACTTACTCAGAATGCACATAAAGAGATACTGGTGGGGCATATGAATGAGAAGGCAGGGGGCATGGAAGAAGAGTGAGCAGCAAGGAAAACAGATAATGGAGGAAAAGCTAGATCCAAAGACATGATAGCAGGGAATTTTCCAGGATTGAAAAGAGATGCCTCAGATTGAAGAAGCATTAGTCATGAGCAGGATACATTGAAGTAGTTTCAGAATTGCTAACCCATCCCCTTGTGAGAAATGAATTTACCAGTTATTGTGTTTATGTGCAATTCCTTTTGCCTTTTTTAAAACTAGATACTCTAAGTGTACACTGTTTTCCCAAGATCACTTCTGTGTCTCCTTCCTTCCCCATACGCCTCAGTGTGATGCTGTGATTTGTTTTAAATACAGTTAGACTCATGTGTTCTAATCTGCATTCCAACCCCCTCCCCACCCATGCTCCCCTGCCCCGCCCACACACACATCCTAGTTGATATTTTTTTAATGTATACATAATAAAATACATTTTTGTAGTTTGTTGCTCTATGTATTTTGATAAATGCATGGTCTGTACCTGCCACCACAGTTTCACACAGAACAGATTTACCTATAATTTAGGAACTATAATAATAGCTCCATTTTACATTTGAGGAAATGGAGGCACAAAGGAATAAGTAATTTCACCTGAGGTCACCCAACAAGTAAACAAAGAGCTAAGTTTTTGCTTGAGTAGTCTTGGCTCCAGAATACCAGCTAAAAAATTCCCAATACCAAACCGTCTTGGATATCCACACCCAGCCCCAGTCTACATGAACAGTTGATTGCCAGAAACCCTGCCACAAAGAAATCCCCAATGTGCCTCTACTGGAATCCTCAGTCTGTGACACCACTAGAGGCATGCGGAAAGCCTGGCCCAACTTTCTGGAAAAAGAGTCATGAGGACAAAAATAGTACCCCTTTGCAAATTGTCAAGTAGGTTGAGGTTAAGAGGGAGTATAAAGGGGACAGATTGTAACCTCTGGCTCAAGATTTACTGAGGATTATTTTAACCCTCCAACTTGTGACCCTTTGAAGTCACAGATCACATCATATTCATCTCTATAAGCCTAATACTTAGCACATGGCAGATGTTTAATCAATATTTGTTGGATGAATGAATGCATATATTAAACGAAAGACCACAAATTTAAATATCAAGAGGTACCAAAGAAGAGCCATGAGCCCCAGGACATGCTTCCTCTTTCAACTGACTTTCTACACCTTTACCATCAGATGGGAGGCCCTACACTCCAATCCTCTTCGTTTTCCTACTAGGGTCTCGGGCATCATGGTCCCCATGCTTATAGTGTAGCAGAGGCCACATACATGCCTGACCTGTTAGTTATGCTATGGGTCTTAGTGTTTCTCTGTAGGTCTTTTAGCCACATGGAACTATGTGGCAATGTAAGACAATATGAGGCAAACTACATGGATGGATGGTGGGTGGAGGATGGATGGATGGATGGATGGATGGATGGATGGACGGACGGACAGATAGATGGACCAAAAGCCTGCACTAAATTTCAGTGAAAGCTACACCTCTATGCTCCTAAAATAAAGATTTATTTTGTCCTCCGTTACAGCCATAGTCCCAGTGCCTAACACACTGCCTTACACATAATACATATACAGTAAATATTTGTTGAATAAAAGAGAAATCAAAAGGAAGCGGCAGACAAGCAGTCTCCCTGTGCCAAATGACAAAAGATAGAGACATTCTTAGCTTGTCTATATAATCTTATACATTTAACTCTTGTGTCTCAGCTTCTATAACAGGTTTTACTAATGCTGAGGAGGAAAATTTGAAGACCAGCTCCTTCTGGACTGCGTTTTGCTCACACAGCCTCCATAATTTGGGAACCTGTTAGAAGTTAAAAGTTAGAATTAAAAGGCTTTCTAAAGCCCTAATGGAAGAACACAAAGCAGAGGGGACAGTACCTTCCCTAGGGTCCCTGAGAAGATCTGCTTGCATAACATCAACCTTCTTCACCACCATCCCCAAGAACCAGAACCTGATGTTCAGAGGCACAGTTCTCCTTACACAATCAGAAAATAGAGGGTTGCCAGTGACATCCAGGGAGACCCTCACCAGAGAAAGTTGGCTTGAATGACCATGAAAAGGCAAGCCACCAATAGTCCGTGGTAGCAGATGTTCTGGGTAAGACCCTGAGAAAGAGAAAATTGTATTTCTTAAATACCTCACGTTCCTTTTGTCATGTTGGGTTCTGGGGAGAGGAGGAAGGCCTCCTCTCCATTCCAGCCTCCAGTACGGCCCTCCATCAGATCATTGCTTATGCAAGATCATGCTTCTTGAGTCTACGAGAGCATCACACCGTCTTTGAAATCAGTGTGAATATGCTTGACTTAAAAATAACTGGAGTGTTGCTTGGTCCCCTGGGCATTCCCTGAAGAACTCCTGCCAAGAAAAGGCTCTGCTCCTTGGGGGCAAGAATTTATAAGAGAAGACTGAGTTTCATAAATCATAAAATTATTTCCACAGAAGCAAGCTTTTCTCCTCAGGACACACAAGACCACAATGAAGAGCCCAGCTTTGAAAAAAGTTCTTCATAGAGACAGCATGCAAATGCTGAGCCTCAGAATCTACAAATTAGGATTTGGGGCACCCTGCCTATTGCGGTAGAGTAGGGCCCTGTTAGCAAATGCCAGTACAAATTTTGTCCAAGCCCATCAGGTGCCCACCCATGAGTCACTCATGCCAACCCTGCAGAGCCTGTCTGCTATAGAACCTGTAGTACATACAGTTGTCAGGGGATTCTCTGTCCTGTCACTCATTCACTCGCCCTCCACCAGAGTAGTCTCTGCTTCCCTGGTCCCTCAGAAAGACAAGCCCCTCTCACAACAGATGACTCTGAGGCTGAGGGAACACAGAGCCTGACCACAACCACTAAATTCACCACCATGCTCACAAACGGCCCAGTCGCCTGCCTTGAAATATGCCAGGGTCTTGCCCTGTCACCGTCCCTACCCTGGGCATATGGAAAGATCGTGTAGTTGAGTTGTGTTGGTCGTTCTCCATGTGTCTCCTCAGCTCACTGCTCTGCCGTTCTCTGCTGTGAGGAACTGCATCGGCAGGGCAGAGTTGCTGCCTGCCTTCCAGGGGGCTCACCCAAGGGAGAAACAGAGCAGGGGGTGGGAGGCGGCATCACGCTCACCTTGTGCGACCCCTCCCTGCTTGGGACCACATCGATGACACGGCTGCCTCCCTCCACACGTCACACTGCAGGCCCTGCCAGGAGCCACTTCACACGCAGCCCTGGAACCCCATGACACTATTCTGCACCCTAGACTCTTCAAGCCTACAAATGGTGGGCGCTTCTCTCTGGGGGCCTCAACACCCTGGTTGATCCCTAGAACTCTGCCCATTCCTGTATGTCTTCCCCCTCATCAAACCGTCCAAGAGCAGTTGTGTTTCCTGGCAGGTGGGCCTCTGGCTGGTCAAGAGGTACAAGGGAAAGGGTGTTAATCTTGGATTGAAGGGAGCCGAGTTCTAGAAGCTGCTCTGCTTCTGACTAGCCATGTGATCTTGAACAAACCACTTAGCCACCGCTTTGAATAAAGTTCTTCATAGAGACAGCATGCAAATGCTAGGCCACCGCTCGCTACCTCATCGCCAGAACGAGGAGGCTGGACCTGTGTAGGGAATCCCACACCAGCCTCTGGGCCTCCCTCTTTTCCACATAAACACCAGTATTCCCTGGAACATCCCTCTAGAACCCTGGGGCTCTGAGGAGAAGGTTTGGAAAGGTAGACATATTAGCCATTCTGGTTCTTCTTGTGACTTTGATATTTGATATACAGAGATTAGATGATCTTCTCTGGAGAATTAGCACAATGATTAGAATAGTAACTCATCCACAAGGGGCTCATTGGGATTCACAAGGTATCCTGAGGGGGTGCCTCGGCCCCCGTTGCATCACAGACGGGGCCTTCCTGAAGTGAGGAAGCCTGCCTTTCTTTTGTGCCCTCCTGTCATCGGCCACGTCCTTGGGCAGCAGCAGCCCCAGATGGTGGTGGGCTCTCTGTGTGGTGGCACCCATTCTTCTGAGGGCAGGTCCCAGGAGGGGCGCAGCTACACACCCTCATGGTCAATATTCACAGCCCTGGTACCAGGGGATCTGGGCAGGACACCCAGCACCCCTGCATGGCACACCTGTGTCCAAGCATCTCCGGCTTTCCGTCTCCCATAAACCACCATCCCACTCCATACTCGCAGCCTCCCTGTGAGGCGGGCAGAGCAAGAACGCTTAACAATTACATTTGACAAGTAACAAGACAAGCATGTTCAATGTAACTGAGTCAGGGAGGCATTTCCCAAAGTCGTACAGCTAATAAGGAGGGAGCCATGACCAAAATCCAGGACTCGAGTGTCTTTTCCAAAACCATATATACAATTTATGTAGATGATTAAACTAAATTACTGACTTTAAGGTCTTCATATTTGGAATGAAGCCAACTTTTCCATGTTTCTAGTCATGATTAAAAACACGTCCTCTGGCTGTTCTCCATAATGTCACAGGCTTACCAGGAAATGAAGACAACTCTCTGGGAAACTTGGCCTCTCCATCTGTACTTTCCCACGTGCTTTTGTGAACATTATCTCACACAGGTGGGGCTATCTGGGCTAAAGTCATGCAGCTGTTTGGCCCCCTCGAGTCTGCTCTAGAGCTCATGACCCTTGATTCTCAGTCTGGTGCTGTTTCTGCCTTCTCATGATCCTTTAGTCACTCAACAAACACATGCTGAGTCCTACTGCAGGCCCGTGCTGGGAGCACAGGAAGGGGAGCACCTCAGTCTCCCTTGGGGACCCTGCCCAGAGGAGTAGAGTAAGAGCCGAGTAGGGAAGTCTGTGGGAGAGCAGGCATGGGCCAGGCTGGAGCACTGTGGGAGGAATTTGCATTCTAGGGGCCCGAAGGCACTACATGGGCAAAGGCATGAGCCAGCATGGCATACCCACAGAGCATGGCAGAAGCATCAAATGCAAGGGACACACCCATGATGAACCAGGACAGGGCAGCCGGGGCCCAGGGACAGAGGGCTCTCTCCAAGTCCAGATGTAGAGCAACGATTTCCAGGGGAAGGGACCACAGTGAGGTGTGGGAATCCTCCCAGGACTTCAAAGTGAGCCAAGGCAGCCTATTCTTGGCAAGACCCGTGCGATGGCTGTCCTACCTGGAAGCACAGTATCAGAGTATTTTCACTCACTAAAATCCTCACTAAAGCAGAGGGAAAGCTATGACAGTAACAGGACTTAAGTGGCCGCCGCCTGGTGGGGCTGGAGCCAGAACAAGCCCTTCCTAGGGTTAGGAATGGAGTCAGTTTTCCCGCAACATCTGCGTGACTTGCCTCACTCTTTGAGTGAAGATGTGAACAGGTTGCAGAAAAGAGAACCACCCCACCCCCAAGGCCAGTCAGGCCCTGCTCCCGCAGGAAGCTGCTCCAAGCCTCGGGATGGTGAACTCCACTCTGTGGGGTCCCCGCCCCCTGGAAGGGCACCTCCCTCCCAAATCTGGAGTGGCTGAGGGGTGCCCGGGTCCTTGCCCTGCTTCCTGCGCGAGCCTGGGGCTCCTGGGGCCAGGGACCCGGCTGCTCCCCTCACCACAGCTAGAGCCACGCCGCCCAGGGTAAGGATGCTGAGTCAACTGAGATTTACGGTGGCAGCTCCCTCCTCCCCCTGAACAGTGGCGCCGTGGGAGCGCTGTGTGCCCTCCCTGACAGCCTGCCTATCTGCGCAACCTCCCAGGAGGATTCCCTGGCATCTTACCTTCCCTGTGAGCAATGTCTCCTGGCATTTGTCAGAGTCTAACACCTCCTCGGTGGCCCTCCAAGGGTGCCTTCTGTTCACGGAAACTGTGAACACATCCCATCTGAAGGGAGAGGCCTTTTTTCTTTTCTCCTCCACTTTTCAGTGGAGATAAATCCAGGCAGAGGAGACCAGAGAGAAGAGGAGCACAGACCATAGGAGAGACCCAGGAGTGCTGGTGCAGGGTCCCGAGGGACGGGTGCTCTCAGAGCTCACAGGAAGCTGGCCCAGGGAGGGTCGCAGTTAGCCGGTTCCTACACAGTGACTCACATTTCATAAAAAGCTGTCACTTTCTCCCCTGCCCCTAAGAGAACATGTCAGGTAAACAGCCCCAGGGATTCTGGATATGTTTTTATCTCCATCTCCGAGAGTCCCCTTTCCTCCATCAATAGCCATTGGAAGGAGTTATGAAACTGTAATTCTTAGTAGCCAAGATCTCAGAAATAAGTTAATTTTGCAGGATAATTTGGCCTCAGGAAAGGGGGATAGAGGCATGACCTACAGGGAGGGTGAGACTCAAAGCGTCGGAAGGATCAGAAGCGAGAGATGTCCAGCTCACCCTGACTAAGCACCTCCCCCATGCCAAGTGTGTAACACACACCAATCTATTTTCACTGCAATCCTTGTAAGAGCAGGTGTTATTATCCCTATTGATAGATTTGGTCTCTGAGGCTCAACAAGGTCAATTTACAGGGCCAAGGCCTTACGGCTAGGACAGGGCAGGTCTGGATTTGATCCCTGCTAGTGAGCATACAGTCACATGGGGAGCCTGTTTTTTTTTTAAAGATTTTATTTATTTATTTGACAGAGAGATAGAGCCAGAGAGCACAAGCAGAGAAAATGGCAGAGGGAGGGAGAAGCAGGCTCCCCGCTGAGCAGGGAGCCCGATGCGGGACTCGATCCCAGGACGCTGGGATCATGACCTGAGCCAAAGGCAGACGCTCAACCATCTGAGCCACCCAGGCGCCCACATGGGGAGCCTGTTAAAAGCAGATCTCCCAGCCCCACCTTTAGAGATCCTGATGCATTGGATTGGGTTGAAGCCCAGGAATCTGCATTTCTGATCAGCACTCCGAAGTGACTCCAATGCTCCTGGACACCAGATGGTGGGTTGTAAGAGGAGTTTTGGAAAGACACTCGGGTTAGAAGCCCAGCTCTGTGACATTGAACAAGGTACTTGAGCTTGCTAAGCCTCAGCTTCTCCATCCGTGAGATGACAGAGAATACACCATGTGGTTACATCACAGCAACCATGACTGTGATGCAGTGTCCTGCTGGCTTCTCCCAGCAACGTGCACAGGGTGTCTGTGTCTTAGGACAGGAAAGGTTTAACGGACTTTCTTCCTCTTTTCTTTCTGGACTCCAACCACAATCCCACCAGAAAACAAATATGAACCACCTGGCTCCCATGTGGCTATTAAAACACTTGAGTGCCCTGTGGGGAGGACATCAGGGCAATGATTCTCATTTTATGGACAAGAAACAGAAATGAGAGAATTATCACTATTATGGCATTTATCACCTTTTACCTTTTAAGGTTTAGAGTTGGATGGATCTGAGTTCAGATCCTGGCTCTGGCCCTAGGACCTGGAGCAGGCTATTCACTTCCCCTCACCTCTGCTTCCTCATCTGTGAGATGGGAAATATAGGCTTCAAGTATTGTAGAAATCGAAGGCAGTAATATATGGAAATCATATTTGCCAGACTCTGTCAAATAGTAAGGGTTCGGTAAGTGTTACCTGTTACTATTCATCTTGCACTATTTCCCTCACTTGGAAACATGGCTTATCTCTCTGACTGAGCTGCAAGGTCCTGGATAAGGCCAAGATCCATATTCAAGTCCAGGCCCCTCTTCCCTCTAGGACCGAGCACAGGGTTTGGGATGTATCAAGCAACTAATAAATGATGGAAAAATAAGTAAAATAATTTAACAGTGAATGAGAAGGGGAGAAGAAGGAGTGGTTCACAAGACCCACCATACCCTAACCCAAGCCTGTCCAATCAGCCCAGAAGCCAGGTAAAGGGACAGCACCAGCAAATCCTAAACCCGGGGCCCTAATTGCTTCGAAGACGGACCTATTGTGTGTCAGTCCTGACTAGGGCTCTGGTAAGCCTGGAAAGAAAGTCTGAGAAGGACTTGGGAATACAGCTGACATTAAGTGACTCATTTTCAAAAGCCATCAAGCTAAATTCGAACCATATAGTGGATTACATGAATATATAAATTGTTATGTGTGTGTGTGTGTGTGTGTGTGTGTGTGTGTGTGTGTGTATTCATTTAGTTTCCTTGGACAGTTTGATAACTCCCTGGGGACCCACTTTATGACAGGAAAGCTATTTTTGGACAGACATGTTAAGAAACTGAGTCTCTACTGAGGTCCTTGGCGTGCACCCCTGGGGTTCATTGGACTGGGTAGGTCTTGCCATTGGCCCTCCAAAGTGATCTGGGCACAGTCTCCCTTTTCCTCATTCAGAGCAGGGCTGGGATTCTAAGCCAGGAAAACATTCCCAGAAAAGAGATGGGTCATGAAGGATGAGGGCCAGAAAACTGGAGGAAAGATCAAGTATTTGAAGGAATCTGGAGAATGAAGTGACTTTGTTTTCACAACAAATTAATTTAGGCAGTACACACATTTATTCTCCTTCAAGCCTACTTTAGAAAAATATCCATATTAGCCCTGGCATAGAATGATCAGGATAATGCTCACATGGTTCCAATGTGATCCACATTCCCAGTGCATTTTCCAGATATAGAGCAAGGCCAAGCGAAGGTGAGAAGTAAGTCATAACTGCAGGCTTACGAAAGGAGCAGGAAAAGTCCCACCCAGTCAGAAGGGGCCCTGTCCCCATCCGAGCTCCCCCAAGCACACAGCCAGGTCTTTTGCCCTTGATAGAGCAAGATTTGGGGCCCTGTGGCCTAACGCTTCCTACCAAGGACACCAAGGACACCGTGTCTGCTGGCCCCTCCCTGCACAGGGCACTCCCCAGCCAGCCCCATCCATGAGCTCCATCCATCAGCGCCACACGTGCTCCTCCTCCAACCCAGCTTTCAGGTCCTTCCCCCAAAATATACCAAGATCCACTATCGTAAGGCCTATCCTCAGTAGAACATAAGGGAAGAAAGAAGGAAGAAACAGGAGAAAAGAATTCAGAGAGCAAGAGAGAGAAGAAAGGAAAGAGAGAAGAAAGAACAAAACTTTCTCGAGGATATTCCTAACAGCGCCATGCCGTGGTGCCCTTTATGCCCCATTTTACAAATGAGGAAACTAACGCCTGGAGAGATGAAGCAACCTTCAAGATCACACAGCTGATCCGTGCAAGAGCTGGGAGTTTAACCCAGTGCTCCCTGGCTCCAAAGTTCACATCCCATACATTTTCCTGAAGAGTCAAAAATGAATCCATTTCTGGAATTGTTAAAAATTAGCAAATTGCCTGGCTATATAAAAATACTCAAACCACACAGAGTGATTCCAAGCGCACTGTGCTTACTGCCACACTTGTACGCAACTGGACCCCAGCTGAGGATATTTGAGGGGACCAATGTCACAGCAAAAACAGGCTACCAGTCTCCACACTGTGAGTGATAGGAAAGCCCTCACCTATTTGTCACACCACCGGGAACCTTTCTATATATCTGGAAAAGGCCAAGCCTTCCCAGAAAGATTCCTTGCCCCCTCCTTAGTCAATAATTTCAGGGAAAAAGGAGGCTGAAATATGCCTTGGTACATAATCCAGGGTTTGGGTTTTATAAAAGTAGCCAAGGTCCCAGTCTCCTCAAGGTCTAATCAAGATCCGTGCCTGGTGTTGCTGCCCCTCCCTCAGAGCCAGGAGCTCATGCAAAGTCACTCTGATTCCGTGACTCCAACTTGTTTTTATAATTGAAAAAAAAAACCTCATTTATGATGTTCTAGGCCCCTTGAAGTCACACAAATGTGGCTTCCCTATAATAAGACTCCTACGTTATGGTTTTGGCATGAACTGCAAAGAAATCATTAAGACAGGAATAGCAAGGTGATGTTATAAACTATTAATAAGCTTGGGATTTCTCTTCATAGGATGTTCATTTTTAATTCAGAGTACATTACCTGAGTATCACTTTCTCGGTAATAAGAACCTTCTTCCCCATCACTCCCTTCTCTCGAATGGATCCAAAGCCAATAAAATTCACCTTCTTTAAGGCTCCCCTCCCCTCATCTCTACACCCCCTTGGTGCCTTAGGAAAATACATGTGGAAGGAGCATTGGAAGGAGCCAATGTGTAAGAGCAGGCATGTGACAGTATTTCTAACGCAGAAGAGAAGAAATACTTTAAAATATCCTAATAAAGAAGAATCTGAGAAGTGACAGAGATAGGAAGCTGACTCTCAACCCAGGCTGGTAATAGGTGGGGATAAAAGATTTGAAAAATCAACAGGAGTTGTGATGAAAAAAGAACTGAAGAAGAGTTGCTGGATGTAAGGCTAGCTAGATTTACGAGGACACAGGTCGGGGCCTTTGCCGTAAGCCTCTGTGTTCTCCAGGCTAGGCAGCAGAGGGTTCACCCGGGAGGCCCAAATTAATGGATGTACATTAAATAAGGTAGGGCTGAACTCCCAGTGTCTCTGACTTTAAATATTGCCTGCTCGAAACATTCTCAACTTAGAATCAAGTCGAGTGGTATATCAACCAGATTGTCAGTATTGCCATTGTGTGATCAATGCCTGTGGGCCCAAGACACCCTCTGGGGGAGCATAAAGCTCACCATGACCTTCTGCTAAACACCTGACCTCCTTAGACTTGGCAACTCTCCTGTCCTACCTGGATACACTGGACTCCTTGGCCTAATTTGAGACCATGTGTGTCTTTGTGGGTGCTTTCTCGAATCTAGACTATGGTGAAACAGAGTGAGAGCACCAGGGATGAGTTCCCAAGAGGAGGAGGCAGGGAAAATTTACAGACAGGTCTTGTGCTGGGAGCGGCATGGGGAGCTGGTACCATAGGAAAGGGGCAGCTGTTCTCCCGAATTTTCATCCTCAAGCAGTGATGTCTGCATGAGAAATGAGATCTCTTAGGCAGGGGACACAGGGCCTGCCTCTCTCTGCAGCTTGAAAACTAAGCAGCTCAGGAGCAAACCCTCCCAGATAATGTGCACTTCCAGCTGAGCCAAATAAGGAGAGAGAGCTGTGAAACAGACATCCCGCGATCAACAGCAGGCTGCTTTTCTTCTTGAGGGGCTCCAAGCAGAGACAGCAGACATAAAAACGAGACTTGCAATTTTCCAGAACCACTGAAATGGGTGACAGGTGTGAGTAATGAGCCATTAAGATAAGTAAGAGAGTCCAGGACAGTTCACTCAACAGAGGAACAGACAAAATGAAGATGTTTCTTTCAAGGGGAAAGACATAAGCAAAGACTATCTTCTGGTCCCACGAGCACTAGAGGTGGATGGTAACATCTCTCTCCAGTGTCTACTGTGACTCCAAAAGACATGCTTGGATATGTAGCAAGAACCATGTCCAGGTTCACATCCTTTATCCAGAAATACCTTTCCAATGATTTTTCTAAAGGAAATCAGCACTGAAAACAAAAAGCGTATTATATGAAAAAAGACATTAGTTACAATATAGTTAACTCTTGAACAACACAGGTCCATCCACTTATATGTGGATTATTTTGATAAATACAATACAGTACTAAAAATGTATTTTCTCTTCCTTACGATTTTCTTAATAACACTTTCTTTTCTCTAGCTACCTTGATTGTATCTAATACATATAACATACAAAATATGTATTAAGAAGATATTTGTGCCATCAGTAAGGCTTCTAGTCAACAGTAGGCTGTCAGTAAAATTTCTGGGGAGTCAAAAGTTACATATGGATTTTTGACTGCATAGGGGTTGGTGTCCCCAACCAAATGGAAGTTAGTCATGGTGGTTTATATTTGCATTATAGACTATCATCCAGCCATAAAAATGACAGTTATGAAGATAACATAGAAATATGAAATAATGCTTATAATGCAATTTAAAGTTGAAGAATTGTCTCTATGTACTGAGTGCTTACTAGGAGCTTAGCACTATGTTATGCAATGTACACGCATTATCTCTCCTCATGCTTATAGAATCCTACGGGTGGAGAGGGTGCTACTGTGATCCTCATTGTACAGACAAGAACATTGATACAAAGTTGTTTAGTAATTTTCCCAAGTCCACAGGAGAGCTAGGATTCAAACATAAGCTAACTGCTCTCAAAGCCATCTCTCCTCATCCAAAAGGGCACACAAGCCCTAGACGCCAAAAGATAATAAGCAAAGGTTAGTATAGGTATGAAAATAGTAGAAATCACAGATGGGACAAAGGGAAAACAAATAGCGAGGTGGTAGATTTAAACCCCAATCATATGGATAATTACATTAAATGTAAATAGTCTCAACAGTGCAAGTATGAGGCAGAGGTTGTCAAATTAGATAAAACTAAGAAAGATCTAACTATATACTGAGAAGTTCGTTTTAAAAGTAAAAACGTGTAAGTTAAAAGGGTGGCAGAAAAATCAAGTTTATTTCCTTTTATTTAAGATTTATTTATTTGAGAGAGAGAGAGAGTGGGAGGGGAAGGGGCAGAGGGAGAGAGAAAGTCAAGCAGACTCTGTGCTGAGCACGGACCCTGATGTGGGTGGGGCTCAGTCTCACAACCCTGACATCAGACATGAACCAAAACCAAGAGTCGGACACTTAGCCAACTGCGCCACCCTGGCACCCCTCAAGTTTATTTCTATATGTTCACAGCAAACAATGGGAAATTGAAATTTTTAAATGCCACTACAATAGCATCAAAGAAAAGAAAGTATTTAGGAATTAAATCTAACAAAATATTTGCAATATCTGTACACTAAAAACTACAAACTGTACTATGATAAAGAAGACCTAAATACAGGAATTAGAAGACTCGACATTACGTAGTTGTCATTTCTCAACAAATTAACCCAGAGATTAATTGTCATGCCAATCACAGTCACATTTTATGTAGTGAATGGCAAGCTAATTCTAAAGTTTATATGGAAATGCAAAGGAGTAAGAATAGACAAAACAATTTTGAAAAAGAATAACAAAGTCGGAGGACACCCATTAACATTGCAAGAACTTGGATAGAGTCACAGTAATCAAAACAGTATGGCAACGGCATAAGAATAAACATAAAGATGAATAAAACTAAGAGAATCCAATTGATTTTCAACAAAGATTCCACAGTAATTCAATAAAGAAAGGAAAGTCTTTTCAACAAATGGTACTGGAACTATAGGCAGACAGACAGACAGACAGACTCCCAAACTTTATGTCACACCATCTACATAGACAATCAAGAGCTAAAACCACAACATATTTTAAACTGTACCATTTTTTTAAGAAATCAAGACAAAATTTTATGGCTTTAGATTACTCAAGATTTCCTAAATGGGACAAAAAGCATAATCCATAAAAGAAAGAAATATGATAAACTGGACCTCCCCAAAATTTATAGCTTCCATTCTTCAAAATACTGTTAAGAATATTAAAAGAACAAGAGCATACCAGGCAAAAATGTTTGAAAAACACATATCTAATAAAAGACATGGCTACAGAATATACAAAGAACTCTCACAACTCAATAATAAGAAAAAAAGGCAATAAAAATGGGTAAGATATTTGAAGAGTTCACCAAAAAAAATAGATACAAATAGTCAATAAGCACATGAAATGATGTTTATAGAACTCACTTAGAGCTGAAATCAAAAGGACTGGTAACACCAACTGTTAATGAGGGTGTGCAGTAACAGGAATTCTCAGACACTGCTGGGTGGGAATGCAAAGTGGCCACTTTAGAAAACAATTTGGCAATTTCTTATAAAGTTCAACATACACTTACCACCCAATCCTGCTACTGAAAATCCTGCTGTTATTTACCTAAGAGCCATGAAAATCTAGGTCTAAACAAAAACCCATATGTAAATGCTCATAGCAGTTTATTTATAACAGCTGAAAACCACAAACAATTGTCCTTCAACTAGCAAATGGATCAACAAATTTTACTATATCACTACAGTGGAGTACTAACCAGCAATTAAAAAAAGAATTACTGATACATGCAACAACATGGATAAAGCTCAAAAACGTGATATGAAATGGTACCAGGCAGACAGAGGTCCATAATGGATGATTCCATGTTTATGCTACATTCCACAAAAGGTAAAACAATAGGAACAGAAAATAACCCCTGTGGTTATTGGGTCTCAGAACGTGAAGACGGGACAGACTTCAGCGGGACACAGGGAAGAAAAATGTTCTCTATTTTTAGTGTTGTGTTGGCTATATACAAACTGCATACATTCATTAAAACTTATCAAATTGTAAACTTTAAAATAATGAGTTTTGCTTTATGTAAATTATGCTCCAGTAAACCTGACATTTAAAAAAAGTGATGGAGCTTGTCAGGCATATTAAATATAAATATCACTTTACTTAACAGTAAATAAAATGAAAATGAGAAGGGCTTTTTTTTTTTTTTTTTTTTGCCTACCTTGGAACTCTCTTGAACCTTCTCAGTTATGAACCTCTGGGCTAACACTCACCTTTGGGCAAAGGAGTTTGCTGCCCGCAGAAACCTTTCTGCTCTGCCTCCCAAAAGAGGCTCCAAAGATCCATATTTCTCTAAATGCCACTGCTAGTCTACAGAGTAATGCAGTAACTAAATAAATCACCAGCACATAAACTGAAATGCCCCCTTTGAAAGAGAGACTGATATTTAAAAAGAGAGAAAAGAAAAAAAAAATGTATGTCACAAAAAAAGTGTACAGAACTTACGTAGCAACTGAACCATAAGCAAATGCTACCAGAGAACAACTAGACTGTTCTACCCAGCCCCTCACCCCGCCTCTCAATTCACTGCAAATGAGAAGATGCCCATCATGTTGAGGGTGGGGATGACGATGGGGATGATGACAACAGGGAGAGCACAGTTCCAGCACACCGTAAGCTTTCACTGTGACTTTGATATATAGTCTCATTCAGACCGCAAGACAACCCTATGGGTAAGCACTTTAATCATCCCGCTTCACGGAGGAGGAGAATGAAGCACAAAGATGTTGACTAACTTGCTCAAGTTCACACAGCTCCTAAACAACAGGGTTGGTGTGATAGTTGATTTTATAAACCAACCTGACCGGGCCATCGGCTGCCCTGATATTTGGTCAAATGTTATTCTGTGTGCATCTATGAGGGTGTTTCTGGATGAGATTAACACTTGAGTCGGTACAGAGTAAAGCAAGTTGCCCTCCCAAAAGGTGGGCAGGCCTCAGTCTATCAACTGAAGACCTCGATAGAACAAAAAACCTAAGTAAGAGCAAACTTCTCCTGTGTGACTGTCTGAGCTGGGCTATTTCGTTTTTTTCAGCCTTCAGACTCAGACTGAAACTTTGGCTCTTCTTGGATCCCAAGCCTACCAGCTTCCAGACCAGAACGTCCATCATTGGCTCTCCTATGTCTCCAGCTTGCTGACTGCAGATCTTGAGACTTCTCAGCCTCCATAATTATGTGAGTCAGCCCCCAATATGGTGATTTATTAGAAGGAACTGACACAATTAGAAGGACTTAACACACATGATTATGGAGGCCAAGAAGTTCCAAGATACATAGGAAGGTAGGTAGATAAATAGATGATAAACAAACAGACAGCCTATTGGTTCTGTTTCTCTGGAGAACTCTGACTAGTATAACTGGGCTTTGAATCCGTGTATCTCTGACTCCAAAGCAAGAACTCTTAATAATGTTAACTATTCTTAAGACACACCATATCAATGAAAAATCAGTTTGCTTTCCTAAAAGTTGAACACCTTCTGCAAGTTCTAGGATGTCTAGAGTTTTATTGTTATCTTACATCTATTATTTTCCACTGCTTCTAAAACTCAAACATAAAATGCTCTGATCCTACTTGGCTGCCCTCAATTCCATGTTGGGACTCACAATTTCTCACCCATTTGTAATCACTGCAAAGTTCTCCCTGGGTCCCAAACCCTGACAGAAATGAGGGCCTCTAGGTTAATTGGAAATTTTTGTCAAAGCAAGCACATAATAGGAAATCAAATACTGAGACAAGGAGGCAAGTGATTAAGATCTAGGACAATAAAATTATAAAAGAACTAGAACAACAACTCCCATTTAGCCATCTCCAAGCTCTATGATCTATAATCATACCCATCAATCTCCATCCTTACCATCAAGATACACATGAGGACAGGAGAAGAGCAGGGATTAGAAAATGTTCAGGAAATGACCCAGGAGGAAAGCTCAGTTTACCGCCTGGGTCTCGGATCATGAAACATTTTCATCTCAGCCAGATCCTCTCACCGTGGTTCCTCCAGCTGAAGAGGCCCCTCAGCTTTCAATGGTGGGAATCTATTATTCATGAATATACCCAGCCCTTCCGAGAGGGCCTATTTCTGGACACTCGCATTCCTTAGGTCGTATGCTCACTATTGATTGGATAATACTGCACCTGCTTTAAAATACCTCGAGAGAGCAACTGAATCTATACAGTGCTTTACAGTTCGCACTTCTGTATGCTCTCACTGCTTCTTTTCTATGGCCGATGTGACCAGTTCTGGCCAATAAATTATAAACATAAATGATGTGCCATTTCCAGGCCAGAGCATTATTTGCTGGGCAGGATGCTCCAAAGCTCTCCTTCCCTCTGCTAGGAAAACTGCAGGGTTTTTGATGGGCTATTCCATCAGCCTGAGTCTCAAGAAACATGGAACCAAGTTCCCAGAAGTTACATGCAATGTGTGTTGGTACAGCCACTAAGATTTGGGGGGTTGTTATTACAGCAAAAAAAGAGTCTATCTTAAATGGTACAAGTAGTTACAACTACTTGTTTTATGCCTCAAAGGGTATATTCAGAAATTAAATTAGCTAATCTATATTGACTTTCTGAACCATCCATGAGTTGTAGGGATGGTCACATCCCTGGTATTTCCAGTCTGAAGTACCGTAGCATGAGAATCCATCCTGATTCCTCTACCATTATCATGGGTAGCACACTCACCCATACACACACACACACACACACACACACACACACACACACACACACACACACACACAATACCATTTAATGGTACCAGCTTAGCAAGGGCCTGGCAACCCAGTACCTTCCTTGTTACATTGGTTGAGAGTCACTTCATAGAGCTACAGAAGGGATCTCACATAAAAGGAGTGGCCACCTGTTTTACAACTATGTGGCTAAAAAGATGGGGTGTGGACTGCTGACTCAGATAATGCAGACAAATTGTGGGAGGACTAAGAGGAGCCCTGAAGTTCGGGACAGAGACAGGACTACAGCTGTGGAGCCTTGAACAAATTTCTAATCGGGAAAATCATCAGTAGTCCCAGACCAGGCTGGCTGTCAGAACCCCTAGCTAAAGCTGGTTAAAATGCAGATGCCTGGAGGCGCCTCGGTGGGTCAGTCATTAAGCATCTGCCTTAGGCTCAGGTCATGGTCCTAGGGTCCTGGGATTGAGCCCTGCATCTGGATCCCTGCTCCGCGGGAAGCCTGCTTCTCCCTCTCCCACTCCCCCTGCTCGTGTTCCCTCTCTCCCTGTGTCTCTCTCTGCCAAATAAATAAATAAAATCTTTAAAAAAAAAATGCAGATGCCTGGACCGCATCCCTGATGTCTGGAATCCGGATCTCTAGGAATACGCCCAGGGAATATAACACGTTCACGAGCCTGCAGGAGATTCTGATGATTGACCTATAGATTAGGGGAACTATGAACCCCTTTCTGATTGTACAACCTCATAGTCCATAAAGTAAAGCCAGAATATAAGGAAATCAGTCTTCCCAGATATGAAAACAGGTGCTAGTCTGTGCTCAGATGAATCTGTACTCACTAGATGAACTAATGAGAGGCTATGATAATGAATAGCAAAATCTTCGGAGACAGTACATAAAAGGGCCTCTTTTCAGGGTTAGACATGAGGATGAACTTCTTGGCAACGAAGATGGCCTAGCAGAAACTAAGTTAGGCTGCATGTGGTAAGGGCCCACATTCCCTCCATTAGCCATATTCTGTATGTCTAGGCAGGGCCAGCTTCAAGTATGTATGACTTGTGCAGGCAGAGAGGGACTCTCTCAGAAGGGCCCAGGCTTGGTTTATGCTCTACTGTTGCTGTCTTGAAATATTTAATAATTTTGTCTCTCAATGTGGGTTATATAAGTGAAGTCTAATGAGACAATGGAGCATGCATATGAGCAGAGAGGACTCACAGGCAACAATAATACACACAGGCTCAGGCCTTTGGGTACGGCAGGCTGGGGTAGCCGGCACCGGAACCTGAGCCCAGATGGGTGGCAGCAATGGCCATGGGGTGGGGCGGGGGGTGGTGGTGCCTGTCAGCGTCTGGAGCCCATCCGTGTTACATCTGCATAAATATGAACTCTCTGTCCTGGAAGCCAGGACAGAGACTGCTGGTGTTCAGGCAGTAAACTCTGTCAGTAAATTACTACGAAAGAAAAATGTGCACAGGAACTTTGCAATATAGCATATCCAGGAGTTATGAAGGTTCTTCAAAGAGTTTAGAACCTACAGTTTTGAAAACCACTGCAAAAAAGCAGAGCAAATATCCACAGGCTTAGAACTAGAAACTGAATTTAAAGGTTGCCACACTGAATAGAAAAGAGCACCATTTTCATAACGAAGTTTTAAGTGAACCACTTATTAGCCAGAAAAACGATTTTTTTATAAGTAATCTCTTTACCTAACATGGGGCTCGAACCTACAACCCCAAGATCAAGAGTCATATGCTCCACCAACTAAGCTAGTCAGGTGCCCTAAGAAAGACCATTTTTAAATTAATTTTTCCTTGTATGAAGAAAACACATTGAACTACATAAATAAACGTTTTGCATTATATACAAATCGTGAAGGTACTTTCAGCTGCCCACAGGACCCCTACAGTTTACAGGAAATGTCAGAGAAAACATTAAAATGCTCTTATGTAAATTGAAATTTTAAAATTAAATTCAAACTTACGCAAGACTGATCTGTATGAAGAGTTAAATCTTTTTAGAAAAATTGTTAAGCAAGAATCATTAGCTCTAGACATCCTAAAGTTTGTATTCCAAAATAATTTTTTAGAAATTTATCCTAAAGCTGTTATACCCTAAAGATACTCTTAAACTCCTATAACAACTCCAGTAACCCCAATAACTCAGCAGAAAAATTCTTCTCAAAGTTAAAACTTATCAAACATTATTTGTGATATTGTACTTGCAAAAGAGATTGCTTTCAATCATATCAATTGAAAATGAAATTGCTAAGATTATAAATTTTGATCATCTCAAAAATGAATTAGCAAAAAAGAGAGCCAGAAAAATCTTACAGCCAATCAAGAGATTACACTGATAAAGTATTTTTATTATAGTATATAAAATTACGACCATAAACATATTTTTTACTATTCATCATTTTTGTTTTTCCTGTACCACAATTACACCATTGGTGTATAAGTAGTATTTTTATATAAGTAGTAAAATATTTTTAAAGCAAAAGGTTTATAATTTAATACCTTTAACTGTACTTTTTTGAACAAGCAGCCCCACATTTTCAATTTGCCCCTGGCCCTAACTGTCATGTCCTGCTTGAGGGGTAACTATACTGAGGCTTTGCTGGAAACTTCAGCGTAGGTCTGAGATCCCCATCTTGCCCAAGATTTTTAGTGATTTTATCAAGTATAAGAGAGTCCAGTGTATCCTATAACCCAGACGCCAGGAGCATTATAGCAGCTACATTCTTAATGTCTACATTCTTAGGAGTTCTAGGACATCCTTGACTTTGTGTTTCTCCTTTTGGACTTCGGCCCTCATCTCCTGAAACAGAAGGAACTATATTTCAAGCTTTCACCCAATGATTCATGAGTGCGACATCTTTAAATAAAAACAGGGCAGGGAGGGAAGAGAGCATCAGACTTCTTTGAATTTGGGCCAGTGTTTCCAAATGCAAAATACTCAACAGCCAATTTCCCCTGGCTTTGTAGATAAACAACAAGATGACCTTTTATGTCAGAAAGGAGCAATGAAATTTCCATTTCCTTGTGGAATGTTGGGGTTGGAACCAACTTTTTCTGTGTTTCTTCTCAAGATAACAACCCACAAAATGCCCCCAATAAATGCAAATTATGGGATTCTGTGGCCAATTCAAATGTTCAAACAAATGATCTTGCCTCCTTTCCAAATATTACAAACACATCTTTAGTAACTTTTCCATGCAGGAGTGGAAATCTCCCCTTTCCCTGTAATGTTGCATCCTCAGGCTCCTGGGAAACAATGCTCTGTCCAGTAACTGGGTACTGTGAAAGCACAGCATGTCCCCCCACTCTCCTTCCAGTCATTTCAGAATGAACTGAGACCATTTCCCTGAATCCCTTTGGGGACGGCCTGGGGTTGGGGAGGGGGTGCGGTGAGCCATTCCCCCAGTGGAAAAAAAATGAAGCCAATAAAGCCATCATCCATTCTCTACAGAACTTTTCATCCATTTTCTCTTTTTTCACTATTCCCAAAGTTCCCTAAGAATAAAATCATGTTTCCCAGGCCCCACCAGTCTGTAGATAAAACCAGGATGGCTGTAAGAGTCATGTTCCCAGCCTCCTTTAAGAAATATGCTGCCCCTGCTGACTCTAACATTCAGGGTTTTCTGATTATTCTTTTTACAAGGTTGCTTTAAATAACAACTCTTCAGAGTGAACTGAAAATAGAACTTGAGTTACAAAATTTTGGTTTACATGCAATCTTCCAAGACTGGGTCAGTACATGCTAGGAGGTCCACTCAATGATCACTTTGCTTTTAAACTCCCACAAAATAATTAGTTCAATAATACGATATCGAGAAAAAAATACTTTTTGAAACCTTTTTGTGCTTCTGTTTAATTTGCCTTTAAAATAGCCCTGCTATAGGGGCGCCTGGGGGGCTCAGTCATTAAGCATCTGCCTTCAGCTCAGGTCATGATCCCAGGGTCCTGGGATCGAGCCCCACATCGGGCTCCCTGTTCAGCGGGAAGCCTGCTTCTCCCTCTCCCAATCCCCCTGCTTGTGTTCCCTCTCTCGCTGTGTCTCTCTGTCAAAAAATAAATAAAATCTTTAAAAAAATAAAATAAAATAGCCCTGCTATAAAAGCTCTTTATCAGAGTTGAAAACATGAGGAAGCTCTCTACCAAACCATCCAATGGGGGAGAGAAAGAGACAGAGGAGGGAGAAGATCTCAACCCTGACCTTGAGAATATGAGAAGAAATGGATAAAAGTGGATTAAGTGGCTGTGTGTCTTTCTTTGACTGCACCGTGGAGTGATGACCTTGACATTCATTCCATCTGCATCATTGACAACAACATTCCCTGCAAGCCCACTGGACCAAAAACCTTCTACAATCCTGCCATTGTTAACACATTAGCAGTGATTCAGGTACTGTTGTAAGAACAATGTCCATCTCTGGAATTGCCAGAGGTAAGTGGACTCTAGATGGGCAACAAGCACTCCTGTGACCATGTGAGCTCCAAGCGACCAGACACGGGAACAGTGCTCGGCCCAGAGCAGCGCCACAGTATCTACTCACAGGGTGAATGAGTGGGTGGAATTTTAAAGAGCTTACCATCTAGTTGAACATGGACAAACTTCGCCCAACATTTGGATTCAAAGAGCAACAGACGAGTGGGTCAGACAAGAGCTGTGTCAGCTCAAGGAAAATAGAGCTTGGAAGGCATTTCAGAAGGATGAACTTCAGAACTTCACCCAGGGGCAGTTCCAGTCAGACCTTCATTTGCCTTCTTGTCAGATAGAGAAGAGGGACGGAGAGGGTCCCTGGGGATTGCAGTGAGGTCGATCTCATGGGTGGCAGTACTTTATCGATGCCACACAAATCGCTCTGCTGGTGGGAGTGACCCTAGCATTTTAGCTCCCTGTTCACTTCTGCTGCTTAAGTGTAGGACTGCCTGAGCCTCCTAAGGTCCAGAAGTAACAACAAAATCATGAGGAAACTGCTCCATTTGTGAAAATCTGGGGAACACACACAACATAGGAAACCATCTTCAGAACTAGCATTCCGGCTGCCCACCCATGGTAGAAAGAAGAGGCCAAAAGGAAAGAGCCTTCCCTCCAAACCTCGACTGAGCAAAGTTCACTACACATGAGCCAAACTGCATCAGCGAGCTGAGATGGTGCCAGTAGCCCAGAAACATCAATGAACGGCCAGAGGATGAGCCTGCTGAATCGGCCTGTTTTGAGGATGGGCTGCTTTTTTAACCAGAAAAGTGCCCTGTTCTTGAATAACACGTAATTGATCTGTTTTTCTTTCCTTTTCCCTCTTTTGCTTTAGTAGCTAATAAATCCTTTTAAACAAATACTTTAGCAGGCCTAGGAGGTTGTCATGTTCTATCCCAGTGGGGCACCCTGGCAAATTATCCATTTACCAAAAATATCTCTGGTTGGAGCCACAATGCCCAATGCCATCCCTGCCCTCTTCAGTGACTCGCCATGGCAAAACAGCCCTTGACATGGGGACATGTAAAATATTCACACGGAAATGTCCAACTCACGCACACACGCATGCACGCACACATGCATGAGTCATTTTATGCTTCGTTTAGTTGGTTCACTTGTTTACAATAACCAGGATGACACTGGGAAACTGGAAGAAGGACCTGGAACTGGACCATCCTTACCTGCTCCTATCACAGCCCATGTGAGCTGAAGTTTGAAAGGCGAGGACTTACCTCCCCTAAGATAAGAAATGTTGGTTCACTCTTCTAAAGAGAGATTGGGGAAACAGCAATTTTACAGTCTTGTGTTCCTAGTTGCGAGGCTTCTCCTTTCTATTTTCTTTGTCAGAATGTGTCATCCTTGTATGACACAGGAAGTAAAACTAGGAAGTAAGGTAGAGGGTTGAAAAGCCTTACAGTTCAGAAAAAAAAAAATTCAGTCTCTTCCCATGAAATGTTTTCTGCCTGCCTAACTGCCACTTACCTGTTCGCAGTGCTGTGTCATCTCCCCCTTTGTGAAAATAGATGACATTTCAGTATCTGTAAGGACATAAAACCGTAGGATTTTAGAATGAGAAGAACCTGAGGGATCCTCTAAGGCTGATCATTCACTCTATTAAAAGGATTAGCCATGGGGGTCCCTTAAAACAAGCTCACTATGTGTCTTTAAAGTGGAACTCAATTACAAAAATTAAGTCCACACAGATACGCTCACATTTCTAGGAATGTGGCCACAACATTTTAGGAGGTGGGCCCATAAGGTTATTTGGTTTAGGTTTATCTTGTGAGAGCTAAGACGCAAAAGAATAGACTCTGAAACAAAAGTTCTGTGGTCATCTTCTCATTTAGAAAACCCGGAGTGGTTCTTGCTAGCAAGGCTGCTCCCGCCCCAGGGATTTTCCCTGCTATTCCTTCAGCTGCAAACACTTTTTCCCCTAGATGTATGAATCACTGACCCTTCACTTCATCCAGATCTCTGTCCAAATGCTCTCAGAGCAAGTTTCCCTGATCCTTCGAGCTAAAGTACTTCTTCCCCGCTCACCTATCCCAAATGCTGCTTTATTTCTATTCATCATGCTTACCACCTCTCCCCGACCTGCTTATCGAATCTCTTCAGCCATTAGCAGTTGCCCTGACTAAAGTGTATGCTCCATGAAGACAGGTATTTTTTTTTTCTGTTTCGTTCACTAGTCCTATTTCCAGTATCTATCACAGAGTCTGGCACGTATAGGTCAATAAATATTGAACAGATGAGTGAATGAAGGAACAAGCAAGCATATGAGTACTTGGCTGTGTCTCAAGCACATTCTGGAGAACCTTCAGCATCTTGTCCTTCCACACATCTGTGGCTATCTCGAATGTGACGTTCTTTTTTTTTTTCCAGTATAAATTGTAAGTTCATTTTATTTATTTTTTTTATTATGGCATGTTAATCACCATACATCACATCATCAGTTTTTGACGTAGTGTTCCATGATTCCTTGTTTGCGTATAACACGTGCTCCATGCAGAACGTGCCCCCTTCAACACCCATCACCAGGCCAACAAATGTGACGTTCTTGTCATGTGAAGCGCTCTCTCTCTCTCCTAGACGGCAGTGTAATCCCTCCAACCCTTGCTACATGCCAGACAACATGCATGCACAAACAGGGAATGACTAAAGAGTATAAGAAGAGTGAGGGTGAGAGCAAATGGCAAATGGGAGCCCAGCCGGGGCCGCATAAATCAGGGTAGCCAGACTGGGATGAAGAGAGGGTCATTCCATGAGGAGAAAACAAAAGACACGGAAGTATTAGAACAGCAGAAATGATAAAAGGATCAGGAAGGAAACGAGCTAAAAGAGAAGGCAAAAAGAGGAAGAACAGTAAATGAAATGGGAGGTTCTCGAACGAATGAGAAGTCTTCAGTAAAAGTCTAGCCCCCACCAAACCCCACCCCCCCATTGCCTATAGCCCAGATGGACTCCCCCTGGTATAGCAGGTTCATCAGCCGCCACGGCCTGTCCAGTTTGTAGCAGCCAGCAGCCCTCATGGGAAGGCTGGAGGGAGGCCCCACCAAGGCCGAGTGCGAGGGACAGAGACAGCTGCCGGTGCAGCCAGTCCTGAAATTGTCAGATGGAGATAAGCCTCACCTGGCAGTTTCACTAGACTTTCACAACCACGAATCTGATGATAACCTCGGTAGAGATCACCTGCCTAGTTTCATTTTCTGGTTTGTGAGCAAAGAGAGACAAGAACGGATACAGAGAGTCATGTGGGCATTCGAGTCTCCCTGCAGCTCACTTTGGGCCTGGACACATCCAGCCCATCGTTTGACACCTAATTTTTTAAAGAAACCCTAAGCCAACTAGAGAAAACCTATCGTGTATCAGACATGATACCCCGTGCTCTTGAAAATATTATCTCGATCAGACTAAATGACAGCCCTGGGAGGCCATTATACACATTCTCTATCTTACAGGCGAGCAGACAGAGGTTCTGAAGAGGTACCATGACTTAAGCGAGAGCATATACCTATCGAGTAAAGCTAAGCCTCAAGCTAAACACGTCTGACCTCCAAAGACCTGACTTCCACTGATATCCAGCTACTTGGATGTAAGAAACTTAACTACGGGTGGAGGTATTTATTTGACCAAATGCAAACTCAAACCATGATTTGAAATAATGGATGAAAGTGCTCTTGTGATGGAGAACACCACATTAGTCCTCATAAAACTCCAGAGGCCCGGTGTCCCATTTCCCACAGACCTATAGCTCCTGTCTGCCAATGCCTCGTCAAGACCCAGGCCAAGGCCCAGGGCCTGAATCTACCCCTTGCCTTGTTCTTCAATCAAAATATACAGGTCTAGGGGCACCTGGGTGGCTCAGTCAGTTAAGCGTCAGCCTTCGGTTCAGGTCATGATCCCGGGCTCCTGGGATCGAGTCCGGCATCGGGCTCCCTGCTCAACAGGGAGCCTGATTCTCCCTTTCCCTCTGCCCCTCCTCCGTGCTCGTGCTCTCTCTCTCTCTCTCAAATAAATAAAATCTTAACATATAGATATAGATATACATGCACACACAGGCCTATAAAATAGAATAATAGGCATCCATTTAAAACAATGCTCCTAAGGAGTTTTTAATGATGAGGAAAATGCTTTTGAAACAAAGTAAGTGAAACAAAGCAGATTCAAAATCTAGACACCGTAGGTCTTAAGTACCTAAGAACAAATATGTATGCCATGATAGAATAATTGGGAATGTACATGTCCACTTACTATAAGCAACTAGAAAATCAAAAAAAGTTACACAAACAATGGTTTCTGAATACTGAACAACAGTCATCGTAGGACTATGATCTCTGGGAAAAAAAATGGAAACATGGTAAGCCCTGTTTTTGCCCTAGCTCTTGACTGGAGGAACTTTACAGAGACCATAGACAGGGAGAAGAATCCCAAGCAGGTTGGCAATCTTGCTGGATTAAGATACAGAGATCTGCATTTGAGGAGGCTGAGACAGCCAGACTTTGTGGGGGCAAAATTCCAGAGAAGACAGAGCTATGCAGGGAAAGAGCTTCAGAAAACTCTTAAGAGCCCCCTTGAGCTTGTTGCCAAATACTAAGATGTGTATTAATAGGGTGAAACCCCCCAAAGCCAAGAAGATAATGGCTAGGGATCTGTAAGCTGAACACTCTCCAGAACTGAAAGGGCTGAGAGAAATTTAAATTCTGACCAGCCAGAGTAGTGACTCATCATTGATCACCGAGATCATTCAGTACAGAATCTGGAAGGGCCATGCCCTGATCGTAGGGCTAAACTAGATCCAGGGTAAAGACTACAGCAGAATTGCCCTAACAAAACTGAAAACAAGCCTTCAAAGGAATAGGCTGATCCTCAAGCAACATAACTTCCTGCCGGGACAAAGCCTGGCCCTCCTTAAAGGAAAAAAACAAAACAAAAAAACAAAGCATCAATGTTACAGGCTGAATTCTGTTTCACCCAAATTTATATGTTGAAACCCTAACCACCAATGTGACTATATTTGGAGATAGAGCCTTTTTAAAGGTAATTAAGGTTAAATGAGACCATAAGCCCTAATCCAATATTACTAGTGTCCTTATAAGGAAAAGAGGAGACATCAGGGAAACATGTACACAAAGGAAAGACAATGTGACTCAACTGGAGAAAAATCAATCAAATAAAACACATCCAGAAATGATGGAAATGGCAGATAAGAATTTTAAAACATCTCTTATAAACATGGTCAAGAATAAAAAATAACATGAACATAAGTACAGATATTTAAAAGACCCAAGAAGAAAAGAACCAAATGGAACTTCAAGGCATGAAAAATATATCAAAAATGAAAAATTTACCAAATGTAATTATATTAGTCAGGGTTCTCCAAAGACACAGTACCAGTAAGATATATATCAAGAGAAGGACTTTTGGGTTTTTGTTTGTTTTTTCGTTTTTTGTTTTTTGTTTTTTTATGTAGGTTCCACGCTGGGCGTGGAGCCCAACTGGGGGCTTGAACTCATGACCCTGAGATCGAGACCTGAGCTGAGATCAAGAGTTGGACGCTTAACTGACTGAGCCACTCAGGTGCCAAGAGAGATTTATTTTAAAGAATTGCTCCACGTGAGTATGGAGGCTGGCAAATCCAAAATCTGCAGGGTGGACAGGCAGCCTAGAGACCCAGGGAAGAGCCAATGTTGCAACTGAAATATAAGGCTGTCTGCTGGCAGAATTCCTTCTAGCTCATGGGAGGTCAGAGTTTGTTCTGTTAAGATTTTCAACTGATGGGATGAGGCCCGCCTTCATTATGAAGGACAATCTGTCCTTCTCACACCTCATCACTTCTTCACCATTATATCAAGAAGACATAATCCTAAATGTATATGTACCCAATAAGAAAGCTTTAAATTACATGAAGCTTCAAGTAACCTAAAGAGACCAAAAGGAGAAATAGACAAATCTAGAATTATAGTCAGAGAAAATAATACTCTTAATTAAATTAATTATTTAATTAAAGTAGCAAAATTAATTAATTAAATTAGCAAAAAAAATCAGTAAGGATATAGAAGAGTTGAACAACACTTTGAACCAACTTGACCTAATTGATAGTTATAGAGACTACCCAACACAACAAAACACACATTTTTTCCAAGTGCTCAGGGAAATTTTACTGAGATAGGTCATCTTCTGGTCCATAAAATAAATTTCAATAAGTTTAAAGGAATTGAAATTATGCAGAGTATGTTTTCTGACCACACTGAAGTCAGTAATAAATAAGAGAAAATATCTGGAAAATCTTCAAATATTTAGAAATTAAACAAAGACACTTCTAAATAACTCATGGGCCGAAGAAGAAATTACCAAGGAAACTAGAAAATATTTTGAACTGAATGAAAAGAAAAAACAACATATCAAAAACTGTAGGATATTGCTGAAGCCATGCTTGGAGAAGAATTTATCATTTTAAATATGTGTACAAGAAAAGAAGAGCAATTTTAAATCAGAGATCTAAACTTCTGCATTAAAAGTTAGAGAAGGAAATGATAAACCCAGAATAAGTGGAAGAAGTAAGATGAAGAATGAAAATTAATAAAAAGCAAGCCAAAAAAATAGAGAAAATCAACAAAACCAAAGTCTAGTTCTTTGAAAAGATACAAATAAATTAATTTTTTTAAAAAGAATGCTCCAAAATGCTAACATGTGTTTTTCTTGGTTAGATTATAATTGTTTAATTTTATTTATTTATACTTCATACTTTCTAAATATTTCTAATGAGCACAAAATCGGATTCTAACCAGAAAGCCAAGGCACGATTTCTTAAATTGCCACTCCTGTGTTAATTTCAGAAGCACTACAGTGCCTTGCTCTCCAAGAAAAGACAGTTGTCCTTCCTAAAGTCTGTTGAATAAGTAATGTAACTATTTGAAAGACAGTACCTCCCACCCAAGTTTCCACAGAAAAGAAGAGAGCCCTACTCCTCTCCAGATGGCTCCAGACCCAGAACGAACACTCCTGTTTCTGACCACCATACACGTTCACCTTCTGGAGAGGCTGAAATCCAACGGGTCCATGGAACCCGCCAGTCCTTTAAAGTAGACTTGATTTCCTGCTCTGCCTTGTCCTTCTCCCACTACCTTACTCTCTAAATAAAGTCTGCTTTCTTCCGCACTAACACAGGCCCCTCCTCACCTTTCGCCCGCTGTACCCCACTGCAGGTAAGAGCAGCTGTTCTCCACCCCTGCATCAGAGCACTTGTGAAATTGCCCTTGAGAGAAAGAGGCCCCACCGTACATGCTGTAAGCCCTCCTCCTCAGTATCAAATGTGACACTGTGATCTGGTTCCCATGTGGCAACTTGTATCTCTTTCCAGTTGGTCCCAATCTTGAAAAAAGGAGAGGCTTTACCTACTCTCCTTTTCAATATATTGCTGGATCCATAATCTGTTTCTACGAGATAATATAAGCCTTTTCCTGATTAAACCATACACATGTGACAAATGAATTCAACTGTATTACAAATGTATGACATAACCTCACTGATGGGGCTGGGGAAGAAAGGAACTGATCTAAATCACCCTGGAAAACAAGATGTTATCTAGATGCTATAAGGTTAAGACATAACGACCTGTCAATAACACAATATTCTGTTTCTGTTAAATCTGTTTCTCACAGGAACACAGGTTAGGATGCCTACATATATATACTAGGATTTGACAATAAATATATTGCACGTAATGACAGCCAGGTTTTTCACCATCAAAGAAAGAAGAAATAAAAGAAAAATCTAAAACGAGCTCTCTGAAAACTAGAGAACACTTATGAAAGAAACTGGAGAAGACACAAAGAAATGGAAAAACATTCCATGCTCACAGATTGGAAGAACAAATATTGTTAAATGTCTATGCTACCCAAAGCAATCTATACATTCTATGCAGTCCCTATCAAAATACCATCAGCATTTTTCACAAAGCTGGAACAAACAATCCTAAAATTTGTATGGAACCAGAAAAGACCCCAAATAGCCAAAGTAATGTTGAAAAAGAAAACCAAAGCTGGAGGCATCACAATTCCAGACTTCAAGCTCTATTACAAAGCTGTAATCATCAAGACAGTAATGGTACTGGCACAAAAACAGACACGTAAATCGATGGAACAGAATAGAGAACCCAGAAATGAACCCTCAACTCTATGGTCAACTAATCTTTAACAGAGCAAGAAAGACTATGCAATGGAAAAAAGAGTCTTTTCAACAAATAGTGTTGGAAAAATTGGACAACCAAATACAGAAGAATGAAACTGGACCACTTTCTTACACCATATACAAAAATAAACTCAAAATGGATGGAAGACCTAAATGTGAGACAGGAATCCATCAAAATCCTGGAGGAGAACACAAGCAGTAACCTCTTTGACCTCGGCTGCCCCAACTTCTTGCTAGACACGTCTCCAAAGGCAAGGGAAACAAAAGCAAAAATGAACTTTTGGGACTTCATCAGGATAAAAAGCTTTTGCACAGCAAGGGAAACAATCAACAAAACTAAAAGGAAACCTACAGAATGGGAGAAGATATTCACAAATGACATATTGGATAAAGGGCTAGTATCCAAAATCTATAAAGAGCTTATCAAAATCAACACCCAAAAAACAAATAATCCAATCAAGAGATGGGCAGAAGACAGGAAGACCAAAGAAATGGGCTAAGAGACACATGAAAAAAATGTTCAACATCACTCAGCATCAGGGAAACACAAATCAAAACCACAATGAGATACCACCTCACACTGGTCAGAATGGCTAAAATTAACAAGTGAGGAAGCAACAGATGTTGGCGAGGATGCAGAGAAAGGGGAACCCTCCTACACTGTTGCTAGGAATGAAAACTGGTGCAGCCACTCTGGAAAAGAGAATGGAGGTTCCTCAGAAAGTTAAAAATAGAGCTGCCCTATGACCCAGCAATTGCGCTACTAGGTATTTATCCAAAAGATACAAACATAGTGATTCAAAGAGGCACCTGCACCCCAATGTTTATAGCAGCAATGTCCACAATAGCCAAACTAAGGAAAGAGCCCAGATTTCCCTCAACAGATGAATGGATAAAGAAGATGTGTGTCTGTCTATATACAATGGAATATTATGCAGCCATCAAAAAGAATGAAATCTTGCCATTTGCAATGACATGGATGGAACTAGAGGGTATTATACTAATCAAAATAAGTCAGTCAGAGAAAAACAAATACCATATGATTTCACTCATATGTGGAATTTAAGAAACAAAGTAGATGAACATAGAGGAAAAGAAGGAAAAATAAAATAAGATAAAAACAGAGAGGGAAGAAAACCCTAAGAGACTCTTAACTCTAGGAAACAAACTGAGGGTTGCTAGAGGGGAGGTGGCTGGGGGGGAACGGGGTAACTGGGTGATGGGCATTAAGGAGCGCACTTGGTGTAATGAGCACTGGGTGTTATATGCACTTGATGAATCATTAAATTCTACCCCTGAAACTAATAATACAATATATGTTAACTAAACTGAATTTAAATTAAAAATGTACCAAAAAATAAAAAATAATAAAATGAGCTCTGTGGCACTGGATTTGAATCAGCGATATCAGTAGAAACACATGTTTTATTCAAAGATTTATACAAATAGATACATAAATAAATCTAGATAGGAGCTCTTACATATCCAGATCTTGGTTTCTAAATACCATTTCCCAATAAAAAGAAATGGTTGATTTTAGATCTGGAATCTAAAAGATCTCATAGTGCCAGAAAATAAAGTGTTTAAATTAAGAAGTAAAATAAGCCAGTCCTAAGACCAATACTGCATGATTCCATTTATATGAAGTATCTAAAATAGTCAAGTTCATAGAGTCAAAGAATAGAATGGCGGTTCCCAGAGGCGAGGGGAGCTGGAAATGAGGACTTACTAATTATCAGGCATAAAGTTTCAGTCAAGTCAAGATAAATAACCTCTAGAGATCTGTCATACAACCTTGTGCCCATAGTCAACAATAATGTAGTCTAGACTTAAAAAAAAAAATTGTTCAAAGGGTAGATCTCATGTTAAGTGTTCTTACTACAATTTAAAAAAATTAAAAGCATGTTAAAGGACACAGGAATGTACCTGAAAGAGCTCACCATAGCCAAACTCGAAAAATATGAGAAACAAAATAAATAACAATAGTATAGGACTATAATCCAAAGAATAAAGATCCATTATTCCATATTGATTTAAATAAAAGAACAAGACAAATCTTTTTATAGGAAAATTCCAATCAAAAAAAGCAGAAGGAAAGAGGGAAATAGAAAACACTATGAGACCACCACAGTAATAATTGCTGCAGCCAATATCCACCAATGAATGCTAAAATCAAGGGGTGACACTTTAAGGAGAAACAGGATATTTGCATAGCCTCAAAGTATATTCTCTAAAATATGTATTAATTGCTATGGAGGTTTTAATTTGTCCACATATCCTCTGATACTTCTCCCTCCAGGAGGTGGAGCTTAGTCCAGTAATGGCCGGGCTTAGTGACTCACTTCTAAGGACAGAGTATGGAAAGGGAAAAATAGTAAATCTGCAGTGGAGGAACTGAGCAGACACTGCCTTCCCTAAGCGATGAAAATGACTATCCCCAGTACTCCATCCCACTGATCTGCTGTAATCTGTGATAGGATGTAATGAGGAGGTATCATCTCTGTGATGTTCTTCCCCAATTTCCATAACCTCAGCCTAAGCCTAAGAAAATAGCAGGCAACAGCAAATTGAGAGACACTCTCCAGAATTCCTGACCAGCACTCATCAAAAGTGGCAAGGTCATCGAAGACAAGGACAATAAGCAATAAGAATGTTTAAACTACATGGGGCACCTGCGTGGCTCAGTCAGTTAAGTGTCTGACTTTGGCTCAGGTCATGATCTCAGGGTCCTGGGATTGAGCCCCCGGTAGGGCTCCCTGCTCAACGGGGAGTCTGCTTGTCCCTCTGCCTCTCCCCTGCTCATTCTCTCTCTCTCTCTCTCTCAAATAAAGAAAATCTTTAAAAAAAAAAAAAAAGAATGTTCCAACTACAAATAAATGCCGTAAGAGATGAATGTCATAAACATGCTATTGAGCCAAATAAACCAGAATCACATAAAAGTATAATTCCATTTATATAAAGTTCAAAAATGGGCAAAACCGATCTAAGGGATTAGAAGTGAGAACAGGGGGTCTCCTGTGGTGGAGGGGGAAGGACAAGGAAGGGCAGATGTTGACTGAGGGGAGACTTCTGGCTGCTGCTATTATTCTGTATTTTGATCTGAGTGTTGATTAGACAAATGTGTTGTTTGTGAATATTCATCAAGTGATATAGGATTTGTGTACTTTCTGGATGTACGTTATACATAACAATAAGTTTCCAGGGAGGGGAGGGAGCTACATACATGGCTCTAAAATTTGGGCCCTTGAGGAGGACTGTGGGGGAGGAAACAGGTCAACAAGAGAGATGGGAGCACTCTCCTGGATCCACCTTCCGGATTAAACAGCAGCCCAGAGGCTGTGTATGGAGCCAGCCAGTGGCAACAACCTGGTAGAAAACAGAAATTCCCAATCAGTCCAGATGCAGGTATCTGGCTAGGTGTAGCTCCTTTTAGGCTTGAGTCCTTGGCTCAGTTCCCATCAACATTCCCATTTCTCTCGCTCCTTTTCCCTCTCTAGCTCAATAGCACCAGAACAGAACTGGAGAGAGACTGCTCATTGGACTCACTCCATCTTGAACTGTGTCTCCTAACCACCTCACCAAGTCAGGATGCCAAGGTCTCACAAGAAGCTTTGAGGGGAAATGCAGCACCAGGGAGGCCATCTCTAAAGGCTGGAGAACATGGAGGCTCGCCACCAGTGTGTCCACTTGGGATGAATGAATGTGAGGACACTGGGAAAACACAAAGTTCTTTTTGTCGGCAAGAAACTTGAAGCTGTGTCCTTCACCTTGCTACCCATCAAAGTATCTTGGTGATTTCATCTCTAGATAAATATTCACTCTAGTGACACTTGTGTCTTGTCTCCGACCATAAAGTCAAGATTTAAGAACCATGTGATGCAGGAAGCCTTGGGGTTAATTAGGATTGTGTAGAATTTGTCCTTAGATCACCAACTAAATTCTGATTTAATGCCAAGTTTTTTTCAAGTGGGGGGGGGCACTGAGAACCATGTGACTTGTCTGTAGTAAACTTGAGTTGACCCTCTGTGCCTCCCTTAGACCATCTGTCTTTAAAATGTCCCCTGCACCGTCTGGCCTCCCGTGGCATTTCATGAGTCAGAGTGTCCAAAGGACTGAGCTACTTCCCAAATTACCAACATGCTGGTGACCATGTCAAATCTTCACTTTGCACTTGTTGACACAGCTGCCGGGTCATTCTGTATATCCTTCCAGATCATGCTCAGGATTCACCTTCTCTATCACCTCTTCCCTTACCCTGCCCTGACTCAAGAGTCAGAACATCCTTCCCACAGCCCCTGTACCCCTGTACACAGTCCTGCTTTGCAGGGCTCACATGGTAGTATAATTCCTTTCATGGCTTTCTCCCCTACTAGGCCTTAACTTTACAAGGGTGGGGTCAGGAACTTCTTATCCACGGCTCCCTACACAGTGCTTAGTATCCCTACACAGTACTTAGTAACTTCTTAGCCACGTCTCCCTACACAGTGCTTAGTATCTTTATTGCTTTTTCTGATAACGCATGTAATAATACAAGGCAATAAATTCAAATAACATAAAATTCAAAATATTACAGAAATATAAATTGTAGACAATGAAAATGCCCCCAGAATCTTCTGCCATAAGATAACCACTGTCAGTTTGGTACATATTCTGTCAACAATTTGTGTGTAAAAAATAGATATAAATTATTAATGTTATAATTTTTCCTAAAGATGAAATCACTGCCTACATGCTGTTTTGCAACTTGCTTTCGCTGCTAAGCAGCATAAGACAGTAGCACACTTCCTTGATGAAACACATGGCTCTACGTTGTTCATTTTAACAGCTGCATAATGTTCCACTGTAGGGAGATAACTTCATTTATTTACCCACTCCCCTCTGGAAGGACTTTTGCATTATATTCACTTTCCTTGCTATACAAGCAATACCACCATGCACCTTTTTTGTACAAATCTCCGTGTGTCCATGAAGAAGTCTTTTTCTGGGGTAGCTTCTAGAAGTTGAAACCCTGGGTCCTTACCACCTTTGTCTCCCTCTTCAGAGAACCAGTGTGGTGTCCATAACCAACAGTGCCTCAGAAATGACTGTTGACTGACCAAACAATGGGAGTCGATAAAAGAAATGGTCCTAAGAGGCAAGTTCTATTTCTTGGGTAAATAGCTTTAGCAAACTGGCCCCTTATGTAAGGATTCTTATAATACACTCTTCCCCACTAGGCTGAAGGCAAGGTTCATATCGAATTTGTATTGGTTCAATTTACCAAATACTTTCTGAGCCCACCCTAAGCTAGAAGCAGGGGATGAAATTATCAGCAGTAATTTCTGGTAAAAAGTTGATGGCTACTGATGAAATACGGAACATCCTTTATTAGTTAATTTCCCTTTATGCCTTGTCTGCCAGGAAGTTCAACACTCAGTGCTGATAAGAACTCTCTTCGGCTTTGGGTTTCTGCTCTTTGCAGTCACCCTTCTTAGAATTCCATTCCACTGCTTGTTACATTTTTTTTTTTTTACCCGTATTTCTAAAAGTTCTATTACAGATGCATTTTGTTGCAAACTACCTCAAATTGATGTTAAGGGTAATTACAGTAACTAGTTTCTTTACAAGGAAGTTACATTTAATTCTTTTTTTTTTTAAGTTGTAATGAAGGTAGGACCAGGATAATTTAATAATGTCCTCTCAAAGTTTTGACTGAGGATCAGAAAGGTTAAGTGATTCACTCAAGACAACACAGCCAGGAAAACACAGATCTGAGAATCTAAATGGGGTCTCAGGATTTTATCATGGAAAAAAAATGATGAAAATTAAGATGAACTAGGCACTGAGTCATATGAACACCTAAATTCTTCCATCCCCTTTACAGTTAAATATACTCACTTTCACCCAGACACCCACATTCTCAAAGTAAACAAAAAGGAAGTTCTTGAGGGAGGGGCAGGGGAAGCAGAATCTCACCTCACGGGTGTGTCAAGATTAACACTGCCACCCAACCAGCACCACCATATGTGTCACTGTCTTCAACCTTCATTTCTCACTCTGCACCAAGACACAACGATTTCTCTAATGTCTATTGTGGTTCCTGCGTAATTCTTCCAGAATCTTCCAGAAATGTTAAATTACATGACAGAAGAAGTGAGGAAGAAGGGAGGTTGGGTGAGGAGAGTATGTGTAGAGAAGGGGGGGAGAGAGAGAGGGAGGGAGAGGGAAAGAGAAAGAGGGAGGAAGAGGGAGAGACAGAGAGAGAAACCTAACCGTTAAATAGATGAAGCCAATGAAAGATCCTTTCCAGTGTCCAACAAAAGCCCTCCCTTTTCTTCCTAGCTTTGCTTTCCTATTTTGATAGGGTGGGGAGGACTGTGCTTTTTATACTGTTGCAAAACAAGTAGAACCATGAGCTACACTTCACAATTTATGTAGCGATTTCATGTCATTTTGAGGTTGTATTAGAGTTCCAACAGCTACAGTTATTTCCTCTGGGGAGAACTTGAGAGGCAAGGACCCTACACCCTACCCAACACCACCTATTTATGACCCATATCCTGGGCATTTCACAGGTTAGTTTGTATTGATTTTCCACATCAGCCTCTCTGAATACCTGACTCAGGGCTTTCCCCTGCTAATCCCTGGTGTCACTGGGATGACTTCTGGAACCCATGGATCATTCTCTAGCTAAGACCTTCAAGTGTGTTGTCCCCATCCATTCCCTAGCTGATGACAAGCCCTGGTACCACAGTGCCTTGTGACCACTGCTTGATGCCCCTGCTCTACGGACACTAGTTAGTATCTGACGGTGATGGTTCACTTTATACGTCAGCTTGACTCGGCTAAGGGATACTCAGATGGCTGGTAAAATTTGATTTCTGAGTGTGACTGTGAGGGTGTGTCCAGAAGAGATTAACATTTGAATCAGGAGACTAAGCAAAAAAGATACTCCCTCACCAAGAGGGTGGGCAACATTCAATCTGTTGAGCCCAGAATAGAACAAAAAGGCAGAGGAGGGGCAAATTCATGCTCTTTCTACTTGAACTGAGACAGCCATCTTCTTCTTCTTTTTTTTTTAATTAACATATAATGTATTCTTTGTTTCAGGGGTACAGGTCTGTGATTCATCAGTCTTACACAATTCACAGCGCTCACCACAGCACACACCCTCCCCAATGTCCATCTTCCCTTACCCTCAGACATTGGCACTTCCGGTTTGGGGGCTTTCAGACTGAGACCAGGACTCACACCTTGGCCTCCTGATTCAGCCTTTGGACACAGCATTCTGGGTTACACCACTAGATTTCTTGGATCTCCAGCTTGCAGGGGGCACATGGTGGGGCTTCTTAGCCTCCATAACTGTGTGGGCCAATTCCTAAAATAAATCTCATCTCTGTCTGTATCTATACCATCCACATCAACTACATCATTATTTATCTGTATCTATATCCTATTGGCTCTGTTGCTTTATAGAACCCTAATACACTGACTGACCAACAGGAGGGGTGGGAAAAGAACAATGCTAGAAGATCTCCACTTTGAAGGTATTTCAGACACCTCTTGTTCAAAGTCTGAGTAGGCAGAACAAGTGTGTGGCACCTTGTAAGTCCTGCGTAGCAGCTGAAGTGGTCATGTTCTTTAAGCAAGGGACACTAAGAGTCAAGAAAAATCTGTGCTACCAAATAGTGAAATTTCGAAAATGTATCTCTCTGGGACAGATCTGTGTTCTAAATACCAGTCCCACATCTCACCTGCCTTCTTGATGACTCCACCTGCATGACTCAGGCAGCCTCAGCTTCCCAAGGACAAAACTGAAGCAGCCATATTCACCATCCCCAGCCCTCTCCAAGTTCCCCATCTCAGAAAATGGCAGTTCTGTGTGTTCAAAGAAGAAATACTAGAGTCATCCCGATGCCTCCATCTCCTCAACTGTCAACAGGTTTACCTCCTGGGGATTTCTCCAATGTATTCCCTACTCTACAATTCCACTACCACCACCCCTTTCAAACCATCATGATTTCATGACCAGCCTAGCTCCTCACTCTCGACTCTCTCTGTTCAATCAGCTTCAACATGAGAGTAAGTTTTAAGAACACAAACCATGGCATAAACACGCCAATGGCTTTCTATTGCTTTTAGAATTAAGTGCACAGATTTGGCTTTGGCCTATGGCATAGGTCTGACCCCTGCAAATCTCTCCAATCTTATCTCTCACCATTCTATACCATATTGGCCTTCTTTTGGTTGCTCAAAGGCACTGTGTCCTTCCCTGTCCCACAGCTTTTGCACATGTTGCTTGTCAATATCTACATGGAATCCTGGGTCCCTGCTCACCTTTACTCAGCTAACTCACTATCCCTCGGGTCTCAGCTCAAACGGCACCTTCTTGAGGAAGTCTTCCTGATCCTCTGTAATGAGCTCTATAGCATCCTGTGTTTTAGTCACAGTATTTATGATAATGGTAATTATTTTTGTAATTATTTATTAAATGCCCATCTCGGGGTGTCTGGGTGGCTCAGTCATTAAGCGTCTTGCCTTCGGCTCAGGTCATGATCCCGGGGTCCTGGGATCGAGTCCCGCATCGGGCTCCCTGCTCTGCGGGAGGCCTGCTTCTCCCTCTCCCACTCCCCCTGCTTGTGTTCCCGCTCTCGCTGTGTCTCTCTCTGTCAAATAAATAAATAAAATCTTTAATAAATAAATAAATAAATAAATAAATACCCATCTCCCCCTCTCTCACCTCAATCTCCAGACTGTAAGCCCAATGAGGGCAGAGATGATCTACCAGGTACTACCGTGCATTCTAAGTATACAACCGTGAAATGCTCAGTCAAGGTCTGCGGGAGGACAAAGGGAGATGAACGGGGAAAACGGGATGAAAGAACAGTTAATTGGTTCTTTTTTGAACTGATTTCTCCTGATGTTTGGAATAGAGGGAACAATAGTTTCCTAGAAGACTTCAAGAAAACTTGTTTTTGAAAAAGTATGTGCATATGTGTATGTATAAATATATTTTCTTCTTTCCTGACTAATAAGGAAACAAGCATAGGCTGACACATAAAACTTGACAACAGTGGCACCATAGGAAAATGTGTCAGTTATAAATGAAGACTGTGTACAGAAAACTCAATATGGCAAACCACCATTTTCCTGGATTCCAAATAACTGGAATGTGTGATAATCTTCTTTTAATAACCTTTTTTCCTCTTTCCAAAAATTACACAGGTCCCTTGGGAATATTAAGGATTTTCAACGTCTTTGGCAAAATCAGTATAGTTCTAGAATCCATTGCTCTGAGACACCATCAAATCTGTCAACTGTAGAAATGTCTGAACCCAGCTGCCAGACTGGAAAGTTTGTGCAGCCGGGCTCAGCACAGGCCCCCCTCACACCGGTCCCAAGCTTCCTGGGTTCAAGGCTGCTGTGGGCCATGAGGCTGCATGACAAACCCACCCATCCCACAAAAAGCAACCCTGCCGAAGCTGTCATCCTATTGCCAAGCTGCTATCCAAGCTAGTTTTGCAACTACTTTTACATATCAGCAGTGGTAGCTATTTTACCCAGAGAGGTTCAAAGAATGAACTGTCTAAAAGACACTTGGGGTCCAAGCCTGTGGTGCATAAATGAAAGACCAAACTGAATACACCTTTTTTTTTCCTTTTGGTTTTCACAACACCTACTACATATTCTCCAGGACATAGAAAGTCTCATGTCATTTGGCTTTTCTATCGGTCCTTCCCAAAAAACTGTCTTGAGCGGAGTAGCAAGTAAGAAAATTGCACTTATGTCTTCCATAAAAGTACAGATCACCTGCATTAGAACTGCAGAGTCTGGGGAGCTTGTTAAAATGCAGATCAGAGCCCCATCCTGAACCTGTGAGGAAATTAAACTGAACCCACCAGTGGAGAATAATGCGGGAGACTGGCAAGACCTCTGACAAGACCCACAGCACAAGAGGAACCAAAACAGGAGAAGCAGGAGACAAGAAATTGAACCCCGGAAGACTCTGCCATGGGGCCATGCTTCAGGGTCCAGAAAGGAGGCCTGTGTGGCAGAAGCCCCGGGGGTGAGGCAGAGACCACACGAGATGGGGCAGAAGGGGCAGGCTGGGGATGGGGAGTCCCTGAAGAATCTTCAGCAGTCGAGTCCCTGGGGTGACTGGTGTCCCCTGAAGACTGTTCTGACTGCTGTGTAGAGAAGACATTCGGCGGGGCCAGGAAGGAAATCACAAGACCACTTGGCTTTGCACTAGGTCAGTGAAAGTGGCAATGGAGAGGTGTGCAAGTCTGAGGTACACAGTAGAAGTGGGATCATGGGCTGAATGAAGGCCAAGGTCGGGCAAAAGCGACTTTGGGATGGCAAAGCTGGAGGGAAATGGGGAGTCAAGTGATCCCCTTGGACATGCTCTGTGTGGGTGCCTGATCTATAAAGTGGAGATAATGCTACCAGCCTACATGGTTTTTATGATGATTAGAGATAATATATGCAAAGTACCTCAAGAAACATAGTAGGAACCCAAGGAGTGGCATCTATATTATTATTACGATTATCAAACATAAGAATATTTGTTGGTACATTGGACACATTTAAGCTGGCATGTCTTCCTTTTTTTCCTCCTAAAAACACCTTCTACTGAAGCTGGACTGAACAATGCCCACCACACAAGCCCAACCTCAGAGATCTTGCACAGAGATTTGCTCTACCTCCCCCTAACTCCAACACCCAACGTCTGACACCCAACACTTGATCCACTTTGTTCCACTTTACTGACAGGAAATATCCAAAACCATAAGGATCATGTTGCCAAGGACTCATATGTGGGGGAATTTGTACATTTTCAGTCTCGCAGGCCAGTGCTTGTTCCCCTCTTGGGCCTCACCTCTGCCCCCCTCAAGCCCATGAGTCTCTTCCAGCTTTCCCCAGACCCACCCATCCCAATTTCGTGTCCCCTGAGACTCAAAGAACGTGCAAAGAAAATCAATCCTGCCTGAAAATCAGCAAGCCAAAAGAGATCCCCTGGTGATGAGAGGTGAGGGATGGCCAGGATCTCAAATCCCTGAAGTACATTTTAATGCCTTAATGTGACCAAGAATACAGCCCTGTTGGCACTAGGAACATTCTGATGGACTCTGAGGAATTAAGTGATTCCAAAACTGTTTGCAGGAGGGATCTTAAGAGTCACTGGGAGCAAGCAAAATACCACTTGGAGTAAACTGTTCCCTGACACTGGGTGACAGTTCGCCCTCGGCAGCCATTCATTGGGTTCAGGAAGGGAGGCTCAACATCTGAAGTCTTTCGCTGCCAAAAGAGCAGGAAGGTAATAATTGTGGCTGAAGGGGCAAGTGAGGCCAGAAGAGGAAAACCATTCAATGATTCCAAAGCTCCTAGGAAACAATATGATTGGGGTCAGAGACTGGGAGCTCATCATACCAGCCTCTGCAAGCAACAATCAAGCCTGTGTGCTCCAGGGCCACAAGCAGAGGGGGCGAGGGGCAGGCCACAGGCTCAATCTGAAGGAGGGGCTGGTCCCGACCAAGGGATCACACCATTGCAATCCAGCCATAACTACCGGATGCAGCCAGGGAGGTGGCGAAGGGCCTGAGTGGGCAGCTAAGATGGTGCTAAAGGGGATGCCGGCCCCCCCACCCATCCTGATGGCACCAGACTCCCCAGCTCACCAGGTAGACTGCCCACATGCTGGCCTCTCTAATCAGGGAGGAGGCAATCGTCAAGCTCAAGACACCTCCAGCATTACTGGGACTGGTACAAATGTCCATCTCACAGGGCAGTCGCTTGTCAAAGGAATGTGAGAAAATCCCATCCTTCTAAAAACTTACAACTTCCCCCACGGGACATTTAATCCAGGCCCTGGCCCACAGTGTCACCTCACCAGCATCGGGCTAGACAGAAAGAAGGATGTCAATCCCAATTATAAATTATCTTCCAGCCATAAGCTATTGGAGCAAGTGATCACCTTGATTATCCCCTGGCAGGATCTCAGCTGAGGAGGGAGATGAGCGTGCAGGAGAAGAACAGAGGGAAGAAGGCTTTCCACCACATGGCTATCACCAAAAGAGCAGGCCTCGTGTCTTCTCAAATGACGCTTAAAAGAGGCAGGAGTTGAGGAGCTTTAAATGTATTTTTCATTTACTTGTTGAGACACAGCAGGATGTAATCAGCTTATGAGTTAAATAGAGACATCTGTCTGTTTCTACCTGAGACCGCCCCAAAGCAGTAGGATAAAGATACATAAATATGTACACACAAAAATGCAGAGTGCAGCCAGTTCCTTTCCACAGCCCTCCCACACCTCCCCTACATCACAGATTCCCCGCCACCTAAGAGTAGAGGCGTGCTCTCCTACAGGTGAGAACGGGCGGGCTGCCTGTGGCCAAACTTCATCTAAATGTCACGGCAGCTAGAGGGGCAGCTTCTAGAAAAAAGAAAAAAAGTCCTTCGAGATTGAGGTCTTCCCCATACTGCCCTGGTCATGGATTCCCAGTACTGTGGCCACTGCTGGACGCTGAGGGCCTGGAAAAAGCACTCAATCAGTCATGCAACCGTGATTTATTGAACACCTCCTTTGTGCCAGGCCCTGTGCTAGCAGGCTGAAGACAAAACATGACAGACAGCAAAGTTATGTGCAAGTGGGAGGAGGGAAGAAAAGCACACGCATGAACAAGCTGAATGGGGCAAAGGTTAAGGGCCATGAGGAAGACACAGAGGGTGATGGAAGAGAGGGTCGGTGGGGGCGGTGTGTTTGCTACAATAGTCAGGGAGGGTAAATCTGAGGACGACACTTGGGTCAAAACCTGGAGGTGATGAAGAAGGCAGCTTTCAGCCAAGGGAGCAGAGAATGTAGGCCCGGCCCCAGCAGGCACTACAACGAAGCCATTCCCAGCCACGCAAGGCGAAAAGAGAGAAGTGACCAATATAAGGAATGATGCACAAGGCAGCTGGGCCTCGTCCACCTGCCTGAAGATGTACGCACACACACACGTGTGTCCTTGCACACAAGATGTCCGGTGTTCCTGCCACTGCTGGAGGGCCCGTCTGGCTTTATTTAGCAAGCCCCAGGCACAGCCAGGACATGGAAATAAATGACCAGATGGACATGTCAACCCTGTCTGCAGGCCATGGAAAGCCATCGTGCACTGCCATCAGGGCCCCCTGTCCGCTCTGAATGGAGCTTCACTGGCTCCATTCCTCCATGCTGTTAGGGAAACCTGTCACTCACCCCTGGGGAGCAAGACACCTTTCCCTCCAGACGGTCTGGAGCAGACCGAGCTCCCTCACATTTCATAACCAGCTCGGGCCTGAATTTATGCCAGGTCATTTTGTTCCATTAAAGTTGCCATGGTTACGCCAGGCCTGGGGTTACCTGGACTTTGGATGTGCTGGACACAGGGGCAGCAGCGGCCTTGCTGCTTCTGTGATTTACCAGGAAAGCAGAAGTCCTGGTAAAAGTACTCCAGGCTGCTCCATGCTGGATAGGACCCCAGAGTTCGGAGGAACTGCAGGTAGGGAGAGCATAGCATTCACCCCAGAAACACTAAGGCTCTTTCCTGAATCCACCAGCCTGTGAGCTCCAGCAGGGCAGGGACCCAGACTGATCAATCCCGGTGTCCCCCCAACATCTGGTGCATAACAAAGTCTCCATAGATGTGACTGATTCATTTTGTGGCGAGGAAAAAAAAAAATCACAAAAGAATGCAAATAAAGAATCCATCTTGGGCTCTACCCTCTTTAAAAGTCAAGGGGTAACGAGGAGATGACAAGGAAAACTATGCCCCTCTCATTGCAAACGGGAGAATCACAGAGAGTGATGTTTCTCTCGATGAGGGAAAGGACCCAGGACCTGAATGTGCGAGAAGGGAGGCGTGTTACCGTCAGTCCTCCAAGAAGCTGATGCCAAGACAGCATTGGATAGGGAACAGATGTGTGTGGGGAAAATGCCTATAACGGATAAAAGGGGAAGAAAGCAGGAGTGGGAGGGGAGGCCTTTGGACCACAATGTAGGAGGAAGGGGAAAAGGAAGATTGGGTAGGAAGAGCCTCAAACTCCAGGGTAGCTCTGCAAAAGTCTCAGCCGGGCGGATGGAAAGCCTCTGAGCAAAGGTGGTCCGTTATTATTAGACGAGTCCCACTCTGAGCAGAAATGGCCCACTCTAGTGTCCCCACTACACTCAGTCACGGTCTGGGCAGGGCCCTGGGTAAGTGTGGTCTTGACATGACTAAGATGGGAAATTCAAATGTAGGCAACTGAGGCTGTCCAGCAGCTGTGTTCCCCCTGCCACCACCACCGCCACCCCAGGCAAGGAGATCTGAGCAGGGCACCTCCATGGCCATTCAGGGTGGGGGTATTTGGAGGGGGTGTCAGGGAGGAGCAGAAGATCCCCAGGAGGGAAGAGTCTGGCACCCATGTGGCTGGAGGTATGGGGAATGTCTTCGGGGCACAGAGACAAGAGGAAGTGGCTGGGAGGCTGTGCTTTATCAACACTGATTGCCTACGTAGTCTCTGCTCTGCCGTTCCTGCGCAAGGACAGAAACAACCTAGGCTTCCTCGCAGGTACGGGTGGCCATGTAACCCAAACCTGGCTGTGAGATGGAAGCATGGAAGGAGAAATCTGCTCAATGTTCCTGATAGAAAGGGAGTGGCTCCACGGGCCTGGGCCTCATGCTCTCCCCTCCTCTCCTCCTGGCTACTCGGAAGGTGAGCCTGAGGCCTACAGGGGAAGCAATCATCTTGCTGGGAGATGACCTGCCTCAGGATGAAAACCACATGCTAGAGCTCGTGAAACATACAGAACATCGACAACAGGGTGGGGCTGCTGCATGGGGGGAGCCCAGCTCCAGAATTCTGGCTACATGAGAACAATAAACCCTCACGGGACGAAGCCATGAAAGTCTATCCAGCACTCCACGCTGTCAAGCCCAAATCCTAAGAATCCAGAGGAGATTCAGATAGAGGGCTACTCTGAGGTGAGCAAGGGGACACCTTCCCCTGTCTTTCTATATGACATTTGGTAAAATGCCGCAAGACAGCCTTGTGAGGGTGGGAGGGTGGGGGGCCTCCCAGAGGGAGGTGGGCATGACAAGATTATTCTGTGTTCAAAGCCTGTGCAGGACGAGAGAAGAGGCTGTCCAAAAGAACCCAGTCCCCTACACTATGTATGAACAAGTCCTATATCCTACCCTCAAGTAGTTTACAATCTCACTGGAGAAACAAAGCAGAGAAATTCTACCTTCATCTAAATATTAACCCTTCCATCCACAGTTCAGTCACTACCAGCCGGCTCTTCATGCCCGTGCCCACCACCCATGACAGACGTCAGTGACAGGTCACTCTCTCCCCGGGACCTGGCCCCCTTCCTGCCCCTGGGCAGCACCCACCACTCAGGGGTGGTCAGCCACTGAAATGAAGCTGATTTACCTGGCTTGATGCCGTCATCTGCAAACCTGAAGATTGTAGGCCACAAAAGAGAGAGTTGAAATAACACTTTTTCCTCTCATCTCGACTTGACTTAAATGAAACAATTTTCCCCGAGGGATCCCCAGAATAGGATTTGCCTCCCAGATACCAGGGAACATGGAACAGGCACTCCAACCCACCCATCTCACTCTGGCCAACATTAGCGAGTGGCCCGTCCAGTCCAACTGATCTAGCAGCGGGAACTCCTACTTCCAAAGCTCTGGGCAGAGGACTGGCCCCAGAGCAATTGCCCTGACAAACTCCATGCAGTTAGGTGGCAGAGGAGAGATCTCCGGGCCACACTTCACTTGTCAGCATGTCAGTCTCAGAGTGTCCGCGGGTCAAGCTCTGGACATCTGATCGACCCTCTGTGCTCCATGAAGGCACGGATCACAGTCCAGAAAACTAATTAAAGCCTCTAAAGGAAACAGAAAATTCTAGTCTTTAAAAAGTGGAACCAACTCCCCCCTCCTCCCCTCCCATCCCCAGGAGACTTGCACAAAATTAATCTTCTCATCTAAAAACAAGCCCCATGTCCTTTTCTAACTGCTTTAACGAGAAAAAGTTCCCCATGGACTGCTTCAGTTGTTTCTTCAGTCTGGAGAAAATACCTTTGATTGATAATCATGTAATTACATTTCCAATTCAGTGACCATTATCACTGGATGAAGATCAAGATGAAGTCCATCAGTAACTCCGACAGCGAAGTCTTCGTCGAAGTGGGGTCGTTGATGACGGCAGGGGGGCTTTGCGAGGATTGCAGTCACCACACCATTAAATGACTGGAGTCTGACCTTTTGCAGACTTTTTCTAAAAACAAACTTACCTTGGGCGCCTGGGTGGCTCAGTTGGTTAAGCGACTGCCTTCGGCTCAGGTCATGATCCTGGAGTCCCGGGATCGAGTCCCGCATCGGGCTCCCTGCTCAGCAGGGAGTCTGCTTCTCCCTCTGACCCTTTTCCCTCTCGTGCTCTCTATCTCTCATTCTCTCTCTCTCAAATAAATAAATAAAATCTTTAAAAAAATTGTTTAAAAATTTTTTAAAAAATAAAAACAAACACGTCTGTTAAGTCGAACAGATGAAATTAAGAAGATAAAGACACACAGAAGCTGGTCCCTTAGAAAAGGTGCCTAAGAGGAGGCAGCAGAAGGTCGGCCACTGGGTTCTGCCCAATCCCACCCCATTTCCTGCCCCTAATGCCAACCCCCCAGATTGCTAACATATCCTCACCAAGCATAGAAAGCCACACTCCCGGACCTTGAACTCCCAGCTCCCTTACTCAGGACCCATCTTGTGAGGCTCACATTTGCCAACTGCCCATCACTTGCTTATCTCTTGCACAACTGCTCTAACCTGGGCCGTTTGAGCCAGCTCTTTTCAATAAATCTTTTGCTACATATCTCCTACTGCCACTGTTTATTTGGTTGAACCCTGATTGATAAAGCTAAGATACATATAATTTAGAATGTTTTCTTTCAATCACTTACCTTCTTTTACTAAAATAAATATATTTTGCACACAGAACTTGTATCTCTACCATAAATAGAAAACTAGTACCACCTGCCAGAAAGGAAGGAAACCGTAAAGATAAATACAATTAAAAAAAACCAGGGCGCCTGGGCGGCTCAGTTGGTTAAGCGACTGCCTTCGGCTCAGGTCATGATCCTGGAGTCCCGGGATCGAGTCCCACATCGGGCTCCCTGTTCAGCGGGGAGTCTGCTTCTCCCTCTGACCCTCCCCCCTCTCGTGCTCTCTCTGTCTCTCTCTCTCTCTCAAATAAATACATAAAATCTTAAAAAAAAAACAAAAACCCAGCAATGCCTTGCAATTCCAGCTCGATGTTATTACCTGCCAAAGGCTCTGAGCATGAGGCCCATCCTGCTGGCGTTAAAAAGATGAGGGAGTCGTTCTGGTGCTGGGGTGTGTCTCTATCAAGGACAAAGTCTCAGGGAGATGCTGGTCAGAAAGAAAGATTGCTAGAGAACTAAGAAGGGAATACGTTTCTCACTCCATGCTCCCTGTGATTTAATGCTATGTCTGTGCATGTCCTGTCTGAAATCCTATCCTGTGCAACCAGAAGTTTCCAAACAGCACTTGCAGATCCAACACTGCAGGGGTCTGGAAGAGCAGCCCGGGAGCATACAGAAGCAGTTCCTTCATGGTGCTCACTCAGGGTCCAAAGCAACTGGTCTTGGTTTAACTGCGGGGAATTGCCAAAACCAGTAACGAGGACAGTGGAATCCACGCATTTCCTTCATCTTTCCTACGCACCCTGAAAACAGGGCCCAGTAGAAGGTGCCCTAGAGACATACAATGGTGGCAAGGTCAGACCCCCTTCTCGGTAAGAGAAGCAGCAGAAGCCACAGCAATACTGTCCATTCCTCCAAGGAGGCATCACCCCCAAATTCTCAGGTGTGACTGCTGGGGCTCCCTGTGCCAAAGGGAAAGGGTCCTCGACCCCAGGAAGCAGTGTTCAGAAGGAAGAGCCTCTTGGCGACCCCTCTGCTTCCTAAGGAACTCATTCTGTGCCTATCCACAGTGCTAGGGTTCTTTGGGTCCCACTGAGCACATAAGTAACCAGATTCACAGCACACAGATGAGCTCTTCTCTAATCCCCCACTGGTGTCACTGGCTCACCTCCTGTTTGACAATTGGCTTCCCTTGTTCACAAGTAACCTGTAGGAATCCAAACCAACAGAAAGACAAAGCATGTTCCTGAAACAGGGACACCGCAAAATAAGCTAAATAATGAAAAGAAGATGGGGTCAGGGTTCAAATTCCAGCTCTGGTACTTCCCAGTGGTAAGATCTTGGAGCAAATTACATAATTCTCTGACCCTCAATCTCTTCATCTATGAAATGGACCCAAGAATAGAACTGTAGTAGATGCCTTATTTTTTTTCTCTTCTTTGGGTTAAAGATTCCTGATTTTCTTTGGGAATACCATTCCCTCCCACTCTCAGTCCATACCCTATCAGTGGGGTGGACCTTACTCCCTCCCCCTAAACACCTGTGGAACATACATGACCTGGCTCTTGCCAACCAACCTAGTCTACCTTTCTGGTTCAGGAACGAGAATGCAAGCAAAGGTAGTCCACTGAGGCAAAGCACATTCTTCCTACTTGGGTGTCGAGGCTGGTGGGATATATGCCAGAGCCAATGGTGGCCATCTTTGTCATGTCCTAAAGAGTTCCTGGTGAGAACAAAGTCAATATAAAGGAAGGCAGAGCAGTATGAGAAGAGACAGAGAGAGGCAGAGAGAGTCCAATCATATTATTTGAGTACCTGGATCCTGCCAGGCCTAAAGCTGTCACGATTTATCCCAAAGGCTTTTTTTTCAGTTTCATCATCCACTAGACTAGCTGGGACATCGGTGAAAGCTGAATCAAGTTAACTATCACTTGCATCCTCACTGGGCAACTACACCTCATAAGATGATATAAGGAGTAAATGAGAATGCCATAAATAGTAGGTGCTCAATAAATACTAGCTGTCATGGGGGTGGAGGGGCTCAGTGAAACAATGCCACCTAAAGTACCTTTCCAGTTGCTTACGCAGGGTGAGCACTTACTCAATACATGGTAGTTGTTACTTCTCTCCATGGTAGCAGTGTTAAAAGCCAATTCATTCATCTAGCAGCCCAAACAAGTAAGAAAATTCTTGCAAAGCTCATGGTAGCCACCACTCAGTGCTGTGTGGCTTAGTGGACCTCAGCAAAGTTATTCAAATGGAAAAATCATTTTGCTCCTGGTTAAGTCGGGACAAGCTCTGAGAAGTAAGCATTATATGATGCTACAGAAGCTGAACTTTCTCAAAAGGAAAAATAGTAAGGGCAAGAGAAAAATTCATCTTGCTTCAAAAATCCAGACTGAGATGCTGCCAAGAGTTATGCATGACACACAACCCCACTACATCTTGATGACAAGAAAGATTTAATAATTACTTTTTTTAAAGGTTGACATACTTAAGCATTCTTCCAAAAATACCAATGGAGAGGGAAGGGGGGTGGGGAACAGATGGAAAGTGACAAAATGCATCAATTGCCCACACCATTTCTTAACACCAGCAGCCAGAAGAAGTCAGTCAGCAAGTGATCAAACTGCCGTCTTTAGATCCAGCTACCACTAACAGATTTCATTTGTACCTGCTGCAGATAAGCCCCATTCTCTAAAAGACCAAAAAAAAAAAAAAAAAAAAAAAAAAAAAAAAAAAAATCTGCTAAGGGAAAACATGATAGAAGGGATGTTGCTGGATAAACTCTTTAAAAAATGATCGTTAATGGCTTCTGCATTCTTCCAAGGTCAGTGTCACGGGCAGGCAACTTATGACATGGGTTTCATCTTGTTGGGGTAAGGACAGCAGGAGGGAGGTAAGAAATTAAAACTTACTGAGTGGCTACCATGTGAGTTCACTCTCTTAATCCTCATCCCCATTCCATAAGATAGGTAATTAGTAACCCACTGTACAGATCTTGACTTTGAAATGATTAAGCAATATACTTAAAGTCACACTAGAAATGACAAAGGACAGGTCTGCATACTCCAAAACTTACATGCCGAACACCACCGCCCACCCTATGAATCTTTACTTTCTCTCTTCCTCTCCCAATTTTTATGGTATCTCTCCCTTTATTCCCTCTTTATAAGAACTAGAGCCCCCAATGAGAATATGAACCAGGTCTATCCTGTTTACTTAATTCAGTACATGATAGTTGTTATTTCTCCATGTAGTCCCCTTAAGCACCGGTTCATTCATCCAGCAGCCCAAGACCCTACTTTTACCCCAGGCAGGTATAATCTGTTCAAAAAAAATGTTTGAAGAAGGACACAGGAAAGAAGGAAGGAAAGTTGGTCTAGCCAGGCATCTTTTGGCCCTCAAAGAAGCTCACTATTTGGCTTTCCTTTGTTTTGTTCTTTCAATCCCTTTGGGGTCCATGAGGAGTCTATACCAATTAGAACCTTCCAATCAAAATCTAAGAAAGGAGGAGGGGCTTGAGGTCACAATAATAATCGCTAACATTTTTTTAACCTATGTCCTTACTATCTGCCTGGCACCTTTTAATCAATTCCTTTACATTAACTCAGAGACTCTCCATAGCAATGCTGTCAGGTACTACAATCACCTCCACTTTCACAGAGAAGTACTAAGGCCCAAAGAGGTGAAGCCATGTGACCAGGATCACCCAGCTGATAAATGGTACAAACCAAAACAGTTGGCTCTGGAGCCCGTGCAGGAATCTACCGCAATCGTCCTCAGTGGGTAAGCGTGACCCATTACGTATGTGTTTCCTGGGCTTCAGGCACATCTGGACTAGAGGACTTGGCCCGAAGAAACAAGGAGTCCAGGGGAGAACGGACATGGAGTTGTCCAAGTCCTCCCCAAACCTAAGAAGCCAGTGTCAGGATGCGGAAGGAGCTTCACATACAGCTGCCCATCAAACCATCTCCCAACCCAGTCCCCAAAGACTCATATGACCTTGGCAGTGGGAGGCAGAATGACAGAGGCATTAACAGCAAAATTGCTGGGGCCCTGAGCGGATTCAGCTGCTACCGGGGGCAGGCCCCAGATGCAGACACAGTCCTCCTCCTCATGGGTGCCGGTCAGCGGGGCACAGAGCAGCCCCAGAACTGGAGGCACAGTGGCCGCTGTTGGTATCCAAGCCCAGAGAACCAGCGCAGGAGAGTGGGCAGAGTCTTGGGTTACCAAGAAGAGAGCAGGCGTGATCACGGGTACTTTGAGCGGAGTTGGCATTTTCATAGATCGCATGAGGTCGAGACAGAGAAACTTTATCTGTCTCTATCATCCAGACCTTACTTTTACCTCAGGCTGGCATCATCTGGAAAGGACAATGATCTTTATCCAGAAAAAAAAAAAAAAAACACAATAAATCAAACATCAGAGGGGTATGTATATACGTACATACACACACATGGTTTTGTATGTGACTATATGTACAGGCATTTGTATACTCAGGCTTCCTTCATTTATAGTTTTAAGAAGTGTGTACATTTTCTTCTCCCCTGAGTCACGGAGTCATGTGAAAAAGTAGAGAAGTATTCTTAACTCTTGTGGTGATTTCTTCAGTTTACTTGAATGAAGGACTTCTTAGAAGAGTCCTTCCAGGGGTGGATATTGTAGGGGGAGATGAACCATGAGAGACGATGGACTCTGAAAAACAAACTGAGGGTTCTAGAGGGGAGCAGGGTGGGGGGACGGGTTAGCCTGGTGATGGGTATTAAAGAGGGCACGTTCTGCGTGGAGCACTGGGTGTTATGCACAAACAATGAATCATGGAACACTACATCAAAAACTAATGATGTAATGTATGGTGATTAACATAACATAAAAAATTAAAAAAAAAAAAAAGAAGAGTCCTTCAGGTAGACCCACTTGGAGCAAAGCTCTGGGACTCAACTCATAAAACACATTTGCCTATTTTTAAGATCCAACAGCAGCAATGACCCTCATTCCTACAGCCCTCTCCCTCCACACCACACATGCTGTTCCTTCCGAGCTCGGGGGCACCTGCCTCACCTCCCTAACCTGCTTTTAAATCCCTTTGGCCAAGAAATGACTCCCCCACTTCTCTCCCTCCCATCCCAGTGCCCAGCAAACAGCGGTGAGCCCTGCAACTCTCCACTCAACGTGAGGAAGATGAGAGTTGAGGAGCAGAGCCCCTGGAATTCAGCTCTCCCCGTGCCATCTTGTCCTCTTGCCTCTTCACCCCTGAGAGCCACGGTCGCTAATTCTGGAATGACCCATGGAGATGGAGTAAGCTGAAGAACAAGTCAAGTCAGAGAAGCAGTGCCAAAAGACACCATGGAGGTTTCCTGTTCCCCCATTCATCCAGCAAATGTTAATTAAGCATTTACAGAACGACAAGCAACTCCTAAACCCTGGTGGATGGAGCAGCAGTCAGCCTATTTCCTCAGCTGTCAATCTCTTCTCTTGTTGTACAACTCCAAATCGTTAGAAATTCCACTCCCATACTGCACCAAAATCTGCCTCCCCAAAACTTACCTCCTTTGATTTAGATATCAGCTTAAACTGCATTGTAACTAAACTATGAGGATTTAAATGTAAAAACAAAACCCGGAGGGTATTGAGAAAAAAATATAGGAAAACACATAATCTTAGTTCAGGAGAGAGTTTTCTAGATACGACACCAAGGGAGAATTAAGTACAATTTTTGACAGATTAAAAATTAAGTACAATTTTTGATGGATTTGCCAATATAAATACCCGAAATCTGTATACATTAAATCAAAGGCAATAAAGAAACTGAAAAGAAACATTTGTAACCTAGATGGCAGGCAAGGGCTAAGAGGCTTAATATTAAAAACTTTTAAAGTCAGTAAGAAAAATATAATACAGGCAGGGAAAAATGGGCAAAAGACGCAAATAGGCAATTCATAAGAAGATATACAAATATGAAAGAGAAAACACTTAACCTCACTAATAATCCAAAACATACAAATTAAAACAAGATGCCACATTTTACTAATCAATCTGGCAAGACATTTTAAAATCCTAATACCCAGTACTAGGGAGGATGTGAGGAGACAGGTACTCACACACATTGGTGGTGTAGCCTAAGGAACGGTTTGGCCACACACATCAAAGACAAAAAAAAAAAAAAAGTGAAACACCTTAAAATGTTCATAATCCTTCGAACACTAGGACTTACATTTCAAGGACTTTATATTAAGGAAGTACTCAAGGGAGTGCACAAAACTGTATTTCCAATGCTATTCATCCCAGCATTCACTGTGTTAGATAAAAATTGAGGGGGGAACGTACAAAAGAGAATTTTACAAATAAGTCACGGTTAATCCCTGAAATAGAATACTTTGCAACACTTGAAAATGATGCTGCGGAAAAATATTTAATGACTTTGAAAGTTATTTATAATATTTTGTTGTAAAAAGTATTTAGTTGTAAAATATATATGTATATATAATTTTCAAAATATATTCTTTCAAAAACTGTACCCTCATGTATATAGGATGTATATTTGCCTAGGGAAACTAATAGGTTATATAACCCAATGGGTTCACTGAGAATTGCAGGAGAGGTGACTCACTCTCTCTCATTTCTTTGTAATTTTCCTATATTTTGGCAATGAATATCGGCTCCTTTTCTACTAGTAAAATTCTGCCTTGTAAGCTAAGATTACATCCAGTGTTTTAAGAAGCTCTACCACACAATGTGTTCATGTTTAATCATTCATAAAAAAGAAAGCCCAGGGACATTTTTTTCCTGGTGTTACCTAGTTGATTTTTCAAGGTAAATGCCTTTTTTTTTTTTTTTTTTTTTTGCATTTATGCCCGCAGACTGTCATCATTTTGGCTGGGACTCTGACTTCCAGTTTGCTGGGGTCCTTTGGACTCCTGTTTCTGTCATGGATACCTTAGCTTCCTGGCTCTGTACCTTTGGGAAATTTAATCAGCAGGCCTTCTCCTCCCTCCTCCACTCCCCCTGGGTACAGAATTGAGGATGGGCTGCTGTGAGGTCATGCCCCCATCTAATCCAGCATGGGCAGGGGATTGGGAAAAAGAAGGCAGCACAGTTTACCATGTCGACCCCCAGGACCTGGGAGCAGAATGGCAGAGAGAAAAGTAGTATCATAACAGAGAGATTATATGGAGGAGCCACAGAAAAACATTCTGCCTCCAATCTGATTACAGAGCCAAAGAAATAAGACCTCCGGGGCCAGCTCTCCTGGCTGCCTGCCTCGTCCGCAGACCCAGGCACTGTGGTTGACCCACTCTGCATCACTCACTTAAATGGCAACGACATCTGACAGACAGAGCATCGAGCCATGGCCCCGTGTGTCCCTAATGTGGTTAGAGCTGGAGAAATTATTCATCAGAGAATATGCTAAAGCATTTAGTGTCCCCTGGATGCATTAGGGGCAGGTTCTGTCAGCCTCTGTGAAGCACCTCTGTGTTTTTATCCTGAAAACCCCTGAGCTGGCTCCACACTGCCCTCATTACTCATCTCCAGAACCCCAGCCTGTCTCCATGACTCAGCCGGGTGGTCCCATCGTGGGCCCTTTTCTCTCTTCATTTCCTTCCAGGTCTCTTCTGAGCCACTTGCCTCCCTCTTTCCAAGGAGCTACCATCCCCAGCCAAGCCACAAAGGCTCCCACTTGCTGTCCTACCCCTCAGACTCCCACATCCCCTGCAGCCCCCAACTGTGCCCTGCTCCCCAGCATCTACCCTTCCTGTGCTTCAGGGCCTGGCAAAAGCCACCTTCTCCTGACATCTTCTCAGCTCTCCTTAGCCAGAATTAGGAGTGCTCTCAAGTGCTTGCAGGGAATTTTATTTCTCTCCAGCACTTCTGAAGCAAGCATCTAAGGATGGGGGTGGAGAGGGAGGAAACTGTCAGCTCCTACAGAGAGGAAAGACCACTACCTCCTGCTCTTTTATGCTTTGCATACGGCATAAAACCAAGTATGTGGATTTCTCATACTATATATACCATATTATACTCTATTATACTCTCCATGTGCTATATAGACCACATTATATTCTACTATACCTACACTCTAATTTCCTGTCAAAAAGAAGGGTTTACCATCATTCCCAACGACCACTATCACAGAAACACCTGCCTAGTATTCTGAAGTCTGAGTTTAGGAAAAGATCTCTACTTAACAGAAGCAACTCATTACACCTCATTGTAATTACATTGTTATTTTTGCTGCTGTCATTAATCACCTTCATTTATTATGCAGCTGTTATGAACCAGGTCCTGTTCTACGTGTTCCTGCAAACTGTTTCTAATGATTACAATAGTCTACGGCCATACCACCTTCAATGCGCCCGATCTTGTCTAATCATTACAATACGACCCCAAGCTAAGTCCTAACGCCACATTAGAAATGGGAAAATTAAGACACAGAGAGAAGTACAGTGACTTGCCAAAGGTCTAATTACTCAAAATGTATGAAGTCAGGATTTAAACCTGAGATCCAACTCCATATTCCTGCTCTCTCCACTATTCAGCATTTTCTGGTAAACTGTGAGACTCTTCCTGCAGATTGTGAAGTACTGAGCTGTACTTAGGTGCTTTTGTTGGGCAAAGAGCAGTGTCACAATTCAGAACAGCGTTCAGCAGCCAGGCATCCTGTGTTTACCGGCTCCCACTGTTTACTAGCTGGGAGACCTTGTTCAAGGCACAACGAAATCCTAGCTATTGCAGTCCCGTATGCCAACCATGTCCTAGGAATGAGCTCATTAATCCCTGAAAGCAGCTCCACAAGAAAGGCATAATCTACACGGCAGGGAGGCTTTTGAGGTGAAGGACTGGAAAGAGTTTTGAAACCACCCCAACTTGGAAGAGCCCTCAAAAATTAAAAAAAGAATCCAAAAGTATCTTGTTAATAATTGGGAAGTTCATTTTATAGTTTACAGAGTGCTTAGGATGAGCACATTTTCAGAGGCATGAGGTTTCCCAGTTGTCCTGGCAACCTGGAAAAATGTTGTGAGGGCATAGGGAGCAGAAAGGAGCCCTGTGCTTTCAGTAACTCATTTAAAATCCTTCCTTTAACAGGTCCTAATGCCAAGAGGTGAAGGTCCAAATGCCTGAGCCTGCCCTATATAAATCTTATCAAGTTAGTCTCAGGCCAAATTGCCAGTCTTGTTACCTCACACACTAATTCCAACTCCACGTGACGCAAACTTCTATTCATCCTTCAATACCCAGCTCTAATGTCCCTTGCTCACCAGAGCCTTAACTGATTTCTGTGGGGAGAGGTCATTGTTACTTCATCCCTGCTGCTATAGTCCTTTTGTTCACCTCTCTACTGTAGCCCTCTTTACCTTGTGTGCTAAAGGTTTATGTGTCTGTCTCCACTCTTTGTCGTGGGTAGTGAGGTGGTCAAGGGCTGGGGTAACATCCTGGTCATCTTTCATATTTGTATCCCAAGTACCAGGCACATACCAAGTAACAAGTATATATTTCTGAGTACACACATCAATTAATAAATAACTTGTAATGCTAATGAAAAAAAATCACTCCAACTAAACCAGAATTTGGTTTGAGCTTGATAAATAGTATCTCCTAAATCATCATCACTATCATCATCATCATCATCATCATCATCATCATCAAGATCATTAAGATCCCAGCAATATACAGCCCATGTGACCGAGAAAATTGAAGATCCTCCATGAAGGATTTTCTGGCACTGTTCTCCTAAATAACCCATGTCAATCAAAAGACTTTCTCAAGTCTCCGATATAACTACCTTCCTTCTGCAGTCGGTGTGCTAACTATGTAATAGCAAAAGCACAAAGACCATTCAAAGGCTGACTTACTGCCCTTGCAGGAACACATCAGCCTGTGTCCACAGAGACGGCACACAGTAGGCGCTTGGTAAATATTTGCAGCGTGAGGAGTATTTATGGTGTGAGGCCGCTCTCCTGTGGTGTCAGCTTGGCAGTCAGCTATCCACATTGCTCTGATTCAACCACCCAGTCATGAAGGAACTGGTGGTGTAACGAGGAAGAAAAGCACTCAGTCAGAAGACCCAGGTTTAAGTCCTAGCTCTGCTGCTTAGCAACTGGGTGACTCTGGGCAAATCACTTGCCTCTCTGGGAAATAGTTTCCTCCTCCGTAAAATAGGGATAATTTGCCTTGCCTTGTTGTGGGAATTCCATAAATCAATACGTGAGAAAGTATCTAACACAGGCCTGGTGTGATCCACGGACATCTGTGGGGCATGAGCTTGTTTCTGTGGCTACGCTAGGCTTCTTTCTTGACCTTCAAACTTAGCACCCAGAATTTTGTTTGTATCCATCCTACCAGCATCCAAAATAAGAAGAGGAAGGAAGAGTAGAAAACAGAAGTGAAGAATTGACTCCTTGGGAGAAACGGGTGCCTTATCCAACTGGACTAGGGGTGGTGGAGCTAAGGGAAAGCATCAGGGGAAACCAACACACACACACACACACACACACACACACACACACACACACACACACCCCAGAGGCTGGGAACAATAATGTGGAAAAATTCCTTTATTTTAGCTATAGAAAATTTGACAAAGTTCTCTCCTTTACAGGAACCACTTACTATTTCTGCCTAACTGTATACTCATGTACATTATTAAATATATTTGGCTTCACTTGGCTATATGTTAGTATGCATGCTGCATTTTCACTAATGTGTTGACTATTTTTTGGAGTCAGACAGCTACTATTTTTAAAAATTAAAGAATACGTTGCCTCTGGTCCTTGTTGATATTTGTGCCCAAGAAAAGAGCAACTTAAAAATACGTATATATGGATGCACCCGTTAGAACGGCAATTATCAACAACAAAATGGGAAATGACAAGTGTTGGTGAGGATTTGGAGAAATATCGAGAAACTGAAAGGCTAGTGCTGGTGGGACTTTAAAATGGTGCAGCCACTGAGGAAAATAGTATGGTGGTTCCTTAAAAAATTAAACATAGAAATACCATATAATCCAGCAATTCCACTTCTGGATTTTTACTCAAAAGAATTAAAAGCAGAGACTGAAAGAGATATTTACACAACAGTATTCACAGCAGCATTATTTACAATAGACAAAAGGTGGGAACAACTCAAATGTCTGCCAAAACATGAATGAGGAAACGATACGTGGTAGACACATACAAAGGACTATTACCCAGCCTTAACAAGAAAGGGAATTCTGATATAACGCTACACATGGACGAACCTTGAAGACGTTATACATAAAAGACATAAAAAGACAAATACTGTATGATTCTACTTATATGAGGGAACTAGAATAGGCAAATTCATACCGACAGAAAATAGAGTGGTGGTCACCAGGAGCTGGGGGAGGGGGTCATGGGGAGTTGTTTAATTGGTACAGAAATGATGGTTGCACAACATTGTCATTGTACTTAATACCACTGAATTCTACACTTAAAAGTGGTTAAAATGGTGAATTTTATGCTGTGTATATTTTATTACAATAAAAAAATTATATAGGGGCGCCTGGGTGGCTCAGTTGGTTGAGCGACTGCCTTCGGCTCAGGTCATGATCCTGGAGTGCCAGGATCGAGTCCCGCATCGGGCTCCCTGCTCAACGGGGAGTCTGCTTCTCCCTCTGACCCTCCCCCCTCTCATGTTCCCTCTCTCTAGCTCATTCTTTCTCTCAAATAAATAAAATCTTTTAAAAAATTATATATATGTAATATATATGGAATTATTATATTATATATGGAATTATATAATTATATATTATAATATATATGGAATTATTATGTATGTATTATATTATATATGGAATACATATATGCATATATATGTGTGTGTGTGTGTATATATATATATATATATATACGGAATGGTGTTTGGGTTGGTTCTCAATTTCTCTTGTATCGTTCCAGTATAACAGTTGGCAAACTGGCGATGGAGGAAGCATCCCAAGCTAGCCAACTTCAGTGCCTTTCTGGAGACCTGCATTTGGAAGGATCCTGAAGGGACACAATTTTCAATTCCTGCTCTTGAGCATCTAAAACCCTGCCAACAGCGTTGGCAAAAGTTTGAACTAGGCCATTCTCCTTCTGGAGCCTGGGACGCCCTGGCAGGTCCTTGACTGAAAACCACCCCACCCTCTTCTCCTGTCCTGGGCTTCTATACCCAGTCGCCAAAACGACCTGCTAGAGCTTCTCAGGATCCACTTAAGTAACCAGAACTAATTCAAGAAACGGGTGTTAAAGACTCAATGGCTTAGCAGGCCGACTCTCCCAGAAAACATATTTGCATTTTCCCCTGGGCTATCTGGACATAATGACTTAAATCAAAGAAGCAGATACAAATCCATTCTCTCAACAAATATTTGCAGGTTCTGGGACACACAACTACACAATACTTTTCCTTTCAAGGAAAATACGCTGATAGCAACCCGGAAGGCCAAAGTTCACCTGCCCCTGTGGAAAGAACAGAACTCTGAGCACCTGCAGAGAACCATGGGCTCCCCTCCGTTTTGCGCTGGTCTCAGCCTATTGAGAGTGATAGGGCTAGAAAGACCTGGGAGCACAGCCCTGGGTCCAGGTTCCCCACAACCAATCTTGCAGCTGGACCAGCCCTTGTGGTTCTTTTTTAGATTTCAAGAAGCCCTCAAAAATAACCAGGTGAAAACTTTGGAAAACAATACTTATTACTCACAGGTCCTGGGAAGTACACAGTGAGGTCATGGGTAGAGAAAGAGGGAGAGAGAGAGAACACACAGGCCTGAGGTTCTGCTTTTATTAGGGTCAAGCGTGGAGGACCTGGGTTTCACAGATTCACTCTTTATTGGTGAATTTAAAACATAAAAATGAGAATTTAAACACAAGAAGAAAGGGCAGGAGAAAGTAGTCAACAAGTCAGTTCTCTAAGTCAACCAAAAGACTTCTAAAACAAGCTTGGGGGTAGGGCAAAGGGCAGCCTGGCTCTTCAGTGGGTGGCTGGCACAGTTTTTATTCAGATAAATGTCTTTGAAGTGGATGTCTCAGCAATCAAAGCTTAAATCAGGCACTTGCATTACAAAAAGCAAAACCAACTGTCTGAGCTCACCCTATACTCTAAGCATGGATCCCCTCACTTATAAAGGAGGTTCTGGGCTGCGTTCTCCCTCTTGGGGCCAATTCATTTCTAAACTGCACTGACTATGCTCAGCTCCAGCCACATCAGTCTCTCCCGTTCCTCACCTGAGCCGCATTCCAAACCGAGGGCTTAATCCCACAGGCTGCCTGAACAGGAACAGGGCCCCTGCAGCTTTCATCCTCAGTGTGCGCGATTATTGGATTACCCCCATGTTCCCAGCTAAATTCCCTTAACTCAAAGCTCTACTTTTTTTTTCTTTCTTTTTTTTTTTTCCTTAAGAGAGGGAGAGAGGGGGGAGGAGCAAAAGGAGGGGGAGACAGAGAATCTTAAGCAGGCATGGGGCGCAATCTCACAACCCTGAGATGATGACCTGAACTGAAATCAAGAGTCTTAACTGACTGAGCCCCTCAGGCACCCCTCAAAGATTTACTTTTTTTAAAAAAGAGTTATTTATTTGAGAGTGAGAGAGAGAGCATGCGCGAGTGTGAGTGGGGAGGGGCAGAGCGAACGGGAGAGAGAATCTCGAGCAGACTCCCCACTGAGCAGGGAGCCTGACGCGGGTCTCGATCTCACTACCCTGAAATCATGACCTGAGCGGAAATCAAGAGTCAGAGCTCAACCAACTGAGCCACCCAGGCGCCCCTCAAAGCTTTACTTTTGAAACAGACTGATATAGGGCACCTGGTCTGCCTTCGGCTCAGGTCATGATCCCAGGGTCTTGGGATTGAGACCCGCATGGGGCTCCCTGCTCCGTGGGAAGCCTGCTTCTCCCTCTCCCACTCCCCCGTTTGTGTTCCCTCTCTCGCTGTGTCTCTGTCAAATAAATAAAAATCTTTAATAAAAAAAAAAAAAGAAAGAAACAGACTGACATTTGTTCCCAAATGGGCAGAGACAAGGCCCCAGAGGCTACCTTGTTTTTACCAACAGAAAGCAGGCAGGGTGAGCCCTCCAGAATGGCTCTCAGCCCAAGGGGGTAAGGGGTTCATAGTTTAGCATCTTTGAAGGAGGCAGGCAGGAGCAGGGGCTCCCTGAGAAGGAGGAGCCACGTAAGCTGTCACTCCTCTCCCCGGCCCTCCAGGTAGCTCCGGCCAAGCCATCCCCAAAGAGCCATTCTAGCAGGAAGGGGTCAGGACTCCTGGGAGGAAGCATGGAGGAGAGGACTGACAGGAATGGGGGGCTCGGGGCCTGGCCCCCCACTGCCCCCTCAGCTGACTGAACAACCCCACTCAACAGTGTAAGAGTGGCGGCCGCCCGCTCACGCTGGAGCCGTACGCACTACGCTGTATGGGCGTTATCTCATCTGATTGTCAAGTGACCCAAACTGGTATCTCTTCTGTAGAAATGATGGGACCGAGACACAATGTGGTAGGCTGACCTTACAAGAAAGCAAATTTGTAGCTCCCCTTGGCTACAAAAATAACATTTTTGAAGGGCACCATTCATGGCATACCTTTTGCCCACTCTCCGTGAAGCAGTCCTCATTTTCTCAGGTAGAGGCAGATGCCTTTCCCCAGCCCCCAACCTAGGATAGCACTTTCCCCTGCCTCTGTCCTTCGAAACAGTTGTGAACACCCACCACGGCATGCACTGGGCGTCAGGCTCGGGCCTCGTCCATCTTGGACCCAGCTGAGCGGACTAGATACCCACAATGCCAAGTGGGATGACACAAGAGGAAACCCTAAGAACCTGGACGTAGTCCAAGGCCTTCCTTTCCAGGGATGCTGACATTGGAAAGACCACTAGACACCCTGTTCCCATCCTCCAGGCCCGAGGGACACCAGGGCTGACTCTTGCCTACGGTCTATAAGTAACAGCAATGCCAGACCTTGCAGTATTTTCTTGGTCTTATGGAGTCATTTGCCTCAAAAATATCCAACAGCTGTGCATGCCACAGTTGACAGTCCATTAATCATGCATCACAGGGGAACAGGCCATCTCTGCTTCCAAGTCTTCTGTGAACGCACAGACAGGCACCCAGTTTCTAAGCTGCTGGGGAAGACAGACAGGCCTCTAAATTCCAGCTGGCCCCTGTCTGAGGGCTGTAAAGCTTCAGACATCTGGCTAGAAAGATTGGCAACTGTGCGGTCTGTTGGCTGTGGAACACATGATTATATAAGGGTTTGAGCACCATCTGACAAAGCTACGTTCACTCTCTTCAGCCCTGCCGTGGTCTGAGGCACCCACCTCAGCTCACGCCTTCTCTCTCTCTCTCTCTCTCTCTCTCTCCCCTTCCCTCTCTCTCTCAGCGGTTCAGGGCATTTCATGTTAAAAACGATTAGACTCACAATACTAATCTAAACACAACGCAGTGGTTCTGAAGGCCTACTATGTGCCGGGCATGGCCCTAAGCCTCGCAAACATGAGGCTGGCCAAGCAGTATTATCCCCATTGGCAAAGGGGGCAAAGGAGCCAAAGGAAATTAAGGGACTTCCGCAAGTCACACAGCTGGGAAGTGGCAGAGCCAGGACTCAAACCCTGATCTGGCCAATGCCCTCATTACACTTTCTCTTCTTTCCCACAATCCTGTAGGGCCCTCCTGCAATCGCTGTTACCTGGTCAGGATCCCGAAGCCCGGAAATGAAAAATGATTCACCAGAGAGGCCAGGCCAGCTCGGGGCGGGTGAGGGGCCGGGAGGGAGGGGGGGAAGGAAGAGGGCTGTGGGAGCAGGAGAAGCCTATGAGGGAGACGGTGCAGAAGGAAACTGTTTGTTGTGAAACGTTTAATTATTGCACTTGGGGGTAATTTATTATCGGGGAAATTAAGTGATTCCATTAGCCTCCTGTCGCTTTCCAAAATAAATCTGTCAGAGTGGAATGAGGGGGAAAGGAGGTGAGAGCTTCTCTGTTTTAATTTGTTTTTCTGCCGATTGCCAAATGGAGGTCCAGACTCCATTTATCTATGGGAAGGGAATTGGCGGTGCTCCTGCATGAGCCTCTCTGCTACATTCAGCCCCTCTGCAGCCACATTTCCATATCGGAACAAAAAAATGAGCCCAGCTTGGGAAAATGGGGCAAGTGCCCAGGCAGCACAGGAAGAGACCAGAGGCCTGGCAGCTAGAACCAGTTCTGCCCCCAACAAGCTCTGTGGCCTTGAGCAACTTGGCCCCCAGCTCAGAAATGAAATTCTCCAATGGTAATGCCCCTTCCCCCCTAACATCCTCTAAGCACCGGCTGAGGCCAGCTTCCAGTAACTGTCGAGCCTTAACCCCACATTCAGCTCCTAATAAGGACCCGGTCAGTGCAGAGCTCTCCTTGCTCCCCCACCCCCACACCCAGGTACCGTTGCTATCTGGATCGAACAGGTGTAGCTCTGAGGGAGCAAACGGTGGAGCAGAACCAGAATTCGGGTCTGAGCCACTGCCCTGCATGGCCACCTCATTCCATGTGGGCGTAGGGAATGTTCTTCATATGCACCTGCACTACCCCGATCAGAGCAAAAGGAAACACTACCTGCCTGGACTGTGAGCAACGGAAGACAAGGCACTATTGTTTTCTTCTGGGTATCAGAATGACTGCAGCGCCTAACCAAATCAGAAGTGCTTTGTTATTCTTTGTATCTGCAGGGCTTGGTACTCAGCGGGTACACAAAAATATATTTGTTGAATGAATCGATCACCCTGAGATATGAAATTTCTCACTCAGCTGAATGGACAACCAAATCTTTTTTTTTTTTTGAAGATTTTATTTATTTATTTGACAGAGAGAGAGAGACAGTGAGAGAGGGAACACAAGCAGGGGGAGTGGGAGAGGGAGAAGCAGGCCTCCCACCGGGCAGGGAGCCTGATGTGGGGCTCAATCCCAGGACCCTGGGATCATGACCTGAGCCACAGGCAGACGCTTAACGACTGAGCCACCCAGGCGCCCCTGGACAACCAGATCATAACCAAGGGGGGGGAGATTGTACCTTTTTTTTTTTTTTTACAGAAAATCTAGATATCTGGAGAGAGACGAGCTGCGGGTGGTCTAGCAATTCCAGAGGGGAGAAGCCAAATTTTGCTCCTCGGCCCCAAGAGCTCTGATTTCCTCAGCAGCTCCACTGTGGCTCCAGGCAGATGGATGCCACCACGGAGAACGGTGCCAAGGGCCCCAGGGCCGCAGGAGTCGGCCTCTCACAGACGCCTCGCCCTGGTCACGGACACAGGGACCAGCAATCTTCCTCCTGGCCCAGTTCCCCAGTCCCTTCCTCATCTAGAACGTGGTAACAGAGCAGCACTGCCCAGCCCCTGAAGATAGAGCCAGGAACACCAGGCTACCAAGGTCATGTTCAGGCCACTGGCAGACCCAGGCACTGCGTGAGACCTTCTGGAGGGTTCAGCACCCAGGAGTCAGGGCACTTTGTAGTCGAGGCAGGCACCAAGCTCAAAGCCAAAAGGGCCCAGCACTGCCATCCGCAGAGGCACCAAGACATGTGGCTGCCATTATCAAAGAACTGTTCCAGCTCCCTAGTCATAGCTCATGTGCTGGGAGTGAGGCTTCCCCACCACAGACGCTGTGTCTGACCTCACCCCTGTCCACCACCAGCATTCACTCAGTGATCCACTGAGCTGGAAGGAACACACACACAAGCCCTGGACACACATCCTGGGTGGTTTCCTAAGTCAATAAATAGCTGTAGCTGCCATCAGTCACTCACACTGGTTGAAGTTATGAGGCCAGTGAACACAGGCTGGGAGAGAGATCCAGGTGCCGGACCCAAGTGCCGCACATCCCTGTCCCCACCCCCTCGTGTCGGGGGTTGGGGGGGAGAACTACCCCTCTCTCTTCTACGATGACTGCCTGGGCCCCTTCTTCGCATCTGCCATAAGCTAGCTAGATAACGTCAAGCAAGTCCCCCAAATCCGTGTGTCTTAAACTTTATTGTGCACACGAATCACCTGGAGACACAGGTTTTAATGTAGCAAGGCCCGGGCAAGGGCCTGAAATCCTGCATTTTTAGCAAGCTCTCAGGTGATATTCATGCTCCCGGTCGGCAGACCACACTTTGAGCAGCAATGCCCTAACCTCCTGGGTCCTCAGTTTCATCTGTAAAATGGGGCTCACAGTAGCTACCCCATAAGGTAGAGACTAAACATCACATCTGTGAGGCACCCAGCAGAGTGTCTGGCATGTCATGGGGCACGTAACAAATATGAGTTTCACCTTCCCTGCACTGCCACGTCTTTCTAGCTTACCCCCGAGCCAGTGGCTCTTGACCTTGTTTGGCCAATAGACCCCTCTGAGAACCTAATGAAAACTAAAGGTTCTTTACCAGCCATGAGCTAGCCTGTGCTGTGGTAATGAAAAGTCCCAAATCTCCATGACATAACACAACCAAAGTGTACTCCGTGCTCTTGCTACACGTTCAGCTTGGGTCAGGGGGGCTCTGCTCACTGTAGTCATTCAAAGACCCTGATGACAGAACCTCCATCTCAACATACTAGTGCGTGTCCCTCCTCTTGGAGGACAGGCACACGGTGAATCACACATCGGCTCTGACAGGATCTGCTCAGAAGTGACCTACAGCACTTCTCCTGTTTCAGAGACCAAAACAAGTTCCCACGCAATGCCTCATTTCAGAGGGGCCAAGGAAGTGCAATTCTACCCTGTGCCCAGAAGATGGAGAGCCAGAAGTATGTGGTGAAGAACGCTAATGATTACCACCCACCTACTTCCCAGGGGAGAGGACGCAATATCGAAGCTTGCTCATAATTCCAGGAGGTCCACAGACACCCCAAGCCCAGTCCACCCTTTATACTTGCTGAGCATGTTCAAAGGAAACTAGGGAGAAGTAGGGCTCATGCATCAGTTCAATAAAGGTTAACTGAGCGTCTACAATGTCAGGCACATTCGGGGAGGGAAACAAGATAGAACAGGTCCATGCTCTCACGGGTCTCGTATGCGAGAGGGGATAAACACCCAATAAGTGTGGTAGTAAGTACTATCAAGGTTATGTACAAGAGTGTGCTGTAACAGAGTGCCTGGAAGGTTGGGAGAGACCTACTTTAGATGGAGAGGTCAGAGAAGGCCCCTCTGAGAGGTGAGAGCTGAAACCAAAACAGAAGAACCAGAAGGAGCCAGACATGTGGCCGCCTAGAAGAAACGCCTTCCAGGCAGAGGAAACAGCAAGTGCAAAGGCCCTGTTTCAGGAAGTGATCAATCCGCTGGATGGATAGATGGAAGGCCAGCGTGGTGCAGTCTTTGTGAGTGAACTGGGCGGTTGTAGAAGTTGAGGTGGGACAGAGTCAGGGAGGTCAGGCCAGATCATGGGAGCCCTGGCTATGTGTTCATGCTGCCTGACCCCGATCCTGGGGATCCTTCCCCCATTTCAAGGGGAGATGGCGACATCCTGAAGACCACCAGTGGGAGTCAGCTAGAACCTCAGGACAAGACAGCCTGAAACTGAGTCCAGGGCCTAGAGGACAGATGATACTCGTGGTAAGTCCAGGAGCCTAGAGAACAAGACCCTCCCTAAGGAGCTGCCATTCCAGTCTTCTCTCTCCCCACTGCAGGACCCAGCTTGGAAGCTTCCTTCTATAACTCAGCACATCCCCCTTTTTTCTTGTACAAAGACCCATGCCACCCTCCTTTCCTGACTCAGCTGTACCAGGCTGGCCTCCCCGTCTCTAGACCAAGTTTCCTACACTCCTACCTCCAAGCTGTTATGATATTCCTCCTTAATGCTGTGTAATGTGCTCTCTACCTGAACATGGACCATTCTTCCTGCAGAAAACAGCTTAAATCCCACCTTCTTTCTGACACCTCTAAGGACCACCCACATGCTGGAGCCAGCTGACCTCTTCTTAAATATTTTAAGCAGCATTGAATTGGCCTAATGGCACTGGTCACTATTTCACACATAATTCTCCTCTCTCAGGAAACTATAAGCTGGTGGAGAGCAGGAACGATGTAGTTAAGGAGCTGCCCCTCGTCTTCCACAGTTGGTACTCGGGAAATTGTTGAACTTGACAGAGGCAGTAGACTGGGAAATGTGCCAACATTGCCCTCTGTACCCGGGCTCCCTGGAGGACAGGGTTGGACCTGTGGCTTACTCATCTCTGCATCCCAGTCCCCTAACACAGGACCTGGAGCTGGCCAGCACCCAGTGGATGTTTGTGAAATAAACCATGGGACTCACTTAGGCTGGTGATTTTGGATAGGTTACTCGACATCTCTGAGCCTCAGTTTCCTTATCTCTAAACCAGGGATGATGAGTTCCCTCCACATCAGGTTGTTGTAAAGACCAGATGAAACATAAAAGGGACTGCGGAGTCCTCACATATTATGAGTGGCTGAATGGATCCCTGGTCAACAGACTTGGCCATTCCCCAGGGAACACCACACCCAACAGAGAAGGATGTGAACCAGAAGGTCGACTGACACATCCTGCTTCTTGCCAAAGCAGGCCGGACCAAAAGCAAAGAATGACAAGGTTGTGTTTCAAGGAAGAGCATCTGTGCTTTGAACGGTGAGGATCTTCTCATCCATCATGTCTGATATCAACTCTGCTTGCCCTCCGCCTCTGATTCTTTCTCTTGGCTCGTAGGGATAGGGGAGGGGAGCTTGGGGAGCCAGGTCTCCAGGCTCCCCCTTATTTGCTTCTCAGGGGGCTGGTTTGAGTTGTGTTGCCCTCCAGAGGTCTGCTCCGGCTTCCCACACATTCTATGCATCAAAGGAAAGCCTGAGGAGCAGCAGCAAGGGTCAGTGAGCCCATCGTATGTATAGACAGCAGGTTTAGCTCCTATGGAGCAGTGAATGAGGCAGATCTGGGGGCCAACACCACTTTCAGCACCTGCACACCCAGCTAACGTTTCCCAGGAGGGCAGGGTTGAGTGGCCTTCTGGCCCTGCGGTGTATAAGCTGTGTGACCTTGGGCAAATCTCCGAAGCCTTCAAGATTCACTTTCCTCCTAGGACCTGCTTCATAAGGCTTTGGTAAGAATGCATCCAGATAATGCTTAACAAACTGTCTGGCGAATGAAAAAGCTCAACCAATGTTAGCTATTCTCCTTATTATATCATCAAGGCCCAGGTTTGAGGTTTCAAAAGTGTCCTCTCAGACACCTCCCAAAAGGTAAAGAGTCACAAACCTACAGGGCATGCTCCTAACACACTTGGGGATCTCCTCTATCACTTAGGCACTCCCCTGACACTCTCAGAGACAAAGGTGTCTGAGCCTTGTGAGCTTCTGCTGTACAACATTTGCAGAACAAACTGGGAAGTGTCCACACTGGCAAGTTCCCAGACCATGATCATTTACAGAAGGTCCACACGTCAAAACTCTCCTTTGGATTAAGAAGCCAGAGAGGTGGCAGAAGGCAGAGTTCTCAAACATTTCTGTACCGAGGCCGAGCCACGCCCAGGTACACACTCAGTACCACTGGGAAAGTCTCACCTTATCAGCTGGTGGATCAGGAAGTAAGTGTTCCTCCCCACCCCCAGTGCAGGGAAATGATGTGCTGCTGGTCACCTATCTGCGTTGCTCATCCGTTTTTGAATTTCTCAAAGGCAGTGACAATCCTATACGTCTGCAGAGGCCCAACACCTGACAAAGGGCAGGCACTCAATAAATGCTTGTTTAATTCAATTGAGTGCAGAGAATCCTTTTTCTCTGCCCACAGAGGCAAAGAACAACAAGCCTGACCTATGGAAGTAGCTTCTGGAGAACTCCACCAGAGTTCCTGGGGTAGACGCACATCCAGCCTGGTGACCAATCTTCTCTGCTCCATATGGGCATTTCAGTCTTGGGCTTTGGTTACCTGTGGGCATCTGCCCCTCCATCTGGACGTAGGAGCTTCTGAAGAGTAGACACACTCTGTCTTCTGGCACAGACGGGGCACAAGCATTATTAGTATGACATGCTGGCTACTCTCCATTTGCCCCTCCAAATCCTCCCTCCACCCTTCTCTGCTCTATTCTGCGTCGTGGGAGGCTGAACTCCATGAACCACATCAACAAGGTTTCCCAGGTAGCTGGCTTCCAGATGGTTTCAGTCAATAGGAGGTGCTAACAGGAGATCGGAAGGTGAAAGGAGAAAGAGGTCCGGGTATTTATTTCCCCAGCACCCTCCCTGATGGATGATGGCTTGGCTAGTGGCTGTACTCCCCTACGCAAGTCCACGGCTCCTGTCAGGTGGCCCTCTCCTTCACTATTGGCTCTCTCCGGGTTCCATAACTGCTCCCTCCCTTGAGCCCTTCAGAGGCAGGTGAGGAAATGGCATTCTGCTGTTACCAACCCTGGGGTCCTTCATCATCCTTGTTGGTGTCCTTTAACCCCACCTGCTGCTTTTTAAACAGTCCCCTCAGTGAATTCTCCCTAATGACTAGCCTGACTGTGACATCTGCTTCCTAAATTTCAACAGATAGGCCTGGAAATCTGAAGAGCTAGGGTTCTAGTCCTGGCACGGTGGCCACTGACCATGTGCCTTTGGAGAGCCCCCGCCCCTTCTGGGTTCAGTCTTTTCCTCTGCACAATGGAGGATGACTTGACTAAGTGTCTCTAAGGCCCCTTTATGTTACAAATGTCCCCACATATCTCACAGGGTCCCTGGGACAGTACGGGGCACAGAGTTGGTGCTGGAGACTACTCTGATGGAAGGCTGCCAGGGTGGGGAGAGGAGAGAGGATGTGGGGAGGGCAGGGACATGGGGGAAGGTCTTTGAGCTGGAGATTAAAGTTACTACGATGTTGTTCATCGGTAGAAATGTGAACAGTCCATAGCAGAGGAAACTGGTTTCCTGTGACCTGGGTTTTATGCTTTATGTGGCTGAAATGGCCAGTGAGGGACAAAGAGGCTTGGCTGAGAGGAGGTGTGTAGAAAAGGGGCAATACAATAAATCACCAAGCATGGGATGGGATCAAAGCATCCTGAATTCAGGTCTCAACTGTGCCATTTCCCAGCTCTGTGACCATAGTTGTTTCACCCTCTAAACCTCTCATCCCTTTCCTTAGAGTGAGGATTATATGAACAACCCCCTCAAGGGACAGATGTGAGAGTGAGAAATGTATGTATAACATTTATCGCAGTGCCTGGAACATAGTCAGTGCTCAAGAAACATCACCTATCGCAATAAATAGCACCTATCTTGTGACCAATCAGCTGGACTGGGAAGCAGGGTACTATCTGGTATGAGAACCAGCAAGGCTGTAGAACACATTCACCCCGACAGCCTAAGCTAGGAGCCAGGAAATGAAACCCAAACTGAACCAGAGGTTAAGTCAGAGGAAACAAGATAAGAGCTTGTAACCACCCCTACTCTCTTTCTAGGGACCATTTCCCAACTTTAATGCCATGAACTTGAATCTAAGTAGAGCATGTCGTTTCAATAAGCTTAAGCAGCAGAGATTAGACTCTAAGACAGCTGCAGGCACTGACATCTGCAGGACAGGGCACACATATGTGGGATGAGACTCTGTAGGCCTGACCAGACAGTGAGTGCTACAGGTTCAAAGGCTGAAGAGACATACAAGCTGAAGAGTGCTGGGGGGGCACTGGGGCTCTGACCAGCCAGAGGGCTGAGAACTCCCGAATTCCTTTTTAACAGGCAATGAATCCAGATGAGACACCAGCATTCAGGGACTTAAAGGAAAATATTGCCTTAATGAATGCACAGATGGGGAATCTCATAAGGAAGAAAAATTAAAACTATTTTAAAAAGAACCAAATGTAAATTATACAACTGAAAATGATCACTGCTGAAATAAGAGTTTCACTAGATACGTTTAACTTTAGATAGCAGAAGAGTTAGTAAACGAAAAGATGGGTCTATAGAAATTACTAATCTGAAGAACAAAGAGACAAGAGATCGAAGAAAAGTAGAGCCTTAAAGACCAATAGGGCAGTATCATATGGCTTCACGTATCTGTAATTTGAGTGCTAAAAGAGAAGAGAGTGAAATAGGGCAAAAAAAAAAATGTTAAGAAATATAGAAAAAAAATCCAAATTTGATGAAAAAATACCAACTTACAGAACCAAGGAGCACAAATAAAAACAAAAATTTTTTTAAATGGAAAAAGTACAACCTGGAGCATGATAGTCAAACTAATGAATGCCTCACTTGCCTCTCTTTCTCTCGTCCTGGCCCTTCTCCCTCTTAACTAGTCTGGTTTGAACATTGGTCTGACATCAGATCTTCCCTGATTGAGAAGGCAGAGTCAAGGGGGAAGCATCCTTGAGTTTGGTCACCAAACAGAGAGGTACTCAGGAGGATCTAGAACCATGGGCCCAGCAGCATGGGTATAGGTGGTGAAGTATGACTACATAGCCAATGTGTGGGTCCAGATTTATGCCACTGTCCACACCTGCAAAGCAGAGCACAGGGTGAGCATATGGTGAGGAACACCTCATTATTATTCACAGAAGTAATCTCCTGGAGAACCATCCATCTCCTAGAGAAACAGCCAGGCTCTTCCTTTGCATGTATCCATTTCTACTGAAATCTAGGGCCAGCTCTTTCCCACACTGTGAATCCTAGCTCCAGAGAAGAGAAGGAGAATGTGCTCTATCTACCCAAGGTTGCTCATGGCTTTAAAAGCAGAACTTCTCAGCATTTATGGCTAGAAGCTCTCTGAGATCAACCAGCAAAGAGAGGACCCAGGGCCCCAAATCCTCCTCCCAAGAGGTATTTCTCAGGTATGTTAGGAGATGCAGTCCCATTATACCCAATTCCCAGAGCAGGGAGAGGAAGGTGTCAAGTTGAGCATCAAAGTTAAAGCATGACCATCTAGTTCAGGCCCTGTGTCTGAGCAGCCCAGAGGCTCAGTGGGGCCAACGCTTCCAGAGAAGGAGATTTCATACCTCCATGCCCTCCTGCTGCTGCCTGAGGCTCCCAAATCATGGGGGAAGGGGGAGGGTGGAGATGAGGGTGAATGCCAAGCTCACTGTGAGACCAGAGAAGAGATGGGGTTAACCCAGGCAGCTGACCAGGAGCTGCTTTGGAATTTCTGAATAGGAGGTGCTCAGGAGCAGCAATCAGATGGAAGTGTTAGAGAGTATTTCTCAGGCTACCTGGGCAGCACTTCACCCGCCACTGGGAACATGTCACTGTCCACATCAAAGATGGGGAGGTTGAGGGGGACTAATATAAGGGCCACCTAATGCCACTCACCCTCTTGGCGCTGAATCCAGAGACTGCAGCCGAAAGGGGGGACATAAGGGAGGCTTTTTCCCAGACAGTGTTAGAGAATAGACATAGCCCCCTCAAAACTAATTGCTCACAATGGCTTTTCAGGCATCCGTAAGGACTATGGGAGGGCAGGGAACGCTCATTTACGCTCATTAGGGGGGAGCTAATCTGCTTTACTCAGTATCTATTGATTCAAATGCTAATCTCATCAAAAAACCTTCATGGAAACATTCAGAATCATGTTTGACCAAATATCTGGGTCCTGCAGCCTAGCCAAGTTGACACAAAATTAACCATCACACCATCATTCTCACAAGATGTGCCTACTGTGGGAAGGACCTGTGCAGGACACAGATGAGCCTGAGGACAAGGTCAACCAGAGCAGACGGGGGCTGCGACTACCACACTTGACTGTTCTCCTAGACGGCATCCGTAGAAATCATGGGTCCCATTTCCTTTCAGGGAGGCTAGACCAGAGCATCTGCAATTTGAACGCACGTGTGAATCACTTGGGATCCGCGATCCCGAAATTCAGCATTTCCCACAAGGCCTGAGCGACCGCCTGACAGTCTATGGACCCCACCTGGGGTCAGGAGCACTGGCCCCAAGCTAGACTTCTAGGTCCAGTCCCAGCTCACCCCTCACTTGCTGTGTAACTCTGAACAACGGAAGTACTTACCCCCGTCCCTGAATCTTATGTATAAAGTGGGGGGAGGGGGGAAAACTAATAGTATGAACTTCAGAAGATCTTTGTGAAATTAAAGAGAAAATGAACAGGACGTATTGTGGCAAACAGTTCAATCTCAATAAATGCTCTTGGCTACTATATTAATATGCACACAAGATTTTAAAAGAACCCATGTCAGATAAGATAAATAAATCTTATATCCATTGATTAGCTTGGTAAAAGGACCTAGACATAAAAACCACAGGAAGAACGGTTAATAAAATTGAGAACATTCTCCCTGGAGAAGAATGGATGTAGGAAGGAGGCAGAGGGAGAGGGGAGGAAGTAAATGAAATGATTAAGGGCTCTCCAAACATCCTTGAACTAGAGTATCCATGAAAACGAAATGAGAATTATCCTACAAGGCTCCATAAGGTTAAACAAAGACCACGACATGGAGCTTCCAAGGAAGTCAAAATGGGATCAGTAACAAAGACCTGGGAGCCATCGAAGGTATTCAAAAGTGAAGCATGCTGTGTGGACCGAGTCATCTCTTCACCACCGGTAACAGAGCCCGAGCAGCAAGACTGTCAGAGGCCAGAGGCTGGTGCCACAAATGCACAATGACAATTCCCCTAACCCTCCAAGCCCTTCTAGAACTCAGAGCAGCTTACCTCACTGGCTCTTCCTGGGGATGGTCTCCACCATGCAGTCCTGGCACTCTAGCCCTGCTGTCCAAGGACCTCTCCTGGGGGACACTTGGCATCTTGCAAGCTTAGTCATGATGCATCAAACAATTCATTCAGATTTCTTCAATTCCATTACCCAGCCCTTTGGGAGCCAAATGGGAAAAAGAATCAGTTCATGTGCTGGCCAGAGAAGCAGCCGTGTCCAAACAGCCTGCCCCCCATGAAAACACTGGCTTGTCCTCCTGCGGCCTTCCAGACCTGAACTGCCATGGTGTCAGAACATTCAGACAACCACACTGCATGATCATATGTTGAACACTTGGTAGACCCATGGAGACAGTTCCCCCCGTACCCTCCGCCCCAGCCCCTACCCCATGACCCCCTGGATTGCTCCACAGTCTAGCAACTCAAAGCTTAATACCTGGCTCAGCAGGAGCCTGGGTCATCCCAACATCCAGTCACCAGCTGTGGAATATTTTGACATCGCCCCATACATTCTGGCCATGCCCCCAGGATCCACCAGTCAGGTGCTCCTTGCTTCCTGCAGGTATCTGAGAGTTTCTTCCACCCTGAGCACAGCCTCCTCAGGAGTTAGAAGGACAAGGGAAATCAGTGCTTCCCCAAACACATCCAGCTTTGTGTGGCCTTATATCCCCATCTCCTGCCCCCCATCACCTTCCCCTTGCAAGAGAAGAGAGCCTAGAAGAGAAACAATAAAGAGGGAAGGACCAGGTTGGGGTAAGAATACCGGGGCCCAGCTGTTGGGTTGGGTGGTTGGACCATCTGCAGGGGGACTCTTTGCCTCTACACGGAAAGAATCAGCCTGCTTTGTCCTCCTACCCCCTGAGAGTGGGGAGTTCATTTGCTCTCCCTGCAAGGACAGTGAGCCCCTCAAGAACAAGGACAGAATCAACAGATGAACGGATAAAGAAGCGGTGGTATATATACACAAGGGAATATTATGCTGCCATCTAAAGGAATGAGATCTTGCCATTTGCAATGACGTGGATGGAACTGGAGGGTGTTATGCTGAGTGAAATAAGTCAATCAGAGAAAGACATGTACCCTATGATCTCAATGATATGAGGAATTCTTCATCTCAGGAAACAAACTGAGGGTTGCTGGAGTGGTGGGGGGTGGGAGGGAGGGGGTGGCTGGGTGATAGACATTGGGGAGGGTATGTGCTATGGTGAGTGCTGTGAATTGTGCAAGACTGTTGAATCATAGATCTGTGCTTCTGAAACAAATAATGCAATATATGTTAAGAAAAAAAAGAAGAAGATAGCAGGAGGGGAAGAATGAAGGGGAGTAAGTCGGAGGGGGAGACGAACCATGAGAGACGATGGACTCTGAAAAACAAACTGGGGGTTCTAGAGGGGAGGAGGGTGGGGGGATGGGTTAGCCTGGTGATGGGTATTAAAGAGGGCACGTTCTGCGTGGAGCACTGGGTGTTATGCACAAACCATGAATCACGGAACACTACATCAAAAACTAATGATGTAATGTATGGTGATTAACATAACAATAAAAATTAAAAAATAAATAATAAAAAAAATTTTAAAAAGGAACAAGGACAGATTTGACAGTTAAGCAGACAGGCCTGACTTCAAATTCTAGCCCTGTTGCTCACTACCTGTGTATCTGTGAGGTAACTGAATCTCTCAGAATCTCCATTTCTTTATCTGTAAAATGGGAATGAGAGTAAAAATAGTACCTGTCTCACAGGACTATCATGAGGTTAAAAGAGATTAAAGCCCATAAAACACTTAGTCTGATCCTTGGCATTCAGTACTGAATAAATGTGGGCGTCAGATCTCATTAGAGACACGCCTGCCCCCAAGCCTGGCACAGAGTAACCTCAACAACACTCATCAGACTGAATCAAGTTGGGGTCTATCAGGAATACTCTCCAGCTCCCAGGTCTATCTGCAAGCGGGTTCTGCGCTGGAGGCAGGTGTCTCCCAGCACCCCCTCACCCCATCTGTGTCAGCAGGAGCCAAGGTCAAGGAGACGGGGGCCTCCCCACCTAAGGTCTACCAAGGGAGACAAGAGCTCTGCAGAGTTCAGAAAGCCCAAGGCCCATGCTGTGAAGGTGCTTCAAAGCCATAGCTCCTTCAGCACCGAGGCAGGGGGTGGGCAGGAATGAGCGGGGAGAGGTAGCCCCCCGCCCCAGGAGGCCTTGCTCTCATCTCTACCAGGCCCAAGCAGCTTTAGCCTGAACAGTCTAGCTTCTCTCTGCCTGACACCCTCCCCGCCCCTCCTCTGCAGGGGCTTCTTGCTCTAAATCTAGAAGGGAGTTAGACCCACATCTGACCCCAGCAGCCTCCACTGACTGCCGGACAACCAGAGACAGGCCGACAGCCGGCTATGGCCCTGGACACTAACCCCCAGACAGCCCAGGTTCCTGGAGCTGAGCCTATTCCAACAACTCAGTTAAGAGTGGGGCATCTGTTGTGTGCCTTCCCCTTACGGGGGAAAATGAGGCTTTCCGTCTGCAGAGGGAGCAGGGAGGGGGACGGCTGCCCACATGCCGGTCGTCTAAGGCTGTGGCCAAGGGCCACAGGCATCTATCTACCTCTGACAGGTGCTTCAGTGGGGACACGGGCCTAGAGGCTTGTCCCTCAGAGAGGTGCTTACAGACCAGTAGGGAAGTGCCCCGGGGGCAGTGGCCAAAGACCACGAGAGAACGTGGGTCATTTCCAGTGAGGTGGGATCACAGGAAAAGCAGGGATGGACGCCTGAAGCAGAGGGACAGTTGAAGGTCTTGCACCTGGGATGTGAAATTAGCACCACCAGGGACGCTGGGAGAAACACTGACTTGGAGGACACCTGCCTGCAGAGGTCCGTGGTCAGGGGCCGGAAGAGAAAGCCCTGGATGCTGTTCCCGGGCCACGCTGCCCCACATCCACAGATCAAGGGGCGATCTCAGACCCTGGAGAACCCCAAGCAGCTCGGGTACCCACTGTCCTCTCTGTAACAGGCTTCTGAAGAGGCCAAGCCCCAAGAGGCGGTTCTGATTGCTTTCAGCCAATCGTGGTGGTTCTTTGGGTGTGGATGCGTGATTCTGGCCAATGAGATGCAAACCTGCTGGAGGGCCGCTGATCAAGGGTTCCTTGGAGGGAAGCAACGGCCCCCAAATGGGAAACATATGGATGTGGCGCCCGGAGATACTACATCCATCTAGTGACCCTGAGCGGCGCCATCCTGGAGGCCAAGCTGAGAGAACCTCAGACTAGGTAGAACTGGAGCTCAGGGGAGTCCCTATGTCTGGACTCATGACCAATAGTAAATGCCTTTACTGCCCAAGCCCATCCACTCGGGGTTTTGGGTGGGGCTGGGGGAGGGGGCTGCCATCCCTCAACTAGCCCCATGACCAAGAACATGGAGATTCAGGCAGCGACCTGGCTTCCAATCCTGACACCCCACTTAGTGGCTGTGTGATCTTGGGCAAGTTGCTTTCCCTTCAGATTGAAATATGTCCCTATGATATATTACTTACTTTAAAATACTTAAGTATACACAATGTGAAGTGCATATGTGCATATTAATTTATGTTCAACTTCACCCTAAGGTAATTATTAATAACTGCAGTTCCCGATCAGATATCCACATTCTAGGAGGTGTTACTAAAGGCTTCAAATATCCTTATCTAAATTTGCACTGCAGGGTCCATAGCCTAACCTCCTGAAGGTCAGACATACTCGTCATGGGACAAACAGGGTTCAAGAATCCAAAACCGCAGCCACTTGGCCAAGTGCGGGCACTTGAGCTCCTTTGGTCCTGTGTGCCCCACCTTTGACTCCATGGAGGGATCTGTCATCTGATCTGCCTTGATGGGTGGCAGGTCCTGCCATCAAAATACCATTTCCTCCCACTGGAGTGGTTTTTATGCACAGAGTTTGTCCAAGTGCCAAGGTCAGAGCAGGAAGCATGCTGACCTTGTACGAAAAGGTGTGCCACATTAGCCATCACTTACCTGCACTCTTCAGTGGCAGAATCTGGTCTGAGACTCACACTCACTGCCATGCATATCCAAGTAGCAAGAAGATGCAGAATTCCAGCCCAGCGAGGATCACTGGAAGCTGTGTGTTAACAAAACAAAACAAAACAAAACAAAACAAAACAAAAAACCTGACAGTTGCTGAATGGCCAAGTTGATTTAGATTTCCTCCCAGCTTCTCCTTCTGGTTTGTTGGGAGGTTCCTGATAAGAGACGTGAAACATGTGAAATACAAATGTTGTTATATTCATCATTCTTTTTCTTATTCCGGCCTCCCTCTTCTTTAATACAAGAACCTCTCCATGCTGGAGAGAGGAGCTGTGAAGAGGAGGGAAGAGGTGAGTTGTTTGCTGAGATTTAGAAGACCACAGCTTGTCCCTCCAACAACACCCCCGGTTCCCAGAGGCTGCAGTGTGTGGGAAATCTCAGGGCACACCGGGCTCGAAGAGGCTCTCTCACTGGTGGCAAGAGCCCATCCAGGGCCGTCCACGACCAACGTCATGGATTCCTATCACTCTAATCTCGTGGTCAAATGTGAGCTGCTGGAGCCCTCTACCCTCCCGTATCCACCAGTGACACATGACACTGAGATATGGCTATCATGATGTGGGCACTTTTTGTAATGGAGATATTTTGATGATTATAACAACAACATCAGAAGTAACTGGCATATTGTACCTAGTACATATAAGTGAAATAGTGCTAGCCGAGTTCTTCATGTGAATGTTCTCATAACACAATACCTTATGAAATCTACAACGGGGAAAGTGAAAGTTTAAAAAATTAAGAAATGTGCCCACACTCCTGGAGTAAATGGTAATTGGGATTTTATTTCAAGTGGTCTCATTCTGGCACCTGTACTCCTAAACACTGGTTTACGGAATACCCACAGAATTTGGGGCAGAAGGTACAGAAGTAGACAGTCACATTTTAAAGTTCAAAAAGAGCCATAAACAAACTAACATATCCATGGAAACTCTGAAAAAGAGGATCTATGAAGAATATGCTATATATTCCCAATAATTAAATCAGTGTGTCATGCATATACACAAACATCCCAATCGAATAGGAAAAAAATGCAAGAAATAGACCCCACTACGTAGGGAATTGAATATGGGACAAAGTGATATCTCAGATCAGGGAGGGAAATAGGGATGATTCGATAAATGATATGGGGCCAAACTGGGCAACCATGTGGAGAAAAATAAAGTCAGCTCCATGCTCCACACTGTATACAAAGATAAAGTTCAAACTGATCAAAGATTTAGATCAAGGGGCACCTGCATGGCTCAGTCAGTTAAGCGTGTGACTCCTGGTTTTGGCTCAGGTCATGATCTCGGGGTCATTGGATTGAGCACCACATCAGGCTCCACGTTCAATGGGAAGTTTGCTTGAAGTTCTCTCTCTCTCTCCCTCTGCCCCTCCCTGCAAACTTGCTCTCTATCTCAAATGAATAAACCTTTAAAAAAAAAAAAAGATTTAAATCAAGAAAGCATGAAATCACAAACTGACTGGAAGAAAAAAGAAGAATTTCTATACAGCCAGGGATAGACCCCTCTAACCAAGACTCAAACTTCAGAAGTCACAAAAGAAAAGACAGATCAATTTGACTAATACAAATTAAAACTTCTGCATGGAAAAAATGATAAGCAATAAAACTCTGGGAGGAAATATTTATATCCCATATCACAGAGAGAGGGCAATTCTCTCTAAAATGTGCAAACTCTTACAAGATGCTAAGGACAGACAACACAAATGGATATGAGTAGACAGTTCACAGAAAAGGAAAAAAATGGCCCTTAAATATATGAAAAGATGGGGCACCTGGGTGGCTCAGTCTGTTAAGCATCTGCCTTCGGCTCAGGTCATGATCTCCGGGTCCTGGGATGGAGGCCCGCATCGGGCTCGCTGCTCAGAAGCAGAAGGGAGTCTTCTTCTCCCTTTGCCCCTCCCCCTGCTCGTGATCTCTCTCTCTTTCTCTCAAATAAATAAATAAAATCTTAAAATATACATATATATACATTTTTTGAAAAGATGCTCCACCTTCTTCATAATAAGAAAAATGTGAAGGAAAACTTTTTTGCGATAATATTGTTTATCTAGCAAGTTGGCCAAAAACCAAACATTTAACTCTGCTCTGTTGCAGAGCCCATGGAGAGATAAGCTCCCTTACACATTGCTTATGGGAGAACCCCCTTGGAGAGGAATTTGAAATTGCATCAAAATTATGAATGCATGGACCCCTTCACCAATAATCTCACCTCTGGGAACTTACCCTACACAGGACTTGCAAACATGTAAAATGATGTACTTACAAGGTTATTCACTGCAGCATAATTTGTTATAGCAGAAAAAGATGGAAAACAGCCAAATGTTCATCAGTAGGGACTAGCCAAGTAAATCATGACATTATGGTACGTCCACCCAATGACGTGCTGTGCAGTTGTTTGGAAAAAAATAAGAATGAGGAAGTTCTTTATATCCTGATACAGAAGGAACTCAGGATATGTAGTGATTAGAGGAAAGGGCAGAACAGTGTTTATAATATGCTACTTTTGGTGTAAGAAATGGGGGAGGGGGTATTTTTTTTTTAATTTACTTGTATTTTCAAAATAAACTAAAATTTACAAAAGTAACAAGAATGATTGTCCGTTAAAGGTAGGGGGCAGGAACTGCACACAGAAGGGGGCTGAGATGGGAAAGAGAATTTTCACCTTCAACCTTTCTTTGAACCATGTGAGTATATGACCTATTTCAAAAATTAATATTTTTAAAAATTTTGATGTTATTTTCAGCTTTTTTCATGATTTACCAAACACTATGTGAAAACAGACATCCTCCCCTACTACCTCGAATGAGGCTCAGGGACCATTTAAGTGAAAAAAAAATGAGGGTCAGAAATAACTGCTGGATGTGTTACTTGGAAATTAAAACAGCAGTTTTTGCATTTTGATGAGACTGTATCAAAACGTCCCACAACCGGTCACCTAGGTAGAAGGCTGCAGAGAGCATCCAAGTTCAGAACCCCACCCAGGCCTCCCCCACCCCAGGCTCTGCCGGCCACACTGGGGCTTCTCACACTTGGTTGCACCTTCAACTCACAGGAGGTTTTAAAAATAAGCCCAGTGCCCTGTCCCACCGCCAGACCAGTCAGGCTGGACCTCCCTATGATACCCGCTCTCACCCCAGACACGAGGTGCAGTGAGACTGGGTCACTCTGCTCTGGACACCAGGGCTTCCAGAGCCCCTAATGAGTCCCATATGTGCACATGTGAGGAAGCAATCACATGGCGAAATGCCATGCAGGAGGTCTGGCCCCACACTCTCAGCCTTCTCCTTGGAGGGGCACAAAGGAATCAGGAGAACTGACTTCTGGGCTCAGCCCCGCACAGTGCCACCAGACAGGTCCCCCAGACCCTCTGGGCCTCACTCACCTCACTGAGCAAATGAAGAATAATACCTATGACCTGGGCTTGCTGTGGCACAACTTGTGGGTGCCCAACAGATGTCATCTAGAGCAAATAAACTAGATCCCGTGACTCAAGCCAGCTAGCAAGGCAGTGCCTGAGAAGTGGGAAGTGGGGGGTCTTTCTTTTAGTAAGGCTCCCCACACCTCTAGCATTTTTGCTCAGGTAGCTTCTTGGCCATGGAGGCATAGAAAGTCCTAGAGAGTCAGAGGGCAGGGGCCAAGAGACAAAGGGTTAGCAGGAGCCACCACCAAGGTGGACGCAGGAGCCAAGTTTAAGGAAAGTTGCTTTCCTTAAGGGCGTAAGGCAATGGTCCACACAGGCATGTGGAACAGCAGAGGAACCACACGTGAGGTGCTCAGAGTACGGGGCCCACGGGGAGTCTGGGAGGCCTGGAGTGGATCCTATGGCTCGTTTCTCTCATGTCACCCTCTTCATTCCACTCCAGGGTCAGGGTCCCTTTCAGACCCAGCAGCTCAAGCAACCAATACCAATTCCAGGAACGAACATGTACCAAAAGCTTTCTGAGCTAGGGCCTATGCTAAGCCCTTTGTATGTATGACCTCTAGTACTATTATCATCCCCATTTGACAGAGGAGGAAACTGAGGCACAGAGAAGGTGTCTGCCCCCCATCACTTGCTGAAGGCTTTGAGACTCTGCCATCCAACACAATAACCACTTCTGGGATGCGCTGTAAGTGCAAAATACACTGTAGTTTAACGTACCAGGAAAAGAATGGAAAATACCTCATTAACAATTTTTATAGTGATTACACGCTGAAATGATAATATTTTAGATGTGTTGGGTTAAATGTATTAAAATTAATTTCAACTGTCTTGGGGTTTTTTTTTTTACTTTTTTAATGTGATTACTAGAAATTTTTCAATTACGTATATAGCTCCCATTATATTTCTATGGAGCAGTGCTGATTTGGGACCCAAGTTAGGGGGGACAGGGCATGGCAAACATTGGAGTCAAGCCAAACATTAGTTATTATCGACACTCATTTCACATAACTTTCTGAGGACATATCTGTTTCCCAGCCGGCTTCGGGTCGTATCCAAACTGTGCATCAGTTGACTCTCACTGTTGGTCCCTTCTCTCTCCTTAACCCCCAAGCACTTGGAGGGCAGGACCTCAGGGTAAATGCAGAGAACGCCAAATTTCAGAACCCAAAGCACCCCCCACCCACCACCCCCGAGCACTTGGAGCGCAAGCCTTCGGGTTAAATGCCAGAGCGTGGTGCCAGGTGTCTAGCATGGCCTCGGGCAGGGTCAGCAGAGGATGATGAGGGCGATGACGCAAGCGAAGTCCTCACCAGGCCCCCTCGGCCAGAGAAGCTGGGAGGCCCCAGCCAGCTCAGCTGTATAGGGCAGGTGAAGGAAGGGTCCCAGGGACACGCATGGTACTCAAGCTCCTTCTCTCTACTCAGCTCCCTGGGATGCCCCTGCCTCCCTGGCTCCACTCCTCTGATCTAGATAGAACAGGTGAAAGTCTAGGTAGGACAGTGGCTTTGGGAGAGACTGCCCTCCCTCCCTGTCCTTCCAGTTCATCGGAGAAGCTGAGTGTGAGAACGAGATTGGGTCACCTCCAGAAGACGCCACATGCCACCCAGACAGACACACACATGAAGCCAACGGGCCCCCAGGGAAAGAAACATCAGCTGACCAGTGAACAGCCCACTGTGTTCCCCACAGAGGCCAAGGCTGTGCGGAGCACAGGGGGGACTCAGCCCCCGGGAGGTGGGCGTCGGGCAGAGGAGGAATGCCGCCGGATGCTCCCCTGCTCAGTGCTGCGCTGCAGCCGGCTGACCGTATGTGCACACGGCCCCACATATGTGCACACGGCCCCACAGGCTGGAACAGCCTCCCCACCTGATAACCCTCCCATTCTTCCCTCATGTCTTGGCTCAGGCCTCTCCTCCTCTGTGACACCATCCCCCGCCCCCCCACCACCACCATGGCAACGGTCCCTCCAAACTCTGTCCCGCTGCCACCCCTGGCACTGCCCTGGCCCCTGCGCCACCCTCACCCGGGGAGGCTTAGAGATGCGGGCCCGGCCGGCAGGGCCAGCTCAGCCGTGTCACTAAAGACAGCAAACAAGTGCTGTTTTATCTCCACCTTCCCCCTTTTTTATTCCAAACATGAAATAGAGAAGTTTTATCAGGCACATTTAATCACTGCTCTTCCTCCTCTTCTCTCATTACAAGCAGGGTGACTTAAGCCCTGTCCTTGGCAGGCTGGAACAAATGGGGATAAAAATTCAAGTCACTTCCCAACACATCCCCGAGCTCCTTCATCCTCACGTTGGCTCACCCCAGAACCCTTCCACCAGACTCCCCCGGGAGCCAGGGGCAGCGCCACACTGCAGTCACACCATGGTACCCGGCCCGTGGAGGCTGATGGGCCAATGGGGGGACAGCCTGCTGGGGCGGGAGCTGTCTGTTTCTACACTCTCTTCCAGAACAGGAGAGGAACAGAATGCTGTGGGGAAGCAGACGATGGAGGGGTAGAGTCCATCTGGGGAGCAGCGAAGACTGGACAGAGGAAGGGACACAGTAGCTGGGGCTTAAAGGATTGACAAGAAAGGGAGAGATGGTCCAGGCAAAGGGAACAGCACGTGCAAATGCAAGGAGCCACAAAAGAGCACGAGCTGATGAGCCCAGGGAGGAAGTGTGGGTCCAGAGCTTGAGGGGCCACCCCCACCTGTGTTGCTGTAGGCCGTGGGGAGCTGTTGGCGTCTATTTTGTAGGAAGTTCCCAGTGGAAGCTGAGCAGGGGCTAGACCATTCTGGAGTGTGTAGAGCACTGTGCTGGGCGCAGCATATTGGACTCTTGTATAAGGCAACTGACCGGTGGGCGCCTGGGTGGCTCAGTCGGTTAAGCGACTGCCTTCGGCTCAGGTCGTGATCCTGGAGTCCCGGGATCGAGTCCCACATCGGGCTCCCCGCTCAGCGGGGAGTCTGCTTCTCCCTCCCTCTGACCCTCCCCCCTCTCCTGCCCTCTCTCTGTCAAATAAATAAATAAAATCTTAAAAAAAAAAAAAAAAAAGACAACTGACCGGTTATTTTAGGCGTCTTATGACTACAGACTGGCCAGGTAGGGGGGAGGAAATTTAATTTAATCCCCAAATAGGGGATAGCACAGATGTCCCCACTCCTCCGTCCCTGACAGGCATTGCTAAGCAATCACAGCATCCTCCTCATCCTGCGATTGAGGGACCAGGTAGAGGCAGAAAGGTGGGCCCAGGACCCCCCACACGGGAAGCAGCAGAGCCAGGACTGGTGTCCACAAACAGGGGGGTAGGGGTTGACGGGCCAAGGGTCCAGACGAGCAGCAGAGCATACCCAGGTTTTTCCACCTGCTGGATAAGTGTCTGCACGGTCCCTTACCTTCCCTGTGCCTCAGGCCCCTCAGCTGTAACATGGGGATGATAGCATCCCTTCACAGGTTGGGTGGAACGGGATAATGAAGGTTAAGTGTGAGTTCAGAGCCAGGCATGTATTAAGTGCTCAATGAATGGCAACTCTTAATAATATTAATGATGTTATTTTTTTCTCACTGCTAACATGCCATCTTTCTATGTCTTGTCCAACGATCCCCCCTCTCCTCACTGTAGGGGCCCCATCTTTTCTGTTTTTCAACATGCTGCCCAGGAAGCAGAGTGGGAGGCTCTCTAAACAGTCATGACACAGACAACGCATGCCTGCTTCGGCATCTCTGCTTTGCTCTGGATGGACCAAGAGACCATCCTTCGTCCTCTCAGCAATGAAGGGCGATGAGGAAAAGCAGCTGTAATGGGCTGGCACTGCCCTGGTACCTTCTGGGCAATTACTTGGGTTTCTAAGAAAGGAATCATCTTGGAACCTTCACAATATTAACATGTGACCAGCTGGGCAGCCTCCAGGAGCCCCATCTGTACAAGGGGACACAAAAACCCCTGGAAATTGAATACAATGAGACATATTTCAGAGTTACTTTCAAGGAAAGTCCGGTGATGTTGGAAGATTTTTTTGGACAAGCTCTTTGGGCTACGGAATGTTCTCACTGATGTATCCTGAAAACATGAGATGGTCCCTACACAGGATGGAGACCACTCTCTGATGAGCTTTCAAGTTGCTGGGTATGTTTGGGGCCAGAGCTGACTGGCAGCTGGAGCCCAAAGCCCAAATCTTCCTCAGGACTTAAGCCCTACTGGCATTCTGGAATTCCCCAGTGAGAAAGGGCAGTGGGGGAGGGCTCAGATGGGTTCTCAACTCTTTTCTAGCCAAGGGAAGAGTGGCCTTCTTGGGCCAGACAAGGAATCCGGCTGCCCTGCGCCCAGCACGCCAAGAAGCCCAACTAGATGATCTCTTGTTTACATCAGACTTTGCAACTCCCTTCTCTTTCTGCAGGTGAAAGCAGAAATTGGAAGGCAAGACCTGTAATGGCAAGGACTTGAAAACTGCTTAGAATTTCCAAGTGTGTGGTAGAGAGAGTGACAGATGCACGATGATTACTGTGTGATTCTCTCACTTTGTAGGAAAATTAATCCCGAGGTACTTTTTTTCAAAGTACTTTCTCAAGGTTGTGAACTTGATTCTTCTCCACCAATCCCTTGGGTTTATTTTGAATAGTTCCTTCTTGGGAACTTTGACATTAAGCTCTCCTAGCTGGTGCCACTTGTTTTAGCCTAATATCAATGTTCAGTTTTATTTTCCTGGGACGAGAATGGCAAACGTGCCTCATTTCATGTGCCACCTTGCCTAAATGGTGGTGACTACCGGAGCTCTGCCTTGGGAAGAAATCTGTGGCCAAGACCAGACTCAGCAGGAAATGGTGCTATGATTGATTAGTAATGCCTACCAGGGACATGGGACAGAGGAGTGGGGACATCTGTGCTATCCCCTATTTGGGGATTAAATTAAATTTCCTCCCCCCTACCTGGCCAGTCTGTAGTCATAAGACACTTAAAATAACTGATCTTGTACAAGAGTCTTATACAAGAGTCCAATATGCTGCGCCCAGCACAGTGCTCTACACACTCCAGAATGGTCTAGCCCCTGCTCAGCTTCCACTGGGAACTTCCTACAAAGTAGACGCCAACAGCTCCCCACGGCCTACAGCAACACAGGTGGGGGTGGCCCCTCAAGCTCTGGACCCACACTTCCTCCCTGGGCTCATCAGCTCGTGCTCTTTTGTGGCTCCTTGCATTTGCACGTGCTGTTCCCTTTGCCTGGACCATCTCTCCCTTTCTTGTCAATCCTTTAAGCCCCAGCTACTGTGTCCCTTCCTCTGTCCAGTCTTCGCTGCCCCCCAGATGGACTCTACCCCTCCATCGTCTGCTTCCCCACAGCATTCTGTTCATTTCCCTGTTTGAGTAATAGACCTATAAACGGCGCCAAAAAAGGATTGATAAACTGCAAAGGACTACGTCCGCTGAGCATCTCGTGGTGTCCTTGTTGAATGAGAGTGAATTCTTCTAAGGCAGAAAAGCACCCTCCTGTTCATCGCAGCCTGGAAGGCCCTGGTTCCTCCTCTCCCCCTTGGAAACACTTTATGAAATAAATAAGCTCCACGGTGAGCCCCAGTCATGCCAACTTCAGGCTCCTTGAACCCAAAGTCCTGATGCGCCCTCGTTCATGTCCACTCTGGCGTGACTCAGAGCGATCCCGTGTCTCCACACGAAGCCAGGTTGCACAGGGCCCCAACATGGGGAGATGGCTGGATTTTTCCCATGTGAACAAGTAACACAAGATATGAAAATAGAAATGGACCAAGGAACTCCACCCAACTGCTGATTGGTCTCACTGAGCTAAAAAGGAGAACGGGGTTTTAAGACCCAGGCAAAATCAACAATGAATTGGCTTGTGGGGAAGAAAAGAGATGGCATTTTCTTGAGCTCCAGGGACTAAAAATAGTGTGAGGTTTTCCAAGAGGCTGCAGTGGCCCTTCAGGATATGACTGTGAAGCGTTTATTTCAACAGTTATTGGCGCGCTCAAAGCCAAAGCCATTGGCGGGCCCGTCCGCTCCCCAGGCCCTGGGAGGAGAGGGTTGCAGCCTGTTTGAATGTCAGGCCTCAGCTCCCAACAGAGCTCCTGCCCAGAACGCCACCCTTGCCCCCACATGGAGTCCAGATGCCCCATGCCCTGGTTCCAGCCACTCCCCTGAGTGGCATTTCCCAAAGTTTCTCGCCAAAGCACCCCCAAGAGCAGCGGAGAAATTACAACACGGGGGGAGTCAGATCTGAGACTTGCCTATAGAGGCTACCCCAAGCATGAAATTTCCTCCAAATCTCAGTTTTATCATGAGAATTCATGAAACTATCTCATTCTACTAAAAAAAAAAAAAAAAAAAAGCCCAAGTTTGTGTTAGTATTTAAAAATCAGTTTGTTCCCTGATCTCACAGTTATATCATCACTCCAGAAAGGAGGGTGGTATTTATCCTGGGACATCTGGAGCCCCCGGGCCCACCACTGCCTGTGCCTGGTGCCCCACAGTGACAAAACAAAAGCCTTCACTGAGGAAGGTATTTACCTTCACCGGACAGGTATTTACTAGGTTCCTTTAACCACCTAGAACTTGGGATAAAGCAAGGAGGATCCCAGCCCTCCACGAACTGTCCCAGAGGAGAGACAGACAGGAACACTGAGGCTTCGCATAGCTCGTGGATGAGTGTTCCAGCAGGAGATGACCACCGAGGCTCTGGGGGCAGGGAGGTGGGGATCAGGAAAGCCTTCCTTCCATGGAAAGCACAAGCCAGACTGTACTCCAGCCTAGCAGTTAAGACACATGGGTGTCCTTGGGCAAGCCAGTTAACCTCTGTTTCCTCATCTATGAAATGGGTACAACAGCTTCACACGGTCTTCATGGGGATTACAGGAGTTATGTAACACTACGTGCTTCGGACTAAGGGTTCAATAAACATTATCTATTAAGCTGAGAGCTGAGGAATGGATGGAGCCGGGATGTGGTGAGGGGTGGGGCAGAGATAAAGGAGGAGCGAGGGCAAGGGTGTGTTCCAGACGGAGTGAACAACATGTTCAAGAACAGGTACTCAATAAATATTTGTTGAACGAATAAATTCTTTAAGGGCAGTGAGAGTCATGCAATCTCAGTGAGCCACACCCTTTATCTCTCATTTCCTGGCAGGTGTGTGTGGAGGGGGCCGAGAGCGGCCCCTCAGCCAGGCAGCCTCGGGCAAGCCCACTGCATTTTGCTAACCAGCATGTCAAACACTTCAGGGCCGAGACTGCGTCTTTCCCCTCTCCGAGGCCCAGAGCCCTGAGCCTTAAGCCCCTAGGGGACCAATTCCCCTCCGTCTGCCGTCTTTCTGCTGTTTCACGGCCGCCCCCACCCTGAGGAAAGGATTTGGCCAAGGTCACTGGGGAGAGCCCACAGTTGGCCTGAGAAAAGCAAGCGGCGGGCGAGGGGGGTGTAAGGAGCCCTGAACTTGTGGTCAGAGGCCCTGGATTCAAGCCCTTGCTTTGCCAGCCGGCAGCCCTATGACCAGTGGCCTTGGGTGAGTCGCCTAGGACACCAGTCCCGAGAGCCCACCGGGCTCCCCTGATGAGCAGGTTTTTGGAGGGAAAGGAGTGAGGCAGTAGGGTCACCAACCATCCTGGTTTCCATGGGACTGAAAGGTTTCCTGAGATTTAGGACTTTCAGTGCCAACCAGGAAAGTCTCAGGCCAACAGGGATGAATTGGTCACTCAAAGCCTTGCTTCTCCCCTGCCACGTTCTGCCCCCCTTTGCTTCCCTAGACCTGAATCACAAGTCAGCACAGAGCAGCACGGAGCCCTCTGGCTCCAAGGCTGAGCCATGGGGCTGTGTCCACGCTGAAGGAGGGAGGAAGAGGAAGAACAAGGCTTTGGTGTTGCCGCCATGATGTTTCTATACTGGACGTTGGCTTCGATTCACTGTCTGAGGTGGCCCACTGTCTGCAGGTCAAGCCAGAGTCGCTCAGAGATTCAATGTAGGGCAAAAACCAGGCTAGCTGGGGCGTCTGCAGGGCTGGAGGCGGGGAGGGCTGGTCTGTGCTGCTCTCCAAAGGGTTGGGGTGATGGAATATATGACCCTGGTGGCCCTGAGCCCATTGCTCCCCCCCACAAGAGCTAATTGGACTGGTCAACCCGATGCTGACCCACTAACCAAGAAGTAGGCAAGAGGCTGCGGGCGGGTGATATCAGCGGGGCCCCACCCCATCCACACTAGTAAAACCAGGAGAGCCTCCAGGGACCTCTGCTCAGAACCCCGTTGCATGCCCTGCCATCGAGATCACAGCAGGCTCCCTGCCATCCCATCGGAGAGATATCTCGTGTTTTCAATTACCAATCCCCATTTACGTCCTGGTTCAGGCTTGAATGCCAGGCTATATTAGGTCATGCCGAGCCAGGCCTGTGGTGCTTTCTCATTAGCCACAGCTCATCGTATTTTTAGGGGCGGCCAAGACTGAGACAATGCCAGAGGGCTGCTTTCTTCGTGACTCCCCAAGCACCACCTCCATAAACGTATCACACTTGAAGGTCCAAGGGCCCCCGTGGCTCCTACTACCGTCTGGAAAGGAATCAGCTCTGAGACAGGGGCGCGTGACGGGATAAATCAGAGGCAACAAGGAACATGGTCCCTCTGCCTGTTTCTCCGTCCACTCCAGCCTCCTACACTCCCTGGCCCCAAGCCCTGCTGACCTCCTGGTGTCTCATTGCCCCGGGCAAAAGGACAAAGATTCAAGACGCTTGTGGGGACCAAACTGCCTTCCTCGGGGCAGCCTTCCTGTTCCCCGGTCCCTCTGCAGACCCCCAGCACTGCAGCGTGGGGGCCCAGCGCTCTCTCGTCCGCTAGATCGTCCGCTAGATCGTCGTCACTGCGGCCGGAACGTGACAGTTGGCAAAGGGCTGCCCCCCTCATGGGAGCACCAGGCTCACCCACGGGGGTGGCAGTGGGATACCTACTTTACAGCTGAGGGGACTGAGACAGTAAAAAAGGAGATGATGAGCCCAGGTCCTGGAGACAGTACGTGCAGACCTCGGACATCCGCCTCGGCCTGGCCCGGGGGGCACGGCTCAGAAGCCAAGGCCCAGCCCCCCGGTTAAGGCCACACTCTTGGTAAGCAAGGGAGAGCCATCATTGATGGGTTTCCCTCCCCGAAGCACACTGCTCGCTGCTGGAAGCGAGGAGACCTGAACATGCTGGGGCCCTCTGTACTTCTCTCCCACCCAGCCATCTCAAGCCGGGACAGCCACCCTCCACCGGGGCGGGCCCAGGCCCGCGGAGAGAGGCAGTGCTCCCTGTGACTTCACCTATCTCTGGTCCCTCTTCCTGTTCCACTTAAATCAGCCTCGCTGGCTCCCTCTCTCACACACACATCATACACAGACAGGCACACAGGCACACATACACAGGGTGACTCGGGGACCCAGCATCTAAGAGGACCCCCCCCCCGGCCCAGGCCAGCTGGGGGTGCAGGAGGAGGGCAGGCTATTCCTCTTGTTCTTCCCCAGTCCACAACTGAGCACCGTGGCACTGTACAGGGCCTCAGGCTGAAGGGTGGCTCCCAGAGCGGGGCTACGGGTCATACTGGGGCAGAGGTGGTAGGGCTGAAATCCCATTTCACTGCAGCTGCTTTGAAAACAGGGCTGGGATCTTCAAGATTTCTGTGTCCATGAGATCTTTAGGATAAGACCGCAGACAGAAGGCAGGGACCAATTCCAGATGCTTCCAACTCTCTCTGCCCAAGAATGCCAAGGGCAAGCCCTTTGCCTATTGCTCTGTGGCTGCTAGCCCTTCCATGTCAGGCATACGTCATGGTTCAGGACCCAGACCACCTAACAGGGCTGGCCCAGGGGAAGGACTGGCCCAGGGGAAGGGAACCAGATCGGCAGGTCAACCACCTTGGTTAAGAGGCTGTGGTCACTTCTGCACCCATGTCCGCAGCTTCACTTCAAGCTACAGATCCAGGCTTACTCCATGGGTGCTCAGGGCCACCCACGGAACACATGAACACAGACTAGACAATGGAGGAGGGGTTAACTTCCTTCTTTCATTGACCACTTCCTCCATCTCTGGCCACCCACCTATACCTCCCCTCCCACGTCTAACTTCTGCTCTTTCCTCATACCCACTGGCCATCTCCTATGCCCATGGCAGCAAAGATCCTAGGATCAACAAGGCCATACCAGATACCCTCTATATGCCAGGCACAGCAAAAGACGCCAGGTGGGGGTAGGAGAGGTTGGTTTGTAGAGAAGTAAGACATAGTCTTGACCTGCCCAGCAGTCTCAGGTTAGTTAGAGAGAAAGGAAAAGCTTATATAGACCCCCCCACCACCACCAAAAAAAAGTCAAATAATATGGCAAGATAAAGAGATCCAGGATTCTTCCCCCTAGGTGGTGGAATTAGGCAGTCTGGAAAGATCATAAGTAGGGGGTGGGAAACATAGAGGAAAAGGCATTTGTAGAGTTGGTGACACCCCAGCTTGTCTTGGAAAGACAAGACAAATGTGGACTTCAGACATTTCTCTCTTTCTGGTCTCACATAACTTAGAAGGAACACAGGTCTGCAGACCCCAGAGCACATGACCACAGTGCTCTTTCATTTTTCCTTGGACTCACGTTACACAGAGCTGATTTACAGCCATTATTGACACTTATACGATTCAGGCCCAATCACCACTGTACAGTTTCAAAGGCTAAGATCCATATGAATGCATAAGGAAGCAGAATGTAAGTGCAGAATGCTGGAAGCCCGAATGGCCCATGCGCTTAGCTCATATGGTTTCATTTTGCCAATAAGATCAAAGAAGAACATCCCAAAAATTCAACATACACACAAATAATGCATACACATTTCAACAACCTCTAAATTCAGTTCCTGGAAAGTCTGGCCATGAAATAAATCACTGGGTAACAACAGTTCCTGTTTGGGGACAGTCAGGATTTGGGCCATGAGCTCGATCGCTTTTGGTAACGAGGACTGTGTTGGACTATTCGCTTGGCCAGGAAACTCTGTGAGAACATCTGTTCTGTCCTCTTTAGAAACACATGAAAGGAACACGCGACCCTGGAACTGGAAGTCCAGATGACCAGGAGTCTTGCACCTCCTGCCCACAGTTTAAAAGAATTCCAAGAACCGATGGATGACCGATACTTCCTCCCAACTCATCCAAGCAGTTGTACCAACTAACTGTATAAACATGGTCTCTAGGCTCCCTCAGCATTGTGCATGGGTTATGGGTTTCTGACTTTAGAGTGATGGCCTCCAGACAACTTCAAAGAACTATTTAAGGCCATTGAAAACCAAGAGCAGTGTTGACACAGTTTGAATTAGAGAATGGATCATAACACTAGGACCAGGTGGCACCTACTAAAGTACAACAGCTGAACTCACTTCAAGATCACGCAAACTTTGAGGTGATTTTGACCCGAAGGTCACAGGGCTGTACCCATTAGGATTTTCTTGGTTATAAGTGACAGAAAACCCAACCGAAACTGGCTTAAATAAAAAAATAAAAGGAAGAGAATTTATCAGCTCATTGAATTTTATTTTTTTTAAAGTCTAGAGGTAGGTCTTATTTCACACACATCTGAATTAGGGGCTAAACTGAGGACTCTTGAGGACTCAAGACTCCATCTCTTTCCGAGCTCTGCTCTCCACCATGGTCACCCCAGGTGATAGCTGGACTCAGCAGGTCCAGTCAAAAAGTACACCTTCCTCTCTCCCAACAGTTCCAGCAAAGTCTCTGGCATCTCACTGGTTCTGACTAATTCAGGGATGGGACCATGACTGCGATGGTCTGAATGTTTATATCTGCCCGCAAAATCTGTATGTTGAAATCCTCACCCTGCAATGTGATGGTCTTAGGATGTGGGGCCTGTGGGAGGTGCTTAGGTCCTGAAGGTAGAGCCCTCATGAATGGGATTAGTATTCTTATAAAAGAGACCCCAGAGAGTTCCCTTGCCCCATCTACCATACAAGCATAAAACAAAGTCTTCAACATGGAAGAGGGTCCTCACCCAATTATGCTGGCACCCTAATCTTGGACTTTCCAGCCCCAAGAACTGTGAGAAATGAATCTCTGTGTTTATAAGCCGCCCAGTGTGCAGTAGCCCAGTCTGTGGTAACAGGGGACTGAATGAACTAAGACAATGACCTGGTCACTGTGGTCAGGGTGGAACATACACTGTGGCCTACAAGTCTGGGCTTAGTTCCTATGACTCTCTTGGAGCCCACCCCAACCACATGGACTGAGAGTGGTAAGAGGAAAGTGTCCAAATATAGACCGGGGCGGGAGGAGACTGAGGAGGAAGTGGGGTCTGGGGAGGCAAACCACAAATATTCACCAAAGGACTTATACCAAATGGATCAATTTTCACACATGGATATCATCATACACATGACCTTGATGAAAAACAGATAGAAACCGTCACCTCTGTTCTCTCTGTCCCAGGGCAGGGACATTCCTGGAAATGCTTTGGGAAAGCCAGGGAGAAGAAGAACAAAGTGTCCAAGTCCAGGAAGAGCTTAGAGGTGACACCTAGCAAAGAGCACCCTATATCTACTGCCTCCTTCCACTTTGCTCCCATGGTCCTCCCCCCATGAGAGCTTTGTAGGCCTTATCTGCAAAGCTGCGATCAAGAGAGTATGAGTCATGCCTGCCACCCTCATAGTAGGGCCCCAGGGACCAGGTCAGAGAGGCACATCCAAGACATTCTCCGTGCATTGCTGGGACAGAGAGCAGGCGGCGCCATTACTGAGCAAGTATCCTCATCATCAAGAAGCTCCAAGGCTCAGAAGACAGCAGCAGGTACCAAATCCAAAACAAAACAAATTTAACCATGAGAAAACAAGTGAACCCATTGGTCACCAGCACAGCCAGGAGCAAGCCAAGACAGTGCTGGACAGGGCAATTGCAGTGAGTGGTTCAGGACCAATACCATGAACAGTGAGTACATCCCAGGGCTGCTTGAAGATCTGTGAGAGAGGTAAGAAGGCCCAGGCCCTGCCGGGTCCAGGCTGCATCATAGAGAACCCCAAAGTGGTTATTAATGCACAGGCAAAGTGTCCCTGGCTTTGAGGCTCTCCCCTCGCAGTCTCCATGAGGAGGGGCATAGAGGAGCTGAGTCACCCAGCGAGCAAAATAAAGGGTGGGGTGTGTTGTTGCCCCCACAGGGGATCACCATGATTGTGATGGTGAAGCCATGAGTCATACAAACTGATTGCTTCTGACCCCTTTCTTGTCCTTCCCCATGGAGTCAGAGTGGGGCTTAATGAGCTGAAACCACCTTTTGTACATGGGCTGAAACCTGGAACAGGAACACTTGTACCCAACCCCCCAACTCCACTGTTCTGTGTACACAATTCTAGATCAGAGTTCTGTTTTAACCCCACCTGTGATGGTCAATTTTGTGTGTCAATTTGGCTAGCCCCAGATATATGGTCAAATATTATTCAAGATGTTTCTGTGAAGGCATTTTTAGAGGAGATTCACATTTGTATCAGTAGACTTTGAGTAAAGCAGCTCTCTGTAATGGTGGTGGGCCTCACCCAGTCAGTTGAGGGCCTCCGCAGAGAGACTGACCTTCCCCAAGCAAGAGGAAATTCTGCCAGCAGACTAGCTTTGGACTCACACTGCAGTTCTTCCTGGGCTGCCAACCCTACACCCGCCTACCCTGCAGATGTTGGACTTCCAGCCTCCACAATTGTGTGAGCCAGTTCTCTAAAGCAAATCTATATGGCAAATGGATGGATGGATAGGTAGCTAGCTAGCTAGCTAGCTAGGTATGTGCATATGTATGGAGAGATAGATCTAGAAATGACAGAGAGAGAGAGATAATAGAAAGAGAGAGAGAAATGTATACATACATACATCCTGTGGTTCTGTTTCTCAGGAGAACCGTGATTAAGATACCAACTGTCTGTGTTTAAACCTGAAACCCTTTCCACATCCCCACACATTCATCCCACTGTCGTATGAGATGAATATATAACATATCAACTGTATACCATATGTATTTATATCATATATACTTTATACCATATACAAACACACACACACACACACACACACACACACACACACACACACACACACCCCTCCATCCCTCAAGGCTCTGCACAAAGGTATGCTCTTTGGGGATCCCTCCATGACCCTCAGGCGCCGGGGTCTACAGCCTGCAGTTCTGTCCACACACCCTGGTGCACCTGCCTTCATTCTCTAGTCATTTCAGGCACCAAAGAACAGCAGAACCATAGCTCATGAAGGTCAGAAGACCCAAAGATCTCAGGGGATTTCCACCACAGCCCAGAGAAAAACCCTTTTACTAGATCCACCTCTGCTTAAGGACGTTTAGGAGAGGGGACTTCATCAAGCTGGAGGCAGGCTTTTCTCCAACAGCCTGTTCCCTCTGTTTCCCGAGAACGTAATCCGCTCTGCCTTACCCAGTGGGCATGTGTATGCAGGCAGTGTCACGTAGTGTGTGCCTGTTTCACACCCGACACTATGGATTCACCTCTGCGCCCACCGTTCCGTGTCTGAGCATGGCTCCGGACAGTCCCATCTACTGTGTGCGCTGCACTCCGTCACATTACATGTCATTCACTCATTCGTCTGACAAAGGTTAAGGGGCCACATGCTGTGGGCTGGAGGTGCCTGGGGCTCGGCAGGAAACAAAGTCCTTCCCCTCGTGGAACTCACACTCTCATGGGTAAAACACGATAAACATGGATATGACATGATAACCACACAGCCGTGACGTTGTGGAAAAGGGTAAGATCTTACCAATTTCTCTGAGGACAGTGAAACTCTGGAAAATGAAACAACTTGTCCAAGGTCACAGAGACAGCCAGAAATGGAGCCATGGTGCCACCCAGGTCTAACACCCACACGCCAGCTCCTCGTTCCCAGGTGCGGGCGAGCATGGGAGAACGTGCAGGCTAGGAGCGGCTGGAAGCAAAGTATCTGCATTTCTCATGCTCTCCTCTTGCTCTACATCTCCAGCCCTTCTGACCAAAAGTTCCCATGAAGTGGGCACTGGAGAGTTGGTGAAGACACCAGTCCCTGGCTCCAAACCCACTGGAACAAGAAGAAAGAGCAGTGAAAAGACCCTCCCACAGAGCTCTGGGCCCCTCACCACGCAGCCGCATTTGGGCATTTGCCACCTTAGGGGCCAGGGAGGGAAGCTGGCAGGGAGTCAGACCCAAGGTCTAAGCCCCAGAAAAATTAACGTCAAACCTCAGGTTCTCTCTTCTATTAAAATTAAAAAGTAATGTGGTGTAGCTTGGCTTTACAGTTTGGGTGTGATTTTGCGAGGCAGCCGGGGAAGGGGTGCGTGGCATTCTCCATGTAGGACAGCTTGAGCAGTAATGGAGGCAGAAACGAGTGTTATGATCAGGAGAGAGTAGAACCCACCTGCGGTGAACGAGGCAGTGAAGAGCAGGATCCTGGGTGCTGAGAGACCTTGGTTTTCGGGGCTGCTTCACTGGAGGCCACTGCGGTCATGACAGGTCGTATAGAGGCCTCAGAGTTCATCTACGCCCACTTTCTCGCTCAACTGAAGAACACAAGGTCTTTCTTTCATCGGACTGGAAATGAGAAAGCCAAGAACCTAAGAGGTCAAATCTCTGTCACAAACCATCCTGAAACGCTGGCTCTAAGGGCCTGCTATTGGCCACCCCCCGTCCCCAAATGGCCAGCCCACCCTGGCCCAGCCCAGAGCAGCTTCCTGAGCAGACACAAGCCTCCCACTCTCAGACTGGAGTGGAAAAGCCAGGCACTACTGAGTCTCTGCCCTTCACCAAGCACTGCCCTGGGTAATTCACCAAAGTGCTAGGAACCACGATCTCCTCGAAGTTAAAATCAAAGCCACATGACGGAACCGGAATGGGAATCCCATCTTTCCAACCCCAGTGCCTTACCTTTAAAACGCCCTTCTCAGGAACACCAGCCACTCCCTCCAAGACCTGGCACCCTCTGGGAGCACCTGAGAGAGGCAGATCCGTCCCAAGGGAGCAAATGTTGAAAGTAGAAGGATTGGGTTTCCAGCTGACAAACAGGTGGAGAATGACAGAAATAGACCCCCCAGGAACCATGAGCTTGTTGCTGGGAGCTCCTGGGGCGAGCAGAGCAGAGAGGCGTGTCAAGTCACAGGCTCCCAAACTCCTGGCAAGCAGAAGGCTCTTCTCGTGGAGGGGCCTGGACGGACCAGCACAGCAGTGAGCAGGGTGAGTCCCGGTGTTGGGGCTGATCGGGTATCTCTCAGCTCTGAGCAAAAGCTCTGGGGTGCTGAGTGCCTGCAAACCCTCATCCGCCCTTGCATGGCCCCCAGTCTGCAGCAGCTCAGCCAGCTTGCGTTCCTCCCTGGCCTGTGGTCGACACAACAGGCAAGGCTCAGAAATGGAAGTGTCAGGCCAGGCCTCACAGCCGGTTGGACCTACGGCAGCACCAAGCCCAACTGAGTCACCTCTCCAAGGGGAGGACTGCCTGGAACCGTGATCAGAGGCTCCGAGTCCAGGAACCACTCTCTAAAGATGGAAATCCATGATGGGGGCGCTGGGAATACACTATTTTACAAGCAAGGGTACCTGTGAAATCCCAGTGTCTGGGTCTGCACAGGGAGGGACTGGCACTGCCTTTGGGTGACCCTGAGGGAGGCAGGAGCCCCGCGTTCCTGAGTGTCATGTCAGCACCCTGGCCAGGCCACTGTCGGCTCTGGGTTACTGCTCCCAACCCCACCCCGCTAGCCTCCGGCTGCGGCCACAATGATCGATGGTGCTCCTCCCCTCCCTAAGAACCCTCCAGCAGCTCCCCATTGCCCTCAAGACAAATCTTTCCAGGTGGCTGTGTGACGGGCCCCCCCACCACTTGCCTTTCAGCTTCTCATGCCCAGTCCCACCAAAGTGGGCTTTGTTTAGTAGCTTGAACAGATGAGGCTGCCCCCTCCCCGCCATTGTCTTTGCCAGACCCATTCCTGCCCATCCCTCAGTTCTCATCCAGCTGTCACTTCGAGGACCCTCCTCTGATGGCCGAGCCCAGGCCGGGCCCCCTGGCTGTGAGTCCCCATCGCCCACTGTACCTCCGTCATCCTGCTTAGCCCTCCCTGGTGCCCGCTTAGTATCCGTCTCCCCCTGAAAGAAGAAGCGTGGCAGGACAAAGCCCCTCCTTCTCCTGTTTACCACTCTGTCCCCAGCACTGAGCACAAAGAGAGCAAGATCAGTGATCTTAGTTTGGGGACAGCTCCAAAAAAGGGTTGTTGAACGAATGAATGAATGAATGAATCTATCATTCACTGAAACTCCTGAGGCCAAGGCATAAAAAAGAAACTTTAAGGTGAGTATCTGCTGAGAAGGAAGGCTACGAAGTACTCACAGGGGCTGAGGAAGGAACCCCAGAATCCCCAGCGTAGCCTGCGGACAGGTGGGGTCGCTGACCCAGGCCAGTCCTCACCAGTCCTCACCAGTCCTCACCCCAGCTCCATGGGTCACCACCGCTGGGCAGCTCCTAAACTGGGACCAAGCCACAGACATGAGGAGAGCCTAGAGAACTTTGATCAAGAGCCCACCGCCTGGTTCCCTGGGGCTCTCTCTCTCACCTGACTCACCAGGGACGATGGGGTGTGCGTGTCTATGTGTCTGTGCGTCTGTTCGCATGCGCACTCTGCCATACTCCTAATTACCCCAACACATGCCCTTGTATCCGCAGAGTGGATGGAAAGAGGGTCTGTGTGTTTCTTCTATGGCTGCCCAGTGACCCATGCAGCTGGATCGTGGACAAACTGCAGGAACCAAGCAGCTGGCCTCCCTCCGGTCTGTCCCTCAAAGTGGTAGCTCTCAGGTGCTGGATCCTACCTTGGCTGTTCCTGATCTGCCCCTCTGGCTACGGCCTCTGCCCTTGTCCACCCTGCTCCAAGTCCCAGCACGTTGTCCCCAGGAGCTGCTCCCCTACCCTGACTCTCTCCGGTGCTCACTGCATTCTGGCTAAGGGCAGCCACCCGGGTGCGGGACTGAGAGTGGTGAAGGCACTGATTCTCTGGGTTGCCCCTGTCCAGATACGGTTTGGCAATGGCTGCAGTGGCCCTCTGCCCACAGCGCCCACCAGGCCCCCTTCCACAACTGCAGGTGTAATGGTTTCGGTAACAGCTCCCTCCCCTCACCCCTTCAGGCTGAGGGTGCTTACAGCTCCCACTGTGCACTCCCAAGGGGCTTCACCACCACTTGTGGGCTCCCCTTCAGCTTGCTGCACCTTGTAAATAGCCCCCTTTTAGTCTCTCTTTACCCGCCTTCTTTGAGTCTCTCTTTACTCGACTTCTCAGTGCGCCATCTTGTTTTGCTCAGATACAAATTCCAGAGAAGCCCCAAGTCCCCACACTTGAACAGTTGGAGAGAGCCTTAAAGGCCAGCGTGGCCTCCCAGACCCTCCTGAACTCTCTGTATTCACATAAATTCCCTCTTCCATGGAGAGTTGCTGCTAAAGAACACACCTGCTAGAGAACCGATGTTGACCTCTCCAGAATGTCTACACTCCATCATCCCGTCCTCCTTCTAGCTCAGCTCCATTACCGTGGTAGGGAACAGGGGTTCCAGCATTGGGGGTGAGGAGGAGGAGCCAAAGCACAAGCTGGAGGAGGGGCCAACTGTAATGAAAATCAATGACACAACACTACACTCCCCTTTAATTCTGTGACACACACATTTGCCCTCAACTCCCCTGATGCTTGCACCCCAGGTCCTGGTGAGCAAAATATCCCCGTGAAAGAGGTTTTGAACCTGTTCACACACGGAGAGACATGTGCACACACATACACTTCCACAAACACTCTCACACACGTACACATAGCCCTTCACACATGTATGCATACATACATGCCTAAGTATGAACACTTATTCACATGTACACACATACGTAAAGGTAGAGCCCACATTTGAAAAAATACACCAAACTCTCACTTCCACCCCAAGTTTCAGTAAGGTTCAGGAGTCTTCTAGCCAGCTTTCCGCAAGGACACATCTGGCTTGGCCCTGCGCAGAGTGGCTCACCTAAAGCAGGGACAGAAGGAGAAAGCAGAGCCAGCATCTCATAAAATCTTAAAACAGATCAACAGAAAAGCCCAGTGAGACTCCTTAGCTCAACATCAACACTACCCAACAAGTGTTCCAGCAAACGTGATTCCCTGAGCTGCTCTATGAAAAATAAAATCCTGCAGTCCAGGGAGTTGGGGAACATAGCCCACCATATCATCCCCTCTCAGAGAATCCCAAGGCTCTGTGAGGTCCTGAAGAAAAGGTTCCTGCTAAAGGTCATTTTGCCTAGTATTTCAGTGATAGATGATAGGTAGACAGATGGACAGAGAGATAGATGGTAAATACGGGAGAGTGGAAGGAAGAGAGTGGGAGAGAGATTGACATTGATTTTGAAGTTAAACTCCATGGAACACACGTTTAAATAACACTGACCCAGAGCAACCATTTTCATAAGAAACAGAGGCTCAGAAAGGGCTTTGCCCAAGGTCACACAGCTCGTAAAAGACAAAGGTGGGACTAGAACCCAGGCCTCCTCATGTCCAGGTTCACACCCCTTCCAACAGGCCCTGTTCCATTTTTTTATTTAACTCTAATCCCCAGGAGTTCTGGGAATCAAAGAGATCAATGCTATTTTCAAAACTAACCCTGGTGTTTGTGACTGTACTTGGCGACTTCATGTGGCTTCCCTCCCAGGCACACCGTTTGCTGAGGAAGAAGCCCCTTCCTGCACCCCAGACTCCCAGGTCCACTGTGAGGGGTGGCAGGGCCCAGGGCCAGGCCTGATGTGTAGTCCTGCCTCCCGCAAGGGCAGGGGCCTGGATACCCGGATCCTGCTACTCTACTTGAGGTGGGGAGGTAGGCTCCCTGACGGGTAAACCCAAAGAGGACAAGAGCTCACCGTGCCATCCCCAGGGATGGGGTTGGAGAAATGAAAGCTGAGGTCTAACCTAGGCCTGGGTGCGCAAGCCTTCCACAGAGCTAAAACTAGAGCTCTCCTCCCGCCCCTCCTCCCTCAGCCAAGGTCCTGGCACCCTGCCTCCCACATCCTATCCCCTGAGCTCCGAGCCACAGTGACCTCTCCCTCGCTGCACACTCATGGCCCAGAAAGATGCCCAATGCCCTCAGTGGGCAGGCACCCCCACTGCCCCCCCCCGCCACACTGTCACCGGGGTACGGCTGCCTAAGGCTTCCTGCAGGCACACCCTGTCTCCCCACGAGGCCTTGAGACTTCCAAAGCGCAGGGCAGGCCCTAATTTCAGCTCCCTCCCACGGGGACAAGTGCTAGGCTCTGCAGGGCGCGTGCACGGAAGGAGAAGAACTGCCTTGCGTTGCCGGCCTGCGGCCCGGCACACAGCAGGCGCAGAGGTCCTGGGGTTAATCGGCAACTTCCTCATCCAACAGCAAAAGAGAATTATGTTGGAGATCCGTCATAGGACAGAGAAGCCACGAGGAGTCGTCTTCTGGAGGGACTCTGGGATGCCACCCCATCCATCAGCCTGTGAGGGTCTCAGGTCCCTGAACAGCACAATGTGGGGTGCCGAAGATGTGTGCGGGCATTTCTGGCTCCTGAACTCTGATTCGATTATAGACTCACAGAGAGGGAGAGCCCAAGAGCTTCCCATTCTCCCCTCCAGCCCTTCAGCACAGCAGAAACTGAACAGAGACAACTGTGGGGAGAAGGCGGGGCTTGTGGCCAGGCTCAAATGGGGCATTACCCCTCCCCCGCTCAAGGTGCCTCCGCAGAGTAAATCTGGCAAGACACACTTCAGACCCAAAAGCCAGTGGCTTTTGATACCTCAACCAAAGTTCCATAAAATAGGAGGTTCAGCTGCAAAGACAGATTCTCCTGGCCTACATCCTCAGGAGGAGACGTGGACAGGAAGCTGTGGGGTAAGACTCATCTCCTGGTCTTTAGGCTAAGATCCCCTTGCCGGCCATTTCTCCTCCTCACATGCCGGCCATTTCTCCTCCTCACATCCCCCCTGCCCCCCAGACCTCTGCAGGCTGTTGCTTGAGCCCACAGCTATGAGCAAGCCGCGATGCCCCCTGTGAACTCAGAAACCCAGCCCCCAAGTCTGGGCTCCAGCCCTCGCTCCCCCACCTTCCCCAGCCCCATCCATCTCTGAGGCTTTCTCTGCGGCTGGAATGGGGTGGGGGGCTACACCAGAGGCCCGCACTGTGTGGCACCACCGCTGAGACTTCTCCCTTTCCCAAGGAGCAGGGCCCCTGGGGGCAAGGGCAAGGCAAGCCCCTCCCCAGCGGATGGAGCAGAACAGAGAGTCAACAGCAACAGTGTTTATATCTGCTCCTTTGTCTGGGACACACAGCCCAGTGCCTGAGGGCTTGCCAGTGTGGCCTATTGTCTGGCACTGTTTGCCTTTGGGGCGAGAGGTGCCCTGGAGTGGGAAGTGAGAGGCCCGGCAGGGGTGGGAAGCAGGGCCCAGGACCACACCAGGCAGCCAGCCTTGGTGCCAAAGGCCGTGGCTCATGAAGCCCCTGGGCAAGGAGCCAAGTGCCGCCCACTCTTCTGTCTGCAGGCTCAGATGACAGGACATGGCAGGAACTTCCCACCTCTCACGAAGACCCCTCAGAACCATTGTCTTCCCTCACCCAGGCCCCTCAGGGCCCCCAGATTGCTTCTCAGGGCTCACTCTCCCACCCCTGCACGCCCACCCTCACCCCCAACCCTAGGAAGTTAAGGAAGCTAAGAGACACTGCTAGTACTTGCCTGGAGGGGACAGAAACAGCTCGGCGAGAGCTAGGGGCCTGCTTCTGGGGCGACGTCCAAAGTCGGTCTGCACATGTGTTAGAGGCGGCTGGCCTTACAATTCCATCTTCCCCAAACCACCACCAGTCCCTTGCCCTCAAACCCAGCTCCTCCACAAGTGGCTCTTTCGTCAGGGCTACATCTGATCACACGTAAGCGCAGAACCACTCCACATCCAGCCTTAGCTGCTCCTAAACTGAACGAGGCAGCCTGTCACCCGGATCTGGGGGACCCTGCGCAAGTCACTCCCTCTTTGATGAAGAGGGGCTGGATTCCTGGATCTCTAAGAGCCCTTTCAGCTTCAAAGTCACAGAACCAGAACCAGAACCGCAGGGCGAGGATCTTAAGCCCTCCTAGACAGCAGAGTGGAAACTGATACTACAGGAATGCAGCAGGAAGGATCCTGCCTTCGGCCAGAGACAATCCAAGCCACCAACCAATACACGGTTCTGGGCAGGTGTCTCTACCATAGTTTGTGCATAGACCACACTCAGCTGTACACCACATGCTGCATATTATCACATTGTAAGGTGTGATACACATTTTGAAGTATATTCCACACTTTGGGGTATACACACACTTCAGGGCATACAGACACTTTGCAGCATGTAACACTTTGTGTAGATCTACACACTTGGGCTATATCCCATACTTTGTGTATCTACCACATTCCCTGTAGAGACGTCCCTGCTGGGAGCATTCCCTAGTGTTAATGTGACTCTGGTGAGGCTCTGAGGTTCAGAGTGCAGACCCTGGAACCAGATAAAGTTGGGTATGATGCATTTCCACCAGTTGTTAACCTTCAGCAAATCACTTGCCCTCTGAGATTCAGTTTCCATACCGGTACAAAGGAGATAACAATAGTACCTACCTCACAGGGACTGGGGCGGGGGGAGATTAAATGAAGCAGAGCCCATAATGGGCTCACCACAGCCAGCAGCACACAAGAAACACCTGGTAAAGGGCACCTGGGGGGCTCAGTTAAGCTTCAGATTAATGTCCTCTGGAGTCATATCTGGGTCGTGAGCTCCAACCGGAGTTGAGCCCCTCGTGGAGCCCCTCCTCTGCTTCCACTTGGAGCCCTGCGATGGGCTCAGCAAGGGCTCTGCTTCCGGCCAGGCTCGCTGGGAGTCTGCTTCTCTCCCTCTCCCTCTGGCCCTCCCCCCTCATTGCACGCATAAGCATGCTCTCTCACGCCCTAAAACAAATCTTTAAAAAAAAAAAAAGAAACACTTGGTAAATGGTAGCCTTGCCATTGCTCACACTTTCAAAGGTGTTTTATAATGTAATGCACTGTTCAATTTAAAATTTTTAATTGAAAAATATATATATATATATTCGGATGTTCCCGTAAAGCTTTGGAAACTCAGGTAACAGACAACCATTTAATTCATATTTATTTCACATTTGATCTGTAAACTTTTTATTAAAAAAAAAAATCCACTGTCATTAGCAACGTGTGCTGCCATTAGTTTGTCTTTAGTGAAGTAAGAGCGCAGGCCTTAAAGAGTCTCTGTCTAAAACGTGTAGAAACTCCGATGTAAACACGAGGTGTCCGCCCTCTTCCCTTGATTTTGGGAGTTCATCAATGACATGATCTCAACCAGAAAAGCAGGGGGGAAAGGACAACACTTTGATACCTAAGAGCTCCCGGGACAGGAACTGTACAGTTTGGCAGGCTCATTTGTCTTTTCAAACTGTTTACCTTGGGCAAATTGTATCAGGTTTGCTTCTTCCACATAATTTCCACTCTTCCCTCTAAAAACAGCAGCTAAAAGATTTCTTGCAGTCAGCACTTCTGGAGAAGGAGGGGCAGGTGCACAAACATACAAGATAGAAACATACATATTCTTCAAGCAGTGGCCCTGGAGAGAGGGAAGGTGGGAGAGAGGGAGGGAGGGACCCACGAAAGAGATACTTTTAAAGTGAGTTACTGGGGTGAAGGGTGCATCAGAGGATAATGGCTTTATACACAGGGCTGCTGCAAGGCAGAAAGGTTCATTTACTTCTGTCTTGGTCCCTCCTTGTAATATTTACATAGGAAAAGGCAATTATGCTGTTAGGCACAGGAAAAAAATGGACAGAAATCTTTTCCCCCTCAGGAAATCTCAAAGCAGGTCCAGGCCCCAGGGACAGTCACCAGCTGCTGGTGAAAAGGACACAGAAGGAGGTAATGACACCAGAAAAGGGCTTGCATTGCAAAGGGGCTTGGCCTGAACCGAAGGACAATGTGTCTGCCTCAAAGGCATCTCCAACAGCATCAAAAGCCCAGACATCCGGGACCCTAGCGTGTACTATCAAAAATAGTGTATATTTACAGTGGGGGATGGGAGGATGGGCAGGGCTGCCCTGAGCATTTGTTTAAAAACAGAGTTAGGGGAAGGGGGAAAGCAATTAGCCGGGGCTCAGTAACCCCCATCCGTTAATCCTTTGTGAGCCCTACCCTCTGGGGTCCGTTCAGTGCTTGCTTGCTCTGATCTGCATTGACAGCTGGCCTCAGGGGAGGTGAAAATACCTTTAGAAAGCAATACTAATTAGGGGACTCCCAAGAACCCAGGAAGATCGCGCCAAGTCACAAGGGGCCCTAACAACTACTGGGGGGCCTGCGGCCCTCCCAGCCAGTTCTTTTCCCGGGGTGGGAGGGGGCCAGGGTAGGGGGGAGAGCAGAGGCCCACAGGAGGCCACAGGGCAAGGCCTGGCCAGGAAACACCGAGTAGGCAGGACCCGGGTTTCAGTGCGCAGGGACTGCACAGAAGAGCCCCTCGATCCCCGCCGACTGCAGTGGGCGCCAGTCTGTTCGCGGGTCGCGGACCGGGCGCTCACACGATCCGTTTCCTGTCGCCCCGGCAGAGGATCTTCTTGAAGGCCCGGCGGAAGTCGTGGTTGAAGATGGTGTAGATGACCGGGTTCAGCGAGCTGTTGCAGTAGCCGAACCAGAAGAAGAACTTGAAAAGCGTGCGCGGCACGGAGCAGCCCACAGCCGTGAGCGTGTAAGTGAAGAAGAAGGGGAACCAGCACACCACGAACACGCCGATGACCACGGCCAGCACGAACGTGAAGCGCTTCTCGCGGTTCTGCCGCCCGCGCCAGCGCGACGCCTTGGCGCCTCCGCCACGCTCCTCCCCGGGCCCCGCCGCCGACGTCCCGGGCCCTGTGGCCCCCGGCCCGCGCCGCGGCAGGCTGTCCCCGGGCTTCACCTGGCTCGCCCGGGCCTTGCCCTTGGCCCGGGGGCCGCCGCGCTCCGACCTGCGAGGCCCCGGGGGCCGCTCGGCGTGCTCGGACGACGAGCTCTCCTCCAGGTCCAGCGCGTCAGCGTCGCGCGGCCCGGCCGGCGCGGGCTCCCCCGGGGCACCGTTGAGCTGGGCGGGCAGCAGCTCGGGCTCGGCGCCCACGGGGCCCACGCCGCGCTCCGGGCCCAGGCCATTGGGCCTGCGCTCGGCGGCCCCCGGCGGCGCGGCGTTGGCGTCCGGACCCCGGCGGCTGGGCGGCACGCGGGTGCGGCGCTTGGCAATCTGGTAGATGCGCACGTAGACCAGGATCATGATGAGGCAGGGCGCGAAAAAGGAGCCGATGCACGACGAGATTACGTACCACTTCTGGTCGTTGATCTCGCAGCGCGGCTCCGCCGGCTGCGGGCCGCCGCCGCCGCCCTTCTTCTCGATGGAGATGAGCGGCGGGAAGGAGATGACGGCCGAGATGACCCACACGGTGACGATGATGGCCTTGATGCGGCGCGGCGTGCGCTTCAGGTTGTACTCGATGGCCTGCGTGATGGACCAGTAGCGATCCAGGCTGATGGCGCACAGGTGCACGATGGACGAGGTGCAGAAGAGTACGTCGAGCGCCAGGTAGATCTCACACCACGCCTTCCCGAAATACCAGTAGCCCATGACCTCGTTGGCCAGCGAGAAAGGGATGACGAGCGTGGCCACCAGGATGTCGGCCGAGGCCAGAGACACCAGGAAGAGGTTCTGGGGCGCCTTCAGCGCGCGGCTTGTGAACACCGCGATGATGACAAGCACGTTGCCGAACACCGTGAGCAGCATGAGCAGGCCGGCCAGGCACACCAGCGTCAGCGTCACCTGCAGGGAGTAAGGGGTGGCCCGGGCGCCGCCCCCTGGCGCCTCGGTCCCGTTCCAGCTCGTGTTGCCCGCGTCCGGCTGCAGGGAGCCCATGGGCGCGAAGCTGCCCTCGGCCAGCGGCTGCTCCTGGCGGAACATGAACGCGGGTGCCCGCTCGCCTGGGCCTGCTGCCAGCTGCCTTCCGGCCCGGCGCCCGTGGGTCCTCCTCTTCCTCCCGCGCCCCGCTCGCCCTGCCGCGCCTCACATGGGGAGGGGGCCGCAGGGACGCCGGCCCGAGCTGCCGGGGGATGGGGGGCGCTAGCAGCCCATGGGCCCGGCTCCCGCGAACGGCGCCCGGCCTGCGCTTGTGGCGCTCGTCGTGGGCGCCTTCTCCTGCCCAGCTCAGCACAAGTTTTATTTCTAAGCGGCGGGAGAGAGTAGGTCGAGCCGATGGGGAAAGGGAGAGTTATTCTTCAAGAAGGGAGAACAGAAATCATCGGTGGCCTGATCACTTGGAGAGATGACAGAAAATTTAAAATCTATCTCTATCTTGACTCTCGAGCCTGAGCGAAAGCAAGAGGTCTTACCGTGTGCGGGGCCCGCCCCCACCCCGGGAGGCAGCCGAGGGGCGCTGATGCGGGCCTGGGGTCCTAGGTCTGTCTTCTTACATCCCCGAAACAGCGATTACCGACTCCTTCGCTTTCCCCCAGACGCGGCGGTGCCGGCCGGACCCGGGCTGGGGCCGGGGTGCGGACTCTGCCGCCTCTCCCGGAGCGCCGCCGGACTTCCAAAGTTGCGTGCCCAGCTGGGGCTGGGGCTCAGCGCGCGGAGCTCGGGGGTGGCGGCGGGGCGAGCCGTGTCCGGGCCGCATGAAGACTCCCCCGTCCTCAGGTGGGCCGGGGCAGGTGGGCGATCGGCCCTCCCGGAGCAGCGGCCAAGGCACAGGGTTTCCTGGGCGTTGGCCCGGCGAGCGGCGGGCGCTGAGTGCAGCCGGCCGGGCCGGGGTCCGAGGGCAGCGTGAGTTGGGGCAGGAACGCAGGGCTAGGGGAAGAAGGTGCTGGGGGTGGCCGGGCGGCGGCGCGCCGGCTGCTGGGCGTCTGCAGCGAAGCCCCGGCCGCTGCTGCTCCGCCGCGCTCACCGTGAACTGGTTTTATAGCCCCAGGATCAAGCTGGCGTTGCGGAGCAGCCGGCGTCAGCCCCCACGTGGGAAATCGACCCTCCCCCGCCCCTTGCGCCTCCCCTCCGCGGGTCTAGCGCCCGCGCTCCGCGTGGGACCTTGGGGAGCGCTGGCCCCCTGGCCGGACGGGCTCTTTGGAGAGGCGGGTACCTGGAGCTAGGGGTTTAAAGAGCGTGCCCAGGGAGTGGGAGCGGCCCCTGCTGGGAATTGGCCGAGCAGCTCCGGGCCGGCCCAGTAGAAAGCAGCGGGCCCCGGGGAGTGACCCCATCGAGCTGGGTCCTGGGAGGGAAGAGAGCTGGGGACCCTGGCCCGAATCGGGAGCAGCAAACACCGGTACCAGGGGCATCCGAAGCAGCCTGGTCCTGGCGGCGAGGCGAGAGGGGTGCTGGTGAGAAGGAAGGCACGCGTTCGCCTCGAACCCCCTGGGGCGGGATTGGGAAGTACACCCCGGGGAGCGGGACCCGCCCGAGGCCAGAGATCCGATCCGGGGAGAGGAGGCCACGTGTGGTCTGAACCACAGAGGAGTGTGCGGGACACAGGCAACCGGGGGTCCGGACCGCGCCCCACTTCCACGGCGGTGAAGAGGGGTCCCGGAGGCGGCGGCCACGCTGCACGACTGAGCGAGGGCGCACTGACACCTGCTGGCAGCTCGTCGCCACGGCGGCCACGCCAGGCGCTTGCTTCCGCCTCTGCAGTCCTTTGCCTACAGCGCCTTCTCCTATTTCAGGACAAGTTTGGGTTCGAGCTCAGGAAAGGAGAAGCCAGATTTTAAACTGCACTTTGTCACGTTGCAGAAATCTTCCTAAAGCATACACGTTGTGTGTCGGGAGTGGGAGTTCGCCTGAGAAAGTCACGTTGGGAAGGGCGCAGCCGGCCATCCGAGCCCGGGACTGGCATCCCATCCTGGCCAAGGCACAGCCCACCGTTCCCTCAGATCCTAGAGGCCTGGAGTCTCCCCTAATGATGGCCCAGTTCTAGCCCGCTATGAACCATTTTATCTTTGTGGAGGCAGGAAAGCTGGACTCCAACCCCCCCCCATTCCAGATGCATACACACGGTCTTTTAGTTAAGGAGGGGGGTGCTGGTCAAAAGAGGAGAGAATCTTTTCCATGTTCTTTCTGACGGGAATAGCATGGAGCAAGGTGAATGGCTAGTTTTTCTTGGCATGCTGGTTGCCCTACAATAGATCTCAACAATTGCTAGAGTACCAGTTTGTTTTGTGCTATCTGCACGTTTCAAATCAGCAGGCAGTTTAAGGGTAAGCCCGGGAAGATAGGAACTGTTAACAGGAGAGATTAACAGAGAATGTAAAGAAAAGTCGCCTTATTGAAGGACCCGATTAAGCAGAATACCTTATGCAACCACCTAAGCTGGAAGTTCAAGATCCAGCAGATCACCTCTCTGTGGGGCAGGGTGCAGGCTCAGGTCTGGCTCGGGGATCAGGATGAATGCAGGGCGGGCGGTGAGCATCACATTCAGCTCCAGCTGATGTCTATGGCCTGTACCAGTGATACAGTCATTGAAGTAGCTGCTCTGAGTGCACACAGGAGGACTATATTTTTTCAAAGTACTTCACAGATGTCTCATTTGACTTCAGTACTTTTATCTCCCAATCTCTGATCCAGTTGGGTGACCTCCTCTACCAGTCTTAATTCCGAGGAGCCAGAAGGCTCTTTTCTGGAGGATCTAAAGGAAGCTGAGAAGACAGAATTTCCTCCCTCTGTTGAGCTCATCACTTCCCATCTTCTGCTCAAATCTCAGCTCTGAGTCTCCTGGCAGGGGGCAGAATCATGGCACAGGCTCGGTTGCCCAGGTGAATACACTTATTTTTGCACAGCAACCAGGAGCCCCTAACTTCAAGTATGAATGATGAGAGAGACAAGAATCCAAGGCCGAGGCAGTCTGGGGCTCGAGGTGTTGTTCACAGAATTTAGGGAGGGAGTCCTAGATGGGCAGGGCGGTGCAGCTCCCTATCTGCTGCAAACATGCAGCTGTTCTCCCAGTCTTATTTCAGAAGCAAGAAGGAAAGTGAAAACCCAGGCCAAAGTATTTTCCTGTCTTGGATCTCTGCTTCTAGCCTGCGTATGACACCTCTTGTCACATTTTCTGAATGCTTCCCAAACAGCCAGTCAGTTCCTTAATTCCTGGGTTTGGAGTCTCTTCTATAAAATGAAAACAGGTCTTTCAAGGAACTAAGGTCTCTGAGACCAGCATACAACACTTACCGGCTTTGGCGAAGTACCTCATATGATCCTGTCCCGGGCTGTGTCCAGAGCCCTTCACCTGCAGAGTTCTTCCTCCTTCTTCTTGTACATGAACCTTATCACCAGAGGCTCTGCCTCCTTAGTTCGACGCATAGGGTCAGTCTATCTGAGCTTAAAAAGCTAAGTGGGCACCATTATTTTTTGCTAGAAGATATAGTGCTGCACTCGCTGAATGAGACAGCAATGAGCAGAGAGAAATCCACAAAGACAGTACTTCTTAACCACGCCTGTATAGCAGCATTGCCTGGGAATGTCAAAGACACTTATCAGTGCTCCACGGCACAATTATGATTCATCAGGTCTTGGGTGGGATGTAGCATGTGTATCTGAAAAGGTTGCTTGGCAGGTGCTGACAAGCACACTCAAGACTCACTGCCCTAAGCAATACATCTCTGAGGCAGGAGTGAGGAGCAACTGTCTTGGTGGGGGCAGGGAGGGAGCGGCCAAATGCCCTGAACACTTTCAGCAAGCCAATCTGTATATGCTCCAGATTGAGGATCACTGCCCTGGTGGGCCAACGGGACAGCCAAGGCGGGTATCACAGCCCTCAGGGATCTGAGGCAGAACAGGCGAGAGCCACTGCAATATGGAGGTTGACTTTCGTGGCTTGAGGAGTCACCTCTGGGCATACAAGTGGGGGTCCATCATTATTGCTACTATTAATAAAAATAAATACTGTTTATTAGCACTAACCCCGTACCAGGCACAATGCTGAGCAGTTTATGTACTATATACATTTTATATAATTCCCCAAAACAACCCTATAGTGTAGATATGACCTGCCTTTACAGCTGGGGAAAACAAGGCACAGAGAGAGAGGCTAAGTAGGGTATTCAGCCAACAAGTAGCAGGGCCAGATCCGGACCCGAGGTTTCCTGATTTTAAGCCCCATTGAGCTTTATAACTGCCTTTCTGTGGGTGTCTGTCCTCTACCACACTGACAAAAGGAAACCTGCAAGAGATTCATCAGAAATGAGAGTGTTGACGAGCTGTCAGATCCTCCCTATGTTCTTTTCCTCCTAATCCATTGTGTGGCTGCTAGAGCAGGACATATAGGGCCAGACGTGTTCCTTCATTCCACATCTGATGTACCGCATGGGAGGAAGCATCAAGTATACTCTGCACAAGACTGAGCATTTCCCCATGGCCAGCCTGATGGAGAGCCAACGCCACAGTACTGATAATGTCCTCCCCTTGATGGAAGTCACAACTCCCTCTCATGGGCTCCCATACATATTTTTTTCATGGCTTGGGTGAACTTCCATTGCACTAGCTCCCCTGTTCACTTATATGATAGTATAGTAAGGGGAAAAGACTGTTCTGTTCATCTTTGTATTTCTAGAACATACCTAAAACAGGCTTTCTAGAAATCAAATTTCTGGAACCTACCCCTTGGAGATTCAACAGGACTATGGTAGGACTTGTATTTTTAACAAACACCTGAGTAACCCAATAAATACCAAAATGTAAGACACACTGGCATAGGTATTTGATAAATATGTGTGTGATGAATGCATGAAAGAATTAGTGAATGAATGGATCCTACTTTCGATTCGGCATCCAAGAAGGAAGAGGCCCAGAAGAAGGTGCCTAAGATGGCTAGCACTTCGTTCCAAAAAGAGGAATTAGTTGAGGTATCTTAACTAGTTCAGAGATACAAGATTCTCTCACATTCTATTTATCTATCTATCCATCTATCTGTCTCTTTTATTATCTCTCTATAGGCTTTTTTCCTAAAAAAATGTAAGTAATGAGAGATGTTCTATTTATAACTATTAACTAGGCAATTTACCAATAAATGAAAGTTGCTTAAGCTAAATAATCTGTTTGTCCTGTAATTACATCTGTAATTAAAGGGTCAGGCAACACCAAAATGTACCTTGACTTCATCTAAAGGGAGTGAGGGAACTGGGTAGGAGGTGTTATTAATAGCTTACTTTTTCTTTTCCTCCCTCCTTCCCTTCCTTTCTTTCTTCCTTCCTTTCTTTCTTTCTCTCTTTCTCTCCTTCTCTCTCTCTTTCTCTCTTTCTCTCTCTCTTTCTTTTTTCTTTCTTTCTTTCTAAGCCTTGACTAAGAAAAAAACGACATGCCTCATTAGCTTGCGCTCCAGGCTGTGATATAACCCTCACGAATAGAAGTTTGGACACACTGGGCGCCTGGGTGGCTCAGTTGGTTAAGTGACTGCCTTCGGCCCAGGTCATGATCCTGGAGTGTCGGAATCGAGTCCCACATCGGGCTCCCTGTTCGGCAGGGAGTCTGCTTCTCCCTCTGACCCTCTTCCCTCTCGTGCTCTCTATCTCTCATTCTCTCTCTCTCAAATAAATAAATAAAATCTTTAAAAAAAAAAAAAAGAAGTTTGGACACACCAACGTAGGCCACACACCCACGCACACAGACCATACTTAAACACACGTTCTCAATCCATCTGAACACAACGAGCAGGTGGGGAACACCATGTTCCCACTGCTGCCCCTGCCATGTGCACAGCTGGAACCAAATGCGCCAAGCTACAGACAGCTGTCAAGTCCCTGTGTTGTCGGCACGGGGGTGGTGGGAGGGCAGTTACTAGAAACAAGTTCTCCTGCTCCCTCTGAGCCATTATGTGATTCCGCCACTTTCTTGTGCCTGTGCTGGAGCCCTCCGGGATCACACTGTAGCCGAAGGTCAATGTAAGCCAAAAGAAAAGCAACAAGAGTGTTTTTCGGTGCTGCCTGGTTTCCCACCTTCCGTGCGTCTCCTCACTGCCTGCCGGACCAGTCCCGCTGGACCCACAAAAACAAGTGAGAAGTCCTGCCACTGCCTCTTTGTCTTTATCTCTAGAGTGCTAGCCCCTCTCACCATCATCCCTGGAAGATGAAGCCGGCTGCCTTCTGCCCCTGCAAGGGCCCCTGGCCAAGACCAGGAAGAGAGCACTGTGCCAGGATCGGCAATTCCTTCAGGATGAAAGAAAAGGCCGGGCTCCTCTCTGGCTCCTTGCTGCTGCCCACACCCCCCCGCCCCCGCCCCTTCCCCCGCCCCCGCTCCCGGCCCCATGGGCCACGTTTGTGTTTCCAGGACAGTGTGACCGTGGAGGGCGGTGCCCATACGGGAACCTCGTCCTCACCTCCTGCAGTCCTCCAGGGCAGTCCCCACAAATAAGTGCCCTTTCCCACCACATCCATGTGACTATCTTGGCTGTTTTGTCCAGAAGCGTTAAGGAAAAGCAAACCTCGAATCAGTTATGTCACATGATGGCTATTCATTCTCAGGTATAACAGGTGAGCTAGAGTCACTGCGCCTGGGTGTAAAGGAGATATTTGTCACCAACGTTAATAACTCTTAAGCTAACATTCATTAATCTAGGTGGGTAAGGTGAATTCACCCTTCATGTTTACTCAAAGAAACCATGGAGACGCGGTGCCTGAAACATAACACACACACACACGCACACACATGTACACACACACACTATTTAAGAGGTGGTCTGGCTATCAATGCTCCCGGGAAATGTTTTCACAAACTCCAAAAGAAATCCATCTTTCTAACCAGAAAAATCAGAAAAGGGGTTCCTGGAAGCATCCAAATGATGGCGGCAGGGGAAGCCGACGAGAAGGGAGAAGGGGTCCTCTAAGTCCGTGTATGGCTGACCTCCCCTGTGAGCTGTGCATGCGTGTGACCGACAGAACGCGGCAGAGCAGAGCCTTCAAATGCTTCACTTTGGAAACAGTGGCCATAAAAGAAAAGACAAAACCTGGGATCTGAAACCAACCTTCACACAGAGATGTACTTGCTCAATCTTATAATACGTGTAAAATAATTTCAGAATTGCTTCTTCACCTATGCCACTACAAAAAAAAAAAAAAAAGAAAGAAAGAAAAAATCAAGCGCCTAAAAAGAGTTCAGAGGTTACAGTATGCTAAGTGAAAGAAGCCAGACACAAAAGTCATGTATTGTATGATTGCATTACATGCAAGGTTCAGAACTGGCAAATCCATAGAGGCCGAGAGCAGATTTGTGGTCGCCTGGGCTGTGAAAAGGCAAAATAGGGAGCGAGCACTTTTTGGGTATGAAGGTTTTTGTGGGGGTGATGAAAATGTTTCGGAACCAGAGGTGGTAGTTACACAACATTATGAAATAGTCACTTTAAAATGGCTCATTAAAAAAAAATAATAAAATGGCTAATTTTATGTTATCTGAATTTCATCTAAAATTTTTTTAAAGATTTTATTTATTTGAGAGGGAGAACACAAGGAGGGGGAGCTGCAGAGGGAGAGGGAGAAGCAGGCTCCCCACTGAGCAGGGAGCCCCACACAGGACTCGATCCCAGAACCCCAGGATCATGACCTGAGCCAAAGGCAGACGATTAACCAACTGAGCCACCCAGACGCCCCTCACCTAAAATTTTTTTAAAAGAGTTCAGAAATTGTCAGCAGTTCTCCCCTACCTTGCTCCCAAGACTGAGGGAATACAATTCCCTCGAGACAGTCAAATACAATTTTGTATGTTTGTTTGCTTCCAGTTTTTTCAGTTTCCCCTTCCTATTTACTTTAGATTGTGAATATGCAAAATATGCTTCCCAAAGTCAAAACTATACAAAACAAAGTGTCATCCCATCGTGACCCCTTCCACCCTCCTGCACCACCTCCACCACTTAAACCAGCTTCATTGTCTTCCTTCAATAAAGATAAGCAAACATTATCTCCTGTAAATCACTCTGTATCAGTTCATAAAGACCGTATTTTCATCTGCTTTTTTTCATAGCTGCATAGCATTCCATGGCTTATTCAACCAATTTCCTGTGCTTGGACATTTTGGTGGTTCCAATACTTTGCCATTATAAATAATGTAATGAATAACTTTGTGCTTGTGCACTTTCATTTTGCTGGAAACGGCTTGAGTTTAAATTCCTAGGAGCGGGACTGCTGGGTTAAAGGGCAGATGCGTGTGGAGTTTTGTTAGATATTGCTGCGTTTCCCTCCACAGGGCTTGCACCATTTTGCATTCTCACCAGTCACGTATGAGAGTACCCATTTCCCCCAAGTCTTGCAAATGGAGCATATTGTCAAACTTGCAAATTTTGCAAACCTGATGGATGAAAAATAGTATCTCATTGTAGCCTTAATTTGCATTTCTCTTATGAGTACAGCTAAACATCCTTTCCAGATCTACATAGGTCAATTTTACATCTTTTTGTCAATTGTCTATATTTTTAGCTGATTTTTCTATTATTCTATTTAGCTAGTTTGGTCATAGAAAGGCTTTCTCACCTATGTTTTCTTCCAGTTACTTGTACAGTTTTAATTTTTACATTTAGATCTCTGATCCATTTAGAATTCATTCTTGCTTATGGTGGAAGTGCTGGGTCTAATTTTAACTTTTTCAAATAGCTGCCCACTTGTCCCAACACCATTTATTTAGAAGACCATATTTTCCTCAGTGATTTGAGACACTATCTGTATCATATACTAGATTTTTATATGTAAGTGAGACAATTTCTGAATTTTCTATACCAATCCACTGGTCTGTCTATACATGCACCTTGTTAAATCACATGTTAAATTTTGGTATCTCTTGGGGCGCCTGGGTGGCTCAGTCGGTTAAGCGTCTGCCTTCAGCTCAGGTCATGATCCTGGGGTCCTGGGATCAAGCCCTGTGTCAGGCTCCCTGCTCAGCAGGGGGGTCTTCTTCTCCCTCTCCCTCTGCCCCACTCTCTCATGTAAATAAATAAAATCTTAAAGAGAATAAAAGCTTTAAAATTTTTTTCAGTATATTTTATTATCTGTCTGATAAGGCTAGTCCCCTCTCATAGCTCTTCCTCTTCAGTGCTCTCCTCTATATTCTTGTATATTAATTTTTTCATAAAAACGTTAACATCAACTTATTTTGCTCCATACAAACTCATAGGTATTTTTTGCACTAAAATTTTTTTAAAGATTTTATTTATTTATTTGATAGACAGAGACACAGCGAGAGAAGGAACACAAGCAGGGGGAGTGGGAGCGGGAGAAGCAGGCTTCCCGCGGAGCTGGGAGCCCGATGCAGGGTCAGTCCCAGGACTCCAGGATCATGACCTGAGCCGAAGACAGACACTTAACGACTGAGCCACCCAGGTGCCCCTTCACTAAAATTTTTAAAATTCTTTATTTAAATTCAATTTAGCTAACATATACTGTATTATTAGTTTCAGGGGTAGAATTCAGTGATTCATCAGTTGCATATAACACCAAGTGCTCATTACATCAAGTGCCCTCCTTAATGCCCATCACCCATTTACCCCATCCTCCAACCCCCCCTCCCCTCCAGCAATCCTCAGTTTGTTTCCTAGAGTTCAACATCTCTTATGGTTTGCCTCCCTCTCTATTTTCATCTTATTTTATTTTTTCTTCCCTTCCCCTATGTTCATTTGTTTTGTTTCTTGAATTCCACATATGAGTGAAGTCATGTTATTTGTCTTTCTCTGACTGATTTCACTACCCTCTAGTTCCATCCAAACCATTGCAAATGGCAAGATTTCATTCTTTTCACTCCAAAAAGGAATCCTGTACCAGTTAACAATCACTTTCCATTTCCCTCACTTCTCCCAGCCTGGGCAACCAGTAATCTACTTTCTGTCTCTACAGTTTTCCCTCTGTTGGACATTTCATGTAGACGGAATCATAAAATTTGTGCCTTGTTTTGACTGGCTTGTTTCATTTAGCTTTTCACTGTTTATCCATGTTGTAATATAATCAGTATTCCTTCTTTTTCATTACCAAATACTATTCCACTTTGTGGGTACATCACATTCTATTTATTAATTGATGATTAATTGATTGTTTCCACTATTAGCTATTATTAAGAAAGCTGTATGAATATTAATGTACATGTTTTTATGTAGATGCATTTTCATTTCCATTGGATATGTGTATCTAGGGGTTGGGTCATCTAGTAGGTCTATGTTTAACATTTTGTAACTTCCAGACTCTTTTCCAAAGCTTCTGCACCATTTTACATTCCCACCAGCAATTACAGCATTCCAGTTTCTTCACACCCTCACCAATGTGCGCTATTAACTTTTTTTTTTTTAGATTTTATTTATTTGACAGAGAGAGACACAGCAAGAGAGGGAACACAAGCAGAAGGAGAGAGGGAGAGGGAGAGGGAGAAACGGGCTCCCCACAAACAGGAAGCCCGACAAGGGGCTCCATCCCAGGACCCTGGGATCACCTGAGCCGAAGGCAGACGCTTAAGGATTGAGCCCCCCAGGTGCCCCTAGCTGCCTTTATTATAGCCACCCTAGTGGGTGTGAAGTGGTATCCCATTGTGGTGTGCATACTCTCTCCCCTTTTTTGGATCACATCCTTTCTACTTTGCCAGAACATTTAATAGTTGCATATTCTTTACTCTCACTCCTTCCTTGTTTTAATCTCAATTCTATAATTAAATATCCAAAATCCTCAGTTGGTACTTGTTTTTTCAACTTTTGACTGAATAGTACACACCATCTACAGGATTCTTCAGAAAGGACACATGTTGATGGTATCACCCAAGATCTTGCACATTCAAAACTGCTTGCAGCCTTGATACTTGAAGAACAGCTTCCATGGATACAATCATGGCTCACACTAGATTTCTTCAAAATGATGTTCCACTGTTGCTGTGATTTGCATGTTGTCTTTGAGAACTGATGTCTCTCAGTCTCTTGTCTTTGGAAATTATCATTTGGCTGGAGGCTTTAAGAACTTCTTTAAATCTTTAAGTCTAATAGTTTTGCTATAGTCTCTGAGTCCATTGTTCTGGTCAATTTTCCTGGGTACCCTGGGCCCTTTCAATGTGTACACACAGATCTTATTTCTGGAAAGTCATCGGGTGGCCTATCAGGTCTTTACTTGTATTCAGTATTTTGGCATTTACTGTTGAATTTCCTCTTGTTGGGGTACATTTATCTGTGCTTCTTAAGCCTCCCATTCCCTAGTCTCCACACTCACAAGCTTGCAGCAACAGCTAGAAATGAAAATTCCTTTAGAATTTGTTTTCTATCTCCTAGTCATGCTGAAGATGTGGGTTGTGTGTGGTTTTATTAGGTCTTGCTAATTTATGAAAGGTCGGGGACAGGTATGGAGGGCACAGGGGTGCTGGGGAAATTCAAAATCAGGCAGCTGCCTCGTTCTCCACACCTGGAAGTTGTCAACCAGGCTGAAATAAAGTCCAGAGGTAAGTCCAGGCTAAAATACAAAAGCAAATCAGACCCCCTCAAATGCTATATAACAACATATATAACCTGAGCTATATGTTCTGCTGTATTTAAAACCTCCTTCTATTTAAAAGTTTTGGCTGCAAATGGGCCTGATTTTTGCAATATTGTGATATACTTTATGATAGCAGAAAGGCCCTCTAAGGAACCAGGACTGTGAGTCCTCTCCACCATCCCAGCTGACTCTGTTTCCAGGTAAAGGGGAAGGTGCTGATAGGAGTATTCAAATCTCTGATTTTTAGATGAAGAAATGAAGATGGATAGAGGCAGAGCAACAGAGAATGTCACTGAATTAACTCAAATTGAGGTGATTGGATTTTATTTCAATGATTTTCACGTAACATCTACATTGGCCCTTGAGGTTGTATGCAACGATATTCATCGGTATCTTTTAATATACACACACACACATGCATCTGTACACACACACACACACACACACACACACACACACACACACACCACAATGGCTGACAGGCAAGTTACCTAAATGTGATTCCTCATAAGGCTTTTTTTTTTTAATTTCTAAATTTAAGCTGGAAATTTACTTTAAGACTCTTGGCACTCTTGAAACACACAGGCCTGTATTTGAATCAGTTCCTCTACTTTCTTACCCTGCGTCCACACAGATGTCACTTAACGTCTGTGAACCTCAGTTTTAGCATCTGTAAACTGGGAATAATAGAACTTGTTTCGTGTGGTAGGAATTAGATGAGATGATGCACATTAAGTGCTTAATAATACTACCATATACGAAGGGCTAATTAATGATATGTATCATTACTAATATTGCTAATTATTTCTTACTCTCTTCTACATAAGTGGTAAACAGGATGGGAAGTAAAGGTTATCAACTGCACAAGAGAGGCCACAAAGGAGAAAGAGACCTCCCCTCAAAAAGATGTTTTATGAAAGATAGCTTGGTAATGATGCATGTTTAAGGATACTGTTTTCTAAAACTCTAGGAGAGTCTGAGACAGAATCCTCACATACCTTAGCATGGATCTTAGCACAGAGTCCATTATGCTACGGAGCCCTATTCATGAGCAGTGGAGAACCATATTGGAATGTCTAGGGAGCTATGCATTGAGACCCAGGCTAGAAAATGTGTTTCCAATAAATCTCAGATAACATTAATCTAGGTAATCCAGAGATCTGAAGGAAAATAGTGGAAGCAACACAAGATTTGCCAGACCAACTTGGACAAACTCTAATGTCTTTTCTACGAACACCTCAATATCCTCCCTAGTTGATGATGAGACTTCACTATATTTCTAATTTTACAATATTTTTTCAAATTACCAAAATATTTATTTCTTGTTTTCCTCAACATTAGAATGTAATGAGTCAGAAGAATGTTACTTGCGAGGAAAAGAAGCGAACATTATAAAATAGGAAAGTCATACTAGAGAAATGCAGAAATACCATTTAAAGATTACATTTTGGTGAAAGCCATTAATAAGCTTTTAACAGACATTATCCAAACAAAATAAACTTTTAAAAGTGGCATGATTTTGACAATATTGATTGCAAAATGAAATGACTTTTTTTAATGTGCTAAAGAGGGACTAACCATGCTCACTACTAGCATGGTAGGATTCAATATGCGGTATCTGGGAATGTTAGCATGTTATCAAGGGTAACTCTGAGAGTCGCACAATAACTACATGCTAGGGCTTATAAGTCACCTCTATAGCCAGGAGTAAAATAGCGCAAAATCATAAAGACAGGATACTTTGAGGCTGCTTTTTACCACTTGGGGCATCAGAGTACTGCCATAATTTCTTGGACAAAGCACAGGAATCGATTTAACACCAAAAGAGGTAACAACTAGAGAGTTTCTGAGAAAAAATGGTGTCTTAAAATTTGAGAGGCTAACTATACACATACCAGAATGGCTAAAATGAAAAAAATAATACTAAGGGTCAGACAAAATGTGGAGCTATTGGAATTCTTATACATTTACTGGTAGATATGTAAATTAATTCAACCACTTTGGAAAATTGTTCAACAGTATCTATTAAAGCTGAACATATGTATATTCTATAATAATTTCATTCTTAGGTATATAGTCAACAGACATGCACATACGTTTATTAAAAGACACATTTAAAAATATTCATAGAAACTCAAAACTAGAAACAATTTTATAGTTATAGAATGGTTAAATAAATTGTGGTATATTCCCAGGATGAAATGTTATACAGCGATGCAAATCACCAAATGACAACTAGATGCAACACTATGAATCTCCTTTGTAATTTGTGTACTCTCTATCCTCTTCCCATTCTCCATCTTTTTTTTTTAATTTTTTTAGAGCAGTTTTAGGTTCACGAAATTGAGTGGAAAATAGAGTTCCCATATATACACTCCCCCTACCCACACACACACACACACCCTTTCCAAACATCAGTATACTGTACTACAATGGTACATTTGTTACAACGGATGAACTAACATTGACACAATATTATCACCAAAGTCCACAGTTGATACTAGGGTTCACTCTTGGTTGTATATTCTATGGATACAAATGTGATAAGAACATGTATCCCCCATCATATTATCATACAGAATAGTTTCACTGTCCTAAAAATCCCATGCTCCTTCTAATCAGCCTCACAAAGGTCTTGGCAACCACTGATTTTTTTTACTGTCTCAATAGTTTTGTCTTTCCAGAATGTGATACAGTTGGAATCATACAGTATATAACCTTCTCAGATGGGCTTTTTCACTTAATAATATGCATTTAGGGTTCCTCCATGTCTTTCATGTCTTTTCATGCCTTGATAGCTTATCTTTAAAACAGAATATTTCATTGTCTACAAGTACCACAATTTACACATTTACCTACTGGAGGACATCTTAGTTGCTTCCAAGTTTTGGCAATTATGGATAAACTCACAAATACCTGAGCACAGGTTTTTGTGTGGCCATGTTTTCAACTCATTTGGTAAATACCTAGGAGCATGATTGCAAGTATATGTCTAGTTTTGTAAGAAACTGCCAAATGGTCTTCCAAATTGTCTGTACCATTTTGCATTCCCACCATTAGTGAGTGACAGTTCCTATTGCTCTGCATTCTCACGTTTGTTATCAGGGTTTTGGATTCTAGCTATTCTAATAGGAGTGCAGTGGTATCTCATTGTTTTATATTTTCAATTCCCTAATGACGTATGATGTTGAGCAACTCTTCATATATTTATTTACCATCTGTTTATCTTCTTAGGTGAGATATGTTTAGATCTCTTGACTATTTTTTTTCCTTTGGGTTGGGTTTTTTTTTAAGGTTGAATTCTAAAAGTTCTTTGTAAAAATTTTTATAAGTCCTTTCTCAGGTAAGTCTTCTGCAAATATTTTCTCCTAGTCATGGCTTATCTTCTCATTCTTTTGCCAGTGTATTTCACAGAACAAAATTTTTAAATTTTAATGAGACCCTACTTATTTCATAGATCATGACTTCGGTATTATACCTAAAATGTCAACACCAGGGGCGCCTGAGTGGCTCAGTCGTTAAGCGTCTGCCTTTGGCTCGGGTCATGATCCCAGGGTCCTGGGATCGAGCCCCGCATCGGGCTCCCTGCTCCACGGGAAGCCTGCTTCTCCCTCTCCCACTCCCCCTGCTTGTGTTCCCTCTCTCGCTGTCTCTCTCTCTGTCAAATAAATAAAATCTTTAAAAAAATAAAAATAAAAAAAATAAAAATAAAAGGTCAACACCAGATTCAAGATCATCTAAACTATCTCCTGTATTATTGTCTATGTGTTTTATAGTTTTGTATTTTACATTTAGGTATATGGTTCATTTTGAGTTAATTTTTGTGGAAGGTTTAAGTTCTGTTTTTTGTTTGTTCTGCGTGTGGATATCTAGTTGCTCCAACACAATTTGTTGAAAAGACTACCCTTTCTTCATTGCATTGTCTTTGCTCCTTTATCAAAGATCAGTTGACTATATTTGTGTGGGTCTATTTCTGAGGCCTCTATTCTGTTCTATTGACTTGTTTATTCTTTCACTAATTCCAAACTATCTTGATTACTGCAGCATTATTTAAGTCTTGAAATTAGGTAGCATTAGTCCTCAACTTTGTCTTTCTCCCTCAATATTGTGTCAGGGAATCTGAGTCTTTTGCCTTTCCTTACAGATTTTAGAATCAGTTTGTCAATAGCCACAAAATTTTCTAGAATTTTGTTTGGGATTATGTTGAACCTATAGATCAAGTTGAGGAAGAACTAACATCTTGACTGTTGATTGATTTCCTACCAATGAACATAGAATCACTCTCCATTTTATTTAGCTATTGGCTTCTCTCATCAAAGATTTGTATTTTTCATCATGTAGATCTCATACATATTTTGTTAGATTTATACCAAAGTATTTCATTGTTTGGATGCTAATGTTAAATGGTATTATTTTTAATTTCAAATTCCTATTCTTTGCTAGTATATAGGAAAGCAATTGACTTTTGTATATGAACCTTGAATCTTGCAACCTTACTATAATCACTTTTTAGGAGTGTTTGTCAATTCTTTTGGATTTTTTACATAGACAATCATGTCATCTACAAAGACAGTCTTATTTCTTCCTTCCCAGTCTGTATGACTTATTTCCTTATTGTCTTTTATTGCATTAGCTAGTACTTCTAGTATGTTTGAAAAAGAAATGAGAAGAGACATCTTTGCCTTCTGTTCTAACAGAAAAGGTTCTAGTTTCTATTTAGTATGCTGTTAGCTGTAGCGTTTGTTTTTTTATTGTTCTTTATCAAGTTGAGGAACTTACCCTCTATTTCTAGTTTACTATTTCATAAATGGATGTTGTTTTGTCAAATGCTTTTTCCACAACTTATATGATCATGTGATTCTTTAGTCTGTTGATATGATGGATGATATTTATTTTGGAAAATTAAAATGACCTTGCATATCTGGAATAAATTCCACTTGGTCATGGTGTATAGTTCTTTTTATACATTTTTGGATTCAAATTGCTAATATTTTGCTGACGATTTTTGCATCAATGTTTGTGAGAGATATTGGTCTGCAGTTTTCTTGTAATGCCTTTGTCTGGTTTTGGTATTAAGGGGATGATGGCCTCATAGAATGACATTGAGTATTCTCTCTGCTCCTATCTTTTGGAAGAGATTATAGAGAACTGGTATCAAATCTTCCTTAAATGTTTGGTAGAATTCACCAGTGAAAATATTTGGCCCTGGTGCTTTCTACTTTGGAAGGTTATTAATTAGTGGTTCAATTTCTTTACTATAATTAGGCCTGTTCAGACTATTTCCTGTGTGAGTTTTGGCAGATTGTGTCATTTGAGGCATTAGTATATTTTATCTAGGTTATCAAATTTGTGGGCATAAAATTGTTCATAATATTCCTTTATTATCCTTTTAATATCCATGGACACTATGGTAATTGCCCGTTTTTTATTTCTGCTATTTCTAATTTCTGTCTTCTTTTTCTAGTTAGCCTAGCTAGAGTCGTCTCAATTTTACTGGTCTTTTCAAACTAGCTTTTGGTTTTTGATTTTTTTTTTTATTGAGTTCCTGTTTTTTATTTCACTGATTTACACTAATTTTTTTTATTTCTTTTCTTCTACCTACTTTGGATTTAATTTGGCCTGCTTTCCCCCTATTTTTGTAAGTTGAAAGCTAGATTGATTTTAGAACTTTTCTATAATACATGCATTCAATGCTATACATTTCCCTCCAGGCACTGCTTTTACAATAACCCACAAATTTTGATGTTCTATTTTCATTTTGTTCAAAATATTTTAAAGTTTTTATTGAAAGTATCTTCAATATTTAGAAATGTATTTAATGTGCAGTATTTTCAGATTTTCTAGCTATCTTTATTAATTTGTAGCTTAATTCCATTGTGGTCTGAGAACATATTTGTATGCTTTCTTTTAAATTTGTTTAGGTGTATTTTATGGCCCATAATGTAGTCTATTTTGATGATGGGTCCATGTGAGCTTGAGAAAAATGTGCATTCTGCTGTTAAGTAGTCTATAGATGTCAATTACATCCATTTGATTGATGCTATTGAGTTCAAATATGTTCTGATTTTCAGACAGCTGAATTTGTCCATTAGAGACGGAGGGGTATTGAAGTTTCCAACTATAATAGTGAATTGATCTATTTCTCCTTGTAAGTTAGATCAGTTTTTGCCTCACATATTTTGATGCTGACTTGTTAAGCACCTACACATTTTTATGTCTTATTATTAATTTTCCTTGCTCTGAAGTTTGCTTTGTCTGAAATTAATATAGCTACTCTAACTTTGATTAGTGTTAGCATGGTATACCTTTCTCCATCCTTTTGCTTTTTGCATTAGCTAGTACTTCTAGTATGCTGATGCTTTAAGTTATTATTGATATAGTTGGATTAATATCAAACTTCTGTTCATTGCCCTTGTTTTGTCTTCCACATTTTTTCTGTCTTCTGTGTCTAAATTGAGCATTTTATAGGATTTCTTCCATTTTCTCTCTTCTCTTAGCATATCAAGTATAATTTTTTTGTTGTTAGTGGTTGCCCTAGAGTTTACAATATACATTTATATCTAAGTCCACTTTCAAATCACACATCACCTCATTAGTAAAGCACTTTATAACAGAGTATTTTCAATTCATCCCCCCATCTCTTATGACACTGATGTCATTCATTTCACTTATCCATAATCTATAATCACCAAATACATTGTTGCTATTATTTGGAACAAACCGTTATCTTTAGACCAATTAGTAAGATGATTTTATTTTACCTTCACTAACTCTTCTTTAATGCTCTTCCTTTATGTAGATTAAATTTCTGACCTGTATCATTTCCCTTCCCTCTTAAGAACTTCTTTACGCAATTCTGGTAAAGCAGGTTTACTGGTGACAAAGTCCTTAAATTTTAGTGTGACAAAGTTCTCCTTTGGAAGAATAATTTCACAAGGTATAGAACTCTAGGTTGGCAGGGGCTCCCCCCACAACACTTAAAATACTTCACTCTCTTCTTGCATGGTTTCAAAAACAAGTCTGATGTAATTCTTCTTGCTCCTCCATGGGTAATATGTTTTTATCTTCTGGTTTCTTTCAAGATTTTTTTATCTTTGACTTTTCTGTCATTTGAATATGATATGCATAGGTATAGATTTGAGTGCATTTATTCTGCTTGATGTTCTCTGAGCTCCCTCGATCTGTAGTTTGGTGTCTGACATTAAATTTGGGAAATTCTCCATCATTATTGCTCAAGTATTGTTTTTCTTCTAGTATTCCCATTAATATATACCTTTTGTAGCTGCCTCATAGTTCTTAGGTACTTTTTGTAGTTTTTCTCCTTGTTTTTCATTTGGATAGTTTCTACTGAGCTTCAAGCTCACTGATTCCTTCTTCAACTGTGTCATCTGCTAATGAGCCCATCAAAGGCATTCTTCATTTCTATTAGTTTTTATTTCTAGTATTTTTAAATTCATTTTTCAGATTTCCATCTCTCTGCTTACATTACTCCATTTCTGCATGTTGTCCACTTTTTCCATTTAAGCCATTAGCATTTTAAATTCCTTGTCTGACAGTTCAAAAACCCCTGAGTCTGGTTCTGATGTTGGCTCTGTTTCTTCAAAATGTTGTGGGTTTGTTTGTTTTTAATATGCCTTGCAACCTTTTGTTGAAAGCCAAACATGATGTATTGGGTAAAAAGAACTAATGCAAATAGGTCTTGGTGATGTGGTGCTAAGATGTTGGGGGAAGGAGGGGCACCTGGGTGGCCCAGTCGTTAGGCATCTGCCTTCGGCTCAGGTCATGATCCCAGGGTCCTGGGATCGAGCCCCGCATCGGGCTCCCTGCTCAGCTGGAAGCCTGCTTCTCCCTCTCACCCTGCTTGTGGTCCCTCTCTGGCAATATCTGTCAAATAAATAAATAAAATCTTAGAAGAAAAAAAAAAGATGTTGGGGGAAGGAAAATGTCCCATAATCCTGAGTAGGTCTTTTAGTAAGCCTGTGGTCCTGGGCCGTGACAAGGAAATAAATACTTTTTGGTCCTCTCCTCCCCCACCCCACCATTTCAGTGGAATAGGAAGGCTACACTTGGATATTTCTATTCCCCCATATGAAAAGCTAGAGGAGCCTGTAGTTGGGTGTTTCTCTTCCCCCAGGTCAGTTAGGCTCTAACAAAACCTCAGCAGGTTAATCTCTGGTAAAATAGTTTCTCTTAAGGGCAGAGCTTATTAAGAACAGAAATGCTCTCAGTATATTTCAAAATGGTTCACCCCATGCTAGAAGGATGAGGAAATTATTTTCCATTCTTCACTGTGAGAACCTGCTAGGGCTTCTGGAGATAAAAACTTTAAAAGTGTGGAAGCCCCCTTTAGACTGGGCTGCTAGGATTTTTTAACTCTCAGACTTGTCCACACTGAGCCATCAACAATTCATGCATTACAGTTTAAGTTTTCCTAACCCAACACTGGTTTCCATAAAGGTTTATGCTTATGGGTATCTGTTCTGGGTATCTGTTGTGGTAATTGTGATTCTCCGTATCCACCCATTTCTCCAATTTCAGGAGCACCAGTTGCCCTGTGACTTCAATTCTCCTATAAATCTAAGAAGAATTGTTGATTTTCAGTTTGTTTAGCTGTCTTTATTGTTAGGACAGACTGACAACTTCCAAGCTCCTTGCATGCTGGACCAGAAACTGGAAGTTTTTGCTTTTTAATAACATTTATCAACCTTGAATAGACTACAAAATTTACTTACTGCTTACCATTGGCCTTGCCTCACTAGAATATAAATTTCATTTACTATGGTCTGTTTTGTTCACCAATATATCCTATACCTAGACAGATACCTGGCATGTTACTGAGTGCTCAAATATTTGCTGAGTGAATATACACTATTTCTTCATACCTACGTTTTGGATATAAAAAACAAATGAACTTGAATGCAGAATTCTCTATCAGCTATGTCTCAAAAGGCAACTATGAGAACTCTAATTTGGATTTATACCTTATAGGCCACCTGGTTTCTATGGTCTTGGAAGTAAATGCAATCTGGTTGCAAGACTTGCCACTCCATTATTCACTTGGGTTCATTTAAACTGATCAGAATGGCTAGCCAGGAGGCCCCCTTTCCAAATTACTACTCAAACTGCTCCAAACATCTCTCTCCCAAAGCTAAACCTTTAGAAAAGAAAATGCATTCACAGTGAAGCATACAATATTACAAAATCAACATGATAAAATCAAAAGAACATTGAACTAGGAGAGGTAGTCTCTCCAGTACCACTGCACTACTTATTAGCTAGTTGACATAACAAGTCTTTGGATTTATTTTATCTTAAAATGTCTTATTTTACCTGAAAGACAGAGATGGTCCATGTAATTTCTTTGAACCCCCAAAACTAAAGTCATTGATCCTTGACTTTACCCAAAACAAAAATTTTATTAGCAAATATTTCCACCTATAATCAACATTAAATATTACCCACCCACACAAAAATAGTAGCAGTTGAGAATATAAATTATACATTGTAGACTTAAGTCAAACACTTTGCTTGTAGCTTATACCTTGCATTTGGTCTAAAAGGATGCAAAGGAAAGAAGGGTGGGTGGAACTCATCTAAATTGTTCAAATTTATGGTTGTTATAACACATGGTTTTAGTAGATTCTTAATGGAGGAAAAGTGTTGTTTAATTTGGCTTTCACCTATTTAGCCGATTTCACCCCTGGCAGTATACATGATGTGATTCAGATGGGGAGGCTACAGTGAAGTAATAGGAATACTAAGGAGTCAGAAGACTCAGGCTCTAATTTCAATGTTGACATGATACTACATCAGTGTATAACTCATTCAGTTACCCTGGCTATTCCCTCATCTTGAATATAAAGATAATGAAGCCAGATTTACATAAAAGTCAAAGGAACAGCAAGGGAAAATGAAATTACTTAAAATATACAAATGATCCTTAAAAAAATCCTCAACGGTTATAACCAAAACCAATTAAGTGGAAAAAAGGATTACTAAGGTTGTCAAGTTTTTAAAGGTTCAAAATACCTTAACAATCCTCAGTGGAATTCTAGTAATCTAAATTATTTTAAAATTCAGTCTTGGACAAATAATAATATATTGTGGAGAAAAGTTATATAATAACTGCCAAAGCACTTAGGTACAAGCAAACTCTTGTTGAACCTAGAACTTGTTAAAGAGTTTCCTTGGTAGAAAAGTTTGTGTGTTTTATTTTTTAAAAAGATTTCATTTGTCAGAGAGAGAGAGAGCAAGCACAAGCCGGGGGAGTGGCAGACAGAGGGAGAAGGCTCCCTGCTGCGCAAGAAGCCCCCCCACTGAGCAAGAAGCCCATCACGGGATCCAGTCCCAGGACCCAGGATCATGACCTGAGCCAAAGGCAGATGCTTAACAGACTGAGCCACCCAGCCTGTATATTTTAGAATCATGTATTTTTTTTAAGCTGGTATTTACTACATGGTATTCAAATGTGCTTTAAAAAAAGTGGGAGAAATGTACTCTCCATGAAGAGTGTGTATGGGTGTATGTATATAAAATGAAAATAAACCCAGATACTCAGATATCTCATCTACAATAACACTAAATGAATGTGTTGACTAATTATGCCCTGGGCGCCTGGGTGGCTCAGATCGTTAAGCAACTGCCTTCGGCTCAGGTCATGATCCTGGAGTCCCGGGATCGAGTCCCACATCGGGCTCCCGGCTCAGCAGGAAGTCTGCTTCTCCCTTTGACCCTCCCCCCTCTCATGCTCTCTATCTCTCATTCTCTCTCTCTCAAATAAATAAATAAAATCTTAAAAAAAAAAAGACTAATTATGCCCTGGGGAAAGTAACAATAAGTTATTACTGTATGAAAACTAGAAAAATTTTGTTTTTAGTTTTCATCTGCAATCTGAACAAATTAGGGGTTAGAGAATTCTTGACTGTACAGTGTTCTTCTGAAGTTGACATCAAAGGCTAAAATGTGTAGATTACTTGCATCTATGCTGATGTTCACAGAAGGAAAAAACAAGTCACCAAACATTTTAGAAGAAAATGGTAATCATTCCAAACCCAGGATCATCCATAACTCTTCATGTTAATATTTTATTCCCTATAAACCAAAGTCTATTGGTACTTTTTAAATGGCAATCAATGCTCTCAATTGCCTCAGGATGCCTTTATTAAGCAGTAACGGGAGGTGCTTTGGAGGTTAGAAAAATTGAATGAAATCAGCAATTCCTAATTTTTTAAAGTAGATTACTCAAATAGGTGTGAAATCCATTACGTTGTGACCTCCTCAACGGTGAAAATTTCTGTCTGTAATATGTGTTTGACAAGATATATAATAAACATTGTTTTGCACCAGGAAAGTGCTAGTTAAGATGCATGGAACTGGAGCGCCTGGGTGGCTCAGTTGTTAAGTGTCTGGCTTCGGCTCAGGTCATGATCCCAGGTCCTGGGATTGAGTCCCCACATCGGGCTCCCTGCTCTGCAGGGAGCCTGCTTCTCCCTCTACCAGTCCCCCTGCTGTGTTCCCTCTCTCACTGTCTCTGTCAAATAAATGAATAAAATCTTTAAAAAAATGCATGGAATCTTCAGTAAAATTCAGCAAAACATGACCCTCCAAACAAAATTGGCCACCCAAGTTAAAACAAAGTTGACTTCATTTATGTTTTCATTATGCTTTTACTCTTTCATATTCATATAGATGTACTCACATAAACATATAGCATATATCTTCACACTTTAGAAACTGAAAGGCTAACTCCAAGCATTCTGAGTGCTACTTCTATCATAAGAAATATAGCCATTTAGATGCTTAAATAGTGAGCATTAAAACTCCCCCCCACAAATTACATTAAAATTATGTTTTCCAATTTTCAAAGTTAGCAATAAAAGAAAAAGAGCATTCAGATTCTTACCAAAGGAAGGAAATTTTAGTAACCACATAGTTATTCAATAAAGTGAAATATTTTAAGATTTGGACATTCACGGGCGCCTGGGTGGCTCAGTCGTTAAGCGTCTGCCTTCGGCTCGGGTCATGATCCTAGGGTCCTGGGATGGAGCCCCGCATTGGGCTCTCTGCTTGGCGGGAGGCCTGCTTCTCCCTCTCCCACTTCCTGCTTGTGTTCCCTCTCTTGCTGTGTCTCTCTGTGAAATAAATAAATAAAATCTTAAAAAAAAAAAAAAGATTTGGACATTCACAAAGCCTAATTTTGAAGGTAATATTTATTATATATTCTCTCATTAGGCACTGTTGCACTTATAATTTAAAGGAGAAATTATTACCCAGTTTTTAAAGATCTCAGTTAAAAACAATAGTTTAAGAGTTGACAGTTTCATTGCTCTGTTTGTGAGAATGCAAACTGGTGCAGCCACTCTGGAAAACAGTATGGAGTTTCCTCAAAAAGTTAAGAGTAGAACTACCCTATGGGCCAGCAATTGTACTACTAGGTATTAGTCCAAAGTATACAAAAAATGCAGATTCGAAGGGATACATGCACCCTGATATTTTATAGCAGCATTATCAACAATAGCCAAACTATCGAGAGAACCCAAATGTCCATCAACTGATGAATGGATATGTATAATGGAATATTACTCAGCCATCAAGAAATTGAAATCTTGCCATTTGCAACAACTTGGATGGAGTTAGTGTATTATGCTAAGTGAAATAAGTCAATCAGATAAAGATAAATCCCATATGATCTCACTCACATGTGGAATTTAATAAAGAAAAAGGTGAACATATGGGAAGGGGGGGGAAAGGAGAGGGAAACAAGCCATAAGAGACTCTTAACGATAGAGTCATCAAATGGGGGTTGATGGAGGGAGGTGGGTGGGGGATGGGCTAGATGAGTGATGGGTATTAAGGAGGGCACTTGTTATGATGAGCCCTGGGTGTTGTAAGTGATGAATCACTGAATTGTACTCCAGAAACCAATATTACACTACCTAAAATTGAACTAAATGAATAATTGAGTTTCATTGCGTCAATCTATAGAAGTCATTAAAGAACCAAAAATCTAATCACTTAATCTAAGTATTTTTGTATTTTATAATGGTATTCTTTTCAAGTCAGAATCTTTTGGTATACATTTTAAAATTGTGCCCCTCCCAAATACATTCTTTTCCTGGGCCTGATTTTTGCAAGCAGGTTTAAGACCATGAAAATCTAGTATTTTAGCTAGACTAGGTAAGTCAGTCTTGATCAAAGATGAGTTTAAAAAAGAAAAAATGACAAGGGGCGCCTGGGTGGCTTAGTTGGTTAATCATCTGCCTTTGGCCCAGGTCATGATCCCAGGGTCCTGGGATTGAGCTCCGCATCAGGCTCCCTGCTTCTCCTTCTCCCTCTGCCCCTCCCCACCCCACTCGTGCTCTCAAATAAAATCTCTATAAAAGATGTATAAATTTGGCCAGTTATCTAAAGTCTAATCTATTTCAGAAGATTAACTACAAAGAGTTAAATAGCATAAAGGGAGAAAAACCACCATAAACAGGTTGACTAATTAGAATATGGAAAAGAACAGTAATTTTTTTTAAATGAAGAAAAACAGGTTAAATCTTTAGGTGACATTTCTCGAGACAAGATTTAAGGGAATCAAATTTAACATGACTATAAGCAATCATCTAAGATTATTGGAAAGACCATGAAGAGTTGCCCCTAACATTCCTTATCTGGCACCCTCCACCCAATTCTTTGGAGAGAGAATATTGTACACAGGCCCAATCTTAAGAACAAGCAATTGGTATAATCTACCTATAAGCTTTTATCTATAAGCTTCAGGGCTGAAAAGTATGCAGAAAGAGTGGCTATAGACAAGAATCACTGTCAATGGAATTTTCTGTGAGGACAGACATGTTCTGTATTTGCACTAATATAGTAGTCAGCAGCCACTTATGGTTATTGAGAACTTCCTATGTTCTCAACTTGACTACGGTGACTAAGGAATTAAAGTTAAATCTTTTTTTTTTTTAAGATTTTATTTATTTGACAGAGAGAGAGAGGGAGAGAGGGAGAGAGCAAGCACAGGCAGGGGGAGCAGCAGGCTCCCTGCTGAGCAAGGAGCTCCATGTGGGGCTTGATCCCAGGACCCTGGGATCATGCGAAGGCAGCCACTTAATGGACTGAGCCACCCAGGTGCCCCTAAAGTTAAATCTTTATTCAATTTTAATCTAAATTTAAACAGTCACATGTGGCTAGTAAATAGCAATGGTTTTGGACAGTGCAGAGTCCTGGAAAAATTGGAATGGATACTAAAATGATATTGAAGCAGAATACACTGAGAAGTTAGAAAAAGTGAACTCTGAATGAAACTGGCTATTTATCCTAAAGACCCTGGTTTCCTTTCCAATTCTACCACAGCTACTTCAATCATTTATTTTGAGAGAGACAGTGCACGTAAGCAGGGGGAGGGGCAGAGGGATAGAGAGACTCTCAAGCAGACTCCACGCTGAGCATGGAGCCAGACGTGGGGCTTGATCTCACAATCCTGGGATCGTGACCTGAGCTGAACTCAAGAGTCAAGTTGCTTAACCAACTGAGCCACCCAGGCAGCCCCTATCTATGCAAAAGCTAAATGTTGGAGTTCAACAGGATTCCATCCTGGAGGATTCCATTCTCTTACCATTCAACATGTGCTCCCTAGGAAATTCTTGTTTCAATTATCAACTATATGCTGGACCTTCTGTTTCCAGGTCTAACCTTCTAAGCACCAGACTTACTTATCCAAATGCTTACTTGACATCTCCATTTGAGGTCCCACAGGTAGTAGCACACAGCCTCTCCCTATACACAAACAAACTAAAAGAACCTGGTCCTCCTACAAAGTTCCACAGTTTAGTAAAAACATCCAGATGCTTAAGGCCACAATCCTAGGAGTAACCTTTGATTCTCTCACTTTTTCAAAGCAATCCTGAAGTCTTACTAATACGTCTTCCTAAGACTCCCTTTTTTTTTTTTTCCATCCCCACTACTACAATCCCAAAGTCATTGTCATCTCTCACCTGGATTGCTCTAACAGCCTCCCATTTGGCTGCTTGGCCTTTAGTTTTTATTCCTTTCATCCATTCTTCTTAAAGTAGCCAGAGTGTTTTTTTGAAATACATATCCAAGAATATTAAGAGGGAAGATGACAGTTAATCACATTGTGCATAGGACTAATATTTGTGACCTTCCCTGATAACTTTTCTTCAGCCAATTAGACAGTTCCCACTGGGTAAGGTCTCCTTTACCCTTATGGATTTTGTTCTCATGAACATTTAACAACACAATGTAAATAATGTTATTAGTCAATATCCCAACTTTCTTTCTCTAGGAGTCTTGTGCTCAATTTTCACCTTTAGTTACTAAGACATCCTAAATGATAGAGCAGACTTTCTTATGAAAGCTTACAAAACAAAATGCATTTTCTCAGGAAGGCTCAGAGAATGAGGGAATTAATTACCTCTAATAATTCAGTCTCCATGATATATTCATTATATACTCTAATAGAAAAACCAAAACAGAAAAAAAACCCGTTTGTGGTTTTATATAGTAAACAATATAAATAACTATACTGACGTTAACTCTCGACCACATAAAATGCTTTGTTGCATTTTTTTGCACCTATTTTTGTATACCTTATGGATGCCATTTGCTGTTTTACGGTTTTCCAGAAGATTAAATGGTAGTGAAGAGTCACTTCTCTTAGTTCATTTTTTTCGATGACACTGCAAAGATGGATTTCATGTTCCAATTTCAGTCACATGTAGCATTGGAAATTTTTTAAAAGATTCAATTGGAAAACATTTACAAATACATTTATATTGAATACCTTAATACAGAATGGCTGACTAAAAAATTAAGATAATTTTTATGTGGTCAAAATAATCAACAATTCAGGTGAAAAGTACATTTTTTGACAGGTGTTTTATACCTTCTGACCTTGAATCATAATTCAGAATAGCTAAGTATTCACCACAGCATAAACCCTGTTAAACATCAGTGGAAGCCTGAGCTTTACTAGGAGAAAAGTCAAAACTGTTAACTGTTAAATATTGTTTTCAGATACTATCATTTTTGCAGTGTTCTATCTTGTAACTGTGTTCTATACCTTATAAACTCTGTACTGTGCAAATTATCATGTACCTAATTAAAAACAAGTTCTGACATGCAGGTTAAAATATAATCAAAGGACACTATTCATCTATTCATCATACAAAATATTTGTTACACTCTTATTTAGCAATTACAAGACAGCATGGTGAGCTCTGTTAAAAATGAGTTTTGAAGTGAGAAAAGTAAAACACTAAACAAGGAAAGATTATATATTAGTATACTTTTCTATTAAAGACAAATATTGAAAAAAGACTCAAGCCATACATAACATTCCCTTTAGTAAGTGGGCACCAGGTTTTAAGTGCTAGCTAGCTAGATTTACTGAATAATAATTTCTACAAAATTATTTAAAGAAAATTATATAGACAAGTGAAGCAAATTGTATTTGTATATTAAGCCTGACTAGACCGGTGGAAGATTAAATTCTCCATATAAATATCAGTAATGATAAAAGGTAACTTAATAACATATGAAATCTAATTAATAATGTCCTTGGTAAAGCCCCTCTCAGATTTTCCAAGAGCATTTTTATTAGCACCTAGGACATATAAAATACTTATGTCATTTAAATATTATTCAATTATTATTAGGATTGTTAGGATAGAGCTCTAATAATCTACACAAAGACTGAATCTCCCCACTAGCCCACTTAGTATCATTGTGCGAATGAGGAAGAAAAAAATGCTCCTTCCTCAAGATTCTTTACTTCCATCTGCCAGAAATTTGACATAATATACTGATTTTGTTAGAACAAGGCACTTTACTGCCATCTGCTGAAAAACTGTCATAATATACAAATCTATGATGTACATACATCCAACATGCAGTGTTGTTGCACACGGCACAGCCTGCAAAACCTGCACATGATGGCCCTGCCCATACAACTCTTAATGATCCAGACACTAATAGCATGGATGTAATTGTCCTATCAAACTTTAAAGGTCCCCAATCTAAAAAACCATAAATTACTATCTAGCTCAAGTCCTGATCATTAACAAGAATTTACATTCAAAAAAGTTTATATCTAGAATGTATATGTCAGCAGGATAGTTAACAAGGTTGTATGAAGTGTTTTTTTTTTTTTAAGGGTAATAATGACCCAACTTCAGTTTTAAGAGTTTAAAAATCTCCCCCAAAATGTATTTATATTTCAATGTTAAAAATAAATTGCACAGGGATGCCTGGGTGGCTCAGTCAGTTAAGTGTCCGAATCCTGATTTTGGCTCAGCACTGGGGAGTGGAGCCGGCTTGAGATTCTTTCTGTCCCTCTGCCCCTCCCCACCCCACTCACTCTCACACTCTCTCTCAAAAACCTAATAAATAAACAAACCCACAAATGTTTCCTTAGAATTAGTGTTATCAGGTTAAAAAGGCATTCTAGTCAATAACAAAGTACTAGTACTTATTTTATAAAATATTATCTTAATACTTTCTTTATATTAACAGCACTCAAGATATCCTCTCATATACCAAATCAACATCATAATCATTTACATATTCAAATTCTCAGAGATGTGAAAATCAACCAAACAGGGCCACATGTCTTCCAATTGCCCACATTGGCTCTTAAAGGCTAAACTAACCAAAAGAATAAAAAATATAGAGCAAGAGAAAAGTGTTAGCAAAGATATTTGGCATACCATCTTTCTTATCCTTTGGTATAGGCAAAAGGAAACCTTTCTTTGTAAGTTGTTCATTTAGTGAAATTTGAAAATTTCAGGAATTTATTCCCCTATTTATAAACTATGCCATTTGTTTTCATCTAATTTTAATCATGCAAGAGTAACCATATAACCTTGGTTTCCAGAGGCAGTTCTGATGTATGGCTGTTTGGCCCAACATAATGACTGTTAGTGCTCCTTTCCATTTCAAAATGTCCCATTTTATATACTTTCACCAGAAGCCATTCTTGCTGATAAACTTTTGTGATCTGAAGTTTGGACTCAATATGCATGGCCTAGCAATAACTGACATGAAAAGCAAAAGTTGTAACAAAAGTTATCACAGAAAGACTACATAAATTGTGATGTATAAGCGTTCATCCATTTTAAACGACTCAGGCTTTACAATGAGATAAATTAGAAATATGCAATTACATTTTTAGAGCTCATTCCAATTTATCATCCACCTTTTAATATAAGTACAAATAAATGTTTTATGTTTATTTTCTCCTTCAAGAGTTTCTATCTTGTTTTCATGTGTATCCATCAAGTCCATAAATTATTTAGCATCTCCCCCTTCTTTCTGTATGAAATAATCATTTGGGATTTAAAAAGTACTATACTACCACAAAAGGACTGTTTAACATTGTCATTGCTGTTTTGCTACTATATATTAACAAAAAGCAAAGTTTAGAGCAATGTTTTTCCAATGTAACGTTCTATAACATTCCTTTTTTTTTTTTTTAATTTACTGAGCCTTATGGAGCAATGACTAAACCTGATTTCTTCAAGAGAAAGGAAAATGTTTGGATATGCCAATTAGTCCCACTGGTTTCAGGAAAAGTATTAGCTCATATATAGTCACTGAACAATATCCCTTAATATATTCAAACTATTTAAATATTAAATATCTTGATTAAGAGTCCATTTTAGTTTCTTGTTAGAAGTCACGAAATTCATTGGCTCTTACAAGGCGGCAGCCATAAAAAGGACACGTTTTATACTTCTTAGAAAAATTTTATAGTCCTCAGCTATATATGGTTTGCCTGTAACAATACTTGTACATGTAAGAGTGTGATCCTTCTGCACTGCTGTTGCAGACTAACATAAATGAAGGTAGGGGAACCAAAATGTTTCAAAAACCAAATCTATTTTCATTTTTAAGAAACCTTTTTTTCTAAAAAAAAAAAAATAGGTTACTTCCTTGCAACTTTAAGTTCCATCATTTTTATATATAAACACACCTGGATATGTTTTTTAAAAAACCACACATACACATAGGTATATAGAGCTGTAATAAACAAATTCCTTTTATAAACAAAATTTTAACTGAAAAGCCACAGTAGATGGAAAAAAAGAAGAAAAGGATATTACTTGGTAAAATCCAGTGACATCTACAATAGTTTTACAGCACATTTAAGCATTCTAGGGTTTTATATCTTCACCTGCCTTCCATTTCTTACTTGCTCCTTAAAAAATTGCCAATTATAAATACAGGTTCTACCTCAAACTCAGTCCTGTGAGTGCCAGAAAAAGCAAAACACTCCAAATTTCTATTTTAATAGAGCGTCAATTCAAAAATGGTTTTATTTAAAATACAATGCCCATCTAAATGGAGGGAAAAAAAAAGAAAACCAAGCAGCAATACTTAATTATACAGAATATTCATTATATGAATGAAGTGTTTTTTAGGATGATATCTAGAATGCACTTGCTCTGTTTCTTCCAGTAATTAAACTGACTTAGAATGACACCACCAAAAGTAAGATTACTGTCTAAGGGGCACACACTTACAGTACTGCTAGCCTTAAAAGCAGTAAAGCAAATGAAAACGTATCAAATAGCACATGCACATCTTACAGAACTTCCACTGAACTATCAATGGCTTCTATACAATGTGCCTCTTTTCCATAATTTTATTAACACCTACCAAGAAAGGAAAGATGAGATTAAAATCAATGGTACTGAACTGAATTGTTTGAAGCCAGTGCCCCACATGTGGGGAAAAGTGCATTTAGTTCAGCAGCAATATAGCACAGTGTGAAGATATTGTGCTTAGACGCAGATATTCCAGAACTGAAAGATGTACAAGGCAAGTCAAGATATAAAACCATAGTACACTGTTAAATAACCTTGAAACATACATATATTGCAGTGTTCAAAGAAAAACATTCATTTCATTGTACAAGGCTAGGGAGAAATCCTTAAAGTTACCTATTGTAGTTTATGATATAATAAATACATATCTATATAGCATTGTATATACATATATAGAATGTGTGTGTTTATGTGTATCTTTTTTTTTTGCCAAATTATTGTTAGTTTTTGTCATTCTGCAACTTTCAGGAGTGAAAACTCTTCCAAACTACAAGTTTCTGTTCCCCCAAACTTAAGAAAAGATATTTATACTAGAAAAGGTCTCAATACCCTCCCCCCAACCTAAAGACTCACTTCAGATATTTTGCTTTACAATTGATCAGAGAAACACAATTAAAAGAATTCTAGAATTTTTGACTGTATCTTTTCACTTGCCAGTTGTTTCAACAAGCAAGTATCTTTTAATATTTAAACCAGCTGCTGCAACTTCTTTAGCAGAGGACATAAACTAGATTTCACTGATTAAAACAGAGCAAATCAAACCAAAAGAAAAAAAAAAAACCCAGTGATTTACTCTGACTGTAAACAATATATAAAATTTAAATCTCAAATTTCAAAATAAGTTAAAGAAAAATTCTACCTTTAGGGCCTATAATACTACAATGATTTGACAATTGGTAAGGGGAAAATGTATATAAAAAATTGCAACAAAATTATCCATTATTTTTGCTAAGAGAAAGTATATCTAACTATACTACCTCTGGCCCTTAAATTTAATAACGTCATAATTTGTTGGCAAATGTTTTCAGCAAACTGGCATATCATATTACACAACAGAAAAACATCCATCAAGTTCAGCAAAGAAAACTTATATAAGCCTTTTGTACAGAATTAAAAAAAATCTAAATGGCTATGATTCCTCTATTAGCAGAAACACATAATGCAGTCTTTATAAATCTGCCAAATATATCAATATCTACATAAATAGATACAGATATAGATATGAAACATTAATGGCAGTCTATTTTTGAACAGTGTGTGGGACCAGCAGATTTGTATCAGACCATGGCACGATATGGACCCTGCATCTTTAGGAACTGAATGATAAAAGAAGGACCCCCAGCAACGATCTGAGGTGGAAGGTGACTGAGTGGACAGTTCTCAATACTCATGATTGAAAGCTTGCTGCAAAGAGCCAGCTCAAAGGGAAGGCTATGTAGATTGGGGTTGTCATTCAAATACAGTTCTTCCAGGTTCTCCAGTGTACCTGTTAAAAAAAAATAAAATAAAATCAATTACTTTTTTTTTAATTAGTTACTATTCTAGAAGTTCAATTGGGCATGATGCTATCCTCGGCCTTATATATACTGAATACACATTTCCTCTTACTCTCTTCTCTTAGTTTTAAAACTCTACAACCATGGATCTTCAATTTTACTGCATATTCAAATCAAGTGGGGCTGATCTAAAGAACTCTGATGTCCAGGTCATGTTCCATACCAATTAAATTGGAATTTTTTCCTTTATGGTCAGTTTTCAAGTTTGGAAAGTATTTTTTAAATACACATGCTACATCCCCAAAGATTCTGTTTGGGACAGCTTGGCACTGGTATGTATTTTTTCAAAACTCCAGAGGTGAGTTTATTGTGAATCAGTGCCTATAATCACTTCCCTGTGATAAACAATGTGATGATCTCTTTTATTAAATAAATTTCTCATGTGGAAGGATTTTTGTTACTTGGTATAAATCTTTCACTGAGTTACACATATTTGGCAATAAGCCAAAAGTCAACTTATGTAATAATCTTAAAAAAAATTATCTTAGACTGTCTCAGGATATTCACACTTTCTAGGCAAATGTCTCCCACAATCACATGAGGCCAGATGAATAAACATACTAGAAATGAAGTTGCCTCCCATGTTTTCTAATTTCTAAACTTCAAAATTTGTGATATTTGATACTGGTAGGCAGAAGACTAATGAAAATAATGGCTACCAAGGCAATGGATGTTTACATTTAAAATTTTAACTATTAGAAGTTAGTACTATTATCCTTACTTCACACAAGTAGAAAACTTGAAGCTTAGGGAGTTTCCATACCTTATCCAAAGCCGTAAAGCCAATAAGCAGCATGGCCAGATTTTGAAAGATCTATTTTACCGCAAAACCATTTTTTTAAATTAAAATATAATTTACATTATAACTCCAAACCCATTCTTAACCACTAAACTAAAGGGCCTCTGAAACAGCATGGTATAGATGAAGAACATAATACATGGAATTATTAATTTAAGAACTACAATGTGACCTCAACTGATCAATTCTCTTTGTAAAATGGGGTTACAACTTGCACTGCCTAAAATTCAAGGTAGTCACATTGATTATATGAAATAATGGGTATGAAACACTTAGAAAATTTCAAAGTACTGTCAAATATTAATTTAATCAAATATTAAAATTAATCCTAAAACCTCATGAGGAAATGTTCTTTTGGCATAAGACATTACTAGCTTAATTCAGGCTTATATAATTTTTAAATGGAAGAAATATAAAATAACTCTTCTGAAATAAACATATTGGAAATAGAAGTAGGCTAAAATATTCTCAAATGCAATATTAACACCCCACGAGGAAACCTAACCAAAACCAACTATCCAACCAACCACTTGGGACTCTACTTAAAAAAGAGAGAGAGAGAGAGAATCTTGACTCTGAGGTAACATCAGGTGACAAAAACAGATCTGTCCTATTTATCTGAGATGCTGCTTGAACACACGAGAGCAAATCAGTACAGAGTCAAGCATCCAAATGGTTCATACCAATTTCTTCAGGAAGATGAGTGAGTAGGTTCTCTCCAAGGCCTAGATGTGTGAGATTGGTAAGGTGACCAATGCCTCTGGGAAGGGTGGTCAACTGGTTGTTTGTCAAGACTAATTTCTAAAAGATAAAAGATAGTTACACGTATATTTCCTACTACTGATACAAATTTAAAATAATGCATCTACTAAACTAATAAGATAAATTAATAGGTAAATTAGATTAGGTAAGAATCACTCAATAAATCTTACTTTCAAAGCGTATCATTTGTTAGCAAGTGAAAAGCAGATAGTTACATAACATAAAAGTCAGCCCTAATGCTATAATAAAAAATCTCTAAAGAATTAAATCAAATTTGTAAGAAAATTGTGCAGTTTGGAATGTACCCTAAAAACTTTATAGTCATATAACTATAAAATCATCAGGATAATGTTTTACCTGTAAATCCTTAAGATAAGCAATTTCATTTGGCAACGATTCCAATTTGTTCTCCTCTAGATCCAATTCTCTTAACTTCCTAAGGTTTCCAAGACCATGGGGAAGCTTCTTTAGCAGATTGTTTGATAATATTAGAACCTAAGAGAAATTAGTGATAGTGTTTGGTAACTCATGAAATGGAATTATATATTACCATTGTGTGGCTTACAATTTACTAAACTGCTAATTTTCTAAAGAGTGAATATTAACAGTAATGTTCACTTATATAACATTTAACTTACTATTCTTAAAAAAGTCACCATAGCTACTGGAAATAAAAGAGATTCAAGTCAAAATTAATGAAAGCAAAAGTTTAATTTTACCTATAACAAAAAAAAGTAAAATAAACTACTTGCACTAAAATTCATATAGTTAATGGTATTTTGATACTGAGTGGTTACAAATGTTTATCTGATAGGAAACCACTTATTTATTCAAAACCCCTTACAAACCATCATTTTTAGGGAGGTAATTTCTAAACTGCCTATTTCAATACATAATAGTTATTATTTATGGTATATTTATTACACTGGAGGCCATCCTCTAATATACTGAAGAGAGAAAAAAGTAGCTGAAAAAGATAGTTCCTGTTCTCAGAGAAATTACGGTGGTGGTGGTGAGAGTAGGGAGACTATACTTGGTATGGAGGTAGTGAAAAGAACACTGAACGGGAAGACCTACATAAGGTTCTGGCTAATGTTTTATGCCCACCTTTTCCCCCCGCAACGTTATACCACCTATAATAAAATAAACATATGTAATAAGACCAAAAAAATCAATAGCTATTATTTATTGAGTTTACTACTTGCAAGGCACCTAAATGCATTGTGTGCATTATCACATTTAATCCGAATTCCAACCTTCTGAGGAAAATACTATCATCTTCATTTCACAGCTGAGGAAACTGAAGCTTGGTCAAGTTAAATCCATAAATAGAGATAGAAGTGGAATTGTACCCATATCTGTCTTGCTTCAAAATTCATGCTTTTTAACCATAACACCTTACTATTTTACCTTACTAAATAAAATAATTTTAAAAAAGAAATTAGATTTTTAAAAACATGGATACAGAGGAACTTTTAAAAAATATATATATATTTATTATTAGTAAGGTTTTTCATCAAAAGGATGAAAATTCTAGGGACTCAGAAGGAGAATTCATCCTTGACTAAGGAGGGGACAATAAGATCTTTAATTATGGAAAATAATTTAAAAGGAAAAAAAGGGATGAGAAGAGGGCACTCTAGATACTGAGAACAGTAAGACTAAATGTACAGGGCACCTGGGTGGCTCAGTCGTTAAGCGTCTGCCTTCGGCTCAGGTCATGATCCCGGGGTCCTCGGATCGAGCCCCGAATCGGGCTCCCGGCTCAGCAGGAAGCCTCCTTCTCCCTCTCCCCCTCCCCCTGCTTGTACTCCCTTCTCCCTCTCTCTGTCAAATAAATAAGTAAAATCTTAAAGCAAAAGACTAAATGTATACAGAGCTAGAAATATGCACAAATTTCCAACAAAGAAAATAATCTAATTAGTTAAATAAGAGCAAAAATGTGTAATTAGGATGTAAAAGTGGGCCAGAATCATAGGACAGGTCCTCAATGCCAGTCTGAGGACTCCATAATCATTTTGGTAGACATTAAGTGCAGGATTCTTAGGGAAAAACTATGTTCTAAAAGATGCTAAATTTTAAAGATCTTTTCTTTCAAAGATACTTTATAGCATTCAAACCTACCAACTTTCAGTGGGCAGGAGCAATTCAGAAGCACTGAGCCCAGATTAAGTTAATACCTCATCATCCTAATACGGTTGTATGTTTGAGAAAGCTCTAACATTTCTAATTATGATCTTCCCCCAACAGAAATGGCTTATTTTAACTGGAAACTTTAAAAGCAAGATAACTTCAGAAGGGTCTAAGGAGTTCTAAATAAATGCTCTTTTATACTCACCTCAAGAGAAACAAGACCAGACACATCCTCAGGAATCTTTGTGAGCTGATTGGTCGCTAAATTCAATTCTACCATACTGGTCCAAGTTCCAAAATCCAAGGGAAGTGATGTCAACTGATTGTCCTGGCAAAGACAAAAAGAAGTAACCATGGTAGAACCACAAAAACAAAGCTACACACACACACACACACACACACACACACACACACACAGAGACACACACACAGACACACACACACACACACACACACACACGAACAGTATTCAGCCATAAAAAAGAATGAAATCTTGTCATTTGTGACAACATGAATGGACCTTGAGAGCAGTATGCTCAGTGAAATGAGTCAGATGGAGAAAGACAAATACCATATGATCTCACTTATATATGGAATCAAAACAAAACACCAAGTTCAAAGATAAAAGATTGATGGTTGCCAGGGGTAAAGGTAAGGAGGTGGCAAACTGGGTAAAGGGAGTCAAAAGGTATAAACTTCCCAGTAATTAAATAAATAAGTCATTGGGATGTAAGATACAGCATGGCAACTATAGTTAATAATACTGTATTACATATCTGAAAGTTGTTAGGGGAGTATATCTTAAGAAGTTCTCATCACAAGAAAAAATATTCTGCAACTATATATGGTGATGGACATTAACTAGACTTAGTGTGGTGATTATTTCCCAATACACAAACATTGAATCATTATGTTGTACAACTGAAACTAATATAATGTCAATTATTCCTCAATAAAAAAGATCATCCCTAAAATAATTACGATATTCAAAGATAAACATATTTTAATAAATTCTGGCTATATGTTTACATATAAATCTATAGCTACTTAATATATAATTAAGCACATTAAGAACAGTTTTTAAAAACTGTGTGGAAAGACAGTCTTGCATGCTTTAACTTTTTTCTACTTAATAAACTGAGAATGTTTCAACTGGTATTAATATTCTTCTAAACTTGAGTATTAATTTTAATGACTTCACAGTATTCCATTGAAGATATACTATTAAAAAATGAAATCTTTATTAGGTTGGTACCAATTAAATAGAAAATTCTACAATAAATATCCCTACAACTATGCTTTCATAGACATTCATGATTATTTCTTTAGGATAAAGTGCTAAGAGTATGCATGGTTCTAAGATATTTGTTATCTAATACAAATTGCCCTGAAGGATCATCAGTTTAGACCCAATCAGCAAGTAACAAGTAACTGTTCTCCACACTAACAGAGAAAACACAAGTATTAGTGTAAGTACTAATAATAGTAGCTTTTCTCCCCCTCAAAACAAACAGAGGCTTACCTTCATATTCAGCTTACTTAATACTTTTGCTCTGGAGAAAATTCCAAATGGGATTTTATTGATTCGATTGTGTTCCATGTTGAGGGAATAGATGGTGGAAAACTGAGATGGACCACCTACTGGATATAACTGGAAGCAATTTCTAGCTAAGGTCAAACTATTCAGTTTCACAAGACTTGATAAAAGACTCTGTAAACAAAATAAACACATGAATTAGAACTGTAACAGGATCACTCCATAGAATATAGAGCAGCAGGCACAGATGCCTCAAAGGGCCTTCAGGTAACAAATGACAGAGACTGCCTGGGCCAGATCTGTGATGCCTCACAGAGAGGGACAGTCACGACTCAGCTCTAGCTAACTGTTGCCTTATAGGAATGTGGAGCTAATAGAGTTAGATTTCCAGATTTTACAAGAAACAGAAAACTCATGAAATCTGATTTTTATTCCTTGGCTTTAGCTTATTTAGAACACTCCATAAAGAAGGGGCGCCTGGGTGGCTCAGTCAGTTAAGTGTCTGACTCTTGATTTTGGCTCAGGTCGTTATCTCGGAGTGTTGAGATCGAGTCCCTTTGGCTGTGGAGCCTGCTTGGGATTCTCTCTCCCTCTGCCCCTCCCTACTCCCCCCCCTCTCTAAAACAAAACAAAACAAAACACAACACCAAAAAAAAAAACAACAACCCACCACCCTATAAAGAAAATATGTCTGAGGGTACGAGGTATCTCCTGAGGGGCCAGGCTGAGAACCTTACAGAACAGAATTGTTGGCATCACACAGTCCTGAGTCTGTGTCCTGGCTCTGCCACTTGCTCTGTGACCAATCCTACTCAGGTCCGAGTTAATGATCCTCTAAATTATTATTAACACAATACCTGACTCAGAGGAAGCTGTTATTCAGTAATTTAATGGCTCCTTTAAAGAAGATTAAATTCAGAAAATGACAACACTTCCTGATATTATATAATATTGTTTTTCCATATGGTAAAATTTCAGAGGGAAATAGGCATCTATCAAGTAAGTATTTACTGCACATAGTAACCCCCTTACTTCAGCCTCCCACCATGTAACCACAGTGCTAGGCGTTTAGGTATTACAGAAGAAATTCTGCCATTAAAATGACTAAACCCTACTTAGAGCACACAGATGGGGAAAAAGAAAACAATACATAACTGTATATAATCAATAATAAATTATATGTAATATGCTTTTGCTATTCAAAGTCTGGTTGAAGGAAGAGCAACATTAGCTTGTTAGAAATGTAGACTTTTAGGTCCTACTCCTACAGAATTGAAGAATCTTAACAAGATTCCCAAGTGATTTGTATGCTCATTAATGTTTGAGAAACACTAGTATAGGCTATAAAATAATTCTGAATCCTGGCTCTATCTTTCAGTGGCTTGTAACTTTGGGCAAATTATTTCCCCAAACCTTAATTTATTCATTTGTAAAATGATAATGCCTTATTCTGTAAATTTTAGTGAAGACATTTTTTTAAGAGATAAAATACATAAATAGCTTTACAACCTCTAACATATAATAAGTGCTTAAATTTTAAGTCCCTTCTCTATTTAAATTTAAAGAAAAGAAGAAATACTGGAATAACTGGAAAAGCAGGAAGGAGACTGAGAGTGAGCTAGATCTTGAAGGACGAAAAAAATTTAAATATTCAGAGAAGCAGAAGAAACATTTTGGATTGATGTAAAGGCCCAAGCAGGGAGGAAACAAGCTGTGCGAGGTATGTATGTGTGTATATTTTAAATAATGTTCAAACATCAGCTGTATACCAGGAGGAAACTGAAGACTTTAGTACTTGAGGTGTCAGTTGATTTCTAAGACCAGCTGAAAGAATGAAATAACTATGTAATTGAAGGTATAATTATATGGTGAATTGAAACTTGTTCTTTATGCTGAATGTTAAGAAGCTTTCAACATTTGTCTACTGATGTACACAGATAAAAGGAAGAGCTCAGGTACGAGTGCTGAGAACACTTTGCATGGCAGTCAATTCAAGAAAAATGCCTATATCCTACTTTACTGAAAATACATGAAGTTTTGAGTTTCATGGAAAAAATGTTATTTTTATTATTCTTATAGCTGACTAACTTTACTGATGTTCTTCTTTGAAAAAACCTGAAGATATCTGAAAAGGGGTAACAAGAAGGCAACTCTGCAACCTTTCATTCTTAGGGCATATAATGAAGCTATGCAGCTGTTTATCAATTCCCTAAAGTCAGACACATCTAGACCCCCATCTTAGGTCTTCCGCTTACCAGTTACATGACCTTTGCTGAATTAGACAATCAATGTATTTCTCATAGTACTCCCAGGAAAGTATTTAAGGTACAAATTTGGCCAAAAACATAACTTCTCTGAAGTCTTATTATCCTTCCTATTTGATAATACCCCAATAATTAATACAATTAAAGATTTTAAATGGGATAATCCATGTAGAGCCCCTAGCCTTATACCTTGAGAAGATGTGTCTACATTAAAACTAGTCCAATTTCAGACAGTCATCAAATAGAGAAGTATATAGTCATTTTGCCAGCTCTGATTTCAGCAATGAGCCCCAATTGGAAACCACTTTCCTGATTGTGCATGCCTAACCCAGCTTAACTGTCTAGTAAGTGCTGTCTAATGGATTTTATTGTTTTCCTTATTGTGCTTATTATAAATGCAGATAATTACATATTTGCATTAGGAATATGCTGCTTCCAAAGCACACAGACTACTTTTATATAAGACTTAATCCTTTCCCAGATTTGGACAGGGCCAATCAAGGGCTTCCCCCATAGCTTCTCTATCTGAAAATAGGCCAGTTTAAATACATGCACATGGGCGCAGACACACACATACTTCTTCCACAGCCAGACTGAAGAGAGCTATCTTCTTTATAATTTTTATCAAAAATAAATCTTGACTAATTTCAGTCACAAAATATTATATGTGAAACTAATTAGCACAATGTCTGTATCCTAAGAGGTACCTAATAACCATTAGTTTCCCTTCACTGATAATTAGAGTGGATATAAAAATAAGTTAAATTTTCTCATTTTTTGAAATTTAATATACACCCAGCCTTTATATTAGCCTTACTAACATTGTAAAAGCAGTCAATTTTAAGCTCACAATCACATCCTAAAAAAAAAAATCTCAACAAGGTCCAATTATTGTGCCAATTACTGTTAGAAAAAGAAAGGACATTCAACAATAGAACCCCACCCATTTTTACCATTCGAAATTACCACTAGCAAAGAAAGACAAAAATCCAGACAGTCTAGTTGTCCGGGCTATCTCTACAATCTGTGGATTCTATTCCTTATCCCATTTAAACTGCAGGTGAGATACTGTCATAGCAGTTTTAGTGAACTGGTCCATCCTAGAAAATACAATCCTGAAAACCTGATTTTTGTACTCTAATCTAAAGGTTTTCTAAACACCCAAACACCCAGAATAATAGAAGCAAAATTAATAGGTACTTTTTTCTGTATCCCTTAGAAGCAAATCATTATTAAATACATTTATTTTATAAACTAATTGCTACATGCTTATAGCTTCATATGCTCAAATTGTTCTTTATAAATCATAGTATATATCTAAAAACATTTGCCCAAAGCACCTTTATTTTTAATTCAAATACACACACACACACCCCGAAAAACTAGAAATAAAGGGCCACATATAGAAAACATTTGCAAAGCTCAATCAGTAAGTCCACAATTCCATTCTTTTATTTGTTAGAATACTTCAATAAGACATAATGCTTGAATAACCGTAAGCAAACATACAAGTTGTGGGTATGCTAAAATAATAATATGTAGCAAAAGAATAAAATAAGAGTACTGCATTCTGCCCAAAATAAGTAAAAATATTTTTTCATAGAACAAAAACCAAATTAAAAATAATGTGTTAAGAAATAACAAATTTTGGTGATTGGTATATGCCAAATAGGCTTTAATATTGTTGTATAAGCAGGGTATAATTTGGGTCATGGAAGTGCTACAGCTAGTAGTAACATGATTAATAAATAGTGTGCTCTATGTAGCTCATTGTTTTCCTGTATCATCTTTCTATAGCACTTTTTTAAAGAACTGAACTGGGTAGGGTAGTTGAGTTTTAAAATTAACCATACAACTTTTCCTTAATAGCGGTTATTGTCAGTTCCAAAATGATGTGAGAAAGATTTACATGATGCTTACATGGGAATGTAGCACACTGATTTCTCACCTTGGTTTCTCCCTTCTACACATAAAAAAAAAGAAAAACTTAGTTATGTTCCTATAATCATACCTATTCTTTCTTCTTCAGATATTTATTTTAGTGGTGGCTAAATGTCCGTAGCACACTCATTATTTAAACAATCTCAATAATCAAATTCTTCACCCAGCTGTAAAGATTTACCACCTCTCACCTCCGGTAAAGCAGAAATGTTATTGTTCTCTAAATTTAGCTCTTCAAGGGCACTGCATTTTGCCAGTGATCTGGGTATTGCTGACAGTCTGTTGTATCTCAGACCAAGACGACTTAAACTGGACAGGTTTCCTGTGAATACAAAAAAAGGAATTTTTTTTAATCTGATAAACTTGTTAATTTCTTGTTGTATTGTTTTATTGTTAATACAATTTCTGGTATCACATTTTTAGATTAGGTTTAAATGTCAAATGTAGTGTAGTCAGCCTCTAATTTTAAATTAAACAGTATTACCAGCCTTAAAAAATTACAGAAGCAGATGCCTGTGTCAGTCTTAACTTTGATGTCTTTTGACTTTCACGATCTTTCTGAAGTTTGCCCATTTCTTTCTTTTTGCTTTGACCATTTTTCAGAAAGTTGTTGAATAACCTTCTTTCTTAGATGTAACACTACTACAATACTTACAGAAAACATTTATTAGCTTATAGCATAAATTAAACCTTGAAACCCTAGGATGGCAGTCACTATGCCTCATAATCCTATCTAATTATCAATCATCTGCATCTTTCCCTCTTGCTGAAGAAATGAATGATTAAAGTTGTAAGAAATCACTAAATCGAGCTCATTTTTACTCTTTACTTCTTCAAGCCAAAAATTCGTCACTGATAATGAAAATATTCTAATAATTAAATACCATAAGTATAGCCAACTATAATGCAGAAAAACTTAGCAAGCATTTCAATTCCTATAGGAATTGTAATTGGAATTATTCCAGAGGTATGCTATTTTCATTTACATTACTTTCTTATAATAGTGTCTGGAAACTGGGCCAAGAGTTTGCTGGTTCTGTTTTTGTTTTTAAAGATTCTATTTATTTATTTCACAGAGAGATAGACAGAAGAGCACAAGCAGAGGGAATGGCAGAGGGAGAGGGAGAAGCAGGCTCTGCATTGAGCAGGGAGCCTGATGCGGGACTCGATCCCAGAACTCTGGGATCATGACCTGAGCTGAAGGCAGACGCTTATCTATCTGAGCCACCCAGGCGCCCACTGGTTCTGTTTAAGTAAGATTCCAACAGGCAGAAAACTGAATTCAAAAGCAACAATAAAAACTATCACTTAGCAAAGACAAGTTAATTTTGTGTTTAAAATGCTTCCTAAATTAACGAAGGATGCTTTACTGAATCTTTCTAATGACATTCTGGTAAGACGTGTCAATTTTGGAGAGGGGAAAAAACAAGCTGAGGACTAGATGACTTTCCAAAGCCCCAAAGAATTTAGAGATTAGAAATAAGAGCAGGAATACTGTTATCACTACACTATGACACTGACTATGATACAAATGTTTCTTAACATTTGGGTTCGCAGAAAATAATCTGCTTTGCGACGAAATGTTAATTATAGTCGTATTTGTGGTGGCAAAAAAAAAAACGGGGACAACCTATTTTTTCAAGAATCTATGAAGAATTATTTAAACTGGAGACACCACAGTGTCACAAAGAATTTTATGTTATCTATTTGACTCGGGGCAAGTTACTTAACGAGTCTATTTCCTCATCCATAAAGTGAGGATAACAACAAATACTTGATAGGGTTCCTCTAAGGTTAAATACAATGTGTGTAAGATACGCAGCACAATGACTGATACGTATGTTCAAAACATGATTTTATTCTGTAGTGTATGTCTATATTCTACTATATTCTACACCTATAAAAATTATGTTACAAAAAATTTGAAGATGTGAAAGACTATGATATTAAGTGAAAAAAGAAGATAAGAAAAATTATGCATTTTGTATGATCTCAACAACGTAAAAAAAGAACTAGAAAAGAATGGAAAGAAAACATCAAAACTAAGTTATCTCTGCATGGTAGAATTATGGAAGATTAATTTTTTTTCCTGTGAACTTGCCTTTTTCCTAATTTTCGATAGCTTTGTCATTTAAAAAATTTGATTAAGAAAAAGTCTATAATTCTAAAGTCATTTTAATTTTAAAAACTGCAATATCTTTATATCATTCTTTTTTTGAATGAATATTTTACATCATGGAGACATTTTTATACTAAAGTAGAGGTAAGAAATTTGGACACTTTACATTGTGAGGCTCATCTTCTCCATAAAGTGTAGATAAGAGCTAAATCATGGAAAAACAGCACGGTGGTCTGAATTCTTAAATAGGCACCCTGATTAAAAAAAGAGATGAAAAAACACCTAAGAAGCAGCAATAAGAGCCATCTGAGAGTAATAAGCATTGACTCTAGCATAAGAGAATGTGAAGAAACTTACCAAAGCCACCACCCAGTTAGTGGCAAAACTAGACTCAAACTCAGCTGGCTCTTATAACAAGTAATCATTCTTCAAGATCTTCACTGACCGCACTGCAGTTAGCTTGCCGCCTCTTGACACAGAAGCCTATGTTCATTCTTACTCCCATGCTGTTTGTCCATACTGTTGTGCTCATGGAAAGCATTTTTATTCCATACTGAGTCCAAAACACTCGTTCATGAAGCTTTCCCTGGCCATTCTATCAAGATCTCATTGATCTCCCTGTAAATTGGACTCATGACTGCATATTGATTTCACTGTAAGATGGCATTTAATTATACTTGTTTTTATGTTGTCAGTCATTTCATGGATTAGTTACCTCCACCCAACAGACTGAAAACCCTTTAGTAAGAAACCTTATATATTTCTATCTCCCCAAAGAATATGTTTCAGTGCTAAGCCCACAGCAGGCATTCATTCATATTTTCTTCACTGCAGAAGCTAAAGCATTTTACTGTTTGTCCTCCTCTCCATTAGGAACAAAAGGTAAAAACTTAAAATTATATGAGATGCTTTTCTTTGACCCATTCTCATTTTAAAATAGGGAGGGAGGGAAGAAATCAGTATTTTATCCTTTGCCTATCCCATGCCCCCTACAGCTACAACAAGGCTGGTAACGGTGGAAATTTTCCTACAAGTAGTGATAATGTCTGATTTTAAAGAACTTCAAAAATCTTATGGTAGAATTTTAATTTGCTGTATGAAGTTGAAGACAGAAAAACCAGTCGACCTTGGGGGAGCGAGGGAGACACCATTCCTTTCTCTCCTTCATACCACTGCTTTCCCTATGGAAGAAACCTGCTCCAATGTAATAAAACGGCTAAAGCATTTACCAAGGAGTCTCTGAAATCTGCCAGAAGGGTAAAGCACAAAGACCCCATATTTTTGCTCTATCAACTGACACCTCTATTCAATCACTGTTTAGAGCAGAGCAGTACACAAACACAATATTTTAAACATTATTTATTCTCATCAAAACCTAAAAGCTTTCTCTGATAACAAAGATGAGTATAACAAATTCTAAATGCTTATCAATTCAAAAGCCCAATAAATAGAACCAGATTCCTGAAATTTCTCTTCTAAAAGCAAAATAACCCTTGAATTTCTCACTTTTAAAATCAGAATAGGTTTCTAGAATTTAAAAATTACAAAATGGAAATAATGCAGTGAAACTGCCACATGACTTTAGTACCGAAATTACCGGTTACTTAAACAGAAATAGTACCTCCAACCTTCCTAAACTTTTTCTTTTTCCCTTTTTTTTTGGTGTGGTAGAAATTAAACTTTAAAAAAATGTAAACTATGAGAATATGCTATTCTGATGAGAAACTCACATGTGCAAAGCTCTTATCACTTTACTGAGAGCATGGCATGTTTGGTCATCCACATTTTGCCAAAATCCACGACTCTTAGCAAAATAAGAGGTGAAAAAAAATTAAGGATGAAATATCAAAATTCTCTTGTGTGAGGAAAAAAGCTGGACATCAGAAGTGTGACATTTACTATGATTCATCCCCTGTAGTGATTTCAACTCTAGCCTCCTTCAGTGATTGGTTTTACCACAAACTAAACTGCAACCTAGAAATCAAGCCATGACTTGCTTTAATGTTGAGCCATTTTGACTAAGAAATAAAATCAATGTTGCTGAGCTTCTGTGTATAAATGTAGGCTGATCACTGCCAATCACTGGCATTTAGCTTTTAAGTGCTTAACTTTGACTATAAGTTGTTCTGTGCTCTGCTCTGACAGCTTGCTTTCTTATGCTGTCAATTTTTAAATTACAGCAACATCAAATGACTATGAATTAAAATTAGATGCTTTCAATTTCAGCAAATATAATCAGCATCTTCAGGTTAATTCAGTTTAACTTTTGAGTAAAACTCTTAACTCAAATGATCTTAATTTTATTTTAACAAAGTAGCAAAAAAAAAATCAGAAGAAAAGGTACACAGGTTCTAAAATGAAAATAATGTCAAAGGTACTTTTTTCCCCAGAAACACTGAACCAAAAAAACTGAAAGCAAACTGAAAAGCAAGCAATATAAAAATTCTTAATGTCAAAAACCCAAAAGAATGCCACCATTAAAAAGAAAACTAGTAAAGTTGTTACATGAAGCTGCACTGTAATTACCTAAAACCTAATTACTAAAACTCTACTTGTTGATACAACCATAATTACTGTAACATTTCTTCAGAGCCCAGTGCAACAAAAGACCTCTGTGAATTGTTCTGTGCTCCAGCCTTGAAGGCAAGGTCTTGTTGCAGATTTCTCAATCTCATTTGAAAAGAAATAGAAAATAAAATATTTTTTCCTACATGAGACCTCTTACCTCCCCCTACCCCTGGTTTCATAAAATCACCAGAGATCACGGAAGGCTTTAACATATCAAGTTCATAGTTTGAAACAAAATGAATGCTGTAATGAAGTTTAACATTTTCTACAGTTCATAACTGATTCTTAAATTAGAAAATATTTACATGAAAGAGAACATACATTTTATTCAACAGGGTAGACTAATGGTTAAGTCGGAGAAAGTATAAATATGTTTTGAAGTACTCTCTCACTTAACTACAACCAGCTGTCCCCTCCCTACTTCATTCTGCCTCTTCTCCACATCCTGTGAGCTGTCAGTGATCCTAGCACTGCCCAGCCTGGATGTAAATGGCAGTGATTACTGCCAAGGAGTGAGAAACTACTCTAGGAGTGTTCATGTTAAATAAAGAAAGGGGTAAAAACATCTCAGTCTACTTTTAAGAAAAAGAAAAGGCAAGGGAGTAAAATGATTTTTGGAAAATTTGATTGTCAGGTGACAGTTGAAACATCTCATTTCAGTTGTGAGTTTAGAGCAAGTTTCTTTAGTCCAGGGAAAGTAGAGTAGGGCAGCTGCTGTGGGACTTACATCAACTGTGCAGGATAGGTGTGGATTTTTTTTTTTTTTAAGTTATACTTTTCAAGAAGTAGAATAGGAAAAATATCAGCAGAACTATGTTCCAATAAAGTTTACCACTAAATGTTTTGGGTGAATTTCTCTTCTCCGATAAATGAGAGGGAGAATCTCAAAGGTGAATCAATTAAGACTACTGGGATTTATAATAGACCAAGACCCAAATGTTTGAATTTCTCATCAAATCTCAGCCTTCTGCTATACAATCAAAATACTGGGGATAAGAGAGATGGAAAAGGCAAAAGAATTTTTAATATACATGGCATACAATAAATGACAATATTATAAAAATTTCAATAAATATTACTCATTTTGCCATTATTTGGAATAACAGCTATAAATACTCCATTTGTTGACAACTATCAAAGCATGTAAGAATAAAAATATTTACAATTTTCTTGTTGTTAATGTTTCAGTTCTCACTGATTTCCAATACATACTTGTAATTTGATCATGCAGAATGTTCTAGAAGCAAGGCATTTATGTTATTTTGAGATAACATCTTAACCACAACAGATTAATAATGAAGTCAAATGTTTTCATATTAATAAACATACTTAAAACACAGTTATTCTGACAGAAGTGAAATATATAAAATTAAGAAAGCCAGGAGAAAGAAGGATACATGGAGAAGTCACCCTTTGTCAGAAGTGAATCCAAAAAACCATGACCCTAGTCCTAGTAAATGGAAGATTTTTATCATCCACCACCACCTATACTTTCTCTGTTTGCCAGGGCTATTCATTTTTGTACTAATTTCATCCCCCTTTCATTGTTATTTGACACAACACAGATTCAGACACATGTATAAAATATTAAACAAAATATTGTTGGACTATTTGAGAGAAACAACAGCGCTGACTGATGACCACGTCCTATATATATCCATTTGATCAGCTGAAAGAGTAAAGGAAATTACGTGGGTATTTAGGAGAAAGAGTCCTAAGCAGAGGGACCAAGAAGTATAAAGGCCCTGATGCTAGAACTTGCCTGATATGCTTAAGGAGCAATAAAGTGTTTAGTATCTATAATCCTAACAAATACACAGTGAATAAGCATTGGTAAGAGGGATAAGAATATTAACTTTATAACATTTCGAGCATCTTTAATTTTGGTTCCCGTCTGATTTGCAGTAAACAACCTTTATTGTTCTTTCTAAAACCAAGCAACTATGCTTTTGTGCTTTTTTAATGTCATAAAAAAAGATTATGCATTATTCTTTCTTTTCTCCTTTACTGTTGTAACTAATCGGTTATTCAAAATAAACAAACTTATAGACATATCTTGCAATGTAAGAACATACAACACTAAGTATGTCTATGTAATTCAAGGAAACTATAAAGTATATAAACTATATAAAACTATCAAAATTAAACCTATATGTTGATTGGCTCAGAGTATCCCAGGGAAATGGACTCTGAAAAATCAACACTGAGAAATATAATGGAGTTCTTGAATTTCAGAAATAAAGGAAAGTACTCTGGGTGGCCAGGCAAAAAGACTGTCCACTTAAAATGGGAAAAAACTGGACTGGCCTCATACTTTATTCAGTGCCAGAAGACAGTACAACTACCTCTTAGTTCTACTAAGATGCTCAAGGAAACAAAGCTGGACCCAGTTATTTTTACATCCATCCAAACTGTTCAAGTATAAAGGTTACAAACATTCTATAACTAGGGAACTATTATTTATGAACCATTTCTGAGAAAATTATAAGATTGACTTGAGCCAACCAAGAGAAGACTGGGGCAACTATGACAACAGGACTGTTGATGAACATTAAAAACAACTAGAGATCAGCATAACAAGATATAACAAAAATGTTACATGTCCCGACAGTGTATCTGACAAAAATTAGGAGGGAAAAAAAGACAAAAAATGACAGGTAGTAGAATAAATTCACTGATTGCCTCATCTATGTCACTCTACTCAACAAAAGAAAAGTCAATTAGAAAGTATTCTGAAAAAAAGAAAAGAAATACACAATATATCAGGATTTGTGGAATGCGACTAAAGCAGTACATAAGGGGAAATTTATAGCACTAAACGCACATGAGATGAAATCTTCAATGTAAGATCATACAACACAAACTAAATATGTCAATACATAATTCAAGAAAACTCAAGAAAAAACAAAAAACTCACATCAATGACCTCAAGCTTCCACCACAAGAAACAAAAAAGAATAAAACTCAAAACAGATAAAAGGAAATAATAAAGGTCAAGGTGGAAATCAATGAAATAAAAGTCAGAGAAACAATATAGAAAATCAGTAAAACTTAGAGATAATCAATAAAACTGATACAATTCTAACCAGACAGATGATAGGAAAAAAAGAGATCTAAGTTACTGATACCAGGAATGAGAGAAGTGACATGACGATAGATTCTATAGATATCAAAATAGTAAGGGAATATTAGAAACAATTTTATGCCTATTAAATGTGACAAATGAGATGGACCCATTCCTTGAAAGACATAAATGACTAAGTCTGCCCAAGAATAAAGTGAGGGGTGCCTGGGAGGCATAGTCAGTTAAGCCTCCAACTCTTGGTTTCAGCTCAGGTCCTGATCTAAAGGTCGTGAGATGGAGCCCCATGTAGGGCTCCCTGCTGAGTGCAGTGTCTGCTTAAGACTCTCTCCCCCTCTCTCTCTGCCCCTCCTCCTCCTTCTCTCTAAAATAAATCTTTAAAAAATAAAACAGTGACAATCTAAATAGCTCTGTATTTATTAAAGAAATTGAAAAATTTTTAAAGATTTATTTATTTTAGAGAGAGAGCACAGGGGAAGGAGCAGAGAATCCTCAAGCAGACTCCCCACCAACACAGGGCTCAATCCCAGGACCTTGAGATCATGACCTGCTGCAAAATCCAGTCTGCCACCCAACTGAGTGAGCCACCCAGGTGCCCCAAAATTGAAATTGTTTTTAAAAGCATTCCTACAAAGAAAATTCCTGACCCCGGTGGCTTCACTGATGAATCTTACCACATATTAAAGGAAGAAATAATGCCAATTTTATACAAACTGTTCCCCAAACTGAAGAGTAGGAACACTTTCCTACTTATTATTTATGGCCAGCATTACCCAGAAATTGAAACTAGACAAAGAACAGGTTTTATAACATTATATGTTACTATGGTATATTCAAAGCAATTAAGTAAATCTAATTTTTAAAACTTCTACCAGAATGTATCTTTTTTCATTATGTCTTCTTGGTAAGCAATGTCAACCATATTATCTGAGTTTTTGTCAAGTTCAGGAAAAGATTATAAAATTGTATTTTATTTAGTTTCTTCATTGTATTCTCTTTCTAGAACTTCTAGTCCTTTCTCTCATGACTCTTCATCACTCACTTTGTATCCTTCTGTCTTTTTGTTCTAGATTCTAACAGACTTCTTCCACTTATCCTACACATCGCTATTTTGGTCTTTGGATGTGTTCATTCTATTACACAGTATTTCCCATTAAATTGAACTTTATATGGCAAAGATATTTCTAAAGAATGTATTCTTTGTTTCTTTTTTGCACCAGTCTGTTCATGTTTTATAAATGCAACACATATCTTTTCTATGCTCTTTTTCTTCTAGGGTCACTTTGTTCATCCTGGCCATTTCAATAGATTTTAAGATAGAAAGGCAAGAAATAATTGTGTTCAGTCTCTACTGATCCAGAAATCCAATTCCTTTATTTATATAGGAAATTTGGTAAAATTCTTAAGAATATAGTAGAATAATCCACTATATGTTATATGTTATAATCCAACTATATGTTATACACCATCTTGCCTTTCAGAAATAAATCTAATGCAGTTAACTAGTTAACTAGAATACTTAGTCTGTTGCCACTACAAACAGTAATGTGATATAAAGAATTCTGGGCCAAGAATCAGGAAGATATAGGTTCTAATGGCTAGTTATTATATCCTTCTAAAGAAGTCTCAGATTAGTTGTCCTGTAACTTAAAACAAAAAATTCCTTACAACTGCTTCTGTTTCAAGTAATGGTAGACTAGCTAATTCAGACAAACCCTCCCACTGAAAAAAGTTAAATACACTTCCAAAACAAAAACAGAGAGCGAACAAGATAATGACTAATTACCAGGCCAGAAACCGGCTGGAAACCCAAGAAATAAGCAAAATAATGGACAAAATTTTGTCCTAAGAGTGCTTCTCTAACTGGAAGACACAGCTGATAAGGCATGTTTCTGCCAAGAGTCAAAATCTACAACCAGCCAAGGGAGGGGAGTCCACAAATCAATATCAACTGGGATACTACAGGGCTGCACCCTAGCACTAAGGGTAAACCAGAGGTAAAACAGCCCTTCAATCAGTCTACAGACTACCTTTGAATGACCTGGGGGACCAGAAAAATTTCAAACCTTAGAACACAGATAGATTCAAGTGGTCCCCTTAGGTACCTGAAAGAAACAAACGAAAATCCTTCTGGAAAAAGATCTCACCATCATAGGCCTCTTATGATACAGTAACAAAAGAACCTCATAAATATTCATTACTGGAATTACAAAAATTAAGTACAGGTGTAATTTTCCTAAATAAACATTACAATGCTTATAACACACCAGTAACTAAAAAGATATTCAAACTTTTAAAAATTTCCTTTACTGTTTCTATACATTTACGGACTTTTAGAAAGATAAATAAGACTGTGTAAATATAGAACATATCACAATAAGCACCCTTCAGCTTTTGAGTCTGGCTAAGTATTTGAAAAACATTTCGTACTTCAAGACATCTCTTCTCTTAGTCCCTTCAACAGTAGAGATGAACAAGCTTTAAGCTATATTCCCCATGTCTTAAAGACTAAACAGCAGTGGTTTTATTTTTCAGTGTGTTTGCTTCAGTAAAGAAGGGACCACACCCTATATAATAGTATGTAACATTCTGAAATATGAAAAAACAGAAAATGCACCCATTCTGTAATTTAAGCAGTTATAATAAAATATATACTCAAAATTCAATATTCCATATTCTATCTTTATAATCTGATTGAACTCATTTCCTAAAACCTAATTATTCTCTTCACCAAGAAATGGAAATAAAAAGTTTTACTACTTTGACGCATTTTAACTTCTAACTTTTATTATAGAAATGGATCAAAAACAGTCTTTTGAATGTCCAAGTAGCTATAAATGACTATCAATGTCACCCATACCTATAGTATCTGGGAGGTCTAGCAGTTCATTGTGCTGCAAGTCAAGGTTGGTTATCTGTGTGCAGTTTCCAATCTCCTTTGGGAGGTGTTCAAGTTGATTGTGAGCTACATCCAGCGTAATGAGGTTACATAATTCACCTGTAAAATTGACCAACATAAAAATTTAACAAGAATTATTAAAGAATATATTAAATAGTACTGAAAGAAAGAAAAAAAACTTCATTTTCTATATTATAATTATACCTTTCTGGAAAATGTAAAAGTCAAACACAAGATCTAAAACTTATTAGAAAATGACATCTTACAAATATCAAATCATTATGTTGTGCACCTGGAACTAATGTAATGTTATCTGTCAATTATACCTCAAAAAAAAAAGAAGAAAATAACATCTGATAAAGTTAAAATGTTGATTATAAATGACTACTAATATAAATGACTGCCAACTAGTATTATATATATAGTTTTAAATAACCAATTCAACCACATTTGTTTGTATATTCCATACTTTAAGTAGAGCTCACTAATTTTTTAACTAAAATTCAACACAATATCAGATTCATCTTCAATTCAATTTGACAGACATCTTCTACCTCAAAATATATATCCTCAAATAGGCATATGTTCTGATGCTATATAAATATACAAAGTGAGATTTATAAATCAAAAACTGCTCCTAGATTTTAATAGTACTCCACAAGGATAGAAAATAAGGTATATTTCTCCTCATTCTAGTTGAAAGAGCTGTACTGGCAATTTAGATTATTCTGTTATTCTGCAACATTCTTCCTTGCAGAATTCTTTATTTGAACATACAGTTCAAAAACTTCATAATTTGTAACAGCTACATTGGTTCTCTCATGACACTCCTTTTTCTCTAAAGGCATTAGTTATAAATACTGAAAAAGTAAGATGAGCAAATCAAGTGCATGAAACTGAAAAATGGGTCTAGGGCACATTATTAAGCCATATTATTATAAACATAGGCAACAAAGAGAAAATAGGGAAACTGAAATTCATCAAAATTAAAAACATATGTGCATCAAAGGACACTATCAAAAGAGTGAAAAGGCAACCCACAGAATAGGAGAAAATATTTGCAAATCCTGTATCTACTAAAGGATTAATATCCAAAATAAAAGAACTCTTACAACTCAACAAGTCTCCAATTTATAAATGGTCAAAGAACTTTAATAGACATTTCTCCAAAAAAATGTACAAATGGCCAATAAATACATGAAAAGATGCTCGACATCACTAATCATTAGAAAAATCAAATCAAAACCACAATGAGATACCATTTCATACCCACTAGAATGGCTATAATAAAAAAACAGAAAATAACAAATGTTGGCAAGGAGGTGGAGAAATTGGACCCTTGTGCTTTACCACCCAGGTTCTCAGGGTATAGATGAAAAATCCCCTCCTGTTTTTCCCTAGGCATTGCATATTCAAACTGCAGAAAATCAAAGGAAAAGAGAAAATTTTGGAAGAAGCTAGAGGATAAAAGCACCTTACTTTTGGAGAAACAAGGATAAAAACCGTATTATTTAGACTTTTCAGAAAACCATGTAAACAAAAAGAGAATGCAGTGAAATATTTAAAGTCTTGAAAGAAGAACCCACCAATCTAAAAGTCTGTATCCAATGAAATTATCCTTCAAAGTAAAAGAAAAATAAAGACTTTCTCAAACAAAAATTGAGGTAGTTTGTCACCAGTAGACCTGTCTTACAAGAATACTAAAAAGTTCTTCCAAAAGAAGGAAAATGGTATAGGTTAGAAACTTGGATCTATATAAAAGAAGAGCACTGGAGAAGGAATAAAGATAAAATATTTCCTTACTCTTAAGTAACAGATACTGGTTTGTTCAAAGTATTAATCGCCACAATATATTAGATGATTATAGATTAAGGATAAATGAAATGAATGACAGCAATGTTATAAGGGACAAAAGGGAGGAACTGGGAATATTCTGTTATAAGGTAACAACACTACCCATGAAGTGGCATAGCATTATTTGAAAGTGGACTTATAATTAGCTGTAAATGCATACTGTAAACTCCAGGATGACCACATACATACAAACAAAATTAAAAGTATAAACAATATGCTAAGAAGAGAGAAAATGGAATAATATAAAATGCTCAATTAAAACCAGATAAGGCAAAAAAATGATGGAAGACAAAAAGAAAGAACAAGTTCAGCTAATAGAAAACAGTTACAAATATAATTGATATTAATCCAACTAAATCAGTAAATAATCTAAATGCACCAAATAAAAGACAAGAGACTGTCACAGAGGATAAAAGAAAAAAAGAAAAAAGACCCAACTGCATGTTGTTTTCAAAAAGTTCCTTTAAATTACATACTGGTAAATGGAACAATTCTCCAAAACATAACAATTGCTCAAGTTTGTATACCTGCCTATCTCCTCTGTATCTAGTACAGTGCTTAGTACACAGCATCATGTTAACTTAAAGAATAAATGAAGATAACAGGGGAAGATAAAATTTGGATTCTAATTCTCTTCAAGCCAGAAGTAATAAAACATTTTTTTGAATTTGCCATCTTTTCTAATAAATAATACACTTGAAATTGTTTCAGTTCCTACAAAAGTAACTTCCACTACTCTAAAGAAAGATACACAAATCCAAAAGTGTACAGAGTCGAGGCAAGTAAATAAAACAACAACAGATCCATTATTGCTCTACTGCAGGACTTTTCAACTTCAGTACATTGACATTTTGAACTGGATAATTCTTTGCTCTACGAGGCTGTCCTGGGCATAAGCAGCACCCCTAGCCTTTTACCCATTAGATGCCAATAGCACCTCCCAAATAATAACCACCAAAAGTGTCTCTAGACATTAACAAATGTCCTCTGTTGTAACACTGCCAAAATCGCCCTCAGTTGAGAATCACTGCTACATTGGAGCAAGAAAGTTCAATACTGTCCAATCCTCACATTTTTCAAACAAAGCTGGAAATGCAGATTTTCAAATAAAATCTTCTAATGCTTAAATGCTAACAACTAATTCTTAGGTTAAAACAGAACAAAACATGTTACTAAACACATTTGTGGGCTTTTTTCAGTATTCAGGATGCCAGTTTGATTCCTCTGAACATAAAAACAAATTAGTTACTAACATTTTAGGAAATTTGCATATGACTATCTAATATTAAAACTAAGGGCGCCTGGGTGGCTCAGTTGGTTAAGCGACTGCCTTCAGCTCAGGTCATGATCCTGGAGTCCCGGGATCGAGTCCCACATCAGGCTCCCTGCTCAGCAAAGGAGCCTGCTTCTCCCTCTGACCCTACCCCCCTCTCATGTACTCTCTCTCTCATTCTGTCTCAAATAAATAAATCTTAAAAAAAAAAAAAAACTAAAAAATGTTTTTAAAAAGCAGAAATAATCACTAGACTCAAATAAGTTAAATCTTTTTGATTTGTGTAAATCACCACACGGCAACTGGATTATTTTAAACATATATTTTCTCCAGAAAGTTATCCTCCAGCAATATAACTCTCTGCAAAGTCAGGAAATCATGGTAATACTGACACATTAAGAAGAGTGTCACCTAATAACACTAATACTTCTTTCTCAAAGTCTAGTAATCCCTAAATTATTTTGAAAATGCTCAAAGCTCAGGAAACGGGATTTAATTTTTTTAACAGCACACAAAATATAGCATGATTTTAAAATCTGGTCTTCTAGTACCTGAAATACAGTACACTCACAACTAAATTATATATATTATTGGGAGTTAAATCTGAAAATTATTTTAGACTTTCCCCAAAATCCACATATAAATTTTAAGACCCATGAAGAACACTTTCAGAACTTTAAATTTTGTTCAGTCCAAAAAGTCTAATAAACTTCAGAAAGTTTGTCATTTATACATAATTTCCATGAAAATCTAAAGCATTTTCAAAACGAATCCAAAACTTCTATTTAATGCAATTAACAAAACATTTTTAGTGCTGGCGGTGAGAGAAGTTTAAGATCTCTCTTCTTCAGAGTAACACTCATAACTGCCCAAGCTCCTCTTGTTCATATTCAAATAATTAAAAACATTTGAAAATTGTGAATATATGACAAATTCTGTACTAGACACTGTGCCAGGATAAGAGCCTAAGTTATAATTTGTAAGATATTTAAATATTAAATATCTAAACAGTTCATGAAATCTTATACACTATGTGCTATTTCTATATAATTCAAATATGGTAAAAATATGTATCTAAATCCATCCCAAATGGTTCTCAAGGACAATAACCAAGGTGTTAAAAATGACTTGCCACTGCCTGGGTTTAAGAGTGGTTTTTATTTCCTACTTTATACATTTGTATTTTGTGATTTTTCTTCATTTTTGTTCATTTTTTAATTCAAAGAGAAGAAAGGGAGATTCAAAGAGGTAAAGACTAGCAGTCTCTTCTACGCTGTTCGTGGAAGAGCATTTTCTGGCTGTAACAGAAGTTTCCTATCTGTGGAGCAGATGTATCTTTTAGTGAAAATGAATGCATCATGCTATCATATGGGTAACACCAGCCATTAATATTACGCATCTTATGACTTATATTCCACACTCACTAAGCCATCTTTTGATTTTAAATTTGACTTCCCACACATTTGCCTACAGAGAACATGGACTTCATTCATTTATCCATTCCACAAATGTTTATTAAACACCTACCATGTGCTAGACACTATTCTAGGGGATGAGGATACAGCATGAAGAAAAAAAAAGATAAAAATGCCTGCCTTCATAGAACTTACATTTTAACAAGGAAAAAACAAATTAACATATAATCAAGGTGAGGAAGTATTAAGAGCTACAAATGAAAATAAAGCAAGATAAAAGTAAAAGTGTGATGGGGGAAGGAGATTGGAGGTGTTGATAATAAGTAAAAAGGCTGATGACGGAGCATTTGCAAACAGACCTGTGCTTCAGAATTCTCTCTCCCTCTGACCCTCCCCCACTCGCGTGCTCTCTCGCTCTCTCTCATTCTCTCTCTGGAATAAATAAATCTTTAAAAAAAGGAAAGAAAACAGACCTAAATAATGGGAGAGGGAAGAAGCAATGAGAATTCTGGGGGAAGAATGTTCCAGGCTGAGTGAAGAGCAAGCACAAAGATAAGGCAAGAGAGCAATTCAAAATACAACAGAAGGCCAATGTGGCTAGAATCATGATTAAGGAATCAGGCGGCAGGAGATAAAGTAGCCCTGGGTCAGATCCACTTAAAAGTCTTGTAGGCTAAGGCAAAGAGTTCAGCTTTGACTAAGAAAGGGGTGGTAACTGTAATAAGAGTGTTTTTTATTATTGTTTTTATAGCAATTTTAGGTTTATAGAAAAACTACACAGAAAGTACAGAGTTCCCATAGATCCTCTTCCCAGCACAGTGTCCCCTATTAACATCTTCCATTAAGTGATACATTGTTACAGTTGATAAATCAACACTGATACATTAATATTAACTGAAAGTTCGTATTTTACATTAGCACTCACTCTGTGTTGTCCAGTTCTGTGGGCCTTAATAAATATATAATATCGTGTACCCATCATTACAGGTATCATATGGAATAGTTTAACTAGAGGTGCCTGGGTGGCTCAGTTGGTTAAGCATCCAACTCTCGGTTTCAGCTGAGGTCATGATCTCATGGCTGTGGGATCAAGCCCCAAATTGGGCTTTGTGCTCAGTGCAGAGTCTGCTTCAGATTTTCTCTCCCTCTCCCTCACTCTTTCTCTCAAATAAATAAAATCTTAAAAAAAAAAAAAATAACTACCCTAAAAATCCTGTGCTTCACACCTACACATCCACCCCTCTTTCCCTCCCCCAGAGCCCCTAGCAACCACTGATCTTTTATTTCTGCCTTTGCCAGAATGTTACATATGGTTGGAATCATGTAAGATGTAGCATTTTTCAGATTGGCTTCTTTCATTCAGCGATATGCATTTAAGGTTCCTCTACGTCTTTTTGTGGCTTGATAGTTCACTTATCACTGAACAATACTCCACTGTATGGTTGTACCACAGTTTGTTTATCCATTCATTTATTGAAAGACATCTTGGTTGCTTCCAATTTTTAACAATTATGAATAAAACTGCTAAAAAACATTTTGTGTTCACTTTTGTATGGACATAAGTTTTCAATTCATTTGGGTAAATAGGAGTATGACTGATGGATTGTAATGGTAAGACTACGTTTAGCTTTGAATTTGCCAACTGTCTTCCAAGTGTCTATACCATTGTGCATTCTCACCAGTGACAAGTAAGAGTTTGCATCTACATTTGGTGTTGTCAGTGTTTTGGATTTTAGCCATTCTAATAGGTATGTAGTGGTAGTGGTTGTATTTTGAAAGTATAGCTTTACAAGATATAGGGGAGCCTTATGGAAAAGCAATAATAATGTAATAATGTTTGCCCTCAAAAAACAAAATCTATCCTGGGAAATTAAGAGCCACATAAAAATAGATAAAAGCAGAATGCTGTAAGCATAAAGCAGGAGGTATATGGGGCACCTGGATGGCACATCAGTTAAGCGTCTGACTCTTGATCTCAGCTCAGGTCTTGATCTCAGGGTCAGGAGTTTGTGAAGCCTACTTAAAAAAAAAAAAAGTAGGAGGTGTTCACACATACACAAAGTGATGGGTAGGGGACACCTGGCTGGCTCAGTCACTGTAGCATGCAACTCTTGATCTCAGGCTTGTGGGTTCAAGCCCCACGTTGGATGTAGAGATTATTTAAAAACACAAATCTTAAAAAATAAAAAAAGTGATGGGTAAATAGAGAAGCAAGATTCTGGCTGGGTGGACTAGGAAAAGCTAGATTTTAAAAGATGGTCAGAAACTACACAGATATTAAAAAAAAAAAAAAGAAGAAGAAATATGAGAAGTCAGGGAGGAAAAATAATCATGGGCTCCAATTCTTTTGTTAGGGATATATTCAACAGAAATGAGTCCCTATATTTACCAAGAGACTTATATTACAGTAACATAGTGGCACTATTTGTATTAGCCCCAAATTACAAAGTACCAAACAAGAGAATGGATAAATTGTGGCATATTCACACTATGAGATATTATACGGTAATGAGAATAAACCATAACTACATACACCAATTATGATGAATAACGCCAAGAGGAAGAACTCAAACACAAAAACATACATAGGTTATGGTTCCATTTATATAAAAACAAGGAAAATTAGTATTTGTTAGTAGAAGTCAGTATACTAAGTTTACTCTTGATGGGAATAATGACTGAAAAAGGCTCTCCTGGGTGGTCTTGATGTTCAATTTTTTAACTTGGATGCTGATACTATACAGTTTGCAAACATTCTTCAATTGTACATTTATGATATATCAGTAAAAAGTTAAAAAAAAAGTCTCTGGCCCAAGCTCCTGCTTTTGGACATGCCTTAAACTAAAACATGGCACAAAAACAGAAAAAGCCATTTTTTAAATTTGTGTTAGATGAATAATCTTCAACATATTTTAGTAGAATGTTGTGTTTTTTTTCCTCTATGGAAGTTCTTTAAAGCCTAAATTAATTCCATTTTGAAAAATAATTTTTCTTTTGCCTTGTCTTTAGAGGAGGCAAAGACTGAACACTATATCCAAGACTTTTTAAGCATGCCATAACTCTATATCCAGACAATGAAGCATGCTGGACATATTCCTTCTCAAAGGTGACGAAACTGTCTAGATTCTTGTTGGGATTCTTCCTGCTATTTCTCTGAGCAATATAGTCTCCAGGGTTACTCTCATATATTAAACCCATTTTCATTTTGTAATATACAAAGTCAGTGTTCCACATGCAAAAAGAAGTGGGACACATGGTGCCTGATATCTGGAAGTCAGGTAGTTGAGATGTAAAACTAATGTTCATCAAACAACAGAAGAGTGATTTTAGGAGGAGAAAAAAAATTTTCCCCTTTTGGAGATTGCAAGTTATTAAAATGCATTTAAATACCAAATTCCTGAGATTATTTGGAACTTTTCTAAGTTTCCCCTTTTTTCACATCTTAATTTAAAAAGACCTTTGACTTTTAGTAATTGTTAAAAATATTTTATACGTGGTTTTGTTCAGAGTAGCTTAACAAATATTTTATTAAATAAGTGACAAACTAAATGTGTGGGGTTTAACCAGTAACAAAGGAACATCATTATACAAACATTTGAATATACCATGTCCCTAAAACATAACAGAAGATAAACTATTACTCTAAGAGCATTAAATTCAATCAGTCTGAAACAAATTCCTACGTTCATGTTCTCTTTATCAGGCACAATGCTAAGCATGAAAGATACAAAGAAACTACAAGACACTAAATACCTGTTCTCATGAAATTTAAAATTAGTAGGAGACAACATGTGATTTGATGAAAGCCAGAGAGGGCTCTTCTTATGAAATTTCATCATTAAAAAGCCATTCTTTTAGATCTTCAAGGCCTTTCATTGCCAAAGTTCTTTATCTTTAGGGTGACCATCTCATTCACTTAATCACTCAATAAAAATTTCTTGCGTACCTACTGGAAATTAAGCAGTGAACAAACCAGTCTATTCTCAAGGAGCTTACATTCTAGTATGCACCGAAGGAAGCATCAGAAAATAAGGAAATAAAGTGATAACTGCTGTAAACAAAAGTAAAGCAAGGAAAGATAGTTGGAAGTAAGAGTGTATGGAGCAGCAAGGAGGAACCATATGCATATATGAACTGAAACACAGGACACGGTAGGGGGAGAAAGGAAAAGAAGAAAAGAGATCTGGTAATAAAGTACAATCTGAAGTTTCTGAACAAGCATGATAATCAGAATGTTGTTCTAAAAAGTCTATTTTCTCATAGATTTGAAAGAATGGATTGGAGAAGGCAGAATTAAGAAGCAGTCTTATAGGAAGCTATTGCAGTTAGCTCGCATAAAATAATATGAGGGCCTACAGTGAATAATCAAAAGCAGTTGAATGAACAGGCCCACTACACGAGCAACTAAGAGACATGGAAATAGCAATAGGAATATGGTAAGTTATACATGATGAAGGGGTTTTGTTTTTTTCACAGGTGGTTGTGGACCAATATTCTGTAAAATACAAAATTGCATTCTTGGATGTTCCAGCAATGTCAAATTGTTGTACAAGATTCTAAATGCTTACTTTCAATTTGTGTTGTTAACTTGTGACAAACTCGTGACAAAAAAATTCGTCAGCCAGCAACCTGTCTGGTAATTAGGCCACACTTTGACACGCTCTAGAACAGGGAAAAAAAATCCTGATTCCAAGATCTCGAACCTGAACTGACAGAGAAGATAATGATGCAATTAAAAGAGAGAAACAGAATCCAAAAGGAAGAGAAGTGTTTGGTGAGGAGTTATATTTTGATCAGGCTGAATGTGAGGTATCAGTGAGATATATAGGTAACAATTTTTGGTTAATTAGGGAAAAAATAATATACAGGTCTGAAGAAAATGTTGTCATGATAGAACATTTTTGTCCCAAAGAGGGAGTTGCGGTTAATATCCAAAGAGTCAAATTCTGGTCTTCTGGCTAATGGTAATTGTGGAGTCCTGGATAAATTCTTTTAAAAACACTATACAAAAGCATGCAGAGAGACTCAAAGCAGAAACTAGAACAAATTCAACTCTTGCAAAGAGGGGACTGTGGTAGGCAGACTTTTAAGATGGCCCCAATGACCCTGCCCATGTATAATTTTATACACTGCATAATTAACCCTCCCTTGAGTGTGCACTGAACTCAGTGACATGTTTCCAATGAAGAGAATACAATAACAGTGACGAGATGTCACATCTGTGACTAGGTTACGAAAGACTGTGCTCTCATCTTGCTACCACCCTTTCTATTGCCTTCTCAGCTTGCACCTTTGATAAAACAAGCTGCCATGCTGGAGAGATCCATGTGGAAAAGAACTGAGGAAAGTTTCCAGCCAACAGCCAGCAAGAAGCTGAAGCGCTTAGTCCAACAACTGCGAGCAACTGCAATCCTTGAAAACAATCACATGAGCTCAGATGTGGAGGCTTTTCCAGACACGCCCTCAGATGACACCCCAGCCCTGGCTACCACTTTGAGTGAGAGATCTTGGGAGGAAACCCTGAATCAGAAGATCCAGTTAAGCTATGCCTTTTTTTTTTAATTTTATTATGTTAATCACCATACATTACAGCATTAGTTTTTGATGTAGTGTTCCATGATTCATTGTTTGCATATAACACCCAGTGCTCCATTCAATACGTGCCCTCTTTAATACCCATCACCAGGCTAACCTATCCACCGACCCCCCAGCTATGCCTGATTCTGAACAAAGAAACTGTAAGACAGTAGTAAATGAGTGTTGTTTTTAGAGCTATGTTTCAGAGTAATTTCTTATGAACAGTAGATAAGTTATATAAAAAAACTACACTCAGTAAGATCTACATTTGTTAAGGCTTTTACCATGAAGTTACTCACAAATCTGGCAGCAGAAAATAAATCTCAAGTAGAAAGCCAGAGTCCTACTGGGCTGAGAAGCCAGAGGACAAGGTCAAGGGTCTATGACAGTGGCTGGAATTGAAAGTTGGATATCCTGGAAAGAAGGAAACCACAAAGAGTGGAGTCCCAAAATCTGCATATCCATACCCCTCAAATTTCTGACTGACTCTAAAAGTACAACAATGGGAGAGAAGACTCAAGGAGCCCAGGGGAAAAACAACAGCTAGAAGGCAAAAGAGCCAAACAGAGATTTTGACAGCTGCCATCTGTAGTGGGTAAGTTTTTGGAATTTCAATCCTGCCAAGTTAGAAGGGTCAGAAAACAAAATCCCAAAAAGGCCATACTATAAAAATAAAGACCATATATCAACACTAAATCTCAGAAAAATATATCTCAAATTAAAATTTCATTTGCATGGATTAACAATAGCTTTAGACACTGAAAAAGAAATTATATATAGCAATAAAAAATAGCAACAGAAACAATCTAACACACACACAATATGAATAGACTATCAATGACCTGAAAGGTAACATAAAGAGATCTACTATACATGTAGTTAGAAATCTACAGAATAAAAAAGCAAAGAAGGCACCAAAAATCAAGAAAATTTCAAGAAATAATGGCCTAAATCTTTCCAACTTTGATGAAAACCACAAACGCACAGATCCAAGAAGCTCATAAACTCCAAGCAGAAGCAACATGAAAAACACCAAATAGAGGCACATTGTAAACAAATTGCTGGAAACCAGAGACAAAGAAAAACATTTTTTAAATATACAGAGAAAAAGACCAAAAACACAAAAACAAAGAAAAGAATACCAGCAAAACTGTTGCCCAAAACTAGGCAAGCCAGAAAAAACAAAACCAAACAAAACCCAGAGAGATAGGACAGAGAAGTATAAAATACAGAAAAAAGGGGGAAAAAAGAAAAGGAAAGCTGTCAAACTAGAATTCTATACCAAGAGAAATAGCTTTCAAAAATAAAAGCAAAAGGCTCTGAAACAAACAAAAGCCTGCAGAATTCATTATGACCATACCTGCACTACAATATATATTTAAAGAAGTTCTTTGGAAAAAAAGAAAACCGGTAGAAATTCAGATCTACACAAAGAATGAAAGTATTAGAAATGGTAAATTCATGGAGGTAACTAAGAAAGAGGTTTTTTTGTTTGTCTCGCATTTTTTAATCTCTTTAAAAGATAACCAAGAAGGACAATGGCATGACAAAAGGCACAGGAACCAACCTAAAAGAGTCCATAATAATGAAAGGTGGAACAAACTGGGCAACAAAATAATAAAAATCATACTGGACTGGAACCCACAGAATAGAATGAGTCCAGATTGATATAATTTAAGTAATGGAATAAATAAATCTATGAGGCAGAGAAAGGACAGCTTTTCATTATAGAAGAATATCAATTAATGCAAAAGAAACAAGGGAAATTTTTAAAAATCACCATTAGAATACAGTAATAATTGTTTCAGGGAAGATCAAGATCCACCAATGAATGTCAAAATCAGCGAGCAAAAGATTAAGGAAAAACAAGATATTGGCATAGACTAAAAACCAGCACTCCTTAGGTTAATTATTAAGAAGAAAAAATTACTAACTTTAAAGTAGAGCAGCACAGTAAAAATCACCATAACCAAGGTCAAAAATCACCAGCAATGAGATACATCAACATCATATATCTCTTGATATGATTCACTGGGAAAAGCACCATAATCACCTTAGTGGCATTCTTGCCAAACACATAATCTCAAACTGGTCATGAGAAAATAAATATAAACAAAAAATGAGTGATCTATTACATAATACCTGAGCAGTACTCCTCAGAGGTATCAATGTCATGAAAGAAAGGGAAAGACTTTCAAAAATCCTTCCACAGGTTGGAGGAGACTACAGACATATGACTATTAAATGTAATGTAGGATTCTGGAACAGAAAAAGGACATTAGTGGAAAAATTGGTGAAATCTAAATAAAATTTGTAGTTTATAGTATTGTACCAATGTAAATTTCTTGGTTTTGATCACTGCATAATGGTTATGTAGAATGTTAATAACAGAGGAAGCTGAGTAAGGAGTACATAAGAACCCTGTGTACTGGTTTTACAACTTTTCTATAAATCTAAAATTTGTTCAAAGTGAAAAGCTTAAAAAGGATAAAATTTAAGACAAGAATAATAGCAATACATTATTATGGGATTTATAATATATGAATAAAAAGGTATGACAATAATTGCACAAAGAATGGAAGAAGTAAAAGTGTGCTATGTGATGTTCTTAGGATATATGAGAAGTGGTATAATATTATTTGAATGTAGACTGTTATGATATGTAAATACTGGAGCAGATACCAAAGCAAAGTAACAGAGACATATATAACTAATATGCCAACAACTGAGAAAAATGGAATTTATAAAAATAGTCAATCTAAAAGAAGGCATGAAATGAGGGGGAAAAAAGAATAACATATGGCACAAATAGAAAATAGTTGATTTAATCCAATCATGTTGGAAACTATATTAAATGTAAATGGTCTAAACCCTTCAAGTAAGACAAAAACTTCCAGGATTAATATGATCTCACTCATGTGGAATTTAAGTAAGAAAACAGATGAACATATGGGAAGGGGGAAAAGAAAAAAAGGAAAGAGGGAAACAAGCCATAAGAACCTCTTAACAAGAGAGAACTGAGGGTTGACGGAGGGAGGTGGGTGCAGGATGGACTAGATGGGGAATAGGAATTAGGAAGGGCATGTGTTATGATGAACATTGGGTGTTGTAAGTAAGTGATGAATCACTGAATTGTACTCCAGAAACCAATATTGCACTGTATGTTAACTACCTAAAATTTAAATTAAAAAAATTTTAAAACCTGCCAGAATTAAAAACCACAAGATCTATATGCTGTCTATAAGAAACCATTTTAAATGTAAAGACACAAAAAGGTAAAAGAATGGCAAAAGATATGTAAGTACCAATTAACAAGCAACGTGGAGTGGCTGTATTAATATCAGAAAAAATAGGATTCATAAAAAAAAAAATTACCAGGAATGTTACCAGAAATACAGACAAATACTTCTTAATGATACAAGTAACTTCACTGGGGAGAAAAAAAATCCTAGGTATATCTGCAAGTAGTAACAGTTTCAAAATATAAAAGCAGCAAAAATTAATAGCACTAGTGGGAGAAAAATCTATTAGTATGGTTGGCTACTTCAACACTTATTTTTTCACTAATTGAAAAAACAGTGGACAGAAAATTGATAGTGGTATAGAACGAAGGAATAATATCAACTAATGTGACCTTGCTCCAAAAAAAACCAATACAATGCATATTCTTTTCAACTGCATATAGAACATTTGGTAAAACAGGCCATATTTTATAAATCAGTAACAAAAATATTGGAAAACATCTTTTGAATGCTTGAAAATTGAACAATTCACTTCTAAATAATCCATGGGTTAGAGGAGAATAAGAGATATTTAGAAAATATTTTAAACTAGACAATAATGAAAATACAACATCAAAATTTGCATGCTGCTGCTAAAACAGTACTTGGGAGATTTATAATGAAATGCTTATATAATGAAAAGAAAGGTCTGAAATCAATCTAATAGACAAAGAAGAACATATTAAATCTAAAGAAAAAACTAAATAAGGAGCAGAAAAAAAACAAAAAAGATTAAAAAAACAAAGATAATAGAACAAAAAAATAAAACCAAAAGGTTTTTTTTAAAAGACCAATAAAATTTATATATCTCTAGCCAGACTCATCAAAGAAAGACCAAATTACGAATATGAAGAATGAAAGAGAGACATGATTACAAATTATACTGATGACATTAAAAGAATAATATAGAACTATTATGAACTTTATGCCAAAAATTCAACAAACTATACAAAATAGACAAATGCTTTGACAGATTCAAACTACCAAAATTCAAATGAGAAGTAGAAAACTCAGGTAACTCTGTGTCTATTAACTAAATTAAATTAGATCAGTAATTAAAAACCTTCCTACAAAGAAAACATGTCTCCTTCTAAACATTTGAGGAAATAATACTAATTCTACACAAACTCTTGTAGAACGTAAAAGAGGAACACTTCCCAACTCATTCTATGATATGAAGCCAGAATTACTCTTACAGCAAACCATTATTTAAAAAAGAGAGAGAGAGAAAGAGTTACAGATCAATGGCCATGATGAATATAGATACAAATTCCTTAACAAAATTTTAGTATGGGTTAAATTAAATCTAGGAAAATACAAAAAGACCCTATTAAAATGTATATAGTAGGCACTCAAATACTGGTAAACAATTAGGTTTCATAAGTTGTGACCTACCCTGTGAAGTCATATGACCTTCCCTTTTGAGTCATATCAAAAATGCTTATTTTTTTTTATATGTTATTTTTTTTAGAGGGAGGGAAGGACAGACGGAGAGAAAGAATCTTAAGCAGGCTCCGCACCCAGCATGGAGTCCAACTTGGGGCATCTCATGACCTTGAGATCATGATCTGAGTTGAAACCAAGAGTCTGTCACCTAACCAACTGCACCACCCAGATGCCCCTAGGAACAATAATTGTTTTTAAAATATAAGCATCTTTGGGGCACCTGGGTAGTGCAGCTGGTTAAGCAACCAGCTCTTGGTTTCGGCTCAGGTCATGATCTCAGGGTCGTGAGACAGCCCCAAGTGGGGCTCCACATTGGGTTGGGCATGGAACCTGCCTTAAGATTCTGTCCCCTTCCTCTGCCCCTCTTCCCCCACTCTCTCTCTCTCTCTCAAATAAACCTTAAAAACAATTTCAACTCTTGTTCCTGAACTTATAGGAATATTTTCAAATATTCAGAGATTAGCTGTATAAAAAAAATCACATCAAATCTTACTAATTTGTAAAACCACATAATTAACAAAAGCTGGAAATACCACAAGCTTGAACAGATTTAGGAACTTACATCAGAATTTCTACATTACTTAAATCTGTTTTATAGGCTTAATTTTCCCTTTCATTGCAAAGAAAATTTCAGTAGCCCTTCTAATCAAGGGCATCTCCAACTAGGCAACATGGACAAGAGTGTCTATATTCCTTTGAATGGGTAGCCTGCTGTCAATAGAATATAATTCCCTATACCTCAGCAGGGTGGAAAGTCAATTGTATCCTCTCTCTGATCCTATCAAACCCTTCTAAGATGGCTTAAGTATTATTTTCTGTTCTCTTATTGCCTCCTTTAGCAAAAACAACTTGTATAGGTTTTTGTTGTTCAGTGAAACACCTGATAATCTAATGACAATAAACTAAGTTAACAGTTCATTTCCAAGTCTCTAGAATCTCTTGAGGAGTCCCAATCAAAAGAAGTTATTTATTAACAACCATGAATTGCCTTTCCTGATTTCTTTTTCCTGCCAAACTAAGTTCCTCATTAGCCCTTGTACAAAACACTCAAGTGAGATCCATTAAATAATGCTACCTGGACAATGAAAGCAATTTTATCACTCCTGGCTGGTTCTGTCCTTAGTATTTTTATATAGATACTGATGATATATTTTTATATGTTGATTATATCACTTAACTTACAGAATATAACACAGCAGTATTTCAGTATAGTAGAAATTCTGTTTTCAGTAACTGTTACTGTGTCAAATGGGTAAAAAATTTTTGCTGATTCTAATTTCTTATAGATATGAGTGCTGTTAAGAGTTGTTTCTTTAGGGTGCCTGGGTGGCTCAGTCGTTAAGCATCTGCCTTCGGCTCAGGTCATGATCCCAGGGTCCTGGGATCGAGTCCCATATCGGGGTCCCTGCTCGGCAGGAAGCCTGCTTCTCCCTCTTCCACTCCCCCTGCTTGTGTTCCTGCTCTCGTGCTCTCTCTGTCAAATAAATAAATAAAATCTTTAAAAAAAAAAAAAGAATTGTTTCTTTAACATGGGTAAAAATGATATGGGTTCCCAAAAAAGTATGTATTTTAACATATCAGGTCATTCTTATAAGCAAAAAGGGTTATTTTGACAAATTCACATGAAATTGTATATTATATATAAATGATGTAGCATTTTATTGATTACACAATGTAGGAAGAATAAATTTTTTAAGAAATATATCCCTTCTAACTTAGCTGTTTTTATAAAGAATAAAAAAGGGTTCATGTATAAATAAATAATAAACTAGCCCATAATTCAATGAAGAAAACTGAAGGAATATTGGAAACAGATAAAGATGGAGTTTTTTTCAAAGAGCAACCATTTCATTCCTTAGAAGAATAACACTTTTAAAACTTCATTGTCCAGAATTCCCCAAACTAAATTAATTATTCAAACTGACTATCTAATGGCCCTAACTCTAATCCACCCAGGCCAAAAAAAAAAAATTTTTTTTTTTTTACAAAGACATATCTTTAACATAAAACCCAACAGAATCAGTATTTGTGTACAATGAAGAGTCTCTTTCAAGACTCCTGGGTGGCTCAGTCGTTAAGCATCTGCCTTCGGCTCAGGTCATGATCCCAGGGTCCTGGGATGGAGTCCTGCATTGGGCTCCCTGCTCAGCGGGGAGCCTGCTTCTCCCTCTCCCACTCCCCCTCTCTTGTGTTCCCTCTCTTGCTGTGTCTCTCCCTGTCAAATAAATAAATTAAATCTTAAAAAAGCATACAAATAAAAAAAACAAATGGTAAAAGAAGGTATGGGAGGAAGGATAGAAGACTGACCTGTAAAAGAAAGCAATGAATAGGAGTTCCATCTACTACTTAACACAAAAAGACAGGACATTTACTTTATGTGTCCATGCCTTATCACACAAAAAGGTAAATGAATATAACCAAATGAAGTTTTCTTAGCTATTCTGGTGTATTATCTCTGGCTCCTCATATGGTTACATTTACTGTCTGTTTAGTATTCTTTTACTGTTTTCTGACAGTGTTCACCCATGTGAATATGTAGCACTGGTATGAAATCACACAGCATTGGGACGCCTGGGTGGCTCAGTCATCCAGCGTCTGCCTCCAGCTCAGGTCATGATCCGAGGGTCCTGGGATCGAGTCCCACATCGGGCTCCTTGCTCAGTGAGGAGCCTGCTTCTCCTTCTCCCTCTGCTGCTCCCCCTGCTTGTGCTCTCTCTGACAAATAAATAAAAATCTTTAAAAAAAAAAAAATCATACAGCATTAATAAAGATGCCATTAATGCTGAAACAGATAGATGTTCTGATCTTAATATAGTTCCCTAGAATGCAACGCAGCTTGTATAATGGCTAAATTCCAAATATATTATTTAAACTAAACAGCAGGCTATATTTCAAGAACTTATAATTTCTCATACTCCTCAAATATATTGCTAGATGGCATGACTGAAAGTGGTGTACTCATATGACAAGAAAATAAGCATTTAATATGCATAATATGAATCTAATATATATCTATAATAATGCAAATCTAATATATATAGAGAGAAATTTAACAAATGATAATTAGCATGTATTTTGAATTGTGAATTCCTGTTATGGGTTGCTGCAGTAAGTCAAACTACAGTAAAGGTATGTACCACTTCTGGGGAGCTTTGGGGGCTCAGTCAATTAAGCATCTGACTCTTGATTTCAGCTCAGGTCATGATCTCAGGGTTGTGAGATCGAGACCCAAGCTTAAGATCCTCTTTCTCATAGAGTTACCCTACAACCCAGCAATTGCACTACTGGGTATTTACCCCAAAGATAAACAAGTAGTGATCCGAAGGGGCACATGCACCCCAATGTTTATAGCAGCAATGTCCACAATAGCCGAACTATGGAAAGAGCCTAGATGTCCACCAACAGATGAATGGATAAAGATGTGGTGTGTATATACACAATGGAATATTATGCACCCATCAAAAAAATGAAATCTTGCCATTTGCAACAACATGGATGAAACTAGAGGGTATTATGCTAAGCGAAATAAGTCAATCAGATAAAGACAAGTATCACATGATCTCACTGATATGAGAAATCTGATAAACAAGACAGAGGATCATAGGGGAAGGAGGGAAAAATGAAACAAGACAAAACCAGAGCGGGAAACAGACCATAAGAGACTCTTAATCAAGGGAAACAAACTGAAGGCTGCTGGAGTGGAGTGGGGTGGGAGGGATGGGGTGGCTGGGTGATGGACATTGGGGAGGGTATGTACTATGGTGAGTGCTGTGAATTGTGTAAGACTGATGAATCCTAGACCGGTACCCCTGAAACAAATAATACATTATATGTTAATAAAAAACAAAAACAAAAATACCAGAGAAAAAATGCTATGGATAATTTAATTAAAACAGCTTATTTACACACACACACACACACACACACACACACACACACACACACACACAAAGATCCTCTTTCTCGCTCTCCTTCTGCCCCTCCTCCCTCAAAAAAAAAAAAGGTACAGAACACTGTAAAAAATGTCAAATTTCCATTTTACATGACCTCTGCCCATGGGTCTTAATTTGTAAACATTCTCAAAGGGCTCAGGATTTCATTTTTTGTAATTAAAAAAGCAGTAAAGCGGGGAACCTGGATGGCTCAGTCGGTTAAGCATCTGCCTTTGGCTCAGGTCATGATCCCAGGGTCCTGGATTGAGCCCCACGTCGGGTTCCCTGCTCAGTGGGGAGTCTGCTTCTCCCTCTCCCTCTGCCCTTCCCCCTGCTTGTGTACTCTCTCTCAAATAAATAAAATCTTTTTAAAAAAAAAGCAGTAAAGATCTGCATCACAGAAAATTAACTATTTGTCTTTCCTTTATAATAAAAGATAGCTTTCAAAAATTAAAAACAAATCTATAGTCATCAAAACACTACAAAATCAAAACCACATAATACCACTTCTTACTCATGGAATGGCTATAATAAAAGAGACAACAGCAAGGATGTTGAGGATGTAGAGAAACCAGAACCCTCATATACTGTGCTGTGAACATAAAAAAGTCCAGCCACTTAGGAAACCAGTCTAGAAGTTCCTCAAAAGGTTAAACATAGAGTTACCATATGACTCAGTAATTCCACGTTTAGGTATATAACCCAAGTGAAATGAAAACAAATGTCCACACAAAAACTCGGATACAAGTGTTCATAGTAATTTTATTTGCAACAGCCAGAAAATGGAAACAACCCAAATGTTCAACTGATGAATGGGCAAATAAAATGTGGTATATTCACAGAATGGAGTATTATTCAGCAATAAGAAAGAATGAAGTACTGATATATACTACAACCTGGAGGAATTTTGGAAAACATGCTAAGGGAAAGAAGCCAGTCACCAAAGACCACATATTGTAGGATTCCATTTATATGAAATGTCCAGAAGAGGTGAATCCATAGAAACAGAAAGTAAACTAGTGTCTGCCTAGGGCTAAGGGGTTTCAAGAAAACAGAGAAGGCGTAACTGCTAAAGTGTACAGAGTTTCTTTTTAGAGGGATAAAAATGTTATAAGATTGTTTGTGATGTTTGTGTACACAAACAGCAATTCAACTCTGAATATGCTGAAACCCACTGAACTGTACACTTTAAATGTATGAACTGTATGGTATGTGAATTATATCTTCATTAAGCCACTAACATCTTCCTCCCTCAAAAAAAAAAAAAAAAAAAAACTAAAGCAATGGCTTTTAACTGCAGCTACAGACACAATAACCAAGCTTATTCTTTGAGAAGTACAGATCCCCGGAACCTGCCAGACTACTAAGTCATAAACTATGAGAGTGGGATCCACTCTTCTAGACTAGTGGGGGTAGTACAGTTAAGACCTAGGTTAAAATCCTGACATGACTTTTTTTTTTTAAGATTTTATTTTTTGAGAGAGAGAGAACAGAGCAGAAGGGAGGGGCAGAGACAGAAGCAGGCTCTCCGCTGAGCAGGGAGCCCGATGTGGGGCTCAATCCTGGAACCCTGGGCCACCAAGGCGGGGCCCCCCCTTAGCTGCATGACTTTTAGTAAATTATCTAATCTCTACATTTTCAGTTCCTACTTCATACAATGGAGGAAGAAGTGTCTATTTCCTTGGGTTAACTGTAAAAACTTAATGAGATAAAATATGCAAAGTATACCATGACATACTGTGCTCAAACAACAGCTATTATTATGATTATGTTGTTTTTACTGGACATTTTCTTGTTCTTTATAGGGAAAAGATAAAGCAGATTTCTGCAATGTTTGCCCCAAATCCATGCATCTAAGTTAAACCTTGTAAGTCTTAACCCCTTTTAAGAAATATTAACTTTTATCTTTAAAATCAGTTTATTGTCTACCTGATGCCCTGCTTGGAATAAAGTAACATTTATGAAGTTACTATTTTTACAAAAATACAAAAATTACAACACAAACTTTAATAATGCCACTAACTGTGGGAGGGTACTCCTTAAACAAATCCAAAGGTTATTTTTAAAATTACAAACTTAGGAATAAAGGTCAAAAGATTAGGCAGACACAACCATTTAATTAAAATTTGCCAATTTTTAAAAATACATTCACTTTAGTAAAAATGCTGTATCTATATGCTATGAACAAACTGCAGTAAATTTAAAATCCTATAATTTCAGGGCGCCTGGGTGGTTCCATCAGTTCAGCAACTGCCTTTAGCTCAGGTCATGATCCTGGAGTGCCAGGATCGAGTCCTGCATGGGGTTCCCTGCTCAGTGGGCAGTCTATTTCTCTCTCTGACCCTCCCCCCTCTTGTGCTCTCTAATAAATAAAATATTTTTTTAAAAAAATAATAAAACCCTATAGTTTTTTTTTTAAAGATTTTATTTATTTATTTGAGAGAATGAGACAGAGAGAGAGAGAGCATGAGAGAGGGAAGGGCCAGAGGGAGAAGCAGACTCTCCACTGAGCATGAAGCCTGATGCGGGACTCGATCCTGGGACTCCAGGATCATGACCTGAGCCAAAGGCAATCGCTTAACCAACTGGGCCACCCAGACACCCCAAAAATCCTATAATTTCTTATGTAAGAAATGTACATTCTTAATTCCTAGGTAATTTGATAACATCTCTATGGAAAGACATCCTAAATAGGACTCTCATGAATTAAAGCCAACTTTTTCAGATGGAGGATAACACATGCACAAAATAATAAGAACAAAAACAGGAAATAACATGTGATATTTTGATATTTTTGTATAAAAATTTAGCATTTCTCTTTTCTTTAGCAATTCTATTTCAGAATGAAACATATATACTGGTGAAATTTTAACTGAATCTGGTATGAAATCAAAAGTCAATCAACAACCACATTTCTATCTGAAGACATGAAAAGGAGTATTTCCATTCAGATTCCTGAGGATATTTTAGTATCTCATAAGTGACACACTTTCAAAGTACAGTTTGGGAAAATCTATCATGGATTTTCTAAATACATTTAATGAAACCAAAACTAAATTAAGATTTTGTGTCTGGTGAGAGTTAAATGTAGAAAAACACCATACCTAAAACTTAAACTGTATCTTTTTCAAAACTAAATAAATTTTTAAACACACCTACAGAATATTATCTCTACAAACCTGCAGTTCCTCAAGTTTCCTTTGTCACCCACTATAAGACCAATGCTCAAGCAACAATATTTTTAATCACCTATTTTATTCAGAATATATCTGCCTTTCATAAGAAAACCTTCCTTAAAAAGTTACATAATAACTTTTATGCCAATTTTTTTAAATGTTCTAAAACGAGCCCACAAATACCTTTATCAATTTCTCAAAACTGGTAAGTCAAGGTTTACTATATTCCCTAATTAAAAAATAAAAATATTTTTACTGAGTTGTTACATATATATTTTTTTTCTGTTTTTTATACTACTACCATTCTTTTGCTTTTTTTTTTTTTAACAAGGCTCTGATATGCCAATCTTTTGTAGTAAATTATGTAGGACAGTCATGTGAATTTACACATTTTTCAGATAAAGAAGGAAATGTGAAAGAACTGGAAAATGTAGCCTCAATGAATCTACTATACTTTTTAAATATTTTTAAAATAGGTGGTAACAAGTTAAAAATTTGGGAAACATTTTTTTATTGCTACAAATTCACCTTTTCTCCAGTGAAAATGAAAGCAGAATAGGTTTATGTGAAAGAGGCCCAACTACATCTATATTCTAACTCACTTTCTTAAGTTTATAACATAAGCTCAAACCATACATTAAAATTGCTAAAATTAAATAAAGTAAAACATAAAGAAGATGAAATGCAGAAACCAGCTGTTTTAGGCAAGTATCAGATATTTTCTGATATGGAAAAGCACTTGACAAAATTATCTGGCATAATAAATACTACAAATAGTAGTAACCCAAGGTCTCTTACCAATTTCAGCAGGTAGTTGTTTGATTTTGTTCTCTCGAATGCTAAGCATGCTGAGTTTTGACAGATTTTTGATGTCCTTTTCCACAGTAGTTATACGATTAAAGCGAAGGTAAAGAGTGGTGAGAGAATCTAGTCTATACACCACTGAAGGAATTTCTCTCAGTTTATTATGCCGTAAATCAAGCATCCGCAGCTTCTTCAAGTTATCAAGAGAGTCAGGCAAACTGGTAAGTGAGTTTTCATTTAGAGCCAGTGTCATGAGATTTACTAGACAGCCCACCTCTGCTGGGAGGGACTGCAATTTGTTGCTATATAAATAAAGTTCTGTTAATTGAGTCAACTCTTTGATTGATGATGGCAATATGTGTATAGACCTCTTGGATAAGTCCAAACGCATTGAATTCTCTTCCCGGCATTTGTTGAGCTCTTTAATCACCTCTGCATTGCTAGATTTTTTTCTAGTCCCAGGTGCTGGATTTGGCCGTTTGATCGTATTGTCAACTGAAAAAGCCACCCCTGGTTGGGCAGCACTGGAGTCCTTCTTTCCATCTTTGGCATCTTTCCCTTTGGTCTTAGGTTCTTTTTCTTTGCTCTCTTTCCCAAAACCTCCAGAGGCTTTTGCCTCTTTTTCTCTTTCCTTGGCTGATGGCACTTTGGGATCTTTCTCTTTAGAGTCTTTTTCTTTTCCTAAACTACTACTCATGATGACTCAAGCTTGGGCAAAAACTACATGAACTCCTTCGTTTTATTTGCCAACAACAGTAAATGGAATTCAAAGATGAAGAGACAAAGATCCTACACAATCAAAAAAGGTGTTGGCTTGAAGAAGTAATCACCATGGAGTAATGGCCATCTGTTACATGTTGGATCTAAAAGCACTATGCCCATTTCTGATAACTTGTTCCAACGGGTAAAATGGTGCTGGTCAATGATTCATTAGAATTCCTGAAATACAATACAGAAAGAATATTAAATTACTTTAGATTAATATATTAAGTAAATGGGCTCCGAAAAACAATCTTACTGAAACTTTGGCCATTTTTCTATGATTTGATGCAGTAAATATTTACTGAACACTTTCTACTATGCAAAATTCATTGAAAAACTATAAAAATTGATAGGGCAGGCCCCTATCTTCAAGGACTTTACAATCTAACAAGAAGAGGTAAGGTAACCATACAAGTTACTATAAGTCTGTAAAAACAGAAGTGGGAGAAATCATAATAGCAGCTAATGTTTGAGTGCTTTCTATGTACAAGCACTACTGTAAGAAATTTACAAATATTAATTTAATACACATAACAGTCCAAGAGATCAACTGTTGTTCCTATTTAGGGACACCAAGGCACAGAAATACTTTTAAGTAACTAGTCCTGTGATCTTGGAAAAGCAACAGAGTTGAGATTCCAATGTATATATCCACAGCCTGTGTTCCTAACCACTACACTAAAACTGCTCTATCTGCAACTAACTGCCTGACAGCTTTAGGTAACAGAAAGGATTTGAAAGGCTCTAATGATAGAATCAAGAGCAGTCTCAGAAAAGAACAAAATGGCAAAGTGAAATATGTATGGAGCACAGCAAACAGTTTAAAAAAAAGACATTAAGAATCTGTACTTTAATAAGCATTCTAGGTGATTCCGATGCAGGTAGATCTAGGGATCACCTTGAGAAACAAAGAGCAATCTCCAGTTATGTCTATAAACTAGAAACTGAATGGTGATAAGAATTCTGAAGGGTTCTAAAAAGTAGAAAAAGTTCACTGGTAAAATGACTGACCAAAAGGAATTACAAAGGCTGAAAAGATGAGTAAAATCTTTGTGAAGGAGTCAGTCCTCCCTAAGCATTTTGAAATTTAAAATATAATTTGTATCTTGTGACTCTGTTATTAATTTTATTTTTTTTTATTTGAGAGAGAGAGAATGAGAGATAGAGAGCACGAGAGGGAGGAGGGTCAGAGGGAGAAGCAGACTCCCTGCTGAGCAGGGAGCCCGACGAGGGACTCAATCCCTGGGACTCCAGGATCATGACCTGAGCCGAAGGCAGTCGCTTTACCAACTGAGCCACCCAGGCGCCCCCTGTTATTAATTTTATAAGTAACTGATCTTTATGTGGTAGTAGAGCTTAAAGATTAAAGACAAAATGATTAACATCCTACCTGATTAGCTTAAGGGGTTAAAGAAAAAGTTAAAATTTTATGAAACCACCAAAAGTATTTGATAGTCTAAGTGCACAGGATCCTGCTAAGAATTTCTATACAGAGGATGTGAGCCCTACCCTTATACAAGGTTACAGTTTAATAAAACAGCCAAAACACTCACATATAACAACATAAAATAGTATAGTAAATCCTCAAACAATGACATATGCTATTGCTCTTTTGAGAAAACTGACATCGGTCAAAATGTCGGAGAAAGGCCGTGTACAGAAGTACAAGCAAGTAAAGACAAGGTGGCAAATCAATCCAGTTAGACACAATGAAAGGGTAACTTAGGCCAAGAATACGGAATGATCTTAGTTTGCCATAGGAAAGTGAAAAGGTGGAACTTTGCTGAAGAAAGTCTCAGGGGTGCAGTAGTAATAGGAGCTGGGTAGAAGATTAATGATCTGTAAATTCCAGACTAGAGTTTAAACTTTATCAGCCTATAAGATTCCAGTTAAATAAACATGCTATTTTTGCTAGCGCATCAGAAAAGTTATTATCTCCCCACTACTCACCACCCCTTCAAAAAGAGAAAATAATTATTTTGATCTACAATGGAGAAAGACTAAGAAAACCTTCAGAGATACTGATTGAGAAAGCAATGCTGATGAGCCAAAATGAAAGCACATTTATTAAAATGATACAACAGTGAATAATGGGAGTATATATACACAGATGACAGAATACAGACACTGTTATCAATTTGTATGTAAGAAATGTCATTATGCCAGGTTTCTGAAAATCAAATTTCTATTTAGCAAGATATGTACTAAATCTCAAGCGAGATACAGATAGTATAAAAAAGATGTTACATATTAAAGAACAAATCTAGCCTCTCACAAAGTATACTAGCATTAAAGTTTTTTAATGCTTCTACTTAATAATTAGATCTAAGAGCATTTTTATGAGTTAAAAATAACATTTTTCTAAACACACAACTGGCATTTTTAAAGATGGAATCCTTGATCTCCTATTCTGATGTTTCCTAAACTTCTCTAATAAAAAAATAAACTAAACTAAACTTGGGATATTGGTTTAAAAAAAATAAATTCCCAGGCTCTACCCTAAACCACTGAACTGGAATCTTTAGGAAGAGGAATCTAGGAAACATCTGTTTTAGTAAGAAATGTCTCAGCAAATGCTTATCAAGTTTGGAAATACAGGATATAACCAAATCTGAACACTGAACATCTGAACACTAGTATATTTACTATTGTATTTCTTAAGTATTATTCTAAAAATGAAAATTGAGAGGGTAGCCAGTGAGTTCAAGCCCTACAATGGGTGTAGAGATTACTTAAAAAAAATAAAATGAAAACCAAAGAACTACATAAATATTTGTATGTTATATACATGATACTACTATAAATGTTAAAAATGGTTCCATTAAAAAAAAAATAAAAATGAAAATTGAGGATAAAGGAATGGGTCAGGGAAGAAATTGTATTAATGACAAAACAAGTTATTAATAATTTAGTTTCCATTGAAGTTTGAAAAGGGACTTCCCATAATATATAAATACCATAATATATTTGAAGCTCATTCTAGAGATACTTGAACTATTTGACAGTTTCCCTGCAAGAGTGATGGATTTGAACTGACCCCACATACTCATCCTATAATTCTTATACCTAATGAGATTTATTGGTATACAGTTCAGTTACTGTTCATAAAAATACAACTAGTTACAGAGAACAGAATTTGGACTTTGACATAACCATACTGAAAGGAATTAACTAATCAGGCTTCACTATTAACTAAAAAATTTGCACATCCAGTAAAAATATGTGTTGTCTAAGATAACTAACAAATCACTTGACAGTCTCAAATTAAGTTCTGGGTCTAATCCAGATCTGAATCAGGTGACACCACTAAACTTTTTTGGACAAGAAAAATAGTATTGGGAGTAATCTTTCATGTTTCTTGGAAATAAACTAATCAACAGATTTTTTAAAAATCCCTTTATAACATTGTGGGAGACGGTTATATTTGCACAAAATTTGACTCTTGCACCCAGTTATGTAATAGAAAGTGACAGTACCCATTCTAAAAATGCTTAAAATCTACTGAAAAAGCGTAAAATCGCACCAATTACTAAGCTGAGGCTAGCAATGGTGTTTTTATATTGGGATCTTCATCACTCCCGAAGATTCCTCTATTCCCTACCACCTAATAACTACCATACATACAGCACTTGACACGAACTTTTATCTTATTTCAAATTTTCACAACCACATCAAGAAAGATATTAAAAGTGTCTCCACTTGGTTTCTAGAGTCCATTTTATCATTTGTCCAAAAATGATACAAAATATTACCAATTCTATCTGTTGGCAGAAGTCATTTTTTCTCAGGTACTTAGTTGTGTTCTAAATTATGAAAACTCTCAACTTCAAATTCCTAAGGAGAAGAGTTCCTCTATTTCCAATTTATAGACAAGAAAATTGAGGCATTATAGTCAGATACCTGGTAAGTAAGGAAAAATTCAAAACCAGGTCTGACTCTAAGCCCCTGTATGTTCTTTCCACTGTACCATGCTGTATTTCAAAGACAGCTATCCAAATCATAATTGTATGAGGATGCTGATTACAACACTTTAGGCCTCAATACCTTCTAAGCCAGGGGTCGGCATACTTTTCCTGTAAAGGACCATATATTAAATGCTTTGTGGGCCAGAAGTTCTATTACAGGTGCTCAATTCCATCACTTTAGCATGAAAACAGCTAGAGAGCTGTAAATGACTACATGAGGCTGTGTTTCAATAAAAGTTTACCAAAAGAGGCCACATACTGAATTTGGCCCTCCGGTGACAAGTTTTCCAGGTCACTGTTTCATATTTCAAATCATTCCTTTCAGGAACTGTATCTTGTATGCAAACTGGATGTAAAAAGTAAAAAAAAAAAAAAAAAAAAAGTCCTTGTTCTTATAATACACTCAACATTACTTTTAGTTATTTCTAAAATAGCGACAATTTCCTAAAATCTAGGGGAAGGAGGACTGGAGGGGAGATGCAAGTGAGAAAGCACTAGCCTAACAAAATCTATTCTTGGTATAGACTACAATGATAATCATCACATGTAACAATTATTTTTAAAAAACTCATCAATAGGCCACATACACTAAATATCTTCCTTAGTCTTACCTTAAATGTGAATGTGAAAGCTGTACAATATTGGATCTTGAATTATAATGAACAGGACTTCTAGTTCCAAACAAGATGGAATAAGCCCATTTTACCCTGTTCCTCCCATTAATTATAACCTAAAACCCTGGACAAAATACATAAAGCAACTAGCAGAAGATTCTGAAAAGTAGAAAAAAGAAGGTACAGTGGCTAAGGACTCTGGCTCAAGGATAGATAACCTGCGGGTGAGTTCTCTGGGGGTTTTTTTGTTCTTGTTTCCTACATATCCCGGCCTGGCAGTAGAGAAGCGCATAATCCAAAAACACCAGTAGGTACCTACCAAAAAAAAGGTCCAAGAAAAGTTCTCTCTCTCTAGTCAAAGGACTATGAAGAGAATGAAAAGAAGCTACAGTTTGGGAGAAAATGTATCCGAGATATATAAAGAAGTCCTTTAAATAGTAAGAAAACAATCAATGCAATCAGAAAAGGGGTGAAAGACTTGTAGTGACACTCCAATAAAGACATACACGTAAAGATGTTCAATATCATTAGTCGTTAGGGAAACGCAAATATAACTGCATGTCTATTAGAAGAGCTAAAATAAAAAATATCGATGATACCAAGTGCTGGTGAAAATGTGGAGAAACTGGATCAATCACTCATTGCTGATGAGAATGTATATTGGTACAGCCATTCTGGAAAACAATTTGGCAATTTCTCATAAACATACAACCCAGAAATTATACCCACAGGTGTTTATCCTAGAGAAATGAAAACTTAGGGTGACACAAAAACATGTATACAAACATTCATAGCAGCTTTATTTGTAATGCCCCAAAAGTAGAAACAACCCCAATGCCTTTTATTGGGTAAACGGATAAACTGTGGTACATCCACACAATAGAATACTGTTTAACAATAAAAAGGAAAAGGAACAAACTATCCTTGCACACAAAAACTGGGATGGATCTCAAGGGCACTATGCTGAGTGAAAAAGTATCAAAAAGTTAGTATGTGTGATTCTGTATGATTCTGTTCATATAGTATTTTTAAATGACAAAATTATACTTATGGAGAGCAAATCAGTGGTCGCTATGGCTTACGGTTGCATGAGAGTATGACTATAAAGGGGTAGCATGTGCGAGCTTCTTTGAACTGATGAAACAGTTGCGTACTTTGTGTGGTGGTTATAAGAATCTGTACAAGTTTTCGGGGCGCCTGGGTGGCTCAGTCAGTTGAGCATCCAACTTTTGGTTTCAACTCAGGTCATCATCTCAGGGTCTTGGGATCAAGCCCCACATTGGGCTCTGCGTTCAGCAGGGAGCCTGCTTGGGATTCTCATTCTCCCTCTCCCACGGTTCCTCTGCCCCCCTGCTCTCTCTAAAATAAATAAATAAGTCTTAAAAAAAAAAAAAAAAGAATCTGTACAAGTTTTCAAATTTCATAGGACTATCAACATCCCCCCCTCCGAAAAAAGACTGCGTGGAAAAACAGGTAAAATCTCAGACTGTAGTTTACTTAACAGTAATGTACCGATGTCAATTTCCTGATTTTGATAAGTGTACTATAGTTACGTAAGATGTTATTATTGGTGGATAATAAGTGAAAAGTACAAGGGAACTCTCTGTACTATTTTTAAAAATTCTATCAGTCCACAATTATTTCAAAAGAAAAATGTAAACAATAAAATACAATGGTCAACACAAATTTACCATATGTAAATTATAAAAAAGCACACTGAGTTTTTTCAATAAAATGGAAGTTTAAAAACCACATTTTGGAAAAAAACATTTTGAAAATAACAATTTTTTAAAAAATAAATGAGTAACAACTCGTATTAGCTAGAAAAAGATTTTTCCCAATCTTGTTCAGTATCAGATAAAAAAATACCCATTCACAGATACCATTCAATTTGGGAAGGTAGATATTTCATAAACATTACCAGGAAAGAAAAGATTCTAAGTACAAATACATTTAAATACACTATATTATGATAATATAGTTATCATTCATAAAATAATGGTGAGTAAATCAAGAACACCCTAAGCATACATTCCCCTCTGTCTTCTAGATAAAGTTAAAAGGTAATTTAACTAGAATTAGTTCAAGGGTTTGGCCATTATACATCAAAATACTCAGTAACTCCAGTTTTACTTGTCACCATATCTAACATAAACTGACCTTTTAGTAAAAAAAGAAAAATTAAATGGAATGAAATGAAAAAAATATCTGCAATGTTACCAGACATGCTACCCTAAGTCTGAGGTACAACCTGCCAATATCCAGTAAGCAGTGTTGTGCTAATGTCACACCATTGCTCTTAGAATTTGAGGGTCAAATTAAAAGGACAGTTCCAATAGTTCCTTTGTTGGAAATAGAGAATTTCATTATTTTGTAATCCATCTGATAAGATTTAAACGTAAGTGATATAACTGACATGTATTACAGAATCAAAGGTGAACATTACTGTAGAAAAATAAAAGGTAAAAAAATAAAAAAAGAAAGAAAAAGAAAAGGTAAATGAGTTCTAACTATATTAGGAGGCAGGGAGCCAGAGACTAGTCTGGAGCACAGTTCTGGCAATATGGTAAAGAAGCAATGCAGAGAAACTTTAGTTACTCAGGCATTTTTATAAACGATACACATATGGAAGATGAATACTAGTAAGACATAAACAGTTCCTAAATGGCAGTCCAAAGACGACTTCAAGCAAAAGAAATACTACAATTGCCTCACATAAGCATTTAACAAAATATATACTGAACCCCTCTGTGTGCCAGGCATCATGCTAAGTGCTGAATTAGAAAAACAGACATGGTTCCTGTCCTCGAAGTGCTTACAGTCAGGTAGAAAAACGAAACAAATAAAAAAGCATTCCATAAAGAGAAAATAAGATGTAAAGGCTGAGATATGCAAGAACATTATGAGATAGAGGAGCTAAATGGAGGCCAATGTTTCACTGATACAAGATCAGACTGTAATTAAAAGAACAAGATTATGCAGGATTTTGTAGCCATCATGAGCACAGATTCTCTTCTACACCATTCAACGGTTTAAAGAGAATAACATGATCTATGTTTTTAATCTCTCTCACAGTATTGTACAGAGAATGGATTTCAAGGGAAAGAGTAAAAGCAGGAAACCAATTAGAAGACTATTACAGTAACTAGGTGGGACTTGATCCTTACACTAACATATTACACAATAGATAAAGTGGATACAATGAAGAAATCTTTAGTAGGGAAACTAACAAACTTGGTGATACAGTCTATGTGGCCAGAGAGGTTGAGGAAGAGAATTCTGGAGCTAAGAGGTCTGAGATAAAAACAAATGTGGACATTATCAGCATATTGATAGCTCCTAAGACCATGATCAGCATGAACAATACAAAAAGGGGGGCAGTGAGTTCAGGGCTAGACTCAGGACATCTGTAACAAAGACCTTGATCCTAGGCAACCACTAAATTTACAGATAAGGTATAAAAGGTTTCTTCCTGGGGCCAAAGGATGGGCTAGAGGGGTAGGAAGCAAAATCAAAAGAATATGGTATCCTGATTATACCAAGTATTGAGAAAGATGTGGAAAAATCGGAATCCTAACTCACTGCTAGTGGGATTGTAAAAGTTTTCCCAATTTTGAAAACAGTTTGGTACTCTTTTAAAAAGAATAAACTCTCACCATGTCAAAGTAGACCTATGAAATTATAACTGATTATATTCTTTCAATGCACTGTGTACAAGTTAACCTTCAATACCTGCCATGTAAGTATTATTCATTTGATCCATTATATCTAATATTATTTACCTCAGTGTTATGCCATTATGGTTTACCTGTATAGCCACCAGGATAAAAAATATTGTCTTGTTTTAGATTAAAAGCTACATAGTACATAAATAAAAATTAAAAGGTAAACAATGCACATACTTTCTTGGTAAATTAGCAATCATTTTCATATCATCAATATTGAAACTAGAAAAGCCTGTGAGATCATCTAGTACAAACTTATCACCCTTCCAAACACCCACTCATTCACCAAGCACCTGAGTCAGGTACTAAACTATATCTGGGGCTAGAAAAGCCAATCAAACAAAAAAATCTTTGCCTTCAGTGATGTTACCAAGAGAGGGAAACAGACAAGTTATAAAACTTTGGGAAAGGTAATATGAGAGCACAGAGATGAAGGAGGGGTGGGAGGAAAGTATTGTGATGAGGCTACAATTGAATCCTCAAAATTGAATAGGGGTTCACAAATTCATTCTGTAGGGATTGGAAGATACTGTGTGCACAGGAATATTATCCAGACCCAGGAACCATAAGCAGTTTTTCTACGTTGGAGTTTAGGCCCCAAAATAAGGCTGAAAATCTAGACTGTCTAATCTTGAAAACCCGAGTACTTAAATTTAGTAATTTGGACTTTATTCTGCAGCACCACAATTTTCAAACCCTAATATTCCAAAAGGGTACTTTCAGGGGCTGCTAAGAGTAAATATGAAGAGCCATTAAAGCATTCCTAAAGAAGAGGGCATATCACAGAACTATTTTTGAAAACTTATCTGATACTGTTCTGAATGATTTTAAAAGATAAGGGGTACAAAAGGAAGACAGAAAAATTAGAGAGCTACTACAAAATCTAATGACTGATTCTCAAATGCTCTCAAATCAGCACCAGACATGTTCTAGAAGAATCATTTGGGGAGCGTAGAAATCCTAAACCCAAAAATGCTACCAAAATAAGTATCTGGAGTAGGAAATAGCAATCTGTATGTTCAAAGTTTTCCAGGTGATTCCAAATGCAGGATCAAATTTGGAAACCATACAATAAAGCCATGCGAAATATGATAATGGTAAATTCAACCACGTTTTTCTTTTTTAAAGATTTATTTATTTGAGAGAGATAGCGAGCTTAGCGGGGAGGGGGGCAGGCGGGGGCAGCGCGGGAGGGAGAGGGAGGAAAGAAGCAGACTCCCCACTGAGGGTGGAGCCAGAGGCACAGGGCTCCATCCCATGACTCATGAGACCTGAGCCAAAGTCAAGAGTCAGATGCTTAACCAACTGAGCCACCCAGGCGCCCCCTCAACCACTTTTAATAAGAGTATTTTGGAGTTTCTGGTTCATTTAAGGTTGTCTCAATGTTTGGGAAGTGCTGTAGGCATTTAATGGGCAGGGGATGAAGGTGTAAAGAACCATCCCTGCATGTTGCACAACCTTTAAATGCCCATCAGGTATATATAACTAGTTGAAATATCTATTTATAATTTTGAGTGCTTAGAACCTAACACCATTTTTTAAAGTAATCTCTATGCCCAATGTGGGGTTCAAAATCATGACCCCCCAGATCAAGAGTTGCATGCTCTACCAACTGAGCCAGCCAGGCACCCCTAGAACCTAGCTCCATTTTACATATGAAATCCAATTATTTTTATACTTTTCAGAAAATATAACAACGTCCACGTTCTAGAAGGAAAGCTACTTTGTTTAGCTTAGTACTTCAAGAATTATTATCTTTTTTTTACTCATTACTCTGACAATCACTGACACCCATACAGATCTTGGCATTTGAGTCACCAACACAACACACCTATATAAGTTTGCATTTGCAACCGTTATGATGATATATGTACAAGCCTTTGGTCTTCCTTATTTCCTAGTATTGTACCTGAGTGTTTTCATATTGAAAAACAAAATGTGTATCTTATTTTTCCTTTCAATTAACCAGTGTATTATAGTTTCAGTGTAAACCAACCTTTCAGAATAGTAAAAGGGGTTTTACAAAATAATTTGTTATGTAAATAGGATATTAGGTCTGAGGCATTTAAGAACCACTGGTTTAAATTACAAACAGATGTTAACAGTAGTGCATGAGAATAATTCAAGACATTTTAGAGACAGAATCAAAGTGGTTGGAGATTCAAGTTAGGGAACCAGAAAGGGAAAAAAACTAAAATTTTGGACAAGCTTCTACTGAGGTTCCAGTGAAAACATCCAGGCTATCCTATTCTAGTCTACACTTGAAAATAGGATTTGGAGAGGCACTTGGGTGGCTCAGGTCATGATCTCAGGGTCCTGGGATGGAGTCTTGTAGGGCTCCGTGCTCAGCAAGGAGTCTGCTTGTCCCTCTCCCTCTGCTCCTCCCCCAACTTGTACACTTGCTTTCTCTCAAATAAAATCTTAAAAGAGCAAGGGGGGAAGGGGAGAAGTAGAAGAAAAGAAAGTAGGATTTGGAATAAAGCAGAAAGGTCCAGGCTAGAAATAAACTTGGCCTTGGTATCAACAGCATAATGGCACCTGAAGGTTTGAATTGAGAAAATCCACAGAGAGCATATAAAATAAAAAGATACTGGTACCTTGGGGAAGATAAACATTTAAGAATAGGTGGATGAAAAAAAAAAGAATAGGCAGATAAAGAATGAATGAATGAATACCTTGCTTTCTTAATCTCTGAACAAAATTCTAAGCTCACCTGAAAAGGTTACCCAGATGTCTAATTCTGCAGGTCAACTAAAACTTTTTCTTTCAATTAAACAAGCTACAACTACATCTGACTTTCTCACAAAAGGAAGCTACTTATAAGGTATTTTACTGACAAGATGTATACATTAAAAAGAACGCATTGTTATTAAGAGATTTTTCTAGAGCCAAATCTTTATTTTTCATAAACATGACAGAAATCATAATAATGGTAATATAAAGCAATAAAAGATAATCTAAGCCTAACAGATCAAGGGAGATTTAAGTTTTAAAAAACTTTATACAAGATTAAAAATAACTTTTCAAACAGGTAAGAAAATCTTTTGAACTGTAAGAAATCTTAGAGGTAATTTTTATACCTTAATTTCAACTTTTAAGATTTATTTATTTTAGAAAGAGAGCGAGCAAGCGTGCACAGGGGAGAAGAACACAAAGGAGAGAAAAACTCAAGCAGAATCCACACTGAGTGGATTCTGAGAGCCCGATGTGGGGGTTTCAATTTCACGGCCCTGAGATCATGACCTGAGCTGAAACCAAGACTCAGACCTACTGCGCCACCCGGGGCCTCTAATTTCAACATTCTTTAGGACAAGAAACACTTTGTGAAGCACAAAGATATAAAACCAGCAGAAGTGTCAAAGGTCACAGGCAAAGAGGCAGAATTGTAAGCAGTTATATCTGAAGAAACAGAGTGATCTTAAAGAAATGGATTGTAAAGGGGTGCCTGTGTGGCTGTCAGTTAAGGCGCCGCCTTTGGCTCAGGCCATGATCCCAGGGTCCGGGCACCAAGCCCCACATCGGGCTCCTTGCTCAGCAGGGAGCCTGCTTCTCCCCTGCCTGCCACTCCCCGTTTGTGCTTGCTCTCTCCCTCTCTCTGTGTCAAATAAATAAAATCTTTATTTAAATAAAAAATGGATTGTAAAAAACCTGTCGGGCCCAGAGAAGTTGCTTCATGCAATTAGGCACATATGGTATGGACTCAAGAGTAGATGAGGCTCTTACAAGTGACTCTACAAAACCCACAATTTAGTACTTACTAAGTTTCATGTCACCTATATATTTAATATGTTTCCACCATTTGTAACTCTGTCACAGCCTCCAATTTTTAAGATAATAACCTTTAAGTTACCTGTGGGTTTGGGGGCATATCTAAACATGGAGGCCTGTCAGTATAAGATGTCAAAGCCCAAGTGGAGATAACATCAGAAAAAATAGCACAGTAAATAACTCCAAAAATTCACTCCACAAAAGCAATGGAAAACTGGCAAAACCAGTTGGAATAAATTTTACCAGAACTCTGGAAATTAACTAAAAGCTTACACATGGGGTGCATTTAGAAAGCAAGCTGAAGGAAAGAAGGACTGAATCTCAGTAGGAACAAGCTTTGATATTATAACTTGTCCTAGTCCCATTCCCTGCTTTCCAGATGGATGGTAGCCTTGAAAAATTAATGTCCAAATTCCCAGTACAGCCTAGCAGCCCCCAGAGGGAACAAAACAAAGCTGAAGCTCACTGAAAGCTTCATTGCCCCCAAATTATTACTATTAGACCTGTCTGGTAGTTCCCAGAAATAGTCCACTTGCAATACTATCCATATTTGACCTGACTCAGTGCTTGTCCATTGCAAAATAAATTTTCCCCAGGAAAAGGGTTTGTTGAAAACAATTACAGGCAAGTGTTTTATACTCACAGCTGCCTGAGATGGTGGCCAACATTTGGGCCAAACAACAGACTAATCAAAAAGCTTTAAACAAAACAAAACTAGGAATGAGATACCACAGGGTCTTTGAAAAGTTCCAACACATCACTGGGAATCTAGAAGCTCATGTACATGCTTAAGGCAGTATGCACGCCCAAGCTTGTATATATGCTCAGGAAAAACCTGAGAATGCCCCAAGCTCTTATTTTTAACCATGGGGCCCTGCACAAGCAGGAAGTAAGGGCTAAAGCGGCATTGCCTGGTTGAGTGCTGGAAGATACATCCCAACAACAGAGTTCTTTGGCAAAGACTAGGAGACTTATTAGCTCCAGGCATTTAAAGAAATTTGTGTCCAGTCATTAGCTCTACCCACTAAGCTAAACAAGTAGAGACTTCAGTGGCCACACACAACAGAATTAGTTCAGAGAAGTCACTAAATCAACAACAACCACAAGCAGCAACAACAACAGACCCTGGGGAAACGGCAAAATCTCCAGTTGCCCTGTTTTGTTATTTAAAACACTTCTTTAAACAATTTTGTTATTTAAAATGTCTATATTATTGGGCACCTGGGTGGCTCAGTTGGTTAAGTGACTGCCTTTGGCTCAGGTCATGATACCAGGGTCCTGGGATCTAGCCTTGCATCAGGCTCCCTGCTTAGTGGGAAGCCTACTTCTCCCTCTCCCTGCCGCTCCCCCTGCTTGTGCTCTGTCAATATAAATAAAATCTTACAAAATAAAATGTCCAAATGTAATTTTTCAACAAAATGTCTCATCAAACACAGACCACAAATAAAGAGATAAAAATTATTCGGGGATGGGGAGCCTGATGGCTCAGTCAGTTATGTGTCCATCTCTTGATTTCGGTTCAGGTCACGATCTCAGGGTCCTGGGATTGAACCCCATGTCAGGCTCTGCATTCAGCGCAGTCTACTTGGGATTCTCTCCTTCTGCCCCTCCCCCTGCTTATTTATCTCTCTCTAAAATAAATAAAATCTTTAACAACAAAAAAAATTATTTGGGGGAAAAAATCAAACAGTCTCATGTTGAAAATACAATAACTGAGGGTGCCTGGGTGGTTTAGTCAGTTAAGCATCTGCCTTCAGCTCAGGTCATGATCCCAGAGTCCTGGGGTCAGAGTCCCACATCGCTCTCCCTGCTTGGCAGGGAGTCTGCTTCTTCTACTCCTCTCCCTGCCTGTTATGTGCTCGCTCTCAGAGGCCTCTCTCTCTCTCTCTCTCTCTCTCTCACACACACACCCCCACTCAATCTCACTGAAATAAATGAAATCTCAAAAAAAAAATTAAAAAAAAGAAAGTACAATAACTGAAATGAAAAAGTCACTAGAAAGGTTCAACCAGTATAAGCACTCAGAAAAAATAGTGAACTTCAAGAGTAGGTCAATTGAGATTATCCAGCCTGAGGAACAGAAACAGAAAAAAAATGAAGAAAAATGAACAGAGCATCAGAAATCTGTGGAACACCATCAAGTGAACCAACGTATATGTAATGGGAGATCCAGAAAGAGACAAGTGACAGACATATAAGAAGAAATAATGGCCAAAAAGTTCCTTTCCAATTTTGAAGAAACTCATTAATCTATACCTCCAAGAAGCTTAACAAACTCCAAGTAGGATAAATTCAAAGAAATCTACACATAGGCATCATTACCAAACTGCTAAATGACAAAGATGACAAAGAAAATCTTGAGGAGCAGGAGAACTGACTCATCATGTATAAGAGATAAAAAGATTAACAGATTTCTCATCAGAAAATATGGAAGCCAGAAGGCAGTGGGAGGACATATTCAAATTTCTGAAAGGAATAAAAAAGAACTGTCAATCAAGAATTCTGTATCCAGAGGCGCCTGAGTGGCTCAAGTTAAGCGTCTGCCTTTGGCTCAGGTCATGATCCCAGGGCCCCGGGATCAAGCCCCGTGTCGGGCTTCCTGCTCAGCAGGAGGCCTGCTTCTCCCTCTCCCACTACCCCTGTTTGTGTTCCCTCTTACTGTGTCTCTGTCAAATAAATAAATAAAATCTTAAAAAAAAAAAAAAGAATTCTGTATCCAGCATTATTCTTCAGTGAAGGTGAACTTACTCTAGAAAATATCTATTTGGATGGGTTAGCCTGGTGATGGGTATTAAAGAGGGCACGTTCTGCATGGAGCACTGGGTGTTATACGCAAACAATGAATCATGAACACTACATCAAAAACGAATGATGTAATGTATGGTGATTAACATAACATAGTAATAAAAAAGAAAATATCTATTTAACCCAAAAGACGACAGTAATGAAGAAACAGAAAAACAAAAGGGATACAACACATAGAAAACAAATAGAAAAGTTGCAGATGTAAATTATACCTTACCAATAATTACATTAAATGTAAATGGGTTAAACCCTCAAATTAAAAGGCAAAAGTTGGTAGAAGAGATGAAAAAAAGTGATTTGACTAAACGCTGTCAACAAGACACACATTACAGATTAAAAAACAGAAACAGATTAAAAGGAAAGAAAAAGGTATACCATGCCAATAGTAACCAAAAGAGAGCCACTTCATGGCTATGCTATTATCAGATAAAATAGACTTTAAGACAAAAATTATTACTAGAGACAAAGAACATTTTATAACAAGAGATGAGTAAACTGGGTATTTGGCAGAGATTTTTCTGGAAAATGAAGCAAGTGAGCCTGTCACTTCACAGAAAACTGAGTATACTTGTATCCAATGACAAAATTAGACCTTAAAACAAAATTAGAACTTTGAAAATATGTATCCTCTACCATGAATTTCAAAAGCTACTCAATATTTAAAGACTTTTCTTTAAAAAAGTAACCTTATTAACAAGTGTGGGTTTTTGAGTATTGAATAAAATGTGTCAACATTTAGAAAATCTGCATAACTTAGGAAACCAGTATTGTCCAGTTGATTATTTAAAAATCACACATGGGGGCGCCTGGGTGACTCAGTTGGTTAAGCCACTGCCTTCGGCTCAGGTCATGATCCTGGAGTTCCAGGTTCAAGTCCCGCATCGGGCTCCCTGCTCAGCAGGGAGTCTGCTTCTCCCTCTAACCCTCCCTCCTCTCACGTGCTCTCTCTCTCTCTCTTTCTCTCTCAAATATATAAATAAAATCTTAAAAAAAAAAAAATCACACATGGGTAAAAAATCCATTCAAAGTACAAGACAAATCAATGAATTTTATTTTAACAGAATGAAAAGTTCATTAGATGGTACTAGAGAAATCAAACACCCATAGGATAAAAACAGAAGGAAAAGTGAAAAAGGAACCTCAACCTAAATCTCACTGTAAAAAATATTAATTCAATTAATTAAAAAAATTAATTAAAGGGATGCCTGGGTGGCTCAGTTGGTTAAGCGTCTGACTCTTGATTTTGGCTCAGGTCATGATCTCAGGGCCGTGAGATGGAGCCCCCCCCATCAGGCTCCATGCTCAGTGGGGAGTCTGCTTGAAATGTTCTCTCTCCCTTCCCTCTGCCCCTCCCCCTGCTCTCTGTTTCTAAAATAAATAAATCTTTTTTAAAAAATTAATTAACTTAATACAAAATCATCAATAGTAAAATGTAAACCTACTAAACTTTGAGAGGTAAACAAATGAGAAAATCTTTGGGATCTAGAGTCAGATGAAGATTTCATAAGCATAACACCAAAAGCACAATTCATAAAAGAAAAATACTCACAAATCCCAATTCATTAAAATTTTAAAATTTCACACGGTAAAAGACCTTGTTAAGAGGATGGAAAGACAAGGTATGGAAGAAAATATTTGCAAACCACAAAGGCAATCTTTGCTGACTTATCTCTAAACACATAAAGAACACTCAAAACTCAAGAAAACAAACAACCCAATTAGAAAATGGGCAAAGATACACACAAACCTTTCACCAAAGAGGAAATACAGATGGCAAATGGCAAAAAGATGTCTGACATCACTGGTCATTAGGGAAATGCAAATTAAAACCAATGAATTATCACTACACACCTATCAGAGCACCAGTGGTAATATCAAATGCTAACAAGGATGCAGAGAAACCAGATATCTCCTGATCAATCGCTGGTAGGGAGGTAAAACAGAGGACAGTATGGCCACTCTGAAAAAATAGTTTAGTGGTTACTTAAAAAATTAACCATATATTTACCATATATTACCCAGCAACTTCACTCTCCCATTTACCCCAAAAAAGTGAAAATTTATGTTTACAAAACAAAACAAAAAAAACCTGTACACCAAATGTTCGTAATATTGATTTGTAATGGGGGAAAAAAAAGGAATCAACCCTTGATTGATATCCTTCAGGGAGTGAATGGTTAAACACACTCTGGTATAGTCAATATAGTGTAACACTGCTCAGCAACAAAATGGAATGAACTATTGATACATTCAACAACCTGGATGGATCTCAAGGGTATTTTGCTTAGTGAAAAAGTCAATCTCAGAAGGTTACATACTTTGTAATTCCATTTATACATTTCTGAAATGATGAAAACTATACAGATGAGGAACAGAGTAGTAATTGTCATGTTAGGACAAGGTGGACAGGGAAAGTTTCTTTGTGATAATGAAACCATTCTGTATCTGGACTGTGGTTATATGAATCTATACATGGGATTAGAAAGCATAGAATAGACACACCCAAATGAATACCTAAAAAAAAGGGCAAAACACTGGGGCACCTGGGTAGCTCAGTCAGTTAAGCGTCCAATTCTGTTTTGGCTCAAGTCATGATCTCAGCGTCATGAGATCAAGTCCCAAGCCCCACACAGGGATCCGCACTGATCACTGAGTAGGCTTGAGATTCTTTTCCCCTCCCTCTCCTTCACCTTCTGCTCCTCCCCATGCTTGCACTCTCTCAAATAAATCAATAAAATCTCTAAATTAAAAAAAAATGGCAAAAAAACGAATAAAGTCTCTGGTCTAGTTAACAATTTTATACCAATGTTAATCTCCTGGCTTTGATAAAGCACTATAATTATATAAAATGCCAACACTGGGGAAAGCTGAGTGAAGTACTATTTTTGCAACTTCCTATGAGTCTATCATTTCTAAATAAAAAGTTAGGAGAAAAAGTTCAATGATATAGTTTTAGATTTTACATTGCAATTAAACTTTAAGAAATTAGTGTCATTTGAAGTAGTATCAGTGAATATGTACAATTATCTGAAAAGGCTATTAAAATATTCCTACCCTTTCCAACTACATATCTGTATGAGGCCTGATTTTCTTCATATTCTTCAGCCAAAATAATATACTGTAACAGACTAAAGCAATTATAAGAATTCAGCCATCATCTATTTAGACATTAAAGAAACTTATAAAAATGTGAAACAAATTCACTTGTTTTGAAAATTCCCCCCCCAAAAAAATACTTTAGGTTAACATGTAATGGGTTTTATTTTTAAAATTTCTTAGTTTTAATTATTAACATAATAAATATGAATAAATATAACCCATATGTAAAAGCTCTCTAGTATTCTAATGTTTTAAGACTGTGAAGCTGTCCTAATGCCAGAAAGTTAGAGAACTACTACACCCAAGTTTTCAGGGATGATGGAGAATCAGATGGACAATTTACTCTCAATTAGAGGTGAAAGAAGTTATGTTACTGAACTCCAAACTTCTAAGTTTATGATAATTTAATAATTTTTAAGGTTAATTAGAAATATAACAGGGGTGCCTGGGCGGTGCAGTCAGTTGGGCATGAGACTCTTGGTTTCGCCTCAGGTGATGATCTCATGGTCATGGGATAGAGCCCCAAATCAGGCTCCAGCTCAGCGTGGTGAGTCTGCTTGAGATTCTCTCTCCCTATTCCTCTCACCCTCCTACTCATGCTCCCTCTCTCTCAAATAAATAAATCTTAAAAAAAATTTAAAAAAAAAAACAAAAAATATAAAAGAACATGCTGCAGACTAGAAATAGATCTTTGTAACTCATACTTCTAAAACAGGATTTGTATCCAGAAAATATAAAGAAACATAATAAATTGCTAAGAAAAAGAAATACTGTGCTAAAAAATGAGCAATTCACAGAAGAAAATTCTTAAAAGGCCAATAAACACTGTCTGAAAACTATTTAGTATCACTAGTAATTAAGGAAATATGAAGAGATATTAATGCCATCAGGCTAGCAAGTGAAAAAGTCTGATAAAACCAACTAGTTGGAGAATGTAAGCCATGAGAACTCACTCAAAAACGGCCGGTAAAAGTAACTGTTAAAGCACTTTGGAGAGCAATTTGGCAAAAACTGATGAATTTGAAAATGCCTATATCCACCCACCCAATCATCAATTCTATTTCTAGGTATTTACAGTATGAAAACTTCTACACACCTGGACAACAAGCTACTGTGGCAAGGTTACACTGCACAATGATAAAAAGCAATGACTACACCTAGAGGAAGCAACATGGAAAAATCTCAGAAACAATGGTGAACAAGAACAAAGAAACATACAAGGTGCAGAATGATAAAGAATGGTTCCATTTGTATAAAGTTTTAAAACATACAAAATTATACATTGTGAATACATAAGGTTGAGACAAGTATCAAATTTAGAACAGTGGTTTCTAAACTATGTCTGAGGGTAAACAGAAGGTAAGATAGTATGATAAACCAATGTTTGATAAATTGTTTAATAAGCTGATTTCAGAGTTCAAATTTATATTTCCATTTCAAAGTAAATGCTTAAATTCTGAGTTCTACCTTTGGCTGTATGGAAGATCTAGAAAGATATCGTCACTAGTCATTAGAAGAACATTTATTTAAAAATACAATGAGAAATAATGTTGAATCTATCAAATTGATGAAAATATAAAACAGTGCTGGTAAGGATATAGAGAAACGGACACCTCATGGACAGTTGGTGGGCATATGATTCAAGTAAAGCTTTTACAAAAATGTGGCTTCTTCATAATATAATTTGGAAGTTTTTGTTTGTTAGAAGAAATTTTGTAAATGTATGTGAGAGCTACATTTACAGAAGGTTACAAAAATATATCCCAAACTGTTCATCTAAGTGCTTATCCCTCAGGAAAGGACATGGGAGTTGGGAGTGATATAAGAGATGGGGGTGGGAGGGGGGGGAGGGAGGGAATAGCAGGGAATAAGGTAAAGTAAATGGATATTGAAACCAAATCATAAAGGGCAATGGATAGTGAGCTAAGAGTTTGGACTCTGCCACGGATTCTTCATCTAGATCTTCTATGGAAGACACTGATGAACAGATAGGTATTCTGGGCCTGACTGACCTGGAAAGGAAGTTATGTGTCTGCATGTACCTCAGTTTGCCAGTACTGAAGGAAGACAGATATGTCTTCAAGCCCTCAGCTAAATCCTTTCCCAAAAAGCAGATCTCCATTCGCTCTGCTTTTACCTGCCCAGTTCCTAATGGTACAAGACTTGTTACCTCAGCTCAAACAGGTTGAGAGTTTATAAACTACTATCACATGATAACACTTGATTTCAAAAATAACCCTGTGAAGTAGGTAACCAAAGTACTATTCTTCCCATTAATAGATAAGTTAACCAAGATTTATGGAAGTTAAATTATTTGCCCAATAGTAGGTGTGAATCTGACAATAACATCACAAGCAGCAACAGATAGTATTTTCTGAATATTTATTATATGCCAGGCACTGTGCTAGGTGCTTTCAGCTGTTACTTCATTAAGCCCTTGCAACAATTCTGAGGCAATTTAATCCCCATTTATAGATAAGGAAAGGAAAGACAGGCTCAAGAGCAATCAAGTGACCTGTTAAAGACTACACAGACCATAAAGCAGCCATAAGACTAACATAGTTCTGACTCCAAAACCTGTGTCTATACTATTTCTGAATACGTTAAATAAGTATAAATAATGATGTAAATAATCAGGATTTGACACATGAACCAAGGAAAATTTTTGACAGAACAAGATTTGAAAAGATATTATTGCTTTCCACAGTTTGAGGAAATGTTGGCTAAAAAGACCAACAAAATACAGAAAATCTAAATATCTTTAAAAATTATCTCCCTCTCATCTAAGACCTAATTCTATAGGCCACACTAGTACTTTATGGAACATTCTGGCATTTAAAAGATAGATTTCTTTCAATAATGTTATTATATGTCTTAATGCACAATTCACATAACCTTGAGTTCAATTATTTTCTACTGAGTTATATCTTCTTGAAAAGTATGACAAAAAGAATGTATTTTATAATTTAAACAGTATGTCAGAGCTTAATTCTATAATCATTTAGGTCCACTTTTCCATTATTAGAATATATAAATAATTGTTTCCATAACTGACTACTAGAAAGTGATGATGCAGCTCAATTTAGAAGAGAACCTGACTCATGCATCCCTGACCCATGCACCAATTATTAAAAACTAGTACTAGGGGTACCTGGGTGGCTCAGTTGGTTGAGCGACCAACACTTGGTTTTGGCTCAGGTCATGATCTCATGGGTCACAAGACTGAGCCCCAAGACATGCTCCACGCTCAGCAGGGAGTCTGCTTGAAGAGTCTCTTCCTCTGCCCCTCCCCTCACTCACACATGCCTGCACTCTCTCTAAAATAAGTAGATCTTAAAAAAAAAAAAAACTAGCACTACCTAGTCCTTATTAGTAATATTAAGAGTACATGCTTATTTTAAAACTATTTTTTTCCTAACTAAAAGAAAGAGAATAATTCAGTATGTGAAGGGAGACACAGATGTCCAGAAACTTCCTTGGGAAGTATTAAATTAAATTTATAGTAAATATGACCCCTTATAAGTTAACTCAAACTCTACCCTAATTTTCATGTTAAATGGGTCTATCGCCTTCATAATTTCTATCTCAAAAGGAATGTGATTAAAAGTAATATACTGAAAAGAAAACACAGTAAAAAAAAAAAGACCAAAAGATCTGGAGCTGTACAGTTTGGGTTCCAAATTCCTTGACAAACTGCAATGTGACCCTCTGAGCATAACTATACTTAAAGGCCTCAGGTTTTTTTATTTTTTATTAACTCTTTTTCTTAAAGATTTTTAAAAAGATTTTATTTATTTGAGGGAGGGTTGAGGGGGGAGCAGAGGGAGAGGGTCAAACAAACTCTGGTTGAGGGTGGAGCCCGATGTAGGGGTCAATCCCATGTCCCCGAGATCATGACCTGAGACAAAACCAAGAGTCAGACAGTCAACTGAGCCACACAGGTGGCGCAAATGTCTCAATTTTTTATCTGAAAAATGAGTTTAGGGGGCTACATGATCTCATAGGTGCCTTAAGGCTCTAAAACTCCTACTGCTAAGTCTTAGCAGAAGGTAGTTCTAAGGACCAATATTGGGTGTTCAACACATAGTAGGTACTCGAGAAGTACTTTCAGACTGGAAGACCAATTCTAACAAAACGTCCAGGTCAAAAAACAAACCCTTAGAATTATAGTAAAGATACTATCATAACTGTGTTGGGTATGTTCACAAACTGGGACAATAGTTACCATTTATCCATATTTAAACAGATATTTTGGAATACCCTAACATGTTTACCTGAAAACATTGTGTAATACATTCTTAGCCTTTCCCAAAATGTATTTCTACAACATCTACTTCCATGGTTAAAAAGGTTTATAGTTAGGATGAGATGTTTTTCAAATATAACTATACTGCGTCTTTATAGCAGAAATTATCCTTTTCTGATATAATAATGAACTCTGTGATGAAGGATAGAATATACAAGATTTCCCAATACATTTGGATCAAAAAATCTTTTCTAAGGAATATCTATAAAATCTCATAGTTTCAAGTGCCCTAAGTGCAAATATTTAGTAATAAACATAGGTCAGCATGAGAGAAATTAGAACACTGATAGAATTTTACAAAACTTTAGTAATTTGAAATTTAAAAAAAAAAACACTGGAGTAATCAATAATTGGAATAACAGGGGCTCCTGGATGGCTCAGTCAGTTAAGTGTCTGCCTTCGGCTCAGGTCGTGATCCCAGGGTCCTGGGATTGAGTCCCACATTGGGCTCCCTGCTCAGCGGGAAGCCTGCTTCTCCCTCTCTCTCTCTGCCACTCCCCCTGCTTGTGCTCCCTCCCTCGGTCTTTCACTCTCTCTCTAATAAATAAAATCTTCAAAAAAAAAACAAAACTTATTAAAAAAAATAACTGGAATAACAAAGACTTAACACTGAAATCTATTCCAATAATACAGCAAGCATTAAAATTTTGTGAGGTTATTAGAATGTATTTGTATTTGAGGCTAAGAAAGTAATACATCACACAGAAGGAATGGGATGGAAAAAATAATTCATTTCTCTGAGCAGTCATCCTGCTCTTGCTAATGGACAAAGGATAGGTAAAACAGAACTAGGTCAAATTAACACAAGATTATGTACAAATCAGAAAAGAAGAAAGCTTGCCCCCCAGCTACCAAGATTTTTTTGAGCATATTTCTTCTAATAGAGCCATTAAAAAGTAAATTGACGTTTCTCTTAAAAAAACAAGATGCCATTCAGAATACCAGATTATTCCAGAGCTAAAATGTATTACACCAAAAGACTTAAAATTTAAAAAAAAAATCTACTGGGGTGCCTGGGTGGTTCAGTCGTTAAGAGTCTGCCTTCGGCTCAGGTCATGGTCCTAGGGTCCTGGGATCGAGCCCCACATCGGGCTCCCCCTGCTTATGTTCCCTCTCTCGCTGTGTCTCTGTCAAATAAATAAATAAAATCTTTAAAAATAAAAAATAAACAAAAATCTACCATGTATATATAAAAAAAGTTCAATTTTTAGGGGTGCCTGGCTGGTAGAGCTTGCATCTCTTGATTTGAGGGCCATAAATTCAAGCCTCACACTGGGTGTACAGCCTACTTTAAAAGAAAAAAAAGTTGATTTTCGAATCCAACTGAAAAAGGAATCAACACCTAAAATTAAAGAACTAATGAACACTCTAACTAGAGGCATTAGTTTTTAGTTTCATTCTTGATGCTTTGTAATGTACAAGGCTTCATAAATACAAATAAAGTGGTATTATCAAACTTGAATGTTACATTGTGATTTTTTAAAAAGATTTTATTTATTTGACAGAGAGAGAGAGAGAGAGAGAGAGAGAACAAGCAGGGGGAGGGGTAGGCAGAGGGAGAAGGAGAAGCAGGCTCCCCACTGAGCAGAGAGCCCAACATGGAGCTCGATCCCAGGCCTGTGGGATCATGACCTGAGCTGAAGGCAAGACACTTAATGGACTCAACCACTCAGGAGCCCCGTGATTTTTTTAATTAAAATATTTGATCGTAAAGAACCTCTATAAATGAACTGGTTTTGGCTTTCAGAAAACTACATCAGCATACATTTTATTCCTTATACTTATAAATGATGTTAATTCTGATAAAGCTGGGCCTACAGCCTTTACAATTTCTGGTGAAAATGGCAATGTATAGATGGTGTAGCCACTTTCTCCTCTTGAAAAAAAATCTCAAAACAACTACAACAATGAGAAACAGAAGCAAAATCTACATCTCCATCCCTAAGCAAGAGACATCCCTAACCACATATATGAGAAAGGCTGCCATATGCAGTGAAGGTAGAGAGGGATGCTGGCAGATCTCAAGCGAGAGGTTTGCAGCTTCACATCTCGAAAGTATCACAGCTCAGTTCTCTAAAGTGTACATGGCATAGCCAGAAGGGCAAGCCCAACAACCCCTTGTTTGGCACATCTGAAGGTTTCACAGACTTCATCTGACATTATTGACACAGGAGAGTCAGAACTGAACAAGAAAAGGGGTACATCTTTTCCTAAGAAAAAAATTATTGTACTTTAAAGAGAGTTTTTGTAAGGCACCAGGCTGGCTTGGTCTACAGAGCATGAGACTTTTTTTTTTTTTTAGAACATGTGACTCTTGATCTCAGGGTCGTGATTTTAAGCCCCACAATGGGCGTAGAGATTACTTAAAAATAAATAAATAAATACATACATACATAGAATTCTTTGAGAACCTAGGCAACATCATTACTACCCAAAAAAAAAAATGGAGAGAAGGAAGGACTCAATGCTAAAAACAGTACAGCGATACCTATAAGAACTTCAAGGGGAAAAAAGTATGACTCGAGAATATACATCCAGTCTAACAATACAGTTCAGCATAAAAGCAACAGTTAAATAGCACTGAATATGAAAGAACTCAAGGAATACCTTCCCTATGAACTGCTCTTGAATAAAATACTAGTTGACAAAATTCAACTATCCAAAGGATAAAAAGAAAAACCATGAAAAAAGGACAAGTTTTGAGCACACAGTCCATTTAATTATTAGCCTTAGATGGGGGGGGGTGGGGGGAAGAAAGAAAAATTTATGGCTACAGAATATAATGTAAATGTTACAATCCCCAACAATGGAGAGGAAATGGACTGAGTTAGGCTTACACCTTTATACCGCACTGCTTTATGCTGCTTTACACCTTTACATATACTTCAACTGTTATACCTTGATTTAGTTCTTAAAAGATGAGGAAATGAGCTATAATAATAATGCTGTAGGGCACCTGGGTGGCTCAGTTGGTTAAGCGACTGCCTTCGGCTCAGGTCATGATCCTGGAGTCCTGGGATCGAGTCCCACATCAGGCTCCCTGCTCAGTAGGGAGTCTGCTTCTCCCTCTGACCCTCTTCCCTCTCGTGCTCTCTCTCTCTCATTCTCTCTCTCTCAAATAAATAAATAAAATCTTTAAAAAATAATAATAATAATAATAATGCTGTAATAAATATAGGCAAGCTAAATACACTCATTAAAAGTCTCAGGTTAGATCATAAAACAAAACATAACTGTACTGTAGGAATAAAAGATCCATACTCCCCCTGCCCCAATTTGAAAGGATGAAAATGAAGCACAAACTCAAGTAACAAAGGCATTATATCCACACAAAGATACTCACTGTAGCATTATGTGTAACAGCAATATATTGAAACAATCTAAATGTCCATCAACAAGGGCCCTCTGTTATGATTAGATAAATTAAGTTTATTCACTAATATACTAGTTACTAAAAAAAAAAAAAAAAATGCTGCAACAACCAAGTACCAGTATGAAACAAGTGAGACAGCAAAGCATACTAGCTACTACTGGTAAAGGCTCTGCAGCCACTCTTGGATGTTCCAAACCCTCCAGCTTCCCAACTTACTAACATGTTTAAATTTCTGTGCCTCAGTTTCCTTCTCTGTATGAAGGGGATAATAATATTACCTGCCTCTCAAGGCTGTGATAAAGATTAACAATGAATACCAAAAACCGTGTTAGAACAGGAACTACAACATACAGAGCACTGTGTAAGTATTAGATTTCTTATAGTTAAAGAGAAAAATCTAGTGGCAGAACAGCATCATATGCTACCATTTATGAAAAAAAAATCTATACCTATATATGTATAAAATATCTGTGGAAGTACACACAAAACTGGTAGTGGTTTCCCAGGAAGGGAAACTAAGCAGAAGAGGTTGCAGAGTGAAAGATTTGCTTTACACTTCTGTATCTTTTAGATTTTGTACCATAAGCATGTAATGACTAGATAAAAATTACTACTTAAATTTAAAAACTCTATAAAGAATTTAAGTTCACTGAACACAGTGCTACTTTTCTGGTTAGTTCCCCAACTACTCTGCCTAAGGTACATTTACTCAGATCAGAGGTCATAAATTATATTCTCAGAGACAAATGTATTTCCCTAAAGCATCTACAAGAGTTCAGATGTGTAATGTTACAATATAAAATAGAAAAATTTATCTTTGGAGACAACACTACAAAGACATTTGCGAAAACAGTGTTCACAGCAATGTGCATATACATAGCACAACACTGGAAATAATCTACATGTACATCAATAGTCTGAATAAATTATAGTGCCACACAATAGAATATCATAGACATTTAAAATAATAGCATACATATATAATACGAATTTATGTATAAAATTGTCCATTTTGTGTTAAATGGTAAACAGTAAATTATGGACTCTTTCCATACAAGAATGCAGATATACTTCATTTCTTTTCATTGCTATGACTTGTGCTGTAACTATACCATAACTTACTTAATCATTCTCATATCAACTGACATTTAGATTGTTTCTATTTGCCTTTTTTCATTTTTTTTTTTAAAGATTTTATTTGAGAGAGAGCATGAGCGTGTGTGCACGCACTGGAGGGCGGAGGGGCAGAAGGGCAGGGAGAATCCAAGAAGACTCCATGCTGAACGTGGAGCCCAACACAGGGCTCAATCCCATACACAGGGCTCAATCCCATAACCCTGATACCATGACCTGAGCCGATATCAAGAGTGGGTCACTTAACCAACGGAGCCACTCAGGCACCCCCCTTCATTTACTTTAAATTTAAAATAAAATATATATATATATATAATTTTTTTGGTCAGTAAATAGTGTTTGTTTAGCATAAATCTTCACATATAGGAACTAATATTTCTGTAAGGCAGATTCCTGAAAGCAAAAGTATTTGGTCAAAACTAATATGCATTTTAATATTTATAGGTAATTCCAATTGGTCTCTTTGAAAGAGACTGCATCAATTTATACTCTCCCAATCTTGCCATTATTTTCAATCTTTTTCATTTCCATCAACCTGATATATGAAAAATGATATATTTTAATCTACATTTCCTTGGTTAGTGAGGGCAATTTTTTTTTTTAAGATTTTTATTTATATGAGAGAGAGAGTGAGCAAACATAAGCAGGGGAGGAGTAAAGGGAAAGGGAGAAGCAGATTCCCTGCTAGGGACTCGATCCAGGCACTCTGAGATCATGACCCCAGCAGAAGGCAGACACTCAACCGAATGAGCCACCCAGGCACCCCCAAATCTTTCCATTCTTCCACTGTTTGTAGTATTAACAAAACACAGACCATGGCTACTACATTTAACATCGTTTTTTCATTTGCCAATATTTAATAATTGGAAACTTCACTACAATCCAGACCTTTACTTCTCATTAAAAATTAAAAAAAAAAAAATGGAGCACCAGTGGGTCAACATTTCTTAATACAAAAAACTGATACTGAATAGAAGCTGTGCCCCCCAATTCAACCTTACAGTGGTCACTCATTTATGTCACCTGCCTATAGGAATTTAAGTTTAAGACCCCATTTCTATGGAGTTATTTGGTTATATACTAATTATCAGGATTCTTCATATGAAAGATACTAATGCCTTTTCTTACATATTTGTCATATATATTTCCTCATAGCATTCATAAATATATATAAAATCTGAAAAGTCTACAACACTCATCAAATGATAGCAATATTTATCCTTGGTAAGTATTAGGATGTTTTGTCACTTTATCTCTATTATTTTTTTAAATGTATAAAGTAAGCACTGATTCCTTTTATAATCAGGGAGGGGAAAAAAAGCTATTTTCATTTGAAACAAAAAATTCTAACAGTGATAGTTCGGTTATGTTGACTTTTAAATTGACAAAGGATAAAGCGAATAACCTGAATGTGTAATACAAGAGGAGGTCAACGTAATCATCAAAGCCCATATGCATTAGTTCATGACAGCCCACGAAGAATATATCCAGCACTTCAGATCTGAATTATAACATCTTTACAAAAGATATTCAAAAGTGCATGGACTGGTCTGATTCACACTGAAGTTAGTTTATACACTAAGTTTCTGGATACTGACACTTCAGACAAACAGCTTTTTTTTCTCCAGCTGTAAATATAAAAACTGTGTTTTCAGTGGCTCAGTTAAGGGTCCAACTCTTGATCTCAGCTCAGGTCTTGATCTCAGGGTCCCAAGTTCAAGCCCCATGTTGGGCTCCATACCCCAAAAACTGTATTTTCATTCAGGTATTTTATTTAATACATACTAAGTGTTATGCACTGTGCAAGGTGCAAAGTATGCAATAATAAGGCACAGTACTTGCCAGTAAACTTATAAACAAGTGGAAACGGCAAGAACATAGTGTCATAAGAGCTGCTGAAGCACAAAGAGAAGGAACTTAAACCAGTCTTGGAGGTTGGAGAAATAAGGCTCCTTAAAGGGATAACATCTTAGAAGAAATCAGCTAAAAAGGGTGGGAGGGGGTCCAGAATCCTGCAGTCACCCTCTCCAATTCTCATATCCTAAGAATCACCAACTCCTACCTATCCATCCTTCTAAAAGTTCTCCTGACTCTTCAACTTTTCTTTATTCTCACTGCCACTACCCTGCTGCAGGGTATACTAAATTCTCTCCTCTAACAGCTTTGTAACTGGTCTCACCACATCAACCCCGCCATCCTGTTCCCAACCTAATCACTACACTGTAATTACAGTAATCTTTCAAATACTCAAATCTAATCAGGTTACTGTCCAATTTAAAACACTTGGGAGAGAGTGGGTGGTCCCCCACAAACCTAGCCCTCAGGATAAAATCCAAAATTCTTACCAAGCCTTTCAAGACCTGGCCCCACTTATTTTTTTTCTTTTTAAAGATTTTATTTATTTATTTGACAGAGTGGGTACAAGCAGGGGGAGCAGCAGAGGCAGAGTTGGAGAAGCAGGCTCCCCACTGAGCAAGGAGCCTGATGCGGGACTTGATCCCAGGACACGGGGATCATGACCTGAGCTGAAGGCAGACAACCGACTGAGCCACCCACGCGTCCCCCCGCCTTACTTCTACTACAACTCTAGTATTTCCCACCTTGCAGTCAGATCACATGAACTTCTTTCAGATCCTCTATCAGGTCCTGCTATCTCCTGTTGCCAGAACTCTACATAAGTTATTTCCTCCTGTCAGAAACATAGGTTTAGTTCTTCACCAAGCTAACTCTCGTGTATTCTTCAGATCTCAGCTTAGACGTTGGGAAGACTTTTGTGATCACTCAAAAGCCTTTCTGAATACACCCTCCTAAGCTCGCTCCCACTTAAAACTGCCCCATCAGAATATTTAACACACTGTGTAAGCGCCAGGTTAGCTATCTTGACTCCCTCATTTAAAGTAATGGGAAAATAGGGACACTTTTGCCTTTTTCACAGTAGCATTCTAGTACTTAGAAACAATACCTAGTATACACAGCAGTTGTATTTACTGAAATAATTATAAGTATCTATTCCCTTGGTTTTTATCTACCCTACTAGGCACAGGCACCTTACACAAAAAAGCAATTTTTACTCTACAACTTCAAAGATATTATGAACTTTTTATTAAGTACACAGTAAGTGCTCAGTAAGCACTTGTTGAATGAAGACAGTTGAACAATAGACAAAACCCTTGTCCCATGCTTAGTTTCCCTAAATTCTACTTAAAATTAACTCTAAGTCACTCCGATTTTGATATAAACACCTAAAAATGACAAGATTTCAATTGTATTTTCCTTTGTTTGTAAGTGTCTGAAACACTCCTTATTTTTGAAAAGTTTAAAGGACAAAAATAAACTATTCTCCCCTCCAAATCACATATCCATTTTTTTGTAGTTAAAGAGTTAAAAAGGAATCTTGAAAACCGGAAGACCAAAGATCAAAAAAGCACCCAAAATTAATGTGCCCAAAGGAATATTATTCATACAGAAATGGAAAAAAATACATTCTTAAATAGCGTGAATGAACTTGAGATAAGGGTAGTTTTCATGGAGGGTAAAGAAATAACTGAAAAAATAAAATGCTCTATACTACCCATGCTAATAAGAATTATGTCAAGAGTATAGAATTATAGCACCTTCAAATTCATTCATTTAACTTTTTTTCCCTTTGGTGAGGAGGCAAGATGAATTGTTTGGACAGGCAGGGAGAGATAGGACTAATTTATTTTACATAGTAGCAAATACGTAAGAGTTTTCAGGGAAATCTACATTTCTTCTTATGAAAAAGCCTAAGATATGGAATTTTTATTCTGAGCAAAGTTTTGAGCAAAGAACTGCAAATTCCTGTTTACCCAACCCACAATATAAGCCATAATTGGGATTACAGCTCTCCTGGACACTTCAACTCACCATATATAAAAATTGCAAGATTCTACAGCAAAGCCTCAAAATAAAAGGCAGGGGTGGGGTAGGAGGGATTTAAATGTCTCAATGGACCTGAGACAATAGTAAACATCAAATACCTTGGCCAAACATTCTCTTAAAAGCTCTTATGCCACCCAAACAACCTCCTAAAAAGACTGACCTGCTTTAACTGCCTTTTTTGCCAAGGAACTCAAAACATGTCACACACAACTTAAGTATTCTCCAAATATAGGTTACTTTTCATTTACCATGTGCAAATGGGCAATAAAGAAAAAAGCTGATTACCTCATTATCAGTGTAAAGGAAAAAGAGAAAATGTAATTGCTATCTTAGTTTATATGCACTAAGATGACTACAGTATTCAATAAAGTATTTTCAATTTAAAAAAACAAATGATTTTCAGCATTTTAAAGCTAAACATTAAGTTAACTTTCTCTGCTTCATTTTTATATATATAAACTCACATTCCTTCACTAGGTCTTATCTGATTATAAATCCTTTCCATTACTCACTCTATAAACTATCAGAAACTGTCAGGAAAAATTGTAAACAAAAATAAATGTATTATACATAGCAAAATTAGAGGATGTGTGGTCTCAAGGTCTTAAATCTTAAATTTAAGAATCAGTATTTGGCAAGTTGCCATTATTACAGAGCATATTTGCGCCTGGTTGGCTCAGTTGATAGAGCATTTGACTCGATCTCAGGGTCCTGAGTTCAAGCCCCATATTGGGTGTGGAGCCTACTTTAAAAAAAAGAGAGAGTAGGGGCGCCTGGGTGGCTCAGTCAGTTATGCAGCTGCCTTCAGCTCAGGTCATGATCCCAGGGTACTGGGATCGAGCCCTGCATCAGGCTCCCTGCTCGGCGAGGAGCCTGCTTCTCCCTCTCCCTCTGCCCCTGCTGCTCCCCCTGCTTGTGCTCTGTCAAATAAATAAAATCTTAAAAAAAAAAAAAATAGAGAGCAAATATCCTTTCTCACATTTATACAGTCCATTTTTGAGACTATTTAGATGAAGACGGTATGCTCAACTAATTATTTTATCTACTTACCCTGTCAGTTAAAATAGGATTTAGAATGCATTTTGGGCTTTAGGGATATAATGTCATTTTCTCTGTATTTTTTTAAATATCCCAAAACAAAAATATTTCCCAAACAAGATCAAAAGAAATATAGTGAGCAGCCAGGCCCAACTTAAGGTTAATAAAGAATTTCTCCCATCAGAAGCTACTCAAAATATTGAAAGGCAGCCCTTGCTTACATTTTTGAAGAGACATAAAAGGACATTTTTTAGGTTAACACATTAAATCCGACCAGTTCCCAACGAGTATGTACTATCTTGTGACTATAATCCCAAAATGGTTTTCACATAGTTTACGGAAATTTTGACATAAAAAATTCTTATACCACAAAGATGTAAATCATTTAGTAATTTGCGGGTAGCAAGTGATAGGATATTTAAATCATGCCAGAAAGAAAAAAAACTTTTGGCAATACTTAATTTTACTCTCGGAAGCAATGCAAATATTATCATATTGTTAGTTATAAAAACTGGATAATGATATAGTCAGGAAAAAGATGAACTAGTTAACAAATTATTTTTAGCACATGAATCTACCACTTGTAGATTATCAATCTTTAAAGAATCTGAATATAATAAAATATAGCAAAACTTCAATTTTATTAATTTCAACTTTCTTTGATGAAACAAAAATCTTTGAGATCTTGCCACAGGATCATTATTATTTTATCAATTAGCATTAAATGCACACACAGAAATGTCAGGTACAACTGAATTCCAGTAGAGAAAAGGCTAGATAAATTATTTTTCTTTAAAGATTTTATTTACTTGACAGAGAGAGAGAGAGAGAGAGAGAGCAAGCACAGCAGGGGGAGGGGCAGGCAGGGGAGAAGCAGGCTCCCCGCTGAGGAAGGAGCCCAATTCCGGGCTGGATCCCAGGACCCCGGGATCATGACCGGAGAAAAAGGCAGCCGCTTAACCCACTGTGCCACCCAGGCACCTCAATTCTTTATATTTTTGTATACAACTAGTTATGCATTAAGGCATTACTCATAGAGCTAACTCAACAAGAATTACACAGCCGACTTTTAAAGAAAATTAAGTCTTTCCTTTTCTGTATCATAAAAATCTTTAAATTGAAACATTTAACTCTAATATCCATCTGCATGCTTTTAAAATTCATGCAGATCAACTCAGTCCCTTTAACAAAATAAGATGGCGGGGCGCCTGGGTGGCTCAGTTGGTTAAGCCGCTGCCTTCAGCTCAGGCCATGATCCCACGGTCCTGGGATCGAGCCCCACGTCGGGCCCCCTGTTCATGCAGGAAGCCTGCTTCTCCCTCTGCCTGCCGCTACCCCTGCTCGTGCTCTCTCCCTCTCTCTCTCTCTCTCTCTGGATCTCGCTCTCTCTGTGTGTCAAATAAATAAATAAAATCTTTAAAAAAAAAAAACAAAACAAAATAAGATGGCAAAGCTATGTTTTATCAAATGACTTTACAACCATACTTTCCTGAACAATGAATATGAACTAGTAGATTTCATTCTTCATAGTTAGTAGCTAATCAGTTTCAGTATCTGGTTCTCATAGGCTGACATAATGCTGTAATGTTTCCGTTGCACAACATTCTGGGGGAAATGTTTAGAATTATTTCCACTGAAATTTTTAAGTCCTGTGCACAAGCATCATGGAAATGCTTACATCAGAGCTATCAAACTTCTTAAATAAAAATTTTAATTAATTTTTAAAAATTTTGTCTCAAAAATAGTGACTTTTTTTAAAGTCATTTTTCTCAAGCCCAAAAACAATTCTTGCTTTTCTTGCCTTATTTGCAACCAAAAACATCACCACCTGACGTGTGTCATTTACTCACTAATCATCATTATATTTGATTATCTTTTTAGCTTCTTAGTAGTCAACACAAAGCCTGGCAGTCTCACATGTTTTGGAGACTTCAATACACTTTGTTCTTGTCCCAAATACTCATGTTCTGTGTGTACTACTATAAGCTATTATATAACAGGGGGTGGAGAAAATTAAAAAATACTGCAGCACTACAAGCCATTTAGCATGCTGAGTTCCCACAGTTGCTTAGTGGGTGTTCTGAAACTAGGCCATATTTCTAGTATTAAGAATTTCAAATCACTACTTCCAAGGTACAGAAATAAATGTCTTCAAGATTAAATCATAAAACCTTACTATTTTAAGCTGCCTAGTATATAAGCATCCTATTTCTATGAGCTTAAAATGCTAATTAACACATGGTAGATAAACCAGTATTTGTTTTAGCAACAAGAAATAACCAGCTTTTCTACCCATACTTACAGAATCATAGAATTCAATAGATTACAATATTAAGATAAAGTGCAGTTTATCTGAATAAGAACTAAAGCCCTTAGGTGAAATTTTGAATTCCTTACCCCAAAAGATATATAAACAAAATTGGAATTAAATATAATCTCTTTCAGGTCACCCAATCTGCTAGACTCCACATGCTCCTAACAAAGAAGTAATTACAACCCCCAACCTAATTTTTCCAGTCCAGGTTACCAACAAATACCAAAAAAATAAAGCTTACTCTTTTTAACAGAATAAAAGTTACAAAAATACTTATGTCATTTTGTCATATCATTGCAACAGATATGTTTTTATTCAAAACCAATGAAAAACATGTTACTCAATTTTACATATTTCATAGCTACGTAAGGAAAGAAACAACATGGTAGGTATAAAATCTACTTCTACAAACTGTAAAGTACTTACACTGCAGTGATTCAGTACTTTCAGAGAATTATTTGCTTCAACTTAATTTTACTCAATACTTATGGTGCCTACTATGTCTCACCTCATTAAGCCAATCTTTCCAATAACAAAAGCTTGACACTGTAATTTTTTAATTGCATCATTTTAGATAAAAACCCCTCCCAAATACAACACACGGTCCTGTGTAATCTTTAACAAAAGTTACTAACAACAATTAATCTCTTCTTCATGATCTTCTACCAGCATTACTGTTATATTGTACTATATATAAAACAAATGGTGCCTGGAAAGATTCTGTTTATCACAACATTAAGTTGCCTTAAACTGCCATTTTTAAAAAATGTTTTGTACCTGATTTTTAAGTGTTTTTCCCCCGCTCTCATTTTCAACTCTCTTAAGACCTCTAGGAGATATCCCAGTCCTTTTTACATTTAGTTACTAAACTTTTTTAAATTGTACATTATGAGGAAAAAAAAGCCTTCAGTTAAGGCCTGAGGGGGTCTAAAAGCAGAAAATACATTTAAGACCAAAAGCACTAGGTCTTGTTTGTTTTGGGGCTCAAGATTGTTAATTTTATTAATTTTTTTATTAGGAGCCTACAAAGTTTAGACATTATATACTGGAGAAATGGTAGTAAAGACAGACATACTTGATGCTACCATGAAACTTACAGTCTAGCAAAAAAGACAGACACTAAAAACATCATTACAAAAATGTTAAAAAAGAGTAAGTGCAGGTGCCAAAGAACCTTAGAACAGGAGAATCTAAGGATCAAAGAAGGCCTCCCAAAGGATATGATAGAGAGGCCAGAAGGGTGATTGGGTTAGCCAGGTGAGAATGCAGGGGGTTGCATCTATCCAAGGAGATGAAACCAGAAAGTTTTAGTTTCCTAATAAATAACCTTGAAATAAATGAGGTGATATACAATTTATAATGTAGGGGCACCTAGGTGGCTCGGTCGGTTAAGCATCTGACTCTTGGTTTCATCTCAGGTCCTGATTTCATGGGCTGTGGGATCAAGCTACATCAGGTTCCTCGCTCAGTAGGGAGTCTGCTCAGAAAGATTCTCTCCCTCTGCCCCTCCCCCTGCTGGCTCTTGCACACCCTCTCTCTCTCAAGATAATTAAATAAATCTTTTTTTAAAATGTATAATGTAATTACTAAGCAGTGAAAATTTTAAGAAGGAATTTCTCAAGTTTCTATAACAAAAATAACTGGAAGGATCAAAAGTAACAACGGACAAAAAGCAGCATGAGAATGTTTTAAAAGAGAAACCATGGCACTTTGGAGGGAACAGAGTTTGGAATGGCAAAAAAACAGCCTCAAAGGAGTATCATCAAATCATACTGTATGGAAAATTACCTAATATTCAAGTTCAGAGAACTTCTAAATCATACAAGCCACAGAGACTTCAACCAGGATATAACTGCTGATGATAGAGTCTGACTTATACCCAAAGGAAAGAGTGGCACTTTGAAATAAGTATGAAAAGAGGTGGTTTTTAATGCTCTCAGAAGAGTGAATTTTATTTTTTTAAATTTATTTTTAGTAATCTCTACACCCAAGGGGGGGGGGGGCTGAACTCATGACCAAGATCAAGAGTGGCAGGCTCCTCCAAATGAACCAGCCAGGTGCCCCCAGAAGAGTGAATTTTAAATGTTTGTACAGTAAACACTTACCACTGAGTTCTAAAGAGGTTCACAAATGTTACTCTTAACATGATGCATAAATGTTGAGAAAAAGATATGTGTCTTTGAAACATAATTATCCAAGGTCTAAACCTGGGGATTATTCAGCATCAGGCTGATATGTTCTTCTTATATTTAATTAAAATATTAACGACAAATATACTTAGTTAAAAGGTTTAAATAATAATTTGAAGCAGATCTCCAACATTCATGCAGATCCACAGTTCAAGGCCCAAATTAAAAAAAAAAAAACCCACAAGAAATAACAATCTCTAAAAATATATGCTTTCATGAATGCCTACTAAAATACTAAATCATAGGGATGCCTGAGTGGCTCAGTCGTTAAGCATCTGCCTTCAGCTCAGGTCATGATCCCCAGGGTCCTGGGACTGAGCCCCATATCGGGCTCCCTGCTCAGCAGGGAACCTGCTCCTCCCTCTCCCACTCCCCCTGCTTGTGTTCCTGCTCTCGCTGTGTCTTTCTGTCAAATAAATAAAATCTTAAAAAAAAAAAAATACTAAATCATACATAGAATCCAAATTGCTATTCACCTGCAATTCTCCAAATGGACCTTAACATCTCTAACTTCCATGCTTTTTCTGTCCACTCTTTCCTACTTAGCCCTAAGAGTTAGTTCAAGTACTATCCTCCAGCAAGCATTGCTAGTTATACATGCAATCTATGTTTTAATTCATCTGAGTTCTCCAGCATATACTGCTATCAAAGCACTTGTCACACTGTAAAACAATTTACTACTGACCTGCACAGTTCAGGCAACAAACTGAACTTTCTGAAAGCAGAAAACATAACGTATTTATCTATGTATCCTCAGAGTCTGGGACATACATGGCACTTAGGAGAAGGTCAATGACATTATGAATATGAAATTATAGTAAGAAATATTTACAGAACAAAATCTTAAAGTTAACTTAACGACTACTTACAAAACTGTGAGTCCTGAAAGCAGGAAGGAGTGTTGTACAACACAAAACTGGAAACTGAGAAAGTGCAAATTTAACTGATAATATCTAGAATTTAGAGTTAATCTCATCATTGTCAGAACAAGTAATTTCTACTTTACCTCCAAGACATTAGAAAAACCAAAAGAAAAAAAGATTTATCTTTATCAACTGTGAAATTACTTAAAATTGTAGAATTTACAAATAGTATTTGAGGGCAAATAAAGTGCTTAAATTTTAAGTGTTCACAGTGCTATAAACATTAGAAGATAGACAAGCCAAAATACTTCATAAAAGTCTTTCAGGTTCATTTCACATAGGGACCAATTTTACCCACTTTTAAGGTCTCCTTTAATGTTTTAGCTTCAAGCAGTATGTTCATTCTTTCTGATAAAAGAACCCTTACCTTTTACAACATGCACTACTTTTTGCAATCAGTTCTGATCTTTAGAGAAGTTGGAATGAGATATATAGTGTGAAATCTAATTAGTTCTTTTAAATCTTGATAATGGGAATTTCATACTTTCTCAGAAAGCACATGTTACCAACATCTTAAAAGCTAAAGAGCCCTTTGTAATTAGAATATTCTTTTTATGTATTACAATTTTGATTTACAGAATTAAAGATGCTGTACTAAAAAGATGGGAACCAGGGGAAAGTACCAAGGAATGAGCATTAGTTTACCTAAAAAATAATGCAATTACATATTTTAGAACACAAATCAGTTTTTCCAACTTATCCTTGTTTCTTTCAGCCTTCACTGACTGCAATTACATTTCAGAACACTCTATATAAAGTTCAAGCATTCCATAGGTCACCTTGTGACTTAAAAATTTTTCAGATTTTAAGAGTCAGTGTAAACAGAGCTGGGAAAATGCAAAATTTTAACTAGTATATTGTCGGAGAGAAAATATTTTCAGAAAGATTTATATGGCCTAACTTTGATGTGGTATAACTAGCAGACAAAACAAAATTGAGAACACAGGGATAGCAACTTTTTTATAATTCAGCCTAGGCAAGATTTAGCCTTAAATTATAATATGCCGATACATAATATAAAATACATGAAGTGTAAGTCTAACAATAAGCAAAAAAGCAACCAATTTAATATCTGCAGTACTCATTTCTCAAGTACCATGTGAAAGTACTTAATATATCACTCTGCTGCTAAATTACAGTTAATTTCTATCTAATTTATGCACAACAAAATATTTACCAATTCCCTACTAGTCTTATTAGGAAAGTGTTTATTCTATGTCTAAATTTCCTCTCCTCCCTGAACTGATATTTTATAAACTAATTCAAGAACACTTCCACCAAGGTCAAAACATAAACCTCAGAACTCACTGAAGGATTTACAGGTCATTCTGTTTGGTTTTACTGTATTTTGTTGGGGGGGGTGCTGCTCTTGTTTGGTTTTTGATTATAAGCATAGATTTTGTTTTCATACATGAATGATACGTAAATGATACATAATATAGTAAACTGAATTCTAAAGATATATTCTTTCAACCTCCAAAAAATACTCATCCTTATATCTGCACACACAAGTTAAGGTTTGTTTTTAATCAAAAACACAAGTTTTTTTTTATATTTAAATATCTTACTAGAAAAAAATCTAAAAATTAAATTGTTTAAAGAACACAAGTCTTACAGAAATATTAAATTACACACAACAGATATTGATAATCCAGCATTTCAAAACAAATAGGACTGCCTGGATAACAAAGAAATTCAGTATTATTTACCTTTCCCCCACATGGGTAAAGCAAGTCAAAAAATATACCAGCAGAGGGGCGCCCAGCTGGCTCAGTCAGAAGAGCAAGCAACTCTTGATCTTGGGGTTGTGAATTCAAGCCCTATGCTGGGTGTAGAGATTACTTAAAAATAAATAAATAAATAAATAACACACACACACACACACACACACACACACACACACACACACACACACACACACACACACACACCCACACACACACCCAGCAGCTTATTCAGAAGACATCTTTGGGAATATTCCACATAGAATTCTAGTTTATATCTCACTGAACATGGGACAAGCCCTGTCCCAAGTCACTGAAGAAACAGTAATACTTAAAAAGCACAATTCCAGCAATATAACACTAGAATTTATAATTTTGGTATTCCTTTTGTTTCAAATTTCTAACTGGTTTGTAAATCACAAGCTGTTTTACAAGTCTGGCTACAATTATCAAAACACAGCTCTGATCAACTTTCTGAAAATGGTAGTTTAAAAACTTTTTAAAAATCTAGCTGCAAGCTATTAATATATCTCTTAATATCACTTTTATTCCTAACAACTTTTAACAAGAGAAAAACACTTGAAAACTGTATTAACAATGAGAGATCAATAAGCAAATGCCAACCCGAGAGTAAAGGTAGTTGTTTCTTCAAAAACTAAACAAACACCCTAAGAAAAAGTAGTAATCTTACAGATAGGCTAGGTCCACCCCTCAAAACTGTCATTTCAAGAATATAGTTTTATGTTAGCTTTATATTTAAGCCATTTGAAAGTTACAAACCTTAAAGCCTTTACTTGTCTGAGATTTTTCAAATGTATATTCATAATTAAATAAAAGCTTCAGTGTACCTTATGTCCAAATAAGTATTTAAAAAGATTTATCACAATCTAAATTCCATAGGTAGAGAATGGTGTTATATATATAATTTCTAAAAATTCTTGTCACTGTCACACAGAAGGTCAACACTTGATAAATTCAAACCATAAATGTATGAATGTTACAAATTGTACCCAACAGCTAAGTTTCTTCAAATACATATTAACAGTTGTAAGAGATATGGCATGGAAGGGCCAGGGTAGAAATTAGTACACTAATAAACCGAGGTCTTTAAAATAAGGTAATTTTTCAGTATTAATGCTACACTTAAATACAAAAATACCTGGTTACACAAGTATACCCTAGGATTCTGAAGAACAAAAAATAAGTTTTAGATACAGTAATGCCTCTCGGTAGATACTGGAAGCTGACATTCATGAAGTGTACAAAATTGCACAGGTGAAAGCTACAGACTGTTGGTAGTTATGATGGAAGCAAATACTATACAGTACACATCTACAACCCAATTTTGCTTCAGCATCCCCAGAGACTTAAAAAACATTTCTTTGGGTAGGTTGCAAAACATTGCTTCCTCTTTTATTCTCATCACCCCCATTATGATACAAAGCTACAGACAAGAAAATCAAATCACCAACTGTAAGGACTGAAAGCTTAAAAACACACAAAAAAGCATCTTTTTTCCAACTCCCGAATCGGTATTCATTCCACCTGTTTGTAAATCCGTACTAACATAACAACACAAAACCTCTGCTGATTTAAAAACGGGGGGGAGGGGGCAATTAAGGGTTTGAAGTCATGCTGCTTCTACCTAGGCTTGGGGCGGGGGAGGGGGATGGTACAAAACAATGGATACTGAGGGGCTGGGGGAAAATCGTTTGGTCCTGAAGCCTCCAGCGTTAAGAGCTGGGGGGGGGGGCAAAAGAGGAGGGGAGGAGGAGAGGAGATAAGAGTACTTTTCCTCTATTCCTAAAAGCTACCGCGGAAAGAAGCTGCCACCAAGCAAGTCCAACAGGGCGGTCTTGGATGCCTACAACTCGCCTCACCAGGCAACATACCCAAAGCCAACTCGCCACTCTTCACCGAAAGGACAGAAGAAGGGGAGAGAGTGGTGGGCTTTGGGGAAGGCGCGAGAAAATACCCCACCCCGCACCACTAGCACTGCGCCAAGGCCCCCGCCAACGATTTACACGCCTCCCGGACGCCCACGGGGCGCCCCGCAGCCTGAGCCAGGTGCCCCCGGAGGCAGAACCGAGCAGGGCCGTCCGCCCGGCGCCCCCGGCCCGCGCCCTCGCGCGGGCTCGCCCTCGCCCGGGCGCTGCCCCGGCCGCCCGCCCTCCGCCACCGCAGGCCCGGCCCCGGCCGCTGTCAGAGCCGGCCGGCTCACTCTCGGCGCCCGGCTGCGGGACCCGCACGAGAGCCGGCTCCGAGGGCCCGGCCCTCCCTGCGACAGCACCCAGGAAAGCGGCGGCGGCGGCGCCTCCCAGGGCCCCAGCCCCTCGGGCCTCGCCCCGGCCCCGCCGGCTCTAGCCCCCCAGGGCGCGCGGGGCCTCCCCCTATCGACAGCCAGCGGGACCGCCCGACGGGTAGGAAGGAAGACAGGAAGAACCGAGTAACCACCACCCTCCCGCCTCAGCGGCCCCGGGTTACCGTCAGGAGCCCCAACTCCGCCATCCTCCTCGCTCGCCCTCCTTCCTCCTCCTCCTTAGAGGCGACGCTGCCCAACCGCCGCCCCCCGCCCGCCCCTCCCCCACTCGCCCCGCCCCGCCCCGCCCGCCCCTCCACACACTCTCTCTCCTACCGCCCCGCCCCACCCCTCCGGCGCAGGCCCGTCACTCGCTGGGGAAGAAAAACAGGCGGAGCCAAGCATACCGACGCTGCCCAATGAGAGTGAGGCACTGGCGCCAACGACGCGGTCCAATCAGAGTGAGACATTAGCGCCAGCTTCCCTCGCCCCGCCCTTTTCCTTTCCTCAGCTGCTCTTACCCTCTCTCCCGCCCACTGGGTGCCGCTGGCAAGCGGAGCCACAGAGTAAGCCTCCAGCAGGGTAGAGTGACAACTCGCAATCGGAAGTTACTGTTGAAGCTAAGGCAGCCATAACTGATAATGGCAGGGAGTTTCCTGGCCTCCCGTCTCCAGTGTGACGTAGTTTTCCCTTCGCCCAAATCTCACCGTTGCCCCGGGCAACAGTCGAGCCGTCTGGGAAGGTAAATCTGTAAGTAGGCCCGAAAAAGGACTAAAGGTGACCAGACATCCCAGGTTAGACAACTTAATTCATATTCAGAACTACCTGCCCGGGATGGGGGAGAGGAAGAACCAGGTTTCCTGGCCCTTATTTTGCTGGGACGTCTGGTCACTTACCTAGGTGGACAGGAGGTTAGGGTTCCGAAAATCCCTGTCCTGCCCGGAAGTTGCATTTGGCACTTCTGAATGGGGTCATGGCGGAAGGGTGGGAATAGCCAGAGCCCCCGGCACCCCAGGGAGTGCCCATTCCAGCTGGAGTCGCAAAGTGAGGTGAGGGTCCGTCCGCCCTGTCCCGTGAGGCAGCCCCCAGCTAGACGGCGCGCGGGAGACGGAGAGCCGAGGAGGTGAGCGGGGCTCGCAGCCGCTTCCGCTGGAAGAAGGTTTTCTTTCCGGGCTGGCCTGCCCGCCCTACCCCCGCCCCACCCCCGCCCCTCTGAGGTTCCCTGTGGGGCGAGGCCGCTCCCTCGGCCCCTCGCGCCCAGCTGCAGCCCCCGGGTCCGGAGGGGGCTTAGGCGCGCGCCGCGGGGCGGAGCTCCTCACTCGCGCAACTTGGAGCTCCTGACCGCGCCCCTCAAGTTCCTATTAAGTGCTTTCACCCCGATCTTTGGAGGACGGAGAATTCTGGAGCTTGTGGAAATCGTTTTCCGTTACCACCTAGAAAGGAGGAAGGTGGTCCTCCACCGCCTCGGCAACACCTCTGAGTCTTATTTTCCTGCCTCCGGTCTTAACATTAAGAATGTTCTTTTGTTTCACTCCTTTGGGGGCTTAAAAGCAATGACTGCATTTCTGGGTGAAGCTATACCGTCCTTATCTTCCATGCCTACATTTTATTAAACAATTTAACGTTTGTGAATATTCTTAAGAATACCGTAATACTTTTATATGGTTTTTTTTTTTTCAGAGTTGTCGCATTATCTCATGTAGTTTCTTCTGTAGGCTTGAGTCAAGAACGTTAAGTCATCTTGGTAATCCTGGGTTGGATGCCTAACGTTGCCGGGAAAAAGACCAGGAGAACTTTCAGGTAAAATGAAAACTGTATTTACCCAGCCAGTCAACAAGGGTGCAAACCTACCTTCTTTACTTAGTTTCTTTCTGTTTCCATACTACTCATGCTTGAGCCAAAATGAACTATTCTTGTTTCTTCCAAGATTCATCACTGAGGCACTAACCTTTTGTGACTCTGTTTCCATGCCCTAGTTATCCTTGGAGATGTATTTCCAGATTCTCTGCAACAGGAAGTAATTTACTCTGTGCTTACCTAGCACTTTTTGTACTTTTTTTATGACAACCACAATTTTATATAACAGCTGCTTAAGTTCTTAGCTTTACTGCTATGTTTACATCTAAATAGAACGGTTTGTCTATTAGATGAATCTGTAGATTCATCTCCCTGTCATATTCTGCACGTATGATTTTGGTAAATACTTACTAAAACATTGAATATATTTGGTGTTTCCCGGGTGCTGAAGACATTGCCAGCTTCATTTGATTAAATTCAGTGTAGTTCTTGTTACTCAGCCTCTTGGATTGCCCTTCTGAAGTTTTTGCAACATGATTTCTTCCCTCAATTAAAAAAAAAAGTCATACATATAAAATGTCGAAAGACTGTAATAAACATTCATATACCCTTCACGCAGATCCAACAGTTAACATTTTGCCATATTTATTTCACCCCTTCTCATGCTTTTTTCACTGTCATAAAACTATTTGGAAATAGGTTAGACACCTGTTGTTAAGCAGACACCTCTAAAATTTCCAAAACGTATTCCCTAAGAATTATAAAATTCTCCTGAAAAACATAGTATCATTATGACAACTAAGGATATTAATAATTCTGTGATATTTAAAATCTACTCTGTATGTATATTCTCTCATTTGACCCAAGAATATGTTTTATACCTTTTCCCCTGCTCCTCCAACAAAATTCAGGATCCAGTCAATGTTTATGTGTTGTATTTGGGTGTTAAAACTCTTAGCCTTAATCTAGAACAATTCCCCTATCGTTTTTTTTTTTTCCCTGTGACATTGTCATTTTAAAGGGTTCAGGCCAGAGGTGTTTTTGAATGTTTCCTTTTTTCTTATTTCTTGTAAGTCAGAAGTTGATCTAGAGGCTTAATTAAATTCCACATATTTTGCAAGAATACTTCACAGTATTCATACTTCACCAATAATGATTAAGCCTTCTCAAATGTAACTATATCTACCATTGTTATGAGTTGTTAGTTAAATCCTTCCCACTTCTCTGCACACACACCCTTGGTATCCTACAAAGAAGAGTTAGCATTTAATCCTCCTGTCTGTGGAGAGTAAGTGCTAGTATCCTGGACTGTCTCCCTGTAGTAAAGTGTTGCTGCTACTTCACCAACACTTGGAGCTGATGTGATACAATCTGCAGCAGTGTACTGATGTCAGCACAGTTTCATGAGTGTCAAGTCCTGGCACCCTGAGGACTGTTGATGAAAGATGTGTGGGCCCTGCAATTCAAATACAGATGAATCTTGATGTTATCAAAGCAGATACCAAGGCAACTGCTGGCCATCTGGTATTTTGTGTGAGTAGGATGTGTCATTTTCTATTAACTTAATAGTAGTGTCTGCTGGTGAAGTATACCAGAACCAGTGGCATCATCCAAATTCATCCAAGAAGAATAGTTCCTGTTCTTAGGCCTAGGCACAGTTCAGAGCTAGACACCGCACATTTTATTCACATGAGTCTAAATTAATTAGCCAAATTGAACATGTTGCAACATTTTTCTACTAGCAGATGCCAGATAGCAAAACAGAATAGAACTACTATAGTTTCCAACCACATGACATATGATGTTATTTGGCATCTACAGATGAATATTATCAGTCCAGATTAAGCTCTGCTAGCATGTGGGCAGCCACTTGAGTGAGAATGAACATTACTACTTTATGTCTGCTGAAAAACACTTTCTTTTTGGGCCCCCTCTTTCACCTTTTCTTCATGTTAGTTTACATTCAGAGATCTAATACGTGTTTGAAAATTCATCTATCAAAAGTCTTGAATAAAACAAATAAAATATTTCATATTTTTCCTACCATTCCTGCCACCCCCATCCACAACCTGTAATAAGCAGACTGAACTTACTTAAAAGGATCTAAATTAGTAAATAGTCACCAAAAAATATCCTCTACTGTCCTTTATATAAACAGATTGCTTCTGGTGCCTCCCTCAGTTCTCAAAGATTGTATTTTTGTTTCTTAATACCTATTAATGATAAAATAGGGCATTTGGCATATAATGTGTTATAGTGGTTCTGTATTCTACTGAACTTGTGAGGTCAAGTGCCTGTAGCAGTGGGGATGATAAGGGAAAAAGAACAATAGGCAGTAGAGGGGACCAGAGAACTCCACGTGTTCATCTAAATGGGACATTACTTCCCAGCTGTAGCCAAATTTTGCCATGCAGGAATATGGGCCCAGTGTTGCTAGATTTGTCAAGAGGACCTGAAATTTGGACTTTATGTGAAATCTTCTAATTTTAAAACACTGGTTCAAATATTTTTTAAATAATTAGCAAGCCAGCAAAACATTTAACTGGATAGGACCAAGGGCCACCAGTTTATGACCTGTGTTTCTTATGTGAAAACAGGATTGATACTAAGACTAGAATCTGAAAATACTTTAGAAATGTTTTTTGCCATATTTCAGGTGCATTTATTTTTCTAGGTTAGGCAACAACCACTTATCACCTCCATCAAAAATTCAAGATAGATTCTAATGTACACTGTTTCCATTCCCTCAATTACAATTTTAAAGGTTTTTACTCTTTACCACCAGTTTAAAAACTTGTCCACATTTCTCAGCCTTGAATTATATTGTGAAATAGATTTGCTTTATCATATTTTCTTAAAAATATATTTAAGAAGGGTGCCTGGGTGGCACAGTTAGTTAAGCATCTGATTCTAGGTTCAGCTGGAGTTGTGAGATTGAGCCCCCACATGAGTCTTCACACTCATGGAGGAGTCTGCTTAAGATTCTTCTCCTGGGGCGCCTGGGTGGCCCAGTGGGTTAAGCCTCTACCTTCGGTTCAGGTCATGATCCCAGAGTCCTGGGATTGAGTCCCACACTGGGCTCTCTGCTCAGCGGGGGCCTGCTTCTCCCTCTCCCTGCCACTGCCACTCCCCCTGCTTGTTCTCTCTCTCTCTCTCTCTCTCTCTCTCTCTCTCTCTCTCTCTCAAATAAATAAATAAAATCTTAAAAAAAAAAAAAAGATTCTCTTCTCTTTCTACCCCTCCCCCTTCACACATGCATGTGTTCTCTCTCTCAAATAAATAAGTAAATCTTTTAAAAACATATTTCTTAAGAGCACAGTTTGGCAGCACATGCTCTTTAAAAGTAAATATAACAGGTTTTTAAAGGAAAACATCTTTAAATAGCTCATGCTGTCTTATAAGTACTATAATGTTGATAAGGAGTCAGAATTTTTAGAGTCAGAAGGTACTTAATGGGAAACCTAGAACAGGCCATTATTATATTCTTATTTTATAGTGATAGGAAAACTAAACCTAGAATAATAAATGTCACACTATATTTCTAAGCACTTTTACATCTACTTTTTATTTGAACCTTACAACCCAGGACAGATACTAAACGTGCTTTTTATGAGAAAATCAAACCTATAATTGGTTAACAAATGTATTCAGGGTCATGCTAGTTAGCAATAGGGCTAGAGTACAACCCTGTATCCCATTTGAAGTATAAATGTGAAATAGATTAATCCGAAAAGAAAAAGAAAAAAAAACCTCCAGTACCAGCTTCTGTTTTAAATCATACACGAGATTTTACTATCACAGCTTGTTTAAAATACTTGGAATCCTAGAATACTCTGAAGCATTCAATTTCAAACTTTAAAAATGGAGTTTTATACAATTAGGATAAGCTGATAAGTTTAAGATAAATTACGGTGCCTGGGTGGCTCAATCAGTTAAGCGACTGCTTTTGGCTCAGGTCATGATCTCAGGGTCCTGGGATTGACTCCTGCATTAGGCTCCCTGCTCCGCAGGGAGTCTGCTTCTCCCTCTGCCTTCCACCCCGCTTCTGCATGCTCTCTCTCTGTCACTCTTGCTCTCTCCTTTCTCTCTCTTAAATAAATAAAATCTTTAACAAAAAGTTTAAGATAAATTACTGGAGGGGAAAAAAGAATTATGATGAAGAGCTAATGGCAAGTTAGGAGTAGTAGGCACATATGGAAGTTAACCACATTGATCCACAAAATGGCTCCTTGGGGCTCCTAACAAAGATCAAATATTGGACTAAGACTTTAGTGTGACCTAGGAGGACAGTTTTAGAAACATCCAAATCCTGTCCTAAACATTTTTAGAAACAAAGACTTGGCATTGACATTCACAGTATGTTTCATTTTGATATTTCTTTTCTTTTTTAAGCTTGTATTTTTTTAAGTAATCTCTACACTCAATGCAGGGCTCAAACTTGCAACCCCAAGACCAAGAGTCACATGCTCTACTGAGACAGCCAGGTGCCCCTCATTTCAATATTTCTAACCCATTTGTATATGAATGAAATTTGGATTTTAGTAATCTATCCCCCTTCTCTGTCTTCCCCCTATAAGATGATAGCCTACATTTTCCAGATGGCTAGATGAAAATAGTGTACCATCTAAAGCTGACAGTCTTTTTCAGCTTTTTGACCCATGATCTTGGTCTTATCAATATGTCCTCATATAAACTAATCTGCCAGAGGAAAAAATGCAAAACTTGCAAGCTTTTAAAGTGTTGCATATTTCTAATTAAGCTTGAGATTTTAAAGTTCCAGTGGCATCTTTTAAAAATAATACTAATGCTATAAAAAAATCCACAGACAAAACAACAGTATTTTTTCCTACTAAGAGATTTCTTTAGGATGGTATCAAACATGACAATTGGGAATGCTGAATCCTCAAATTAAGGAGAAAGAAATCAAGAAATAGAAAAACATGTTGGTTAAAGCTGTAGTAAATAGAAAAAAATGCAGTGCTTTTGTCAGTATGCTGCACTTACATGTTTATCCTGAGATTTACTCTTTGACTAATATTTTATGTTCCTCCTCCTTTGCAGGGGTCATTAGCAGCTTAAACTGCCCATTTCAGTAGAAACTGAGGATGCCATGTTACCTTAACCTTCATTGGCTTTTACATACTGTAATCTATCCTCTTATCTAACATACTCTTTTTTTTTTTTAAGATTTTATTTATTTGACAGAGACAGCGAGAGAGGGAACACAAGCAGGGGGAGTGGGAGAGGGAGAAGCAGGCTTCCCGCGGAGCAGGGATCCCGATGTGGGGCTCGATCCCAGGACCCTGGGACCATGACCTGAGCCGAAGGCAGACGCTTAACAACTGAGCCACCCAGGCGCCCCTATCTAACATACTCTTAAATGTTCATGTTCCTGCAGTGGGTCTCCATACTAGATCCATCTAGGGTCTTTAGGCCATTGCTACAGATGCAACACAGAGAAAACTGAAGAGACCAAGGCTTTGGAGTCAGGCAGACATGAATTCAAATTCTGTTTCTTCACTTACCAATTATGTGATGTTTGACAAAATAACTTTTCCTAGACCTGGTTTTAGTTAAATTTAGTATATGTATATATGTATTAGGAGATGCAGTGGGAGGTGGGTAAATGGCTAATTCAATTCTAAAATCACCTCTTAGGGTAAAAGTTGTTTATTTTCAGAATTACTGTAGAAAATCCCTTAAAATATCTGTATAAAGTAGATGATTTTGTACTAAAACACTGTGCTGTTATTATTCTTTTTTGTTTGGTTGGTTGGTTTTTTTATTTGACAGAGACACAACGAGAGAAGGAACACAAGCAGGGGGAGTGGGAGAGGGAGACGCAGGCCTCCCGCCGAGCAGGGAGCCCGATGCAAGGCTCAATCCCAGTACCCTAGGATCATGACCTGAGCCGAAGGCAGACGCCTAACAACTGAGCCACCCAGGCACCCCTGTTATTGTTATTCTTAAGCAAACTAAAATTTAAGGGCCACTATGCTAGACTAAAGGAAAGAAGCTAAAATAGATTCCTGGGCATTGAAACTGTCCTTCCTTTAAGATGACCTATAAGGTAATACCTATAAGGCAAAGGGGATGGGTGGAGAATTCTAAGTGTTCCTGCTTGCCTATAAGGTTTTCTCCACTCTGTTTTAATAATTAGCCTCTATAACTTTAATACATGTCAGTAAACTTATTTTTTCTAAGAACCTAATTTTATGACAATATTGTAATGGTTTATCTTTAAGAATCATTGATATCCATTGACTTCTTACCAGTTGGTAGGGACTGATAATGAATTATGAATTATGTCATTTAATATACTGTTTAAAGTCAGTGCCATTATAAGCTTTATTTTACAGATGAAACTAAGGCTTAGAAAATTAATTTGTTTAAATAACTAACCTGATTCCAGATCCTTCTCTCACCCATTACATGTGTACACTCATCTCTTTTTCCCACACCTATCCTACCACCATCTGCCATCTTTCCATATTCTTCTTAGGTGATTATATCCACTTCTCTAGCTTATACTACTGTACTACTGACTCTCTGGGCATCCAGTCCTTCCTTCCTGTTGAACTTCCATACCCAGTGTATCTTTACCCAGTGGTCTCTACCCTCCCCTCCTTAACCTGTACCACCTCTGTGTTCTCAACTTCAATTAGTAGCAGCATTAGCCACTCAAAAATGTTAGCTTGAAATCTCAGTCATCCTTGATCATTTCTTTATCACCCAGAGGTTGTGGGGGATGAGGGGAATAATGGAGGATATTTGAATCTCAACTTCTTATATGCTTGAATACCTTTTGTATCTTCTCCTCTTGATGCTTATCACTGCTTTTGCTCATACCCTTATCATGTTACCTAAATAATTATAGCTTCCTTACTGATCTCCTTGCCTCTAGTATTTGTTTTTCCTTTTTGTCTAGAATGTGTTTCCAGAAAACTAATCACATGTCATATACCCACTCAGAGCCATCCAGTTAGCTCCCTTCTGTCTATAGGATATAAAGCCCAAACTCTGAGGCGTGGCATTTGAGGCTGAGTATGAACTGGCCTCCACCTTGTCAGTCCCACCACTGTACATACAGTGTATGTACACTGTACTCTCTAGCCATTTGCCTAGATTTTTTTCTTTTAATGACTCTGAGCATATTGTCCACTTTGTCTAGAACACTGTCCCCTTGCTAAACAGCTACTTCTCTGCATAGTAAACCCCCATTCATCCTGTGGGACTCATTCTAGTATCACATTTAGTAGTTTTTCAAAGACCAGCCACTGTCACCTATCTTAAACCAACCAAGTTACTTTGGTTTTGGTTTCTTAAGGCACAGTACACATGCTTTTATTAAAGTAGGTTGTATTCACTTGTAATTATTTATTTACGTGTGTCTCTCCCTCCCCTATGCAGCTCCCCCAAGTTCCCCAAAGAGAACCGGTTTATCCACTGTATCTCCTTCATTTAGCTGTGGCTGGCACATTATAGACATTTGGTATGTTTGTTGAAAGAAAAAATGTGTTTGGAAAGCAACATATGATCCCAAATTCCTCTTATATTGTTTATCTTCCATTCTGAAAGAATTAGTGCCCTTGTCCTGAAAAGAGCATCCTTTCTACTCTAGTCTTTACTGTCCAGTATTTACTTTTAAAGCTCTGTCCTTATTTACAGATACATAGCCACTAACTTTATTTTTCATCTTCAGTAATTATTTTATCCATGTGTATGTAAATTGTTTTGATTCGTTTTTTACTAAAAATTATAATAACTCAATCCAGAATATTTTTGTTTTTCATTTAAATTCATAAACGTTTCTGAAGTGCCTGGGTGGCTCAGTCAGTTGAGTGTCTGACTCCTGATCTCAGCTCAGGTCTTGATCTCAGGGTCATGAGTTCAGGCCCCATGTTGGCTCCACAGTGAGCCTACTTTTAAAAAACAAATAAATAGTAAATAAATTTATAAACATTTTTGTAGAGAAATATGGTAGGAAAATCAACCATTAAAATATGTGTAAGCATGAAAATATATTACATTACAATAAAATTAAGTGGAATGGTAACAGAGGTCTAGGGAGAAAAAGATACAAATTTCTGACTTAGAGTTCTTCATTCTTTTTATTAATGGATGATAATAGCTGTCAAATTTCTATATTCATATTATATTGGATAGGTGTTTAAAAGACTGGTGTAACAGTATTTTTAAATATGCTGGAAATTATAACTACTTGAACTTAATGATAAATTCATATGTCAATTTAGAAATGTTTAAAGGGGTACTTAGTTTTTCTATCTAGTTTTTAAAAATCTCTGGGTGTTATGTAAGCATAAAATCTGAGGACAACTGACATATATTCTCAGGGTTCAGAAGTACACTTTAGTGTTCTTGTGCAGTCCCACACATAATTTAGATTAGGTATCAAACTAAATCACCCCAGAAATTTTTAACTTGTCCAAGTTGTAAGATTAATTTATCAATATGGGTATGATTGATTTAAAGTAGTAATCCTTCCTAGACTTAAGTGTCTCTAAGCTCCCACTCTTACAACTTAGTAAATCTTTCATGACAAAGATTTGGTTTCTCTCCAAGTTCTTCTGCATTAATTTTAGGCATCCAGCTCAGTTGCTGTGACAGTTTTGCTTACTTCGTCATGACTTCGAAATGTACTATCTATCAAAACCATTATCTCTGGGACAGATTACAAACTAAAGAAACTATGGGGAAAGAGGAAGCAGATTATTTTCCAATTACCCGGACCAAGAGCCTCAAAAAATGATTGACATTGAATTCTCTAAGCATTAAAAGTCCAGGTTCTATTAGTGTAAGAATTTTACTTCTGCAATTAAATGTTTTCTCTTAAAATATATCTTGATAAATGTAACATTTTAAAATCTGACATAGTAGTCCATTGTATGGCTATTCCATAATTTATTTAACCTTTGATATACTGCTGAACATTTTACTATTCAAAGCAGTGCTTTAATGAGCATTCTTATTCTTAGATCTTTGTACACTGGTGCATTGTTTTCTTTGGGGCTTATTACTAGGAGTAGAACATTTGGGTCAAAAAAAAATGTGCATATTTTGCATCAGTAGATAATACAAAATTATTAATAGATACTCCAAAATATCCCTCTAAAAAATGTGTACCAAAAAACCCCACCCACCAACAGAAAATGCCCATTTCCCTATACCTTCTCTAACGCTGGATACTATCAGGCTTTTGACTTTTGTGCAAATTCAGAAAATATAACATGCACACCAAAATGACGTCACAGTGATTTTCACCTTCTTGAGTCCATGATTATTTTCCTACTTAAACTACAATACCCCCCTCAGCACTCCTAAATTCCTTTAAACTATTTTATATTCTATAGCACTTACTACCTTACAAAATTCTATTATTTCTCTCCCCTTACTCTAGAGTGTTAAGCTTCAAAAGGTGGGTTTTATCTGTTTTGTTCACTAATGAACAGTGCTTTGCACATGATAGACACATATTTTTTAAGATTTTAAGTAATCTACACCCAGCGGACTCAAACTCATAACCCTGAGATCAGGAGTTGCATGCTCTTCTGAGCCAGCCAGGCTCCCAGACACATTTATTGAACTGAATGACATGGCACTTGTAAGATAATATGAATTTCAGTCATGGTTGGTATGTTTCTTCTTTGACCCATATGTCCCTAATGTTGCATATATCTTACCTATCATAATAAGAAAGTACCCTTAGAAGCAACCACAACTCCTTAGGGCACATTACACCAGACAAAACGCCCAGGTTTGGCTATTAGCAGGCCACCAAGTAAAGGAAAGAAATGCTCCTTACTTCTGTGGATTCCCTGGGCAGTTGATTATCAAGACAATGTAGCCTTGCCAATGAGGGCCATCCTGCCACCACCTTGCTTATTTTAGCCCTTCCCTTCCTGTTTCTCTCCTGCTGATGCCTGGGGGGGGGGGGGGGGGGTGGGGAAGAGAGCCTAGGAACAATAACCAACCCTACTAAAGCAGACACTCCACCCAGGCAAGTGACTGCCGGCTCTGATCTTCCCCACACCAGACCCAACCCACTCCCTACCAGGCCTTTGGCCCCACACCCTTTACAGTAACAATGGCAGCTTAGTGAAACAAGAGAACTAAGGTTTGGTAGAGCACCAAGTTTCATTGTTTTCCTGGGGCCAGATTTTGGCTGTGAAAGAGAGACGGAAGAGAGAGGGCAAAGGATAGTGACTGAGTTTTGAGAAGCTGCAGTTGCTATTCTATAAAACATTTAAGTATTCATCCACTGTTTTGCTAAGAAATTTGGTGATGCAAAAACTTAGCTACTGTGTTATTTCCTTCACATTTATCAACATCTGTAGTATCTATCCTCCCTTTTGGCAGCGTATCATGTCAGATGTGCACCAAATAAGGGCCTACTGAATATTTTCATTGTTTTACTTTGATGGAGAGACTTTATTATAGCTATATTCAGACTAATGAGGGATTTGCAATGCTATTAGCCTTCAACATAATCTGGGGGGAAAAAAAGGGAAATGATTACTAGGTACCACTGGCAGGCCTAAGTAACAAGAAATGTGGCAGAAGAAATTGTGTGTTGTAAGGAAACTGCGTATTGCACTTATCTCAGATTCCAGTTAGTGATGAGTTGCTTTATTCGTGGTCCATTCCCTATTTCATTTTCACTCCCAAAAAGATCAGCATAGGGGTAAATTTTGATGACAAAGTTCTGGAAAATGGATAGAGGTTCCTCAGGAACTTTAGATGTTCCAGAATAGGAATTTGAACAAGAAGCTTGGTGGATAGAGTAGGAAGATTTTATTACAAATGTCAAAGTGTGTAGAGTGGGAATAACTGAGACCAGAAGCAGCTTCACTTGATTATAACTAATTTGCAGTGGGTGGTAAAGACAGGCGCCATGCCAGCATCACCACTTTATAATAATAAATCTTTCTTCTCTGGTGATGTTGTGAAAGGCACGTGGTAAGGTTGCATCACTATGGTGAAATATCACAAAACAGGTGGGTCTGGAGGAGCATCTGTTTGGAAAAGGATCGTGCTACAAATTACAGCCCAGAACACCTTGAATATACAGCACAGCAGTAATCTGGAATGTTAACACTGGAAACAAATGTCATCAGCCAGCTGGTATATATGCTGGTATCTTAACAAAATACTGAAGATGAAGGTATTTGCTGGCACTTTAGCATATAGTATCCCTGTATTAGAGGAAAGTAGCAAACTGAAAGCAAACCTCTCACTTCTGTTCTTCAAGAGCCAGTTTCACCTGTTTGTGTTGCTTCCTTACAAATGTCAGCTGTGTAGCCAGTAACTGATCCTTAGGATGCTTTTTGTCATTACAGCAAAGGGATTTAAGTAGAAACCAGCTGTTAGCTATTGAGAAGTGGGAATGTTAGGAAATATTTACCTACTACCTCCCCTTTCTCCTACCTACCTGCCCTACCCCACACTTCCCAAATGGCAATTTTTTATACCTCATCCACCATTTAGGGAGATGCTATCACTGAACCAAATAGCCGCACATAAATGCTTTTGGTTTTCCTCAGCTGATATCTATTAGGTAATTATGTCTAAAAAAATGAAGTCCTACCTAATTTTTCACAAGGGGAAAAAATTTAGAACATGTAGCCTTCCAAACTGACACCTCCACTGGTTAAAAAATGTTGACAAGGTCCAGATGCTTACACGAATTCTCTCAACTTTGTTTCAATGAAAAGACCCACAAGATATTAATGGGAAAATTATGCTAGGATAGGATATTTCATTTTCTATAGGAATTGTGTTTTTACTTCTTAAACTACAATGGAAATATTTCAAGCAATATGCATTGTTAATTCATTCTTGAATATTAATAATTGATTTCTCATTGAAGGAAAAAACTTAGCTGTATCCAACAATTCAGATATGGCGGAAGTGAAGTCAATGTTTCGGGAAGTTCTTCCAAAACAAGGTATCTAAACAAATACTTAGGTCACAGAATATTGTAGGGACCAAAATAAATAGTAGGCATGGCACATAGCAGGCTCAATAGCCAAACATCTGTAACTATTTTGTGTCCTGTATGCCACATTTACTGTCCACTTTTACTATGTTTCTTTTAGTAGATTATAAAGAACTCATCCATTGCTTTTTTCCCCAGTAAAAAGATGACAAATGAAGCACTGTTTCTTAAACCTAGAAATCCCATTATACTCAAATTTGCAGATTAAAATATGAAATTTTCAGTGAAAAAATAGTAATTCACTAATGTTAAATAAGGTCTGAAAGTGGGGAGAAAGAAACCTAAGTCAAGCAATTGTTAAAGGCTGATGGTTTAAGTTAAACATTCATATTAATGAATATTCATTATTAATACCATACTTTTTCATATGCACTATGTATTTCTCCCAAATCTTTTTGCAGACTAGACATCTGATACAAAATGTTCTGTGTCTCATAGGTAGCTTAGAATCTTAGGTAGGAAGTTCAAAATGTCATCCTTATGAACTCCCTAGAATTAAATGTTGATATATTAGCAATAACTGAAAACAAAAGTTTTCATTGACAGTGGATTAAGTCTTTTAGACCTTCATTCTAGCTGCAAATCCAAACCACCATACAACTGGGCCATCTCACTAAATTCTCTCTTTTTAAACTTAGGGCAGTTGTCAGTGGAAGATATAACCACAATGGTGCTGTGTAAACCCAAACTTTTGCCCTTAAAATCTCTGACTCTGGAAAAACTGGAGAAAATGCAGCAAGCAGCCCAGGATACGATTCGCCAACAAGAAATGGCAGAAAAGGAACAACAGCAAATAACTCACTGAATGGTAACTTTGCAGTTCTACAGAATACCCTGCCTTACTATTAACAATAGCTAGACAATAACTTGCATCTGTATACTGAAGATGGTGTGTTAATAAAACTGATAGTGCTTATAAAATAAAAATACCCAAAACTAATGAAACCTGTGAATTTAGACACACTCTGGTTTGTATTGAACATGAGCAATTAAAAAACTGAACCCAAATTTTATTGTTCTTTTTTACCCAAGTCTTTGGAACCATAAATTACTGTTTCACCATTCCTATTACTGTTAAGACTCACAGATAACATTCTTAGGCACAAGTGACTAAATGCAACTTTTATATTCAGATAATCTTTACATGTTTATTAAAAACTGAACTTGAAGGTACATTCTAATCTCGTACAAAGCGTTTTGGGGCTTTTACATTATTATCTAATTTTAAAACTTGTTTATGAATTTTGTGTTTCATATTTAAGGCTATTTTGCCTGACCAACTGGTCCTACCAGTAATAACAAGACTGTATTTCTCAAACAAATAGGATTTTTAAGAAACCTTCACTTATCAAGTAGTCCCCTGAGCTTTTAATGATACTGACTTTAAGGACTAAAGAATTGCCGGGCTACCTTTATCATCCAGGTATCAAACACAATTAAAACCCTAAAAATAGAAAAAAATATGGACTTGAAGGAGCCCATGAGATAAATATGAACATTAAATTTGGGGTTTTAGTTCTAAGAGACTCCCTAAACCTGTAAGGGGCATATTCCTAAGAATATGTTTGTTAATCTGAATATAATTCTTGGCTGGTTGCTATAATCAATAATAGACTATTTAAATTAGCATAGGCCTTGCTGAGTAATTAGGCTCTGCAAAAGAGGTTAGAAATGTGATCATTCTTTAGAGAACTATTATTAAACTGATAAGAACAGAACTATTATTTATTGGTAGCTACTATTTCTCAGACACTGGATAAATGTAAAAACTTTTTGAGTCTCTGAAGAATAACTTTGTAACACAAACATTAGCTGGTAACAGAACTTAAGAATGATGAAACGTATTGTATTTTTAACATATCACTGAGCTTTAGAGAAGATCAAAAAACATGTATACATTTCCCACAGATAATATTAAAAGAATTTACTACTGTACTTTTAAGTTTGCAAAGAACAAAATTTAAATTCACTAGGTTCAAATATGCTCCCTTATAGGATTTAAAATTTGCTGTGTAAAATAAAAGTTTTTAAAAAGACCTAAATATGTGTACTCCCAATAAAGAATCAACACTGCTTCACATGTTTTATTTTGTCATACATTCTTTTAGAACCGGGTTCATTTTTCCAGTTTTGTAGAAAAATAGATGTTCCAGCCACCATTTATTTAACTGTCTAGTCTTTAAGACCAATCAATATGTTCCCTGGAAAAATGAATAAGTCTTATGACTAACTCATTTTCTTAAAATTCTTCAAGACAAAGAAATAACTTTTTTTTTTTTTTTTACTCCCAAAGCACAGTATTCCAACAGCAGCAGCCAACATGGGGTTTTAGCAGCTTAACTTTACCCCCTAAATAAAGCTTTGTATAAACCAGTGATTTTACTACAAAAACACTGTCTTTGAAAGAAAGGAGTGGCAGTCAGACATCAATGCAAAACTTGGAATGATTAGGTCATAAACATGGCACTTACAAAAGGTAGCTTATGAGAATATTCCACTTAGGAAGTGGTTACTCTTCTGTCCCTCCTTAACACCCTCAAAAGAAAAGAAAAAGATAAAAAGAAAAAAACACGTCCTTTAAAAATTCCCCTTAAATTTTAAGTTTATAAAATTTCAGAAACGCCTTGTACCCAAAAAACAAGTGCTTCAAAAAAAAAAACAAAAAACCTGTGCTAACAACTCTTACAATTCAGATATATTTATATTTTTTTTATAACATCTAAGACTGTAAGAGTTCTTATATTCAGTAGCTCTCTGGTTTAAGACGACCTCCATCTCCTTCACTTACAAAACGTTTTCTGCCCCTGTAATGAAAAGAACACAAGCATGAAAATGGATACCAATTCTGACTACAGATCAAAACCAAAAAAACCCTTGGGTTCTTTTGGTTAGTCATTAGGTATTGAAGGGTTTTATTGTTTAAAAAAAAAAAAGTGAGCATACCTCTAATTCTTTTGAGACTCTTTCCCTGCTACATATCCTAGGATATTAACAAATCAAATGAACTGCTAATGTAGGCAGTTTTTAGTTAAATAAAAGCTTAATTATTAAAATAAGTTCATTGACTAAATGGAGTCATGTTAAAAAATTAAAATATAAAGCAAACATGCTATTTAGAATTTTAATATTTACTCCTACTATGTAGTACTAGTATTTGAAAACTAAACAGTGAGCCAAAGAAACACCAACATGACTTGGAATTATGCAAACTAGAGCTACAGAACCTATGAAAATACCCATGTTTAAAAAATTTTTTTAGTTTTTCCTCAAATGTAGAAAAGCCGTAACTTGTACCTGCAAAAACAAATCAGAATCCAATTAATTGCAGTCTCTGCCCCATTTTGGAATTCCTACTATTTCAAACTCAAGAGCCCTTGCTTCATAATGTAACCACACTTATGCTGTATATGTAGCTATACAGAGTAGCCAACAACCCAGGAGAAATAGTTGACCAGCAGCCTAAAGCAGAGTGGAAAACAGAGTTTGCTCAGGATTAGCCCTCATTCTCTGACCATAAACCAACATGCACAAGCATTCAAGACCACATACAAATGTGCACTTCACCCAAATAAGCTAATGGGTAGAGGATAAAAAATCACAGTTCTATGGCAAACAAAGAACATTTAGGTATCTCCTCAACTGATCGTTAGAGTAAAGCCACAATAGAAATGACCAGTTAAGACTTCTGAACAGAAGCTGAAAAGTAAAAAGCTAGTGCCAAGGTGTTGACCCCTTTTCATACTAAGTCTAAGTGGAAATCAGCTACATTTTCCTGCACATAAAGGCTTCAGATTAGAGACTGAGATGGGGAACAGAGCAGTAAGTATCAAGAACCTTACCAAAGCTGACAGTATTTAGTGATGTGTACCACTTGGCACATAAATGATGCCATCACCAAGCAGAGATCTCTCTATATATATATTTTTAGAGATCTATATTTTAAAACATTTTTATCAAAGCCATTAAACTCTATCTTCTTCCTTCTCTCTGAATGGCTTCTAAACTTTCTAGAGGAAAAGACACTACTAGGAACTATTTTTTCTAAGACTTAATTCTCACAATCAACTTCAATAAAAATAGACAAAGCTTCGCAATTTTGAGATTAAAAATCACAAAAACTTAAAATGCACATAAAGCAGACATACACCATACTCAAGTTTAGCTATTACTAACATTTATACCTATTTATAAACTTCATTATAAGCTTTATTTTAACCACAAAAAAAACTCAGCAACTCCTAAAGAGTTAGATTCTAGTAGCACAAATATATCATCTCCAAGGAATCACACACATCCACTTTCCAATGAGGTAAGATCCAGTTAGCCTTAATTCTCCATCCCATGAAGGAGAAAAAGGAAGTCACATGGAGTACAGGAATGAGCATAGATCTTTGAAGCCAGGAAAGGTCTGGATTCATCCTTGGCCTCTACCATGTGTGACCTTAGGAAAGGTATACTACACTTCCTTAAACTTCAATTTTCTCCTCTTACTGGTGATAATATCTATTCTGAAATAATATTTCAAGTACTTAGAACAGAGCCTGGTACACAGAACTACTACACAAAGTTAGTTTCCTTCCAGTGAACAAGGACTTCATGAAGTAGCCCTGTATAGATTTACAAGGGGGCAAAATAAGCTTTGCCCTTGTTTTTACATAAATTCAAAACAGATGATTTTCACTTGAGAGGCTTTAGGGGAGATGTTATTTTTCTGACAGAATTCCAGAATTTTTCTGGAATGACAGAAAATTAGCTTAGCCTTCCCAAGCACTCAGCCAGTATCTTATGTGAAAAAAGTAATAAAGTACCTTGAAGGACAAAGATCTCTGAGTTGTTTGGAAATTATTCCAGCCTGAAAACATTCTTCTACAAATCGCTCAAGCACAGAGTATGAATGTGGGACATCCAGATTAATGTCTGGAATTTCATTGTAAATTCTCTCATAACCCTAAAACAATAAAATTATATACAGAATGTTAGCCCATATGAAATACATAATGCCATACAACCCATCACTGTCATCAAGCTACATTTAAGGCCTTAACTGTTCATAAAATTAGAATGAAGTCAGATCTGATCCTTGAAAAGTATTAACAGCAGGTATATTTGTCATAGAATGTCTTCTTTAAAATTGTTCTCTCAAAAGAGTTTAGGTAGACATCCATCAGACATTGGACACATTTCTTCACCAACTACTTCTCCATATACATTTACTACACTTTTAAAAAATAAGGGAAGTAAGAACCTCCCCAATATTTTAAATAGGAATAAATTAAATACTTTAAAGTATATTTGTTAAAAGATCATATTCATGTTTGTTTCTAGATATAAAATAGAAACTATCATATCTTTAAAAGCAGAACTCTTGAGGAAGAACAATCACATCTTAAAAAACCCACTAAAGTGTTACTTGTAAGAAATGGCGACAAGAGGTCAAATAATCACAACCATTAAAAAAACAAACAACTGGGCGCCTGGGTGGCTCAGATGGTTAAGCATCTGCCTTCGGCTCAGGTCATGATCCCCGGGTCCTGGGATCGAGTCCCACATCGGGGTCCCTGCTCCTTGGGAGCCTGCTTCTCCCTCTGCCTCTCTCTCTCTCTCTCTCTCTCTCTCATGAATAAATAAAAATCTTTAAAAAAAGAAACTACAGGCACAATACTATTAAATATACCTAAAAGAACATTTCACTGATAATTCATAATCTTTATTCAATCATTATACATTTAAGGTATGAGCCTAAAATTGTTCAAAATAATGTTATACTTACTCTTTTCATTTGGTCTAGAGTAATGGTAGAAGATTTCCAAAGAGATTTTAATAAATCCAAAATCATCTTAAATGTACTTTCTCCAGTTGACTCTAAAACCATTACAATGGCCTAAAAATTGAATGAATGAATGAACAAATGTTTGGTCATTAATTCATATAAAGAAACTGCTCCTAAAATGTATCAGATTCCTTTTGTCTGATATGTAATTATAATCATCATAAAAATTTAAAAACAACATACTCCCTTAACATTAAAATTAAAAAAAAAAGATGTATGCTATTAAAGAAGCATTAAGTCACTGTGGTACAAAAAGGAACACTTAATAATTCTCTTTGGAATGCCAAAGTAATCAAGTAACCTTACTTCATATACAAGCTCATGGTGAAAATGAGGTACTTCCAGTTCCTTGAGGCAATGTTCAGCTTCAGATATGTCTCCAGAGAGTAAATACTCTTTCAGCAGCATATCAATCTATTAAATTTAAAAATTGAGATATGTTAGAATTCCTAGTTTTTATTTTTTATTTCTTAAAGATTTTATTCATTCATTTTTAGAGAGAGAAAGAGAGTGCACACGTGCACACGAGTAGGAGGGAGAAAGATTCTGAGGCAGACTCCACACCAACCAAGCACAGAGCCCGAGGTGGGGCTCCATCCCACAACTGCCAGACCAGGACCTGAGCCAAAACCAAGAGTCTGACGCTCAACTGACTGAGCAACCAAGGCACCCCTAGAATTCCTAACTTAAAAGAAAAAAGAAAAAAAAAAACTGCTTTTTGCCCACAGGATTTACTTACTCTCAAAGCAGGTCACAAACAGCTATGTAAGAACATACAGACTTGACACCACACTATCACAACAAATATTTTTTCATAATTAAAAAGTAAACCCCCGGGCGCCTGGGTGGCTCAGTTGGTTAAACGACTGCCTTCGGCTCAGGTCATGATCCTGGAGTCCCAGGATCGAGTCCCGCATCGGGCTCCCTGCTCAGCAGGGAGTCTGCTTCTCCCTCTGACCCTCCCCCCTCTCATGCTCTCTCTCTCTCTCATTCTCTCTCTCAAATAGAATTAAAAAAAAAAGTAAACCCCCAATTTTTAAGTGGTTCATAATTATAAAGAAAATGCAATGCTTCAGTGTGTCTTAATAATCACTGAGATCTAGGAGTAGACTTAAGATGTACATGGCCTGAGTTATGACCATAATGCTTCAATGTTCACTGTAAAACAAGGAATTTTAAAGACCACTAGAGGGCACTGACTGAAAGTCTCAAGATACATTTTTAATAAGGTGTCACAAACTTTCACTTCCATCAGGATGACCTTAATAGTGCACTGGCAGCCAAAAAAATGAGTGATGATAACAGAGCAAAATATCCATATACTTTCTCTTTTCTCTACAGCTAAGGATTTGAAACCAATTATCTAAGATGTTCATCAGTAATTCGGCTTCTAGTTGTAGCTAAAGAGGCAAGACCTGACTTTCTTGTTCAAATACAATAACCTCTATGGCTCCAGAGAAAAGGAGGAAAAAGTTTTCCAGCATAAAAACTTCAACAAGAATGTTATTCCTAATACACTGCCTGTTAAAATCACCTTTGCGCCTAGTACACACTCAATGAATGTTGGCTGAATGAAGTAAATAATCTCATTTAAGTATCTTTGACTTCAACTTCTGCAATGCATTTTCATGAAAGGTAAAGTAAAATTTATCAGTAGAATACATCCTAATGAGTAATTCCTATTATCCTGCTTTAGGAAGGTAAATATTTAAAGCATGGCACTTGAATAACATGTTTTTACTTCATAATTGTAAATTAATACATTTTATTATTTAAATTATATCATTTAGAGTTTTGTAACTTTGTTATGCAACTTTAAGTATTTAAATGTTTCCCATTAGGTTCCATGCATTTTTTTGAGAATGATAAATTATAAATACATGTATACATTTCTAAAAGTCTTTGTCTAACTCATCCCTCCATGCAAAAAGAAATGAATATCCAAATAATGTGAACCTTAAACTCATATTGGTAGTTTTATTTCAATTTTTATCTTTGTACTATTTTTATCTTTTATACTATTTTTTGTTTGAGATAATTCACATAAAATAGTTTGACAGTTTCTCAAAATACTAATTTTAGGGGAGTATTACCATCTTTTTTTTTAAGTTTTTTTTTTTTGTAATCTCTACACGGAACGTGAGGCTCAGACTCACAACCCTGAGATCAAGAGTCACAAGCTCCTCCAACTGAGAAAGCCAAGGGCCCTGAGTATTACCACCTTAACAATATTACGTCTTCCAATCCATAAATGTAGGATATCTGGGTATCTTTCTATTTATTTAGGTCTTAATTTATTTCAACAATGTTTTGCAGCTGTTGGTATATAAGAATTACACTTCTTTTGTTAAATTTATTCCCAAATATTTTAATATTTTTTATTCTATTGTAAAAGAAACTGTTTCCTAATTTCACTTCAAAACATTCATTGCTAGTGTACAGAACTAGAACTGAATATTGTATATTGATCTTATAACCTACAACCCTGCTGAATTCATTTATTAATTGACAGTTTGGTTTTTGTTTTTTTGTACATTCATTCAGATTTTCTATATGCAGATCTTGTCATCTGGGAATAAAGATAAGTTTTACTTCTTCCTTTCCCATTGGGATGCCTTTTATGTCATAATCTTGCCAAAATGCCCTGGTATCTTGACTGTGTTTATACCCAATCTTCCCAACAACTTGAAAAATTTTTTAAAACCAGATGTTGCAATCATGACATTACAAACACCAAGTTATCTAACTTTAAGATATATAAAAGCAAACTGGTCAAAATCTATACTCCTTAACGCCCAAACTAAGTACACATATCACTAAAAGATTAAATATCGAAACTATAGTCGCATGAAAAGATTATACTCAAAAATCAGAAGCACATGAGCTATATAAATCTTCTAATTTTCTTAACAATCCGCAAATAAGATTAAATACTTTTTCTGGTTTCCTGTTATACAGCATTACTTTACTGCCAGAAAGAAAGATCCATAGAAAATAAATCTGGCATTTTAATGCAAAAATCAATCATTTTTACTTTTAAAGCATGCATACAGGTAGCAAACTTCCTTATAAAAATCTATCACTCTGATCTACTCTAGTGTTCATAATTCATAACTTATGATCTCAGAGTATCCAGTTTCAAATTACTCATTTAAAAATGTATTTACTGAGTAACTATAAAATAGAAAGTCTTACTTTGACAGTATTTGAAAAATTTTAAACACCAATATAAGAAAAGACTTCAGGCATTCCTTTGAGGTTCAAATACAGCCCTCTATGAAAAAAAGCCCTTTTAACTTAACTCAGTCTTATTTTTAAGTCAGGGAAACCATAAAAATTTAGTAAAAATTAAATAATTCTTGTATAATTTATAGCAGTAGGGTATAAAGCCAAATATACAAAGGTTATCCAATTTTCCATGTGTAGCTTTAAGACTGAACCTAATTTTTGTCTGCAGAAATACCAGCTAAAAATAGTTTACTTCCCTAGAGAAATACATGTAAATTAAGTTAAAGACAATACCCAGTAGTTACCTCTTTAACAAGGTGATTAACAGACTGCTGCCCACCTCCAGAACCCCACACACTGTCTTTGCGCTTTCCACCTTTAGACATACTCAGGAGCACAGTAGCCTTGTCCAGAGCAGCTCTACCAAAAAAAAAATAAGTAACAACAATAAATAATTTTGGCAACTTGGACATGCTTGAGGCTGACCTAAAAGCTTTCATGTAACCTAAAAGCAACCTAAAATTCAAAGGTCTTTTAAAAAACTACTTTTTAAAATAAAAAGTTGCGAACAAAAAAAAAAGTTGCTTTTCATGTTAATGTTCTCATACTCTCTTCTTTTTTCAGTCAACAAAAATCTAACCTTATTACAAATTAATTCATCTGAGGAGAAACATTTTGTGTAAAACTTAACTTTTACATAGATCTATGCCTTCCCACCAGGGCAACCATTCCACTCTGATCTGAGAAGTCCGAGAAAATTAAGTTAACATCTACACCTGGAGAAAACCTAACACATGGCTAAGACCAAATCTAAGTTTCCACAAAGTTATAAAAATCACACAGGATGACTCTCAAATATTACGTTTAGCCTAAAATTATACCAAAGAACAAGAGTGGAAAACATTATTTCCTAGTATTACTGTAGCAGATAAATATAAAATAAAATTGAAAATGGGGCTCCTTTGTTAATACTGTCCATCTTACTAGAATATTAAATAATTACAGAATGTAAAAACTTGAACAGACCTTAAATATTCTCAGTCCAATCGTTCCATTTTATAAATAAGGAAACTGAGGCCCAGGGAAGAGTGGTTTGACATAAAGGTAGCTAGGTTTAGCTAATCCCAAACTTCTACATTATAGTACTGTCCTCTTCCTGTTATATCATGTCAACAATCTCTCAATTTTGTTTTAGCAGTGAAGAATGCACACAAATGACAAACACAATGTCTGATTAATCCAAATGTCATTTCAATAAAATCCTATAGAATTTTCCCCTTTTGAAATTCTAAGTAGAAAAATTAATTTACTTACCTAGCCTGTACACAATCTACAGTTCCTTTGTAACTATCAATATAGGTATTACATAAAATTCCATCTCCAACAGCTCTAGCAATAAACTGGCCCACCAACTACAATAAGAAAAAAAAAAAAAAAGCTATATAAAAAAAATCTAAAACCTTTATAGGACACAATTTCTAAATGCATAAATGATGAAGACTGGCTGAACTACACAGTCAATATCCAAGATATACTGGAATATTCAAAGACATCTATTTAGCACCTGCTAGTTATGCTCAGCATACTCTCCCACAACTCACCCCTCAACATCTCTGCACACTGCCTGAAACATAGTATATCATCAAAATTACTTGTTAAGCCAATGGCCTAAATTTAAGAGAACAAACAAAAAAATGGGACTAGGTTTTCTCAAAAACTGATTAAAAGAATTTATTGTATGGAGAAAACTTGGTGTAGAAATTTCTGTCTGAAAGTATATTCATAGCATTACTTCTTGTTGTTGTTGTTGTTGTTAAAGTAGGCTCCATACCCAATGTGGGGCTTGAACTCATGACCCTGAGACCAAGAGTCACATGTGCTCCACAGACGAAACCAGCCAGGCACTCCTTTTCATAGCATTATTTCTTATAAAAATTGGAAACGACTTTAGTGTCTAACAATAAAGGTGTGGTTAAATGATACATAAGATGGTACATTATGTAGCCGTTAGGAAATACGTTTACCACATTTTATGGTGTAAGAAAAATTAAGTTTGTAAAATAGCATATACAATATAATTCCATTTTCTTTAAAACAAAAAAATGCAAGGATATATAAAAACCATACATTGATATATACCCACAAAAAGTAAAATAGATTTAACACCAAAATGTTAACAGTGGTTATTTTTGCTGGCCTTGCTTCCTTTTGACCTTTATTTTTCAAAAATTCCATTATATGAATTTATGTAATCATTTTTTTAATATGAGTACTGCTATAAAAAGAAAAAAAAAGGGGCGCCTGGGTGGCTCGGTTGGGTGACTGCCTTCGGCTCAGGTCATGATCCTGGAGTCCCGGAATCGAGTCCCACATCGGGCTCCCTGCTCAGCGGGGAGTCTGCTTCTCCCTCTGACCCTCTTCCCTCTCGTGCTCCCTATCTCTCATTCTCTCTTCTCAAATAAATAAAATCAAAAAAAATAAATAAAAAGCTTAAAAAAAAAAAAGTCCACATCTGAATCATTGCTCAATACCTTACACAGACTACTGTCTGATATAGAAAAGTATAACAGAAACAGCACTTAGGAATTAACCTACCTATTCCTATTCCTAAATTAGTGTTTAAGTAAAATGCTCTTACTTTGATTTAAAACTTTGGTTAAGTAAATAGCAACAATTTCACACATTTTCAATTTCAAACCAGAAAGTCACATTATAGTATCAGCATGTATTAAATCTAATAAAAGTATAAGGCTTTGAGGACAGAATCTAAATAGAAACATAAATTCATAATTTTCTAATTATTTTCCCAAAGCTACAAAAGGGTACAGACTTATTTATGATTATTTTTATAATAAACATCAGTCAAGCCAAATCAATCTTCAATTTTAACAATCTACATATTTTTGAAATCCTAGCTCATACAATGGCTTAACCACATGTAACAGAAAATATACAGACAGCAAAAAAAAAAAAAAAAATGACCTACAAACTATACAGAGCATGGGTGGAAAAGCAGGATATAAAATTATAGTATGATGAAAACTATATTAGAAAAAGAAAAGAAGAACAGCTAAACAAAAATACACTAAAATGTCAGAGGACTATTTTTGTGTGGTAAAAAATATGGGTCATTTTGTCCTCTTTATCTACTAAAATTTCCTAGGAGCAGGTATTATTTCTATAATTTGAAGTGTAATGGGGGAGAGAATGAATAAAAAGAAGAGTCATACAAACCTGTGGTGCTCTAGGAGTATCCAATGCCAATTCAGGTAGATCTTTCAATAATTTGTCAAATGATTTTTCTACATCATTTGTGCTCATTACTGTCCCACAAAGGTCAGAAAGAAGCTTAGATGTCATTTCTCTATGACTAGCCTTTCCCTCCAATGCCAAGGACACTGCCAACACTGGTACTCCACTTTTCATTTCACCAAGATTTAAATCTCTCAGCATTTCCTATTAAAAAAAAAAAACTAACTGAAAAGTATATGTCACTGCTTTTAATTCAATATAATTTTATTTTTGAAAATTCAGCATTTTATCCATATATCCTTACCTTTTCCTCTTTGGAAATAATCAGAAAAGCAGTCAATTTTGTAGGATAAGATAAATACATCTTTCTGTACATCTAAATTAGATACTGATCCACTTTTTCAAGCTTTTACTACCTGAACATCACTAAACTCAAGAATGTGAATTACAGGGGCGCCTGGGTGGCTCAGTTGGTTAAGCGACTGCCTTCCGCTCAGGTCATGATCCTGGAGTCCCAGGATCGAGTCCCGCATCGGGCTCCCCGCTAAGCGGGGAGTCTGCTTCTCCCTCTGACTCTCCCCCCTCTCATGTGCTCTCTCTCACTCTCTCAAATAAAAATAAAAATCTTAAAAAAAAAAAAAGAATGTGAATTACACCTAAAACAGGATTAATCTATATATTCCTAGTAAGTTTGGTGTTAGGAATTATTTAACCCTGTGTCTTATAATTTTTTTTTATGTAAGTAACCTCTATACCTGACATGGGGCTCAAACTCATGATCTCAAGATCAATAGTCACATACCCTTCCAACTGAGCCAGTCAGGCGCTCCTCATTTCTAGGAATATTCTATGAATATTTGTGGTGAGACTCATTTTACATTATCGTAAGCTGTTTATATAATATATAATCTACTTTTCCTCAAAGTTTTCTCTTCACACTAAAGCTTACTTTATACTATTCATATAAAGTTTAAAAGGAGATCTTAAACTATTGTTTTTAAGTGGAATTATTTCTTTAAATGCTGGGATTAAGTTAAAATTTCCTATTAAAAATATAATAGCAGCTGCTAATACTAACTACTGTATATAATGTATCAAGCATTGTAACAGCCACTTTAGTTTCTATTATCTTATTTAAGACTCAAAACAACCCTTTTCAGGGAGGTATTGTCATCATACCCAAAGCAATGAAAAGTTAAGTATTTGCTGAGGACATATAACTGGAGTGGCCAAGTTGGAAGTGGAACACAGGCAGTATGACCCTACAAGCTATTTAGAGGGTCTTCCTTTTTACTTATAGTTCTCAGAGTATTTAAACCATGTTATACTACTAAAAGGGTGCCAAAACTATTGTCACAGCCACCTAACTGGTGTCCTGGACTGGGCTTGAACAACTCACTCACTGCTTTTAAACATGATACTTCTTTCTGGGAAACTCTTCAACCGTCTTACCCTGGCAAACTTATCATTCTTACATAGCTCAGAATCATCTTTTCTATTACTCTCCATTTTATGCTTCCATAACACTCTGCTTATAGTACTACTCAGTTAATAAATACATAGTATACCTCTAGTCCCATGCTAGGTAGATAGGATTTCAATAGCTTACCCTTACAGGACTTAAACTCTTCCTCTAAAATAGAAGGCTTCACATTATATATATCACTTCCCTCACTTGACTGAGCTTCATAAGGGCAGGAATCACCTATTACAAATTCCTTCACATGGTATGCACTGAAAAAATATTTGTTTTATATTTAAATCCTACAAATCTAAGGATGTCAGACCTCATGGTATCAGACAAACCAAGAAAGCCCAGTCTGAAGTATAAGACTGTAAATTATAAAAGCCTTTCGAAGAGTTGCAATTAAAGAAAATAAAATAAAAAGAGTTGCAATTTTAGTACTTTAAGTCCAAAATCCTAGTTAGGTAGTTTTATTTTACCTTTTTAGATTTACTTTATGAACAATTCATAACACAGGAAATGTTTCAAAACACATGCAAATGATGTTTCAAAAACACATTTATTCTTGGGGCGCCTGGGTGGCTCAGTTGGTTAAGCGACTGCCTTCAGCTCAGGTCATGATCCTGGAGTCCCGGAATTGAGTCCCGCATGGGGCTCCCTGCTCAGCAGGGAGTCTGCTTCTCCCTCTGACCCTCCCCCCTCTCATGCTCTCTCTCTCTCTCACTCTCTCTCTCAAATAAATAAATAAAATCTTAAAAAAAAAAACACATTTACTCTCTTGGTTTCTGTTTACATTCTTATTCAAATCTTTGTATCTTTGTGTTCTTTTTCTTTTGGGCAGAATACAAAGATAAATTTTATCTTAATCCTGAGCATTGAAATAAATGTCAAAAAAAGAGAACTAAATCAGTCATTTTTACCCGAGATCCCTGAAGAGATTTGAGAAGATCCACAGATGCTGGAAATTGTTAATATTATTTTATACACTATCAATTACAAAAATATATAATTGCAAAAATTATTAAAATATTACTGTGCCATTTTTCAGGGAAAGAAATGGCATATAGCCCTCATCACATCCCAAATAGGAAAGAACTAATCTATATTACGGAAATTTTACTCCATCATAGAAATTCATTTATGCAAAAGAAAATGCTTAAACTTATTCAGTGATCCAAGATCATTTTGGATATGATGTTCTGCTTTTAATAGTGTTTTCTTTACTATATTAAATAAATCATACTTGCAATTTTAAACCTACCGCAACTTCATTAGTATCTCCATGCTCAAAATATTCCTGTATGATTGGTGTTAAAGTCTTCTCAAATGCTGTTTCATCCAAAGGCAAAACTACAGTTTCATAAACACAGTTCTCCTAGGAGGGAAAGGAGGTGAAAGAGTTATAAATTAATGAACAAAATATTCATATAAACTGAAATCTGTTTTGTTTCTTACTTTATTTTTTTTCATGTTCTTAGAAATATTTCCATGTCCAACAATTAGCTAAAATAGATAAGTATATACAAACAATATGGAAGAAAAACAATCTAACATATACCCTGGTAATTTCCCGTCTAAAATTCTCATCACCATGAATTATCTCATGCAAAGACAGTACTTTAAAAAAGATGTGACAGGGGCGCCTGGGTGGCTCAGTCATTAAGCGTCTGCCTTTGACTCAGGTCACGATCCCAGGGTCCTGGGATCAAGCCCCCGCATTGGGCTCCCTGCTCAGCGGGGAGCCTGCTTCTCCCACTCCCCCTGCTTGTGTTCCCTCTCTCGTTGTGTCTCTGTCAAATAAATAAATAAAATCTTTAAAAAAAAAAAAAAGTTGTCATAATGTCTGGGGTTTGTTTCAAAATAATCCAGAGCATGGAGGTGTGCGGTGCATGCAGGGGAATACAAGAGGAAAAATAAATGGAGGTACAGGATAAAACAAGACTGACCATGAGTTATTAATTACTGAAGTTGGTAAAGCCGGGAGACAAGTACAAGCATGTTCGTTACACTATCCTACTTCTGTATAAGTTAGAAATTTTCCATTAAAAAATAAATATATATATATGTTCATTATAAAATCTATTAAAAATTTACATGCTCATGGATGGACCTAAGTGAAATAAGACTGAGGAAGACAAATACTACATGACTTCACTCTTATGTGGAATCTAAAACAAAAACAAATAAACAAAAAAAGAATCAGACCTGTAAACAGAGAACAAACTGACAGTTACCAGAGGGGAGGGGCAAGATTGGTGAAGGGGAGTAGGAGAAACAGGCTTCCAGTTATGGAATGAGTAAGTCATGGGAATAAAAGGCACAGCAAAAGAAGAAAAACAAAATTTACATTCTCAACATTGAAAAAAGATAGTCATGTTCCCAAAATAAAATTTACCATAGAATTACCAACCTGAACAGTAATATTTTAAAAGGAACCGAGTATCTATAACTCTTTTATGATGTTCAAAAGAATATATATTCTTCTCAATTATCATTACTATAGAAACAACTCAACAGAATTTATTGAAAAATAGTCAACTTGGGGGTGCCTGGGTGGCTCAGTTGGTTAAGCATCTGACTCGGTTTCAGCTCAGGTCATGATGTGATGGGTCTTGAGTTCAAGCCCCACAGCGGGCTTCACACTCAGCAGGGAGCCTGCTTGAAGATTCTCTCCCTATGCTCCTCTCCCAATCTCTCTCTCTCTCACATAAATATTTTTTTTTTAAATAGTCAACTTGGGGCACCTCAGTGGCTCAGTCCATTAAGTGTCTGCCTTCGGCTGAGGTCATGATCCCAGGGGTCTGGGATTGAGACCACATTGGGCTCCCTGATCAGCAGGGAGTCTGCTTCTCCCTCTGCGCCTCACCCCACCTCAAATAAATAAATCTAAAAAAAAAAAAAAAAAAATCAACTCAATAATCCTAAGTAAATCTGTAAAGACCTACTTTTAACTCACTTCAGAAATGAAGTGAAACTACACATATATCATTATCAGTTCATTTGGTTTCCTAATCCAAAATTTACCTAAAAGTCCAAAAGGACTGAGTACCTGTATGATTTAGATACAGATACTAATGTATACACACACACACACACACACACACACACACACACTACAAATCACACATATGTGATCTGACAGCACAGAGTGTAAATAAAGAATGTTATGAGTAAACTACAGACATGAAGTCAAAAAACTTACTAGCGTTTTAAACATAAGATTAAAAAAATAAAGTAAAACACTGATACCTGGTCGTCGTCATAGTTAGGATCTTTCACATCCACCTCCTCCACATCATATACCTGTCCAGGTGTACCCCAGACACCTTTGCCTCCTGCACCACCTGAAGAAGTTTAGAATTGAGAAAGAACACAAAGTTCATAGTTCATAAATTTTAACTGAAATCTGAAATAATTCTAGATATTCAGACATTAAGTAACAGTTAAAAAACTGCATTTTAATTTCTATGCCAGTTTTTTTCTCCAGTTGAATTATACTTTAAACCTTTTTTCTTGGATCACTGCTTTTTCAGTAATGATTAGATATTATATATTTTATAACCTATTTCTAAAACATCAAGTTGAAATAGCTTATAAAGTTAAAACTAAAAAGGCAGATGCTTTAAAATGAGAGCAAAAACAAAACAAAAAAAGATCAGAAAACTAGGTATATCAGGGACCCCAAAAGTGTGATAATGTAGCTGAGCTCTAAATTTTATTTGATATTTCATAAGACCAAAACAAAAAGACGTATGTTGAGCCAATAAGATGTGGCACAGGAAACTCAGTAAGGGTGAAATCACTTAACAAAGAAGCAGTTTCCACTGTAAGTGTTTCAAAGTCAAATACTCTTTAAATATAATAGTAAACATTAAACTATACTTGAAAACTGGCAATATGTTACGAATAACTAAGCTATTTAAGCACTAACTGCACTGATCATTATTTCTCTGTACTTCTATTCACAAACTAACCAGATGAAGTTTAACAATCCCAACTTTCAAAGTGGTTTTTCTACATAAATTTATTGAAATATTTTTATAACACTTAATAGATTACATTATTTTTAAGGAACTTTTCAGTATCACCAACTTTTTTTGAGATTTTATATCAAGACTAGAGTAAAACAGAATCTGATTATTAGGATTCATTTTGATCTAACCAATGGTTGTAGAGCCATTCAACAAGAACAACAGTTTTTGATCAAAAAAACATTTTATAAGAATCCTAGGCTATAAACTGAAGTTCACACCATTCGGAAGCTGTGAAATCTCCAAATTATATCAAAACCCTACCACAGACCAAAGCTAACATCCTTCAACAACAAATACTTATCTACAACTGCTAGTCACTACTCCAGGCACTGGACATAGCAGTGAAAAAATGGACCATTCCTAGGGTACCTCAGTTAAGTGTCTGCCTTCGGCTCAGGTCATGATCCCAGGGTCCTAGGATGGAGCCCGTGTCCCGCTCCTCACTGAGCAGGGAGTCTGCTAGAGGATTCTCTCTCTCCCTCTCCCCCTGCCCCTCCCCCTACTCATGCTCTTTCTCTCAAAATAAATAAAATCTTAAAAAAAAAAAAATAGATCATTCCACTCCAGTATCCAAAAGAGAACTGAAGAGAACTCAGGGGCGGGGGGGGGGGGGGGGGTAGTCTCACTGGCTCACTTGGTAGAGCATGCAACTCTTGATCTCGGGGTTGTTAAGTTCGAGCCCCATGTTAGGTATAGAGATTACTTAAAAAATAAAATCTTTTAACAAATTAAATTGAATGAATGAAAAGGAAGAACAAACGAACGAACTCAGAACCAGATCTACGAAATCATTAAAATTCTGATCCACTTATTACCAATCTAATTTATATTTATCCTATATTCTTAACCAAGGACATAATTACATTCATTAGACAATAGGTATGATTAATTGTTTTTAACTTTTATTTATTAAGTAATCTCTACCTGCAATGTGGGGCTCAAACTCATGACCCCGAGATCAAGACTGACATTCTCCACTGACTGAGGCAGCCAAGTCCCCCAGGTATGATGATTTTCTGACCCCACTTTCAAGCAAAGTTAGTGAATACATGCACAATTCATAACTGTACAAAAAAATCCATGTGTATTTTGCTGAAAAAAAATAAAGTTCTGCTCAAGAAAACAACCTCCTCCAGAAAAAAAGTTCAACTTAAAAAAAAAGTGGGATGCTCCCCAGATTATTACTTTGTAAAAACATACATAAACCATAAAATCTTACATTATCATTGTTTAAATTTCTTGCCTTCCTAGAACAAGGAAACCATGGTTTAAGTATCAGGTCATATTGTTTTCTATTTGTTTCTTTGGACATGGAATATACCAACCTTTCTTTGGTAGTCCCCTTCCTTTCCCAGATCTGGATCTCCTATCTAGCAACCTTCCCTTTGGACTGGTTGGTACAGTTACTCCACTTCTAAGGGCTTCACTTCCATTATCACTGACTGAATCGCCTCTGCCAGAGTCCCGGGATGAGTTTTTCCTCAGGCGCCTTTTTGCCTTGGCATTAATTCTAGCTTCGTTAATGGAGGATGCCGAAATCCAATTTCCATTTATCTCATTTTTTATTTCTTCAGTCCCAGCATTTTCTTCATCACCAGAAAAGAGAGAGTCGCTTAAATTATCAGGATCTTAAAAAGGAAAATGAAGAAAGAAAATACTACGTAAGTACTTTAATCATCCACTGTTACACCAGTTATCATCCTAAGTTATATTAGGTTGAATCACATGAAATTACTGTTTTTTAGGTAACAGTCACATATTGGCAATTTCATATGATTTGATCTAATAAATGACAACTAAACAGGATTACTTTTCACCTTATCACAGAAAGTAAACTAAGTGAATTTTGGTCAGCAGAGTTTAATGAAAGCATATTATATGTTTAGAAAATAAAATCTATGTTAATATACAACCACACATAAAACCTTTAGACTTTTGTGAGCTAACAGAGTTAAGCAATTGGAGATAGTAAGAAAATACTAAGAATCTTGAGAGAAGAAAGATAAACTATTATTTACAGAATGCCTACTAGCACTGTGCTGGATGTTTTGTCATTTACCCACAAGTTTGAGAGCTATTTATTACATACAGGATCATTAATACAGATAAGGAAACTAAGGTTGAGAGTGTTTAAATAACTTCCCAAACAACTCATGATTAATTACACTTAGGAAATATTACTAATCCAAAGAGCCTGAAAGGTATTTGGCAAATAAATGATCTGTTGAGGATTCATTGCTTTCAAAGGTAAAGTTTGGGGCGGGGGGGGAGCTTGCTTTCAAAGCTCTAATTCACCTCTCCAAACTTGACTTGTATCATGTATCATCTTCTGACAATCTTCCAGGCTACATAAAATTTATACATTATTCCTTGAAAGACAGCAACATATTTGGAGTTTCAATGGTCCCGTTGAGAATGTCATCCCCACTGCTCTTTTCACTTACCAAAATCCTTTAGGATATACTCGAGTTTTATTTCCTCCATAAAAACTTTCCTAACAATTCTAGCCACAATAACCCTAATGCCCACACGCCATTCATTTACATCACGGAAACCACTTTATTTCTAATTTATGTAGCAGTCTTGCTTTTCCAAGTAAGTCATAAACCTCAAAAGAGGAACCATGCCTTTACCTGTACTTCTCTGTACTCAGCACCTAACAGAGTATCCTTCATACTATCAACTCAAATATCTGTGGAGATCAATGGCATGGAGACAGTTGGCTTTGCTCTGAAAATTTTCTAAGTCAGTGAACTACTGATTAGTTACCCTTGAGCCAGAGTTTTGTTCATTATGGCTAACTCAAGTCAGAGTTGAATCTCTCAAATGGTTTTACATTTCCTAAATGTAATTAGACTGTGTCAAGTCCATGTGTATAGGTTTTAACATGTTTTAAGATAATATGTGGAAACTGAAAATTTTTAAATGAACATATAAAAAACAAATGTGTTGAAATCTTTATAATTCTTGACAAAAAGTATAAATGTTAAGAACATTCTGGTAATCAAAAAACAAACATAACAGTAAGTACAGTCCAATTACATCATTAGTTTCCTAGTCTCTGTGCCTTCAATCTTCAAACCATATCCAAACTGCATGAAAACTGATTTTCTAAAACATGCCCCCACTGAAAACTCTTTGAAGATATTCCCACTGGGTCAAAATAAAGTTTAAACTCATTACCTTGTAACTTAAGATCCTTCATGATCTTGCCCCTGCTTACATCATCAGAGTAATCGCTGACCATTCCCACATTCAAATGGTCAGAGCTTAAATTTGGTATCACAGGTAGTGATGGGGGGATTAGTTTAGCAGAGAAATACAGAATATATTAGGAAAAAAAGAAAATATAAAATGGAAGACCAGCAGAGAAAATGTTAATCCATTCACTAACTAACTGAAAAGATCAAGGGTAGTAACTTTGGGGTAAATAAGAAAGTGACGCTCAAAGAAAAATAAGGAGCTTTTAAACAGAAAAAGCATGAAATGTAGTCTTAAAAAAGTTTTTAGGCTAAGACAGGGAAGTTAGAGTTAGAGGGTGAGTTTGAGACATCATCACAACCACCATCATAACTAAACGACTGCAACTACTGGTAGCAGTAGTTGTCACAGCAGTAGTGCAACTTCTTTTGTCATTACTCTCATCGTTGTTACTACTAGATACCAGGTTCTATGCTAGGCACTTTACATACATGCTCTATAATCTTCACGAAGCTCTATTATGAAGCTGTTTATCTTCAATTTACAGACAGAAGATGTTTCATAGAAAAGTTACATATCTAAAAAGGATTGTGGCCAGGATTCAAATCCACATTTAAATCTCAGATGATTCTAACCGCAGAAAATACAGAGCTAGAGTACAGCAGAGTAGTGACAGCTAAAGAGACAGGACAAGTGAGTGATTATAAAGACAGAAAAGCAGAAGAGTTAAGAGGAAGGAGAAAAAAAGACCAGAGATCAGACAAGTTAGATGGAATTTCAAGTAAGAGCAGGCTGTTGAAGAAAACATGAAACATATTGCTTTCATTATTCTATAATTACGGAAAACCACTAAACTCATCCAGAAGATAAAGGACATCAAATTACAATAAAATGTCACTTTAATAATATTTTTCTCTTTTTTTTGTCTTTTTTTTAGATTTTATTTATTTATCTGAGAGAAAGAGAATGAGAGATAGAGAGCACGAGAGGGAAGAGGGTCAGAGGGAGAAACAGATTCCCCGCTGAGCAGGGAGTCCGATGTGGGACTCGATCCCGGGACTCCAGGATCATGACCTGAGCAGAAGGCAGTCGTTTAACCAACTGAGTCACCCAGGCGCCCCAAAATGTCACTTTAAACTGTCACTTGGAGTACTAAAGTATTCAATTTCAACACATTTCCCACAATTTTCATCTATTTTAATTTTCAAATATGTTCATATGACTGCAGGAGAACACATCTAGGTATATTTTATCTATGAGCTTATTTTTAACCCCTGTTTCTATCAATTACTCTTTTGTATTTTGCTATTCATACTTACCTAGTTTTTTTTTTTTTTTTTTTTTTTTTTTTTTTTTTTTTTTTAAGATTTATTTGAGGGCTCCTGGGTGGCTCAGTTGGTTAAGCGACTGCCTTTGGCTCAGGTCATGATCCTGGAGTCCTGGGACCGAGTCCCGCATCGGGCTTCCTGCTCAGCGGCGAGTCTGCTTCTCCCTCTGACCCTCTCCCCTCTCATGCTCTCTATCTCATTCTCTCTCTCAAATAAATAAATAAAATCTTTAAAAAAAAAAAAGATTTATTTGAGAGAGAAAGTGTACACACGAGCAGGGGGTGCAGGATGGAAAGGGAGAGAAATCCTCAAGCAGACTCCCCACTAGCATGGAGCCCAATGCAGGGCTCAATCCCAGGACCCTGAGATCTCCTGAACTGAAATCAAAAAGTTGGCCACTTAACCGACTGAGCCATGTAGGTGCCCCATATTTACCTAGGTTTTAGGGTTCCATAACCACTACTGATCTGACTTTAAGAAAACCAAAATACAAAAGATAAAAAACCTGAGTACATAATGTGGTGACTTCAAAATTGTTTTCCAGTGTGTACTAATTCCCCTTCTAAATCCTCTGGTATCTCAGTAGTAACCAATCTAACTTACAGTATTACAGAAGCCAACAATCAAATTTTCTTTTTTTTTTTTAAGATTTTATTTATTTGAGAGACAGAGAATGAGAGAGAGCACAAGAGGGGAGAGGGTCAGAGGGAGAAGCAGACACCCCGTTGAGCAGGGAGCCCGATGTGGGACTCAATCCAGGGACTCCAGGATCATGACCTGAGCCGAAGGCAGTCGCCCAACCAACTGAGCCACCCAGGCGCCCAACAATCAAGTTTTCAATTAATGGTCCACTGATTGGCATAATGAGAATTAACAATATTAACACATTTCATTTGTTACATACAAAATATGTGCTATGGGCATGACACGTATACACTATAATTTCATTTAATCCTAACAATAAACCTACAGAGAGGGCATTTGTACCCCAGTTTTATACACGAGAAAACTGAAAGTCAGAACAAATAACCTACTTCCCCAAAGTAACAGACTAATACAATAGTCTGACTTGGGACTATCTGCTACAGGAAGAATTTATAGCAAAGGTCTGTCTTAGGCCCATCCAAGTATTAAAGAACTACAAGTCCTTTATACTAAGGTAGTTCTGGTCAGGTATCAAGAACAGGGTTCAAAGAACTAGGACTTGTTATAGACAGAAAACAAAATATATAAAAACTTAAAGAGTCGTGCCGTCTCACAGACATATAATGTAGGTCAAATATGTAATTTTAAATTTCCTAGTATCCATATTAAAAAGAAACAGGTGAAATTAATTTTAATATATTTTATTTAATATACTAGATGTTATAGACTTTGAACATAGAGTCAATATAAAAAGTTATTGAGGTCTTTCACATGTATCATATGACCTCACTGATATGAGGAATTCTTCATCTCAGGAAACAAACTGAGGGTTGCTGGAGTGGTGGGGGGTGGGAGGGATGGGGTGGCTGGGTGATATACATTGGGGAGGGTATGTGCTATGGTGAGCACTGTGAATTGTAGAAGACTGATGAATCACGGATCTGTACTTCTGAAGCAAATAATACATTATATGTTAAAAAAAAAAAAGAACAAGATAGCAGGAGGGGAAGAATGAAGGGGGGGAAATCAGAGGGGGAGACGAACCATGAGAGACTATGGACTCTGAGAAACAAACTGAGGGTTCTAGAGGGGAGGGGGTGGGGGGATGGGCTAGCCTGGTGATGGGTATTAAAGAGGGCACGTTCTGCGTGGAGCACTGGGTGTTATGCACAAACCATGAATCATGGAACACTACATCAAGAACGAATGATGTAATGTATGGTGATTAACATAACATAATAAAAAAAAAAGAGTGCAATAAAAAAAAAGGGGGGAAGTTATTGAGGTCTTTCATTCATACTAAGTTTTAAAATCTGGAATGTGTTTGCCCCTACAGTTCATCTCAATTCAGACAAGTCACATTTCAAGTGCTCAATAGCCACATGTGGCTAGTAGCTATCATACTGGGCAGTGCAGAAAAGCAGCAATTATTTATATGTGAAATATATTCTTAAAAATATATTCTTACCATCCCCACTTCAATGAAGCAGGAATATGATGCCCATTTATAACCCTAATAACAAGTATTCACATAGCTATTGTATATAGCAGCACCAAAATAATCAATTACTGCAATAATTTTTCCAACTCTAATCTTCTAGCACACTTTAAATCAGGCTTATAAATACAAAATGGCAAGAGGTTTCAACTTCAAACTGTCTGTTCAGATCAAAGAAAACTATGTAATTTGTACATAATGAATTATTCATTGAAAAAATACTATAGTATTAAAAAATGAAGTATGATAAATATATTTAAATTACAAAACAGTGATCTTTTCAATACTAATAAAATTATAAAGCAAAGAATTATCTAAAATATACCAATAGGAAAAGCTCTCACCATTCAGAATATCGCAAAATCCTAATTAAGATTATTGTGAAAGTTATAAATACATTTTAAGTTGTCTGAAGTTACTCAACATTTAAACCTCTATTCCACAAAACCATTTTTATGATAATGTGCTATTGAAGCATCATGGAAAATCAAGAAAAATACCATAGGTAATATAATATATAAATTATTAATTAGGAAAGAGATCAAAGATACCAATAATAGTTTATATTATAGAAATCACTAGCTCATTTGAAAATATTAATGAACAGGTTCACTATTCTTCTCCATTCTGTTAAATACAGTTTATTATAAATAGTAGAGAATAAGAATGTATGGAATGTGAAAGGACAGGCAGAAAAATAAGGACATGTGAAGAATTTCTATAAAAAGAAGAATAAAACTGGGTGACTCCGGTTAAGCGTCTGCCTTCGGCTGAGGTCATGATCCCAGTCAGGCTCCCTGTTCAGCAGGGAGTCTGCTTCTCTTCCTCTGCCCCTCCCCCCAGCTTGTTTTCTCTCTCTCTCTCTCTCTCTCTTAAATATTAAAAAAAAAAATCAAACTTGATTTTAAAAATATAACTCACTTTCTTGTAGTATGAATAAGATGGTTTTTAAAGTAAAGATGGTTTTAATACTATGTTTTCTAAAATTTTGTAGGACCTCAAACATGCTCACAATACAGTCAAGGTTGAAAACATTCTTACTTACCTGTGGGGTTTACATTCAGTATTTGCTCATTTTCTATATCCATTGTTCCTTAATGTCACTTGCACTGATTAAATTACCAATGGAAGTCTTCCCTTGGAATCTGTTTCCTTAAAAAGAAAAAAGTTTCAGTATCTTCCAAACTGACAAATTGAATTTACTTAATCACTGTAAAAAAAAAATCAGCACATAATTTCATTTTTCAAAAAAGAGCTCTCTTCACTTTGAAAAAGAGTTTATCACTATTAACATTTAGTTTCAGTCTTCCTGACAAATGTATCTGGGTCCAAAAAAAAAAAAAAACCCATGTTTCTGAATGTGCCAAAGCACCCCTTTAACTTGCAAGTAAAAGATGTATAAACATATACATGTTTATTTCAAATTAAAGCAGTATATACATACTCCAAATTTTTTAGGACTACCAGGACTCATAATTAATCTGATGTACATAATACTGGATAGTTCACTACCAATGAATTGTAAGAACTACTACAAAATGGGGTGTCTGGGTGGCTCAGTCGTTAAGCGTCTGCCTTCGGCTCAGGTCATGATCCCAGGGTCCTGGGATTGAGTCCCACATCGGGCTCCCTGCTCAGCGGGAAGCCTGCTTCTCCCTCTCCCACTCCCCCTGCTTGTGTTCCCGCTCTCGCTGTGTCTGTCAAATAAGATCTTTAAAAAAAAAAAAAAAAAAAGTACTACAAAATGCAAGCAACAGTTTTGATCAAGCATATCACATGACTTAATTTTTCACACTACAACGTATCTGAAGGCAGACAGGTCTGCCATTTCATCACCTAGGTGTCCATAATTAGTTATAAGACTTTGAGACTGGGAGAAATTTTTATAAATGGTGTTTTCTACAATGAGAGTATTATTTTCATAATCTGAAAAACCCATTCTTTTTTAATTTTTAAAAAATTTTTTAAAGATTTATATTTAAGTAATCTCTACAGGGGCGCCTGGGTGGCTCAGTGGTTAAGCATCTGCCTTCGGCTCAGGTCATGGTCCCAGGGTCCCGGGATCGAGCCCCGCGTCGGGCTCCCTTTTCGGCGGGAGGCCTGCTTCTCCCTCTCCCACTCCCCCTGCTTGTGTTCCCTCTCTCGCTCTCTGTCAATAAATTAACAAAATCTTAAAAAAAAAAAGTAATCTCTACACCCAATATGGGGCTCAAATTTACAACCCTGAGATCAGGAGTTGCATCCTCTACAGACTCAGCCAGCCAGGTGCCTCCCCATTCTCTCAAAAAAATAAAACAAACAAACAAAGCCCTTGCCTTTAAAAAAGAAATAAGGACAATGGCATTAGCATCTCCGTATTATAGACCTCAGTTTCAAAATGGCTTAAAAATTATTAATGCTGAAGGTCTTGATGAAATCTTATTTAACTTAGTGATATAAATCGAACGTTACTTGAAAGACTATCAAAATATATTTTGATGAAAACTATTAACAGAAGGTGTAACCAAATGATTTTAGAATCTCTGTAAATATTTTTAAAATAGTTTTACAGTACTTAAGCATTCATCTGTTCAAGTCATACAGGTTAGATATAAGCCCTCCCAATCACAATCATTTCACTAGCAGTGTGCTTTCAAGATATAAAATGAACAAATTAATGAAAATTTAATCATAATATATATGATGCCTCCTGGGACTCGACTTTTTTTTTTTTTTAAGTAAACTCTATGCCCAATGTGGGGCTCCAACTCATGGCTAGGAGACTGAGTCACATGCTCCACAGACTGAGCCAGCCAGGTGCCCCTCAACTTTTAAATTCCTTAATATAAACTATTTTAACATCTTAGAAGTTTGTAGTCCTTTGATCCAGAAAAGGGTATTATTTTGTAAAACAAAAATAAACACACCTTAATGCTACAATGATAAACCTAATATGGCATAACCCTTAGGCTACCAGGATGCTATCATACCACTTAAGAAAATAAGAAAATGGTGAGACCACTCTCCAATTCTACTCAGAATAAACAGACTTAAGTGATTCTATATAATGATTTTTCAATATCATAATTTCCACCAACTCTGGATTTAGGGGAGAAAAAATGACCCTTAAAGATATGTATATAGAAATTCATATAAATATATAAACAAAAATGTTTACAAACCTAAGCATTTAGTGTTCTCCATGTCTGAAAATGCCATATCTGTTTCATTTTATATGAGTTACATGTTACAGGGAAGTGAAAATGTCTTATGGATGTGTATGAGCTTTTTAAACTAGAGTTACATTAAAAAGTCTTTTTCATACTTGATGCAAGTAGAATCTTTTGAGAATACTTTCTGCAGGACCTAGCTACTAAAGGAAATGAATTATAACTGATGTTTATAAAGCCTTTTATAATTCAGAGAATTTTACAGGCATTATTTCATGTACCTCTCAGAACAACCTTGAGCTATTTACTCCACTTTACACACAACTGAACAAATTCAGAGAAGGTAGGTGATCTGTCCAAAGAGAGACAGCAGAGACAGCAGCTCAATGGAAGAACCAGAACCCAGACCTTCTCAATCCAGGACTGCTTGCACAAGTTCAAGCCAAGATTTTAATATCCCACAAGAAGATTCTTTTTTTGGGCTAACAGAAGCTTATTAAAACAGACTCTTGTATCAAATCTTTAAATACTACTTTCCAAACACCAAAAATAATATTTAAACTATTACACAAAAGACATTCATTTGGGCAAAGAAAACTATTAGGTATGACTATCATCTATAACTTACCATATTTTTTTTTTAAGATTTTATTTATTTATTCATGAGAGACAGAGACACAGGGAGAAGCAGGCTCCCAAGGAGCAGGGAGCACGATGCGGGACTCGAACCCAGGTCATGACCTGAGCCGAAGGAAGACGCTTAACCATCTGAGTCACACAGGCACCCTACCATATTTGTTTTTATTAAGTAATCCTAACTAGGGGGAAAAAAAAAAGCCTCGTGTCTTTAGGCAATGATAACGCAATCAAGAACTCAGTCACACTTGATAGGAACACAGACATTTTAAGAATTTAGAGAAAGATAAAAAAAAAGAATTTAGAGAAAGATAAAGATACATTGCATGTTTTTCCTCCCTTCAAAGTAGTGGAGCTTTTTTCCAGTTTACTTAACAATCCATAAGATTTTTGCCCCAAACTTAGCAAAAACATAAAGCAAAAATTCTAAACGCCACATCCTTAAAACAATAAAATTAATTTTCAATAAGAAAGCAAAAGTATGCACAGAAGTTTGACAAAATTAAGGCTAACATTAAAGCTTTCATTTCTTCAATGTGTTTTACAGAAACATACAATCAGAAGTATTCAAATGTCATGACATTCCCCCAGGAGATAGAGCCTCACCTTCCCACCCTCCACCCCCCCCCAAAAAAAAACCTGTTTCCTGAAATATACCTCATAAACCACTCTGAGTTTCTGGAGTCAAGTTTAGACCATATGTTAACCAGAAAATTATTTGTATTCATTCCAGAGCTCCAATCACAGCTCATTAGCAACTTAAAATAAAATCAGCTAAAAGTATTCAACCACAATGATGCAAAAGCAAGCAGTACAGAAAATATCAAAGTGTCATTTATTTTTGCACTCCCAGCAACTATTTTTCCTTTCTCATGACTACAACAGAAGAACCAATCAAAATATAACTCCAAGATCCCTGCTGAGATAGTTAGGGAATTTAAGAAACCTACAATGAAGGAAGGTTAAGGACATAAATACCAATAATTAAATTTAGAACGCATCTGCAGTGCTCCCCTTTTAGAAAAGTATACGGTGGTTTCTAAAAAAAAATTACATTAGTAAGAATGCCAAAATTCTAAAACTTAGAAGTAAAAATACAAGTAAAAACAGGCGGTGACTTTTTTTTTTTTCTCCCCACACGACGCTGCATTTTTGGTCGTTTTAATCATTGCAGATACTGCACAGTTGCTGGTTACATAGCCAGTTCTCACAAGGGCACGGGAGACGGGAGATACTGACTTCTGCAGACAGTTTTCGAAGCTCTGGGGGGAGGGGGGACACACGACCCCTCTTCATGTACACTGCAGCACCAAACTGACGAATGCCGCAGAAACGGCCGGCCTGCGTTTCACAGAAAGAGGGCTCCCTTCCTGTCTTTGTTTTCTCTGGGAGATTTTCACTTAAGACTAAAAAAGCGACCCTTCGCCGAAGTCCGCGCAGGGCCGGGGAGGCGGGCAAGTGTCCGCCTCCGAGCGGCCCCTCCCGCAGCGGCGGGCCTCTCTCTTCGCAGCGGGCGCAGGCCGGGACCCCGCGGGCCCCACTCCAGGCCGGCCCCGGGGGAGGCTGGACCGGAGCGGCCGGGCCTGGGCTCCGGAGCGCGGGCCGAGGTCTGGGAACGCCGGGCCGGGGCCCACCAGGGAGGCCACGGGGGCGGGGAGGGCGCGAACCTTCCTCACAGGATTTCAGTCAGGCCAGAAACACGCCTCCCAACGTCCCCCCTCAAAGTAAAAATGAAAACCCGGCCTTCGCGGGGGATGAGGAGCAGCCCCTCGCTGGCTAGCGCCCCGCACACCCGGCTAAGCGGGGAGAGGGTCCGGGAGGGGGCGGGCCGGCGCCGCCGCGCTCCGGGGCCCGCCCTCCGCAGCCCGGGGCGTTGGGGCGGCCGCGGCCCTGCTTGCGGGGCTTGGAGGAAAAAGTCGGACCCCCGCCCACCCGACCTGGCCCCGACCCGGGCCGCGGCCTCAGGCCCTCTACCCGCCCCCCCCCCACAAACGTGCGGCGGCCTCCGAGGAGAGACGGGGTTGAGGGGAGAGAGCGCAGTCGTTCCAAGCGTGCGAGCCGCCTCACTGGTACTGACCCCCTCGGGCCGCCGCCGCCACCACCGCCGCCGCCGCTCACCCAGGTCCCTAGTCCGCCGGCCCAGACCCCGCACCTCAGCTTCTACCGCCGCCTCAGAGCGCCTCTGCCCCCTCTCGCTCTGTTTGTTTTTGTTTTGTTCTACCCAGTAACACGGGGGCGAGAGAGCGGCGTTTATTGGCCGAAGCGAGGAGGTCCGCTGGCCAATCGTGGTGGTGGAGCGGGAGCTGAGAAGGAAAAAGGGAGGGAAGTGAAACGTGGAAAGCTGGGCAGGGGCGCCAAGGGGCGCATGCGCGTCGGGCTCCGGGAACTGGCGGGAGTGAGAGCCGGGCGGGAAGCTGGGGGCGGGAGGCTGGGAGGCGCGGCAGGATACAAGCGTAGGCGATAGGGCAGTGCCTTGGGGTGAGGACCAGGCTGAGGCTGCCTTGATCTGCTCACTCATTCCTCTCCCAGGGCAGTCAGCAATCCCGGCTAAATGCTGAGCTTCTGGAGGGTCCCTGCCTCCATTTCCAGACGCTTCTCAGGCGAATACCTTAATCTCTACGGTCTTTATCTCAGTGAATGTCCTCATCCCTTGAAGATAGAAATCACTCCCATTTCACAGATGAGGAAAACAAACGCTCAAAAACTCTTTGAAGTCCCTGTGCTAATCGTGGCTAGTTAGGCTCCTGGGATTCAAACTCCCACAGTCCCACTCCAAGACTGGGGTTCTCAATCATGGCTATAACTTCTTTATTGAAACCTGTACCCCGGTACCCCGCCTGGCTGTTGTTGGGTGTCTTTCCTCCTTAGCTGCATTCTCTTTGGCTTATCTTGTGCTCTCATTCTTCTCCTTCCCTATCCCCTGAGGAAATGACCAGAACCTTCTGCTGCCTGTGCTCTCAGGAAAGGATTCAGCCATTATCTCTGGTCAGATTTTCCGATTGTCTGACGTGCAACACCTGAATTGTCTGTTAGTCTTTCAGCAGCCAAACTGCTTCCTCCCCACCAGGGAGCTCCTTCCCCTGACTTAGCCCTTTCTGCCCAGTCACCCTGCCTGAGAGTCATCTCTAATGGTATTATTTCTCTGAACAACAAACAACAACAACAACAAACACCCTTTCAGGAGCCTCCCATTGCCTGCCTGGAGCGTCAGCACCTCAGCCAGGCATTCAAGGCCCCCCAGTGTGACTCTCTGGCCTGACTTTCAAGACTTTCTGGCCATGTCTGCACAACCTCCCAGTCCACACACCCCTTTGGCTGGAACCCACTTGGACCTCTCACTGTTTCATATGCGTCCCCACCTCCTGAGGGTTATCATATCACCTTGAAATGCCTCTCTTAACCCCCATCTCTGCCTGGTACAATCCTGTCCGTGCTTCATGGCTCTCCCACGCAGGCTTTCTTGAGCCTCCTGACTTGATGTGAATTTCCTGTCTCCTGATTCCTACCAGTAATGACTTGTACCTCTGGGGACACCGAAACATTCTGCCTGGCATTATGTTATGAGTCCCTGTCCTAACTCTTCTCCCCGTTAGACTGGCACCTTCTTGAAGGCAAGGCTTGTGTCTTACTCATCTGTTATCATTGTAGGTCTTAAGAAGATGCCTTGCACATTTCCTGTACTGGTGCAATAAAGATACTTTGATCTGAGTTCACAAAGTTTCTCAACATTTCCTGCTCATCCCCACCTCCTGGGCAAGAGCCTCTTGGCATGTCCAGCATCTGAATTAGCCTTATGAGTCACTTTTACTTTTTTAAAAACAAAGCTCCCTGGTCACTCAGTTTGGTTTTGTTTTTGTTTTCTCCATCAGCTGCAGCTGTCTCCTTTCTTTTCTCTGACATGGCTCATGGATCCTTCACTGAGCAGTAACTGCTGGCTCCTTTTTTTCACCCATCCACCTTTCTCCACATTTTTCCTTTTCTCCCTCCTTTTCAGTTCTTTACTGTTTCCTTCTTCCTCCCTGCCACCAACCTCCTCTGACTTTTGCTGGGTTCTTTCATTTACTCATTCATTTAATGCATTTATTAAACACCTATGGCATACGCAGGCTGCAACGGGCAAGCACCTGAAGATCTATGAGATAATAAAAGAGAGGGATATGATTACCCATATTTAAAAGCCCCCCGCTAAAACAACCTAAAGCTTTCAGAAAATTACCCCAAAAGAACCCATTATGGAGTAAAATGTTCATATCCTTTTTTACCCATCATCTCTACACATGAGTTTGACATCCCAGGACCCACCTTAGAGAATGCCCCTCTAGCTGGGTTTGGTTGACCAGTTTGACCCAGATCCCCCCAAAAATGGGATTCTAGTCCTAGTTCCCCCACTAACTACCTGTAAGAACTTCTTAGGCCTCTGTTTTTTTCACCAGTAAAATTCAAAAATTGGGTTTAATTAGTAGTTCCCAAGATATTTTCCAAGAACGTGAATTTTGTGGAACTTTAATAGATATCATGAAAAATATGTGGGAGGGACTATTCCATAATCAAATCAACCTGTAAAGAAATTGTTTTAGTAAAGTTAAAGCCGGTTTTTGGGGGGGCCCCAACTCTTCTCAGTATTTTTAATAAGCTAATGAGCCTTGAGAATCTTGAAAGACCAGAGTAGGAAGCTAAGTAACACTCCCCAACCTATTTAAACACAGAGGTTTTTTTTTCCCCAAGATAACCCAGAATCAGTGTTACTTAGAGACCAGTTTGGAAAATATAGATGACATCCACTATCATTAATATTCCTTCCAGGTGTATTAAACACTGGCCACCTGCAGCTTTGCTAAACATTAAAAAATAAGAAGCTGAAAAATAGAAAAGTATCCAAGTATGAGGAATTTTTGCCCATCAAATCAATCTGCAAATATTTATTCTGTGCCTGTTCTGTGAAAAACACAGAGCTGATCCAGCTGTGTTCTTGGCAAAAGGCATTATGTTCTACCTTAGGGTAAGTAGTGTCTGAAGCATAGAGCTGCCCAGGCCTCTGGGCCACAAAGGACACTTTCATTTCACATTTTAATTGCTCACAACCTGACTTTCTGTTTCCTAACGCCCTGTGCTTATGGGCTTATGAATATTTAGCTGTTGGATGAGAGAAAAGGAGGAAGCCCTTCATCTTAACTCATTCTATCCAGAATGATGGAAGCTCGACTTTTATTTTTAAGAATGACCCATTCCAATTTAGGAGAGGATGGGCCACCACTGTTGCCTAGGATGAGACAGCTGTTCAGAGGTGGCAACAGAAACCGTGCTGTGTGATCAGGTAGACATACATGATGTCTCTCCTCTTCCCCGTAGCCCTCAGGTTTTATTGATTCCTCGAGGGACACCAAGAGTGTTTAATTTGTTAGGGTATATGGGGGTGTGAGGGTGGAGGGTAGTTTCTAGTTTTTGCCCCTTAAGACAGGTTACTGACTGCGTCTCTAGCTAGCTATGTTGCCTTGGGTGTTTCACTTCCTCTCTGGGTGGATTGAATGCCTCAATCTTGTACCATCAAAGGAGTTGGCTCCTGCAGGGAGTCTTGAAGGAATCAGTTCAGTTCTGACACTATGATGCTGGGCAAGGCACTGGGAGGGCACCACCAGAGTCCTGGTAGTGGGGGACCAGAGATGAGACAGTTTGCCACTGGTGACAGGGAAGAACTAATCACCAGGCGTGGACAGAGGAACTATCACTCTCAGCCCAGGGGCTTTCTCTGAATACAAAACTTGGATAACCTCCCTTCCTGCCACCCCAAAGTCAACACTGAAGGCTGAGGTAGTGTTGGAAGTACTGATGAGTTAATGTCAGTCAAAGACTTGGAAATGCACAGATGCTAGGCAAAAGACAAGCACCTCAAATTACCATTATTGCCCTCGGAACTTTCAAGGCCTTTTCATTCTTTGGGCAAAGCCCCATCTGAGAACACAAGTTTGTTAATAAGCTCTGTTCATGCCCCTTGCATAAGATCGAGGAGAGGCCACCTCTCTCTGGGGACCGAGGGAAGCCTTAGCCCACTTCCTTAAGAAGAACTTTCAGATACCATTGTCGTTTGCAACATCTCCTTGAGCTGACATCTGCCTCCTAGGTTCATCAAACCAAGGACTGAATTTTAGGAATTCCTATAAGGCACTGGATTGCTCTTTAGCAGAAATGGTAGAAGACATGGAACCTGCTCTGAAGAAAGAGAGAGTTGTGTAAAGAATTCTAATGATAATGATGATAACTGACATTTGTACTGTGTTTTAAGGCTCACTGAGCTTTTCACATATACTTTTACCCCATCCCTACGAGTAGACAAGCAGATATACTCTCCCTGTTTTAGAGATGAGGAAAATGGGGTTTGAGTGGGTCACTGGTAATCATAGGACTTTTATGATAAAGGAAATGTGGGGATCCCTAGTCCCAAACACTTCACTTACAAACAGAGACACCAAGAACTTAAGTGAGTTGCTGAGACCCACACAGCTAGTTAGTAGCAGAGCCTGAGTGCAAATGAAGTCTCAGTGTCCCTTACACAGGCTAGGCAAGGCGGGGGGGGGGGGGGGGGGGGGGGGGGGGGGGGGGGGGGGGGGGGGGGGGGGGGGGGGGGGGGGGGGGGGGGGGGGGGGGGGGGGGGGGGGGGGGCGTGGCGGGGGGACGGCTGGGGAAGGGGCGGGGCGGGGGTCGAGTCCAGATCTTCTAGTACCTAGGCCCTACTGGATTCTTTCTGCCACTCAACTTTGAGCCTCTTGAATAAAAGTTAAATGTCTTAGCCCTTTCTGGTCCCCTCCTCTACTATTTAGAGAAGTCCATTTAAGGTCCAAGAAGTGAGAAGGAAGGGGAGTGGTGGTAGGGGAGGCTTAGTATGGATATTTAGAAGCTGTTGATGGAACATTTTTCAAGAATCTCTTTCCTAGACTAAAAAATATAGACTAATGTGAAGCATAGTACAAAGAAGTAGACACAATATTTAGATATATGTACCAAGAAAAGCTAATAAGGTTTTACTTCCCCAATTCAAGTTTCGGAGGTTTTCTTGGTGCATTTGTCTTTGTGTACTCGCCCCCCCCCCCGCCCCGCCCCCACCACCAAATTTCTCCTGCCACCTTAAGATGTAGAAACAAGCTAAATTGAGCCAGGAACTACAACAGATCATCTCTTCCCCCAAAGCCCATAATTTTGACACATCCCCAAACCCGGCCTGAGTTCTGAGCCTGTAAAAACTCCAGAATTGCAATCACAAGACCATTCAGAGAGATGCTTTTCCAGTACTTCCTACAACTGTCACACCCTGCATTGAATTAATTGTGTTGAGTCAGGGTAGAGAAGCACTTCTCAGTTGTATCTCCAGGGGCTTTATCTGTGTTCTTCTGGAACCCAGGATCCTCAGCTAGGCTGCACACTTGTCAGAATTCATCCTCTTCTCTCGAGTGAGTGCTGAGCTCACAGAAGATGCCAGTATGCCTTTCTCCTGTCTGTGCTGCACTAGTTTCTGCTCATCTCCCGGTAGAGCACAGGGAGCCTCGTATGGAAATGAGAGACTCTTCATACTGGGAAAAAGAGGGATGAATGATCATGGGTTGTCATTAAGAGAGCCTGAACCACAGGGAAACACAACCAGGGAAGGCTGGAGAGGGGTGGAGGGTGGCTCAAGAAGGCCAGAGCTGGGTAAATGAAGACACGCATAGAAAAGGAAGTACTGAAGGCAAAGTAATCAAACCTCTATTTTGGACAGAGTGAAATAAAAGTACTGGAAAATAAGAAGAGGTCAAGGGCAAGCCAAGGGAGATGCTGTTTTGTACTATTAAATGTTTATAATAAAAATGAAGTTAGCTTCATGGAAGGTCAGAGACAGAAGAAAGTCCCAGGAGAAGGCCTAGTGAGGCCAACTTGCTTGAATAAGGATATAAAAACTGAAGGCCAGAGAGGAGCAGAGGTCCGTCTTCTGGCAAGTTATAGACAGCAGTAGTACCTCTAACCTACTACATGCAGCTGCCTTCCTTTTTCCCTTTAATTCTTCTCTGCCTGTGTCCTGCCCTTCAGCCTCCACTCTCTCCTCCCTCTCTGCCTCTCTCTCTCTCTTTCCAAAAAGGGCAGCTTCCAGAAAGAAAAACAAGGAGTGACATTTTAAAGCAGCTCTAGGAAATCCCCAAACCCTGCATTTAAAGCAATAGGATTGGCAGCCCTTCAGCACCATCGACAAAGCCAGCATCGAAATAGGAAATAGTAGAAAAGACACCAACAACCAAGAATTCAAAAGAAAGAGGAAAATAACTCCTAAGAGGCAACTTAAAGTCTTACCCTTACGCCTTTCTTGTGTGTGTGCGTGCATTTGTGTGCATTTTGTTTTTAGAAAGTTCTCTTTGAGGGCAATGAATCTAGGCCAGTGAATATTGATGAGCTTCAAGGGTGCCAGACCATCCTAAAATTTTATGCAAATTGTATTGTGAATATGCATTTGCAGCACAGACAAAAAGTCTATAACTTTTTTTTTAAGATTTTATTTATTTATGTGAGAGAGAGAGAATGAGAGATAGAGAGCACGAGAGGGAAGAGGGTCAGAGGGAGAAGCAGACCCCCCGCTGAGCAGGGAGCCGGATGTGGGACTCGATCCCGGGACTCCAGGATCATGACCTGAGCCGAAGGCAGTTGCTCAACCAACTGAGCCACCCAGGCGCCCAGTCTATAACTTTTTTTAATAGACCCCTGAAAGAGTCATGTCCCAGAAAAGATCAAGAACTTCTGGAATGCAGCATGTTATTATGTTTGGGCCCTTCTACAGAATGGAGTATTCCAACAAGAACTGCCAGTAGACTCCTCTGTATGTCAAACCAGGTATGGAATCAAAACGCCTTCCAGGCAACCACAGCAGGAAAACAAAGCAAAACAAACTTGGTTTTTAGATAGCAGTGGTCCTAAAAAGAGATAGAATGTTATCTTGGAACATCCCAATAGTCGTTCCAGTCAGGTATGGCAGACCTTCCATTATGTTGACCTCAATGGACCAAAAATATAAGCTGAATCTCCCAACATTTCCTAAGCTAGATTCACAGCTCCAATAGCCATGAATTTATCTGTTAAAAAACCTCCATCTTATTTAAGAGACAAAAGAGTATGTAGTGTCTCTCAAAATATGCTTTGCAGATTGGCGCGAGCCAAGCGACTCATGCCCTTTGACAAAATCCAAGGTATGAGGGACAATCCTGAAAATCAGGAGACTCCACAGCTGGCTCCTGCTACTTCCTCTCATTTTTTTTTAAAGATTTTATTTATTTATTTGACAGAGAGATAGCACAAGTAGGCAGAGCGGCAGGCAGAGGGAGAGGGAGAAGCAGACTCCCGCTGAGCAGGGAGCCCGATGTGGGGCTCGATCCCAGGACCCTGGGATCATGACCTGAGCCGAAGGCAGACGCTCAACGACTGAGCCACCCAGGCGCCCCTACTTCCTCTCATTTTATTTGCGGCAATCTTTATAATCATGGGATTTTTTCTGGGGTTTCATGATAAAATGATTTATAAATTTAGTTATGCCTATGCAAGCAATCATAATGAAACTGATTCCAAAAAGGCCGATGATGGGCCAAGAAGTAAAAATACCCAATGTCCTCTAAGGGAGCTGTTGGATCCAGGCCCAGTAAAAATTCCTATTGATGAGATTCCTCAGGCACCTCTGAAACATCAGGATTCTAGGAAAGGAAAATCTCATTGTCGTTCGGACAGTACAGGGACCTCCCTAAGTTGCATACAAATAGGAGGCCACCTCTGGTATGCACTCGAGGCAAGCCCTGGAATAGGATTAACTTCCTTACCCCTAACTCCTCCCATTCCTTATACTGGAGTTGATGATGAGGACATGAATAAATGGTACAAGATTAAGGGAAAAAGGGTGCGGGCATCATCTGACAGCCTCTGGGAAAGGATTAAGAGTAATCCTCCATGGTATCTATGGAGCAAGGACAAGAGACGAAAACATATAGAAATGGAATAAGTACTTTGATAAGATAGGGTGCACACATTGTAAGCTATAAATAAAGTCGCTCCGAGGCTATCGGGAGGAGATGCTTACAACCTGATCTTCTGTCCATTGTCTCCTCACTCGCCGACGCCGTCCTTTCCTTCAAGGACCCTTCCCCTGCTGGAGCTGGACTCCGGCAGCAGATACTCCATTGCAAAAGGATTCTAGGATGAATTAACCTGGGGAAAACTCCTTATCATCTCCTCTCTTGGAGGATCACATAAAAAATGGTGTTTTAAAGACTCTCAGAAATCTATCATAAATAAATCCATTTAATTCTCTTTAACCCAATGTTTACTGGACTTACGTGACCATGGCACTCCTTTTTACATAATATTGATTCACATCTTATGAAATACACACCAGAAAGCACTTATATAGTAGAATGGGACCTGAGCTAGAAGCCAAGAGGCCTGGATTCTACTCCTAGTTCTGCTACTGGACTGTGTGATCATGGGTCTTCTGACTGCTCTGCAAATGTAGGCCTTCCAGTTCTTTCTGGGCTGTGATCCAGCCAATATGATCTCTGGGTTGGCTGCTGGCCTAAGATCCTGCTTATAGCCTTTTTCTATGATTATACATATTTTTATTCAGGAGACTGGACAGTACCTGCTACCCTAATAAGACATTGTCTCTTAAGAGTCCTTTCGACTGTGGGAGGTACAGGCTTCCAGTTATGGAACGAATAAATCACAAGGACAAAAGACACAGCACAAGGAATAGTCAATGGTATTATAATAGCAAAATATGGTGACAGACAGTAGCTACACTCATGGTGAACATAGCCTAGTGTAGAGAATTGTTGAAGCATTATGTTGTACACCTGAAACCAATGTAACATTAAGTGTCAACTATACCTCAGTTTTTAAAGAAAAGAATCCTCTGGAGAGATGAGGTAAATGTCTAGGCACTAGAACAGAATAGAACCAACACTGCAAAGCTGAATCAGTCATAGACCTTATTCAACACAAAGGCAGCTAACTAATGGCCATGGGTGTTTGATGGGACTGATTTTATTTTAATAGTAAAACAGCATTTTAATTTGTTAATGTCACATAGGGAATTTAAGCAAGTTACACTATCTGAAAAAACACAACTAATGTATTTTAAGAGAAACCCTTCTTCCTGCCCTCACCTCCCTACTCCCATCCCCTTCATGAATGAAGAATCTAAGAGAAGAAGTAATCATCCAGAGTCCTTCATCCAGAATGTCCAGAATGCTTACATGATGATTAGGTTAATATTGCCCTTTATAAAATTTCTCTTTTCTATTTAAAAGAAATTTTTGTAGCCTTGATTATTTATTACAAAAAAATCAATACAAAACTTCAGTATATTGAAAAAATGCGTTCCCCCCTTCTCCAGGACCATTATATATAGCAGAGAATCATCAAGAGCAGATTGGCTAATCTCGATGGAGCAATCTTCAAATTATACCCAGACACACCGTGTTTGTTTACTCTCCCCTCCTCTCTCATAAGAATTTAAAAACACAAGATCGACAAAAAAAAAAAAAAAAAATGTCAGGAAATCTGAGGGACCCTGTCCAAACAGCACAGTTAGTTCAGTATCAACAACTCACATTTTGCAACAAAGTATATGGATATGATTTCTCTTACTGAACTTTCAGTGTCAAAAAGGAAATTAAGGCCATCAGTTTTGCAGCTTAAAAATTCACATAAAGGAAATATGAAAATATCCTGGGCCTCCGAGAATGCTCTACACTGTGCGTAGGTAAGGATTACCATACTTCTTTATTTTGAGGAGGGCAGGTGACTTGAGTTTACACAATTGCACAGCTTCTATGGGATGCTCTTGGGGCTCCTCTGCTGGTGAAAATCCTTCCCTCTCCTCTTCCTCTTCAGGTATGTGTGAAAGGCTGCACTTCTTTGAGCAACACCCTGTCCCTGAGAATTTTTCAGTATAACCTTTTTACGTCTTCCCCAGTGCCCCAGTAGCTCTGGTGATGGGGCTGGGTTTTTTGGAAGTTACCCAGCCTCTTTGAAGCCAGCAAGATTTTACCAAGCATGACCACATGACCTAAAGAGCAAATGCCTCTTTTCAAAGGACCAAAGTTATTCCCACAGGCATTATTATCCTCTGGGAGAATCCTCTATCTCAGAGAAAAGGGGTGCTGACTCTAGCTCACTTTCAAAGGTGTTTGAGTCAGTAACAGCCCTGACAGCAAGCTTTCCCAGGGAATACCAGAGGCCTGGGAGCACCTTAAGTACTACCTGTGAAGGTCTTGAGCTCTTACACAATTGGTGGGGAAGTATTAAGGCTCCATGTGTGTTCTGCATCCTAGGCACAGAAGCTCTATAAAAAATTTGCGGGCATAACACAGGGAAGATGTCATAAAACGCAGGGGCCCAGAGCTGCAGGCAACAAAGCCAGAGATAAGTTGGAAACTTGTTCCATGGAAGGGCTTTCTCCAACCACCACTGTGACCGTGTGTGTGTGCCTTAGTCTCCAACTGGGGCCACAAGATATCCCTCCCAGGATATGCTTGTCTGGTCTCGTGCTGGTCTCCCAGGCTCAGCTCTTTGTTTTTCACTGGGGCCTCCCACTAGACTGTAGGTTCCTGAAGGGCACAAGCCTGCCCCTGCATCGGGCACTTAGTAGATGCTTGGCAATAAATTCTTTGGTGAAGGAATAAAGAAACTAATACCATTTTGGTTTTCTGTTCAAGAGCACGGTCTGAGGCTGTCAGTGGGAGTTTCATTTCCTGGTTTAGCCCAGCAGATGCCTGCCTGTCCTTTCCTGGGTCCATAGGAGCTGCTCAGGAGAATAAACTACAATAAGCGGCCTTCGGCACCTGCCAGCTGAAGCCTGACTTTGCTGAGAACATGCCAAGGAGGGAAACCGCGGCCATTTGTAGGGGCTTCCAGGAATGGCAGGAAGCTGGAACTCTCCAGGGGCCCAGGCACGCCGGATCCCAGGAAGAACGTGCGAAGTAACACTCCAGCTGTCTCAGGAACACTCTGGCCTGATGGCTGAGGTGGGATGGAGGTTTCTGCCTCAGCCCAGGGGCCAGGCCCAACACCCCGAGCTGTTTGTGTTCTCACTGAGCCTGCTTCACTGGGGTGAGGACTGGTTCAGAGGAAGAGCTAACAAAAAAAAAAAAACCGGAGTGGAGAAGGGCTGTGCAGGAAGTGGCAGGCCATGGAGCCGGTGCAGAGCTCAGGTACTGAGGTGACACACCACAAGAAAGCTGCCTGAAGATCAGACTCTAGAACGAAACCCAGACTCTATCTGCGTTGGAGGGGTGGGTCCTCTCAGGAGTCGGGTTAATAGCACTACTAGTATTGTCAGGGAGACGGGGTCTAGGTTTAGCCTCTGCCCCCAACCACATGGCTGAGCTTAGACAAGTGACCCTTCGGAGCCTCATTTTCCTCGTCTGGGAGCCTTTGGGAGACTTAAGCAAAAAGCGCGTGCCAAAGGATCGAGCATTTATGTAATCAATTTCTCTCCTTCCCCTACTATTTAGCATCACTGAAGGTGAAAGACAAGGCCTCCAGGAAGCAGGTGAATTCCCACTGTAAGAGATAACACACCCACCACACTCAATATCACATACACCACACCCATACACATGCCACACCCACGTACACACCACACACACATACACACATCACTCACATCACAAGTGCATACCACACACACAATATACTGTACATACACACTGCACACAATATACTATACACACACCACACACACATACACGTATCACACACACATCCCACATGCATACCACACATACAACATACTACACACACACACCACACATATATACACATACCACACACATATCACACAACACAGACACGCCACAAACCCATACACATGCTAAGTTTAAAACATTTATGAATCAACAACTCTAAATTTCACAGTTCTTCCTTTGGCTGCTCCCTAATTGGAAACAGATAGTCTTCCCTCCCCCAACTGCTTCTGGGGCAGAGTTCCTCTAAATGTGGGTCTGTTCATGGTGATTTTGTTTCCTTTTCTCAGTCAACAGTCATCTGACACCATTACCCGGGTGTTCTCTGCAGCCCTGTCCTTTTATTAGTTCATAAATCTGGTAACTGAGGGAATGTTTACAAAAATTCAGAAAGCCTCCACCATTTATTGAGTGACTACTGTGCCTGGCACCCTCCTGGTGGCTGGTCTTCTCCACACCCAGCAAGGTACTCCTATTATTCCCTCACAGAACAGATAAGGAAATTGAGGCTCAGAAAAATCAAAAAAATGTCGGAGGTCTCACAAGCAGTAAGGGGCAGGATTTGGACCTGATGACCTATTAGCCTGAGCTGCTTCCTCTGACCACTGCAGCCTGGCAGCATGAAACCCAATTTACTTTTGAGGAGTTCCTAATCCGCTGTCCTGAATGCCACCCAGACTGCTCCTCTCCCGAGTTGCTACTTGGGTTCCTTTTGACCCAAGCTCCCTCTCCTCCCTTCTGACCTCTTCCCTCTTGGGAGCCACAAGCTCTGCTCCTTTGGAGCAGCGCCCTGCAGGCAGAAGGCTGGAGGCCTCTACTTCCCCGGCCCCCGCGTGCACGGCCAACACAAACTTCTTGCTGGAAAACACTGTGTCCTGCAGACAAAGGCCCTGTGTGAAGTTGGAGTATCTGCCTGACAGGTCTTCTGTGAAAAGACCCAGCTGGGGTAGTGGGGCTGCCAGGCCAGGGACAGGCAGAGTTCATAAAGAGCTTTTCCAACCATGGAGCTCAGGCTGGACCGGAGCCAAGGGCTGCTGGCCTTGGTGCCTAAACCCTCCCTGGCCTTGGCCCCCCAGAGCCCTTTTCTGGGAAAACCGACAGGAGAGCTGAATTTTTAGGAGCTGGGGGTAAAGGAGCTTCACAGCAGAAAGTGGGTTTGGAGTCAGGCATTCCCAGGTTTAAATCCCAGCTCAACCACCTTCTAGCTGTGTGACTTTAGGAAAGTAACTTCTGCTGGCAGCTCTCAGCTCTCTCAACTATAAACGAAATGAGTAATATCCACTGTTCTTAGTCCAGTGCTTGAGTTTCAGTCTCCTTAGTTCTGAAATGCAAGGGTTGGGCCACGTGACTGAAGTTTCTATCTAAAATGCTCTCATAGGAGGGGAGGGTGGGCATAAAGAAAAGTAATAATAAGATGAAAGAAACATAAAAAATAAAAAATGAAATAAAAGAAAATGCTCTCTATGCAGGCTGGGTTGGAGGTGTCCTTCCTACTCATGAGACAGTGGATGAGACATTGGATGTCCTGTTTCTCTCAGGGTGAACTCAGCCCTGTGGGAGAGTTCCTGGTTTAATTCAACAAATTTTATTGAACACCCCATGACATCCTGTACTCTTTTAAGGACTCAGGGTACAAAGATAAACATAGGCCCTGCCCTTAAGGAGCTCATAGACTAAACCAGTAGGAATGATAAGACCCATAAAAGTAAGTATAGTATGCCCTGGGAAGTGATAAGTGTATTAGGAGGGGTACAGATAAGACCATGAAGGTTGAGAGCAGAAAGAGGGGGTGATTCTGGCCTGGGAGGGAAGTAAAGCTGTGACCAATCCATAAAGGGTCTTGAATGATAGTTTGGACTTTATAGGGCTAGACTGTTGGGAGCCATTAAAGGCTTCTGACCAGGGCAGTGGGCAGATCAGAGCCATGGGTTTGGAGCCTTTTGTTAGACCTCCAGCACCCGAAGCAACCAGACTGTGGAAATTCCTAAAAGGGAGAGCCTCAGGCTCCACCATGTTACAAGGGCTTTGTTCTCTGAATGAAATAGTTCAGGACTTAAACCATGCAGTGGACAAAAGCTGCCCTCTATTCTTAATACTCCAGCCCCATGCCCACTGTCTCTCTCCTCTGGGCCTTCTCAGCCAGCCATCTCCTTGCATGAAAGACATGAGATTGAGGCATATGGGGCCGGAGGCAGGCACCCAGCTCAGGGAAACAGTCCTGGCTCAACAAACAGCGTTCCCTGGACCTTTGCTGCTCTACCAGTTTGCCTTGGCCCAGCTCACAGGCTTCTGGAAGGAGTCAGCCTGTTGAGGAAAGGATGTGTCAGTGAGTCGCAGTTGGCTTAATTTCCCTGAAGGGGTGTGTGTGTGTGTGTGTGTGTGTGTGTGTGTGTGTGTGTGTACTCAGGACTAGGTGTTTTGCAGCTAATTTCGGTCTGGGTCAGAACTAAGAAGTCCTCAGTCCATCAATAGCCAGGGAAGATAAGACAAGCAGTCCTCTCCAGGACTGAGCAGCAATAAACTAGCCCTCTGGGTTGTAAACACAGCAATGTATCACACTCTATATTAGCAGAAGGGATCCAGGTGGGTTGTGGGTTTGGTTGAACCTCCCAGAAAGGCAAGGGTCAGCAGTGGGCCCACACTTAAGGCCCACTGGGTTTATTTTATTTTTTTAAGATTTTATCCATTCACCTGTCATAGAGAAAGAAAGAGAGAGAGCACAAGCAGGGAGAGCAGAGGCAGAGGCAGAAGGGAGAAGCAGGCTCCCACCGAGGAAGGAGCCCGTTGCAGGACTCGATCCCAGGACCCTGGAATCATGACCCAAGCTGAAGGCAGGTGCCCAGTGGACTGAGCCACCCAGGCGTCCCTAGGCCCCTTGTGTTTAGAAACACTGAAGAGGTGATGGTGAGTTCTGCCCCAGCCAAGCTCCTGCCACTTGGCCCATCAAAGAAAACATGTACACAGCTGAGCCTGACAGGGCCTCGGAGATGAGGAAGACCCCAGGTTTTAGCGCTTCTTCTGCCAACTCAGCTACCCTGTGACCTTGACCAAGTCACTTTGTCTTACTGGCCCCTGTTTCCTCATCTGTAAAATGCAGCTAATGCTTTTATCGTTGGGCAAACCAGGAAGAAAATCCCAAAACACTACTTAGTAATCAAAAGAAATTACTCAACTGTCAGTCTATCTCATATTCTTTACTCAGAGAAGAGCCCTCTAGATCTTTTCCTGGAGCCTGTGTTTTCTTAGCTGACGTATAATGAGGGTATGCTTGGTTTTCTGGCTTCCTGGCCTACCACAGATGACAAACAATTGATTAGCAGGGGTTGGTCGGCTAGAGATAGACATACTGATGACTGACAAAAACATAGAAGGCAACCAAGAGAGCAAGGAAGGAGAAAGAAAAATTGTAGGGCAGAAACAAGATCTTTAAAAGCAACACAAGACATTTAGTACTATGGCAAACACACTCACATGTGTTAATAGTTCCAAAGGCCATCATGCTTAGGAGCCTCATGTGATAATTGTTACTTACAAGGACTTATCAAAATAGGGCTTTACAAACTATTTTTATTATTATAGAAAAATTTTAGAAAAATTTTTTAGAAAATTATTATTTTAGAAAAATTTCCTTCCAAATATTTTAAATAAATAAAGGTTTGGTGCTTAAAAGGAAACCTCTTTGGCATTCTGAACATTCAGACATTGGGAAAGATGTACATAATCCAGGAGTGCTCTAGAGGGCACGGTCATACCTGTTCTCTGCATATCAATGTTCAAATCAAATAGTAGGAATGGAGAAGCTACCAAAAAGGTATGAAACCCAATCTAAATTACCGGTTGGGATAGTGAGGGGGAATAATCCCTTGGCCTCAATTGTTCTTGAAGACTGACTATTTAGGAATGGTTCTAACAACCGTGTCTGTGGATGAGTTAGCCTGGAATGTAAATTCGTTTTGCCTTTACTCATGTTTAGAGGGTGAACTTTTCCCAGTATGTGTGGCATACCCACCGTGGGAGGAAGGAGAGTGCGAACCAGGAAATAACATTTCTGACCAGAGAAAACATCCTTTTCAATGAGCCAAGCTGTTGTCTTTAGGTCCATGTGAACACTATGGGCTGGTAGGGAAATTTAACCAATTGAGGCCCATGCTTCTGCTGCTGGCCAGGCCCTATGTTAGGTGTGTGGGAAGGAGGGGCACCCAGGAAGGATGGGGCTGCCCTCAAGAAGCTGATAGTCTAGTTGCTTTTCAAGAATAGGGTCTAGGTCAATATGAGGTATTGGGTAATCAGCACTCCTCCTGATACTTTTTTCTTTAAATACATTTCACTGCACAAATAACAGTTGCTTATGTAGAAAAACAAAAAAAATATGGATGAGGGGTACCTGGCTGGCTCAGTCAGTAAAGCATGTGACTCTTGATCTCAGGACCGTGAGTTCAAGCCCCAGGTTGCACTGGGAGCCTACTTAAAAAAATTGTAAAAAAACAAACAAACAAACAAAAAACCCAAGAAAGTTCAGATGAGAAGACCGAAAAATTAAAAGCATCTTCAATCACATCACACAGAAATAACCAATATTAACATTTGTATTAATAACCAATATCAACAAGTTGTGGAGTTGTTCATGTAAATGACTACATTAATAGGATCACACAGCACGTGGATCTTTTTTACTCAAGAAAAAATATGGGTCCCTTAACACATTCAGAGTGAATTAGAAAAGAAAAACCTCAGAGATAGATCATCTACACTGGGAACATACATTCTTCATCTACTCCAAATAGAAATTCCTGAAATATTAACAATATGAGTATGAATAAATGAAGCTTTAAAAAGATGATAAGAAAACAGAGGAGACTAACGATATAATGTATGGTGACTAACATAATAATAAAAAAATTTTAAAGAAAACAGAGGAGACTCATTATGTAACATCAGGGTAGGACACCTTCTTAAGTAAGACAGGAAACCCAGAAACCAGAAAGAAAAAATACACATTTGAATACTGAAACATTTAAAACTCCTACATGATGAAAAACAGCATAGTTTAAAACCAAACAGTAGACCTGGGTAAAATATTCGAGACATTTAACAGGGCTTCAAAACACAGTGTCCTTTCTTTCTGCCAACAGATGCTTAACGTACAAAGAGTGCCTACAAGTAAGAACAGCTCAAACATCCAAATAGGAAAATAGGCAAGGAACATACACAAAGAATTCACAGAGGAAAGGCAGATGGCCAATAACATAAAAAGATGTTCAAATTTACTGTTGTCAGGGAAATGCATAAACGAAAAAATTAATGGAAACTGGTGCTTACAGGGTTGTGTGGGAGGGTGTGCTATCCTATATTCCAAGTCCAAGGGTAAATGGCACAACTCTGAGAGGAAGGTGATTTATTAGAATCGAATATATGTATTTGCCATGTGTGTACTTTTGACCCAGCAATTCCCCTTTCAGGACTCTCTCCTACAGAAACAATGACATAGATTCCTAAACATGCATGTATATTACAGCACATTTTGTAATAGAAAAAAAATCTGAACTGGGGCGCCTTGGTGGCACAGTTGATTAAGTGTCCAACCCTTGGTTTTGGCTCAAGTCATGATCTCAGGGTGCTGAGATTGAGCCCCATGTTGGGCTCAGTGCTCAGTGTGGAGTCTGCTTGAGATTCTCTCTCTCCCTCTCCCTCTGCCCCACCCCTGCACTCTCTCTCTAAGACAAATAAATAAATCTTTAAAAAAAAAAAAGAAACATCTGAACTGACCTAATATCCATCAGGAGGTTGTGTTAATTACCACATATCCATAAAAGCAGCACTACGTAGTCGGTATAAAGAGTCATATTTTATATGTGTACACTTGAAATAATGTATATGACAGATTGTCAAAAAAAATAAATCAAGATGCAGACCAGTATGTGCAGTAATATTTGGTTTGTCACTTGCTAAGTTCAAATGACAGAGTCGCTAATGAGTGGCAGAAGTCGGACTCCAGAGGAGGTTCACACAGCCTCAAAGCCCATGTTCCTTCCAGGTTCTCTGCCAGGCTGCTCTGAGAGTGCTGGTTAGCAAGACCAGCCTACAAGATTCTGCCTGGGCTCTTCAGGACCCAGGCAGGCAGGAGTAAGTCTATGACTAGCCCTGAAGCCATCTCTGGGGCTGAACTGCAGGGTGGTCCTGGGGAGGTACTCTGCTTCTGAACTTTGCCCCTGTTCCTGGAGCCTGAGAATTCCAGGAGCCTCAGAATTCTGGGGGGTTGTCATTGAGGCACCAGGACAATCTTTCTGAGATGCTTTTCTCTTTGACTAAAGGTTACACAGTCTAGACTAGGTTTTACTGCCTGTCAATGTGGACACAGAGAAGACCATCAGCAGATGCCACCTCAGACCAAAGGTGGCTTAGCTTTAACAGCCTGGGACACTTCAATTTCCCCCGTGAACCCCTCTGAGGGCCGCAGCCATAAGAAAAGAGAAATTCCAGATCTAACCGAAGGAGCCTCCTCCTGAGAGAACAATCCCTGGGCCCTTGCTGGGCTCAGGAGCTCCAGGCACGCAGAGACTAAGACACCACCTTAGCTACCATCTGCGGACAACATAAAGGAGTCCTCAGCCCAGCAGCTCTCCTCCCACACCGCTCACCTCCTTGTTTTTTCATCTGCCCATACTGCTTTTGGCTCTCTGGCCCCTTGCCTGAACCAATATGACAGAGCAACCCTATCCTGGTGACTTTCCTGGACTTGGCTTCTCTCTGGCCCGTCTCATGGTGCTCACCTGATCCTGTCTTCCTTATCCATCCTCTCCAAACTTCTCAACAGAGCGTTTCTGGGCAGTTGTGCCCTGGCCAAGGTGACCTTCCGACAAGCTGACACATTAAAACTGTTAGGGGTCACTGACGCATTATCCTCACAGACATGGTGCAGGCAGGCTGGTGAATTTCCAGTGACCTGAGAGTCTGGACTGTAAGCTCCCTGAGGATAGAGACCCTGACAGCTTTGTCCACTAATTGTCCACTCAGGGCCGAGCACATAGGAAACTCCCATCAGAACTTGTTGACTAAATGAATCCTGGATGAATCTATTTAAACTCCCTTCTCCCCTGGCCACATAGGACAGCTTAAGTCATTCCAACGCAGGAGATAATCCACTTGAGCAGGATCAGCAAACGTTTTCCATAAAGGGTCAGAGAGTAAACAGTTTAGGCTTTGCAGGCAAGAGGCAAAATTGAGGCTCTTATATAGGTATGCAAAAAGCAAGAGAAAACAAATTCCTGAGATTTGTATTAATAAAATTCAAAAAAAAATTATAATAGAGTATATATATTTTTATAATACAGGTCTCCTAATGAGAAGAATAAAATTTTTTTGAGGAATGACATATCACTTAACTGGGGTTCAAAGTCAGTGTCTTCTGGGGCACATGGCTGGCTCAGTCAGTAGAACATGCGGCTGGAACTTGGCGGTCGTGAGTTCGAACTCTACGTTGGGTGTAGGGATTCCTTAAATAAATAAACTTAAAAAAAATTTTTTTTCAAAGTCCGTGTCTTCTATCATCAAAATCTATTGCATATATTCATCTATTAATGCTGACAAGTAATGAGATATTATGTACATACCTTTTCTTTGAAAATAAAAGTTGGGGCACCTAGGTGGCTCAGGCATTAAGCGTCTGCCTTCGCTCAGGTCATGATCCCGGGGTCCTGGAATCGAGCCCCGCATCGGGCTCCCCTGCTCAGCGGGAGGCCTGCTTCTCCCTCTCCCACTCCCCTTGCTTGTGTTCCCTCTCTTGCTGTGTCTCTGTAAAATAAATTAATAAAATCTTTAAACAATTTTTTACAGATTTTATTTATTTATTTGAGAGAGAGCACATGAGAGGGGTTAGGGTCAGAGGGAGAAGCAGACTCCCCGCCGAGCAGGGAGCCTGATGCAGGACTCGATCCCGGGACTCCAGGATCATGACCTGAGCTGAAGGCAGTCGCTTAATCAACTGAGCCACCCAGGCGCCCTAAAACCTTTAAGTAAATAAGTAAATAAGTAAATAAATAAATAAGTTCCTTCTCATCAAAACATTAGGAAAAAAAAGAATAGAAGTTGAATTTCTTTTTTTTTTAATTTTTTTTTTAGGATTTATTTATTTATTTAGAAGGAGTGAGAATGAGAGAGAGAGAGAGAGCACATGAGACGGGGGGAGGGGTCAGAGGGAGAAGCAGGCTCCCCGCCGAGCAGGGAGCCCGATGCGGGACTCGATCCCGGGACTCCAGGATCATGACCTGAGCCGAAGGCAGTCGCTTAACCGACTGAGCCACCCAGGCGCCCCGAAGTTGAATTTCATATAATTTTCACATATCAAAGAATATTATTATTTTCAATAACGCTAGGCATGGATAGCACAAAAACAGGGAGTGGGCTGGGTTTCGGTTTGGTTTCAGGCTATAGTTGATTAATTCCTGCACTCGAGGATAATAGAAAGTAGGTTATTCTCCTTCAGCCTTCTAAATCCTACACTTTCTCAGTCCCCTAAATCCTACACTTTCAAAACCTTGAGGTTTCCAAGACATTTTCACTCCCCTTTCTTGGTGCCCTTTCCTTCTCAAAGGAGGCCACGTGGGCTAAGCCCTCCCGAGAAGGGGGTCAGGAGTTTCATTATTGCCCAAACGCCCAGAATCACAGAGTGGAGTCAGAGCGGCCGTATGCCCTTCCTTTCCCAAGGCTGTGGCGTTAGCTCTTTGCCAACCACCAGAAAACTACTGGAAAGGGCTTGCCTGTGTTTCTGCTCCCGCCCAAACCACAGAGGGGAGGGAGGCCTCAGAGCGCCTGCATTGATGGGAAACAGTTGTGCTCACCCAGCCCTGTGCACAGAAGGAACAAATTTAGATACCTAAAATCTCATTGCATCCTGAACAACATATCACTTTGGAAAAGACAACTGACCCCAGTACAGAATTCAATGCTGGCAAAATGACATAAATAATGCACTAAAAGGGCCTCCCTTTTTGTAAATATAGAGAGTACAAAGGAGATCAGGGACTTGTGAAAGTACTGATCATTCATTGACTTACTAGTTTTCTCAACGAATCACTTTCAGGGGCCTGTTATGTCCCAGGCACTGAAAATCAGACTGACAGTTTCTGCTCTCCTGGAGTTTATAGTATTGTTCAATGGCATTTGCTAAAGTTCAGTATTCTGTGGCATATTACTAAGTATTCCTTGAAGTAACATAATTCCGTGGTAAAATAGTGGGGGAAAGAAGAAATTAAATGAAGTCAATCATGTTACTTTATTGTGAGACTTAGAACCTTTAGCATGCAGATTTCCATCAAGAATCTCCAAGAGACGGATATACAGAAAGCAGCCTTTACAGGCTTATTTAACTGTGGCATCATTTTTGTGAGTTGCATCTGTGGCACCAGAGTCATCTGGAACACAGTTCGGGGAGGAAGGCTCTCAGGACCACTGGGTACAGTCATGTAGGTTGTGCGCTGAATAGTTTTAGCAGGACCTCTCACATAGATCACTGATCCAAGGTGCTCTGAAGTTTTCTGACTGATGGACCTGATCTGTGTAACTACAGGGCAAAGCATGGGGAGCACAGGGTTCATAGGGCTGTCACTCAGCTCCCTGCTGCTCAGCTCCCACCCTCAGAACAGGCCTGGCAGGCTGGTGCTCAGCAGCTGGGAAAACTGACCTAGTTGCAGAGATAGCCTTAGGGAAGGTGGCCAAGAGGTCAAAGCACAACATTCATGTGAGTCTCCAGGCAGAAAGAAACCAGCATTCTAGAGGGGAGGGCGGTGGGAGGATGGGTTAGCCTGGTGATGGGTATTAAAGAGGGCACGTAATGCATGGAGCACTGGGTGTTATACGCAAATAATGAATCATGGAACACTACATCAAAAACTAATGATGTAATGTATGGTTATTAAAATAACATAATAACAATAAAAAAAAAAAGAAAGAAACCAGCAGAATGAATTTAAAAAAAAAATTTTTTTTTTTAAAGGACCACACCAAGACACAGCACCACTACATGTAAAATTCTGAGGATATAAAAGAAGACCCTAGGGACACCTGGGTGGCTCAGTCGGTTGAGCGTCTGCCTTCGGCTCAGGTCATGATCCCAGCATCCTGGGATCGAGTCCCGCATCAGGCTCCCTGCTCAGTGGGGAGCCTGTTTCTCCCTCTGCCTGCTGCTCCCCTTGCTTGTGCTCTCTCTCTGACAAATAAATAAATAAAATCTTTTAAAAAATGTTTAAATTCTAAAAAAAATAAATAAATAAAGAAGACCCTAAAAGCTTCCAGAGAGGTAAAACAAAAAACAGATCACACACAAAGGGACACTTCTAAGAATGGCATGGAGTTCTGAAAAGCAGCTTTGGAAGCTAGAAGACAATGCAGCCAGGATTGCAATATTCCAGATGAAAATGCTTTTCAAGCCAGAATTCTCTACTTGGTCTGACTCCCAATCAATTTGAGAATAGAGGTATTTCAAGAATTGCAGAGTCTCAAAAACATTACCTCTCATGCTTTCCAGGAATTATTTGCTCTACTGAAAACAAAAGCAAATAAACAAAGAGAAAGGTATGGGCTCCCAGAAACAGGAGATGCAAGACCGGAGAGATCCAAAGGGCATCTGGGATGGTGGCGGGGACAGTCTAAGGACAACAGCAGCAAGGTAAGCCTAGAGGGTAACTGGTCCCACCTGGAACTGGATGAAGGGACAGAAGTACGGAAAGAGTCTTGGAGGGAAGCTCCAGGCAAAAGAGAAAAAAAAAAAAAAAAGGAATCAAGAGCCCATCTGACCCTGTGGAAAATCTTAGTTATAGAACGAGAAGACCTATCCATGAGTTTGAAAGAAACTAACAACAACGGGAAGAGGTAATTATTAACTAAAAAAAAAAAAAAAAAATATATATATATATATATATATATGAAAGGCAACGTGATCACAGTTTGCCAGAAGTGATTCATATCTATTTTACTACAACAAAAACACAAATACCAGTGGAATGGGAGGAAGGGAGTTTCAGAAGGGAGAGTGTAAGCAAGCTCTGCTCCCTACTCAGTGGAAAGTCTGCTTCTCCCTCTGCCCCTCTGCCCCTCTGCCCCTCCGCCCCTCTGCCCTGCTTGTGCGCGCTTGCTCGCTCTCTCTCTCTCTCTCTCTCTTTTGCTTTCAAAAAAAAAAAAAAAAAGTAAGGATTTTAAACCAGGCTGTTACCCAGGTCGTCATTGGCTAAATGGCTTATGCCACTCATCAATTTCAAAGCTTCCCCAGTTAAAGTTCCTGGATTAATAAAAGCACAAATCACCACATGTTCTAGGCTTTTGGGATTCAGGGAACAGTATAAACTGCAAATGTCAAAGCCGAGAATAATGAGTTTACTGCCACACTACTCTAAGCATGGACAAGAAGCATGGGGGATCACCTGGGAACTTGTTAAAAACGAACAATCTCAGGTGGCACTCAGACCTATTACATTTTGGAAGATCCCTAAGGTGATCTTATGCACATTAGAGTTTGTACCGGCATGATGGAAGGTGGCCGGGGAAATGGGGTGGAGGGTCCCATTACAGATGATACCGTACACAGGCCCATTATAAAGTCAGTGGTGATAGATCAAGAAGGTAATTTGGGGGACATTTTAAGGGTCTCTGGGGCTTTAGAGGCCCCAATCCACATTGCAATAATCCCACATTACAATAAAATGTATATATCTACATACGAGAGGAGTTGAATTATAGACTAGTTGACATGTCATATTCTGTAGGTATTTAAAAATTAAACATTTATCAGTTAAAACCAACAAAAAGTACAGAGTCCAGGGGTGTCCAGTTGAGGCAGGAGCCAAGGACAGAAAGCCCTGGGCCAGCCCATCGGACACATGATGCTATTGGTCAGTCTCCTTGGTTGCAAGTGACATAACCCCAACTCACTCCAGCTAAAACAAAGCAAACAATGTATTGCCTTTCATAATTGGAAAGTTTTCTTCAGCATTACAGGTATGCCCCCTCCAGGAATTTGGTCCAAATATTTGTATATCTGGACTCTGACTCTGTTTCTCAGTTCTGCTTACCTTCTTTTTCAGGCTGCTTCTTGCCACATAATGACGAAAGGACAGCTGGGTGTCTAACCTTATAAACAGTCATTCTCTAATAGTGTTAAAAATAATTCAGGACCCCAAAGAACTTTTGTTTATGTGCACTCTAGCTATACATATTTAACTGTAGTAGAAAATAAAACAGAAATTTGTAAAAACATGTAATTAATTCATTTAAAAAAACAGTAAGAAACCTATTACATGTGAATATAAAGAACACATTCCTATAAGAAAATTATATTTTCCAGAACAAACAGTATTTACTAAGAAGAGTGTCATTGTTTTTACATTTTTTTTTAAAGATTTTGTTTATTTATTTGACAGAGAGAGACACAGCGAGAGAGGGAACACAAGCAGGGGGAGTGGGAGAGGGAGAAGCAGGCTCCCCGCAGAGCAGGGAGCCCGATGTGGGACTCGATCCCAGGACCCTGGGATCATGACCTGAGCCGAAGGCAGACGCTAAACAACTGAGCCACCCAGGCGCCCCCTCATTGTTTTTACATTTTTGCAAATCTCTTTAATCTTAAAATTAAGAGAAGAGAGCTGGATTTGCCTATCTACTTCTGAATTCAATTTGTTGCAGTATGTTGTTTTGACGTAGGTGAAGAAAATTTGGCCTCACAAGGATAGGTATGTAGAGGAAGGGAAGAATCTTTAAATAACTTTTTCAGATAATTGTGCTTTTTTGATACCAAAATTCAAAAATGGTAGTGTTGGGGCCCAGGGCAGGCTGCCCCAAGATGGGCCACTGTGGCATGAAGATTATTTTGAGTTAAAAAGCAATCAAAACCCAGCAGATTCAGGAAAAGTTCTTTACTTCCCCCAACAACTGCCTAAAAAGAATTTAGATAGAGGACCCTCTCCAGGAAGAGAGCTATGGTGGTAGATCACTGCTTTATGATAGGAACTAGGTATGATGGGCGGGAAGGAACCTGGCAAGGCCTTGGCCTCTCTTTTCTCCATTGTTTCTGAGTGGTCCAGCAAACATTTGTTTACCAAACATTTACTCTTTTTCGTTCTTCCTGAGGATTGCATTCCTTCCCTTTGAACACCCAGACCCCTACCTCCTTTATTTCAGTTCAGAATGACATATATTCCCCATTTGCCTGTTTTTGGAATTTCCATGTTTGTGGGGAGTCCTTGTATGTATACTCTCACATTTCATTTTCTCCTGCTAATCTGTCTCATGTCAATTTGATTCTTAGTCTAGCTAGAAGGACCTTGAAGGGAACAGGAAGTTTTGCTCCTTGACAGTAGTTTATTCAAAGGTAGTTGCAATGTGGAGTCTGAAACCATATCAGTCAACTTTTCATACTCTGTTATATTCAAATCCATTCATCTGGGGTGCCTGGCTGCCTAGGTCGGTCAGTAGAGCACATGACACTTGATTTCGAGGTTGTGAGTTCGAGCCCCATGTTGGGTGCAGAGATTACTTAAAAATAAAAAATAAATAAAAATAAAATCCATTGATCTGTCCTTCACTGTGAATAAGTCTTCTACCTGTGAATGTTTTTTTTTTTAGATTTTATTTATTTTTATTTTAGAGAGAGAGAGCAAGTGGAGGGAGGGTTAGAGGGAGAGAATCTCAAGCCAATTCCACAATAAGCATGGAACTGGACATGGGGCTTGATCTCACAACCCTGAGATCATGACCTGAGCTGAAACCGGGTCGGAAGCTTACCCAGAGTCAGAAGCTTAACTTGACTGAGCCACCCAGGCACCCCCCCCACCCCCTGTGAATGATTTTAAAACATCATGGATCCGTCATTTGGAAAATTGGTTCACTGAGGTTTGCAGAATCTTCCAGTGTGACCCTTCTCATTACACAATATCCCATTGTTCAGTATCACCACCAATCTCACCAGAAAAGCCTTCAAGCATCAGAAAGCTGTTAAGTTCATAGTGGAGATACATGATTTCTCAAAATTCCAATTTTTGCTTCCAAGCTCAAATTTTACCATTGACAACAAAACTGTCATTTGTTTTCCTTGACATGGCAAGCTCACTTCATTCATTTTTGAGCAAATGTCTGCCAAACACCAAGGATGAATAACCAGTTTGCCAGTCGGTCATTCTTTTCAAAATGGTATTCTATGAAAAAAAGCAGCTGACTCAGCTCCTGGTTCAAACAATCACATGAGTGTGTTTCATGAGATAATCAGGATATTTGGTCATGCAGAAGTGCTTTCTGTACATGTAGGACCTCCCAGAAACAGATACCAAGGAGAGATTAGATGGGCCTGATGGGGAAATCACCTGTGAAGGAAAAAGGGCGAGAGCTAGAGAAAAAAAGAAGACTCTAGATCACCATGCTGGTCTAACCCGGGGAAAGGAGAGAGGGGAGGAAGCATCTCAGGCTGCAGCGTCAACAGAGATTCAGTCAGACCAATGAAGAGCCCTCCAGCCAAAGTCACCCAGGGTAGGAGTCCCACGTCTCCCCAGAATGGAGTTGCACTGGTGCTTGGTCAACGGCTGGGAGCGGACCGAGAGGAGCTTGGCCTTGGCAACAACCAGGGGGTGGATCTGGCAGCCAGCAGATGCCCCCCCACCCCCCAGCAGGAGACCTGAGTAGAGCATTTTCACGGCTTCCACAAGCTTTATGGGTACTTCCCATGTCATCACATCACAGTAGGATAAAGATGTGTATGCAAGGGTTAAGTCTTAATAAAGGTAATCATTTTCACTGCTTCATCAAGAGATTTCTTAAGTGCACGTGGCTCTGTTTTCCCTGCAAATGCGTGGCCACGAGGAATACAGTGACTACACGTTTGATTTGGTGCCACTGCCTGGATTCAGGCCACCATGCCACGAATTTGGCCCAGGATTGACTTTTGCACTCTCGGTGAACATGTCAACTCGGAGCAAAAGGCACGTGAAATCTCGATGTTGTTATAAAAATAGTTTTGGCCTTATAAATCCGCTGAAATGAGCTCAGGAACCCCAGGGATCTACAGACCCCACTGGGAGAATCACAGACTTACAGATAGCCATCCCAGAATCGGAGGATGCCGGGGGTTTTGGTTTTGTTTTGTTTTGTTCTTTCCGGATGCTTCTGGCAAAAGTCACAGGGAAGATAGTGGTCCCCATTTGGGTCACATTGTTCTCCCTGAATCAATCACCGTGAAGAGGAGGACGAGGTATTCTGATTGGTCAGGCCTCCATCCCCCCCGTGAGCACCTCTCCCAGAAGGCGGGGACATTTCAGCCCGCCCAAATCACAGCAAATGGGTTCCCACAAGAAGGAGCAACTCTCTCGCAGGAAGATGAGGGAAGGCATCCTACATGGGCAAAACAACCGATTGTACAGTTCAGTTCAGTAGGATGAGAGGACTCGGCTCCAGGCGTCCGGGCCAGGGGAACGGTCCTATTCCCCGAGGGAGCCTGAGGCCAGAGTCAGGCAGAAGAAGGGAGCCCAGTGGAGGAGGAGGTGCTCAGGCAGGAGCCCAGCCGCTGAGGGCACCAGGGCCTGCCGCGGATGGGGCCGCAGAGCCGTTCAGCCCTGCAGGCGGCCCGAGGGAGCAGGCCTCACGTTTGGTCAGGTTGTGTGTGTGTTCCGGGGGCAGGGGCTGCCTGCAGCTCCTTCAACAACCGTGCAGCTGTGGCCGTTTACATTTCCTATCTTGGTCAGGCATGACTCCGGAATTGGAAGGTAGTGGGCTCTCAGGGGTGGGGAGGGGGGCAGGGCAGAGGGGATTTATGGGTCAGAAGCTGGGGATGGAGAGCGACTGTCTACACTCTCCGTAAATCGAGGGAGATTGCAGTTTGTAAAATGGCATTGGTTCAAATGCAATTCTGCCTGTCTAGCCTTCTTCCCATTTACCACAGAACACCCTGCACCTTCCACTTGTTTATCCTCAGAGTGACTCACTCAGCTAATGAGCACTCAACGCGGGGCCATCTAGCAGGGTTATAGATGAGCAGTACAACTATTCACCTTCAACGACCAGCACTTCCCTCTTGAAATATTCTCTTTCTTGGGTCTCCTCGGTGGCCCTCTCCCAGGTTTCCTCCTGGGAGATTCTCTGGCTACTTTTTCTTTGACTTCTTTGCACATCCTCAAATGATGACAGTCTTTTGGGGTGCTGTCATAAAACCCCCTTTCTTCTCAGTAGGCAATCTGATCTGTCCCCATGCTCTCAATTACTACCATATTTCTTTCTTTATCAAGCTTTTGTTTATTTATTTGAGAGAGAGAGAGAGAGAGTACAAGCAGGGGGAAAGCAGACTCCCCGCTGAATATGAAGCCCGACACAGGGCTCAACCTCAGGACCCCGAGATCATGACCTGAGCCAAAGGCAGACGCTTAACCCACTGAGTCACCCAGGCGCCTCACCACGTTTCTTTCTTAAAACCGCTGCAAAACCTCCCCCTCCTTCCTGCAGCACACACAAACTTCACTGTGTGCTAAGTGCTCATCTGTGCTTTCCGCAGGAGCCTGAGACAATCGGAGTAACTGGTACACTAGGGGCACCAAGGCCATGGTAACTCTACACACACACAGGGGCACTGAAATCAGGTCCTGCGGTCGTCCAGACGTCCAGACTGCGGTGTGCGCATGTGTGTGCATACACCTGTCTAGCCATCTTTCAGATTGTCACTAAGTGGCGAGGATCCGACTGCAGCCCCCCACCCCCCCGAGAATATGTGGTTGCTCCATAAAATTCCACTGAGTACATGTGTCTACAATGTGCCAGGCGCACGTACTAGGTGCTGTGAAGCTTAGCAGGGTGAGAGTCAGTGTCCCTCCTTGGGATGGGTGGGGGTGGGGCTGGGGGACAAGCATTTACATGACTGCAGTCAGAATAAATCTCAGAGCCCCACACTGTCTAGTCCCAGCAGGTCACGGAATTTTAAAGACTCTAAAGGAAGAACACCATATTCAAACATTTAAACACATGCAATTTTTCACATTTTAACCTATCTGAAGTCAGGCGGCATCTAACAAATAATTAGATAAGAACACTTTTGTTAGAATTTAATTGGCAGGGGTTTTTTCCTTCCTCGTTGAACAAAAAAAATATCAAGCTGAAGTTTACAATTGATGCTGTCTTAGACCAAATGAAAAATGAAAACTTATCTGGGTCACTCAAACCTGTGATCCGTAACACCGTGTCCTTAAATCCCTGCATCCATTTCTTCTGGTTTCTAACTCTCTAAGACCATAGAGGCTGGCTGGAGACCTCTCTTTCTCTCTCTCTCCCTCCTGGAATCTCTGCTCTCTACCAAGATGAGACAGAGCCTCCCTGACATCTTCCCCAGAGAAAGTATATTTCCTTCTTCCTCTCCCCCCTCCCCTCTTGCCCTCCTTCCCTGTTCTCTGTGGGAGTCCATCTCGCCATCTGCAAAGTTTCTCTTCCCCAGCCCTGCAGACTGACCTGTTCTACCTGATAAGAAAGGAAGGGGCAAATGCTTGGCAGTTAGTTTTCTTTAGAAAGGAAAGGGAGAGAAGCTTTGGATAATCCCACAGGAATAAGTCTTGGGCCAGGGGCAAGAGAAGAGGCAGAGCACAGTGCGGGTGCACCAAGCTGCAAGGGGTAGAATAGGAGTATTCGCTATGATAGGACATACTGGGAAGGCTCAGATTCTGACCCTCCACCTGTGACCGTTGCTTTCCCGAAGCTTCACATACATGTACACCCGCATGCACCCATGTACGCAGGTGCAAACACATAGGAACATATGCACCTGTGCTCAAACAATTTAAGCCAAGGCCTTTCTGTCCTATTTCACATAGCACTAGGAGGGAGGAAGGCAGGGCCAGCGTGATGGCCTGTTTTCCAGGGCGGGAGGTCCGGCTGGCTGGCCTGAGGCCAAGGCACCCCGGAGACTGGAGACCCCCTCCTCCCCACCGACCCAAATAAAAACGAACCACAGCAGGCTGGTCAATATGCTAAAAGAATGACTGCTACTGGATGGGGCTGCCTCTTTGCTCTGGGCAGATGTGGGTTGGGAAGGGGGCCTTTAGGGAGGAGATCATGCTTCCCTGGGGCCTTGGAAAAAATCAGGGAGAAGCCACAAGGATGAATCTGCAGAGCGGGGAAGGAATGGGGGAGCCCCACTTTGACTGCCTGGTTGAGCCCTGGGTGTTGGGGTCCTCAGCTTCCAAGTTGTCCAGCAGCCACCCAGAGTCTTGGGGTTCTTCTGGCTGGAGAAGGACGTTGGGAGAACTTAGGGGGTCCCTGATGTGAGGGTGGAATGCATCCTGGCTACTAGATCCCCCCATCTGAGCTGAATGCTGGGAGTGCCTGGCCCTTTGCAGAGCGCCGGGCAGTGGGAACATAAATAAGAAAGGGGAGAGGCCACTCGGGAGGAACTCACAATGGAGCTGGGGAAATCTAGCGTCAACACAGGTGGAGCCAAAGTCCGATCTGATCTGCAAACCCCAGCCCACGGCAGAGCCACTGGGCTGGCTGCACCCTACGAGTTGCCCAAGGTCTGCTCAGAGCCTGTGGGAAAAGTCAGGAAGGCTTTATTTAGGCAGTGGACTCAGAGGGGGTGGGGGATGGGAACAGAACCCCATCTCCAGACAGGCCTGGGGCTTGTAGCGTTGGGGCCGTGCAAAGTGCTGGGACAGAGGAACCGCCACCCCTGGGGACTGAGAGTGAGCTGTGTCCCCCACCCCTCCACCTCTCACTCTGGCTCCATCCAGCTCAGGTAAGCGGCAGGCACGGGTCAGACGTACGGAGGGGCAGACGAAGTGCCAGGAGGTCAACATTTACCCAAGTCTGAGTGAATTCACCGTGGCTCTGACACAGGAAATTGCGGTTTGGATTCCCAGCCTCGGGGACCTGCCCCTGAACTGGAAAGTTCTCTCCCTTTGTGCCTTGCAAGCCCACAGGAGGTGCCCCCGGTACCCATCCTCCTCAGGGCTGGTCCTTATCGACAGGTTTGAGGTGCCCCAAGCTCAGCCTGAGGGAGTAAGAGCTTCCCAGTCAGGCTGGGTTTCCTCCTGGCCATGTCAACCCGTGGGAGAACCCCCAAGAGCAGCTGTCCACAGGTTGTTTCCCAAAACCCAGACCAACAGGATCCCCACCCAGAGGGCTCTCTCATCAGGTGGGTATGCAGGCCGGTCGTGTGGCTGGGGAGACAGCCTCCACCTTGTCTTATGGACTTGGCTCCTGGGAGCTCAGCTAAATAACAGGAGAAGTCTGAAAACAAAACAAAACAAACCCCAAACCCACAAATTCAAGCCAGCACACTGGCTAGTGGGCCAGGCAGAAATGCACAGAGATCAGGTCTTTTGACACTGGGAGATGTCACCCTGACATCAGGGACCACTTCACACAGACCAGAAATCATCCACTGCTCTGTTCTCCAGCTACCTAAGGACTTTCTCCAAGCCTCTCAGTGCCTCTGCCCGCATCATGGACAGTCCTACAGGAGAATTCTAGAATACCGAGTCGAGTAGAACAATTTCCCCAGATAAACTACAACACTCTTCTCTGCTAACAAAGAGAAAGCCAAGTAATGGACCTTGCTTCCTCCTTTTGCGTTGGCTCCCAGTAGGCTCCCAGTCAAATCTCACGCTTATCCACCACCACTCCATCAGCCCTTACTGCTCACATCCTTGCTGCCTTCAACTTGTCTCAGCCCTCACTTAAAATTTCTGTTGGTTTAGGGGTACCTGGCTGGCTCAGTCAGAAGAGCATCTGACTCTTGATCTCTGGGTCGTGAGTTTGAGCCCCACATTGTGTGTAAAGATTACTAAAAAATGAACTTAAAAAAAAAACCTTTTTGGGGGTCCCTGGGTGGCTCAGTCATTAAGCGTCTGCCTTGGGCTCGGGTCATGATCCCAGGGTCCTGGGATCGAGCCCCGCATGGGGCTCCCTGCTCGGCAGGGAGCCTGCTTCTCCCTCTCCCACTCCCCCTGCTTGTATTCCCTCTCTCACTGTGTCTCTCTCAGTGACATTATCTTTATTTAAAAGATAAATAAAATCTTTTAAAAAAAGAAAAAGAAACTTTTTTTTTCCTTTTGGTTTACTCTGGTCACACATGGCCTGTGTTGTAGATCATCTCAACTCCTTGTTGGAAGTAGGTGGTAGGTAAATAAACAATGAAGTTTCACTCAGGAAGGAGAGGTTGAAAGTGCAAAGTCCGGCCAACATTCTGGGGCTGTGGGAAATCCCCTTTTGATCACACCCTTGTACCCCAAATTACCTGAAAACAGAACAGGGCGCTTCTCTCCCCTCCCTGAAGCAGGAGGAACTGGAGCAGTCCCCACCCGTGGGCCTTGCTATGCCCTCACCCCTAGATCCAGCTCCCCTGGCAAACTCTGCAGCCTGAGGACAGGAAGAAACTGCTTCTTTGGTGCCTGTTTTTCTGCACCACAGTGGGTGGGGGCCTGCCTTCAGCTACTTTCTAGGGAGGGCAGGTGTTGAGGAGATCAGTTTCAGGAATTTAGCAGTCCAGGTGTCAGTCATAAGACCGGAGAACAGCTAAATTGGGCTCTCGAATCATCCCTACCCCGTTGTGCCTCGTGGCCCTGGTCTAGGGGCTTTAGCGAGATGTAGGAACAGAAGACCCCCATCCTGAGACAGCCAGTAGAGAACAGTGGTTAAAAGCATGGTTTGAGGGGCGCCTGGGTGGCTCCGTTGCTAAGTGTCTGCCTTCGGCTCGGGTCATGATCCCAGGGTCCTGGGATCGAGCCCCACATCGGGCTCCCGGCTCGGCGGGAGGCCTGCTTCTCCCTCTCCCGCTCCCCCTGCTTGTGTTCCCTCTCTCGCTGTGTCTCTCTCTGTCAAATAAATAAATCATGGGCGCCTGGGTGGCTCAGTTGGTTAAGCGACTGCCTTCGGCTCAGGTCATGATCCTGGAGTCCCAGGATCGAGTCCTGCATCGGGCTCCCTGCTCGGCGGGGAGCCTGCTTCTCCCTCTGACCCTCCCCCCTCGCATGTGCTCTCTCTGTCTCTGTCTCTCACTCTCTCAAAATAAATGAATAAATCTTTAAAAAAAAAATAAATATAAATCAAATCTTAAAAAAAAAAAAAAGCATGGTTTGAGAGTCACATGGACCTGGGTTTGAATCCCAACTCTGCCATTTCCTGGTCTCTGACCCCAGGCAAACCTCTGTGGGTCCCTGAGCGGCATTTTCCCCGACTGTGAAATGGGAGAATAACTGATGAGGCCAAGAGACAGGTCCCCATAGAGTACGCACTGAGGTTGGCATGTAGAGCTGCTCAACAGTCTCTGGGGAGAATACTGGTATTGGTGGAGGCTCACAGGGTGGGGGAAGGAGTGTGCGAGCCTCAGGGTTCCTCGCTGGCAGGGGTGTGGCCCTGGGGGGTGCCCCTGTTCTGTGGGACTCCCGTCCCCCAAAAGGCCTGCTGACTGTGCACAGGGGACCAGGGCTATCCGCAGATGTCAGGGGGTCTTCTTAAAAGCCAGTGTTCTCAGCCGTTAAGAAGGATAAAGAGACCATAGGAAAACAGACTTTTGCCTAAGCACAGTCAGCATGAATCCAACTGAAAAATCCCGACACGTGCCCCAAGCCCAGGGTGATGACTGCCCTGCCGCCACCAGCTGCCGCTGTCCTCCATCTGCCATGCCATGAGGGTCCTCCTTCAAGCCTCTCTCCTGCTCGAGTCTCTTCTACCTTGAATGGTCTCCATTCACTCTCGCCTGTCCTTCCCCCAGCAAAATAAATGCCCCTTCTATTCCAGGAGCTGCCGGGGAAGTCCCTGGTTGACTTCTAGGGAAGTGTTCTTCAGAGTGTGAGCAGAGGACTCCACCTGCCCTGAATCAGCCCCAGGCTTGCTAAAGTGCAGGTGCCTGCGCGCTCCCTGTGACCTGCTCAGACAGAATCTCCATGGAGGGGCAGGGAATCTGTATTTCTAACAAGTTCCCCAGGTGATTTGGATGCACAGAAAATATAAAAACAAACCAACCAACAGTGATTTGTCTCGAGTCTTCACCGAGGGTCAAAGTCCAGCTAGGGATCGGCCTGGAAAATTCACGAAGTGATCTAACTGAAACAGCCTCCATCCCTGTGTGTCCCCCGCAGGACCAGCCGGGAGACCTGGATTCTCGTCTTGATCTTTTTTTTTTTTTAAAGATTTTATTTATTTATTTGAGAGAGAGGGAATGAGAGACAGAGAGCATGAGAGGGAAGAGGGTCAGAGGTAGAAGCAGACTCCCTGCTGAGCAGGGAGCCCGATGTGGGACTCGATCCTGGGACTCCAGGATCATGACCTGAGCCGAAGGCAGTCGCTTAACCAACTGAGCCACCCAGGTGCCCTCTCGTCTTGATCTTATACCAATAAGCTGTGTTGCCTTGGACAAGTCACTTCTCCTCTCTGGGCCTCGGTTGTCTCACGGGCAAAGGGAAGGGCCAGCACTTGAGGGTCCCTGGGTCCATCCTGTTCCGACATGCTTGGAAATCCGGTTGGGACAGGCTTCTTTGTGGAGTGGGGAAGGAGAATGGAGGGGTGTAAGGGGCAAGTCCAGATGTCCCATCCCTGCCTTGATGGACAGTCAGCAATTGCCATTGATGTTCCAATGGGGGCCAAGGTCAGTATCTAAATGGTCTGGCCTAGTCAGGGACGGTGAGAAGCAATATCAATGTCCAGGCCATGGCAGAGTGGAACCAGGGGCAGTCTCCCATTGATCCTTGGGAAGAGGAGTGAGCACAGAGAGTGGGTCTGAATGTCAGAGCTCTGGCTTGGTAGACTGGCTCAGAACCAGGTTCTAGGGCCTTAAAGAATATTGGAGAGAAAATGGGAACGCCCAGGCAAGGGCGGGGGGACTGCAATTCAGGGGGTCCCCTGACAGGATATCTCCACCGCACAGCCCTGGGGAGTGCCATCTGACAGAATACGAGGTGCACGGTGCCCCCCAGAGCTATGCCACCCGGAGGGACATGCAGGGCCTGGGGACCGGGGACACAGTCATCCATCCTGGATCCTGAACTTGGAGCAGAGGACAAGCTCCAGGCCCACTCACTACTTTGGCCAGCTGGGGCCCAGCCAGCAGTGGCAGGGAAGGATGCTTCTCCACCCCTCCTGGTGGGAACAGGAGGCCTGAGCTCAGTGCCCGGATGGCCACAATAGGCTGAGGGTTGGGCGGGGGAGCAGTAACAGGCTCGACAGGAACTTTCCTCAGATCTACAATCTGCTCCTGCTAATTACAGGCGGCCCCACTCACTTCACCCTCTGGGGCCAGACTGCACAGCCCCTCCCCGTTGACTCAGGAGCACTGCCAACAGGAGGGAAGGGCCCACGGAAGGTTCCAGGCCGTTCAAAGGACTGGCCAACTGGGCTCAGGAGACTGGCCTTGTTTTGCTAGAAGAAATGGTTGAGAAAGAGCTTAGGATTCCAAAAGCAAACAAGGTTCAGTACCAGGCAGCGTACCAAGTGTTTTCACCAGCAATTACCTTAAACCTGAAACAACCCAGAGGTGATGTACACCATTATCGCCCTGGACACTCAAGGACTCGGGACTCAAGAAGTCACAGGGCTAACGAGAACCGGGGCGGGGCATCAACCACCTCACAGAGGATGGAATGGTCAGAAACGACCCGACCTGACCTGGGGCAGGACAACGGGGTTCAGCCTGGGCGAAGACTCGGGGCAGTGGGCAGCAGGTTTATAAGAGGCCAAGAGACTTTTCTATCTGATACTTCAAAAGGAACAGCAGCTCTCCACTTTCCCCGACTCACACTTCGGGAGGCTCACCCGATTCCCCAGAGTTCCAGAGAGAAGCTGCTGTGTCTTCTCTGTTCAACCCTTTAGAGACCTCCTAGATTCAGAGAGGGGCCAGGTCCCAACCTCTGTGCTCAGCGAACTCCCCCAGCCAAATGTCGAGGGCCCCCTGCATGACAGACAGCTACTCACAAGCTTTCAAATTCTCTTTATTAAAAATCCTTTTTTTTTCCTTTTGTAAAAACAAACACTTGCGGTCAATTATACAGATCAGGAAAAGTGATGACGATTTATAAGACACTCAACAAATTCTAATACTTTACAAGTTCAAACTTAAATTAACTAGTGTTTTTCTTTTTCTCATAAGCTCAAAAAGCAAACTCTGGTCCAGTTCGAGTACAACCTAACAGATCACAGCCTCAGACTGTCCAAGGAAGGGACAGTAGTGGCTGTCCTCACACCAACATCAAATCTACCAAATTCTTTGGGAATACTGCCTGTATATACTTTATTTTGGGTGTTTTACGATGAAAAGAAAACTACCTAGGCCTTTTGCTACCTTAACCCTGGGTACAAATGAATCTGTTGCTCAAGGTAGCAGATGCTCTTAAACAAGCTCTTTGGGAAGACACTTTGAAATCGTTGACAAACACTGAAGAAAAGCTTCAAAAAATAAGTATTTTCCTGGTTGCCTGTAATATTGCATTGTGTATGACACATGTACGAATAAAAAGTGCAAATTATAGAGTGGGTGAAGGACCATGCCAATGGAATTGTATAAAAATAAATATAAATAAATACAAATATATACACAAATGCAGAATCTTAGATGATTTTTAAAGTGAAGGTTCTGATTGGATGCAGAAAGCCTCTCCTCGATCCCTCCCAGGGGCTCTCACCAGCTGTCCAGTATGGAGAAGCTCAGTCTATCAGCAAGGGAACCATCCCATTACTTGGGAATGAGGCTGTTTGAACAGCCATCCTGATTTCCATGGAAACGGTGCTGTCAGGGCAGGGAGCGGGGAGGAGCTGGCGGGGTCGGCTTTCACTTTGTGGGGAGAAAAGACTGCCAGCCTCTCTGAAAATGCTCAGTTCCAGCCTCCGGTGGTGGGGATAGGCTCTTCCCAGCAAGGTGCCCAGGGAGCTGGCCCTGGACATCCCCGGAGTGGGAAGGATGACAAATAGGGCCAGAGGTTTTCCCAGAAATGGGGGAGGCCGGTCTCCAGAACACCAGGTAAAAACCTGTGGAGGCAGCCTGAGCTGAGCTGCCATCTTCAGAGCCCACTCTCTTTGAGACACCAGCCTTTCCGAGGACCCCAGATGGCCTCACGCCACGGTCAGTCTTCCTGCTTCCTCCAGCCCCAGACGGCGCGTGCCCAGGCTGGTTGGTTGGCCTCTGGTGCTGGCCCCTTCTCTGTTCTCTTTCGCAGGTTCCCTGCAACTCTCTCCTCACCAGTAACCATGTGCCCGAGGTTTACACAGGATCATTTTATGTCCTACATTTCTTCCTTCTCTGCGCCTCAGATTCACTGATAAAATGTCAGTGTCGAACTCAGATAATTTCTCTATTCTTCTGCCATTAGTGCAGAGGACAGAATGTGCAGTATACAGATCTACCATAAAAAAATCTTATCTACTATAAAAAATGCAAAAAATAATATAATACAAACAATCCCTTCCTAGTCTATCTATCTGCGGTCAGGAATAGAAACACAGGAACCATCTTCCCAGGGCTGAGCCAGGGAAGTAGCTCAGCTTGTGGAAACAGCACAAGGCTCCCCTCCGACCTTCTTGAGGTCTTCCTCAGGGCTATGACCAAGCCTCATTTCCCCCCAGCACCTGTGTCCCAAACGCTCCCAATGGAACATCAGACTCTCTAGTCTGGGGGCCTGAAGGCACTCACCTCCAGTATCAGAAAACCCTACAGGAAGAAGAGTTCTGTTCTTCGTGACATTCAACATCAAAGTGTGCACACAGGGGTCCTCTGAAATGCCCTTGGCCTCCTGCCCACCTACCAAGTCCTGGCAATCCTCAAATGCTGCTCTTCACTCCCGCAGCCTTGCTCTTCCCTTAGTTTCTCTCTCCACTGAGAGACCATTTTAAAAACCATCCCACTGAGAGGCTGCTGGAGCCCAGAGCGCAGGCACCAAGAACGAGTCGAGGACAGATGCCATTTCCCTGTTTTTATGTCTCTTGAGCCAGTGCCACACGGGGCTGGGAGGCCAACATTTGACCCAAGCCCGTACCAACTATTGTTTTGGCGGAAGGGAGAAGACACTACTGTTTTCATTTTTAATTGAAGTGAATCTATACCAAATTCATTGTCCAGGACAGAACAAAGCTTGGCACCTCCTGAAATCCTGAGGATGGAAATAAGTTTGGGGGGTGGGGAGGACTTAACAGAGCTTCCAAAACGAAGAGCTCTTTTCCTCCTCTGTGAAATTCATTGCTTTTATGTTAAGGCATGAATCTGGTGGACTTCTAGAGGAACTGAGAGGATGAAAGCGTTATTAAAAACGGGGGCTTTTCAAAAAGATGGTCCCGCTGGAGGAACTCCCAGCTTCTGCCAGCTGCTGGTCTAGGGCCCCCCCCCCCCCCCCCCCCGCCCAGGCCTGCAGGACCCAACACCTCCCCTGGCTCAGGACACCAGGTGCAGAAAACACTCCAGGCCCCCAAAATGGGTCTTGACCCGGGAGTTTCCGGGAGATCTCTTCCTTGGTTGATCAGGCTGGCCTGACCTGTCCTGTCCCATCAAGAATTTGAACACTGTGAAAATCCCTGAGAAGTTGGGTTTTATGAAAAATAAATGACCCTTGGCACAGAAGGTGAGAGAGAGGGAGGGAGCGGGAAGAAGAGAGAAGCAAATTGAAGGAAACAAGAATCAGGGAGGTGGGGGAGAGAGGGTGGCCCTCAGCCGCTGGACACATCAGGTAACAGCTTCACTGCAGAGACACTTCGAGGGCATTTTCACGAGTCTCCGGGGACAAGCCGAGGCAACATGGCCGGCCTGGTTTTCCTTCCTCTCTGGCTTTAGCTTCCGTCGCTGAGGTCAGGAAGGCCCCACCTCCGCTCCCGGCTTCCCGCAGCGTCAAGGCTTCTTCCTCTCAAAGTGCAGCATGATTGCACCCTCCTCAGGCCTGGGGCTGCCGGCCCCCTCCGGCTCCTTGAGGCCCTGCTGGGCCAGCTGGGACAAGTACTTCTGGGGTGGGGAGAGAGGGGGGCAAAGGGACGGGACAGGGTCAGCGGTGACCTGGCGGGAGAGGGGAGGGGAGGGGAGGGGAGGATGTACCTGGGCCCCTTCTCCCATCATGTCTCCCAGTGTGTGGGGCCCCCCCAACCCTCCCCAGTCCTTCTGGGGCTACAGGACCCATGCTAAGCTCCCTCCTCTCTCTCTGTTTACAAGTACCGCCGGGCTGTCCTCGAAAACACATCCTAACAATGGGACCACTTCCAAAGCCCTTCTCCTGTGCAAGCGCTCTTCTCTTTCCTTATAGAAACTCACTGAATGCTCACAAGGACTCCACTTGTTTTCCAGAAGAGCCTCAGCGCCCCGGGGCATGTGTGCATGTGACAGGCAGGGGGGACCAGAGGCCAGGCGGACCGGGGCCGACCTACGGGGGGGGGGGGGGGGGGGGGGGAGAGCAGCACTGCCCTGCGCGGATTGCCAAAGACGGGCTGCCGCCTCTCGTAGCCACCTGTTTCCTGGTGGGCAGAAGGCAGGCTGAGAGCCCGGAGGTCTGTCGCTGGATTCCTGTTCTGTAGCTGGGAGCTGCCTCATACCGCCCCCCGAATACTTGCTGCTATCACCACCGGCCCCCCGGCCACACGGCAGGCCGCCCCTGGGATTCTAGATTCCATGCAGAGACACAACTGGGGCCCCAGCGGGGTCCTCTGAAAGCCCAGGCAGCAGGGGGCAGTGCAAAGAGCACTGGATTAGGAGTCAGTGGGCAAGTGGTCACATGTGTGGGTTCTGCTGCCAGATGACCCGGGTTCAAATCCTAGCTCTCGGCAGGCAAGACACCCAGGATCTCTGACATCTATGCAGTGTGGCTAACAACAGGAACTACCACTGTAAGGCGGCTGTGAAGTCCGCGGGAGGTACCGTAAGCACTCAGCACAGCGCCTGGCTCAGAATAAGTACCCGGTAATGCTGTCCTATACCATGAGGGGCATCGGCCTTCTGACCCTGGGAACGTACTCATCTTCTCTCTGCCTCTGACTCCTAATCTGGTAAACGGGAGGAATGGTGCCTTCCTCCTCCCAGGGTGATTTTGAGGGTCAGATGCCCTGCTCTCTCTAGAAGAAACTGGTTGGCTCTGAGAGATGGGTGAGCCTGATGGGGAGAGCGGCAGACCAACTGTGGGTCCCTGAGGGTCAGGCTGCTGAGGGAGGGCCTAGTTTGTCCTCCGCCTCACCCCAGGAAGGGAAATGTGGGCTCACTCCTCTCTGGACCTGGAGCCAGGGAGGCATCTAGCTTTCCTATCTGACTCCCCCCGTTGTTCTGGGTCACTCGGGATGGGTTCTCTTCGGGTTATGACCAGCAGTGGGGGCCCAGCAGAGGCTGCACAGAGAGAGAGGGGGCTCCTCCCACCTGCTCCCCGCCTCAAAGAGCAATCCCTCACCCCCACCTCAAGGCCTGCTGGTGGTGCTAAGTTTACAAGCCACCTGACTTAAGTGTGAGCCAACACCTGCTGCTCGGGTTTGAATTCTTCACTTTTCACACATGTAACGTGGGGTAGTGTGAGGTGCGTGAGGCTGTGTGGACAAGAGGACATTCTGTCAAGGCCATTGACAGAAACCTTATCTGAGAAGCCCGCGGTGGAGGCCCCCAGCTCCCCCAACAGGTGTGCTGGAGAAACCTGAACTGCAGTTGGCGGGCCTTGAAAGGCTTAGCCCATGTCTGGCCCTGACGTGCCTGGGGACCACGGGAATGGCTCTGGCCTGCTCTGGGGAGGTGAGTCTGCCTGGGGGGTTGGCCCACAGGCCCAGAAACACAGTGTAGTCCACTGTCCTGGAAAAAAAAAAATACAGGACTTAGAATCAGAGGCCCTGGCAAGTCTGGACTCATCCTAACTTCTTGAGTGATCTTGAGTTGTGTGGTCTCCTTGAGAACTACACAATCCAGCTGAGAATACCACATGAGATCAGAGCTCTCACACTGAGGTATCAGAACCTGCTGTTTTTTTAAATGAGGATTTTCAGGCCCAGCCCTGGAGAGAATGAATAGCAGGTGTGGGGTGGGTCCAGGAAGCTGCATGTTTTAAAATTGCCAGCTGGTATGAGGACCACAGTTGGGGAAAATCAGGACCAGATGATCTCCAAGACCCCACCCCACGCTGCCATTCTATAGGTTTTATCTTGTTGGGGTGGGGGATAATGATGTCTTCAGGGTAGATGGCCACCCTCCACTGGCTCTGTAGAGCCCAGTCTGGATCCTTGGTCTGGTCAAGTCAGGCCTTCACTGCGCTCCCCCAGGAGAGGCCAGGACTTGGGCCCCAGGCCCCACAGCTTCCTTCATCACAGAGTGGCTGCTCCACAGACGGAAATCAAGAGGCTTAAATGACAAGTCCGGGCATAGCCAATGACAATCCCTTGCAGATGCTGACACAGGCCATGCCATTATGGGTCTTGGTTTGCAAGATCAGCTTAACAGGCTAAAAAAGGGCAAGTGATTAAGAATCAGGCAGTCTGTTTCCGGGCCTGGTAACTCACCATCTGCATGGCCTTGGACAAATCACATAGCTTCTCTGGGCCTCAGTTTCCTCAACAAAAAACAAGAGTTGGCCCATATCTGAGTCTCTTAGCTAGGGATGCACAATGGAATCATATGGAGAACTTTCTCAAATTATGTATTCCTGGATCACCTCCCCCCATTCTACTGACTAGCTCACTTCATATATATATATATATATATATATATATATATATATATATATATGTATGTATGTATGTATACTTTCAAAACACTGTCCAGGTGATTCTGTTTCACACCTCTGGTTGAAAAATCCTCGATCAGCCACTCTAACAATTTAACAGCAATGTCTGCTCTGGAGTTAGGACATGCTGCCACCACGAGGGTCTGCCCTAGGTGAGGTCTTATGTGCCAAAAAACTAGTCTGGCTCCTTGTAATAAAAACATAAGGTGCCTTGGAATACTTATCCCTGGGCATCTGATATACCATGCTTTCTATTAAGTTCCCGAAGGTCCCCCCCACCCCACCTGAAGTTGCAACATGCTGCATGTCAGTTAGGTATGTATTACAGAACAGTCTTTCATTGATTCTAAGAGGAGGTTTTCTTCCCCCACACGTTAACATCTCTGAAACTGAGACGCATTTTACAATTGATGGAGTCTCACCATTTACTTTGCAACAATTTTTTTCCTATTGGTATCCAAAAAGTGGTAGTGTGTCTTATAACTGCTCGGACCTCGGGTTGCATGAAACACAGTAGTATTTTTTATATGTTCCCTGTTACTATACCATAAAAGTTACTTATTTTATTTATCACTTATCTCCTACACTCAGATGGAAGCTCCAAGAGGGCAAGGGTTTTTGTCTTTTGCTTGTGTATGTGTTTATAATTTTTTAAAGTTTTATTTATTTGAGAAAGAGAGAGAGAGCAGGAGCAGGGGAGGGAGCAGAGGGAGAAGCAGACTCCTTGCCAAGCGGGGAGCCTGATGCAGGGTTCGATCCCAGGACTCTGAGATCACGACCTGGGCTGAAGGCAGACACTTAACTGACTAAGCCACCCAGGCACCACTCTGTGTGTGTGTGTGTGTGTGTGTGTGTGTGTGGTTTTGTTGTTGTTTTATCTCCAGCACCTAGAACAGTGTCTGGTACATAGCATGCCTCTGATAAATAGTTGCAGTGCGGATGAACATTTGAATAGAACATAATGGTGATTTTTATTGCAGCAAACAGGGATACTGCATGGGGGGAACAGAAACAGAGAAATGCCTGCATCTAGAATATCCAGGTCTTGTGAAAAGGGGTCAGCCTCAAGCATGGACCGGGTGATCCCTAACTCAAGTTACTCAGACCAGGGGGAGAGGCAGATACCCCGAAACCCGCCCCCAACAGAATGCTGTAAGTACTCCACGGGAGACAGATGTCCTGAGAGCACAGGGAAGGCACCAGCATGTGGAGCAGCAACCTGGGGGAGACGGGCCTGGGGAAAGAGCGGTTCTCCACATGGTGGAAGGACATCAACCGGGGAGCTCCCTGGTACTGGGCAAGGAAGGCTCCACGTACCTGTAAGTTCCTGTAGTGGACAGCACTGCGACAGTGGCTTGTCTTCGCCATCTCCTCGCTCGTGTAGAACAGCCCACACAGCTTACAGTAAAACCCAGTCCTGGGCACCACGAACTCCACCCCTGCAGGAGGTTGGGGGACGAACCGGCAGGAATTAGAAAGGCCACATGAGGCCCCTGTGGTCCTGCCAGGCGGCAGGTGGAAATGGGAGCACTGAGCTCCATCCCTCACTTGCTGTTGACTCTGGCTGGTTATTGAGCTTCTCCAAGCCTAGTTTCCTCATCTGCAAAGCAAGGCTGAGAACAGGGCTGACTCCATTCCCAGGTGGTTGTGAAAGAAGGGACATACTCCCTCAGGGGTGAGGGAGTGTTTCACAATTCTCTGCTCTGCAGCGGTTCCTGGGAATGGGGCCCGGACCCTCCCGTTATCAGCCTGCTTCCAGGGAAACAAGGAGGAAGCGTTCCATTTCTCCATGCTGCACCCCTCTCTCTCTAGCTGTCAGGGCCAGGATTCAGGAAGGATGCTGTCATTTTTGTGAGTTTTAGAATTATACTCATTAAAGAAAACTTTAAAAATACACAAAAGTGAGGAAAAATCACTTTAGAGTCATTCCAATCAAAACATTTTCTTCCATACTATCTCTATGTAGAGCTTTTTTTGGGTCAGGAGGCAGTTTTCATTGTACCCTAAGTATAGTTCTGTCTCCTCCCTTTTTCATGTAATCGTGTATCATAAACATCTTCCCATCGTCCAGTGTTTACATCTGAACCACCCAGCGATAGCATTTTACTTATGGGATTTGCTAAACAGAAGTCACAGGATTCTGGGAGGCCTTCTGATTTTGCAGAAAGGAAAGGGTGGCCCGATGGCGAGAGAAGTGACGGTGTCACAGCCCAGAGGATGCATCTTTGAAGGCATGGTGGCTGCTCCAGCCTTCGCCAAGGTGTCTGGGGGTCACCGTTCTCCTCTTGAAGCCATGGTCGGCAGAGTGGAAAGAGCCCAGGTCTGAGAGGGCACAGACCAGACTCCAGTAAGAACACGTGGGAAGCTGGGGGGGAGTCAGAACTGTTAGCAGAAGAGCAGGGCATCAGGGCCGTGAAAAGCAGGGCCCCTTGGGGAACAGCGGGAATGGGCCGGCGGCTCCTGCTCTCAGGCTGGGGGGCTGGTGTGTGCGCGCCCGCACTTGGCTGGTCTGCTGCCCACCTGCTTAGCACCCGTGGCCCTGTGGGGGGGCCAGGGGGGCCGCAGCGGGTGGAGGGGGGCCCAGGGCAGGGGGGCCCGCCCTCCAGGGGGACTGCGGCCACTTCTGGCAGAGAGGGAGACCGCCCAGGGCTCCATCAAGGCGCTGCGTGGGACCACAAGCCTGGGCTTCCTTCACTTCCCTCCTGCCGCGTCCTGTGGGACGGAGACCCTGCCACGGAGTGGGTGCTTAGACTTGTAATTACAACTTTTTTTTCATTTCAAAAGAGCCACTTATCAGTGTGCAGCGGCCAGCCTGGACGGAGGCGGGAGCCCGGGAGGGCTGCCCAAGGCCTGCTTTGACTGATTGCTCCTCTGTGGTTCGGGCCTGGTTTTGGCAGCCTCCTCAGCCAGTTTTCTCTAACTGCCACGCAGCTCGCTGCCCTGCCCGCAGCAGCCCCCAGCAGGGAGGGGGCCTCTCTTGGGCCCGTTGCCCAGAAAGAGGCTGTGCCCTTGCTCTCCTCACCTTCCTCCCACCCCCACGGCAAAGGACTGAAAAGTGGTCCCTGCTCTGCCTGCGGGTGGCCGGCTGGCCCCTCCACCTCACTCACAGGCCCACGGCAGAGGAACCGTAAGCAAGGCCTGCCTTGGTCCTCTGTTCCCACAGAACAGTTCTCCCCAGCCTGCTCTGTACGGAGATGTCCACACAAGACAAGATAAAGGCCACTGGGAGACGAGACGCACCACCCGGAGGCCACAGGGAGCAGACCCAAGCCTGCGATCCCAGCTGCTCCCTCTATCCTGCCCCAGGCCCTGCAGGAGGGGCCTGTGGGTGGTCCCAGCAAAGAAACCTTGGGGTTTCATGGCAGGGCCCTGGTAAGGCCTCCAGTGTCCTCCAGGTTTTCCAAGAGGCCTTCCAGCCCATGTCCTGGGTCCCCAAGAAGGGGCGCCAGTGCCTCAGAAGCCACCACAGAGCATGAAGCAGGGCCTGAGCTGTGGGCCCTTTCGACCCAAGCGGCACAGCGACCATGTGAGGGGTTCTGGGTGAGATTTCACTGAACAAAGGTGTCCACTGCCCAAAAAAAAAAAAAAAAAAAAGGCTTGGAAGCCACGGTATAGTGGAGAGAAAATGGAATTTAGAGTCCGAAAGATCTAGCTCTTTTACATACACTGTGTGACTGTGGGTACATTATTTAAACTCTCTGAGATTAGCCCCCTCATCTATAAAATAGAAATGATACTCCCACAAACGGTGTTATCATTTTGCCTGGTGCTCAAAAAATATTCATTTCCTGCCATGTGTTAAACATTTCTCCACAGAGGCCTTCTTGCCCTCTAACCCGGGGCCGCCTGGAGAGCTCGGGCTCCAAAGGTGGGCAGCAACTCTTCCCTGTCCGCGTCTGATGCCCAGCGGCCGTCAGGCAGTACCAGGTGCTTAAAAGCACTGAGGAAGGAGAAGTCTGAGGAGGATCCCCAAACGCCTGGCAAACCCCCCCTCCCCCGCCCAGTTACCGGGAGTTGCCATGGGCACCACATGCCAACACCACCTCAGGATGCCTCTGGAATGGGAGGGCCAGAAGTGAAGAAAACTGTCACTGCCCCAACCCATCTGGAGCCACTGGGTCCTCCCATTTTTCAGCCTCTATTAAGCATGACAATTAAAGCTGTATTTGCTTTCTAATAATAGCTCCTGGGCCGGGTAATTATAACTCCACCATCCTAGCAAATCCTGTGATGGGTGGAGGGGGAGCTTGCATTTTGCAGGCAATGCCCTTTGGTTCTGGAAGCGCAGACCTTGGCAGGCTCAGGCTGGCCGGGGTCACTCAGAGCTGGCCTCAAACCCATGGGGCCGTGTGCCCTCTCTCTACTCCCCTGACCCCATGTCCACCCCATTCCCCGAGCACTGGGATCTCACCTCCCTTTACTCTGGGTCCTTGGCACTCCCCATTTGGCTCCCTGCTCTCCACAGGGACAAAGCCTGAAGGCTGTTCCCCCCCTCCCTAGAAGTCTCTGCAGGAGTGCTGGATTCTGGAGCATAAGGGGCATGCAGCCCCAGTGAGAGGAAAAAGTAGGGCTCAATAATTACTTCATGAATGAATAGTAGCAACAGAGAATCCTCCTAGAAGACACTAAGACATGACACGTATTCATTCATTTCCTCCTCAAACTAACTATACATGGTAGGCTTCTATTACTACCCTTAGTTATTGATGAAGAAAGTCAATAAATCAATGAGGAGAGCTGAAAAGGGTCGCTCTTTGTCCCCTAGCCAGCTGAGATATAAACCTGGGGAATCAGATTCCACAGTCTGTGCTCTTAGCCACTGCGCAAAAATTGCCTTTCCTACATTGTGCTTCCTGAACCAGAGAGACAGGAGGGCAGAGTGGTCTCAGATTGGAAACCCGGAGCTCTGACCTGACCTTGCTGTGCGACCTTGGGTAAGTATCTGCACTTGTTTCCTCTCTTGTCAAATGTGGAGAATGGTGCCATACCCCCACCCCCTAAGATCAATAAGATAATGGGTCTCAAAGCTCATCGAAGACTACATGCAATACAAAAGCACAATCTGTTACAGCCCCAAACTGGAAACAACCCAAATGCCCATCAAGGGCTCAAAATAATTACGCTGAGTGAAAGAAGTCAGGCAAAAACACTATAGTCCAGATGATTCCCTTTGGATTCAAACTCATATTTAGTGACAGAAAGCAAATCAGTGGTTCCCTGGGGACTGAGGTGTGGGGAGGGAGGAAAGACAAAGGAGCATCAGGAAACTTGGGAGGTGACAAATACGTTCACTATGTCACTGTGGTAATTAGTCTCCCAGGTGTACACATATGTCCAAACTGATCAACCATACACTTTAGACACGTGCACTTCTTTAACATCAATTATACTTCATTAGAACTGTTTTTAAAAAGCAGAACGAGATACCATTTTCCTAACAGTTTGGTAAAGATTCAAAACTGATGACATCCAAAGTTGGTAAGGAAGCAGAGAATGAGAATTCTCACTCTGGCAGGGAAAACTGGTATAAACTTTTTGGGAGTGCAATTTGGCAGCAATTATGAAGATATGAACTGCAAATATACATCACACCACAACCCCCACCCCCCGCTCCCAGTCTAGGATGCTGTCCTGCAGAAACCCTGGCAGGCACACAAAGGTGACAGCATGTTTGGAAGGCAGCAGAGCATAGAGGAAGCATGGTCCTATGAGTCAAACTACTGGGATTTGAATCCTGACTCCAGTCTTTGCGAATCATCAGCTTTGTAACCCTGCATCTCAGATTTCGAACTTATAAAATAAGGATAAAAATATTATCTACCTCATAGGTGTTTTGAGAGAGTTAAATAATGAGGTAAGCACTAGAAATGGTGCTTGCATGGTAAATGAGAAACATAAAAGCTTAACTATTACAGCATTTTAATAATGGGGAAAAACTGAAAACATGCTAAATGTTCACCAGTAGAGAAATGGATAAGTAATTTACGGTACATCTTTTAGGGTGCAATATCTGCAATCGTTAAGAAGAATGCATTGTCTGTGTACTGACTTGAAGAGGTCTCTGAGTCCCACTGTTAAGTTAAAAAAGCAAATTGTAGAACATTCTGTGTATGGTGTGACCTAGTCTCCGTGGGTATGACCGTGACTACCTCTGGAGCTGGGGGAGAAACTGGAGTGAAGAGATACAACATTTAACATTGACTTTACATGGCTCTTATTTTTTACACTTGTCATAATAATCTATCACACTTTTTGGAATGAAAAACAATTTTTAAAGACATAAATGACAAGGTGGCGGAACTTATTAATTTTACTTGTGTGGGTCACACAGATTCCAAGTTCTTGGATGCCAAGAGACTTGTGTTACATTTCTCAACCGCCCCAGAGTGCCTTGCACGGTGCCATGTTGTCTAGAAAGTGCTGCTCAGTAAAAATGGGTACCCTATGAAAATGGAACATTTGGAGGGCAGAAACAGTAATAAATGTTTAAAAGGAGATGAAAAGAAAGAGAAACCCGATGGAAAGGGTGAGCCTCCATATTGACCAGCCCCTCCCTGAGTAAGCAGACATGTGGTCATCGGTCCTCACATAACCCGTTCTTCTCGTGCTTCCTTGGGACGCTTTCCCAAAGGACGCCTTCCTAAGCTCTCTCTCCAGTGGCTGTTACTACTCCTTTGTCTCATTGCTTTCCAACCTCTCAGAGTCAATGCAAAGACTCAAAGACAACGTGGAGTGGGAGTCACCGGGTTAGCAGTGGTTATCAGAAGCTCCCAGGGCACTTTATTGAAGTAACTTCACTCCCTTACCCTGAGGTTCTAGTTCACTCTCCCCTTTGAAAATGTGTCCTAGGTGATTCTATTATTAACCTCCCTTCCTGCACCTGCCCCCACCACTTCCACTACTGAAAATTCCACTATAGAATTGATCTGATTCATTTCCATATTACCGGTGAAAAAAACCAAGGCTCAGGAACCCCAGTGAGGCCTCTGCATTTGCACAGTCCCTGCCCAAAGCCTGAGCCACCTCCGTCTCAGTGCCTCCCACCAGCTGCGTCCCTTTACCCCCAATTTCCATTCTGCCTCTGGCTGGGTTGCCTTCTCTGGCCAGGTGGGTTCTGATAGTACCTTCCATTCCCAGGGCCTCCGAGAAAAGTATTTTTACATCTCTCTCTCTCCCTTTTTATTGACATGTTAATAAAGGATTTATAGGGACTGGAAAAAATAAAAACCAAAATACATTCCTGGGTATGACTTGTCTGAGGTCATGCAGTCATCCAATAAGTGAAACAGGAAGGAAAGGGGCCCAGGTCTCTCTCTGTTCAATGCTCCCTCTACCAAATATAGAGTGTCTCCTCAAATGCAGTGTCTTCAGCATCATTGCCTCAGAGAAGCTGGTCCTTCAAAGAGGAAAAAAAAATGTAGCACTGTCTTGGAAAGGGCTGGGGCAAGGAGGGTAGGGAAGCCAGGAGCAGAAGAGGTTCATTTCTGTTGACTTTGGGCGGCCACTGGGGCCTCTGATCTCTGCCTGAATAAAGGCCGTGTGGTCAGGAATAAAGCATTCCTGAACAGGGAAAGCGAGGTTTCTCTTTGCTCTGGCTCTCAGGGCAGTACTGTTCAGGGCCTGACGTCATGAGGTATCTGCTCTATCGGGAGACTGAAATTGCAAGAAACCTTAAAGATACGCACCACACCCTATCCCGGTTATTACATCCGACATTAAACACAACAACAAATGACAAAAAAGCCCTCGGGACCTCTTAGATGTTACCATGGCGCTATCATTTCCTGGAGCTGAATGCTCAGGAAGGACTGTGTACTTCACCTACCTAGAGGAATGCTAAGTTCACTGAACACATCCTCTGGTTCCCAGGAAGGCAAAGAGAGGGGCTGTTTCAGCTCCACCTCGGTGTATTCCAGTGACCTCACGTCCAGAGATTTCATTTCCACGTACTTGGGGTTGTCTGCAAAACATGGGCCAAGGTAGAGAACTAAGGAAGCACAATGTACTTCAAAGACCCTCTGCCATCTATTCTTGCACTTTGTGCTCAGGCATGGTCCCTCACACTGCTTAATAACATGCAGCGAGGGCGAGGACTGCTAATTAGAGCAAAACACTGTAATTGAGAGTTTGTTCCCTGCCAAAAGAATGCCCCCCACACACGAACCCTCGGCAACTCCGCGCCTTGGGTCCGTGGGGGATGGGCTGCTGCCTCCTTCGGTTGGGATGATCCCCACCTTGCCCCCCCAACTCAGAAATCACTCCGTCTCCGCAGGCAGGAGGATGACCGGCGGCCAAACACTGTGCTGACGTGTCTAGGCACACAGGTTGGTGCAAAAGGCAATGCCACGTTCACCCCAAGCTTGTTGAGCGGTGTTATTAAATATGAGCTCCAAACACTGAGTAAGCTAGTCGGCCATAAACACCAGTGCGTGTTGAGACCTATACGGCAAAATAAAGGGGTTCAATCGGGGCACGGTGAACGTTTCGCTCCTTCTCTAGTCCTGCCTTCTGGAGACCCAGCCCAGGCCTCCCCGTTGCTCTGGCAACAAGGCAGGTGCTCAGGGCAGTTTCCATGGAGACTCGCAGGTGAAAAACAGCTCGGGTCAGCCCGCCATGCAGGAGAGCCCGAGCCTCCAGCAGCCCGACAGGCTCGTGGCCAGCCACAGGGCGCTGGGCAGAAGGTTTCTTTTCAAGCCTTTACTCCACGGTTTCTGTCCCCGACTCTGGTCCCCCTCCCCGCCACCTTCAACGTGCTGCAGGCCCTCTGGGGGAGGAAGCGCTAGTTATTTTCCCGCGGAGCAGGCTGAGGGCTCCTCCTCCCCACACCGCAGCCCTTGCCGGATCTTTGTTCCCACTTGGCAGAGAAGACAGGGCTTAGCCTATTTTAAACTCTGTCTCTCATGATGGCATAGTGCCGGGCACCCACACAGCATCACCTGCAGCGGAGACGGAGGACAGCCTGGGACAGGTCTCGCCTCCCCATCAGGCCATGGAGACTGAGGGGGTCTGTGCCGGGAGCCAGGGGAACGGGCTGTACCCCCTGGGAGCCCACCCCGCCCCCCGTCCCACCCGCTGCCCGCTCGGTGCTCCTTTCTCCCCTCCTGCTCTCCTGACCCCTCCCCCGGGCTTCACAGGAGTAACAGCCCGGGCGGTCCGCCCTTGGGCAGGCTTGAGAGGCCGTCTCCTGATCCAAGGAACCAGGGCCCCTTGGCCTGATAATTCAAAGCTTTCGCTGATTTTAGTTGTCAGAGTCCATCTGGGCTCCCGTAAATTCAGAGAAGTCTATCCTGTCTGAGTTTGCTTCTCAGAAAACATGTGGTCTCCTATCTGATTTCCTTTATACCATTTGCCGAGAAGCGCTAACCGTTTAACCAAGCCTTTGGGAGCTGGCTTTCTGCACCAGCTTGAATGCTGGTTGAAACCGTGCTCGTGTTCGTTCCAGCCTGCACGTGCCCGCACACCTCCCTAGGTGAGCAGTGGTCCCATCAACCCAACCGCACGGGAGAAGAAAAGGGAGGGTAGTTACCTGGGTCGACACTCCTTGGCAAGCCTGGCCTTTGGAGGTTGGTGTCGGTGCGAGGACTGGCTTTCCCCTCCAGGGGCTGCCTTCACAAGCCCCGTCTTCGGGGGTCCCCCTGGCCTTGCAGTCATCGAGAGGTGGCTAGGCTGCCGGGCCCCCTCCTCTGCTGGCTCCGGGGAAGACATTTGCTGGAGTGGAGGGGCCAGACGCACATCCGAGTGCTCCCCTCCCTCTGCCTGCTCCTCGTAGCAACCTGAACCCTCCAGTGAGAGGCCTGTCTTACGTTCAGCTGGCTTCCGCTCAGCGTCCAGATTTAGGCCAGGCATTTCTACGTCCATGTCACTGCGACAGCTCGTGGGGGGGTAGAAGGCAGGTCTTTGGGTGTCTTGAGGCTGATTTCCGTGGCCCCGTTCCCTACGGGCTTCACTCCCTCATTGGTGAAATCCTTGGCTATGTCCAGGTCTAAGGTGGTCATCACACAGGGACATACTTCTGGGCAGATTTTATCCATTCTGGTCAATGGGCACAATTTCTTCCAGTTCTGGGATGTCTGGTTCCATAATAAAATCTTCCTCCTCGCCAACCTCGTCCACCGTAACAAGCTCCTCCATGTTGGTGGGGTACCAGCTCTCCCTTCGGCCTCACTTCCACTCTCCCACTCTTGCTCCTGAACAAACATGCAGAAGAAAGGTCAGAGAGTGATGGAGGAGCAGGTCTTGGTATTCAGCCAGAGGGCACAAACCTTGACCACTGGGCCCCTCTAATCAGAAAGATCCTGAGCACTCAGACTTCTGCCTGGGAACGCTTCCTGGGTAATCAGGAGCTGCAAACCACTCAAGTCCCACATCGCTGATACATCCCTAGGATGAGGCTCAAAAACAGCATTTAGAATCAGCCCTTAATGATGAATCTACCACGTTTAAAATGGCACAAAGAATTTCAAACCCTGGTGTATAATAGGTGCTCAATAAAGTTTTCAAATGACATGAATGATAAGTCATAAACTCTAAATAAATCAACTGGCTGGAGCTATTGCCTTGCATGAAGGCCATAAATGGAACTGTAGCAAAGTCCCCCTCAAAGGTCCCCCAAGCTCCTTTCCCACAAGGGTGCAACTTTCATAGCCATGGCTCACACTTGGCCCCTCCTGAAACTCTGTCATGTCCCTAGGAGCCAGATTTCGGAGATCAGCCCCCTCGCTAGCGATACTCATCTCTCCACCTCTCCTGACCAGAAGGCACAGAGCTGGCTGCGTTCCAAACACGTTTCTTTTTGCTGAGCAGCCACAGCACTATAACTGGATTTTTTTATTTTAATTAAGTAAAATAATCTTTACAAGCGCAGTAGATGTTTTGTTAATCCCAGGGTCTGGGCATGCTGAGGTCAGGGCCCTAGCTTGAGCATCCGAAGCTCCCCTCTTCCCCCAGCCCCTCCCAAGGGAACTATTCTGGGAGCCTGGCTCTGAAGCCTGAGTCTTTTTCGGCACATGTTTTCTCTGACGAGTGCAGCCAAGGTGCTGGAGACTGAGGCAGAGCCCAGGCATGTAGTAAAGATCTCCTTAATAAAGACCGCAGAGATCCCAGGCAAAACCATTCTTCCAAGAAGTGCTGGCTTCATTCGTGGCAGCCCAGGTGGGGTCTTGGACACAGCCCATGCAACGAGTGGGGCATCCCAGGGCAGGATGGGATGCCTGAGACGCGGTGCCTATGGGCCGTCATGCAAATGTGGCGGTCCTGCCAGCACCTGGGACCAAATTTACCTTCTTTGTCCTTGTGTCTTCTGCATCCGAGGACTCTGTTCCTTTCTCCTGCCTGGCCGCTGATGAGGTGCTTTCTTCCATGCCCTCCTGCTCTTGTTTTTCCAGCCTTACCAAAAAAGAACAGAACAAAAACCAAATCAACGGTGAGCAGGGGCAGAGGAGAGAGGGAGTGCCAAGAGAGAAAACAATATAGCTAACGGTCATCAGGTGTGTCTCACAGGCACATTTCCTTAAGCCTCACCAAACCCCTCGAGGCAGATGCCTTGCCTGTTATAGATGAGGAAATGAAGATCAGAGAGGTTAAGTAACTTGCTCAAGTCACACAGACAAGTGGAGGCATGGAAATGTCTCAGTGGTTGGACTGATATCTTTAGTGGGGCAGAAATCTCTGGCAAACTGGGTGTTTTTGCAGTTGTGAAACCTACAGGCAGGGAGGGTGAGTAAAAGGACCAAGGGCAAACTGGTCCGGGGGTTGACAACCATCGTGGTGACATCTCCCCAAAAAGATCTGTTTTGGCCATAAAAATCACATCCAGGCCACTTATGGGAGGAAGTGGGTTGTTAGTCAACCAGTGCCCCCCTTACCCCTTTTTTGTCCTCTCTCTGACCTACAGCTACAGCCCAAATTAGCAACCCCCTCCCTTCTTCCTTCCTCCTATTCCCTCCCGCAAATTCAGTCCCTCATGAGAGTTAGTGCTCATGTCTGAGAAATTGAACAACTGAAAGCAGGTGTGTTTGGTTTGGGAAATTAGGGTCTCTGACCAGCCTGAGAACTGGGGTCAGCAATCTATCATCCTCAAGCCAATCTGAACCAGTGCCTCTTTTTATATAATCTGTGAATTAACAAGGCTTTTCAAATTTTAAATAGTTGCATTTTAAATGACTACATAAGTACCCACATAATATCTTCACTTTGGCTTCTTGGCCCACATAGCCTAAAATATTTACTGTCTGGTGCTTTGTAGGAAAAGTTTGCCAACCCCCATTTTAGAAGTTTTGGGGGGATATTCTCCCATGACTTCAACTTTGGCCACCAAATCAATGACTCTTTCTGGAGTTTCTCAAGGGCACATTGCATTTTCTCAACAATTTTGGCTGAGGTTGGCTCTAAGTAAATGACTCTAGTTCTGATTTCTTCTGAGCAGACACACCCCTCTTGAGTTGACAAGGAGCCAGCTGGGGCAGGAGCTCAGGGCTGACTGGTTTAACCAGTTATTACCAGACAGGGGAAGAGAGTTGAAATCCTTATGTCCTTGCTCTTTCTGGCATTTGGAGCAGAAGATTCCACTGTAAGCTCTGCTCTAGTCTTCTAAGCTAACCCAAGTGCAAAGCAGCTCCAAATGCCTTTTTAGCCATCAGAATCCATAGCGTCTACCAACAGGAGACCTCTTTCTTTATTTTTTCTCCCTGAATAAACTATCTATGGCCCTCCCTTTACCCTCCCCAAGCAATTCCTACAGCCACACTCCTAGGTCAACACAATAGAGGACTGCCCTCCCGCCCCCACCAAGTCCAAACTGGGAGAGGCGGGGACAGCCTGGCTGGCGGGAAGCATCTTGCCAGTAGGATCCCGGTGCTTCCTCCCTGCAGACAAAGGAAACGGAGCAGTGCCTTCAGTGCACCCTGTGCCCTGGGATCATGTGAGAGTAGCAGCTTAAGGGAAACCAACAAATGCAACCAATGCACCCAGGTGTCCACACCAGCCTCACAGATGAAGAAATAGGTCTTAACTGTTACAAGCAGAGCTCTGCCTCCACAGGGCTAGGGCTATTGATAAACCACCTCCTAACTGTTCTCCCCCTTCTGCTCTGTGGCCTCCTCCCAAGTCTATTCTCCCCAAGGCAATCAAGAATGATCACTCCAAAATGCAAACACTATCATAACCTCACTGCACCTTCTTGCTTAAATATTTCATTTGCTTCCCCTTGCACTTGGGATGAAGACAAAAATCTGTAACCTGCCTACAAGGCCTTGCATGATATGACCCCGTCGACAAACCAGACATACCTCCCACCATTCTAACCCTGGCTGTCTCTGTTCCAGCAACACTGGACTCCAGCCACAGGGCCTTTGCACATGTTGTTCTATCTGTTCTCCTTCCTTTTCACTCAGTGAAACCTACCATTCCTTCAAATCGCAACAGTCCCATCCTAAGCCAGGGAAGCCTCTTGATTCATCACAGGCATTAACAGCACTGTATACCTCCATCGCCTTCTTAGCACTCAACATGCATGCTCTTCTACTCATGTGAGCAATTGATTAGTATGTCTTTCCACTAAACCATGAGCTTCAGGAGATCAGGGGTCATTTCAGCCTTCACTCAGAACTGTAGTCCTAGTGCTAGGTGCTTGTGGACATCAGTCAATAGAAGAATGGAGACCTGAAGGCTTAAAGGGGGGGGGTGTAGTGTTAACTAGCTCACACCTGCCTCTGGCATGCTTGGGTCTCTGTCTAGCTCCGAACTAAGCATAAATAGGTTTTCTATTTCTCCCTCCTATGGACTGTTTATACTGGGGGCTGCATCCTAGGGACCCCTGGGCTCCATCTGGCCCACAGACATGTTTCGGCCTATACAGTTTCTAAATGTGGGAAATTTCAGATATCTGGACTTTGGTGCTGCTCCTCAAAAGTGGGGGTTCTAACAGCACAGGGCATGCAGTCCTGAATGGCAGCCATAAAATGGAGCTGAGCAGTGGCTAACTGCCCCCAACAGACAGGTACCTCCTCCGTGGTCTGCCATGACCCCTTCTCCCCACGTTGGCTTCACTCCTATTATCTGTTCTATATCCCCTGCCTGGCTTCCCTTCTCCAGGCACCTGGGTCTGTAACCCTTGATCGCCCTTCTTTCCCATGTTCACCATACTCAGCGACTTGATTTCTCTCCTTCTTTCTGTGGTCTTGTGGTCAAGGCTGGGCCCCATGTGTGGACCTGGCCACCCACCAACACTGAGCAGCACACACACTGGCCTCTCCAGCACAGGCATTTTCTCTAGAGATCTTAGAAATTTCAAATGAGCACAAGCTCATTAAAGTCCTATGACAGCCTTGTGATCACACTCATTTCACAAATGAGAAAACTGAGGCAGAGCAGAAGAGGGTGTGACCTGGTTCTCAGAAGCCTGGCCTGTCTCCAGGGTCCGGGTTCAGTCATTCCTTTCTTCCTCCAACAAATACTTACTGAACACCCGCTCTGTGTCAAGCCCTGATCTAGTGAGCACTGCAGACAAAAATTCCTGCCCTTGTGGAGGTTACCTCTCGGGGGGGTGGGGGGGGTGGAAGAGACAGACACTAAATAAAGACAGACATCAAGGGATAGTTTGGACCAGGAAAGGTGAGCAGAGAAGGGAAGCAGGTTGCGACATTGTGGTTTTATGTAGAGGTATTTCTGGCCAGGAATATACTTGAGGTAAGCGTGACAAGTAAACACAAAGGAGGGGAGGAGGGAGCCAGGTAGACTTCAGCGGGGCGGGGCGCCTCGGCAGGTGAACACATGTAAAGGCCCTGTGGTGGGAGGTGCCCAGTATATTAGGAGAAGGCAAGGACACCCATCCTCAGCCCTGCGCCCTTCCAGCTCCAAGTTCAGTCACTGAACTCATCTGACTCCTGGGGCAGGCCTGGGGGGTTGGGGTTGTTCTCAAGATTGTGATATACAGTTTGAGATCCGTGAGGAAGACTTTGTTCTGCTGATATTCCACCAACTGGTTTTGGGCTTCCTGGCTCCAAAACCACAGAAACAATCCGTTGGGGACCCCAACAAGTCCCTACTGACCCCACTCTAGGGCTATTAGAGGCAGAAGCAGCCAGAGAGACAGAATTTGGGGAAGCACATGGGGCTTTCTGGGCATCTTTTTTTGCATCAGGGCTCTGGGGAGGACCCACAGTATGTGTCACCTTAAAAGGGCAAACCGATAAAAGAAAGTGGGTAAAACAGTAGGAGCAGTAAGCTTACTGAAGAGGAAGAGCAGAAGTATGGGTAGGATTGGGAGGGGGCAGCTCCACCCCTTTGCCATGGGGACACAGGGTTTGAGGCTGGTGGCATGTGTATGAGGTCCAGGCTGGAGCCCTGCCCAAGGGGTTGTTGCTCTCTGCCCCTCTGAGCTCTTCTTGAGAGGATGGGCACTGACCCATCATTAGGCCCTTAGATCCCTCCAAGCATAGACACACTTCTTAAAAACATCTCTGGCTCACAGGTCCTTGGGACCCAGTTCAAGTCCTCAGTGAGGCACACGAGGGTCTTCCTGGGCCTACCCAGGTCCCTAATCTCATCTCTTGAGCTCCCCCTGCTATTCAGTCAGGAGAAAACTGTGGCAGACTTTGAGAATGAGCAAAAAGACAAACAGGGTGTTCTTTCCATGGAATGCTGGGCAGTTCGTTGTCCAGCACACCCCTCCAGGAGGTCTGGTCCCCACAGGAGTCTGCACTTTTTGTTATCATGAGCTGAACTATTTTACAACCCCGTAAACTGCAGAAGATGAAGAGTAGTGCAAGTGATTCTCGTTCATAGAGATGCAAAGGAATTTTATCTGGTGGAGATGCCACTGGAAGAGGCCAGTTTTTGATCTATTAGCAAATTCACTCCGCGTACCTGATCGCCTCTCCCTGTTGCCTGCTCTCTGGATTCTCCTCTAGACCAGCGTTTACATCTTCCTGGCTCCCTCATTAATTCGTGAGTTAAATAACATCTTTGACATGTATTCATTTTCTGTTTGCACGAGAACCATGATTTTACTTTTTAAAGATGTTCTTCTTTAATATGGCCTAAAGATGCTGCCACGCTGAGTATTTGCAGGTTCTTTTTTTTTTTTTTAAGATTTTATTTCATTTATTTGACAGTGAGAGACACAGCGAGAGAGGGAACACAAGCAGGGGGAGTGGGAGAGGGAGAAGCAGGCTTCCTGCTGAGCAGAGAGCCCGATGTGGGGCTCGATCCCAGGACCCTGGGATCATGACTGGAGCCGAAGGCAGACGCTTAACAACTGAGCCACCCAGGCGCCCCATTTGCAGGTTCTTGAAAACAGTCTTCCCTTCTCACTTTTGCCCTCGCTGCTTCCCAGATGGCTTTTTCCCCCCCACTTTCAATGCCCAGCTCACATGTCACCTCCTCTGTGAAGCTCCCCCCTCTCCTTGCACAGAGGGAAGGCCCCCGGAGCAGCTCATCCACTACTCTGCTCCAGCATGGGCCCCACTGAATGTCAATCATTTTGTAGCTCTCCTTCCACCATTAGACCTGGGTCTCCACCACAGCATGGACCTTGTCCCATTCACCTCTGGACTACCCACCTCCGCCCCACGCTGTGCCTGACACACTGCCTGGCCAAATAGCAAAGTGCATATGGAGTAAATGCAGTAGTGGACAAAGGGTGACTCTTCAGTGTCCGTGGAGTTGAGAATTGGGCTCTTCTTTCGACTTAGTCCCTGTCACCAAGTCCTGGGTCAGACTTGGACATATGCATGTAGGATTTTTAAAATTGGGTTCTTTATGCAGACCCGCCCTGCTCCCCAACCTCCATTATCCCGCTCCTACTTAAATGGAGGTGGTTTGGGCAAGAAGGAAGTATAAGCCCAGTGAGAGTGTGAATTTTTGTACCCAGAGTCCTCACGACCCACCATGTGAACTGAAGTTATGCAGTACATTATAAGCCCTTTCTGACACGTGGATGAAAGGTACCAGCCAACTGCCGAGCACTTTTATTACAGTGGAAGTAAAGCTCTGGACAGTGTCCAGAGCACCACACCAAGCCCTGGACACCCAGGGCATGTTAGAGGGTGGTGGCTGCTTCTCTTTACCACCTCGCCTCAAACTCCAGTGTCGGCAGATGCTTTTGGCACGAGAAAGGATGGATCAGACCAAAGATCTCATCTCCCTGGGCAGAGTCTGTGGGTGCAAACTCCGTGGGGCCCCTCTTCCCCGGACACACACAGGACCACAGAAGGCCTTTGCATCACATCGCTGCCTAACTTCCAGCAAAGGGCGCAGCGTGCCGAGGGATTTGGAGCCCCATCGCTCTGCTGTTTCTGGACTGTGTGTCCTTGGGCAACTAATGTGGGCTCTCTGTGCCTCAGTTCCCTCATCTATAGCCACAGTAGTATTAGTACCAATGTTACCTCATACGGTTGCTGTGAAGATTAAATACCTTGATTGAGATAAGGTGTTTAGTCCAGTGCCTGGCACGGAGTCAACTTTCAGTAAGTGTTTCATTCATTCATTAAAGGCGCATCATCATTATATTAGTACTGCCCTGCTCGGGAACCTGCCTCTCCTTACCTGGGGAAGAGACTGCGTCATTACCTCGTTCCCCACCATCCTTTCTTTTCGGTCGTCAGCTCCTCCTTGGTCTCTGTCGGGTCTCTTGGTTCTGTTTTTCTCACTCTGCTTAGACTTGGTGCTCTCAGGGACACTAGTGACCCTCGGCTCCAGCCCGTCTTCCTTGCCTGAGTCCTCGGGGTGGGGGTGTCTGCTGTCCCGCAGTCTGGCCTCCTCTTTCCTCCTGGACCTCCCGGAGCGTCCCTGCTGCTGCTTTCCATACTTGTCCGATTTGCCTTTGGGCTCCTTCCGGTAGTAGCCGTCTTCTCGGCTTTTGTAGCCTGATGCAGAGTGGAGCAGGGTGGGGGACCCGGGCCTCAGGTGCTTTTCTCGGTGGCCCATCCTCCCTTCGAGCCGCTCCTCTAAGTCGGCTTTGTCCAGTTGCCAGGGGTAGTGTTTGCGATCGTGCGGCCACGTGTCTGCCCTGCCCCTCTTGTCCTCCCCGTTCTCCCTCCAGGGGCCCGGGTCTCGCTCTTCCTCCCTCCTGGCATAGGGCGAGTGCTCCCACGAGTCCCGGCTGTTGCCCCAGTCGGCCCGGGGGGGGCCCAGAGGGCTGTGGGAAGAGCTGCAGGAGGTGAAGCTCGGAGTGTGGGACCTCGGGGACAGTGACCGGCTCATCGGACTGCGAGACCGTGGCCTTTCCGGGCCGTATCTGTTAGGGAGCAAAGGGGTGGGTTTTAGAATCTGCACGCCCCCCAGCCCCCGTTCACAGATACACCCCAGTCCCTCGCGCGGACATACTGCACACATAACTCTGTGTGGCCGTACGCTCTTCAGCACACAACCGTACAGACAACACAGAGCGGTACAGGAGAAAGCTCTTCCTCCCTCTGGGCTTCTAAGAGGAGGGATTTTCCGTAAGTACAGTCCTGGTCATCTCCGCCCCTTTACCCATTCTGCTCCTGGGAACTGGGATAAATAATTGGACGGGTTTGGCTCCGTTCCATCTTTGCTCCTCTTGGAAGGACACTAGGCTCGGGGGCGGGCAACTCTCCTCCTGGGGTGTGGGGACGTTGCCCTGGTCAGCCTGGTGGGCAAAGGCTGCCTGACCCTGGGGTTCAACGACCCAGGACTCTTGGCTACAAGACCAAAGCCACAACCCCACCTGGCCTCTACTGTAATAAAGGCAACCTCTTGGCCTCCATTTGTCTCGTTTACCTCTTATCTCAGTCTGTTCAGATCCTGGGCATGGTAGAAGGAGGCTAATTACTGGGGAGAATGAGAGTGAGGAGGCCAGGCTCAGAGATCCCAAACCAAAGAAGGAACTAGGAAGGCATTTTAGGGTTGGAGATTTGGAACCTTAGCGCTCCGACATGCTTGTGTTTCAGATGAAGAAACTGAATCCCAGAAAAGGACCTCAATCTGCTTAAGATTCAGAGCAAGACCTCCCAGTTCTCCTGACACTCCACCACAGAGCTGCAAGCAGCATGGTATGGCTTTATATGTATCTTTTTAAAAAACTCAAACAACCATTTAAAAAAAAAATCCCAAATAAATGGAAATCCCAAACCCAAGCGGCTATATAAAAAGATACACAAACACATAAACACACACTCTCACTCTCTCTCTTTCTGAAGGTTGCTTGGTTATTAGGCAGATCTACTTAATCATACACACACACACACACACACACACACACACACACACACACCTATAATTCTAAAAAGAATGGGCGATTTTCATTTGGTTCCCAAATACAGGAAACCCATCCAGCCCTGACTGACCAGGGGACACCCAGATGTGGCTCACTGGAACCAGGCTGCCTTGACCATCCGTGGGGACTCAGCCTGGACTCAGCCCTCTGAAATGACGTTAGAGAGCCACCCATGGTGGCAGGGGGTAAGAACCACAGACTGTGCTCGACCTTGGCTCTCCACAGGGACTCTCTCTGTGGGGCAGCAACAGTGGGAAACTTGTAGCCCCAACTTAGTCAGAATTTCAGTCGGAAGAAATAAGTTCTAAAACTGAATGCATTCTATGTTCAGAGTAAGTGACTGATCAAGTCCCTACTTTTTGGGGGCTTTATCTACATTCCTGTTCCCACATCTACATTCAGCCCATGAAAAATCAACAGGTGGCTCTAAATAGAACACACACACACACACACACACACACACGCACACACGCACGCACTTACTTTCAGGTGGTTTTAGCAGAGCGTAGACTTGCCCCAAAGGGCCAAATATCAACAGAACCCCTCCTCTATATATTCCTTTCCAACAAAGGAAAAGCTGATGAGAGGAAGCCTATCACCTTGCATTTTCCTGAGGCTTACCCTGGAGCAGTACTCTGGACTAGACTGATGCCTTCCATCAGGCACATGGAAAAGTAGGGCCCAGAAAGGCTGATGGACAGGGCAGGGACAAGGGCAGGGCACACTACCTCTACGAATGAGACATAGGAGAGTGTCCCAGCTGCCCAGAATCTGCCCTGACGTCCAGGGCTAGGGCCTCACCTGTCCGCTTCCCGGAACATGTCCCTCTCCCTCTGGGAATGCATGTCCTGGATGATGGCAGCCACAGTTTTTCCAGGTTTCTAGGCGAAGTCAGAAAGGTCATCATCAGACCAGAGATGGCCATGCAAACACCAAAGAGAAACAATGAGGACTTGGGTCCATGGCCTGGTCCACCCAAAGGGAAAAAGTACCTTCTTAGAGGAAGAAAAAGTTTAATCCAGGGCATGAGGAGGGTGAGCATAATGCTGAATGGAGTGGCCCTGACATTTTGGGTACCTCTTTATCATAGAACATCTCGAACATACGCAAAAGCACAGAGAATGGTATATTGAACCTTCATGCTCCATTTCCATTGTCAACAGTTCTGACCAATCTAGTTTATCTATACCCCCACCCTCTTTCCCCACCCCACAGAATACTTCGAAGCAATCCCAGACATAGGATCTTTTTCATCCATCCTATGAGGACACTGACGTAGCTCAATAACCCCACAGGGGAACCATTCACGGTGGTCACACATCTTGCTGCGTTTCAGGCAAGGGTGAGAGTCCAAGTCCCACACTGTCCCAGGAAAGCACTGGCATACTAGAGGGATGGACCTGGACTTGAGGATCTCAACCCAGGAAGAACAGCCCAGCTCTGCCTCCAGCTGGCTGGGTGATCTGGGGTCAAGGCTTGCTGTCTGTGGGAAACTCACTTTCTCCACCTGTAAAGGTGAGATAATGAGGCCTATCTGGCATCCACCAGTAGCCTCGGGGCATGGCGGGCTACGCTGATAAAAGCCACAGGCAAAGGAGTTGCTGGAGGGTTTCCTCTGACCCCTCTGTGGCTGTTTTCCCATGCCTCAAAAGTCCCGGGAAGATGCTGAAACCTTCAGTATGAGCCCTGAACCTGTAACAGCCAGGCCCTGTCAGAGCAGCCCTGATCCTTCTCGACATTACTGTGCTTTCCAGGGTCTCCGTCACTTCTCACCTGACTCCTTCCACCCGGATACCCTCTATGTTTAGCTGATTCACCGCAGCCTTCAAGCCCTACTTGGTAATGGTTCCCTTCTTTACACAAGCAAGTCCACACTGCCTTTTGCCCCTGGACTTCTAGGAGCTCCGTACTGATGCACTCATGTTCAAGTCTTACATAATTTCCACAGGAATAGCCTGTCTCTTCAATTACACAGCAAACTCTCCCCAAGTGAGGACCAAGCCCTCCTATTCCCTGTAGCTCTCAGCACCACGTCTTATCTGCAGAAGACCCCCAGTCACCATTTGCTGATTGAATCTTCCTGAGAGCACCATGGAATATACCCAAGAATGCTTCCTAGGGCCAGAGACCCTCTCTGTGGCTGGGAGGCTGGCAAGACCAGTGACTCTGAAAACCAGGCCCTCTGCCCCCAAACTGCCTGGACCCTCAACCCCACCCCAAATCCACCGAAGGAAAATCTCTGGTCAAGAGAACCTGAAAACTCCCCTGACGATTCTCTGATGCAATAACTGGGAGACACTGGTTTAAACTAGTCCAAGCTCCCTTCCGCATGTAAGACGCTATGGTTCTGGATAAGTCTCTCTAGAACAACCCGGAACATAGCTCATTCTTCTTGTCCAGGTCTGCTGCAAGAAAAAACTTAACTTTTTATTGATCCTTCAGATTTGCTCTTTCTCATTTATTCCATGTATTTGTGGGACACCTGTTATGTGAAAGGTTCTACCCCAAGTGCCCCGAAGAATAGAGCCTCTGCCACAAAGAGGGTATAGGGAGACATGATTGCCAGCGTGAGGCAATATTCAGGATAGGAGAGGAGAGGTACCTTAAATCTCTCCTTTCTCTCCCTCCACTTTGCCTGGTGAGCCAAACGTGAAGTTAGAGGAAGACCCATCAAAACTTCCCCCTACCTCTGCAAGCTCTGGTGGGACCCCAGGTGGTGGCCCCTTTGGCCCAGAGACACAGACGGATGTGGTGTTTTGCCGTCTACTTCCCCAGTAGCACTGCCCCTCCTCCACCCCTGCCCTGAGGTAACACAGGCCTGGCCAACCACAGCATGGCCTTCTCTGGCCACGGAGATTGGTTCAGGGAAGGACATGTGTCCCAAACGAGCCCGATCACAGTTCCGCTCAGGACATCTGAGGAAGCTTCTCGGAAACACTCCAGCTCTCTTGTTGAAGGGACCGGGAGACTGAGAAGCCAGACCTGCTGCAGTCAATGAAGCCATCACGCCACCTAGAGGAGGGAGGTGGGGCTGCCTGGGGCCATCCCAGGGAGATCCCCCCAAAACAAAATGAGCAGAAGGCAGAGTGGAGAGGAGCCAAGCCCTAATGATACCATTGAGGCCCCAAAGCCAGCTGCATCCGCAGCCAGGGCTACTCCTGGACTTTTCATTTACACGAGCCAATAAATTCAGTAATTTTTTTTTTTTTTTTACTTTAGTCCATAAGCTTAAATGAGATCATTTTCTGTCACTTGCAGAGAAAGTCCTAGCTGATTCATGTCAACATAGGGACCATGATGCATGCATTCCCATGCAGTTGAAGTGGATTTTGAGATGCTTTCACAGGAGAAGAGGCATTGTGACAGCCTGGGAGCAGAAAATCCTTTGTAAAGGGCAGAAAACAATGTGTTCTAGACCCTTGCTGCTTACAGTGTGCTGTGAGAACCGGCAACACCGCCTGGGAGCGTGGTGGAAAGGCAGAATCACAGCCCTGCCCCAGTTCTACTGAACCAGAAATTTTAACAGGACTTGCAAGTGATTTGTACGCACATTAAAGTTCGAGAAGCTCTGTTAGAATACTATCTGCTGCTTACGGGCTGGGTGACTATAAGCAGATTACCTGATTTCTCATGTGGACAGTGGCAATCCTACCAACACAATATAGAGATGCAGACATATGCAAAGCCAAAACAGTCCTAGGTTTTGATCATGGCTCTTCCAGTACCAATGATCTTGCCCAAGTCACTGAACTTCTTTGGGCCTCCGTTTCCTTATCTGTAAAACTGAGATAACGAATACCCGTCTGACAGGACTGACCTCAGGATTAGAGTAGATAATGTACGTGAAGTGTCTGGGGCATGACCTGACCCAGAGTACCAGGACTCAATTAAAAGTACCTATTCTTGGGCACCTGGGTGGCTCACTTGGTTAAGCGACTGCCTTCGGCTCAGGTCATGATCCTGGAATCCCGGGATCGAGTCCCACATCGGGCTCCCTGCTCAGCAGGGAGTCTGCTTCTCCCTCTGACCCTCCCCCCTCTCATGTGCTCTCTCTCTCTCTTGCTTTCTCAAATAAATAAATAAATAAAATCTTTTTTAAAAAAGTACCTATTCTTGTTATTATTGTTGTACTGTTATAATTATTGTTATTATCCACCCTACACACCTCACAGGGGAAGGTGAGGGCAGGGCTCAAAGAGATAATACATGGGGGAAAAAAGTGCTTAAAACCAAAAAGCTCAAAGTAGAGTCCTTTCCTGATCTGGTAAACTGAGGTTCACACAGTTGAAGCACCTTGTCCAAGCTCATCAAAGCAGAACGAGGTAAAACCAAGGTAGCACCAGCACCCTCCCATCTGGACTAGGTCACATGGTTGTCGATGGTTCCGTTTTCCCGTTCTTCCTCACACCGGACTGTGAGCTCCTCGGCCAGCTTGCTATGTCTTTACCCACGGTGCCTGACCCAGTTCCTGCCCCCAGTGGGCACTCAGCAAACACGTGCTGAATACAGACCGTGACCATCTCACTCTTTAACCCATGGTGTTTGTACCACCCCAAACAATTTCCCACAGGAAGGTACTACGGTGCCTTAGTACCTTAAAAAGCTGAGTACTCCTGCTAATCCTAATTCGAATCTTACAACAACATCTCATTTAGAGACCGAAGATCCACTGGGAATTTAGTGCAGAAATTCAATTCTAGCCTCCAGGGGAGAATCCAGGAGAATAGAAACTTTGGCTGCATACAGAATGAGATGGGATCTTTCATTTGTCTGAGAAAAGCAACATGCTTTCATTCCCCAGGGGAAAATAAAAATGCCAGGTTCTGCTAGAATTGTTGGCAAAAGAACTTCAGAAGCAATATTGCAAGCAAAGCAGAATCAAGGCTTTGGCAACATTACCATCTACACATGTAGACTTGTCAGAATGCTACTCCTAGCTAGCAACAACCACTGAGCCTTTGTCTCCTGCCTTCAATCTTGAAGGCAAATTCAAGGTTGTAGGTCTTGAACAAAATGGACCCTCAGTAAATGTGGGATAAGCTGAAGCAAACTGGTAGGGCCCTATTACGATGGGACAGTAGACAGCACAAAATAAGAAGTAGATTTGAATACAAATATAGCAATTTAATTACAATAAATCCAAATGGACTAAGGGCTCCAGTTAATTGAACTTCTTGCAAACCATGAAGAAGACACAATCTAAAGAAAAGCATGGGCAAATGACCTTAAAAGAAACGTTCCACTACAAAAGATCCAAATGGAATGGCCAATGAACATAGGAAAAAGGGATCACATCAATTAATAATCAGGAAAATAAAAAAATAAAACCATGATGGGGTGCCTGGGTGGCTCAGTTGGTTAAGTATCCGACTCTTGGTTTCTGCTCAGGTCATGATCTCAGGGTCTTGAGATGGAGCCTCATGTCAGGCTCTCTGCTCAGTGGGGAATCTGCTTCTCTCCTCCTTCTCCTCCTCCCCCCACTCATGTGTGTGCTCTTTCTAAAATAAATAAATAAATCTTAAAAAAAAAAAAGAAAAGAAAAAGAAAACCATGATAAACCAATATACTCTCCCAGATAGACAAAAATTAAAAAGTCATATAACAAAATGTTAGTAACAATGCATACCACTGCAAACTCTTACACGAGTAGGGATGTAAATCTGGGACAACTAATTTTGAAAAGGGCTTGCTAGTAAAGTTCAGGGCAAGCATGCCTTGAGATGTAGCAACTCCACTCCTAATTATGTGTGTGCCCCTAGTTATTCGCTTGTGTACGTATGTACCAGGATAGCATGTTCAAGAATGTTTATAGTAACTTGTCCCTAATACCCTAAAACTGGAAACAGCCCAAATGTCCATCAACAGCAGAAGGTATAAATAAATTCATAGCCATACAACGGAAATTTATGTAACAGTGAAAATAAATAGACACACCCAGCACGGATGGCAGATGTTGAATGAAAGAACACAAAGAGTGGAATTCCATTCACGTAAAGTTCAAAATTAGGCAAAACTAAATGATAATGTTAAGGGAGGCAGAAATGGGTTGTAGAACTATAAGGAAAAGCAAAGAAAAGATCATCCTCAAAGTCAGGAGAGTGGAGAGGGCGGGGTGCAGCTTGACGAGGGACTCAAAGGGACTTCTGGGTGCCGCTGGTGTTGTATTTCTTGACTTTGGTGGTGGTTTTATGGGATCTATGGGATTTCAACCATTACTACTTAAAGAAAATTTTTTTTAAGTATTTATTTATTTATTTGAGGAGTGGGGGAAGCAGAGGGGGAGGGACAAGCGGACTCCACACTGAGCACAGAGCCTAACGAGGGGCTTGAGATCATTACCTGAACCTAAATCAAGAGTCGGAGGCCTAACCGACTGAGCCACCCTGGTACCCCCATTATTACTTTTTAAACTATACAGTACATAATTAGTCATTTTTCTGAATAAAGTAAGGAAGAAAGGAAAGAAAAGAAAAAAGAGAGAAATGCAGAACAAGCTAAAACAGAAACAAAAGCCCTATTTGGAATTATCTGAATTCATCCCTGACAGTCATTCTGACAATGGCCAATTCAGTCATGTGCTGCCTAGAAGGATTTCTATGGGGCTTAAGACATAATCATAGAGGGCAGAGGAGAGAATAAGAGATCAAGGTGGAGTGGTGATGAGACAGGAAGAAAAAGTTACTGAAGATCTCTATGGGTAGAGAAGGAGGTTATACTTAGAGGTTTATGCTTGGAGCTCCCACCTCTGAAATGCAATCACCTTTCCCTTCTTCCTTCATCCTTCCAAAGACTTCCTTTGTAAAATCCTCCTTGGATCCCATGTAGCTAGTCATCCTGTCTCCAGCATCCTTTTGCATTTTGTACTTACCTCAATAAGCATTTTTCTTGCATGTTGTAAAGGTTGGCCTTCCCATGTGATACTCCCAAAGGCAGTAGGTAATCCTTGGATGTTTTCCTGTCCTCTCCTTCCTGCCAGCACCTAGGCCAGTGCCCCACAAGGAGACACTCAGCTGATGCTGCTGAATGACTAAACAATGAGAGAATGCTTTACCTTCAGCTGTAATTCCTTGTATCTCTTGGACATCCGAATGAGCAACTTCTCACCATTGATCACAGCAGATTTTTCTTGGTAATACTGGACCATGGCCTGGGCAGCTTCTGTGTAAGCCATCTCTAAAAAGGCCTAGGGAAAAATGGAAGGACATAAGCTGAAGTTGACTTGAATGGTCTTTTGTTGTTGTTGGGGGGGAAGGGGCCGAGGGAGAGGGGGAGAGAGAGAATCTTGAGCAGGCTCCACACCCAGCACAGAGCCTGACGAGGGTCAGATCATGACCTGAGCTGAAATCAAGAGTCAGACGCTTAACCCGCTGAGCCACCCAGGCGCCCCTGACTTGAATGGTCTTAAACAAAATTCAATACTATGTGTAATTCCATGTCTATGAAGTTCAAGATAGGCAAAATGAATCAATGCTGATAGAAGTTAGAGCTGAGCTTCCCTCTAGGGCGGGGGTGGGGTTCTGACTGGGTGGGGCATGAGGAAACCTTCTGAGGTTCTCTGGAAATGTTCTCTATCCTGACCTTCATGGTAATTACATGGGTGTACACATGTAGAAAATTAATGGAGTTGTATACTTAAGACTAGTACACTTTAGAGTGTGTATTTTATACCTCAATAGAAAGAAAAAAGATCAGTACAAGAAGCTGTCTTTGATCCCATCTGTTCAAAGAGACCTATTTATTAACTTCACCCAAAGAGCTCATTATGAGATGGCCCCTCTCCTGATTCCCCTGATTACCAATAATTCGTAAATTATGTGTATCCATCCTGGGCTGCATCATGCCCCAGGAGCCCTCCTGGGATGGGAGGATCCATTAACCCACAGTTCCCTGAGACTCTGTAGTGGGGAGAGCAAGTCTGTTGTATAAGTGACCTTGGGCTGATCCTTGCAAAATGTGCTATTTTGTTACAATGAGGGCAGGAGACAGAGACCCAGCCATGGGTCTTTGAGCTCTCACTTTTTTTGCAAAGAAAGAAAAATACTAAACAACCCAGGGGCTCCCAAGGCTTGAAAGAAGGCATGGCTTTTTGAGTTACAGAAAGAAGAAAACCCTCAGTTATAGCTCTACAGCGTTTTCCCTCTTTATTTAACTGTTCTGATAAAACACAAGAAAATGGGCTTTTGCATTCAATCAGTGTCTCCAGAGAGTGTCTAAATAGACTATTTTCACTGACCCGCTAGTTTACCCCAGTAGCTGCTGTGGCGGATTCATCCTGTTACCATTGCTTAGATTTGTTTGGTTTGTACTATATGGACAGCGCACAGTCCTTCGATGTTGAAAAGGGAAAGTGGTCTGTGACAAGGGAGCCCTCACTGCGAGCCCCTACACTCCCAGTTCCTTGAACCGAGTGGGCTAACCAAGCTCGTCTTCCGTCCTTCCCTCAAATCTGTTTCTGAATTTCAGAGATGCTTTTCCCTGCTGTCACAGTCTATGGCAGATATGTGAGAGATGAAGAAGTCAAGATTCTTTAGGGTTTTATTTCAGATCCTGCCACCCAGCTTTCCAAGTGCCTCTTGCTTGATGCAAACATTTTAGCACCTCCAGCTCTCAACTGTCAAATGGGAATAATACTAATTCAGGGAATCTCACTGCATTAATGTTACAAGCTGAATTTTGTACATTTACCCAAAATAGAATTCTGAGCAGTCAGAACAAAGGGACTAAGGGAGTAGTCTAAGCCCACGTTGATGGAGGAAGACCACCGATGATCTGATGTGGCTCAGAGTCTCTCAAGTTCATGCATTAATTAAGAAAAGAACTTCCCGGGGCGCCTGAGTGGCTCAGATGGTTAAGCATCTGCCTTCAGCTCAGGTCATGATCTCAGTGTCCTGAGATCCCACATCCCGCTCTCTGCTCAGCGGGGCATCTGCCTCTCCCTCTGTGCTCACATGTGCTCTCTCTCTCAAATAAATAAGTCAATAAAATGTTTAAATAAAAAAAGAAAAGAACTTCCCGGGGAGCCTGGATGGCTCAGCCAGTTGTGCCCGACTCTTGGTTTTGGCTCAGGTCATGATCTCAAGGTGGTGGGACTGAGCCCCGCATCAGGCTTTGTGCGCAGTGTGAAGTCCACTTGAGATTCTTTCCCTCTCCCTCCCTCTGTGCCCCTCCCCTTGCTCACACACTTTCTAAATAAATAAATAAATAAATAAATAAATAAATAAATAAATAAATAAAATCTTAAAAAAGAAAAGAACGTCTATGTCTGCTCCTTTGGTTCACAAAGTAAAAATATTTATTAACAGTAAAAGATAAAATATTCTTATTCCTGACCATTTCTCTGTATAGACTCCTCCTTTGACTTTAGAAGCAAAGACAGCCATATATATTAACCCTCAAGTTCTCACTCAACCCACACGGGTTAAGGGTTCTTTGTCCTTTAGACTTACCAGGCACCCATCAATTCCCACCCACTCTCCTGCTACAAGACCCAAGGGCCTCAGATGCTAACACCAAAGATCTGTGAAAACATCTGTTCAGTCAGTTGTTGGCTCGCTCCAAATCCAAGCTCTCAGATACGAGATGCTTAGACGGTAAAACAGTCGCATTAGCTCAGGGGGTTCGTAACACAGTGAAAAGACTCAAGTCCATGGGTTTCTATCTTGGGGGCCAGTTAGTTTATCTATGTTAATGAGTCCCTCATTCCAAAGTATCTCCTTCCCTCCAGGCAACTCACAGAGGCCTGTACCCATTACAAGGAGGGTAAGCGAGACAGGGTAAACAAAACACCACCACCAAACAAAAACCTCTGTGCTGTACCAACAAGAGGCCCAGCTGTGTATTACCTCTTTATTTTAAGAAAACTTTTTTTTTAAGATTTTATTTATTTATTTGAGAGCGAGAGAGAGCAGAGCAGGAGGGAGGGGCAGAGAGAGAAGCAGGCTCCCCACTGAGCAGGGAGCCCAATATGGGGCTTGACTCTGGGACCCTGGGATCATGACCTGAGCTGAAGGCAGCCATTTAACCAACTGAGCCACCTAGGAGCCCCAAGAATACCTTCTTTAAAAAAAAAAGATTCCATTTATTTATTTGTCAGAGGGAGAGAGCGCACAAGCCGGGGGAGCGGCGGGCAGAGGGAGAAGCAGACTCCCCGCTGAGCAAGGAGCCCACTGTGGGACTCGATCCCAGGGTCCTGAGATCATGACCTGAGCCGAGGGCAGACGCTTAACTGACTGAGCCACCCAGGCACCCCCCAAGAATAGCTTCTTTAAAAAAAAATTATATAGTTCCCTCCACCAATGTGTGGTCTATCTGGTATGTGTGGAAGTGCCCAGACCTACCTGATTAGTGGACTTCATGAGGATGTAATTAGTGACCTTTCCAAAGGGCAGCCCCAGGTTAATGACGTCATTCTCCGTGCAGCTTCCTTCAGGGAGATTGCAGATATGCACCACGCGGCCAGCCCCCGTTTTCCGCTGTGCAAACTAATGGGAACAGAGGGCTGTGGCTAGTCTTCAAAATATACTTCCCTCTGGCCTTCTGTCCCCAGATGTTCCTAATGACCATCTTCACCCCAATAATGATTGCAAAAGGATAACTTATGAAATTAGTGCAGGAAAAGAATCCATTCCCAGACATGTATATCAATTTTATGCCACCCCATTACAGAAAAGATTTGCAACATTTTACTGAGCAATCACATCCAGACTGTCAGAGATGTGGTGGAAGGCTGTACAACTATGATCTCTTGACATTAAGAGCAATATTTAATAAAACTTAAAGTACAGATAGCCCATGATCTTGCCATCCCACTTTTGGAAATCTATCCTACAGAAATAAATGCACCAATATATAGACACCTATGTTCAAGGACACTGCAGTTATTTATAAGGTGGCAAAAAATTCTGGAAACAGGCTGTGTGTCCAAGAATAGGGGAATGTTTGAGTAAATGATGGTTCAAGCATACAATGTAAGACGACAGACCCATTAAAAGGCAGAGGTAAATGAACCGATAAGGAATAATTTTAAGATAGTTAAGCAAAAAAAAAAAAAAAAAAAAAAAAAACAAGTTGCCAGAAAACATGTGTAGGACAATGCCTTTTTTGTTAAACAAAACAAAAAATCAGCACATGAGAAAGAGACACATCAAGCAAGTGTTGTAAAGTTTTGATCATTGTTGGAACTCGGGGTTAGATCATACTAGTCTGTACTGTTCTGTACGTTTGAAATTTTTCATAATGAAAAATTTTTCAAGGATATTAGCACAGACAGAGAAAGGCAGGCAGGGGAGGATACCTATCAACTTGTCAACACTAGTTATCTTCAAAGAGCAGAACTGGAAAGAAGTAGGAGGAAAGAGGTTTTTAACATTTTTCTCATATACCTCATATTGTGTGACTACAGAAAAAAAAGCACAGCAAGGATTTGTGGTAACCTTACATATAGACATCCACGACAACCTGTGGTTTAGGGCAGTGGCTTTCACAACTGTGTTAGCCTTGAATCCTCTCCTCAAATACAAGCTTGCTCACCAGCCCAACATATTCCACAAATAAGAGGAGACAAACCCCGGGGTCTGGACAAACCTCGGGGTCCAGCCCCCTGCCGCCGCCACCAGCCAGCAGCTCCAAAGGACCTCTGAGGAGCATAGTTGGGAAGCCAAGACTCGGGCCTAATCAAAGCTCTGGGAGGAAGTGCATCTCTTTTGTCTGTGCAAACCTTAATCAGCCTGGAGTCTCTGGGAGGTTCAAGAATTAGTACCCAGAAGCCAATCCAGTGTGGAAGAGAAGGATGCAATTTTCCAAACCTGAAACATGGTCTAATAGCATAGCCCACATCTGCATAATCACCATATTCTATGATAAAGTGAACTTCAACATCTAATTATATTTGATGTGGGTCTCGTCCCTCGCGAGGGCTAATATTTGGGTAATTCTATCACAAAAGCCCTCATTTGTCTCATCCGGGCTGAGGACAATTAAGAGTCAGTAAGAATTTCCTTTTATGGCTCAGCCCTGAATTGGAGAAACCCAAATGCCCCTTGCAGACCTCCCCCGCACGATGTCCAGAGGTCAAGCACTTTCCCAAAAAGGAACAGGATTGAGCGTTAAGGCCCAGGCAGCTCCCAGCGCATCCCTGCACCTCCAAGGAGTGCAAACAGAGCTCTTCGTAAGCTCTGAGACTTTGCGTCTGAGTCTGGCTAACAAGAACTGAACTCTTCTCCAGGATGACTGTCTCTGTCTCTCCTTTAGGGTGAACGGGCCACACAAAGACCACAGACCCAGCTGAGCTCTGAGGCAGGGCAAAGTGGCTGGTCCTCAGAGTTTATCAACAGGCAGGCCGAGCTGGGTGCTCTGCCTGGCCTCCTCCAAGCAAGCCCACTTCTGCCCCATGTGACACTGCTGTGGTCGGCCTGGGCTAACTCGTGCTTGGACGACAGGGCAGACACACAAAACCACGGGGCCATTTTGGGCTGCTCCCTGCTCCTTGCCTGTCTGGTTGCCTAGTGACCGGCATGAAGGCCAGCACCTCTGTCACTGTCTCCTCCAGGCTGGAAAAAGCTGCCCACAAAGCTTGTACCCGAGCTGCTGGGCGGTGGAACAGGCCTCCTGAAGAGTAAGCACCCCCTCAGCTGCCAGTCACCAAAGCGCAAGAGGAATTCATGCTGTGGACACTGTTCGGTCCTAAAATGAATGGGTCTCAGTTAAGGTTTACTCTCAAGTTTTAAAAATATATTTCATGAGCACTTTCTTCCCCTAAGATTTTTAATCAGAAATAAAAGTTGGATTTTATCGATTCCCTTGTTGTCACTTAATATCGCATCATCATGAGACTTTTAGTAGCCTCCCAGTTACTTATACTAATTTGGAGCTTCTCAACTGGTAATGGGGCCCATGGGTCTGCACTTGACTGACTCAAGGTGGAGGCCAAGGACCTCCAGTGAACCACCAGCGGCTTCTTCACCTCAACCGGTTTACTTCCATTTCTCATTTTCTGAAGTGACCCATGAAATGAAAATCTTGAGGACTGAAAAATCTTGAGAATCGCCATATTAATGGTTTGTTTGTGTTGTGTCTGGCTTCAGGGCAAGTGAGAAACCCTATCTGGTTAGGAAAAAACAAAACAAAACATTTTTTGTGTTATATTCTTTTGCAAATATTTGATTTAGGATAGTTTGGTCTATGTTCTTTTCTGTCATAAATCTAAAATACCTTTTCATTAAACTCAATTAGGTTCAAAATCATATTTGATTCATAACAGGTGTCCAGTTATATGCATAATCATTCTAATCTATTCTTGAGACCGTTTATATAAATGCAGCTATTATTTGCTTTATGCCCTATGGCGGATCCACACAATGAGGCAGAAAAAGGGAGGGAGGAGAGCCAAACAGGGAGAGGAAGGGAGAAGGAGGTCTTCAGGTGAACAGCTAGAGTAAAATTTGTCCCCAGGGGGCACAGAGGACCCTGAGTGCCTTTGAGCATGCCGTAAGATGCTATACACTAATTCCCAGCCTGGGTTTTCTAATGAGTCCTTAAGGGTCTTTGAAGGTAATAGTATTTCAAAGGAGGGTCATGATTTTTGACATTTAAAAAACCTGAGTTGAGTCTTTATTCTAGCAATATGGTAACCCTGGTTAGATCTTAGGCTGATGCGAAATTCTGAATGGTTATGTCTGTGGTTTTGATTAATAAAAACGGGTAACTAGTTAATTACTCACTAATATAAGTACTTTCTTTGGCAGATACAGTACTTTTCCAAACATGGCATGCAGGGCAGTGGCTGCTTGAGGACGGTAGGAGTAGATGATGAAGGGGTTGGGCTGTAAGAAGCGTGGGGTTTCCAGATGTAGTGGGAAACAGGGGACTTGGATCCGAGTGCCAGCCTGGCCACTGGTTGGGTGCATGACAGGGAAAAACTCATTTTCCTCTCTGAGCCTCAGTCTCCCAATGTCTGGAATGAGGGAGGTAACCTATACATAGAGAATCCTTTCCAGATGTGAAATATCTGTGTTTGTGTGCTTCCAAATTCTATAATTCCACTCCTCCCAGAAGACTTACCCAGCTAAACCCTAGGATCTAGGACAATGATAACCTTCCCCAACTGTGCTGGGCATAAGCAGGAAACCTGTGTCTTTCCCACCAGCTGTCCCAGTGAATGTAATGTTTTGCCCTCCCTCTCTATGGGATCAGCTGGTTTCAGCATATGCATTCGTTCACAAGCATGTTCATCCTGCAGACGTGCCTATGTTGGGGGTGGTCTTATCTTTATGGGACTGAAGATAAGTTCCAAGCAGTGAGCACCTTGCTGAAGAGCCCTGCCACTCCCTGAATGACTCTGTGTCTGTAGCGCCTAGAAGAGGTGAGATGATATATTGGGATGAACTAAAGAGGCAGGTCTGGTGCCTCCCTGAGGACAGACACACACCAAGTCTGGGCCGTAAGTTCTCCAGGGACCAGGGCCAGGGCAGTGAGAGCATCAGACAGACCTGGATCTGCGTCTACTCCCCAGTGACTAACCCTGGGGAAGTTTCTTAATTTCTCCAAGCCTGAGTTTGCTTATCTATAAAACAGGGAAAATAAAAATTGATTCCACAGGACTCTTTAGAAGACAAAAATGCTATAAAGTATGCAAATTGCCTTGGTGCAATGCCTGGCATCCAGCAGGCTCCTTAAAATATATATGTCTCTTTCATTCCCCCAACAGTTAAAGGATATGCTATGATGGTCCCCGACTGAGAAAAAAAATGCAACTGTACTGTGATTATGTAAGAGAAAGTCCGTGTTCTTTTTTTTTTTTATGATTTTATTTATTTATTTGACAGAGAGAGACACAGCGAGAGAGGGAACACAAACAGGAGGAGAGGGAGAGGGAGAAGCAGGCTTTCCGCTGAGCTGGGAACCCAATGTGGGGCTCGATCCCAGGACCCTGGGACCATGACCTGAGCTGAAGGCGGACGCTTAATGGCTGAGCCACGCAGGCACCCCGAGAAAGTCTGTGTTCTTAAGAAATTCATGCTGACGTAGTTAGGGGTGAAGAGGTACAATGTCTCCAGTGGTTCAGAAAAAAAACATGCATAAATGATTAGACGGATGGATGGATGAATAGACAGATAGATTAAGATGGATAAACAGAAGGACAAGAGAGAGATAGACAGAGAATGATAAACAGACCAAAATGTAAAGGAGTAGTGAATCTGGGCAAAAGATATACCTTTATGGCAACTTTTGTGTAAATCTGAAATATATTAAAAGTTACAAAAACTACACTTTAAAAGATGTGTATTAAGTGTATATGTGCTCTGGGGCAGAAGAGTAGATGTATTTAGAGAGAATCATTTAAGACTTCACCAACTTGACTTTTTGATGCGCTGTGTTGACGTCCCACCCACTGCTCTGCCTGTAAGGCACACATGCGACAGGTGCATCTGTAACTGTCAGCCCAAAGTCAAATCTCTAAGAGAGCTAAGGTGTCAGGGGTTGTAACCAAAGTCCTGACTACTAACCTAAAGGGACAGTCATCCTTTCCCAGCCTGGGGGCCACTTCAGTCAGCCTGCAGGCCTTCTCAGACCTGGAATGCCCCCATTGCAATGGCCTGGGCTGGCCATTTTCACACGCCAGAGTCACTTACTTAAAACCAGATGCTGCTTCTAATGGTTCACATGGCTGGGTCCCAGGCCTTTCAACTCAATCTTTTATAAATGGATGGAAATGTGAAAGCAGCAAACAGACTGTGTAGGAACTTTCTGAGACCTTTCCATGCCCTCTGATGCAGGTGGGAACAGGCTTCACAGATGAGTTCAAAGAAGAGACTCAGTTCAATAACTCACAAAGTTGCAATAAAAATGTGACTTAGGGCAAAGGGCCTGCTGAATGAGAGCAGTCTCTCCAAGTCCTTCCTAGGGCGACAAAGTGTAGATTGGATCTTATTCAATAAGCAATTTCTGTGTTCCAGCCTGATCTCCTTCAGGTGTGACCCTAATTTCACCTGACACAGTCTCTGGTTTTGTGCTAAACACACCTGAGGACAGACACAGGGCAAATATTTATTCCTTGTGGTGTGGATTTTGAACATACTATGCAGATAGCAAATGGGCATGCGTTGCATAGCTATGGATGTTAGTTTAACTTGGAGGGGAGACACAGATATCTTTATTGACACTTCCATATATTTTATAAAGCACACTAGCTTTGACTTTAAGTACATCTACTCTTATTGGTGCCAGACCTGCCTACAGGTCTTGGGTGGTTCACCTGCCAAGTAACTTCAATACCCCTGTAAACTTTGGAGTCACAGAATCTTACACTCTGATGCCTAGGAGAAACTAACTGTGGACAACTAAACAGTGGTTGATTTGTGATTACAACTCTGGTCTTGCTGAAAAATCGCTCATTCACAAACTTGATAAATCAAGGTAAAGGCATTCAATAGATGGTGTCACAGCATAAGATTGGGTTTTATGTTCAGATATGGAAAGACGTCTAGACACCAATTAAAATACATATTGAAAAAACCAAGTTGCACAATATTATACGGCATTTTCTGATGTTTGCAAAAATACATACTTTTTCTAATTAAACATGCACACGTACACTAGCTAGAGATGAACAGTATAAGACATTTATTGTCAGCTTTCCCTGTAGAGCTGAATTTTCTCTTTTTTATATTTCTGTTACTGTTTGGATTTTTTATACTATGTTTGTACTACTTTTGCAACAAAAAAAAAATACTTAAGATTTGTAAAAAGAAAAGGAAAAAAACCCCAGAAAACAAAAGCGACTCAGGTATCCTGTTTCCCCCTCGCTCTTTGCTCGCTTTGAAAATGCACAAGGTGACCCCCACCCAGGGACCAAGAGCAAGGACAGAGCTGGAGGGGCGGAGGAGGGGCAGGTATCCTTTGCCACATCAGTTACTGCTCTTCACGCGTTCTGCAAGTCAGGAGACCAGGGTGCTCTGGGCCATGGACCAGGAAGGCCACAGCAGACAGACAGAGAGAAGTTCCGGAACTGCCAGTGGTGTGAGGAGCAACTTAAACCTCTGGCCTTCCACAAACATGTATGTTTCTCTGTGCCTCAGTTTCCTTATTTATACAAGTTTTCTGGCGGGCAGGGTCCCGGTGAGAAAGAAACCCTGAAAAAGATGTCTGGCCTCCCAGGCCAGGGCAGCCCATCGGCAGCACCAGCACTACATAAGCTCCGAGGTGGCTGTGAAAATGTCAGCATGCAAAGTGCATCTTGGACAAGCACAAGAAAACTATTTACAGCCTGAGAAGGCCCCAATGGCCCCTTCCAGAAACCTGATTACTCTGTTTATGACGACTCAGGCAGCCAAGGATAAAGTGCCTCTGCTCTGTCAAATGGCAAAAGCTTAAGTGAAAGTGAACACCCCTCTCCTGGGACCCTGGGGTGGGAGGGACGGGCACAAATCACCCCCACCACCAGCAGCAAACCCAGCATACCACTGTCAGTTCGGTGTCCCATCTCTGTCAACAATAAACACGGAAATGAAAGGCTCACCCTCCCACGGAGCTGACAGAAGCGAACGTTCAGCCCAGCCTGGGCTTGGTGCAGGTGGTAGATGGGTTGTTTGATCCTTTTAGATTTTGCAGTAGTGCAGAGACCTTCCAAAAGCCCATTCCCAGAGCCCTGAGTCGCTTTGCTTTCCTGCTTAAAGACAGGGAGCTTTAGAGACAGCAATTGCTCTTTGCTCCATGAATAACAGTGATATTATAATGGCAGAGTCCTGGCTGGTTCTGGTTTTACTCAACCAAATGTGTTTCTGAAAAGCTGTATGTAAGTGGAATGGGGGCCTGAAAAAGCCCTGGCACAGGACCAGAAAACATTTCTGAAGAAAAAAATGCATCAAAGCTTTTATGGGTTCTCTATGAGGGTTGGGAGGGGGATAATGGAGGAATTTCCCTGTCCTCATGAAATATTTCTTTTCTGTTTGAGTTTTCACTAAGAGCATAAATTATGTAAGCAGAAAAAAAAGAATAGAAATGTATATACAAAAGGAGCCCACTGGGCACTCCTCCAGGCTCAAAAAGTGTCTTTTGGTAACAGAGTAATCACCCCTTGATGTATCTGCTTATCTTTGGAGGTCAATGTTTGTAGGCAGAAAAAACAATAATTTCTCTGAGGGACACCTCTGCTACTTAAAGGAGCCTTGAAAAGTCTCTTTCCCTAGCAGATGAATCAGCTCTTCATTTCTTAGCTTCTCTTCAAATGTCAGTATTTGTGTATTTCCAGTTTTCGTAAAGACAGACACACTTGCATTTGGTGGACCAGAATCTGACAGAAGAATGTGACCATCCAGGCACTGATGACACGGAGACTGGTTGGGGCAGGCTTTGTCCTTGTCCCCCAGACGTCCTCGGGAAGGCTCATGTGACCAACAAGACCTCACAGAACTGACGACAGTAAGCCCAGTCAGGTGGTGCCCTTCCCCATCCACTGGATCTGTAGGCAACGTCTCCAAACATCTCAAGCTCATCTTGGGGGGCTGTCACAATGCAGAAGAATTCGGGTGCCGGGTCTCACTGGCCCCTTCACCTTGCTCCACGGCTGACGGCTAGCTGAGGCCCAAGAAGTCCTTGCCATCCCCAAGGCAGCTTCAGATCCTGCTGAGCAGTGTGTGGCGTGGAAGTGGATGGGGACGGGGTGGGGGGGAAGGAAAAGGCTCACTAAAGAGAGAATCATAGCAAGGAAGAGAACTCAGAGACCCTCAAAAAGGGGCAGCAGGGCTCAGTGGTTACAAGAGAGGCTTCTAGAGCCAGGCCAAATCCCAACACTTCCATTTATCAGCTGTGTGACTTTCTGCAAAGCACTTAGTCTCTCTGCGCCTCAGTTTCCTCTCGGGGTTGTCTGGGGGATTAAATGAGATAATACATATGAAAATGCTAAGAACCTACCAAGCACTATATAAATGTTATCTACGGTCAGCATCGTCAGCCTGCAATGTCTGGGGTCTCCACCTCCTGCTGGCTGCCAGTGCGGAAAGCGAAGTGTTCCCAGTGTTGCCCCTCCTCAGACTCAAGCCGCATGAACTCTCATCTCTCGGCGTTTGGAGGAGTTGCACTCAGAGCTTCTGCTCGTGTACTGACATGAGTTATGAATCATTATCAACACGAATCATCAGATCGCTTATGCCCACCACACGCATAAGTAGAGTGCTTTCATGGGAGCCTGGCGACGCCTCTAAGAAGGAGCAGACACAACCACAGTAAGTACCAGACAGATCTGCGCGGGACTGAGGTATCCTACTATCGACACTTGCCCAAGGTCACGGGGCTTCTCTCCCGGCCAGCCATCGGCCGTGGGGCAGTCACGGGACACCGCGGCCTTGGACGGGATAGGTTCCCCACAAGGGGTTAAAAGGACTGGTTGCTCCATCACCGCCATCGGTGCTTCTTCCGCATGCGCAGTTCCCACGCCGCCGTCGGTCCGTGTCATGCGTGATCCTCGCAACAGCTCTGGTCTCTGCGCAACCTCGCTCCCACCTTCCAGCTCTGACCACCCCTCAGGAGGCTGCTCGGAGGGTGTGAAGCTTCCAAGATTTGAGGCATCCTCCAAATGATCAATTACCCAAATCGGGTAAAGAGGCAGCTGTTTGCTTTACTTTCGAAAGTCATTATTAGTGGGGTGATTGCCCCCATTTAAGGAAACGGAGCCTCGGAGCAATAAAGTGACTTGCCTGCGGCCACTGAGCTGGTGGACTCCAGACTAGGGCTCGACCTTAGGTCTCTTGGCTCCACACGCACAGGAAAGGGCTCACGGGGTCAGTGCTGGAGGGCAGGGCTGAGGCATGGAACAGACGCAGAGGCGTCCCGCTCTAGCTTCTTCTCCACCACTCAGCCTCTTCCCCTTTATAAAGGGGCTCAGTTGACACTGGCTCCCTTTCCCTGCCCCGACCCTTGGCCCATCTGCCACCTAATCCAGCCTCCCCAGGCTGGTCACAGTCCCTTTGTCCTAGGGCTAAGATGTCAGAGCAGGGCTGTGGGCACAGACATGCCTCCATGATCCACAGTGGGAAACAGGCCCTGGGGTGGGGCTGCTGCTGGCACTGCCCGCACCCCCATCCAGACACAAGGTCAAAGACAAATGACAGGTCTCCACACTGAACCCAGCCATTCTGCTCTCCTGGGACTGACCCAAAGCTGCACTGACCCGGCATGGCCCTCAGCATGGAGAATGCAGAGAGGGAAACCACAAAATTCTCTTTCACCAGAACGTGCGTGGGCTGTCGGCCCAGAGCTCCCTCTTGGAGCACTTCTACCATTAAACATCACACACAGACACAAACAAATGGAAATCTCCGCCCAGGCAGGCCTCCCCACTCACTCATCCCCCAGGGCCTAACACCTACACTTCTCAGCTTGCCCTCCCGAAGTTTGCATGACACCCCAAAGCAGCAGCGTGCAGGGGACGGCACGCAAGGGCCCGCTCTTAGGAGCTCGTGCTCGTAGGTCGCAGGAGAGGAGAGAAAGAGCCGCTTCCCCCAACAAACTGGAAGAAATACAGGCATGGCCACAAACATACGGACACGCGCCCTCTAGCAGGATCTGACCACACACATTTTATTTACAGCCGGTCTGGTTCTGCGTCTCCCACCTCCTTCCACGTGTTCTCAGGAGAGGAGGTGCCCGACAGCTTCGGGAGGAAGAGGCCACACGCGGTGGGCAAACAGCAAAACCAAGAGGGAAAGGAGACTGTCACCATCAGTGGAAAAAGGAGGAATGAAGCTTTGGGAGACTGAAGAGCAGGTTGTAGAGAGAGGAATGAAAACACAACCAAAAAGGATTTCACAGAAGCAATTATTTCCCCAAAGGGCCAACAAATACCATGACTACACAGTCCTTACTTTCAAACACATTTTCTTTTCCTGGTTCAATCTTCAGAATTACCCAATCATAGAAAATAACCAACTTGAATAAAATACAAAAAGTCTTAAAAACACACACACATACAAAAGCGCAAACCTCCCCCCCAATATTGAATGCTAGAAAGTCTAGGCATGCTTTTGATTTTAAGTATGTTAGTTTTTTTATCTACGTGTTTCAATACTAGCTGAATTAAACAACACCTCTGCCCACAGGACACGTTTTCCTGTACTACACAAAGTCACATTTGTGCTGGCTTCATCCCAGCCTCCTCTGTGTACCTCTATACCCAGGCGGAGCTGGTGATACAAATGCTTGGACAATGACAATGGAGAAGATACTTCTGTACTCACATTTGTCCCAGGGGAAGCTGAAGGAAATGCGGGATTTGACTGAGCAAATGACCTTGCTGGAATGGCCGCGTATGATGATCCAAGATTTGAGACATAATCTAAATGATAAATTACACCAGCTGTGTGAAATCCTAGTTATTTACTTTACCTTCAAAAGTCATTATTAGGATGTAAGTTGGAAAAAAATAAAATAAAATTTCCTCTTAATATATTGATTAGTGATTGGTGTGATTTTTACCCCTGGGCATGTTGACAACAAGGCTTTATGTCTGTGAGAGCCTAGACAGTAACACCAATACATTTTAGTGTCTTGGGATCTGTTTGCTTTATATATATATACATATAGATGGTGGGGAGAGGGCACATCAGCAGGGAAGTTTAGTTATTAAAGAAATGACATCATAAGCCTTTGGAACGCTGGTTTCTGCTTCAGGCCTTACTCACCTTCAGAGTTCCCAGCAGGGTTATAAACGGCTGTGCTGTTTGGAGAGGAACACAGCGTTCCCTCTGCCGAACCGAGTATACACCGGATACCAGCACTGGAGAGGGGTGGAAAAGGGGAACCAGGAACTCAATAAGTTAAATGAAGAATAACCATATGACCCAGAAACTCCACTCCTAGCCATAGGCCCAAAATAGTTAAAAACCGATGTTCAAACAAAAACTTGTACATGAATGTTCATAGTGGCACTATTCACAATAGCCAAAAGGTAAAAACAACCCAAATATAGATCAAAAGATGAACAGATAAACAACATGTGGTACTTACAAACAATGGGATATTATTCAGGCATAAAAAGGTTATATATGCTACAACATGGGTGAACCCTGAAAATATTTTGCTGAGTGAAAAAAGTCAGTAATAAAAGGTCATATATTAAATGATTCCATTCATATGAAATGTCCAGAAGAGGCAAATCCACAGAGATAGAAAGCAGATTAGTGGTTGCCAGGGACTGCAGGGAGGGGAAAAGGGAATGACTACTTAATGGGTATGGGGTTTGGGGTAATGAGAAGGTTCAGGAACTCCATAGTGATAATATTAGCACAACCTTGTGAATCTGCTAAATACCACTCAATTGTACACTTTAAAATGACTAAAATGGGGCATTTGGGTGGCTCAGTCAGTTAAGCATCTGACTCTTGATTTCAGCTCAGGTCTTGATCTCAGGGTTGTGAGTTAAGCCCCACAATGGGCTCCACCCTTGCTGTGGAGCATACTAAAAATAATAATAATAATAATAATAAAATAAAATACAAAATAAAATGGTTAAGATGGTGAATCTTAATTGAATTTTGCCACAGTAAAAAAAGAGGGAGCCAGAAAAGGGAGACTCTTATAAAATTATTTTTTAAATTGTGATAAAATATACATAACACAAAATTTACCATCTTAACCATTTCTAAGTGTACAACTCGGTGGCATTAAGCACATTTACCTTGTTGTACAACCATCACCACCATCCATCTCCGGAACTCTTCATCTTGCAAAACTGAAGCTGCCCCCATTAAAAATGAACACCCCACTTCCTCTCCCTTGAGCCCCCGGCAACCACCATTTTGCTTTCTGTCTCTCTGAACCTGACTCTTCTGGCTACCTCCTGTTAGTGGAATCATCCAGTATTTGTCCTTTTGTGACTGGCTTACTTCATGGAGCACAATGTCCGCAAGCTTTAGTCATGTTGTCACAGGGGTCAGAGGTCCCTTTTCTAAGGATGAATAATATTCCAGTGTATTGATAGACCACATTTTGTTAATCTATTCATCTGTCAGTGGACATCTGGGTTGCTTCCACCCACTGGCTATTGTGAAGAAGAAAGGGAAGCCTTTTCAATGTACTTTTTTCAAAACACTCAAGTCCAGTCTGCTGTTCACATCTTGGGCCATGTGCCCTCTCCTCTGCCTGGGGGGACCCCAGCCCCCTGCTTACTGCTCTGCCCTCAACCCGCCCCTTTCTATTCTCAGCCCAGCAGCCACAGCCCAGCTCGGTGGAGCCAGAGAGCATCACTCCTCTGTTCAGCTCTCTGATACTCCACTCACTCTCAAAGCAGAAAGTCCTCACAAGAAGCCCAGGAGCTCAGGATATGGGCCCCGGCACCTTCCCTGGCTCCTCACCCCAGCACTCCACTCTCGTCACACCAATGTTGCCTGAGCATCCCAGGGCCACACCAGGGCCTTCAAACTTGCTGTTCCCTCCGCCCTGGGAGTACCTGTCCCCCAGACAGCCACGGGCTCATTTCACTCTCTCCTGAGGTGTCCTCAGAGAGGCCTTTCCCCAGCCACCCTATTTAAAATGCAAGGGCCAGCCCCCTGGAGGGCACATGCGTGCGCCCACATGCTTCCTGCCCTGTCCTGACGCTGTTGTCTGCTTAGGTTCACCACCAGGGATGCTACCTAAGTCACTTGTTTATTTTATCATCTGCTCCCCTCACCCACGTTAAGTATATGCTCCTTGAGGACAGGGATGTTGCCTGTTTTGTTCTCTGCTGCTTCCCCAGCACCCAAAACAGAACGTGCCGTAGGTGCTCAGTGAATATTTCCTGAGCATCTGCATGCGCCTGTTCTCCTGGCCAGCACTCACTTTTCAGAGAAGACCAGGCATTTCTGAGCATGTAGTTTCCCTTTCACATGCAGCTCCCAGTCCTAGACCAGAAGGAAAGGAAAGTGACCGAAGTAGAACTGAGTCCATGAGAAGGAAAGGGATGAGGGCAGGCTTCCCCGTCAGGTGGGAGCCTGGGGATGGCGGGGGGGGGGGGGGGGGGGGCAGTCGGAGCCCAGAGACAGGACCAACCCTGCCAACACCTCTCCCTCCTGGGCTCCTCCCCACACCTGCCTTCCCATCCATCTGTCTGTCCGTCCAGCCCCCACATCCTGTACCCATCTTGGACAGGAGCCCAGAATCCCAAGCCAGAGTCCCTCCTCCCCTCTTAGTGGACCCTTGGTCCCATGGCACCTCCCACCTCCCCCTCCCTCCCTCCTACCCCAGAGACACCCCACCCATTTCTATGACTGGTTGGGAAAATCTGGCAGGTGGACTCACAGTGAGCTGCCAAGCTTAAGAAAGGCTTATGAGGGACAAAATCTGCCATCACCTTGCAGTGTCAGCCACCCCCTACCTCCGCCACTGAGTGGCAGGGATGAACTTGCACAGTGTGACCCAAGCAGAGGTGAAGGACACTGTGGCATGACTCCCACTACACAGGGATCATTGTGCTCTGCAGAGTGGGCAAAGAGAGGCTGCACAGCCCAGTGCTTAAGCCGCACAGGTTCTGGGAGCACCAGACCCACGTTCAAGTCTCCACTCTGCCACTCTCTAGCTATAGGGCCCTGGACAAGTCCTTTCCTCTTTCTGGGCCTTGGTTTCCTCATCTGCAAAATGAGACTGATAATAGGATCTACCTCACAGTGTTACTGCTGGCATATGGAAAGGATTTATTATATGTTAGCTCTTTTAATATTATTGCTTTGGAATATTTCACTGCATCATTAATACATTCAGGGGGGCATTTATACTATAATAAACCTTTGCTTACATGGGCCCAAAGCATCTTATGACCACGGGGAAGGTGTGATGAGGCTCCATCTCCGTCTTGCAGATGGGAAACTGAGGCGCTCTGCAGTGATGTGTCTCAGTCTCACCTGAGAAGTGCTCTCTGGCCCTCATCCAAAATTCGGCCTGTGTTTTCCTCCCCTTCCATACTCAGTATGATGTACTCTGGGCATACCAGAGAGGAAGAGCCTGATACATTTCTGAGATGAATTTGGGTTCTAATAGCTATCATTTTGATCAAGGGTACTGATGGCAAAATCCTGCCACCGAGTCCCCAGATGGAACCATTCCTAGCTCCTGAGGAGCAAGCGTTGGGTTGTGGTCGTGAGCCCCCCAGGCTCCAGCTGTGGCTCCCGGGCTGGCATGGAGGACTCACCTTCAAATCAAACACCTTCTTGTCACAGATGCTACAGATGTGTGGCAGGTGCAGGGGGGCCACACCGTGAAAGTCATTCAGCTCGTGAGCCTGCAGGGGCCGCACGGACAGCAGAGCATGCTCCTCCTTGGCCCGCCGCCGGGCACCGCTGAAACCCTGCTTGCTGTTGTTAAGCCGACCCCCAAAGGAAGGAGGGGTCCTGTCTGGGGTGGGCTCCTCGGGGTCATACAGCTCATAGGGCTGGCTGCGGGGTGGAGGCCACAGGTTAGGGCCTGCCGTAAGATCGGGCTTGCTTTGGCCAGAGAATCCGTGGGGGCTCTCCCACTGGCTATTTGGACCCGGCAGCAGCAGACCTACCTCGCCTTTCACGCCCCCGGCCTGCTCAGCTGCAAATCCACCTGCCACATGCGACCCTTGGGAGGTGGGTCCGTAGAAGTCCTTGGGAAAGGCAGCTTGGCCATCTTGCCCTGAGTGGCTGTAGGGCCCTTCATAGGTCACACTGCCTGTGGTAGAGGCCACGACTGGCAGGAAGCTGGGCTGGCTGTCTGTTTCAGAGCCGTACGCCTGGCTGGAGTTGGCCTTGCCATACTCATAGAATCCTGCTGCAGCGGGAGCAGGCCCAGTCTTGCCAATGCCCAAGATGACTGCTGGCTGGGCAGGGGTCTGAGGCATGACCCCACTGAAAGGATGCATCACCACGGCGTTGGAGGGCTGGCTGGGAAGGCTCACAGAGGGTCCTGGGCCTCGTGTCTGGCCGGGGGGTGAGAAGCCAATTGCATTAGAGGGAAACCGGGCACTGGACATGGTTGCAGCATGTTGGGGCACCCCAGTTTGGCTGTGGGGGGCGCTGATCACAGACGGATGCCGCAGCTGGTTGAAGAGAGGCTGGGACATGGCCACTTTGGAGAGGACTTGGTTCAGGACTGTGGCGGCCGCGGTATTGTTGGTGACAGCTGTCTGTGCCAGCTTCAGCCGGTGGAGGGTGAGCTGGGCTTGCAGCTGAGCCAGCTGGAGGCTGGCAGGCGAAGGAAGCAGAGGGTTCGCGTTACTGACCGAGAATGGGTTCTTGTCCAGGAGCTTGGCGGCACTGCAGAAACACAAAATCTAGATGCACAGCTAGTTTTCACCCAGGGTGCCAGAGGCTCTTTCTTCGCTTATCCCTGGTCCCCCATCTCCTATAAAACCCACCCTCACAAACCCCACATACAAGTGAGTCTGCAAAAAGCCTGTACTCACACACATATACCAATTTGTTTAAAAACTCCGATAGAAAAAATTATTTTACGACAGAATGGTCAATCTCACTGGTAATCACAGATACAAGCTAAAACCATTAGAAAAAAATTTTTCTCTAGCAAAATAGCAAAAATACATATATATATATTTTTAAGATTTTTTATTTATTTGTGAGAGAGAGAATGAGAGACAGAGAGCATGAGAGGGAGGAGGGTCAGAGGGAGAAGCAGACTCCCTGCTGAGCAGGGAGCCCGATGTGGGACTCGATCCCAGGACTCCAGGATCATGACCTGAGCCGAAGGCAGTTGCTTAACCAACTGAGCCACCCAGGCGCCCAAATAGATATATTTTTTTATTAAGAGCATTCAGTACTGATAAGATAAAGTAGAGTGGACACAATGTTCGTGATATAGTGTAAACTTGTGCAACTTTGTTAAAAGATAGCCTGAAAATCTGCACTCATTACAGCCAAACTCTTTGACCTAATAACTCAATTCTATAAATCTGTCCTAAGGAAATAATGCAGACAAAACTTGATGCCCAAAGGTGCTTAATGATACTACATCATTTAAGAGTCCAAAGTTGAAAATTACCAATTTCCAATAACAAGGGTTAGGGGACGGTTTAAACGAAGTAAATTATGATATATCTACATAATAAAATGTCAAGGAATCATTTACTATTGATGTAAATTTCTACTTTATTATGTAATATTTAAAACATTCAAAGAAGTATACCCAACACCAAGGTTAAAAGAGGAAACATTCCAACATACTAAAATCCCCTGGTCTCCGCTCTCCCCATCCATGCCGCACCCCAATCACTGCCAATGGTAGATACTATCTCGAATTTGGTAAGGTCATTGTTCACAACAAATTAGTGACATGAGCAAATCCATATACTCTATATGTTAAGCAAAAAAAAAAAAAAGCTGGCTTCACATTCACATCCAGAGTAAATTATGTGTATATTTGTGCCAAACACATTTTCATCCCAATCCTCATTTCACATTCAAAAGCAACAGAAATCAAGCTCCCTTCAATCCACTCTCAAACCCAATTAGCATAAGGAATAATCAAAAAAGTTACAAGTGAAGACTCTGAATCTGAAGTCGTAGGCAGTGGTGGGCTCTCACAGAAGCTTACTGAGCCGGTGTTCTGTCTGACGCGTGCCTTTCATGTGACCTCTGTTGGTTGGTTGTGGTGTTTTCTTGACCAAAAACCAGGATGCATGATCTGGAAAGGGGACAGACTTTCCCAGAAAGTCTGGATATGTGGTTACTATTGTCAGGGCTCTTTGGTAAGACCGTATTTTCTGGGTCTTCAACTCTCCTTCTGGGTAGTGGGTGTAATTGAGGAAATGTGTTTGGGATGTTGATGAACTGGAATTCCCAGGTCATGTTAACGTTAACCGGAAGAAGAGGACTGAGCATTTGAAACTGGGGTAACCATGGACAACCCAGACTCTATCTTCAGCACGCCTATGGGAGTGTGGGGCAGAAAGAGCAAGGCTGGGACCCTTGTCACAGGCTCCGGAAGAGTAAGTCTGACGAAACAAAGAAGAGAGGCTGGGGGTGGGCCCAGTGAGGAAAAAAGGGGAGACATGGAAAGTGTGTGCCATGTCACAGCTCTCCCACTTTGGAGACACTTTGAGGAAAGAGGGCTTCTGCTTAGGCTGGCACTTTGCATTGGTCTGAGAGAACTGTGGGAGGCAGGGAGGAGGTGTGGAGGGGGTAGAGAGGAAGAGAGGAGAGAGCCTAACATGTACTGCGTGCGATGCTCCTGTGTGACCAGTGATCAGCCTATGTCATCCCCTTTGATGTCTCCATCAGTCCTATTGGGTGGAAAAGGTTCACCCCATCTTGCAAGGCAAGAATCTAAAGTGCAGAAAGATGAGGTGACCTTCTTACGAACACTCACCATTGGTGAATACAGGCATGGGATTCAAACCCCAGCCTGGCTTTGGAAAGAAGAGAAGGGGCATAGGTGGTTAGGCAAGCAGCTTTTCAGTCCTCCCTGAGAACACCTTCTCTTCATGGGCTGCAGCCCTGCTTTGTTTGAAGTGAGTTCTCAGAACATCAGGCACACCAACATTCAAACATAAGAGCAAAGCACACTTCAGAGCCAGATAAAAATGATTTTGGATTACTCTTGCCCATTCTGTGAGAAATCAAGAATTTACCATAAGTCACTGAAGAGACATAACCTTCGCCCAGCCAGCAGCCCTGTTGTGCTCCCAGGACAGAAGAGTTTGGCTGTATTTTAAGATTTTGGGGGGTTGGGGGAGGCATGGTTAAAGGTGGTTACAGAGCTTTCCTCTTCTGGGTAGTTGTGCTGGTTACGGCCAAGCCTTGGTGCCCCAGTGTGTCCCGAGCACAAATCATGACAGCAGTAGAGCTAGGGAGGTGCTAATTGTCTATGTAGGTGAGAATATGAAGGGAAAGGAGGATGGTCAAGAGTCTGATGATAGATTTCTACTTGTGTAGTATTAAGTAGCTGAGCTTTAGAAGAGCAATTAAGCTTAACTCAAAACCCTGCCCACACAGGGCCAACCCTTCCTACCAGGTTTGTCCACAACACAGCCTGTCCCCGCTAACAAGGCGATAATGAGGTGCCAACTTAATTTCCATGACCAGGGTAAGACAAGATTGGTTTTGTTTTTCCCAGAGAAGTCAGCTGTATTTTCTAAAACTGTGTTCTGGACTGGAGGGAGCTCTTGCAGGAGATTCCCCTTCACCTCTGAAAGGACACGCAAGAAGAGTTGTCTTTCCAGCTAGGAAAGCCAACCTCGCTGGATATTTGTAGGTCAGCCATGAGAAACAAGTGCTCTTCCGAGTGCAGCGCGGGTTACAGAAGTTTACCCATTCCGACGCAGCATGAAATAAGAAGACTCACTAGATTTTCTTCCCAACTTCTGCTTTGCCTCGCAAATTCATATTGTCCCCAACCTTCACCAACTTTGAGTGGAAGTGATTTCATATGAATCATCAGAGTTAGGGACCTCTTTTGAACCAAAGATCCTTAAAAAAGAAGAGACACATCATCCTATGAAAGAAAGAAAGAGAGAAAGAAAGAAAGAAAGAAAGAAAGAAAGAAAGAAAGAAAGAAAGAAAGAAAGAAAGAAAGAAAGAAAGAAAAAGAAAGAAAGACAGCCCTAAAATCCTTAGCCTACAAGAGTTAATAACCTAAAAGCCAGGTACGTATAGCAATCATATTTCTAAGCCCCAAACTGGGCCATATGATGTGAGATCTCTAGGGGTTAGAACTAATGTCGCCTTCTTGTATTCCTGCCACCGCCGTTTGTCACTGTTACCTCACTTAACACATCCTGCTTTGTGTTAAAAATAATTGCTTATGTACCTTTCTCCCTCTACTAGACATAAGCTCCACAAGGGAACGGGGCATGGCGTGGAGATTTCGCATCATCCTGGCATGCTGTCTCGTACCTGGTAGTCACTCAGTAACTTCAGTGAACGGAATGAAGAAGGAACATAATGGATGTGGCTCATCAGAACCTGGTGGCTTTAAGATGGGGACCCCTCATTTGACAGTAGACATCTCTGTGGATAAAAACCCTCGAACAATTCAAAAAGGAGAATCTAAATATACCCAGAAAGCAAATGGATTTTGCTGTTGTATACAGCTTAAACCCCAATCAGGTACAGAGTCACTTGCCTAGAAGAGTGCCTACCACTCCCCATTCCAAGGCAGGAGTTCCAACACATCCTTCTCCCTGCTCAAATCTAGGTCTTGAAATTGAAATGAATAATCCTTCTGGTAGGCTGAATAATCCAATCTTAATCCCCAGAACCTGTAAATGTAACCTTACATGGTAAAGAGGACTTTGCAGATGTGATTAAATTAAGGATCGTGAGATGGAGAGATTATCCTGGATTATCTGGGTGGACCCGATGTAATCATAAGAGTCCTTTTAAAATGGAGGCAGGAGGATCAGAGTCAGAGAGAAGATATGAGGACAGAAGCAGAGGTCTGAGATGAAAGCAGAGGCAATGCTGGGGCTCTGAAAATGGAGGAAGGGGCCACGAGCCAAGGAAATGCAGGCACTCTCTAGAAACTGGAAAAGGCTAGGAAATGAATTTCCCCTTAAGCCTCAAGAAGGAACCTGCTGACACCTTGACTTTGGCTCTATGAGACTGATTTTGGACTTCTGACCTCCAGAACTGTAAAATAAGAAAGTTGTGTTGTTGTGAGCCACTCAATTTCCAGTAGTAGGTTACAGAAACAATAGGAAACTAATATAATCCAGCAAGAAAATTAGATGTAAGAGAAGCTTCCACTCAGAGAGGCAGTGGTGGGTATAGGGGTATTGGCTGGATCTTGTTGGTATAGACTCATGCCCCCCAAGGGCCTAGGAAGCACAGACCTTCTGACTGGGTGTCCCAACACCCTCTGGGAACCTTGCCAGAAGCTAGCAAAACCCAGAGGTCTCTTCCTTTTCAAAGTCAGCTTTCTTTAACCCAGCTGGATCAGTGGCAACCTGGGAAAGCTTTGAATTGCAGACCCTTAGGGATCAAACCATCCTCCCAGCCCCACAGCAAGGAGAGAAAGTGACCTGCCCAGAGCCACATTAGCTGGGTGACTGCAAAAATCTTAGCGAGAGCCCCGATCATCTAAGCCAGCTTCTAGTGCCTGACAGAATGGCCTTGCCTACAAAAGCCCTAACTAAGCCCCAGAACTATCTATTTCATCACCAAATTATCATCTCCATCCATATTTATCTCTCCGTTCTGTTCAGAGAGATACTGACTACTTTTGATATGCAAGGCACTCGCCAAGCACCAGGAAGTTGCAATGTGCAGTCCCCTTCTGGGATCCCCACAACTCTGGAGATGGTAGCAGGGATGCCCCCTTGTCTGGGGAGGGGGGAGGGGCAAAGTTCTCCGCATTTCTTCTCCTGAAACTGTGCAGTGGCACAGTTTGAAGCCAAGGAGTGGAAGTGTGGACCGGGGAGGAGGGCGTGCCACACAGGGAGTTCTGTAGCCTGGGCATCTGGCACAGAACAGGAACAACTTATCACTCAGCACAGCCACTGTGACTCACCCAGGCCTCTGCAAGACTAACTGCCCCCCCCAGCGCCGAGGTTGCCTTTCTGAGCCATTAATTATTACAAGGAATTCTTGGTGCATAATTACATTAAAAACTTTGGTTCCCTGCTCACTTAGACAGCATTTTTTAATTAAAGCAGCATTTCTCTCAGGAGTTTTAAAAATAAAATATAACATAAAAGAGAACTAGTTGCCTTTAGAATGTCAGGATATTTAGGAGATCCAGATGAAAACTGTTTCTAATGGTTTAATTCCATAGTGTTGAAAGGATGTGCAACATATTGTATTCACTGGAGAACAAAACAGCTGTCTTGGCTTGAAAATGCTCATTATTTATCCCAAAGCTCATTATTTGTCCCAAAGCGCTTTCGTATTTTATTCTGAGTCCCAAGCAGGCTGCCATGATGGATTGGTATTTGGGCACAAGGAGTGAGGCAGTGTCCTTCCTTGGTTTGAGTCAGGCCGGGTGCTGGAAATTCAGCAAGATTTTTGTGATGTAACCCATCGGGTTCTGAAAGGAAGGGAGAGCACCCAAGACACAGGCAGGAGCCTCTGCTCAGAATCGGATTCCATCAAAGGGGCCAATGGGACATTCATGTGTTTGTTCATCTGGCCCACATGGACTGAGCATCTATAATGCGCCAGGCAAAGTTGCCAGGTGGTGGGAACACAGAGATGAGCAGAGAAATCTTCCTGAGAGCACAGGGGAGCCAGATCAACCCAGAGGGTGATGAGTATGCCGACACCAGTAAGCACAGAGACAGTAAGGCACAGGGGGAGGTGGTTCAAGCCTCAGACATTTTAGAGAAATGTAACCAATGAAAGAAAAGGCCATCTCAAGGGCTGTCCCTGAACTCTGAACAAAGACAAACATTCTGGACTGATTAAGCCACCTACAGATGCAAAGACGTATCAGCTGTTGGTAAAAGGCAGCTGTAGGGTGAACTGTGGTCAGAGACCCAGGTTTCCCCCTGCTTCTTACTGGTTGTATGATGGGGAAACGTCACTTAATTTTTCCGACACTCAGAATTTTCTCATCTATCAAATGGGACAGTAACCTCCATCCAATGGGACACAAGCCCAGCCAATCAGAGCCTGCTGGCCACAGTGACTGGCTCAGGGATGGACACTCCCTGACATTTTGTTGGGGGAACTGAGAGAGAGACATTCTTTCATCCTGCCATGCCTGGATTGCTAAACTGGTTGAATTTAAGCCACTGCTTAAGGAGAGGCTGCTTGAGAATAAAGCCAACCCAAAGGCAGTGCCCAAAGAGACCAGCACAGGCAGCTCCTGAACGACATCCTAGGGAGGCCTTGAACCAGTTTCCCCTGCATCTGCTTGGACATTTCTGTACATGAATCAATGCTTTTCCTTTATTTGCTTCATAAACATAATAGTGTCATAAGAAAGCCAACCTACCTGAACCACCTGCTTTTAATTCAGATGGTTTCCCTCCATGGCCCCACCTTGACTCGAGAGTTCCCTTCACTCTCCAGTTTCCTCCACACAGTGCACTGACCGGAAGGCCCCAGCAGCAGGGGAAACTCAGGCAGTCACTTGGCTGTGACTCTCTGCTGACCAGGGACACCTGTTTCTTGGAGGTTTGGGACACAGAATGCTCCTCCATCCTTGGTGGAATAAGAGCCCCACATCCTGGTCACTAAGCCAGGTTGTGACTGGGGTGCAGGAGTAAAGTCCCCCACAAGGGCACGGGCTGCCCGACAACCTTTTCCAGGTGCAGAGGTCCATCTCAGGCCCCACAGGTGCTCCTGTGAGCAGGGGAGGTCATGCCTTGTGGCCCTCACCAGGGGGCAGTTTCTATCTAACACTATTCTTTTCTCAGCACCCAATGGGCCAGTTTGGGTATACTAAGAACTGGCTTTATAAAAGGCATTAGTTATCCCCCTGGGAGAAAAGGATCTTTATTCAAGATACAACGATCTTAGTCTTCCCTCACTTGGAGGAAAGGAGAGTACATAGCGAGTGACAATTGGGCTGCAGGCTGCCCTGTATGAACCGGGGGTAGGAATCGGGCATTGTGGGTTCTAGACCTAACCTGAGGCTTGTCAGCTGTGTCACAGGGGACAAGAGACTCCACCTCTCCGAGCCTTGGTGTCCTCAACTATAAAAAGAGAAGTGACAATCTTTGCCTGGTTACATTATGAGAGCTGACATGGGGTTAAGTAAAGAGTTGTCGGATCCCTCTGCAAACTGTGAGGTGCTGCACAGAGGGAAGGGTGTGGCGTTGTCTGGAACATTATCGGAAAGAACATTTCCTGTGATCACAAAACACACCCTTCCCTTTCTGAAAACATTCCTCCACAGAGGAAGAGATATTTGTCACTCGGGTCCTTGGGGGTAATCTCATTGCCACTAGGATGAGTTAAAATAAGTTCAGCCATATCAATGTGATTGTGCTCTGCACCCCAGATTGGGGGGGGGGGGGTGGAAAGGAACACAGCCCAGAGGCTAAGGGCACAGGTTTCCAAGATGGCATCAGAAAGGGTGTGAATTCCAGTTTGTCACTTGTAGGTTGGGGATGATGGCAAATACGTATCCTCTCTCAGCCTCAAGGTCCTCATCTTTAAAGCAGGGACAGCTATATCTAAGCTACAGGCTTTTCCTGAGAGTTAAATGACAAGGTGTACGTAAATTGGCCTGCATGGTTCCTAGCACACAGTAAGCAATCACTGAGCAGGGCAGCAGCGACCATTGCTACTACAGTCTTTTTACCATCATCATAACCATGATGATGGCTATCATCCTTACCATCACCATCACTATCACCATTACTATTACCATCACCATTGTTCTCACCATTACCATTACTATCACCATCACCGTTATCATCAATATTACTATCTCCAATACCATCACCATCACCATTACCATCACTATCACCATTACTATTACCATCACTGTTACTGTGACCATTACTATTACCATCACCCTTGCTATCACCATTACCATCACTATCACCATTACTATTACCATCGCCATTACCATCACCATTACCATCACTATCACCATCACTATTATCATCAATATTACTGTCTCCAATACCATCACCATTACCATCATCATCATTGTTGTCATTGTCATCATCAGTGCAGATGGTAGGTGAGCTCTGCCTGGGCAGAGAGGCAAATCTGCCTTACAGACAGATAGGGATGGAAGAGGGAAACACAAAGAGATGTCAATATGGAGAGAAGGGCAGTAAAAATAAGGGCGGACGCCTGCTGAGAGAGGAGAAACCAGAAGTGCAGATTGGGACTTGGGGGGAACAGAGAGAGTTACAACAGCTGCTTGGTGACCTGGGTAAGTAATCAGCAACACACTTAAAGGGCTGTGGGTTAACAACAAGAGTGCAGCCGAATGAAGTCCAGCAGTGTATGAATGTGCGCGGACTTACAGCAAGCTTTTCGCTGGTAATGCTCAGCCACCCGGAAGCAGAAGCCAAGAACTACAGCCCAGAGCACCAGAGTGCCTAGGCCAACCAGAATGGTCACATTTTCAGTTAAGCACAGTATCTTTCAAGATAACCCATCAGGAATTTAAATTTACTTCCAGTTTGACTCAATTCCCTCTCCTGGCCAAGCAATGAAGGTGTCATTTCTTCTTACAGGCTAAGATACAAAATATAATCCTGGCAAGACAGCTCATGACCAGGGAAGAGAATGTTTTCCAGGTTTGGTCACACTTTCATCGCATGGTCAAATCAAATCAAGTGCAATGGCTGGGATCTGGTCATTGCTGAGTCCTGCCTTTCCCTTGTCTCCTGGGAGCTGAACTTCAAATCATCAATTCTTAACTCTACCTTAACACTCTTAGAAGCTAGGTCAGGATGTGAGCCACAGGGAACAGTCCCTGAAAGTTACAAAGACGAAAATGATAATACCGCAGTAATATCAGGGCTAAGGTTCACACTCTAATTATTAATTATCACAAATGTTAAGAGCAAGAAGAGGTCTTAGAGACAGCTTATGTTTGTTTTTAAGATTTTATTTACTTGACAGAGAGAGATAGTGAGAGCAGGAACACAAGCAGGGAGAGTGGGGGGGTGGAGAAGCAGGCTTCCTGCTGAGCAGGGAGCCCGATGTGGGGCTCGATCCCAGGACCCTGGGACCATGATCTGAGCCGAAGGCAGACGCTTAACGACTGAGCCACCCAGGCGCCCTGAGACAGCTTAAGTTTAACCCACTCATTCTACAGAGGAAAAAAAAGTGGAACCCTCTGAAGTTGGTGTAATATGTGAATCACCCCAAATCACACAGCCAGCTAGAGGAGAGCGGGGACTGGAGCCCACATCTCCTCATCCCTCGGGGCTAAGGTAGCTGCTATAGTGGGATGCATCCCCATCAACATTCCTGCCAGGTCTTCTCCTTTGTGAGGAGAAGAGGGGGGGGTCACACTTATTTTTTTGACAGTGCTATCTGCTTGGTAACGATAGGGTTACTGGATTATCACTAGCGAGGCCTCTGAGTAATTTCAAGATTACGGGGTCAATGCTGGCATTCTCCCATGTGTAGGCTTTGGCCATGACATTACCGTAGGATGATTCATATGACCATGACACCTCTTGGAGGCATTTATAACAGCAATGATAATCTTACCATCTCTCTTTTGTTGCATGTTGTTTAGTTGAAGTATAATCAGTGTTTTCACTTCATTTGCTATCTGATTTCCAGGACAACCAAATGGGAAGGTAAGCCAGATATGCCCATTTCCAGTTTAGTTAAAAGGACTGAGACCAAGAAAGGTCTAGTAAAACACCTGAAGGCATCCAGCCAATAAGGGACTTGAATGAGGGTCTTTTTACTCCAGGATTCCACCCTCTGCTTACACATTCATTAAAGGGAACTTCTCAAACCACATTCCTGGCTCTATTTCTTTGGATGTGATTTGTTTTTCAAGGTTTTGGTTTGTTTCTTTTTTTTTCCCTTTAAATTTTTTTATTGTTATGTTAATCACCATACATTACATCATTAGTTTTTGATGTAGTGTTCCATGATTTATTTTTTGTGTGTAACACCCAGTGCTCCACGCAGAACGTGCCCTCTTTAATACCCATCACCAGGCTAACCCATCCCCCCACCCCCCTCCCCTCTGAAGCCCTCAGTTTGTTTTTCAGAGTCCATCCTCTCATGGTTTGTCTCCCCCTCCAATTTCCCCCCTTCTTCTTCCCCTCCTGCTAGCTTCTTTTTCTTTTTTTTTTCTTAACATATATTGCATTATTTGTTTCAGAGGTATAGATCTGTGATTCAACGTCTTGCACAATTCACAGCGCTCACCATAGCATTTCCTTTATTCTGTGGTTTTTCTCCCAATTTGTCACAGTATTTTATTTTTTTCCAGCTCCATTGATATATCTTTAAGTTTTTTAATTATTTAAGTTATCTTTGCACCCGACATAGGGCTTGAACTTACCAACCCAGGATCAAGATTCACAGGCTCTTCCTCTTCCGACTGAGCCAGCCAGGCAACCCACCAGCTTTACTGATACTAACATTGTATAAGTTTAAGATGTACAATGTAATGGTGTGGTATATGTAGATATTAACAAAATGATTACCACAATAAGTTTGGTTAACAATCTAAGATGTGATTTTTAAATAACACATTTGGTGTTATTAAATGACCAGCTTTTGGTCCACTGTACTCTGTTCCACATTCGTTCAGGCAGAATAAGATTCTCTAAACCAGGGGACATGCAGTCACCAAGGGGCAGCTAACAGTTCTATAACTGACAAGAGAGGCCTGCCTTTCCTGCTGGAGTTATTAGAAGTGCTCAAAATGTGCAAAAGAGATCCGATAATGCTGCAAACGCAGAGCCAAGAACACACATTCTGCTAGCATCGTAACAGGAAAGATTTACTACAGCAGAGACAGAATTAATGTCAATGTATCCACCAAGAACCGTGTATTTGTTCCTTTTCTTTTCCTTCTTCTGTACCAATTTATTTTCTGTAAAATAACCTTTATTTTATAAAACAAGGGGCGCCTGGATGGCTCAGTCGGGTAAGTGTCCGACTCTTGATTTTGGCCCAGGTCATGATCTCAGGGTCAAGTCAGGCTCACAACTGGGCGTAGAGTCTGCTTAAGATTCTCTCTCTCCCTCTCCCCCTGCCCCCAATCAATCAATCAATAAAATATTTTATAGAACAGTAGCATTGTCGGTGGTAACTTATTTTTAATCACACTTTTTTGTTTTGAACTTTAAAACTATAAAAATATGAAGAATATAACAAATCTTTACAAGTTCACTGCCTACCCATCATCCCAAATTCACAAATGCCATGATTATGGTCATTTTTGCCTCAGATATTTTTTTATTAAAAAAAAAGAAACACAAAACTATACAAAGTTGAAGTCCCCTTTGAGACTCGGCCCAGTCTAATTCCTCCGTCTCCCTAGTGACATCCACGTGTGGTGTGTGTGCCTATTTATTTATATATCTGTCTCTCTGTATCTCGCTAAACATAGAAAAAGTATTAAATTAAGAGATTTTTCTATACCTGCATGTGCTTATAAACCAGCATGTAGGACTGGTTTCAACAATATTTCTCCTAAAGAAAAAATGCACATTCTCTGTAGTTTCTTTTTTTTTTTTTTTGAAAGATTTTATTTATTTACGAAAGAGGGAGAGCACGAGTTGGGGGAGGAACAGAGGAAGAGGGAGAAGCAGACTCCTCACTGAGCAGGGAGCGCAATGCGATGCGGGGTTCCGATCCAGGGACCCTGGGATCATGACCTGAGCCGAAGGCAGACACTTAACCAACTGAGCCACCCAGGTGCCCCCTCTGTAGTTTCTTTTAACACACTGAGGACTGCAGGCAGGGTGATGGTGTGAAAAAATTGCTGACCTAGAAATCAGAAGATTTCTGCTTACTCCCTGTGGGACCAGAGGCCTGTCAGCTTCCCTTTTTATGTAGAATGAGAAAGCTAGATGAAAGGACCTCCAAGATCTCTTCCACCTTTGAAATCTGATAAATCCCAGGTTTAATTTCCTCATCTGTCACACAGATGGATGTCTGCCCTTGCTAGCTGTTGTAAAGAGCAAACATGATGGTCAGGCACTCTGTAAAGCATGATGATGTTGTGGATAGAATCAGATAATATTGCATAATAATATGTATTATAAAATGAACATTATTTAATAATATATTATTCTTATTCATATATTACATATTATATATTATTAATACATAATAAAACATGATTGATATATAATAAATATTGTAAAATAATATAATTTATAATTTCTCATTATTACTTCTCACAAATTACGCTATTGTTAAGCTCCTGGAAATGCTTTTAAAGAAACTACTGTTATATATATATGGCATGGTTCAGATACACATGTTGCTGGCCAGTCCGCATAAAATCATTTAATTTCTTCCATCTTTGTTCTCTTGGTGGGCAGTCAGTTAGCACAAGAAGAGGCTCTATTTTAACTCTCTCCATGAGAATTTAGTGAATGAAATACCAAAAGTGCCTCATTGTAAGATGTTCTCCTCTAGGAAGGCATTCCACAGGCCAAAGGAACCTTTCACAGTAAAATGAAGTTCAAATCCATTCAGGGCTGCAGTTGGTTTGCCTGACACACAATTTTTCAGAAAATTCATGTTGGGCAGAATTTCACTGGTTTTGTGCATGCTAAAATTGAAGGAGTTGGTTTGATTTCTGGGGTTAGGAGAGATCTTTCTGTTTTCTCAGTGACAGAAGATAGGGTGAACTCTCAACCAACAAACTTTTCTGGAGAACCTCAGTCTTTTGAGATGGAAAAACAAGCTGTTTGAAATATATATTTATAAGCTGCTATACAAATTCTCTCAGGCATCAAGCGTTTCTATTTATACATGCAAGTGAAATATTTAGGGGATCATAGGCCCAACTGCCCTTGTGAAGGACAATGTGTACACAAACACACACACCTTTGCATATACTGTTCCCTCACCTGAACAACCTCTGCCCTATTCCCCCTCAGGGTCCTTCAACATGCAGCTCAGATGGCACCTCCTCCAGGCAGCCTTCTCTGACTCCTGCCCCCATCCAGTGTGTGTCGTTGCCCCTTCTGTGACCCCCCCCATAATGCCCTGCTGCTCCGTTAGCCTCAGTTATGCTCTTCTAGCTCCTACCACCCTCATAATTGTCTACTCGATTGCTCGTCTGATGTCCTCACTGTTCTGTGATTATTTTGAAGGCAGGAACTGTGTTCCATTTCATGTCATAGTATCTGGTAAATAGTTGGGTGTGGAACCAATAAACACCTCTATACATGTGCACATCCATTCCGTGTGTGTGTGTGTGGACTTAGTAGTCATGTATCACATTCTCAGTTGGGTTTCCTGGCTAGATGTTCCATATGTATGTTGCTACAGGCTCTAAAGATGAAGTTCTGTGGAGAATGTGGATAAGATTCGATCTTTGAACACTGTCCAAATTATGTAAATATCACCAACCACATCACGTATAAAATTCTAAAATATTCAACAAATAGACTTGTTGCCACATTTTTCCTTTTAACAAATTCTGAAGAAAATGCAATTTTAGTGTGTGATCTGAGAAGATGTGTCTAATCTGCATGATTCACAGATAAAACACATGTTCTGAGAATAATCCCTATGTTCTCTTAACTTTATTTTCAGTAGATTATATCACTGAAATTTTTCTGGTAAATGTATAAGGATGGTAATAAAATTTAGGCCAATTTTAAATCAAAATAAAATTTTAGAATAATTTTTAAAAATTAAGATTCTCAGTCAATATAGCCGGTCTTTTCCTAGAGTTGCCTGACCATTAACCTGGACATTTTAACCAATGTGACGTAAGCCAAATACTAGGAGTCCATATGAAACTCAAGAGGCAGTATGGGGTAGTTGGGGAGGGAGGGTGTAGCACTATTTTGGCCATAAGTAGACCCACTTCTTAAATGGACTTTCCCACCAATAACTGTACATCTCATTGTGGTCAGTTTACCCTGTAGACCTTAGTTTTCTCATCTGTGAAATGGACAGGTCAGATGAGACAACATTTTTAAAATATTTCATTTATTTATTTGACAGAGAGAGAGAAAGCAGGAACACAAACAGGGGGAGTAGGGGAGGGAGAAGCAGGCTTCCTGATGAGCAGGGAGCCTGATGCAGGGCTCGATCCCAGGACCCTGGGATCATGACCTGACCCGAAGGCAGACACTTAACGACGGAGCCACCCAGGTGCCCCGAGACAACATTTTTAAGGTTCCTTTATGCCATCTGATTTGAGGATGGCGGGTGTTTTCTTAAAGCTGTTATTTAGGGCTCATGGAAAAGTGAAGATTATCTGGCTGTGGTATCATGATAGATTTCAGCCTTGGGAGGTCTGAGTTTCTAGCCTCTACTCCTCCTCCAGTTCTGGGTGACTTCAGAGAGAAACATTTAACCTGCACTCAACAGACCTGTCTGTAAAATGACAAAGTAAAACCAGAGCTTTTTTACTAATTAGGTGGGCATCAGGAGAGCTTCTTAAGACACAGATGCTGGGCTCACCCCCGGCTGCTGTATCAGGAAGTCTAGGTTGGGGCCTGAGAATTTGCATTTCTAACAAGTCCAGGTGATAAGGATGCTGTGCTCTGAGAACCCCCAAACTAGACTATCTTGAGCTTAACTTGCAACTCTAAGAATCTATGGTGAGTTATGGAGAATTGAGTAACAACTGTATTTTTAATAAGCCACTTCTATCTACTAGGCAACCAGTACACCAAGAAGGGCCTTCCTTTTTCATAAAGGGTTTCAGACCCTGCAAAAACAACTTCAAGGATACGTAGCTACCTTTATACCTACCTTCCTTTAAGAGACTCAATCCATGGGGCGCCTGGGTGGCTCAGTCGGTTAGCCGTCCAACTCTTGATTTCGTCCAACTCTTGATTTCGGCTCACGTCATGATCTCAGGGTTGTGGGATGGAGTCCCACGCTGGGCTCTGCACTAAGCATGGAGCTGCTGGAGGTTCTCTCTCTCCTTCTCCCTCTGTCCCTCCCCACCCCCCACTTGTGCTCTCTTGCTCTCTCTCTCTAAAATAAATCAATAAATCTTTAAAAAGAGAGAGAGAGATTCAATGAATGTGTTCAACAACATTTGGCCTCGTGCAATCAAAACACTCAAGGTTCACAAAACCTCGGGTAATCTAATTAGTTAATTAGCTTTGCATCATATTATCAGGTTTGTTGAATAGAAGAAAGCGCAGCTCCATTTACGCTAGCTCACTAAGGCAGAGAATAGAAGAATCAGACTCCAGAATGCCAAAAATTCTTTAGTCAAGATTGTGAGAAAGTCCACCTTTCAAACTCACCCTAGGCTAAAAAAAAAAAAAGTTTTCGACAAATCATCCTTATCATTAAATTTCAAATTGTGGCAATGCAATCACCTGGGGTGTTTTTAAAACACTGATGTTTGGATCAGGTCTCCAGAGACTCTGATTCACCCTAGGCACTGGGATTTTTTTTTTTTAAGATTTTTTTTTTTATTTGAGAGACAGTGAGAGAGAGAGAGCGAGCACATGAGAGGGGGGAGGGTCAGAAGGAGAAGCAGACTCCCTGCTGAGCAGGGAGCCCGATGCGGGACTCGATCCTGGGACTCCAGGATCATGACCTGAGCCGAAGGCAGTCGATTAACCAACTGAACCACCCAGGCGCCCTAGGCACTGGGATTTTTAATAGCTCCCCAGGAGAACTTTTGTGAAGCAAAGTCTGAGGCTTGCCAATCTATAAAGGAATAGAATCGATCTGTTCTTCATTACTTTGAGCCCCACAAGCTATTTTTGTCACTGCAAGCAGCATGACCATTTGTCTTAAATTATACTTAAGAATAAACACTGAACTTTTTATAAGCCCAGAAAGAGTCACAAACACAATGGGCAATCAATCAATTTTTCTTAGCTATATACACTGAAGCATCTTTCACATGGTTGGATAGATATTTTTTGTGGCAAGACTTTCTCCACAGGTGCACATACAATCTCTGCTGCAGAGAGCCAGATGACGGTGGTCAGGGGTGACTTTTGCCTTCTAAATTATAAGCACCTTGAAGACATCATCCACATCCTAAAATCTTTTTTTTTTCCCCCAGGAATATCATATTTATTTATTTATTTTTATTTTTATTTTATTTTGTTATATTATGTTAGTTACCATACAATACATCATTAGTTTTTGATGTAGTGCCTAAAATCTTTCAAATTCCTGAGTGTCTGTCTGGCTCAGTGCTGGGCCAATTAGAAGTACTGAACAAATACTTATTCAACTCACTTGAATTTACGACTGTCTCTAAGCATAGGGAAACGCAGACCTTAGCAGAGTGCACTCAGGGTTTCATTGTGAAGTATGAGGTTTATGTTTCCTGTGTGTGTGTGTTGGGAACATACACTGTCTCATTCTGTTAAATTCCTTAGAGCAAATGAGAATATTAAGGTTGGAACATTATAAATATACCGTATAAGTATTTATTTGAGGAAAGCATCCATTTCCCAAAGCGGATGGAGGTTTCTGGTGCCTTTAGACACACACCTTTCTGACTACAGACAACAAGACACAGGTGCCACCCAAGGCAGAGAATATTACATATATAGGTTACTTCTGGCTTTCATCTTTATGTTACACAGCTGTGGTTATATGAAAGCTACTGAGGAGAGTGGATAAAAGACAAAAAAAAAAAAAAAAACCCCAAAAACAAAAAAACAGCAACAGTCAGATGTAGCCATCTTGGTTACATTTGCACGTGCCATTCTGGATATTTTCTCAGATCACCACCAACTAAACCTGTGGTTAAGATCCACGGAGACTGAGAACTGCCTTGGCTAAGGCAAGAAAGAATGCTTAAAACTCGATGGCTGACTTTTCTTTCACTCAAAACTGCTCTCCAGCACTTTCCTCTGCTACCCCATGCATTGCTAATTAGGAGCAGCCCAAGCTGGACATGTACGCAGTCCTCTATGGTAAAATCGATTATTATATTACTATGGAAAATAAGGAAGTCATTTTGCTCAAAAGATCCAATTCCATGAAACCATACGTGGCAGCTGTTAGTGTATGCATGTGGGAGAGGGGCGAGTGTGTGAAAATATCTACCCTTCAGTTTTCTGACATCTTGGCAAAGGCGTGCAAAAAAGAAGAAAGAAATGATTCCAACACATATAAGGCAGAAACCAATGGCAAAGCTACATGATGGATTTTTTTAAAGTCAAAAAATTCCCATGAGGTAAGACACATCACACACGCCATTTTACACACCATTTTATGGGTATGGATTTGCTTTCACACACTGGCAAGAAGAAAACCAGGAGTCCTCACCCGAATGTGTCAAAGCTGCTTTTAATGCATCAGATAAAGAAATGAGGTGAGTCATGTTTGGTTGTGCTTGAGCCTGCTCACAGATCATCACACTCATGTCCAAATATGTTCCCTGACCCTCACAACAGATGTTTATACACTTGCTTGCTTGGGAACTATTAAAATAGCTTTGTTTTGAAATATAACTTTACTTACAGATACTTAATCGTTGCAGAAGTGCGTATCACGGCCCCTTCAGAGGTTCTTAGAAGCAACCTTCAAGCACCGTTTCTTGGCAAAATATCCCGAGCTTCTGAATTCTAATACAGCACTCCCCGCCGGGCTCATGAACCTGACTCTGCCCTCAACAGACACAAGACACTTCAAACGCCTTTAGGTTCACTTTCCATCGCTGACAAATTCCAGCCATCAACACTAAACACCTCAACCTTAAGAAACCCCTGTCACCCCTGAGGTTTCGGGATTCCGAAAACGTCCCCTTCCATGCCCTCAGGTCTGGTGATAACGCAATCTGTCTTCCCGTGGCGGCCACGCAACTTGTCTTTGTGAAAGAATTTAGTACCCAGCATTAAAAGAGCATCTAGACTTGCTGACATTGGGATCGCTGACTTCACTGGGGTCATGGGGAGCTGTTTTAGGTCACATGTTACCCTGCTGTTGTGAATCATTTCTTACAATTTTTTTTTTTTTAACAGGAGGGGGTGGGGGTACAGGCAAATCGCATACTCATGCACAGATGCTTAGCGCCAGGAACATGGTCAGAAGTGCCGCCTGGACTAGAGAATAAAAAGAAAACCCTCGGCTTCCTTCTTGTGCCGGGGAAAGGTAGGATGATGTCATGCAACCTTACCTTTCTGAAAAAGACCAAGGCGCCTGGCACTGAGCGCTCACCTGAGGCCAGCGAAGCCGGGAGTCATTTTGGGTGTTGTGCATGGGCCTCGCTAGAAAATTCCAGTGACATTCTACCGGCTTTCTGCTTGCCGATCATGACAAGCGTCCACTTAAACTCTCACGAGTCAGGGAAGGGGCAGGGGCAGAGGAGGGGGAATGCAGGCGAGGGAGCGAGAGAGAGAGAGAGAGAGAGAGAGGGAGAGAGAGAGAGAGAGAGAGAGAGAGAGAGAGTGAGTGGCCCCAGGGCACTGCGGACCGGCTGGAAGGGGAGTCACATGCCGCCAGGAACCATTCCTGCTGCATTACACATGCTGAGTTAAATGGCAAACAATATCAGTCGATGTTTATGCCACATGTTCTCAGCCTCTTCACATATCAACACCCAAGCCAGCTCTGCGCAGACAGGCCTCCTGAGAGCGCCTCTGAAGGACGGGGTCTTGCGCTAATCATGCCACCATTTTTAATAAAATCCCAAAGCCTCCTGTCCCGGTTTACTTTCCTATTTTTTCATTGGTGGTGGTGGGAGTGATGGTGGTTTGTTTCCTCACTTGCTTTTTTGTTTTGTTTTGTTTTGTTTTTTACTCTGGCTTTTCACGGGCAACGATCAGGTCCTGAAGGTGGCCAAAAGGACATTTAGCAATGTAGCCACATCAGACAGTACCACACGCTGACTCCCCGCCAGCAAACCTCCTGAACAGTTTGCCCCTTCTTGGGTTTAGATGGAGCACCTGCCCGGTGCTAACTGCAATGCTTTTCAGCAGGAGAAATGGATGGTCTTCTGCTCTAAGCAGTGGCTCCTCACCATGGTGATTCCCTGCAGCCCGGATGTGCTGGAGGTGTTTTGTTTGTCAGAACTGGGGATGCTGCCAAAATCCTGCAACGTTCAAGACAGACCCCGTCAAACAAGGATGACCCAGCCCAGACATCAACAGTAGCTCCGCTGAGAAACTGCTGCAATGCTAAAGCCCTTCCTCCGGTCTTACAGAAAACATGACACGGAACAAAGAAGAAGAAGAAATGAAAAGAAAGCCAAGGCACCCCTCTCTCGGAGGAGCTGACAAAGCTGTGGGGTCCAGGGACGGGCTTCGCCTGAACTGTGGTTTAATTACTTAGGAACCTGCTCACTTTTCCCTCCAGGAGCCACTGTTCTTTCTGCCACTTTTTTCCTCTTCTGTTTCCAAATCTCACCCTGTAATATTTAAAGAGTCAGACCAAACTACACCTTTGGTAAGGCTCAAAGTGCAAACCAGCTGTCCACGAGTATCCCGCTGCCATGATGTGTAAAGCAGCTCTCAGCCCAGCTGGTCCTGTCCGGATGGTCTGGTGCTCCTCTGTGATGCCCAGTATCCAATATAATCTCCTCTCAAAATTATTCAGGAGGGTATGCTTTTTACAAAGTAAAACCTCCGCAAAGGCCTTGTACAGGACCGAGGATTAAAGCTCACTGGGTTCTCCTATTTTATGTCCACCCTTAAAGGCAGGGGGGCGGGGGGCGAGTATGGCCACTGGCATGAGGGAAGCTTCTCTCTGCTAGGACTCAGGGTGTGACCTTCCTGCAGCCCACTGAAAAGTCAAAGTGAAAGTCAGTCATGTCCGTCCAAACAGCCCATTTCCAGCTGCCCACCAGGGGCCTGAGCACTGCCCACCTGCCCAGTGAGCTCCGGGAAGAGCCCGGGGACTCTTCCTAATTTAGTCATAGCCCACAGGCTGCCCCAGGCTTGCCAGGCTCTCTGCTGCGACTCAAGTCACAGACACCCAAAGGCGCCAGTCCCAGATCCTGACCTACAGGAACCAGCCAACCTGGCCACAGGGGCATCTCTGCTCAGGCTGTGGGACCCGCCCATGATCTCTCAGGTTTCCCCAAGGCACAAGGCTCGGCTCCAATCAGCGACTACTCATTTTGCCCTTCCTCTATCCGTCCTATTTCACGATGCTCGTGACTTTCTTAGGATAAGAGTTTACTGAAAAGCGCTCCACCAGGGGCATCTGGGCGACTGGTTGGTTAAGTGTTGGACTCTTAATTCCAGCTCAGGTCATGATCTCAGGGTCGTGAGATTGAGCCCTGCCTCCGGCTCTGCCCTGAGCATAGAGCCTGTTTAAGATTCTCTCTCTCTCTCTCCCTCTCACTCCACCCCTTCCCAGCCCCCAACCCACTCTCTCTCTCTCTCTCTCTCTCTCTCAAAAAAAAAAAAAAAAAAAAAAGGCGCTCTACCACACACATCTCCCCAAATCTGAGGGAGAAGCAAAGTCAGTCCTTAGAACGAGGCTTTCGAATTGTGTGACCCTAAGCTCTTACCCAGAGTTTAGGAGACAAATCCTGGACTGATTTGGAAATGAAGAGGCACAAGCTGACCCTCTCAAACTACAATGTAGTAAGCACATGTTGAGCATTTACTGTATACCAACACTGTGTCAGACAAGGAAGAAAGGAGGAACACAAGGTAATACTGAGTGTGGATGCACAAGGTATGCTACCCACTTCACATACTTGATCATCACCACAAGTCTGAAAAATTTAAGATCACTATGTCCACTTTACAGATGAGAACATTGAGGCTCCAAAATGACAGTGTAACTAACCCAAGGTCCCAAAGTCAATTTTGATCATTTGGAACAAGGTCTATTTGATTCCAAAGTCCTGTTCTCCCACTAAAACATCCCCCAAGGTGCGAGGTGAGTCGTAAGTGTATATAACAGAGTAAAACAAGATGAATGTGGCAGGTGAAGTGTGTTCCAAGTCGAATGAGAACAGGACTGGCTACATAATATGTCGGGCCCAGGGCAAAATGAAAATGCAGGGTCATTGTTCAAAAACTATTAAGAATTACAAGATGGCAAAGCAGAGCATCAAATTAAGTGCAGAACCCTTCGAATCAAAGGGCCTTATGTGACCAGATGTCCATGAAGCCAGTCCTGAAAGAGAGGGAAGAACTCTGAGAGGTTGGGGGTGGGGGTGTGAGCTCTGTCCACACTGACTGCAGCAGTTCCCAGAGCACCATAGCCCAGGACCCTCTGCTGGACGTCCGAGCCTGTCCCTCTTTCATTTGGCCATTCTTTCTCCTGCTGCAGAGCTAGCATTAATGCAAGGGCATGGGAAAGGTCCAGGGTGGGTTGGGGGGGGTGGCAGCGGACTTCTTGGGTTGGGAGAAGCAGGAGGAAAATCTGGTCCAAACAAATCCTGCTAGTCATTATGATACTGTGAGTTTCTTCGGGTGACACAATGGAAAGGGATAATTTGGCCTCCGCTCCTGAGGAGATGCCCCAGAGCAGGTGGGGTAGTGATCCCCAGTGGAAGGTAGGGGCGAAGCCATACGCAAGAACATAACAAGAGACACCAGTCGCCAGCTCGTGTGTGAGGAATGACGGCAGAGAAAGGTTGAGAACCAGTGAGTGTAAGGAACACTCAGCTGGAGTGGGAAACACGGGGTCTGCGCCTGCTTCCTACCAGCTCACTGGGTGACCTCCAGCCAGCCACCGAGTCCTGGGGGCACAGAACACCCCAATGTCAAGTATACAGGAACTTACGGGCATGCCATGTGGCCATTAGAAGCGATAATTATCCACTTACTCTTTAAATTAAAAACCAGTGCACAAAATTGTGTGTTTATTATGGTTACAGACATGTAAAAGGCAAAATAACCCTTAGGTAGAAGAAAGGAAAAAAAAAATACAGAACACATCAAAATGTCAACAAGGGGGAGTTGTGTTTGGACAGTGAAACTTGGGTAACTTGTTCTTCCATTCTCCTTTTGTAAATGTTTTAATTTTTCTTTCATGAACATGTTTATTTTTTAGAAGTAATTTTTTAGGGAAAAATGAATTCAGTTGGGCTAATGGTGCCCATCTAGCTTATAAGGACCTTCAAATGACCCCTTCATATTACGGAGCATAACCCAGCCCCTTGCCATAGCAGACACTTCTCTCCTGGAGAACCATATGCCAAAAGTAAGGGCAAGGTACATGGAAAAATGAGGCATCTATGCAAGGCATGGCCATGTTCATCCTCTCCTGAAGGCCAAAGCACATGACTCAGGTAGGTTTTCACACCTGTATTCCAAGAAGGCACTGTGCACAAAGCTGGCAGAACATGCAGCATGTTGTCCAGGGGTAAACAAAGGCTCATTTTATGACCTTGACTTCTCACCAGAGAGATCAAAGTCATTAACATGAAAACAGCTTCTTGGTACACGCCACAGTTCAAAGTCAACAGCCTCTACCCTTTCCCCTGGCCTGCCCCCAAAACCGCTGCTAGTCTGGGGGCGAGGAGGAGGAGCGAACTGCAGTCAGGCAGGACAAAGTGGGGGAAGGCAGGGTTACAGAACAGCCCTGGAGGGGCTTGGGCCTTGGGTCTCTGATTTAGCATTTCTATCTCCTTGGCTCGGTTTTCTGTACTTCTCAGGGCAGTGCTAAGTAATTGTATTTTCTTTTGGGAATGCAAGTTCAAGGAGAATGCTAACCAATGACTAATCCAGGCTAGCCCAGGATGCAGACTGCCTCTTCTAATTTTCAGCACACTGGGCCAGAAGAGGCCACCTCATCTCTGTTTTAGGTTGGGAATCAATCACACTAGAGCCGAATCTCGGCCCACACTGGATGGGCAGAGCTGGTCCCTGCTGCGGCCACTTCCTTCTCCACTCTGCAGGCAACTCTGGTCAATTTCTCAAAACCACTTTCTCCTTGCAACCAGGGCTGACTTATGCCATCTTTAGCAACGGGGAGAAAAAGAAAAGTGCTGCCAAAAAAGATGAGGTCTCAGGCCCTTGGGATGGATGGAAGGCTGCAAGTGACCCCTGGACAGAGCCAGGGCAGAGGTTTCAGGCTCCTGTCAAAGTAAGATGAGAGGAGAGAACAAAGACAGGATCCGGCCCCAGAATGGACAAGCTCGGCCCTGTAATGGCTACTTCCTGCACAGACAAAGGCCAGCCACAGCCCATTAGCAGAGGAAACCAGTCAAGATTTGTGAGTCACACGATGTGGGAATGGGCCCTTCCTAGAAAAGGAAGTGGGTTCTTTGTTGATCAGGTGTTTTTAATTCCCTTCTGGGTAACTGTTGTTCCTCAGGAGGTTCTCCAGGGGCCCCCAAAACAGAAGCAGGAAGCATTTTTAAGTTTTCCAGAGTTGCTCTGTAAGGACTGAACATAGCTTCCAGACACAAATCCCACGCTGGGTTCTCAGGATGACTATGTCCTCAGGACCTTTGCACAATCTATTCCCTCTGCCTGAAAGTCTTTCCTCCAGATTCGCACTGTCCATTAGGGCAGCTATTAACCACACGTACCTTTCAAATTTAAGTTATTAATATTAAATACAATTAAAAACGCAGTTCCTCAGTCACACTAGCCATATTTCAGGTGTTCAATAACTACATGGGACTAGTAGCTACCAGGCTGGATCACACAGTATGTAACATCTCCAGCATTCAGAAAGTTCTCCCGGATAGCATTGCTTCAGCTCCTCATGTAACTGGCTCCTCCCTCAACCTCTGGTCCCTGTGGTACTGTCACCCTCTCAAATCTCAAAGAGGTCACCGCAGACCCAGGAACCTAAAAGACATATGACAACTCTCTGTCCCCTTACCCTACCTTTGTCTCTATCTGAAATTACCTTGTTTTTTTGTTTCGTTCTTTATTGCCTGTCCCAGCCTTGGAATATAAGCTCCATGAGAGCAAAGAGCTTGTCTGCCCCTTTGATTGCTGCCTGTCTAACACCCAGGGCAGTATCTGGCACAAACAGAAACTCAAGTCAATATTGTTCAATAAATGAGTCTACTCCACCACTGTGGGATCAGAGGACACCAGCTACCCAACACAGCTGCTACTTATCTTCCCATGGACCAAGACAATACCTCAGCATGAGCCCCACTTAGAGCATTTGGGATGCTGGGTGTTAGGGGAGCACCCGGTAGAAGCAGGGTGGCTGAAATCCAGCCTGCTCCTGATTCTCCTCCAGGAGCACAGTTGCCTTCCATCCCCTCCATCAGTCAGTCAATGGGGCCGGGCCCAGCTCTTGTAATGTCCTCCTCTGCTTTTGCAAAAGATCAAAATACCCTCAAACTCACTGAGGGTGTCTACCTCCAACACACGATCACTCTTCCTCCATGTGCATATACAAAATTAAGCGATAAGATAGGATCCTAAGTTTAAGGACTTGTTGGTATCTTTTTAAGATTTATTTATTCATTTATTTTCGAGCGGGGAGGGGCAGAAAGGGAGGGAGAGAAAGAATGTTAAGCAGACTTCATGCTGAACCCAGAGCCCGATGCGGGGCTTAATCTCACAACCCTGAGATCAGGACCAGAGCCAAAATCAAGAGTCAGATGCTTAACCGACTGAGCCACCCAGGTGCCCTGACCTGTTGGTATTTTAATACTCTGCATACTCTATGAATGCTTTCTGATGTCCTCTCTGGAATAGGAGGAGGTGAGGAGGTCTACTACAACTTTGTTTTACTATTAACTTCAATTAAAATTTGAATGGCAAGGGGATGCCTGGGTGGTTCAGTCAGTTAAGCATCTGCCTTCAGCCCAAGTCATGATCCCAGAGTCCTGGGATCGAGTCCCACATCGGGCTCCCTGATCAGTGGGGAGTTTGCTTCTCTTTCTCCCTCTGCCCCTCCCCACTGCTCATCCTCTGTCTCTGTCTCTCTCTCTCAAGTAAATAAATGAAATCTTTAACATTTTTTTTGAATGGCAAGAGTATTACATTCAGCAAAACATGATCCCCATGGCTAAGCACTAGAGGAGTATAAAGATATAAAAACTAGAAAACATATTATGTGTCACAGTACTGAACTTTCATTACAGGCCGAGTACAGAAGTCACCCCAATCAGAGGAGCTGGGCATGGGAAAAGAACACACACAATGAAAGGAGAATAATAAACAAATAGAAAGCAAAAATAAGAGCAGGTAGAATCTGCTCAGAATCAGTCCACTCAAGGGACTTGCCACAGTCAAGGAAGTTGGGGGACTGGAAGCGATCAGCTTGACAGCTTGCCAAGGAAGAGAAGGCAGCTTGGAGAAGCTTCAGCAGTATACCCTCTAATTCCCACTAAGGAAACGAATCTGATTTTAAGCTGGTTTCCTCTTCAAGGCACACATGGCAATTGTTTGCCAAAGCTCTGAGTGCTCTCTTAGTGGCATTAGCTAATAAATGTACCAACCTCACTCGTGGAGGAGCACTGCAGGACAACAGATTTTTGAGAGAATTGGCAAGGAGAACAGCCACTTTTTTATTAACCAAACTCCGATATCCATTATGAAATGATTTCTAAGAAATTGAGTCTATTCTGATATATAAATCATGAAATAATTTCTGTTTGTTTGGCCACGACTGCTTGGAGCCTGGTGATAGGCAGCAGGACTGGTTCCCAACTTCAGGCTTCCTCCACTTTGTCTCTTGCTAAGTCTTCAACAGAGAAGCACAGCCACCTTTGTACCTTGACCCAAGGATGGTCCTCCTCCGGGTGGGAAGGTCACTCTCACTGATATGAGCCCAGATTTGGGAGGGATGCTCACTGAGGTATGGGGAAGGAAGAGAACACCAGGCAGATCCGCCAAATCAATGGGATGACAAACACCACAGATCACTCACAACCAGCCCCAGGGTCCCCTCTAAATCTCAGTTTCCCTCTTAAGTCTTTGAGCTCTCTGCACTGGACGAGATTATCAGCATTCTGATGGCAAGGACTCTATAATACCCAGCACACTGCATTCCAGACAGTAGAAGTCCATTAAATGTTTTCTGAATCAACAAATGATCTATAGGCTTTTCCCCTTGTTGATTATAATTTCAGAGGTTTCTGTCCATATTTGGGATAGGAGGACCAAGGGGTCAAAAATTCATTCTTGACATTCAGGATTTAAAGTTATAAAAACTTGATCCAAGACCAGCTAGTCAAAATGTAATGTTGAGGGAGGGCCAAAGACTGGACTCACAAACCCGTTCCCAGTGCACTCACTTATCCACGGCCTGAGTCAGGAATCCACCTCCATTGTTGACACACACTGGAGTGCTAGGGCCTCAGGCCATGAGAGAAGAGGTGGCTGACTAATGCTGTCTCTCCCATCTGAATCGAAGCCAGCTGCCCTCCCAGCCGCCCCTAACTTGAAGAGGCTGGATCTGGGCCACTACAGGGCAGCGCGGGACCGGGCTGAGGTGGTTGGGAAACCAGCTAAGAGTGGTTTTTCTTTGGTGGTTATTTTTTCAAGGCAAGGATGCAACTTACTGGCCAACCAATTGAAGTTACCCCTTGAGGAAGGAACAAGTGGCATCAAGCAAGATGGGCTCCACCATCCATCACAAGTTTCATCCCAAAGTCTACACCTGATCAGTCTTCCAAATGGTTACTACCCATCTCTTAGAACACATAAAAACTTGTGGGCCTATATTGCCTTGATCTTTTTGCACTGTAAAATTCCTACAGGCAAATATCATAGTTGTTAAACACAAATGCATAATTTTATACAATAAAAATGTAATAGCTATAATAAGGCAGGTTAGGTAGTGGGATATTCAGATAAACCCTCTGGCTGAAAACAACTCTGTAGAAGTCACCTTAAAAGCAATGAGGAGTTGAAAAGATAGAGCAGTCCTGCCAGGCCAATTTGGGGAGGAAGCTTGAACCCAAAGAGGTTGGAGGATTATTTGAATGTCAAAGTTGCTTTTGCCTTGAAGATGCTGGAGGGGTACAGGTGACAGAAGGCAAGGTGCAGGGTGCATTCAATGTAAGGACTTAAAGGATACCTTTTCCTGCATTAAGCTGGGTTCCAAAGGGCTACAGACTCAGGATTAGGATGAAGCAGAACAAATATGTCGCCTCCTCTTCCTCCCCAACCCCACAGGCCCAGAAAGAAAGTTGCTCTGTACCTAAGCAGAACAGGAGAAGGAAAAGTAAGGGAGATAAAATACTCTTGAGAAGATGTGACCACGGACCCACCCTCATGCACATTTCGCCCCAGGAACGTAGAGCAGAAATGGGCAATGAATTGGGTTTAAAGTGGTCCTCAAGTTGTGCCCCTAAAAAGCAGCCAGAAGGAGGAAAGTACACTTATTCCAAGCCTCAAGGAATCTCCACAAATAATTTTTTAAGGGCAATAACCAGCAAAACAGTTGAAGATAATCAGATGCATAGGAACAAGGCAACATGAGGGAGACTGAGTGCAGAAAGACACCTGGACAGTTTCAGAAACAGACTCATTAAGTTTATATATGCTTACCACATGAAAAAAAGAAACAACGAGTTTGCAAATATCTGCAGGAAGGAAAAAAAAATTGTAAAAAAAATGACCTAGCAGATCTGGAAGAGAATCAAATGGAACTTCTAGAGAAGAAAAATTCAGTAACAAATTAAAATCTCAACAGAAGTGGCTGTCAGCAGATTAAAAGCAATAGAAGAGAGAATTAGAAACCAGAGGTTAGATCAGAGGAAACTGTTCAGAATAGAGCACAGAAAAGCAAAAGTGCGGTAAGCACGGGAGAGTAGATTTACGACATGGAGGACACAGTAAAAAGATCCAAAGTACATTTCACTGGGCGGGGGGGGGGGGGGGGTGTCTCTGAAGAGGAGGAGAGTTAGGAGAGCATTGAGATAATATTGGGAAGATGAGCTGAGGATTTTCCAGAACTACTGAAGAGATAAGCTGAGGATTTTCCAGAACTTCTGAAAGATACCACAGATTCAAAAGACCCACAGAAGCCCAAACAGAATATAAAGGAAGGCACACCTAGACACATCACAGTGATCAAAAGCAAGAGTAAAATCTTAAAGAAATAATATAGATTAGTTTAAAACAAATGATAAAGCTGAGAAATGATGTCTCAACATCAAAAATGGAAGCCCAAAGACAGTTGAATCATATCTTTAATATGCTAAAAAAAAATAACGACCAACCTAGAATTTCATACACTCTCTGTGCAGAGATGAATAATGGCCCCCAAAGATAGCCAAGTCATCATCCCTGGAACCCATGATGTTACCTTATACAGCGGAAAAAGGCTTTGTAGAATGATTAAGTGAAGGATCTCCAGATGGGTAGATTATCCTGCATTATGTGGGTGGGCCCAAAATGCAACCACAAGCGTTATAACAAGAGAGAGGCAGGGGGAGATCTAACACAGAAGAGAAGGTGATGTGAGAGAAGAAGACAGAAATGTGAAGATGTTACAATGCTGGCTTTGAAGATGGAGGAAGGAGTCGCAAACCAAGGTAGGCAAGGAATATGGAGGCTGGAAAGGGCAAGGAAATGACTCTGCCCTAGAGCCTCCAAGGCAGTGAAGCTCTGCTAACACTTATACATTAACCCAGGGAAACGAATTTCAAGAGCCATGTGAGAATAAATGTGTTGTTCTAAGTCACCAGGTTCATTTTAGCAGCCATGGGAAACATACATATCTGCCCAAACTATCCTTCTACAATGAAGGCACTTTCAGGACTTCTCGGGCAGACAAAACCCGAGAGAGTTCACTACTGGCAAGGGAAACCCTACAGGTTGCAGGTCGAGCAGGAGGAAAGTGATCCCAGATGGAACACGGAAAGGAAGGAAGAGCAAAGAACAGTGAGGAATGCACAGACTAAATCCCAATGAATGTGAGTGGACAGGACAAAATATTTCATGATGTTCTTTAAACCATACAGAATGAAAACACACAGCAATGAGAGAAAATAAGGTCAGAGGGGTAAATGTTTTTAGAGTGTTCCGAAGGCCTGGTATTACCCAATGGGAAATGAAAGTTTTGGTAAACCTCAAGTACAAATACCTTAAGTTTTAGAATAGAGTGTGTGACTTTCTTAGTAGAGGGAAACAGAGTAGAAAAGCAGCAACAAAAGTGTGAGGAAGGAGGCTGGGAGGGGTCAGGGACATTCAGAGGCCTCTGGGATCCAGCAACATCCCATTTATTGACCCAGGATAGTTAACACAAGTGTTTGCCTAATCTGTTAAACTCCGCATACGTGCTTTAAAAATTTGGGGGGGGGGGGGGGTGTGCCATATTTTATAATTGAAAAAACATCAACAATCACATACTTACCCTTTCAACTATACTCCATGTCCAGACTTTTCTATTTCAGCTCAGTGTTCAGCAAATCAAAAACCCATAAATGAGTTCTCCAGAGACCATCTCATCCAGGCTTCTGTGTACCGCCAAGTAAATGCTTACTATACCCAGTTTGCAGATGATGGAACTAAAGTCTAACGAACTTGATTGATTTATCCAAGGCCATAGTGATTTCATCCAGAGAGTTGAGAATTACTGTTACTTCTATTTCTCAAAAAAACAAAACAAAACAAAAAAGCAAATTCTATTTTTAACTCACCTCGCCCCATACACCCACTCCATATGTTACAAATTCATAGGAAAGATTTCCTGGTGTTGCATCTCTTGCACTGAGATAGGCCCAGAACTGAGTCTGCATACCCAGGACTCTGTTCTGCACATTTCAGAAAGACAAGCTAGTGGCCAGAAAACTGTGAGTGCTTGTAATTAACAGGGCTTTTGCAAGTCTCTCCCTTAATATTGATGCAATGATACAATTTGGATGGTGCAAGAGCAGGGATTAAGAAAACAGGACACATAATCAAGCCTGGACTTGAGGGTGGCTTCCCAATGAGATGCTCACCAAAAACAATGCTGCTAAAACCACAAGTCATGCATCACGCTTTGGGAAACAGCACCAGACCATGGGGAGCAACCATTGCCCCAGACCAAGGAACTCGAGAGGAAACATCGCCCAGCCTAGGGGGTTGGGCAGGGACAGTGAAGAAGGAGAGGCACGGACGGCAGCAGCGGCTTAAGAAGAAAATCTGCACAGTTTTTAAGAAACCAGCTTCATCTTAATACAAATTAATGTTTAAAGAACAACTTTGTTTACTGCTAATTCTCTCTACAATCGTCTAACAGGTTAAAACAACAGGTTAAAAGCACAAGATTTTCAACACTAGTCACTGAAAACACAGGAGCTTCATGTTTGCCTCCGAATGATGTCCACTCTTCTGGGATCCCTCACAAACACCATCACTGCAAGGGACGCTCTTAAATGAGAACGTTCTCTTTGTGGATGTCAGCAAGCTAGTGGTAAAGTTAGACAGTCAAGTCCCAGCCAACATGTCGGGAACCGTGGGTTTCAAAAGGTGTGGCCATTTTCTCTCGAATGGTTCAGGTCACGGAGAGCTTTAGTGGGTTCGTTTTAGGGCATATCCTAAGAACCACTGTTGTGACCACAGAATGGAGCCTCTGAAAGCCCCTTATTTCTCAAGCCACCTTTCAGGGAAAAACCCAGAAGATGCAAAGGGGAGATGTCCAAATGAAATGAAAAGTGGGAGAAACAGAGAAGAGAGAGGATAAGATACGAGATAGGCTGTGATAGAAAATGTACATGCGGTGGGAAGGCCAAGGTGAATAGAGGGAATGTGCGTGTCTACACCCCCAATCGGATCCTGCTACAACTGCCTCTCAATTTAAATACTCGGTCAAGTCTCTTAAAATTCATTCCCGTGGCAAAGAGGGACCAGGATAGGATTCCCTGCCTTTCAATTCTGATTTCCTTGTCATTTAGCACCCAGACCAATTTTATGGGGACATCACGTAAAGTTTGAAGAGAATCTGTACACACACACACACTATTTAGGATGACTAACATCGCGGTAGTAATCGCTGCTTGGATTGAGAGCAGTGACAACTGCAATTCCAAATACTCAGTGCAAAACTGTACCAACTCTTCCCTTCTTTTTGTTTTCAAAGCCCTCTCTCTGCAGGCAAAAAGGAAATGATCCCCTACACACTCTGGTCTCCTCAGGTCAACCCCATTTCACAGATGGGAAAACTCAGGCCTGCAGATCCATAGGGGAGGCAAGATTCCAAGGCTCCTTTTTCTAAATTACCAGCCCACAGACAACTATCTTGACCAAAACACTGGTATCGCCCTAGACACCCTTGACATCCATCCTCCGTGCCTGCCCCACCCCCAACACTATACCATACAGGGTGTATTTCTTGGCTCTTTTTCATCTTATGGCTCCAGAGTAGTAATGGAGAATAATGGAGTACAATTAAGCAGGTACATCAACGTCAGCAGTATGTCATTCCTACTCAGTGCCAGCTAATTAAGAATCTCTGCCACTTGGTAGGGAGCACACTTATCACTATAGGGCACCTAGTTCCACCCTGCCAAGGAAAACAGAAAAATCTAGGGTTTCAGAGACATCAGGCAGTGCCTATGAGCTAAGAGGTCAAGCAAGTGTGAATTGAATGTAATGATAATCACTTCCATGCACTTGTACGGAATTTATGCTTATGAGAGGGCTCTTCCCCATATATACTTTCTTCTTTGCTCCTCCAGGCTTGGTAACCTCTCCCATGGAGAGAAGAGAAAATGTGAGAGCCACCAAGGGAGAGGACCTTAGCTGATGATCAGTCCAATCCTCTTGTTTTCCAGAGTGCAAAGCCCCTGAGAGGGAAGATTCTCACCCACAGACACAGCTTGGTGATGGCAGTGTCAGGACCAGAATCAGACTTCTGGGGCCAGGCAATCTCCTAATACAGCTATAGCTCCCACACTGCATGCTGATCTGGGTTGGTAGTTGCTTTGTGATTTCTTTTTTAGTATATGTGCTGCTGAATGAGCGTTCATTGTGTTTTCTTGAAAAAAAAATTTTAAATACAAAAATATGGATAAATATAGCAAGCTGTCATATTCCCACCATCCAGAATTAACCAAGGTTAACATTTCCTCCATCTTAACACCGAAGATAAACATCTCAACCTCCTCCCTCCCTTTCTGTCCAGAGGCAACATCTATGCGTATACTTCTAAGCCACATTCTCATACTATACATCCATAAATCATAGTACTTTAGCACAGTCAGATTTATCAACCTTTTAACTTCTGAGTTGTTGGAATTTTTTTGGGGGGGATGTCTTTTCTAAAGAATTATTTTTCACCCCTAAGGTCATAAAGATATTCCCCTGGATTATCTTCTAACAGTGTCAAAATTTTGATTTTCACATTTAGGGCTAGCTGAAATTTATCTTTATGTATGCTCTGAGATAAGGATCTAATATTTCTCTGTAGAAAGCAAGTTGTCTTGGCATGAGTCATTGAAGAGCTCAGCCTTTCACACTGGCGTATAAGACATGGCTATCCGTGCCAAAAGTTCACAGGGATTCTTGGGTCTGTTTCCCTGCTCCCTAATCTGGTTTACTGCTCCCCTTGTTCTTTAAAACTTTTTTTTCCAGAAGCATCAGACCCATTTTTGTATCTTCCTCTTCCAAATAAATTTTAGAATTGGTTTGTGTAATCCTAAGAGAAATCCTATTGGAATATTGATCAGAATTGTCTTAAATGAGATGCTTTTATGCTAATAAATTGTCCCATCTACAAACATAACATTGTCCGTTTATTATATACTTGGATAATATTTTATGATTTTCCTTTTTTTTTAAAGATTTATTTATTTGACAGAGAGAGACACAGCAAGAGAGGGAACACAAGTGGGGGAGAGGGAGAAGCAGGCTTCCCGCTGAGCAGGGAGCCCGACGCGGGGCTCGATCCCAGGACCCTGGGATCATGACTGGAGCCGAAGGCAGATGCTTAACGACTGAGCCACCCAGGCACCCCTATTTTATGATTTTCTTCATCAAAGCCTTATCTATGTTTTATTTCATTTATTCTTACATGCCATACAGTTTAGTTGTTATTATAAACAATACCCTTTTTCCTATAGGTTACTGTTGTTATACAGAAATGCTATTGCTTTTTGTATGCTGATACTGTACTCTGCAATTATGTTTGCCTTTTTTATTATATATAATATTTTTGAAAATTCTTGAATTTTGAAGGTACACAATCATATAATCTTCATATAACAAGAATTCTGTCTCTTATTTTCCATCCTCATGCTTCATTTATTTTTCTTATCTTATTGCATTGGCTAGGTCCGCCAGTATGACACTGAACAGCAGTGGTGATATCTAGTATCTTTACTCTTATTTCTGACTCTAACTGGGAATGCTTCTAAGGTTTCCTTAGTAAGCATGATATTGGCCATAGGATGACAGTTGCCTTTTTTCATGTTCTCAGATGCATATTCCCAACTAATAAGCTCCTGGGGCACCTGGGTGGCTTAGTCAGTTAAACATCTGCCTTTAGCTCAGGTCATGATCTCAGGGTCCTAGGATTGAGCCCCATGTCGGGCTCCCTGCTCAGCAGGGAGTCTGCTTCTCCCTCTGCCCCCCGATCCCTGCTCATGCACTCTTTCTCTCTCTCTCTCTCTCTGTCTCAAATAAATAAATAAAATCTTTAAAAAAAAAATTCAACTACTAAGCTCCTTTGGAGCGAGGCTGAAATCTAAATCTCACGCATCTTTCCATCCATTATAGCACAGTGCCTGTCACACAGTAAATGCACAATAAATGTTTGCTTATTGCTTATATGTTTCTAAACTCCACTATTCAGTGTTTCTTTTGACACTTCCTGCTTCTCTGACCCCAGCAAATGTGGTAGATACTGCAGCAACATTTGGCTAGATGGTTCTAAGATGAGTGCTCTTCAAGTATGCATGCATGTGTGTACATACTTAACCTTACAGAGAAGAAGGCTCATGTAGTGAGGCTCTGAGAGTTCATGAAGAAAACAATGGATGCTGGTTTTTATTATTATTTTTTTTAAGATTTTATTTATTTGACAGAGAGAAACATAGCAAGAGAGGGAACACAAGCAGGGGGAAAGGGAGAAGGAGAAGCAGGCTCCCCGCTGAGCAGGGAGCCAGACACGGGTCTCAATCCCAGGACCACGACATGAGCCAATGGCAGATGCCCAATGACTGAGCCACCCGGGCGCCCAAGGATGCTGAAGTGAATTCTGTCAGGGATTTGGGATTTGATTACCCTCTGAAAACTATCCTCTCCCTCCTTGTTCATCCCATGTGAATGAGGATTTTTTGGAGATTAACTGGCCCCTGAATAGCTCACTGACTTTTCCAGAAACAAAAGGACTGACTCCTTTGTGCAGAGCCGCAACTCCAGGGGCAGGAGGGGGCTGCTCATACATTTCAGTTGGAGTGATGCCACACAGCTTCTGGCTTCTCAGCAAGAATGCAATGGCTCAGTCGGTTAAGCGACTGCCTTTGGCTCAGGTCATGATCCTGGAGTCCCGGGATCGAGTCCCGCATCGGGCTCCCTGCTTGGCGGGGAGCCTGCTTCTCCCTCTAACCCTCCCCCCTCTCATGTACTATCTCTCTCTCTCATTCTCTCTCAAAATAAATAAATAAATCTTAAAAAAAAAAAAGAATGCAATTCCTGGGGATGTGGCCGGCATAGCCCCCCAGAGCTGCACCCGCAAATCCACCAGGAACTGCATTCAGTCCTGACGAGAAAACGCTGTTGGTGAGGAAGGGAGAAACAGAACTGCAAACCATCCTTCCTTCTTATGCTCCAGCTCCTCCTCCCTTTGCGGCTGATGGAGCCATCAGCTGCATTCCTGAGTCATTTTCCCAACCCTTAACTCACCTGCCTGAGGTTCATGGAGGAATGTAAATGTCAGGGGATGAGAGGCTTGTGGCCCCACCCCAGGCCTCCTCAGCCTCGTCTGAGCAAACTGGTGGAAAGACGGAAAACTGGGTCCTGCATTGTCTAGTGTAAAATCAGAACGACCGAAGGCAGGGACCCCATCCTCAGCAGCAAGAAGTGCAAAGGCCGGAGCAGGCATGGGCAATGGTGAGAAGCTTGTGCTCCTCGTGAAGCAGGGGCCCTGAGTTCAAGTCTCAGCTCCACCACTTCCTTGCAATATCATCTCTAAGTACCTCATCTGCAAAATTGGGACAGACACGATGGCCTCAAGTACTGTCACAGCAGGGACCACGGAGGAGGGACAGTCCGCTTAGTCTCTGAAATGCCCAAAGCCCCTGAAGGAAGTTTGCATGAACGCTAGAGACTGAAAATCCCTGAATGGATGGCATGAAGGACCAGGGCAAACCGAGAAGAATGGGGATAAGCCGTGAGCTGGGCTCTGCCAGGGAGACCCACAAAGCCTTCCCTTACAGTGTCATTACAATGGCGTTATGACTTAGCAGCCTCTCAGGGTACAACCAGCAAAAATGAGAGAGGCTGAACAGGACGGCCGGACTGGACCCCGCTGGGCCCGTCTTCACCTTCTCCTCTCCCGCCGCCCCCACATCCATGCAGAGCCTGAATCTTCTGAGTCTGTCTCCGCTATGAATGGCAAAGGCAAATCCAGCCACCCTGCACTATTCCTACGGCCAAGGCCCCAGTCAGCATTTCTGCTGGAATGATTTTTATTCCCCTAGCATCACTCCCGGCCCCAAATGAAGCCCCACAGTGCTACTCAGCCGCATCCTGCCTGGCCAGGTGGTGCACCTCACTCCTCTGCTCAAAATCTTCAGTGGCTCCAACTTGTTACTGTGTCCAAACTTCTCAGAAAGGCATCTGTCCCGAGCTGGGTTCAGCTCCCAGCCTGTCTCCCCACCGGCCTCGCTCATCAGCCACGGACCACCTGCATTTACCCAAGAACACCATGCGCCTCTCGCCCCCGGACTTGGGTGCTCCTTTCTGTGTCGTGAACTGTATTTTATTCTTCTAGTTATGGCCCACAGTGCCTTTAACACAGGAAGTCTTCAGAATGCAACACTGAGGCCAAACAAGGATGGCCCTTGAAAACAAACACTGTTTGCAGACTGAAAGAAGCCACAGACTGATGATTCCGGGCATCTGAAATATCCATAATAGGCAAACCCAGGGGGACAGGAAACAGATCAGGGACTGGGCAAGGAGGGAGTGACCGCTCAATGGGTGCAGGGTCTTCTTTGTGGGCAATGAAACTGTTCTGGAACACTGCGTTACATTTGTGATGTACTTAATGACACTGAATTGTATACTTTAAAATGGGTGAGTGTTGTGTTCTGGGTGTTTTATCAACACACACATACACACACACACACACACACACACACCCCGAGGCTGAGAAGATATAAATAATTATTCCAGGGGTGCACAGCTAGTAAGTGATTATAAGAGTTGACTTTAAGAGCCTGGTTTTTCACTGCAATTTTAAGAGTCAACAGAGAGCTATCCCTCTACATCTCTACCCAAGTCCGGTGCATTCCATCTGATGCCTCCTCTGAGTGATCCAGGCCTTGGTAGCCCTTGTTTCCAGAAATATCCATGGTATACAGCCTGGCACAAAGGCATCTGTGCCCTGTATTGATTTCTGGTGACTTCTTACATGCTGGTCTTTGTCCCCGCGGCTGGACTGCGCACTCTTGAGGACAGGACCTGTTGTCCGAGCCTTTCCAGGGGGCTTACTGACGTCACTGGTGTGGTGGACACTGAAAAGCATGCTGGATGCCGTTTATATTTTTCACAGTTTTAACCTGTATTTTGGCTGAAAAGTTCCCACGTTCTTTTGCTCAGCAAAACATAAGAGAGTCTCCTTTTGGCATTGATTCAATCTCAGGAAATGCCTTTTTGTCACAGAACTACTAAGCCAACAGCCACCTATTGTTTTCTCATTGATGGGGAAAAAAGTTAACACCACTGTATCCACTTACTCGTAAGAGAAAGTTTCATTTCTCTACTTCAAACACTGTGTGAATATTATAGGTGAATATTATAGGTTGCATTTTAATAGAGCAAGCCAATAAATAAAAACATGTGACATGATGGCCTAGAGTTTAAACATGTCAACTTAAAAACAAGTTTTATTACTTCACTTGAATTTTTTTTCTCTTTTTAGTCTATTTAGCAACTAGCAAGGGAAACCCAGGCTAAAAGTCAAGGTTAACCTTGGGTCCACCACTTAATGACCTTGGGCAAATCCCTTGAACCCTATGGGTAGTTTTCCTATCCACAAAATGGGGATAAAAAGTGCCTTCCTATGAGCCAGACAGAAGTGATGGAAGACACCACCGAGACACCAAATGGGAAGAGCTCAGTAAAGAACAGAGCCCTGAATGTAGGGGGCACCTGGAATGGCAGGTTTCTGAGTCCAGAGGGGAAGGAGGGAAGTGAATGCACCTTCCCCTGCACAGCTGATCAGCTGGTCTAACAAGTGCGTATTATATGTGTGCAGATTCAGACATCTTATGTAACTATATTACTTTATCAAAACCAGGACCGACAGCACAATACAATGAACTAGACTACAGATCTTAATCAGAGGTCATCAGGTTTTGCATACACTCTCATTTTTAAGCTTACAAATGACTATAATGGTGCAGAGGGTAGAGAAAGCACTGGTATAAAATTATTTACAACTCTATAATGAAATCAATACAACATGATTTTGACGGGCAGTTCCTGAGCAGGCAAATGTTGCTTTATTACAATGTTTCCTTGTGATTGTGTCCACTGTGATGGGACGATATTTACAGCATCTTACTCCAGGAGGTGAAGAGGCTTCAGTGCTCCTTGTTCCCACAAACAGTTCTATGAGAATAACAAGGGGTGCTGATCCACCATCCAACCCACCGAGGCAAAATCACCGGATTCCCTCAGCCTTTCTTAAGATTTTATTTTTAAGTAATCCCTACACTCAAAGTGGGGCTTGAACTCACACACTCGAGATCAAGAGTCACATGCTCCACGCACTGAGCCAGCCAGGCGCCCCTGGATTCCCTCTGCCCTAAGAGCATCTCCAGGCAGAATTTGGTGTGGGCCTTGAAATGCTCCAGGTCCACTGAGCAATGCCGCCATCTGGTGGTCACACAAAGAACTAAGAAAATCAGTGATCATGGGTGGTAGTTCTGTTTCTGGGCCTTGAGTTACTCAATCACCTTTACATCTACTCCAGGAGGCTCTACTTAAGGTACATTTGTACTGAATATTCCAATAAAGAATGTTTTGTACTAAGACTCCTGTGTGGTTGATTAAATATGGCCACAAATTCTTTGAAGCCCCTCCCATTAAGAGGTGGAGACTATTTCCCTATCTCTCGAATCTGGGCTGAGTCAGTGACTGGCTTTGGAACAGAATGCACAGGAAATGATGCTGCATAATTTCCAAGCCTTCACGTCAAGAGGTTTCAGAGTTTCCCTCTTCACCCTCTCAGAACACTGCTGCCTTTCAAACAAGCCCGGGCTAGCCTCCTTGAGGATGGGACTCCACCTGGAAGGAGGAAGAAAGGCCCAGCTGTGTCAGCCATTTCTTCTGAGGCCCTAGACCAGTGAGTGAGGCCATCCAGGACCAGGCAGCCAAAGCCAACCCACTGCCAAAGACAGCGAAGAGTGAGCCCAGGGAAGTCCAGCTAAAGCCAACCCAAAGACTAGCCCACAGAATCACAAGTTCTTATAAGCAACTGAATTTTGGGTGGCTTGTAACACAGCAGTAAATAACCAACACACACTCAAATTTATGACTTTAGAAATCTGTATTACAGAGGCCCCTGGCTGGCTCAGTCAGTGGAGAGTGCAACTCTTGATCTTGGGGGGTTGTGAGTTCAAGCCCCGTGCTGGGTGTAGAGGTTACTTAAAAATAAAATCTTTAAAAAAATTTTTTTTTAAAATCTGCATTCTGGCCAATACACATCAGGTTTGTTCTTACTATTTTACATTGGGGGTGGAGGCAGCATACATCCATATTTCCACATGGTGAATCTTGACTGTTACACAAATTTTGACTGTTGCATACTCTGATTTTCTCATGCATTTTTACACCCTGCCACACCTCATCTTTCATTCATTCATCAAACATTAAGTGAACATGTCACAGGTCATGGCTCCTGGGGAGACTCTAAGGACTTGGGACTGAATTAGGTATGATGTCTACTTTTAAGAGGTCACATTGGAGAAGACACATGTGTAAATACATCATAACAAAGAGTAGTATGTCTTAGGTTAGAACAGAGGAGTGACTACCTGTGTGTTGGGGCAAGGGGTGGGCACTGTATTAGTCAGGACCCAATCAGGAGAAGAGAAAACAATCCAAATATTTAGAACGAAAAGAATTTAATCCAGGGAATTTGCTATCTAGGTGAGAAGGCAAACAAAAGATGGTGGGGGGCGGAGGGGGTGGGTAGAGCCCTGGAAGAGGGTGAGCAGCTACCGCCAAAGACACCACCAGCCACGGAGAAGGGGCAGAGGTACCCTTGCATTTCCCCTCCTCCGCCTGCAGTCTCCCACAGTGCCTTGCATTGGCCAGACCTAATGGGAGCCTAGGAGATACAGCTTGCTGGCATTAGCACCCTGGGAACACAGCAGGAAAGGGTGACAGCAAACAGGATTAGGACCTGCCACGGGGTGTTGTGGGCTGTTTCATGCCCTACACATTTCTCTGCCACAGCCTCCCTCCCCTTCTCCCTCCTCCACCCCAAGAGCAGTATCAAGGTCCCACAGGGGCCCTTCTCAAAGAAGAATCCCAATAAACTTTTTTTTTTTTAAAGTAGGCTTCACACCCAATGTGGGGCTTGAACTCAAAACCCTGAAATCAAGAGTCACACACTCTACCGACTGAGCCAGCCAGGTGCCCCCAACAAACACCTGAATGAGAGCATTAAGTTATGTGGGATAGAGGACAGAGCACTAGCCTGTGAGTCTAGATCTCAGCCAGAGGAAACACTGTCCCCTGGCCCCAAACGATGAGGGGGCATGGCTAATGGGGTTAATGGCTCCTCCAGTCTCACATTTCGACGAGCCGGGAAGAGGACCCGGAGCACCTCTTAAGCCCATGCAACCTGTGAGATCTGGGGGACACTGTGGCTTGGTGATGGACAGCCGCTACCAGGGCTCCGAGGGCAAATCCCAGCTCGGTTCTCGCTACGCATCACTTGCAGGAAGTTGTTCTCTCTCCTAGCCTTTGTCTCCTTGTCAGTAAAATGGGGTAATCATTCCTAGTTTGCAGGGTTGTCCTGAGGATGAAGAGAGCCCCTTGAGCACCTGTGGGATGATCTCTGGAGGGGCTTTCAGAGAGGCGTTCCTGGACCAGGAGCATCAACATCACCTGAAAACTTGACAGAGCGAACTGAAACTTCTGGGGCTTCACCCCAGACTTACTAAGTCAGAAACGCTAGGAGCAATCTGTGTTTGAACAAGCCGTCTAGGGGTTCTGATGCCCTGCTAAACTTTGAGAACCAGTCACTGAGCTGGAAAAGAACGGAAACAGGAGCTATTATTACTATTTTTACAGCTTTGATGAGTTTGAAAAAGGAACATTTTCCCCTATCACCAACTACTCGTTTGGAACGAGCCAGAGGTATCTGAGGCTACCCAGGGCTTTGAGTTCCAACACCAACTGTCAGTGGTTTGGGGTTCACCCAGCCACTCCAGACGGCTGAGACTGGCCCCCTGCCCAGAGAGCCTCAGAGCTAGCCGCTTCCCCCCAGGTAGGACACGCCTGCCCAGGCCTGGGCCTGCTCCCACCCGCTCAACATAACACACTCTTCCACACCCCAGAGGGCTCTGGGAATATCTCAAATGGGGTGAGGCGGCAAAAGGACAGAGAAGCTTTCTGAGTGAGGGAGAAGGTACAAAAAAAAAAGGATGAAATAAATATTTAGCCCTAAAAAAGTAGAAGTGAAAATGTCAGAAGAATCTCTGTCCAGAAATTTGGGGGATAAGAAGAGAGAAGAAGAAAACCAGACGAGGGAGCCGAGGAGATTCGTGATGCCCCACCAACATGGCCTCAGGGAAGCGGGAAGAAGCCGGAAGGACATATCAGGAGGCGGAGTAAAGAACATCCCTCCCCTCATTGCCCCTTTGCCGCTCATCCTGTGTTAGGAGGGTCTTATCTTCCATTGGAAGCATGGTGATGTGTGTCCTGTAACAGGAGTGACAGAGGAGTGGCTCCCACCCGCTGGGAGTGGCTCTGCTGGGGGTATTCTGCCAAATGGTCAAAAAAATATGACTGTTTTGAGATGTCCTGCAGCCCCCATGGGGGCTTGCCCAGAGGAACAAGGATGAGAAGGCAGAGGGTCTGTATTCAAGCAGCTGCTGCTAACACTGACCCACAGAGCCACAAGGATGAGAGAGGGCGTGTGAAGGAGGTACAATCATCGAGGGAGCCTGGGAGCTCTCGAGGGGTAGAGAGGACTTCTGACCCTGGGCTCCTGCTGGCGCTGGGCAAAGGCGAGGAGGCCCGGCCACCCAGCCACCCATCCACTGCTTCTCGGCTCCACACTCCGGCCACCGCATTTCACCACAGGACAAGCAAAGGACTGGAATGGACTCACTGCCTTTGCCAGAAATACAGCTGAGCCCCCATACCCATGGATTCCTTTCTCTTCTTGGCATAGGTGAATGGATCTTGAGATTTCTTCCCCAATGGCTACAAGTACATCTCAACAAATCTGATGGCAAATAAAGCACTGGCTCTTGAATTCTAAGGCTTGGTGCTCAAACTCCAGCAAGCATCATCACCGGAGTGGGGGGGGGCCTCCCGTGTTAAGGACAGGACCGCTAGCATCCACCCCCCAAGAAGTCTGGAGGAGTAAAGTCAAGAATTTGCATTCTCTTGGGGCGCCTGGGTGGCTCAGTCGTTAAGCGTCTGCCTTCGGCTCGGGTCGTGATCCCAGGGTCCTGGGATCGAGCCCCGCCTCGGGCTCCCTGCTCCGCGGGAAGCCTGCTTCTCCCTCTCCCACTCCCCCTGCTTGTGTTCCCTCTCTCCTGTGTCTCTCTCTGTCAAATAAATAAATAAAGTCTTCAAAAAAAATTAAAAAAAAAAAAGAATTTGCATTCTCTCGAGTTCCCAAGTGACCCTGCTGTTGCTGGTCTGGGACCACACTTGTTCTAAGGTAATAACTTTCCTCCCAGCCCTTTTACTTTATAGAGCAAGTCACCCTTCTCATCACATTGGTCAGCCATTCCTGCCATCCCAATAATAAGCATCAGCAAAGTGTGTAAGCCTCCCAGTCACAGCCCCCTCCAAATTCTGAGGGTCTAGAATGCCATCCTCCGAGGCCCCAAGTGAGGTGCATCAGGACTACAGGAACCAAGGGCGTCCTGCAGGCCTACTACGTGCCTGGCACTGTTCTAAGGGACTGACAGGTACTACTTCATTTAATCCCCCTCATACTTCTACTTGCATTTCCTTTTTATGGGGAAGTATCTGAGGCTCCGCGAGGTGAAATCACCTGCCCAAAGTCACACAGTAGGCAGGTGAAGGAGCTAGGGTGCAAACCCAGGAAATCCTGCTCCTGTGTTCTTAATCATTCTGCTCTATTTCCTCCTAACTGGAAGGGCTCTGGAGCTCCTGCCAGGGATCACACTGACAAATCTCTCTGGTGAAGACAAACTGGTTTCCTCCAATAAGGAAAACCCAATGAAAATAAAACAAAGGGACATTGTAGGCACTGAATGTGAGTGAGTGAGTGAGTGAGTGAGTGAGTGAGTGAGTGAGTGAGTGTGTGTGTGTGTGTGTGTGTGATCTACAGGTCAGCAGGCTGGGGGAAGGTGGGAAGACAAGCTCCGGAGTCAAGCTGACCCAGTCAGTTCATGAATACAAGCCACTTCACCTCTCTGAGCCTTGGTTTAATAATCTATAAAATCTGTCTTCTTTTTCCCCATTGGAGGTGGAGAGAATTAAGTGAGATGACATATGTGAAGGCTTCTACTTATAAGCCTTCCAAAAAAAGTTTTTGCTAAAATACACACAACATAAAACTTACCATTTTACCATAAACCTTTCAGAAACGCTTTTTACGGTAGTTTGTCTCAGCTCCCCAAACAAGGTGGCAATGGAACCAAGCGGTTGTCCGAACCCTCGCAGGCCATGGCCACTCTGAGAGGGATGGCTTGCATCATCACAAGGAAGCGTCCAGCACCTGGTATGACCGGCAGCCCGAGGCCTGTGCCCCGCTACCCTGTCCTTCCAGGATCCAAGCTCACCAGAAAGCAGATCTTCCACAGGGGGAGCTGAAGCGAAGAATGTGCCTGAAGAAGGTGGAAATGAATCTTTCCATGTCTGGGGCATCAGCCCTATACTAAGAACCAGAAGAGCCTCTGCTTCCTGCTTTGGGGGTTTTAAATCATTAACAGAGCCTCCCAGCTGCTACCCAGGTGCTTTTAAAATCGAACATGCTAGGAGTTACTAACATATAGTTACTAGCCCAGCTATGCCTGAACAGTGGAGCAGTACTACTCAATCTTCCATGTAAAGTTCAGTTCCTTTTTTCTTTTAATACATCTATCATAAAAGAAAGAAATCGTGTTGTGAGAAATTAGAACTTCTGTCCTAAGGAAGTCTGTGGGTAAAGAAAAAAATGAGAAAAAACATTGTGGGCGAATTAAAAAAAAAAAATGTTTATCCGGTCTTCTTGCCTTTAATACCTCCAGCGAAAGTGCAGGTGAGCGCACTGCAAGGGAATTGGCCCGAGCCCCACCCTCCAGGCCAAGGTCCAGGGGTCCATGTTGCTAAGGTTCCAGAGACTTCTGTGGCTCAAACAGCAACACTGTCCACGTTCTCTGTTTTCTTGTCTTTGGACATGCCTGGAGCTTTGCAGAGGAGGGACTGAGGAAGGGCCTCTAGGCTGAAAGCTAAGGAAGGAATGGCGCAGGAAGCTAATGGAAGACGAAGGTCTTCCCTCTCCCCAGCCCCTGACCCGGGACAGAGTGACATAGAAGGCAAGGATAAAGAATGTGCTGATGCAGATAGGCGATGCTAGAGAAGCAAGATAAGCTGAAATAAGTGTCAGGGAGCTGCTGAAGGATGCACAGTCTAAGCAGAAATGAGGGCTGCCATCTTGGATGGTCAGGAAGTTAAGGAAAGCCCAACTGAATACCACGGGATCACAGGAAAAGACAAGTGCAGACAGTAAGGTAGAGAAGGACCTGACCCCCCAGATAATGACAGCCATGTTGTCCTGGACAGAAGCTCGAACACCGGGGGATTGCCAAGGATGTTTCTCCCAGGCTGGATCTAGCTGGCTTCTGCATCCTCTTTCTGAACTCACGAGAGCTAACATGGATGTGCCGTGCATCCGCTGAACCCTGCCCCCGGAGCAAATATGTTTCCATATTTTCACACAGATAATGTTGTATCTGTTGCTGTCCTCCTGAGTAAGGAGACGAATAGAGGTAAGAAAAAGCCAAGCCACCTTAGCCCAGGAAGGCGTCCCCAGTCCATTCCCCGTGGAGGTCCACGTGGCCACAAATTGCCCCCCACCCCTGACACAAACTCCCCACCAAGCCCAAGCCTTGGAGAGCACGGGAGAGAAGGTGGGCTCCATCTCTCTGGTGGATCCTTAACCTGGCTCAGCAGAAAGACAGCTCGCCACACTGGGCTCCCGCTAGCTGCCATGGCCTCCCTCTCCAGCTGGACCTTGGCCAGCCTTCTCTTCCAAGATCCCACCATCCCCCATGAAACACTCACATTCACCTAGTACTAACTCAGGGGCCCAGGTCTGCCCAGCCCATACAGGTTTGGCTCATTTGAAAACACCCAATCTCAGAAAAAAAAAAAAAAATTTAGTTTTCTCTCTAACACCCAAGCCTGGCAATCTACATTACATGATTCCATCAGAAACAAAAGCATCCTAACTTTCCAAGGTCAACATTACTCCACCCTGACCCAGAGCCAAGGCCATCAAACACATAGCTAAGCAACAGACTTCTACCAAATCCTAAAGCACTCTCTTTCCAAAACTGGGGCCAGCGGCTGGCCCTGGGGCCTCCAACCAGACTTCCTTCCTTGGCCCAGCTTTGACCATGAACCTGTCTCAGCTCAGCAGTTGGCCAGCAATGCCAAGTTGCCTTAGCACCCAAGTTCCCAGACAAGTCTGCATTGCTGAGGATCAGGGTAGGCCGGAGCAGTCGGGGCCCTGAGGCAGGAGCAAGAGGGAGACCTCACGGCTGGGGCTGAGAACACCCAGATCTGGAGGGCCCTGGGTGGGGTTTTCTCATTGCTGTGTGGGGAGTATTTGCAAAGCTTCATGCACCAGTAGCCAAGGGGCTTGACCTACATGATCTCAGTTCAGTGATCTTGAGCAGGGAGCCCGACGTGGGGCTCGATCCCAGGACGCTGGGATCGCAACCTGAGCCAAAGGCAGACGCTTAACCACTGAGCCACCCAGGCGCCCCTCAGTTCAGTGATCTTCATTCATCTTCCCAACAATCCTGCTGGTGGGGATTATTTTACATCTTACAGATCAAAGTCTTGCAGATCAAAGTTGCCCAAAGCCACATGCCCAGGAAGTCGCCCAGCCTGGATTCAAACCGATACTGATGCTCTTTCAGGCTCCACTCTGCTCCCCTCCAGATCAGTCCTCAAATCAAGTTCTATCTGGAAGGCTCTTGAAACTTCTCCCTACTTTCTTTCTCCCTTAAGCCTATACATAAGCACTTGTCTCCCATGTAAAATTCTCTGAGATGTCAAGATACCAGACAGATGGACAAAACAATCCTATTCCGAGAGAAGACGATGGATGAGTGTAGCATCACGAGGATGGAGATTCTGTTTTGCTCCCTGCTAGATGCCAAGGTCTAGGACAGCACCTGCTACGTGCTGACACAGAGTAGGTACCCAATAAGTGTTTGTTGAACAAACACCCTTCCAGATGGCAGAGTCTCCCAAAGTCTTCATGGTTTCTTAGTCAAACCCCATTCCTAAAGACAAGGCAAGGTCCTTCCAGTTATGTATCAGCCCCCTGAAGAATTCTGAGCAGTTGTGGAATATTTCAAAAGCTTCTTACTAATTCTGTAGCACAATGGGCCCTTCCCATTCAGGGCTGCTGGTCTGGGTTCCCAGCAGTCTCCTGTGTCCCACTGAGGAATGACAGGTACATCGGACTCCCAGCCGTGACTCACAAAGCTCCTTAGCCAGACTCCCTTTAAGGGATGCCATGTCAGAAGATCCTGCAACACCACTTATTTCCTTTAGGAGAAGAACAGATCGATTGCAGTGGCCCTGCTAAAACTGGGCAAGCTCCCCGGGCCCCGACATTGCTTCTGCTGACCTGAAGGAAAAGCACAACTAAGAAGCCAGGCCTTCTATCAGCTTGGGAGTAGCCCCCAGACAGGAATAAGCCAAGGTCCCTGGCTCAAGAAGCTTACAACTAGTTTGAAAACCAGAAAGGGCACTAATCTTGTTGATATACATATATACCCATCTAACCATATATAGATCAAGATATATGGACTATTTCCAGCACCTCAGAAGGTTCTCTCATGTACCTCCCTCCCTGATCTACACCCCACAACAAGGTAGTCACTTTCTTAACTTCCAATATCAAGTATAATTTTGTCTGATTTTGAACTTCATGTCATTGGAATTGTATTGCACCTGCTATTTTATGTCTGGCTTCTTTCATGCAACGTATCTCTGAGATTCATTCATATGGCATATGTGCTCATTCTTTTAAATTTGAGTGCTATTCCATTGTATAAATATATACATTCTCTTTATCCATGTGCCAATTGATGGAAACAACCAAGTTGCTTCCAGTTTGGAACTCTTATGAACAAGGCTGCTACAGACATCCTTACAAGTCTTTTTGTGGATGCACATACTCAATGCTTGTGATATATAACTAGCAGTGGATTGTCATGGTCCTAGGGTAGACATATTTCTAACACTAATAGAAACTACTTGTGCCCAAAAGGGTTGTACCATTTTACCTTTCCATGAGCTGTGGATCAGAGTTCCAACTGCATGTATTAATTTTCTTCCTTTTTAAAGCCAAATAATACTCCAGGGTATGGGCAGACTACATTGTGTGTCAGTTCATCAGTTGTTATGTATTTGAGTTGTTTCCATATTTGGGTTATTAAATAATGCTGCTATGAATATTCCTGTACAAGGCCTTGTGAAGACGTATGTTTTCATTCCTCTTGGGATACATCTAGGAGTGGGAATGCTAGGCCATATGGTAATTCTATGAGTAACCTTTTGAGGAGCTGCCAGACTGTTTTCCAAAATGGCTGTACATGGGGCGCCTGGGTGACTCAGTTAGTTAAGCGGGCTGCCTTCGGCTCAGGTCATGATCCCAGGGCCCTGGGATCGAGCCCCACGCTGGGCTCCCTGCTCAGCAGGGAGCCTGCTTCTCCCTCTCCCTCTGCCTGCCGCTCTGCCTACTTGTGCTCTCTATTTCTCTCTCAAGTAAATAAACAAAATCTTTAAATAATAATAATAATAAATAAATAAATGGCGGTATCATTTTACAATCTCACCGGCAATGAATGATGGCTCTAATTTCTCCACATCCTTGCCAACACTCAGTATTGTCAGTCTGTTTAAATTTTACTCATTCTGGTGGGTGTGTAGTAGTAGCTCATATATGGCTGTAATTTGCCTTTTCCTAATGAGTAATAATGTTATGCACCTTTTCCTATCCTACACTCTCCACCTCCATACCCTCTGATCCCCCACACATAGATGTTGATACCCCATCCACCCCACTGAGAATCACTAGACAAGAACATCCGCTTGGCTTTAATTTCTACAGGCTCTGTTACAAAAGGGGAAGTTTGTTTCATTAATCAATAATCAAATTATGTTAAAATATTAAACAGGCTTTTTTCAAAACCTCCCTTTGGAAATCCAGCCAAAGAAAGGTTCCAGCACTGCTTCTGTCCCCAGGAACAACAGTAGTTGTTAGAAACCGGAAAGAGGCAAGGAAGTGGGAGTGGGAGTAATCTGGGAAGGCTCCCTGTGGAGGTGAGCTCAACTACGACTTGAAGAACAGGTTAAACTGATAAACAGGAATGCCGTCTCTGCAAGGGGAACTTAGTGAAGGAAGGCAGAAAGACTCTGGGAAGGCTGGGGCCAGGAAGGATTCCTGCTTTGGCAGGAATGCTGCAAAGTGTGTTGTAGGGCCAGATAAAGTTGAAGGGATTTATTGATGTAAGATCTATAAAGAACTTTTTGTGTCACAGGGGCAGTGAAGGTTTGGGGATGGGAACTGATGGCTTTTTTTAACGGAGAAGGTGCCAAACAAAACACACAAACAAAAACCAAGGGGACGGGTGAGAGATAGGGTGTTATGATTTTGTCCACAGGGTCAAACACAAAACCCACACAGACCTAAAAGGACCATTCGCCAATGCCCAGGCCAGATAAGGAGATTGGCCCAAGAGGGATCATCCAGTTGGCTGATGGTCGTTTCTGAAAGCTTTCATTCTCTACTCAGTCCTGCCAGGCCACCCTCCCCTTGTTTCAAAGGAGGAGGCCAAACAGAAGAACAAAGAAGCAGGTCCTCATGGTTCCTACAGATCCCAGGACTGCATTCTGAAACACTTCAGTGATTTCCCCTTGCTCTAGAAAAAACACGAAGGCCTGAAACCCCCGCCTCACTGCTCTCTCCAGCCCCCCAATCCCGGCTCTGCACTCTGGCCACCTTGGCATTCCTTCAGCTCCAGGAATTTTCCCCACCTGCTCTTCCAACTGCCTGGAAATCTTCTCCCATCCCCTGGCTTACTCCTCTTCATCCTTCACATCTACCGTCTTCAGGGAAGTCTTCTCTTACATACCACTCTTTCTGAGTTCAGATCGAATTCCTATGTTATATGTTCTCTCGGAACCCTGCTTCTTTCCTCTTGAACACTCATCTCTATTACAACTACACCACCTCACCTTGGTCTTTGCTTGATTAATGTCTGCACCAGAGAAAAAGCCACATCTGTTTCTGCTCATTACCATATCCCATTGTCTTGCACAGTGCCTGGCACATGAATGGATGAAGGAATGAATGAATGAATGAATGAATGGCCACAGAGAGTCTGGCAATTAGCAAGATCTGGTCCTCTGGCCCCTGGTAAACGCAATGACCCAGCAATTCTACTCCCAGGTGTATACCTGGCAGAAATGTGCACATATGTTCCTCAAAAGACATGTATAAAAATGTCCGTGACAGTATTATTTATAATAGTCAGGAACCAGAACAATCCAAATAACCACAAAGAGTAAAACAGATACGTAGACAGCGGTATGGTCATTTAAGAGACTACTATACAGCAGTGAAAATTAAGAAAGTATGATTACTCGATACAATGTAGATGAATCACGCAAACCTAACACTGAGCAAAAAAAAAAAAAAAAAAAAAGTCAGACTCAAAAAAGAACATAATGTATAACAATTATATGAAATTCAAAATCCGGAGAACTAAATTAATGTCAGTATGTTCAAGATATAACCACCTTTGGAGGGGGAGTAAAGACTGAAAGGGAGCAAAGAGGCTCCTAGGGTGTTGGTAATGTTCTGTTTCTTGATCTGGGTACAGAGTTTTAGGGATATGTTCAGTGTATGAAAATTCATCAAATGTTCACTTACTATTTCTGTAGGTATGTCATACTTCAGCAAAAATTTTACTGAAAAAAGAAGGAAAGACAATTCCTTCATTAGATGCGCTGGACCTCAATGGGCCAAGGGGGTATTTTAGGGTTTAGGAGCACAGTCTCCAATGCTGCTGGTGCATTTCTGTGTGCCCAGCACACATGGGCCACTAGCAGCCACCATGTCCCTCTCTTGTCTTGCTCTCCCAAGAAACAAAGCAGAAACAGGATTATTGTCAAATGACCTAATCAAAAAATGTATAAAATTTAATGCAAAAAGTAGAACAAAACACTTTGTTCTATACAGCTGTAAATGTATTGACAAACACACAGAGCATGTGTTTGGGAAGAGAATAAATAAGGGAATTCAGTGCAAATTGGGTGGTACTCCATGCAAACTACATTGTAGAGAAATAAGCACGTGACCAGGAATGTAATTTGGGAAGGTGGATGATCTCTTTAATTGTTGTAAACACTGCATTATGATTTTCTTGGTTTAAGCAACTTCTTCTCAAGCCCTCTGGTTGCAAAGAAGTTGTGACTTTGTAATCCTAAATGCATGTTATTTGGTATTTGCTGCCAAAAGATTGAGTTTCACCCTCTCTGAGGCTAAGTGTGAACATTTTGTGCAAATGCATTTGTGCTCTCCGAGACAAGCCAGCTGGCCCAGGGGAGGTTCGGCCTAGCCCACTGCCCAGTTAATCAGCTGTCAGGACAAAGGGTGTTTTGAATAGTGTTTTTTCATAACTGTGATATTATGATTTATAATACATGTATACATGGTGTTAACCAAGTTTCCAGTGCAGAACTCCTAAACCCTTGGAATTTCCTGTAATGAGAGTGATAAAAGTGTCTTTTGTTATATTAATAAGTTGGCTTTTGGTGGACACCTAAAGATGAGGGCTGGTAGCTAGGAGGACCCACCATGTGATTGGAGGGTTGGGACCCAATGGCCAATGATCTAATCCATTGTGCCTATATAATGAAGCCTCCAGAAAAATCTAAAAAGACAGGGTTAGAGGCTTCTAGGTTGGTGACCACGTGGAGATTCAGGGAGAGTGGTGCCCTTGAAGAGGGTATGGGAGCTCCTCACCCCTTCCCTATACCTTGCTCTATGTCTCTTCCATCTGGTTGTTCCTGAGTTACAACCTTTTATAATAAACCAGTAAGCTAGAAAGTAAAATGTTTTTGGAGTTCTGTGAGCCACTCTAGCAAATTAATCGAACCCAAGGAGCAGGCCACTGGAACCTCTGGTCTATAGTGGATCGGTCAGAAGTACAGGTAGGAGCACTCGGGTGGCACCATCAGTCGAGCGTCCAACTCTTGATTTTGGCTCAGGTCATGATCTCAGGGTTATAGGATTGGACTCTGCATGGAGCTTCGCACTCAGCGTGGAGTCTGCTTGAGACCCTCTCTCTCCCCGCTCATGCACTCTCTCTCTCAAACAGACAAAATCTGAAGAAAGAAGAAGGAGGGGGGTGTGGAGGAGGAGGAGAAAGAAAAAGAACAAGACGGCGACGACATACAGGTAACAACTTGGGCTTGCAACTGGCATCTGAAGGGGGCAGAGGGAGCAGTAGATAGCGCCAGGTAGATAGTGTCAGAATTGAGTTGAATTATAGGACATTCAGCAGGTGCTAGAAAACCACATACACATTGTGCCGAACCTTTAATAGTCTAAGCTTGTGGTTAAACTCCTAAGCCTCTCATTCCTTGGGCTGAAGCTCAAGCCCTAAAACTGGCAATCCTGGGCAAATATCCCAAACTCCAGCCCATATGCATGTTCATTAGCAACTCTGCTTCCATTCCTTTTGTATGTGGGGCCATGTCCTCGGTTCTACAGGTGGTAGCAGAAGTTTAACTAGGAGGCATCAACTCTAGAGATGATGGCCAACTGGTGGGGCAGACACGCACTCTCATACCCTGAGTGGTGATTTTTATCAAAATAAAAATGCATACACCTTTGACCCAGCAATCCTACTTAGAGAAACTGGATCCTTCCAATGGGCTCATACACACTGACACCATTTGGGGCCCGTGGTTTTCTTTTTAACACATGCAAAGACGCATGTGCAAGGATACAACCCCAGCGCTATTGCTAACAGTGAAACAGAAGAAACAACTTAGATTAAATAGGACTGTGCAAATAAATTAGGGTAATTCCTACAGTGGAATACTACTGGATCAAAACAAAAGCACAGGGGGGTTTGCATGGGCTGACAGGCAACAATGTCTTCAGAGACAACAGTGTTACGACAAAAATATGGTGGCTAACTATTGTACATACGTACATAATGTACATAACTATTGTACATTTTCTTTTTGCATAAAAAAGCTATACATGCAGATACATGTTTATATAAGTGGAGAATATCCCTGGAAAGAGACCCAAGAAACTGAAGAGGGAAACAAGAGAAGTGAAGTAAGTGTCAGGAAGAAGGGAGACTTACTGATGATTATAGATAGCTTTGCATCATTTGCATTTTTATCATATGCATGTGGGGTTTTTTTTTCAAATAATAAATTTCACTTTGTTTTATTCACTGGAAAAATATACATCTAGAACACAGAAACTTAATTTGTCCCCAAGTTGCTATAAGCCAACTAACAGCATATATTGTGAGGAAACATCAAAACAAAGGTTGGAGCCAAGTGGCATTATTTGGATTATCGGGGGATGCCTCCAAGAGCAAGTCAGCTCTGAGCAGGGGCTGGAGGGTATGACACAATTAGACTGTCCTTCCCCTCAAAAATCTATAATAAATCTATGAAATGTTTTATATCTTTGGTCACCTGTGAAAGAGCCCAACCCACTTTTCCTCCTGGCCTCGGGTATCTTGATGTTATTATTACATTCATTAAATACACATTTCTCTAGGGAAGAGTTAAGAACACACCTTTAAAGCCAGATGGGCTCTGGTAAAAACCCAGGCTCTGCCATTTACTCCCCATGTGTCATTAGGCAGATGGCCCTCTCTGATTCCTCATCTGTAAGGTGCAGAAAATAACACTTCCTCGTGGGGCCCATCATGAAGGTTAAATGAGGTCCTGTAAGTAAACTTGCTTAGCCCGGCGCCCTGAAATCTGGGACAAAGCTAGAGCTCAGGGAATGGTAGGGCGTAATCCTCATCATATTTCTCCATCTTGCCTCACTGAACCAGCTGCTCCTGAGGACAACAATGGTTAACACAGAAGTGTGCCTGGCTCCCAACACTTTTCCATTTGGGCTTCCAGTAGGGTCTGAGGGTTAGCACAAGGGCTGGGGAAGAAGAGGGGAGCAGCCAGTTCTGACACTCAGCTTCAGAGAGACAAGAGACAAAGCCCAGCCATGATGTGCCTCAAGAGCCACCTGAGCCCAGTCCAAAGCCCAGAGGGCAGATAGCCCAGCCTGGAGCTCCCTCACTATAGCGGCTAAGCTGGGCTGAGTAAGGGCCACTGTGGTAATGATATTATTACCTGAGAGGTGTGCCAGGAACACACATAAACTCATCTCTCCCTCTCAGCAACCCAATTTTACAAATGAGAAAATATCCACCATTAAGATTGAGATGACTCATCTTGGTGGGTTGGGGTCTAGGTTTAAGGATCCTCTTAAAAATGTGAATATGAGGGAATCTTAACATATAGGATCCATGCCAAAGTTTTAACATCTTGGCTTATCGGATAAAGTGATTTCATCCACAGGATTTACCAAGGTAAGCTAAAACATGAAATTTGATGCAAAGACAAATCCAGTTTTAATGGAGGGAAGAGGGAATCAATTCCAATGACATTTGTATTTCAAAGAATTCTCAAAATTGTATCTGAAAATAAGTGAGTTTTCAAAGCTAAGTGGGCATAGCTCCTGGGCCAACTTGAGTTCATTTCCACACAGAGAAGACAGTATTTCGGACCCTGATTTTCCTTGTTCTTAGTTTCTCTATTCCTCTTTTCTTCTCCCACAACCTCACCAGCCTTTTGCTCAACATCTCGAGTGGATCAGCATCAAAGGAAGCACAAACCAATCTCTCTCCAAGACACAAATGAGACCCCTGTATCATACTCTATGATGTTATAAGAAAACAAACCAATCGAGAAGATATTTTTGAATTACCATGCTTCTTTCAAGTTTTTGCCCAAAGATCAGTAATTCAAGACAGAATGCAGACCTTCAGTGAACGATGAAAATTAGCTCTTCATCCAATGGAAGGGAAAGGTTGATTTCATTTTCATGGAAAAAAAGGAAGGAACGAATCTAGTGAATGTGGTTTAACAGATGTTCCCAGGTATACTGAAAAGACAAGAAAAAGGCAGGCTACACACTGCACCTGCACAAACTGATTAGCTAAAGTCACGTGATAGTCCCTTCTCTTGAGAAAGCACTCCATAAGAGCAAACCAAATTGCTGGGGATAAAATATGTCCAGGACCTCGCTTAAGAGGTGATCACCTTTAAAGTGTGAGTGAAAGTAGCTGAGTGAGTCATTCTTGGGCCTTCTGCGAAGTCACAGGCATCAGGAGGTCAAAGGTAGCTGGAAAGTGCTGAGTCACAAAAGTGTGGGAAATGTGTGGCTCGAGCTAAGCCAGTATTTCTCAGGCTAAACAGAAACCACAGACAAGATCCCCAAGGAACAGGAAAGGGTCTGCACCCCTGATTTACCATGATCTTAATTAAAGCACACACACTGAGGAACTAGCCTTGCATGGGCAATTCTATCCACAGTAATCACAAATCATGGTGTTTGCCTCCTCTGCGTATCTGGATATACTTATCCAGAGGCAGCTTCCTCTAAAAGACACCCGCCTGGGTAGGTATTTGGAAGCCACATCGACAATCCTCTCAGCCATACACCTGGCTCTGGGCCTTGCGGTTTTGCCTCAGCGTTCTGCTCATCCCTACACAAGAAGCATCCTCAGCAAGGAGCAAAGGGTCAATGATCTGCTGTAAATAAATGTGAGGATGGGACAGGGATGGACAGAATTGAGGCACCATGTGCCAACCAGGTCCAGAGCTAGAAGGACAGAAGAAGGTCTCAAGAGTGACTTCAAGCAGGGGCGCCTGGCTGGCTTAGTCGGAGGACCATGTGACTCTTGATCTTGGAGTCAGGTGTTTAAGCCCCACGTTGGGTATAGAGATTACTTAAAAAAAAAAAAAAAAAAAAGAATGACTTCAAGCTAATAGTACAGAACTCCAATTGCCCAAAGAGCATTGTTTGTCAATGTATAGACATTATTCCGGAGCCTTACCAACTTCCCTCTTACTGTATTTTTAAGTGATGATGACATAGACAAGAAGGGAAGGAGCAAAGAATCCTGACAGAAGCAGGATGTCCAGCAGGGATCCTGGCACCTGGAGGAATTGATCCCATAAGGGAAGTCCTGACATAAAGGAGGTTTTCTGAGCTGGTGACTCTGAGCCCTAATAACACAAGTGACTGAGATGGACCATTACTGCTTTCAGACCAGATCCTGCTGCCTGGGAATGTTTCTTAGGGTTTCCTGGGGTCCATTATGGGGAACCTGATATGGGGGAGGGGGTGCTCATGGTTCCAGGGGTCAACGCGGTCAGAAGTTTGCAGTGAGGTCTTCAAGACCTCTAGACTCAGAAGACCGAGTTCTCTCACTCTGGACACCATCTCCACCTTTTCTGGGCAAGAAAAAGAGGAAGCCTCCCCACAGACTTTCTGTTCTGGAACCCAACTATGGGGTTTCAGTGTCAGTGACACACTTAGCCCAGAAAGCCCCTATACCCAAAGATGGAAAAACTGGATTTGGGGAAAGAAAATAAATTTAGGGGATGATTTCAGAACCTATCAAAGAACGAACTCTAGCTGCTGGGCACAGAGCAGCCAACTGCATGTGCCCTTGAAAACCTCAGTTTACCTTTGTCAGAAGTCAGGATCTCTTGGCAAGTGACATGCTTGTATCTGATGGAGAAATGAAAGCTTCCCTGAATTCTTAAAAGAAATCTGAGAGAGGAGACTAGGAGAAGAGGTCCTGTCAGCAGCAGAAATAATTCTCAGAGAGGCGCCCAACTGCCTCGGTTGGTGGAACATGTGATTCTTGGTCCTGGGGTTGTGAGTTCAAGCCCCACGTGGGGTATAGAGATTAGTTTAAAAGAAGAGAGTGCAGAGGAACCTGGAGAGAAACACAGCTAGCAATGAAAGAGAGATCAGGGAAAGAAAGTAACACTCACTCCTGAAACAAAAGTGGCAGGGAAGAGCCGAGGGAAGAATGGCGAAATGTGGAGACAACCACCATTAAACAGATAAGCCAACAAAACTGCAATATAGAAATATTTTTGAAGTGGGTAAAGGTGCACACGTGGGGTTGGATCCATCTTCATGTGAGATTAAGAGGCGTCTAATGCCAAGTGCAAATCGAGAGGATTCTGAAAGGCCAGAATTATACCCTGAATCTTACTACAACTGTAAACTGAGCAAAAACAAACACACCTATATTCTGCAAATTCAGTGGAAGAGAATATTCTTCTGAGTGTCGATCTAAGAAGAATTCCTGCAGAAGTCCAAACTCCAAGGAAAGCAATTTGGAGTGGACAAAGAAAGGTTGATTTTGCCTTTGGAAGCCACTCTCCCATTAGGACTTCTTTTTTTTTAAGATTTTATTTATTTTTCAGAGAGAGAGAGAGTACAAGCAGGGGGAGCAGCAGGCAGAGGAAGAAGCAGGCTCCCCGCTGAGCAGGGAGACCAACGTGGGGCTTGATCCCAGGACCCTGAGATCATGATCTGAGCCAAAGGCAGACGCTTAACCCACTGGCCACCCAGGCGTCCCTCTCATTAAGACTTCTATCTGCAATAGCACATTCACAGAAAAATCTAAGGTGAACTAAACTCAGTAACAAAACGAGGAGGAAATTGTTTCCCAAATGTATAAGATAAAGAGCGGCTGAATTAAGAATCAAGATAAATTAAAAAAAAAAAAGAATCAAGATAAATATGGCGGCACGTGTAGAAAATGACAGAATTGTGACTAAAGCCACCTCACAGATCCAGTGAACAAGGGTGGACTCCTGGATTTTTTGGAAAGATCTGGGCCATGGCAGAGGAGATCTGTGACCTGTGGCACAAGCGTCAGACAATACGGAGGGGACCTCACTTCTTTCATTGAAATTCCAAACATTTCAGCCTCCCCCTCCCCCCACTGCATCCTTTCATGGTTAACCAAGGAATCAAAGGAGTTCCCTCTTTCATTCTCTCATGGAAAGGACTAAAGCAGGGAAACGAGCAGCATCTTGGCTTGCTTGCTTGTTTTCTGCTTGAGTTTGAGGGCAGGCCCAGGGGAGGCAAGAGGGAAGGAGGAAGGAGAAAGGAACCTGATTTGTTTTCCAAGGATAACAACCAGCTCCTGAATCTGAGAACTGGCCTCAGAGGAATGAAGGCAACAGTGACCTTTCACACCAGGGAAGGGTAACACAGAACAGTTTCACACCTCAGATGTACCTTAGTCATTGAAGGAAACACTGGAATACTTCTCAGAAACAGCTCAACGCGAAGCACATAAGTTACAGCGCTAGAGAAGAGGTCGAGCCGAGTGGTTTCTAACTGCGACATCTGGGGGACTGGTTCCACGTGCAGGCTCCAAGCAGGATGGGGAGGGGGCTGGGCCCCTCAAGGAGAGCGTGGGGAGGGCTGAAGAAATCGAAAAGGATGCCTCCCTTCTATCCTGTCTCCCTGCATGCTGGCTTCTCACACATGACTTTGCCCTAGCATTGCTGTTTCACTGGGAAGGGGAAGCAGAGACTGAGCATGTGGTCCCCGCTCAGGACCCCCAGAAGCACTGGAGAGGGAGCATTCCTCCCACCCTGATGAGCTTCGGAGAAGAGGTGATGTCCACAGGGCCTGAGGGCTGACCGTGGGCCAGCCACTCCGCCCATTTTACAGATGAAGGTTCTAGCATCTTAAGTGATGAAAGGCCACAGAGGTAACAGCACAGCCAAAGGAAACCCCAACCTGTCTGAATCCAAAGTCCGTGCAACACTGCTCTCCCTCTTCCAGGCTCGAGAAGGAGTGCTCAGGATCAAGGCCCAGCAGAAGGGATAGATATTAATCACACTGTCAAAGCAATGAGAAACTGTGACTTGATAAATGCTTCAAAGGAAAGAGTAAGATGGGGGGGTGTGAGCCTCCGCTGGGGTCAGAGAGGAGCTGGGACGTGAAGGAGGTGTGAGGTTTCCTAGGAAAGAGAGGCGCAGGACGGGCAGAGAGGAGAGGCCCAGGTGCCAGGAATTGAAGGTAGATAACTATCTGGCAATTATCTAAGAAGGACAAACGGCTGCCACAAACCGCCTTCTCTGCATTCAAGAAATCTCATTCTGAGTTTCTCCACACCTGGCAAAATCCTTGAGCAGTAGTTGCTCACGTTGCTGAAGTAATAGTAACAGGGAACTAGTATTGCATTACTATTCCACATGGGCTCACAGTATTATGATCCTACCCTTCACATGCTCGATCGCATGCGATTCTGACAACAATCCTATGGGACAGGAGAGCGATGGTGGAATCTTCCCAAAATCACGCAGCCTGGGTGTTGCAGGGACCGAATCTGAACCCAGGTCCATCTGCTTCAAGGCTGGGCACATAAACCAGGACGGCATGGCTCAGAGTCAGCGGAAGGAGATGAAAAGATACCCAGGACTGCCACCTTCATCCCTACGGTCAGTCCTGAGTCCTGGTGACTCAGTGAGCCTCCTATGATGGCACCACCTCCCCTGTCAGATCGGGATGATGACGCCTGCCCACCCCCCTCATCAGGTGTTGTGAGGTTCAAGCAAGCACATGGGAGCCTGACAGGTTTCAAGCACTATATGAATAAGAGGCAAAAATATACCCCAAATATACCCCGAGACTAACCTCAAACAGACAAGGTGAGTGACACACTTTCAAGACCACAGACATAACTGAAGAGAAGGGAGAAAGAAAGAAAATCCACAAAAGAAGCGACTTTCCCTCACCTTGACCCTGGGGCATAAAAAAATGAGAGCTAACAGCAATCCCCTGAAGTCTACCACATACCAGGCACTGTCCTGTGCAGTCAAGAATCAACTTTACCAGAGTGCCTGGGTGGCTCAGTTGGTTAAGCATCTGCCTTCGGCTCAGGTCGTGATCCTGGAGTCCGGGGACTGAGTCCCACATCGGGCTCCCTGCTCGGCGGGAACTCTGCTTCTCCCTCTGACCCTCCCCCCTCTCATGCTCGCTCTCTCTTTCATTCTCTCTCTCTCTCTCAAATAAATAAATAAAATCTTAAAAAAAAACAACTTTACCCAAGAAATGTCTGGCTTTTTCCTTGCCCTTGGCTCCGGGAGGTGATTTTTAAACCCTTGGATTGTCCTGCCTGACAGGTGTCTGTTCAACCAGGAGTCTTAGGTCATACCAGATGGTCTATCGATATGTTTTATGGTGGGGGCTCCAGGCCACACGGCATCAGCTTAACCTCCAGAAGGGTCAGAGACTGAGGTCAGCCAGGCAGACACTCACTTGAGTCCACGTGACTGAGCCCCGGTAAAAACCCTGGACACCAAGGCTCAGGGGAGCTTCCCCAGTGGGTGATGGTCCCTATGTACCGTCACACACCGTTGCAGGAGAAAGGGAATGTTTTGCCCAATTCCAAGGGGAGAAGGTAATCAGAAGCTCCACACGTGGAACCTTCCTAGACTCTGCCCTGTGTAACTCTTCTGCCGGCTTATTTTAATCTGTCTCCTTTCACCATAACGGTGATTGTAACAGCTTCTAGGACGTTCTACCGATCCTCCTAATGAATTACTACACCTGAGTGTGGTCTCAGAAACCCTGAATTTGCAACTCGTATCAGAAGGGAGAGTGGTCTTGGGGACAAACGAGGCATTGTCATTTAATCCCCATCTAAACCCAAGGAAGGTGGGGCGCCTGGGTGGCTTAGTCATTAGGCGTCTGCCTTCGGCTCAGGTCATGATGCCAGGGTCCTGGGATCAATCCCCACGTCAGGCTCTCTGCTCAGCGGGAAGCCTGCTTCTCCCTCTCCCACTCCCCCTGCTTGTGTTCCCTCTCTTGCTGTGTCTCTCTCTCTGTCAAATAAATGAATAAAATCTTTAAAAAAATAAATAAATAAACCCAAGGAAGGAAGTCTTCCATTCCCACCTCACAGACAAGGAGACTGAGTAAAGTAGCTTAAAGAGGCCATCGCTTGCCCATGAGCCTGCACCCAGCAGGTGGGGACACTCGGGTTAATCAGCGGGCTGCGGCATCACCTGGGCTCTCGGTGGTCCTGACACCATCTGCTGGCCCATCTCAGGCTACCCTGAGAGTTGCAGACGGCGAACAGAGGGCCTGGCTCAGCGCTGGTGCATTGAACCGCAGCTCATGCCATGAGCGGATAATGGGAGACCTTAGAAAGTGCTTTAGTGGGGAAAAAAAAAAAAAAAAAAACTCCGCTCTAGATGCTGAGTGGTATCGCGACCTTACCATTCCAACTCTGAGTCAGGCCACCTAGGACAGAGACACCGCAGCAGCCCTGAAACCTAAACCCCAGCCCTTTCATGGTCAGAGACACGCCAGCCCTCCGGAGCAGGAGTCTGGGCGGCAGTGATGCAATGCCTCCCGGGACAGGACATTCCACCAAGAGGCCGGCTGGTCGGTCGAGGGGCTACGTCAGGGGTGTGCAGGGAGAGGACTCAGGCAGGAGGGGCGTGGAGGGGGCAGCCAATGGTACCTCTGCCCCCCAGGCAGGGATGGTGTGCCTCTGCCTGCCAGCACAGGGAGGGGCTGGAAGGAGGCTGCACACACAGCAGATTCCCCACCCCCCCCCGCCCCCCAGCTCGGAGACCAAGCTGTGCCTGTCAATCCTGCCTCCGCGTCTCGGGGAAGCCTGGTGTGACCACTGCCCTCGGCCTCCGACACACACGCCACCCCAGCTATGTGCCATAAAATTAGTTTTACAAGAGCGGTGGATTTAACACTGCCCCCCACAAACAGCGCCGTGAACTCTGCTATCCCCAAAGAACACAGCCAAGCACGATGGCGTACACAAAATCCAGATTACTGGGCTTTGTTTGTATATTAAAAAAAAAAAAGTCTGCCCCTATACTACTGTTTCCTATTTTGTTTTGTACACGTGTACAAGAACAGAAGAAAAATCCGGTCAAGCAGATTATCTTGCTTTTGCTTTATCCTTGGGATTCAAGAATCTAAATAACACCTCATCATAAAGGACCTTTAGTGAAGGAGAAGGTTTTTTAACAGAAATAACTGAGGAATAGTATTCTTAATAATAGTAATGTGAATTACCATCTGGCACCTGGAATTTCAAGAACACCCTTCAAGGAATAAACTCTGCAACAGTGTTATTAACCTACAGCCCTGCAGGGGTCCATGCATGGGTTTCATAAAAACCATGAAATCGAAACTGCAAAATCATGCACAATTTACTCTTGAGAGTAATTCTTCTAAGGTGAAAGTCCAAAGCTTTCATCAACTCCTTAAAGAGATCCCTGACCCCAAAATGTTACAGCAACTAGCACATTCTCGGTCTCATTTGCTCTCAACACATCCCTGTGAATTAAACAGAAGAATGATCATCCTGCTCCACAGAAGGGGAAGGGCGCTGACTGCCTAAGTTCACGGTGCACCTGTCACTTCATTAGCAACGCTAGTAAATGCTTCTCACAGCCCACCCTGCAGTAAATGTGGCGGTCCTCAGGTGTTCCTCCAACCCGAAGACGTAAAACTCCTTGAATCACAGATTGAACCGCATTCCCTGAACACCTAGCACATGCTCGGGGTGGCTTCAGGGTCCGAGAGGCCAAATTCCTGGAAGGAATGCCGGGCAAGGCTATACTAAACCAGGCGCACCCACAGTAGGTGTTTGATAAATGCTTTTCGGTGATAATGGTGATCCTGTCTTCCCTGCCTGCTGGGAGGATTATTCTCACTCCTCAGATGATTCACAGGAAGCAAAAATATCTGTGTCGGCTACAAAGAAAGAATGTACCCTCTCTAGGTCTCCAAGGGCCAGACCACCAGCAGGGCAACAAGATGACCCAGAATGCCAGTGGCTGCAGCAACGTTAAGAGGCATTTTGCAGCAGCTATTCGGGAAGAACCCTGGGCAGGCTGAATAACTGATCCGTTCTCTCCACTTGCACCTCGAAGTGAGTCAGTGATCCCATGACTCAGTAATCTTTCCTCTGCTCCTGAAACAGAACTGGGGAAATCCTGATTAAGTCCTCTTGCAGAGCTGCCAGTGAAAAAGATGGGGCCTTGGGAGACACCTGTGGGCACTGAGGTTGCCCACGTGCAAATGGGAAGGGACTGTTAGTGGATGTGCCATTTCCTTTCGGGGTATGAAAACATTCTGGAATGAGACAGTGGTGATGGGTGTACAACTCTGAACACACACACACACACACACACACACAAAATCACTGAATGGCATACATTAAAAGGGCGAATCTTATGGGATGTGACTTAAATATCTCAACAGAGCTGCTCTCAACCACAGGGTAGCCACCTCCTAGCTCGCAGCGTTGCTGGGAAGCTTGTGCCAGCCTCCAATGTGCAGCCCCTGCACCCCGGCCCGAGGGCTCCGGGTGAAATCAGCACCATTACTCTGTGCTCCAGGGTTCCTTGGGAAGCAAAGGATAGGAAACAAATGGACAACAGTGATGGATTCTGGGGCAGGATCTGAGACTGGAGTTGGTGGGAAACAAGACCCTGTAGCTTTACAGGTAAGGTTTTTGTTTTGTTTTGTTTTGTTTTGTTTTAAATATTTTATTTATTTATTAGAGAGAGAGCACACGAGTGGGAGGAAGGGGCAGAAGGAAGGGGAGAAGCAGACTCCCCGCTGAGCAGGGAGCCCGACTGGGGGCTTGATCCCACGTGGGGCTCGATCCCAGGACTTCAGGATCGTGACCTGAGCAGAAGGCAGACGCTTAACCGACTGAGCCACCCAGGCGCCCTACAGGTAAGGTTTTAATATTTTAAAGTAGAATGTATACATATGTTACTTGTGTAATTAAAACTTAATTTTGGGCGGTACCTGGGTGGCTCAGTTGGTTACACATCTGCCTTCAGCTCAGGTCATGATCCCAAGGCCCTGGGGTCCAGCCCTGCATCTGGCTCCCTGCTCAGCAGGGAGTCTGCTTTTCCCTCTCCCTTTGCCCCTCCCCCTGCTCATGCTTTCTCTCGATGTCTCAAAGAAATAAAGTCTTTTTAAAAAAATTAATTTTGGGACGCCTGGGTGGCTGTTGGTAGGGCGTGTGACTCTTGATCTCAGGGTTGTGAGTTTGAGCCCCTCGTTATGGGGCGTAGAGCTTAATTTAAAAATTTTTTAATTTTTAAAATGCCTGCTGTTATGCTTGAAATAAATCTATTAATCATTTCAAATCGTTTGGCTTAACATCCCTACTTAAACACTGACAGCAACTAAAAGGCAGGAAAGCTCTATAGAGAGAATGCTGTCATCAAAAGAAAGTTACTTCTAATACAATTAGCTTCATTGCTCCAAATTACAAAGTACACCAACCCCCCCCCACCCCCAACTAACCAAAGGTAGAGAAAAAACAGCAGTCAGAGCAGGGGGAGGGGGCAGGTGCCCAGTGCAGGGAGAGGGGCAAAGCTCGACTCCCCATGCGCCTCGTTCCAATGCATTTCCCCCACCTCCCCAGGCTGCTCTGGGCGCTGTGCTCACACATTTTGCACTTAAGCTGTAAGTGAAGTGGGGGCAGGGGAGGGGGGGAGAGCTCTGCAATAAATTGCCTTAATCTGCTCATCACACCTATTTTTAGGCCTTCGTTTTATAGCTTGTTGAAATGAGAAGGTGCGGGAGATCCAAATAGACCGCTACATTAAGATGTTTCCTGAGAAGTAGGGAGATGTTTTCACAAGCAAAACCAGAGTCGGAAGCCACAGGTTGTTTTCCCCCAATTAGGGAAGCTGCTGAAGTGCTGGCTGGTCTGCCCTCTGGTCATGTGAAAGGCAGGGTCTGTGCCCGGAGATTTACTGCCTGGAGAGAGACTGACCTCTCCTGTCCCGCAGAGCCTGCAGGAGCCCCCGGGAACCGGCCGTCATGCTGGCTACCCTGAGCTGACTGTGAGAAGGTAGCCAGGGCCCTCCCGGCAGACTCGGGGCTCTCTAGCAACACTGCAGGTGTCACATTCCCACGGTCCCCCAGCTAATAGGTGAGGGGCTTAGGCACACCGGCCATTGTGCTAGGGGCCAGAGATTCAGCAGCAGGAAACAAAACAATGTCTCTCTTCTGGCAGAAACTGCATTCCAGCACAGGCCGACTGAACACTAGACAAATGCATAATGTCCCAGGCAATGACGAGGACAAGAAGACAACTGAACAAGGAACGAGGGGCAGAGAGGGACGGGGGCTGCTGTTGGGAGAACGGACTGGAGGGGCCGAAGACAGAAGGACACCACAATGTCTGGGGGAGAGGCCACGGTGGCCTGACTCACGGGCAGCAGACAAGGTGGTGGGGGTGGTACATTCCGCATACATTTTAAGGTAAAGTGACAGGATCTGCTGATAGATGGAGGCAGGGAGAGAAGGAGAGGAGAGGCCAGGATGCCTCTAAGGTTTCAGGTCTGAGAACACATTCGGGTCCCAAGGCTGTGCAACCAACTGTGGACCAAGATCATGGATCTGAGGAATGTTCTGCTGTTCCAGGAAAGCAGCGCTGCAGTGAGGTCCTGAGCACACCCTGGAAGCAGCCAGTCACCCGCCAGGGGCAGGTGAACACATGGTTCCCAAACACTGTGCCCAAATTCCTTGGCATCAAAGCAACAGCCCTAAAGGCTTGTCCATGCCGTGCCTAGCAAGCTGGGAGGGAGGGAGGCAGGCAGGACCCTTTATACACAGTGTCTCATTAAATCCTCAGGAGATACTGATTATCTTCATTTATAGATGAAGAAACCACCCTAAAGATGACTGTGGCAGACAAAATATCTAATGTTAAAAAAAATGCACATGGAGAAATCTACAATCTGGGATGGGAAAGGTCTTCCCCAGTAAGATGCAGACCTCAGAAGCTGGGGAGCCCAGATGGCTCAGTCGGTTAAGCATCTGCCTTCAGCTCAGGTCATGAAGCCGGGGTCCTGGGATCGAGCCCCGCGTCAGGCTCCTTGCTCACTGGGGAGTCTGCTTCTCCCTTTCCCTCTGCCCCTTCCCCTGCTCATGCTCGCACACATGCTCTCTCTTAAATAAATAAATAAAATCTTAAAAAAAAAAAAAGCCACCTCAGAAGCTGTAAGAAAAAGCCTATCAAATTTGAATTCATAAAAAATGTAAAACATCTGCCTGATCAGGGCGCCTGGGTGGCTCAGTTGGTTAAGCGACTGCCTTCGGCTCAGGTCATGATCCCGGAGTCCCGGGATTGAGTCCCACATCGGGCTCCCTGCTCAGTAAGGGAGCCTGCTTCTCCCTCTGACCCTCCCCCCTCTCATGTACTCTCTCTCTCTCTCATTCTCTCTCTCTCAAATAAGTAAATAAATCTTTAAAAAAAAAAAAAAAACATCTGCCTGATCACAGATGAACAAAGACAAAACCTAAAATGGCACACGAATATGCCCAAGAGACAAACAAAAACATAAACAAAATCCAACCCATTCAAAAACAAAACAAAAAGCAATACCTAGGAGAAAATATTTACAACGTAAATAACACAGGGTTGAGATCTATAATGCGCAAAGAATTTACTGAAATCAATAAAAAAATAAAACAGCCACATTTTTTAAAAAAGCAAAAACTATGCATACCAACTAACACAAAGGAGAAATCCAAAAACTCCCGGGATAGGTTGCTCAGCTCACCAGCTCCTGGACAGGCTCAAAAAGGAGGACCTCACGTTTTCAAGAAAAGCACTTACATTCAGTATTGGGGAGGGTGTGGGAAACATACACTCTACTTTGCAGGTGGGCGTGTAAGCCAGTAGGTCTTTCTAGAACACGATTTGGCAGAATCCATCAAAATGCTTCATGTGTATGTCCTATGACTCAGATATTCTACTAGAAGTCTACACCTACAGATACACTTCCATATGTACACAAGAAAACACACCCAAATGTATTCACTGCAGCACTGTTGTAACAGGAAAAAAAAATCATGACAATAACAACTAAACGTCCATCAAGAGATGACTTAGGCACAATTTCCATGTTATCAAATACTATGACATCTTTAATAAGAATGCAGTACTACTATATGTACCAGCATCAAATATCTCAAAAGAAACTATAAAACATTATAGAATGACACATGTAATAGGTTACTCCATAAAAAGTTATAAAACAATTGAGATAATATGTTACTCTGTTAAAAAGTAAAGTACAAATTGGGGTGCCTCAGTGGCTCAGTGGGTCAGGCGTCCGGCTCTTGATCTCAGCTCAGGTCTTGATCTCAGGGTCATGAGCCCAAGCCCCAAATTAGGCTCCACACTGAGCCTACTTTAAAAAAAAAAAGATTTAAAAATAAAGCACAAACTATACGCATGTGTCTACATATATATGGATGTAAATGCAAAGAAAAAGGCCTGGAAGTATACACCACAAACTTCCCTCAGCCGCTAGACTTTTGGAGACAGGATTCAAATTGAGCAGGGTGGGGAAGAATGGAACCTTCCATGTAGGACTCAAAACTCCTAAGGAAACACTAATGTTTGAATGTTTATAATCATGAATTCACATGTTGCTTCTAAAGCTCAAGGATGATAATGCTTCTTGTATTCAAACCCTTCACCGCGCGTGACAGATACCCAACTCAAAGGAGCGGAAACAAAAGGAGGAGTGGTGGCCCCTATATTTGGGAAGCCGGGGTTGGTACTAGCTCCAGCTGCTGCCTGCAGGTGCCGAGACAACGTGGCCAAGCCTCTGTGTCCTGCCCCACCTCTTACTCCCCTTGTCTCAACTTCTCTTCATTCCCAAAGGATACCACCACCTGGCCGACAAGAGGGCTGCCCGAAGCCCCAGGCACACACCTTCTCCGAAGAGGAGCCCTACTGCAAAAGGAACCACTTCTCTCCATGTATTCATCCCAGGGGGACCGCTGATTGGGGTGACTGGCTGGGAGTGCTTCTCACTCACCCAGTGAGAGGGACCGGCACCGTGGAGTCTGTTGGGTCACCTGCCCACGCCCGTGAGTGAGGAAGACCCCCTTCCCGAGGCTATGATGGACAGCCCCACTAGGACCCCATGGATCGGGTGAGGAGTGCCCCCAAGGAAGGAACCAAACCCGAACCAGAGGAAGGTGGCACGCAGAGCAAACAGACAACACAATCCACAACAGAGCAGAAATGAACAAGATCTGAAATCGCTGCCCAGTGTCAGACAGCTAGTCAATGGTGGAGGTGGGATTCAAATCAGGTGTGAGAAACTGCAAAGTCATTGTTCTCTCTGCTTCACGGCAGTGTCACTCTGGGCAGCCAGGGGACACCAATCTCAGGAAGCCCTCTGCCTGTGAAGGGCATGCTGTGGGCCTGTCATCCAAGAACTCCAGTGAGCCCATCACATTCCTTAAAGTTCCCTCCAGGTTACCATCCTCAGAACAGACAGAATTTGCTGGAGGGAGGGAGGTGAAGGGCGAGAGAAGAGAGGTGAGTATTTAAGAGATACGAAGGACAAAGATGAGCTAGGTCTCAACAGAACTTGGAAAGAACAGGAAAGTATGAAGATGTAGAGAAGGAGTACAAAGACTCGTCCTGGAGACTGCCTTCACTAGTGTCATCATTTATTAAACACCTTGTTTTGCATTGTGGAAGGAGCTGTACAGAAAGAGTGGAGCAGACATCCCACAGCTCTGTCCTCAGAATGCAATTAAAGATGGACACACGGGTACAGGTGACTGTCACAGGATACACAGACAAGATAAATGTGACCCTGATACAGCCAACCAACTTTTCTTTATGCAGAATCCAAACACATAAGGAAGAAAGCTCAGTCAACAGATGTTTAAAAATACAATTACTGGAAGGATAACAGGCACAGTTGTAAATACAAATTTTCCAGAGTGTTTAATCCTTTTACCCCATCCTCCACCTATCTATGCCACAAATATTCGCTTACTCAAATACCCACCGCCTTCAGAAACCCTGCCCACCCTTGTGCTCTCATTCTAAATGAGGACTTGATCTACATCTTGTATGACTAAATCAACCAGATTACCCCAATCCCAAGCCACATTCTTTCAATGGTGGTCAAATGTATAAAAGTAGACAATGCATTTCTTAATTATATTGGCTGAAGCATAATTAAGTTGGTCTTCACCCAAGCCCATAGAGAAAAAGAAGCCAGGCACTCTGGTGCTCGGGCTTGGGGTGGTAGCAGCCGGTCCTCGCTCTTGTTCCACAGTAGGAAATGAGGTCCAACCTTGCCTTGGATTGAGGGGTTGGGGCCCACTCAGGCAGCTTTCTCCATCCCTAACCACTTACCTCTCCGTTACCAGGAAAGGGAGAAAGACAGGCACCTTCACACAGAGAATACCTACACTGCTTATTACTAGTCTTTTCCAAGCTGGACAATTAGCTATATATACTTCATTCTTCATCACTTACACCCCTTCCTACAAATGAATATGAGACTTCCCAAGACAACTTTGCTTCAAGCCAATGAAAGAACCAAGAACATAATTAAAAGCTATGTCAACACTTCTAGCGACTGCTCTTACCCGGTTTTCTTCTGACACACGGGAGGATTGCCCTTCTCGGCCCTCTTAGTTGGGTGGGCCCAGGTGATTCATTCTTGCAGATGAGCAATGAGGAGCAGTCATGCCACCTCCTGACTGAAGCTTTTAATTGCTGGGTGAGACCCTCGGTGCTCTCTTGTCCTGTCTCAGTGACCAAGAAGGTCCCATGTTCCAGTTAGTGCAGCCATGAGATGGTGGAGGCTCTGTCATCTTGAGGGGCTGTATAGAACAGCCCCTCCGACGTCTGCCCCACCAATCCAGGCAGGACGTGGGGATGAGTGACAAATACATTTTTACTGTACTAAGCCTCTGGGATTTGGCTATAGCCTAAGTCTACTGTGACTTAATGAAAAGGTTTTTAGTCTAGTGAAAGGTTACGATATGTATTCAAATAAGTAAAATGCATTAAGGGAAGGCTGACATTGGCCTAGCCCGCCAAGGTGCTCAACCAATGTCCGGCGAAGGAGTGAATAAATGGATGACATAACCGTGGTATAGACAGATGGGAGTCTAAGAGTAGGAAATATTCACTTCCACTTGGGAGTTAATCCGGAAAGGGTGACGAAGCAGAGGACAGGTAAATATTAACAACATAAATACTGAAAACAATCTGCTGGATTACTGACGTTTCTCAAGTTCATTTGGGAAGGTCCCTATAAGGGGAATTCTTTTTCTAAGAGCCATTCCTCCCAGGAACCTGGAGACCAGGTGATGATTCAAGCCAGCGGGAACCCCCGCCCTGGGCTGCTGGGTCTCCAACCAGGCCACCTAATGTTTTCCACGAGGTGGGAAGCCAGACCAGGTTGCCCCTCCTCAAGACTTCCACAGGGCTGGGGACCCCTGGGAGGGATTCCTCACCCTGGCACCCTCTCTGCTGCTCCCACTGGCGGCTGCCACTGGCCACAGGCCTTCCACAGCTCCTAGCGGCTGATCCTGCTGAGGGCAGTGGCTGCGCTCGTGAGCAGCTTGCTCAACAATCCTAGGGGCAAACATGGCGGCTCTCAAGGAATGTGATCTCTCAGGGGTGCCTCAGGGAGGCAGCTCCTGGGGTCCTCAGGATCTTGCCCCTCCAGCACCTCCTAGGAGCCCGGATGGCCAGCCAGCCGGCCAAGCACATGTCCAAGCACACTTCAGAGGGGACAGTGCTGGGCCAGCCTCCCGGATTGCAGCAATGGTACCAGGGACACATGCCAAAGAGCTCCTCCTTTACAAAACCTTTCCACCACCCTCCAAGGACTGCAGATATAGTTACACTTCTAGCTGCCCAGCACGGGCAAGACCCAGGGTCATGAGCATCTTGAATCAGGGAACACTCTCTCTCCCTTAAGAGGGTCTCCTACTATTCCTCAGTCCTAAGTGTGCTGAGGCTCAAGTGTCTACTCAGTGCATTTGGCAGAAGTCCTAACAACCCATCTTCAGGATCAGGAGCACTTCTCTGACTCTGCCCCCAAGCCCTGACCTGCTTAATCCCCAGTAGATGGGTATGTTTCATCCTCATGATATTCCTGGGTTATGATCCTGTGGGACCTGCATCTTCTAGGGATTAACATATCTAAATATCATCAGTGTTCACAAAGAAGTATTTTATACTGTTCCCTACCAACCTAATGAGGCAGTTCTTAGTGCACTGGAAAATATACTGGCACAAAAGGAAGGAGCCCCAGAATCTGTTTCCAGATTGCCACTCAGCAGCTGTGAAACTTGAAAAATAACCGCCTCCCTAAGCCTCAGTTTCCTCACCTGGAAACTGGTGTTAGATCTGCTCTACCTACCTCAGGGAATGGTTGTGGGACAGACATTAAATTAATGGAGGTGAAAGCCCTTTTAAAACACTGTACCGGTGGGGCCTGGGTGGCTCAGTCGTTGGGCGTCTGCCTTCAGCTCAGGTCATGATCCCAGGGTCCTGGGATCAGGCCCCGCATCGGGCTCCCTGCTCAGCGGGAGGCCTGCTTCTCCATCTCCCACTCCCCCTGCTTGTGTTCCCTCTCTCGCTGTGTCTCTCTCTGTCAAATAAATAAAATCTTAAAAAATAAATAAATAAATAAATAAATAAATAAATAAATAAATAAATAAAACACTGTACCGATGCTGAGTACTATTAGTGCATTTATTCTTTAATTTGCGAGAAGTGCATACAATAAGCAATTCCTTATTAATGCCATAAATGCTCAGATTGCAGTACCAAATGACTCAATAACTACCCTGTCCCTTTAGTGTACAAAGTATCATGAGGGACACAGCAAGGTTTACGGCCTGGTTTTTTCTCCTAGTGATTTAAGCCCAGTGGGGGTTATAATCTAATTTAATCTTGCCACATCTAAAGAGAGTAGAGAGGACTCAGAATATCATCCAAGCCATGTCCCTCACTTAATAGGGAAGGAAACTGAGGTTAACTAATAACCAACTAATACCCAACAACAGCTATAAGACTAGCTAGCACTTATTGTGTGGTTCCTGTGTCAGAGACTTGCTTACAACCCACAGCAGGACTGTAGCCCAGGCCTGGGACCCCAGTTGTCCAGACTCCTTGGCCAGGAGTATTTCCATGAGTATATATAGATCTACTTCTCTGCATCTGCCCTGTTCACTGAGCTTTATGTCAACTGCTTCTCTTTTGTGATTCTCACATTGAGTGTCCTGAAAAGAACTGAAACAGCGGGCCCAACAAAGGAATAGTACAGGAGGTAGCCTGGAGGAACTGAGGCACAAGAGAGGAAGAAAGAGACACTCAAAAAACGGAAGCCAAAGTGAGGGTAACCTAAAATGACTGACATTTTAAGCTACTCTATAGAGAGCATAATAGATGTGCTGGGGAATTACAGAAAAAAATACTGTTTCAGCCAAACAGAAACATTTATTTGAGTCCAGGTGATAAAGTATATACCTGTGACATAACAGAAGAGTAATTATCAGGGTCTCTAGAATAGTTTTCATTAAGCTTAATCAATAAAGATTGAAAAATCCTAGAAAGTCTTCTCACGCCACGTTTGGACTATTGCAGTCGCCCAGTTACCTACTACAGCTATGACAAGTATGATGGCAAATACTACTATACTACACACACACACCCACACACACACACACACACACGTACACACATACACACACATATGCCCACATACACACACATATACATACACACATACACACATATACATACACACATACACACTACACATACACACACTACACACACACACACACACTACACACAAACACATACACACAGAGACACATACACATACACACACAGATACTACACACACATACACAAACACATACACACACACACACACACACACACACGTATGTCCTCCTCTGTGGTCTTTGGGCTCAGGAAGATTGACAAGAGCATCCGTCCCAAGACACTCCCCTAAAGTAACCTTGGGAAATCTGGATGGCGCCTTCCAGGAATGGCATTTCATGACAACCTCTCTGTGTGGGAGCTTCCTTGTTCCCCAAGCAACAGCAGAAGACTGTGGCCCCAGTGTCACCAGCCCTCCTCCACATTTGAGGGTCAGGGGCTCATGTGGGATCTGTCCTCCAGGTGACAGTTCTACCTCCAGTTCTCCTCCTGCGTGGGGAGCCCAGAGCAGGTAGCAGTTCCTAACCAAGCAGATGTCCACCTGAGAAACTAGCCACCGGGGAGCCCAGTGTTCACAAGAGACTTTGGGAAAGGAATCCCCACCCCTTCTCCCCAAAGAGGGAGAGGGAGAGTGGAACCAGCCTCTCTTCAAAAAAAATGTGAGCTTCTCTCTCCTTCGCAGCTTTTCCCTGTTGGAGAGGAATGGTCTGGGGTTCCAGTTAAGGCTGGGAAGCTGAGAACTGAGGGTGGAAAGCAGCTCTTTAAGGAGACCCCAAACTCAGATGTTCTCTAAACTCAGAACTGAAGACACAAAGGGGACAAGATAGTGCTGACCCGTGGGGTTGTTATGAGGAAAATGAGTGAACATGTGCGCATTTCTTGCCAGTGCTGAGCACACAGTATACGCTGCAGAAGTGTGTGCATTATGTCATCACTTACAGTCCTGGCTGAATTTCCAGATTATCTGGGAATACCCTGCTCAGCACAGCCACCAAACTCTTCTGCTCAAGACTGCCTCAAAGACAAAGCAAAGTGTTCAATATGGTCATAGCTCAATCACTGGTATCTTGGTTCACATCAGCACAAATGTTAGCGCTAAGAGATCTTAGATGCCAAGGGTGAAACAGCAATGGAAAGAGATGGATCAACCTGTGTGGTTTTCACACTTCCGGCTTCTTAGCCGTGAACTCTCTCTTCGTATGAAATACTAGGTGGAAGACTAAAATATAATGCTGATGTGATTGAAGCAGGTCCGGGAGATGTGGCATGGGAAGGCTCACCCTATCCTGCCCCCTTTGTGGCAGTCCCTGGGCCTCCAGGGGACACAAGTTAAAAAGCAAACTGACAGAGGGGCACCTGGCTGGCTCAGTCGGAAGAGAATGTGACTCTTGATCTCGGGGTCCTGGGATGGAGCCCCGCGTTGGGCTCCCTGCTCAGCGGGGAATCTGCTTCTCCCTCCCTCTTTGCCTCTGCCCATCCCCACCCCCCACTCATGCGCTCTCCTTCTCTCTCAAATAAATAAAATCTTTAATAAATAAATAAATAAGTCAAATGGATCAAACATCACATTCTCTTAAACTCAGATGGGTTCTGACTTTCTTCTACTTTGAGCCTTGTAAGTTTTGAAATTATCATTTATCTTCAAGATTACGTTCAAGACTTGTCGGGTCCTTCACTCAAAGCAACCCCGCCCATAAACAGCACAGAGAGAAAACTCTGAGGTGACCCCCCCCCCCCGCCCCGCCTGCCATCAGGGCAGAGGGGCCGGGCAGAGCTGGCTGGGCTGGGGCTTGTCCCACACTGGCCTGTTGGTTGCTCCAGCGTTCCCAGCACGCCTGCAGGCTTGCCTTCTCAGAGGCCGGCGTCCAGCAAAGGAATGCCAGGGTCACCCATTGGTTCTTTTACTCTTGACCCCAGCATTTAAATCCTGGTTGTATCACAAGCAGCAGAAGGGCGTCCTGGTGCTAGAGCAGACCCGGGGAGGGGGGGGGGGGGGCGGTTGAGACATGTCAACAAGGGTTTACAGGCTGAAGCTGTTTATATCACACTGAACCTGACCACTCATCAGAAGGACGGACAGCCCTGTCCTGGTTCAAAGGCAAGCTGCAGCGTTGGCCCAAAGGGCCACATTTTGGACCTGCGACTGAAGAGTTGAGAAGAGCTTCTAAAACAAGAAAAACAAAGAAACACAACTGATAGCCAAGGACTTAAAATGAAATTAGATTCCATCAGGGCTTCACATAAAATTAGATGCCAAATCTGGATTATCCCCAAGTTTACAAACACCCACTGAACAATTCTGTCACAAATAGTGCTGCCCACTCTCTGCCCCACTTGCTCCCAAGCCATTATCTTGAACTGTCTGAACATTTCTGTGGGTGCCCTGCAAGAATGGGAACCCCAGAGCCCCAGCTCCACAAGGCTGCCCACCAGCATCAAAAGGAGTGGCTTCTCTTTTTAAAGCTACAAGTTAAGCGGGTGTTGTTTTTTTTTAAAACTTTATTGTTCTTTTTTTTCTCCTGAATGAGAAAAATAATTCCTGCTTGGATTCAGAGCTATAAAATTGAAAAAGTGAAACACCTTCTGAAATCTCAGCCTCTGACAACAGCCACTATTAATAATTTGAGAAACAGGAGTTTCATTTCACTTATTATCCAGCAAAAAAAAAATCATAGAACCTACATACTTGAATAGATACTAGTAGAGAAAGGAGATATTAGTTTTATATCATATGCAAATAGGAAAGTGGACAAAAAATACCACCTTATCCAATAATTAAAACTGTGAAAATTGTCGGAAAAACATGTAACTAAATAAAAGGTCATGAAGTTGGTTCTCACAAATTCATGTAACAGAAAAGAATTTTTTTGGAAAAAAGCTGATAAACATCTAGTTAGGATTAAGCTGGAAATTCAAACGTGCAAAACTACTTTGAACTGAATTACCAGGTAGCCAATACATAGAACCTGCTACATGATTTGTGGGGTCCAGTGGGAAATGAAAATTTGGAGCCCCTTGTATAAAATGATTAAGAATTTCAAAATGGCAGCAACAGAGAATTAAACCAAGGACAGGCCTTTCTAAGCAAGAAACTGTGCAAACCTCACACACAGGTCACATGCCAGTGAGGCCAGCCCTGTTCATGCACATTAATTTAACCATATGACCACCAAGTGTTTACTCTGTATTTTTAAGGCTTCAGATCTATCCCATTTGCCTTTAAGATCATTCATTGCGTTTTCTGAAAAGGTTCAGCTTTCTCTAAGGAATAAATTGGCGAGATGAGAATAAGGCCAGGAAAAAACATGAAAAAAAAAGCCAGTTTATTTTTAGCTTGACCTTGATTAAATCATATGTTTTCTGATGTATTTTCCAGTTGAAATGAATTGGCTATGCAGCTAATATTGTAGAAATACAAAACACTCTGGAATATCAGGTTAGCCAAAGTAAAATCTTAAGCTCCATTTCACATCCAAAAATCTACATCCGAGATTATTTACAACATGAGATAGTTTTCTAGGATAAATTTGGAATACACTTTCAATTTTTTTTTGATAACGAACTATATGCTTCCTTCCCTATACTCTAATAAGCTGTCACTAAATAGACTTCCCACAGAAGTAAAGGAAAAGAAAACCTTATCACTTGGCAGATTAAACTGTATAAAATTAAGAATTCTCTTTAGCCCTTTTAAAGTGCAAAAAGTTCGTTTTACGACAAAAATTTGCTGCATAAAGTAGTCATCCTAGCACCTCCCTGGGTCATTTGAACATATTTCCATGTTTAACTTGAGCTGGGGCATGCATAAGAATAGCTTGATCTTTAATACACGATGGGAATACCAAGAATTCTTTCTAAACTGCTATAAAAGGCTCGCAAAAGCCAACAAAAGGCCTGGGCCACATTCCTTGGCAATTATCAGTAGGAGGAGGAGGCAAAGACGGAGGGGGAAAGTGGACTGTAAAAGGCATGGACTACAACAACCAAGCCTCTTCGATTAGGAAAAACAGCTGCAGAACCTTTTCTCTCTCGAGCAAGGGAGAACCACTTTTGTTCCTGAGGTTTAACCTCCCACAGACAAATTGAACACAGGGTCCTAAATTCCCCACCCTTGAGCCCAGGAGAGACCAGAATAGCTCTCCATACCCAAACCTGAATCCTGATGGATGCATCTCAGAGCCCCGGGGGAGTTCTTCAAGCTTCCCATTGGGTTCAACACTGTCACCAATGAATGCTGTCTAACTGCAACTGCTGCAGTTTTTCGGCGGGGGAGGGGGGAGGCGGCGGTGGTAGAGGGGCAGGGGTCGGAAAGAGGACCATCAGCCTGAGCTCCCTTCTCAGGGTCCAGGGCCAGAGCCAGTCTCAACACACAGATGTTGCCCATGCCAGATAGAGAAGGGAAGACAGATCATGTTAGGATCTTACTATATGCTGGAACCTCCCCCAGGGCCTCTGTGCACATTATATTATTAACCCACACAAAATCTTAGCATTTTGCAGATGAGGAAGCCGACCACAACTGGTAAGGTAACTTGCTCAAAGTCACAGGGCTACAAATAGGCAAGACTGGGCTTCAAATTCCAGTCAACTGACTTCCCAAATCCCCTGCTTTTTCCTTAGCGTTGAAACCCAATGTGGGGTTTCCCCAGGGCAGGAATTAAGGCAGGGCTTTGTCTCCATAGAATTTAGAATAATAACGGAACCACTAAAAGTCATCTGCTCTTTTACTTTTATCACCAAGCATCAGCAATTCTAAACAATGTCAGTGAGAAGCTATTCCTCCTGGAAAGCAAAATATTTTGTAAGCTTAAATTCGAAACAATTCCTACAGTTACTGTAGAGTTCGAATATTACATATGGAAACTTCAAATGAGCGTATTTGTCATATTTACCCTTTGATAAACAACATATTTACAGGAAAGGTAATTTGAAGAACTCCTACCCTTGCAGGTGGTCCCACCCCATGCAAACCTAAACACCAACTGATTTCAGAAATAACTTAATAATAGGGCAGAATCTTCTGATTCCACTTTCGACACAGTTCCATCTCCAATCCCGGCAGTACTATATATTCATATGTTTAAACAGATTTACCACCAACAGTGAGTGCAGAGTTACTTCAGTTCGGGCTCTCTGTGACCACGTGGAGCTTTCATTTGTATTTAAAATTTAAAACCACAAACTGCAAGATGTAAGCATTTTGCTTGGCAAGAGCAAATTTTAATTCAGCTGTGAAATATTGTATTAAATTGACTAGTACCTTTAAAACTTCAATGTCTTTTTTTAATCCTTACAAAGTAAAGGGAAAAAAATCAAGAAAATAATGGCTGCTGCCTACGTGATTTTTACCAAAAATAATTTTGTCACTCGCGGAAGAGGAATGTGAAAAATTATCTGTCCAGGTGTCCAGCGTGCTCGCTGAGCTTTCACTGCACTCCACCAAACTGACCCCACACCACAGGCAGAAACAGCATCCTGCCGGAACCGGGGAAAAGTGTGGCCGGCCAGCAATCCAGCTCCTAGTCCACAGTGGTGAACTGTTAGATCCAGCTGATTGTCCAGCAACACCACGCATCTGCTCTCTCCTGGGAAGAATGCTCTTACAAACAAATTTATGATTCCACAACGATCCTTACCTTTGACCCAAGCACACTTTCTGTACAAAACTGACACTTTTCTTCAAATCCACATGTTTCCAAATCTTTCTCAAATACAAAGACCATCAAATTCCCAATCTCAGACATGGTGGCACCAATACTGACCACCCTTTCCCAGACATTCATTCTCTCCCCACCCTGCACTTCCCACCAAACTGTCCGCTGGGTTTTTTCAAGCCCTCGGTAATCTGATAGCACACAATCTACATTGGCTATTATTTGCAACTACTTAATTCCCCAGCCCCAAGGTGAATATTTCTTGAAGACAAGAACCATCACGACACCACTTGGATCTCCTTCCCTCATCTGTCCCTTACACAGTCTTGGACACATTGTAAAAGCCAGTGACTCATTCTACCTTATTTAACAAGTACTAATACAATGCTTACTATAAGTCAAAGAATTGAACATAAATTTATTGTTGGGAGCCACAGATTTAAATAACAAAGTGTTATACCTATTACAGTAGTAAATCTAAACATGTGATTTCCATATGGCCCAATGATTGCCCCCTTGGGCATTCATCTCAGAGCAATGAAAACATATGTTCACACGAAAACCTATACACAAATGTTCATAGCAGCTTTATTTGCAATAGCCAAAAATAGGTGAATGGTTCAACTGATGAATGGTTAAAGAAACTATGGTACGTACATACCATGGAATACTGGCCAGCAAGAAAAAGGAATGAACTATTGATACACTCAACAACTCGGGTTAAGTCTCCAGGAAACTATGCTGAGTGAATAAAGCTAATCCCAAAAGCCTGCAAATGGTATGATTCCAAGCATATGACATTTTTTGAAAGGACAAACTTATTTTTTCGAGATTTTATTTATTTATTTGAGAGAGAGAGCATGAATTGGGGGGAGGGGTAGGAGAGGGAGAAGCAGATTCCCTGCTGAGCAGGGAGCCCAATGCGGGGCTCGATCCCAGGACCCTGAGATCATGACCTGAGCCGAAAGCAGATGCTTAACCGACTGAGCCACCCAGGAGCCCCTGAAAGGACAAACTTTTAGAAAAGGAGAACAGATTAATCATCGCCAGGGCTTGCTGAGAAAGGGAGGGAGGTGTGTATGGTCATAAAAGGGCAATGTGAGGGATAAAACCACACACAACTAAGTGCAGGGACACATCCAAATGAGTATGCACAACACTGGGGAGATCTGAATAAGATAGGTGGATTGTATCACTGTTGATATCCTGGTTGCCATATTGTACTGTAGTTTTGCCAAATGTTAGCAGTACAGGGAAACTAGAATAAATGGAACGTGTACTTGGGAACTCTGGATTATTTCTGTATCTGAATCTACAATGATCTCAACAAAAACTTCAGTTAGAAAAGTAGTAAGCCAACAAAAATATCTCAAATTAGTAAGATTTATTTATTTAACAAACAATTATATGGTGCTTACCAATTGCCAGGTGATATTTTAGGCACCTACACATTAACTCATTGACTCCTACGAACCGTATGTGGCAGGCACTATGGATTATTCCCATTTTGCAGATGGAGAAACTGCAGTACAGAGAGCTTAAACAACTTACCCAAAGGACACAGAGCAAGCAGGTTAACTGCTGGAATCTGATTCCAAGGCAGGCAATCTAGACCCAGGACCCTCCCCTTGGAGATCTCTTCATTTCGCCCTCGGAGGCTGGGGGCCACCAAGCAGACAAGACCCTTAATCCCAACAGTACCTATTCTGGAAGATTCCCCAAATCCAACTGAAAGTGTGACAAATCCTTCTGATCATAAAGCCAATCAAGAACCTCCCAGGCTGTCAACTTTCAGGGAAGTAAGCAGAATTCCTGGCTTTTAATGTAAAATCTTCCACCGTGGGAGGATAAGGACGGTTTTGCCACAGGGTAACATCTACTCTTCCTCCATAGGTTGGAAAACGAAGGGAACGGTTGGGCACATCTGGGAGCACATTTCGGTGGGAAAGAGTGAAGAGTCCTAAAAAGCAAAATGCATTTGGGAGTCGATGAAAACGGGAGGCTGAAACGAGACCAGGGGACAACGTCTCGCTTCACACACCCTGGCCCCAGTCCATGGTCCTGCCGCCCCGTCACCAGGGTGCTGTGTCTTTAGCTCACTGCCTTATCAGCTTCGGGCCCATGCTAGCCAGCGCGGGCCCCAGGGACTGAAATCCAGAACCTCTGTGGCATTCCAGAGCCACAGGCCTATAGCAGGACAAGCTGGTTCGGAAGATTTTCAGATTATCAAGTGGGGAAGACAGGAATGTCACGGCGTCTGGGTGGACACGGGGACATTCATCAAAAAGACAGCTACTACGAAACCGCAGTCTCCCTTTCCCACTGGAGTGGTGGAGAGCTGGGGTATGTGCAGATGCAGGGGTATGGACATGCATGTTAAAAATCAAAATTATTTTAGCAGAGAAATCATTTCCCAAGATTCGGTGCTAGAAAGGGCAAAATGAACACTAGACCCAAACTTTTCAAAAGATAAACTTCCAACCAGAGAGCCCTGCAACTTAACACCAATCCACTGGGTAAATGATGTGAATAGTCTGTTACCAATGGGCCAGCCTGATATGATGAACCATCCAGAAAAAAAGGGGGTATGGGACCGGACTTTATTGGTCCCTATGGCAGGAGCTCATAAAAATTCTCAGTTAAGCCTTGGTTTATCAGTCGATGAAAATTAAGCCGCACGGTGAACTCTAGGCTGGAAGAAACCACGCAGAAATGAAGTTCTTCACAATCTGTGATGCTGAGAAAGAACAACTGGGAACGGTCACCAGGAAAATGGAGTCTCAGCTCACCCCGCCACCAGCAGCCTAAAATGAATGACTCAGGCCCACGTGTCAGTTTTCATACCTAAACAGCATTTCCTTTGCAACAAGGATCCAAAATTTCCACTCGCAGACGAGAGAGCTGAATGGAGACTCTTGGCACCGTCGGGAGGAGGCCACAGACGTGAGAATAAGTACATCACTGGACATGGTGAGGTGGAGGCATGGAAAGACCCTGGGCCCCTGGAGTCCCCGCTGAACCACTAAACCAACCCGGGGCCTCCTGCCCCCAGACTTCCTATCAAGTCGAGGATAAGCGTCCCTCTGGTATAAGCTGCTATTTGCTGGGGTTTCTGTTGGCAGCCAAACATTTCTTAATTGGTACAACCTGCCCATGATGATTTTGCCCAACAGCTGTATTGCGATGGCCAGTGTCGCCCTCCCTACCGGCCCGAGGCTGAACCCTGGCACCCTGTAGGTCTCTCGGTCCTGGTATCTAAATCTCAAGCCCCCAAGTACTAGAATGCATCATCTATAAACTTGGCCAGCCTTGTCACCTGGAAATCTGGGGCTGGTGCCGAAGGCACAACAGATAAATACAAAGATACAGAAAGGGGGTGGGCGGGAGGAAGGTGGAGAGAGGGGAAAAAAACCAGGAAGGGGGAAAATATAAGGGAAAAGAGAGAGACAGGGAACAACTGCCTTTTAAGAATGCATTTTTTTTAAGGGATGCCCACATGCTTTTCAAAATCAGCCTGCTCGGAGTAAGAAGCCCCCGTGTGCCTGACCTCCCTCTCCACTCCGCTCTGGAAAGGCCAGCGCCCATCAGCAGAGCCCCTCGGCCACATGGCACAGACGTGTGAATGACTGATGGGCTTCTCCCTTTGCCTGTGCCTGACTTGGCAGGGCAAAACATATTTTACATTAGCTTAGGTCCTGACATTCTATCATGTTCCCTGTCGAGAGGCCAAATAGTTCTTGGAACCCTGCACAGCAAGTGACATATAACAGAACCCTAGGAAACAGGATGGCTCTTTGCCCTTAAATTAAAGGCTCTCCTTACCCCTCCCACCTCCACAGCAGTGGTCTGGCCTGTGGGGCTGGGAGCCGACGTCTACTCAAGAAAGGTCACCATTCTTTGCCAGCAACCTTATAAGGTACTTTTTATGGAGGGACAGTTGCAAGGTGGGGGGCTACTTGCAACGGGTTGCCTTGGGCGATCTGCATCACTGAACCCGGAACAGAAAGTGGGACGGGGCAGGCACCCCGGGCTCTGGATGGAGCATGGCTGAAGGCTGAAGGAATGGCCATCAAAAATGACACCTTCCTTTTCCAGCCACAAGCTGTCTTCAGTGAACCTTGTCCTGCCACCCCCAGGGACACTCTGTCAGGCTGTAAGAGGATAACCTCAAATGCCACCTCACATGACACTGTCTGGAATGCCAGCGGCCCAGCGACCAGAGTGTCTGTGCCCTCCTTGTGGGGTGTCAACGCTCTCACAAGGACTCGAGGTCCTCACAGACAGGCAGGACTCCTAACGGACAACTGCCAGCAAGGGCAACTCCCGGGCAGGAGGCTGAGGCGGCTCGAAAGTGCTCCTCTCTCCAGCCTCTCACCCCGGCACAGCCAGCTGTGGCCTCTCCGGGGCTCAGCCCTGCTCCCCAGCCCATCTCCTGTATTGGCGGGACCCGGCAGGGCATTATGGGACAAAAGCAGGAAATACAAGGCAAAGACTGCCCACAAGGCGTGCAATATCTAGGTTAAGACACAAGGCCTTTTGGACACAAAACAGAGGAACACAGGGGAAGGGAAGGAAAAATAAAACAAGACGAAATCAGAGAGGGAGACGAACCATAAGAGACTCCTAACTCTAGGAAACAAACTGAGGGTTGCTGGAGGGGAGGGGGGTGGGGGATGGGGTAACTGGGTGATGGGCATTAAGGAGGGCACTTGATGTAATGAGCACTTGGTGTTATATGCAACTGCTGAATCACTAAATTCTACCCCTGAAACTAATAAAAAAAAAAAAGGAAAAGGCCTTTTTTTTTTTTTAATGTGAGGGAATCAACAACAGAATCGATTGAGTGGTGATGTGGGAAATGCCTTTGTCACAAGACAAAGGGACAGTCAGCAAAGACTTGTTGGAAGAGGTAGGACCCGAGGAAGTGCATGGGGGGGGGGCAGACAGAAAGGAGAGAGGGATGGCAAACGTGTGCTGGTTATAAAGGACGAGGTGAGCTCAGGGACCAGGACACGGCCAGCATGGGAGACATGTGAGGGAGCAGTGAGAAGTGAACTCACAAAGATGGGACTCTGTCACACATCTGGTCACCTGCATCGCAAGCCAACAAATAATGCATCATCTTCCTGCCATGAACACCTCTGTATTACCCAACAGCCGGCATGTGCCTGGCTCATAGTCAGTGCTCAATAAATGCCAGTGAATGAATGAAAATGGTTAAGCACCCTCAACGATGCTGGAGGTCTCAAACCAAGAAACAAAATCATACCTAAAAGTAGGGACTGCAAACTCAGATGCCCACAGGGCCAGGCAGGTGACAAGTATAGCTAGGAGTGAGCAATGGGAGAGCAGTGGGTAGTGGATACCCCATCTTCGGGGGACTACCCCTACCTGATTTAGTGCAGTGCTGCCACCAAGGTACATGAGCCCAGTATTGCCAGATCTTTCTATTGTTCTGTGAAATCCCAATTTTTAAGCATTAGCAATGAATTAAAAAAAAATGTATGTACCAAACAAAACACATCATCTGGAGCCATATTGCCTGTTAAGGGTCTTTGGCTAACCAGGACAAATTTTTTGTTGAAGTTTATAGTCTAAAAAGGTCCCCAGTGCAAACGAATATATGATGATGGAGGTAAGAATGGGGTTTCCCTTGGGGGAGGGGCCTGTGTACTAGAAGGGCCTCTTGGGAGCCTGGAAATGTCCCATATGTTGATCTGGCCGGTGGTTACAAGGGTGAGGACATGTTTAAAATTCCATCGAGCTGCAAACCTGAGAGTTGTGCACTCTATTCCATGAACGTTATAACTCAATTTAAAACATAAAACTGAGGGGCGCCTGGGTGGCTCAATCATTAAGCGTCTGCCTTTGGCTCAGGTCATGATCTCGGGGTCCTGGGATGGAGCTTCTGCTCAGCGGGGAGCCTGCTTCTCCCTCTCCCTCTGCTGGCCACTCCCCCTGCTTGTGCACTCTCTCTCTCTCTGTCAAATAAATAAAGAAAAATCTTTAAATAATAATAATAATAAATACAATCTTAAAAAAGGTAAAACTGATAAGTAAATATAGAGTCTCCAAAAGCTGAATAAAGTCCTCTCTAGAGTTTGCTTTCAGGGGTGCTGCCCCTTCCACCTAAAATTCCCTTCTGCCCCTACCTCTTTGCACCCTGCTGCCACCTTATTTGTCCTAAAAGAGATGATCCAGACAGCACTTCCTCCATGAAGCCTCTCCTATCCCACCCTGGCCCAAGGCTGAGCTTGGCCAATCCTGGCACTCCCAGACACAGCCCAGTGAGTGCCTCCCTCACCTAACCCAGCACCCATCGCCTCCCCTCCTCCTTTGGAGCTCCTGAGGTCCTGGGGACAGGGACTGTGCCCTGTTCCCTGTGGCCCAGGCCTAGCACACAGTGGGCATCCGATAAGTGTCTGACATGATAGCTCATCCTCCTTCTGGCAATCAGCAAACAGAAGGATGCTTCCCACCCCACCCATCACTATTGTCCTAGAAGAGACAGAGCATAGAATCTGGAAACATGAGATCTGGAGAAAAGAGCCAGGAGACTGTGTCCTGAGTAAGAAGTTGTGGGAGGTGAAGAAACATGTACCTGTAAGATTTGAAATATAATTCTCTTGCACAATCAGCTGCAGTAACATCCTACTGAGAGAGGGAGGGAGTATATGTAGGATTCGTAAGTGCCCTGCCTGATTGACACAAGTCTAGGGCCACAAGTGCTCAGATTCTAATGGGCATCAGAATCACCGGAGGATTTCTTAAAAACAGATTCCAGCGTCCTCCCCAGAGATGCACATCTGCAGGTCTGGAACAGGGCCTGAGAATCTTCATTCCTAACTAGCGTCCAGGTGATGCCGATGCTGTTGGTCTGGGGACGTCCCTGGGAGCGACACTGGACCAGACAGGACCACAGCTAGTAAGTGCCAATCATCACAATGCATCAGTGCTCTTTCTCTTGCCCATTTGACAGACTTTTGTTAAATTTCTACCATGTGCAAAGCCATATAAATGATGCAAACGTAATTAGGACCAATAGTTGCATTCTCACCTTGGTCACCAGAAAATGGATTACTCATCCTCAGTGCCCTTCACCAGATTTGCTATTGAAGCAGAAAATGACACCAATGTTTAGCCACTCCCCAATGCTCAGATGGTCTCAGGTTCAAACTCTTAACTCTGAGAATAAGTTTTAAAGGTCCTCCCTCAACCGCAAACTCATCTGTTTCCCCAAACACCTCATTTAAAGATTTTCCTCATGAGGAAAATCACTCATTCCTGGGCCTCCCTTCAACATAATACCTTCCTCATTTAACCAGAAGAGGAGTTGGGTTATAGTGTTTGGTATTCAGGCCTGGGCAGGGAACAGATGAATTTCCCTGGAGACCAAGCCAGAAAAGGGTCTCCAGAGGAGTCAGAGGATGGAGGCATCTTTCCAGCAGACAAGCAAGCACACTGCTTTGAAACAACACCCCTTCCCTGTCCCGGGCAGGAGCCGCATTCTGACGTATTCGGTTACAAGTTAATGCCTGGGCATTAAATCTAAATGGCTCAAGATACAGAATTCCCGGGCAGCAGGCAGTTGGATTATTTATGCCCTCTATACCTGTGGAAGCTGAGATTTAATTATTTATTCCGTATTAAATTTCCAATCCTGGGCTTCCAGGCAGCAGATGAATAAAGCACCTCAGTTAAACTGCAGGGGACTCTGGGTCATCAACTTAGCCGGAGCTGGAAAACTTAGCAATTTCTGCACCCTGGGATATCATCTCAGTCTCTGTCTAAGAATGTCCTAAAGAAATTCAATCACATATGGAAGTCTTAAGAACCCTTTGAAGCACTCCCCCTGCCTGTGTTCCCTCTCTCGCTGTGTCTCTCTCTGTCAAATAAATAAATAAAATCTTAAAAAAAAAAAAAAAAGAAGGGGGGGCGCCTGGGTAAGCTTAGCCGTTAAGCGTCTGCCTTCAGCTCAGGTCATGATCCCGGGGTCCTGGGATCGAGCCCCGCGTCGGGCTCCCTGCTCCGTGGGAAGCCTGCTTCTCCCTCTCCCACTCCCCCTGCTTGTGTTCCCTCTCTCGCTGTGTCTCTCTCTGTCAAATAAATAAATAAAATCTTAAAAAATAAAAAGAAGAACCATTTGAAGCAACAATACCTGAAAAATTCAATCCTGTCCCCTCGATGAACATGTAACTCAAGAGGTAAAGACACAATCTTTGAACCATGGACATGATATTCTGCTAGTATATCTTTCCTGACACATCTCTGACTCACTGTAGGAGACCGCTGGCCAGAGTTATTCCTACTCCCTGAGTAAAATGGACTTCAAAATCGTAGGAACTCTCAAGTTAAACACCAGTCTGTTCTCATGGTATCAGATTAGGATGCAATACTAAGGTACATTCTAACAGAACTAATCACCCTCTTACGGTAAGATCCAGTGTGCTGTTGTTGAAAAGCCTATGGTTTGGAGATGACTATTTTAACCCAAAGCATCATCAGCTCTTCACTGCAAGCAGAGCTACTCAGAATCCAAATCGCAACTCTTCTCTCCATGTGTCTCTCTCTGCAGTCATAGCTTGAGTGCAGTGAAATGATTAGATCCCATTCCACTGGATTTTCCTCCATGGCGAGAATATCACCTTTCACACATAAGCCTGGAAGGCTTTCAAGGCCCTGAACAAATTCACCTACTACTTCCTCAGGGTCCTCTTCCTCTTCAAGACAGCTACTCAAGCTTCCAACACAGGGGCCAACACAGCCCCAGCCAAGAAAACAGTGCCTCTGAATGGAGTCACTCCATTCATAGGAACAGAACAGTGTGAATGGCAGAACCATCTTCACTTTGAGGACCACTGCTGCTTTTTGGTTTTGGTTTCATCCTCCGGTTCTTTCCAACCACACAGGAAGCTGCCTGTTTTGTGTACTTCTGTGTGGATATCATTGGGAAATCTATGGCTACAACGTTTGGCACATGGCAGGTACTCAATAAATAACTGATGAACGAATAAGTCTCTATGAGAAAACACCCACCATGAGGACCAGGTGGAAGCACAGAGGAGAGTCACAAAGCTTCTCGTACCACACAGATGGAGGTTGCTCCTCTTGGCTCTGTCTGACCCATTTGCTGAAAAGAAACTGAGAAATTTAAACTGGGCCAAATACATCACTGGTTCATTCCTTTGTACCAACTAAACTAAAAATAAACAAACAAGCAAAAAAACCAAGGTCAGTTTACGAAGAGTAGGGAAACTGTCAGTCAATAATGATATTTTCCCCAAAATGCCACATAAACCTTGTAATCTAAACTATGAGTCACTAGTATGTTTGGAAGCATTTTTATATGGGCTGATAGTCTTATATACAGTTTCCTACATTTTTTTAAAGCAAATTCTTTCTTGTTCTTTTTTTTTAAGATTTTATTTATTTATCTGAGAGAGAGAGAGAATGAGAGAGAGAGCGCATGAGAGGGGGGAGGGTCAGAGGGAGAAGCAGACTCCCCGCTGAGCAGGGAGCCCAATGCGGGACTCGATCCCAGGAGTCCAGGATCATGACCTGAGCCGAAGGCAGTCGCTCAACCAACTGAGCCACCCAGGCACCCCACTTTCCTACTTTTTTAATGCGACATAAGACACACAGTAAAATATTATATATTCGACAAAATAGAACACACATCATCAACAATATAAACAAGTGAAACCCTCATATTCCTTGGTACTTTACTTCGTAAAGAAATAACAAACCATAGAGTTTCACTGTTAGGCAAGAAAGTAATTCAGTAAAACAGAAGTACCTAGGGGCACCTGGGTGGCTCAGTCAGTTGAGTGTCTGCCTTTGGTTCAGGTCATGATCCCAGGGTCCTGGGATTGAGTCCAGCATCGGGCTCCCTGCTCAGCGAGGAGCCTGTTTCTCTCCCTCCTACCCCTGCCCATGCTCTCCTTATTTCTTTCTCTCTCTCTCAAAAACATAAATAAAATCTTTTAAAAAAAAAGCAACTGATTTGCCAAAAGTTCAGTATAAAACAGTCATAATTGAGATGGACAAATGCCTAGAAACAAATAATTTGCCAAAACTGACCCGTGAAGAAACTGAAAAATCTGAGAAGATCTGTAACAAGGAGATTGAGTCATTAATCAAAAACCTCCCCACAAGGAAAATTCCAGGACCAAAAGACTTCACTGGGGAATTCTACCAAATATTTGAAAAAGTAACATCATGCTTTCTCAAACTGCTCCCAAAAAATTGATGAGGGGGGAACACTTCCTAACTCATTCTATGGAGCCAGCATAACCCTGATACCAAAGCCAGTTAAAGATACTACAAGTAAAGAAAACTAAAGACCAATATTCCTTATTAATGTTGATATAGAATTTTCAATAAAATGCTGGCAAACTGAATTCAGCTGCAAATTAAAAGAATTATACACCATGACCAAATAGGATTTATTTCCAGAATGCAAAGATGGCTCACCATACAAAAATCAATCAATGTAATACACCATATTAACAAAACAAAGGGGAAAAAAAGCACATGATCATCTCAATTGATGCAGAAAAAGCATCCAACAAAATTCAACATGATAAAAACACTCAATAAACTAGAACCAGAAGGGAACTTCTATTAAAGTAAAGGCATTTGTGAAAAACTCACAGCTAAGATCATAGTCAGTGATGAAAGACTGAAAGCTTTTCCCCTGAGATCAGGATCAAGACAGATGCCCATTTTCACTATTTCTATCTAACATAGTACTGAAGTTTTAGTCTGAACAATTAGGCAAGAAAAAGAAACAAAAGGCACTCAAATTGGAAAGGAAGAAGTAAAATTATTTCTGTGTGCAGAAAGAATTATGTAATATGTTGAAAACCCTAAAAATTCCACACTCCAAAAAAACCTATTAGAGCCAATCAACAAATCAATAAAGTTGCAGGGTACAAAATCAACACACAGAATCAGTTGCATTTCCATGCACTATGCAATGAACAAACCATAAAGGAAATCATAAAAACAATTCCATTTACAATAGCATCAAAAAGAACAGATGAAAGACTTATACACTGAAAACTACAAAACATTGCTGAAAAAAATTAAAGAACACATCAATAAATGGAAAAACATTCCATGTACATGGACTGGAAAACCTAATGATATTGTTAAGATGTCAATACTACCCAAAATGATCTACAGATTCAATGCCATCTCTATCAAAATCTCAATGAAATTTTTGGCAGCAATAGAAAAATCCATCCTAAAATTCATATGGAATTTCAACAGACCCTGAATAATCTTTGAAAAGAAGAATAAAGTCAGGAGACTCACACTTTCTGACTGAAAGCTTACTACAAAGCTATAGTAATCCAAACAGTGTGGTACTGATATAAAGACAGGCATACAAACCAATGGAATGAAATAGACAGTCCAGGGAGGAAACCTCATTTATATGGGGAAAGGGCCAACTTTTCAATAAACAGTGCTGGGAAAACTGGATGTCCACATGCAAAAAAAACATGTTGGACCCTTACCTTATACAACGTATACAAAAATAACTCAAAATGGATCAAAGAGCTAGGCTACAAGCCTCTTTTTTTTTTAAGATTTTATTTATTTACTTATTTGAGAGAGAGAGAGCACATGAGCAGGGGGAGGAACAGAGGGGAAGGGGAAGAATCCCAAGCAGACTCCACGCACAGTGCTGAGCTGACATAGGGCTCGATCCCAGGACCCCGAGATCATGACCAGAGCCGAAACCCAAAGTGAAACACTCAATCAACTGACCCACCCAGGGGCCCCAGTTACAAACCTCTTAGGAGAAAACATCATGACTTTGGATTTGTCAGTGACTTCTTGGATATGCCACCAAAAGCACAAGCAACAAGAAACAAATGGGCAAACTGGACTTCATAAGAATTAAAAACTTTTGCACATCGAAGGACATGATCAAGGAGTGAGGAGACAGCCCACAGAATGGGAGAAAATATATGCAAATCATATATCTGATAAGGAATTAATATCCGGAATATATAAAGAAATCCTGCTCGGCACGAGGCTTGCTTCTCCCTCTCCCACTCCCCCTGCTTGTGCTCCCTCTCTCTCTGTCAAATAAATGAATAAAATCTTTGGGTGCCTGGGTGGCTCAGTCATTAAGCATCTGCCTTCAGCTCAGGTCCATGATCCCAGGGTCCTGGGATCGAGCCCCGCCATCCGGCTCCCTGCCCTGTGGGAAGCCTGCTTCTCCCTCTCCCACTCCCCCTGCTTGTGTTCCCTCTCTTGCTGTGTCTCTCTCTGTCAAATAAATAAAATCTTTTAAAAAAAATGAATAAGATCTTAAAAAAAAATCCTACAATTCAATAACAAAAAACAAACAACTCAATTCAAAAATGGGCAAAGGACAAAAGACTTGAACAGACATTTCTCTAGAGAAGATATATAAGTGGCCAATAAGCATATGAAAAGATGCTCAACATCATTATTTATTAGAGTAATGCAAATCAAAACCATAATGAGGTAACACTTACCACTCACTACGATGGCCATTATAAAAACAAACAAACAAGGGCGCCTGGGTGGCTTAGGTGGTTGAGGATCTGCCTTCCCGCTGGCTCAGGTCATGATCCCAGGGTCCTGGGATTGAGCCCTGCAGCGCAGAGGGGGGTGGGGGGTGGGGGTTAACCTGCTCAGTGGGGAGTCTGCTTCTCCCTCTACCTTTCCCCTGGTTTGTGCTCTCTCTCTCTCTCAAATAAATGAATAAAATCTTAAAAAAACAAACAAAATAACAAGTATTTGGGGGGCACCTGGCTGGCTCAGTCAAGTAGAGCATGAGAATCATGATCTCAGGGTGGTAAGTTCAAGTCCTACACTGGGTGTAGAGATTACTTAAAAATAAAATCTTTAAAAAATAATAATACTGGGGCACCTGGGTGGCTCAGTTGGTTAAGCGACTGCCTTTGGCTCAGGTCATGATCCTGGAGTCCCAGGTTCAAGTCCCACATCAGGCTCCCTGCTCAGCGGGGAGTCTGCTTCTCCCTCTGACCCTCCCCATCTCATGCTCTCTCTCTCTCTCAAATAAATAAATAAAAAATCTTTTAAAAAAATAATAATACTAATGAGTATTTTTGAGGATGTGTTCCTTGCTGGTGGGAATGTAAAATGGTACAGCCTCTGCAGCAAATGGTTTGGCAGTTCCTCAAAAAGCTAAACATAGAATTATCATATGATTCAGCAATTCCACTCCTAGGAACATACCTAAAAGAATGGAAACAGATACTTTTATACCAATGGTCATGGCAGCATTATTCACAATAACCAACAGGTAGAAACAATCCATGTGTCCACCAATGGATGACTAGATAAACAAAATACATACAATGGAAAATTCTCAGCCATAAAATGGGATAAACTCTGAAACATGCTACAGTATGGATGAATCTTGAAAACATCATGCTAAGTGAAATATGCCAGACACAAAAAGTTCAAATACTTTATGATTCCGTTTATACGAGATACCTAAATTAAGCAAATTCACAGAGACAGAAAGTAGACTCCAGGTAACTAGGGCCTCCTGGGGAAAGGAGGAATTGGAAGTTAGTTTTTAATGGGTACAGAGTTTCTACTTGGGATGATGAAAAAGTTAAGGAAACAGTGTGGATATCTAGCTACACAACACTGTAAATGTATTTAATGCCACTGAATTGTAAGCTTAAAAATGGTTACATGTATTTTGCCACAATAAAAAAAATGGCCATGGCTGTTCATTTGAAATAATTCATTTCCAGGGCTTTAAAATAATTGATACCATTCAGTGTAGTCATCTGAGAGTCCTACTTAAGTATTTTTTTAACACCCATCATCTGGAAGCACTTAAAATGACAAAATCTCTTTTATGAGTGACATGATTTGACAAAGAGGTAAAAAACCCATTCTAAATATTTGCAATCCCAAACCTCCCCCTCCCTTAGATTATGTCACAGCTTCTTGATGATACCAAGAATACCGAGAAAGAGAAACACCGTTTCTATCTGGGCGTATACACTATGTCTGTTGTCCCAAATTCACAAAATGCCGAGGCTCCTGGATGGCTCAGTAGGTAAAGCATGTTATTCTTCATCTTGGAGTTGTGAGTCTGAGCCCCATGCTGGGTGCAGAGTGTACTTAAAAGAACAACAACAAATTCACAAAATGCCATCACTGTCCAGCCAGACCCTACAGTGTGGAACTAGAAGCAACAGAAGCAAGTCTCTCAATGCAATTGTACTTAAACTCACCAGATTTTTAAAGACCCACTAACAGCACAGAACACCACCATGGATTTCCAACAAACAGGATATTAAACAGTTGTACGTGACTTCAGTGAAAAACACAGATTAAGCAGTTCTCCACAAAAGCTCCTGCCCCCCACCCCCACCCCAAACCCTGGGCCTGCCCCATGCTAGGAGGGAAGGCTGGTCCCATATGACCAAGGATCAAGATTGCCAAAAGAAGCTAATATTCTGGATTTCTTCCTCTCTCTGAGTCCTTAGTCTGCTTTATTTTTCTTCAACCACTTCTTAGCTGATATTCTAATATTCTCTGTACATGCCTTTTTTGGTCCATGCCTATCTCCTGGAAGCTAAGCTCCATGAAGACAGGTTTGCCTCTTTTGCTCATCCCTGTCCTCCCTGAAGCAGAGCCTGACCTCTGGGAGACCTCAGCCAACATGCACTGAACCAAGAGAGTGCAAGAGTTGGGCTGGATGACAGATGTTCTGTATCTTGATTCTGTATCTTGATTTGTATCTTGATTGTGTCAATGACCTGGTTGTGCACTGGACTATAGTTTTCGAGATGTCACTCTTGGGAGGAAGTGGGTAAAGGGTACACAGGACCTCTCTCTATTACTTCATACTACTGCATGTGAATCTACAGTGATTTCAATAAAAAGTTTAATTTTAAAAAGCTTACAAACAAAAAATTTAAGCAAGCAAACAAATGCCTCAAAGACATTCTACAATATTCCTGTCCAGTAGGCTTCAAAACTGGCAAGCTTATGAAAAATAAGAAAAGACTGAGAAACTGTCACAGAGTGAGACTAAAGGGGCACAAGACAACTGAGTGTCACATGGGATCCCAGAACAGAAAAAAGACATTAGTGAGAAAACTGGGGAAATGAGAACAATATCTATAATTTAGCCAATAGTATTATACCAACATTAATTTCTTAGTTTTGACAAATGTTCGTATATAAGCTGTTAACATTAAGGGAAGTTGGGTGAAAACCATATGAGAATTCTGTACAGTTTCTTTGTAACTTTTCAATCAACCTAGAATTATTCCACAATAAAAGTTTATTTGTAAAAAATGTAGGGTTGGAAGAGAAATGTCTAATAATGTACCAGGTAGTTAACTAAAACTGCATCTGCTTTACTTTTCAGATAAAAATCATATAAATCTAAGCAATAAAAAAGGTGAAGTGTTCACTCTTATAAAAAATTATGCTGTGGCTTAAATCCATAGTCCCTCATCTGAAATCCTTGGGGCCAGATTTGTTTTGGAATTTGACATCTATTTGAGTTCAAAGAAGAAGCATGACACATATGTTGTACATTACACCCCTGAGGGGGCCAGGCTGCACCTTATCGTCACACGCATGCCTGACAGTCATGTGACATAGCCTAAGTAGTTCATCCTTCCAGGTAAGATTTTGTTGCCAAATTTTTCTCAAAACTTTCAATTTTCTGAGCTCTTTAGATTTTAAAATAGTGGCTAGGCATTTGTGGGCTGGATTAATAGGATTCCTAATGAATAAAGCTTTTGATTTTTACTGTTAGACTTCCAAATTTCTAAAACCTAGCACCTCAGTTCTCTCCCCCTCTCCCCCTCCCTTTCTCTCCATCCCCCCGCTTCTCTCTCTCTCTCTCCCTTTCTCCCTCTCCCTCTCTCTTTCTCTCTCCCTCTCGCTTCCTCTCTTTCTCTCTCCATTTAGGAGTATCCCTCAAGAACCAGAGACAACAAGCAGGGACTTCTAGAATACTGATAACATTTTATTTCTTTTTTTTTTTAAGATTTTATTTATTTATTTGAGAGAGAGAGAATGAGAGAGAGAGAGCACGAGAGGGAAGAGGGTCAGAGGGAGAAGCAGACTCCCCGCTGAGCAGGGAGCCCGATGTGGGACTCAATCCCGGGACTCCAGGATCATGACCCCAGCCAAAGGCAGTCGCTCAACCAACTGAGCCACCCAGGCGCCCCTGATAACATTTTATTTCTTAATCCAGGACTCTTCAGAAGGGTAAAAATTCAATGAGCTCTGCCTATACAATTTGGCCATTTTTCTGTATCTATGTTAATGTTGATGGAACATTTTTTTTTTCAAAAGCAGCCATCACACAATTAGATTTAAGTCACAAAATGTTAGCACTGCAAGAAATCTTCTCTCCCTCAAGAGATGCAATCTCATTCCTTGTACGGCACAGCTCAAGAGTGGTGCAGCAATCTGCCCAAGGTCACACAGCAATGTGGGGGCAGAGCTGATTCCCAGCTCAACTCCTAGTACAGGGCTCTTTCTGTTATGCAAAAACACGAGATTTCTGTTTCAAACATTTGTTCTACAGTATGTGTTACTAATTAACTGGGGAAACTTGTTATACCATCACATTGGAGTTAATACCACAACATTTTTTGTTCATTTAGATTTATTTTTTCCCATGAAATTACTGAACTGATGTCTGGATCAGATGTCTCCCTTTAATTTGGTGTAACTATGCTCCTCTCTAATAATGCGTAAAACCATCAATGACCATAAATACAATTTAAGTGTTTTGTCATATCATCCAACTTAATCATTCACCTATAAATATATCATGGATGCTTTAAATCACACTGATTGGGCTCATCACTGAAAAAGTGTGAACCTTCTGGATAGCTATGACATTTTTGAGGTTGGAAAAGGAAATATGATTTGAGTAACTTTAATTTACGTATTTTTAATATCTTACTACTTTCAGTACCCTATGACTCACTCAGCTTTTCCTTTTTTTAAATTCAGTCTTGCTTTATGCAAGTTGACAGTCTTGCTGTATGCAGCTGAGCTGGGGCAGTACTAGAAAAGCAATGAGCTTATACTTGGAATAAACATAATGCTTTCTTCCACTGGAAAAATAAATGATCTAGAAAAATGCATACAAGCAGAAAATTCCAAATGTCAGGCATCTGTAAAAACCTAGTTCTCTCACAGATCAAACTGGAATTTCCATAAAAGAAAACCAGTCAAATCAGAGGCTCGTAGCTGTGCTTCAGACTGTGAATCCCTGACATTCTATGCTAAATTTGTGTGTGTGTGTGTGTGTGTGTGTGTGTGTGTGTGTGCAGAAGACCCATACTTCAATCAGAGTCTCAAAGGAAGGGGCACCTGGGTGGCTCAGTCATTAGGCAACTGCCTTCGGCTCAGGTCATGATCCTAGGGTCCTGGGATGGAGCCCCACATCGGGCTCCCTGCTGGGCGAGAAGCCTACTTCTCCCTCTCCTTCTGCCCCTGCTTGTGTTCCCTCTCTCACTGTGTCTCTCTCTGTCAAATAAATGAATAAAATCTTTAAAGAAAAAAAAGAATCTCAAAGGAAGCCATGACCTTCAATAAAGGAGAGGTGAGGGAAATAACCATTAGCTATTATAAATAAGAGGGAAGTAAGGTCTGGATGTGAGACCCCCCCCCAGTTTCTATTACAGGTTTTACAAAATATCTAAAGAGCCCTGACAACATAGTATAACACTGTAACGTGGACCCTCATAACAGTCCTGTGAGGCAGGCAGGTAGACCTGACTCCATTTTGCAGATAAGGAAAGGAAAGAACTTGTCAAGGCTCCATGGCTAATAAATGTGGACACACGACATTGGGAATTCAGACTGCATTTAAAACCATTCCCACCAGAACTACATGGCCATTTCTGTTAAGTACAGCTGAGCACTGAAGACCTCTGTCATCACAAGAGCCTGCACCCCTGTGTTTTTAAGACAAACTCTCACATTATGTATTATATAGAGAAATGCAATTTTTTGGTGCAAGAGTTGTAATTTATGTTTTATGCAGCATGCAAAGAAATAAATAGCCCTGCCTTTCTCATTACCTCTATCCTACCTCCATATCTTCCCCACCCAAGGCCACCTCAGATTCTACCTTTATTTTCCATTTTCCTTCCAGCCATTCCCTTCCGGGCACTAAACTCACCAATGGTAGAAATGTCTCTCCCTCTATGCCTGCCAAACCTGAAGTCAGCGTCTCTGCCTGCCCACCCTCCCAGAGGTCCCTCCTCTTCACCTCTCACTATGGACTACTAGGAACTTACTAACTAATATAGCTAAGAAAAATACATTCCACACCCCTTCCTATCTAGGTGTTTAAATGCCACAGTTATCTTTCAGCTACCCTATGACCGTTCTGAACACAGACAGAGCTGTCAACAGAGGACAGAAAACAAGAAAGTCCCTGTGAGTTTGACTTGACAGAAGACAGGTTTGTCACCAGTCTCCAAGTCGAAAATAGATCACCCACCTCTCTGAAGGGCAGTACATAAGTTTCCACTCTTATCTCAGAGGCCTCCGGCAGTTACATGAAATGCATGGAGCAGTTGATGGAATGAAATGTACAATCAGCACTAGGCTTTCGAAATAACTTCTTTTTGACAGGCCCACCAAGGACGGGATGGCAATGAATCCATAAGGTCACGTGTGAAAGGGCTGAGCTTCCAGGAAAGGCCCACACGATGTCTTTCCCAAGCCAACAGCTGATCCAATCACCTCCTTTTCCCAATGACCATACATTTTATTTTTTTAAGATTCTATTTATTTATTTTAGAGAGAGAAAGAGGGAACACAACCGTGCAGGTGGGGAGAGGGACAGAGGGAGAGAGAATCTCAAGCAGACTCCCTGCTGGGCAGAGAGCTGGGGGCTTGATCCCATAACCGCTGAGATCATGACCTGAGCCAAAACCAAGAGTCAGACGCTCAACCAATTGCACCACCCAGGCACCCTGACAAATGACCATACATTTCACAAATGAAGTCACCGCTTCATTTCAGGCTCCAAGATGCAGATCTGGGAACCTGTGCTAGAGCTTTTGTTAATCTACTCACTTCTCAAGACGCTGGGGGATCTACCACAGTCATCAGATATACCAACCAGCACCTCTCTTGTCTCCTTCACATTACTTTTTGCAAGTGATTATTTTGGTGGCCATGAGCACCAAGAGATCTACATCTGACTCAAACAACTTAATTAGGCTGCTTCACAGACAGTGAAATACACATAGTGAAAAAGTCTATGATTCCTTTTTGTGAATTACACAAAATTACTAATATCTCGGCTTTTCACCCAATCCTACAATTGGGCAAGATGAACAAATTATGTAGACATAGCATGCCAAAGTTTTGGATGCATCTTCTCCGTTACTAGCTGGAACCTGTCTGAACTTTCACAGGACTCCGTAGCACACACACTTCTACCCTAATGAAGGGAGAAATTATGCTGTGGGTAATGAGGTTCTGCTTTAGTGAATTCTCTACCAGGACAAGATCAGAATTTCCCATTTTCTTTTTTTTTTTTTTTCTTTTTGACCCTAACAATGTCTTGGGCAAATGACAATTCTTTTCTTTCTGTTTTTCCTTAATTGACACTGTAGGAGAAATCTTTCTGTGGATTTTTTTAAAAGCTGAGTTGAGTTTACTCACCCTTTCTCCAAAAATTAAGTAGTTAAAAAAATCTTTTGAAGTAAGGACTACAACCCTGTTCTTAGTCACAGAGCATGCCTTGATTTTTCTCTCTTCCTTCTATCATCATTGACCAAAGAGCCCTAAATAAAGAACATTTTCTAAAAACTTCTACAGGGCTAACAAAAATGGAAGAGCCATACTCACTGACTGTCCACCTAATCTTCCATAGAATTACTAAAGGAATAATTTTAATTATAAGGAATAATAGAAATGTCTCCTACTTGAGAAAGCTGACTGAGCATATTCATTGTGCGCTTAAGAGAAGATCAGATGCCTTATATTTTGGAAATCTGTTTGGTTTTCTAATTGAGCCATTTAAACTAACATTTTACTTTAATCTAGGAATGTGCACACAAAAGCAATGAAACTCTATTTACTTTAAACCCTGCACCTAAGCAAGGTTTTTCACCTTTAAATAAAGCTTCCCCACAAGGAGAATAAAAAGAAAGCTCCTACAGAGCAAAAGGGAAAGGAGAACTCATAACTTGGACTGCACTCACAACTTAAACCTGACCTAGAATGTACCAGAAAATACTACAAACTCCCCTTCCACCTGAAAGATTAATGAAAATGAATTACCAGCTCCCAACTGGCTCCTCTCACCCTAAGGCTGACCTCCCACTGCGACTCCCCAGCGGTGGGGTAGATGGGGAGTGTAAACTTGGCCAGTGCTTTGGCTGAAAAATAACACTGCCTCCAGCCGTTAACAAGTTAATGAAATGCAGACCTACTGGGTCTGAGGCTAGCAGACGCCCACACAGTTGTAATTAGAATAAAGCTAACTATGAAATCAAGAGGGTGGCCAAAAGAGACGACATTTGGCAGCCACTTCGAAAATTGTGATTGTCATAATAAAAAAGAAAAATACCCATGAGTCCACACTGATATAAATAATTGATGAACACGTTCATAGGGGAGAAAGAACAGCTCTTCCTTACGGAACAATTCCAATTAATAAATGTAGAAGAAATGAGTAGAACAGAAATTCGCCATTGGAACACTATAGTCATAACTGTTGCATGTAAGCTCCACCAATGGGTGCTAAAATTAGCAAGTGAGAGTTTGAGGAAAAACAGGGTATTTGAATCATCTTACAGGATCTCCCTTGACATATTCTTGATTACACAGGAAAAAAGCACCTTCTAACTTTACAGTTACCACCACCTCAACCAAGTGATTAAGTGATGCACATCCTCTCTGTGGGATTCTTATTTAAAAATGCAAAACCTCGGGGCTCAGTCGTTAAGCGTCTGCCTTCAGCTCAGGTCATGATCCCAGGGTCCTGGGATGGAGCCCCACATCGGGCTCCCTGCTCGGCGGGAAGCCTGCTTCTCCCTCTCCCACTCCCCCTGCTTGTGTTCCTGCTCTCGCTATCTCTCTCTGTCAAAAAAATAAATAAAATATTTAAAAAATAAAAATAAAAATGCAAAACCTCATGATGAGAACACCTAATCATAAGAACACATGAGACAAACTCAAATCCAGGGTCTTTTTCCAACAAGGGTTGGCAAACTGCAGCCAAATCTGGATCTTTGCTTATTTTCAAAAGTGAAGTTATACAGGGGCACTGCCGCACTCATTCATTTATGTATCATCTCGGGCAGCTTTTGTGCTAGACAGCAAAGCTGAGGAGCTGCACCAGAGACCATGTGGACTGCAAAGCGGAAGATATTTACTACCTGGCCCTTGACCGAAAAAGCTAGCTGATCCTTGTTTACAAAACTGACTGGCCCGGGCTCTCCCAAAAGTGCCGAGGTAATGAAAGACAAGGGGAGACAGGAATTGTCACACACTGGAGGAGAGGACGGAGACACAACACTTAGATCCCAGGTGGGATCCTGGACTGCATCCTGGGATAGAAAAAAGCATTAGTGGGAAATTGCTAAATTCTGGGGGCAGGGGGTGTGGAACATCAGTAATCTGGTTACTAGTATTGTACTAATATCCCTTTCTTGGTTTTGATAAAGGTACCGTGGTTATGTAAGATGTTAACACAAGGGTGAAAAGTATACAGGAACTCTGCTATTTTTGCAAATTTTCTGTAAGCCAATTTATTTCAAAATAAAAAGTTAAAAAAAGCATCGTGATGACCTCCCGAGCCTGACTCCGAGGCTGATGGAGCCAACATCACCTGCCAAGGTTTGTCTTTATCTGCCTTAGAGATTAACTGTGACAATAATTTCAACATCACTGACACTTGATGCAGGTGACCTGAAGGCAGACAAGATTAGCAGAGAGCATTCCTTGTTTTAACCAGCACTGTCTTTAAAAATACAGTATAGCTTGGGGATCCCCATCCTTAAATATGAAGCACTCAATAAAAGGATGAACGGGGCATCTGAATCTCTCCCTGTGGCCTCTCGAAGCTGAACCCAAAGGTAAGAAATAGGTGGACGAAGAGTTCCTTACAGGTGTCAGCAGGGGAGGGGAAGGTCCGGTGCAGACGGTGAAGGGAGATGGTGTGTTCGCTGTGTTCCCTGTGTTCCCTGGGTGTGGGGCCAGTTCTGTCACCAGCTCCTCGAGTGGCCCTGACAAGAGAGTGAAATGCCTTCTGCAGAGGCATCCCTTCTGCAGTCACTCCAGGACTATCCCTACATGGTCAGTGAGGAACTGAGAGTAGGTACCCCGCTTCCCTCCCATCGAGCAACGGCCCTCGGACAGACACGTGGCACACGGAATCAAGATGGATCATGACTTTTAAGAAATCACACCTACAATTATGCCAGAACTTAGAGAGAGAATGAGAGACACAGACCACAAGAAAGACACGGAAAGCAAAGCAAAGCAAAGCAAAGGGGAACAGCGGTGAGAAGTACACAGGAGAAAAAGGTGGGGGTGCAGCTCTACCTTGCATATAACCACTGGGCAAACTGACCCTCCAGGACCCCCATCTCCTCCCGACCTTACTGATCGGCCCCAGTCTAAGTGGACCACAATGGCGCAAAGGTGAATGGCCCCCCCAAGCTGAGCCACGGAGGGTCGGTTGGGCCTCCCCCAAGTGCCCACGGCTGCTGACCCTAGGTGACTTGTGTCGCTGTGACAGCCACCATGGGACGAAGCACTGGGGGCCAGGCTGGTTAACCGTGTGTGTCAGTCCTGCCACTGGCCAGACATCCTTGGCAGATGCTGGCTCACAGCTGAGCAAACGACCCAGCGAGGCCAAGGCCATCTATCATGCCCCGCGTGGAGTCGTAAAAGGGATGGAGCCTGGAGGACGGAGGCTCCTACCCCCCTTTTAGCTGACAGCACTCCTCCTCCCCGCTTCGAGAGCAATGAACCCCTGAGGTGGGGGAAAGCTGGGCAGTGGCCGGTGCCATCTGGAGAAGAAAGAGGAGGCATTTTATGAATGGGTCCTTTGGACAGGAAAACAGCCCTCTGGACTTCCCCGGCTGGGGCCATCCCTCCTCCCCCGAGAAATGTTCAGGCCCATCTGCTCGGAAGGAGGCAACACACCCAAGGAACACACCCACCACCCACTCCCCACCTTCCACCCCCACCAAGAACATTCCAGGGGTTTTGCCGAACAAACTATTTTCTCTCCCCCAGGGCAGCCTGCGTGACAACAGGTGCCCAGCTCTCACACACCACTCACAGTTCCTGGATTTTATTGTTTTTAATTAAGTTTATATAATTGTTTTTAAGAACGGTGCTGTCTTTTGTGTCCTTCTCTGGCAATTTCAAACAAAGCAGCTGAAGGGGGGCAGGGTCAGTCTGGAGATAAAATTGAGATGGAGGCGCCCTCCGGCTGCCTCTGGCATGAGATGGCATAAGCTGTGAATGACAGTCACCAAATGAACCATCTGTGGGCTGGGCGTGTCTGCCTGGCTGGGCGATGTGTCTGCATGTGCCTCAGTCCGTCAGGGCTGCAGGAAGACGGACCTGCCTCCCAGCCTCCGCCAAACCCGCCCTCAGAAAACAGCCAAACCGCAGACAGGGAGACCTCCAGCCTTCTGCTTCCACCTGCCAGTCCTACCACCTCACCCCACCCTAGTTACATCTGACTTTCTAAGTGACCTGCTGAAGCAGGCACCACAGGCAGGATATTCCAAGACGGAGGGGCTTATGTGCCATGCCCACCTGAAAGACCACAAGAACAGAAGTCATAATAATGATTAATAAGGAAAATGAAGTGACCGTGAACATTTATTGGGCACTTACTATATGCCAGGTACTGTGCCAACCACTTTATACACCCTTCATCCTTGCTGGAACTCTGGAAGAGTATGGATGAGAAACAAAGTTTCCATTTTATAGATGCAAAAACTGAGGCTCAAGAAGGACAAGTTTCCTGCCCAAGTGCACATGGCTACTTAGTGGAATGTTCTTGATTTAAACCCAGAACCTGCATGCTGACCCACTATGGAGCCTCCTTGTCTCTGAGCAAAGACTGCAGTGGAATATGAACTCACCTGCACTCTGGGTCTGAATAAGTGTAAACCACATCATTCCAAGAGTACATTCCAGATGTGGTCTTGCAGAGCCTGGAACTTTCAGATTCCCAATCTAGTGCTCCTACAGCATCACACCATAAAAATGTCATGTCTTGATTAAGTATAAAGTGATTCTACTGGAACATTTTTCTAAAGCCCATGTCTTAAAAAATAAAACTTGATCCTAAAAAAAAACTCCTTAAGGTCATCAAGCTCAACCCTTCCTATGCCACCTCTCCTAGTCTCGGGGAAGCCAAGCTCACTGACTGAAGGAGCTAGCAGCAGAACCCTGATCACTCTGGCCTTGCACGCCCAAGAATGCTTTCCAGAATCAAACCGCATCTTTTCAAAAATGAACAATAATGGAGAAGTCACTCAATCAGACGTTTTCCATGATGGCCCTAACTCAGGGGGTCTGTTCCCCAGTGACACTGCCATGGGTATGAGCCTGCTTTAACTAAAGCAAACCAGATTATGAGAAGATTTCACTGCTCATGCATGGTCTTAGCATGGCCATGGGCTCTAACATGTCCTGAAACAGACATCTATTTAGAGACACCCTCAAGGCCAATTAATGGCAACATGATGTATTTAAATGCCTTGACCCTACACATTTTTGGCATAATCATTTTTAATCTTTGCTCTTTGTTTAGGTTTCCATAGGAATCTGTTATGTATAAATAAACTTTTCAGTATTCCCACAGTTCCATTTCCCTACCTTGGTTTGGAAGAAATCCTTTCTTTCCTTCATATTATTTATCTCAATTTATGCTTTCATAATAGTTTTCTGTATGTTTTTGGTTTATGTCTGTTTTCTTCACTAGACTATAGGCTCCACCCATAAAGATCACACCTGTTCTGTTCACCACTCAGTACCTATGACAGCTCCTAGCACATGGTAGGTGTTCAATAAATACATCTCTTAGTTCAACAAACTAGGAATGAAGTGTCCCATAGGTTAGGCTGGGAGGAAGTGAGCTCTGGAGGATCTGAACACCCTTTATACCTCAGGCAAAACAATTTGGAAAGGCATTACTTCACCAGCCAGATTGACCTCATTACCTTTGGACAGACATCCATCACATGAAGATCAGCAACATAAAACAGAGGCCCAACTATTTAATAAGAGTCCCTGTCCTAAAAATCACCTATTAGAAAATTTATAAGGGGCACCAGAAGAGCATGCAACTCTTGATCTCGGGTCATGAGTTCCAGCCCCACATTGGGTATAGAAATTACTTTAAAATAAATAAATAAACGTCTAAAAAAAAGAGAGAGAAGAAGAAAGGCAGAAAATTTACAGAATAAACAATAGGCAATACTCCACCTTTTCCAAAATATCACTTAGAACCAAATAGGTCTGCAAGTAGCCATCTGATTCTAGCCTTATTTGAAAACTTAAAAATTCTACAGCAACTCCGAGATTTTGATAAAATTTTCACAGTTTCAGACATACTACCTTTTTTTTAAGAGAGGGAGGTGGGGAGGGGCAGAGGGAGAGGGAGAGAGAGACAATCTTAAGCAGGCCTCTGCACCCAGCACAGAGCCCAACACGGGGCTTGATCTCATGACCCTGAAGATCATGACCTGGGCCAAAATCAAGAGTCAGACTCTTAACTGACTGAGCCACCCAGGCACCTGACACATTACATATTTTTTTAACTTTTATTTTTCCTAATAGCTTCTTGCATCTCCAAATTTCAAAACCAATATTGGATTAAAAGCAACAAAGAACATTCAGTGGTTCCAAGAAAGCCAAGTTGGACGATACAAAGGACACAGAGATAAGAGCCAAACAGGTTTACCACAACCAAGAAAACTGAAAATCAGAAAAGGAAATTGTTCTTTGTAGACATTTGCACCATGGCTTTTGAAATTCTTGGAGGACGTAATGTTAAGAGAAACTCTACAAGCCCAGAATGCCAGAGAGAGAAAAAAACTACCATGTGAAAGTCTGGAATGTGTAAGCCCTCCAACGTGAGAAGCACTAAGTACTGTTTCTCCATGAACTCTCAGAGTGATATTTCTAATTAACATTTCGTCTTAGGGCACAGTTTTTCTTCTGCTGTTCTTTTTTTCTTCTCTTAAATGTGTTGTTTAAATGTCTCTGTCTCATTTATAATTCTCCCATGCATTGTTTTACTTTATAGACAGTTATTAAGTATGCTACTTTCAAATATCTCTTTTTCTCTCTGAGATGCAGGGCAATTATCTGTGGTCGGCACCATCAGGAAGATGGAGGCAGCAAAGCAAGGACACCCATTTCACCAGATCCTGATTTCAGCCCCTGGAATGCACAATTGGCACCAGATCCTGTGCTCAATGGCAATGTCCTGGTTTTACCCTCCAAGTTCGGAGGACAAAAAAAAATTGCAGTTAGTTCTTGGAGCAATGCAGAACCACATCTGGAATTTACAGTCCATTCTTGCTTGGAATGCTCCAGAAGAAGGAATTCCGCTTCTGGTATCTGGGTTGGCTCATTATTATTGCAAGTGACACTGAGTAAATTCTACCTGAATCATCTCTTACCCCCATTCCTTCTTCTTCTTCTCAGCAACCTCTTTATAGCCCTAGATATATTTGAGAAATAGAAGCTCACAGTAGCTATCATTTCCTGCCCACTTACTCCCTGCTGGGCATTCCACTGGGTGATTTATGTGTTATCTCATTTAATCCTCCCAACAGCCCTGAAGTATTATTATCCCTCCTTCATAAACAATGTAATCGAGGTTCAGAGAAGTAACTTCCAAGGTCAGAGCTAATAAGTGGTAGAGCCATGGGGCGCCTGGGTGGCTCAGTCGTTAAGCGTCTGCCTTCGGCTCAGGTCATGATCCCAGGGTCCTGGGATCGAGCCCCACATCGGGCTCCCTGCTCCGCGGGGAGCCTGCTTCTCCCTCTCCTACTCTCTCTGCTTGTGTTCCCTCTCTCGCTGTGTTTCTGTCAAATGAATAAATAAAATCTTTAAAAAAAAAAAATAAGTGGTAGAGCCAGAATGTGAGTCCAGGCCTCTCGGACTCAAAGGGCTGCGCTCCTCCACAACCCAAGGGAGACCACGTCAATCTCACTAGGAGCTCTCATGGTGAAGGTCACAGGCTGAAAGAAACCAGGCTGCCTGATTCAGTCTATCTGAACCCCAACTCTGCCTCCTACCAGCTGGAAGTTACTTAACTTCTTTATGTCTCAGTCCCTCTGCTATAAAGTGGACATAATAACTGTTATCCATTTCATAAGGTTGTTTGAGGATTAAATAAATTAAATGTAAAGCCCTTAGAACCATGTTGTCAGCACACAACAAAGGTTAGCTGCTAATAATATGCTGTCGGTAATGATGACAATGTAGTGGTGGTTTCAAGGGTCAGCCTCTCTTCTTGACTTTGGGCTCCTCCCAAACCTGGACCCACCACCCTATCTAATCTTTTACCCAACACAAGCCAATAAAAATCTTATTCTCTTAACCAGGCTCGTCTCCTTTATCCCACCAGAGTCTTCTCGGCGTATAACTTCAGTATAATTTCACTTCCACCCACCCAAAACCTGCTCGTTCCTTCAAGACCCCCCCAATCCCACCCCTCCAGGATGTCTTCCCCAAACACTGGGGCCCCATTGGTCTTCTTCTTTCAGACCATTTGCACCCCAGAGTGCTAGCCCTTAGAATGTCATCATCAATCAGCAACACACTGTGAATACAGAATTATATCCGATCTTGAAACATTCCGTAGATATTTCAGTTTTCTTTGCCTTATCCCCATGACTTGGTTGCAAGCTCCTTAAAGATAACACATGAGATACTTCTATATTCTCTACAGGCAAGGACACAAACCTAGTGTACACACACACACAGCCATATCAAACAGGCATATCCTCTGGTGGGAGAATCCTAAAGTTATTGGCTTATATTATTTTAAGGCATTTAAAAATAATTATTTGAGATAATTAAATGATCTCCAACAGTGAAAATGAACTAAAAAAAAATATCTAAAAAATACAGTCCATCAACATCCTCAAAAATACCAGACTATGGGGCGCCTGGGTGGCTCAGTTGGCTAAGCGACTGCCTTCGGCTCAGGTCATGATCCTGGAGTCCCGGGATCGGGTCCCGCATCGGGCTCCCTGCTCGGCAGGGAGTCTGCTTCTCCCTCTGACCCTCTCCCCTCTCATGCTCTCTCTCCATCTCATTCTCTCTCTCAAATAAATAAATAAAATCTTTAAAAAAAAAATACCAGACTATGTATTTTATCTCAAAGATTAAAGCAGTATCACTCTGAATGCCAAGCTTCCTTCCTACCAGCTTGTTAATATACAGGCTTCTGAATGCAATTAAAATTATTTGGATTAAAAACCTTCAACACTATTAATCCAGTGGGCTTCTAAGTGATCCACAAAGACTTAGGAGACATCACTGAGCTCATGTAGTCATGACACAAATGTCCAGCTACAGGTTGCATAATTTAAGTCTGCCCGTCATCTGGAAATGGGCTGGAAATTGAGAATAATTTCAAGGAGGCACTCAGAATTTCTTTAAACTGAAGGACATTGGAATCCTGCTCTAACCCATAAGTAGTAGGGGAAACACAGCAGCCTTGGATTTAAGAGTTCACTATTACAAACAAAGCCCCAGGAACATGAAGGTCAGGCACAAAATGAATGGTGATATAGTTACAGGTTTTCTAATGGATTCTATAGAATGTAAGAACTGACCACGAACAACTCAAACATGAATACCATCCAAACAGTCCACTTATTAAAACTCAGCCCTTCCAATACATTTGCAGACTAATGGCTATAAGTGACTTCTGCATTCCTTGCCACCCACCAGATACACGCAAGTACTGAAATGCACCCTTGAAGAGAGAAACCCTTTCTCTCTGGGCAACGACCTCAATAAACAATTGCTATATGAAAGTAAGGGGATGCTAAAAACCATGTCAGGTCCAGTCCCTGCCCAAGAAGATACAGCCTCAAACTGCTGAGGGATGTTGTGGACTCATTCTCCTCAAAATGGAAGCCAAGCCCAAAAAGGCGCCCCACACATAAAAAATGGTATTCCCTTTCCATTATCCAACATGGGCATGTGCTCTCCTTTACACACACCAACCCAAGGGAACCTCAGGAACCACCTCAGGCCCTGAAACATAACCAAATCTCTTTCCCCCGATTTCAATATAAACCATTGTCCTCAAAATACAGAGAGTGGGCAATAGTGGGCTACCAAGAGCAGGCTTCCATAGTCAGTATCTAACGCTCCTCACCAGTGCCCTTGGCCTCACTATCTCATGAGGATTCTTTGGTTAGCATGGAATATATATACTCAAGCACAGCTAGCAGGAGTGAAAATTGGTACTAACCTTTTACAAAGCCGTTTGAAAGATAGATGATAGATAGACTTAAAAATATCCCCACACTTTGCCCCAAATAATTACAAAAATGAGACTATAACCTAATATGGAAAACCCTTTGGGCAAAAAGATTGTTTACCACAGAATTATTTTTTTTTAAAAAAGAGGAAAAAAGAAAAACCCAACCACCTAAATATCCAACAGAGGAATGGCTATATAGATAACTTAACAAAATATTATGCAACCAGTATGGATGTTTGTAAAATAATGTTAAGTGAAAAAAGCAGGCTTCAATATTGAACATTTTAGTACAATTAAAACTAGAAAGAAAGAAAAAACTAATTTATGTCTAGAATAAGAAGCTGATTTTGGAGAGTGGAACCCTGAAGGGTTTTTCCTACTTCCTTCTACTGTCCTAGATAGAATAGGCACGTCTTACCCGTTGTCTGACAAACTGAAAGGGTCCAGGTTCAGGGTACATCCCAGTATGTTGGGAGCATTGGTGCTTTCCCTCTCCAGGAGAGATGGCCATCCCTCTGGGAGTCGCTGGGACCCACCCACCCCCCCCCCCACCAGGCCCGGAACAGTCTCCACGCAGGGGACAGAACCTGTGGATGGAGCAGCCTCGGGACGCTGCAAAAGCCAGCGGGCGGCGCGCACACCTCCTCGCGCGCTCCCGGGTAGGTGGGAAGATCGCAAGGGTGCCCCGCACTGGCCCCGGGGCTTTCGGCCGCAACCCCCCAAAACTCCCGGTTGTTCGGAGAAAGAGGGCGGGAGGCAGCCAGGAGAGGCGGTGTCCGCGGAGTGGGGACGCAGGCTCCCGGCGCAGGTGACATAGGGCTCACGTGGAGCCTCCCCTTTCATGGGCTCGCTGAGATTCCTCAGGCTTCTAGTTGTTGTTTTGGGTTTTTGTTGTTGTTATTTTTTAAGTAGTCTCCACGCCCAGCGTGGGGCTCCAGCTCTCACCGTGAGATCAAGAGTCGCATGCCCTGCGGACTGAGCCAGCCAGGCGCCCCTCTCAGGCTTCTAGTTTTGAAACACACACAAGAGAGCTCAGCAGAAACAACGAGGATTAAGGAAAGGAAAGCTGATCCAGCCTTGACGCGACAAGTTCTGCCACTTCTGCCGCCCTCCCGCCAGCCTCCGAGGGTCCAAAGGGTCCAAGTGACGCCTCACCGCCACCCCCCCCACCCCCCGCCACCGCAGGGTCCTGGGCATCACCACGGGGTTCAGGGAGGAGGGGCCCCCGCGGTCCCCCACGTAAAAACCATCTCAGCTTCAAAACTGGGATCCTACATTAACAGTCATCAAACGAGAGGAAGAGTCTCGAACACAGGCCCTAAAATACCCACATTTGCCCCAAAACTTGAGGGGGGAAGCCTGATTTTAAGCACGCGGAATTCCTCAGAGATGTGAGGCTGCCTGTCTCAGGCCCCCCGCCCCCGGCCCCCGGCCCATTAACCTTACTGACCTTTAGACCCCATGCTAAAGGGGTTCAGGACTCTCTTTTACAAACTTAAGAATTTCCGACATAATATGAATCACCAGATTTGATCTGTTCCATAAATTAGCATTTAAAATTTACCTTTTCCAAAAAAGAGATTAAAAAGGAGTGTTTCTTAGAAATACTGTTAATATATGTAAAAATAGTTTTAACAAAAGTCATTATTGCTATTAAATTATTTTTACATCCTGAACTGAGAGATGTGTTTGTTTAACAAACACACAGCGTAATACTTATACAGGCAGTGTTCTAGGCACTATACAAATATTAACTTGCTTATTCCTAATAATAGTTATCCCCATTTTACAGAGAAGGTTAACTGAGGCACAGCAAGTTTAAAGAACTTGCCCAAGTTCACATAGCTGGAGGCAAATGGCAAAGCTGGGATTCCAGCCCCAGCAAAACGGTTCTCATATCCTCTCATGAAACTGTCATGAGCTTCACAGTGAAACTCATACCCTCATAATTTACTGCTAACTTTGTGAACTGGTATAACTTTATTGTAAAGCAATATGGCAAATGTATCAAGAGTAATAAAAATATTCGTACCCTTTGACCTACTAATCCCATTCCTGGGAAATACTCCAAAGCTACGTGCATGAAGATATCCATTACTGTAGTATTGGGAATCATAACTGTCCATCAGTTGGTGAATAATTAACTATATTCTGGTAGATCAGTTTAATGGATATCAAGCATGGTCATGGTAAATTAAATTATGAAGATGATACAGCCGCAAAAAAAAAAAAAAATACTTTTACAATACACCGTTAAGGAGAAAAAACAGAATATAATGCATTGCATGTAATGTTTCAAAATATCTGCCTGCGACCCAACATAAAAAGAATGAAGACAAGATAGGCAAATGGTCTAATCAAAAGATTATTGGTGATTATTCTTTCTTTCAAAATTTCCCTTTAGTCAACTCTACTTCAATTTAAAATTAAAAAATGAAATAAAATAAAATTACCTTTAGGTTGTTACAGTAGTGGTGTTCTAGATGACACCTGGAGAAAGGGAAGCATGTCAAGGTATTTAGGAGAATAAGCTACATTTTCACAAACCATGAGCATTCAAAGGAAAATGTGCAACAAGCGGGGTTCTATTATACCTAAAAGTTCTCCAAGGGGCTTCCACTTGCCAGGGAAGGAGCAGGCCCCTGCGGCAGCTGGAATTAGCACTGTTCTCAGCCACAGGGCTAGCAAACTCCAGCTGAGAGGAACTCTGTGGGGATTCCAGCCTAACCTCAATTCCACAATCAGGGCAACAGTGAAAGAAGCAAAGCCAGAGGCTTTTCACACACCAGCACGCGATCTAAAAAAACACAGTCTAGTCGTGAGAAATTGAGGCTCAGATCTCACCTCAGTGGACAATTTAAAGAAGTGCCACATTCTTCGCTTCCTCATCTACCTGGGCTAGGTAACACCCAACCGTGCCTGAGAAAGAGACAAGAGTGATCTTGACCATTTCTTGGATCTACCCCGAAACTCCAAGATTGAAATCCTTAGACTCCCTCAGGAGTCAATCCTTGACCCTCAGGGGTCAAGATGAAGCAAGGAAAAAAACAAGACAAAAAGTTCTCCTTAACAGGAACAACCAACCAAGGTGAAATTAAAAGGGTTCAGAGAGATGAATCATTAGACTCACTAATGAATAAAGTTGAGTCCGGGCAAAAACCAAGACAAAAATATCTGAATTACCAGTTAGGGTGAAATTGAATGGTTTTAAAGTAATGGCCTATTATTTTGATTTCAGCAACTCTTGTCTATCAGGGTTTGTCCATTCTCCAAGTCCCAAGCAACTGCCTTACCCAGAAGACGGAGAGCATCCTTTGGTCACTGTGCTCAAGGACTGTGGCAACACATACCTTTCTCCACCCCTACCCCTACCTTGCTTACTAACTGGCCATGCCCAAAAATATCAATCTGGCTAGGAGAGCCCATCCCTTAAAATTTCCTGCAACCAAATGAAAGTACAGAGTTTTCAGAATTGAAAACCTTCTGAGCCTAAAAGTATTATAATTTAATCCAAAGTTTTATTGAAAAGATCATGAAAGCAAGTAAATGGTTTGTTGAACTGCAGGCAAAAACCCATAAGAGATTTTTCAGACAGATGGTAGTGGCCTATATACACATCATACTTCATTTTGACTGCTTTTAACAGAACATGTGATATAAGGAAGGTGTTTGTTGCTTAAATATTATTCCTGGTCCCCAAAAGGACCACCGTGCTCCCCAACCCCCTCCCCCATACACCCTTTTCCTGTTCTCCCCTCTCAGATTCTATCTGGAATTATTTTCATAGTTTTCCAGCCATAAACAACCTCACCATCAGCGGATTAGCAAAAGTAATTGGCATTTTAAATTAATCTTCTGTTTATCCTCAACAACGGTTTTGTTGTCATACCAAAAAAAAAAAAAAAAATAGAAGGAAGTTTCTCTTCTGCTTAAAAATGACACCTTAAAGGGGTTCAGGACACCACGAGCCAAATATTCGTTCATGGGAAAGTGCAAAGAAAAATGACAAAACTAGCACATACTCACCCAAAATGACCATTTTAAAAATCGCTTTTCAAAAACACAAAACAAGGGCGAGGCTTTATCATGATAAACCGGCTTTTTTTTTTTTAAGTCTTTTTCAAAAAATGTCCACGGGGAACTGCCCTCAGAAGAAGTTCAAAAAAGAGCCTTTGTCAGTCCCTGCCTTCAAGTGAAACCTTAGGCGAAAGAATCTTAAGAGTTAGGATCAACTCCGCCCTCTGCCGCCCCCTTCACAGTCCTCAAAGAGCAGACATTAAAAAGATTTCAAAGAGGGAATTTAAGAGGGTTTCTGAAAGTTCTCCCCAGCACTCTCATCACTCATCAGGAACTCTCTGGACAGGAATGACAATTGCTAACTTTTTTTCCCTCTCCCTCCCTCCACCTGTTGTCCCAAGTCTCCCTGGTAAGCCAGGGCCATTCGCACTTTCTGCCTGAATGACAATCTTCTCTGCCATCCGGGGTCTCCCCTTCCACCCAAGTGGCTGCTCCTAAGTTGGAGCCCCTAGAAAAATATGTACCTATTAGGGGCTGCTTAATACCTACGCATCACAGAATGGCCATAGGTTGGTTGGTTGATTGTTGTTTCTCTCATGTCATTATTATCACTATTATTATTATTTTAGTATAATGACTAATGCCTCCTTAACCTTCCAGAATAAGTGAAGTTGGGGTGGGTGAAGATACAGAAACTCAGATAGCGGAGGATGGCTAGCTGTCCCTAACTCCCCCTTGGGCCTCCCACCCTAGGTAGACCCAGCGACAGCTCAGGAATTCCAGACGGGATGCTTGGCATGAGTAAGTAATTGAGTTAAGGGAGATCTAAAGAAAGACTTCACGTTCACATTCATATGCTAAACTCAGTTAAAAATAGACTCAAGAAGGGCCTGACTTCACTTTTAATTTTAGCCTGGTGATGAACATGCCCTAAAGACAGAAAGTCACCAGGCATTTTCCTGAGTGCAATGATCTTCATATTTTTATAAAAAGGAAATGCAGCATGTTCTATTAATAAAAGTGCTGTAGCCTCAGTTAAATCCAGACAGTTTGTAAATCAGGGCTCCCTCTGGCTGAGCTTCCCTGGGCCAGCAGCTCACTCACACCCAAGCCCCCAGCAAGTGGAACAGGTCCCATGCAGTGGGGGAAAGTAAGCTGGACACCCAGGGATCAAAGACCAAAGTGTGGCTCTTACATACTTCCCAGGTGACCAAGTATTTCAACAAGTGCATCTGCCAGTAACTCAAAAGGCTCATGACAAGACTGCCATTTGCCAGGATGGAACCCTGTGTGTCTCGAGATTTAGCGAGGCAAGGGGGGTGGGTTAGGGTTAAGAGGTAAGCAGGGTAGAAGGGAAAGAAAATGGGGTGCTTCCCTCAGGAAGGATAAGCAATTTCACCTTTTCCCTTCAATCTCAAAGATGACAAAGTTCAAGTTGGCCTCCAGCTATCTGGCTGGACTTTTCTATGGACCCACCTTAGGAGGATCTTCTCTAGCTGCCCTTGGCTATCAAGCCACATAACAAACTCAAACATGGCCAGATGGGAAAATTACCACCCTTAGAGCCCTGACCCTCCTCATGGAGGCTAAATGGTAATTCCAAACTTTGGCAAGCCTGCCCCCAGGTCCTGGAGAAAGTGCTGGAGAATGTGTTAGGGCTGGGGCAAGACAGGGGTGTCAAGACCATAAGGAATTTCCAAACACACTAATCCCCAACCCAGCTTCAGGATTCTTAGGATCTCCGTGAACTAATTATGCTCTGCTTTCTCTTCTAAATAAACATTTACAGCTTATGTGATCCTCCCAACAACCAGCTGAGCTTGGTTGAAGAAACAGAAGTACAGCATGGTAAACTCACACAGCTAGTAAGTGACAGGCCAAGCTACTTAAACCCAGGTCTCTCTCAATCCAAAACCCAGGCTGGTGTAACAAGAAAGGCCCAACCAAGGTCCAGATGGGAGGTATGCAGTCTATCTTCTCGCCTTTCCCTCCTTCAAAGGAAGACCAACTCTGATGTTTTGGTTCTGATTTAGTTCTTTTGCTTTTGCCCCAGTTTATCTTATGACTGCTTGTAAAACCCTATAAATTCTCAATCTAAACAATCTCACAATAGTCTAAGCCACAGAGGGACATATATTCTATAGAGTCAGAAGTTAAGACTGAGCTTTGGGGCCAGACTTACGTGAATTAGCATCCTACCCTTCCCATCACTAGCTGGGTCATTTCAAGAGCATACTCCACAATCCAAAATTAAATTCAGGGACAGCTGAAATCAAAACTGGCCAACTGACTGAGCTGGTGGGCTTTATTTATTTTTTATTTTTTTACTTTTGTTATGGACATGTTCTAACCATACAAAGGTAGAGGGAATAGTATAATGAAATCTCATTTACCTATCACCCAGCTTCAACAGCATTAACTATTGGTCAATCTTGTTTACTCTGTACCCTACCCATTCTTATCCCCCCACACTATTATTTTGAGGCCAATCCCAGAGACATCATTTCATCTATAAATACTTTAGTATATAGCTCTAAAATATAATAACTTTTTAGTTTTAACATAATCACAATATCATTACCACAACTATAAATAAATAAATGATTCATGAATAAATCATTCTTTAGTCTCAATATCCAGTATGTTCAAGTGTCCTAAGTAATCTTATCATTTTTCTTAATTTTTTGAGCTAGGATCCAAATAAAGATTATAGATTAAAGATTACAGACTGGATTATATACTGGATAAGTATTTTTAATCTCTTTTAATCTATAGAGAACCCCTCTAGCTCTTCTTATCCTTGTTTTTTTATCTTTATTTACTTGAAAACATCCAGTCTTCAGGCCTGAAGGATGTCCCACATTCCAATTGGTCGATTTTTATCTCCATGGTATTGTTTTGACATGTTTCTCTGTCCCCCATATTTTCTATAAACTGGTAGTTAGACCTTGAGCCTGGCACAGACAAATTCAGGTTCTCTTTTGATAGTGCTGTTTACTTCCTACCCCATTCCTTCAGTGGGTACATGATACCTGAAGTCTTTCTTTTTTGTGTCGTTAAGATTGATCAGTGGGTTTGACTGTGTCAGGCTGATCCATCCATTATAAAGTTTCCTATCAGTTTCACCTGATGTTTTAGCAGGAATTTACCAACCATGTTGTCTAAACACATTATTCACTAGAGGATACAAAATGATGATGTTCCAATTCTATAATTCCTCCTGTATTTATTAGATAGTATTCTTCTGTAAAAAAGAACTTTTCTTCAACAATTTGGATATCCTAAGGTAACCAATTAAAAAGGACAGAATAAATGTCTGATTCTTTCCCTTCCTTAACCGGTTTTCAGAACGAGTTGGTTCCCCAACCTCTTATAGTGGGGACGATTGAATTTTTAACTTAGGGATTTTACACATTGTCATATATTTGATGTATGTCAATCCACTACACGTACTCTCTTTAATGCTCCAATTGTTCCATATTTGGGCACTGGGAGGCCCTTCAACTTGGGACACAAGTGGTACTTGATAGCCTCTTTGTTTTCTGATAGAGATATTACAATACTTCTTGTACATTTCCTGTCCCAGCCCTGGAATCAGTCATTTTTCTGAGGAATCTTAGTCCTCTTTAGTGGGAAGTTGTATTTAGAGGCCACAATCTAGCTGTCAGAGGTGCTTATTGCTACTGAGTTGGTCATTATTTCTAGGCTTTTCAGTGGACAAACTTAGGAAATACTTTCTCATTTGCTAAAGAAATTATATCAGGAATTCATACTGACATTTCCAATTCAAATTCAGGATTACAGGATTTTTACTTAACACCTTTAATTATGAAACTGTTCTTTTTTAACATACCAAAAATATTGGTTTCTGATTATTTTAACATCATTTGCTTATTCTTTTTAAGTTTTTATTTTATTTAAGTAATCTCTACACCCAACGTGGGGCTTGAACTTACAACCTCGAGATCAAGAGTCACGTGCTCTTCCAACTGAGCCAGCCAGGCGCCCCTAACATAATTACTTATTATATATATTATATACATATATAATATATATAATTGTTTCAGAATAGTAATACCAATACTATCACTAAAAATATTACTGAAAACAGTTTAAGATTTATTTGGAATTTGTTTTGACCTTAAGATACATTCCACCAGAGATATATAATCAAATTATTGTGTTTTAAAGTTATATGAAATAGGGGCGCCTGGGTGGCTCAGTTGGTTAAGCGTCCAGCTCTTGATTTTGGCTCAGGTCATGATCTCAGGGTCCTGGGGTCAAGCCCCAAGTCGACAGGCTCCCCGCTCAGCATGGAGTCTGCTTGCCTCCTTCTCCCTCTGCCCCTCTCCCTGCTTCCTCTCTCTCTCTCTCAAATAAATAAATCTTAAAAAAAATAAAGTTATGGGGTGCCTGGGTGGCTCAGTCGTTAAGCATCTGCCTTCGGCTCAGGTCATGATCCCAGGGTCCTGGGATAGAGTCCCACATTGGGCTCCCTGCTCAGCAGGAAGCCTGCTTCTCCCTCTCCCTCTGCCATTCCCTATGCTTGTGCTCTCTCACTCTCTCTCGCTCACTCTCTTGCTCTCTCTCTCTCTTTCAAATAAATAAACAAAATCTTAAAAAAAATAAAAAAGTTATATGAAATAATTTTCCTGTTCTCCCTTTTCTTACATAAAAGGTAGCAATGTATAAACATTTTCTGCACCCTGCTTTTTCCCCTTAATATATCCCTGAGATTTCTTTATAACAGCACACAGAAATAGTCCTCATTGCATGGGAGGATGCAGAGGAATTGATTCACTAATCCCCTATTGCTGGGCATGTGGTTGTGCTACTCTTTTGGGCCCCTATTGCAAGGGACTGAGACCTAGCCCTTCCTGCTCTTCGTCCCACATCAAGATCCCTGCAAATGCACAGCTCGAGTCTCTGCCGATGGGAGTCTAACGAGACTGGTCACTGTCAGAGCCAGGCTGGAATAGGAGTACTGAGCCACTGATGCCTGGGACCAGGAGGAGCAGCCCAGTTCCGCACCTTCTTTTACTCCCATGAATCACACTGGAGCAGAGGATATGATCGTCCCACCCCTTGCACTTTCATTTCAGTTTCCTGCACCACCAAACTCAGATCCCGGAGTTGCACAGAGTTCACAGCCTAGATGGGCTCCGGGAAGCAACAGAAGCTGTGTGTGTGACAATGTCTAAGCTTGACATCTTTAGTAACAGCTCAGCCAGTCCTTCAGACAGTGAGTGAGCTGCTTCTAGGTGCCAGGTAGTGGTCTTAGGTAGGGGATGGGGGGGTGGGTAAGTCAGTGAATAAAACGCCTCCGCTCCTGGAGAGTGGACATGACACTGGCAGGGAGGGAGGAGACACACATTCAGTAAATACACGGTAAGTGAGATACGTATGTTCATTATACCATCTTGTAAGAGAGAAAGTGCCATGGTGAAAACAGAACAAAGTAAGGGAGACTGGACTGGAAGATGCAAGATGCAATTTTATTTTATTTATTTTTTCAAAGATTTTATTTATTTATTTGACAGAGAGACAGCAAGAGCAGGAACACAAGCAGGGGGAGCGGGAGAGGGAGAAGCAGGCCTCCCGGGGAGCAGGGAGCCCGATGTCGGGCTTGATCCCATGACTCTGGGATCATGACCTGAGCCGAAGGCAGACGCTTAACAACTGAGCCACCCAGGCACCCCACAAGATGCAATTTTAACAGGGTGGCCAGAGCAGGCCTCATCGAGAAATCACCGGCAATCACTTATTTTCCGGGCAACTTTTTTTTTTAATTACTCAAAAAAGCTTCATTTGTTTATTTAGCTTTCTGACTCTGTGATTGTGCCTTCCACACTTTGGCAATGATTTTCTGCTCCTCAATAAGGAAAGCATGCTTGATCCTGTCACGGACGTACTTAGCACACACGGAGCCACCACACGGCCCTACTGACGTGCTTTTTCGTTTTAAGCAGCTTCCTAAGAACCTTAGGTCTCACAGCATGAACTCCTTGAAGTTGGCCTGGGCACGCGCCCCGTGTGGATTTTGGTGCTTTCTCAACCTTCTTGAAAAGGTAAACAATTCTATTACCAGGGCTTAGAGACAGCGTAGTTTGGTCAGAGGCTGTATTGTAGGGCAGCCTAGGACAGTATGTCAAACACTGGACCATTCTGAGAACCTCTTGACACCATCCCAGGAAGAGGAAACAGAAGCATTTGTGAGTCCCAAGGCCAGATGGGCAACTCCTTTGTGCAGCCACCATTGGTCAACTGTCCTTATCATTGCTACAATTAAACTGTCAGTATGGCAAATGTTAAGGTAATAATAAAGTGTCTTGGTGCCGCAGTTGTCTTGAGTTGTGTTGTTTTAGCAATGGCTTGAAAGAGGCATAGTATTTGTTTAGGGCTTAAAAAACCATTTTTGTGATCCAGAAACTTCTGTTGTTAAAAACTTTGATGCAACAGGACTTAAGGGGTGTTCGAAGTGGCCATTTCCACCATTTCTCCTACTTAGATCGGAAGAAGAATTTCAGCCTGGAAACTGCTTTCACCTTGAAAGGCATAATCAGGTCCTGGCTGGAGATGGCCGAGGGAGATGAAGCCTGGTTACATTATGACACACGTGTATTCAGCACTTTAGTCTTATCAAAGCATGTTCCCATGGCATCTCATGGGAACACCTCACTGATGGCTATAACAAACCCCACGTCCTGTAACAAGTCCACATCCTGGTCCTCCTTGAACAAATGCGGGACCTAAGAGGCGAAGGGTCCTATCTCTGCTCACGCAGTGGCTTGCAGGTAGAGCCAGACCAGAGCTTGGGTTTCTTACTTCTGGGGTCTGTGCTCCCTTATACCACCTCTCCAAACATAAAAGTAAGGTGTTTGGGTTCCTCTGGCCTTCCAGACAGGCAGGTTGCATAACATATAAGTGGGGAAAACCAAGCTTTGCTCTCATATCTGTTCTCACCCATGAGACCACCCTAAGTGGTTTTTCTCATCACAAAATCAATTAGATCTATAGTTAGGTTGCAGTCAACTTGCTCATTCTCTCATGTATGTGGCAAACTATGTGCCAGGGACCCTGCCATATGCTAGAGACACCAAGAGGAAAGACACTGGCCCCAACCTCAAGCACTTTATGGAGTCTTTAGAGGAGACCTACAGGAGGTAAACATGGAGTAAATGCTATAGTTGGGGGGCCACAGGGCCTCACAGGAAAGGGGCACCCGGCCCACCTTCCTGCGTGGGGTCAGGGACAGCTCCGTAGAAGGCATGAAGTCTGAGCAGAATCCATAAAGATGAAAGGAATGTTTGAGTTGAGGAGAAAAGCTGGTGTAGGGGGAGAGCAGGAGGGAGCTGGACAGACAGCAAGGTCAGGCATGGACAGCTGAGTCGGGGGAGATCCAGAAAGGGCTTCTAAGCAGCCTGAATCTCAACCTACAGACAAGCTCCTAAGGCAGGGCTTTGAGCAAATAGACAATAAGATTAAGGCTGAACTGGTGTGGAGAAGAGAAAGATGTGAGGGCAGGCCCAGCTGGAGGCAGGGGGAGGAGCTGGGAGGACTGAATTCAGGCAGTGGTAGCCAGCACAGAGCTGGGGAAAGGCTCACCAGAAAGGAAGGAGGGCATACAAGTTGGAAAGGGGCAGAAGGCCTGGCTCTGAGCCTGGGCTCTCCAGTCATTGATTAGGGAACCCTGAACCACTGGTAATTACCTATTCCCTACCTGATTCACGGGGTGGTTGGAGAATAAAATGGGATTAAACTAGGAAGGAAAAGGTGCCCTGTGAACCCTACAGCACAGCAGGAATATGGTGCCATTCGCTCAACCCCAGCACTCTTACATCTGTAGACACCTCATCACTAGAAGCCTTAAAATTACTCTCACAGGCAGGATTCCTCTGCTCACTTAATTTCTCTAATGGCTGAATGGCCTTCAGTAAATATGGCCTTCCTTCTAAACCTGGCTTTCTTTTCTATAAAGCAAGAGCATTGAATTAGATGATTTCTAGGTCCTTTCCAGCTTGAAGTTCTGCAGTTTTGTCATCTTACTCATCTTGCGTGCCAATTTCCACAGTAATAATTATTTGTCAAATGAAAAATTATTGGGAGAAGAGTCATCAATAGGAGAAAAAAAGAAACTATGATGAGTGACTGACCCTGAAAACTAAGATGAAAAAGCGTGTGTTCTTTAAATGCCTCGAAGGGTCATATTTAACATGCTCTGTTCAAAGACCCAATAATAAAAATTTAAAGGTGTTTTCACCCAAAAATTACTGTTATGTATAACATCTCTGCTCCTAAAAGTTTAAATGATCATTGGCCTAGATATTTGCCCAAGAAAACTACCCAAGTATATAAATACTTGTAAAGGAATGTTCATACCAGCTTTATTTGTAATAAGCTAAACCTGGAAACAACCTAAACATACATCAACAGGTGAATGGATAAACCATTTATGATATATCCATAAAATGGAATACCACTCAACAATAAAAAGGACCAAACTTTTGATATATGCAAAGAAAAAAGGATGAATCTTAAAATCATATGCTGCAGGAAACCCCACAAAATGGGAAAGAATATTTTCAAATCACGTATCTGCTAAGGATCTAGTATTCAGAATTTATAAAGGACCCTGACAATTTCACAAAAAAGATAAACAACTAAATTTAAAAATGGACAAAGGGCTTGAATATATATTTCTCTAAAGGAGATATACAAATAGTCTTCTTGCATATGAAAAGATGCTCAACATCATTAGTCATTATGGAAATACAAATCAAAATCACAATGACATGCCACTTTATACGCACTAGGATGGCCACAATTTAAAAAAAAAAGTAAAATTACAAGTGTTGGCAAGGTTGTGGAGAAATAAGAACACTCATTCTTTACTGATGGGAATATAAAATGGTGCAGCTACTTTGGGAAACAGTTTGGAGGTTCCTCAATAAATTAAACACAGAATTACCATATGATTCAGCAATTCCACTCCCAGAAATATACCCAAAAGAATTAGAAACAGATATCCAAGGAAAAACTTGTACATAAATGTTCAGAGCAGCACTATTCACAATAGTTGAAAAGTAGAAAAAACCCAAATCCAACAACCGATGAATGGATAACAGTTGCCTGTCCAGACAATGGAATGTTACTCAGCAATAAAAAGGAATGAGGTACTAATACAGGCTACAACATGGATTAACCTTAACATCATGCTAGGGATGCCTCAGTCGGTTAAGCAGCCAACTCTTGATTTCGGCTCAGGTCATGATCTCGGGGTCCTGGGATCGAGCTCCAAGTTGGGCTCCATGCTCAGTGAAGAGACTGCTTCAGGATTTTCTCTCGCCCTCTGCCTCCCTCTCTCTCTCACAAATAAATAAATAAATCTTAAAAACAAACAACAACAACAACAAAACATACTAAGTGAAAGAAAATCTGATACAAAGGTCCACATATAGTATGGTTCCATCTATGTGAAATGTCCAGGATAAGCAAATCCATGTAGATAGAAAACAGATTAGTTGTTGTCAGGGGCCTGGGGGGGAGGAAGGAATGGAGAATACCTGCCTAATGGGGACAGGTTTTCCTTTTGGGGTGATGCAAATGCCCTGGAACTAGATAGTGGTAATGGTTGCACAACATTTTGAATGTACTAAGTACTACTGAATTACACTTTAAAATAGCTAAAATGGTGGTGCCTGGTTGGCTCAGTCAGTAGAGCACATGACTCTTGATCTCAGGGTTGATGAGTTCAAGCCCCACATTGGGCATAGAGATTACTTTTAAAAAATAAAAATAAATCAAAAAAATAAAATAGCTAAAATAGTAAATGTTATGCTATGTGTATTTTTCACAATTTAAAAAATACATATATTTCCTAAAAAATCATTATGTTGAGTGAAAGAAACCAGGTCAAAAACAACAAAAACAGCAACTATGATTACATTTGTATAAAATTCTAGAAAATGCAAAAACTCAAGTTACAGTGATGGAAAGCAGATCAGTAGCTACCTGGGAGGGAGGAGGGTTAAGGGGAATAGTGAAGGATAAATCATAAAAGGTATGAAAAAACTTTCAGGGGTAATAAAAATCTTTATTATCTTGATTATTTGAAGGATGCTTTAAACATGTAGAGCTCTGTGTATTTCAATTATACCTCTGTAAATTAAAAAAAGACAAAAAAAGTTTCAAAAATTATCACTGGATCTCTGAATTCTTAGACTGATTACATTTTTATCTGAAACACACTGAGAAACTCACTGTTTAAAGGATATTTACTGTAAAACCTTTCACAGGTCAAAAGCAAACAATCCTTTCCTAACTCACTGACTCTATTAAGTCTGGTTTCTGCATACAATGGTGTCTTAAGGCAAAAGGACACCTGTGACCAAGTCTGCTAAAACCATTCACCATATGTTTGCTGGAGACTAAGCGAGCTTGATGTTGCCACGTTTCAAGTCCGGAATTCTTCCTGCTATTTATAGGAACCTAGGATACTTTAATCATTGCTGAATCCTGGTTTTTTGAATTGGTTTAAAAATGGTGTGGTAGAACTGGGCAGACGCTCTCTTTGCAAATCAAACTATCATATCTGTTATGATTTTAGCACATCCTGAGAGGATTATAAGTGTTTATATACTCTCTGTGAACATCAGATTCAGGTCTGGCCTAACATGCATAACAAGCAGAGTAAGACAGCAAATCAAATGCCAGAGTCCGATTTGTTAATGAAATTTAAATTGGGATATGGATTTCACTTTAAACCAAAAGGCACACTTAAAGCTACAAGAAAAAAGGGAAAAAGAAACAAGAAAGAATGTTTCTAATTGGAATGTTTAGTTTAACTCAAATTCAATTTGACCTACTTCAGATTTATTTCAGCAATTTTTTCTATAATAGTTTCTTTGTAAATGATGGGTTTTCTTCTTTTAAAAAATATTTTTTTTATTTATTTGACAGAGAGAGATACAGCAAGAGAGGGAACACAAGCAGGGGGAGTGGGAGAGGGAGAAGCAGGCTTTCCGCTGAGGAGGGAGCCAGATGCGGGGCTGGATCCCAGGACCCCGGGATCGTGACCTGAGCCGAAGGCAGACACTGAACGACTGAGCCACCCAGGCACCCCAATGATGGGTTTTCTATAAATTATTTTGAGGACACAGATATTTACATAGAGAGGATATGATCTTAATTTACAGAACATTCTCTTACCCAGCCTCATACCACCAGTTGTTTCGTAAATATTATTTTTCTTAGTTTTGTTGAGTCCCGGTAAGTTTCTGACTTGATTTCCTCACTTGTAAAATGAGGAGAATAACAGTACTTTCCAAAAAAAAAAAAAAAAAAAAAACAGTACTTTCCTCACAGGATTACAGACTGATTAAATGGATTTAACATATACAAGGTGCTTAGAATAATAGGTGGCACCCAGGAAGCACCCAACGAATGTTAGTTGTTACTCATTTTATTATTGTTCCCTTTTACAGATGAGAACACTGAGGCTCCATGTTAGTTAGTGGTGGCAGAGCTGACTCTAGAACATAGAGCAGACTTACTCTTGATTCTTTTCACTACTCCACACCACTCTCCGCACCCATACATATTTTGTGCATGAATATAAGAGTACCAATCTGGAAGAGGCAAAAATAGCTATGTAATTAAATCTAAAAAGCATGAACAAACCAGTAGTCACAGACCAGCTCCAGGACTCACCCAGTTTAGGCTCCAGGGCAAGTCATCAGTCATTTTTAAAGTCCGCTTCATAGAGTGATTTTGAAAAGGAAGATAAAAGGTTTCTGCGAAGAGTTGACTTAGCTTCAGGAGGATGCCTAAAACGTTGTGTGAGCTAGCAAAAATTATATTAGCATCCATTCATGCTATTAGCATGAAAAGGGACATTAAATAGTACTGCAGCCCGTGACAAAATGCCTGCCACAGAGGTTAAGTGGGAAGTGGCTGGCCCATCAGTTAGGTTCCTAGCAAGTCAGGATTAGAAAAGTCCAGAGTCTCCAATAATATCCAGGGGCTGGTACAATGCACACGTATTTGCAAGGCCAACTGATTTAAACTACATGTCCAAACTAATCCATTCTAAAGTAATATTAATTTATCATTTCAGTTCCACATTTCATTGAAGGGGCTTTTTAAAAATATGGTCAAATTAAAAAATAAAACCATGAGGGGCACCTGGCTGGCTCAGTCTGTAGAGCACATGATTCTTGATCTTGGGGTCACGAGTTCAAGCCCACATTGGACGTAGAGCTTACTTAAAAAAATAAATAAAATATATTTTTTTAAAAAGATAAATCCACGAGGTGAAAGTTTGTTGGGGAACAGTATATTCAGAGCATTTCACAGTATCTCATTACTCATACTGTGAGTATTCTCTAATCACAAAGAGAAAAATGTCCCGTTACAATAGGGAGGTCTGGAGGTGACCTCGTTAACCAACAGATCAAACTGAAGGGACACACAGCGCCCATTGCAGATCCTGGCCAAAACGCTTAACCTAAATCTGGTCATGAGGAAATAATACACATATCCAGATCATGGCTCATTCTACAAGACAACTAGCCTGGAATCTTTCGTCATGAAGAACAGAAAAAGGTGGGTACAGTCGCTAATTTTAAAAAGACATCATAAACAAATGCACTTGTGAATCTGAGCCAGGGGGTTTTAAAAAGAGCTACTGGGAGACATTTTTCTGACAAATGGAAAAAGTTAAAAATCTAGGCTCATTAGATAAAATTATTTAAGATTAATTTCCTTCAAATAACAGAACTACAGTTATGCAACTTACTTTCAAATAGTTCAGGGACAAAAAAAAAAAAAAAATGTGATGCCCGGCTTGTTTGGCAGGATGGAACAGGGCATAAGATGCTCTGGAGAGGCCAGTCTACTGCCACTTACAGAAAAACCTACGGGCGGGAGGTAATGGGGAGGCGATAACATACCTAAGGATGTTATTCAAGTCCCTCTGGGGGATCTGAGCTGACTTGAGCCAGTTGATAAATGGAGAGTTTACGAATGTTCTCCATTTCTCCCTTCCCCAACTCCAGGCACACAAAAGGGAAGCCTAGCAGAAAATGCAATAGACAGAGAGGTGAGGATTCCTACAACCTACCACTCTCCTTGCTATGTGACCTTGAATAATTCACTTGACTTCTCTGATGCTCACTTGCCTTCCCTAGAAAAACAGGAAGTCTGGGCTAAAGCAGCCCTCAGATGCCTTCCAGGCCTAAAGTCTAAGACACAAAAGGGCAGTTCTGTGTTAAAGATAGTGTAATGCCAATATGAAATGTCTATTCCTAGTTTCGTTTAAAAATAGTTTTATTTTCTCTGATTATAAAATTAATACATACTCACTGAAAAAAAAAGTAGAAAGTATAAAAAAAAAACCCCAAAACCCTATAATTGAATCACCTATAGTTAGAACTACTGTTAGCATCTTTATATTTGTTCTTTAAGTGCTTTTCCGGAATTGCGGGCTCCCACACACATCCCCGTACATTTTTTTTAAATGTGAGATTCCTGGTATACATGCTGTTTGTCATTTTTAGTTTAGTTAACAATACTATAATTCCCTATTATTTTATGTTCCATATTAATAAATATAAGATAACGAAATTACATGCAGTTTATTTTCCCAACTGGAAAACTTTCACATGGTTTCTAATTTGTTACTCTTCTAGACAATGCTGCAATAACTATCCTTATGTTCATCCTCATTATGTATTTACCCTAAGCCTACAAATCAAGATTGAATCACACAGCTCATTCCCTTTCTATGCAGAAGGTTAAAAAAAATATCTTCTCAGGTACCAAATAAAGGCTCTCCGTAAGGGCAGTCTATGGATGACGCTGCTAGTGCTGAGGAGACCCAGTCCGTGGGAGGGTCTGCAAACAACGGTTGGTGTCTTCAAGGAGGCCACACAGAAACCTGAGGCTCAGCTTTTGGACACCCATGATCTCTCCGCAAAGTGTTTTTTCGGCCGCAAGGTCCGGGCAAGTATCTGCCCCCCAGGCTGCCCAAGGCCCGCGCTACAGGGTTGCCGACTCTGACTCCAAGCCCGCGCAGCCGGGGCCCCAACAGCCACTCGCCCATCCTGTTTACGGTTCGTGCTTCTGAAAACAATACCATCGCCAAACACGGTCCCACCAAACTGTGCTGAATACAATCCAACTTAGACAAATGAAAATAATTGCATCTGCCTCCTGCATTGAAAACTCTACTTGCAAACTCGAGTATTCACTTTTTGCAAACTCGAGGAGTCACTTCAACCTTCCCAAGTAATTAACATTCCAAAATTACTGTTTTTCTTTTTTAAAATGTCTAGTGATCAGCAAACAGCATAAAATGTTTGTCTTTTCACTGACATCTCTACTTTTCTGACATAAGTTTTTTAAGATTTTATTTATTTAATTGACAGAGAGAGAGAGAGAGACACAGCGAGAGCAGGAACACAAGCAGGGGGAGTGGGAGAGGGAGAAGCAGGCTTCCTGTGGAGCAGGGAGCCCGATGTAGGACTCGATCTCAGGACTCTGGGATCATGACCTGAGCCAAAGGCAGACGCTTAATGACTGAGCCACCCAGGCGCCCCTCTGACTTAAAATTGTAACACTGATCCAAATATGCTTTGCAAATATTAGCGGAAGCATTTAATTCCCTTTATAATCATTGCTGTTTTCATGTGTGAGCAGTCTCACAAGCATGTACCTATACCCATGGCTAAAATGTAACTGATAAGGGATATATTCTGTATCAGATGTATAGGAGAGGGGAGGCATTCTACATTGATGATAATTCAGCAATATTCCTGGAGAGTCACATAATTTTATTCTTGGAAGAGACTGCCATTGATCATTTCCAATCCCTGGACAGGCTGAATTAAGAAGGTTAATGGGCTTGTCCAGGGCACTCGCTGCCAGTCCAGGGTTTTCTTTTCAGCTCTGACCCTCTCACTCCCAGTCCAGGGTTTTCTTTTCAGCTCTGACCCTCTTCATCAGAGACCCAATAATTAATTTAGAGCAAGGATGTGCATTTTACACCAGGCAGATCCTAGATCATTTTATTCATTAACAAATTCAAAGTAAGCTAAAGGAAGTAACTCAGTGGAATTAAAACCTCTTTAAAATACTGTATAGATTACCTTGTCTACTCCTTTAGCTTCGTGATGTTGGAGGTCAGGTTTAAAGGCGGATCTAATAAGAGTCAAAAACATATTTGGGAGACAACCTACAGACAAGCTGCAAAATTGGAGAAGTATTTTAAGATGTCCAGCCCACCGTGAGTGGAGGTTTCCAGGTTCAGGCTGGAAGTGGCACCTGAGAACTGATGGGTCATTACCATGATGGGGAAAAAGCAGGTGCCTAAAAAGGGCAGCAGCAAAGGGCCCTGGTGCATCCTTAAAGCTAATACCCACATTAAAGAAGGGAAACGTGGCGTAAAGACTATCTTCATGGCGTGACAACCACGCTTAAACACATGCATGACCCCCGGCCTCTTGTTTTTGAACACATGGAAAGATTTATTGGCCAAACTGAACTGCAAGTTATTAACACATCCTCATGCAAGTTGTTTAACGGCTCCTTTTGCTCATAAAGTACAGTCACATGAATATGTACCATCTCCCCGACAGAGGTACTGTCAGCGAGTTGGAAAAGTTGCCTTGTAAACCATCAGGGGACTTATTTATAAAATCCAGCAGGAACTGTAGGAAAGAGGAAGATCAATTAACTTGGCTGTAACTTCTGCCACTGTAAAGACTTTATCATATTAGATAGAAATACATGTCATATCCAAAATACTGGGGGGGGGGGGCTTCCCTTCCACCTCCTCCTCAAACAGTGGACAGTGCTGACTTGTACCCAAATTTGCTGCCTGTAAGTGTTAAAGACTGAAAGCTTAGTTGGGTGGAATTTAAAGTGACCACCCATTGAGCCAGGCAAAATATCAGCCTACCAACAATACCACCAATAGCCCATAGGTGGTGTTGGAAGCCAAATTCACATTCCTGATTCAAAAATGTGCCTTTTTATTTTTTATTTTCTTTAAAGATTTTATTTATTTATTAGAGAGCGAGCGAGAGAGAAACAGCATGAGAGGGGCGAGAGTCAGAGGGAGAAGCAGGCTCCCCACTGAGCTGGGAGCCCGATGTGGGGACTCGATCCCAAGACTCCGGGATCATGACCTGAGCTGAAGGCAGTCGCTCAACCAACTGAGCCACCCAGGCGCCCAAAAATGTGCCTTTTTAATAAAAGTTAGGATTCACAGTCTTCCCACTGGCGGGAACAAGCAATAGTAGGCTTCCAGTTTATCACACATATCAGGCAAGATCCAGCCAGCTTCATTAACCAGAAAGGGAATTGTCATTTGCTCCCTTGTACAAACCACTTATTACGGTCTTTGCCCTGATTCTGGAATACGGGTCATTTTACTTTCTGTAAAACTTTTCAATGCACTAATTCTAAATACAGCTACCAGTCACTGACACCAGCTGTGGATCCACAGCAACCTTCCCTATTAAATATACAAGATCATATCAGTTAGACCATCCTAAACAAGATAATTACTGTGGCAGGAAATAAAAATCAGATTAAGTGGGATTTTGTGACACAGGAGACCCCTTCAAGCTTCTGTCTGGCAAGGGGACCAGGGTGGAGAAAGGGAGAGGGGTGCCCTGCCTCCCAGTATCTGTCTGGAGTTTTAAGTCCACTTTCTCAAGCTTCTTCCATTCTTGCTTTCCGTGTTTAGTTCAGTCCATTTTAATTCTATCCCTCAGTTAGACCCCAGTTCCTAACATTTTTTAGATTCTTGTTTATCGGTGCTGTGAATTAAACTATACTGGCTTGTTTACTTAAGGATTAGCTGTTATGGGCAGGGAAGAAATATTAGTTTAACTGGAATCAAGAAACCTGCAGCCACAAGAAAAATAAATCAGAGAAAGAGAGAGACACTAGAAAATGTGGGCTCATTTCACTGCAAGTCAAGCCTGGTGGGGTTTTTCCCCCTGGTGACTATAAGGACAGGCAAAGAGATCTTAACAGATCAGAATTCATTCCAACAGACACATCTGGGCTTTTAAAATTATTAATCTGACAAACTGCTAAGGAGGTAACAAAAGAATAAGTAGACAGAAGAATAAAATGGGTGATAATTTTTTTCTTCCCCCCCCCCAGCACTGGCATTAGAACAGCTCTGTGTTCACCATATGTATAGCCATTTACCATGACTAATGGGAATAACGTACTACATTTCATAATACTGATATCTTTGGCAATTTGAAAAAAAACTCATAACTGGATGGCTATACTTGCTATCTAAAAATACTTATCACAAAAACTCTAAGGCAAAATTTTTTAAGAAAAAAAATACCTTTCTAGAGAAGCAAAGAAACTTTTCAGAATGCAAAGAAAAGAACCCACTCTCTCTCCTTCCCTGTCTTGGGTAAACACTTAATCCTCTCAGACGCTTTCTCCTGCTGAAAACTTGTCCAACGTGCAGCTTAAGATTGTGTTCAAAATTTTCAAAATTCTTTCTACAAGTGTACCCTTGTTTTCCCTAAAAATGGACTCAAACTGATGTTAGAAACTGGCACAGATGTTAGAAATTCCATCCTCTTTCCAGAAATGACCAAGTATGAGTGTGAGGTAATGTCCGTTTTGGGAAAATTCTTATTTCCTCCCCGATTCTGGATGTCAGCATGCCCATCAAAGTGCATGGACATCCTACACAGCTTGCCTCCACGTTGTTCCCTGAAAGTTACATGGAGCTCCTTCCAAATGCAGAATGTCTGTAAAATTATCTGCAAGCATAATAACTACTTGTAACATTTTCTACACTGAATCAGAGGAGCCTTTGCTCTAAAAACAGTCAGCCCATGTCCTAATGCAATGCAGAAAACTATAACCTTAAGAAATCAAAGTTGGATTTATATCCTCCTAAGTCATGAACATGTGCAGGTGACACTCGCTATCAAATTCTAAACCAAAACCTTTTCTATTTTTATAGTTGATCTTTATTCATTGCTTATCAAAATAATCTGGAAAGGAAATAAAATAACTCACCTATACTCAAATGCACAATCTCATATCATGTAATAGATAGTAATACTTTGCCGCAAGTCAAATAATTTAGGAAAATCACCTATGTGTTCGCCTCACAAAAGGTGTGTGTGCTTGTTTGGTTAATTTTCACCATGAGTAGTAACACTTTGTAGTTGCATCTGACAACTGACTTCAATATTTCACACAGAATTGACTGACTCTATTTCCATTTGGAAGAAAGTTTTAAAATTTACAACCTAAATTTTCATTTCTGCTGTTCATCAAGGTTAATAAATAACTCCTCGTGAATCAAGAATTAGGTTTGATTTGAAAGCACAAAATTAAAACAAAATACTTTTGGAAATAAAATATTGTGAATGTTTAAGGAGATAAGTCCTTATAAAACTTTCACCAACACTCATCAGTCAATGTTGTTTTACTTCTGCTAATATATATATTTTAAGTCATCAAATTATTCTGATTTCCTAAGCTCATTCTAAATCTCCTCTTAAGTTATTTATATTTATTTATATTATTTTATATTTTGTATTGCCCACATGGTTTACACAATGCTTTACATCCTACCCAATAATATCTTCACATTGGCCAACTCAGAGAAGACAAGTTTAAAACAAAGATCTGACAAAATACTAGTTATATGTCTAAACATGGCTGATAATCTTTATAGGTGATGCTAATATTGGCCAGGAGTCAGGGGTTAATATTAGCAGAAAGGTCATGGGCGATTCTTTACTGAAACTAAGAATGCAGTAACAAGAAAATTAAGTATACCTGAGTAGAACAAAAGTACTCTACCAAAATTAACTTCTGATGCATTTTTCCTGAGTACCGAGACTGGCATCCATAAAACAAATATCAAAATCAGTCTCATTATTCGTCGTCATACTTCATGTAGTTTAGCTACTTAAATGTAGTATACAGCAGTTCTCCCAAGGCCAAATATGACACACATTAACAGGAACAGGCTTTTATTATGATCATGACTATTATTTTATCATAGTCCTTGACTTTATCCAAAATGCAAGCCGATATAAATGAAAACCATTAACAAGGACATTAAGAAGTGAAAACAATTCTCGTAATCCTTAAACACTATGCACATGAAAAAGACTGATATCTTCATTTTGAAAGAGTTCAAAACTTCTCCTCTTACGAATTATATAATGACCTCATTAAAATAGCTAGAATAAACAAAGGTTCCCCAATAAAATGTATTTAATATGTGATCCACTGGAGAAGAATTTTATCCAAAGCTCTAGCTCACAAAATTCTCAATCAAAATGTAGGCAATTGATTCTGCAGCTGAGGGCAATCTCCCCCCTAGGTTTTCTCAAAGATGGCTGATGCAAACAGCACCTCATAACTACATTAAAAATGGTTGCTCAGATTAAATTATGCAAACATAGTTTCAAAATAACCTGCTCAAGTTTCAGCGCATTGAAGATGGACCTGCAAAACATTTGCCATGTTATGCCTGGTTCCAGCGCAGTTTCAGTGGGTTCTGAGGGGACCAAACCCCAAATCATCCTTATAAAGAACGTTTTTGAAACATAAGTGCGCAAACATCCAATTCCATGGGCACATTCACCGGCCTTCAACGTGGCCTCTGAACACTGATTTGTCACCAATGCAAAACGAGGCAGAGCCATCAGGCGCTTCTTGAAGTCCCCATTCTGGCCTATTCGCAGAAGGGGACATCTTTGAAAAGCTCTTATCTACTAAAGTAAGATATTCCAGAGATAGAATTTTCAAAATGGGGCTAACAGGGTAAATCAGACACCTATCTACAAAGATATTTCTGTGAACATAAAATTCCTAGCTTTTTACTAATTAAAAGTAAATGACAGGAAAATGCATGGTGATTACAGTACCAAAGCAAACTCAATAAATTTAATGGGTAGCCTAATCTCAAGCCCCAAAACACTGGCCTGGTAGCACATTAGATGTTTTCCAATTAGTAATTGGTCAATTAGTTTTTTTTTTTTTAAGTAAAGAAACTTTAGGTTTTAAATATATTTTTCTCTGTTAGTTTATATTTATATCAAGAACTAAAGATACATTTTAAGTAATGATGTACTTAAACTGTCCATCATATTTAGTTAAATCTTAGCTTAAATAATTTGCAAAACAATAGGAACAAAATAATCTAAATTGTTTCCATGTTCAAGTAGTTAGCAGCTTGTTAGTAGTTGAAAGTCAGATAAAATCGAATTAAAGCAGAAAGTTGTCACAAATGGAAACTTTAGCAGTCCACCAGTCAAAAAAGGGGAACCATTTTGTTCAGAAATATGCCGGCGTTTTTTAATGTGAAACTTGAATTTTCACTATTCTTTCTAAAGTCAGTCTTTAAAGCAGTATTTAAGTGCCATTTACTTCCACTTACAACCCATCACTGGTTATTTCTCTTACTGCATTTTCAAACGTTTACGTAACTCAAAGCATCAATACAGCAGCGCTGGGACCACCCCCCCCCCCCACCCCGGCAAATACGGTTGATTTTGCTGTACTTAGTGCCTTTCTCCAGCACCGTCAGTTTCACCCACGCATTCATCATTCAGACCTTCCTACACTTTCTTAAACCGGTCTTGACTTCAGTACGAGCTGAGGGAAGCCTTCAGGAGAATAAAGATCCTTCAAAAACCAACCTTCTAGGCCTTAAACTATCAAACAAAATCTCGAAAGAACCAACAAAACATCCCTGTTTTACTGTTACGCCCCCCAAAATGGGCTGAAAGACCTTCTAGGAGCCTGTTGACCATCCCGACGTACTCAGGAGTTGGGAAGCCCAGCTCGGTAAGATTCGCACAGCACCAGAATCAAGATGGTAACATTCATGAAAAACGGTGGCGCGGCTAAGAACTCTTCCTCGCAAGGGCCTCCTTGAAAAGCGTAGACACTTCTTTCGGGGCAAAGCAAAATGTGCTGTTTACAAACCCTCACCATCCTTTCCACCCAATGCTACCGGCTGACTACTCCAGGGGCACCATGGCCCGTGGTGGTCTTTTCCTTACACACCCTCACGGGCGCGCACACACTCACACCGGCTCTCCACACATTCCTGCGGCCTCTGGGACCGGAAAGATGAACCATACTCTCTGGGCCATTTTCCCCCAGTTTGAGCTACTTTAGCTCAAAATATCCAGTAACGTCGCTGAAGAAAAAGGGGATAAGGAAAAACAAAATTATTTTCCCCAAATAACTTGGCTTCCCTGTCCCCAACCTCACGAACAGCCAGAATGACACCGATCTGCCGAGGGAGGACAAGAAAACTTCAAACGCAAGGCGGCCGCGCGGAGCTCAGCAGCGACGGGAGAGATGAAGCCACGGAGCGGGGTGCCCGAGGCGTGTCCCCCAAGCCCACCCGGGATCCCCTCTCCGCTTTCCCCCCCTCTTACTTTTGGATGATCTGCGGTAGGCCGGCTGGGGGCGGCGGCGGCGGCGGCTGCATCCCTCTCGGGCCTGGGGGAGCGGGGGGCGCCGGAGCACCCGGCACGCTGCGGGCATCTCTGTCCGGTTGCTCGGAGCCGCTGGGATCCGCGTCCTGGCTCATGGCTGCGGCCAACACCATGTGAGCCGACACCGGCCCCAGGCTCGAGGCGAGAGAGCGCGCGCAAAGGGCGGCCCCGGGGCACGGGCGCTCACTGGCCGGGGTCCCCGTGCCCAGTCCCCTCGTCCTTCCCGGTGGCGCGGGGAGGAGACGGGAGGGGCGGGGAGGAGGCAGTCCCGGCGGCGCCGCCTGCTCCTCCTCCTCCTCCGGCAGCTCCCGCCAGCCCAGCGGGGCCACGCGGGGGCGGGGGCCAGGGGGCGTCTCCCGTCCGGCGGGAGCCGCGGGGGCCCCCGGGGGCTGCTCGGCGCCGGGGTGGTCCGGGGAGCTCTGCCCGCCGACCCCGAGCGCAGCGAGCGAAGAGGCAGCTTGGCGCACGCCGCCGTGCGCTCTCAGGGTCCCCGGCCCGGCTCTCCGCAGCGCAGCGCAACTGCGTGAGGCGGCGAGACGCGCACCAACTGGCGGCAGCCCGCGGGGCTCTCGCCTCTCAGCGGAGCCGGGCGGCCTCGGGCTTGTCCCCGGGGACCGCGCGCGCCACTCCGCGCGCTCCTGCCGAGAGGGGCGGACAGGGCGCGCCCGGGGCGTCCGCGCGCATCCCCAATGCGAAGTGAGCGGGCTTGGCACCTTCCCGCGTCTGGAGCCTCGCCAGCGCCACTCTTGGCTGAAGGGCCCGACCCGGCGAGGGGAAAAGCCCGGACCCTCCCCCAGTTCGGGGGGACCTGTTACCCCGGGTCTTAGATGACCAGGCCGGAGGGCTCTCCAAATTGGCAGTTCCAGCTGCAGATTTCAGGGGTCTCCAGAAGTAGCCGGTGGGGCCGCCGTGGTTTCTCTTCATTTTTCTCTCTTCTCTAAAAGACCCGCTACGATCCCGGGAGCGCAAAGACAAAACCAAGCAGACGTTTTATTCTTATTTATTGGCGAGATCTTAGTGGACACGTAAAGGATGAAAAGGAGAGAGTTCACCTACATCGCGCCGCCACCGTCACCGCTTCTGCAGTTCGGTTCGCTGTCGGAGCGCAGGTGTGCGCCAGTTCACCCGCACACACCAGCTCGCAGCTGTGGACGCAGGCTCTTGCGTTGAGGACCTACCCCTCAAGGTGCAGCTTAATGTTCTGGCAGCGGGTGGAGGTCTGGGGAGGCACCTGGTGGCGCAAAAACATCTAGGAGCTGGGCAAAGCTCACGGAGGGTGGTTATCCAGAAGATTCTTACCGTGCGTTGGGCGCACTAGCTTTCTAAATCCTGACATTGGCCGCCCCGGGGAAGCAAGGAAAAAGCATCCTTTGGGTACCTTGGAAGCCAGAGCGCAGGCCAGGGTGCCCCGTGGTCTGGAAAGAAGTTTGCCGGGGGTCTCAAAAGCCCACGCCTCGTCCTCCCGCAGCCACACGAAGGAACATTCTGGGGATGGGTTTTCTGGAACACGGCAACTAACGGAATTCCCTGAATGATGCTTTCTTCTCTCCCCAGACTGTGAGTTTCTGCCAACTTCCCCTCCAGGCTCAGGAAACTAAGCCTCCCTTGCTTTCTGCCATCCTACCTAGATCTTTACCCCTCCTTCCCTCTCTTTCCTACAGATAAAAATGTCCTATCCACTTTCCATTCCTTCCTTTCTCTCTCCCTCCTTCTCCTACAAATAAAATGATATGCCAATTCCTTGTATTAATAAATATCGTCAAAATTCATAAAAATTGAGTCTCACCAAAAACCCAGGTAACAAGGTATTGATTCCGGTCTCCATTTCACAAATGAGGAGGCGTTAGGGGGATTTGTCCCACGGTACATGGCTAGTAAGAGGCCATCCCAAAAAGAGTCTTCTGAGGCTGAGGTAAGGTTAGTTCATTATCTCTGGTTTCTTTCTTTCTTCTTTCTTTTTTTAAGACATTATTTATTTATTTGAGAGGGAGGGAAGAGAGCATGAGGGGAGGGAGAGAGGCAGATGGAGAGGGAGAGGCAAACTCCCCATTGAGCAGGGGATCCTGCTCCCTGCAGGAGGGGGTCCTCCCGCCCAGGACCCTGGGATCAGACCTCAGTTAACCAACTGAGCCACCCAGGCGCCCCTATTGTTTCTGGTTTCTATCACTAAAGTCCTGACTACGGTTTCCATAACACTCCATCTTCCACTGCCCCCCTCCCCAACCCCACCTTGGTGGAAGGAATTACCTGAAATTAACATTGCAATTCTACCAGAAACGCAAGTTAAAACTTTCCATATGCTGTCATTAAAATGTCCTTCTGAGAATCCCCCAAAAGGGATGTGTAGTCAAAAGGACAAACCCGAGTTTACCAATGGAGTGATCCAACATCTGAATGTCAGTTACCAAATATGGAAAGTGGGAGTGATGAGACCTGGCTTGCACAGTCCATAACGGGCTTAGGGGTCATGGATCTTGTATATTTGGTGCGGGAAGTATCAATCCAGCAGTTATTTTTTTTTTTTTAAGATTTATTTATTTGACAGAGAGAGACACAGTGAGAGAGGGAATGCAAGCAGGGGGGAGTGGGAGAGGGAGACGCAGGCTTCCCGCCGAGCCGGGAGCCCGACGCGGGGCTCGATCCCAGGACTCTGGGATCACGACCTGAGCTGAAGGCAGGCGCTTAACGACTGAGCCACCCAGGCGCCCCTCCATCCAGCAGTTATTACAAACATGATCCCTTACATTCCAACCTTACAGCCAAACAGAAAAACAGATCTCAAACTCCGGGAAGCTGAGTGCCCAGGAGTCATACTATTGATACAACCATAACCATCCCTGTAACTCTTTTATTGGCAAAAAAAGAGAGACCATGTTATATGAATGCAGCTCTCCACATCTCAAAAATAATGTATTAGCCTATGGGACAAAATAATAACAGTGAATACATCTAAGTATTCATTGGGCTTTTCTTTGCATCCTTTCTGTAAATTTGAAATTTTGAACCTAAAAAACTTTTAATTAATAATTCACAAGGTGTTTTTCAGAAATCCCATGTAGAGCCTAATATTTGCAATTTATATGTTATATCGTATCAGAAGTTTGAATTGAAGCAGATGCACACCAAGAGGGAAACACTGTAACAAAAACCCAAAGCTTGTTCACGTTCTACCTCCAATCCCCAAATAATGTTGTCCAGGATAGCAGCAAATGAGCATTTCCACTTCGCAAATCAAACATTTAAGTGTATTAAGCAGTTCCGATGAAAAATATTTTTAGTTTACGTTTTCTCACTTCTTTCCTGGAAGAATGAAAGAGATCCCCAGCTGGAGTTACAGCCATTTAAGAGACCCTAGCAGTCTTGCTTTTGTCTGCCCTGTGCCCTGACCACCCCCACCACACCAGGGCGCGATCACAGTTACCAAAGCGAAAAAAGGACTGTGTGAGTCACCTTGACAAATGGAGAGCATGACTGGGAGATGAGGGCTGCTAACATTTCTCTTTGTTCCACTCTGCGGAAGCATCCTGTCCCTCCCGATCTGCCAGTAAGCTAGGATCAGACAGTGAGACATTTTGCTGTCTATGAATATATTGAATATTTAACAGGGGTCAGCTGCTAAGTGCTTTCATAGATTCGTACTTCACACTCACGATAACGCATGAAGTAGTTACTGTTATCCATGTTTTAGAATTGAGAAAACTGAGGCTTCGACGGCTGCAAGAACTTGCCCCCGCTCATCTGGCTTCTAAGGGGCAGAAGCAGGACTGCAGGTAGGTGGATCTGGCCCCAAACTTGTCTCTGCTGCCTCAGTGACAGATGTGGAGCTGAGATCCCACCCGCCTTCTTTTGCCGTGATGCTGCCTGTCTCTGCCAGTCCGTTTAAATTGCCATCTGCGTGGTGGCTCAATTCCCCACTCACATTTCTCCAGATCAGCAAATGAATGGGAAGGATCCAAATAAAATTCAAAGAAATTAAGCAGGGTGGCAAGGTAGTAGTAAGGCGAGGGAAATAGAACCCAGGTCTCTGTTATGAGTCGGGTCCTTCTCAAACCTGCCAGGGACTCTAGCACTCTGGCTTGCTTCCTAATATTAATCACTGTTTACTGGGCTCCAGACACTAGTTTTAGGAGGTTTTTCATGCTTTATCTCATTTAATATCACCCTTTTGTAGACAGAGAACCTTGATGAACCTGTAGCCAAGGTCACTGGGATAATAAACAGTGGAGCTAATCTTCAGACCCTGGTCCAAGTCCCTGCAGCCTCCCTGTCCTCTGTTCGAAGGGGAACTAGCCCACTTCTCCGTGGTGATTGTAAACATTCATCTTTGCAGATAAGATCACTTAATATGTACGGCTACACCACATGTCTATTATTACGGTTATTTTTTAATAACGGTTTACTTACTAGATTGTAAAGTGTGATAATTTTCACTCAGAGCTGGTGAATCTGCAGAACACAGACATTCTCATACACTATGGGTCAAAATGTCAGTTGCTACAACCCCTTTGGAGGTGAGTTGATACCAACCACTAAAATTGCATAGGGGAGCCTGGGTGGCTCAGTCAGTTAAGTATCTGACTCTTGACTCCGGCTCAGGATCCTATGGGTTTATGTGTAGCAACAACCAAAGCCCCAGGTACAAGGGAGTTTATTGTGGCATTGTTCAAAATAGCAAAAACTGGAAACAACCATAGTGTCAAGCAGTGGGGGACTGGCTACATCAAGGGTGGTCCCTACATACAAGGGAATACAATATAGACCTTAGAAAACAAGGGGCAAATCGACGTGGACTGCTCGGGAGAAATTTCCAAGATGTGTTACTAAGGAGAAAATTTAAGTTCCACAACAGTATGATTCAATGTATATAAAATCAAAGATCAGGGCGCCTGGGTGGCTCAGTTGGTTAAGCGACTGCCTTCAGCTCAGGTCATGATCCTGGAGTCCCAGGATCGAGTCCCACATCGGGCGAGCAGGGAGCCTGCTTCTCCCTCTGACCCTCCCCTGTCTCATGCTCTCTCTCTCATTCTCTCTCTCAAATAAATAAATAAAAAACAAATAAAATCTAAAAAAATTAAAATAAAAGAAAAAATAAAATCAAAGGTTATAAAATATTTATAGAAAATTATATAAGAAATTTATTATTAACCCAGTAATAACCTCTGGAAATTGGGACGGGACAGGAACTTTATCCTTTTGTGATTTTTTTATATTGTTTGAATATTTGAAATAAAATTTTATTGTAACATATGTATGGTTTGAAATTTCTTTACCCTGAACACGTGCTATTTTTTATTAACTAACAACAAAATCTAATTATTTATTTCTTCAACTAGTAATTCTTAACACTTAGCACATTAATAGGGTATTTATTTTTAAAGCAAAAGTTCATCTGGAAGATGAAGAAGAAACACTCTGGACAATGTATCATCCAGAATTGCTTTTTGATATCCTAACACCCCAGTTAGAGATAGTTGAATAATTAACTTACTAAGTTGCTAGCAGTCGTGTTGCTACAGTTACAATTTACTAGTTTGACAGTTATGGATAAATATTAATCAACCTATCTATGTTAGTCACAACATGTTAACTGCTATCTGGGGGTTAACGATCACAGTTATTACATTTGGTTTTTTGTTGTTGTTTTTGTTGCTTTGTTTTGTTTTGGTTTGGTTTTTTGAGTATTATTCTATGCCAGGCTGTCTTAAGCACACACTATTTCTCATTTAATCCTTACAACCACCTTCCTTACCAGGTGGTTGTTTTTATGCCCATTTTACAGATAAGAAAACTAAGGCTCAAAGAAGGTCATCCACCTGGCCAGCTATTAAGTGGAGGGGCTGCAGATATAATCCTGGTCTTCATTCCTCCTGGGATTGAGCTTTTAACTACTCCACGTGGTGGCATGGGTGCTTCTCGGTGTAATGGGCTTTTGAGACCAGATGCTCCTCCACTAAATCCTGGCCGGATATCTCCAATATCTGTCTCTAATCTCTCTCTCTCTTTGGTCTCTCTCTCCACAGGACCTGACTTCTCTTTTCCATCCCCCCCACCCCCCTGAGCTTTATCTCTATGCTGGCGCTTCTCTCAGAGCTACAGCATAATCTTTTACTTGAATTTGCAGGAATTCCTTGGAATCCTTATACATGTTTTCAAACAATCATAAAATAAAATCCTGTGCTGGCTTCACGAAGGATTACCTCTCTGAAAACCCAGGAGAGGCAGTGGCTGAAGGATGCTGTTTAAAAATAATATGGTTACTCATGGAACTGGATTCACATTTGAATTTGAAGGAGACAGTCAGGGAACTTTAGCTGAGGAAAAGTGAGGACATGACCCAGGAGGTTCTTTTCTGCCTAACAACTCGCAGAGCATGTCCCTCATTGGCTGCGAGGAAAGGCTTAGCCTCCATCTTGCTGGTGGTGGGTTTACCATCTCAGCCCCTTGTCTTCTAATGAGCTGCAGAGGTGTTGTGTTATAATCCATGTAGCAGGTGACTGGGAGTCAGAAAATCCAAGTTCTGGACCACAAGGTGTATCTATCATCCCTAAACAGAAACGCAGTTGTCCCAAACCAGGAATGACATCAGCATCTTCGCCTCCCCTAAAAGCATGGCTGCCCCAAGCTCAGGTGCCTTCAGCTCTGTCCTTCCACCACTTGTTCAGTACCTGGCCACAAAGGAACACTGTGGATTGAGTAGGGCAGGGTTACCTGGGCACGGCTTCCTGGAGAAGAATTTTGAGCTATGCTTTGAAGGATCCAGAAAATGGCTTGATCTCCTTTGCTATTTCCAAGAGAAAGCAAAGCAGCCGGGTACAATAAGGGCTGTTATAAAACAAGCTGCAGCTGAATTTTTTTGGAGGAGGGATGGGAAATGATGCCGGTATGAAATGAATGTGGGAGAAATGTTAGCTGGTGGCTAATTGCATGATTTAAGTTCCATGGGGCTCGGCACCCCCCATGGAGACCCAGCGTTTACACAGCGGTGCTTAATCCCTGGGGAATGTCACTGTCATTCAGAGGCCGGTAGCGTGACCCCAGGCCCCAGCCAAGCAAAACAGCACTTCTCAGAGTCAGAGGATTCCTTCTTCGAGCCCCTCCCCCCAATCATCTCCTCTGTCTTCTCTTATCACTGGGGCTGTCTGTCTGTCAGACCAGTTGGTCGTCAGGGAATAAACATCTCAGGCTGTTTGCCCACCAGCTCAGGGATCAGGTGACCATTATGGAAGGCAATACTGGAGGCCTTTGCATGCCAGGAACAGTGAGAGCCTGTGATGTGCTGACCTCACTGAGTGGGCACCCATGCAGCTGGCCTGGAGCTGGTGGACGGGTGCCACTCCCTGATGTGGCACCTTTGGTCATCCCAGGGCTACCCCAGGCAGGGGACTTTGCCTAGCCCCTCTCAGTAGAGACTCCGGAGTCAGAAGAGCTGGATTAGAAACCCGGACCTATAATCTGTTAGTGGCATGACTTTAGGCAAGTTACTTTACCTCTCTGAGCCTCGGTGTTTCCATCTGAAAAATGGGAATAATAGTGCCCACTTGGTAAGGTTACTGTGTGGATTAAATATAAAGCACTTAGGGGGTACCTGGTGGCTCAGTTGGTTGGTTAAGCATCTCCCTTCAGCTCAAGTCATGATCCCAGGGTCCCAGGATTGAGCCCTGCATCAGGCTCCCCACTCAGCGGGGAGTCTGCTTCTCCCTCTGACCCTCCCCTCTCTCTTGCTCTCTCTCTCACTCTCTCTCAGATAAATAAATAAAATCTTTAATAAAAAAAGATAGTTTACTTTAGGATTTTATTTACTTATTTGACAGAGAGAGAGAGAGCACAAGCAGGGGGAGCAGGAGAGAGAGAGGCGGGCTCCCCACCAAGCAAGGAGCCCAATGCAGGGCTCGATCCCAGGACCCTGGGATCATGACTGGAGCTGAAGACAGATGCTTAACTGACTGAACCACCCAGGTGCTCAAAAGGTAAACCATCTTAAGAAAAAAAAAGCACTTAGGAGTTTGGTTAAAAGGGTTTACACTTTCAGCTATAACATGAATAGGTCTTGGGGTGCCTGGTTGGCTCAATGGGTAGAGCATGCAACTCTTGATTTGTGGTCGTGAGTTCCAGTGCCATTATGGGCACAGAGTTTACATAAAAAAAAAAAAAAGAAAAAAAAAGATGAACAGGTCTGGGGATCTAATGTAAAACATGGTGACAATAGTTGATAACAAAATATGTGAGCTGATGGATGCAGTAATTATAACCAGAGGGTAGAACCCCTTCACAATGTGTAAGTACATCAAATCACCATGCTGCACACTTTAAATGTCTTACAACTTTGTATGTTAATTACATCTCAATAAAGCTGAATTTTTTTTAATCTAAAACACGTAGGCCAGTGTCATCTGTCATACGAATGGGGCTCGACAAGATATTGTTGGCTGTTTTATTAATAGGATTTTTTTTAAGATTTATGTATTTATTTTAGAGAGAGAGAGCTCCAGCGTGAGTGGGAGGAGGGGCAAAGGGAGAGAATTTTTCAAGCAGACTCCCCACTCGGTGGGGTGGACGTGGACTGGCGAAGGTGGGGGACACACTAGATTTCATGACCCTGAGATCATGGCCCTGAGATCAAACCAAGAGTCAGACGCTTAACTGACTGAGCCACCCAGGTGCCCCTGTTATTGGCTGTTTTTAATGGAATGATTACATATGTAATCATAATACACAGTCTTCTCTTAAAAGGGGGAGGTGCTCTGAGTCAGGATGTCAGTCACCTCCTGCATGTAAGACCCCAGGGTGAAAGGATAGACTTGCAGGAACCATCTGGAAGGTGAGCGGGGGAAGGGAGCATTGTCAGAAGAAAACACGGTGGGTAAGAGACTCCCAGGCCTGGGCTTGAGTCCTGGTTCTGCCCCTTTGCCAGCCTTGGGACCTTGGGCTTGCCTCAAAAGCTCCCTGTCCTCATCTTTCCTCAGCGATGAGATGGAGATAACAAATGTTTCCTTCTTTTCATTGTGAGGCTGAGCACAAGGCTGGTCCAGAATCACCTGTAATGATGACCTGCTTGGTCACACTACACCAGGCAGCTCAGAAAATCCGAATCCAGTGAGAATAGGGCACCTGAGAGTGCAGAGAGTGAGAGGTATGGTTGGGTTTGGTCTTTGGAGGTGGGGGATTTGTTGGGGATGGGGGGTTCCTGGGGGGTTGCCTGCTCCTTGGAACATCTCACTGAGGAATGACTTCTGATGATTTAAAGAATCCCAGAGAAGTACTGTTAGGATAGGGGAGAGATAGGGTTTTCAACACATGTCTGCTTCAGTCCCTGGAGAAGAGTAAATACACATGCCTAAAATGTCTAAGGGGGTGTGATGGGTTGAATTGTGTCCCCCAAAAAGATCTGTTGAAACCCTAACCCCTGGCACCCATGAATGTGACTTTCTTTGGAAATAGGGCTTTTGCAGGTATAATCAAGTTAAGATACGGTCATTAGGTGGGCCCTAATCCTGTACGACTGGTGTGTTACGAGAAGAGGGCCCTTTAGACATAGATTACCCAGGGAGGAGGCCACATGACAGCTGCTGCAAGTCCAAGAGCACTGAGCACTGTCAGTCAGCCCCAGAAGCTAACAGGGGTTCTACCCCGCATCTCAGACAGCCCTGCCCACACCTGGATTTCTGAGTTCTGGCCTCCACGACCCTGGGAATACATTTCTGTTGTTTTAACCCGGCTAGTTGGTGGTGCTTTGTTATAGCAACTGGAGTAAAGTGATACAGGGAGGACAGGGACTGGGGGGAAGGGGGGAGCTGAGGGATTTCATTCCCTTGATCTGAGAGCCCAGAAAACCAGATGAAGGAATGCACAGCCTCAGGAGCCTCTGAGGGCGGAGCTCAATTCCAATTCTAGGGCCACCAAGGAAGGCAAGATGTTTGGACCAAGTGAAAATAGGAGGCCAGGGAGGATTCTGCACAAAGATGTTGGCTCCAAAGATCTGGAAATCTGGAGTGGTTTTTAGTTCCACTATTGGTTCATCTGTGGCAGTAGCATTAGGGACATTGGCTTTAGAATCATACAGACCTGAGTTCAAATCCTGACTCTATGTGTTACTACAGTGTGGCTCTGGATGATTTACCCAACTACTGTGTATTTCAATTTCCTCACAGTGAGGTTCATAGGTTCATAGGCTGTCGTGAGAGTCACAATGTTGAGTGTATGACACATAGTATGCCTTCAGAACTCATCTGCGGAATGGGTAATTTATGGAAGTGTTTAGCACCATGTCTGCCAAAGTTAGGTTCCCCAGAAAACAGCCTTGGAGGCAGAGATGGGGCGCAGCAGGTTTCCTGCTTGGGGGATCAATCGTTGTGGGAGCAAAGAGAAGGAAGCATGGTTGGGCAGAAAGAGAAGTGGGCTGTGATCAAGTCTCAGGAGAGACCTCAGCCAACCCCACGGAAATTCTGAAGCTGGGGTAACCCTTCAGAAGCAGCAAAATTGTTCTCGGCATTTCCACGTCTGCATCCGCATGCCACCCTCACCCATGCCATTCAAGTCTAATAGAAAAGTGAGTGTGCCTCACCCAAAGATGCTAACAAAATCCTTATTACATCTCTTTGGCTCTGACTGGGTCATGTTCCTATTCATGAACCCATCTATGGCCAGAAAATGGGACACTCTCATTGGCCGAGCCAGAGGCACGTGCTCACGTCTGGTACCAGATATAACATCAATGCCACCTGAAGCATGTATGTTGAAAATTAAGGAGTCTGGGGGTGCCTGCTTGGCGCTGTCAGAAGAGCATGCCACTCTTTTTTTTTTAAGATTTTATTTATTTATTTGAGAGAGAATGAGAGATAGAGAGCACAAGAGGGAAGAGGGTCAGAGGGAGAAGTAGACTCCCTGCTGAGCAGGGAGCCCGATGTGGGACTTGATCCCGGGACTCCAGGATCATGACCTGAGCCGAAGGCAGTCGCTTAACCAACTGAGCCACCCAGGCGCCCAAGAGCATGCCACTCTTGATCTCAGGCTGGTGAGTTCAAGCCACACATTGGGTGTAGACGTGAAAGAAAGGAAGAGAGACACAGAGAGAGGATGGAAGAGAGAAAGAGAAAAGAGGAAGGAAGGAAAGAAGGAAGGAAGGGAGGAAAGAAGGGAGGAAGGGAGGAAAGAAGGGAGGAAGGAAGGGAGGAAGGGAGGGAGGAAGGAAGGAAGGGAGGGAGGGAGGGAGGGAGGGAGGGAGGGAGGGAGGAAGAGAGGAAGGAGGGAAAGAAGGAAGGAAGGGAGGAAGTTGAGAGTCTGTGATTCCCTTAATGGAAAGTCGAAGGGTGCCAAGAATGAGTGAAAGCTAGACTGTGAAAGCCTGACAAACATCTATTCTTTAACTGAAAAGAGTATTAATATACAAACAGCTTCTGTTATGGCAGGTACATACTGAGAATGAATACCGTGATATGGAATGCAACAGGCATTTTAGGGTGTTTGACACAGAGGAAAGTATTCAAAACACGTTTGCTGAAAAAAATTAAATAAATATGCCAACTGAACGGTGGGGGGAAAGCATCCACTGGGTGATCCTCAAGCCGTTTTGAGTCTTAGCCCTAGAGAGGCTTCTGAGCTGTTGGATTGTTCTGTTTCTTATCTGGATATATCGTAGAAATTCAGCAAGCTATACATTTGTGATTTGTGTCTCCTTCTGCATCTGTTATACCTTTAAAAGTTTCTTTAAAAAGTAAAAAAAAAAAAAAAGTGGCAGGACACCTGGGTGGCTCAGTTGGTTAAGCAGCCGGCTCTTCGTTTCAGCTCAGGTCATGGTGTCAAGGTCTTGGGATCCAGCCCCATACCGGGTTCCTCTCTCAGCAGGGAGTCAGCTTGAGGATTCTCTCTCCCTCTCCCTCTGCCCCTCCCCTGGCTTGCACACGCATGTGCTTGCTCTCTCTTTCTCTAAAATAAATAAATAAATAAATAAATAAATAAATAAATAAATAAATAAATCTTAAAAGAAAAAAGAAAAAAGTAATCTTCCATAGTTTACAGCACAGATAAGACCACATCCTTAAAAAAAGTAAAATAAATTGGGGCGCCTGGGTGGCTCAGTCAGTTGAGCTGCCAATTCTTGATTTCTGATGAAGTCATGATCTCAGGGTCGTGAGGTGGAGCCCGCGTTGGGGGTCCCTGCTCAGTGGGGAGTCTGCTTCTCTCCCTCCTTCTGCCCCTACCTCCCCTCATGTTCTCTCTCTCTCTCAAATAAAATAAATCTTTAAAAAAATTAAATAAATAAAATGAAATAAATAAGATGGCATTCTTTCCTCATGTTCTAGTCTTTACAGCCTTTCTATTGCTGGCTGTTCAATAACAACTTCATCAGGGCACCTGGGTGGCTCAGTCAGTTAAGCGTCTGCCTTCGGCTCAGGTCGTGATTCCGGGGTCCTGGGATCCAGCCCCGCATTGGGTTCCCTGCTGAGCAGGGAGCCTGCTTCTCCCTCTCCCACTCCCCCTGCTTGTGTTCTCTCTCTCACCCTCTCTCTGTCAAATAAATAAATAAAATCTTAAAAAAAAGAACAACTTCATCAAGGGTGATTTTTATGATAATCGAGTGTCCCTATAACCTCCCCACTCTCAACCATTCAGATTTTGGTTTTTAAGGGTGTGTCATGAAGATCATCACAGCACCAGTTTTTATAAATGTGTGTTTCAAATTAGGCTTCCAGGATCCAGAAAGCTACTTTTTTGTTCATTTGTTTTTGCTGAACTAGTTGAGGCACCATAACAGCTCATCCCTAATACCAAGTATTCCCAAAGAACAAGGTATGTTTTTCTCTATAACCACAATATAATTAAGACACACAAGAAATTTAACACTGATATCATAATATAGTATTATTTTCTCTTCATATGTGAATTTTCCCAATTGTCTAGATAATGTCTTTTATATTTGCTTTTTCGTTTAAATCTAAGATACACATTATATGCATTGCATTTTTTATTTTCCTTAGTCTGCTTTATCCTACAATAGTTTCCACATCTTTTCTTTCTTTTTTTTTTGTCATTTATAACATTGACATTTTTGAAGACTCTAGGCTTTGCAGAATTTATATTCTATATTCTGTATTTGTATCTTTATCATTTTCTCATTACTAGGTTCATGTTAAAATATTTTATCAAGAAGACGACAGGGCGCCTGGGTGGCTCAGTTGGCTAAGCGACTGCCTTCGGCTCAGGTCATGATCCTGGAGTCCCGGGATCGAGTCCCGCATCGGGCTCCCTGCTCAGCAAGGAGCCTGCTTCTCCCTCTAACCCTCCCCCCTCTCATGTTCTCTCTCTCTCATTCTCACTCTCTCAAAAAATAAATAAATCTTTAAAAAAAAAAAAGAAGACGACGTAAGTGGCATCGTGTATTTTCCATTTCTCACGAGAGGTGGTCCGTTGTGACGGTTTGTTCCATTACTTGGTGATGCGAAGTTGCCTCCCTTGATTAAAGTAGATCTATCCCTTTCCCTTTGTAGCTACAAGTAACCTTTGGCACACTACTCTGAGACTAGGTCAGTCTCCCATTCCCCAGTATTCACCTGGTGCCTTCAGCATCCACTGATGGTCCTTGCCACAGCCAGCTATAAATGAGGGTTTTCTGACTGAATCCATCCTTCTACATTTACTAGATGATTTCTTTTGTAAAGGACAGAGCATACTGTGTGCTCCCCTCTGTCTTGCCTTTCTTCTCTCTCTGTCTCTCCTTCCTTGCCCCCTCCTTTTCTCTCCTGTGTGTATAATACCCACAAAGCTTATTTTCCCTTTCACAAAAGGTATTTCAGGACTCTTGTATGCCTTTTTTTAAAAAATTGTCTGTTTTGTCCATTTTTATATTGCCCTCTTTTATATTTTTATATTTTGGAGAGTTTTCTTCCCCCTCAATTTTAAGTCTTCTTCATGTATTAGGGCAATTAGACCTTTTCTTTTTTTTTTAAGATTTTATTTATTTATTTAACAGAGAGACACAGCAAGAGAGGGAACACAAGCAGGGGGAGTGGGAGAGGGAGAAGCAGACTGCCCACTGAGCAGGGAGCCAGATGCGGGGCTCGATGCGGGGCTCGATGCGGGGCTCGATGCGGGGCTCGATGCGGGGCTCGATGCGGGGCTCAATGCGGGGCTCAATGCGGGGCTCGATCCCAGGACCCTGAGATCATGACCTGAGCCAAAGGTAGATGCTTAACGACTGAGCCACCCAGGCGCCCCTAGATCTTTATCTCTGATATAGGGAGTGAGTATTTCCACCTAGTTTAGTATTTCTCTTTCGATTTTGCTTATTAAATTTTTGTGAAATGCTAATGTTGCTTTATTTTTATGCAGAGAAATTCATCAACCTTTTCTTTTGTTGCATTTGGATTTTGAGTTAGAGTTTAAAAAGCTCCCCCGCCCTGAGGTTATTTTTTTAATTCTCCAGTTTTCTTCCAGTACCAGTATGACTTTCTTTTTTTACGCTGAGACCTCTGATTCATTTGGAGTTTATTCTGGTGTACAGGGTGAAGCACGGATCCAATTTTATCTTTCTCCAAATGGCCAACCAGTTGCCCCAACATTTTTTATTTTTTATTTTTTTTAATTTTTATTGTTATGTTAATCACCATACATCATTAGTTTTTGATCCAACATCATTTTTTAAAAGAACCAGCTTTTCCTCCATGATTTGAGATATTACCTTTATCATATGCTAAATTTCCATATGCACTTAGGTCTATTCCTGAACTTTCTATTTTATTCTAATAGTATGTCTATTCATTTACCAATTATTTTATTCAATTACCAGTTTTCATTATAGATTCTTTTTAATATCACTTATTACTTGACAAAACTACTTTCTCACAGCTCTTCTTTTTTTGGGTTTTTATAGCTATTCTTGCATGTTTATTTTTCTATATTAGTCCTGGAATCAACTCCTCTTGGGAAAAAATGTGGTATTTTTATTTAGGATCATGTTAAAATTATAGATGAACTTGATGCGAATTATATCTTTATGATGTTGAGTTGTCCCGTCAAAGAACAAGGGATGTCTTTTGCTTTGCTCACGTCTCCTTTTACGCCTTTCAGGAGTGTTTTAAAGATTTCCTCAGAGAGGTTTTGACAATTTTAGCAGTAGTAAATAAAACACTTGACACTCTAGCAGATCAAAGCAGAAGTTTTATTACGGAAAAACTGATACTAGAAGAGAAAGCAGAGACAAGCAAATCACCACATTGACACCAGCTGCCAGTTTCCCAGGGACCTAGAGCCAGATGGAGAATCAGTCAGGGCTTTTTTGGGAAGATGGTACCCAAAGCTCCCCTCCTGGGACTGGTTACCACCTTCCTGGTACCTGGGCTTGTGATGCTGGAGGGATTCCAAATGACTTAGGTAGGTGGCTACTTCCAGGGCCAAGCCTGCCTATTATATACTATGTTTCCTTCTCTATGACTAACTCACTCATTTTCTAGAGGCCTAACACCAAAATATCAGGTAAACAACTCCCTCACAGATTATGTTAGAATGTCCACACCATTCACATAGTTATCCATTTATTCCTCAATATTTTCTGTTTTGTTTCTATACTAAATAGAGGTTTCACTTTCATTACTTCCTCTAACTGGTTATTGTTCATAGAAATAGAAACATATTTGCATATTTATATTTTCTTCATTTCTATAAAAATGTGCACATATATGTGTATCCTATAGAATTATTTGGTTTGTGTGAGTTTTATCATTAAAACTTTTGAGTTTTCTTGGGGTGCCTGGGTGGTTCAGTGGGTTAAGTGTCCAGCTCCTGATTTCGGCTCAGGTCATGATCTCAGGGTCGTGAGATCAAGCCCCACATTGGGCTCTGCGCTGGGCATGAGTCTGCTTAAGATTCTCTGTCTCAAGTTAGCCGGGATCAGACCTGGTTATTCTCTCTAAAATGTAATCTCTGAAGCATGAATGCTAAAATATACATACTTGTATCTGCAAGGCCACACCGTACTGTCCAGCACATTGCTGGTGCTCAGTACATGACTGTACAATGAATGGTGGTGTGAGCAGAAGAATTTGAATGTTGCAGGGGATGTTGGATTACAAATAAAATGTATTAGGAGATTGCAATAATTAAAAAAAGATTCTCTCTCTGCCCCTCCCCCTCTAAATAAATAAATAAATAAATAAATAAATAAAACTATATTTTTATATATGATAGTAGAGTTGGAAAACTCACAAGTTTTTTTGTTTTTTTGTTTTGAGAGAGAGAGCACGCGCATATGAGCAGGGATTGTGAAGGGACAGAGGAGGGAGAGGAAAGCAAGAATCTTAAGCAGGCTCCACACCCAGCACAGAGCCCATCAACGGGCTCCATCTCACAACCCTGAGATCATGACCTGAGCTGAAATCCACAGTCCCATGCTTAACTGACTGAGCCACCCAGGCACCCCAGGATAGTTTTATTCTTTAATTTTAAATCTTATGCCTCTAATAGTTTTCTCTTGTCTGGTTGCATTAGTTAATATCTCTGATATTACATTCAATAGCCCTGGACATGCTGGGCATCCTTGCCTTATTCCTGACCTCATGTGCTTATCCTTTAAATAAGGAATGAAGTATACATTCTGAATATATACATCTATTATATTAAAATGAATTCATTAATTCCTGTTTTTATTTAACGTTTTGAACATGAATGGATATTTACTTTAGTCCAAAGGTTTACAATATCTATAGATATATATTTTTTCATAAATTTATTAGTGGTAGTAGTAGTGTTTTCAGATTTTTTAAATTTGTTTGACAGAGAGAAAGTGAGAGAGCCCAAGCAGGGGAAGCGGCAGAGGGAGAAGCAGGGAGCCCGATGCAGGGCTCGATCCCAGGACCCTGGGATCATGACCCGAGCCAAAGGCAGACACTTAACCGACTGAGCCACCCAGGTGCCCCCATAAATTTATTATTATGGTGAATTACATTAATGAATAATATCAGACCATTCTTGTGTTCTTGGAATAAATCCCACTTGACTATGGTATATTGCTTTTAATGTCCTCTTAGAGTTTATTTGCTAATACTTGGATTTTTTGCATAAATATTTGTAAGTAAGAATGACCTAGGGGCGCCTGGCTGGCTTAATCAGAGAGTATGCAAATTCCTGATTTCAGGGTCATGAGTTTGAGCCCCACATTGGGTGTAGAAATTACTTAAATAAACTAAACAAAACAAAACAAAAACTTAAAAGAAAAGAATGATTTATACATTTTCTTTTTTTGTTTGTTTTTTGTTTTTGTTTTGTTTTGTTTAAGTAATCTCTACCCCCAACATGGGGCTTGAACTCTGAGATCAAGAATCACACACTCTACTGAACCAGCCAGGCATCTCTGGGGTTTTTTTGTTTGTTTGTTTTTTGGTTTTTTTGGTATTTATTGTATTTAGGTATCAATATTATACTTCATAAAAAGAGGGAATTTTCTTTCTTTTTCTAACATTAGGATTATCTGGTGTCTGAAGGATTGCAAGAATTCCCCTGGGAAATCATGTGATCCTAAAGCTTGCTATATACATTTGAAATAGATCTTAGATATCTTTTTCTGTTCTATAAAATTAGTTCTCAAATAAGTGGCCAGAGGATCCCCAGGGGTCTCTGTAACCTTTAACGGTGACTGCAAAGTCCTTCTTTACAATTAAATATCTGCATGAGATTAAATTTTCTTTATATTCTTCAAACCAAACAACATCTAGCAAAAGATTGAATGCAAAAGCAGACATGAGAATTCAGCTGTGTTCTATTAAGCCAAACATTAAAAAGATCTGAAAAATATAAAACAATACTTTCTTCTCACTAATTTTTTGTGTGCAGAAAATATAGTTATTTGTGTTAACATATAATGGGCTTGTTTTTTTAAATAAATAAATATTATTTTAATGTTCTCACTTTTAATATATAATATGGTAAAAAAATATATATATATATATAATATGGTAAATATCAATAAATATAACCCACAGGGGCACCTGGCTGGCTCGGTCAGAAGAGCATGTGACTCTTGATCTCAGGGTCATGTGTTTGAGCCCCTTGTTGGGTATAGAGATTACAATCAATCAATCAATAAATACATAAACAAAAGCTCTTGGGATGTCTTCAAAATTTTTAAGAGTGTCAAAGTGTCCTGAGACCAAACAAAAATTGAGAACTGCTGTTTTCCCCCCATTTTAACAGATTACTTTATTAACATGTCATTCTAAACATTACCTAAATACAGCCTATATTCCAGGTAACTAAAGTTGTTTCAGTAAGAAGTCCAAGTGCACATTCAGGGCTATCTTCAGAAATAGGACCACTTTGGCTTTCATTCTTATATCAAAAGAAATAAGCAATTCAAAGAATAGCTGTCATCCATCACTGCTGTGTCAGTGTGTCTCCCTCAGCTCTCATATCTGTGGTCCCAGGGAAAGGTCCTTTAGGACCAGCCAACAAGGAGGAAGAGGCCTCCAGGTGGGGCATTTGGTACATGGAGCCCAAAATGAATGGCTGCTGTGGTATATGTGGTCACCCACTCTGTGTCCATACAGAAGTAGCCCAAGATAAGAATGTGCATGGATTCCTGGGCAATGGTGAGGGAGGTGGCTGATGTGTCAGGGTCCTGGAAAGTGAAAGAGTGGATTATCAGGCACAAGGAGTTCTAGGGTAGAGGTGTGTGGACAAACGTATGAATGTGGTTATTAAGTGTGAAGATCATTGCCTCATATGAAAGTGCCCCCCGGGAAACATTCACCATGGAGGAGGCACTGAACGGCCAAGTACCCAGAATGACGGCGGGGGGGGTGGTTGCTCTTAGTCAGCCTCTGTCATCAGCCACCCCAGCACCGTCCACTGAGTGTGTCAGCGAAGTATCCTGAGTAGCAGGGATGGAGATCATTTATGAAACCAACAGCACAAGCTCCCAGTCCTGGAGACTGAGCTAGCTGCGGCACAACTAGGCAGCCAACGTGCCTAGAGCAGAGACCAAAGCTGAGCCCCTGAGACAGTGCCACCCCTCAAAGAGAGCAATCACAGGTAGGCAACTACTTTGTGGGCCATTATCTGCCTACCACAACTGATGGGTGTCAGCTGCAGCTTTACCAATTTCAGCGGTGGGGTCTGTAGTTTGTCTTATTAACCTTTCTCTTTCAAGTCTCTTTCCCAAAAGAAACTACCAGAGTCCTGAGGGAGCTGCTCCAAGATGGGACAAGTAGATAATACAAAGCCGGTGGAACTGGCAGAGGCAAGGAGTAGACTGTCGTCATTGCTGTGGTAACAGCTACGTCTCCCTTTCAGGACCACGGCATGCATTCCCTCAGTGGCCAGAGGCTTTGGCTTCCGATGGCTCCCAATTGAGTCCCTTTCCAGAATTTCCCTAAACTGAAGGCAGTGTCCTCCCCTGGGGAAGCCCACATCCAATAAATAGTCGCTACAGGATTATAAGGTCCTAGCCCCTTGACTTAAGGTGGGACATCTCTGGAGAGCAACCCAAGCTCCAGAGCTCCTGACAGAACTGGGAGGACAAGGCCCCATGGCAAGTGCACTGGAGTTCCACTTTCCCTCTGCACAATCCTGCTTCCCTCTCCCCTTACAGATAGTCCTCCCCAGTAAACCTCCTGCACACACATCTCCATCTCAGAGTTTGCTTTTTGAGAAACCTGAGCAAAGATACCTGCCTTTGGCTTTTATAGAAGCTGTATAGAATTTCTAAATTAGTGCCAGGAAGAACATGCACTGTATCTCCAAAATAATAGCTTTGCAATTTATGATACCTCTTTTTTTTAAGATTTATTTTTTTTATTTTAAGAGAGAGAGAGAGAGAGAGAGAGCACAAGGGGAAGAGGGAGAGGGAGAGAGAAAATCTCAAGCAGACTCTGTGCCGAGCTGGCTGAGGGGCTCGATCTCACGACCCTGAGATCATGACCTGAATCAAAGCCAAGAGTCTGATGCTAAACTGACTCTGCCACCCAGGGGCCCCTACAATACGTTTATTTTTACCATGGCTGCCAGGAAGCTCAGAGCCCTCACTGAGCAATCACAGCAACCACTTTACATTGGCTTGAATTCCCATCCAATAGTACCTGTTTATTTTTATTTTTCATTTGAGAGAGAGAGAGCAGGTGCAAGTGGGGGGAGGGGCAGAGGGAGAGACTCTCCAGCAGACTCCCCAGTGAGGGTGGAGCTTGACACTGGGCTTGATCTCACGACCCTGAGATCATGACCTGAGCCAAAACAAGAGTCAGATGCTCAACTGACTGAGCCACCCAAAAGTCCCCAGTAGTACCTATTTTTTTTAAGGATTTTATTTATATTTTTTAAAGATTTTATTTATTTATTTGACAGAGAGAGAGATAGCGAGAGAGGGAACACAAGCAGGGGGAGTGAGAGAGAGAGAAGCAGGCCTCCCGCCGAGCAGGGAGCCTGAGGTGGGGCCCCATCCCAGAACCCTGGGATCATGACCCGAGCTGAAGGCATACACCTAACGACTGAGTCACCTAGGTGCCCCCAATAGTACCTATTTTTCAGCCATATTGGAAGGCTTTTATTGTAAGCCACCTTGAGCCTTCTATTAAAAGAGGCAGAGTATATATAAATTAAAATCAATAACCCACAATTAGCCCCTTTAGGGTAAAACCAGCACACTCTGACTGCTCTTAACACACTAAGCAATAACTCTTGTAGTTAGAGAATTGGCTCCTTCTATGTTTACTAGCGGGCTGAATTTGAGCAAGTTACCTAACCTCTCTGATGTAGTTACTGACCCAAAAACCACGAAGATAACACCACCACCTCTTAGGGCTATTGTGAAGATCAATTAAATGTTATTTAATGAAGTCCCTGATGCATGGAGATGCTCAGGGGATGAAAGCTGTCAAAACCAGCATCAGCCCCAGCACCATCATCCTCATCACCACCGACGTCATTACCACAAGGACAACAGAGACATGAACACTGAATGGAGCATGAACGTTGCTGTTTTAGGGCCCCTTTGGCTTAGGGAATGGCAAACAAGCTTTTGATAAAGTTACCAGGGGATGAACATAGTTTGGCGTTCTAAATCCTCAAGTATTGGAACCCCTGGAGCCCCTGAATTCCCAAGTTCCATTAGAGGGCCATGAGTGGTTCATGTGTGGCGGCCATCACTGATTGTGCTGATGATTAAATGGTGGCCATTCAGCTTATCCAAGTCTTCCTGGAGTTGGTGGTCCTTGGCCTTAATTGGCAGCTGTTCTTCTGACAGTGCTGGGGTTTGGGGGGGGGGGTCAAGGCTCCCTGCTCTGTGCTCCCACAGCATCCGGGGCCTCCCCCATCCCCACCCTGTCTTGTGGTTGCCTCTTGCTGATGACATCAACTAGGAGGCTGTGAGCTGCTCTGTGGAGGCAAAGTCTTGCTCACCGTTGGTATCCCCTGGATCTAGCACAACACCTGACATCATAGGAGGTGCCAATTAAATATCTGTTCAATAAATGAATGAGTAATGCCTCCCCCCAGCTCTTTTCATCATCATACCTAACAAGGGAAAAGGAATTAAGTAAATTAGGAAACATTATGGGCGTGTAGCAGTTAAAAACAACAATCATGAACAGTATGTGGGAACTTAGGAAAACAATTATGTGAGAACATTAAGTGATAGACAAGGTAAGTTCCTTTTGGCCTCACCTGGAAAATGGAGCAATTAACATATCTTATATTGGTTTGTTCTGATACTCAAATGAGACAGAAGAGGCAAAATGTTTAGCAGAGTGCCTTCCATGAGCATATATTTGATAAACGGTAGTGTTTTTGTTATTATCATTTACGAAAATAGGAAGTGAAAGAAAAAACAGAATGAAAATAATTATTTTAGGCTGATTATAACTAATAAAACAACAGAGGCACCTGGGTGGCTCAGTGGGTTAAGCCTCCGACTCTTGATTTCTCAGAGCATGATCTCATGGTTGTGAGATTGAGCCCTGTGTCAGGCTCCGTGCTGGGCGTGAAGCCTGCGTAAGATTCTCTTTCTTGGGGCACCTGGGTGGCTCATTCAATTGAGCGTCTGCCTTCTGCTTGGGCCATGATCCCAGGGTCCAGCCTACTGTTCTCTCTCCCTTTGCCTCTCCCCTCCTGCTTGTGCACACGCTCTGTCAAATAAATAAATAAAACCTTTAAAAAAAAAAATAAGGGGCGCCTGGGTGGCTCAGTTGGTTAAGCATCTGCCTTCCAATCAGGTCATGATCCCCAAGTTCTGGGATCGAGCCCCGCATCGGGCTCCCTGCTCCGCGGGAAGCCTGCTTCTCCCTCTCCCACTCCCCCTGCTTGTGTTCCCTCTCTCACTGTCTCTCTCTGTCAAATAAATAAATAAAATCTTTAAAAATAAATAAAAAAATAAAAAATAAGATTCTTTCTCCCTCTGGGCGCCTGGGTGGCTCAGTTGGGTAAGCGACTGCCTTCGGCTCAGGTCATGATCCTGGAGTCCCGGGATCGAGTCCCACATCGGGCTCCCTGCTCAGCAGGGAGTCTGCTTCTTCCTCTGACCCTCCCCCCCTCACGTGCTCTCTCTCTCTCATTCTCTCTCTCAAATAAATAAATAAAATCTTTTAAAAAAAAAAAGATTCTTTCTCCCTCTGCCCCTCCTCCACCTAAAAATTATATTAGAATAAAAACAACTAATGAAACAACAGATTTCAACCATTTCTTTTAATGTAACTAAATATTTTTCTATAATTTCAAAAAACTTTGTGATTAAAGTAACAGTGACTTGGGTTTATTAGCAGCCCCCCGAGCCTCATTAATAAAGTAAAAATAAATATTAAGTCTTATTTGCTTTAGAGGGCTTCAATGAATTAAATGAATTTCCAAATGTGCAAGTGCCTTGAGTGTAGTCCCCTACCTTTTCCAGTTCTTCTCTCTTCCCTTCAAGTCCCCCTCCGGTGTCCTTGTGAAGGGTGCACTGGCCATGAGGGAGACTCTGAACAAAAGGAAGAGTCATGAAATTTAATTCAAGTGAAAATCCGTGTGGGGCTGGCCAGGACATGGGGTCACAGTGGCCAGAGCTGGAGGGGAGCCGGTGAGCCACTCCGAGCAGAGGGGCCCAGAGAGCGCAGCTTGGAATGACAGCCAAATGGAGACAAAACCATGGTGCTGGGTCCTGGATTTGGAAGGGCTTCAGAAAATGACATCAATGACTCAGAAATGTTCAAAAGAAATGCTGGAGGGGAGCAGCCCCCGATCCTCACTGGGACTCACCTGTGGTCCTCACTGGGACTCACCTGTGGTGTTTTCCCCAGCATTGTTTGCTTAAAAACCTCTCCTACCCACCTAAGCCTCCGATGGCCCCCCAGGCTATTATTACTACTGGCTGTTTGGATCTGAACGACAGAGGCCTTGACTCTATCCACCCCCACTGCCCCAGCCTGAGAAAGATAGAGGTGACTTTGTGCAAGTTCCCAGAGCCCCAGCAACAGGTCAGCTGGGGAGCTTGATTCCTGTCCCTGGATGTGTCACTTTCTGACTCCAGAACAACACCCATATTCTGGTTTCTGTGTGTTCCCCTTACTACCTCTGAGAACACACAGACAGAAACTGGATGAAGGGACCGTGCCTACTGAATGTAAACAGTCACGTGTACTTGGAGTCCTTTTGTTTGCAAAGGCCAGCAGCCTCCTGCACACCTGTTGGCAGAGTGTCAGCTTTCTTCGCTTCATTCACACTGCATGGGAGAGTCAATCATAGCTTCAGTTACAAAGCCAGCAACATTTGGGAAGCCCTCACAGGCACTTTCACTTAATCCTCACAAAAACTCTGCAAGGAAGGTGTTATTATGCCTGTTTTTCTAAACAAGAGAACTGGGTCTCAGAAAAATTCAGAAACCTGAACAAGATCACACAGCAGAGCTGGGATTAAAAACTGGGACTCTGGCCTCCTAAGAGCCTGGCTCTTTCTACTACACTGGAATTTAGACACAGAATGTTGGGCTTTCTTTTTTTTTCTTCTTTCTTTTTTTTTAAGTAACCTCTATGCCCAACATGGGGCTTGAACTCATGACCCCAAGATCAAGAGTTGCTTGCTCCACTGACTGAGCCAGCCAGGTGCCCCGAGAACGTTGGATTTTAAATGATTGCTTTGTAAATTCAATACTTCTAAGGCACTATTGCTCCTCTAAGCACATAAGAATAATAGATAAAAAAAATTTTAAAGACTTTATTTATTTATTTGTGAGAGAGAGAGAGAACGAGCACAAGCAGGGGGAGGGGCAGAGGGAGAAGCAGGCTCCCAGGACTTTGGAATCATGACCTGAGCCGAAGGCAGATGCTTAACCGACTGAACCACCCAGGTGTCCCAACAGATAAAATATTTTAAAAAATTAATCTTTGCTCAAAAGCACAATGAACATCTCCATGGACCACTCAAAATGAGTCTGAAAATCAACATTTTTAAGCCCATGAAAACATCTAATCCTAAGAAAGAAAGCTAATGAAATCAAACAATAGGGAAGAAAATTTAGTACAGAGTAAATTAAAATAATAGGATTGTCTGGCATAAATTTTTAAATGACATGTTTAGGTGGCATTTTTTTCATTGTATCTTATCACATGGTACATGGTTTCCATTTGCCTCATTCACAGTGATCTTCATTTTGATCACTTGATTAAGATGGCATCCACCAGTCTTCCCTACATTACATCACTCCCTTCCCCTGGTCACTAAGAAGAATTTTGTAGGGAAGCCCTTGTGATGCCTACTGCATTTGTGCAAATGAGAGTCGATGGTGGCTTCCATTGGGATAATGGCAAAATGGCAGAGGAGGGGGCATATTTCATAAATTCAGGAAAGAAAAGCATCCAGGCCCTGGTAGTTGCTTGGATATGAGGAATGAGAGAGAGGGAGAAGCTCATCATGATAAATATTCTGGTCAAGGGGGCAGCAGGGTGATGGAGGTGAGTATGGTGAATAGGAGAGAGAGCAGTTAGGGAAAGCTCAGTTTGTGGGTAGGTTCTCATTTCCAACTTAAGAGTCATTATTCCTTTTTTTTTTTAAAGATTTTATTTATTTGTTTTTTTGTTTGTTTATTTAGAGAGAGCGTGTGTGAGTTGGGGGAGAAAGAGAGAGAGAATCTCAAGCAGAATCCTGGCTGAGCAAGGAGCTGGACACAGGGCTCGATCCCAGGACCCTGAGATCATGAGCTGAGCCAAAATCAAGAGTTGGCTGCTCAACCGACTGAGCCACCCAGGCGCCCCAAAAGTCATTATTCTTATTTTAAATTTATCCTTAATTTATTTTTGAATAGGTAATATATTCATGTGGTAGGAAAACATTAAGAGGGGCACCTGGGTGGTTCAGTCGTTAAGCATCTGCCTTCGGCTCAGGTCATGATCCTGGGGTCCTGGGATCGAGCCCCGCATCAGGCTCCCTGTTACGCAGGAAGCCTGCTTCTCCCTCTTCCACTCCCCCTGCTTGTGTTCCCTCTCTCGCTGTTGCTCTCTCTGCGTCAAATAAATAAAATCTTTAAAAAAAAAAAAGGAAAACATTATGAATATACAGAGTATTTAGGAAATTAAAAAAAAAACACAGTTCTAAGTAATCCATGGGTCAAGGTAGAAATCACAAGGGAAATTAGAATATATTTGGAACTGAGTGAAAATAAAAGTGCCGCATATCAAAATTTGTGGGATGCAGTTAAAGTGTTACTTAGAGGGATATTTATAACTTAAATGTTCATATTAGAAAGAAAGATCTAAAGTCAGTTATTTAAGCTTCCATCTTAAGAACCTACTACAAGAAGAGCAAATTAAATTCAAGGTAAATAAATAGAAGGAGGGAAGTAATAAAGACAAGACCAAAAATCAACTAAGAAATGGACAAATGGATAATTTGTTCATTTGTCCATAAATTCAATTAAACCCAAAACTACTACTTTGAAAGGATCAATAAAATTGATAAAATTCTAGCTAGAATAATAAAGAGAGAGAGGATATAAATCATCAATGTTAGAAATGAAAGAGAAGCTAACAGTGCAGATGCTGCAGACGCTAACAGGACAATAAAGAACCATCACTGTAGTCATCACAGATGGTGACTACAGTTATCATGGAGAGCCCTGAGTAATGTATGGGATTGTGGAGTCACTATGTGTACATCTGAAACTGATATATTATATGTCAACTATACTTCAATAAATTTAAAAAATCATAAACAATATAACAGTTTATGACAATAAAATGACAACATCGATGAAAACAGATAAATTCTATTAAAGACAGAAATTACTAACTCAAGGGGTGCCTGGGTGGCTCAGTCGTTAAGTGTCTACCTTCGGCTCAGGTCACGATCCCAGGGTCGTGGGATTGAGTCCCACATCAGGTTCCTTGTTCAGCAGGGAGCTCGCTTCTCCCTCTGCCCCTGCTTTCTCTCTGACAAAAAAATAAATAAAATATTTTTTAAAATCAATTGTATTTATATGTGCCAGCAAAAAAAAAATTAGGAAATAAAATTCTAAAAATAACATTTGCAGTAACACAGAAAACATAAAATACTTAGTGATAAATTTAACATAATATGTGCAAGACTGGTACACAGATTACTTATAAACATTACTGAGAAAAATTAAAGATCTGAATAAATGGAGAGATATAAAAAATTCATGGATCAGAAGACTCGATGTTCTGAAGATATCAATTATCCCCAAACTGATCCACAGGTTCAATGCAATTCCAATGAAATTTCTAGCAGATTTTTTTTGTAGAAATTGATATTCTGATTGTAAATTGTATATGGAAATTAAAAAGGCTCAGAATAGACAAAAACAATCTTGACAAAGGAACAAATTTGGAAGACCAACACTATAGATTTCAAGAGCTACTGTTCAGTGATGTTAATCATGACAATGAGGTGTTGGTGTAAGGGTAGCTATATAGATCAATGGATGAGAATACAATGAGAAATAGGTCTGTACATCTATGGTCAGTTGATTTCAGTGGTGCCAGGGAAAAAATATTTTTGACAAATGGTGTTGGATCAACAGGACAACTATATGAAAAAAATAAACCTTGACTTTCACTTCATACCCTACACAAAAATTAACTCAAAATGAGTCACATCCCTAAATGTAACTGCTGACTACAAAACTTCAAATGGAAAACACAGAGGGGCACCTGGGTGGCTCAGTCAGTTAAGGGTCCAATTCTTGATTTCTGCTCAGGTCATGATCTCAGGGTTGTGAGACTGAGCCCTGCAGTGGGCTCCATGCTGGGTGTGGAACCTGCTTAAGATTCTCTCTCCTCCCTCTGCTCCTACCCCACTTAAAAAAAAAAAAAAAGGAAAAATCTGTACAAATTTTAAAAATTGGTAAAGTAGACTTCATTAAAATTAAAACCTCAGCTTTGCTTCAAAAGAAGCCATTATGAGGGGCACCTAACTGGCTCAGTCAATGGAGTATGTGACTCTTGATCTTGGAGTTGTGAATTCGAGCCCCACATTGAGTGTGGAGCCTACTTAAAATATAAATACATACATACATACATACATACATAAAATAAACCATTAAGAAAATGAAAAAGCAAGACACAGAATGGAAGAAAATGTTCACAATATATAAATCTAACACATGACTCACATCCAGAATGTATTGACAACTCATAACTCAGTAATAAGAAAGAAAATTAATTAATTTTTTAATGGACAAAAGATTTGAACATGAAAGAAGATATGCTGATAGCCAATAAGTAATGAAAATCTGTTCAACATCATGTGTTACGAGGGATATACACATATAAACCACAATGAGATAGCATTATACACTCACAAGAACAGCTTAAATTTAAAAGACTGATTATATCTAATGTTGCTGAGGATGCAGAGGAACTGGAACTCTCACACCCTGCTGGTGGGAATATAAAATGGTACAACCACATGGGGCCCCTGGGGGGGTTCAGTTGGTTAAGCATCCAACCCTTGATTTCCACTCAGGTCATGATCTCACTCAGGGCTGTGAGATCGAGCCCTGCAGCAGGCTCCATGCTCAGCAGGGAGTCTGCTCTCCCCGTTCATGCTCTCTCTCTCAAAAATCTTTAAATAAAATAAAATAAAATTAGATTTTGGTCCTTTTCCTATAAATGACTAGGAAATTTTTATATATTATGAAGATGAGCCTTTTGCCTTAATATCAATAGCAATGTTTCCCCTAGCTTGTCATTTTCTTTGGCTTTGCCCATGGTGTATTTTTTGGCCATGTAGGCTTTTATTATTATTTTTAATGCAGTTGAGTTTATCAATATTTTCTTTTATGATGTAGAGTCATTTTTAAGTCCAATTTCCCCATTAGATACCAGAAAAAGATTATTTCAGACAAGGTCTAGCCATGTCGGACTGAGTGTGGGAAGGGCCTGAGCTGGTGAGGAGGAGACAGGGTTCAAGCCCTTTCTCTGCTGCTTCTTAGCTGTGGATCCTGAGGTAAGTTATCTTACCTCACCTCGGCTCGGTCAGTTTCCTCAGCTGCCAACTGGGGATAATGAGGCCCAGCTTAAAGAGTTGTCAGAATTTCGTGAGATGGTGTAGGAAAAGCACCTGGCACAGGCCTAGCACAAGCCTTCCATACAAGGTGCTTCTTCTGTCTCTCCAAATGATGTGTGTACAGGTGTGTGTGTGTGTGAGAGAGAGAGAGATAGACAGGTGTAAATATATGTGTGTTTGTGAGTGGGAAGAGGCAGGGCCAGCTGTGGGATCCCACACAGTTGGCTCAATTACTCATGGCCTCAAAATAAAAAAGCTGTTCCTAGGCCCCAGGATGATTGTAAATCCCATGCCCTGGTCCTGGGCCAGAACACTCCTTGCCCACCTTCCCTAACAGCCTCCACTGATGGCCAGAGCTCTGCTGCCTCTTTCCCAAGGATGGCCTGGCCCATGGATGCCCAGGCCCTGGGTAGCCACAGAGCATCAAGGGCTCCAGGATGGTCCTGAAGGATCTGGGGCAGAGGCTGGGCCCCTTCTCCCTCAGAAGGGAGAGAGCAGAAGCCCCTGGTTTCTGCTGGGCTTTTGGAGTCCAACCCCCTCTGGGCTGCTTGCCCACTCTGGGGAACTTTCTGGGTAAGGAGATCGATCTAGAATCAGTGAGTAGAAGGATGCACAGCCTGGCTCAGCCAGGGGGGCAAATCTCAAGGCCCTCCCATACTGGAGCTCACAGAGTGTGTGGGTGCACGTCAGGCCTCAGCTTTTCTGAGAAGCGTCCAGGAATCCTCATGTTTGTATACCCATTCCTGTTCTTATGCTTTGGGAATCCATTTTTATGAATCCATTTCTAAACAGACCAGCCACCTCCTCCCTGTTGAGCTCTGTAAAGCTGTTTTTCTGTGGCTTTGCTAAAGGTGAGAGGCACACAGACACCTCTGGAAGCCGCCATGAAGCCAGGCAGGTCACAGTTTCCCCAGCAGTGCCAGTTAACCCCTCAGGGGGTTGATCCCTGGGAAAGATTCCATGGCACCCAGTGCAACCTCTTTCCCACTCCACTGACCAGGAAAGTGGGATTCTGGGAAGGGAAGGACTTGCTTGACGTCACCTGCTTGAGGAGCAGGTCAGGCTGCAGCCTAAAACCCAGGAATACTCTCTTCCTGTCTCTGGGTTCCTGACATCAGATCTAAGGCCTTGAGAGTAATGGGCTCAAAGGATGGTGGGTGAGACTCAAACCCACGTTTCCTGGTGGCCAGCCCTGGACCCTTTCCATTCCCCCAAGATGGCACTGGAAAAGTTCTAAACAAAGAAATACTTCATAAGGTCCTATTTGAGGGTGTCTGTGGGAGATTAAAGATCTGCAAAATCGTGCCCATTCCTCCCATCGAGAGGTGTGGGCCAGTTCCCCTCACCTTGGAACTGGGCTGGGCTTCTGACTTGCTTGGCAAATTGAATAATGTGGAAGTGATGTCCACTCATGGCCGGTTTCCCCCAGCATCATACCAGACACAGGAGTGAAGCCACCTTGTAGCCTCCAGGTCAGCCCATCTGCCAGGCTCTTCTCACTTAGGGGCTGCCATTGCTATCCCGTGGAGTGAAGAGTCACCTAGTTGAATCCTGCCTGAATTCCTGACCTAGCAAATCATGAGGCAGAATAAATTGTGGTGGTTTCAGTCTACTGAGTTTGGGTGTCATTTATTACATGGTAATAGATGCCCGTACAATGACGTTGCGTTTCGAACATACTAGAGAACAGTGCAGCTGGCTGTTGAGTCCTTTCTAAAAGTGGGGACACACTCCCCTTTCTAAGAGTGTCATGCGGTGTTTGCATTCTACTAGAGAGGAAGTAGAGATAGATGTTAGCAAACCTGCCTGTGACCACACAGCTAGCCAACGGCGGGGCTGGTATTCACAGATCCGCCTTTCTTCGAGTCTGCCAGTACTGCCTGGCTGGCTGGAGGTCCCCTGGGACCCTCCCCACATATGAGATCACATGCCTGGACAGGCGGTGTTGGTGTCACTAGGGGCTGGGGCCTCGATGCTGGAGTGAGGGTCCCAGCGCCCCAGGAGAGCTGCCTCCAGGATGACGAATGAGCACAAACCCCAGGCTCAGCCTTTCTCCATCTGCCCAAGCCCCCTCCTCAGGCCTCCACCACCGCAGCTGTCACCGTCACAGCCTCCGATCCGATTACAGACCCCAGAGCCCCCGGCTGCCCCTCCTCCTGCCAGTGCGCGGCGGCGATGGCAGAGACCCATCCTGCCCAGGAACAATGCTGAAGTCGGAGGATGAGTCCGTCAAAGGCAGTGTCCGCGGCAGTCATCCCTGTGGCCCCCTGAGCTCATTCCCAGAGGTCTCAGGCGGCTGGTGCTGAAGAGGGACAGGAATGGGGGCCCTGCAGCGGGGCCGTGTGGAATCCTGCACTTGGCTTTGTATAGACGTGTAAGGGCCGCGCCAGGCCTGGCCTCTGCACCTGCTGCTAAGGGAAGTCACCTCCCACCCGGTACGCACACCCGTGCCCATGCACAGAGGAAGTCACCTTCCACCTCCCACCCAGTACACACACCCGTGCACACTCACAGAGGAAGTCAGTCACCTCCCACCTCCCACCCGGTACGCGCACCCGTGCCCATGCACAGAGGAAGTCACCTCCCACCTCCCACCCGGTACGCGCACCCGTGCACACGCACAGAGGAAGTCACCTCCCACCTCCCACCCGGTACGCGCACCGGTGCACACGCACAGAGGAAGTCACCTCCCACCTCCCACACGCTTATGGCTCAGGAGACCCAGGCATGGATTAACTTGGGGCTTCCCCACTTCCTAACCTGGTGACTCGGGGCTGGTTGCTAACCGTAGCTTCTGTTTCCTCATCTGTGAAACGTTTCATCATAGCACCTAGCTTATAGGTTACCAGGTGCTTACCAAATGATGGTGGAGTAAAGCCCGTCATCCCCTGAATCTATCCATTCATTCCCTCTGGTGCAAGTCCTGACTCCCACTCTCCTCCCCCCTCCCCACCGTTCCCACCTCCCCAACACGGATGCAACTGGGCTTGACCACAGCTACTTTGTGTTACTCCTCTCTGGTAACCCGAAGTCTGTGAGCTCCCTTCCTCAAGGTCACGCTTCTGAGGACCGGAGTGGGTATTCAGAGAAGCTTTGGGTGTTTAGAAAATGTGTCTGATACTTGGAAATAAGGCAACAAACCCACTGGATGCTCTTTCAAAGCCACACTAGAGTGCTGTCCTACAGCTCCCTGAGGGTCATCTGACTCTCTAAGGGATGGTCACCCACTATTTTCTACTCATCAGGGCCCAGACTTTGTAAAATTAGATGTCAGCTTACAAAGAAATAGAGCACTGGGAAGTTGGAAATGACTCTGCGGCCTAGAAGGATACCCCAAAGGTTATGGTTGGATTCACCTACAGGAGTCTGGTCGTCCTGCTGGTTCCCTAAGGAGACAAATAAATCTCTACTACACGCTTCTATAGTGTGTATGAGAATCGTGTGTCCAACTTTTCCCAAAATTCATGCTTCAACACAGATCTCATGTGTTGGGATGAGGCCAGAGTTGGAGTGGGAAGACCTGTGAGCGTGGACACTGGGAAGAAGGTCAAAGCCACTGGAAGAAGAGCAAGGCTGAGCTAAAAGTGGAGTGCACTCGTGTCCTGAGTCCAAGGAGTAATCGACTGCTGAACAACAGTGCTGAGGCCAGGACTTCAGTGGTCCCTCTCCCTAAACCTGAGAGAAGAGGTAGGGGAAAAGATGTGGTCTCCATCAAAAGGGTTTCAAGGCTGAGAGATCTCAGAGGAAATTGTCAGTGAAGTTTCAGGTGCTGCAATCGAGGCTCAAGTTTCTGGAAAGCCTAGAGAGGTTTTTGGAGGAGGTGGAGCAAGTATGGACGGTGGGTCCAGGAATGAGGGCAGCAGGAGATGGGCAGCCTTCTGGACAGGAAGCTGAGTCGGAATGAGGTCCTGAGGGCTTCCCACCGGAACAGGGCCTGGTATGGACTCAGGGGTCAGGCAGGCTCAGGGCTGGGTTCTGGCTGCCGGACACAAGCCATGGGGCGGGGTGGGGGGGGGCGGTTCTTGGTTCTTGGTGGCCAGATTCACACTGGCTGAGGAAGAGACAACCACGGCACTGGTCCCGCTCATCCTGGGTCCTGGCTACCTCAGAACCTCTGGTGTACACGGGAGGTATCAGGATGGCGGGGAACTGTGAGGTCCTCCAGTGCATGTACTGTAACAGTGGGGCTGCGATCATCCCCCAAGTCCCACCCCAAGCTGCCAGCAGGCATCAGTCCTCAGCTGGGAGCTTCCAGGTCCCTTCTATTAAGGAAGCTTATGAGTCAAGCTGGTAAGTTTAAACTGACTCTCCCTCCAAGACGGGAATTCACTTCAGGCCCCCAAGTAAAATGGGGGAGGTTGCACCCACCGTGGCGGGTAAGGATGGGAACGATGCTCGCTTATTGTCTCTGTTGCCCCAGCCCTCTAGATTGGAGGCCTTTCTGTGTAAAGTTCTGCCCGTTTCAGGGACTCCCAGCTCCCACAACCAGAGGCTGCACACGGTTTACCTTAGTACAGATGTAAGTTTCAGTTCCCGTTTTGGATAAAAATACCCCCCACCCCGCAAAAATGTGGCACTTTCCTTTGCATAGATGCCTCAGGAAGGACGTCTCCCGGATTCAGCCCTCAGGTTCAGGTCAAAGGTTCCAACAGGCCCGACCCCCGAGGCCAGCTGAGCTCCCTGGGTAGCAGGCCTGGCCTGCCGCCCCCGAGCCCTGCCGCAGACCTGCTGAGTCCGAATGGCCGGGGGCAAAGCCTGGAGAAACCACACCTCCAACAACCACCCCAAGTGCAGCTGCCGGTGAGCTAACAGTTTAGACTAGAACCGCTCCAGTGCGCTAATGAACGGGTATATGGGGTCCCGCATACACGTCTAGACGAAGATTATTCTAGATCCTTCCCTAGCCACCTGGTTTATCCCTTGGGTGGGGCGAGGTAGACCCCACAGAGCACAGCTTCTCTCGAACACCCATTCCTCTATGGGGAGAACCTTGTCAGAGAGAACCGTGGTGAAGACAGAAATAGAGTCTGTGGGAGAAGTCACTGAGGGCAGAGGGGGGTGGGGCAGGAAATGGCCCACTGGCAGGTGGAAGGCTTACTGACGGGGAGGTACCATAATGCTCTGGACCTGGGAGGAGGACTGGCCTGCTGGGGCCTGCTGCCACCACTGAGAGCTGCAAGGCCGTTGGTGGATAACCTCTTTGAGGCTCACTTTCTTTGGAAAACAGGGACAATAGTTTCTCTCTCAAGGTTATGAGGCTCATCTGCCATAGCGAATATAAATCACTCAGCACAGAGCCTGGCATATAGTAAGTGCTGGGTAGATGCCAGCAGTGTTATCAATCATTCATTCAACAAACACTCACTGGATAAGAATGACAAAAACAAACAACAAAACAATAAACAGACAGACATGGTCCCAGGCCTCATGGCGCTTACAGAAAAGGATCTTAAAGAGATTTCACTTGAATGAAGGTAAATAAAAGAAGACAAAGGTTTTGTTTTTAAAGTGACTGGGACGGGGGGGGGGGGGGGGGGGGGGGGGGGGGGGAGTGCGTATGGGGCTAGACGACCGGTTTGATTCAGAAGACGAGAGCTCTGTCCTTGCCCCTGCTTTAGATTCAGTCTTTTGGAGCAAGAATAGACTGTGGAGGTCTCAAAAAGGGCATGTGGATTCCTGAGACCCCAGAGCCGTCAGCCTCATAGAACAAATAAAATCGCCACCCACTCCACCTGCCTCTGCACCACTATGTTTAACAGCTTGGTGACCTGGAACTATTCTTAGTTCTATCAACTTCCATATCCTTCTCTACCTCCAATGTCTCAAGTTTCTGCTTAAAAACCTTCCTACATGTGTGAACTACAAAGTGAGGAATAATTTTTTTAAAAAGATTTTATCTATTCATTTGAGAGAAAAAGAGAGACAGAGAGAGCACAAGCAGAGGGGAGAGGCAGAGGGAAAGGGAGAAGCAGACTCCCCACTGAGCAGGGAGCCCAGCTCAATGCACGGCTCGATCTAGGACGTGGTGATCATGACCTGAGCTGGAGGCAGACTCTTAACCAACTGAGCCACCCAGGCGCCCCAGTGGGGAATAATTAAATGGATTTGAGGACCAAAAGAGAAAAGGGACGGTGTGGCACTGGGTGGGGGGTATCACAGGCCTGCTCTTCTGAACTGGAAGATGAATGAGAACTGAACTGAACCCAGGCTCCCCTCCAGGAAGGCTGAGCTCTAAGCAGCTCGGTCAGGGAAGGGGGGTGGGGTAGTGGCAGGGGCTCAGCCTTTTTAAAACTGGGAGCAGAGGATAGGGTTGGGGGAGGTGAGAGGAGCTGAAGGTTAACACTAGAGAATTCCAGAATCAAAAGCCCTCAACCAGCTCCCCACTCTGCAAAGGTGCATGTGAGTCATGCAGAGTGAGAAGAAGGGGGCTCCTGGTTTGGGATTTGCAACTCCTTCTTGGGTACCATCTGAAAGAGTCTGCATAGCCCAGGATCTTGTTATAACAAAATCTTCTGCTTTTGCAGCCTGGCAACTCTGGGAGGGGGGGCGGGGGGGGGTGACAGAGTGGGATGGGAGAGGGGAGGCTGCAGGAAAGAACAAAGCTCCACAAATACTCCTCAGATTTGTAGACAGCTCGGAAACCAGCTGGTTCAGAGGTGCCTCCCACTCTGTATTATGGCTGCTGGAGCTGCAGCTATTGACCCCATCTTCGCTCTGAGTTGTTTTGAAGTAGGCTCTGCGCCCAACATGGGGGTGGGGCTTGAACTCACGACCCTGAGATCAGGAGTCACACGCTCTACCGACCGAGCCAGTCAGGCATTTTGAGTTTTAAAAAGGAAGCCAGAGAGGTCTGGTGGACCCTGGAGAGACCAAGATTCTATTCCCAGCTCCACCCTTTCTAACTGGAATATTTAGGCAAGCTCAATTTCCTCTTCTGGAGGTTGGAGTTAACACCACGCACCTCTGTCCTTAAGTGAGAAGATCAAAGGACCTGTCTGGTACGTAGGTAATTCATAACTATTAAGTCCCATACACAAGGTTAGCCGTATAGATCAATACACAGCAAAGGCACAGTCTCTGAAAGGCTAATCCTCATGCCTCTGCCCAAAGGGATCAAGATAACCACCTGAAATCAAAGGTCTCTTTCTTCTACTCAGCTAAAGGCAGAGGTTAGACAGACACCCCAGGAGCATGTCCACAGGAAAAAGAAAACAAAGGGTCACAGGAAAGATCTCTTTGGCAACCACTGCAGTAGTTTCACTTTCTAGGAGGTTCCTCTGAGCTTTAGTTGTACCCGTGAAAGACAGACACTCTCCTTCTCAGAACTGAGCCACCACGTTGCGTATTTATCTACTTGTCCCTTGAACTCCTGTCCATCGTGAGGCCATTCATGCTCCGTGCCGGCACTCACAGCAGTGTCACAGACTTAGCATCATGCAGGGTGAGACTGAAGCCGTGTGCAACCCCAGCTGAGGAACACAAGGTGGGCTGGATGCACACCTGCTCCTACACACCTGCTCAACAAGCTGATGAACACGGTTTGTTAAGTAGTATAGAAACTGACTTCTGGAACAATCCTAAAGATAGGATTTTCTCCAAGGCTACAGGGGTTCTAATAAGGTTTCTAATAAGAAAACAAATCAGCAAGTATTCCCGTCATTCTGTGAACAAATTAACAGACCCTAATTCGGACTCAGTCTTGCTGGGGAGATGACTTTGAAATGTCAAATGAAAAGCAACATAATAGGGTGAAGCTGTTTCAATTAAGGGAGGCCAGGTTACGAGTTAGAAATAGTATATAAGGAACACAAAGGCAATCCTTTCGGGTGTATATGAGATTCAGAAGGCACAGGCAGAAAACAGTACTACTCTGAGAAACAAGTAGGACCACTGAAAAAAAGGGCTGCCATTTTGTTAATAAGGTCCCATTAAAGGGCTGATGCACAGCTTTCGAAAGAGCAATACACCTGTTGCCAGCACTAGGTCCCTTGGCTAAAACATCCAATTTGTGACTGAGCTGTGAGCAGTTATCACTTAGCTCATAAACTCCTGTAGCAGAGAAATCTCAAGAATATCACACCTCGATCTTCTCATTGCTGCTGGAACTCCACTATGAGGAGTCAGAGAGGAAACGAGTTTGAAAACTGGACTGAGAAAAGGCGAGGCGGGGTTGGCATGTGTCAAGAGCCCCCTCTAGCGGTCCTGGAAATAAATGCAGTAACTTGGGATTTACGATATTGCAACCTCTCCTAGCAAAGGCTTCTGCCTTAGACATGGCCTGGTCCTTTACAGACGGTCTCTGAGACCTGAGTCCCAAATGATTTGGCCTTAAACCCATGTCCTTCAAGTTCAATTTTCTTTCTTTTCTTCTTTCACCTGTAGGTACACTTCCATGCCACCAGTTCTTAAAACCAGCATTTTTAATGGCTGAATAATTTCAGACTAAAATTATGAGGCTAACGCTGGATCTGCTATCATTGCACACTTAAACGTTTGTGTATTATATAATCCGCACACCAGGCGCTGGTCTGAAACCACACGGAATCCATAAAAGAGAACACTCAAATGCTAGTGTCCCCTTTGCAACAGACCTTCAACCAGCCAGTGCAATGCCTTGAGTAAATATACCCGTGTTCTCTTCGCAAACCTAATCTGTGCTGCCTCGTATCCCTATGCAGCTACTGGCAGCCACAAGGGCTCTTACACCCAGGAGACTCTCCGTCTCTAGGAAGGGGAGACGCAGAGCCATGCGGTGGAAGATTTATGGAGCAAGACTGGCAGCCAGGAGTAATCCAGTCCCCCTAGGACATTAAGTGAGACAAATGATCAGACTCCACCTAAATACGTGACGTCTAAAGAAAAAGGGAGGAGGGTATGGGGGGAAAGGCTGAAGAAAACAAAAGAAGGTAGTGACTCACCCTTAAAATCTGTTAACACTAACACAGAGGATCAATCAGCACTGTACAAATATGACACATCTTCATTTTCATAGTTAAGTAGGGGGAACAAAGTACTCAGGGATTGGAAAACTGGCTCTTGCTAGGAAGGTCAGCTGTGTGTGCTCAGCTCACTTAAGTCATCTGGGGTTCTACTTGGGTGTTAACCTGGGCTTCAAATTTCCTCATCTATAAAAGTATTAGACTAAAAATTTAAAAATCTTGTATCTTTAGATCTAAATATATCCTATGTGCAGGGTCCTGATATTTTTAGAGAGTGTTGACCAAAAAAAGCTGTATTTAAGAGCAAATGCTTTACAAAATCTTGAGCTCCTGCTATACTTTTCCTCCTAGAAATGTAACTGAATTAATCTACTTTATTGAAAATTAATGTGACGAAAACAAAGGCCATAACATTCCTAGAAATTTCTGGAAATAGATTCCATTGTTTATCGCAGAGGAAAAGAGCGAGCTACCTGTTTCTCCCAAAAGTATGAAACCTAGGGAACAAGGCTTTCACTACTGCTTAATCTTCACACAGAAGAGAATTTCTACCTAATTACATATAATTAAAAGCAAAGGAAAAATCCTCAAGTAGGGAGGGAAAAACCTCCCTATTTTCTAGGTATTGGATTAACACTGTGCTGTCACCAATTTTAACTGCATTAATATGCATCTGTTTTCTATTTACTCTTCCCCTGCTTAACATAGCAGATACAACATAAATATGCAAACTTGGGTTAGTGTTTCAGGATAAGGATTTAGGCCTGAGTAAAAGGTAAAGAGAAAGAATGAATACTAATTCCTAAAACTGTTAGAATCCTTAAGACAGAACATACTTTCTGCACCTCTATGGGAGGATCCCAGCAATGCAATGCTGCTCCTTGTTTAAGGAGACCATCTGCTGGGTGACAGCAGAATCCTAATACTGTTCTCTTTTCCTCAACCCTGGTATTCTCCCTTTGTGGGAAGCTGAATGAAAGTGCTAGTCCTCTATCCAGAGGTTGAGGGAAACTCCTTTAAGAATTAACCAAATGATTTGTTACTATTTTTTGTTTCAAGTTCTTACTTAAATTACAGTTAGTTAACATATAGTGTAATACTAGAAGAATTAACCAAATGCTTTTAAAGAGTTGCTATTGCCTCGTTTAAAAAAACAAAAAAAATAAATCCAAAACTCATCTTTCACCTTTTATATACTTCTATTATAAGACACTATTCAGAGTAAATGATTTCTATAAATTGCATCTTTTTAAAGATTTTATTTATTCATTTGATAAAGAGAGAGAGCAGCAGAGGGAGAGAGAAGCAGACTCCCCACCAAGCAGGGAGCCCAATACGGGACTCGATCCCAGGACCCCAGGGTCATGACCTGAGCTGAAGGCAGACACCCAACTGACTGAGCCACTCACATGCCCCAAATTGCATCATTTTCAAAAACTGGTACTTTCCATTTTTCTATTCATTAGAATTAACAATTTCTATTCATTAGAATTAATAATCTTATGTCATCACTATGATATAGCAAAGAATATGGGGTTTTTTGTTTTTTAAGTAGGCTCCACACCCAGCATGGAGCTCAATGCGGGGCTTGAACTCACAACCCTGAGATCAAGACCTGAGCTGAGCTCAAGAGTCAGGCGCTTAACCGACTGAACCACTCAAGCACCCCAAAAATATGGGTTTTAACATTTACATTCTATGTTTCATTATTTAGGTGCTTATTGCTACAAACTCACTGGAGTTTCATTATATGGATATTCACGAGATGCTTAAGAACATTATTAAGTTCTAGAATGATGCTATGCATGTAACATCCCTTGCCAAAATCCGTATTATGGAGGTTGGTCGTAACAAAGCAAAGCAATCTATCATACACTATACACCAGACATTTCAACCTCTATACATAGTGACTCATAATTTATGAGTATCTTTGGGGAGATGCTTAAGAAACATTTTAGGAATACTAGAAAGAAACTATGCTTACAGAACCCTCTGAATGGGGACCTACATACAATATTTCTTATACCAAATTCTGTCAGGGAAGATCAATTATATATGTATTTGTAAATATACACATTTTTAAAAGATTTATTTGAGAGAGCATACACATGCACAGGGGAGAGGAGCGGAGAGGGAGAGGGAGAGAGAGCATCTCAAGCAGACTCTCTGCTGAGTGTGGAGCATGACACAGGGCTCCATCTCACGACCCTGAGATTAGGACCTGAGCCAAAATCAAGTCATACACTTAGAGGCACCTAGGTGGCTCAGTCGTTGGGCGTCTGCCTTCGGCTCAGGTCATGATCCCAGGGTCCTGGGATCGAGCCCTGCATTGGGCTCCCTGCTCTGTGGGAAGCCTGCTTCTCCCTCTCCCACTCCCCCGCTTGTGTTCCCTCTTTCGCTGTCTCTCTCAATGTCAAATAAAATAAAATCTTTTAAAAAAGTCATACGCTTAACTGACTAAACCACCCAGGAGGCCCTGGGAAGATCGATCATATTATAGCAAAACTAGAGCATAAACAATGTACTTAACATTTAAACTCTACAGATTTAACTAGTCAAAATGAAAGTGAATATACATTTTTAATTTAAATTCACAAAACTTCCCTTATTTTAAAAATGCCTCTTTAGGCATTTCTGGCTCCCACTAGCGGAATAGCTCCTAACAAACCAACCCTCCTGTTACCTAAACAACTATAAATTCTAGGAAGAGAAATCAGCAAGGAAAAAAAAAGATATATATTTTGAAAAGGAAGAAATAAAACAGTCTCTATGGGGTGCCTGGACGGCTGTTAGTTCAGCATCTGCCTTCAGCTCAGGTCATGATCTCAGGGTCCTGGGATGGAGCCCCTAACTTTATTTTTTTTTAAATGTTATCTTTCAGGGGCGCCTGGGTGTCTCAGTTGTTGGGCGTCTGCCTTCGGCTCAGGTCATGATCCCAGGGTCCTGGGATCGAGCACCGCGTCAGGTTCCCTGCTCTGCGAGAGGCCTGCTTCTCCCTCTCCCACTCCCCCTGCTTGTGTTCCCTCTCTCGCTGTGTCTCTGTCAAATAAATAAAATCTTTTAAAAAATAAATAGATAAAAATGTTATCTTTCAAAAGACACCATTTGGAAAGCAAAAAGACAATTCACAGGCTGGGAGAAAGTATTTGCAAGTTATACCTGATAAGGGACTTGTATCCAGAATATTTAAGAACTCTTACAAATTCTGTTATTTATATTCTTTTTTTTTTTAAGATTTTATTTATTTGACAGAGAGAAAGAGAATGCACAAGCCGGCAGAGCGGCAGGCAGAGGGAGAGGGAAAAGTAGACTCCCCACGGAGTGGAGAGCCTGACATGGCGCTTAACCAACTAAGCCACCCAGGCACCCCTGTTATTTATATTCGATAATAAGTAACAGAATCTTAAAATGTGCAAAAAATATGAATAAGCATCTCACCAAAGAAGATACACAAGTGACCAATAAGTACATAAAAAGATGCTTAACATCATTAGTTAACAGGCAAATGCAAACTAAGATCATGAGATACCAATTCACATTCACAAGAATGGCTATGATAATAAAAAAGAATAACAAGTGTTGGTGAGGATATGGAAAAACCATAACCCTCATATATTACTGGTGGAGATCTAAAATGGTGCAACTCCTTTGGGAAAGTTTCGCAGTTCCTGGGGTGCCTGGCTGGCTCAGTCACAAGAGCATGAGAGACTCTTGTCTTGATCTTGCAGTCATGAGTTTGAGCCCCATGTTGGGTGTAGAGATTACTTAAATAAACTTTAAAAAAAAAATTAAAGAAAAAAAAAAAGTTTGGCAGTCCTGAAAATGTGAAAAAGTTACCATATGACCAACAATTCCAATCCAAGAAAAATGACAACACATATCCACACAGAAACTTGTTCATGAACGTTCATAGCAGTGTTATTTATAATACTCAAAAGTGAGAACAAGCCAAGTGTCCAACTAATGGTTGGATAAACAAACCACAGTATATATTCCGACAATGGGATATCACTCAGCAATAAAAAAGAATGAATTATGGATATGTGCTACAACATGGATGGGCCTTAAAAACATGCTGAGACAAGTCAGTCACAAAAGGCCCCACACTGTAAGATTGTATTTATATGAAATGTCCAGAACAGGCAAATCCACAGTATGAGACACAAACTAGATTTATAGCTGCCAAGGGATAAGGGAGGCGGGAGATACAGAGGGAGTGCTAATAGGTACAGGGTTTCTTTTTGGAGTAATGAAAATATTCTAAAATTAGACTGTAGAGATGATTTCACAATTCTGTGTATATACTAAAAAAGTACTGAACTGCATAATTTTAACAGGTGGATATTATGGTCTATGAATTAAATTCTCAATAAAGTGATTTAATAAACATAATAAACAAACAAAGACCTCATCTGAGGGGGGGAAAAAGTTTCAACAATAAAGTTTTCCAAACTTTTAATCAGAAAAACAAGGAAACTTTATGACTCAATTTTTTGGCTTAGTGTTCTTAGCTACTCTTAAAACTATCTTCCTAAATTCTAGTAAATACACTGCTCTCTTAAAATTAAAACTACTTTTAAAGAACGATTACAATGAGTTAAAGCCAGGGTTCTAATCCTTAGCAACGGTCATAATTACCTGGGGGAACTTAAGAACTAGCAACAACCAGAACCCCACTCCATAAAGATTTTGATTCAACTGGTCTAGGGAAAAATACACCAGCAGTTTAAAGCTCCCCCCATGGATTTAAGCACGCAGCCAGGACTGGGAATCGTGGATGTATTTCAAAAGAATATGAAGCCACGTTTAAAGAATCTTTTTAGGTAAAGGCAGACCTTTTCTTAGGCAAAACAAAAAGCAGATTATTTAAGAAAACTTTGTTTCTAATCATACAACTATAAATAAAAAGCCACATAAAATACTAAATTAGTCATAAACCAATTATTTAATTGAAGCTATAAAAAAGGCATTATAATTGATAAAATAATTAGGAAAGAATATTTAGCATGTTTCAAAAGATTTAAAACAGGAGCAGGACACTTTACAAAAAGTTGTGTGGGAAATAAAATTCTTAAACTATAAGTAGAAATGTAACATTACAGAGTATCTTATAAAATACAATGACAGAAATATAAAAAGACTATGTATGCTCTAAGTCTGAAAACTATTAGTAGTGACTACATATTTAAATGTACAGTTCCTGGGTATGAGATTCATATTACTATACACAACTTCCAAACCAGTGGACAATATTTTCCGTTTAACCATGAGTAGTATCATCTTCTACAAAGTCTTTGGCCATCTCTGCTGTGATCACGTCAATATGACTAACCTGAAGAAAAAAATGTTAAAAACTGTGTTAAACCTTAAAAAAAATATCAGTGTTCTCACTGTTCAGAGTAATATTTTAAAAATATGGCCAATCACCTATAAATTTTACATATCAAGTCAAATGAGTCTAAAACACTGATGGATAAGACCTTTATAATGTTGTTTGTTGAAAGCATGAGTTTAAAAAATATTCTGCATTTTAGAACTCTGAAGATCTGGGTAAGTACTAATGTCTAAATATCAAACCATGTTTTTTTAGTTTTTATTATTTTGCTATTTCAAAGAATCTTAAGGCTGAAGACATCAGGAAGAGATGTATGGCCCAGCCAAACAGAAATAACCGTATGGAACTGTTAAAGACTGTGCACTAAATAGACCAGACAGGAAGATATTGTCTCTTAATGACAATGAAAATAAAACCAATGCAACGAATGCCACAAAAAAACTAAACTTCACAGGCATTTGAAAGTTTTGTTTTTTTTTTTTTTTTACAAATTCATAAGATAAGCAACAAATTTCTAAGTTTTCCTTTATGATTTAAGTAACATAAAACAAAAATTTGACAAATACAATACAAACTTAAACTCGATGTAAAAGAAATTTTTTTTACCTTATTTCTAAACTTTACACCATAGAATTTGTCAGCTGACTCAAGCAGTTCGGGCCTAAAAGTAGTTGTAATAAATTGTGCATGTACAGCAAGTTCCATAATCATATCTATAAAAAGAAATAGTAATTTAATAAAACCATTTTCTGAGGAGATCTGAACATTTAAAAAGCAACTATCTTCACTTACCTAAAATTCAAAACAGCCTGTGACTTTATTTTTCATGCATATATGCAAAATTACCAACTTACTCTCTTATATTAGGGATAGACCTTTTACCCAGTATCTTAAAGTTACAGAATATGAAGTAGCGGCTACTTATAACACAGCATTAAAATTGTCAGAGCAAAACAACTTTTCTCACACACAAAACAAGAACAACCCTCCCCTGCTATGCACATCCCCAAAGATCTTTTGAATTTACTAAAGATCAAATATAGATTCTTTATTTATTTTTAAAGATTTTATTTATTTGAGAGAGAGAGCATGAGTAGTGGGGAGAGGCAGAGGGAGAAGCAGGCTCCCCGCTGAGCAGGGAACCCCACTCAGGGCTTGATCCCAGGACTCTGGGATCATGACCTGAGCCGAAGGCAGATGCTTAACTGACTGAGCCACGCATGCATCCCCAAATATAGATTCTTTAAATACAGAATCAACATTTAATGTCAGGGGCTATTCAACCATTGAGAAAAACAAGTTTTAAAAAGAGAGACTTCTGTGTAAAAGTTTAACTGAAGGATTTTCAATTGACAAACACATCGACCTCTCACAGAATTAAACTTTGTAAAGTAGTCTAATGCTAAATTCTAAAAAACTTACTAAAAGAAATTTTATTTACAGAATATACACCCTGTCTAGTCCCCCCAAATATCTTAGGCAACAAGAATTCACTACCAAAGAGGCAAGTTATCATTTTTAAGCAAGTTCTCATTGTTAAATACAAACCCAAACTACCTGACACAGCCTTTCTGTGCTGGGCATCCAGAGCCTGGTCAATCTCATCAAACAGGTAAAAAGGAGCTGGGTCACATTTCTGAATAGCAAAAATCAGAGCAAGAGCTACCAAGGATTTCTGTCCACCAGAAAGCTGTTGCATTTCTCTCATTTCACCCTGTTTTCCTGTAAATGACACCTAAGAGAACATTTAACTGAGTTAATACCCAAAAGGGGTAGAATCACCATCACCTCTTAAATCACATACAATGCACCAATTTAATATGTAAAATATTCTACAAATGCCACTACGGTAATACTGGGGAAAATTGGATATAAAGGTATTTTACCCTAATTCCAACTCCAGTGAACTGGTCAACTGATGGGACACTGCTTTGTGACCCAGAACCCCTCTCACTTTCACCACTTCCTTCTCCTTCATCCTGAGACTGACTGCCCTCCACATCTCCTTTCTTCATCACCAAAGTAGCTTTGCCACCAGGTACCAACTTCTGGAATACTTCACTGAAGTTCTTGGATACCTTTAAAAAGAATGAATGAACGAACAAATGAATAAATTACACGGTGATTCAAATATAAATTCTGCTTAGGTGGCATTGCACATATTATTTCTTAAGGCAAAGACAAATATTTAAAAGCAATCACAAATATTTTAACCAGAGCAACAGACTGAATCCTTTTAAGAGCTGTGTAGGATATTCTAATTAGTGTGTTAGAAAACTATATGCTGGATTTGTTCACTTGTATTAGATCCAACTATCAGTGGGGAAAAAAACTTAAAAACCTTTACAAAGTGAGTAATAAACTGAGTAACAGCCAAAGCTTTTGTCTTGTGTATGCATTAAATACAAACAGAAACCTACCTGCTTGAAAGTTAACTGAATAGCTTCATATTTTCGAAGTTCAAGTACATTCATCAGTTCCATGATTGATTTGTACCCCCTATCCAACTCTTCTTGTCGTTTTATTAACTTTTCTTTCTGCTCAGAGAAATTTACAAACTGATCTAAAGCTTTTTTGTTAACATGGCTGTACTTCTTCAATTCTGTGTTGCACTGTTCAAGTTTTCGAAACAACTACAAAGAGAAAAATAAATGTATAACTAAATTCACATGAAGAGAAATTTGCATTAAGATTTCAAATTTAAAACTACACAATTTACCTGTTTGAGGCTCAGTGTCTGGTACTTTTCAAATGCTTCCTGGGGAAGTGATCCAAGTTCTCGAATTTTCTTCATACACTCTTCTTTCTTCTTCAGTAGCATGCCTTGTCGATTTGTCATCTTTTCTAGTTCTTTAGTATCATGATTTATAGCATCCATGTGTTCTTTTTCCATATTTTTCCAGCGTTCCATACTCTTCTGAAGCTCCTTAATTCCAGCTTCTGTTTTATCAATGGAATTGTCCAAATCTAAAATACGGGGGAAAAAACAAATTAAGCCATAATGCCTATTTTAAAGCTAGAGTACTAGTTGAAGATTTTAATGGCCAAGTAGATCAAAATAAATAGGTTTTAGGTTTTTTCTCTTTGTTTAAATTGTACTGTGTAAAACCATGAAACATTTAATTCAGGACAAAAATAGGAGTGTACATTAGTCAAGTATATATTTCTCATTATTAAATGTTTATAAAAAATTTAAAAAATTTTCTTCTTAGCAACTAGGTGATAAGAAACTTAATTCAGCTATTTCACACTTTTGGAAACAAAATTAGTAATTATGGTCTCTCATAAAATTGTCACAAACATTTCAACAAAACAAAGGTTACTATTTATAATCAACCCACTAAACTACATTCATCATAAATTATTTATGGTGATGGAAAACACAAAATCGTTAGTGCATGCTTTTGCCTATTTGGGTATTTCATTTTGTAGTAAACAATTTTATCAAATAAATAAGTTAACTTTTAACAAAATACAAAAAAAAATTTTTACTAAATAAAACTTCACCTTCTGATCGTGCCATAGTATCTTTTACTCTTTTATTGATTGCTTCAAGTTCTGAGGTTGTAGCAGTGAGAACAGTACCCCCTTCTGTCTCTCTCAGTTCATTAAGTTCCTGCAAGATAAAAGAAACTTAACATTAAACCACAGAATATGAATTTTGTTAGTTTCAAAATATTACATCAACAGTTTCCAATAGCTGTTACTTTTTTTGCATTAATATATAAAAATTTAATCATCCAATTGTTGATATACATTTGTATGGTTTTTAGTTTTTGACTATTATAAATAATGCTATGAATATTCTTGTTTTTTTAATCAACCTCAATGAAGTATAATTTACAACTAATAAATTGAGCCAATTTTAAGTACAGAGCTCAGTGAGCTGTGATAATGTATACACCCACATAACTACCACTACAATGAAGATAGTTTTTCATTAAACCAAGAAGTTCCCTTGTGCCTCTCTATAATCAGTTCCCTCTACTCATGGCCCCAGAAAACTATCATTCAGCTTTCTATTGCTATAGATTACTTTTCCCAATAGCTGTTATTTTGAATAAACATTCAAGAGAGAAAGTACACTCTGTATAATTGCAAATATTTAAAGTATCCATTAAAGGGGAAAAAAAGGTAACGATATAATAACTAAAAAATTTCTCAGCGACTGACATACTGAGAAAACATGAGTTACTAACACTGAGTACCTAGAATTGGCCAGGATAATCATACAACACAGGTTTTACTGTTATGCTCAGTTTTCACAAGAGGAAACTGAGGCTTAGGAATAATACATTACTTGCACAAGATCGTACACTAGATGGCAGTGCCAGAACTCCAACTCAGGGTATGTGCTTTCTGTCCCCAAAGCCCATGCTGTCTATCAAAGCCACTCGTGTTTAAGTTCTTTCAAAAGGTTATAGTCATCAACAAACGCACAAAAAAGAACATACCTGTTCTACTTGGTCCAAGCGTTTCCTCAAATTCTCATTTAGGTATGTCTCTACTCGAGTAATGATACCTTCTAATTTAATTCTTTCATTCAGCAACTGTCTGTTTTCCTAAAAGACAAGAAAATTATTTGTCTACATAGGCATGCACATTTCACACAGGAATGCCTTTAATCTGTCCTCTCCATTACTTGTGTTCAAAGGACCTGCAATAGAAAGCCCTGTATTTTCTTCATTTTCTGTCTTACCTATTCAGAATGCTAAGTTTGTGTGCTTGATTCTTTTTATAAGACATGCCGCCAAAAATATTTACCTATTTTTCATTTTTTGGACTTAGTATTTACGTCTCTGTAATACAAAAATCAAATGTTTAACCAAGGGGTGTCTGGGTGGCTCAGTCCATTTAGCATCCAACTCTTGATTTTGGCTTGTGTCATGATCTCAGGGTCCTGGGACTGAGACCCAGGTCAGGCTCTATGCTCGGCATGGAGTCTGCTTGACCCTCTCACCCTGGCTCCTCCCCCCACTCATGCTCTAATAAATAAAATCTTTAAAAAAAAGTTTAATCAAAAACAGTATTAATTATATAAAGGTAGAATGATCAAAAGAGACAGCAAAGCTAACAAGCTCAATCTTACTAATAATAAAAGTGCATTAAAGAAGATGAAGAAAATGAAGACTTCTTGTATAATCCTAACATACCCAGAATGGTGTAGAAAAACTTACTTACTCTTACAGATATGAGAAGTTCAAGTCTCATTTTTCTATTTTCTCAAAGTTCCCTTCTTCTGCATTCCCTTAGTAGCAAGAAACTTTTTACAACAGTCAATTATAAATGAAAATTTATACTTATATAAATTGTACTTGCCTGCTGAAGTTGACGAATTTCATCATTCAGGGCATCTACTCTCTTCTGATCTTCCAGACTAAGTTGTGAAAGCAAATCAGTTCCCAGTTCTGCTTTCAACGATTCTCTGGTGGACTCCATAGCATGCAAACTTGCCTCCAAACTTTGTAAGCTACGTTGCTATGTGACAGATCATCCATTTATTAATAAACGTGTTAGTCACTGTATTACTAATAGTGAAAAATTGAGAACAATCTATTTGATATTAAAGTGAACTGAATCATATCAACTCAAGTAACTATTAGGTATCCACTTAATTTGATAATTAGAACTAAGTAGCAGTAAGAAAAATACTTATGATACAATACTATCAGGGCATGTGGGACCAATCATATTCCATGACTGAATCATATAAAAATCTTCTTACATATTAAATATTAGTAAGAACAAAAAGAGAAGACTGCTAGAACGTGTTAGGGTGGTATAGTTGGGCAATTAAAAACTATTGTTTTAGTACTACTGATGAACTAAACAGTTTTTGTTAAAGCTTATGAGACTAATGTATTACTTGTAATTTAGCAATAATAGTTCGGCTTCTACCTGTTTAACAGAATTTGGATAAAATATTTAAACAACTCCATAAAAAGTGCTTAACAGACAAAAATGATTACTAACAAATTAATGATCATCAGAAAATACTATTATGCTATAGCTCAAAATGCCTACTTGTTCACTGAAGCTGGACAATCTGAATGTGGACTACAAAATGAGACTTTGGTTACCCATGGGTGTAAGTACAGTATAGATAGGGGAAGTCCAAAAGTATAGGTCTACAAAAAATGGAACATATAAACTCCAGATAATAACCTATGTAACATACGGTCCATCCCAATTCTAAATAATTAAAATAGATCTGTAACAAAAGGGACATACTTACGAACCTTTGGCATAAAGGTTTTCTCTGACTGCTGCCTCTTCTCTTTTAACATCTTCATTTCTGATAATATGCTATCTCGAGATGCTTTAAATTTCCTTTGCTGGGTCTCTATCTGCTGCATTTGGTTCATCAACTGATCAATTTCATTATTAATCCATATACAAGGCTAAGGAAAATTCTCTCTAGTTCTTTTAAAAACATGTGTATCCCCTCCCTTCCTTTTCTTTACCTCCAAATAAAAGTTATTTCCTGAAATTTATGGACCATAACAACGCTAAATTAAATACTACACTGTGCTATATCATAAAGAAGCTTAAAACATTTTACCCCACCATTTCTCTCAAAATAACATATATTTTACTTAAAGCTATATAAAAACAAAAATTCTTGGGAAACCCTAAGAGAATCTGAATGAGGTATATATTTTTTTGTATCTTTTCAAGAAATATTTACTGTGTAATCTATTATGCTTAAAGCACTATAGAAGGTAGTTATGTATGAAGAGGAGGTCTTGTCCAATGTAGCAAAATAATACCACCTAGCTGGATTATTAAATACAGGAAGGTAGTTGATGTATGCTGTCAATATCCTTTTTCTTAGTGTTTCCCAATGTTTTCTTTGCGCCAACATCTTGCCAAATTTGGGCAGTTCTAAATATGCTCTGCAGACCCCTGCAAAATCAAAACTAACATGTTTATTTACCTTTTGCTCTGTGCTGCTGCTTGCACTGATGGCACAGAAGCTATAAACCCACTTAAAAAAAAAATTTGCCACTTTCAATTAAGAATATCCCAGGGGTGCCTGAGTGGCTCAGTCGGTTAAGTATCTGCCTTTGGCTCAGGTCACAATCCTGTGGTCCTGGGATCGAGCCCCACGTCAGGCTCCCTGCTCAGGAGGGAGCCTGTTTTTCCCTCTCCCTCTCCTCCCCTGTTCCTGCTCTCTAGCTCACTATCTCCAAAAAAAAAAAAAAAAAAAAAAAAAATCATTAAGAATATTCCAACGACTCAGTAAAAATGGTTTTTCTTGATGCTTGAGTACCTATTAGGTAATCTTGGCACCCAATGTGGGGCTTAAACTCATGACCCAGAAATCAAGAGTTGGATGCTCTACCGACTGAGCATGGTAGGTACCCCCCTCAAGTATCTACATTTTTTAAATTGTGTGATGTAATTCAAAGTATACATAAAACACTTTTGCCTTATACCAAAGTACTGGGGTTAATTTAAGAAAATGCAGAGGTACAATGCTTCTGTTGTGAGCTAAACTAGCCACTCTTCATGGAACACCAGTTTTATTTGAAAGAAGTGAAAGTACTATGTTTACTAAGACTTGGATTTTGACAGCCTTTCTCCACTAATACTACATCTGCACCAAATGACCTTGAAATAGAAATCTAATGCACATTTTCAACCCCTATGTTTAACTTCTATGCAGTATGTGGCATTAGAGGCCTCCAACCCTTCTTCGAAACACCAACCTCGTTTTCTTTCTACAATTCTGACCAATCCTCCTCAGTTTCCTCTATAACTTTAAATTTTAGTGCACCTCAGGTTCTTTGCTCTCAGAAATAGACTGACTCACTGCTATCAGTTTTAAATATTAACAGCTAAGGAAAGAATCAATGTTACAAGAGTTTTTTCCTTGTCTTCAGAAGTTAACTTTTGACAATATAAGCTCCCATGCTTCAATAAAAGCCAAATGTGGAATTTTTTCCCCACTGTATGAGAAAACACACTTAACATGTAAAAGATTACATATTTCAACCCAAACAGTCCTCCACCGTAGCACAAGACAAAAAGATATTTTCAATATTTCTGCGCAGGTTTTCATTGAGCTTTGCTTCAAGCTCACCTAGTTCTTCTTCTGCTTTTCTAACATCTTTTTGCAATTCAAGTCTAGACTTCCTTGTGTCATAATAACCTCCGGTTAGAGCACCCCGATGACTAACTTGGTCACCTATAAACAAAGCACAAGGAAGGTAGAAATTCTGTGTAACAATTTCTTTATTCAGTGATAAATTGATTTATAATCAAACAACTAATTTAAAGGCTTTACCTATTTAATGAGAATTTAAAAGGATTTAAGCCACTATGAAAAACTTTTGCTTTCCAACTGTTAAAATTTGCATTAAAAAAAGGTGCCTTCTAGGTGAACCTGAACATCTGCCAGAAAGGAAGGAAGTGCTAAAGACCAAGAGGGACAGATCAAGAGGACACAGGACTTGGGAGTTTGGAATTCCACTGGCTGTGTTTGGGAAAATGTGAACATCAACAATAATAATGGCAAGTCTTCAGAAGTTTTTTGAATGCTTTTAAAAGCATAGAGATAGGGGTGCCTGGGTGGCTCAGTTGGTTAAGCATCTGACTCTTGATTGAAGCTCAGGTCATGATCTCAGGGTGTTAAGACTGAGCCCTGTATCAGGCTCTGCACTGAGCATGGAGCCTGCTTGAGTCTCTCTCTCTCCTCTCTCCCCACCCCTGCTAGCTCTCTTTCTCTTAAAAAAAAAAAAAAAAAAATACAGAAGCCTTGAAAGAATTTAAGAATCACCATTTGGAAACCCCCAGTGTATTGAGTCAAATCACTGGTAAAAAAATTGTTGGGGTGGGGTGCTTGGGTGGATCAGATGGTTAAGTGTCTGCCTTCATCTCAGATCACCATCCCAGAGTCCTGGGATCAAACCCCACATTGGGCTCCTGGCTCAGCGGGGAGTCTGCTTCTCCCTCTCCCTCTGTCTCTCCCCTGCTCATGCTCCCTCTAGCTGTCTCAAATGAATAAAAATCTTAAAAAAAAAAAAAAAGTTGTTGGGGAACCTGATATTCATGTTTTCTTAAAGGATAGTCCCACATATCACTTATTAATTCCGAAGAGGAAAGGGCACCTTTACAACTGAGAGATTGCTACTGGTCAAACTTAGCATCACTAACAGTGGGACACATTGTGTGATGCAGTAAGAATATACATCACTCATGCCAAGAATGTTTAAACTAAATCTCACGATGAGGAAGCAGGAGGACAAATCCAGAAAATGGGACATTCTATGAGAAAGTCAATTTCCTGAGGGTGGGAAAGAACAGGAGCTGTCCTATATTGAAAGAATCCAAAGAGAGGACATTGCATGCATCCCTGATCAGATCCTGGACATAAAATTATTTTGGGACAACTGGGAAAATTTTAATGTACTTTTTAAATGATATTACTGGGTTATGTTAAATTACTTAGGTGTAACAATGATACCTGGGGCTTAGGAGAGTGTCCTTACTTTTATGAGATATACATGCTTAACTTTTAGAAATAAAGCATAATAATTTTTATAACTTATTCTCAGAGGTAGTTCAAAACAGCAAAAAAAAAATATCTATAAAGATAAAGCTGGGGGGGTGTGTTACCTTCTTTCATCAATAAATAAATTATAAAGAAAAGGAAAAAATTGAAAAATGAAAGGTGAACTTATATACCAGAGGTTCTTAACCTAGACTCCATGGATAAAATTCAGGATATCCATGACTTAGGTAGGAAAAAAAATTTACATCTTTATTTTTATTTTTTTTAAAGATTTTATTTATTTATTCATGAGAGACAGAGGGAGAGAGAGAGGGAGAGAAGGAGAGATAGAGAAGCAGAGGGAGAAGCAGGCTCCCAAGGAGCAGGGAGCCGGATGCAGGACTCGATCCCAGGACCCTGGGATCATGACCTGAGCCGAAGGCAGACGCTTAACCATCTGAGCCACCCAGGCGCCCTACATCTTTATTTTTATACTACAAAATGAAATTTAGCAATGCCTTCTGTTATAACAAATAAGAATCACAGTGGTATTATCAGTACTTGTAACTTTGTTACCAAGAGAAATAACAGCTATTTTCTATCAGATTATATTTGTTGCAAATCTCAAAATATTGTTTACATGTATCAGTACTTCCAAGTTTTATTTATTAGACCCACTGCTAAATCTTGTTTTTGAATACTTTTAAGAATAAATTATGTCATATTTGAAAAAATATTGTGATTACCATGTCAGTATGATTGGTTTCGTGATCCAAAGCATTTTATTTTATGCACTTAAAAATATTTTGAGAAAGGGCTCATAGGCTTTACCAAAGAGCCAAAGGAGTCCACAGTGCAAAAAACGTTAAGAATCCCTACTACAGATCAAATGATTATACTTAAGAGACATCAACTAAATATGAAGTGTGGATCCTGTCTGGACTCAAACCATTTAAAAATGATAAAAAACTGGACATGAATTTTGAAATACTCTTAAAACTAAAATGGAATTTATCTGTTCAAAGCTAAGAATTACTATTACAAACCTTCCAGGGTAATGCAGTCCATAGTAAAAGCACGGGCTAGCTGGGTTGAAACTTCCATGCTACGACAAATAAGTGTTTTCCCAAACACATGTTTGAAAGCTTTGTCAAATCTGGGATTGTACCTCAATTTACTTATCATAGGAATCGCATCCTAAAAATGAATATTTTGTCAGGATAGAGATCACAACACAGTTAATTAAAACATGCTAGCAAAATTATGAATTACATCTTTATGAAATATAAACACAAATGCCTTCATTTTATTCTGAAGAAGTTAGAAAAATCACTCTACTGAAATATCCTGGAAATTACGTTCATGTAATCATCCAAGTTTTCAAGAGCAGAGAAAAATGACAGAGTTTAGTGGCTCTGGAGTCAGCTCAAGTTCAAATCCTAGTTCTGACACTCATCAGATGTATGCTCTGGACAAGCTGCTTAACTTCTTCATTTAATAGTTATTCATCTACAGAACTGCAGTAGCAGCACTTTCCTGATAAAGTTGTTAAGACTAGACTAGACCAGACAAACTAATAATATGTGAAACACATAGGATAGCATCTCTCACACAGAGGGGCTATAGGGGCACCTGGGGGGCTCAGTCAGTTGAGCGTCTGACTTTTGATTTTGGATGAGGTCACGATCTCAGGGTTGTGAGATCAAGCCCCATGTAGGGTTCCAGGCTAGGCATGGAGCCTGCTTAAGATTCTCTCTCCCCCTCCCTTCCTCTCCCTCCACCTCCCACCTTCTTGCTCCCCCTGCTGGCTTGCGCTCTAAAAAAAAAAAAAAAAAAAAAAAAAAACGGCTAAAAAAATGTACACTAATACTATTTCCTCAAAATGTTTTCATTTTGTTATATATATGTTTTAGGTATTCAGGAAAATATTTTTTATATAAAATTTTCCCTTTTTACATTCTTCCAAACTATTAGGAAAGGATTTTTCTAATTTTCAAATTAGGAAATATAACCTAAAACAGTGCAATAAATATGTTAAGCTTAAATTAATAATTACAAAGAGAACACCAATGTAACTACCACGGAGGACAAGAAATAAAACACTGCTGACACTAAGAAGTGTGCCCTTTTCCTAATCACATTACCTGTTGGAGATGACCACTATCATAACTTTTGTGATAACCATTTCCTTCTACTTCTTTCAAATTCTATCATCTAAGTTTAGTTTTATGTGTTTATTTATAAGATTTTATTTATTTGGGGAGAGTGGTGAGGGGCAGAGGGAGGAGAGAGAGAATCTCAAGCAGACTCCCTGCTAAGTGTGGAGCCTGGTCTCAGCCGATGTGGGGCTCGGTCTCAGGACTATGAGGATCATGACCTGAGCTGAAATCAAGAGTAAGACGCTTAACCAACTGAGCCACCCAGGTGCCCCTGTCTGTGTGTTTAAAGGGAACCATACCATATGCATTCTTCTTCTTTTTTTTTAAGATTTATTTATTTATTTGAGAGAGAGCACGAGAGGGAAGAGAGTCAGAGGGAGAAGCAGACTCCCTGCTGAGCAGGGAGCCCGATGTGGGACTCGATCCCGGGACTCCAAGATTATGACCTGAGCCGAAGGCAGTCGCTTAACCAACTGAGCCACCCAGGTGCCCCACTACATGCATTCTTGAGTCTTGCTTCATTCACAGCATCACATCTGTGATTACATTTTCCTCCCCAAAACTTAAAGGATAATTTATAGATTTAAAGAAGAAAAAGGTAGACCCTTTAAAGCAGCTTTTAAGACTCTCACTGTACCAGGAGCACCTGGGTGGCTCAGTTGGTTAAGGATCGCCTTCGGCTTAAGTCATGATCCAGGGGTCCTGGGATCAAGCCCCGCGTAGGGTTCCCTGCTCACGGGGGTAGTCTGTGTCTCCTTCTCCCTTTGCCCCTCCTCCCTCTCATGCTAATAAATAAATAAAATCCTAAAAAAAAAAAAAAAGGATTCTCACTGTTCCACTTAAATTGTTACCATTATCATAGAGTTTCAGCTTTAACCTCAGACTAGGAGAGTAAAATAGTTCCTAATACCATCAACATTCTGAAACTAAATGCCTCAAAGCAATTACATTTTTCTCAAGAACACTGAGGAATATTCTCAATCCATTTAAAGTATACCAGCAAGTAACAAAAGCAACATTGTTTTCAGGGCCTGTTATCTTACTAAACATTTTTATTTAATTTATAAGCCATTTAAAAAGTATATTCAAAAAACTTAAAAAATATTTACTTCAAATGACAGTTCCTCAGGGATTTCTTCTCCTTAATTTTGTCACCCTGGGATAATCTCTCAGAGTAGCCTGTACTTACGTATTTTAACAGTTTACACATTTGCAGTGATTTGTTTCATGTGTTGCCTGTGACCTATCTCCCTTCCCATCCCTACCCAGTAGTGACCGTGCTGTAACAGAAGCATGTTTATCTCACAGACCAGTGAATCCTAACGTACAGTGCCTGTGCACTAGCATGTGCTAACCACAAGAAGAAATAACTTACTGAAAGAAAGATAGACCTTCACACACACCAACTCACATTGGTTTCAGGATAGGCAGTATCCCTGACATCTAACTTGTTAAGAGGAAGAAAAGTGACCTCTCCAGGAAGATTCATTTTATTAAACTCCATCAAAATCTTTGTGCTGACTTCATCTGAATCAACAATATGATAAAATAACCTGCATGTAAACAAAACAAGACACATCTTTATTGCTAGACTTTAAAGTGCTATAAACATTTAGGCAAACAATTTACTTTTTTTTCTATGCAAACCAATTTGTACTGGGGTAGGGTGGGAGGGAAACTACTTAGAAAATTCCAATGAGGAGAAGGAGAGGAAGCCCCAAAAGGGATAGTTTTAGCTTCTACAGTTAGGAATACTTAACATGTACATCTTTAAAAAATTAAATAAGCAACTAGGATAAAAGAAGGTAATGGGAGACAGATTACACTAAAATTCCAAAAAGCTGCTTCTTATTCCTTCTTTCCTTCAAAAATTCAAAATATCAAACAAAAACTTTACCTGTTGCCAGCAGTGACTTCCACGCATGTGTAGAAAGCAGGCTCACATTCGAAGTTATTCATCACAATGCCGTGATAGCCATTTTGAACATGCTGGTTTATTCCTTTCCTACGAAAGTGGTCCAGGACTTTGTTTATGCTGTCTATTCCATTTAAAATTGCCTGTTAAATTGTCAGAAGTGAAAAATATTAAAATAATATTTCCAGTGGCACTCCTGCTGGTAAGAAACAAATCCATTACTTTATACATTAAAAAATACTTCAGAGATTAAACTAAATACCCTCCCCAATGCCACATCACCCCCTTGAAAAATGCCAACTACATGAAACATTTTATTATGGGTTCTGTTCTGACACTAACATTAAAAATGAGACTCTTCATCTGAAAATCAAAAGCGTTATCATTAATGCATGGGTTGTAGTAAGGCTGCTTAAACACGACCCATCATTTCAAATTTAGAGGACAAGTGATTTACACTCTTATTTATCACCTGAAACCAAGGACTTAGAGCTTGAAAACTAACAAATTCTTGTGTAATAATTGGCTCAATGTAAACTGAAGTAATAAAAAGAACCTGCTCACCTTTCCTGTTGCTGCTCTAAGAAGTTGCTGTTTCTTTTCAAGATCTTCTCTTTTAGCAGCAAGTGCTTGCTGTTCTGCATTCTCCTCTCTCCACAAGTAACTAATCAATAAAAATTAGACTGTCTTTAATTTTAAAAGCATTAAGATGCACCAACAGTATATAAATTAGGGTAAAATACTGAAAAAAGTATAAAATTTGAATAGTTCATTTACAACTTTTTAAGATTTTTAAAAAGATTTTATTTGAGAGAGCGAGCAAGCATGCGCACAACTTGGCAGGGGGTGGGTGAAGCAGACCTCCCTGCTGAGCAGGAAGCCCAGCTTGGGGCTCGATCCCAGCACACTGGGATCACGACTTGAGCCAAAGGCAAACGCTTAACTGACTGAGCCATCCAGGAGCCCCAAGAGTTTTTTCAAGTAATTTCTACACCCAAAGTGGGGCTTGAACTCACAACCCCAAGATCAAGAGTTGCATATGCTCCACCAACTGAGCCAGCCAGGTACCCCTAGCTCATTTATAGCTTAAAGACCATTTAACAGCCAGTAATTAGTGTTACTCAAAAAAATTAAGGCATCGGGGCACTTGGTGGCTCAGTCATTAAGCATCTGCCTTTGGCTCAGGTCATGATCCCAGGGTGCTGGGATCGAGCCCCACATCGGGCTTCCTGCTCCACGGGAAGCCTGCTTCTCCCTCTCCCACTCCCCCTGCTTGTGTTACCTCTCTCACTATGTCTCTCTCTGTCAAATAAATAAATCTTAAAAAAAAAAAAATTAAGGCATATTTTAGTCTATACTAACTTTCTTTCACTTTGTAATTCATCTTTCTTATTTTTTACTTCGTAGTATTTTCTGTCCAGTTCTTCTACTCGAGCTTTGACTTCATTAAGATCCTGATCCAGTTTCTATGGAAATAAAAATAATTTAAACTTAAAATCCAATTTCAGGCAAACTAGTCCATAGTGAGAGCGAGATCAGTAGTTGCTAGGGGAAGAAGGAAGGGGAAACATTTTGGGGTGATGAACAGGCTTGTTATCTTAAGTGTGGTCATGATTTCACAGATGCAAAACTTATCAACTTATCAAAGATACATTTTAAACACACACAATTTATCATTATGTCAACTGTACCTTAATAAAGCTATTAAAAAATCCAATTCTAACTTTTAAAAAAATGCCTTTAGGCAAAAGAGCACATCAAGAGAAAATATAAACCATAAAATGAATTACTCTAAAAATACTGCTAAAATAGAATAAATTTACTCACTAATGATCTAAACCTTTCTACTAGAATTTTAGAAGAAAACAATACATTCACACAATCTCAAAATACTGCACTCAATAGTTTTCACACCATTCCCTCTACACACATACGACAGATTGAGGATTATACTAAGAAGCAAAAGGCCATTCTACATAATTCAATCAGCACTATAAAATCATCTCTAACCAGTATAAAGGACAGACTTCACCAGTGGAAGGTGTAGCTGAAATACTGCAAATATAATGAAGTTCAAGCTTGAGAAAGAATGAATAAAAACTACTGAAAAATCTTGGCTCTTCACCAGGCTGTTTCAAAAAGAGCATTTGTTGAGGTTGTTTCCATGAACTCATGACAAACACATTTTCTTTCTTTTAGGAAAGGACACGTAGCTATCACAGCTGAAACTACACTAATTTCCAAATAACTAACTACTGGAATCAACCTGTGTTTTCCATTCCCTCCATAAAATATCCTGACCAAAGCACACTGGACTCTAGAGGTTAGGAGGCTACTGTCTATTACTCCTGGTCACTTTTCTACCAGTTATTTATGATTACAGAGCCAGTTGGCTTTGCTCCCCACTATGTTTTCATTTATGCTGTGATTACATTGAATATTAAACAGAATATGAAGACAAAGAAAAGAGTTGTTTCTTTAAAAACTTGACTTAGTTCTGGATACACTCAATGGTGACTCACTAAAAATTGAATTAAATGGAGAAATCAACTCTAAAAGATCGAGAAATAACATAATACATAAACACATATATTAATATGTAATATGTACTTTATAACAAAATACCGTAATTCAAAATGTCAAATCACAAAGTTTTAAAACTAGAAAACTGGTCCAGATTACAAAAGATAACAGAAATATGACAACTAAATGCAATACATGATCCTAGATTGAATCCTGAATTCTGTTCTCATCCAGCTTTAAGGAGAACTATATTTACATATGTGGCTCCTAACAAAAAAGTCCCCTGAGAACTCCCAATCACTACTCATACTCAAAAGAAACATCTTGGGCTCTACATGAAAAGACTGGTGTGTACTCCGGTGGGGGAATGTTGATAATGGGGGAGCCTATGCATTTGTGGTAGTAGGAGGTATATGGGAAACCTCTGTACCTTCCTCCCAATTTTGCTATGAACCCAAAACTACTCTAAAAAATAGCCTTAAAAAAAGATTGGTACATGAGCAAACATTTATCTTAAGCAAAATATTTATGATATACATAAATATATGTATGTTTACATGTGTATAAACACAAATACTATTACATATAAAATTTAATATACATACATATATGAAGATTTTATGCATCTAGTGACTTTGATATAAACCAATAACCAACTGGTGCAGATCTCATGAGGTAAGAGGGTTCCTCTGTGTAGGTACATACATAACTTCTTCACCCTACACTCGTCCTACATAATCCCTTCTCATCGCTTCTATCATCCTATATACAGCCACACATAACACTTCACAAAGCATTTTCCCCCTTTCTCATTTTAAACAACATGAGATCTTTCTTATTCTGGAAGTGATTTTTATCTTCTACTTCAATTTTTAAGAAAATGCTACTAAACATGCACAGTACATAATGTTTTATTCATTTAGAAAATCTTGTAAAATCACCACTGCCTTAACCAACAAAAAATATATTCTGCAGTAAGTTATTGACAGAGAATTGTAAAAGACTGTAAAAATGGAAAAAAAATTAGTTACTCTGAAATTATATTTTAGACTTATCACATTAAAATTAAGGGTAGTTCAGGAACATTCTACCAATTCATAAAAAATATATTTTAAAATATACTCGATCTACATGAACACTCACGGATATGGAAAAAAATCTTCCTTGAAAAGGAAAACTACCATATAAATATTAATGTATATGTATAAATATTATGTATATAAATATTAAATTGTGCTGGTCTTTTCTAAACAAGTACCCGTTTTGTGTATTTTAAGAGTAGCAATGTATTGTTCAAAAATAAAACTTAAAGAAATAGGTAAAATGTACATGTCTTCTGAAAAATTTTCACAAAGCAGCTATAAAAGTTCTTACGTTATACTGCTCCAGGTTTTTCTCTTTATTTGCCTCAGTGTCCTCCAAATCCTTATGAATAGCAGCAATCTGTCTTTTCTTGTCATTAATAGCCTGATCTAAAGACTTGAGTTCCTTTTTAATCCATTTATCCCTTTCTTCCTTTGATGTAAACTGGCTTCCTCGACCCTGCTTTGCATAAAGATCTGTTCTTTCCTGGGTAGCTTGGGCCAATCTATATAAGACAGAAGAAAAGAATGGATTAAAAAGGAGACGAGAAAATAAGTTTAACTACAATTGTTATGTCAAGAACACAGAGATAACAGCCATTTTCAAAATTCCGTAAAAAAATATAAAAAGCAACTGGTATCTAATAGAGCTCCTTGGGCTAGTACTATATAAATTTCATTTTGAAAAGTCACAGTTAAAGTCATGTGAAACAGCCCATATCCTAAGGATTTCGGGCAATGTCTTTACTCCAGTTCTGGGTTAGTCAGTAAAGCTAGAGACAGTTCTAATATCCTATCTCAGAAATTTTCAAACTATATTTAACTATATAAACATTTCTAATTCCTTACAATAGAAGACACTATCAAGGTTAAAAGGCAAGAGAAAGACAAAGAAAATATTTACAATACACAGAATACTAGAACAAATACAGATTATAAACCACCTTATCAAACAATAAGAAAAAAAATCAGAAAAAAGGGGCAAAGTAAATAAACAATTCACTAAAACAAATACTGGTGGCATAAAAACATAATAATGCACTAAACCATGAAATCAGCAAAAGCTGGCATGTTCAATCTACATATAGATACCAAAATGTCTAGATGCTAAAACAGCAATAAAAAAAGGAAATAGGATGAAACAAAGTAAGATGTCATGTGGGTAAAAAACAAAACAAAAAAACAAACCACCATCCATGTTTTAAGAAGTCCAACAACATCTAGGCAAGTTATTTATCTTAGGCAAGCTATTTAACCTCCCAGAGCCTCAAATTTGAACTTACAGTGAGGACAATGTGAATGTCTTAGGGCTTCTAAGTGAAAAAAATGTACGTGATATGTATACAGTAACGCTTGGCCCACAGTAGCTGTTTAACACAGGCTATTACTTTGAAATTGGATTTAACTTTTGCCCTTAACTGTGTCTTAACTCATAACTATTTAGCTTTCACAGAGAACTATGTAGAAAGGTAGAAGTGTTGGTGAAAGAAATCCCAGACCTAGCAATTCCTCGCTCTTCTTTTTCTTTCACACTGTTGAATTTAGGTTCTGTTTCTGCCAGTTCTTTCTGCTTTTCTTCTATTTTTTCAAGCAGTTTCTGCCTCTCTTTTAATAAGCGTTTCTGTAAATAAAGCAGGATAAGTAAAAATGCAACCTTAAAAATTTGTTTAAGTTTAGCATAAAATATTTTCTCATGAAAAAAAAATTCATGAGAAAACTAATCCTGCAACATAAAACTAATTTTTAAATAAAAGAAACAAGGAGACAGTATCGAGTTGCTACTTAAGTGAAAATTATTTTAATGTGCCAGATCTACAAAAATATAAGCATGCACCCCCGTCACAGAAAGGATGGTTTTCTGTAATACCTATTCAACTGAACACTTATGTCTTTCATTTTTATTTTTATCATTTTAACTTACCCTTTGTTCACTATTGCCTGCCAATTCATCTTGTAAATCCTTGGCTTTAAGCTCTAACTTAGTCCTCTGCTTAATCTGCTCTTGTCTTTCAGCGCTGAGCTGCTCCTTTTCTTCTTTCATAGCTGAAATTTTTGTTTTCAGTTCTCTAACTTGGCGCTCAATATCCTAGTCAAAAAGTATGAAACAGAAATGAGTCAGACAATTAGAAGTATAAAAGCAGAGTTTTAACACCACTAGTTCTGTCCCTTTTTCCTTCATTTACACTTTCAGTACTACTCTGTCTTTCCAATACTCAATCCCAATGACACCCGTTTGAAGTTACCATTCCATAATTCTGGTACAAAAGGATTTACTGTGGTCAAAAAATATAAGTTAACCTAAGCCTAGTTTATAATCTTACCTCCATCTTATCTCTTGCATCCTGCTGGGCATCTCGCAATTGTCTGGATTTTTCTCCACTAGTCTCTCGCTTAGCAGAAAGCTGGGGGGAACAAAAAGCTGTAATTTCTAACTCATTTTGTATTTTGTTTAATACTTCATAACATGTAGTAAAACTGTAAAATATCTGCTAAAACAAAATCATTCACTTGTTTTTTTAATTTTTAGTGGTTTTAAAGTAGAAAGCTCCTTTAGTTTTAAGTATTACTAAAAAGCCAAGAAAAAAATTCATGAAGTTTTTTTATTATTAAGTAAACTCCACCCCCAACGTGGGGCTTGAACTCATGACCCCGATATCAAGAGTCCCATGCTCCACTGACTGAGCCAGCCAGGCACCCCTTCATGAAGATTTTAAAGGTGGCTTCCCTCATTTTGGTTTGCCTTGCACCACCACCTGATTACATTTCAGATAAAACTATAGCAAGGACCATACAGGTGTAGGCATTTTCCTTGGAATAAATTGAAAGAACAAATTTACTGACCAATGATTTCATTAAGAGGTTTAAAATTTTTTTTTAAGTTTCTATTTAAGAATCCCTGAAAATAGAATGAGCTTGACCTAGTCATTATATAAAATCACTCTGAATTTAAATAACAAAATTCTCTTACCTCATCAAGTTTAGCACGAGTCTCGTTAAGTTCCTGGTTGTAAATGGTATATTCCAGGGCTCGTCTCATTTTATCCCACTTTTGATACTGAGCTAGTTCTTCCTTTTCTTCCTCTAAGGTATGTAATCTCTCTTCAATGTATTTTAACAACTCATTGATTTTTTCCCGTTTGCCCTCTTAAAAAGAAATGAGAGAGGGGTGAAGGAATTGAATAAAATTCTTATGTAAATAATATCTATTCTCAAATATACCATGAGTTAAAATCAATCTTAAGAACTACAGCATTATAGAATAGTATGTGGTAACCAAATCTAAGATACTAAAATGACAAAATGCTTTATTATGAAAAGCATCAGAGAACGTTACACATGGTGACACTTAAGTTTTTATTATTTTAGTTCATATAGAATGTTGTATCAGTTTCAGGTACACAGTACAGTGATTCCATAATTCGATACATTATACAATGCTCACCATAAGTGTAGTTACCATCTGTCACCATATGATGTTATTACAATATCACGGGCTATATTCCCTATACTGTACTTTCCATCTCTGTGACTTAATTTATACATGAAAGTTTTTCCTCTTAATCTCTTTTACCTATTTTACCCATCTTCCCCCTGCACCACCACCCTGGCAACCACCAGGTGGTTCTCTGTATTTATGAGTCTGTTTTGTTTGCTTGTTTTTTTTTAGATTCCAAATATTAGTGAAATCATGTATTTGCTCTTCTCTGACTTATTTCATCAGCATAATACCCTCTAGGTTCATCCATGTTGTCACAAATGGCAAGATCTCATTTTTTTTAAAAGTGGCTAGGGAATACTCCATTGTATACATATACCACACCTTCTTTAACCACTCGTCTATTGATGGACACTTAGGTTGCTTCTACCTCTTGGCTACTGTTAAGTAATGCTGTAATAAACATATGGGTGCATGTATCTTTTTGAACCAGAGTTCACTAATTCTTTTATTACATGTGGTTAAGGGCCTCAGTTTAAACTTCCTTTAAAGGCAACTGTGCCTTCCCACAATATTTAAAAAAAAACCCTACTAATATCATTGATGTCACTGATTTTCAACTTTTATAGTAATAGCATCATCTATAACTGCCATATATTGAACACCCACTATATTCCAATCAGGGTGCTACTCTGCTCCTCTACTCACCACCATAAACTATGAAAAAAAATTTTACAGATGGAGAGGTTTTAGACCAGAGAGATCAAGTCACAGTGTCAGTTAATTATTAGTTATTAGTCAGATTTTGAACTCAAGACTGTCTGACTCTTAAGACATGACAGAACACAGAATTTGAAAAGCAAAGTAGGGTTTCCATAAATACATGTACTAAAAAAGATCCAAAGTTTTCCATTTACTTGCTCCTAAACAACTTAAAACCTAATGCCAGCTGACACTTCCAGCAATTTTTTTTGAGGACTGCATCCAATTCTGTTATCCTAACAATGAGGACAGTGGAGGCACAAAATAGTTGACCTACAAAGGCATTATTATCTAACAGCAATTCTTTATTTAAAGAGAAATTATTTGAAATCTCAAAACTTAAAATGTCACAAACTAATTTTCTCTCCATTCAATACGTAGGCAAATTACCAAACAGTATACTGGTGAGAATAGATAGAAGCCTTTCAACTATAATAACACAATGAAAAACTAATTCATAAAACAAGGCAGAATCACATTTCTTTACCTGTTTCTTTCATTAAAGATATGCTTTCTTCTTTTCGTTCATCATATACTCTAGTACCAGCTACTTCTCTTAATAGTTTCAGTCTCTGAGAATCTGGTGCTGTGGCCATCTGGTTGATCTATAAATTTTGGAAAAATAATTATTACGTAGCTACAGATCGCTCTTTAAGAACTCTACCTTGAGTTTTCACAAGCTAAGTTTTGAGTATCACTTCAAGAATGTAATTTGTGCATTGCATATACCTACACACCTATATGTCCTTTATTTAAATGAAATTTATCAAATGCAAATCCAAATAGAATTGATACATTCATCAATCTAATTTTTGAATAAAACTCTACATTAAAAATGAAGGAAGAACAAACATTCCATCACCATACTTTTTCTCAGTCAACACCGTAAGGTATAAAAGATGAACTCCACTTGGAAAGAGCAAAGTATTTTTACAAGGGGGAAACTATCACTCTATATTTTTAAAAAGCTATAATGATACTATTAAAAATATAACAGGGGCACCTGGGTGGCTCAGTTGGTTGAGCGTCCAACCCTTGGTTTTAGCTCAGGTCATGATCTCAGGGTTGTGAAATCAAGCCCTGAGTCCATCTCCATGCTCAGTGCAGAGTCCACTTGAGATTCTCTCCCTCTGCCCCTGCCCCCACTTGTGTGCACTCTCTCTAAAGTAGAATCTTAGGAAAAAAAATAAGTAAATATATATATATAAAACAAAAATGGTATGCATTATTATTACTTTTTAAGTAATACACCCAATATGGGGCTTAAACTCACAACCCCAAGAGTCACACGCTCTACTGACTGAGCGAGCCATCCAGGTACCCCCAAAATGGTATGCTTTAAAGAGAGGCAGATAAAAATAACAGGAGTAGCAACCATTAAATAAAATAAGCAAAAGCATCCTTAAAATCTTAAAAATATATGGCAGGGCATCCAGGTGGCTCAGTCAGTTAAGTGTCCAACTCTTGGTTTTGGCTCAGGTCGTGCTCTCAAGAGCATGTGATGGAGCCCCACATCGGGCTCCACGCTGGGCACAGTCTGCTTGAGATCCTCTCTCTCCCTCTGCCCCTTTCCCCGCTCACACACTCTCTAAAATAAATAAAATCTTGAAAAAATATATATGGCCAAAAAACCACAGAAAGTGGTACAAACTGTCATGCAACTTTAAACAACAAGCATGAGTTTACCATATTCATAAAAATAAAACTAATCATTAAAGGCAAAAAATGCTCTCACTGCATTAAAAAAGTGAAGTGAGTTACTCTCACTTTCACATAAAAAGAGAACCAGCTCTGAACTAAGACAGTATGGTCTATCAAAAGCATATAAATCAAGGAATCCCCCTTCAGATCCTTTTTTCTTTTTTTTAAAGATTTGTTCATTTGAGAGAGAGAGAGTGCGAGCACACACACTCGTGTGGGGGGAGGGACCAGGGAAGAGGTAGAGAGAGAATCCCCAAGCAGACTTCCCAGCAAACATGGAGTCTGACACAGGGCCTGATCTCAGGACCTGGAGATCATGACCCAAGCTGAAATTAAGAGTCAGCCACTCAACCGACTAAGCCACCCAGGCACACCCCCTCCTTCAGATCCTTATCCTTGATTACCCCAATTATGGTCATTCAACGTATTCACTTAAAAAATACTTAACAAATGCTTACAGCATTATGCCACTCTTCTGGGCACTGGGAAAGGAGCAATGAACAAACAGAAAAGGTCTTTCCCTCCTGGAACTTACATTCCATGGAAGACAACAAGAAATAAATATACACCAGTACAGTCTAACTGTTAGGAAAAACACAGAATAGAGAAAACATGTAGGGCTGGAGTAAAGGCAATGCTCTTTTAGTTAACTCCTGGATGGCTTATATGAAATGACATATAAGTAGAAACTGAAATGAAGTATAGAGGCCTATGCTGTATGTGCGTAGGGAAGACTCAGATAAGTAGTCTTTCATAATCAGCCTCCTTTTAAAGAAATCCCTTGCTTATAAAGCTGGTCTTTTCAAAAACTTGTTCTGCATTTCCCAAATGCAAAACACCATACTCTTCCTAATCACTTCTCCTGGATGCTACCTTTCCAACACATATCTAAAAATCCTCCAATATGAAATAAGTGGACATTTAAAAAGAATCCAAAGTCCAAAAAACACTACAACAAACTATGAGAACACTGTAGGGTATGTTCTAAAAAAAGAAATTACCTTAGATATAAAGTATATGAAGAAACAGTAGAAAGTTTGTAACTACTAAAAACTATAGAAAATATAATCTCTACAAGAAAAAATAATATGTGGCATTATGGTAGATTTCTGGCAATGTAAGCTAACTATTTTAGCTGTGTGATATATTAAGTAAGAGAGAATTAATTTTAGGAAGTAATTTTTTTCAAATGTTATTTTTACAGAATTTCTATAGTATTTTTTTTTTTTTAAGTTAGGCTTCATGCCCAGCATGGAGCCCAATGCAGGGCTTGAACTCACAACCCTGAGATCAAGACCTGAGCTGACATCAAGAGTCGGACACTTAGCCAGCTGAGCCACCCAGGCACCCCTCTATACTGTTCTTAAATATGATCGTTGTGACTTTCACAAACCAAAAATGTCTTCCAGTACAAGACATTAAGTAATATAGGCCACCAAGAAGACAAAATCCACCAACTGCTGAAATGTTTCTATCCCACTATACAATAGATCTACTTTGTACTTTAAAAGGTAATACTATCAATACAAAATAAATCAATGAAAACAAAAGACATTTTTGCTTCAACTTAACCACTAAAATCAATAAGCCAAGTTCATCATTCAAGGGAATATACTCAGAAAACAAATTCTATAAAAAAAGGACATACAATTTTTTTACCTTTCCTTGTTTTACAATATAATAAGGATTGCTTCGAGAAAAACCAGCACTTTCAAGGAGATTCATCACATCATTTTTCCTGTTAATAAACATTGAAAAAATTTTTTCAGATAAATAACCCAATAAGCAAAAAAACGAAGGCTGACTCCTGGGTTAAGGAGCATGAGGGACTATAGTCATTAAACCATCTATTGTATCAGCCTCAGAGAATCCTGATTCTTTCTTTTCCCCCCCAAATGATATTATCTGTTTGACAGAGAGAGAGAGAGCACGCGCACACACACAAGCAGGCAGAGCAAGAGGGAGAAGCAGGCACCCCGCTGAGCAGAGACCCCCCCAATGCGGGGCTTGATCCCAGCCTCCTGGGATCACGACCTGAGCCAAAGGCAGATGCCCAACCAACAGAGCCACCCAGGTGCCCCAAGAATCCTTTTTCTTATGTTAATGCTCTAAATACTGGTTTGTTGAACACGAGGCATATATAAAACCCATATAATGAGCTAAGTAAAATACTTTCACTCTTTTGTAAAGAAATTAAAATGTAAAGAAAATGCTTACGTGACCATTTTCTTGTCTAGGAAATACTGATCCTTTTTGGCACCAATAACCCTTCTAAGTGAAACTTCTTCTTTATCAATCTAAGAAAAAATGTAAAAGCCTAAAATTAATTTCACAGTAAAAGTGGTAAACTTTTTAGTTAATAAGGTCATTCTAGAGTCCCTAACCATAATCATTATTTTGAAACTTCAATTCTCACTAAAGATATGCTATGAATATCAACTCTTAAAACAGACGCTTTTTCACAACAGCTTACACACCCCCATCTGTTTACTAGAATGTTCATAATTTTAAGACAAAATTAATACGTAAACTGTATAGCTATTTTAGCATAAACTAAATTATAAAAGCTTAAGTACAGTTGTAAATGTTTCAAAGCTTGGAAGAAAGTCAGCTGCATCAATAAATTCTCAACATTATTACTGGGAAAAAAAGCCATTACTCACTGGCAACCGGTTGTCTGAATTATCAAAAATAATCTCCACAAAAGCAGAAATGACACGAGGACCAGTACCCTCCTAAAACATGCAAAAAATAAACATCATTTAAGTGGTATTTTCAAATTCTTTATCTTTTTTTTTTCCTTTAAATACCTTTAAAATTTAGTGCAGGGTAACAAACCTAATTCAATGGAGAAAAATTTCTATCAGACTAGTAATATAACCTTCTTGTCAAAAGAGCAAAGACACTGGCTTAGGATAACAATACTTCTCAACCAAATGGCTTTAGATTCTAACTAAAAACATGAGGACTATTCAAGAGATATCAAAGTCAGATGTATTTCGATCTTGTTCTGAAGACCACTTTATTAGAACCTAAAACCCCAGGCCCACCTAATTCTACCTATTTGCTAATATCTGTAACACTTGAGGCTTTTCTCTTATAGACTCATTTAATGCTGGAAAGGAACCCTAACAAATTATATAATTACTGGAACTCAGCTTTTTAAAACAATTTACAATATGCTACGTAATCCTAAATCTGCTATGAAAAGACACACATTTAACATGTGTCACATATAGGCCAACTTATGACCCAGCTACTGCTATACCAAGTCCAGAGAATTTCCAGAGTTTAGAAACTGTTACTACATAGTGATTCAACACAATAAAGAATGATACTTAAAGAGGCTATTCTTTCAAATGCCAATCTTAGAAACCTAAAAAAAAATTTCATCTAAAAATTCAAGTTTGAGAGAGCAAAATAAAATTCAAGTTTATTTATAAAAAAAATTCAAGTTTAAGAGAGCAAAATAAAAGATAGTGGTTAAAAAAACAAAAACAACCAAAACACCTCCCTAATAACTGTGAGATACTCTATTGAGATATACTAAGGAATTTCACTTTCTGGTTTTAAAACTAATCATAAGCCACATTCAAACCAAAAAGAAATCTTACCATTTTATTACAGCCTTTTATAATTTTTTATCCTTAAATTTCTTTAGTTCGTTATTCATAATTATTCAATGAAAAATTCTAACAATTTTATTTACTATAAATACACTTACCTTTCATATTGGAAAATACTGTTACCATTTGACTTACAAATATGGCCAAAAATAAAACAAGTATGTTGTTTAGTTTGCAACTGTTGCTTCCCTATGCTCCCAATTAACTTCTGGTTCTAAGTCTCAAAATTCCTAATTCCCAATCTCAAACTCTTTTTTTCTCCTCAGCAAACCTGCTTCTGAGCATTACCAGATCATAATCTTAATAAAGAATTTATATGGAAGACATACCCATCTATAGAAAAATCCTACAATTTTCTTACCATTATATAAAAATCATGCATTAATATAGTAGGCTAAACTCCACAGAATACACTTAAGAGAGACTGTATCATGTTTACAAAAGATCTGAAGCCTGAACAAATGATTTTATTTACCAGAATCAACAGTGTAGTTTAAAAAATACATAGTATCAGTAACCTCTCAAAGCAATTTCACTCACATGCAACAAAGCCAATCGCTGTTCCGGACGAAGATGACTGAACTCATCACTAAGAACAAACTGAATTGCTAAAAATACAAAAACGTAACTATTAGTACAGTCTAAAAAAAGATCTGTGCCTTATTTATAACTCCCCATACCTTCTACCAGGTAATGAACAAGGCAGATAAAGTAGATTATCTATTCCATATATGTAGAAGATTTGCATGTATTTCAGACTAATTAGCTTGGAAATGATAAGAAAAATACTAAGAAGTTTCCACTGAAACATTTAAGGGAAGAAAAAGAGAACACTGAGGTAACAAAGAGACATGCAAACTAAAGTCTACCTCTTGATCCAAGTATACACTGAGTGGTTAACACTTTGTTTTTACCCACTAGATATAAATAATACACATCAAAATATTTATTAACAAAATAGAATATATTCCTAGAATATCCTAAACTGGATACTTTTCATCAAAAGAAAGTGAACTAAGTGGGAAATACAGGGACATCATTTCAGATTCCCACCTTCTACTGCAATGCTTGCACTGCCCTTATCTGCTCTAAGAAGCTATTCCTGCTTCCATATAGGGTACCTAACTGGACAACCCTGCCCTAGAAATGAAACTACTCAGCTGTCCTGTTTCCAGTCCACCCAGGAGACCTTTGACATTCTAAGAGTTGAGTGTGCATGTATGAATGTGTACGCTAAGGGTGGAGTGGTTTATCTTTTATAATCACCTTGGGAGAATAGATTCAAATTGCCTTCATCCCCTGGAGATAATGAAGTACTTCTACTCCAATCCCATTCTCTTATCATCACCAAATTACAACCACTGAAGGCCTATTGATTTGTGAGCAGAGATGGGATAGAACCTTTGTTCTTACTAAGTTCCCCGCTATTCCTCAAGCACTACTCAACTAAGAGGTTCAAAAATTTTCAACTTGCTTCTTGTATAGTCCAAAACTATTAAAATGTATTTTCTCTCCGAAGGATTTGTTAACAGAGGCATTATTATACTTAATTGCATTTTTTAAAGATTTGTTTATTTATTTGAGAGAGAATGAGAGTGTGGTGGGGAAAGGCAGAGAGAGAGGGAGAGAGAGTCTCAAGCAGACTCCGTGCTGAGTGCAAAGCCCAACGGGCCAAGATCACAACCTGAGCTGAAACCAAGAGTTGGACGCTTAACTGACTGAGCCACCAGGTGCCCCACTTAATTTTCAAAGCTATTTAACTATTTTTTTTTTAAGATTTTATTTATTTGAGGGTGCCTGGGTGGCTCAGTTGGTTAAGCGACTGCCTTCGGCTCAGGTCATGATCCTGGAGTCGCGGGATCGAGTCCCGCATCGGACTCCCTGCTCAGCGAGGAGCCTGCTTCTCCCTCTAACCCTCTCCCTTCTCATGTACTCTTTCTCTCTCTCTCATTCTCACTCTCTCAAAATAAATACATCTTTAAAAAAAAAGATTTTATTTATTTGAGAGAGAGAATGAGATAGAGAGAGCGATCATTAGGGTCAGAGGGAGAAGCAGACTCCCTGCTGAGCAGGGAGCCCGATGTGGGACTCCAGGATTATGACCTGAGCTGAAGACAGTCGCTTAACCAACTGAGCCACCCAGGTGCCCCTATTTAACTATTTTCAAATTGACAACAGTCTTTTGTTGAATCTGTGATTTTTTACACCCCTCCATCCTTCCAAAAAAAAAAAGATTTAGAAAGCATTTTTTTAGAAGATGAAACAGAGGGGTGCCTGACTGGCTCAGTCAGTAGAGCATGTGACTCTTGATCTTGGGGTCATGAGTTCAAGACCTAGACTGGGTACAAAGCTTACTTTAAAAATAAATAAATAAACAAAACAGAAAGATAAGCCATTCTCCAAAACAGTATTAACTATTCTACTGCATTTATATATATATATATTTTATATATATATATATATATATATATATATGCGCATTTGCAAAACTTAGATACTGCACTCAAGTTTAAAAAGCACTTCCATTTGTATTATCTCATGATTCTCACAACCCATCAAAGTAGGCAGGTCAAAGACCTCTTTTTATGTTTTTTTTTTTTAAGATTTTATTTATTTGAGAGAGAGAGAGAGAGAGAAAGAGACAGCATGAGAGGGGATAGGGTCAGAGGGAGAAGCAGGCTCCCCACTGAGCCAGGAGCCCAATGTGGGACTCGATCCCAGGACTCCGGGATCATGACCTGAGCCGAAGGCAGTAGCTTAACCAACTGAGCCACCCAGGGGCCCTCAAAGACCTCTTTTTGAAGTGCAAAGAGTACCTTAAGAGATTGTTTTGCCCAGTTTTTCAGCTAATTAATCACTAGGTATAGAGAACTCAGATCATTATACCATTATACTTGAAATCCTCTACACTAATCTACAACCCTGTATGAAGAAGTATTTGAGTTTCATGCAGACACAACCTCAGAAAACCAATTTTTCTAAGTAGGCTCCACACCAAGCATGGAGCACAATGAGGGGCTTGAACTCACAACCCTGAGATTGAGACCTGGGCTGAGATCAAGAGTCAGATGCTTAACCAACTGAGCCACCCAGGCACCCCTCAGAAGGTGCGCCTCAGAAAACCAATTTTTATTTTTTATTTTTATTTTTTAGAAAACCAATTTTTAAAATAAATTACCTTAAGATACCCAGGTCTTAACATATTTAGAATTTAAAAAACAATACTTACCATAAAAAAAGTTACTTTTTCCAGATCCATTTCTGCCCACTATAAAATTTCAAAAAGTACATGTTACTTTGCATAGAAACCAATAAATTTAAAACTTTACTGAAAGTATTAAAAAATTTATATTCTACTAACTTAACATCTTAGTATTTGAAGTTAAATACAAAAGAGTAAACAAAAGAAATCAAAAACAAGAGCTTCAATCAACAAATGAGTACAATTTTTGTATAGACATCAGATGGTTTTTTTTCTTAAATTTATTTCATTGATTCTTTTGCTCTTTTCTATTTTTTTTTGAAGATTTTATTTATTTATTTGACAGAGACAGGGATAGCGAGAGCAGGAACACAAGCGGCAGGAGAGGGAGAGGGAGAAGCAGGCTTCCCCCCGAAGGAGGGAGCCCGATGTGGGACTCGATCCCAGGACCCTGGGATCATGACCTGAGCTGAAGGCAGACGCTTAACGACTGAGACACCCAGGTGACCTTTTGCTCTTTTCTAATAGTTTAAAATTAATAGGAATAACCAAACGTTACCAGGTTTTCATAATTACAATCATTACTATGGACATATAATTCTTTTTAAATTATATATAATAGAATCTTTTTAATAATTTAAAGATTTACATGTTACTTAAATTTTTAATTCTTAGTCATTTTAAATTCTCAAACTATTTGCTTATTAAAGTACTTATGATCAGCCCTACATATCACATATAATCTCAGAATCACAAAAGTATAGGTAAGTATAAGGCACTTTTTTATCAACTACCTGAATTCAGAAATAAACAATTCTATACCTAAAAAGATATCAATGCTTCAGACTTAATGAATTCATTTGAATTTTGTTGTTCAGCAAAATTCCCAATCTCTCTCATCTTGACCAAGATATCCTGAACAAGTTAACCCTTACAGTTATCATCTTTAGTGTAAAGCCTAAAAAAAAAAAAAAAATCATTTCTGTTGTGCCAGAAAGTAATAAATCACTTTTTAAAAAAGGCATATGACTGGGTGCCTGGGTGGCTCAGTCGTTAAGCGTCTGCCTTCAGCTCAGGTCATGATCCCAGCGTCCTGGGATTGAACACCACATCGGGCTCCCTGCTCGTCAGGAAGTCTTCTTCTCCAGCTCCCACTACCCCTGCTTGTGTTCCCGCTCTCGCTCTCTCTCTGTCAAATGGTAAGTAAAATCTTAAAAAAAAAAAAAATTCTTAAAAAAAAAAAAAGGCATATGACACAGAGGTCAGCTTGAAAAAGATTTCTACTGGCTTAATCTAAGAAATCTGAGCACCAAAATAATTGGATGAATTATAAATTTGTGCTGGAAGGAGGAAATAATCCATCACTCCAAACTGATAATAAAATGATAAATAGCTAAGGAAAGAGAACTCTTGCTCACAGAATACCACACAGTAAATGTGAAAGGAATGCTGGAAATGGAAAATCATCATTTTGTAACCATCAGAATAAAGGCAATAATTATCAATGGATGCTAAATCTAGGGGGAAATTTTGAAAAGGAGCACAATATTTGCATGGTCCAAAAGTATTTCCCATCCTCATACTATTTATTACTTGCAAGAGAACAAACACTATACAGTAGAAAAACCAGATAACTACCTAAGACTGGGTGATCAAAAGTAACATCATTTAAAAAAAGTAGAAAGAATGATTCTTTACCTCCAGATGTAATATCCTCAGAGGACCACATCATTTATGTAGTATTTTTTTAAAAACAATGTTATAAAAGACAAAGAAAGGCTGTAGAATTGATCCAGATTAAAGGAGACTAAAGAGACATGACAACTAACAGCAGTACCTAACGCTAAATTAAATTAGATCCTGTACTAGAGGAGGAAAAAATACTATAAAGAACATTTTTGGGTCAATCAGTATAACTGGAAAATGAAGAGCAGATTATTTTATTAATGTCAAATTTACTGAAGTTTGTACTGTGTTTTATGTAAGAAAATATCCCTATTCTTAGAAAGTATACATTGAATTCAAAGGTAAAGGACCATGACCTATATAACTTACTGTTTGAAAAGAGAAGTGTGAGAGTGAGTGCATATGATAAAGCAAGTGAAGAAAATGTTAACAGGTAGTAGGGTAATGCAGATAGGAGTATTCTTTGTATTGTTCCTTATACAACTTTTCTATAAATCTGAAATTATCTCTAAATAAAAGTTTAAAAAAATAATTTATCATTAAAAGAATTACATATGGGGCGCCTGGGTGGCTCAGTCGTTAAGCGTCTGCCTTTGGCTCAGGTCATGATCCTGGGGTCCTGGGTCGAGCCCCGCATCAGGCTCCCTGCTCCACGGGAAGCCTGTTTCTCCCTCTCCCACTCCCCCTGCTTGTGTTCCCTCTCTCGCTGTGTCCCTCTCTGTCAAATAAATAAATAAAATCTTAAAAAAAATAAAGTAAAAAAATTACATATAGTTCAAACCAACATCTACTCATGAATAAATAACTTAAAATTTTTAAATTTCCCTTTAAGAATTACTCTTACCCACAGAGTGAAATACTATATAGCAATTTTAAGGATGTTGAATATTTAATGATTATAGAAAGATATTCAAGACTTTTTTTTTTTTAAGATTTTATTTATTTGACAGAGAGAGACACAGCGAGAAAGGGAACACAAACATGGGGAGTGGGAAAGGGAGAAGCAGGCTTCCCACGGAGCAGGGAGCCCGATGCGGGGCTCGATCCCAGGACCCCGGGATCATGACCCGAGCCGAAGGCAGACGCTTAATGACTGAGCCACCCAAGCGCCCCAAGACTTATTCTCAAACAGAAAAAATAGATTACCAACGGATTACACTACAAGCCCATTTTTATTTAAAAAGGCTTATTTATATAGATGTACACAAGGTAGATCCAGTTTATATGTGCCCCAAATTCACCTGCCCCAACCCAAGTCTTGGTTGCCTGTCAATGGAGAGGCTCAGTATCCATCACTGTAGGTTGTTTCAGCCTACCCTAAGTATGCACTCAGGTCAGATCTGTGAAAAACCAAAGGAGGCTATAGTTCCCTGACTACTTCAGCGGGGGTTAGTCACCAGAGTAACACCATCCAAGAGCATGGGGGAAATTAATGCCCTGTGTGGTAAACTTTGACCAGAGACAGAGACTATTCCTTTCCAATCTGATCTTTCCCACACATGGTGGGTTCCCAAAGTCTGTCTGGAAGTCATCTAATTTGACCACAAACCAGCTGTGCCTTCTTTATAAAGCTATGACCAGCTTTCCCCCTCACTCTTGCCCTCCGACTGCACCTTCCCATTAAGACTTATTAGTAGCTGAGTGCACCCTGCACTGTTTTCTAGGAAACCAGGTTTAACACAAGGATAGATTGTTAATATTAAGAATGGCTATTTCTGGGCAGGATTACAGTTTATAGTTTTTTTTTCCTTTTAGCGTTTAAACTCTTCCATAATGTTCTATAATTAACATATATTTCTTTTGTTAAAAAGCTACAGAAAAGGTAACCTTAAAAAGGTATATGCTTGGGTGGGGCACCTGGGTGGCTCAAATGGTTAAGCGTCTGCCTTCAGCTCAGGTCATGATCCCAGGGTCCTGGGATCCGAGCCCTGCATCAGGCTCCCTGCTCAGTGGGGAGCCTGCTTCTTGCTCTCCCACTCCCCCTGCTTGTGTTTCTGCTCCCCCTATCTTTCTCTCTGTCAAGTAAATAAAATCTTAAAAAAAAAAATATATATGCTTGGTACATTCAAGCATCATTCAACTATTAAAACAAAAGTTTCAAACATCAAACATCACCACAAGAGATACCTGCCTCCCAATCTTTTTTTTTCAAGGTCAAAATCATTAAATAACCAAAGTAGTATGCTTTTACAGGATATTTTTAATGTCCATCTCACTCTATACTACTTTGGATCTTTCTTATATTATTAAGGTACCGGTTTTTAAAACACGTTTAAGCAGTAAAATCATATTAGGTTTGTTAAAGAAAGGAAAGAACACTTAGACAATTCCCTTTGTAACTATTAACAACACTAATGTTGCAAACAAAGTAGTAAACAGCTATCTGGCAACAGCTAAAACAAAAATATTTGATAGATCCTACAGACATAATCTAATCATCATAGGTAATAATGGTCATCATTATAGCTCATTTATAAAATTATACCATTGATATAATTAAGATATCCACCTACTTTTAACCTGTAAGTTAAAGAAATAATATAAACCTAGTAATTATTCATTTTTCTCCATTTCTAAAGATTTTCTGATTGATGAGAATCAGAAGGCACCTGTAATCAAAATGTAAGTAAAATATTGGATCAAGCTATCCTTATGACACACAAATTATATTAACTACTCAATAGGTACAAAAGGGAGGAAAATGTTTTATTTCCAACTACAAGCTACAAGTGATGTACTGAGGGTAGGTTTTTTTCTTGCCCTCAATTTTTTTTTTTTAACTGAACTATAGTTGACATTCTTGCCCTCAATTTTTAAAATTTATTTTTTATTTCAAAATAATGTTTGCCCTTTACTAATCTTGGTGAGTGCGACAGACTGAATTGTGTCACTCCCCGCCCCCATTCATATGTTGGAAGTCCTAATCCCAAATGTGATGGTATTTGGAGATGGGGGCCTTTGGAAGATAAGTCAGGATCAGGTCAGGTTGTGAGGGTGGGGCCTTCACGATGGAATTAGTGTTCTAATAAAGAAGAGGGAGAGAGAACCAAAGAGGTCCTGTGAGCATGATGATGAAGATGGTGACTTCCAGAATGTGACTCTGCTGGCACCCTCATCATGGACTTGAGTTTCCAAAACAGAAAATTACTGTTGTTTCAGCCACCCAGTCTATATTTAATGGTAGACCTAGCAGTCTAATATACCAATAAACCATGCAAGGGGGACAATGTATGGAAGTCTGTTTATAAGAGTTTCATCTAGCCTTTAAAAATTCAGCAGGATGTCAAAAAACACTTTTGCTGGCTGTATCAGCAAAAAATGGACATTCTCATCCGAAGAGTCTTTAGACTAAATACTGTATTTCATTTTCTTTTTAAAGATTTTATTTATTTGACAGAGAGAGACACAGCAAGCGCAGGAACACAAGCAGGGGGAGTGGGAGAGGGAGAAGCAGGCTTCCCCCAAAGGAGGGAGCCCGATGTGGGACTCCATCCCAGGACCCTGGGATCACAACCTGAGTCGAAGGCAGACGCCTAATGACTGAGCCACCCAGGCGCCCGTAAATACTGTATTTCAGAACAATAATCATTGCAGCTCTTTATCCTCACACATACACTTTCTCATTTAATTTTCCCAACGGCCCTATAAGATGGGTATCATTAGCTCCACTTTACAAATGAGAAAACTAAAGCCCCTCCCAGAGTCAAGTCTGAAAGACTATGTATCAGAACTGGGATATGAAACCCATTCTGTTATGCTCCAAAGTTTATGCTCTTCCCAACAAGATGCATGGTGTGACTTTAAACAGTATGACAGAAAAAAAAAACACCTGGGAACAATCTAATTTGCGAATAAATAACGGTCATCTTTGAAATAAGGCAACAGTGGGCATTTTAATTAGGAAATGACATACCAAGAACAGAATAGCTCAAATGTTAAATTTAGTGTCATTCGCTATGATCATAAAGACACACTTTCACACATACAAGGCTACCTAAATAAAAATGAGTAATGATCGTCTTATGCAAATATTTTAAACGTATAAAATAAGCAATTCGTCAGTGTAGATAAAAGACATGCTATTTCATATAGAAAAAAATATATAAATTCATGTAATATTCAAACCCAAGTCCTCTTTCCTTAAGCCTAGACAGAATTTAAATGGTCTATACATATCAATCTGATTTTGTAAACCATCAACACTTACCGATAACATTATGTTTCGAGCTGAAGGGATCTACAATTGTTTGATCTCTGTAACTCCGAAAACCCTGGATAATAACCTAATAAATAAAAAAGATACTTTTCAGAGTATACATACTAAAAGAAGTAACTCCTAAACTAACATTTTTCCTTGGCTCTTCTCTTTCTGGTTTCATGTAACGCAAGATAGCTTTCTATTTCTTGTAAGAGAAACTCATTCTGAAAAGTGGCGATTAAAAATCTTTAAAAAACAGTCCGTTTATTAGTAACCACTGGCACTGTAGTGTTTTAGGAGTTATAGTTAGTAGCCTGTTAAGGAACTCTCAAAATCAAGTACACTGTATAAGATTCGTTGGAATGCTAAACACGACATTGCTTTAATAAAAAAGTGTCAAGCAGGCAGGCTGGCCCCAGCTTCCCTTACTCCAGGAGCGGTGGGCGCTTCTTTCGGACACACCCGCCAGCCAAAATAAGCAGCCGTTCCAAGAAAAGGGTGCTTCAAGTCCAACACACCCAACAGAGAAACTTCTCCCCACGAGCGTCAATGGGCTCATCTTTGCGGTGGACTCTCGCGCGGGAAGACCATTTTGACAGGAGTAAACAAGTGAACGAGGCGGCGCTACCTATTCTGCAAGGAGGAGGGTCCCTTTCACGTCTCCCGTAATTCGGGGACAAAGGCCCCGGGCTAAGCTGACACCTCACCCTGAGCCTCCCAGGGGCGCCTCCGGGCCGGGGAGACCACCTCTCCATACACCCCACGCAAATGGCCCGCGCAGGACAACACAGCTTCCCGCCCAGCCGCTGCCGCCCCCGGCGCGGCCTCCAGTCAGCTCGGGGCTGGGGGCCCTCAGCCCGCACCCGGCCCACCCGGGAAGGCCCGCTCCCTCCAAACCTCTCGGAGAGACTGCTCCGGCAGACGAACGCCCTGCGAGGAGGCCCGCGCTGCAGACGGGCGCCCCAATTCTCCGCTGCCCCCCGCGCTCGCGGGGCGGGGCCTCTCCCCTCCCCCGCCGCCCGCGTCCAGCTCTGGGTCCACCCTGCCGGGAGGCGGGAGGCCCGGTCGCACGGCGACACCCCAGCCTCAAGGAGTGGTCCTCAGAGGCCCGTGAGGGGGTGCACGGGGCGCACAGGCCTCACCTGTTTTATGTACATGGTTCCGCGCCCCTCGCCGGGGAGGACTTCCCCCCGAGAAGCGACAGCGCGGCCGTGGGGTCCAGTGAGGCGCCTACAAGACCCCTCCCCCAAAGCGTCGCTCGCTCTCGTCCAGCCAAACAAAATGGCGGCGCCCGTGGAGGCGGAGTCCGCGCCTTAGACGGAACCATCCTCGCGGCCCCTACAGAGCGTAGGGGGAGTCAGGGTCAGGTCTGTTCTTTCCTTTTGGCCAAAGGAGCCTTCTACAGCGTCGCTAAGTGGGTTTCATTTGATTGCTTTATTTATAGCTGAACTTTTCCTGAGAATTAGTCGGAAGCTTCTTTCGGAAAAGCCTTAATCGTGAGGTTGGCTCGTATTCCCTCCGAGAGCGGAGCTAATGGTTGCGTCCACAAGGGGGAAAAGGTTCGGCGCCAAAGCCAAGTGTGAGAGTCCGAGGGCCAGTAACAGAGCTGGCCGGTTACCACGTGATCTCTGGCTGTTTAAAAGTTTTTTTTTTAAGATTTTTAAGTATTTATTGAGAGAGAGAGAGAATGGTAGAGAGAGGGCGTGAGAGGGAGGAAGGTCAGAGGGAGAAGCAGACTCCCTGCTGAGCAGGGAGCCCGATGCGGGACTCGATCCCGGGACTCCAGGATCATGACCTGAGCCCAAGGCAGTCGCTCAACCAACTGAGCCACCCAGGCACCCTCTGGCTGTTTAAAAATGCTCACCCCGCGCAACGGGTGCCTGTCCTCGAACCTGCGGAGTACCGCGGACGTGTGGGATTCGGCGTGCAGAGTTCTTGTTGCTCTATTTAGTCTCCTCGCTCTGGGAACTTGTGTAAACTTAGAATGGCCCCCTCTGGCTCGGGACCCGCACACTCACAGCACACCCCGGAAGGGGCTTGACGCTCCAAAATTTGTTTTAATACCGTGATAATTAATACCCTGGGAGCTCTTACTACTTTTCTGTTTGTTGTAAATCTAGTCAGACATGGAAAATTGCAACAACAAAAAAAATATTTAGGTAAGAATAAAAGCTCTTTTGGTTGCCTGGGTGGCTCAGTTGGTTAAGCGGCTGCCTTCGGCTCAGGTCGTGATCCTGGAGTCCTGGGATCGAGTCCCACATCGGGCTCCTTGCTCAGCGGGGAGTCTGCTTCTCCCTCTGACCCTCTCCCCTCTCCTGCTCTCTGTCTCTCATTCTCTCTCTCTCAAGTAAATAAAATCCTTAAAATAAAAAAATAATAATAAAAGCTCTTTTGTTTTTTTAACAGGCTGAAAGATAGTAGGTGCTAGCAGCACCCTAGATGTATCTAATCTCATCGGTCTTAAGGGAAAAACTTTAGTTAGAAATTGGATCTCTGAAAGGGGAACCCTCCTACACTGTTGGTGGGAATGCAAGCTGGTGCAGCCACTCTGGAAAACAGTATGGAGGTTCCTCAAACAGTTGAAAATAGAGCTACCATACGATCCAGCAATTGCACTACTGGGTATTTACCACAAAGATACAAATGTAGGGATCCGAAGGGGTACGTGCACCCCGATGTTTATAGCAGCAATGTCCACAATAGCCAAACTGTGGAAGGAGCCAAGATGTCCATCGACAGATGAATGGATAAAGAAGATGTATATGTACACAATGGAATATTATGCTGCCATCCAAAGGAATGAGATCTTGCCGTTTGCAACGATGTGGTTGGAACTGGAGGGTGTTATGCTGAGTGAAATAAGTCAATCAGAGAAAGACAGGTATCATATGACCTCACTGATACGAGGAATTCTTAATCTCAGGAAACAAACTGAGGGTTGCTGGAGTGGTGGGGGGGGTGGGAGGGATGGGGTGGCTGGGTGATAGACATGGGGAGGGTATGTGCTATGGTGAGCGCTGTGAATTGTGCAAGACTGTTGAATCACAGATCTGTCCTTCTGAAACAAATAATGCAACATACGTTACGAAAAAAGAAAAAGAAGAAGATAGCAGGGAGGGGAAGAATGAGGGGGAGTAAGTCGGAGGGGGAGACGAACCATGAGAGACAATGGACTCTGAAAAACAAACTGAGGGTTCTAGAGGGGAGGAGGATGGGGGGATGGGTTAGCCTGGTGATGGGTATTAAAGAGGGCACATTCTGCGTGGAGCACTGGGTGTTATGCACAAACAATGAATCATGGAACACTACATCAAGAACGAATGATGTAATGTATGGTGATTAACATAACAATAAAAAATTTAAAAAGAGAGAAATTGGATCTCTGGGCTGCTGTAAAATTACCTGCCATTCAAATTGGTGGTCCTTTGCTGCCCCTCCGCAGCTGTGGGCTGTTCCAGCCACAATTATTTCTAGATGGAACTATTTTTAATAGCCTGCTAACTTGATCCTTGTCAGCACTCCTTGGTGCTGGCAGAGTCCAATCCTTTACAGCTCTTGGGTTAAAAAAAAAAATCTCTTAAACATTTCTCCAGGATTAGTGTCTCTGCACTGTCAGTTTCTGTGGGATTGTAGGCATATTAATAAAGTTCAAAACCTCCAGTTCCTATTCTATAAAATGAGGATGGTAAAAATCACTTAATTTTTAGAATTAAAAATAGAATCTATAAAATAATTATATTTACTCAAATTGTGGAGATGGATGCCCCTGAGGCTTGTATGAAATTGCAGTCTGGCTGACATCTTGATTTCAGCTTAATGACACCTGAGGAGAGGACCCAATTATGCTTGCTCAGACTTAGAACGGTATTTCAAAAAATTCTGAGGCTGTAGACCTTTTCTCACAAATATTAACCTGGTTTACAGTATCTGGAGCAATAAAGACTCCAAGGACCCTGAAGGTGAAGTATAGGGCAAGGGCTAAGTACACACATGATATAAGACCCTGGATGTCATAGTTTCTCATTCTCCTCCTTGTACTCCTCCATTGTTAAGACATTCCAAAATAAAGCTCTATCTCTAAGCTATTGTCAGTTCACAATCGTTTACATCCCAGGAAGGAATCACAGACCGAATTTATCTCTAAGTTACTTCTCCCAACCTCTTAAAAAAGATTCTTTTTTAAAGTGTGCCCTATCTATTCTTAGGCTAGACAGATTTTCTATGGGTACCTTCCAGTCCAATGATCAGGAAGGAAATATCTCATTATTGCTCAGTTCATTTTCAGTTCTTAGGGTCCCTAAGAGATAGAACTAGCACAGCAGAGATGATCCCAAATTACAGTTTTCTCTTGGTGACTCCTTGGTCAAGTCCCAACTCACCTAAGAGAACCTAGAAAACTCTCATCCAAGCAAGATAGAACTATAGCATTTGTGGGAAGATGAGACTCAAAAGAAAGACAAAATCTTTTATTGCTTCCCTCCTGGATATACAGGAGACATTGCAAAACTTCTTTAGCGAAAAAACTTGGGAGGAAGCCTTTTCAGGTACCATGCCCCAAAAGCCAAGACTAAACACTTGATACTGTTGCAGGATTTTTTTCTCTGTTGGTGTCCCCGTCACGCCACTTCAAAGAATGAAAGAGGTAGACCAGACAGAGTGGTGGACAGCAAAGCAAGGCTTATTGAGCAAAATCAAAGTGATAGCACAGAGGAGGAGGGAGAGGACCCGAGAGGGTTGCCATTGGGGTTTCTAAGTCTAGGGGTTTTTATGGGCTTTGTTGGAGGGCTGTTTTAATCTGATTAACCCTCCCTGTACCTGTCATCCAATCAGGGTTTTGTCATCTATCTATCACAGGGGAAAGGGTGGAGGGCTCCTTCCAGGGTGGGTGTAAAATCCTTTAAAGGGTGGTTTCCTCTTAGGGCAGGAGGCCTCCTCGTCCCTGCCTGCCTTTCTTCCAATTATTCTTCATCAATACCTCACAGGAAGTAAAGATTCTCATCCCTCATTCTCATTCCTCTACTGGATGATGTTGGGGAAATTGTCATTTTTGGAAAAACCCATTCAAAAAACAACTGCCTGAAAAACCACCAATAACCTTCACTTTGCTTCCCTATTTGTGTTATCTTTATGCCACAGTAATCTTCATATTTTTATTTTTAAAAACTCAAATTCTCATGTAAGCATGTGTCAACATTCTATTTAATTCATTAATGAGAAGCTCAATAAGATGACGAAGCTGGTTTAAAAGATCAAAAACTGAAATTTAGGGGGCGGAGCAAGATGGCAGAGGAGTAGGAGACCTAGATTTCGTCTGGTCTCAGGAATTCAGCTGAATAGGGATCAAACCATTCTGAACACCTACGAACTCAACAGGAGATCAAAGAGGAGAGTAGCAACAACTATCTGAACAGAGAAGCAACCACTTTCTGGAAGGTAGGACGTGCGGAGAAGTGAATCCGAGGCGATATTCGGGAGGATAGACGGCGGGGGAGGGGCCTCCGCTGGCCAGTTCTGGCAAGTGCTAGAGCCGCGGAGCACAAAATCGGAACTGTTACAAGTCGGCTCCGCTGAGGGACGTCGCTGCAGTGGCTAAGCAGGGGGTGGAATCCTCCCGGGACAGTGTGGTCTCAGGACCCTCGGGGTCACAGAAAGACCGGGGGAGCCTGAGTGCGCCAGAGCTCCCAGGGATCGGAGCGGGGAAGCCGGCTGCAGAGACGGAGCTGAGGCGCGGGCTCTCAGCTCGGGGTTGCCATAAACTGTGATCCGCGGCCCAGTTGGGCCACTGCTCCTCCAGCAGGGACCCAACAGGCGGCAGATCCGGGGAGACTCCCCTTCCTTCCCGGGGAGGAGCGGCGCAGGAACGCACCGCAGGGATCTGCTGGGTTTGGAGACTCCACACGGGGTCGGGTGCCAGAGATAGCAACGCTCGGTCACAGGCCGGGTGAGCACGGAGAGCGGCCAGAGACCGGGGACAAGGGAGTGACTGCTTTTCTCTGTGGGCGCACTGAGGAGCGGGGCCCCGAGTTCTCAGCAACTCCGGGTGGAGATTGGGAGGCCACCATTTTTGCCCTGGTCCTCCAAGGCTGTACGGAGAGCTTGCAGGGAACAAAAGCTCCCAAGCAGCTTGCTTAGCCCGGACCGACAAGGGCGGGGCAATTCAGCCTCCGGCAAAGACATTTGGAAACCACAGCAACAAGCCCCTCCCCCAGAAGATCAGCCCGAACAGCCAGCAAGCCAAGACCAAGTTTACCGATCAAGGAGAACGGGGAAACTCCAGTGCTAGGGGAATACTGCACATAGAATTCATGGCTTTTTTTTTACCATGATTCATTAGTTCATCAAAGTTAATTTTTGTTAACTGTTTTTTTTTCTTTTTCCCTTTTTCAACCAACATCTTATCAATCTCTTTTTTAAAAAAAAAAAACCTTTTTTTATTTTTCATTTTTAGAGTCATATTTTATCCCTTCATAGTAGTTACCCTTATTTTTGGCATATATATATAAGTTGTTCTCTCTTTAAAATTTTGAGATACAGTTTCTTCTAACAGATCAAAATATACCCTAAATCACTAGTGTATGGCTCTGTTCTAGTCTCCTGCCTGATCACATTCTCTCCTTTCTTTTTTTTTTAAATCTTCTTTCTTTTTTCAAACAACTTCTTATCTTATCAAGTCCTTTTACAAAATCTTTTATAATTTTCATCTTTACAGTCATCTTCTATCCCTTCATTGTATCAACCCTTATTTTGAACATATATGTCTTTCTTCCTGTAAAATTTTAGGAGGCACTTTTTTCTAACAGACCAAAATACGCCCAAAATCTAGTGTGTGGCACTGATCTATGCACTAGCCTGATCATATTTGATCACATTCTGCTTTTTTTGTATTGTTCTGTTTTTGTTTTTATCTTTTTTTTCTTTCTTTTTTTTTTCTCTTTCTTTTTTCTTTCTTTCCCTTTCTTTTCCCCTGGTTTCAGGTCTTTTCTGATTTGTATACAGTATATTTGCTGGGGACGTTGTAAACCTGTTAGCATTTTGTTCTCTCATTCATCTATTCTCCTCTGGACAAAATGACAAGATGAAAAAAATCACCTCAGCAAAAAGAACAAGAGGTAGTACCGTCAGCCAGGGACCTACTCAATACGGACATTAGTACGATGTCAGACCTAGAGTTCAGAATCATGACTTTAAAGATACTAGCTGGGCTTGAAAAAAGCATGGAAGTTATTAGAGAAACCCTTTCTGGAGAAATAAAAGAACTAAAATCTAACCAAGTCGAAATCAAAAAGGCTATTGATGAGGTGCAATCAAAAATGGGGGCACTAACTGCTAGGATAAATGAGGCAGAAGAGAGAATCAGTGATATAGAAGACCAAATGATGGAAAATAAAGAGGCTGAGAAAAAGAGGGAGAAACAACTACAGGATCACGAGAGCAGAATTCGAGAGATAAGTGATACGATAAGATGAAACAACATTAGAATAATTGGGATCCCAGAAGAAGAAGAAAGAGAGAGAGGGGCAGAAGGTATATTGGAGCAAATAATAGCAGAGAACTTCCCTAACGTGAGGAAGGAAACAGGCATCAAAATCCAGGAGGCACAGAGAACCCCTGTCAAAATCAATAATAATAGGTCAACACCCCGACATCTAATAGTAAAACTTACGAGTCTCAGAGACAAAGAGAAAATCCTGAAAGCAGCTCGGGAGAAGAGATATGTAACCTACAATGGTAAAAATATTAGATTGGCAACAGACCTATCCACAGAGACCTGGCAGGCCAGAAAGGACTGGCAAGATATCTTCAGAGCACTAAACGAGAAAAATATGCAGCCAAGAATACTATATCCAGCTAGGCTGTCATTGAAAATAGAAGGAGAGATAAAAAGCTTCCGGAACAAACAAAAACTAAAGGAATTTGCAAACACGAAACCAGCCCTCCAAGAAATATTGAAAGGGGTCCTCTAAGCAAAGAGAGAGCCTAAAAGCAGCAAAGATCAGAAAGGAACACAGACAACATACAGTAACAGTCACCTTACAGGCAATACAATGGCACTAAATTCATACCTTTCAATAGTTACCCTGAATGTAAATGGGCTCAATGCCCCAATCAAAAGACACAGGCTATCAGATTGGATTAAAAAACAAGACCCATCGATATGCTGTCTGCAAGAGACGCATTTTAGACCCAAAGACACCCCCAGATTGAAAGTGAGGGGGTGGAAAACCATTTACCATGCTAATGGACACCAAAAGAAAGCTGGGGTGGCAATCCTTATATCAGACAAACTAGATTTTAAAACAAAGACTGTAATAAGGCATGAGGAAGGACACTATATCCTACTTAAAGGGTCTATCCAACAAGAAGATCTAACAACTGTAAATATCTATGCCCCGAACATGGGAGCAGCCAATTATATAAGGCAATTAATAACAAAAGCAAAGAAACACATTGACAACAATACAATAATAGTGGGGGACTTTAACACCCCCTGACTGAAATGGACAGATCATCTAAGCAAAAGATCAACAAGGAAATAAAGACTTTAAATGACACACTGGACCAAATGGACTTCACAGACATATTCAGAACATTCCATCCCAAAGCAACGGAATACACATTCTTCTCTAGTGCCCATGGAACATTCTCCAAAATTGATCACATCCTAGGTCACAAATCAGGTCTCAACCGGTACCAAAAGATTGGGATCATTCCCTGCATATTTTCAGACCACAATGCTTTGAAACTGGAACTCAATCACAAGAGGAAAGTCGGAAAGAACTCAAATACATGGAGGCTAAAGAGCATCCTACTAAAGAATGAATGGGTCAACCAGGAAATTAAAGAAGAATTAAAAAAATTCATGGAAACCAATGAAAATGAAAACACAACTGTCCAAAATCTTTGGGATACAGCAAAGGCAGTCCTGAGAGGAAAGTATATAGCAATACAAGCCTTTCTCAAGAAACAAGAAAGGTCTCAAATACACAACCTAACCCTACACCTAAAGGAGCTGGAGAAAGAACAGCAAATAAAGCCTAAACCCAGCAGGAGAAGAGAAATAATAAAGATCTGAGCAGAAATCAATGAAATAGAAACCAAAAGAACAGTAGAACAGATCAACAAAACTAGGAGCTGGTTCTTTGAAAGAATTAACAAGATTGATAAACCCCTGGCCAGACTGATCAAAAAGAAGAGAGAAATGACCCAAATCAACAAAATCATGAATGAAAGAGGAGAGATCACAACCAACACCAAAGAAATACAATTATAAGAACATATTATGAGCAACTCTATGCCAGCAAATTAGATAACCTGGAAGAAATGGGTGCATTCCTAGAGATGTATCAACTACCAAAACTGAATCAAGAAGAAATAGAAAACCTGAACAGACCTATAACCACTAAGGAAATTGAAGCAGTGATCAAAAATCTCCCAAGAAACAAAAGCCCAGGGCCAGATGGCTTCCCAGGGGAATTCTATCAGACATTTAAAGAAGAATTAATACCTATTCTCCTGAAACTGTTCCAAAAAATAGAAATGGAAGGAAAACTTCCAAACTCATTTTATGAGGCCACCATTACCTTGATCCCAAAACCAGACAAAGACCCCATCAAAAAGGAGAATTACAGACCAATATCCTTGATGAACATGGATGCAAAAATTCTCACCAAAATACTAGCCAATAGGATCCAACAGTACATTAAAAAGGATTATTCACCACGACCAAGTGGGATTTATCCCTGGGCTGCAAGGCTGGTTCAACATCCGCAAATCAATCAACGTGATACAATACATTAACAAAAGAAAGAACAAGAATCCTATGATCCTCTCAATAGATGCAGAAAAAGCATTTGACAAAGTACAGCATCCTTTCTTGATCAAAACTCTTCAGAGTATAGGGATAGAGGGTACATACCTCAATATCATAAAAGCCATCTACGAAAAACCTACAGAGAATATCATTCTCAATGGGGAAAAGCTGAGAGCTTTTCCCCTAAGGTCAGGAATGCGGCAGGGATGTCCACTCTCACCACTGCTATTCAACATAGTATTAGAAGTCCTAGCCACAGCAATCAGACAACAAAAAGAAATCAAAGGCATCCAAATTGGCAAAGAGGAAGTCAAACTCTCACTCTTTGCAGATGATATGATACTTTATGTGGAAAACCCAAAAGACTCCACCCCAAAACTGCTAGAACTCATACAGGAATTCAGTCAAGTAGCAGGCTATAAAATCAATGCACAGAAATCAGTGGCATTCCTATACACCAACAACAAGATAGAAGAGAGACAAATCAAGGAGTCGCTCCCATTCACAATTGCACCCAAAACTATAAGATACCTAGGAATAAATTTAACCAAAGAGGCAAAGGATCTGTACTCAGAAAACTATAAAATACTCAGGAAAGAAATTGAAGAAGACACAAAGAAATGGAAAAACGTTCCATGCTCATGGATTGGGAGAACCAACATTGTGAAGATGTCAATGCTACCTAGAGCAATCTACACATTCAATGCAATCCCCATCAAAATACCATCCACTTTTTTCAAAGAAATGGAACAAATAATCCTAAAATTTGTATGGAACCAGAAGAGACCCCGAATAGCCAGAGGAATATTGAAAAAGAAAAGCAAAGCTGGCGGCATCACAATTCCAGACTTCCAGCTCTATTACAAAGCTGTCATCATCAAGACAGTATGGTACTCGCTCAAAAACAGACACATAGATCAATGGAACAGAATCGAGAGCCCAGAAATGGACCCTCAACTCTATGGTCAACTTATCTTTGACAAAGCAGGAAAGAATGTCTAATGGAAAAAAGACAGTCTCTTCAATAAATGGTGTTGGGAAAATTGGACAGCCACATGCAGAAGAATGAAACTGGACCATTTCCTTACACCACACACAAAAATAGACTCCAAATGGTTGAAAGACCTAAACGTGAGACAGGAGTCCATCAAAATCCTAAAGGAGAACACAGGCAGCAACCTCTTCGACCTCAGCTGCAGCAACTTCTTCCTAGAAACATTGCCAAAGGCACGGGAAGCCAGGGCAAAAATGAACTATTGGGATTTCATCAAGATAAAAAGCTTTTGCACAGCAAAAGAAACAGTGCACAAAACCAAAAGACAACCGACAGAATGGGAGAAAATATTTGCAAATGACATATCAGATAAAGGGCTAGTATCCAAAATCTATAAAGAACTTATCAAACTCAACACCCAAAGAACAAATAATCCAATCAAGAAATGGGCAGAAGGCATGAACAGACATTTTTCCAAAGAAGACATCCAAATGGCCAACAGACACATGAAAAAGTGCTCAACATCGCTCGGCATCAGGGAAATCCAAATCAAAACCTCAATGAGATACCACCTCACACCCGTCAGAATGGCTAAAATTAACAAGTCAGGGAACGACAGATGTTGGCGGGGATGTGGAGAAAGGGGAACCCTCCTACACTGTTGGTGGGAATGCAAGCTGGTGCAACCCCTCTGGAAAACAGTATGGAGGTTCCTCAAACAGTTGAAGATAGAGCTACCATACGATCCAGCAATTGCACTACTGGGTATTTACCACAAAGATACAAATGTAGGGATCCTAAGGGGTACTTGCACCGCAATGTTTATAGCAGCAATGTCCACAATAGCCAAACTGTGGAAAGAGCCAAGATGTCCATCGACAGATGAATGGATAAAGAAGAAGTGGTATATATACACAATGGAATATTATGCAGCCATCAAAAGGAATGAGATCTTGCCATTTGCAACGACGTGGATGGAACTGGAGGGTGTTATGCTTAGTGAAATAAGTCAATCAGAGAAAGACATGTATCATATGATCTCACTGATATGAGGAATTCTTAATCTCAGGAACAAACTGAGGGTTGCTGGAGTGGTCGGGGGTGGGAGGGATGGGGTGGCTGGGTGATAGACATTGGGGAGGGTATGTGCTACGGTGAGCGCTGTGAATTGTGTAAGACTGTTGAATCACAGATCTGTACTTCTGAAACAAATAACGCAACATATTTTAAGAAAAAAGAAAAAGAAGAAGATAGCAGGAGAGGAAGAATGAAGGGGAGTAAGTCAGAGGGGGAGACGAACCAGGAGAGATGATGGACTCTGAAAAACAAACTGAGGTTTCTAGAGGGGAGGAGGGTAGGGGGATGGGTTAGCCTGGTGACGGGTATTAAAGAGGGCACATTCTGCATGGGGCACTGGGTGTTAGGAACAAACAATGAATCATGGAACACTACACCAAAACAAATGATGTAATATGTGGTGATTAACATAACAATAAAAAATTTAAAAAAAAACAAAAAAAACAAAAACTGAAATTTAGATAGTCATTGCGAGAAAAAAAAAGAATGCTAAAATATTATTCCTAAATTAGAAGGGCGCCTGAGTGGCTCAGTTGGTTAAGCAACTGCCTTCGTCTCAGGTCATGATCCTGGAGTTCCAGGATCGAGTCCCGCATCGGGCTCCCTGCTCAACGAGGAGCCTGCTTTTCCCTCTAATCCTACCCCCTCTCATGTACTCTCTCTCTCTCTCATTCTCGCTCTCTCAAATAAATAAATAAATCTTTAAACAAAACAAAAAAAACAAAAATAAATATATAAATTAGACACAAAACTGGTAAATACAGGGTGATAAATTATAACCTTTAAAATAATCTAGTCTACTAGTCAAAAGAGATTCATCACATGTTATCGGTTTTCTTCCAGTTTTTACAAAATTGTAAACTATTTGGGCCCTAATCAATTGTGAATACTAAGTTGTTAGTAACATTAAAAGGTCATGCAATCTTTTTTTTTTCCCCCTGTAGTTCCAAGTTTGGAGTCATTTTTCTGAATAAGGACCTTGACAATAAAAATAAAACTTAGAGATAAACTTTCTTGGGTACCTTAAATATTCCCAACAAGTTAAGGACCAAATTCTCAACATCTTACAGAATGTACAGTCACTGTCCCTCCATAGAATCAATCACATTGGGGAAATTGGAGCTATAATGAAAAACTTAGTCATTGGAAAAATAGTTGCCTGAATAAACCTTGGGTTAACTTCCATAATTACCTCTATACTTGCACCAAATCCCCACAGCTTTCATATTCCATATAAATGATACCATACAATATGTGGCCTTTTGTGCCTGGTTTCTTTCATTTAGCATAATGTTCTCAAGGTTCATCCATGTTGTAGCCTGTAGCATACAGTAATGGTACAGGCTACATTCCCTCTTATGGTTGAATAATATTCCATTGTATGAATAGATCACATTCTGTTTGTCCATTCATCAGCTGATGGACATATGGGTTGTTTCCACTTTCTGACTATTAGGAATAAAATGGCTATGAACATTCATGTTCAAGTTTTTGTGTGGATATAGGTTTCCATTCTTCTGAGTATGTCCCCAGGTGTGCAAGAGCTGGGTCATATGGTAACTCTTCATTTACTTTTTGAAGAAGTGCCAAACTGATATCCAAAGGGGCTGTGCCGTTTTATTTATTTGTTTTATTTATTTATTTATATTTGACACAAGCAGGGGGGAGCAGCAGAAGGAGAGGTTCCCCTGCTGAGCAGAGAGTCCAATGCAGGGCTCGATCCCAGAACCCTGAGACCATGACCTGAGCCAAAGGCAGCCACTTAACTGACTGAGTCACCCAGGTGCCCCAGGCTGTGCCATTTTATATTGACACCAGCAATGTGTGAAGGTTCCAATTCTTGGCAAAACTTGTTATTGTTGTTTTTTTTATTTTAATAGTCCTAGTGGATGTGAAGTGGTATCTCATTATAATTTTGATTTTCATTTCCCTAATGACTAATGATGTTGAGCATCTTCTCATGTCTTTCATGTTAATTTATGTATTTTAGTTGGAGAAAATACCTTGTCCATTTTTAAGTTTGTCTTTTTGCTGCATTGTAAGAGTTCTTTATGCATTCTGGACACTAGACCTTTAGGTCAGATACAAGATTTGCAAGTATTTTCTATTTCTTTGGGTTGTCTTTTCCCTTTCTTAATAATCTCCCTTGAAGTGCATAAGTTTTACATTTTAATGTCATCTGATTAATCTGTTTTCTGATTTGGTTGCTTGTGGTTTTGGTGTCATATCTAAGAAATCATTGCCTAAATTTTAGTCCAATTTTGATAACTGATATCTATGAAAGGAGTCAGCTACTTTACACTGCCTAGAAAACACTTCTACCCGAAATCTCCAATACTCACCCCTCACCTCATTTAGGCCTCTGCTCAATTTTAACTTTTCAGGAAGGTCTCCTTTGACTACCTTATCTAAAGTAACACTACCCCTTGGTTACTCACCATCCTTGATACTGCTTTATTTTTCTTACAGCACTCTCTATCTGACATTCTCTCTCTCTTTCTCTGTCTCTCCTCTTTTTCATTTTCATTTATTGCATACCTCACTCTCACATTGGAATGTATGCTCCTGGAAAGAAGGAATTTTTGTTTACTTTGTCAACTGTTGGTTACTCAGTGCCCAGCATAGACTTGTAATAGGTGATCAATGATACTTTGTTAAGTTAATGATTCCTCAAATCTCCAACGCATTCTTAACAAACTTTTTCATCTTTGCCAATCTGAAATATGAGAAATGGTATTTTAACATCTTTCAATTTGCATTTCTATTTCTGTGAGTGAGGTTTAGCACTTTCTCATATATTAAAAAATCATCAGGGCTCCTGGCTGGCTCAGTGGGTACAGCCTGTGACTCTTAATCTTGGGGTCATGAGTTTGGCCCCACATTGGGGTAGAGACTACTTAAAAATAAATAAATAAGTAAAAATGATTTTTAAAAAATCATCTTTCTTTCTGTGTAAACATCATTGTTTTCAATAGATGCTATTTTAATAAGTAAATACATTTCTTTAAAAGGATTATAGATGTCACAGAGTTTGGTCATTCTTTACTTTATCAGGGTTTGGAATAGTGCCTGTTGAATGAATGAAAAATAACTACCGGAGACAACTATGAGAAGGTGAGCAGAGGCTCCATGAAACTTTTCGATGTTTAAAAAGAGTCCTCCTAATTGAAGGGGATCTCCTAGGCTAAAATACAGAGAAGAAATGATTAGCTTCCTTGGCAGCTACTCATGGACTTTCTTTTAGTTTCCCTGCACTAGCAGAGACTGAGAGTAGGATTGGGGGCAGGGAGTGAGTGGTCCCAGGAAGCAGAAGTGATACAGTGAGAAGTGACAGAACAGGAAGGAAGAAAATTCGAGAACGTGTGCAATGGTGAAAATTTTGCTCACATGGGCACTGATGATCAATCCTACTGGGAGACTCCTGAGGAAACATGTACCACATGCCTCAGGACTGTCACACCAAGGACAGAGAGACGGAGGCATTCATCTGCCAATTCCCATCTCCCACTGCTTAAAAAGCACCCTTGGATGTGTATCTCACCCATGTTTGGGAACTGCACCTGTAGTTAGCTGTGCAGCCTTCTCCAGCCTCAGAGAAAGAACGAAGGCAGAAAACAAGACAGTTGTACTGGCACACCCTTGAGGAGAGAGTCTGTCGACATGTATGGAATCTCTAGTCCCCTGCACTGAGAGCATGTGTGTGGCCTTTGTGTTGTTATTCTTTAGTCTTCTATTGGCTTTGAATGTTTCCACGTGCTTTTGTCTTATCTCACCATCTGGATTTCACACTCTTTAAAGGCCGGTCTATTGGCCACTCTAAGGTGTATCATACAGTCTTTGGGATTATATAATGACATACACACACTTGTTGATTGTTTTTCATTCGTTCGTGCATTCGTCACAAAATGTGATGATCGTGGTTCTGCGAAGAAGAAAGGAAGATATGCTCTTCGAATTTTTACCTAGCTACCTTGCTTTTTGTTGTCCAGGGTCCTGGATTTGCCTTTGTTCCAGCATTTGTGCATCCCAGAGAAGGAAACTAGACAGTCTCATCAGCCCTAGACCAGATGTCTAGGTGAACATGAGCTACAGAGTGTACTGGGCCAAAGAATTGGAAGTCATGAAATGAAATCTTTGCTGTCTGCAGATCATGTCTGAAATATGTTACCTTCTCAATTGATTTGTTAAAAGGAGAAAGGAGTGGTCAGTGGGGTCCTGATTATATTATCTAAGCTGGTTTTATAGTCTTAATAATGACTTCTGTGGGAGGAAAGCTGGTGAGTGTATTATATGGAAGAGGACTGTGTCCCTGTGCCCAGGTTTCATCCTAGTTGGTCTAGACAATGCCACCAAGTACAACTGGGTAGACTGCACCGCACAGCTCCTGGGGGCACCATTCCCATAGTTGTGCAGTATGGAGACCTATAGATAAAAATCGCAAATGGAAGCTCCTTCTCAAACAGGAAAGACTGAGAGAAGTTTGGTAGGTGTCTCTGCTCATTGAATGGTGCCAAGTAACTGACCCCTCCCCACATGACTTTACCCTGGGGAAGATATTGAAGGCTGGGAAGCTGGTGGGTGAGATCTCGTCTCCCTTACACCAGTCAGTTGAAAATAATAGTTGTGGCATCTACTCTACACCAGACTGTGCTAAACAATTCATGGATAATATTTAATCCTCAACAACCTTGGGAACCTTGGGCAAACCACGCAGGTCTTCAGGTCAGTACTACTTCAAGTGCACTCTGAATCCTTGCAGCCTATGAATTGCTCGTTACCAGTTCACAAAGAAAGCAGTACAGAATTAAGAGTAGGCTTTTAGAAAATTTCATAGTCATTTAATATCCAAGTGCATGATCAGGGAACTTATCTTGTTGAACAAGGGATAGACCAAGTACTGTCCATGAGTCATGTGTTTTGAGAGCTGTGTATGTAGTAGGACCATGTTACCATGTGTGATATTTCAAGGTTAGTTGGTAAACAGTAAACCGAACACATGTAAAAATCTGAGAAAATAAAAGTATTTCTTTAGATTGTTTCTTATTTTGACCTATTAAAGATACCTTCTTTTTGTAAAAACTGTATTTAAAATTTATCATTTAAAAATATTAGCTAAGGGATGCCTGGGTGGCTCAGTCAGTTAAGCATCTGCCTTCAGCTCAGGTCATGATCTCAGGGTCCTGGGATCGAGTCCCACATCGGGCTCCTTGCTCAGCAGGGAGCCTGTTCCTCCCTCTGCCTGCTGCTCCCCCAGCTTGTGCTCTCTTTCTCTGACAAATAAATAAAATCTTTAATAAAAATATTAGCTAAATTAGGGAAGCAAATTTTCATAGTAATATTTAACTATAATTTGCATGTGTCAAACTTGACTCAACTGCTTTTAATCAAGAAAAAACATACTTTTCCTACCATGCAAGTAGCAACAATAGTGCAACAACGACTAATGAAAGTGGTGCTGAAGAAATTAAAACCAAAAGAATTTGTACCAGTTTTACTTGGAAGTATGGTTCCTCATGTATTGAGCTCAGTTTTGTAGCCATAATTGCTACTGAGGTGCTGAAACTCTAGTGTGTTATTTGCAGAGCTGTATTAGCTGATAAAGTCAATAAATAAAGTCATCGAACTTAGGTAACATTTACATAGAAAACGAAGTACATTCAAAACCTTAAGAGAGAGGGAAACAAATGAGAGACTCACTCTCTCCCCTTTCTCTCTCTCTCTCTTTTTTTAAGAACACTTGGGAAGAAAGACCATTGAATTTAAAAAACTGATAGAAGCAGAGGTTCCATATTTCACATATAAACATTGGAAATTTGTGTCTTATAAAGTAGCATTTTGAGATGCTAAAATTTCAAAAAAATAGACATTAGTGAGGACTATCTTAAAGATCTTGGAAATTATGGCTGAATCTGTGCCAAAGAAGGTAAGTCAAGTATTATTTTTCATAGCTAGATAAATTTATCAACCAGCTAATGACATGGCAGATTAAGTCACAAAAGAAATACAGCCAGTAAAGTATTTTTCATTGCACGTTGTCGAATGTTCACATACTGCTAACATGACAATTACTTTAGTGTATAGTACATGGTGGAGATAAGAGGGAGAATTTTTTTTAAGATTTTTTATTTATTTACTTGACAGAGAGAGACACAGCGAGAGAGGGAACACAAGCAGGGGGAGCAGGAGAGGGAGAAGCAGGCTTCCCACGGAGCAGGGAGCCCAATGCGGGGCTCGATCCCAGGACCCCGGGATCATGACCTGAGCCGAAGGCAGACGCTTAACGACTGAACCACCCAGGCGCCCCAGGGGAAAATTTTTTTTCAGCTTCATTGATGACAAACACAACTAACAATGAACCATATAAAACTATGAAGAATTATGTTGTTAATGAATGCGGTTTGAGTTTAAGTTTGGTGTAGGAATATGTTCTTTTTTTTTAAAGATTTTATTTATTTATATAAAATATAAATATCTCTCTCACAAAGAGAGAAAGAGGAATCACAGTAGACAGAGTGGCAGGCAGAGGGAGAGGGAGAAGCAGGCTCCCTGCTGAGCAGGGAGCCCGATGCTGCGGGGTAGATCCCAGGACCCTGGGATCATGACCTGAGCCGAAGGCAGACACTCAACCGACTGAGCCACCCAGGTGCCCCTGGTGTAGGAATATGTTCTAATGGTGCAGCTGCTTTGACAGAAAAACATCCTGAAATTATTACCCAAATTAAATAGCTTGCATGAGAATGTAAATCAACACACTGCTTTGTTCATCAAGAAAATTTTACAATGAAAACATTTCAGTTAAATTAAACAGGGTCTAGTTCATATCAAAAAATTATGAATTATGCAAAAGCTAATGTATTAAATTTGAGATTATTCTCTTTTTTGTGTGATAACATGGAAGCTGATCATCAACAACCATTGTTGCATACTGAGATAGGGTGCTTCCCAAAGGGGAAAGTTCTATTAGGGATGTTTGAATGTAAAACAAACTTTTGGTGTTTCTAAAAAGTAAAAACCACCCACCCTTATAAGGGCCCAACTTTTTGAAAATGTGGTTTGAACAACAGACTTGTTTATTTGTGTGATATTTTTGGCATTTTTGATGATGTTACTACTTCTTTTTTTTAAAAGATTTTATTTATTTATTTGAGAAAGAGAGAGAATGAGAGATAGAGAGCACGAGAGGGAAGAGAGTCAAAGGGAGAAGCAGACTCCCTGCCGAGCAGGGAGCCCAACGTGGGACTCGATCCCAGGACTCCAGGATCACGACCTGAGCCGAAGGCAGTCGCTTAACCGACTGAGCCACCCAGGCGCCCGATGTTACTACTTCTAAGCAAGGAAAGACTACAATATGATTTTCAATGGCAGATAAGATCAGAGAGTAAGAATAAAAGCAGCTTGGAAGAAAAGAGTTTCCACACTGTTATACCATGCTCCATCATTTAACAGCGATTACCAAAAAAGTAGGCGATGATCTTGTTATTGCACATCTGTAAAATGATGTAGCGAAATGACTTACAGATTTGACAAAATTGTTTAAATTTTATTTCCATCAAAAGAAGATCCGTGCATGGGAAATTTACAGATCCTGAAACCATTGCTTTCATTGAAAAATAATTTGCAGCACTATCAACAATAGCCAGACTATGGAAGGAGCCCAAATGCCCATTAACTGATGACTGCATAAAGAAGATGTGGTAAATGTATATATACAATGGAATATTACTCAGCCATCAAAAAGAATGAAATCTTGCCACTTACAACGACATGGATGGAGCTAGAGTGTATTATGCTAAGCGAAATAAGTCAGTCAGAGAAAGACAGATACAATATGATTTAACTCATATGTGGAATTTAAGAAACAAAACAGATGAACATTTGGGAGGTGGAAAAAAAGGAGAGAGAGAGAAACCATGAAAGACTCACTCTCTCTCTCTCTCTCTCTCTTTTTTTTAAGATTTACTTATTTATTTTAGGTGGGGAGGGCAGAGGGTAGAGGGAGAAGGAAAGACAGAATTGCCCACTGAGCGTGGAGCCCAACTTAGGGCTCTATCTCATAACCGGGATGAGATAGAGCCCTGAAATCAGCTGAAATCAAGAATCAGACGCTTAGTTGACTGAGCCACCCAGGGGCCCCAACAGGGACTCTTAACTATAGAGAACAAATTGAGGGTTGATGGAGGGAGGTGAATGGGGGATGAGATAGATGGGTGATAGGTGTTAAGGAGGGCACTTGTTATGATGAGCACTGTGTGTTATATGCAAATGATGAACCACTGAACTCTACTACTGAACCAATATTGAACTGTATGTCAACTAATTAAAATTTAAAAAAGATAATTTAACTGTACAATTGTTGAACAATACAGGTTTGAACCGTGCAGGTCCACTTCTATGCAGAGTTTTTTCGGTAAATACAGTACTGTCAATGTCTTTTCTCTTCCTTAGGATTTTCTTTTTTTTTTTTTTTTAGAGATTTTATTTATTTATTTGACAAAAAGAGACACAGTGAGAGAGGGAACACAAGCAGGGGGAGTGGGAAAGGGAGAAGCAGCTTCTCGTGGAGCAGGGAGCCCGATGTAGGGCTCCATCCCAGGACCCTGGGATCATGACCTGAGCTGAAGGCAGATGCTTAATGACTGAACAACCCAGGCACCCCTTCCTTAGGATTTTCTTAATGACATTTTCCTTTCTCCAGCTTACTTTATTATAATAACACAGTATATAATACATATAACATACAAAATATAAGTTAATTGTTTATGTTACCAGTAAGTCTTCTGGTGGACAGTAGGCTATTAGTAGTTAAGTTTGGGGGAAAGTCAAAAGTTACACAAGGATTTTCAACATCATGGGTGTTCCCAACCCCCACGTTGTTCAAGGGTCAGCTGTATCACTTTACAGTATAAATTGGTGGAACTGGCAATGGATGGAGAGGTGAGATGTATTTTGAAAATCAGAATCATTTGCTTCATTTTGGGTAAAAGTATAATATGAAAATCCTGAGCTTCGTGGAATTGCTTTAAAATTTCTTCTCCTAGGAGTGCCTGGGTGGCTCAGTTGGATGAGCATCCGACTCTTGATTTCAGCTCAGGTCATGATCTCAGGGTCATGAGATAGAGCTCCAAGTTGGATTCTGTGCTCAGCGGGGAGTCTGCTTGAGATTCTCTCTCTTCCTCTCTCTTCCCCTCCCCCCAGTGTGCTCACGCTCTCTCTCTCTCCAAGATAAATAAATAAATCTTTAAAAAAAAGTCTTCCTCCATTCCCATCAACAAACCTCTATGAGACTGATTTCTCCACTAAAGCTCTTATTAAGACAAAACATAAAAGCAGTTTTGACGACCATTGTACGTTGCGAGTAGCATTATATTCCATTCTGCATGGATTAAATAGGCTAACAAGCCATAAACATGTGCATTTGTCCATTAAAAACCCATAATCTTGATATACTGTTTATTTGAAGTAGGGAATCACTATATTTCACTTATAATTTTCTGTTTAATTGTGAATGCAGAACGACAAAAAGTCATTAGCAATAGCAATTCTCTATATTAACGTCTATAATATGCACACTGAATGAACAACATGTAGAGATTTTGCATTTATTTTACTTTTTCCTATGTTATGTTCGATTATATTATTATATTACATTAGGTTTTAAAAAGTTTTGTATGTAATATAATTTATCTAGTAACTCATTTTTTTAAAATTTTACAAATGGATTAATTTGCAACAGATAATTTTTTTATGTTGAAAATGTAATTTTATTTTTTTATTTTTTTTATTTTTTTAAGATTTTATTTATTTATTTGAGAGAGAGAATGAGAGATAGAGAGCACGAGAGGGAAGAGGGTCAGAGAGAGAAGCAGACTCCCTGCTGAGCAAGGAGCCCGACATGGGACTCGATCCCAGGACTCCAGGATCATGACCTGAGCCGAAGGCAGTCGCTTAACCAACTGAGCCACCCAGGCGCCCTGAAAATGTAATTTTAATAGATAATTCTTCATCTTACATAGGAGCACAGTAAAATACACCACATTCTGAAGAAACTCCAGAAGTGATGAGAATCAAGAGTGGGGGAAATTCAGACGGGCTACAATATCCATCACCTTAAATTGCGAGAGACAAAGGTTCCAACCTGCAGGTTAACATTTACATACTCAGGACTGGCTACACTGATGACTTACAAAGAACAAGGATAGGGAATTCGAGATGGAGAAGGGTGGGAAAGAACAGTTTTTTGAGGGGAGGAACTCTGTCAATGCAGAAAAAAATTACTGAATATCAAACAATAGGAGCTCCCATAGCAAATACTGAAGGATGAAAGAATCATTAACTGAGGATCTGATACTCTCAAAGGAAGAAACCTTTCAGATGACACTTACGCAAGGTGGCTGCTTGAGATCTGCTCATCAGGTCTACAAGGAAGCCTCATAAATGCCTCAGCAACCCCAAATGATTATCAGATTGGTGTTTCCCTAGTAGCACATACCAGTGGTTACACATGAAGTTTCCAGACAAGAACTAAGAAAAAGGTCATATCCCAAATGCCAGACACAAACAAATGTGGCACAACATGTGAGTCCTACACAGTCAGTCACAACTGCCACTTTGTTGTGACTTTCCTGTACAGTAAGTTTCAAACATCATGGCAAGACACCTATGATCATCTAATCAGACAACACAAACACATTTATTCAAATTTCTAGGAGGTAAAAAAAAATATCAAATACCAATGCTTTATGCATGCTCAGGGCCAGCTTATAAATACTCCGTTCAGTGACATCTTAACACAAGTTTGCATCAGGGAAAAGAAACTGGCAAAATCCACCTCCTGCCAGATCAACTTGTCAGATGGTGAAGACCAAAAGAGAATGTTCCATCAGTTTTAATTTTTAAATACGATTGTCACATTGGGAAAATGAAATAAACACAGTAAAATAAACTGTACAAAGGCAAAGTAGAATAACAAAAAATATTTTACTAAAACATAAGATTTACAGAAGTTTCCAGACAAGCCATACAAAATGGTCACAAGCTTTTTCTTGAAGGAAGGATTCTACACTTGACAGCAAGTCACAATGTTATTAGTGAGGGCTGTGATGTTTGTTTAATGTTCCCATTTTGGTTCAAACAATCAAGCTTGTCCATCTACAGTGTCTAAATAAAGTTAGACTTGGCTAGAGAGCATATTCTAAAGAACTGGTTAGCTGCTTTTAACCAATGCAATTAGATCACCATAAAAAGGGGGAAAGGAGCCCAAAAAATTAAAATAAAACTACCTCTCCCCCTCAAAAAAAGTAATAAAGAAAAACACCCACACCCCTGCAGCTAACCCTGACAACTACCTTCACTCACAGTGCTTTATACTCAAACCATGATGGGGAAACGAATAAAAGCAGAGAAGGGCCACTGCTTTTAAACGTTTCACAACAATCCGGATGGTACTTCTAGCCTCTGCTCATGCTTTACAACAGTGAATCAGGACAAGACATAGGTTTGCTAATGTGCATTTAATCACCAAAGGACTGAAGATGTCTGGGCTTTTATTCTGTAATGTTTCTAAGACTGTGTCCATTAAATGCAAACAAAAAAGGAAGAAGTCTTGGCAGAACAGGAGAACAGGAGAACTTGATGATCAGATCGATTTTAAATATTATTCATGGCATATAGCCTAGTCCATGCTCTAGCTGTTTCTATGGCTTGGGCTTCCTTGGTCTTCCACTGCTTCGCTACATCATTTGCTAATGGATCATCTGGATTGGGAGCACTTAACAAAGCCTGGATCGATAGCAGAACTGTGCGGATCTGCAGTGCTGGGGACCACTTATCTTTCAAAATATCTAAACTCATTCTTCCCAACTTGTCTACATTAGGATGATAAATTTTGGTCATGAAACGTACTTTCGGGGCTGCCATCGGGTATTCTTCTGGTAGGAATAGCTCAAGCTTAAAAGTCCCTCCCTCAAAGGGGGAATCCTGGGGGCCAGCAATGACCACATGAAAATAACGGGCGTTGCTCTCAAACGCTGGGTTTCCTTGATAATCCTGAGGGGCAGCCCGGCCATCTTGGGTCAGATCCCGAGTTCGGCCTCTTGTCTCGACTCTGGCTCCGCTCGCCTCACGCAGGAGTGGAAGTCCAGGGCTCCACTTCCGGCAACAGATAATTTTTTTAAATACTGGTTCTTCACCATAGTGTGAGAAGCTCTGTACATGTCACCTTCATCTGTAAGGTTAGGATAAACTGCCAACTTGAATCCAACACAGTTTTGGATGGTGTAAAGTCCAATGAGTTAGGGAAAAAAGGACCACTCAGTCTATGGCCATATCATCCTGAATGCACCCAATTTTGTCTGATCTGGGACGCTAAGCAGGGTCAGGCCTGATTAGTACTTAGATGGGATTCCGCCTAGGAATACTAGGTGCTGTGGGCTTAAAACAGAACAAAACAAAACAAAAAACAGAAAGGGACCACTCATTCCTGCAGGAAAGAGGAGCTGTTTGGGGTTTCACTTTTTCATGTTTCCCACTAGAGGGCAGTCAAGAAGTACTTATAATTGACGGTGCATCTTAAAGCCAAAATTGCTCTTAAACCAAGAGACTGAAACATGTAGGAAACAATAAAACAGAGCAAGCGCAATTACCCAGTGACCATTTATTGGGTATAGTTAACACTACCAAACTGTACGTTTAAAAATGCTTAAGATGGTAACATTTGTATTATGTGTATTTCCACACCACTGAGAGAGAGAGACAGAGAGAGAGAGAGAGAGAGACTCTTCAGGCCAGAAACCCGGAGTGGGCAGGAACCATCCACATTGACAACTCCAGCTCACAAGATGTGGAGAGAAGTGGAGACACACAGGCTGACCCATCACAGGGGCAGTTGAGCCTCTTTTCTGGGGCACACACACTTACGCACACATGTACTTTTATTCCGGTATTGCTTTACCCTACTTTTCCAAAGTCAACTGTTTTAGGACCCCTCTCTCCATAATTAGTCAGTTCATTCAACATTTACCAACGACCTCCTTGTTCCAGGCACCTTGGAAGGCTCTGGAGGACAGCTGTGAATGAGCTTCTGCCTCAAGGTGTTTAGAGAAGATAGTTCTTTCTAGTTTGGGGTCTTGAAGTTCCTGCATCTCCTTCAATCACTGGCAAGTGGGCCAGTTGGAGCTGTTTCTCAAGTGTTCTCTTGAGAAGGTGAAGAGACAAGGAAGCAAGAGGGAGAAGAGCTCCAGAACCACAGAGCGATCTAGGGCTGCCTTGACAACAAGATCGGGGCACATGGCCAAGCCCTTGAGGTGTCAGGGCTGGACTCAGCCTTGGCCAACTGTCCGTGGAAGGATGTCACCTTTTGACTCTAACAGAACTTCACTGAAGTGATTCTTTGAGACCCAAAGGAAGAGGGCCCACGCTTTGAGAAACTCATCCCACGTCTATTCCAGCCTTTTTCGGATTCTGTAGGAACACAGGAATGTCCTACTCTGAAGGTGGGCTGAGACCTCCGGGGGCAGTGTCGGGTATGGGTAAGGGTTTGACTTAAGAATCAAACAAGCTTTAGTTAAAACTCAGGCTGTGCCTCGTGGTAGCTAACCTTGCACAATGTCTCTATGTCTGAGCCCCACTATCTTCACTTTTAAAGTGGAAACAATATTAGTAGCACCTCAAAGGGTGTCGTAAGGATGACATTATAAAGTGTATGTGAAGTTCTCAGCACAGTGCCTGGCATGCAATAAGCACACAATAAAGCTGAACTGGAGCTCAGAGTGCATCCTACCCCACTCCATTCTACAGATGGGAGAACTGAGGCCCAGTAGCCTCGTAATGGTGGAAAGATGATGGATTCGGGAGTTAGACCTGGTTTGAATCCTGACTCTACCCCTGGACTTTAGGAAGTTCCCTTAATCTCTCTAAACCTCAGTTTCCTCATCTGTGAAATGGGACAATCAGGCTGTTCTGAGGACTAAATGGAAGATATTCTGTAAAGCACCTGGTATCAGGGCCTGGCATATAGTAGTTGCCCAGTAAAATGTTCCTTTGGGTCCTTTCTTCTCTTTGGTTGTCCAGAGTCATATTTGGCTCACCCTTTCTTTCTTTTTCTTTCTTTCTTTCTTTCTTTCTTTCTTTCTTTCTTTCTTTCTTTCTTTCTTTCTTTCTTTCTTTCTTTCTTTCTTTCTCTTGCTTTCTTTTTCTTTTTTTTTCCAGTAGGATCCGTGCCCAGTATGGAGGCCAACGTGAGGCTGAGATCAAGACCTGAGCTGAGATCAAGAGCTGGACTCTCAACAGAATGAACCACCCAGGTGCCCCGGTCCTAACTTTAAAAATGCAAGCCTCAGGGAGTTCATGCTGACATTCATGATGCAAACATGGACGTCAAGCAGCTTTATCTCAACTCAAATCCAATTCCTGACCTTGGGCAAGTTGCTGATCCTCTTTCTGCTGCATTTAACTTGTCTGTAAAATGAGGATAATAATAGTACCTAGCTCCTGGTGCTGGGTGAGGATCAAGCTCTTTTGAAGTGACCCATAAATGTTTATTAGCATGTTCTGCAACCACGGCTCTGATCTGTAAGAGACTCTCAGGTAGATAAGTAGTAATGCCCATATTCCTTCCTTCTTTTGGTCCTTCCTTCGTTCCTTCATTCCTTCCTTCCTTCATTTTTTGTTCATTTGTGCGCCAGGCTATTAGAGCTGGGATTCACAGAATTAGACACAGAATTCATTCCCTGCTCTTGAGTTGCTCACAGTCTACAAAACTTAAACGATGGCTACCTGATTGTGTGTCAAGGGCTTTGAGGAGAGGCCAGAGTCTGCAGTCAGACTTTAGCCCTGCCACTCTGTGTCCTTACCCGAGTGACTTAACCTCTCTGTGCCTCTATAAAATAATATAAAATGGGGATTATCAGTCCATTTCATTCATGGGATTGTTATGAAGTTTGAATGGTTTCGTAGTTGCAATGTGCGTAGAACAGACTGGCACATGGTAAGCAAACTATGTGGGCTTGTTCAGTCGATAGAAGCATAAGCAGAAATGACATCAGCAGCATTCAGGGAAGAGGGTGGAGTCCTAGAGGAAGAAATAGTGAAACCCAAAGAAATTCAGTGCACTTCCTACATGTAAGTCCCCCTACATTTCACGTTTCGATATAGTCCCACCAGCCAAACCTGGAAGGGACCCTGGAGAATATTTTGTTAAAGATTCACGGTTTGAAGATGAGAAAACTCAGGTCAGGTGAGGTGAATAGAATAATGACCCCCAAATATGTCCAAGTCCTAATCCTCAGAACCTATGTTTATGTGACCTTACATGGCAAAAAGGACTTTGCTTGTGTGATTAAATTAAGGATTTTGAGTTGGGGAGATTATCCTGGATTTTCCGGGTGGGCGCAATGTAATCACAAGGGTCCTTGTAAGGGAAAGAAGGAAGCAGGAGAGTCAGAGAAGTCAATGTGATGATAGAAACGGGTTGGATTGATGTGGGGCCAATGAGTCAAGGAACTCGTGCATGTGTGAACAGGGAGCTCTGATTTCCCCATACCCCTTTACCCCATGGGTGCCCTTCCATTGATCTGAGGCTTCATTCCCTGCTGATTGTCCCAGGAACCAAATTTGCTACTTTCAGCTTTGATGAAGTGCCCTCCTCCCCACCCCCGCCTTTAGAGACAAAGCCAGAGCTTTACTCTCAGAAGTGGAAACTAGGAGTGCCAACAGGAAATGAGTGCTATTAGCTATCTGGAAATCTTTTCAAAAGAAAGAACTCTCCCTAGATGAGATTGGTGAACAAGGCTGATGAGATTTGGGAAATGTAGCCAATAGCAGATAAGCAGTCTTCTAATTGTCATGGGTCCTCTGTGAGAAAGATTTGGTGGCTGGCTTGGAAAATTGATAGGAGACAATAATCAGAACTTGTGCCTCCACAACTACACAGGGCAGAGGAGGCCTTGCAAGGCCGGGAAACCAAATTTATATATTTGGACAGGAATATCTCTAGAGTGGAGAAGAGAAAATAGGCTACTGCTGCTGGAGAGAACGCAAGGGTTCACCAGTGATCAAGAAAACAGGCCCTACTGGACTTGGTAGATGGGAACACAACCGGACATCAAGCTCTTGGAAGGCTCTTTGTTAGTTTCTACCAAGAACTCTCCTTTAGGAAACTCATCATAGGGGACACATAAAAGATATTCAGCTGCTAAGATGTTCATTTTAGCATCATTTATCTTGGTGCAAATACTCAGCAATATGGAATTGGTTAAATAAATGATGGTATGGCTATGTAGTAGGACACTATGCCAGACATTTTTTTTTAAATGTCGAAGACCATTTTAAGACATGAGATGTTAGTACACACTCATAATTGAAGAGTGGGTTGTAAGATGGCATGAGAGTGGGATCCCATCTTTTTTGTTTGTTTGTTTTGTTTTGTTTTTAAAAAGCATACAAAGCCTGGAAGGACAATTACTAAAATGCTACAAATAGCACCCTTTGGATGATGGGATTATGGGAGGTTTTAGTGTTTTATCTTTTAGCTTATAGGGTATTTTCAATATTCAATCGTTAGCATATGTTACCTTTGCAAATGAAAGTTATCTATAAAAAATAATTAAAAGGAAGTGACCAATTTGTTATATCTAGTTTGTGCCTGGATCTTCTCATACATTATCTCACTTATACTTTAACACAGTATGAGGGGGCGCCTGGGTGGCTCAGTCGTTAAGCATCTGCCTTTGGCTCAGGTCATGATCCCAGGGTCCTGGGATGGAGCCCCGCATCGGGCTCCCTGCTCAGCGGGAAGCCTGCTTCTCCCTCTCCCACTCCCCCTGCTTGGGTTCCCTCTCTCACTGTCTCTCTCTCTCTGTCAAATAAATAAATAAAATCTTTAAAAAAACAAAACAGTATGAGTTAGGTGTTATTGTGCCCACTTTATTTACCGGGAAACTGATACAAAGACTTGCTCAAGGTCACACAGTTAAATAAGGGCCGGAGCCACGATTTCAAACCAATTCCTTCACACTCATAGGCCACCCTCTTTCTACAACACCACTTGCTTCCCCCATAAAGAATTGCCAGTTCTCTCTGTGCTCTTTCTGTGGTCAGAGCAACCCTCAGCTTCTATAGTAGCTTTGGCTTGCCTCATCCGCAGGAGAGGGAACAATACTGCTGCTGTTGCACTCCAGGAATCGCCTTATAAATGAATACCTTCACCTCATTCCCACTCTTGTTATGCCTTAGAGTACATCAGTCCCTCCAGACCCGATGAGGGCTGGGGGACCTGGTGGGTCAAGGCCCAGGGACCATGCTCACTCACAGGCTCTGCCACCCAGCTGCTTTCCTGCTTAGCCTCCTTCACTCTAGCATCCAGTGGGTCATTTGAAATAAGCTGGGGCTTCTATAAATACCAGAAGCTGGGTGATCCCCGCCCCCTCTGCCCCCCCCCCCCCCGCCCCGCATGCGGTAACCCAGGGCATTGAGATAAATGCTCAGTTTCCATTGTGCAAGTCGACCTGGGAGGGATGTATCTGAATGGACTCAGTCTCCACACCACTTAGCACAGTGCTTGGCGTGGAGAAGGCACCCCGTCACTATCAAATGTATCCATGGCTACAAGGAACCAGCCAGGTCACTCTCCCGGCCAGCAGCTTTCCTCTTCTCTCCCCTTAGGTCAAACATTGTCCAAGTGGCAGAGAACTGAGCAAGCCGCTAATATATTCTGAAGACCTCCTACTATCCAAAATGACTAAAGAGAGGGTGACAGAATCGAACAATTATTGAGTGCCTGCCTGGGATCAGCATTCTGCTCTTTCTCGTATTCATTCATTCCACAAATATTCAGCTTGGTGAATGTCTGTGGGCTAAGCCTTGTACTGGATGCCACAGAAAATAAACAGGTAAAAAAGGATATGTAAGGAGCCCCGCATCGGGCTCTCTGCTCCACGGGAAGCCTGCTTCTCCCTCTCACAATCCCCCTGCTTATGTTCCCTCTCTCGCTGTGTCTCTCTCTGTCAAATAAATAAATAAAATCTTTAAAAAAATAATAAAATAAAATTATTATACAGTAGAATTGATTTCTTTCCTTCTGATGTATGTTCCATGCATTTTAGTACGTATAGATTCATGTAACTAGCATTACAATCAGGATGCAGAACGAAGTGTAGGAATTTTAATTTCCATTTGGCTATTGAGGAAATTGAGGTCCAGAGAGTCTGAGTGATGCCCCGAGGACAAACACCCTGGTGTTAACACAGATGACAGAAGGAAATTGGGATTTTGCTGTGGAGTCCGAGAGAGGCTAAGGAAAGGATCTGGTTCCAGGTATTGGACCTTGAAGTAGAAATTTTCGTTTTTCCAGGGATGGTTGCAAACGTCCATGAAGTCTATTCTGAAGATTTTAAGAAAAACTTCTGGGAATTTAGAAGTTAGCTGGGTCCATTGATTTACTCTCTCTGATTACCTGCCCAGCCTCGAGGTCTATAGCTTGTCTGCAATAGCTGATTTTATGAAGCATTTGGATTCATTTTCTTTAAAAAATATGAATACATAGTAATCTTTTGCCAATCACTCCTCGTCATATTTGTGACTGTCGCTTGATTACCCAAAATGAAACAATCGCTTTTCTGACTCCTCTCTTGGGGAAAGCGTGCTTGGCTGCCCTTATCACAAGCCTGCTTTTAACTTGATGTGTTTAATGAGTGCCATCCTGGAAAACATTTCAGTGTTGTGAAAATGTAAATTAAAAGTCACTAAAGTAGATTAAAAGGTCGAGAGTCTCTTCCAAGGAGTGTCATGCACTCACATCTAATACCTCTCAAATACCCACTGTGGTTGCTGAAAGTTTATGTAATTAATAAATACACATGGTTAAAACTGATATTAAGTGACCAATAATTTCCTTCCCACCCCACCCCCAGACCCTAGTCCCTTGGTCTCTCTTTCCAGAGGCAGACATGATGACCAGTTAACTGTGTATCCTTTTGGGAAGTTACTAAGCAATCAAAGGTATTTTATTTATTGTCTATAGAATATGTATTTATGTATTGCCTAAAGGAAATATGCCATCCCATTTTTCCTGACACTATTCATTCAGGTAAGTCAACGGAGGGTGGGCACCAGGGATTCAAAGACAAATACGGCAGCTGTGATTTTCAAGAGCTCATAGTAGAGCAGAAGGGAGCTTATGTGTAAACAGGACTGAACACAGAGTTCTTGGATTTGTGGCCCAGATGCTCCTTGGTCCCACCCATTTGGGTCCTGACCCATCCACCACTGGTGCCATCTTGTGGCAACGGCTGGTTTTCCAGACGTAGTTACATACAGGGCTGGTCTAAGGTTTCCAAGGCAGGGCTAAGCTTGCCTTCCCAGTGGAAAGGGAGATTCTTCTCCTCAAAGTCCCCAACAGGAACCCAGAAGCCCACTCCCACAGCTGGTGACCTCTAGCCTGGAGTAAGCCTCATGAACAACCTCTTTCCAAAGTGCTTGGAATTCCCACCCTACCACCATTGGGTGGGAAGGGACTTTAGAGAGTGACCCATCTCCATTCCAGACTTCCCCTCCCACACATCCTATAAAATGGGTCTTCTGGCCTTGGTGGGGGTGAAACACATCAGTGAACAAGTACTCCCTCCCTGGGGCAGCCTACATCTGGACTGGTCACCCAACACAAAGGGCTGGAAAGATCTTCCCTTTATTAGCTGACACATGTGGCCCTCTGACAACCATCCACTGTCCCCAATGCAGGATTATCCAACAGACACACCACATACAGCTTATAGAATCAGCAAAGTGGAGGCCACTGAAAAAAAATTTTTTTTCAAAGAACATTGATAATTGATAAAGTTAAAAAAAAGCACTGAAGTGGTCATCAATGGAAAAATCAGCACGTTACTAGACTTCCTTATACTTGTTTTTAGGATTTACATGGTTTTATTTTGTATTACCTATGGGGATAAGGGTGGGCAGGAGATATCATAATCTTTAGAGGTTGAAGGCCCCTAAAGATCTTGAATGTGCTCCATCGACTTAGATTCTGCGTTGACTCAAAGGAAGTCTCCTTCTCAGATAGCTTTCAAATATCTGATGACTTCCTCCACTCTCACACTCAACTTTGCTGAAGTTTGTCAGCCTCCAGGAAGCCCTTTTTGAGCAACTGGGAGAGAATTGGGGTTTCCCCCAAGATACACAACCCCATCTATATTTGTCTTACTCGGTGTCCTGACCCATGTACAAGGAGACAGCAATACTCCTGAGCGGGTGCCCACACAGCGCCCACAGAGTCAGTGACTACTCCTTTACTTCATGGCTGAAGCTTGAACATCCGCCCACCTGTCCCCATCAGCCTTACATCACCAGTCTGGAGGGATGGGGATCATCCCTTCACCTCCTTACACAACCGCAGGACAACCAGGCTCTCCCACCAGGCTCTCCATAGTAGGGCTGTGGAATAGGGCTGACGTTGAGAGTTGGTGCCCCTCAGCCTGTTAGGATGAGGGTATAAGAAGGGGTGACTAAGCCTTTCTAGCAGCCTGGGGCGTCATAAATATCATGGCTCTTATTACTAAACAGGGTATGGCAGAGAGAGGGCTCTGGAGAATAGGGGACCCTGAATGGAACAGGAAGTGGTCACTGTGATTCAACCACAGAGCTTTTCCCTGAATGTTGTCTGTTGTGTGACACAGCATTTGGGGAAAGTCACTGTGCTGAGGTGGGGGTGTGGGTGGGTAGAGAGATGTTCAAGTTATGGGCTGGTCCTGCCACAGAAACTGGGCAGCGAAACCAGGAAGGAGAGCTCCTGCAACATTGGTATCTCCAGGGGGCCACCGCCAGCCCAGATCCCAGCCCTGTGGGAAAATGCTTCTCTGTAGGGGTGGGACAGCCCCCGGGAGGCAGCATCGCTCTGACTTCCCTGGGTCAGAGACCCAACTTACTAGAGCTGCCATTTGGACAGGTTACTTTACTTCTCTGAACCTCTATTTCCTTACCAAAGTAATGGGAATAATAATGGAGACAACTAAGCGGGTTGTTGTGAAATTCAAATGAGATGTTACATGGTTATCACTTTGAAGAGAGATTGGCATAGGGTAGGTGGTAAGAAACAATAGCTATTGGGATGCCTGGGTGGCTCAGTCGGTTAAGCGTCTGCCTTTGGCTTGGGTCATGATCCCGGGGTCCTGGGATCGAGTCCCACATCAGACTCCCTGCTCCGCGGGGAGTCTGCTTCTCCCTCTGCCTCTCTCTCTCTCTGTTTCTCATGAATAAATAAATAAAATCTTTAAAAAAAAAAAAAGAAACAATAGTTGTTATTATTTTGTGTATATTATAACCAGAGACTCTGAATAATCCATTTTAAAGAAAAGAAATCTGAAGTGTCAAGAAGAGAACTGATGTCTCCACAGGGTCTCCACAGCTGTGCCTAGAACCAAGGTCTCCTGCTTCTCAGCCCTTTTGTCTCTTTCTCTTCCCCTTTCCCCACCCCTCCTTCATCACACCATTCACTGTGTCAACCATTTTATGTATGTGAGATCATTAAATACCACATACATTAACATCGTTAAAAGGTAAGCAAAATTGTTCCATCTTTCGGATACCATGTCATTCAGAATGCTTCTATCCATCTTCTCATCAGTTTCTCTAGAACTCTGGCCTCGCTGCCCTCCCCTTTCCAGGAAGTCCTCCTGGATGAAAACTCCCCCAGAACTCGAATCCCTCGGAGACACTGTATCCTCTCAGCTATTAGTGGACAGCCTGCTCTAGCGAGTACTTCTGCAACCATCAACAATTGACCCAAACATACAGGGGAAGTCAAACATGGGCCTTTCAGGGGTGCCTGGCTGGCTCAGTTGGTAGAGCACGCAACTCTTAATCTCAGGGTGGTGAGTTCAAACCCCATGTTAGGTGTAGAGCCTACTTATAATAGAATATTTTTATTTTTTTTAAAGATTTTATTTATTTATCTGAGAGAGAGAGAGAATGAGAGATAGAGAGCACGAGAGGAAAGAGGATCAGAGGGAAGAGCAGACCCCCCGCTGAGCAGGGAGCCCGATGTGGGACTCGATTCCAGGACTCCAGGATCATGACCTGAGCCGAAGGCAGTCGCTTAACCAACTGAGCCACTCAGGCACCCTATAAGAAAATATTTTTAAAAATGGGTCTTGCAAATCATAACTTTAAAAAAAATTATTAAAAACTGGGGCATCTGGGTGACTCAGACGGCTAAGCATCTGCCTTCGGCTCAGGTCGTGATTACCGGGTCCTAGGATAGAGCCCCGCATCGGGTTCCCTGTTGAGCGGGGAGCCTGCTTCTCCCTCTGCCTGCCGCTCCCCCTGCTTGTACTCTGTCTCTCTCTCTCTCAAATAAAAAATAAAAATCTTTAAAAAAATCTTTAAAATCTTTAAAAAATTATTAAAAATACTTTTATAATAAACATAAAGTAGGAATAATAGCCACCTGTTTTTTTGAGTGTTTATTTTATGCCAAGCTTTCTTCTGGGTGATTTACAGGGAATATTTTTAAATCTGCATTTATAGTATTCTCAGCAAGTGAGGAGGATTCCTCAACAGCTTCCATCCTTCCAGGGTTTTCCTGGCTTCTGGCAGCTCACCCAAGGCAGTAGCAGCCTGTGGGCAGCTTCCACTCTCAGGAGACGTCCAGTCTCAGATAAAGCCACAGAGCACTGGGATGGGGGACAAATACCCCAGGTACATCTGGGGACAACCAGTCAAATACATTCACTGTGGTTTTAAGCATATTTCTGAGAGAAGACCTGCCCTCTCTGGTTTGGTTCTGATCCCCTCAGTTTCAGGGTCAGCCTGAGGACAGGGGCCAGGTCTGTGGTGTAAAGTCTGAGATCTTCAGGGCACATTCTCAGCGCAGTGGGAGAATCGCTCCTTCCCCTCTCCCTAATCTCTGAGACCTGGTCACTCACCACTCCTTCCCCTGGCTCCTGACCCTGTCTCTCTTACACCAACAAGCTTGTTGCAATTTCCCCCAATATACCTGGCGGTGTCCTACATCTGGATTTCTGCACATTTCCTTCCCTGCCTCGAACACTCCTGCATCCCCTGCTCACTGTCTGAGGACATTCCTGGGGAATTAAATAAAGATTCCATGTGGGCCTGTCTCCCCGGACAAAACAGGGACTGGGATTTAGTCTTTTTTTTTTTTTTAAGATTTTATTTATGTGAGAGAGAGAGAATGAGAGATAGAGAGCATGAGAGGGAAGTGGGTCAGAGGGAGAAGCAGACTCCCTGCCGAGCAAGGAGCCCGATGCGGGACTCGATCCCTGGACTCCAGGATCATGACCTGAGCCGAAGGCAGTCGCCTAACCAACTGAGCCACCCAGGCCCCCAGTCTTAATTATTTATAAAAATAGGCTGCAGGCCTATTGGCCCTAGTTTGCTGATTTGATTTTTTAAAATATTGCATTAAAATATTATTTATGTTGGTCCTTGAATTTTTTGGTACCCCCCCCCCTTATGTTTCTGTACTCAAAGCAAGTGCTCCACTCTTTTCATACTATTCCCTGCCCTGTTTGTTTGCATCCCCAGAGCCCCAGCATACTTCCTGGAGGTTTGATGAATGAATGGATGAATGAATGAATGAAGAGGAAATCCCAACATCACATCTTGTACTGGGCTGTGGGGAGCAGCTGAGTGCCATGATGTCAACCCCACCTGGCCACTTCCTAGCTGTGTGTCTTTGGGCAAGTTACTAAACTTTGCAGAGCCTCCATCTCTTTATATGATGAGTGGGAATGACAGGTCGGGGTTCTCCCACCTCACAGTATTGTGGGAGTGACTGGCGACTGCCCCTGCTGGGGCACCGAAAACTGACAAATACACAAATACCATAGTTGGGAAGGCACACGTGGACTCCTCCCACCACGATGAAGTTTTGCGTCCTCCTTCCCTCCCTCCCTTGCACCTGCTCTCGGAAAAAGGAACAGAAACGACTTCTTACTGACATGGGAAGTGATCCCCGCCAGGGGAAGCTGAACTTTTAATTGGCACCAAAGCCTTAAAGTAAAGGAAGTGAAGTGGAATTTCAGGTGCGGCGCGGAGGAGGAGGCTTTGGGGGTGGGAGAGATTTTCTGAGTCACTGACGGCACATCCAATAAACAATGTCAAGGATAATGCTTCCAAAAGCTCCAGCCACTCTCCTCAAGAGCAATTGACTTCTTCCTGGGCCTCAGTTTTCTCCCGCATGAAACGAGAGAGTTGGACAAGCTGCCCTCTGAGCCCCCTGCGTCTTGGAGTTCTGATGGTGCTTTGGCAGGACAGGAGGGGGAAGACGCGTCTTCCGTTTCCCTTTGCCCTTCTTAGATAACCGTTCTGGTGTCTTCACTCTCACACAGGCGACCCACCAGGCCCCAGCGTAGGGCCCTGGGCAGGCCCAGGATGGATTCAGGAGCACGTGGGTGTCTGGGCTCCCGAGACTGGGGTGGGGGTGGGGGTAAAGGTAAGCGCTCCGCCCCTCCGGCCTAGGGGAGCCCGGCTAGGTTGGGGTGCATCCTCTGCCCGCCCCACCCTCAGAGCCGCCCTGGCTGGGCGCGGGTGCCCATTGCACAACTGCCGCCCCGGGAATGCAGCCCGGGCAGTTCCCACGGGGCTCCCAGCTCAGGGTGGGACCCCCTCCTTGGCAGGGCGATCAGAATCACGCTCGGCAAAATATTAATTATTGCTGCTTCCAAAGCCCCACCACTGGCAGGTGCCGGGCCCTGCCCAGGAAATCCAAATAATCAGCATCATTGGCATTTTAGTCACCCCCGGTGGGGGGGCCAGACCACGTGATCCCCGCCCCCTCCTTGTGTTGCGGTTGGTTTTGTTTTGTTTTGTTTTGTTTTGTTTTGTTTTGTTTTGTTTTAAGCCAGCGCCACTTCCTGGAACCCAGCCTGACACCCGCAAGTGGCAAGTGCCGGGAGGCCAGTGGGGGCTGGGGTAGGGTGGGGGTGGGTATGGGAGAAGTGGAGAATGTGAAACTCTTGGGGATGAAAGAAGAAAAACTCACTGTCCAAGCAAATTTATACGTGGTTCTCCTCATTTTGGAGAAGAGGCTGAGAGATGTAAGAAAATTGCCCCAAGGCCCAAGCTGGTAAGAGGCAGAGTTGGGACACTTTCCACTATACTAATGGCAGGTGATTTCACAGGCAGGATTAACCACCCTGGTCTAATCAGTGGTTGAGCATATTGGGAACGTGAGAAAGCAGTGGGCAGGCCAACCCTGTCCGGGTGTCAGTGGGGCTGTGGGACTCATACTCTTGGTGGCAGTGAAAATGTCCCATCAAAACACAATGAGCTGGTATGCATCCAGGAAGGTCATGCCCCCCTGACCTGCCTCAGAATTGTGGGAATTTTAAGAGACAGACTCCTAAAAGTTTCTTGGAACAAAGTGCTTAATTGATGTCAGTTAAGCCTCAATTAGTATTCCAAAGAAGCGTTCCAGAATCAGAAATAGTTTGTGAAAAAGCACTCCATTTATAAATGCATACCACTCCCTGTCCTCTCCCGCTTCCTGGATAAGTGGAAGCAACATTTGGGGAATAATTCTATCTACTCCACAGGATATTTTGCTGTTCTTAAGAATAACGATTATGAAAAGTGTTTAATAACATAAGGAAATGCATATGTTATAAGGTAGAAGGCAAGACTGTACACAGGACAATCACAGCTATTTGAAAGAAAAAAAAGGAAGAAAGAATGAAAGAACCCAAACCAATGCATACAAAACAGACCGACAGGAAACACGCAGATGTTGATAGTGGTTTTCTGTGGGTGGTAGGTGATTTTTCTTCTTTCAATTTTCCAGTATTTATGGCATATATTACTTTATAGTAGAAACTAGCCATACTTCACTTTAAAAGAGAGAAAGTGGATGATAATAGTAATATAACAATAATTACAACAATAGTAAACTAGCACTTACTGAGCATATACTGGGTGCCGGGCACAGTGCTAAGCACTTTACTTGCTTAAAAAAAAAAAAAAAATCCTCAGAGCAATCCTGTGAAGTGGACATTACTAATGTCTCTATTTTACAAAGCCTCTGAGATATTAGGGCATGTCCTAGACATTGAGTTTTTGGCTGTCCTGGATCCAAAGCCCCCTGGCTAGCGTGCAAGACTTGCCCTCATGTGTGGGCCTGAAGGAAGGAAGCACCCCCCACCCCCTCCTATCCCTGAGGTCCAAGAGCAAATCCTCCCACCTCAAGCCGACGATGGGTAGATGCTCCTGCCTGAGGCCTGGGCCTTGGACCCCTGCATGCTGGAGCGTTAGAACTCCATTTGCTGTGATATCTGGCTGCAGTGGCATCAACATCCTGACTAGACACTTCCTGGCCAAGGAACAGTTTTGTGTCTCCTACCACTCTGAGCCTGGAGAGCTGCCTTCACTTCTGCTCCTTTCCTGAGACTACCCCCTCTTGACCCCCTGCCGACGGCATTGTATTTGATACCCTTCTTTGTTTAAGACAGTCAGGGTCTGTTTCTGTGTCTTGTTACCAAGAGCTCTGACTGATATCAGTGATTTTCCAGCAGTTCCAGAGCAAATGGTGGAAGCAGGACTCCAATCCAGACCTGTCCATCCAGAGCTCAAACATTTAACCAATCCTCCTGTGCTACCCACTCTTCCCCAGCATATGATAAACATTTCTTGAACTTCTAGAAAACAAACCAGAAACATCGTTTGGAAATTTTTCTCAGAAATGAGGGCCCCACCATCCACCCTACTTCCACGGGGGCCTGGCAGGCCAGGCAGTAAGCTCAGGGCAAAAGCCAGGTCAGGGCGGAGCCAAGCCAGGTCTCCAGTGACTGCCCTACCATGGGACCTGGGAAGGAGAGGAGGAGAGGCAGCTCAGGCCTCACTGGTACTTCCTGACTGCTGCCAGAGAACTGACTCAGGATGGGGTCTCCTCCCCCAGAAGGCTTCTTTGACCTTTGAGAAGAGCCTCGAGTGTGGTCCCCATGGCACCCACGCCAGGTTATGATAGTTGGTTTGCAGGTCAACCTCCCATGCAAATGTCAACTTCTAGAGGACAAGCACTGGACATTTTCCCCCTGAATCCCTCATGTCTGGCACAGCAGTATTATTGGAATGAATGAATGAAGGGCTTGTCCCTTCCCCACACCCAGCAGTGGGAAACCTTAAACCCTGGGACTTGTCAAAAGCATCTTGGCGAAATAGAACCACCACGGGCTTTGGAGTTGACAAATCTTGCTTCAAGCCGCGGCTGTCTTACCTACAAGCAGATTCTTCCTTGACCTCCCTGACCCTCAGGTTCCTCATCTGCAGCATGGGGATAGTAGCTAAACTCTCACCCCAAGTGCCTGGGAAAACAGAAACAGTGGTTGGGACACAGTAGAAGCCTCAGTCTATCCCAGGGGCTTCCTTCTCCCAATACTCGAGTTTCATTTGCTTCCCTCTTCCTGCCCCTCACCTGAGTAAATATCCAACAGTAGGGAAAAGGTTAAATAAACTATGGCATACCAATAAGAGAAAATGTTAAGAAGTCAATAAAAATGTGGCTTAACCAAAATTTTTAACAGAATAGAAGATGGCCATGTATTCATGTGAAGTGAAGAAAAGGCCAAATTATTTATACAGTATGACCTCAGCCATTTGAAATGAGTATGCATATGCATGCTTGTACATGCAATAGGCAATTTCTGGAAGGATATGCAAGAAAACTCTTACCAGTGGTTTCCTCTTGTGTGGGAATAGAGAGCTGGGCTGGACTTTGACTTTTTCCCTTTATAACCTTCTGCCCTTATTTTATACATATAAAGAAATAGAGAATAAATCATCTTATAATATAAATTAAAAAATTGCCATGATTATGTATTAATCTGTAAATAAAAACCCCCAAATGCAGAAAAAATAGAAAGGAAATAAAACAAGATTTCAAAAGTGGTTATTTGGGGAGTGGTGGAATCGTGGAATTAATAAAATACTTTTCTCCTTCATATCTTTCCATATTTTCCAGATGTTCTGCGATGAGCTTATAGCTCTTCTATAATCAGAAGTAAGGCAAACCTCATTTCAGTAGCTCCTCTGGACTAGGAAGGAGGGGGAGGAGCAGCAGGTGAGTGTGTCCAAAGGGCCAAAGGAGCCCGAGGTGGAACTGGGCAGAGGCAGTTGTATTTTTGGAGCCCTGTGGTTCCTGCTGAGTCAACTAACTAGTTGTTTGGCCCCAGCCTGCCAGTGGAAGCAGGAAATGCTCCCACTCCTGCCCTGGTTCACTCTTAGTCATCCTCTGGGAAAGCAGGGTAGGGGTGGGGGCCGGAGGGTAGTTGGGAGTCTCCATCTACCCCTGCAGCCTTCTAGGCAGAGAAGTCCTGCGAAGGAGTCTGAGACGGAGATAGCCTATCCACCTGGCATTGTCCACTTGGAGGGGAAGGGGGCGGCAGCTGGGAGGGAGCAGCAGGGGTTGGGGGAGGGGTGCTGGGAAAATGCCCCTCTGGCGCCTCCAGCAGGCAGCACTGCACCCCACTGTGGAGCTGCTGTGAAAATTAATCACCATTTGTCCAGAGCTTTGAGATTCCCCAGATGAAAGACATGGCAGAGGAGTGTCACCATGAACACGTGTTCACGGTACGGGCTTTTATCCCGAACACCCATCATGAGAATCACGTGTTCCTCTCCTAACCTCCCCCAGCCCTGACATCCTGGCCTCAGAGCACCCGAAGTTGAACGTCAATATCAAATCCTGCCGAAGGGGAGGAGGGAAGGGCAGGGAACAGCGGATCCCCCATCATCCTGTATCTCAGATGGGTAAACTGAGGTGCCCCGTCCTCCCCGGTTAAAAGGAGGAAATTATGAGAAAATCGAGAAGAGCGAGGTAAGAAGACTTGGAGAGAGAGGTTGTGGATTAGTCTGTCCCAGAACCCAGGCCTCTGCCCCTCTTGTGGACTGAGGGATGGGAGGAATTCTAGAACTCTCTGGCTCGGGGCATGCAGTGCAAGTAGGTTCATCCCCAGATGTGCAAGGTAGATGGATTTCACTCTGACTTCTAATTCCTCTAGCAAACTGAAGGATTCTCTGTTGATTGCTTCGAACACTTGACCATGGTGAATTCTGTCCTCTCCTGGCTCTGTGAATTTGGGTGAGAAACTCTTTGGTTTTCTGGATTCTTTTTGTTCTGTCTTTCCCTCCAAATTTTAGGCAAGGTAATTGATCTGTAAAGCTGCTTCATGTGTTTCTGGGCAGGTGTACAGAGCAAATCCAACAGAGAAAAGATCATGAAGGGGCCAGGCCCTCCCTCCAGGAGACTGAATTCTTATTGGAGAGTTGGACCCTCCCTTGCTTAGAAGACACTTACACAATGTAAGAGGTCAGACAGACGGAGAAAAGGCCTAAGCCCCAAGAAGAATCGGACAGTTGTGGACTAGAGGATTCAGGAGACTTCCCTAGGACCCAAGTAGGGAAATGCAAAGGGACCCGGCCTCAGTAGAGACAGTGAAGAGGCTGTTGAGGCCAGAATGGAAGGTGCACGTGAGGACGGGGACAGGCAGATGGGCTGGCTGGGTGAGACTGCAGGTCCCTTGAACGCCAAGCTAAAGAACTGGGGTTTTGTCCAGAGGGCAATGAAAAGCCACTGAATGTTTCTGAGCCAGAGGACGAGATGATGCAGAGTTTGAGAAGAGGTAAAATACTTTCATCGGGAGGTGAATTTTCACATCTCTGAGTCAGCCACCCTACCACGAAATTCACCTTTTCCTCCTCAGTCCAGCCGCTGACCTCTGTGTCAGCTAATGATACACATAAGCACAAATGTCACCTCCCGGGGTTGCTCTCTGACACACTACCTGGTGTTATTTTCTTTATAGTACTTATCACCTTTGGAAATGAACTTGTTTAGGCACTTGTTTACTTCCTTTTTCTCTTGTTGTCCTTAGAATGTAAGCAAAATGAGGTAGGTGGGGTGCCGTTACCTATCTTGTTCGGTGTTTCATCTCTAGCACCTAGGACAGCACTGGGCTGGCGGCAGATGCTCCATGTGCATTTGTGGGATGAATGAATAAGTGGATTGATAAAAAATGGATAAATGGTACTACCGTGTTCTCAGCCACCTTGGCCCCTTGACTTGTCCTTCTTCCTCTGCAGGATCCAGTTGTTCTTTCCGTGTCTGTGGATATTATCTCTGCATCTCTCCCTGCCCTCCTCCTCCCCCTTTGCATTTTACCCCTTGATCCTCTCAAACAGTGTCTCAACTCCTCAAAGGCAGAGGCTCCTCGTTATCATTTCCCCATGGGGCTCAGTACAGGGCAATGACGATTCCCACTGATCTGGTCTTTATAGTCTTCCAAGTGCTTTTTACACCATCCTGGTATACCTAGGACTCGAACCTCAGTTCTCATCTCTAAACTACACACTTATTCCATTATTATTCTGATTGATGCATAATTGCTGTTGAAAGAATGAATGAACGCTGGAAGTGCTCAAGATCCATTGTAGAGGGAGAAACTGGAAGCAGGAAGGCCTTTGGGGGGAAATGTTGGTTCATATGGAGAAGAGGAGAGTGAGGGAAGTGGGTGCGGTGCAGGGACAGCCAAAAGCTGTGGCTAGAGAAGGTGGACTCCTCGATTACTCTGTCACATGTGTCAAGTACCCTGTCCCCCTTGTCTTGTCGCTTAAGACAGAAAGACATGTAGTCAGGAGAAGACACTAGAGATGAAGTTAAAGGGGGTGGGGGGGATTCCGAGTCCAAAGGAGACATTATTTACTGGTTTGTGAGCTCTTGTATTTATAAGCAATAAATATTAAACATGTAAGCAATTCCACTAGACAGAAATTGCAGAGGACGGGGGCGCCTGGCTGGCTCAGTTGGTTAAGCATCACCCTTTGGCTCAGGTCATGATCTCGGGGTCCTGGGATCGAGCCCTGGGTCAGGCTGCCCACTCCGTGGGGAGTCTGCTTCTCCCTCTCCCTCTGCCTGCGACTCCCCCTGCTTGTGCTCGCGTTCTCTCTCTCTGACAAATAAATAAATAAAATCTTAAAAAAAAAAAAAAAAAAGAAAGAAATTGCAGAGGACAGGGGCACCTGGCTGGCTCACTTGGTGGAATGTGCAACCCTTGATCTCAGGGTTGTGAGTTCTAGCCCCATGTTGGGTGTACAGATTACTTAAAAATAAAAAAAAAATTTAAAAAGAAATTACAAAGGACAAAAAAGTATAAAGAAAATGTAAAATGGAAGTCACCAGTTTTTTCACCATCCAGAAAAAGTCATTCTAACATTTGATGTACATCCTTTTAGACTACATAAACATCAATATAAGTATATATGCACTTATATTTATATATTTATATAATTATATTATATATGTTTATATATTTTGTTGTATATATTGTATGCACAGTATATGTATTTTATATATGTAAGTAGACACACACATTTGTTTTTTTAATAAAATGGGATACAACAGTTTTGTAACCTGCTTTTTGTTCACTTAATAATATGTAGTGAACACAAAGGAAATTTTATAAGCCCAAAGGGCAGTTTGAAAAGATAACCTTTGGGATAAACAGGAAGCCAGAGAAGATATATGAGCATAAAGTGAGTGGCTAAGCTCTGTGGTTTTGATAAATATTATTAAAGCAAATAAATCTTAGATGTCCTGCCAGGTTAGGTAAATATTAGCTCTCTATCAGCAAGGTCGCTAATTCATAGACTCACAGGATGTTGGTCTTAAAGAAGCCTTTGAGATGATCTAATTCCATCCCCTTGACTTAGGTATTGAGAAACTACAAACCCAGAGACATTAACTAATGTGCCTAAAGAGGCATGACTGGTGAGCCACGGAGCTGGAATGAGAACAGAGTCCTGATTCCCATTCCGGTGCTCTTGCCACTAACCCACACGGATCAACTGTGGATATTCTCTTTAGGCACAGGCCCTGATGTGTTGAAAGGAACAGGGAGAGATGAGGCCCCACACCCAGCAGTTCTCCAGGTGTATAATATCACTGGAGCTGTGTGTGTTAGGAGGGCGGCAAATGTCCTCGGGCAGGTCACGGGGGAGGCATAGAACAGAGTACTTGAGAGGGGTTGGCTCTGATGTCAGACCACCAAGACACCAAACAAATCTTGGTTCCCTTGTTGTTCTTGCTGCATGACTTTAGGCACTTTAACTTTCTTGCCTCATTTTCTCATCTGTAAAAATGGAAGAATAGCAATATCTACCACATCAGATTGCAGTGAGATTTAAGAGATAATGCACACCAAGAGCTCAGCAAGGTGTTTGTCATATGGAAAGAGTTCAATAAATGTGAGGCATCGTTATTATTAATGCTCTGGTGTTGAAGGTCAATGTCCTCATAAGCTTTAAAAAGAGCTTAAGGGCACATCACAGCTGTCCTTGACTGTGACATCTGTAAGGAAAAAGGATTTAGAAGCCCAACTATGGAGCTTTTTGAGCCCTGTCCACTATGAGGGCAGGAACCAAGATAAACTATCGCCCAAAGGAGGCCCATAGGCAGCTGGGGACTCAGAGACTTTCTGGTATTCTCACTGGAAGTCGTGCCTGAGATATAACAGTGAGGTCATCCTCATACTCTCTGGGCTAGCCAATTATTATATGAATCAAGGATGTAATTTTTTCCCCTCATTTTTCAATCTATTTAAAAGATAAGCAACTGTTTCAAGCAGAAAGCATAACAAGTTATTACGAGGTTTATAACTTACACAGAACTCAATTCACTACAAGAGTACAAAGGGTAGGGAGGGGGATATGTAAATACGTTATTATAGGTTCTTTCACTATATGCAAAACAATAGTACTATTTGAAGGTAGTGATGCATTAAAGCTGTATATTTTAAGCCTTAGCACAACCGTTAACAACAACAACAACAAAATAAGTGTAATCAATCAATAAGCTAACCGTGGAGAAAATGTGAAATTATAGAAAGTACACAGGGCGCCTGGGTGGCTCAGATGGTTAAGTGTCTGCCTTCAGCTCAGGTCATGATCCCAGGGTCCTGAGATGGAGCCCCGTGTCGGGTTCCCTGCTCAGTGGGGAGTCTGCTTCTCCCTCTTCCACTGCCTCTCCCCTCCACTCATGCTTTCTCTCTCTCTCAAATGAATAAATAAAACCTTAAAAAAAAGAAAACACTCAATTTGTCTAAAACAAATCAGGAAAAGAGGTGTAAAAAACAGAGGGGACAAATAAAACACAAACAGCAAAATAGTAGATGTAAGCTCAACATACTGATAATTACATTAAAGGTAATTTAAAAGAGATAGATTGGACAAGAAAAGCAAGACCCTACTATATGTTGTGTACAAGAAAACGACTCTAAATATAAATACACAAATAGATTAAAAGTAAGATAAACAGATGCACCGGGCAAACACTAATCAAACGAAAGCTAGAGGGGCGCCTGGGTGGCTCAGTCGTTAAAGGTCTGCCTTCGGCTCAGGTCATGATCCCAGGGTTCTGGGATCGAGCCCCGCATCGAGCCCCGCATCGGGCTCCCTGCTCTGCGGGAAGCCTGCTTCTCCCTCTCCCACTCCCCCTGCTTGTGGTCCCTCTCTCGCTGTGTTTCACTCTGTCAAATAAATAAAATCTTAAAAAAAAAAAGAAAGAAAGAAAGCTAGAGTAGCGATATTAATATCAGGAAATACAGACTACAGAACAAGGAATATGACCAGAGATAAAGACAGACATTTCACAATGATAAAGGGGCGAATTCATCAAGAGGACACACCAGACCTAAACACTGCTACACTTAACAGAGCTTCAGAATGCATGCAGCAAAAACGGATGCAACCGAGGGGCAGCTGGGTGGCTGACTCAGTCCGTTAAGCATCTGACTCTTGATCTTAGCTCAGGTCTTGATCGCAGGGTGAAGTTCTGCACTGGGCTCCATGCTGGGTGTGGAGCCTACTTAAACAAACAAACAAAAACAAACAAAATGAACTAAAAGGAGAACCAGCTAAATTCCAAGTGTAGTTGAAGACTTCAACACTCTTTTTTCAGTAATTGATAAAAAAGTAGACAGACTTAGCAAGGATAGAGAGGACTTGGGTAACATTGTTAATCACCTTGGCCTGACCTTTCATAACACTCCACCCAAAACAGCAGAACACACATTTTTTTTTCCAAGTGCACATGAAATATTCACCGAGACAGACCATATTTGAGGCCATAATATCAGTCTCAATAAATTTAAGGGAGCAAAACCACACAAAGTATGTTCCATGACCACCACAGAATTAAACTAGAAATCAATAACAGAATGATATATAGAAAACCTTCCAAATTTTGGAAATTAACTGAACAGATAAAAAAGGGAACCGTAATGGAAATCAGAATATGTTTTGAACTGAATGAGAATGGAAATGTAACCTATCAATAATTTGTAGAGTGTTTACAGGAAAATTCATGGCTCTAAATGCTTATATTAGAAAAGAAGAAAGTATAAAATCAATGACAGATTTTTACCTTAAGAAGCTAGAAAAGGAAGAGCAAATTGAACCCAAAGTAAATGAGAGGAGGGAAAAGTAAATATGAGTGGTAATCTGTGAAGTAAAATATGGACACATTGTACAGAAAAATCAATAAAACCAAAAGCTAGTTCTTTGGAAAATATAAATAACACTGATAAATTTCTAACCAGACCAATCAGGAAAAAAGCAAGGAAAGACAAAAATTACTAGTATCAGGCATAGGACAGGGAACACCACTCGAGATCCAGGGACTGTAAGATGATCTAAGGAAACATTATTGACAACTTTATGCTAAACAATTCAGCAACATTGATGAAATGAACAAGTTGTGTGAAAGATACAGACTACCAAAGCTCACTTAAGAAGAAATAAATAACTGGAATAGCTCTATATCCACTAAAAAAACTGAATTTATAGTTAAAAAGCTTCGCAAAAAAGAAAACTTCAGGCCCCAGTGACTTCACTGGTAGGTCCCACCAAATAGTTAAGGAAGAAATAATACCAGGTCTATACAGTCTCTTACAGAAGTTGGAAGAGCAAGGAACTCTTCCTAAATCATTTTATGAGAGCCACATTATCCTGATACAAAAACTAGACAAATACATGACAACAAAAGAAAAGACTAGAGACCATATCCTTCATAAACACAGGTACAAAAGTCTATAATGGAATATTAGTAAGTCAAACCCAGCAATACTTAAGAAAGATAACATGTCATGGTAAAATGGGGTTTATCCCAGAAAAGCAAGGTTTGATCAGCACTCAAAAATGAATCCACGTCCGGGTGCCTGGCTGGCTCCGTTGGTAGAACCTCTGACTCTTGATCTCAGGGTTGTGAGTTCAAGCCCCACAGTGGGTGTAGAGATTACTTAAATAAAATCTTAAAAAAAAAAAAAATCAATCCATGTAATGAAATTAAGAAAAGAACTCCATTTACAACGGCATGAAAATACTTAGGAATACATTTAAGGACAGAATTGCAAGACTTACATACTGAAAACTACAAAACTGTTGAAATAAGGAAGATCTAAGTAAATAGGAAGATGCCCCGTGTTCATGGACCAGAAGACTTAACATTGCTGGGATGGCAGTACTCCCCAAACTAACCTACAGATTCAACACACACCCTATCAAAATCCCAGCTGATTTTTTGGCAGAAATTGACAAGCTGCTGCTAAAATTCAAAAGACCCAGGATAGCCAAAACAATCTTGAGAAAGAAGAACAAAGAATTGAAAGACTTACACTTCCCAATTTCAAAACTTACTACAAAGCTAAAGTAATCAAGATAGTGTGTTACTAAATCTCAATAATAAAACATATAACTCATTTAAAGAAAATTTTCAATAGATACTTTACTAAAGAAGATCTATGAATAGCCAGTAAGTACATGAAGTAATTAACATCATTAGCAATTATAGAAATAGAAACTCAAAAATCCAATGAGTTACCGCTACATACTACCAGAATGGCTAAACTCAAAAATACAAACAAACAAACAAACAAAAAAACCCAACAAAACTAATAATAGCAAGTGTAAACTAGAATATAGAGGAACTGGTACTCTTGTTCCTTAATGGTAGGAATGCAACTTACCATGTGACTGGAAATATGTCCACAAATGTCCATAGCAGCTTTATCCATAACAGCCAAAAGCTAGAAACAACCCAGACAATACAAAGGGGCACAAGGAAATTTTGCAGGTCAGTAAAATAGCCCATACCTTGATTGCAGCGATGTTAACATGGCTGTAGGTATACATTTGTCAAAACTCATTTAACAGTAAAAATTAAATAAGTGAATTTCATACTATGTAAATTATACCTTAATAAAGCTAATTTTTAAAGATAATGAACATCATTATTTAATTCCCATTGTGATAGCGCTCTGGAGGGAAGCCATAGGTACCAGGGGAACATTTAATATGGAATCCTGAAATCTGGGAAGGCTTCCCTGAAGAAGTGAAATCATGAGTGAGGTACCAAGGAGATCCAAAAATGAGCGGGTGAAGAAGGAAAAGAATGAAGCAGAGGAAGGAATGTGTGCAAAGGCCCTGAGGCTTGAATCCTCTCCACACCAGCCTTGCCAATAGAAATCCCACTTTGCTTGCCCAACCCTTACACCAGTGGGTACTTCACTGCTGCAATTATTGTAATTAATAATCATGACCAGTATTCATTGAAGACTACTGTGTCTTTGACTTCACACCAGGCAATTATTCCTCTTGACGTTTACTCTTCAAAATTGTACCCACAAGGTAGATTCAATCAGTATAGCCCTCTTATGGATAAGAACTTCAAGGCTGGGCACCTGGGTGGCTCAGTTGGTTAAGCGACTGCCTTCAGCTCAGGTCATGATCCTGGAGTGCCGGGATCGAGTTCCGCATCGGGCTCCCTGCTCGGCAGGGAGTCTGCTTCTCCCTCTGACCCTCTTCCCTCTCGTGCTCTCTATCTCTCATTCTCTCTCTCAAATAAATAAAATCTTAAAAAAAAAAAAAGAACTTCAAGGCTTAGAGACATGAGGTAATTTGTCCATGTCCACACATCTAGCGAAAGCCAGAGCCAGAATTCACACGCCGGCTTATGAAACTCTAGCCCCTGAGTTCCTAGACACCACTCTATACAACTTCAGTCAGACAATTCATTGGCTCTCCTCTGGAAGCCACACATCTCGACCTTTCCCTGTTCTTCTTCGTATGACATAGTTTCCAATCCCTTCCTTGTCCATTATCTGTAAACCCACCAGTTTGTCCACATCCTTCTTGAAATTCAGTTCCCAAATCTGATGGCCCAGTAATCATGTTGGAAGAGAAGGCTGTCAAGTTAATGAACTCTTGCCATGAGATCTCTTGAAACCCAGTTCTAAAAAACAAATAGATTTCATAACCACCTTTAAGGGATGGAGACATGGAGACACAGAACCGAGACACTTCTGAACTTCATTTTCCGGAAAAGTGTGGTACAGAGAAAAAGTGTGGTTTTGGGAGTCCAATGTGAGTTAGGTATCCTGCCTCTGACACCCACAAGCTCTAGCTATGTAACCTTAGGTTGGGTATGTCACCTCTCCGTTTTCTCACCCGTAAACAGGCCAAACAGTATCCACTCTGCTGGGGTTTTGTGGCCCTTAAGTGAGAGAACATACGCAAAATACCCATCACATAGCCTGCCCATTGTAAGTGCTTTTTAAAAGATCTTTTTAAAGGTTCTAAACTCATTAGGTTCCCTGGGCCTGGCAGCTATGCTTCCTTATTCTAAGTCTACCTGAAAACTAGAAATAATTTTTTTCATCTTCCTCCCATAGAGATATATTTGAGAGGTTTTTCCTCTCAAGCGGCACATTTTCTCCTGGCTGCTAGAGAAAAGTGTACAGATGCTTCTAGGGTCTATTTTAAGCTCCCACCTAGTGGCTTCTTGGTTTCTGTAAACTTTACAAGTGAATGGTGGTGGGTGTGTGGGTGTTGATCTACTGCTATAAATACATACTACCAGAATATTAACTTTAGTTACCATAATTCATCACCTTAGGGTGCCCACTGGCAGTAGAATGAGACCAGTAGGGTTGAGTTTCATTGTGCCCAGGCTATGGGGTGGTCTCCTGGGCCTTCGTATCCAACGCTCAGTTTGCTGGCATTGAGCACTTTACATGGCAAGTTAGCCAAGTGTACGGCAGGGTCCCTGCCCTATCTACAGCCCTGCTCAGGGAGGCTGATCCAGGCAGGTCTCTGAACTTAGAGGAAACTGATTGGTCCCAGAGTGGACACCTGACCTAAGGGCACTTGACCCATGACTAACAGGGTGATGTGGTGACATGAACTCTGACCAATAGGGTGACAGTCATTAAATCTAGGAAACTTGTTTCCTCTAGGATTGGGAAAGAACTGGCAAATGGCATAGGGTAAAGGAGCTTATGTGGAGAGATGGAGAGCCCAGCTTCTGGTCCTGACAGTTTTTCATTCCCAGTTTTTGTTCATTCACTCCTTTACTCAATCAATACTTACTAAATACCCACTATAAATCAGGCCCATGGTGGGTCCCTCTCTCTCTCTCTTTTTAAGATCTATATTCATTTACGTATTTATTTTTGAGAGAGAGAGAGCAAGTAAGCCTGTGAGCTGGGGGAAAGGGGCACAGGGAGAGCGAAAGAGAGTCTCAAGCAGACTCCCTGCTGAGCAGGGAGCCCAATGCGGGGCTCGATCTCAGATCTCAGGACCCTGAGATCATGACCTGAGCCAAAATCAAGAGTCAGATGCTTAACCAACTGAGCCACCCAAGCGCCCCCCTGGGGTCCTCTTGAAATGCAATGTAATCTGCTCTCCTGGTGCTTGTCTGGAGAAGAGAGACAGTAGGATAATCATGGATAAATAAATAACCTTTAAACTTTGGTGAAATATGAAGAAAAAAATATAGATAGAAAGCTATGAGAGATGAACAGAGACATTTGACCTAGTCTGGGAGGGCTTCCCTAGAGAGGGGAAGTTTGAGCTGAGACATGAAGACCAGTGGGAGTTATCTAGTTAAAGGGTGAATTTAGGGGAGAAACGTGTTCCAGGCAGAGGAACTAGCATGTGTAAAGGTCCTGAGGCAGTTGGGAACATGGCGTGTGTAGTGGCTGTCAGAAAGCCAGTGTGTCAAGAGCAAAAAGACACAATTTGCATCTATCCACAAACCTTTTTCCTTAATGTGGCCTGAGGAGACTCTTCTTGCAAACAAAAGCCCAGTGGACAAAAGCAGCTAGTATATATCACAGGTGCTCAGAGCGGTAGATCAGTGAAATGACTTCATCTTTGCTCTACAATTTACTAGCTGTGTGACCTTGGGCAAGTTACTTAATCTCTCTGAGGCTCAGCTTGTGCATTTGGAAATGGAGATAGTAAAAAATGTACCGAGTGGTGGTGAGCATTAGATTTGACGATGCCTGGGTGCCTGCCTAGGTCGGTTTGTGGTGCATGGTAGGTGCTTACTACACACTTTTGGTATTAGCCAAATGACTGAGAAAAGACTAGGGCTCAATAAGAACTCATTTCTTTTTTGTACTCCAGTGAGAGTGGAGGTGGGGCCAAGACTAAATACGGCGTTCAAAACAAGTTAGTAAACAATACAAGAGAAATAAGGGATGCACCAAGGCAGAGCTCAGTTATTAGCACAGGTAAACACAGCCATGTGTAGAGGCTGCCATATCCAGGGAGCTCGGGCATGAAGTATGCTGAGCCCAGAGGGGAGAGAAGGAAGCTGGAGCTTCATTCTAGAAGAGGGGAGCTGGAGAAGGGGGTTGTGTGGGGCTTCAAAGGCCAGCTCCAGTCTGGGACAGAAAGTCCAGTGACAGTCATTAGTACTTATGAACTCCATGAGGGTAGGAGCACTTGGCTCTCGTTCCCCCAGGTTCTAGCAGGTGCTCAGCCTTGAGTGGATAGAGCAGTGATGGGTATCTAGGCATGGAGTCACATCCCTCTCATCCGGTGTGTAGAGATCAGGAGGGGTTGTATTGTGGCTTTGAGCAATCTGTCCCTCTGTTCCAGGGTTCTGCCCCTAAAAGGTTACCAGCAGCAGAATACAGGGCTAAAGTGGAGGGCAGTGCCAGGGATTGAGAGACAAGGAGTGAGGGCCCTAGCCAATGGGGCTTGGGGTCAGGACAGGGTTTATCCCAGAAAGAATACAGACCTTGGCAGAGTTACTGAGAAGGCAAAGGAAGCCAGTCCCATGGATGAATCCTTCAGAGTGAGATGGAGAGTTGCAACACTGAGGAGAAACAGGCTTCTTTCCACATGTTTTTATACACCACCTCATTCCATTAATGCATCGTGGTATGTCTAATCTTTACCACCCAAGGGTGGGTTTGTTTTTTTTGTAAGTCACTGTGGAAGTGGAAATAAAAGAAAGTTGGGAAATTTTAATGGAAACAAAATAACATGCCATAAAGTCATTGCAGACAATTGTATAATTGTCGCAAGGTAGGCGAAAACTTTCGTTCTGAACTGCCTGGTGACTTGAGCAAGGAGGGAAACAAGGCAGGCACGAGCTCTATTATGGTGTGCAGAAGATAAATCAACCACCAGCGATTCAGAGAGATAGAGCCTCTGAGGGTTTTGAGACCGGGGCAGCATTTTTCCTGGATCCTCACAGGGAGGAGACCCACGGGTGCACAGGGCTTCTGCTAGCGCACTGGTGTGTGGCTGCTCATGCATTTCCTGCCCCCCCTCAGGCCCAGCTCAGGAACGAGGGTGGACCTGAAGGGGCTCACCCACAGCCGCAGCTGGGACACAGAATAGGGAAGTACTATCTCTGTTCTCCCAGCACTGGTGCTAGAGACCAACAGAGGTGGTTCTTCACAATCTGGGGATGAAGGAACCAGACCTCACCACCTTGAACTCCCCACCTGGCACTGGAAGCCAGTGAGAAGTTGGTCTTGACACAAATGGAGGTGTAATTAATGAGATTATTAAGGGAGTGAGAGTCAAAAGCCATCCCCAGCTGTGGGGCTTCACTTGGCTTACCCTCCAGTGACTCACTGGCTTATGAGCAATCCTCATATGCCTGATTTAGAGGACTTACTCACCCTTCAGAGAAAGACTTTAATGCAATAAAGCAAATGTCAGCAAGTGGGACACAGCTTAGCACATCACCCCAGCCTGCACCCAGTTTCCTACCCCGTCTCTCCCTGCTCCAGGCCCCTCCAGCCACTCAGCACCTGGACAGGCTTCTGGGTCACATTCCAAGAGGCTCAGGATTTGAAGCCCCGGAAGGAACTCAGGCATCAACTGGACCAAGCCCTGGAGAATTTTGGTCCAGCGAGGTTCTTAGAGATTAGCTCCAAAGTGTTAGAGTTAGCGCAAGGTGAGGGCTGGAAACCAGGACTTCCCTCTTCCCGGTCCGTCCGATATTCTTCACTCCCCTTTCCGTGAAAGCCCTGCTTGGATTATGCAGATGAGGGGCATGAGGTGAAGGAAATGCAGCCTCTCTAGCGTGGGTGGCATTCTTCCGAGGATTTGCCAAGGAATCTGTGGAGGGAGAGTAGCGAAGAGGAAAGGCTTGCAGAGAACAAGGCCTCCAGCCAAGCCTTTGAGGTGAGATGTTTAGAAAGAGGTGGGCTACCCTGGGCTAGGCCGCCATCTTGCTAGTTGTGGACATGGTGCCTGAGGGGGGAGCAGGCCGTCTCTCTGGGCCCCCCAGAACCGAGGGGTATGTTTGGAACTCCCACATCAGGTCCTGATTAGGAAACAGGCCCCAAGAGTTAGGCTGAGGCAGAGGCCTCGCCAGGTGTGGGTAGTAGAAGTCAATATTGTTCTTTCCTGCCTCCACCAAAAGGAAACAACTCAGTGGACAAGTCGATCCACGATCCAGCTTGGGATTTAAACCCACTCACTGACTGAGGGAATTATCTGGCAGAATTAGTCCCAAGGGTGAAAAAGAACCGGGGCAGGCACTTATGGTGAACTGTCACCTAGTTCACTTCTCTGTCCCTCGGGCATTTTTCCAACCTTTTCTAAGTGTGTCTGCCATGTGCCAGGCACTAAAAGGAGGCTGACCACAAGCTTGGCATTCAGGTTTGCTGCGATCAAGGGCCTTGAGCTTTAAGGGACCTTGGGGATCCTCTAGCTCATTTCACTGATGAAGCATCTGAGGCTCAAGGAGAGCAATTTGCCTGGGCTCATGGGAGTCGAGAGCCCTGAGTGGGTGGATGCTCTGACCACCTCTCCGTGTGACCGGCACCTAAGGACTCCTCTTGCAAGTGAGCTTAGGGAAGCCTCTCAGTTGGAAAGCAATATTCTGCATTGTTAAGGTCACCGGCCACGAGCAGATGCAGACTCAGCCTACCGTGGCACACCTCTGTCACCCTAGTGCTCGTCTGGATCCAGTGAAATATGCTGTGTCCCCACCTAAATGTACTCCTACCTAATTACCCCAACTCATCAACACGAAGCAGTGTTTTTTTTCTTTTCATCTTTTTATTTTGCACTATAAAAAACAACACCACCCAGTAACATACTGCTTTTCTTCACATTCATATGGATTTTAGGAAATTATTGCCTTTTCCCCTGGAGAGAACCTACACACAAAAAAGAAGTACCACATTACAAAGTCTGCAAACCCCAGAAGTCCACAGCTTGAAGACAACCCCCAGGGGCAGGGAAGAAAACGTGTGTCACGAGAGACGAGACAAGCACACATTAAGGACAGCAAGCTGGGGAGATAACCGTGTCAATGCCACTGACCCGGACGCGGCGGGTACCTCTTTCTCTTGGCACCCGCTGCCACCCCCTGAAAGGGGTGATTTTTGGTCTACGGTCTGAAGAACTCCTTTCAAATGACACAAGAGATACTTTGAGGAGAGAGGGGCGACGAGGAAGGTTCAAGTATGAGTAAGAAATCATGCGAAGTCCAAAGTCAGGGAAGAACCCACAGTGGAAAGGACACCCAGAGAGGTCGACGTCTCGCTACTTCAACCATCCGCCTCCACCCTGGACCCAAGAGGAAGTCTCGCAAACATGGGACGGTTCAAATCAGCATCTAGATGGCGTCCCTCCAAGCCCTGGACAGGTTGCTTTCCTGACTGGGTGGTGATCAGCTTATGCCCTGAAGCAACAGACAGATACGGAGACTGCCAAAGTTAAAAAAGTAAGGTGGAAATTGTGCTTCCTTCAAAATGAATCGGCTTCGTCACTGCCTTTTCTCCCGGTCTGGCAACCACTCTCTCCCATGCCGCTGTGGCTATTTATTGCCTTGCGCTTGAAATGAAAAGGCGAACTTGGAGGTGCAGGGCCCGGGCGGTCCTGAGAGGGCAGGGGGTCTGGAAGTACAGTAGTCGGCACGTGCTGTGCTCTCATCATGGCTTGGCCTTCCTTCGGTCCCCAAAACCTCTCCCCGCTGTCAGCATCAAGTTCGTTTGCAAGCCTGGTGACCGCTCACTGTCCCGCGGAGGTTTTCAGTATTGCACAGGTATGAAATGTCCACGAGTTTCAAAAAAGCAGAATCACAGTTGTTCTTGGGGCTGGGCTGGGTCCCCGATGCCGGTTTCAGCAGGATGTGGCCGTGGCCATGGGGCTCCTGCTGAGCTCTGAGACTGTCGAGTGGGTGGGCACGGGGGCCAGTACCGAGGTAGGGAAGGTGCAGTAGGAACCCTGCAGGTCAGGGCTCAGTGTCGGCAAATGGGCTATGAATGACGAGCTTGCTGCCTCCCCTTGGCAGGAGGGAGCCTGGGGCGTGGAAGGCAGGATCTCAGACTCATACTGCAGGAGCTGGCCCATGAAGCCAAAGTTGGGCGACACCACACTCCTCCGCTGCTTGATGTAATCGAAGGCATCCTTCAGACGGAACTGCTTGGCTTTCATGAGGTAAGCCATGCAGATGGTGGGCGAACGGGAGATCCCAGCCTCACAGTGGACCAGGACCTTGCCTCCCTTTTCCCTGACACAATCTGGAAGGAAGAAAAGACAGTGAGGACGAGTTGGAACTGGAACCCAAAGGCAATGATGCCAAGATACAAGAATTAAACACAAAAGTGACCTAGTCATCAAAATGTCACATCTGTCCAAGAGCTGAGGTTCCCACACAGTCTTTAATGCCCACTGGCAAGGACAGAGCTTATGGGGTCCCCCCAGTGTCTATCCCCATGTAGGGCCTTTCTAATCTTCAGACGTGCTTCCCTGTTTTCCTGGATACTTGCACAGATTCTGCCCTGAAGATGCTAGATCTGGGGTAATACTCCCTTTCCTGGAGACGCCATCCTAACTTGGGTTCCACGGATGGGTTTCAAGAGGACATTGCAAAATCCTTGACATTGCATGCAAATTTACTGGGTAGGTACATTTTTCTGAGAGCACCCCAGGTTCAAAGACTGACTCAGACAAGCAATTCCTGCCTTTTGGGATCCGATTCTCATGGGGAGGACCCAGGCCCTCTCCTGCTAGAGGCCTGCCAGCCTCCCTGGGCACCCTGTCTGCCTGTGCCAGGGCGGGATGCTTGGCTCAGCTCCCAGGGTTCCCACCACCAAACATACGATAAATAGTGCACAGCCACTAATTACAGCCCTGACTAAATGACGCTTACTAGACCGGAGGATACAAATGGCTTTCGCAAACTCCATCTTGCGCAACAATGGGAGTCACTGCTATAAAGCTACCACCATCAGTTAGCATTCTTTAGCTCAATATGACAAGGTCTCCCTCCTTTTCTGTTCCACTCCTCCCCCCAAAAGAACTACAACAGTTAAAAATGAGGGGCAAAAGGTTACGCATATATATGTACACACACGTCAATTAAAAACCACAAAAAACAGTCTTTCCAATTCCCTCTCTTGCTAGTGAGGAAACAATTACAACATTACAACACAGGAAGTCTGATGTACCTGGTACAATGTAAAGCCACAGTGTGCAAAAACACTTAAGGTTTTGAAGAGCAAAAAAGTCAGCTCCCTTACCCAGCTCCCTCCTCAAGTTCAAGAAGTTTGCAAATGAATCTGTAAGATCTAAAAGATCAAGTTTCTGAAGAGTCAAGGAGGAACCCCAGGGCTTCCTCAACAGAACAAAAATCCCAAAGGACACAGTGTAGCTCATTAGAGGTACCCCCAATTTAGTCTGACTCAAAAGAAAAAAAGTTCCTGTAAATTAGTTCAAAGGGGACCCCAACCCTTAGGATTGCACGGTCATGGCTCCGATCTTCCTTTGCTCCTTCTAGACTACCTTTTAACTGCCCAGTGCCACGTCCAAGAAAACAAAGGGCCTAGAGTATGCTGTTTTTGCTCTGCCCCTCAGGGCTTGTCTACCATGTGCCCTCCCGGGCGCTCCCCTGGGAAGGGGTCAAGTGCCATGGTATGGGCTCAGTACCCCCCTTTCACCAGCAGGGCAAGGAGTCTGAGGAAAAGCATCGTGTGCTCTCAAAAGGCTGTGGGTTTGTGTGGTTGTGTACACAATACACAGGATGGAGAGGGAGGCTTCTGAGAAATGGATGGGGGCGGGTTTCATGACCTCATTGAGTAGCTATCCAGGTAATTAAATAACAGGCAGAGAAGGGCAAGGCATTCCCAGGGTCAGGGAGACAATGTCAAGGGGTTCCCATTCTGAACCCATCATTTGGGCTGCCTCTCAGCGATCCAAAGTAATCCTGTCAGCCCAGAGGCTCAGATGACCAGGACAGGCTCAGCCTTCTGCCTTTGGAGACTTTCCCAGTGGGTTTCCTAGAGAGGAGAAACCACGTGTGATGAGCACAGGGTCCACCATGTGGCTGAAGGGGGTCCCCTTAATTGCTACCTGCCCTAAATAGTTACTGCTGTGCCCAACACCTGCCTTTCCCCCTCCAAAAGCCCTCAAAACAAGATAAGGAAAGTCACATCTCAGCTTCAACACCTATGTGTGTTAAAGGGGAAGAAGGCAAGGCCACAAGGTTGGGGAGTGGTGCTTGCAAATCTGAAACAGCCGCTGAGGCAGAGAGAGGGGCGAAAGAGAAGCTGTCAAACGAGGGAACAATCCAGCCTATGCTGAAGAGGTGGAAACCCAAGGCCCAGTGCCCTTTCCAGGCAGAGAGGCCAGAAGTTTCCAGGCCTGTCCAGGGGAGTAAATGATAACTGCCTAACACAACGTACGGAAGATGCCAACTTTGCTATGCACAGAGCATGGAGCTTGATCAAATGCTATCTTTAATCCAAAATTAGCTGAAAATGCAAAACAAATTGCCCCTAAAGCAGTCTGCCAAAGACTGTGAAAAGCTGCCAGGGCCCTCGGGGCTCGGTGTGTAAGTAGTGCTCTCTCAATCCTTCTGTTGGCTTTCTAAAAATGCCCCAACCTACGCAGGAGCACAGTGAGGATCATTCTTTCCCTCCCTTGCTTCCCTGGCATGGAGCATTACGCATGGACACACTCTGCTTCCCACCCGGCTAGGAAAAATAACAAGAGCAGCAGTGAGTATTGCCATAAAATTATATTAATTCATTTATCTTGCAAATTAAAACTCCTATTAATAGCAACTCGAATCCTCCCCTCTGCCTCTTTGGTGGCTGCATCCCTTCCTGGCTCCAACTCCTGGTGGTTGCATAGACAAGACACTTTTCTTCTTGGCAAAGGTAGCCTCCATCGATGCCTCAGAACCGAGAACAGGTGCCCCTATGGGGCTCCCCGAACGACTGAGGACGAGTGACTGAACCTACCAATGAAGTCTATTGCTTCTTGAAAGTGGGAGCTGATGTCGGCTGTGTGGCTGTCTTCCACGGGGATCCATTTGTAGTGTAGGTGGGTGGTGCAGGACTCGGAAATCCGCCGGGAGACATTCAGCAGGGCCGTGATGTGCAGGTTGGCGAGGAACTCGCACTTGGATGCATGGTAGGCACTTCCAAGGTAGAGGAACGGAAGGATTTCAACTGGGCCGCCCTGGAGGGAGGGGGAAAGGACAGCCGGGAAATATTGGGTTAGCTTGCTCCTTTAGGAGACGAAACAAAACAACCCTGACCTACTTGTTGTAAGGTGGGAGGTTCCCTTTCTGGTTTCCAGGTAGAGAGTTCAGAGCCAGGGTAGTTCAACCCAGAGTGTGGGGAGAGCCTGGCAAATGCTCTACCCGACGTGGCTGCCTTGTGACTCAGTGACAGCCAAGCCCACGCAGCAAAGATGTTTCATTTTCTTACACATACCGAGGTAGGGAACACTAGCAGCCTTCCTGTGCCGACAAGGATGAGAAGATGTGCGTGAAGGGGAAGAACGGAGAGGCTTATGCTCACGTTCCGGCTGCCCCGACAGCACCAGGGCAAGCCTTCTAACCTTGGGGCAGCCCTGGCTTCTTTTGAGTCGGAACAGGTAAAAACTCAAGATGAGTACCCCCACCTTACAGTCCTGATATTTTCATGGTATATTTCATCAAACCTAGGACCCCGATGATTGATCCTAAGACACATGTGGGTTTCAGAGATGTTCAAGTGTGCCCCCCAGAAAGGCTGCTTCTTGCAAGTGGAAATGACCACTGTTTACCTGGAATCCCTAAAGAAAAGCTATTAAGCCAAGGGCAGAGGGGCTCCTCCTCCCCCTGATCTTTGTCACGTGGGACTGAGGGTTTGTGAGAGATGCTTACATCATCACCCTTTCGGAAGGCCACCCACACACCAGGTTTCCAGTTAAGGAGGATCCCAATTAGAAGCTGAGACCATCTACCCTGAGGCAAAGTTAAAAACAGCTAGCTGGTCAGACTCTGGCAGCCTTAGCAGCTCCAGGGTGGCAAGAAAAACCAGAGATAACTGGGACAATGGGAGGCCCCAGAGACTGAGAAACACTGTGCTTTTGGGGGGGGGGGGGGGGCGGCGGCAATGGCTGAGTCTCTGGGAGCTTTTCCCATATCATCCATCCGTTTCCTGTGTTCCCATTTCCTGTCCCAGAATAAAAGCGGAACGGAAACTCTGCCGGACTCATAATAGGGAAAGGGGCGTAGGATGAGGGCTAGCAGAAGGCAACTCTCAAATTACCTGACATGTGGTGTGTGCTTTTTCTTTCCTGAGAAATCAAGTGTTCAAGCAAAGGCCAGTTTGGCCACTTAGAAGAAAGTCATAGAGGATTTTACCAAAGATATAGTAAGAGTAACAACCAGATCTTTTTTTTTTTTTTAAAGTAGGCTCCACGCTCAGTGAGGGGCTCAAAATCACGACCCTAAGATCAAGACCTGAACTGAGATCAAGAGTTGGATGTTTAACCGACTGAGCCCCACAGGCGCCCCAACAACCAGTATTTTTATTAGCGCCTACCAGAGCTGGCCCTTGGACTTAACACTTTCGATGTACCTCCATAGATCTCTCCCTCTCTTTAGTGCCTGGAATCTTACACAATTACTTCTAAAGCCTAGAACAACACACCCCTGAAACCATGTGTTTTTCTTTTTCTGAATCCTCTGTTTAGACTCAAGAGGAAGAAACCAAAGGCCTTCAGAAACCCCAAAGCTTAATACAACCTTGCTTGGCTTCTCTCAATGCAGAAGCACTTCTAAGAAATAGCACCAGGGGGGTTCCCCGATGAACCTTGGGAGACATGTCAGGGCCTCCCCAGTCCTCTCTTGGTCAAAGGTCTGCTGTGCCTTCACAACATCCTGACAATTCTTGTTTCTCTTTCACTTTCTGAGATGTGAGGGGAAAACACCACCCAAACAAACAGAAAATAGAAATCCAGCTAAGCCACATGCCCATGGCTTGAATGCTGAGGGTTCATCATACGCTCTGTGTTTTTTAATAAAGGAAAACAAAATAACAACCCTGGCACCTTGCCAAGCTAATAGACTTCCTGACCAGGGAGGGATCCCATTCAAGGGAAGTCACTTGGCTTTACTGGGAAGTTTATTCACAGGGGCAAAGTTCTGCTCATGCCAGGCAGCATCCAGACATCTTCCTTCTTATGATCTGGACATGTACTTATGTTGTGGGAAATACTTGGAAAGCTCCTCCCACCAAGTCAGGTGCCTAGGATGGGCCCCTTCCAAAAGAGGTTCTGTTTCTGTGGAAAACAGAATGAGGCCTTGAAAAGAACCAGAGTTAAGAGAAGGGAGGCGTTCTGGGTCTACTGTTGCCAGGAGCCCAGCTACAGGATTCTTTGCAAAGAGATCATCTCCAGCGGTGAGACACGTTTTTTTCCCCTCTGTAAAATGGGAAGGTGGGCTTTGAGCTCTGGTTTCTGCCAGATTTGGGTCCTTGCCTGCCTTTCCCTCATCCTCCAGCACTGAAGGGGACCCCTGACTGAGCCTTTCACACACTTTCAGCCTTTAAAGAGTTGCCAGAAAGTAACATTCTTGGAAGGAAAAAAAACCCCACATATTTGTATGAGCATGAAATCCTCTACAGTGTCTCCTGATCTTCTCTGGTTTCAGAATTTATGGAATTGTAAGCAGCAGAAACCCTTAGGGCCTGCTTAGCCATCCAAATGGTAGTTTCCCCACAACCCTCCCCCGGTCCCGTTTCAGTTAAAAATAACAAAAAGACACATCTCGACAGGTACTAGGTTGGTTTGCAGAAACTGCAGAGCATGAACAATTACAAAGATTAACACAGGAAGCCTGAAAGTCAACTCTGAAACATCTTCAGGGAAACCTAAACTGATATTGTGAAGCTTCTCTGCACTTCCTAGGCCAGCTAATAATAATGTATCTTTCACTTCCCCTTTTCTCCAGAAGCTGTCAAGCATCCTGTGGCTCCTTTGCTCTTGTCAGCTTGTTTGCTGGAAAGAAGCCCATTTACTCTTGGATGGAAACTCAAGTTGGCAAGCAACAGCTCTCTGAAGCTAGAGGGCTCTGCCAACACCCTGATCCTCAGAAGAACGCACCAGTGCTACTGAGTGAGGAGAGGGAGAGCCAGGGGGCCGAGGAAGGAATGGAGTCCACAGCCAAGACGGCATTTCCAAAACCACTTACCTGGTCATAGGCTGGCCTGTAGCTGAGGCTGAGCACTGGTTTCCCACACTGGCTCATGAGGGCTTTCTCGGTTTCAACCTTTTCTTGTGAAATGGGCTGTACGTCCACACAACACTCGGGATATTCCGAGTAGAAAGTCTCATATCCTCCTGCAAGGTAAAAAAAGAAAAAAAAAAAAAAAGGAAGCTAGATGTTAAGCGTTGATTTCTCAGGCTTTTAGAAAATGTCCAGAATTAATCAATACCCTAAGCGTGGAAGAGTCAAGAATATTAAGCTAACATAGATTCTGGTCTTATAAAAAAATTGAGCCAAACCAACTAATAGCTTTGGAACAGAAATGGGCTACACACACACACAAACACACATTCCCTCTTTTCTAAAAAGTTATAGTTCAGAGAGGCAATGATTAATTTTTTGCATCTAACAGAAGCAGCTGAAAGGAAATCTGACATCTGGCAATATTAACAAAATCCCTCCAGAAAACAAAAGCTATTTTCACTTACTTGTCTAAAATGCAGGTGTGATTATGCAGAATTGCATTCACTTGCAAGAAGAGACTCCTGAATTGGTCTGTTTCATCCCTAGCCCATTAGCTCTGAACTGGATGATAGATGCAATCCCCTCTATTCATAAGGGAATGGGGGCTAATATGAGGTTTAAACTCAGTGCAATAAAACAGCCCTGCCCTTTCTCACTCCCAAGGAGCTAAAGAATAAAGAACACTGCTGACAATCCTCTCTATAGGTCCAATTTTGAGTAATCAATCTAGTTAATTACCTTCCAAACCAAACTGGAGGCACGAGGCCTTCAGAACCGAATTCTCAGTCCCAATATGTAAAAACTGTTTCTCTCCCCTTCAAGACCACCTACCCTTCCTTTTTATCTTCCTTAGCTTCCCCTCCTGATCTTTCTTCTCTGTAAGTCCTCAAATGATAACTACCAGCAGGTATGACTGTAAAAATCCTTAATATTACATTTAAACTTCTCCAGATGGGTCACTTAAGGTAAAAACTACTCTCTGACCAAGTCACAGAAACTTGAGCATATTAAAGAAGTCTCAGGCCCAGAACTCAATGGGAAAGAACCAAATGAAAAACATGCCAAGTGCTGCTAGGTGAACAGGCCAGGCTCACTTGGGAAAGCCCTCACTCCCAATCCAAAAGGACCCAAGGGACTTCCGCGAGCCTCCAGAAAACTTGCTATTTTTTTCTGACCCAGAGAATTCACCTAGGGTCAAATCATCAATTAAATATGCATTCCGAGCCCATATATTTTCCACAAAGTCCCCTCTTTCTTCCGTCTCTTAGTGGTGTGATAGGCCCACAGTGGAGCCCACGGTGGCCTTAAACCCCTGCAGTAGACAAATAGTTAATGGATAACATGGCGGTCTCCAGCTCCCTCCCAGAAGCTGCAGCCAATTCCTAGAATGAGTCATCTTGCCATTACTGCTTCCTCCCAGCTTGCTGGAACTGCCCCCGCCCCCATTGAGTACACTCAAATCTCCTCTGTGGTCACTTCAACAAAAAGCCCATTGGGCCCTCCCCAGATGACCCTCTGGTCCTCCTGGTCATGATAGAGGAGTCCACACGCCAGGGAGTAACGGAGGTGGGAGGTTGTGGTGTTTGTGGCTTAGTTTCCTCCCACCCCCCACTGGAGCCCCTGGACCCTTTCCCTCCTAGAATGTAGACAGAAGGTCACACTTAGGGACCCACAGCTTCATCAGAAGAGACGACCCTAGTTAGTAAGTCACTTCCTGTGCCTGGGCCTCCAACGATTTGGGTTCCAGGGCACAAACTGAGTGATATGGGATGGGAATCTGGAGTTAAGAGTGGCTCAGGCCCTCCCAAACTTTCCCAAGAATGAGGCTTGGGAAAGACAAGCCTTCAGGCCACCCCATCTCTTGTCTTTAAATAGCACACTTAAAAGAGATGGCTGTCAGGACAGACAGGAGGTGCGGGTGTGGGCTGGGTCCTGCCTGCCTGTTGACAAAATAAGGCAGGCAGACAAAGCTACTCAGTGTAGTTGAGGGACAGATAAACAAGGGGCTGTCTCTTCAAGCTGGGGTCAGGAGTCCTTCAGATTAGATGGTCTCTTTCACCCACTCCCCTCAGAGGCAGGGAGAGACAGACTGTTCTCTGGTGCCTCACTTGAGCTGCAAGAGCTGTGGGAATTCTTTTGGCTGCTTCAATCCTCTTCAGAGTGATTCTGCTTTTGATCACCGCTGCATGACCAGGGGAGCAGAGAAGCTGCATGGACACTGTATATAAGATACACACTGACAATGCCATTCGGTCGTCATCCCATTTTAGTGTTATTTGGGGGAGGGGGGAGTAGAGGACGATAAAGGGAAGTATAGAAGTCATTATCACCCCCAAGATCTGAAATGCCACTAGATTAAAACCTGAATTCATCATATCTGGACATGAGGTAGATGAAGAAATAAAAATTTTCTTGGACAACAATTTAACTTTCGTGGTGTTATAACTGTTAAGTACCCAGCAATTCCTACTGAAATTTAAAATGCACACAACTATCAACCTGGCAATTCTCAGAATCTCACTGAAAGACAGTGCACACATAAAGCATTTGAACAAAAAATATACCCAACAACATTGCCTCAAATAGCGAGGTTGAAAGCAACCTACTGGCTGCCATCAGGGGACTGGTTTAAGAAGTAAGGGGCACCTTACTCAGTAGGTTAAGTGTCTGCCTTTGGCTTGGGTCACGACCCCAGTGTCCTGGGATCAAGCCCTGGGCCCTGCACCAGGCTCCTGACTCCCTGCTAAGGTGGGGAGTCTGCTTCTCCCTCCCCCTGCTCGCATGTGCTCTCTCTGTCCCTCTCAAATAAATATTAAAAATAAAAAAATAAGTAAAATGGACATGTATGCTCTGATAAGGATAAATCTCCCAAGATCTAGTTAAGTGAAAGAAGAAGGAACAGGAAATATACAAAACCATTCTATTTTTTAAAGATACTGGTGGAAAACTAACTTGTCTAAAGACGAACAAAAAATAGTTGGTGGCTGTCTCTGGAGAATGGGACTGGGTTCAAGGGCGTGCAAAAGACCCACTTCTCATCGTACAGCCTTTGCGCTTTTAAAATTTTACCTGTGTTACTGTCATTAAAAAAAAAAAAACATTTTAGACATGAATTTTCCCGAGATGTGAGTCTACAGAGCCGCTTACTTCCTGTGGCAGTAACTTCTAAACAGTCAGCACGACCCCCCCTGGAGAGGGGTGGGGAGCAGAGGTAGGAGGACCAGGAGGGGGCTTCCTGGAATATATCTTTCATGCTACTGGGAAGGCAGTAGCTTTTCCTGTACTCATGGCTAAGAACAGGAGGCAAAAAACAACCAACAGGAATAGAAAGAAATCCCGGGCTAAGTATGAAACTTTCTGCAGAGCTTGGAGGGCATCCCTCCTTCCCCTGCAAGTGAGGCTGGTGGACAAGGAAGATGATCATCTTCTGCCTGTCATCTCCCTAACAGGAATCAACAGGGGACAGTCTGCAAGAGGTGCTAATAGAGGTGGGGGCTGCGAGTGTGCTCTGCAGGCCTGGAGTGTGTGAAATTCCCCAAGTTGCATGGTTTTAAAACAGGGCCCTCACGCTCAGTTCACTGCACCCGAGTTCTGAACCACATCACTGCTGTTTCTCAAGGTGTCTGCAACAGCACTGGCAGGGCCTCAGGGCACAGCTTGGGCTGAACCCTCATCTCTGCACTGTGGACTCTTCCGTACGTTGGAGGTTACAAAGGACCTAAATACAAGGCGGGAGAAGTCATAGGAAGTGACCCAGAAATCAATGCTCTGTAATTTGAAAGTCAGTCACTCACTACACGGGCCGGGGAAGTCAAAGTCCTCTCTCCAGCAGGTGTAATGGACGGACCGGTGGGGCAGCTTCTGGGGCGTCTCAAACCAAAGGCGACGGAATCCCCTCCACCACCACCTGCTACACCTCTCCTAAATCCTGGGGCTCGCTGGCCGGCAGCCTCCCACCCCTGGGAAGCAGCAGGAGGCAAGCCCCGGGGATGATCTGCGGGGGGGGGGGGGGGGGGCGTTGAGGAAAAGGGTGAAAAGGGTGGGAAGGCTGTCAGCTCCAAATGGAGCTAGAGAAAGGCCTGGGAGGGGAGAAGGGAAGGCCGGAGGAAAACAATAAAAAGCAGTAAAATGAAGTAGAAAGGAAGGGGAGGGACTGGCCCGGGTCAAAAAGGCAAGAGGGGTCGGTGAAGGCAGCCTAACATACGTTAATTGTCCAGGCGGGAGGAGAGGGGACGCCGCGGCGCCACGCTCCGGGGGGTCGCGACCGGCTGATCCCGCCTGCTCTGCTTATCAGAAAGGCTCAGAGCCCAGGCCCCAACGAGGGTGGCTAAGCCAGCGCCAGCAAACGGGGGCCCGCGCCCAGCACGAGCCGACGGCCCCCGCGGCTGAGAAGCGGCGCCCCCGGCTGCGCAACCAACCCCACCCACCCAGGCGGCCGGGAGCTTTCGAGGAACGCGGGTGGGGAGGGGGAAGCTCTGAGGGCTGACACTGGCAGCGCCCTCCCTAGCGCACGTCAAGCCCCAGGGTGCAGACTCGGGCAAGTGGAGACTACCGGGTGCCGGGTCGCGGAAGGCGCCCCGCACGAGGAGGGGACCCCAGAGCCCCGGGGCGTTCGCCGCGCGGGGGGCGGAGGTGGGGGGGGAGGGTGGTGACAGGGGCTCGGCGGCCCCGACGCGCTCACCTTTGAGGAAGTAGACCCGCGGGCCTGCGGGCAGGCAGGCGAGCAGCGAGGTGAGCACGACCCGCGCGGCGCTCTCCTCGCGGAGCTTCTGCCAGTGGCGGCTGCCCTGGTCGAGCACGACCACGGCCGCCACGCCGCCGCCGCCCTCCTGCAGCAGCCGCGCGCGCGCCGCCTCGTCGGGCAGCACGTAGCGCGCCGACACCGCGCCGCCGCGGGCCCGCCGCAGCACCACCGAGTTGAGGTTGACGTTGAGCGAGCCGCGCACGCTCGAGGCGGCGAAGGCCAGGTAGGGCCGGCAGTCGAGCACCACGCAGCGCGCCGCCGCCTCCTTGCGGAGCATCTTGCGCAGCTGGCGCCCGTCGAGCGACGTGACCTTCATGCCGCCGCCCCGCGGTCCCGCGCCGCGCGCCCCGCAGGTGCCCACGGCCAGGGTGCCCGCTGGCGAGGCACGGGAGGGCGACCCGCGAGGCCGCGGCCGGCCGACCGAGCCCGGCGCCGGTGCGGCCGCTCAACTCTTCTTTCCCGCCCCGCACGCTCGGCAGCAAGCCCGGCCACTCGCCGCCCCAGAAGCCGGGGATTCCGCCAGCAGCGCCGCGTTTTATGTGAATGACTGTGCGGCCTGTGACGTGGCTGCCCATATAAGGCCGAATATGTGTATTTCCCCGCCCCTTCGGGCTGTGGCCACGCCCCGGGGAGCCGGAGGCGTGGGGGGCGGGCGCCGGGCGTTAGTCAGCCGGAGAAAGAGGAAGTGGAAGGCGCCTCCCTCCGCTTTCTGAGGCTGTGCGCGGAGAGACACTCACTCGCGCATCACCGAGGGCTGCCGGTGGGGTGTCAGGAACGCCACGAGGCCGAGGTGACCCACGCTGTGCGGGAAGAGGAGGAAGCGGAGGAGGCAGGGCCTGGCGCCGCACAATCCGGCTTTGAGTTTCATAGACGTAGGTTCAGAACCCGCTGGGTGGGGGCCTGCCAGGCACCGAGCCAAGGCCGGGCCGAGGGGAGCCCAGGGCCAGTGCCCCCAGATGAATCGGAAATGGATTTTGGTCTTCACCCAAGTCTTGACGCGTGAAATGAGATGATAGCTGGGATTGGCTTCAAGGGATGGTTTATGGATGACTCAAGATTGGGTTTGTGTTGGTAACCGTTGAAGTTCAGTGATGGGTACCTTATACTGGGTTCATGATACTGTTTTCTCCACTTTTCTGTTTGCTTGAAATGTTCCATAACAAAAGTACCTAAGAGTAAAAATGGAGAGAAGAGCCAGCAAAGGATTAACAGCCTTTTCTCCGTCACACTTCAATAATAATTAGAATAATTGTTTTTTGAGACGCTCTTTTCTGGCCCCTGGAAAGTCTGTCACGGAATCAGCTGCAGCATCAACATGCATCCGTTGATGGAGCTCAGTCCAGGCAACTATCCAGGTGGCTTCTGGATTTGGGGGATTATCTGTGGATCAAGTCTAATCCCAGGCTGTCTGCCCCCACCAGTCCCCAGCAGCGTCAGGCTTCACATCCCCAATCTGGGTGAACTGGACACGTTCCCTCATTCAGCAAGTATTTCTTGAGGGTCAGCTTTGTGCCAGGGCTCTGCTAGCTGAAGGGACAGGTGTGAGGGAAACATGCCTCTACCCTCTAACCCGTGACCGGAGCGGGGAGGGTGCTGCTCTGGAAAACAGCCTGCCTCCGCTAGAAAGGTGCTTGTTTACTACAGCCAGAGGAGAATGAGGTCTTTAGAAGGAAGCAGAAATCAAATTCTGAAATCACAGGCAATCAAACCGGACGCTAGATAGTTGCTATTGGGTCACAGCGGCATTCAATCAGAGGCGCTGTCCTGGCCCAGACAGTAGAGGCTTAAGGAAGAAGGGATGTGGGGGTTTTCTTTCTCTGTGGGGTTATTCCTGCCAGCCTTCCCTGCAGTTGTCTCCCAGTGTCACCAGCAACATCCACCACCAGACATTTCAGCCAGAGCCACGCAAGCCTGGAGCACCCGCAGGGCCAGGCTCTGTGTTGGGTGCTGGACACCAAAGTGAGCAGGACCCGCTCTGCTCCGGTTGTCCCAGCCCAGAGGGGAAGCTTGGCGCAGCCACGGGCATCTGTAAGGTCCTGCAGTCAGTACGGAAAAGCATCCAGGATGTAGGGAGTGGGGACCTGGAGAAGGCCTCCCAGAGCAGGGGAGAGCTGAGGGGAACTTCAAAGAATGAATTGAGGTTAGCCAGGCCACGGAAGGGGAGGGTGGAAGGCATTCCAGGCAGAGGAAACTGCTAGAGGTAAAGAAAAACAAAACAAAACAAAATGCCTGCTCGGTGTGCGGGAGACCAAGGCACTTCTGGCATTTATTAGAAAATTAAGCAGGGTCAGATGACGGAGGGCCTTGTGTGCCATTTATGGCATTTGGATCTATCCTTTGGCTGGAGCAGCCCTGGATGAGGGGTCTTACTCAGTGACCCGGTCGAGTGACATTTGGGAACCTCACTGAGGCAGCACTGTGGAGGATGTTTTATTTGAGAGTGGGGGTAGGGGTCCAGACTGGAGTCAGGGAGACGGATAGGAGGCTTTTGTGGGTAATCCAGGCCTGAGCTGATAAGGGCCTGCCGGAACTTGGCAGTGATAGCAGCGACTGAAGAGGCCATGCAGATGGGAGAAACGTTTAGGAAGTAAATTGCCGGAAGGGATGGGTTGGGGAGACAGTAAGGGGGACGCCAAGGTTTTCAACTGGGGTAATTGGGTGAATGGTGACACCTTTAGATAGGGAACCTACAGGAACAGATCTGGGTGAGTAGCAGCAGCAGGAGGAGGGGGTAACATTCAGACTTGTTAATAAGTTAGAGGTGATCATGGACCACTCAAGGGGGTACCCAGTAAGCGGGGCGGGGGGGGGGGGGTGGTGGCCTGACAGCCAGTGCAGAAAAGTCATCTGTCAGCCTCTCTTTCCATGTCCAACAGATCACCCCAGGTCCCAGGACTCTGCCTTCCAGATTTCTCTTCTGGTGTGCCCTTTCCAGTCCCGGGGCAGGGCTGGCTGGCTTCATGGGTGTCTGACCTGTATTGCTACACCAGGCCCCATGCTTGGTTAAATGCTCTGCTGTCACTCTCTTGAAATTCTTAATAATTTTTGGACGAGGAACCCTGCATTTTCTTTTTGCACCGGCTCCCATAAATTATGTAGCTGGTCCTGCCCATGGCTATAGTTAAAAGGCCCCATCATCTCCCATACTGGGCTGTATAGTAGTGTCCTGTTTCCCAACCTCCAAGCCCTCTCCTTGCTCTCTTATCCTCTGCAATGTGATCTTAAGCATGGATCTGAGCATAGAGCCCACCTGCTCTGCTCAGAAACCCTCAATGACACGCACTGTCTGATAAAGTCCGAATTCCTTAGTAGAACACCAAGGTCCTCCTCGTTCTGGCCAGTTGGCCAGAACCCACCCGTAACCTTGTTTCTCTCCTTCCTTTCTGCCCCTCCCCCAGGCTCTAGTTGTTGCCTGTTTCCTAAACTTGCCCAGCATTTTATTGACTGCTCCTTTTCGACAGGACTACAACTCATTCCTTTGTATACGGATCCTTCCACCTTCACACACAGCTCCAGAACTACCATTGCACCTCCAAGAAGCTACCCCCTTTACCCCCTTTATCCCCCCAGTTGTCCTCCTGGGGGGGGGGTCTCACCTTTGTGCAGTTTCTCCCTCCCCCAACCTGACACGTGAGTGTCATCTGTCCTGCCGTTAACCTCCCAGGCCACAATGAGGATTTATCTCACCAACTGTGCCTGCGTCATAACATCCAGCACGTGGTGGGAGCCTGATCCATGTGGTAGGATGGAATTCAGTGCTTGCTGAGACTTGCAGCTGGCTTTTTAGGAAGCACCTGGGAAGAAAGTTGGCCACAGTATATAAATCACAGCATTAGACCCTGGGTAAGGAGGCAAGTTAGGAAGCTGTGGACACATGGTTTCCTAGGGTCAGGAACTGGGCTTCATCGGCCACAGGCCTAGCAGGAAGAGGAAGGTGTCTGAGATTGGAACCATGTAAATATTCATGCCTGTCCACCCTACTGCTTTGAATGGGGGTGAGGATGGGTTCAGGGGAAAAAAAGCAGAATTTAAATTAACATTGTGAGTACATGAGGCAGGGCCTCTTCTCCCTGCCAATTATACTCAGAGGGAGACAAGATTTTTTAGGTTTCTGGGTGCTGGTTTGACCACTCATCCTATCCCTGATGCCCTGGTTCATCGTTGTGATCTGGGATTCTTACCCTTTGGAGGGTCAGGGGTGGCCCTTTTAAAAATGTTGTGGGCCTACAGCGTTCAGCTTCCAGTGTCAGGGAGTTACACAGACCTGGGAACTCCTGTGTCCGTCTCAGCTCATCTCAGCCTCAGTAGGAGCTTCTGGGATTTCTCCCCAGCCCTGCTTCCCAGCCTCCTGCCCATAAGGTGGGCCCAGGTGGCCAGTGACAATGGATCAGAAAGGACCCAAAAATGCCAGGGAGGGGCCCAGGGCAATCCCAGCGCCAGCCCAAGGATCCTCTTAGAAGGATGAATTTTGCACCCCCCTTCATTTATTTGTTTCTGATTACGCAGGAAATGCTCATTGTGGAAAATGGAGGGAAGTAAAAATGCTGCCGCCTTCTCCTCCTCCCCCTCTCCTCCTCCTTCTTCTCTGCTCTCTCAGGCTTGTGATCCCAAATCAAGGCTACCAGCCAGGTCTGGACCCTAGAGTTGCTTCCCACCATCTGGCATAAAGGAAAGAGCACTGGACTAGGAGTCAAAGATCTGGATTCCCATCCAATCTCTGCTGTGGCCAGCTTTTATTCTTGAGTTAATATTTGTAAATGACTTTTGTGTGCATGGGTGTTTTTCTCCCCATGGACCTCTCTCTCCCTTGCCCCCAGGTTTCTCGGAATGGGGTCAATACAGTGGTTCCTCATGAGTCCACAGCACTTGCTGTGTGACTGGTGAGAATCACTCATCTTAGAGCCATGGTTTCCTCTTTTATAAAATAAGGACATTAGTGTCTGTTTGCTGATGGTGACTGATGATGACAGAATGTACATAAAGCTGTATTGCATGATGCAAGCCAAAGATATTTGTATGGCCACTGTTGCTAATACTATCCATCAGCAAAGCATTTACTCATTTACCCGGTCAAATCCTGGTGCACTGGTACATTCAGTTTCCTCCTCTGTAGCTCATAGGTTAATATATGTAAAGTACTTAGAACACTGCCTGGCACCTATTAAGAACTCAATAAATGTTAGCTAGTTGAACAGACTGTAGTATTTGTTCCAGCCAAGAAAAGACTTTTCTAATCGCACAGGGAAAAAACAGATGGGGGTAGGCATGGCAGGGAAGAGGAGCTGCCTAACTCAGCTGGCAATCAAAGAATTATTAGAAGCCTATGAACTTGTTCTTTGGAAAGTCTATTGAGTATAGGGAGATAGTTAAGAGTAAAAATCCCCAGACCCACTTATAGTAAGGTAGGGAAGACAAGAAGCCGTTTACACAATAATTACGCAATTGGGTGGTTTTGAAAATGTTGAGAAATGAAGACATTTTACAAAAAGAGATGGCTAAAGCCTGGAGTATTAGAGCAGGTGAGCCTGGGAGAGGAGTGGAGATTTGATAAATAACCTCGTCAATTCTAAGAGCAAGGACTTGGGAGAGTGACATCCTGAAGTTCAAGTCCCTGGTCTGCCTCTTACTCATTGTGTGACCTAGGCAAGTTACTTCACCTCTCTAAGCCACAATTCTCTCATTTGGAGAAAAAAAAGGGGGAGAGGTTAATAATAGTCCCTACCTCATAGGGATGATGAGAAGATTAAATAAAGTGCCTACAAAAAGCCCTCCTCTGTGTGCCTGGAGCATGGTGAGGGCTCCATGCAAGCCATTATTTTTCTTTATGAAAAGTGATTAGAGGTACAGAAGCACAGAATCTTGGCAGTAAGGAATTTTAATTCTACCTTGAAATTTTCCAGAAAGGAAGCTTACTGCCTCAGGAGACATTTTTGAATGAGGCCAAAAAAGGAAACAAGCATGTTCTGAGATATTACGAGATGCCAGGGATATCCTGAGCACTTCACTTATTCTTACAACCACCCTATGATGTAAGTACTATTGCCTCCATTTTATAGCTGACCCAGGTCACAGAACTGAAGCCGACCTCCGTGTTATCTTCCATACTGTCCTTCTACGTCTGGAGAAATACACAGTATAAGTCTAAACCCTGTTTGAAATATGTGAAGAGTCATCTTGTCCCTTCCCTACTGTCTCTTTTCTAAGACAATAGTCCTCATTCCTCACAATAATGGTTTTCCAAACTCCTAGAAAACTCTTTGCTTATTTGCCAGAACTCTTTACTTGTGATCCCTGAATGAAACCAGGGTGCAGCAGAGAATGTCCATTTATTCAAAGTTCCTGGGTTCTACCAAAAAAAAAAAAAATTCCTGGACATGTTTAGAGGAAGGAGGAGATGATGTGGGAGAGCAAACACCTGAAAGCAAAGAGATGCAGTTCTTGCCCTCCATGGAGGAGCCACAGGCTGTCTCTGAAGGATGGGAGCAGGATTTTTGTCCTCCAGTCCAGCCTCACCCCAGTGCCTATTCTGCTGTTCAAATTCGGTCTTGATAAGGCAGGGGCATTTTTTTTTTTTTAAGATTTTATTTATTTATTCATGACAGAGCAAGAGAGAGAGAGAGAAAAGCAGAGGGAGGAGCAGGCTCCCAAGGAGCAGGGAGCCCGATGCGGGACTCGATCCCAGGACCCTGGGATCATGACCTGAGCCGAAGGCAGACGCTTAACCATCTGAGCCACCCAGGCGCCCTCCTGGCAGGGGCATTTTTGAATGCCATAGGAAGTGGGCTGGGGTGGGAGGAGGTTAGAAGGAGCAAGTTTGTGGTCTCCCTAATTTCAACCTAGAAATTCTAGATTCATGCCAGAAAGATAAATAACTGGTGCAAGTACGAGTGTGTGTGTGTCTGTGTCTGTGTGTGTGTGTGTGTGCACGTGCACGTGCGTGCCCTTGAGTGAACCTGTATTAGCTACACAGTAAGACACCCTGGGGGCAAGGAGGATGGGAGAAACCACCCAGACTTGAAATGTCAACAGCCTCTGGGTAGAGATCTTGTCTGCTTATTTCCTCCACTCCTTCCCCCTCCCTCTCCCTCTCCTCCCGTCCTCCCTCTCTCTTTTCCCCCTCTCCCTGTGTGTCTTGTGGTGTTTGAAGATGTTTCCCAGACTCCAGTCCTTTTCCACCTTCATGGATTTTGTAATATCTGAATACTACCTCCTCTGTCATTCCCGAAATTAACTTTACAGAGACTCATTTAAACAAACAAACAAAAAACCCTTATTCTGTCTTAAACCAAAGAAAGGATCTGAGGTTTGATAATCTAATTCTATGTTTGTAGCAGAAATTAAAATATAGGACAATTTAGACGGAGGTTTTCATCTCTGTGCTACCTACAGTAGTCTCCCCTGCCGTCAGGATGCCACCCCGCGCCAACCCCAACAAATTCGGTTCTGGAGCGGAGTGGCCAGTGTGTATCTTCTGTATCTTCTGAGCTACAGTTTCTACTTGCATCAAGTTGGGATAATTAATAAGTTGTAAAGTAGAAACAAAATAATAGACATGAAAGTACTTCCTAAAGCGCTTGGGGTATTCTTTTTCATCAGTCATTTCCTTGCTGTTGGGAGAGGTGGGGTCTGGAATCCTATCTCCCCTGGTCCAGAACGAGTGGAAAGCATTCCTAAACCTCAAGCGTTCAGAGCAAGGTCTTTGGCCAAGGCGCCACCTGACCTGGGTGTTAGTACTGTTGCCTCCAGACTCTGGACTCAAGACCCAGGCAGCTAGACCCCCCAAGAAACTTGCTTCTTGTTGGAAGAAATGGGCACCCAGCAACCTAGATCCCAAGTGAGAACAGGCCAGCTAAAATGCATGAGTCCTATGGCCTTAAGCACCTTGTCAGTGCTACCCAGACAGTTTATTAACCCACATGTCTGTGCTGAGACCTCACCATGAGAAACATCTATTGAGTACCAGCTGCATGCCTCTGGCTAGGCAAGTTTAGCTGAATAACTTATTTAACCTGTGAATTACATCCCAGCGAAGGTGAGCCTAGTATAGATGGGGGCACTCTGATTCAGAGAGGCTAAGTGACTTGTTCAGGGTCACACAGCAAGGCATTTAAGTGTCATCCCCTGAGCAAAGCCCACCAGGTTGGGCTGACCCCTTCCTTCTCTCTCTGTTATAAACTTGCATCAGAGGCCCTGTGCTTCACAGTTACATTGGATTATTTACATCTCTCTCTCTCCCTCAGTCCAAAGGCCCTTGCAGCCATAATCTTTAGCCTGTTCCATAACTGACCCTAGTAAGACACTTGGCCCACTGAATACATGAAATTCAGTATGGTCTGAGCACCCTACTGCTCAGCTCTGGGCTGAGTGGGGAAGGAAGAGGAGCTCAAGACTTCATTCCTGACTTTAAGGGCCTATGGTCAGTTGTTACAGAACTGACTCTGAAAGAGAAAGAGGGTCCACAAGTCAGGCTTGGGCTTGGTTATAGATTCAAGGAGGGGTGGGGGTTAAAATCGGGGGGAGAGGGAGCCTGGGTGGCTCAGTCATTAAACGTCTGCCTTCGGCTCAGGTCATGATCCCAGGGTCCTGGGATCGAGCCCCACATCGGGCTCCCTGCTCCGCGGGAAGCCTGCTTCTCCCTCTCCCACTCCCCCTGCTTGTGTTCCCTCTCTCGCTGTGTGTCTCTCTCTGTCAAATAAATAAATAAAATCTTAAAAAAATAAATAAATCGGGGAGAGGAGATGGTTGAGGGCCCAAGCGGTCAGGGCAGGCTGGGGAAATGTGTAGGAAGGGAAAACCAGGGAGCATTACTCAGGCAGAGAGGAGAAAGGCTCTGTAGCTGAAGGAGACAAAATGGGAGACAGCACAGGGTTGGGAGGAGGAGGCAGCCAGGTGTCTCCAGGGAGATCACCCTGGTGGGGGGCAGAGGAGTTCTGGGACAGGAGAGAAGGTGGGGAGAGGCTAGGTCTAGGAACTCACACCTGCTTCGTGCAAGCAGGCATTATGTATATGGAGTCTAAAAATGTTTATTACCCTTTGACCTAGTAATTCCACTTCTGGGAAATGATTTTAAGGAAAATCTCCAAAATCCGGGGGAGGTAAAGCTATATTCACAACAGTGTTCATCACAGAGCTATTTATAAGAAGGTAAAAATGGAAGCAGCCAAAACATTTCTCATGAGAATGGCAAAGAAATTGGTATATCCAGCAGCCATTAAATGTGATGTTTTCAAAGCCTCTGAATAACATTCAGAATCAATTATGTTGAAACGTTAAGGGAAATGGCAGGTTACACATAATAACAATAGCCACCTTTATTGAGTGCTATTTCCTAAAGCCACTTCCTAGGTGCTTTCCCTGTTTGGCCTCATGTAATCAATACAACAGCCCCGAGCGGGTGCAGTTACTCCCACAGAACAGATTTGGAGACTGAGGTTCACCCAGGTGAGGCAGGGGGAAGGCTTGGGATTCACACCCTGGTCCCACTCCAGTATGTGCTGGTCGCCACCTTACATGACACAACCACATCTGTCAAGGAGACGGGAGAGAAATTTATGGAACCCTACAACTGTTCTTTTTCGGGGTGGGAGGTGGGGGAGGGATGATCCCCCTACTTTTCTGTATTTTCTAAATTTTTCCTCGTGAAGTTGTGATACCTTTTGTATCTTTTCCTAATTTTCAGTTCTTTATTCTGCTCATCAGTCTGCAACTCGTTTTTTCCCCATTTACCAGTAGGTCTCAGTGATCTTGTCATCTTGTGGATGTCCTTTATTCTTTGGGGGGCCTCGGGTGATCCCACAGTACAGATTTGGCATGATTTATTTACCTCGGTCTCCCATTGAGGGACATTTTTCCCTACACCCCTTTGGACAGAGGGTTGCATTTCTTTCAACAACGGATTGAAACAAAGGACTTCCCGGGGGCCACCCGTGTGGTTTTGGCGGATTGGGGTGAGCGCTCCACATTCAAGGACTGTCCCTGTTGGTAAGCAGACTGCTGGAGTGAGTGGGTCTGTTTGAAGGATCAGTGTCTCTGGAGTCTTAGGTTTCCAGAAATAATATCCCTACACCCCACACTCCCCTTGGGCCAGCTCCATCAGCTGACCCTCCTTGGCAGGTGTAGGGCTTTTCTCTTTGGGGGAAGTTACCAATTAGGATCCCCCCCGCCCTTGATTCATATTGACAGGCAGCTAATCCTGTTTAGCTGTGGGCAAATCCTCTTCAGGAAGTCAGTTATTCCAATGCCTGTGGGCCACCAGGATGCAGAACTAACTCTTTTTCATTCAATTCCACCAACTTCCCTGGAGGTTTGTTACAGCAACCGGAGCCCGAGCCAATTCCTTAGACTGGCCGTGCCACCGGCAGCCAGCGTTGTCCGGGCCCTGGGCTGTGTGCTTCATTTACACAGAATAAGGAGCTGGAGTCTCAAGATTTCAAACAGCTCCAGCCTTCTGCTGTGATTCTTCGAGGCCTTAGAAAGACACAGCGCTGCATCCTACTAGCTCTGTGCTCCTGGGTGAGTTATTAACTTCTCTGAGCGTCAGTTTCTCATCTTTAAAATGGGGGTAGTGAGACCTACCTGGCAGGATTGTGCGAATGAAATGAACTAACTGCCAGGAGTCGGGTGCCTAGCACAGTGGCTATGCCTGGAAGCTGAGCCAGGGAGTCATGCTTCTCATCCTTAAAGATCTGAAGAATGGAAGCCCTTGGCTCCCTTAGCCCAGTCTCCAAGGGCTTCCCTGGGGCTGCTCAGGAGAGCTTGCTTTTGAGAATTTCTTATTCAGGCAGGGAAGCCTACTCATTTCTCAGCCAAGGCAATGGTACCCTGAACCACTTAAGCTAAAAACAAAAGCAGCAACAACTAAACGCCCCTTCTAAAGGCATCTCTGGACCTCGGTAAGAATCCAAACCCATATAGCTGCTGTCTGGCCAGCACATCGTGTATGCCACGTGTTGCTTCAGCCTTAGCTTGTCTTCATTACATCACTTCATCATGAGCCCTAGCCGCCAGCCCATCAACCTAAAGCTAGCTCCCAGGAGGGGAGGCATCACCTTAGTGAAGTTGAAAGGTCTGGTCCAAAATGTATTATTAGAGTGAAAAAACCAAGTGGAACAAAGAGTCTGGCACTAGTACTGTAGGAAAAGGGGAAACCTGCTTACCCAGACAGGTGTGTGTTCATATACTATAGACCTTTTTTTTTTTTAAAGATTTTATTTATTTGACAGACATAGCGAGATAGGGAACACAAGCAGGGGGAGTGGGAGAGGGAGGAGAAGCAGGCTTCCCACAGAGCAGGGAGCCCAATGTGGGGCTTGATCCCAGGACCCTGGGACCATGACCTGAGCCAAAGGCAGATGCCTAACGACTGAGCCACCCAGGCGCCCCTACAGTATATACCTTTTTACTCACTTACAGGCATTGTGCTGGTACAAGAACTTCTCTAGTATAAAAGTTATCAGCTAACAGCAGTTCCTTCTGGGGAGCACAGCATGCTCTCCCTGCTTACTGTTTGCCTTTCTGGTAACGAACACATCTTTTGAGAGAGACAGTTATTGTAGTGGTTAGGAATGAGGGGATGTTGGAGTCAGACCATCCTGTTTGGCCTCATACTCAGATCTGTATCTCTGCATCAGCCACCGAAGCTCTTGCGGCTCATTGGTAAAAGTGGGATGACAGTAATAACAAAAGCAACCTCACTGGGGATGTTAGAGGGTTAAGCAAGGAGATGCATATGCTTAGCACAATGCCTGGAATTCAGGAAGCACTCAGGAAAGGTCAGCTGTTATTATTATTTGTATAACTTGTGTGTGTGTGCACACATATATGCATATAAATATTTATATGGCTTGGGCCCAAGGGCAGAGGTATTGTGAGGCTGCACATGCCCTCCTGTGACAATCACAGCCATAAAAACAGGCGAGAAGGTAAGCTGGTACAGCAACTCTGGAAAACAGTATGGAGGTTCCTCAAAAAGTTGAAAATAGAGCTACCATACAACCCAGCAATTGCACTACTGGGTATATTTACCCCAAAGATACGAATGTAGTGATCCGAAGGGGTACGTGCACCCCGATGTTTATAGCAGCAATGTCCACAATAGCCAAACTGTGGAAAGAGCCAAGATGTCCATCAACAGATGAATGGATAAAGAAGATGTGGTTTATATATATACAATGGAATATTGTGCAGCCATCAAAAAAATGAAATCTTGCCATTTGCAATGACATGGATGGAACTGGAGGGTATTATGCTAAGCAAAATAAGTCAATCAGAGAAAGACATGTATCATATGATCTCACTGATATGAGGAATTCATAATCTCAGGAAACAAACTGAGGGTTGCTGGAGTGGTGGGGGGTGGGAGGGATGGGGTGGCTGGGTGATAGACACTGGGGAGGGTATGTGCTATGGTGAGCGCTGTGAATTGTGTAAGACTGATAAATCACAGACCTGTACCTCTGAAACAAGTAATACATTATATGTTAAAAAAAAAAAAGTAGGAAGGGAAAAATGAAGGGGACATCGGAGGGGGAGACAAACCATGAGAGACTGTGGACTCTGAGAAACAAACTGAGGGTTCTAGAAGGGAGGGGGGTAGGGGGATGGGTTAGCCTGGTGATGGGTATTAAAGAGGGCATGTACTGAATGGAACACTGGGTGTTATACGCAAACAATGAATCATGGAACACGACATCAGAAATAAATTAATTAAATAAATAAATAAATAAAATTCAGTATCTACTCATTAAAAAAAGGTATGAAAAGGAAATAAAAGGTATAATCTTTGGAAAGAAAACATCTGTCATTATTCCTACATGTCATGATTATGTTCCCAGAAAATTTAAAGAAGTCTATAAAAATTATTATAATCAATAAATGAATTAAGCAAGATCTTTGGATAGAAGGTCAGTATTCAAAAGTCAACTTTATTTCTAGATTTTAGCAATTAGTAACTGAAAATAGAAAATTTAATGATACAATTTACCACAGTATCAAAAGAAATCAAATACCTAGGAATAAATCTAACGAAATGAGCAAGACCTCTACACAGCAAACTACAAAATATTTTTGAAAGAAATTAACACCTAATTAAATGAAAGAATATACTATGTTCATGGACTGAAAGGCTCAATATTATAATGCTACAATTAATAAACTACTATGGTTCTGGCACAAAGACCCACAGTGGAATAAAACTGAAACAGACCGGGGCGCCTGGGTGGCTCAGTCCATTGAGCATCTGACTCTTGGTTTCAGCTCAGGTCATCATCTTGGGTTCTGAGATCAAGCCCTGTGTGTAGGGCTCCACGCTCAGTGCCAAGTTGCTTGTCCCTCTCCGTCTGCTCCTCCCTCTGCTCACACTCTCTCTCGCAAATAAATAAATAAAATCTTTAAGAAAAACAGAGGCGAGAAAAAAAGAGAACGTCTGCTTGTTAATAGCCAGCTCTGAAAGCCCTTGCCCCATGTGATCTTCTCTATCTTCAAAAGTGGGGCAGTTAAAAGAAACACTGAGGCGGGAAAGGGTAAAATGTTTACAGGTCCAGCACACAGTCTACCCCCACCCCAACAGTACCCCATGGGTTAGATGGCGAGAGAGCTGGAAAAGTGACTCAGGTTTATCCTGTCTCCTGAGCCAGGAGCTTCTGGGGCAGGAAGGAATCAGAGCTAATTGATTCATATGTTCAATGAATACTTGCTGAGTGCTGTTGTGTGGCAGTCACAGATCTGAGCCCAGGGATGCAGCGGTGGGCAGAGAAGACCTAGATAAAACAGCAAAGGAACAAATGAAATCCCGTAATCAGGGGGCTCCATTCTCCTGGAGGTTGGTAGACAATTAAGCAAAATGAGTAAGACTTGTGGTGTGTGGGATAGTGATAAATGCCATGGAAAAAAATTAGCAAAGAAGGGTTGTAGGTATTATTGGGATGGTTGCGATTTTAAATAGGGAAGGTCTTGATGAGCAGATAACACTTGAGTAAAGACCTGGAAGTGCAGGAGAGAGCCCAGCACTAGCCAGGTGGAGAGAAGAGCGAACACAAAAACCTTGAGCTGGGAGCAAGGAGAACAGCAAGGAGGGGCCGTGGGGCTGGAATGGAGTAGATGAGACCAGCGGGCCCCAACAGGGGGGGATTTTGCTCCCCAAGTTGCCCCCAGGGGACAGCTGGTGGTGTCTGGAGAACTTACTTGTTGTCACAACTTGTGGTGGGGCGTTACTAGTGTCAAGGGATGCTGTCCAACATCCTACAGTGCATGGGGCAGCCTCCCCTGCTCCTCAAAGAATTATCCAGCCCCAAACATCTCTAGGGCCAAATTTGAGAAACTCTTGGCAAAATGAGTTGCAGGAGATCATGTCCAAGAAATAAGAAGCAGAGGATTAGAGGATGGGGTTGGGGAGGGAGACTGCCTAGAGCCTTATAGGCGTATAAAGACCTGACTCTAAGCCATTGGTTGTAGCTTAAACCTAAGGACAGTGGTCCTTGATCTTGGTTCCGGGTGCTGGTTCCCTTTGGTTTCCTGGGTGTGGCCAGCCCTCAGGGGCTGGAAAGTGGAAAACAGGGAATGTCCAGTCATTAAGTAAGACTGGATCAGCATGTAAAAACCCGGTTTTGCTAGGAAGTTGTTAATCTGGATTATATGAGGATAGCCCAGCCTTAGTCGCTAGCGGCCCTGAGAAGTCCTGACTTCATCAAGGAAGTGAGCCTTTCCTTTCACCAAGTAGGTTGGTTGTAGTGCAAGGCCAGTGTTTGGATGTAAGTCTTGCCTTCTAAAATTTTTAATGTGCTGAGGGATGGGGGGAGGGGAGAAAGATTAACCCCCCACTGATACGTGGAAGATTCACGCAGGTCCTGCCGAGTGCACACCACTTGCTGGAAGCTGAGGTTAGATGGGTGAATGAACACACGTGTGTGAGGGAGGGAGTCTGGGCTGGGAGATGACATACCCAGACCCCGAGACATGGTGAGATACTTGCAGTCACAGAGGAGTGTGGGCCCTGGCAAGAGAATGGGGCTCAGCCCAGGGTGTGAGGGGGACAGGAGACGTGGTGTCTACGCCTTGGAAGACAAAGTAGCTCAGGAGGTGAGTTACGTGGGGGACAGGCACCCCAAGCGCCCCAAGCAGAGGGCAGGGTGAGGCAGTGTTTTCAGGAACTCCATTCTCTGTAGATTTCTGAGGCTCACACTTGCAGATTCTTATGCAGGTCTCCTCAGGTCCCTCAGCCTGCATTTAACCCTGCACCCAGGGATCTGTGGCCCAGGTATTTCTCCAACACCTGCATGTTGAAGGGCAAGGTTAAGGCATTCAGTCTCCAAGAGAAAGGCAGCCAGATGCTGCTGCCTTGAAGGGCAAAACCAGAGGAGTCTGGCCTGCTGAGCATGGCCACACTGAGGGCAAGGGTTCCCAGCCTTGAGTGGCCTAAACATCACTATGGGGGGGGGGGGTGAAATTGCAGATTTCTGGATCCTGTCACAGACCCTTTGCCTCAGTCTCTTAGAGAGGTCCCTCCCTCCCACCACCGAAATCTCAAAAACAAGAAGACAGTCCCACCCAGTGTCCCACCTACTTATTTTAATAATAATGGCTGCTTTTTGTTGAACATTTATTGAGTGCAGGGCTCTGTGCTGCATTTATTATCTGCCTTCAAGCCTCACAACAACCCAGTGAAGGAGAGAAAATTCTGATAAGGAAACTGAGGCACAACAGTCAGGGCAGAAGTGGGAGCGAATGTAGTGCAGGCTTGCCTGACCCCAAACTCGAGACCTTAAGCTCTCTCCACTGCGTCCCTCCTGATGCCGTGCGGGACATCTCTATTGCTTGTCTCCAGAGCTAGATGACAAACTATTGAGGGCAAAAGTTGCATCTTAGGCTGCTTGTATTCCTCAGACAGAAATGTCTTCTATTAATGGGGATTGCCTTCTCAGAAACAGCTGAGAGCTTTCTCTGGACCTTTCTCCCAGCCTGCAGACCCCCAGCCCCCTCAAACAGCATCTCCTCCTTTCTCTTCCCAGGTGGAGTCAGACCTCTCTGGGCTCCTGGGGTTCTAGTTTCTCTGCTCCGCGGCACTTGTCAGAAGGGTCTTGTATCTGAGTTCTCAGCCTTCCCTTCCTTCTGACACATTCCTCCTGGGCTGTGAGCTCCTGCAAGTAGTGAAGCTGGCTTTTGCCCATCTGTCCCACGGAAGCAGCACCAAGTAGGCTCAGTGAATTCAAGGGGAGCTGATTGATGGCATTCAGAGTCTCGATTTCTGCAGACATAAACCAAGGACTGGCTCTTCTTCTTCTTTATTATTTTTATTTTTTAAAAGATATTATTTTTAAAATAATCTCTACACCCAACATGGGGCTCAAACTCAACCCCAAGATCAAGAGTTGCATGCTCCACTGACTGAGCCAACCAGGTGCCCTTTCTTTTTTAAATCACATTTGTTTTTATTTGATTTATTGGGCACCTACTATGTTCTAGGCACTGGCCCAGGTACTAGGAATTCATTAGTAAACAGGATAAATGAGTTCCCTGCTGTCATGGTCCTTCCTGGTAGTGGGGAAGACAGGAAACACATGAATACACTCGGCAAAGCCAGCCTCTGTAGTCGGGGTTGGAGAAAAGAAAGAGCAATCAGAGCAGGAGCCAGACCGGTCTTTCTGAAGAGCCGGCATTTGAACTGATGATGGGATGATTAAAATGAGCCAGCCATGTATGAGTCAGGGGAAGAACGTTCCAGGTCCAAAGGCCAGGACCAATGTGGCCCATTTGAGTATTCACGGATGCTCCTTATGGATGGAATTTTGTGGGCAAGAGAGAGAGGTAGAACAGAACTTGGTTGTAAGTTCAAAATGGGTCTTACTGGGCTAAAAGCAAATTGTCAGCAGGACTGTGTTCCTTCTGAAAGCTCGAGGGGAGAAGCCATTTCCTTACCTTCTCCAGCTTCTAGAGTCTGTCTGCCTCCCTTGATTCATGGCTCCCTTCCTCCATCTTCAAAGCCAGCAATGGTGGGCTCAGTCCTTCTCACAGTGAGTCACTCAGACTCAGGGCCTCCCTCTTTCACTTTTAAGGCCCCTTATGTTGACATTGGGTCCAGGATAACCTCCTCACCTCAAAATTCTTGACTTCATTGTATCTGCAAAGGTCATTTTGCTGTTGAAGTCACATACTCACAGTCTCCATCTTTAGAGGGGCATTATTCAGCCTGCCTCCACCCAACGTGGACACAACAGGACTCTTGATGTTTTCCCCTAAACATGCTCTTCCTGTTCCTCCCCCATCTCAGCATATGGCAGCCCCATTTATCTACCCCAAACCTGGGGTCCTCCTTGATTCCTCTTTCCTTGCATCCCACCCCTGCCACATCTGATGCGTCCAAAAGTCCTGTCTGTCCATTTCTCTCAGCTTCCTCTCCTGCTACTGGTCCAAGCCGCCACTGCCCCCCACCTGGACCCTGGCAGTGGCCTCCTAACTGATCTCTGCTTCTGCCCTATCCTCCCTACAGTTCATTCTCGAAATAGCTGGTGATTTTTCATCATCACCCTGCTTAAAACCCTCCAATGGCTTCCCATCTCAGAGTTAAATCCAGTTTTTTTCACCATAGTTTGCAAGGCGCCGCACAATCTGAGAATCTCCCAGATTATCTCCTACCTCTCTTTCTTGACTACTAAGGTAAGACAGGAGCTGGGACTGTTTGAGACTATTTTCTACCCAAAACAGCAATGATGCCTTCTATTAATTGACTCTCTTCCTTTGCCCAAGTTAAGCATTTAATCCGAAAGCAACCCAAGAGAAGCAGGTCAGGATGGGATTCCAACAATGATTTAACTTGAAATAACATTACCACTAATAACTGTCCTTCTGCCCCTCTAGCCAAGTATTCCAAACCTTTCCCGCTGACCCTGGTCAAGGTGCTGTGAACTATAGGAACAGTGCCTGATAGACCCAGGCCTTAGCATTGGCCACTAGGAGTGAGGCTCTAGGGAGAAAAATCCAAGTCTTCAGAAGACCTTGTCTTAGGTGATTTCAACAATAAGGAAGGTGGTACCAATGAAGCCTCTTGCAGGAAGCCCTCCCTGATTGCTTCAGCACCCAGCGCTCTACCTTTCTCTCACACTTTCAGTTTGTTTCATTTACTTCCCAGCAGGATTTGCAGAAGCCAATATCGTTTCACATGTACATTTCACCCATAGCATGTGAGCTCCTTGAGATTTTTGTTTGGTGTTATACTGCTGAATCCTGGGGGCCTAAAAAGGGCCTGGCCCATGGTAGCCGCAATAAGTATTGGTTGGATGACTGTATCCTTCTAGCCACCCACGGACACTGGACTTGGTCTGGGCCAGGCCCTGTCCTGGCTTCCAGGGACTTGCAGAAGTGACCCGTATAACTGCTTGCCCTCTGACTTTACCGGGGAGACAGACGTATTCACTGCATGCACCCAAAGAAAGGAGGAGGCCACGAGCAAGGGAACCGGACCTGCTTGTTGGAAGGGGAAAGGTGCAGATGGAAGTGAGCGAGACAATTGTTGCAGAGTCCCTGGTGGGGCAGGTGGCTGTGGGGAATGGAGAGCCACCACTGGGCAAAAGTTAGGAGCACAGGCTCTAGAACCCAACTGTGTGAATGTGAATCCTGCTCCACCGCTCACGTGCTGTGTGATCTTGCTCAGTTATTTAATCTTGAGAAAAATGCAGCTTTCAAAACCTACTGCAGAGATTCTGATCTAGCAGGTCCAGGCTGGCTAGGAGCCTGTGTTTTTTGTTTAGTTTAGTTTTGTTTTGTTTTTTACAAGCATCTCATGATTTATTATAGATGGAGCATAGACTTTACCTTGAAAACAGTGGCTTGCAGGGAGAGAAGGTCAAGCCGATCAGCAAACTGGAGGGTCAGGCTTTCATCTCAGTGACCTTTATCAGTCTGAAATCATAAATCGTCCTTCAGAGTTAGACATTATACCACCTACTAGGTGCTATGGAGAAGGCTTCGGGACAGCAGCCAAGGAGGATATCCACCAGGCCTTGTCTCCCCAGATCAGCCTAGGACACTCCCCAAGGGCAGATACTCAGGCAGTCTGCGAATGTGCATTAATAGACTGATGGATTTTCTCGCTAATCCCCAGCTGGCTAGCCTAAACCCCACACAGCGGTTCTGGATGGACCACGTGAACTCCAGCAAGGGCCAGGTTAGTATGGGGGGGCGGGCAGGAGGTAAGTGCCCAGCTCTGGTGTCTTCATTGCTTGGCTTGAACAAAGACCTCACAGCCAGGAACTCTGAGGAGCCAGATGCAAATAAATCCTTGGGAGATGTGAGTGAACCTCTCTGAGCCTCAGTTGAAATGCAGGGTCTAAGTGTTACCAAAGCATTCTTCATTTATTCATTTCACAAACATGTAAGCATCTGTCATCTGCCATGGTAAACTGGAGATATAAGGGTAAAACAGGTGTCTGTCCGTGGGGAGGTTATATTCCAGAGGGGACTTAGATAAAAGCAAATAAAATATATAAATTTAAATCAGAGAATAATAACGATAGGAAGACCATAAAAGAGAGTAATAGGGCAGTGGGCGGGGGGGGGGCAGGGTGTTCCTTTTTCAGTTAGGCCAGTCAGAGAAGGCTTCTGTGGGGAGGTGACATTTATCCTAAGCCTAGATGATGGGGAGCCAGCCATGTAGCGTCCAAGGGAAGTATATTTCAAGTGTAGGGTACAGTAAGTGCAAAGGCCCTGAGCTGGGAAAGTGCTTCAGATGTAAAACACAGCGTCTTCTACAGGGTCCTCAACAAAGGGTCATTTGGCCACTGAGTGGCTGTCTGTACTGTCCAGGGCCCACAGCTCTCATCTAACAGACTCTGTAAGTCATGACATCATGGCTGTAACTATGGCAAACATTGGTGGAGAACCTCATGCCAACCATAACCTCTTCTCATCTGGGACTCACAGTCACTCCTCAGGTAGGTACAACTACTGTATTTGGGGCATTTTACTGAGACTCAGAGTGAAGCAAATTGTTCAGGTCACTTACTTATCAGACGGAAGAATGGGGATTCGAATCCAGGGCAAACTCTACAGCTCTGGACTCATAATGGATGTGTGGCATTGTTGATCTCTCTAAAGCAGGAACTCTTGGGCCTGGGGTGGTACCTGCCTCTCCTTAGGCCATTACAGTGGTCTCTCGGCCTGCTGGGCACTGGCCGCCATGCTGAGCCGCCCCTCTGGCATGTAACTAGCTGAGGGCTATGGTCTGGGGGTGGTGAGCCAAATCAGCCTGTCTGGAAACCATCCTTCTAGGCAACTCCTTCTAGAAGGAAAAGCTGTGTTCTCTTTCCAGCCTGCCCCCCTCCATGGCCCCAGGCATCCGCTTGAGTCAGCCCGAGGCCCGTGTGGGGGCGTCCTCCCGGCTTCTGCAACATCCTGTATTCTGCCTTCTGTGTACCGACTTTCCATTACCAGGGAATCCCTCCCATTAGGGTTTGTTTTTACACCCTGGAGCTGACCAACCCACAGAACAATTACAATGGCTCCCCCAAGGTCACCCAGAGTCACTCCTGCATTACACAGTCAGTCTCCAGCCTCCAGGGTCTGGCAGGAGCTTCCTTGCCTCCCTACCCAAGGCCTCCAATTCTGCTCCTTCTTCAGCCCACACTGTTAGGACCTTCTCTTCCAAAGAGCCTCCCTGCTGTCTCTGCTCCTTGAGCTCCTATTGCCCTTTTGTCTGAGCCCTGAGCGCGGACTTCGGTTCCGCTCCTTCCTCTGACCAGGGCATGCCCTTTTCTCTGGGGAGCCACCCCTCCACCGCTCCCTGCGATTAGATGGGGCCTCCAATCACATCATGCCCTTTCTCCTGCCATTGTGATTGGCCCAGGGATGGGCATGTGACCCAAAGCAGGCCAATCAGAATCCTTGCCTGGGATTTTGGATATGGAACATAGGGAGAAAAGCTTCTCTGTCTTTCCTTTGCGTTTGCTAAACTGGCATAACACAAGCCAGGCTGGGGTTATCTACATGTGCCCCCTTCTCCGTTTAGGAGATGGAAGCTACCCGTCCACGGTGGGAGAAAATGAAGCCAACACACAGAGAGAAGCAGAGAGAATAAAGATGTGAGTTGCTCATTATTTGAGCTTTTAGAGTTCCTGGACCTGGCCCCACCTCAATTAATGAGCCAGATTTACTTATTTACTTATTATTTACTTACAACTTGTTTCTGCTTGAACTAGTTTGAATTTGGTTTCTGGCACTTGCAACCAAGAGTCCAAACAAGTACAATCATTCATAGGGTTCTTTCTTATACTATCACAGACAAAATGTCTTTTGGGGGGGTCTGTGCTTCTGTCTTCTCATGTAGATGGCCATCTCAGAGCAGGAGTTGTTTCTTTAAAAATGTTTATTGTGGGGGCGCCTGGGTGGCTCAGTCGGTTGAGTATCCAGCTCTTGCTTTTAGCTCAGGTCATGGTCTCAGGGTTGTGGGATCTGTGGGCTCTGTGCCTGTGCTTAGCATGGAGTCTGCTTGTCCCTTTCCTTCTGCTCTCCCCCACCCCCCACTGCTCTCTCTCAAATAAATAAAACTTTTTAAAAAATGTTTATTGTGTATTTTTTGATATAAAAAGACATAGGCAACAAAACATAATAATAAAATTAACCCTTATAACCTGCTATGTGGCCTAAGAATTAGAACATGACTCAGACATGACCCTACCTGTGGGCTCCTCCCCATCCATGACCTGTCTGCCCCCAGGGGTAACGATTGTCCTAAATTTTATGCTTAGTATTCTCTTGCTGTAGAACAATTTTAGGACACATTTGTATGACCTCCTTAGAAAAAAGTTGTTTAGCTTTGTTTTTAAACTTTAGAAAAAATGGTTTAGTGTACATAGTCTTCTGAAACTCGCCTTTTTAACACACCATTTATTTCTAAGATTCATCCATCTTACTGCATGTAACTATAGTTCACCTATTTTCACTGCTGTGTAATATTACATTGTGGGAATAGACCATAATTCACAATTTTTTCCTTCTCCTGGTCACGGACATCTGGCTTTTTCATAATTTTACTATTATAAACAATTCTTCTTTGAACATCCTTGTACATGTCTTTCACGCAGGTGCAAGAGTTCCCAGGGTATATACCTAGGAGAGGAATTCCTTGCTAGGTTATTGGTGTGTGCAAGTTCAACCATACAAGATGGTGCCAAATCATTTTCTAAAGTGATTGTACCTACTTATCCCCCCCCCACCTTATGTAAGAGCCCCCACTGCCAACATCTTGACCAACTTGGTACCCTACTTCTGTCTCCCCCACTGTACCTAAAAGGGTTTTGGACTCGTAGGATCAAAAATGGTTCATTTACTGATTGCCTGAGACAGTGGAGTGGATGGGGAGGCAGCATGAAAGACAGATGTAGTTGGAAGTTGGAGAAGACGTAGAGACCATCTTCATCCAGAAAGGTGAACAACTAGAACCCCAGTATCGCAGATGGTCAGTGCTGAGCAGAGATTGCTCTCTGGGCTTCTCTGGGCCAATGCCCTGGGACCCTTTTGGAGGCCTTCATGATTGCCTGATTCTGACCCTCAGGGCTCAGCAAGCTCTTTATGGAGACAAACTTCTAGCATGGGCCTGCTCTGGGGAACACGTGCCTGGCACTGCCCACCTTGGAGCATTCCAGAGGAAGATTTTTCAAATGCCTGTTCAGGCATGTCCCATGAGCCAGGGAGGGGACTTTAAAAACCCACCCCCTTGGGAATCCTATCTATGAATAATACCCCCTACATTCAGATGGGCCCTAATGTCCATTTCAAAGCAGTCAGGTTTCCTTGCCCTCTTTACTCTAACTTTTCTTTTTTTTTTTTAATAGGCAAGTCTTAGTAACATGGTAGAACTTTCTGTTTCCAGCCACCCCGGAAATTCGTAATCTTAGCGCGCACACACACACACACACACACACACACACCCTCTCAAAGCACACATTCCTCATTTCAAGTCCAAGGCCTACAAAGAGTTTTCTGTTGAAGGTCAGCAGCTCTGATTGCATTTCTTTATTTAGCACATTGTTTTTGCTGAAGCTGATTCCATCACCTTTGAGTTCACGGAAGTGGAGCCCATTAGAAGAGTCGGCAGTCAAGAGGCTCCCAAACAGGCTAAGAGATGCTAAACTTAGGTTCATATGGCTACTGTGGTTTATTGACAGAGACCTCTCTCTCTCAAGTTTAATGGAGCCTGAATTTTCCTGCTTTACAGCCACCAACCTGTTTGTAGTGGGAAGAAAGGAAACTTGGGGCTTTAGTCCCAGATGTCAACATCCACTCTTAATCTCTGCCCTTAAATTCCCTACTCCTCCGGCAAGTGACCTACTTCCCATGGCCCTAACATGGCTCTGCGACACTCACATCCGGGCCGCAGGCTGGCCCAGGCGTGCAGATGAGGCAGCACTGTGTCTGGTCCTGGTGGAGAGGGCTATGCACCTGACTGTTGACTGGTCTCTTGGCTTCCGACCTGTGTCTCTCCTTCCCCCATCTTGATGGCCGGAGCCTGCATGTCTGTGGAGGCAACCATGGCCTTCTCTGGCCCCCGCTTCCTCACAGCTGGCCCTGCCTATACTATTCCCACCTATGGTTTCTGTCCTCTCTACAGGGACACTGGCTTTGTCCTGGGTCCAGCTCTCTGATCCACAGTGTGGGAGTGAAAACATCCACCGCGCCAATGAAGGTGGGCTTACACTTAATGGGCACACATCGTCAGGCGTCATGAGATTGGGGAAGATGAATCCCTTGGACAGTGTCTTGTGTTGACATCGTGATGGGGATGCTGTCAGGGTCAGCTAGGGCTGTGACTGCGGAGTGAATTGCTCCAACTCCTCCAAATAGCAATTTGTCGATATGTATTTAAACAGAAAAAAAATGTAATTCTCTCTTGAGCTAGAAATTCCACTTCTAGGAATTTGTTTGATGGAAACACCAAAGACCTATATATGAGGGTGTTTGTGGGGCGCCTCGGTGGCTCAGTCGTTAAGCGTCTGCCTTCAGCTCAGGTCATGATCCCAGGGTCCTGGGATCGAGTCCCACATCGGGCTCCCTTCTCAGGGGGAGGCCTGCTTCTCCTTCTCCCACTCCTGCTGCTTATGTTCCTGCTCTCACTATCTCTGTCTCTGTCAAATAAATAAATAAAATCTTTGAAAAAAAAAAAAAGAAAGTGTTTGTGGTGGTCCAGTTTCTATTAGCCCAAACCTGGAAATTATCTCAATACCTATTTTTCTCTCAGATACAGCCGTGCAATGGTGTACCATGCAGCCACTGCAAAAGCATGAAATAGTATCCACAGACTCATATGAAACGATCTTCGTGGAATATTTGGTGAAAAGATGGTACAAAATCGTATATTTTGCTAGCTCCATATTTTAAAATAGGATATGGAATATACATGTCTGTATATGCTGACAATATTTCTAGACAAATTAAAGATGAATAGATAACAGAATATTTTCTAGGGATGAGCATGGGGTGGAGGGACAGTTATTTCTTGCTGTGTGCTCTTGCACTCTGAAGTTTTTGTCATGTGTAGGTACGAGTTAAACATAATTTTGAAATATAAAAATGAATATAGGCTGTTTTTTATTCTAATTACTCCCAGGTTTTTATGTCTGGAACATATATATGTCACAGATAGGGGCTCTGACAATGACTTTTAAGAATGGAAAGACATCATACATATTAGGGAACTGAAAGAAGGGTGTGGGATCCCCAAAGTTTGGCCTTGCCCATGCCCACCCCAAAGCTGCTGGTCTCATGTGGCTTTAAGCCTGGGAAAGGGAGCCTCCCCAGCTCCCTGTCACTGCCATCCCATCTCCTGACCCTGGCCACTCATCGGGCCACCAACACCCTCTTCTCGGGCTCCCAGCTTTATGTTGAGTATCACTTGGTGGATGCCAGGCCTCAGGCTCAGTGTTAGTGTCAAGGTATTTGCTTTTTTCTTCCCTCCATCCCCACAGCTGGCACAGTGGTCCAGGTCTCTGTAGCTTCCTCAGCTGCTTGCCCCACTTCAATCCACTTCTCACACAGCTGCCTGAGCGATCTTTCTAAACCGTAAGTCGTAACAGTTATTGCCCTGCTTAAAACCCATCCTATGGCTTCCTATTGCCATTAGAATACAGTCCAGCCTTGTTACCATGGCTGTGAGGCCCAGCAAGACCTGGCTCTTGCCTCCCTCTTCTCCTTGCCTCTCCCACTGCGCCTCACTCTCACTGCTCCGGCCACACTGGCTTTCTTCCTGTTCCTTGAAGACCCAAGCATATTCCTGCCCCAGGGCTTTTGCATTTGCCATTTGCCATTCTCTCTAACCGGACATCTCTTTCGCTCTTTTTGCATACTTGCGTCTCATCATTCAGTTCTCTGCTCAGTGTTACTTTTCTGACTACTCTAGGTAAACAGGGCACCCCTCCCCTAAATCCACTCACCACTCCATCCCATACCGATGTGTTTTCTTATAGTATTTATCAGTGTCAGCCGGGACCTTTGCGACTTGTTTGGGGTCTGATCTTTCTCCAGCGAATTTCAATGTCATTCCCTGTCTCTACATCCATGGTGCTTTAGGCAGTGCTTGGAGCCTGGTGAGATAGCCATGAGTGTTTACTAAGTGGGTGGATGCAGTACCTGGCAGGTGCTCTGTGTTGGTGGAATCTCTGCTGCTTACTTGCTGTGTGGCCTCAGGAAAATCACAATTTCAGCAGCTGTGAAATGGGGCAGGCTGGGAGTACCCAGGCAAACAGAGAACTTCTCTGAGTGGAGCGTTTTGGTATTTTCTCCAAGTCTATTATTCTAAAGAAGTTGCACAGAAACACAGACTCTGATTTTCCAGCTGGGGCCATTTTCTGCCCACCTTCCTGCTCTGGGAAGCAGCACATGTGCCTGGGAGACTCTCCAGGGAGGGAGCATTGGCCTGGAAAATATCCCAATGCCCAGGGGGAGGGGAGAGGCATGCCTGGGGGTGTTGAACTGTCTCCTGGAGAAGAGTGTGGGAAGAAAGAAAGACAGGGGTAAAGGAACTCAGACTTCAGGGAGGTGGTGTAGGCTGAACCCTCAGACAATGTCTGACACTCACTGTAGGGACCCAGAAAGAATGAATGATGAACGTGACTATTGTTATTACTGTCGCTAGGCCGTGAGCACCTCCAGGAAAGAAGGAACCAGACATGTCGAACTGCATTTTCACAATTCTCTGCCTCATTTCACCTTCACGACAGCCTTTGAGGCAGGTACACTTAGGAACCCCGCTTGGAGCTAAAGAAACTGAGGCAGAGAAGGAGTCTTGCTGCAGGGCCAGGATTCAACACATTCAGAGTCTTCCAATTTTGAGGTCTTTCAGAACTTCCCAGTCTTCTTGGCTTTTGCTCAGCCCAATCTGTTTTGTTTTAGTTACCCACAGGAGAACAACCACTCTGAAATGGAACTGGGGCTGTTGGCTTGTTTTGGAGGGAACAGGGCTCAGAAAAAGAAGAAGCACCCCCGCCTGGCTTTGCAGGAGAATCCTTAGGTGGAGCCCAGGGGCCGCTAGGTAAGGGAGAAAACCAGGGCCAAACTCAGAAAACCTCCTTTCAGGCTTTGAGGTGAGGTGGCTAATCATGCAGCTTACAAGAGGCTCTGGAGGAAGCCAGGCCTTTGGAAGGGGCTCGGCCCAAGTGAACAGAGCTGCCCAAAACAGGCTCCCACAGGCTGGGAACTCTAGCCTTCTGGGGCTGGATCCTCCAGCCCGGTCCTGACCTTCGAGGGGCGGAGCCAGGCCTCAAATCACAACCTTCCAGCTGAGTGACAGGCCCAGCCTGCAGGTTTTTCCTCTAGAGCTAAGTTCTAGGGGCCATGCCTGACTCAGAACCACACCTGGAGCCACCTGCCCAAGATGCAGCCCCTTGTCCTGCCACACTGTAGGGGTGACATTCTCCACCCTGACTCACTCCTTTCCCCAGAAGGACACCTACAATCTCACCACTGCTGCTAGTGCTTGGGATAAGCCCTTGAGGTCAGATCCTTTGTTCAAAGTCTGTAGGGAGCTGCCATGAAATGTCTCATACCTTCATGGGAATTTATCCACTCAAGGGTGTGCGGGAGTGAATGTCCTGTTCCAGGGGCTGTAAGGGATTGGGAGTGGCCCCTGAAGGGATCCTGGGGGAATACACTAGAGAAACAGGCCCCAGTCAGGCCTGGGGTCAAGGCGGGAGGAACAGGTGGTGGAACCTGGAAGCAAAAAAGGAACCGAATTAGGTGCTTTTTAATTAGACCATTATGTTTTAGGCAACACCTCTGCTGGAGAGTTGGTCTGCTTTAAGAACCGGATGAAGGCAGTGCTGTCAGGGTTTGGTGCTCTGGGAAAGGCCACCTGGGGTCTGCACGTGTCTTCTCTCCCCTACCCCACCCCCAGCTCAGGCCCCCTTCCCAGTACCTCCCTCCCCACCGTGGTTCCGGAGTGGCCACCCACAGAGCAGCCTCAGGGCTGGGCGCTGAGTCATAAGGCTCTGATGCCTGCCATGGGGGGTGGGGGGGGTGCAGGGTGGCAGATGGCTTGATGTGGGCGTGAGTGAGGGGAGGGCAGGTGGGAGGGGGTAGTGACCCTTGGCCCAGCTGGGAGGGATTTGAGGAAGTGACCTGGGAGGTGGGCTAAGACCGGCAATGAGCTTTCCTTTCCTGTGTCTTTCCTCCCATTTGCGGAGTAGCCAGCGTGGCCAGGTAGGGGTGGAGAGTGACCCCCGGGGGTCTAAGGCCTGAGACCCAGGGCTTCCGCACGGCCGGCCTGGCCCGGCTGGTCCAACCGTGGGAGGCAGAGCCCGGCTGTGTTTATCCAGGCTGGCGCTTCCGGAGCAGATGGGCGCCTGTCAGTGCTGCCAGCCAGGAACTGGGCTGAAGTCCACTCATCGCCAAGTGGCAGGTGACTCGGGGGCCTGGAGGGGAACATGTGTTTGGTTTGGCTGTTTATTAGGGAAAGTCTCTCCAGGCCGAGAGCTGCCTCCACACCTGAGGGAGTACAGCCCCAGCCAGTGTTGCACACAGTGCAGACTCTTTGACCCCAAGACACTCGGCCCTTCTGGTTCCTGAGAGCTGGGCAATCTGGGAAAGTGGCTCCCGAGTCCAACTCTACTTTTTGCCACCTCTGTCTTGCTGTATTAGTTACCTAGGGCTGCTGTAACAAAGTGCCACCCGCTGGGGGTTTGAGCAATAGAGATGCACGTTCTCCCAGTTCTGGAGGCTGGGAGTCCCAGATTGGGGGGGGGGCGGGTTTGATGCCCCACGGAGCCTCTCCCCAGGCTTCTGGAGGCTGTCAGCCATCCTGCAGGTTCCTGGCTTGTAGGTACATCCTCTGTCCTCCGCCTCCCTCTTCCCTTGGCTTCCTCCCCTCTGTGGCCCCCGTGTTTGGTCTCTTCCGAAAGGACAGCGGTCATTGGATTAAGGGCCCACCCTACTCCAGTATGACCTTGGCTTAACTTACTTGTATCCACAACGACCCTATTTGGGACCTAAGATGCATTCCGAGGTTCCAGGCAGGACAGAGATTTGGGGAGGACACTATTGGACCCGGGGAAGTGGGGTTGCTCTCCTGCCTCGCTCATACTCCCATCTTTAACGTTTCCTCCCTCTCACGCTGCCACTTCCCTGCTCCCAGGCCGGAGCGGGCAGAGAGGGTATGGCTGCCCCTGTCCCAAGCCCATGGAGCCACAGCTGTTAATTAGGAAGAAAACACTCTAGAAAGGCAGGAATGATTTTTACTGACATGTTCTTCCCCATTAAGGGGCAATCCACTTACAACTGTGATTTTTTTCATCCTTTTTGGGGTTTCAGAGGCTTCTGGGAATCTGAGGGAAAGCTTTGGACTCCCACTCAGGATAAATGCATGCACAAACACAGCTCTCAGTGGCGACACAGCCTTCCAGGGCCTGTCTGTCCGTCTGCCCGCAGGTTCCAGGGAGGATCCTCTCAGGGCTAAGGAATGCCTGCCCAGGAGCCAAAAGCTGGTCCAGGGGTTGTCAGCCTGGGCAAGGACCAAGGAGGGTTTCCTCACGTTGGTTCCTTGCCAGTGTGTGTGTGTGTGTGTGTGCGTGCACGTGTGTGTGTGCGCATGTGTGTGTGTGCATGTGCTCGCTCCGGGGTAGGGTAGGCCTCACTGAAGAGGGGGGCGGATGTGTAGGGCCCAAGAAAAGGAGGATACTCTGATGTGGTGTGAACATGTATTTTTCTCTTGTCTCAGTAGTCACCACCCCAGAGACACTGTTGAGAAGAGGCCCAGCCCTGGGATGGCTTTCTAAGATGTATTATTAAATGGGAGGGGGTGGGGACTTGAAGCATAATGGACCCACCATTATCCTGTTTGTGTAAAAACACCCACTGTGTACTTATGCACATATATATGTATATATATGTGTGTGTGTGTATATATGTATATATGTGTGTGTGTGTATATATGTATATATATGTGTGTGTGTATACATATATACATATATACACACACACACATATATATATATACAGAGACTTCCCAAAGTATAAACAAAACAGTGGCTGCTTCTGGGGAGGGGTCTAGCACTTTCCTTGATGCTCCCTATGTTTTAGTATGGTTTGACTTTTTCCAGTAAGAATGTATTCAAATGTTAATTGTGGATTAAATAAGTTAACAGCTTTTCAAAGAAAGGCTCTTGCTATTTGGGGGTTTCAGATCCCTTTGAAAAGCCCTGAAAACCATGGGCCTGCTCTCCACCCGTGCACCTGCCCACTATAAGAATCCCCAGGCTGGAGGGAGGACCAGAGCCCCAGTCCTGAAACTGACCCTCGGAGCAGCCCACCTCCTGCCCCAGCCAGGCCACTGGGATGTCCTTTTCCCTTCTCGCCACTTCCCACCCAGCCCCCAGTAAATTCTTGCCTGACTGTCCTCTGGGCCATTGGTTCTCAAACTAGAGGCAACAGAATGGGGGGGGGGGCTTGTTAAAGTGGATTGCTAGAGCACCCCCACACCTAGGGTGGGGCCTGAGATTTCCTTTTCTTTTTTTTTTTTAAAGATTTTATTTATTTATTTGAGAGAGGGAATGAGAGAGAGAGAGAGCACGAGAGGGAAGAGGGTCAGAGGGAGAAGCCGACTCCCTGCTGAGCAGGGAGCCGGATGCGGGACTCGATCCGGGGACTCCGGGATCATGACCTGAGCCGAAGGCAGTCGCCCAACCGACTGAGCCACCCAGGCGCCCCTGAGATTTCCTTTTCTAACAAGTGTCCAGGTGATCAGATATGATAGATCCCCCTGCTAGACTTTGAGAACCACTGCTCTAGGTAAAGGGCATTAGTTGTGCCTTTGAGGGTTCACCTGGAATGCAAAGAGGGGCTTTGTTCCCTTTGGGGAACAAAGGCTTGTCACCTTTCCTGTGTGGTGGTGAGGAGAAAGTCCTGGGGACTCGTGTGGGGGCAGGGAGAAGGGGAACATCTTCTACTCTTAAGGGTTAGGACTAAGAGGTGCCTGCACTGGAAGACTTACGATTGTCTCAGCAGAAGGGGACCACCCCGCCCCAAGCTTCCTTCCTGTCCCATCAGCCTCTGCGACCCCTCTGCCCTGAGACTGAAGGTGGGGCCACAGAGGCAAGGCCAAGAGGGGTAAAAGGTAAGGGAGGGGCTCTGCAGGCCCTGAGCTTCCCTTTTCTATCTTCAGGCTCTGAGGTTCTTGTGAATTCAGAGAGGGTCTTACCCACCCCCAACCCAAAGGAACTTGACCGAACAAATTCGTGTCCCTGGCACCCGGCCCAGCAACTGGCACGAAGTCAGCGCACAGTGAATGTGCGTTAAAGGACAGAAAGGTGGAAGCTCAGCCCCACCCTGCAGGCCGGAGGACGCCATGCTGGAAGCAGGGGAAGGCTTTCTGGGGTACTTTGCCACTCCTTCCCTTTCTGCCTCTTGCCCTCCAGCAAGTCCCAGTTCTCCCTATGTCCACAGGGAGCAGCTGTGGGTTTGTTTTCTTCCCTACGGTGAATGTGTCCCACCCTGGGGGTAGGTGAAGGGAGGACTCAGAGCCCCAGTGAATTAAACCCCAAGGATGGAATGCGGGGCCTCAGGGCTAGTGGAGTTGTGCAAGGTCAGGATTCAGGAGCAGTGGGTTCTTAGAGGCCTCTCCACCCCAAGCCACATCAGACTTGCCCTCTGGAATCTCTCTTCAGGCCTCAGTGGGAGTCATAAAGATGCAGGCTCCCTGGGGGCTCGCTTTGGGGGAAGTGCCCTGGGCGCCACCACGGAGGGGGGCCTGTGTGTGTGAGGCGCTTCTGGGGATGAGCTCAGCTGTTGTTTGGAGCTTCTTTGTCTGCTCAACTGCCCCGGGAGTGATGCAAGAGGGTCAGCCGTGCCAGATTCTAGCAGAGGCAGAGATAAGAGCCCTTACCAAATAGAGGGGAGGCAGCCGTGGCTACCTGCCTGCCGAGCCGGGGGAAGGGTTGTTCGGTCTGCCCCTTGGGAGCCTCAGTGAGGGGTACAGCCCAGCAGCGCTCTGGTGGATAGTGACCTGTGGAGGGACAGGGACACCCGGAGCTGCTGCAGATCCCAGGTGAACCCTGTGAGGCCCAACAGCCAAGAGTCACCAGTGACTTCTCAGGAGCCCAATTCCATAGTCCTTCTGCTCCTCCACCACCTCTGCAGCCTCAGCTCAGGCCAGCCCTTGCTTTCCGCCCCTACCCCTCACCCCCTCACCCTGCGCTCGCTCTGGCCCGCACGGCGCCTGGCTCTGGGGTGCAAAGGCTCCCACTCGAGGGGCTCCCAGTGGCATGCACAGAGAGAGTTGGCAACCGGCAGCTCAACCCAACAGGCGCCGAGAGCCGTGTCTGGGGAATACAGAAGGAAAAAGCAACCCCTTCTGGAACTCCTCTCCTTCCACATCGGCACTGAACTCTGTCTCTGGTCTCCCGTTTGACTGATGCCAGCTCCTGTTTCTTGAGCTCTGGCATTCAGAGAAGGGCTTGCCACGCCTTCCCCATCCTTGCCACAGCACAACGCAGGGAGACTGTGAACCCACTTAACAGAAAAAGAAACTGACGAAGAGTGTGGCTCAGGAGCTTTCCCCCCTTCCACGCCTTGCTTGCCCTTCATTCCTAACCGTTCCTCCCACTGCAGGAAGATTCCCTGAGGTCTGGCCTCCCTTGTCTTCTCGGTCCTCTTTCTGGCCGTGTCCCCACGCCCACCCCTCCATGATCTTGCGTCCTCCCACACCTCCTACATCTGGATCAGAGGCTCCAGCACCCTCCAGATGTGCACCCCCACTTCTTTCCCTGCTTGCTGGGCATCTCCATCCAGGCATCCTGCTAGAGCTCAGCCCGCTGTGCCCAAGCCCTCCATCTCTCCAGACTTCTCTCTGACTGTTGTCGGTGCCCCCAGTTCCTGGCCATCCAGGCCCCAAGGCGTCTCTCTTTTGCCTCCATCCAGAACACACAGTACTCTGTGGCACGGCAGGGGCAGATGGGGCAGTGACATCCCACTTAAGACTCTTCTGGTTGCAAGTGACAGAAAATTCCTATTGGAACTGCTGGGATCCATAACAGACCCAGCTGAGCTGGCGTCAGACAAGCGGAGCCCAGCCATTCAGATGGTACCGTCAGGCCTTTCAGCTCCGCACACGCCGGGTACTGGCTCTGCTCTTAGTCCCCCGGGTGGCACAATGGCCCTCAGCTGGGGGCTACACCCTCTAGGATGGGAAGGAAGAGGCCAGATGCCTTTGTGAGAAGGGCAACAGGGCGATCACAAGGTGGGAGAGGCAAGCAGGGGCCAGTCCGTAGGGCCCTTCTTTCTCCCTCTGCAGGGCCCCAGGAGTCAGTGCATGTCCACCTCCTCCAGGAAGCCCAAAAGCCCTCCCTGCCTCACTGGTCCAGTCTCACCAGTTTGCCCAGCTCTCTGGGGCAATGAGCTAGAATGGGAGTTATGTGAGAATTGCAACATCCTCTCTCTTTGCCCTCGAGGAACAGGGAAGATAGCATCTATACGGACTCCATAAGAAGGTTGGCAATCCGGATGGTGGACAAGAGCACCGGCTGAGGACTGAGGGGAAATAATGGGAGGTGTGGATGGCCGAGGCTGGAGGGCGGGGAAGTGTGCACATCCTCTGTGCACTACACTGAAATGGCAATCAGGATGGGAAGACCTCGCCTGTGCCCACCACTCCCAGACACTGGGAGGTGATGGGGGTCAGCCCCACCCATTACCCAGGCCCTTTGTGGGGGAGGGGAGCTCAGGCTCACAATGCAGCCCAACACTGACCATCCTCCCCTGCCCCCACCTGGGTTAGGGTTGTAGCTGGGGTCTAGGAATAGTGGTTGGGAGCAACAGTATTTCATTATCAGTTTCCATTAACAAATATTGGCTGGGTACCTGCTTCAGGACCCAGTGAACACAATAGGCAAATTATCCAGTAGATTTTTTGAGCATCTACTACTGAGTTCAAGGCTCCATATAAGGCAAGGAGCTCAAAGTAAAATGAAATGCTTGGTTCCAGAAGCCGCATCAGCCTAGGTTTTTGTTTTTCCATTTTTAATAATTGATGACAGTAGCTTCAGTACAGATATCAGCGTCCTGCTCTCAGTCATGAAAATCTTGGTTCAGCCAGGTTTTAACTAGAATTATTCCCTCCAATCTTCCCTACAAAGAGTTTTGGGTTTTGTTTTTGTTTTTGTTTTTTTAAGTGATCTCTACACTCAACATGGGGCTTGAACTCACAACCCCGAGATCAAGAGTCGCACACTCCACCGTCTGAGCCAACCAGGTGCCCCTTAAGAGTTCTTAATTATATGAAAAAGTGGGTTTGTAAAACTTGGGGGGGGCGATTCAGTCAGCTTGCATCAGCTTCTCTCTTTAAGTAACATATTTCTTTCTTTTTTATTTTAGAAAAGAATCAAGAAGAAAATTAAAAAATGATCCATACTCCTCCCACCCAGATGACCCCTTGTTCTTGCTTCTTAAATGCATATGCAAAAGGGTTGAAATGCTAGAGAAAGACCCAGAATGCGAAGTAAAACTGTCCCATCGCTCCTTCCCAAATTCAGGTTCCTCCTCCTAAAGGTTTGTGCCATTCACGACCTCTTACACATCCCTCCAGGAGAGGTTTAATGCGTTTGTCAGCATCATAAATGCATTATTAGGGGCGCCTGGGTGGCTCAGTCGTTAAGCGTCTGCCTTCGGCTCAGGTCATGATCCCAGGGTCCTGGGATCGAGCCCTGCCTTGGGCTCCCTGCTCAGTGCGGAGCCTGCTTCACCCTCTCCCACTCCCCCTGCTTGTGTTCCCTCTCTCACTGTCTCTCTCTGTCAAATAAATAAATAAAATCTTAAAAACAATAAATGCATTATTATATCCTATTCATAGAAGGTTCTCCCAGAAGTTAAGAAGGGTTGCTCTTGGGGCGCCTGGGTGGCTCAGCCGTTAAGCATCTGCCTTCGGCTCAGGTCATGGTCCCGGGGTCCTGGGATCGAGCCCTGCATCGGGCTCCCTGCTCAGCGGGAAGCCTGCTTCTCCCTCTCCCACTCCCCCTGCTTGTGTTCCCTCTCTTGCTGTGTCTCTCTCTGTCAAATAAATAAATAAAATCTTAAAAAAAAAAAAGAAGGGTTGCTCTCTGTCCTTTGATAGTTCATTTTTATATATATATATTTTTCCTGTCCTATCACATCTGCATTTAAGAACTAGTCAGAGGAACCAGGTATCCTGTACTCCCCAGGCTTGGACTCGCTGGGTGACCTCAGCAAGTCACCTCACTTCACTGAGGCTCAGTTTTCTCATGGAGAAAATGAGGATCCTGGGGGTGTTCCACGGGAGTGGGCCTGAAGCAAGGCCTGGTTAGCTGGGAGGCGTTCCACACATGCCAGAGCATTCCCTTAGCCCCTTCTGGAAGGAGGCAGGGCCACTCGTTCTAAATTAATGTTACAGAAGGGCCTGTCAGCAGTTACCCCTCAGAATGACCTGTCACTTCACTTCCCGACTGCAGGAAGAGGCGCGTCGGAGTCTCCTGACAGGAGATGACAGGGTCGCACGAATTCCTCACCCTCGGTGTTGGCTCCCACCCCAGGTGCTCAATCGATCCGACTCTGGAGGGCTGGACCCACCTGTCCTTGGCTGGGAAGGAATTCCTGCTAACAGCTGCGACAGGCCCCTGATTATATGGCCCCTGTCCCCCTCCCGCTATTCTTCCTCTGACCTCAGGTTTTAAGATCTCTGTGACCCCTGCCTCAGGGAGCAAACGGCCCATAGGAAAGGTCTCTAGCATCCTCCGGGGTCCAGAAGGTGACTTGGCTATTGTCACCAAAACTGCATGCAGCCCCAGGAAGTCTGAAGGCAGGCCAAGCTTCCAGCCTAAGGAGGTGGGGCTGTGCTGATGGCAGCTGAGGGCAGAGGGTGGACAGAGGCCGTCTGTGGCGTGCTGGGAGGCGCCTGCCGCAGCGCTGCTCCTTTGCAGGTGTTGCTTCCTTGGCCCTCCCAGATGCACTCCCACTTTGCAGATGAAGACGCTGAGGCTCAGAGAGCTGAGCCAATTTGCTATTCAGTGAGTAAGGGGCAGAGCCAGGACCGGAGTCTGACTGCGGAGTCCAGAGCTCACGCTCTGCCCCTAGGCCAGGCACGGGTGGGAACCAAATTGGGCCCCCAGAACTCAAGGCCATAAAGGGGCTGCCCGTTCACAGGCACAGGCACCCTTCTCTCGGGGTCTGCCTTTATGAGGCCTGTTCCCTCAGTATCCTCAGTGCCTAGAACAGTGCCTGGCACATAGTATGTGCTCAGACAATCTCTGTGGAATAAAGAAAAGAATGGACAGCAGAAATGGCTGACAAGCTAATTAGATGACCCCTCCACCAACGTTCCAAGGCTGATGCTCCCTAAACTTGTCTTGAGGCCCTGAGAGAAATGGTGTGAGCTTAACACCAAGCCACCAGCCAGATTTTGGAAAGGGGCACAACCCCCACTCTCTTTAGTAGCCTCTCTGCCTTCCAAGTCAGACCCTTCATGGTCTGCAGCATGCGGCGAGTCCTGTGAGGTCCCCAAACCCAGGCTGCCAGAGGACCGTGGCCTCCCACGGACATCCCCCAGACTGGGGTCCAGGCAGAGAGGCCCTGACCGGAGGAGTGAGGACGGGATGCTCAGCAATGGAACATTTGTGTCAGCTCACACTGTGGCTCCAGCTGCCCTCCCAGGGCTGGGGGAGGGGGCTGAAGGTCACAGTGGGGTCAGCCTTGGTTCCATCCGGCTGAGGTGCTCCCAGCTCACGAGGGAGTCGGACACCCACAGCCCGGCCTACGAGGAGCACATATTAACAGTAAGAGCAGAAATTAAGGAGCATTTGCCACGCCATTGGACACAGGTGCCTTCCATGTAATTTTCTCATTTAACTCTTACAAACACTTAGGGGCTAAGCACCATTTCATCTTCATTGTGCCGATGAGAAAACAGAGGTACCTAAAAGTTACAGCCTAAAAAGTTGTAAGTGGGATTTGAACCTCAGAGCCCGGCTCCAGAGTCGTGTTTGGCCTCCTCGTGTTTGGCCACCAGGACCCACTGTCATTGTTGGGCCCTGCCTTTCCACTGTGCAGGTGAGCCACCGTCACCTCTGAGCAACTGGGGGAAAAGAGAGCAACCCCGCTGTTCAGGCCTGGAAGCTTCCTACGAGACCTGAGCTTCCAGGTAAGAAGTCCATCTCCCCTGCTGGAGAGGCCATGCAGCGAGGTGCCCAGGGATGAGGTGTCTCCACCATGTCCTGCCCATGCCACAGCACCGTGGACAAATAAGCCACTAAGTTTGGGGGTGCTTTGTTACCTACAATAGAGATTCGAAACAGCAAGTCAGGAAATTGGTCAGGAAACTGGCCCTTGGAAGTGCTGAGTGAAAACATCCACTGCCCAATGGGTCACTGACCAAGATGCTTTTCTCTTCGTCAGAGAAGCTGTTCCAGGTGGACCAGAGAGGCTCACACAGGCCACTCCAGCTGCTCTTCTTTGTTCGGTGCCTTTAACTGACTCGCTGTGTCCTTTTCCCGAGCCCTGGCAGCAGCAGCTTCCCTGTTGTACCCCCTCCCAAGCCCCCACTCCACCAGAAGCCTTGGCCAGGGCTCCGCATAGAGTGTGGGCCTAGTTCAGCGTGCCGACTCCCACCAGTCAGCTTTGTCCATGTCAGGCCTTCATTCCAAGCCAGGTGCTAGCAGCAGAGAAACCTTCAGAGCCCAAGTGCCTGGTTCAAAGCCCAGCTCTGCCACTTGTTTGCTGTGTGACCTTGAACAAGTCAGGCCACCTCTCTGAGCCTCTGTCTCCTTATCTGTAAAATGGGAAGAATACTACCTGACCTGTGAAGGTAAATGAGATAACGTTTTTAAGAGCCTTACACAGTGCCTGGCATGTAAGTGCCCCCCCCCCCCCCATATATCCATCTTCTTCTCTCCTTATCTAGAAATGAAGGGAGAAATTTTAGGTTCCAATGACCCTTCCATCTACCACACCTTAACCCTCTTCTCCACAGGTCAAGCCCGGGTCTGAAATTCCAGCATAAGTCATTGTTTGTGGCCCAACTGTCAGTACCCGATTACAGGTCAGCAGGGATGAGACAAGCCCAGCTTTCACAACTAGGAGACCTGGTCTCCAGCCTGCTCCCTGCCTGCAGGCTGGGAGACCTTGGGCAGCAGGGTGAGTAGTTCCTGCCCCGGCCTGGCAGAGTTGCTGTGAGGGTCATGGGCACCGATGGACACGGAAGAGCTTTCCGTTAGCATGGTGTCAAGCATGCATCTGGATGTTGCCATTTGTAGTCCTTTTGATAGAAACTGGTTCCCTAGAGCTGTGCTGTCCCAAATTAAATAAAAATAAGAACCCAGTTCCTCAATCACACTGGCCACGTGTGGCTGGTGGCTACCATATTGGATAGCACAGAGAGAGAATGCTGGCATCATTGCAGAAAGTTCCATTGGACAGCACTGCGTTAAAGTTTCCCCAAAAGGACAACTGGTGGGAATGAGAGGGAGTGATGAAGAACAAGGAAGTCTGAGCAGAAATGGGTGGGTGGCATGGATTTTTGTTTGTTTGTTTTGCAGAGCAGATTCAAGGATGGCTACCATTTCCGACTCCCTCCCTGCTAATAGCCATGCTGGGTAGCTTCTCTGGAAACAATGTTTCCTCACTGTGAGATCAGGGAGCGAAAGGGCGGCCTCCAGCAGGAAGTGGCCCCGGAGCAGGCCCAGACCACAGGGCCAGGCTTTATCCCCTGGCTTGGCGGTTGGGTGGGCCCATGGGATGACATGACAGAGCTTCTCTTTCCATCCGCAGTGCAGCCTGGTGGAGAGGGTGTGGCAGGCAGCCGGGGCCACAGTGCCAGGATGATGATGCTTGAGCTTGGTGCTGAGGGACCAATTAGCCAGTCATGGGGTGCATCCCATGACTCTGCCACCAATCCACAGAGGCTCCCTGAGCCCCAGATCCTCTCCCACTGCAGGCCACAGTACCGGGAACCCAGCACACTCAGGGTCACCAGCACCAGCCAATGCAGCTTGACCGACAGGCTCTCTGGGGGGTTAGGGGTAGGGGGAGATGTCCAGAGAGCAGCAGGGACAGACTCAGGGGCCCACTCCATGAGAGGCCCAGCTGTGAGAAGACCTCCCAGAATTGACCTTTTCTGCCTTGCCTGGTAGAGTTCCTTCCTGCCCACCCCAACTTGACACACAGCCATATTCATGTAAGTACCCAGACTTCCAGATAGCAGGCGCCCAGACATGCGCACACAGACCCACCCAGAGATGGACAGAGACATAGACACCCGGACATGTAAAACAGATGTGGCCTCCCGGGTGCAGGCACCCGTGACCGGTGGCCAGAATTCCCCCTTTTCCTCCTCAAACAGAAGCCCTCCATTAACCAAAGTGTCCATTGTGTGTCTCCACACAAAAGCAGTCCTAGGGGCCTCCCTGGCCCTCCCCGACGACAAATGAGCCCCCCTGCAGTGCCCCAAGCGCCCGTGCCCCACACATGGGCTGGGGGACCTGGTCACCCAGCTGGACACGTGATGTCCCTGCTCTCAGCCAGAGGCTCCTTTCTTGGCACTGTGAGAACGTGAGAACGGAGCACCTGTTCCAGGGCACACCGGCCTCGTCCCCTCTCTGTCCCCTTGTAATCTTCACAGCAGCTTCGGTTTTCCCATGGAGCTTCCGGTGCCCCCCCCACCCCCCCATCCCCAGAGCAGGCAGGTAGCAGGACAGGTGACAAAGCCAAAGTCATTCTCTCCTGAACAGGTGTGTGCCAGGGCTGGGGGGGGGGGGGCGGTCAGGGCGGGAGGCCAAGCTTGGGGTAGGAGTTCCTAGAAGTCTGTCGAGCCCTGGAGTGTCACAGGCCCATGTCTGGAACCCTGTTTTGAGCAGTCAGTCAGTCGGAGTTGCCAGAAGCTGTGGCCGATTTCCTCCACTGCCCCCACGCTGGGTTCCCTTGCCACATTAGCTCTTATGAACATTAGCCACACACTTGGGGCCAGGCATTCCTCGTAGGCCAGAGTTTCACAAGTAAGTCTCAGAAAAAGCCCAGTTCCCATCTGCTCGGCCCCATGCTTTTCTGTTGGCAGACTTAGGTGCTGGCAGGCCCAGGTGATCTGCAGCTTCCAACCCATCTGCCTGGAGGCTGGCAGGTTATCAAGAGCCTCAACCCCAGGCCCGGGGTTTAAAGTCAGTCACCCATCTCTGAAACCACAGGAAATGTCTGTGCCAACTCAGGGGATTAAATCTCTCCCTGCTTCATGCTCTTTCACGATCAACAGAGCAAGATTTATTAAATAATAACAGACCATTTCATTTTTATTGTTATTTTTTTCCGAGAGGGGAAGTGGGAAGGGGCAGAGAAAAACTCTTAAGCAGGCCCCATGCATGGGGCCTGACTCAGGACCCTATCTCCCAACCCTGAGATCATGACCTGAGCTGAAATCAAGAGTCAGATGCTCAACAGACTGAGCCACGCCGGAGTCCCAATAACAGATCATTTTAAAATAACAATTTAAAAATGCTAACAGTTAACATTACTGACACAATAATAGTTCATTTAAAAATAATAATAACTGTCTTTAGAATGTAAGGAGCAATATAAACCACAAAGGTAGGTATCTTTGTCTATTTTGTTCACTGATGTGTCCCAATAGCCTAGACCAGTGTTTGGCACATTGCAGGCACTCAGAGGGTATTTGTTGAATAAAGTGCTTGCTATGTGCTGAGCACTATCTAAGTGCTTTACAAATATTAATGCATTCAACTTTACAACGTTGTGAGATGGGTGATATTATTCCCATTTTGCAAACAGGGAAACTTTGGCACGGAGAAACTAAGTAACCTACCCAAAGGCACACATCCAGGAGAGGGAGGCTTTGTGCTCAAGCAGCCTGGCTCTGGGGCCCAGGCTTCTGACCACCATCCCCTCACTGCCTTTCTTGATGGCAACATCATGTTCTAACCCTTATGCTGTTTCATTGAACGTATTTTTGTTTCATTTCTTTAACAATAATGTATTGACATCTGATTCTCCTACCAGACTACCATTTCCCTGAGGCCGGGGGAGGCAGGTGTGTCTCAGACACAGAAAATCATTCCAAGTTGGTAGAAGGAATGAATGGATTTCCTTCCATCTCATGGTCTATGTGTCATTCGCCAAATGGCTTAGGAATTCCTAGGGGTTGAGGAAGGAACCAAGGTATCAGTGGCCAAAAGCACAGACCCCAGAGTCCAAATGGCTGGGTTTGAATCTTCATCTCTACACTTTCTAGCTGTGTTTACTTGGGCAGGTTACTCAACCTCTTAGGGCCTCAGTTTTGTCATGTTGTTGTCTGTTAAATGGGGATAATAATAGTTTTTGCCTTCTAGAGATGATGTGGGAATTAAATGAGATAATGCTTGCTCAGAGCTTGGCGCACTGTGAGGGCTCCATAAATGGCAGTTATTGTCCCTGTTAATATGATGTTGGTGTAACTTCTGCTTGCCCTGTATCTGATGTGAAGCCAAGGCCGCCTATTAGCTCTTCCGCAGGCCACGGCCAGCCGCCTGCAGCGGGCTTGACCCACTCCTCCCCATCTGTCACCGTGAATCCTCCGCCGGTTCCGGTCAGAGCTCACAACCTACTTATTAACTTAATTAGATGCGACACCTTTCTAAAGATACCCTGGCTCCAAAGCCAGCCCTAACATCTGGCGAAGGACCTGGGGAATGACACGTTCTCACGGGGCCCCCGGTCAGAGCCAGTGGGGCCTGGCTGGGGGAGAGGCGGGAGGCGCCATCCCAGTGCTCTCTAGGGATTATCGGCTGGCTCTGCCCTGTTAAATTTGAATTTTACATAAATGCCACATTTATATCCTATTATAACTAAGGCCCCAATACTACCCAGGCATGCCGATATTAAAACAGTATTTGGTATTTACCTGAAACTCAGATTTAGAGGGATGCCCCTTTTCTACCCCCCAAAGCTGGCAATCCGAACTCTGGGGCATGCAGGGGAGGGAGACGAGGGTGAGGTGTGTGAAGGAGCAGGCATAGGACTTGGTTGGGCCCTGCTCTCAGCGGCCCTGGCAGCCGGGCTCCACTCTAGGCCTCCTGGGTCTGAGGCGAGGTTGCCTGGGGACTGAGTGGAGGGGAGGCTCTGCTGGAGGACGAGGGCTCTGCTGCCAACTCAGAGTTGTTTGCACTTCACCGGCTCCCTCGGGCACAGGCCCCCTTCCTGGTTAACATCCTGGATGGGAGGACCAAGCACAACAGCGCTTTTCCCCCGAGAGGTGGTGACATGCAATTCCAGGAGCACCGCTGGTGGGGATGGGCCACAGAAGACCAATCCCTCCTCTTACAAGAGGGCCCCCGAGAAGGTGAGGGGCTTGTCCCATGTCACGAGGGGAGTCGTGCTGGAGATAAACCTAGACCAACGTCTCTGGACATCTCATTCCCATTCCTCCATGCCTCCCTGATTATCTTCCTGTGCCTGTGGGGAACAGTTGTTTCCAGAACAATTTTGATCCTCAAACTCGACAGGCTCCGAGCTAGACCCATCCCCTTCCTTCTCTAACCTGCAATTCTACCTGGTTCTACAGCTCGAGACACGGTAGCCCATCCACCCGGCCGTGCACACTAGAAACTCTAGCATCATCCCGAGCACCCCTCCTTCCCCCATCCTCGCCATCACTAGGCCCTGTTAAGGCCACCTCCGTTGTAGCCTTGAATTTGCCCACCGCCTTCCACGGAGGCAGCAGGCAGCCCCCATCCGGCACCCCGCTGCCGCCCTGCCCCACTACCCGCCCCCCCCCGCCCCCGCCTCCAGTCCATTCTGCCCCAGCCGCAAACAAAACATGGATCTACTCTCCCATCTTATTGATCCGTCCTGGCTTCTTATTTTTAGGATCAAAACTGGCCTCCTTAACATGGCTTACAAGCTTCTTGTACCATGTAGGCCTGTCTGGCTCTCCCACTGCTCTTTCCTCCCATGGGAATCCCTCCCTGCACCGGGCACTGGACCGACCTTCCTCACGCCTTTCGCGAACCAAGCTCTCTCTTGCTTCAGGGCTTTGCGTGTGCTGTCCCACCTGCCTGCCTCCCTCCTCCCAGCCTGCCTTCCTCGGCTAACCCCTACCTGTCCAATCTGTCCACCAGACCTTTGTGTAGGCTCCGCATCTTTCAGAAAGCCTCCCCTGTCCCTGCCAACCCTCTGAGGCTGAGGCGGGGTCCTCCCTCAGGCCCCGTGAGGGCAGGAGCCAAGTCTAGCATTTTCCCTGCTACATCTATAGGAACCAGCGTGGTGCTTGGCACACACGAGGGACTCGCTAATCGTGACTTGCAGTCATTATTACAAATGCCTGGGTCACACCAGATGGCGATGCTAGGAGGAGAAAGGAGAGGAAAAGACTGGTGGGCTCAGCGGTCTTTCATTTCCAGCCATGCAACAGATTTTCCTGGGTTGCTTTACAGAAATCTTGATGCCCAGATACCACTCCAGAGATTCTGATTCTTTTGATCTGAGGTGAGACCAAGCATATGGGTATTTTTGAAATCTCTTCAGATATTCTTATGTGCAACTGGGGCCTGTGTGAGCTCTAAAGCCAAGCATATGGTCTCAGCTCAGTAAATTCTTGCTGACTGGTGTCCATTCCTACTACTCCTTATTGAGGACAGGCTGGGCGGGGGGAGGAGGATGTCCCCAGCTATTTACCGCTCTGCCCTCAGATTCCCTTCCTTGAGGAATGGCTCCCTGGGCTGAAGACCAATACATATACACCCTCCTCATGGAGCCAGTCTGGCAACCCAATGTTGGATCTATGGGGAGACAGCCAGGCCCAGAAGAAGGGCAGTGGCTGGGGTCTAGCTCAGCAGTCTGGGTCCTCCATCTCCTGCCAGAGTTGGCTCCAGAGGAGTTCAGTTGGTTCAATAAATATTTGCTGAGCGCCCAGGTTGAGCCAGGTGCTTTGCCAACGGCAGGGGAGGGAGACAGAGGTGAATTCCGTAACTGAGTCTGACTGAGGATCAGTCCTATATTTGGCTCTGGACAGGGGCTCAAAGAGAAACTGGCTGGGGAGTGGAGGTGGCCCTGGCTGTCATCACCATTAGCCTCTAACTCCACCTCCACTATCACCTGAGCAAATAGGAAGCTCTGGGCACCATGTCCCCACCCCGGCCGCCTTCCACATTTATTATGGCCCAATGTGACCAGAGCTGTTGCATCTGAATCTCCTGGGAAGCTTGTTAAAAACATAGGCGCCTGGGCCCCAGCTCCAGAAATCTGATTTGGAAGGTCTGGGGTGAGGCCCAGCACTCTGCATTTTCAGCAAGCTCCCCAAGGGAGGCTAAGGCAACAGGTGGTTGGCGATTTCAATAGGTAGTTGCCTTTAAGCACCACAGCAGTGTCACATCCCCAGGTTGGTTGATGTATTTTGGAGAAGGAAGGGGGTGAACGGTGGCTCAGGGCCCAGTCCTACCTGGTCTGACTGACTCGCTCCACAGTGACTGTTCCCCAACGTTCTCCAAGTGGGCCTTGGGGGCTCTGGGCTGTGTGATTTGATTAGTCCTCACCCCAACCAGGAAAAGCTGGTGTTATCAGCTAGTGCCAAGAAAGAAGCAGTTAATGCCTACCGGGGGGACTGGGGGAGGCCCCAAGGGAGGTAGAGGCACTGGAGCTGGGAGCTGGATCTTGGTAGATGAATTCAATTTTGATATTTAAAGAAGGAGGGGTCGGTTTGTTCTGGGTGGCGCAGTCAGTTAAGCGTCTGACTCTTGATTTCTGCTCAGGTCATGATCTCAGGGTCGTGAGAGCGAGCCCCGCATCAGACTCTGTGCTCAGTGCAGAGTCTGCTTGAGATTCTCTCTCCATCTCCTGCCCCTGCCCATCTCTCTCTCAAATCTTTCTAAAAAAAAGGAGAAGAAGGGGGAGGGAAATCCCAGGGAGGACACAAGGTGAATGACGTCACAAGGTGGGGAACACATTACTGTGTGGAACAGTGGGTGGGCTGATGGGTCATGATGAGGGTGTAGGGGGGGACCTGGGAGGGACCACACAAGAAAGGCCCACCAAGGCCTCTTTACTTGGTGGGCATGGGGAAATGACCAGCAATGTCTGAATGGGGAAGTAAGGCTGATCTGGCTTCAGGAAGGTGACTTTGGAGAAACAGGGTTGGATGCAGGTGAGGAGGCCAAACAGGCAAGAACGGTGAGTCACTCCACCTCTCTGGGTCAGTTTGTTCATCTCTAAAATGGAGATAATTGTCTCTCCCTGACATTTGTCTCAGGCTTGTTGTGAAGACGGAAGAAACGGGAAAATGGGAGAGGGTGTTGGTGAGACCCCTGACACAGAGAAGGTCCGCATCAGGGGGTGGGGAGCTGTGCGGACAATGATGCACTTTGGCTGGAGACCCCAGTGGCACAGCCACAAGACACAGGGGCATCCAAAGAAGACACAGGACCAGGGTGGGAGGAGGCACGTGGCATCTGAATCCACAGAGAGACAGAGAGAGAGACAAAGAGGCAGAGACAGAGAGACAAAGACAGAGACAGAGAGTTCAAAGACTCATCTGAAGCACGACTGCAAACTGACCTATTTCTCCATCTGAATAGACCCAATGGCCAGAATTTTGTTTCCTAGAAAGCCTTGCAGGCAGCCGCCCGGAGCCAGCATCTCAGGGAGGGCTTGACCAGCAGAAGCCTCTTCTCCAGCTAGAGAGGACTATGGGAGACCCTGCAGCCAGAGGGGCTCAGGGGCGCTGGGCAAGAGTGATGCGAGGGTGGCCTGGTCCAGAGCGGTCACTCAGGGTGTCCAGTCCAACTTCCTGCCTTGGCAAGAATCACTCCTGCAGTGTCCCCCAAGAGGGCTACTAACACCACCCCCAATCCTGCCCCAGCCCCTGAGTCTTAGTCCCCTTGGGGCCATTGCTTAACCCAGCAGCTTTAAGCCTCACAACTGCAGGAAGTGAGTTTTTCAATCCTAATTTTCCCAGTGAACAAACAGCATCAAGGAGTCTACACAACTAGCTCGTGGAAAAGCTGGGATTCACACCTTGGATGTGATGGCCTTGGATGCTAAGGGCTGGGTGGCTTTCACCCACAGTGTCATGCACCTAGTGCTCAGACAGGGGCTGGGCTGTCCTTTATAGGCTACACATCTGGAGATCAGAACACTAAGAAGCCAGTTATCTAAGGGCAAGGTGTGAGTTGGTGAGCTCACCGGAAAATGCTTCCTGGAGAAGGAAGTGCCATTCCGGAGGAGGGAACTGGCAGGCTAGTCTGGAGACCTTGGCTTGGCCTGGGCTTGCTTGGTTCCCTCAAGGGTAGGGAAGCTGTCTTTCCAGAAAGACACAGCCCTGACGCAGGCTTGTTCCTTCCTCCTACCTGGATTCCTTCTGGATCTCTGGGTGTGCAGTCCTCAGGAGTCTGGAAGGGCACACGCTGTCCTGAGACCTTTGATACCTACATATGTAAGCCATTTGTTCTCTGAAGAGTCTGATGTCGCATTCACGTCCCTCAGGGCCTCAGGCTGCAGCCTCCCCAGAGTCCAGTGTGTGGGCCTCACGGTGGATGGTTGAGTCCAACAATTCATATTGCTCAATGACACGCTGGCCTCATGGTGGAAACTTCCCCGTTTGGTGGGGAGACCACACTTGTGTTTTACATTTGTGAAACCAAAGACCCCATTTGGTCATTTCCCCCCAACAAAGGGCAGGAGATTTCAGAAGAGCATGACCTTATCTGTGGAATGACCACACTTTCTTTCTTCGTTTCCTTGTTGTTGTTATTCTTTTTTCTTTTTTTTTTAAAGATTTTATTTATTTGACAGAGAGAGACACAGCGAGAGAGGGAACACGAGCAGGGGGAGTGGGAGAGGGAGAGGCAGGCTTCCTGCGGAGCAGGGAGCCCGACGCGGGGCTCGATCCCAGGACCCTGGGACCATGACCTGAGCCGAAGGCAGACGCTTAACGCCACCCAGGCGCCCCCAGTTTTAGGAATAATTTTGACTTCTGCCCTGGGAGACGAGTTCTTTCACCTCCTTCATGCATCATCTCCACTCCCTTCCTCCCAGAACAGTAATATATGGTCATTTGGTTATGTCATTTTTCATAGTTGACCTTTTATAACCAAGTAAACACTATGGCCAGCTGAACCACGTGAGGGACTAGGATTCTTATTTTCCCCTTTTTCTGTAACTGTGGGTGGTAACCGGCTCATGGTCAGTATCGGGCATCACAGCCTAGTGATAATCTGGCTCAACAGACCCCAACCACTGACATCACCAAACCAAACCCCCAGCTTCTTCCCGTGAAACATTTGCAGTTAAGATAATGGTGACTACGAAGAAGACACGGTCCGGAAAAAAAAAAAAAAATCACTGGGGTCTGCTTGCCTTACGTGTCACTAAGAAGTCACTGAATGGTGGCTCTGAGGTAGATTTCAGAGTCAGCATCTGCCCTCTGTGGCTGGGAGGGCTTCAGTAAGTTACATGCCCCTTCTGAGTTTCTGTTTCTTTGTTTGTAAAATGGAATTAAAAGTTGGAACGACCTACTTTATGGGACTCTGATTGGGTTAAAATGGGATGATACATGCCACATACTTAGCACATGGAAAGGCTAGCAAATAGTGAGCGTTATTATTGCTACCAGGTTAGTTATCGGTAGGGGCTCCTTTAGTGGGTATCCCAGAATGAAGAAACAGCATGCTTCGGTTCTGCCCAGGACTTGCAGAGTGCCTAACGGTCATGCGCCTTGTCTCCCGAAGAGCCGAGCGGCTGCTCTGAGGAGCACAGACCTGAATGCTACGTGGCGCCCCGGCCAGGTGCTGGAGGACAGAGGTGTAGACTGCTAGGATCCCTGTCGCCAGGGAAATGAATGGTGTCTCCCCTCCCCCCTGTTTTCAGGGACCCCATTTCAATGTGGTTGGAGCATTGCCCCGCAACATGGATCTCACTCCTACAGTCTCACTTCCTCTGCTTGCTCCTAGGAGAAGGTTGACCACCTGACCCTTTCCAGTTCCAGAATGTTAAGTCAGAGCTAATATGTGCTAATTTTAAGAAATTCAAACAGTGCCGTGCAGAAGTGTATCACATAGATTTAAACATCTTTTGGGGTGCCTGGGTGATGCAGTCAGTCAAGCATCCGACTCCTCCTGGTTTTGGCTCAGGTCATGAGATCGAGCCCCAGGGTCCGGCTCTGTGCTCAATGCAGAGTCTGCTTGAGATCCTTTCTCCCTCTCCCTCTGCCTCTCCCCGCTCTGCTCTCTCTCTCTCTCCCTCAAATAAATAAATCTTTAAAAAAATTTTAAACATCTTTTTTCTACCCTAGTGGTGGCTACTGTTAACACTTCACTGTGTTCTCTGGGATTTTCTTTCCTGTGCCTCAAAGTATGTGTGTGTGTGTGTGTGTGTGTGTGTGTGTGTGTGTGTGTGTGTCTAGCATTGGTTCATACACCACACTCAGTTACATATTACAACACATATACAGTAATAAAATGAGATCACACCATACAATGAACTCTGCTACTTGCTCTTTATCACGGACCACTTTCCAGGCTGATATAGATATCTTTGCCAGCATGCTGTATATTTGGGGGATGGGATTGCTTCCCATTTTTACCAAGACAAGCAGTCTTGTAATGAACCCACTTTTGGGTATATCTGTGTGTATTTGTGCTAGTGTGTTGTAGAGCAGAGTCCTAGAAGGAAGGTTTCTATAGAGTGAAGACAGAAACAGTTCAGGAACGACTCGTTGGTGATTTCCTTACCCACCTCCAAGATGATCAGTCCAGCTTCCCTACCTTCCACCTCACCTCCCTCCACCAAGCCAGCACTTTTCTAGAGAATGTCTAATCTGGGCCCGGCTGGGGCAACTGGAATGCCTCTTGTGTATGGCTACAGTCGTTGCTGTAGCAGTTATGGAAAACCAAAGGGCTCCAGCCATTTGAGGAGCATCTGGACCCTCAGCCCATGCCTGAGCCTGCATCGTCCCTCTACCTCTGATGAGGCTAAAACAGCTTGCAGACCAGAAATGACTGCTTTTGTCCGGCCGTTGGCCTTTCCACAGAGCTCCCAGTTTCATCGAATGAAGAAACTGAAACCCAGAGAGGAAGTAGCCTACGAAAGACCTGCTCCTGGCCGCTGGGTCAGAATCTGGGTCTGTTGGACATCCAGGAGGTGGGGAGGGAGAATGCAGGTGCAAGAACACAGGTGGCGAGGGGAGCTACATGCTGGGCCCTTCACCACGTTATCCCAGTCAGCCCCAATCGCCGCGCCATGAGATGGGGCAGCGCTGTTCCCATTTCCCAGGTGAGGAAACTGAGGCAGATCAGGACGTCAAACTAGGTCTGTCAGATAGTCGTCCCCTGTCGTCCTTCTTCCTTCAACCTCCAGAGCCTGAGCTCCGGGCTACAGCCTTCAGGTTTGGGGACTCGAGATAACCAACAGCCCTTCTAGCTGTTCCTCCCCACAGAGTTCGATTCCAGGACAGACAACCTGCTCTGTTCCCAGCAGGGCACAAACCTGGAGTGTCCCAGCCAGGCTTCTGGAAGCCTCATCTCCCCTCACACAGAGCCAGTGAAACCGTCAGGCAGCCTGATTGCCCCCACCCTCCATGGGATTGGAACACGGGACCCCGGCTTCCCCACCCCTTGGTGGGCCCTCCTGGTGACTTCTCAAACATCACGTAGCAGAGCAGGATCCAACTGGTAGGAAGAACTCCCATTTCGTCCTTCCCCTTCCCACGGCCAGCAGGTCAGCCCGGCCCCTCTTGAGGAGGCTGCCGACAGCAGGGAGCTAAGGGAACCCCCACCTGGGCTCTCTCAGCTTGCCCCCCACTCCACGGAGGCCGGGGACTCCTTGGGCAGGGCGCTCCTCCCTGGGACTCCAACCTCCCGCTAAAACAGTAGCCCTGGTTGCCGGGCACCGTCAACAAAACACTCCCTACAGGCCAAGCCCTTGCTGGAGATTGAGAACGAGGGTGTCCAGGGAGCAGCCCCATTCCCCAAGGCTAGCTCGGAGGGAGAAGTGGGGCTAGCTGGGAGGTGACTCCTGCTGCCTCTGTGTTGGGAGCAGTCTTCAGGAAATGTGATCCCCTCTTCAGGTCTACACTCCTCCCTCTTCTCCTCACTCCTCTAGGAAGGGTGGGCTACCCTTGGGGCCCCAAGAACCCTGGGTGAGCCCTCTGAGGAGAAGCGGTCTGGCGGATACACCGGTAACAGAGCCCAGCTCACCCCCCCCCCCCCCGCCTGTTTGGCTTGGGTACGACGCACACCACCCTGCGGGGGCGGGGTCCCCTCAGTGGTCTCGAGCATCCACTCCTGCCCTCCCCCAAGCTGTTCTACAGTTTTAATCTTCAGTATTTTTTTTTTCCTGATAACAAAAGCAGAACAGGTTCATTATTAAAAAATATGACAGGTTTAGAGGAGAGGGTGAAGGGCAGCCCCCATCCCCACCCCTGTACCCAGTATGTGTGATAGGCTCACACTGCACGTACTGGCCGGCAGCTTTTTCAAGGACATTTCTTTGAAAGCAAAACCCATCATGTTGCTTCCATGCTGAAACCACTGCACAACTTTCCTCTGCTCCCAGATAAAGAACATTCCCTCCCTTGGCTACAGGCGCTGCTGCCTCCCCTATCTGGTCTAGTGAGACCCTCCCAGCTATACCGCCTTTCGGTCAGGCCCCTGTCCTCCCCTCCCCCTCCCCCTACTTTCCTACCTTTGCACAGGCTGTGTCCTGACTGTGTCCCCACCTGGAAGGCTATTCACTTGGTGAACACCTGTTCCTTCAGATCCCAAGTTACTTCTTCAGAGAGACCTTTTCTGAGCTTCCTGCCCATGGAAAAGCCCTGCTCTCTGCCATCACAGCTGGAATTATAAATTTATATAGAACTATTCGATGATCTTGCTCCCCAACCAAGTCCAGGAGAGCAGGGATCTCTTTTGCTCACTATGGTCTCCCCTTGTCTGGCACATCATACAAGATCAACAAACATAACTGAATTAGTGGATGTGATAATACTAGTTCTAAGGCTAAAATTAACAATACAGGAAACAACAGATCAGTTGGCAAGGATGCGGAGAAAGGGGAACCCTCTTACACTGTTGGTGGGAGTGCAAGCTGGTGCAGCCACTCTGGAAAACAGAATGGAGTTTCCTCAAAAAGTTCAAAATAGAGCTACTCTATGACCCAGCAACTGCACTACTGAGTATTTACCCAAAGATACAAAAATAGTAATTTGAAGGGACACATGCACCCCAATGTTTATAGCAGCACTAACAACAATAGCCAAATTATGGAAAGAGCCCCGATGTTCATCAACTGGTGAATGGATAAAGAAGAGGTGGTGTATACACACACACACACACACATATAATATTACTCAGCCATCAAAAAGAATTAAGTATTGCCATTTGCACGACATGGATGGAGCTAGAGTATTATGCTAAGCGAAATAAGTCAGTTAGAGAAAGACAAATTCCACATGATTTCAGTCATATGTGGAATTTTAGAAACAACGCAGATGAACATTCTGGGGGGTAGAAAAAGAGAGATAAACCAGGAAACAGACTCTTAACTATAGAGAACAAACTGTGGGTTGCTGGTGGGGAGGTGGGCAGGGAATGGGCCAAATTGGTGATGGGTATGAAGAAGGGCACTTGTTGTGATGAGCACTGGGTGTTACACGTAAGTGATGAATCACTAAATTCTACTCCTGAAACCAATATTATACTATATGTTAACTAACTAAAATTTAAATAAAAATTTGAAACAACAACAACAAAATACTAGTTCACTAATTGCTTATATGGATCCAGCACCATGCTGGGTATGGGGGCTACTCAATGAAACAGTAAGTCCAGGGCAGGTTCTCAAAGGTGGAGAAGGATGGGGACGGGGGAGGCGAGGGCTTGGGTAAGTGCTGGAATGTCATTTTAAAGGGCTACAAGGGTGTGGGTTTTGAGGTCACTTTGTGATATAGTTGTCATTGCCCGATTGTCTACTCTTCCCATTAAACACGGGACCCTGGAGAGAAGGGCCATTGCTTCTGCATCCCTCCACTCCTCCCTGCACTCCTCCCCCCGCTTAGCCCAGGGCGAAGTCTACTGTGTGTGTCAAAAGGATGATGGATGGATGGATGGATGGATGGATAACAGAGTTGAAAAGCAAGCAGGACCTCAGAGATCCCTTATCCACATTCTCATTTTTAAAATGAGGAAGCTGAAGTCTAGAGAAGTGGAGTACATCTTTCATCACTTCCTCTCTTTGAGAATTATCTGTTGATTTCTTCTCTTCGGCCTATAAACAGGTTGAAATGCCCTCCAACCCAACCCAACCCAACCCAAACAAAACATCTCTTTCCCTCTTCCCTACACCTTTTCCCTGAGCTAGGACTCCCCTATTTCCTTTCTCTGCCAAACTTCTTGAAAGACTTGTAAACTCACCCTCTGGACTTCCTCATCTCCTGCCACCCCCTGACCTCTCAGCCTCTGCCTTCCACACACATCACCACAGCAACTGCTGTGAAGTTGTCACTCACCAGGGACCTTTGGGCCCTGAGCCCTTCCTGGGCCCCAGGCAGTGTTTGGTGCTGTCACCAGCTCTTCCTCCTAAAACCCCTGAGGCTCTGCTGGGGGGCAGGGATGGGGCCCTTTCTTCCTGTCTAGAAGAATGCTCTCTTCTGGGAAACTTTAACAGCTTCTCCTTCTCCCAGCATCTTCTACCACACTTTTAACCTTAGCCCTTTTGTTGCTCTTATTCTGAACTCAACAATTATTGGATACTTTCTGTGCGCCGGGCACCATCCTAGGCTCTTAGCTGTGTCACCTCATGTCATCCTCACGCCGAATGACCCTCTGACGTGGGTGTGTTAGTTTATCTGCACTTTGCAGTTGGGGAAGCCCAGACGTAGTGAGGAAAAGTAAATCGCTCAATGCCACATAGTTGGTAAGTGGTGTCTTTGGGATTCAATCGTGCTCATATTATTTGTAGGTCTGTGCTCTTAGCCTCAGATCCACACCTTTCTCCTAACTGCCTTATCTACATTCAGGACTCATCTGTGTTCTTACAACTCCCAACTTAATATTTTCAGAGGTGACCTCCCTCTGGAGCTTCAAACCTGCTCTTCCAAACACATGATGAGATTTTTTTCTTTTTCTTTTTCTTTTTAAAGATTTTATTTATTTATTTATGAGAGACGGAGAGAGAGAGAGAGAGAGAGAAGCAGAGGGAGAAGCAGGCTTCCAAGGAGCAGGGAGCCTGATGTGGGACTCGATCCCAGGACCCTGGGATCATGACCTGAGCCGAAGGCAGACGCTTAACCATCTGAGCCACCCAGGCGCCCGAGATATTTTTCTTAGATATCCTCCTATTTTTTTTTTAAGATTTTATTTATTTATTTGACAGAGAGACACAGCTAGAGAGAGGGAACACAAGCAGGGGGAGTGGGAGAGGGAAAAGCAGGCTTCCCGCCCAGCAGGGAGCCCGACGCGGGGCTCGATCCCAGGACCCTGGGATCATGACCTAAGCCGAAGGCAGACGCTTAACGACTAAACCACCCAGGCGCCCCTTAGCTATCCTTCTAAAATCTCAAAGCCAGACTCCTCAGATCTCTTGCCAGGGGGATCTTACCAGTCCTGTGCTCCAACATTTGTGGTGGCCCCACAGTGCCCATTGATAGAGGGGTAAAGCCTTCCCTGCCACCCTCAGGCTCATCTGCAATATGGACCCCCCCATCCCTGTGCCCATCTGCCATGATCTTCTGTCTCCTCCTGCTTCTGACTCTGTTTTCTGAAAGATCTAGTGCACCCTGAAGCTCAGAGAGGACCCTCCCCTGCATGCCCCTCACTCCTGTTCCCCTTGGCCTCCAGAAACCCTTTATATCTAGAAAATAGCCTGGCAGGAAATATACTAAATATGACTAGTGGTTACTTCTGGATGAATGGGATTCCAGGTGACTTATTTTTACGTCTGTTAAATGTTTTCCAAATTTCCTGCGGTATGTTTTACTGTAGAATCAGAAAAGAACTTGTTAAAATAACTTCAAAAAAAGAATCTTATTCATCCACCCTGCCCACTTCCGCTTTCCTCTTCAAACCCCTTCTGTTTCTTTGTTCACCTGAGGCTTCCCTAAAGGTCATGGGTGGGGCTGCGGTCCCCCGCTTGAGAGCCAGGTGGCCTCTCGTGCAGCATGATCACCCTTGTCCCCGGTGGCCCCCTACCCCACGCCGAGTGTACTGGACACCCCAGAAATGTAGGAGGAGCAGAGTTAAGATAGACACATTCACAGTAGTATTTATCAAAACACTGAAGACTCATTAAACGTCTATCCGTGGGGGCCTGGTTAAACGGGGCGTGGTGGGTCGAGGGCCCTGCCTGTTAGCCATTAGGAAGAAGGACATAGATTCCCGCTGCCGTTATGAACTAACTTTGAAAATTTGTCATTAAATGAAAAATAAGAGTTCCAGAAAAATAAATGTAGTTTGTTCACATTTACATAAAGAATAAAAGGATAGATACACACACAGGCACGCGCGCGCGCACGCACGCACGGGCACACGCACGCGCACGCACGCGCACGCGCACACCCTTATAATATATGTAGAGAGTATCTCTTGAAGGATCCCCCCCAAACTGGTAACAGCAGTTGTTTTAGGGAAGGGACCCAGGGGCCAGGAGAACTGGGTAAAAGGGATCAGGAGTTGCGAGTGTTGTTTCTGTTTGGTTTTAAAAACCTGTTTCCATGTACCTTTGACAAAGAAGAAGGACAACTTACGAAACAAAATGGAAGTAGCCATCCCAGAGCGCCCCCACTATTGAGTAAGTGGGTGGACTCTCAACTTGGTTCCCCTTTCTGTCCTTCCTTCTGATGGGCCTGGGGCGGAGGCTGTGGAGAGCAAACACCACCCAGCTCCATCTCTGCAGATGGAGCTGGCCCCCTGCTCCAATGAGGACCCTGTGCACAGAGGCCCCATGAGATGTCTCCAGAAGGAGCTGGGGCTGTGAGTTGGGGAGTGATCCCCCCTGCTGGCCAGGCACCACTGCGGCCTGGGGTAGAGCCTCCCCACCCAAGGCAGGTCATCACAGGCCTGTTGCATGGTGTGCTTTGCCATACCCTCCCGGGCACTTTCTCAGGCCAAGGAGCACCAACCAACAGCAAGGCACAGTAGCAGGCACCCTGGCAGCCCGTCTCCCACAGGAAGAAGCTGTGTCCCGCATGGCGGGCGCAAGGGCCAGTGTGGTGGGAGAGACACCTGAACCCTGGCTTCTCTGGTTAGGTAGGACACCCAGGGCCAGGCAACGCAGGCCCTTCCTGCATCCTTCCTTCCCGCTCCCCAGCGGGGCCCACACACCTCCGACCTTCCTCACCCCAGGCTTTGTCCCCGCGGGCCCGCTATCAGCCACAGACCCTGAGAGTCACGGACAGTCTTTGTCACTTAGGAAGCCAATCTGGGCGGTAGCTAGAGCCCCCTGTGCCAGCTGTCCAAGCCTGTGGGCAGCGCACCCCACTGCTCAGGCTGCGAATGTGGTCTGGAACCCGGTGGACGTGGGGTCTTGTTCCTGCAGCCACTTACAGGGCACGTCCCTCCTGCCACCTGGGCCTCAGTCTCCTGGCCAATAAAATTCTCCAGGGAGGCAAATTGTGCTAAACAAAACCCTGGCATTTGGAGGGGTTGGGGAGCTTCGTGGCTTTTACCCATGCTCAATTCAAATATGATTTCCAAAACATATTTTAAAGGACTCAAATATTTGTAATAAGCATCAACGTGTAGATTTAGAAATGACACGTGATTTTCACACGTCGGAGCCCACTTGTGTTCACGATTTCCTTAGCAGCACGCAAATATGTTGCCAATTCAAACTTAGAAAATAAATTGAAACGAACTTAGAAAATAAACTGAGTGCTGCTCTTGTCAACTGCCTGCACTGGGGCCCTGGGCTCTGCCGACTTTTGTCTGGACAAAGGGTCTGACAGGCATCAGGCTCTGTCACCACAGGGGGGACAAGAGGATCAAACCAGTGCTTCTTGCGGAATGCCATCTGTGTCTAGCCCGGCGCTGGGGGACAGGGTTGCGGGGGGCTCCCCAGCGGGTCGTGGAACATCTTGAGATCCTAGTCAGAGCAGTGCCACTGACTGGCAGAGATTTGCAGGGTCAGTTCTGGAAGTCACTAGCAGGTCATCTGCAGGAGGTAGGGTCGGCTTTCAGCACCCGAGTGGAGGGAACAGAACTTCCCTGCAGCTGCCGGGAGCCATGGCTCAGACACCCAGGCCTGGGGCCAGAAACAAATACTCATAAGGCCAGGGCACACTTCCAAGGTGCCAGGTGCCATGCAGCCTGCCACCTCCCCCGTGGGAATGCATTGTTTCTCACATCGGCATGAGGAGGCTTAGCCTCCTTTTACAGGTGAGGAAACTGGGGCAGAGATGGTTTACACACCGCCCCGCCCCCCTCCCCCCCCACACCGCGTCCTGTGGCTCGTGAGCAGTAGTGCTAGGAGTCAAACCCCAAGCCAGAGTGGAGCCCAGGGACCGGCACCTGCCCAGGTGATTCAGGTGATCCACAAAGAAGTCCTTCACTGCTTTGTACAGGGTTCCAGGGCCTGGGATACTGGACTCGGGCGCTAATATTTCTGACCAGCAGTGGTCTTCTCATAAGCATTCCCTTTTTGCTGGCGTTTAATCCATTGGGTGGCTGTGGATGAACAATGTCGGAGAGGGGTCTCTGACGCCTGGCACAGGCAAGCCCCTGCTCCTTCCTTCGCTTCCCTTCCCCCATCAGGAAGGGGGGGGCTGGACTTGACGACATCTGGGTGCCCTTCCTGTTCTGACGTCCTGTAACTGACTGGCAGTCTGGGGGACGTGGGAGGGGTCAGGGGTCGGAGTGGGTCCGCCGGCCTCCAGACCCCACAGTCTGAGCTTCCAAGCAGTCGTGGAAGTGGCCACGCGGGCACAAGAAGGGGGTGTGTGGGGTACAGTGACTGCCGGGCAGAGCAGCATCTCAGAGGGAAGAGAGGAAGGAGATGGAGGTACCCTGATGGGGGGGTCCCCCTGTGACGTGGTCCCCATCCAGTCGCACCAGCTGTGACAAAGAGCCACAAGAGAATGTGGTCTGGGAGACTGCGGAGCTCATTTACCTCAGGCTAAAAATAGTGCCTTCTCTGCAGCAGGTGGGTGACTCAGCAAGCCCTGGGAAAGCTCCTGGGCAGAGAAGACATGATGCCTGGAGGCCTTGCTTTCCCCCAAGTGCCAGAACAACAGGAAGGCTGATGGACAGGGGCAGAAACATAGGATATATTTGGCAACTCCTCCTGGGCGAACGGAGTTCTCCCCGCTCCCCTCCCCCAGACTCACTGTTCAAAATGAAATTGCTGTTCCAGGCCCAGTCTTGTGCTAGCTTTCTCCCAGGGCTTAAAGGGTGAGGAGAGCGCGAAGGGTGTGTGCGGGTGGGAGGGTGTTCATCCCCACCTGGCTGGGGGGCGGGGGACGAAATAGGCCAGGCGCCGTCTATACTGTGGTCTGCCTTGGCCTTTGACTCCCACCTTGGCCCCCTGCCCACCTGCCGTGGGACCGCAGGAGAGCTGCTGATGCCCTGGCCGTTCTCTGCCATGCTCTGTGCCCAGGGAAAAGATAAGTGCTCCCTTCTTCCCATCCCAGGCTCTTCAGGAAGGAAGCACAGTCCTGGCCTTCTAGATACATCTCCAGAGGCTCAACGGAAGCTGAGGAATGAGGCAGTTATCTGGAGAATTTGCCCTGCCTCAGGCAGCTCTCTGAGCAGATTGGTGTAATGGCAAGAGGCAGGACCAGCACCAGGAGTCGTTCCTGCCAGTCACTTGGCTGTGTGACCTTGAACAAGTCCATTTTCCTCCCTGGTCTCCAGTTTCTCCTCTGTTTATCCACTTATTTAATCTCTTCCACAAATAGGCCTTAAATGCATACCTGTGCATTCCATGCTAGACACAGGAAAATAACAATGATGGAGGATTTCAAATGTCGAGGGAGTCTCCACACCTCTCCCTATCAAACACTGGCACTATTTCTCCATCCCCTGACTCTGGGATGGCCTTGTAACTTGCTTTGACTAACAGGATGCTACAAAAGTGACATGTGACTTTCGTTCTCACCCTCTTGGAGCCCAGCTGCCACTGGGGAAGCCTAAGCTAGCCTGCCAGAGTGGTCACACAGAAGGGAACTGAGGTGCCCACACCGACAGCCTCGGCCAGCTGCCAGTCATGTGGGTGAGGCCGGGGGGGGCCCCCAGCCCCCAGCAGACTCCCAAACCACCGGCAGCAGAGATAAGCCATCCCAGCCAAGCCTTGCCCAACTCGTCAATCCAGAGAATCGTGAGCCATTGAACGGTTCCAGTTTTAAGCCACTGTTCTGGAGTCTTTGTTACGGAGCAAAAGATAATCAAGGTAATTAGCATTTTGACATATGGACCACTGTCTATGTGCCAGGAGCTATATTAAATGTTTTACATGTATTATCTTTATTTCTCACATCAGCCATGTGAGGCAGGCATTGTTATCTTAACTTCCACTTGACAGATGAAAGCACTGAGGCATGAGAAAGAGAAGGAACTTGACCAAGATGGCAGAACAGGTGAGTGGTGGAGCTGGGGTTGGAGGCCATGCAGGTCAGGCCTCAGAGCCCACACCGTTAGCCCCTACGCTGTGTAGAACAGAACAGCTGTGGTTCTTGCCCTCATGGAGTTGACGGTCTAGGGGGAGACGGGCAGGAAACACACAGAGAAAGGAAAATACAAGCACAAAGAGTGGTAAGTAGTGTGAACAAAGTGGGTGTTATGTTTGGTCCCAGGGAAGCCCTCCACAGAGCGCTGAGGATGGAAGGGGGAGACTCTGAGAGAAATGCAGATTCCTGGGCCTCACTGACTGGTTGAGGGCCCGGCCATCTTTTTTTTTTTTTTTTTTAATGTGCCCCCTGGGTGATTTTTCTTATCAGAGAAATTTGAGAAACACAGTTCAGTGGAATCACCTGAGGAGATTAAGAAACATAGCTGCCCAGCCCGCATCCTGAGATTATGACTCAGTTGGTCTAGAGTGAGCCCAGAAATCAGTATTTTTAAAAGCTCCTAGGGTGATTCTAATGTATAGCACAGGATTAGAACTGATTCCAGAAGATTCTACAAGGTCCTAGACTGTTTTTCTATATCTCTTTATAAGGTAATCCCAGGATTACCTGGTGCTTATTAAACTGTTCTTTTAGTGATTTAATACTGTGGAGGGGGGGCCTGAACTGAGCCTGAGGTAAACCCTTGCTCAGGGACTCGCCCCTGATTGAATGGACCCCTCCTCACGGACCCCCTTGCCAGATAACTTTCCCAGGGCTCCTGCAGGGGCTCCCCATGGCTTCCAAGTCCCCTTTAACTTTGATTTGTTTTAACGTGGAGCATTCCTTTAATGGCTGAGAGAAGTTGCTTACCTCCCACAAACATTTGCCCTTCTGTAGGCTAGCCAGACAGCCCCTTGGTTTTTTGTTTATTTGTTTTTTAAAGATATATTTATTTATTTTAGAGAGAGAGAGAAAGACCTCGGGCAGGAAGGGCAGAGGGAGAGAGAATCCCCAAGCAGACACCCTGCTGAGTGTGGAGCCTGATGTGGGGCTCCATCCCAGGACCCTGAGATCATGACCTGAGCCGAAATCAAGAGTCTGACAGTTAACCAACTGAGCCACCCAGGGGCCCCGGCAGCCCCTTGGTTTTATTCTCTCTTTCTGACGTCCCAGCTCAGGGACCTCTGGGGCATAGATTCCCCACTGTGAGAAGGATGGCATCTGTGGTATGGCCACGAGAGGAGATGTGTTGGTACATAGACAGTTTCTTGTCTGGTTTCTTACTCTTCTTCCAAAGGAGGCCGGAAAACCACTGGAGGTTGCTCCTGCTTGATTCAGACCAAAGAGTATGAAAGAATCTGCTCTTGGCTTGGGGCCTGCCAGGCTCGGGCCTGGAGAAAGCTCCTGGAGGCGAGGGCAGAGAGGGACCAGAAGAGGCCTAGCCTAGCTGCAGCCCTGGGGAGCATGCCACACGGCCCGGGCGAGCAGAGGTGGTGTGCTGGCAACACAGGTGTGAGCTCTGGCACCCGGGAGCCTCGATTCCTCGTTCTGCAGTGTGGGTTGTGCTCGCAGTGCGGGGGAGGGGGGACAAGAACTCAGGGTTCACAGCAGGGCCTGGGCACGGTAGGCACTCTCTAACGGGGTTTTCGTTCCTCTTCTTTGGGACAGATACAGAAATGCACTTGACACTCTTGAGGAAGACAGAGCCTGTTGGGATAGACCCCAGGAAATGTCCTGTAGGGGCTGGGACAGACCCCAGGGACTGTGGCCCATCCCTGGAGGCCCCAGATCTCCCAAGAGACTCCAAGAGCAGAGAGGTATGCCCTGCCCGCCTGGCCTCACACTCAGAGGGCTCTCTGGGCAGCCCTGTGGGGCACAGCCTGCACTTCCAGGGGGCAGATGGCCGCCCAGGGAAGGTGCTGACGGAGAGAAGGGGTGAGGCCTGAGCCGTGAGGAAGGAATGATGAGAATGAGGCTGTGACTCATTCTCAGGCTCCGGCTCTCAGAAAGAAAGGATCTGCTTGGGGGTGTGGCTGGGAGGGAGCCAGGCCAGAGGGCGTAGGAAAAAACAGGGTGCTCCAAGACCTCTTAACTCAGGGAGAAATCATCCCGGGAAGGGGCCAGTTTAAAAACACAACTGCACTGGTGGTCTCTGCTTTCTTCTGACCCATCCTTCCAACTGGAAGCGTGATGGGAGGCCCCACCGGCCAGGTCAGGCAGGACACCCTTCCTGAGCCCTGGGTGAGACCTGCGGTGGGCACCACCCCGGGAGGCAGACAGAGCCAGGGTTTTGCCACCATGTCTTGTTCTCTTGACCCCCTACTCTCCTCCCCAGCCGCCCCCTCCTCACCAAGCCAACTAGGGACTGTTACCAGGACAACTTCTTCTATATGGCACAAATAGTTTTAAATAGTGCAGAGGTAGGGGTGCCTGGGTGGGTCATAGGGTTGAGCTGCCGACTCTTGGTGTCAGCTCAGGTCGTGATCCTGGTGTCCTGGGATCGGGCTCCATCCACATCAGGCTCCATGCTCAGCATGGAGTCTGCTTGAGGATTCTCTCTCCCTCTCCTTCTACCCCTCCCCCCACTTGTGCACTTGCGTGTGCATGCACGCTCTCTAAAATAAATAAATAAATTTTAAAATTAAATAAATAAATAGATAGATAGTGCTATGGGCCAGTAGCCGTGGCCCTGGGTATCAATTTGTATGTGTTAATCTGCATGGGGGTAGGTTAGGACTCTGAGGAGGAAATTTGGTGAGTAGTAGGGGTGGGGCAGGGAGAGAAGCAAGGTGCCCAAGTCTGACCTTCTATATCACTAAAATTTTGGTTGGATGTAATAGAAAACACAATGTTTTGCTTAATGCAAAACCAGAATGTATTGGCCTTGGAAATGAAGTGCAAGGGAGCATGGTTGGCTTCAGACAAGGCTTCATTAGGAACTCTAAACAATGTCATCAAGGCCTGCTGTTCCCTGTTGTCTTTGGGCTCAGCTCTTCTCCAGGTAACAGCTCAAGCCTGGGCAGGTTCCACACCCTGGGGGCAAGATGGCTTCAGAAGCTCCAAGCCTCTCACCCTCTCCTCAGGTCAAAGAACCAGTCGGCTTCTCTGAGAGCCCAAAATTCTGGAACTGAGTTTCATTGGCTCTGATTGGCCTGACCTTGGTCGTATGCCCATCCCTTAATCAATGACAGCCAGGGGGATGGCGTATCCTAAGGTGGGGTGGATCTGTGTAGGACAGGGATCCGCAGAGGGAGCTTGGTCGTGGTGGGGTTGGGGGCCGTTTCTCTGGAGTCATAACCTGAGTAGAGTTACTGTGAGTGAGTGAATGGAAACAGGCTGAGAAGAAACACTGACTCCTTACTCTCTGTAGAGAGAAACCCCAGGGTTTCTTTGGGGCCTGGGCTGCAAACTGAGAGAGGGGTCTTCTGCCTATTTCGGCTCAGAGCACAGAACGGCGTTGCGCTGGGGAGGACCAAGGGCCTGCCACGTCGGCCAGCTCCACGGGTTCTAGCCTTCTCAGGGAAGCAGGGACCTTGCGGAGTACCCCAGGCAGTGAGAGAGACGAGGTCCCTGCCTTAGTTGTCCGGTACCTAGCAGACAACAAGGAAGTCAGCAGACTGGCTGTGGGCACCCATGTGACATCCAAGGAACTTGCAGAGATGATGGGGGATGGGGTGGCAAGTATACTGGGGTCCCCTGTGGGAGAAAAGGGCGGCATCCTTGGTATGTGTACCTTTGCTGGCTATGACCCTTCAGTCTCGGGGTCAAAAGATTTGGATTCTGCTCATTGCCAGACTGTTTGTTAGCCTATGGCCTTGGGCAAGGCCTTCTCTCTTTCTTGGCCTCAGTTTACTCCTCCGTAAAATAGGAGTGTTATCAACCACCTCAAGAGTTGACATGGAAATCAGGTGAGCCAGGGCAGATGAAATGGGGAAAGGCTGAAGTGTGCCTGTTAACCCTCTTTAACCTGATTGCTGGAGGCCTGAGGGGGACGGGGGCCCGAACGTTTGTGCCTGGAGGCATTCTCATCAAGAGGAAAAGCCGAGAAGAACAAGCCCTACGTGTGCCCAGGGGAAGCTGGTGGCCCCAGAGACCCTGGGGGCCAGGCTGCCAGCCAGGGATGTGGGCGGCTCTCTGGGCCACTCCCCTTCCCTGCCACTGAGTCAGAGGAAGGGACTCAGGCTGGGCATCAGCCGGGCAGGTTTTACCAGTTGTTGACCGGAGAAGGGAGGACTCGAGAGAGAAGGAAAAGCGAACACAAACAACCTCCTCCCACGGGCCCCAGCACAGATGCCAATCTTCGTCTTCAGCACTGGGGGAGTGTGCATGGGCCCCAATCTGCACTTCCTCCTGGCCTCTCCCCAAAGCCCAACAGCGGGGCCCTCTGGGTGGGGATTGCATGTTTCCCAGGATGCAGCTGGTCACAGGGACCCAGCCCTCTTCCCGCCCTGACCACCCACTCTCCAAGGCCTGGGTTCCCTCTGTACTCCTCCTGATCTGGTGTCCACACCACCTCGCTCCCATGCCAGAGCCTGGCCTGCCAGATTCAGCCTCTTGGAGAGCTGACAGGTGGAAATGTCTTCTCTCTGCCATGCTTGACCTTTCAGTCCACCTATGAATCAGCTGGTATTGGATGGAAACACTTCTTTCCCATATTTGCCCCAGGCTGGGCAGCTTGCTCTTCCTTGCCAAGGAAAGGCCATTCTGTTTGGCCAGTACTGGAGGCCCCCAGGGGTCTCAGACCGTGTCCACAGAGAATAGTCATTACAGTGGGAAAGTCATGGGTGTGGAGTCAGACTGGATTGTAGCACCTGTGCTGGTCAGCTATGCAATTTTGGACAAGCTAATTTACTTCTCTGAGCCTCAATTTCCTTATCTGGAAACAGTATGGTCATGCCTTACAGGTGGCTGTGAGGACTGGAGATAAGAAGTGCAAAGCTCCTAGCAGGGGTCAATAGATGAACCTTCCTGTCCTTGCACACCTTATCACGTATTACTTTCATGTTTCATTCCCTTCTCTACCCAAAATGATCAGCTTGTTTGCTCAGCAATCATGTGTCGAGAGTCTACTTTGCACCAGGGACAATTATCTTTATCTCCATGGCCTTGGGAAATTGCCAGGAGCTCATTTGATTCAAGAGGCCACGGTGGCTTGGAGAGAGTAAGAGTTAGAAGGCTACCAGGGGGTAGAGCCAGGAGTTGATGTTGGGTCTTCAAGAACTTATGGTAACCACATTCCACAGGTTTCCATGGACTGTTGCTCTGCCTGGAATGTCCTCCCACCTCGTCTCCTTTCCGGATGCAATCAGTCATTCAAGTTCTCATTCCTTCCATCGCCTCCATGACACCTTCTGATCAGTGAGGACACTTGTGGTTGCACGTGATAAGAAATTTCATCCCAAGCAGGCTTAAGGAAAAAAAAAATGGAAGTTTTTGCTTCAAGTAACCCAAAAGTCCAGGTGACCTTATTTAAGGGAAGGTTAACTAATAGCTCAACTAATGTCTGTATTTTCCTTCTCTCTGGATCTTGGCTCTGCCTTCTTTCCTGACAGTGGAGTGCCCAGCCCCCCACGGTAATAAAAGTGCACAGCAGTTCCAGCGCTCACGTTCTTGCAAGTTTCAGGCAGAGTGAGAGGATGAATCTTAATTTCTCCAAGGCTCAAACTTAGTCTCAAAATCGAGACACATGATCTCTGATCATCTTGAGATGGGTCAGGTGCCCATTCCTGAACCAGTCTTATATCCCGGGGGTCAGAGTCCGCGGCTTAGCTTAGACCTAAATCACATGACTCTCTGGAGATGCTACCCTCTGGAGGGAAAGTGAGTTGTGCTCACCAGGAGACAGGAGAGGGGATGCTGATGGCAAAACCACAGATCTCCACAAGCTATTGTCACTTTTCCCCTTTTCTGAATTCCTGCATTCCTGTTTTGCTTTTTTTAAAAAAAAACTTATTTATTTATTTGAGAGAGAGGGGGCAGGGAGGAGCAGAGGCAGAGGGAGAGGGACAGAGAATCCCAAGAAGACTCCCTGCTGAGTGTGGAGCCCAACGCGGGGCTCAATCCCAAGACCCCAAGATCACGACCTGAGTCGGACGCTCAACCAACTGAGCCACCTGGGCGCCCCAATGTTCCCGTTTTTCTGCTGGACATCTCTGGTGGGCAGCAAACTCCTTGAGGCCAAGGCCCCACTGTGTGACCCTGAGCTCTTAGGAAAGCCCCTGGAAGAGAATGGGTGCCAACGACATACTTTCAATTGACTAAAGTGTTTGTTCAGAACTTGTTGCATCTAGTCCCCTGCCAGTTGTATCAGGATTTACCTGAGGAAAAGAGAAACACTCTAGCCATTTTAAGGAGGAGGGGGTTTATGACTGGGTATTACATGACGTACAGAATCACTGGGAAGGTTGAAGCTCTAGGCTGAGCTTTTAGGAAGGACCCTGTAGGTCACACTGAGGAACTGGGCCACCCATCAGAAGACACCACAGTCACGAAAACTTTCTTCTACCAGCTCCAGCACCACCGTGTGCCTGACGTGATCCAGGCACACTGGTGCCCATGTCTGGCCTCTCAACACCCACCAAGTCGGCCACTGGACCCTTGAGTTTTGCTGACCCCACTGAGGTAAAAGCAGGCTTGACAGCAAAAGGAGAAATAGTTAGAAGTTTGGCCCCCACCATCTTTCCACTTTCACATCTCATGTGAGTCATGTAGTCAGACCTGAATCGTATCTGGAATCTAGGAGAAATGCAGTTGTGTTTTTAAAACAGAGTATTTTGTAGAGCAATTTTAGCAAAGTTGAGCAGGAAGTACAGAGTTCCCGTAGAGTCCCCGGCTCCACACGGGCGCAGCCTCGTCCCCCCTTAGCTTCCCCCACAGGGTTGGGACACTTGTTACAATTGATGCACCTACACGGACACATCATGGTCATCTGCGGTCCCTATTTACATTCGAGTTCACTCTTGGTGCTGCACATTCTATGACTTTTGACAAATGCATAATGACATGTACCTACCAATATAGTATCATACAGAGTATTTTCACTGCCCTAAAAATCCTTTATACTCTGCTTGTTCATCCCTCCCTCACCACTAACCTCTGGCAATCACTGATCTTTTTTTCTTCTCCCAGAACTTTAGTATTTTCATCCTGGAGAATCCACGTTTTGAGAGACTTGATTTAGGACAAGGTAGGTAAGGGAACAGACCCAAAGCCACTATATCTTAGCTCAGCTGCTTCCTAGCTGTGTGACCTTGAGTAAGTTACTTCACCCTCTGTGCCCTTGGATGCTCTTTTCTATTAACAGTCCCTCCTCATAAGATTGATATGAGCAGTTAGTGAAATAATTCACATAAAGTGCTTGACAGTATCTGGCACGTGGTAAAAACTCAACGAATATTTGCTTCTTAGTGATTAACTCAAAGCAGCCATATCCTGGATACAATTTCTTTTCTTTTTTTTTTTTTTAAAGATTTTATTTATTTATTTGAGAGAGAGAATGAGAGATAGAGAGCACGAGAGGGAAGCGGGTCAGAGGGAGAAGCCGACTCCCTGCTGAGCAGGGAGCCCGATGCCGGACTCCATCCCGGGACTCCAGGATCATGACCTGAGCCGAAGGCAGTCGCTTAACCAACTGAGCCACCCAGGTGCCCCCTGGATATAATTTCTGTGAAGGGGATTTTTATTTATTTATTTGAGAGAGCGAGAAACAGCATGAGAGGCGAGATGGCCAGAGGGAGAAGCAGACTCCCCGCCGAGCCAGGAGCCCGACGTGGGACCCGATCCCGGGACTCCAGGACCACGACCCGAGCCGAAGGCAGTCGCCCAACCAACTGAGCCACCCCGGCGCCCCTTCCCTCTCAACTTTTGATTTTGGAAAATTTCAACCTACAGAAAAATGGAAAGAGGAATACAATGAGCACCTGTACCCCTTTCACCTAGATTCATCAACCATCAACACTTTGCCACATCTGTTTTCTTTCCCTCTCTCTTTCAGGAAGTGAGCTGCAAGCTTGATGACAATTTACCTCTGACCAGATGAGCTATTATCTCAGAAAAACAAAAACACTCTCCTCCACAACTGTTATCACACTCAATAAATTTAAGTTGATGCAATAATATTACCTCATAGATATACCTCCTCCTGAGGTCCCCCCAGCTCAGTGCCCACCCCAGGCCCTGCCTCTGACCCTATCTGTGCAGATGCTAAAAAGGGCTAATCTTTGAGCCTTCCTTGGGATAGGGTCTGTATGTCTTGGCAAGTTCTCAGCCTAAGCATCTGTTTCTGACTGGGGGTAGGAGTGAAACACCAAGGGGTAGACTGTGTGAGGGACCAGGGCCATGCTCCATGGACACCAGGCCCCAAACACTGACATGAAGCGACCTCTAGAAGCCATCAAGTTCAACCCCAATCTCCCCGAAGAGGAGACTGAGGCCCCAGAGTAATGAAATGACCTGTCCAAGGGCTCATGAATTCAAAACGCCTGCCGGGGGTGGGGGTGGAGGTGGGTTAGACTGGCTGCCTAGGAAGGTCTCGTGGGGGAGCCATGAGTGGAGAATGGACACAGGCCGTGAACATACCCCCATGTGTCAGGGTCTGCTCCTCAGGTCCCAGAAGCAGAAACTAGGTTTGTTGAGGACACCCAGAGGTGACTGCCACCTTGGACTTAGCTGATATTAGCCAAATTCTGGAGACCAGAGTCTAAACCAGAGTCCCTCATATGAATGGCGTTGGCAAGGGAAGAGTCCAGTGAATCCATCTCGTCATTCCCTGGAGGCTGCTTGGCACACCTTCCTTCCAGGAGGCATAGTGCCACCTTTTTGTTCTTTGAATTCATTTCCTGTCCCCCCTGCAGACCAGTGCCTCTCCCTTATCCCCTCTGACCCATTCTTTCTCAGAAGGGACACTGCACAATTTGTTAGCCTGTGCCCTCGATGTTCATCCATCACATCATTTCTGACATCTTATCCAGATTGCCTTGTTTAGAGTCTAGGTGTTCCCAAACCATTTCAAACATATAATCCCAATAGTCTCTGGGATTGGAGTGTTTCCAAAGATTCATACAATCATTCAACCAAGTATTTGGGGATCACTCATTAAATGCCAGGCTCCAGGGAGACAATAGTGAGCAAGATGATGGAAGACCCTTATCAGGAAAGTGATGTTACCAAATACTCAGCTTATATACAGGACTGTAGCTGGGGCTGGAGAGGGGCTACGGTGGGGGCTGGGGACCAGTGAGGGCCCTGTTGCTCTGAGCCCCTCAGAGGCCCTGGTGGCCAGATTAGGGTGCTGGCCACAGGGTTAAAGAGAAGTGAACAGATCTGAGGAGACAATGTCAAGGGGCTTTATTGGTGGGCTGAGGCAGCACCGCATACTTTAAGAGCACAAGCTCTGGGACCTGACTCTCCCACTATCTGGCAAGGTATGTAGCCTCTCCTGGCCTCAGTTTCCTTGTCTGTAAAATGGTGATAATAACTTTACATCATAGGATTATAGGTTGAGGAGACTGGGCAAGTATAGTCTAGCTTGGTGGAAACCAGGTGCTGCTCCTGAGCTGGGAAGTGCAGGAGCATGTGGGATTGGTGTGCAAGATGCTCTCATCCCATTTGGGATTCTTGATTCTAAGGACCCTGTGTAAGGCACCTAACCAGAGCTGCTCAGCAGGCGGTTGGATGTTGGGTCCCAGGCTCCAGAGAAAAATCTGTGCTGGATTTTCCATTTCATTTAGACTTCTTCTGATTCATTCTTTTAAATTTAGGCTGTATGGGTCACAGCGTTCATGCATGGCTCACAGGCAGTGATGGACTTGGGGCTAGAACTCAGTCTCCTTTATCGGAAATCCTTCTGCTTCAATCAGGCTGTGCCCTCTACTCCAAGAGTCAATAGCTTCTATGTATCAACTCTTGCTATTATCAGGTACTATGCTGAGCATGTACCTGGATCCTCTCCTTTGGACCTCATGACTCTCCGAGATAGCTATTATTAGAGAGGAAGAAGCAGAGGGGAGCTTCAGAAAGTTAAATGTGTTGCCTAGGATCACGGTGTAAATGGCCGAGGGTCTGTCCAGCTTCCATGCCCACTCTCAGAACTTATATTGTAGGGCAGCTCTGTCCAGTAGAATTTTCTGTGATGATGGAATGTTATATTTGCCCTGTTCAATATGGTAGCCACGAACCACATATGCAGATGAGGAACCAAATTTTTAATCTTATTCTATTTAAAATAATTTAAATTTAATAGCCACATGTGGGTAGTGGCTACTGTGTTGGACAGCACTGTCCCAGTCCTTCCAGAAGGTCAAGAAAGACCTAGAACTTCTCCTCATGTCTTGTTGCAGTTTAATGGTTCATAGTTAGGGACAGGATCCTTCTTATGCAAAACGTGGTTTCTGCCACAGGCTACTGAGCTCCTCACAATAGTCAGGCATGCTAGCCCTCGAGGGTTAAAGAGATATTTCCTGCTGCCCACGGTGTTGAGAGGCACCAGATGGGAAAGTTGGATGGTGTGGGAGGTGTGAAGGCCCCTGGTGGCTTCTGCAACGGGGAAAGGAAATGCCCTTTTGTGGCATCCTGGAAGGCCAGCCCCCATCCCCCCCCCCCCCCCCCCCCCCCCCCCCCCCCCCGCCCCGGGCTGGGAGACAAGGAGCACCGAAGACTTCCCGGGATGGCCGGCCCACAGTAGGGACCACCCCTGGGGCATAGTCGCTGGAAGCGAAGGGAGCGTTGAAGAGAGGACCAGAGCAGGCTGGATGGGGCAGCAGGGGCAGCAGGGGCAGCAGGTGAGGAGGTGCCGGGACGGTGCAGATGGTCTGGCTGAGGGGGAGGGGAGGAGCGGCAGGGGCTGTCGGCAGAGGGGTGAGGGGCGCTGTGCAGACAGTGGGGACCAAACAGGCTTGGGCAGAAGCAGCGCCCATGATCCCTTGCCCATCTGGAAGTAAAGACCCTTGGTGTAAACCAGTGGCTTGTGCTCTGCCACCGTCAGCAACAGCCTCATAAACCTAAGTAAACAGAGGCCAAGAAGAGGCTTGTTGCTGCGTCAGCAGCACCTTCTGTGGTTGCAACAGTGCCTTAGTTACCCTCCTTCCCCCAGCAGGATGATTTTCTAATTACATCCAGTCAGGGACGTCAAGTGTGTTTCCCACTGCATTTCATTTCCGGGCCTGTTGAATGCAGAATTAATTTTTAATCGCCCTGGAAGTGTTGAGTTTAATTACTCAGATTGAAAATGACAAGGAGAACAGGATTCAGGGGTAACTTTTTGGGGTGCTTGTTGGGAATGGGGAGCAGATATCTTTTCAGAAGTCTGTTGAAGGGCATGTCTTGGCTGTGCAGCAGGCCCACAGTATGCCCAGCTCAGCAGTAGACAGGGTCAGAGAAGAAGCAGAAAATGTGGTCACCGGAGAAGCCCAGGCTTCGGCTGGACAGAGTCTTACCCAAGCACACAAATCAGAAGAAGGACCCAGTCCAAGACCTTCTGTCCTCAAGGTCTCAACGGTAGAGTGAAGGCTGTTCATCAGTTCACTCAACCCACTGCTCTTTGGGCTATGTCACCATGTCCATCCAAGTCCAAAAGTCAATCACTAGTCTTCATTGTATAGTTTCTACGTGGCAGCTGGGAGTAAACACGGTTGCCCCCGACGGCCGTTCCCCTTTCCTGTTTGGACGTGGGTAATCTTGCCTCTGCCACATGGCCAGGTGCCTGACTATGTGGTCAGTTGGGGGCCATCCCCCATTTTCCTTACAGAGGTTGCTGTAGGTGTGGGCATGTGATGCCATCTTGGCCAATGAATTGTGGGAAAAAGTCAAGGGGCGGGTTCTGGGAAAGGTCTTTTTTTAGTTCTCAAAGTGAGACACACAGGAGATGCCCCTTTTCTCTACTAGGTATTGTTGTATCTTGGTGTGAGGATTTGAGGTCTGGGACTGGGTGGCAGCCATAGTTTCACCGTGAGGAGATCCCCTTGAGAATGTGGCTGACATTCTGAAGATGGTAGAGCCTGAAGAGCCTGGGTCCTCGGTTACGCCCCTGATTGAACCAATCCTGGAACACCCTATCAAGACCCTTTTGTGAGGTGAGGTAATAAATTCTATGTGGCTGTAGTCATCTTGAGTAAAGGTTTCTGTTTCTTGTAGCCCAGGGCATCTTAAGTGAGACCCAGACACTGTGCCAGTGCTTCACATCCATTGCTTATGTGTTGCAGAAACAAATACAAATTAAGACCTGGGTCCTGGGCGCCTGGGTGGCTCAGTTGTTAAGCGTCTGCCTTCGGCTCAGGTCATGATCCCAGGTCCTGGGATCAAGCCTCACATCAGGCTCCCTGCTCCGCGGGAAGCCTGCTTCTCCCTCTCCCACTCCCCCTGCTTGTGTTCCCTCTCTCGCTGTGTCTCTCTCTGTCAAGTAAATAAATAAAATCTTTTTTAAAAAGTCTTAAAAAAAAAAAAAGACTTGGGTCCTGCTCTCAAGGGGCTACAGTAGAATGGTAGAAAATGGGGTGTAGTGGGTGTGCTGAGCTGAGGGTGACCAACTGCACCAGGAGGATTCAGGGAAGGCTTCTTGGAGGAGGTGATATTTAAAGGAAATCTTAAAGGAAAAAAAGTTAGGCAGCAAAGGAGGTGGAAGGGGCATTTCAGGCCAGAGATCACCATGAACTGAGGGCAAGCTGTGATAGCCTGGGGCCTCCTGAGGACCCCACTGGAGTGACCCTGCAGTCTTGTCTGGGCTGGGGCCAGGGAGAGGCAGGGGAGGCATCTGAGGCACTTCCACAAGTCTGACGGCGAGCACCTACTTTGATACGGTGTCCTAGGCATCTCACCTTGCCCTGAAGGTGTCGGTGCTGGAGGAGTGGGCAAGGGACAGATCTGGGAGGGCTCCTAGCAGCTCTGTCCTGGTAGTGATCAGCAGCCTTCGAAGGGTGTCCAGGATTTTCGAGACATCTCCTTGGCCAGAGTATGAAGCGGCACTTGCAAGGAAGTGAGGTGGAAATGGGGCAGGTCAGCAAACTAGGCTTTTGGGGGTGGGCACAGAGAAGTCAGCGGGGCTAGAAAAGCGACCCATGCAGCAGGCTGTGGCAGTGTCCACTGCTGACTTCAGAGGCCTGTGGGGGTGGCCTGGCCTGGCGTGTAACCACAGCCGCACAGTGGTTCCGGCCCTAGGTCGCGGGGAGCCACAGAGACTGGACGGTGCCAAACAGAGTCCTGGAGGGCTGGGACCAGGTCTGCAGTGTTTTCTGTGTTCCCTGTGGCTTCGACATCTGTGGTTTCCACTCCTGGTCTTCGATCCCTGCTCCTGGCCCTCCCTGCACCCGCCTACGGACAGTGGGGAGGACAGTCCGCCGGGCCTGAGGCCGCGGGAGGGCAGAGTCATGGCTGTTGAGGTTCACCGTGCCAGGCACAGGGGGCCAAACCTTGCATATCCATCCCCACTTTATCCTCCCAACGTCCCATGAGGTGGGGTGTTGTCTCTGGTGCTCTTCGGGTCTGTTGAGGATGTTCTATGTGCCCAACGCTGGAGATACAGCATTGACTTTACAGACTTGCCCTCCTGAGCTTTCATTCTGTTGCAAGCCGGTGTCAGAGAAACATGTCAGCCCGGCCTCCACAGACTCGAGCACAGGTAGGCTTTTGTAACTAAGACAGCAAAGGGTCCATCTTAGGCATAATGGGAACCTAGGAGCTTAGGTGAAGTCATTGAGAATCTTCTCCTCTAAGGGTCTCTCGTTGCTGCCTCTTTTTTTTTTTTTCCTTTGCTTTGTTGTTTTTTTTTTTTTTTTTTCTCTCAGGCAGGGTCTTCGTGTGCAGTGACAACATAGCCACAAGCAGCCCTGGGCTTGCACCCCAACCACCGAAAAGAGAGCCTTTCTTTCTTAGCGGGTCCAGCAAAAATCCTCAGCCTAATTCTCACTGGCTGGATTTAGTCGCACGTACTTATCCCTGAGCTCATCACTAAGGCCGGGAGAACAAGATGCTCTAATTGGCAGGGCCTGGGGTGTGTGCTCACCCCTGTGGCTGGCAAGTGAGGGCATTGCCAGGAGAACCACAGGAAGGGAGAAGAGTGGTTTCCCTGGGGAAATCATGGCGCCGGAGGAAAAGAGAATCGTTCGCCCCCCACCACAGGAGGGGAAACTGAGGTTAAGAGAAAACAAATGATGGGGGGTTTGGGTGGGCTCAGTCGTTAAGCGTCTGCCTTCAGCTCAGGTCATGGTCCCAGGGTCCTGGGATCACGCCCCGCATCGGTCTCCCTGCTACACGGGAAGCCTGCTTCTCCCTCTCCCACTCCCCCTGCTTGTGTTCCCTCTGTCGCTGTCTCTCTCTCTGTGTCAAATAAATAAATAAAATCTTTTAAAAAAAAGAGAGAGAGAAAGCAAATGACTCGCCCAAGAAAGCAACTGGTGTATATCTCATCCAGAATTTGAACTCAGGTCTCTTTGACTGCAGCACCTGAGCTCTGAACCCCGATCCTCCATTCTTTCCAGGGCCTTCTGTGGGGCAGAGGCAGTGTATGACAGTAGGGAGAGGGGCTCTGGAGTCGGTCGGACCCGGGTCAAATCCTGGCTCTGCCATTATGTAAGTAAACTCTTTGGGTCTCAGTTTCCACCTTTGTGAAATGGGTTTAACGACACTTACCTCACAGAGTTGTTGGGAGGATTATGTGAGTCAAAGGACATGAAATTCCTTGGAAGAGAGCCTAGCTCATGCTCAGTGGAAACTGAATGAATTTTAAAAAATAAATCATATGGTAGGAGCTAAAGAAAAATTTTAATGGCTGAAAGGATGACACCTCTGAGCTTCCAGATCCCTTCAGGCTCCCTCAGCTGTTAGACACTTCCCTGAATCTCCTCGGTACCAGGGCAGGCAGAAGGGGAAAGCAGGAGCGAAAGGAAGTCGGGGAGAGTGGGAGGGCTTCTCTTCCTACCACGAGAATAAGACCCAATTTCTGGTCTACCAATGTCAAGGGAAACGGAAATCCTGCTCCAGGGCTGGAGGGAGGCCCCCACCCGATCCGCACAGTTGGGGGGGTTGGGGATGTGCATTCCCATGGGGAGGATGGGAGGTGGGAGCTCCTCCTTCCTCCCTGTGTTCTGCTCCTCTGATCTCCCAGCCGGGTCCTCTCAAGAGAAGAGGCCACTGGAAAGTCTCAGGAGTGTAGAGGCGTGGGTCCCTGCGTGAGCCCTCTTGGGGACATCCTAATCCTGATGCCTGATCACGCGCCTCCTCCCCCAGCCTTACCTTCGCAGCGAGCTGAGGTCTCTGAGCAGAGAACGTTAGTTAGCATGGAGGCTACAAGGGTAGGCTCTCAAGTTTGGATGGTTCAGGTTCAAATCCTCCTGTTCCTCTTGTGCAGTAACAATATGGCCCGTGGGGAACACCATTCGTTGTTCATGTCCTACACCCCACTGCCATCATCCCTGAGTGGGTCTTGGTACACACGTATCCCACCCACCCACCCACCCACCCACAGCGCGCGCGCACCCCCACACCACACGCCACATACCACACACACCCCCTTCCTTGGAGTGACAGTGTGCCCAGCCCCCGGCAATGGATTTTGACTGGTCTAAGCCAAGGACTGGCAAACTACAACCTGAGGGCCAAATCTGGCTGCCTCCTGGTTTGGTTTGGCGCATGAGCGAAAACGGTTTTTGAAAAAAAATCAAAGAAGGATATTTTGTGACATATGAAAGTGACGTGACATCCGAGTGTCAGTGTCCATAAAGTTCAGTCGGAGCGCAGTCCTACCCATTTGCTGCTGTGTCTGTGGCTGATTTCACACCCCCAGGGAGACTGGAGTAGTTGCAGCAGAGACTTCGTGGCCCCCGAAGTCCAAACTACTTCCTCTCTAGCCCTCGTTAGAAAATGGTGCTGATCCCTGGTGTGAGCCCATCATGATAATCCCGCTCCCTTTTCCCCAGCCTTTCTTGTGGCTAAAGTGGCCACATGCTCCCATTCTTTCCAGGGAACTAAGCAGAAATCTGCTGGGGAGATTTGTATAAAAGCATTGCGTTTCTGAGGGAAGCGAGTAGAAACGGCCGGGACCTCCCCTTCTTCCCACTTTCTGCCTGAGGCGGGGGTGTGCTGCCTGGAGCCCACACAGCCCTTCTCTTTCAGAACTCATTTCCTGCCAAGCTACAGGAAACAGAAGGTCACTAGTCCAGTGGAGGGTGCTGGCTGGGGTCCAAGCAGCGGGGAGATCCACCCTGGCCATCTGCCCAGGAGCTTGTGCTGCTTCTCACCTAGACCAGATTTGGGCCCAGAGGGGCGACCAGTGACCTGGGCTGGACTGAAGAAGGGTCAGCCCTTCCCAAGGACTGGTCTGCGTGTAGCAATATCAACGTGTGGAGCTGAACGATGGACCAAGGCTCCTCTCTGTTGAACCCTGGTGCTCAGTATTTCCCTGAGTCTGTTCCCCTCCCCTCCTACCTCCTCCACAGTAGCTGAAAGAGAATAGGTAATTAAAAAAAAAAAAAAAAGTTGGATGGCTGAGTGGATGGTTGAGGGATGGAGGGAAGGAAGGAAGAAGGAAGGAAGAATATGGTTAGTGGGAGGTCTCCACACACATGAGCTGACAGCCGCCCTATGAGGTCACAAGCTAGGTATTGTTCTGCCCATTTAAGAGAGGAGGAAACTGAGGCTCTCTAAGACTAATTGGCTTTCTCAGGATCACGAGAGTGGAGTGAAGCAGGGACCCCAACACCAGAGCGGGTCCAAATCTCTGAGCATGATCCCCTCCTGTCTCATCTCCCTAGATTATCAGCTCCAAGCCATACTAGGACCTCTATCCATGGACACAGGCAAAGAACCTGCCGTCACCTCAACAAAGCATGAAAGGAACTTTCATGATGTGGGTCTGGGCAGCTGCAGGCACGGCTTCTTGTCCACACCCCCCAGTTCTGCTCTTGGGGCCTCCAGGAACACATCACTTCCTAGCGGATGCTCAGTACATATTTGCAGAATGAATGAGTTGCTTGTATCAGCTCAAATTCCTCAACAAGAAGTCATAGGCTGCAAAATCCTGGCAAAGCAGGTAAAATTGACATCGTGTTTCCCAGCTTTTGCTGTGGATTGGAGTGTGCGTTCCTGGAGCAGAATAAGCTTTTTGCCACGTTGTACAAGCAAACGGTAATCACCGCCGTGATCGGATAGGAACATTTAAGCCGTGCGCTTGCTAGCGTGCCCCTCAGTACACCAGGCACGGGAGGTAAACTGTCTCATTTAAACTTCCCGACGGCCCCATGAGGTGGACGTTATTGCCATCCTCATTTATGGTGGAGGAATCTGAAGCTCAGAGAAGTTGATCAGCTTGACCAGGGCCACACAGTTCGTAGGCGGCATAGTCTGATTTTATACCCAGGTCTTTCACCTCCATGAAGAAGAGAGGAGCAGGCAGGCGAGAGGGGGATGGGATGGGCCCAGAGGACGAAGCCTCCCCCGTAGTCTGTAAGGAAGATGGCTGAGTCAGGGCCCTGGCAGGGAAGAGAGAGCTGCTCACACGAGCGCAAGTCGGCGGGCTTGCGGGCGGGGGGGGGGGGTGCTGCCCACAGGACGCGTGGGGTCAGGCTCAGCCCTAGCGTGCTCACTAGCAAACAGAACCGTTTGCGTGTGCTGGGGGTGGGAGCGGTGGGTCGGGGGCGGGGCTGGCCTGATGGTGACTCTCCCCCCATGAGCTTCTCCTGGAGGTGCTGGTGATTCATTTACCCAGTCAGCTGGGCCTCTATCAGGGTGCGACTCGTAGTAAACAAGCCACGACATGCCATCAGGCAAGAGAGAGATGGGAAGGGCAGGTGGCGCAAAGGGCAGCCCTCGGTCTCCTGCCAGACCCGGGTCTCATCCTGGGCCTGCCGTGCTGGGCTCCCCGGAGCTCCCGCACCAGGCCCACGCCAGCCCGGGGCAGGAAACGTTTCCTGCAAGCCATGAGGCGTGTTGGACAGCATAACCGCTGGCCCTTCTGGGAAGTTCTAGGACTTCCACCCCGTGGGCCGGCCCAGAGGTATAGCTACCACTCTATAGTCTGCTGTGGGCCTTGGTGCCCAGAGACCAAGACCAGACCCCTTTGCGGGCGTCTGAGGGGTGTGACGTAGGTAAACCAGCCTGCACACCATTAACTGACACCGCCGTAGGTGTGGCAGGGTCCAACGGCTGACTTGGGATGGGTGCTCACTCGGTAAAGGTTTGTTGCCTGATGGATTGAATGGGCCCCGAACTCAGAGGCCAGAGGAGAGACCAGAGAAGGCATATCCCAGCCCTCAGGGGACTTAAAACTTCACTCACGTGTAATAACACAATTAACAGAACAGTTTATTTGTGAGACTCTCCCTGGGTGCTCTGAGAGTTTAAAATGGGAGCTGGGACCCTTCCAGGAGGAAGTGGACTCTGGTTGGTCTGAGTGGGGAGCCTGGAGGTGGGTATGAGTGTGGACGGGGTGCAAGATGAGCCTGGGGACAAATGCAGTGATTGTGTGATCCTCTAGAGTGGGAAGGTCCTTAAATATTGGCTCTGATGACAACAAGTTTGTAATAGTGTTTGGCTAGAAGTTCACCCGGTGTCAGGAACCCACTAAACAGACACCTTCTCATTTAATCTTTATACCGACCCTAGGGAGGAGATGTCAGTATTGTTCCCGTTTTTATAGGTAAGGAAACAGGCTGTAACAGGATCAGTAAAATGCTTAAAGCCACACAGATACAGGGGGCGCCTGGGTGACTCAGTTGGTTAAACGTCCGACTCCTGATTTAGGCACAGGTCATGATCTCAAGGTTGTGAGATGGAGCCCCATGTTGGGCTCTGGGCTCCACGAGCCTGCTTAAAATTCTCTTTCTCCCCTCCCTCCAAAAAAAAAAAAAAAAAAGCCACTCAAACAGAAGAGAGAAGGAACTGGACTGACGTTATCCAATATGGTAGCCACTAGTTATGGATGGCTCTTGAGCACTTGAAATATGGCTAATCTCAATTGACTTATGCTCTAAGTGGAAAACAACACACTAGATTTCAAAGACTTCATACAAAACAAAAAACATAAAACATTTCATTAATAGCTCTTTTTAGGACTTATTGCCTATTGAAATGATACTTTGGGCATATTGTATGAAATAAAATATATGATTAAAATTAATTTCATCTCTTTTTTAAAACTTTTTATTTTTTTAAAGATTTTATTTATTTATTTGACAGAGAAAGACACAGCGAGAGAGGGAACACAAGCAGGGGGAGTGGGAGAGGGAGAAGCAGGCCTCTAGCGGAGCAGGGAGCCTGATGTGGGGCTCAATCCCAGGACCCTGGGATCATGACCTGAGCTGAAGGCAGACACCTAATGACTGAGCCACACAGGTGCCCCTGTTTCTTTTTTTCAAATGTGGCTACTAAAAAATTAAAATTATGTAGGTGGTTTTCATAATATTTCCATGGGACAATACCCTGCCAAGTGGCTGTCAGCCTCAGCTCGAGCACCTCTAGAGATGTATTCATATCCTAGAGCAGCCCTAACAAAGTGCCGCAGACTCGGTGCCTTAAAGAACGGAAATGTACTGTCACAGTTCTGGGGGCTAGAAGTTTGAAGTCAAGGTGTCAGCAGGGCTGGTTCCTTCTGAGGCCATGAGGGACTCTGTTCCTGGCCTCTTCCCTGGCTTCTGGAGGCTGGTTGGTGATCCCTTGAGTTCTTTGGCTTCTGCTGCATCCCCTCATCTCTACACTCATCACGTGGCTGTCCTTGTGTGTGTGTGTGTGTGTGTGTGTGTGTGTGTGTGTGTGTGTGTGTGTGTCTGCGTCCAAATGTCCCCTCTGTTTAAGGACACTGGTCATATTGGATTAGGGGCCCACACTAGTCTAGTATGACCTTAATTTAACTAATTACAGCTGCAAAGACCCTTTCTCTGAGGTCATCCAAGGTACTGGGGGTTAGGACTTCAGGATATGAATTTGGGGGGCACATAATTCAACCCATAACAGATGGGGAACTCACTCCCTCTTCAGTAGCTCATTCCATATTCGATCTCCCTAATGATCATCCTCTGGTGCCAGCCCATAGATCCGCTAAGAATTCCTCCTTCAAATCATTTGCAAATGCCCAGTCCACCCCTGTGAGGTGGCATCAGGTGCCAGGGACACCCGCATTTCATTCCTTAGAGCCCAGGTGTGACCGGCCCCACCCTGGGTGAGACCGTACCTATTACGTAATGTTAGCAACTGGAGAGCAGGGAGGAGAAAACTGATAAAGGAGAAGTTAAAAATAACCAGTGGGGGGGTGCTGCCCAAATGAACTTTGCCTTTGCAACTTTGATTTACAAACAGCAGAACCAGGAGGTCACCCAGGTCCACGTTGGCTATAAAAACCTCAGCACCGCCTCAGCTGACACAACCCTCTGCCTGGGGCCCGGGAATTTCCAATCCTGGGGAAATGTGACCATAACATGGTGGGCCGCTTCTCTTCCTGTTTCTAAGCCTGGGATGGGTTCTGGTGAGTCCCGCAGAGGGACAGGTAGCTGGGATCCAGCCCAACTCCTTGCCACAGGTGTGACTTAGGAGAATGGCAGAATTTACTGGACCCTCTGTTTTCTCATCTGCAAAATAGGGATACGAAGGAAGGCCTCGGCGGGTTACGGCAAGGGACAATCCGAGAAGCACAGCTGGGCCTGGGGTGTGGGAACGACTGAGGTGGGCGCCAAGTCCTATCAGCATCTTGGTGCCCCTCACCTGTTGCACGTGGTCTATTCGGTCGGGGCAGGTGTTAGGTGCATTAGGGTCCTTGCCACTCAGAGAGGCCTCTGCCACTCCGAGGGAGCAGCCGCTGGAGAACTTGCCAGAAATGCAGACTCTTAAGCCCCACCCCCAGACCTTCTGAAGCAGAACCTGCATTTTAACAAGATCCCCAAGAGATCTGTTCATTGAAGTTAAAAAAGACCTGCTTTCGTAGACATTGTTTTCATGTGCCCTGGGTCCATTCCCCCTTCTTTTGGTAAAAGTGATCTTATTTTCTTTGGGAGAATCATGCCCCACCCCCTCCGTTCCCCAGCTGAATGTGCTTATCTGCTTTCCAGATACTTGAGGGGCAAGTCCTAGGACTTTGCCGGAACTCTTGGGAAAGATAGCTCTCTTTCCACAGCCTTTATTCCGCTGTAGGATGGAAGCCTGGGGCTGGGTGATGCCATCTTAGTCACCACCGTGGAGAATCTAAGAACAGAAGCCCCACAGAGAGGAGCAGGTGTGTGTGTGTGTGTGTGTGTGTGTGTGTGTGTGTGTGTGTGACAGAGGGGAAAATTCTTGATCACATCTTTGGAGTTTCTAGCTTTGTCCAAAGCCAGATCAACCCCTCTTGGCTTTCCAGTTCATATAAGCCAGTGTGTGATGGGTTGCTGACACTTGGAAAGACCTCTCCTTTCCGTGGTGCTGCTGAACCGAGAGTAAGGTGAGGTTTGCATCCTTGTGGAGCTCACCCACTGACTACTCCAGGGGAAGACAAGAAAGGGCCATTATGATGGTGAGCAGGTAATGGCCTGACAGAATGAAGCTCTTTGGGGGAGAGCAGTCAGGGAGGGCTCCCCAGAGAAGATGGCACCTGAGTCTGAAGGACAAATGGAGTTAACCACCAGTTAACCTGGTGAACAAATGGAGTTCACCAGGCAGTGCAGGTGAAATTGTTCCAGGCAGAGGGAAGCGTGTGAGCCAAGGCAGGGCGGCAGGAAGCAGCATGAGGGGCCCAGGGTCCTACAGAGATTCTCAGTAGCCCAGGGCGTGGGGAGAGGCCAGGTGGGGAAGAAAGTGGAGGACTCGGTGGGCGGTGATGACACGAAGCTGGGACTCCGTTGCCAGCATCCCCCCACCCCAATCCCGCATGTTCCCCAAGGGACTGACAGTAAAGGGGACGGGGAGGGGCAATTGGGGGGAGGGGGCGCCTTATTACTGAATAAAGTAGATGCCCATGGTGGCCATTCCTGAGGGACAAATCACATCCGTGCTAAGCTCCCTGCCCTTGGGAGCCCTGGGGACACCCTGGCGTGATGGGCAGAGGGTTAGCATCATGGCCAGAAGATCCAAGTTGGAATCTCAGGTGTGTGATCACTAGAGTTGTGTGATCTTGAGGAGTCCCTTCACTTTCCTGGTCCTCATCTATAACAAATGAAGATTCAAAGTCCCTACGCCCAAAGGGCTGCAGTGACAATTGGTGAGATTATAATAGAAAAGCTTTTTAAATCCGCAAAACACGCAGATCTGTAGCCAGCCGCTGGGGAGGAGGTCCCTGCAGGTTAAGGCCCTGGGGGTGAGGTATAGGGAGGCCTCTCCGTGCTGCAGATAGGAACCCCTGGTTTCCATGCCTTCCTCCCCACGCCCCCTCACAGAATCTGCTCTCCAACAGAGGGGCCAGGGGTCCAGGGGCCTAGCCTCCACCTGGCTCAAGTTGGCCAATGCCAACGAGGCTGCCCTCAGGCCTGGGCTGGCGCTCCCAGCCTGGGCTCTGGGTGGAAATGCAGCGTCCCTGAGGCTCTGGGAAAAGGCAAGGGCTAGGGCTTCCCACCCTGGGGCTCAAAGATGCCTAGAACCACAGATGCTACTTCCTGCGTGGGCCGGTGACGGACTGAACATTGACATGCGCTGAGGAACTCTCCTCCGATTTATTCTCTACCCCATTTTAAAGACAAAGAAAGGTTCAAAGAGATAAAGACACCTGTCCAAGGTCCCAGGGCTACCAGGTGGCGAGACAAGCTCTAGAGCTGGGTGGGTCTGATTGAAAGCCTGGTTCTGTCCTGTAGGCCATAGGGCCACCATGGAGTGATGCTTAACATTTTCAGCAAAGGGGGTGGAGGGAGGATTTATTTTCTGACTCCTTCCTGCCTCTCCTGTCCAGCCACCTCACCCTCCCTGGGCCTGAAGAACAGGACAGAGGCAACCCAGGGATGTGATGGCTTCTGCAGGGGTAGGGAAATGTCCGACAAAGCAGGGGTGACATTTCGGGCAGGGAGGTTTCCAGCTTGAACCCTCCCTTCAAAGCATATCGGGAACAGTGTCCTGCTCCTGGAGCTAGGCCTGCCCTGCCCCCCAGGCTTCTGGCTGGAAGCTCTGGGTCCCATTAACCTGGGGCATGGGGAGGCAGGGGAATCAGTTTGTGCACGGAATTGCCTGAGCATGTCCCTGCCTCCAGGCTGGAGGCCTCAGGAGACAGGAACTAGTGGCCAGGGATGGAGAAGAGCAGCTGGGGCCCAAGGCCGCTTGTTGAGGCAAAGCCTCCCTACATGTTATCGGCCTGAAAGGGTGGGGGCAAACTCAGGGGAAATGAGTGGCCTCCAGGCAGAGGCTGATGGCCAGGTGTTCCTTTACTGAGCCAGGCCCAAAATGGGTTCCCCCAGATGGTGAGCAGCACTGCGGGTTGGCTCAGGACAGAAGGGTCCCTAGGACATGGGCAGACCTGCATGAGACAGTCACCTATTCCCGAGGCTTCCGGAGCTCACCCTGCGGCCGGCAGTGCTCCTGGGGTAGGAGTGCAGGCGCAAGATCTGGATCCTTGGGGCAGGGGGTGCGGCTAGCTTCCTAGAAGCCCAGAGCATCCTCACCCCCCGGGGCTTGCCCTCGGAGAGCTGCGAGGGAGGGCGTGAGTGTGCCTGTGTGCTTCTGCACGGGGTGGGCTGGCCGCCTTGCACGTCTGTGCACGGCCGAGTGGGGGACAGTGTCTGACCTGTGGCTGTGACAACCGGGTCCGGTCCTGAAAATGTGGGGCAGGGCAGGGTGTGAGAGGGGCGGGTGCGCTGGGGAAAGTGGGGGCTGGGAGTCATCTCTGCATCTGTGGCCGGGTGTGCAGGTGTGGGTGGAAGTGAGAGCGGCAGGAGGTGTGAGTGGAGAATTATCTGTTGCCCAAGGGAGTCGTCTGGTGTGTAAATGTGAAGCAGCTCTGTCAGATATGGGAGTCGTGGGCAGTGAGTAGCCAAGAGTGGTGGGCAGATGTGAATAGGTGGGTTACCTGCCGGACGCGTGAGTCCAGCGAGCGGGGCCCCACAGTGACGTGAGGACTGCGCATTGAGGGCCAGCCCGTTGGGTCGGGTCATGCAGCTGGGCGGCGCTCATGACGGCCCCAAGGGCAGGAGGGGCGGGAGTTCCTGCCTCCGGGCTCATTGTCCTCAATTAATTCCCAGTTAATACTAGTCAAATAGCGCAGCCGGGGGAGTGGAATGTGCCCCCTCGGGCCGCTTCCCCCAGCCCACAGGGCTCTCGGAGCGAAGGAAGCTGCATCACGCTGGGCAGCACAAAGCCCCTGGGGTGGCAGTTACCAGCTTCTTACAAGGAAAATCGCCGGTGACACTTCCATGCCGGGTTCCAGAGAGTGTTTTTTTTTGTCGTCGCAGATGTGTCTTCAAGCCACGGACCGCATCTTGGAGCACCTGACGATTTCTCAGCATTGTGGTCATAAATCTGGGGAATATTAGAATAATAGAGCCATATGGCCAAGAACCACCTGTGCTTTTGTGTGAGGCTGAGAGGAAGTAAGGCAGGAGGGGGTAGGGGGAGGCAGGGGGAGGGGAGGAGGAGCCGGGGGGGGGGGTGGAGGGGGAGGAGCAAAGGAGAACCGGGTGAATGGGAGGGGCAGGTGGAGAGGGGCTCTGGGCCTGGGGTGGGGATGCAGAAGCCTGGAGGCTGGGGTGAGGGGTGCGGGGAGTCCTGTATGCTCTACCAAGAAGCTACAGTGGGAGAGGACAGGGGAGGGGGCTTCGTCTCCCACCCAAGTCCCTCTCAGATGCTCTCCCCTGCATGGCAGTCCTAAGGCTAGAATTAAAAGGCCCCACTGGGTGACATAAGCTGTGTGGACCTTACCAGGCTTCAGCCCCACCCCCTCCTAATTCCTCCATCGCCTGCCAGAGACCCCAGCAGGGACTGGCCTCCTCACTCCTGCCCATCTGGGAGGACCGGCTCGCACTGGGGAGGGAGTGCTTTGGGGCCTTATCTGGATTCCAGCCACACTTCTTAAACGCCAACCCCATTGCTGGTCGCGGGGCAGAACGTTGCCAGATGACTTTCTCCTCCTGAGTTCCGTTCAGGGAGGCTGTGAGGAAATACATTTCCTCTCAGTGTGCTGTGGATTGACTCCAGCTAGCTTCCCAGTGGCCCATAAAATAATAGTAACATTTATTGGGCACATACTTTGTGCCAAGTGCTATTAAGGAGATCTTAAAGAGAAGCTATTAGCAGCTCCGTTCCTGAGAACAGGGAGGCTATGTGACTCTACCAAGCCCACATGTACTAGGAGATCCTGGGGCCAAACCAGGAGCCCCGGCAGCTGACTACCATAGCCTTCGGACTTAACCACCAGACCACCCTGCTTCTCAGGAAAAGGTGGGTTTGTGAAATGCAGTGAGGAGGGGACAGAGGAGCATCTCAGGGGCCTGGGTGACTCATTCCAGGGAAGCTGAGCAACAGGGCAAGTGTTCCTGGGGAATTAGCTCAGCCCCAGAGTGGACTCCCTGAGACGGCACAGCCCGGATTTGGGGAAAGCTGAATACAGAGAGGATATTCCCCGAGAGAAGGAGCAAAGTCTTGGCTTCGCCTGAGGATACGAGTCAGGAGAGGGGAGCAAGGAAGGACCAGCAGCCTGAGGGTTCAGGACCAGTGAGTGAGCGCCCTGGAGCAGCAACCCCCGGCAGGGCTACGTGGGGCTGAGGTCCCGGTGGCCTGTCCCTGGCCCCCCAGTGTCCCTGGCCCCGTAGGCCAAGCCCGCACTCTAGCCTGCTGAGCCGGCCGGGCTAGAGAGCACGCGGGGGACGGGGGCCCTCGGAGGGCTGTCATCTCCAAGACCAGTCTGTGAAGGAAGAGTGGGCCGGCCTCCTGCATTTGCACAGCTGCGTGGCCCTTTGATGTGTGGCCATCCCGTCCGTATTTAGGCACTCCCCTCCTAGCCAACCTTTAGGTTGGCAGCGGCTGTTACAGACAGCACACCTGTGGGGCTATCTGCGGGATAAACTCCTAGAAGGAGCATCGCCAGGTCAGAGAACAAGGTAGTTTTACAACACATTCCCATGGGCCCTGCATCACGGTTGTACAGATCTACACCCCCTCCGCCCCCCCACCCCGCGTCAGCCCATTTTGATCTTTCCGGAACTGACAAGGGAAACCTGGCATTGAGAGCAGTTTTAGCTTCCCTTTCTCTTAACAGGAGATGGAGGAACACCTTTTCTCTGTTTAAGCACCAGTGGTGTTTCATGCGGGACCCCCATCTCACTCTTCAGGGACTTTTCTCGTTTAAACCGCTAACCACTGGCTGAAAGCTGTCAGCACGGTCGTGGTGGACCTTTACTGGTTAATCGGAATTCTGCTTTCCCAGGGACCAGATGGAGGCCTAAAACAAGTTTAGTTTGTTGGGTTTTTTAATGCGAAAACTGGGACGCTGGGCAGTCAGAACCCCAAGTCCTTTGATTCTTCCAGCTTGGGCTGGCTTTTCTCATCCAAAGGTGAGGAGCTGGACCCCTGTGAGGCTCGCGGTCAGACCGGGCAGCTCGGTGGGCCCCCTCAGCCTCGGCGTCTCCGCGCCCCAGTCCAGTGAGCCACTGTGGGCTGGGCTGCCTGCAAGCTGCTGATCGCCAGAGTGCGCCACGGACGCACGAGGAGGCCCTGAGCTCCCCGCATCTGCACACAGGATCCCACCCCCTCCCCCGGGACTGTGTTCTGTGCTCCTGCGGAGGCTGCCTCGGAGCAGGATGGGGGTTTGCAGACCTGCCCCAGGAGAAAGTCTAGCTACTAGTTCCTGCCCCTGCCTGCTTGTTCACAAAATGGCAGCTTTGGGTAAGGTGCTTGAGACTTTCTGCTATAGAATGTATCCTTTTTTTTTTTTTAAGATTTTATTTATTTGTTTGAGAGAGAGAATGAGAGAGAGAGAGAGCATGAGAGGGGGGAGGGTCAGAGGGAGAAGCAGACTCCCTGCCGAGCAGGGAGCCCATGCGGGACTCCATCCTGGGACTCCAGGATCATAACCTGGGCCGAAGGCAGTCGCTTAACCAACTGAGCCACCCAGGCGCCCTAGAATGTATCCTTCTTTTCCTCGACTGAGCATGAGTCCCTTGGACGTGCTGTTTCCCCTGCTAGAAATTTCTTCCTCTGGATCTTTATGTGCTGATGCTTTTCTTTTCTTTTTTTTTTTTTTTAAAGATTTTATTTATTTGACAGAGAGAGTGAGAGAGCACAAGTAGGGGGAACAGTAGAGGGAGAAGGAGATGCAGACTCCCCACCAAGCAGGGAGCCCAATGCGGGGCTCGATCCCAGGACCCTGGGATCCTGACCTGAGCCGAAGGCAGACGCTTAACCATCTGAGCCACCCAGGCGCCCCATGTGCCGATGCTTTTCATATCCCGTTGCTGCTCAGTTGTCTTGTCCTCTGAGCAGATGCTTGGTGTGTCATCCCACCTTTCAGAATCACCGGCTTACCGACTTGTTTCCATGTTTGTGGTGTGTCCCTACCAAGGCAGGGGCCACATTGGCATTGTTCACTGTGTCCCAGTGCCTGGTGGAGAGAGGCTGAGGATATAAAGACCTGAGGAATCCCAGGGCTGCAGGCATGAGGAGGAGCAACTCATCCCGTGTGTTCTAGAAACTCAGGCGGGTGAGGCTGGGGTTCTTCAGGAGGGAGGCAGGGAGCTGCCAGGCCGGAGGAAGGGGCTTCATGGTAGAGCTCCGGAAGCTTGGCATTCGGGGGCTTCTCTGCCCCACCTTTCAAAACCTTTGGGACCTCAGGACCCTGTTATGAGAACTACAGGCTCATCTACAGCAAGGAAGTCCTTTTTAAAATGTGGGTTTTTCTGGTGTCCAATCAAAGTGTATAACTCACCGCCCCCCCCCCCCCCCGCACACACACACAGCTCACTCAGAACATAACGTACATGGGCCCTGTATTTCCCTCCCTTATCTCAGCCAGACAGCTCTTGGTGGATCTGTCCCTCTGCTGCCATGACGGGACCCAGTTCTGCGGTTCAGCACACTGAGTGGCGTCAAAGGAGCACACAAGGTGTGTGTGTGTCTCAGACTTCCTCTCCCACCCACTGTCCTGGGCTGGATATGGTACAGCCACTCCGTACCCTTCCCGAAGAACCGTATTACTCCCTGCCCCACAAGGCGTGCCAGGGTCACTTCTCCGTCCCACCTAAGGCCTCCACTGGCGTGTCCGCTGTGGTGTGGAACAAGCAAGATGAGTCCAGCGTACGGGTCCAACAATAGGGAGCAGGTTAAGCAAACCAGGAATCATTTAGACTAGGGTTTCTCAACCTCAGCACTATCGGCTTCCTGTTGGAAGCTGTCCTGTGCATGGTAGGATCTTTACAGCATCCCAGGCCTCCACCCACTAGATGCCAGTAGCACCTTTCACCCCGGGTGACAACCAAAAATGTCCCCAGATGTTGCAAATCACCCAGCTGAGACCCAAATCCACTGGTCTATAAATGGAATTCTATGCAGCCATTAAGAATGACAAATAATAATAGAAATTGTTACAACTCACACTTCTTGAGGGCACACTATGTACCAGGCTCAGTTCTGAGCTTTATGTATAATAACCTTCCTTAATCCCCAGAGCACCCCCATTTCACATATGAGGAAGTCAAGGCACAGAGAGTTTGATTAACTTCTGCAAATTCACATAGCTGATAAGATGCTGATGACATTGACATATTGCTAAGAGAATAAAGGTAAGAACACAGTACAGATAGTATAATTTCTTTCTTTCTTTCTTTCTTTCTTTTGCTTCAAAAACACATGCATTGGGGCACCTGGGGTTAAGCTCAGGTGATGATCCCAGGGTCCTGGGATGGAGCTCCATATCGGGCTCCCTGCTCCGTGGGAAGCCTGCTTCTCCCTCTCCCTCTGCCTGCCTCTCCCCCTGCTTGTGCTCTCTCTCTCTCAAATAAATAAATTCTTTATTTTTTTTTAATTGGAGTATTTTTAATTTTATGTACAACAAGTTGACATTAAAGTAGGTATCTTGGATATCTGCAGTTAAGGTAGGTTATCTTGGATGACCAAGGAAGTTCACTTAATCCAACTTAAGCCTATATCCTTCGCGTACTGACGGAAACATTGGTGGCACATACTGAGGCCATAGTTCCGGATCAGACCGTGCCGGTTTGAGCAGACGCAGCAAGAACGAGAACCCCGGCCACATTTCCTCGGATGGCTCCAGTACAGCTGCTGGTGACCCATCTTGCTCTCTCAGATGCAACGAGGCAAAAGGCAAATAAATTCTTTAAAGAAAATAAAAAATAAAAACACATGCACTACCCACCCCACCTGCCCTGCACATATATATGTATCACAATATATATATTGGTTGTTCTTTCTAGGTCATGAGCTTGAAGGAGAACATTATTCGACTTTCGTTTCTCTGTCGCTTCATATTATATTATTGATGTGACAAGAAAAACCTTGCTGCCATCTCCGGTCTTACAGGCTTGGAGATGTAGTATCTTCAGCCCCATGTCAAGTCCGGGTGACCAGGTAGGGACTCCATTGTGTTTGGGGTGTCTCTGGGGCCTTGTCTAGAGTTGGAGGTTGGAATAAACAGACCCTCCAGAGACCAATGGGGCGCCTTCCCAGCAGCCTCTGGGAAACTCATAATTTAACCCCTTTCCAGAATGTAGTGGGATGAGGGCACGTCACCCAGTGACTGGCATCTAGAGGACATGCAAGGCCTCAGACCTGGCTGAGCTGCCCCCTTGAGACCTACAGGAAGGAGGAAAACGGCCCACACTGCCCAGTGCAGCAGGGTTTCGGCAGGAGCAAACCATGGCACAATGGTGCACCTGGTTTTTTTAAAAAACAATTTTAAATAACATTTGATGTGATCGTTTTATGAGTAAATGATGTTATAAATAGCATATCTTATTGCTCCTAAAATACCCAAATGACTCTACATGTCTAAGGGGAGTTTTGAAATGTAAAACAATTATTTTTTTAAAGATTTTATTTATTTGACACACAAAGAGAGAATAAGCACAAGCCGGGGGAGTGGGGGAGGGAGAAGCAGGCTTCCCGCTGAGCAGGGAGCCCGATGCGGGGCTCGATCCCAGGACCCTGAGATCGTGACCCGAGCCGAAGGCAGACGCTTAACCAACTGAGCCACTGTAAAACAATTATTTTTAAGGCTAGAAAAAGAAAATAAAGCCAAATGTTAACAGCCGCAGAAGAGAGGCTAAAATAGAAATGTGCTTTCGAAGCAGAGCCGATCACCTGAGCTGATCTGCTCACGCCAGCCCTTCACTTCTGGCTCAGTTCCTTTGGTGCTCTAATGGGCTCGTGTCCACAGGAAGGCGCTGGGGGCTGGAGGGGAGCTTTGGGGGAGTTCCTGATGAGGTTCACACTCGGTGACTCAGGGCGCTGGCCTTGTGGTTAGCTTTGAGCTTTTCTATTCTGGTCAGTTTGCTGGAGGCATGGTATTTTTAGAATCAGAAAAAGGAAAAAAAAAAAAAAAAAACCCTCCTGAATCCAAAGAAAGGCAAGGTGGGATAGGTAAGGAAGGACCACAAGGGGCAGAGGGACAGATGCTCTTTAGGAACCGTGGCTCTGGGGCTTGGAAATTTACCTTCAGTGAACGAGGCTTCGAGGCAGGTGGGCACACCCACGGGTTTCCTGACTGAGGACTTCCTGCCTTTGAGCCCACCCACGAGCCCACCCACTTGTCCGCCATGTAGAGGTCTCAGGGAAACCCCAGGGTCACATGGTCCTCCCAGTGAACGGCCCGCGGCCCAAGCTGGGGCTTCCCGGAGCCCACCCCAGCCTCGCCCTCCATGGCTGCTCTCCTGGGCTGTGCCGCTGGGTTGGGGGGTCTGACAGGCAGGTGATGTAGGGCAAGGAACAAAGGCTAGGGCCCACAGAATCCGTGCTTTGTTCCATGGTCTCTGCCTCGTCTTCCTGGTCTTTCTTTTCTTCTTTTTTATTGTAAATATTTTACAAGTCATTCCTTCAGATACATTGGGCTTTATCGAAACTTAAAACGTCATGCATCCTAGGACACAATCACAGAGTAAAAAGGCAACTCACAGAATGGGAAAAAATATTTACAAATTAAGATATCCACGCCCAGACCATATAAAGAGCTCCTAAAACTCAACGACAACAAAGCAAACAACCCATTTCAAAAATGGGTGCCAGACGTGAATAGACGTTTCTCCAAAGAAGACACATAAATGGTCACCAGGCACATAGAAAAGATGCTCAACATCACTAATCACCAAGGAAATGCAAATCAAAACCACGGTGGAATACCACTTCACGCTCATTTGGTAGCTATTATCAAAAAAGGCAGAAAATGACAAGTGTTGACAAGGATGTGGAGAAATTGAAACCCTGTGCATTTGTTGGTGGGAATGTAAAATCGTGTAGCCTCTGTGGAAAACAGTATGGAGACTCCTCAAAAAATCAGTGATAGAATTATCATATGATCCAGCAGTTTCACCTCAGGGCGGACGCACAAAAGACGGAAAACTGGGACTGGAAGAGAGATCCGCCCCCTGCTGTGCATGGCGGCATTATTTACAAACAGCCAAGGTGGAAACAAATCCAGTGTCCACTGGCAGATGAACAGATAAAAAAAAAAAAGGTGCTTTATACCTACGATAGGATACGATTCTGCTTCTGGTGAAATGGAGTTCTGACACGTGCTACATCTAAGTGACGTAAGCCAGGCCACAAAGGACAAACACGATTCCATTTATGAGATACCTGGAACAGACGCATTTATAGAGACAGGAAGCAGAACAGTGATTGCCAGGGGCTAGGGGGACAAGGGAATGGAGAGTTAGTGTTTAATGGGCACAGAGTTTCCACTGGGGATGATGAGAACGTTCTGGAGATGGATGGTGGTGATGGTTGTACAACAGCACGAATGTACGTAATACCACTGACCTGTAAACTCAAAAATAGCTAACACAGTAAATTTTATGTTATGTGTTTTTTACCACAATGACAAAATTTTAATGGAAGGAGCATCAATTATCTCCTAGTGCAAAGCCTTCATTTTGCAGAGAAATAAACTGAGGCTCAGAGAGGTGCCAAAAAAAAAAAAAAAGCCGTTCGTTTCATATCCTTTTTGCTATCTGAAGCATAACAGGTGTTCTTGAATTTAAATGATATAAAGTAAAACTCCCTTTAGGCAACCTTCCTTAACCACATCCCCTCCTCCGGGGGTAACCACAGTGAAATCACTTTGTGTGAATGCTTCTAGATCTTCTTTTGTGGGTTGACAGAAATGGAACCATTCTGTCTTATTTTGCAACTTGCCCTTTACACTTAATGCTATTTGTTGCAGATCTTTCCATGTCAGTTCCTGTGAGCTCCCCCATTCTTTTAAGGTGTTGTGCTGTATGTCATATTTGCACACCCCACAGTTCAACATTCCCCTGCTGTTGGGCACTTAGGCTGTTTTCAGTATTTGGCTATTATAGACAACTCAAGGTGAATTCCTCTTTGTGCATACATACATAGAAGTGTTTCTTTAGAAAAACTTGTATTTCCTTATCAAAGTTACAAGCATACATGAATGAATGTCAATAAAATAGTTGCCAGGTATTGGCTCTCAGGGAATGTGAAATCTTTTCCATCAGGATCTCACATGCTGTTATGCCTACAATCAACCCTGTGAGCTATCCCCACAGATGAGGGAAAGGTCCAGAAAACTCGGGTCATTTGTCTCTCGCCCTCATCACGGGGCTTATGAGACGGCCCTAGGTCTTCAGGTGAACCTGGTCTAACTATGCAAGGTGTCTGTGATCTTTTCCAGACCAGGACTTGGATCTCTTTCCTGCTGTGTCCCTGCATCTGATACAGGTCTAAGATGTCATGGGCACTAACAAATGCTCCTTGAATATTGTTGAGCAAATGAAAGAACGGATGGGTGTGTGGGAGCCTCCTTGCAGCTCTCGGCACTCTGTGGCCTGCATTTGCCAACACCCACTCACCTGTGCCTGACTACTGCTCCTGCTTTCGGGCCCATCAGGAAAGGGGGTAGGACCCCAGACCCACCATGGGCCTCCCCATATAGGTAACCTAAAAATGTACTTTGAGAAGGAAGAACCTTGGATGAGACCACAGTGACTCCATGATCTGGGGTCACTCGTCCTGAAGCATTTAACAAGGGCCCATCATAGGTGCCCTGCACTGTGCCCGTGAGGAAGACATGGATTTGAATCAGACTCAGGCCCTGACCTCATTTGGCTACAGGACACTCAGACATGGAAAACATAAATTACAGAACTGCGTGGTAAATACACAAGTAGAAATGTGTATATGGACACTCAGCAATAAAGACAAATAACTGAATTTTAAAATGGGCAAAGGAGGGGGTGCCTGGGTGGCTCAGATGGTTAAACATCCGACTCTTGATTTCAGCTCAGGTCATGATCTCAGGGTCGTGAGGTTGAGCCCTGCGTTAGGCTCCGTGCTGTGCATGGAGCCTGCCTAAGATTCTCTCTCTTCCTCTCCTTCTGGCCCTCCCCTTCCTCTAGAAAGAAAGAAAGGGAAGGAAGGAAGGAAGGAAGGAAGGAAGGAAGGAAGGAAGGAAGGAAGGAAGGAAGGAAGGAAGGAAGGAAGGAAGAAAGAAAGAAAAAGAAAGAAAGAGAAAGAAAGAAAGAAAGAAAGAAAGAAAGAAAGAAAGAAAGAAAGAAAGAAAGAAAGAAAGAAAGAAAGAAAGAAAGAAAGAAAGAAAAAGAAAGAAAGAAAGAAAGAAAGAAAGAAAGAAAGAAAGAAAGAAAGAAAGAAAGAAAGAAAGAAAGAAAGAAAGAAAGAAAGAAAGAAAGAAAGAAAAAGAAAGAAAGAAAGAAAATGGGCAAAGGATTTGAATAGACATTTCTTCAAAGAAGATATACAAATAGCCAACAGAACATAAAAAGATGCTCAACATCACGAGTCACTAGAGACATGCAAATCAAAACCACGAAATACCACTTCACACTCACTGGCATGACTATACTCAAAAAGGCAGATAATAACAAGTGTTGGAAAGGGTGTAGAGAAGTTGGAGTCCTCGTGCATTGCTGGGGGGAATGTAAAATGGTGCAGCCACTTTGGAAAACAATTGGCAATTCCTCAAAATGTTAAATGTGGAGTTACACGTGACCCAGCAATTCCACTCTTAGGTATATATACCCCAAAAGAAAACATATATCCACACAAAAATGTGTACACAAATGTTCTTCACAGAATTATTCAGAATGACCCCAATGAAAACAATCCAAATGATCACAGATAAGTAACGTATGGTCTCTCCATACAACAGAATGTTATTCAACTATAAAAATGAATAGAGTACATCCAACTGGTAATAGTGAAGCTATGCAGTGTAGTAAGTTTTTCTTTTTTCCCCCACCATGGGAAATGTAAGGCAGTTAATTTAAAAAAAAATTAAAGTTACAGGGGCACTGGGTGGCTCAGTCGTTAAGCATCTGACTTCAGCTCAGGTCATGATCCCAGGGTCCTGGGATCGAGCCCCACATTGGGCTACGTGCTCCGCGGGAAGCCTGCTTCTCCCTCTCCCACTCCCCCTGCTTGTGTTCCCTCTATCGCTGTGTCTCTCTCTGTCAAATAAATAAATAAAATCTTTAAAAAAATTAAAGTTACAAAAATATGATGTGAAAGTTATGAATAAGTGAAATTTTGGAAAAGAAACAAAACCCAAGACTTTAAATTGAAAATGTATTCTCATTTTCCTTCATAACAGAAAAAAATGGAGTTTAATATTTAAAATATATGTTTATCCAATGTCTATTTTTATACATGTCATCTTTCCATTGGATTGTTTTTATTGTGCTTCCAGCTTATCTTAGAAAAAGAAAATCCACACAGGTTAATAAATGAGAGCACTAGGAATATCAGAGGATTGTCTATGAAGATGCCTTTTTATTCTTTGTTCATTGTTTTAGGGATTCTTTTTTGCCTTTTTATTCTTTTAACTTGAATCTTTCATTTAAATCTCTTTATTTACTTCTCTGATGATATTGCATGAGGTTAATAACTATACTGAGAATTTATTATTCCTCCTATTCCTTTGGTGACCAAAGCGGTACAGTGGAAGTCATCCATCTGATTAGTCCTAGGAAATGCAGTCCTTCACAAAAAGCCTTTGAAGTACCCTTTTCTTGCCTTCTCCTATCATTTCCTTCCCTTGAATTCCAAGAAAAGGTAGGTACAGAAACACACAGAAAAATGTGATGGTGAATTAATATTTACAAAAACAGGAGCATGTGTTCAAAACAGTTTCTGGTCTCTTCAGATTGCACATATTTTCTGTGAATTCAAATTGTAATACTTACTTGCAATTTTACCAATCTTTATATACAGTGAAACAACTGTACGGAAACTGAATCTTCACCCAGGCAGGAAAGGATAAAAAGTTGTGAAATGGATGTAAAATTTATTTAACCTGATACTTTTTATAAAAATAAGACTTGCTAAATAAATCTAGAGTGATTCATTTTGAATAGGAAGCTATTCTTTTTCTATTGTGTAATAACTGCCTGATTTTGAAAAATAGCTTGGTCAAACAATCAGATATATTGTTATCTAAAAAGAAAAAGGAAGTACTTATACATGTTACAACATGGGTGAAACTTGAAAACATTTTGCAAATTGAAAGAAACCAGACACAAGAGGACAAATATAGGGTGATTCCTTTTATATGACACATCTAGAATAGGCAAATCCATAGAGAGGGAAAATAGATTAGTGGTTGCCAGGGCCTAGGGAGAGAGGAGAAAGAGGAATGCCTGCTAATGAGTGTGGAGTTTATTTTGGAAGTGATGAAAATGTTTTGGAATTAGATAGTGGTGATGGTCCCACAATTTGGGGGATATGCTAAAAAATACTGAATTGTACACTTCAGAAGAGTGAACATTACGGGATGTGAATTACATATCAATAAAAAGGAATAAAGACAAAAATGCAACAGTAGAGAGGTAGTAATACAGAGAGAGGGAAGCAGGGTCCAGACAATTATGCCTCTGTGGGGAGGTTTCCCAGAGAGAAGAAACCATCTGACCCTGGTTTTAAAGGGCTGACAGAATTCACCAAATAGACTATGGGAAAGAAGGGCCTTCTAGGCAGAGGGAATAGCATGTGCAAAGGTCCGGCCTGAAGACAGGAAACAGTGTGACTGATCACTTCAAGCCCTCTGGTCGTTAGGGGTATAAACCTTGGTGCACAAACTCAGAAGTCATTTTTTGTAAGTGGAATTCATTTCTGACTCTGAGCCCCATTTCTCCAGGCTGCAGAAAGTGTCACCCCCCACCGTTCTGGTGTGTCTAGGTTTGTGAGATGTTCCGAGAGCCTGTACTGCACCAGGACTTGGAGTCAGCCTGAGTCTCCATGATTTAGCACGGAGATTCCGTCCCGTGTGTCTTTGTTCCATGTGTCTTTGACTTACTTCCCTGGTGCGGCGCTGCACCGGAGTCTTGGTCAAGGCTTTGTCAGGGCCGGTGCCTCCGCAGGGGAATCTCCTTCTTCGCCGCTGCTTGGGGACATTTGTCCTTCTCAGTACATTTTCTCCGTTTATCTCTTCCGCAAACTCCCTAAATCGTCCTCAGTTTTTGAGCAAAGACCCAGCAAGACAAACTACTCCTGCTTGAACAGGAGAAAGGAAAAGGAGATACGCATAGAGGAAAAAGAAAAACTAATATTCCAAAATATCCAGGTTCTAAGGGACCACAGTATCTGAGGGGTCATTTGGGTCCCAGGGTGAAGGTGCCCCTGGAGGGTCCCTCTGAGGAGCAGACGCCCAGAATCACTCAGCCGGGTGACCCTCCGTCACTAAGTCTGTTGAGAGCTTGAGAGCTGGTGCCAGGAGCTCAGTGGTCCGCAGTTCCCTGCCGCCGGGTCCCCCGGGGCCTCCACCCCCTTCCGCAGTAGGGCCGGGAATTGGAGGGGAGGTTGCAAAACTGAGGCCGTGAGGGTAGAGGCAGGGCAGCGGGTCCAGACACATGCTGGAGACAAGCTGGGGATGAAATGGAGGGTGGGAGATCAGGAGCAGGAATGTTCAGCCTCTCCGGTCCAAGAGGGCCAGGAGGACAGCCAGGAAGGGAGATGAAGATGGAAGCGCCCCGAGCAGGAGGCCAGTCTGGGTTACCTTTGCCCCCCAACGGGCCGCGTGGCTGGAGCCCCCGCAAGGGTCAGAGGGAGCAGGAGCTCAAGATCGCGGAGAGCAGGGTAGGGGTGCGGTGCTGGGCAGGGGAGCTTCCTCAGGCCCAAGAGAGGGCCCCAGAGGCCGAGGCGAAAGCAGAGGGAGAGCGGGGGGGCCCCTTGTGCACTAACTCCCGGTGTGTTCCCACGCCCTGGTGCAAGGGCTGGGGGAGAGCAGGGGGAGCGTGGGAGGGACAGAGGAGGGAGGGAGGGAGGGAGAGGGGCTGACCCAAGCCCGCCTGAGTGGGCATGACTGTGATCCCAGGAGCAGGAAGGGTGCGCAGGAAGTGGCCTTGAGGTGGCGTTTCCATGGCATAGAGCTGGACGGAAATCACAGTCTGGGATGTTCCCTGGCCAAGGCCAGGTTGCCCAGGGAGGAAGGACAAACTTCCTGGCTGGACATCAGGAGGCTGAGCCCCGGGGACGAGGGCAGGGTGGGGGCAGTGGGATCCCCAGGACCTTGGACGAAGTCTGACGGAGCATACGCCCTCAGATGCAAGCTGGGTGCAGGGCCGGGCCGGAGGAACCTCCCACTTGCCCTCAGCTCTGCTGGGCCGCCTGGCCAGGTGAAGAGAAGGACGTGGGCCTGGCCCCTGGCCCCCCACCAGGGTGAGCCGGCTGGACAGGTGGGGTAGGAGCTGACCGGGCTGCTGGGCGAGCAAGGCCCAGACTTGAGAGCCCACATAGGAGGCCGGGAGGCCAGGAGGAGCCACGGGGCCTGGGAAGGCGGCTGGGCCAGGAGAACGCAGATGGGGATGGGGATGCTCCACACGTGCGTATTGGGGTATTGGGCAGCTGAGGTCACATCCCCTGAGGGCGGCCCCGGGAAGGTCTCTTTATAGCAGACTCAGGCCAGAGCAGGACCACTCTTGCTGGGCATCTGGACCATCGTCTGGGGACAACCACCCTGTGCGGGGTCAGGGAGTGATGAGTGAATGAACAAAGAAAGAAAGGAAGGAAGGAAGGAAGGAAGGCAGGACCTCTCCTAACGATGACCTACCTCATCACGGTGAGAAAGGACACATAAAGCACCAGGCCGAGGACACATGAAGGGCGCAGTAAATCCTCTGGTGTTAGGCTGATGACTCCTTTTACCATACCCAGCCTTCCCTCTTTGCTCGCCCACACTCCACTCACACGTGTCCCTCCTCTCTCCCTAATGATGGGAGCCAGAGAACCACTGATGACGGCCACATTCAACTTGCTGTCCTGGGTTCAGAGGACCTAAGGGCCCCTCAACACCCCTGCTGGCAGAATGATCTTGGTGGTGGGAGACTGTCCGCGCTTGTGCTCCGAGGGGAGGTTGCCTGGGTGCGAATCTGTCAGGCTGGCCAGCGGGGCTGCAGGCGGTCTGTCTGACTCTTAGCCCCGAGGGATGGAGAGTGGAGGGGACACCAGCTCTCACTGAGCCTGGAGGCTGCACGAGGACTGCCTTCCAAGGCAGATCCTGAGTCCCAGCTCTCTGGTGGCATTGGAGTGAGAGGGAAACCGGCAGCCCCTCCTCACACTCCTTCCTGACCTCCTTGGCCGACCTCTCCTCTCCTCTCTTCGAGGAGAGACCTCTCCAGATAACAAGCCCCTGGGGATGTCTTTTGCCCCACAAAGCAGTTTCTTTTATAAGAATACAAAAAGGCAATTAAAAAACCTACCTGGCCCCTCTGTGCTCTCTTAACAACCATATAGACATCATGAAGTGGTGTTGGGCATATGGGTAGATGTCCTTTGAGGGGAAAGAGCCCTGGGGGAAGGGGTGCCTTCCAAGGAGATTTCTGTCGTGGTGAGTGGGCAGGCGGCAGGCTGGGGAAGTTGGCCGGGTGTGCCCCTCTGGCTGGGGAGGGGCGAGGGTGAAGGAAGAAGCCTGAGCTGCCACAAGAGTTGGCTAGGGAAAGGGGTGTTGGGGAAATATCCCAGGAGGGCTTTGCAGAATGAAACTGCCCCAGGGGGTTCAAGTCATGGCCTCCACCACCTTTTCATCGCTGCCAGGAAGTGGGTGAGGCTGCCCTGTGCCCTGTAGTAGGATCCTAGGCAGATTGGGGAGCCGGGGCCGCAGGCCCTCCCGTACCTGTGGCCATTCCACGGGTGGTTCTTGTCCATTACCACCTTGGGCCTTTGCCGCCTTTCTGTGTGTGGCTCTTTCCTGGCCCAGGACCCACTTGCACAGGTCCTTGACTCCAGCAAGTAAACTATTTGAAGGTCCCTCATATTCTCTCTCACTTCTGTGGTCTCTGTGTCGGCTGGCCCCCCACCTGGAATGAATACCTTTTATCCATTTTTGTGGCTAAAGAATTCTCAGCCTTCAAGACTCAGACCAAATGTCATCACCTTCGGGAGCCTTCCCTGTCCCCAGGTGGCTGGTCCTTCCTCCTCTGTGCTCCCTAGTACCTTACCCTTATCTTGATTTCAGGACTCATCACCCTGATAATAGATGAGGGACCTGTCTTAGATTTCCCCCAAACAGAGCCTGAATGAGGCCCTGAGTGTGAATAATTTGTGTGAAGGTGATCCTGGGAGTAAAAGATGGCGAAAGTTAGATGGGAAAGGAGGAAAAGCCCATAGAAGGGTGTGTCATCAAGGTGGCCTCTGTGGGAAATGGGGGCTCAGCTTCCCAGGAAGCATCTAAGAAATCTTCAGAAGTCCAGCCAGAATTGTCTCCTTGGGGGAGGGAGGCCACTGCATTTACCCCCTGCCTCTGTTCCCCACTGGTGATGGGTTGCCCTGGGGGAATGAGCTTCTGCACACTCTCTTGTAGACCCAGCAGGCCCCGGCAGCATGGGAGGGAGCCCCGGGGCAGGAACTGAAAAGGCCAGATGGGACGCTGTTGCCTTGCCGGGCCCTGTCCTTACACAGCCGCGGCTGGAAGCAGAGTGGGCCCAAGGGTGTGTGTGACAGGCACCAGAGACACCCCTACAGAATCCCTGGAGGGTCGAACTGTGTTCTGTCCATCCTGGTGTTTCTGGCAGGTGCTTAGTAAATGTGGAATGACCAGGACACCAGGGTACAGAGAGGCGAAGGGACCCAGCCATGGTTGGGGTCTCCAGCTGAGAATTCTAGACTCCTGACTTTCCCTCCAGTGGGGCTGGGGGATTTCCTCCCTGTAACCCATCCCTATAGCTACATCGCAGCTCAGAGCATCTTCAGAAACGAGGTTCTACTGCGGGAAGGGATGGAAGACCCTCCAGGGATCAGACACCAGGGGGATGTGGACATAGAGTATGCCTCCCTTGGGCAGGAAAGGGTGGGACACTTTAGTGGACAGTCCCACAAGACAATCTGACAGGAGAAGGGTATTCCTCAAAGCAAAATTGGGGTGCTATTACCTGCAGAAGTGTTGGTGGGTGAGGACAGCCTAAAACCACAAGCTATAACATTGGAATAACAGCTAACTTCTCCATGCCATGGAGTTGTGTGACTCCCACAAAATCACGTGTGTGGCAAGACTTCTAAAAATATGAGACGCTCAGTAGAAGATCCTCATGAGACCACAGAATGTTGGCTGGGAAGAAAGGAGCTGGCCATGGTGCCAGGATGCAGCCAGATCCTCCTCTGAACACTGTACAAACTGAGATGCCCTAGCCAGCACCCAGGAAGCCCTGCTCCCATCCTTAACCAGGAGCCGCCTCTCAGATATGATAACTAATTGAGCCATAATCTCAAGACCAACTTCTCCCTCTGCCATGTTTTTTCACTCTTATGAATTCCTTCTTTGGACACCAACTATAAGCCAGGTCTGTGGGTCTCCAGAATAAGACCTCCTTGCCTTCAAGAAGCAAAATGGCTAGGGAAAGAGATCAGTGAGTAACTATTTCTGTAACGTAAAATGTGATGGTTTCTGGAACATAGGTAAGCACAAAGCACGCTGTAGAGGAGGGAGAAGGAGTCCGCACATTTATTTATTCAACAAGAATTCAGTGAGGTACCACTAGGAGCCTGGCACTGCATTGGGTGCGGGAGACTGGCAGTGAGTGGTGCAGACACAGTCTCTCTGCTCAGAGCACAGGCAGCCCAGGCTGTGCCTCCCGCAGCCCAAACCAGGAATCTGCCCCCTCGGCCTTCTGCACTCTGCTAGGAAGGGCCACCACGGGCCACCTCCTCATTAAGCCTATTCTGACTCCCTGGCCCACAGAACACTTTAAACTCCTAAAGCTGTGTTACCTGGGTCCTCTGATAAGCAGATGCCAAAGCAGGAGTGGACATGCCAGGGGCTTCCTTGGAGAAATCCCTATGTGAGAAAAAAAGGAGAGGGAACCAGAAAGGTTTGGAGGGCGGTCCAACCTCCATGCAAGTGTCACTGGGAGTGAAGGACAGAGGGAAGTCCGGCTGTGTGAAAGCATCCCAGACCGTCATGCATTGTAAGGAAGGCCTGGCAAGGCTGCCAGGGGCACTCAGCACTCAGGGGGTCTGTCTCCAGGAACCAGCCTGCCGACATAGCCCTGCTGCCCCAGGGAAGCATGGCCTCAGCAGAGTGGATTTTAGATCCCACACTCCCTATAGCCAGAGATCTGTGAGGCTCATTCTCGCTGGCCTCCCCAAAGCACTGGACTCTACACATCTCACCCTCGATTTGAAGCTCCAGTAAAGCTTGTTTTCTGCCCTTGCAAATGGTGTTGGGTAAATCTTGACATCTCAACTGGCCTGTGAGTGAGATGTTCAGGACAGGGGTGGCGTCATCATTCTCCATCCATCCATCTGGCTACCGATCCAACCGTCCATTTATTTTTTTCCATAGATATTTACTGGAGCACCCTCTGCTGTGGGCACGATGGGGGTGAACAAGGTGACGCTCAAGAGCCTGGAGGGGAGAGAGGCATTAAACAACCAATCACAGCGTCAACAGGGAGTTTCTAGGTAAAGGTCAAGCAAGTTTCTATTTCCCCTTTCCCCACACCCGGAGGGGGTTTTCTCTGAAAGGGCAGCTGTCCCCAGGGCACTCTGTGGACATGAGTCAGCCCAGGGTCGGGAAGAACACTCGAGCCTGCGGGACCAGTGAGGACAGGGCCCCTGGACTCTCCCTAGGAACTGCCTCACGCCACTTCCCTGGACCCTGAGGGAGCAAGACAAGAAAACATTGAGGGCAGACCTTCTTCAAAGAAGAAACACTCTCTTGCTTCCTTCAGGGTAAATGTCAGCTCTTCCCTCCCCCAGGAGCTTCTCAGGATGCTCCACAAACTGCTGAGAAGTCAAATCTCTTCCCTGGGAAGCCTTTCAGGAGCCTTACGGTTTTTCCTCCGAGGAGTATAGCCAGGCTCTGCGCTCAGCACTGTCCACGCAGGCCTTCCGTGAACGCCGGGCACGGAAAATGAGGATCCCCATCTTACAGAGGCTCAGAGGGAGTCAGGGGCTTGCCCGAGGCCACACCACTGGTTCGTGGAGGAGTGGAGACCTGAGCGCAGCACTCTGTGCCCCTCACCACCCACCACATTGCCGCAAGATGCCTCCCCCTGGGGCTTCTCTTCCAGCATGGCAGGTGGAGCGGGACCTCAGTCCCTGGCAGGAGCTGGGACTTACAAGCGGGGCCTCCGCGCCCCATTGCCACGTGTCGCTGGTGGTCAGCTGGTCTTCACACACAGCACCCTCTGTGTCCCCACGCTGTGGAGCCAATGGCAGAATCTGCGTGCTGACCCCTGTGCGGAGTCCCTTACAGCTCTATATACGGGGGGTAGCGTTCCAGAACCCATAGAAAGCTATTACCTCATTTTGTCTTCAAAAAACAGTTTTCAGAGCTAGAGGATAAGAGAACCAGTATACTACTATAGCAAGAGGGAAACTGAGGCCCAGGACACGTGGCTGACTGGTGACCACACAGGTTAGCGAGGCTTCGGAGCAGGTCGCAGAGTCCTATTCTTCCTTCCTGCAGAAGCACAAGGCTCTCTTCTTTTGTCTTTTTTCAAAAGCGTTCTTTGCAAAGAACTGGAAGTTCAGCAATAGTAAAGTGTGAAAGATGATTATGAGAACCACTACTTACTGCTCTGCTATTAGCTTGCAACTATTAAGTGCTTATTGTACATAGGAGTTTACAGTGTTATCATAAGGAGTTAAATGGGACCCAAAGCCCATGGGAGCCAGCGTGCTCCAATGGGCCAATTTCCTGCAGCAGATGGGATAGGTGCTTTTGGGACATGGTGTCATCACCTTCTGTGACTGCATGGAGGCCTTACAGCTTAGACTCCACTGGAGACCCACAGGAGAAGCATGAGAAAATTTGCCAGGGTTTGACTGCCAAGTAGTAATTCTGAGCAGACTTTGTGAGCTAACCCACCTCCTTCGGTCGGCTCTGGCCCCTACCCTGTCTAGTGGCTTTTCCAGATGCCCTGATCCTTGAAGAAATAGTCCACCTCTAGAACCACCAGGGTTGGAGCCCTCAGTCTGCTGAGCCCTGCCCCTGGGCCTGGCTGCTGGAGAAGGCCAGCGTGCCCTGGGGTGTGCGTAAGCTGCTGTCTTTGGACCCTGGTTCCCATGATCAAAGGGTGAGTAGCGTAAGAGGAACAGAACAGCACAGAAGATGGGCCCCCGAGCTGCAGCCCCAAGGAGCAGCCATTGAGGAGAAGGAGGTGTGAGCCCAGCCAGCAGTGAGGAACCCAGCCCAGTGGAGCCTGGGCTCTGCCCTGGAGGGTCCATTCGGCTAGGGGTGGCCCAGGAGGGTGGGGCCAGGGCTCAGTGGCCAACAGCCTCCGTGAGGAGAGCCTCATCCCTCGCGAATTGCCAGCATCAGCGCCGGCTCTGCCCAGCCCACACCCCCTCCCTTGAGCTCCAAGTGTAGTCGTGGTACTATTCACAAGCTGACTTCTGTTTTCTTTTCAAAGCCAAAAAAGACATCAAGCTGTCAAAGAGACTCTTCCAACATTCGGGCTGGGTGGAGGTGCTCGGAGAGAGTCTTTCATTTCTTTGCACCATGGGGAAATGGCCAAACACAGGGTTTTAATTCATCCTTGGGGTGGAAAAATGGGGTCCTCCCTCAGGGTTGGAAAAGAGTCCTAGATCTCCAAGCAGGGAACAGGCCACCCCACAGCCCCTGCATCATCTCCCCTAAAGAAGAGGAGAGCTTTGAGTCAGAGCCACTCATGTGTCATGGTACCTTGGGCACCTGTGTATGTGGGAGGTGTGGGGGGCAGGGGACAGCCAGGATGCCACCAGCAAGAAGACCTAGCATTGATTCAGTGCTCACTGCCTTCCAGGAAGTCTGCTGGACCTTTACATCAACCATCGCATTTCATCCTTACCACACAAGGAAGGTATTGTCATCTTCCCATTTTATGGAGGAGGAAACTGAGGCTCAGAGGTCCTACAGCAGAAAGCCACAGAGCTGGGATGTGGACTCTGGTCTGACTTCAGAGTCTGAGCCCTTGGCCATGGAACCAAGATTCTCACAGTGGCGTCCGGAAACCACCTGCCTGGGGAACTCCCAGGATGCTGGGTCAAAATGTGTGTCCGGAGTCCTGCCGGGGTTTGCTGAATCAGAATCTCAGGGAATGGGGCTGGAAGCTAGGACTCTGACGATCTTCCAGTCAGGTGGACTGCGAAGTCTGAGGTCCCCCGTGTGCTGAGGTCCACTGTCCACTAAGTGTGAGGTGAGATGGTCCCAGCCACAGAGGGTTCTCCCTGACACATGCACGGCACACAGTTTGGAGTTACTTCAGTGACAGGGGCATCCCTCAGAGAGCTCCCCCAGCCCCTGGTGGCTGTCCTCCCATCCCATGTGTTAGCTGGGGCCTGGCCAGTTAGGTCCCAGCCCCAGGCCTGAACTCTCCAGGTCCACAGGAGGCCTGGGGGGTGCTTCTATTACATTAGCCCAAGTTCTTGCCAGGACTGTGGCCCCCTCCTCTCGAGGATAATTCAGCTTTCGATCCCCCCTAATCCGTCCATTCTGAGAAGCTGCCCCCAGAAGCCTCCTCTCCCTCCTTCCTGCGAACCTGCTCTCCACTGGTCTGTGCTCTCTGCCTCACTCTTCCAAGCAGATCACCAGCCCAGAATGATCTTTACTCGAGTGACAGCGACTAGAGTCAGGGACAGTGATGTCCTGGTGGGGGTGTCAGGTGGCCCCGTTATCTTCTGAGGCACTGTGAGAGGTAGGGAGGAGAGGTGTGTGGCAAAAGCCGAGTGACACACGACAAGCCAGGCAGGCCTTCCCGACTCACCGAGGCGGCAGCAGGAGACCTCGGGAACACACTGACGCAGAACGATCCCTCCCGGCCTGGAAATGCCAGCAGGTAGGGTAGGGAGAGCCTGCTAATAGCCGGGACCCATATGCCCCCCTCCGACTCCATAAGCTGCTCCTGCCCCCCGACATCACCCTGGGAAATGTGTGGGACCCGCTTCCTCTAAGCCCTCGTGAGTCAGCTGGTCTTCACAGCTGCTCTGGATGTTATTTTTAACCTGCCTTCACCTGGGTGAGGTGGGGACCAGATCTGCCTGAACAATTCCACTCACCAGGCTGGTCCCAGGCAGAGGAGGAAGGTGACAAACTCCGCTTTCTGGCACTTCAAAGAACCTCTCCCCTGGAAGCGAACGCCATGCAACCCACCTGCAAACTGACCTGCCTCACCTGCCCGGCCAGCCTGGGTCTCGGGACAGCTGCTGGCCGCGCGCGCGTCGGGTTGGTATGTCCAGGCCAGGGGGGAAGGCAGCCCGAGAGGCTGTAGAGTTGCCAGAGACGGAGGCTTCTGAGCAGGCCCGCAGCAGCCCAGATGTCTCTCCTTCCGCCAGTTGAGCCTCCTCGTCCTCCCACCGTGCCACGTCGTCCACACGTCCTCCAGGAGAAGGGTGACGCAGACGCACAGGCACTCCATCCGTTTGGCCACGGCTGGTCCAGACAGCAAGTCCTGTTCCTTCTCCATCTGGCTTTGTCGCTGAACTTTCTGCTGAACTCCTTCCAACCCTGTCGGCAGCCCTCCTGCCAGGAGGAGCCAGTGCCAGGGAGAACAGAATAATTGCCTCTCGTGTCGTGCATGCAGAGCCTTCATTAACACATCCCCAGAGTGGCATTTGCAGCCCTCTGTCACAGCACCCCCTGTTGAGTAGCACGCAATTCATCACCCCCAGATTCTCTGCTGTCTTGAAAGAACGAATCAGTCCTGTGTTTCTGCCTGTTTCTTTGGCTTATTCGGAAAGTCATGTCGTTGGTGGTGGTGTTCCTTAAGGAGAGAAGGTTTCTCTGTGGCCTTGCCCACTCAATGGCACACAGAAGGGACCTGGCCCAGTCACTCCCCGTTTTTCTTTTGTGGCACCAGGAAGCAATGCTTGCATTCCAGAGGACCCGGAAGGAAGAGTATGGAGTGGAGGGAGCAGGAGACTTGGGTTTTAGTAATGGCTCCGCCAGTGGTTAGGTGTGTGATCTTGAGCAAAACATTTCCAAATGTCACTTTCTTCACTTACAAAATAAGGCGTTGGCATTGACAAGCTCATGGAATCTTAGAGCTCATCTAGTTTACCTGTCACTTTACAAATAGGTAACCTGAGGCGCGGGGTGGCCATTCAGCTCACCCATACTCATGTGGGCTAAGCAGTGTTAAGACTTGAGACCTCAGTTCCGGCTCTCTGTCTCCTGAATTGGGGGGTAGGATTGGATGAAAATAAGAAGGATGTCAGGAGAGCAAAGACACGGTAAAGGGACTCCATGCTTTGTACCTGTGGGGAGCTGTGGAAGGATGACTTCTCCCTCACATCAAAGGTTCCAGTGCTGAAAGGGACGGTTCTCACCCAGGGACCATTTTCACCTAAGGGGACCTTTGGCAAATTTCTGGAGACATTTTTGGTTGTTCCAGTGGGGGAGGGGAGGGTGGGGAGACATCTAGTGGGTAGAGTCCAGGAGGCTCCAAGCACAGGACAGGGAATGATCTGGCCCAAAATGTCAACAGTGCTGAGGTTGAGACCCCAGCTGGACACCAGCTCCTTTCTCTACTGCCACCTGTCCTGGAGTTTTAAAAATTCTCGTTTCCTTGTCTTTAGCTTCAAAGGAACTATCTTTTCCCGATTTTGCTATTGATGCTGATCTTATTATTATTACTTATTATTTTTAAAGATTTATTTATTTATTTGACAGAAAGAGAGTCAGCGAGAGAGGGAACACAAGCAGGGGGAGTGGAAGAGGGAGAAGCAGGCTTCTCGCCAAGCAGGGAGCCCGATGCGGGGCTCGATCCCACGACCCTGGGACCATGACCTGAGCTGAAGGCAGACACTTAATGACTGAGCCACCCAGGTGCCCCTTGATGCTGATTTAAAAAATAATTACTTTCTTGCATATAAAATCATCCATGCTCCTTTTAGAGAATTTAGAGTATCCAGAAAGGTACAAGACAAATAAAAATCAGTCCCACCACACAGAGGTCACTAGTAAGAATATTTTGATATTTGGTATTTTTTCCACATTACCTGAGATTCACTGAGCACACTCTGCTTTCTCCTGTCTCATGGCTTTTCTCAGCAATCCTCTCTGCCCTCTCTCCGACCCCCATTGTTGAAATCATATCTGTCATCAAAGTTGCTTCAAACAGCACCTCCTCCAGGAAGCACCGCAGGCCACATATGACCCCACCGAAGCTGGCAGTGAATTCTCCTGTCTCTCTGTATCTCACAAATGCCAAATTTGACATGCTGGGTTTTTGCTTTTGTTTTTGTTTTGGTATTTCAGTTCTCCGTAAATGCCTTGAGGACGGGGATTAAATTTTAGTGTACCGAATGTGTGCTCCTTCCCCTTCTGGCGCGCGCGCGCGCACGCACGCACGCACGCACACACACACACACACACACAGTGTGGTGTAGGCACAACACCTAAGATGGATCTGTCTTCTTTCCTCTCCTGACATCACCGTCCTCTGACTTCCAGACTAAATAACCATCCTTTAGTTCTTAGTCACACAGAACATTTCAATCAGTGGCTTTTGTTGCTCCATCATTTGGGATTATTCTGGAACTCTTTTTCCAACTGCATGGATCTTGGAGACATTTAGTATTATAATAAAAATCAAAAGCTTTAACTGAAAGACTCGCTACTGTGTTTCAGGCATTGCTTATGTTAATGTTCTGATTCAACCTAAACTACCTACAAATGTGAATGCCAAAGCTAGCAAGGCATTATAGTTTTGCCGCACGTCACCTGGCAGACCAGAGGAGGCACTGGGATTTAACCCAGAGCCACCTGACTCCACAGCTAGGGCCCCCCCGCCCTTGAAGTTTCTCAAGTCCTGTGCAATAGGCCTGCTCCTGCCCACCTTTGTTTTCACAGGAAGAGGCAGCAAGCGGAGACATCAGTGCCTCTGGTCTGGGTGGCTCCCGGCAAGGCGTCTCCTAGGAAGTCACAGAGCCCAACCCAGCTCCTTGGCTGTGGGAACCTCTGGCTGGTGGCAGGGTGACCTGCTGGGGGAGCCTGGTGGATGGCTCGAGTGCAATCCAAGGTCCCGGGAGGCTGAGCCTTCCTGGGCTGGTGGCATCCGGAAGTCTAGCCTCTTGCTCTGGTATTTCCTGATGCCTTGTGCGAAGTGTCTTACACAAGAGGCTAGCAACGGATGGCTTACCCTGCAGACACCTGTCTGCTGGGAGGGCTGGTGTCCCCTTTCTCTTTGTCAGGGGGCTGATCCGCTGGTCTGAGCAGGGGAGGTCTGGGGCTAGGTCCTACCAGAGGAGGGCACACTCTCCTTCCCTCGCCATCCCCTCCTTCCCGGACAGGTTCAGCCCCCCCCCCCTCAAGGTTCGAGAGTTGTTTCATCTGGGATGAATTAAATTAGATCCTGCATGGGCTGTGCCGGGCTGAGCCTTGTATGTGCTTTAATCGGCTAGCTACTAGTGTTCGTTTTGGGTGTTGTGATCACTCCTAGCCACACACTGTGCCTGTATCGTGGGCAGCCTGAGTTGGAGACAGGCTCACTGGGAGAGTGTGGCTGGTTCACACACCTGGCAAGCCGCCTCATCCGCTGGGTGACGGGTGAGCCACTGGGTCAGCCTCGCGGCTGAGGACTGGCAGCCCAGGTGTCAGCAGAGGCTGCATTCCAGCGACATTCCTCCTTGGCAGAAACTTCAAAACCAGAGGAAGATATTACTCAGGCAGATTCGGAAGTCATTCCAGGATGTCAAACGCAAGGCTTATGATGCAGACAAGCTGATGATAAAATGGAGTGCTTCCTACGAGAGGGCTGGACTGTCGCCTGGCTGCCCCGAGGCAGAGGGCGTGGAGTGGGAGGGCGTGGAGTGGGGGGGCTTGTGCCCAGGAAGGAGGCTGACCGTGACCCCATTCCATCCCAGGTCTTCTTGCACAAAGCCCCTGAAGACAGAATTCGGAATCCTGCCAGCAAGAATAGGCCTCCTAAAGCTGTGGCTTCTTCCTCCTCCTCCTCCTCCTCCCTGTTATGAGGAAGTCCCCTGGGGTGGGGGTGGGGGCTCAGCTGACTGACTAGTGTTCTCTCCTGGAGCCTCCAGGTTGTGATGGGCAGTTGGGCAGAGGCTGGGTCCTTCAGTTGGGGGCTTTCAATGGCCCCTGTTGTGGACCTGACCCCTGGCTAGCTTTACTGTCCCCGGCTGGAAAAGACCCTAGGGAGCTCACAGTGCAAGGGGAGGGGGACAGGCTGTAAACACAGCACACAAAGGCCATGAGTTGGCGGAACAGCATCATGCTGCTGAGAGCAGAGCCCCCCGAAGCAGGTGGGAAGTGGTGGCGGGGGTGCAGGCCAGAGACCCGGCACAGCAGTAGGTCTGGGCACAAAAGAGGGGAGCCACACATCCCTGCGGCTGCTGCAGGCGGTGGTGAAGGGTAGCTGGCCAGGCTGGAGGGGAAGCCAGCAGAGCCAGAGGAAGAGGAAGGGGCTCAGAGACAAAGGAAAGGGGAGGGAGGATGAATACGCCCTGAGCGCCTTAGCCAGGCCCTGGGCTAAGGAGTGTTCCTTTAATCCCTCAAACATCTCCTGGTGTGGGTGTTAGAGTCCCCCCCAAACAGGAAGGTGAGGCCCAGAGAGCATCTGTGACTCGCTCCGGTTCTTAGGCTGCAGGTCTCCAACTGTCACCCCGGGCCCTGCTGTCTGCTTATCTTCAGGCCACCAGACTTGTGGAGGAGAGCCCTGTGCCTTTGCAGAGTAGGGCAGCCTTGCAGAACCTCCCCTGCCGGGTAAGATGATGCAGGCCAATGCTGCCTCACAAGACTTGTCCATATTTTCATTTATTTGCTTATTCTAACTCAGCCAAGAACTTCAAGGGAGCATCATTCCTGGAGGATTTGTTCATTGATGTGTCACAGTCTAGCTACTGAGCCCATGGGCAGGAAGGAAATAGGCGGGTTCAGAGACCCAAACATCTGTCCCCTATGTGTCTTGTAACGTTGGGGAGCCGAGACTCCTGCAGCCCTTGGCTGGCACTCTTGGCTGCCCTTCATTCGGGGTAGGAGAAGGGCCAGCAGGAGGCACATCCAAGGCGGGAAAGTGCTCCAGTAGCTCGGCCCTATGGCGGGACCAGGGGCTGCACCATACTCCCCAGTGCTTCTTGCCACCCTGGGAGGAGGTGGCTGCTGGGTGCTGGCCCTCCATCTGTGCCTGCCCGGGTGCACCCCACAAAACATGGAAGTCGCTATCCCTGTGAGGATGGAGAACCAGGGGTGCAGAGCAAGAGCTGTTGCTGGGCAAGTTGAGGGCGGAGTTAGCCCAGTGACCTACTGGCCTGGCTCACGCAGCCAGCCCCCGGGGGGCGCTGATCTGAGGTTTGCACAGGTCTCAGGGGCGCATGCGGTCAGGCTCCAGTCCCGAGAGCAGCGCTTGTGCCTCTCCTCCAGGTCTCCACTGGTTTGAAGCCCAGTTCCGTTCCAGGGTGGCTTTTTCCCTCCTTCTTTCCCCCCTTTCCTTTAGACCTCGGGGGGTTGGGGTGGGAGAGCAAAGGTGGAGATGTGCTGTTTTGCACAAAAGACTTGCGTGCACGTCATCCAAACACCGAGTTCCGTTCGCAGAGGAAGTGAGAGGTGTCCGATTCGGTCATGCAGAACACAGCTGGGCTGCTTGAAACGAAACACGGTGGCTACTCTGAAGGAGGTGGTGTCCCTGGGCTGCTACAGGGTTGAGTCACAGCAGACGCCACTCCCACGTCCAAAATACCGGGCCATTGTCCCAGGGAGGTGGGCCCCTCACTCAGGTCATTTCCGACCCACTCCCCGGAATCACATTAAAGGAAAGGCAAAACGAGGAAAAGCAGAAGAAACCAGGATGGCTCAGCAGGCCAAGTGTGGGGAGAGTCGGCCCGCCAGAGCGGCGCCTGATGCGGGACCCCGCCCCCGCTGGGTCATCCTAGCCTTGGTGCACATCCGGGACCCAGGAGCCTATCTCGGTTGTGCGGCCTCCAAAGAGTTAGAATTGGGGGGCATTCCTTGATAAAAAGAACACAAAATTCTGAAAACAAAGGACAAAAGTGAGTATTTATTTAGATGCGGGGGTGGGGATCACGGTAAATTGCTGACACTGCACAGATCGTTCCTCAGAGACCTCCTTAACCAGGTTACCGGAAATGCAAGCGCAGAAACACTTCCTGTTTGCGCCCGGCGCCCCTTCCCTACTTCCCTCCCAGCCTCTCCCAGCTCTGAGGGCCCCAGAAGCCAGTGTCTTGTTAGCTTTACAGTAAGTGTTCCTCCGGTGGGACCTCAGAGTCGACAGTCCGACAATCCGACAACCACTTGAGCTGTGGGCACATAGACACCACCCAGCACAGCTGTTCCTGGCCGTTTGGGGGGTCCTGGTCTCCTTTGAGAACTGAATGACGGCTATGGACCCTCCCCAGAAAAATGCATAATACTCATATCCACTGCACTTTCCATACCATTCCAGGGATTCTTGGACCCCCGGAAAGCTTACCTAGTCCCAGGTAGGGCTCCCCTGACCTAGTGCGATCCATTCGTTTCACAGATGAGGCAACAAATACCCAGAGTGGGGGGGGTGACTTGTTCAAGGTCACACACGGTCGGCGGGAAGCAGAGCTAGGACTCGAATCCAGGCCCCGGCTCCCCCCGACCTCCTGCACTGTGATAGCTTTGCCTCCAGTGCTGGACAGAATGGGGTCCCCGGGGACGGAAACCCCAAGTTAGGGCCCTTCAGAGTGTCCTTCTCTTGTGTTCTGCTATCTGTCCTAGACATGTGTTTTTGCTCAGCATCGCTCAGAGAGGGCAGAAATGATGGCATTGGATAAACATGGACAGGTGGGGGGAAGCTGCAGGCTCTCGGCGTAAATGCAACGAGAAATTGAAAGTTGAGAGAGGGAGAAAAACAGTAAGTAAACAACTTTTGAATGTCCTGCGAGAGAGCTGGAGCTGTTCTGTTCGGTGCCCGGAGAGCTGAGCCTGGGGAAATCCCAGCAAAATCACATCGGACTGGGCCCCGCCTGAGCCCCATCCTCTTCCCAAGCTACTCTCTCCCCTTGTACCCAACTCAGGTCATTGGCGGCCTCTTGGTGGCCTGAGCCCTGTGCTTCACAGGCGTGGTGTCCTCTGCCTGTGCAGCTTCCCCCTCCTGCAGCCACGGCTGCCCACTCACCACCACGCCGCTCGGCCGGCCTGACCCTTCCCCTGAGCCCCCAGCTGACTTAGGTCTCCTGGCACTTCCCCTCTCAGCACCTGGTTCGGCTCTTTCAGAGCCCATATAGCGATGTTCACGGTTCTCTATTTATCTGTTTCGGGGCTGTGTCCCCCAACTAGCCATTAACCTCTGAGTGTGCGGGGGCTGAGCCCTTGGTGCCCCTGGGCCCTGGGCATGACATATGGAGGCTTTCGCGAATCGCGTGCTGATTTCAGTGAATGGTGGCATCTGCTGGTTTGGACCTGGGCACCTGGGACAAATGCCTGAGGGCCAGCTCATTCCTGAGATCCTGGCCAGGACTGCGTGCAGCTGGGAGCTTCAGCACCAGACACAAAGGGAACAGGAGCGGCCGGCCAGTACCATGAATGGTGCCCAGCCCCTCAGAGCAGAGGTACCAGCCAAGCGGAGGCTCACAGGGGCTGAGGTACAAGCCGGCCTCTGTGTGCCTTTGAAGTGGATCCTGATGCTCTGCCTTTTTCTCAAGACCCACCTCTTTGAACTCCGAGGGTCCCGCAGCCCCCTGCCAGCCAGGTCACCAGCCAGCTCACCAGCCGTTGTGTCAGGGAGTGTCAGCTGAGGTCATGGGCAGATGGCTGAGGTGGACGCGTCCCCTGAGGGCTGCAGCACTCCAGGAATGCTTAGGAAGCTCAGAAACGGTTTTCTCTCCTGCCTTCTGGGCTCACCTCCAGATGATGGAGCTACCTTGAGAGGGCAGCCTGTTACTCATACTCAAGTCTGTTCTCTCTCATTCCATTTTGTTTGGGGTGGAGTGTATGCTTTTGTTTTTTTCTTTTTCAACTTGACACCCAGGACTTCATGACTGATGCTGTGGGCAACACCTCCCAAGGGCCGGGAGCCCGGATCAATTCTTTCTTCTTCTTCTCAGTATTGGGCTGTGGGGTGAGGGGGGGAGGGACCCCTGGGACAGAGAGACACAAGGTGAGGCACACGCTGCTCTTCCCCTCCCTCCCCTCCCAGGCTTGCCCCCTGGCGAGCAGTGGTGGTGGGTGGAGGGGGCTGATACTGACCCTGGACAGTTTCTCTTCCCACTCCCATCTCCCGTCCACTAGGGGTGGAGGGCAGGAGGTCAGAGACGGGTACCTTCACCCCTGCAGATAGGTACCTGCTCGAGTGTGACCTGTGCTTGCTCTTAAACATACCCCAACAGAGCAGCCCTCCCCTTCCCCGAATCTTGGATGATACAGTCAGTACAAAATTTTGTGACTCATTTTTTTGGTACCAATCAATCACCTTTGAAGGGGGATGAGAAGCCACAATAGGATGTTTAGGCCGCTGAGCGAAGCTGATTGGTCTGGTTGGGCCAGGTTACAATCCTGGAACTAACTGACTTGCCTTTGTTCTCCAGTTCATCACGATGCGGCTTACAGTAGAGTCCTGCAGCCTTGGTGGATAGAAGACATCCTCACGGCCGAGGTGACTAGTCTCTGGGCATCTCGACAGGGCTCTGCAGCCTCCCTTCCTTCCTTACTCAGCTGGTGACTTTGTCTTTGATCACTGCATCATGGCTTTAGCACTTTGTCTCTGTTCTGGAAAAGCCTTTACATTTGCTCTGTCATAGCTTCCCTGACCTCCCAAGGCCAGCACATCAAAGAAGTCACCATGCTGCAAACAATGCTTCTGCTCCCAGGTGAGTGGCAGGGTGTGGGGGGCTGTCAGGAAAATGGTAGGAAATGCCAGAGCAGAAAGGAACAGTAGCTCTTATAGCATCTAGCGCCAGGCCTACATCACAGCAGGGCTCTGGACATTTTTGTCAAATGAATGAAGGAATTCCCAGGATTCCTAAGGGTGTGAGAAGCAATATGGTGGCGGTTCCACACAGAGCCTCTGGCAGGTACTACCCGGCACTGAACAGTGTCGGCGGCTTGCTAGCTGTGCACGCATGAGCAAGCTCCTTGGTCTCCCTGGCCCTACCTCCTCATCTGTAAAAGGGGGTGATGATGATGACGACGACAATAGGGATGGGGTCGCTGGGTGATAGACATTGGGGAGGGTATGTGCTATGGTGAGCGCTGTGAATTGTGTAAGACTGATGAATCACGGACCTGTACCTCTGAAACAAATAATACATTATATGTAAAAAAAAAAAAAAAAGATAGTAAGAAGGGTAAAATGAAGGGGGGTACTCAGAGGGGGAGATGAACCATGAGAGATGATGGACTCTGAGAAACAAACTGAGGGTTCTAGAGGGGAGGGGTGTGGAGGGATGGGTTAGCCTGGTGATGGGTATTAAGAAGGGCACGTTCTGCGTTGGAGCACTGGGTGTTATACGCAAACAATGAATCACGGAACACTACATCAAAAACTAATGATGTAATGTATGGTGATTAACATAACATAATAAAATAAAATGTAAAAAAATTGGTATGTATAAAGCAGTTAAAATATTGCCTGGCACATAATAAGTACCACATAAGTGTTTGCTATTATTATTAAGGCCAGATAGTTATTTGAAGGAATCAAATATTACTTTTAACCGGAAGCTATGGATTTCCTTATCTTGTAGGCAATCTCCACTCCCACAGGCTCCTCCCATACACATGGAACCATATGTTGCAGGGGTCAGCAAGCTTTTTCTGTAAAGGCTCAAATAGTATTTTAGACTTTGCAGGTCATACGATTTATGTCACAACGACTCAGTTCTGCTGTGGTAGCATGGAAACAGCCATAGACAATATGTAAATGAATGAACAAGGCTGTGTTCTAATAAAATTTTATTTACAAAAATCGGAGGCAGGCCAGATTTAGCCCACAGACCACAATTTGCCAACCACCAATCTATTGGTATTCTATCATTTTACAAGACTCTGCTTGAATTCTACCTCTTCTAAGATTCACTTTCCTCTACCTGAATTTCCAAAAGGGTCTGGAGGGAACTTAGTGTCATGGAAACAATAAGCAGGAAACCTGGGTTTAAACTCTGCCCTACTACATGACTTTGAGCAAGGCATTTAATAGCTGTGAAGCCTCAGCTTATTCACCTACAAAACAGGTGTAAAATGTTTTGCTTTACTTACCTTACAGGGTGGTGTGAAGATCAAATAGACAAGGCATGTGGTTGTGATTTGCAAACTCTAAAGCGCTACATAATGAAAATTGGTCTTCATGCTGTCCCTGTGCTTAGGATAGTGCTTGGAACTTGGTCTGCATTAACTGCACTGAATCCCAGTAGTGGTGTTAAGTACCAATTTTTATAACAGACATATTGGTGCGTGTCTGTATCTGTATTGATCTTCTTGGGCAGATGGAGAACTCAGCAGACACAGGCCCAGGAGAGAGAAAGGACAGCATTTCCTGGGGTAGAATCTATAGAATGCTTGTCAGCTTAAGATGTAGGTTGGGGTTAGAGTGCAGTAGGTCTGGATTGCCATGACAAAGAGTAAGGTTTCTAAAGGCATATATGGCTAGAAATCTGTATTAGTTTCTTGGGGCTGGTGCAACAAATTACCACAGGCTTGGTGGCTTAGAGCAACAGAAATTTATTTTCTCATAGTTCTGGAGGCCAGAAGTCTGAAATCAAGGTGTCAGCAGGGTTGTACCCCCTACAGAGGTCGTAGGGAAGAATTTTTTCGTCTTTTTCATCGTTGCTAACATTCCTTGACTTGTAGACATATCACTCCAATCTTTGCTTCCATCTTTACATTGCCTTCTACATTTGTGTCTTTTCTCTCTCCCACCTCTTATAAGGATGCTTGTTATTTGATTTAGGACCTGCCTGGGTAATCCAGGATGATCTTATCTCAAGATCCTTAACTTAATTACATCTGCAAAGATCTTTTTTCTAAATAAGATCACACTCATAAGCTCCAAGGATTTAGATATAACATATCTTTTAGGGTCATCATTCAACCCATTGTAGAATCTTATTATTTTCACTTAACTTCTTTTTTTAAGATTTTATTTATTTATTTGAGAGAGAGAGAAGGAGAGACAGTGAGAGAGTACAAGTGGAGAGGAGAGGGAGAGGTGGGCTCCCTGCAGAGCAAGAGCCCGATGTGGGGCTCGATCCCAGGACCCTGGGATCATGACCTGAGCCGAAGGCAGATGCTTAACCGACTGAGCCACCCAGGTGCCCCATTCACTTAACTTTTTATCTAAAGTATTTCCCACGTCATTGAACCGTCTTCCAAAATCATTATTTTTGATGGCTAATAATATCCCATATTGTGGATATACCATAATTAATTCATTTCCTCTTACTAGACATTTATATTGCTCATGATTTTCTACCGGTATAATAAGAATACAGTGCATGGGCTTGGGAGTCACACATTCCCAGGTCAGATTCTGACTCTTTCATTTACCAAGGATGTAATGATAGTCAAGTTCCATAAACTTCTCTGGCCTCAGTCTTTCATTTGTGAAATGAGGATCATACTACTTGTCTCATGGGGTGATTCAGAGGATCATAGGAAAGAATGTATGTAAAGTGGCTGGTAGCTGAAGGTCTGGCACATTTAAGTGCTTAGCAGTCTTGTAAATTGCAGCCACCCTTGTTTTATTAATATTGATGACATGTCAGTTAATTTACTTAGGATGGATTTATAGAAGAATTATTCCCAAGTCAAGGGATGTAGACAGTTTTAAGGCTCTTGGTTTGTATTGTCAAATTACATTCCAGAAAAAAGCATCTGTAAAGACACTCAGCTTTGCCCAATCCTACATAGTAACTACTCTCTCTGGGCACTGATGGCCAGCTAAATCAATAGACAAGAATTTTATAAGTACCTGTTATGGAACCAGGTTTAAGCTTTGAAGAGCTTGCAGTCTACTTGGACCAACCAAATTGCATACATGAAACAAGACAAATAATAAAAAATGGAATTGAATTAATTAAATCAGCAAGTATCTATTGAGCATCTGTTATGTACCAGCTACTGCCCTAGATTATACAGTGGTGAACAACACAGGGCCAGTCCTCGCCCTCATACAGTTTATAATCTAGAAAGTCAGAACTGGGTTGTAGCACCTCGTTCCTATAGTGGAGTTCAGAGAGAGGAGGGACCCACAGGGACCACGTGGATAGGGGATGCTTCAAGAAGAAAGATGACCCAGGAATGGACCTGGGAAAAGGGGCAAGGACTACAGGAGAAGGAGTGGGTGGGCATGGAGGCTTGTGCCTCATGCCCTCAGATGTTTTATGGAGGCAGAAGTGGAAAAGGGCTCAGGAGGCTCCATTGTGGAAGACTGTAACAGCCTTGAGCATTGGCCTGGCAAGGGAGGTCAATTTTTTTTTTCCTTTAGAAAACTAGAGACTCATAAAATTTTCTGAGCAGGGAAAGGCTAATGAAAGAATTTAGGAAGAGTGAAAGGGTCTGGGTAAGTCAAGCGTGCAGCCAGAAGGCCAGCCATACTTGGAGCTATAAATCTTGTCCTGTTTCAGAAGCAAGATATGGTAGCATGACTTGGTGGCAGCACTCACACTACTTGGCATGTGAAATCCTGAGCCTTTACCCACCATCTCCTCCCAATACCCAACACCAAACCCTCAGCAAGCTCTAAGCTTCCTTGAATGGTTGCCATTGTTTCCTGGGGCTCTGGGATGAAAGGACCCTAGTTTCTCTGGTCCTAGGAGGCATTAACCTGGTGTTTTGTTATTAACTGCATAGGCCATAAGTGTCCTTGAGCCAGTGACCCTTCCAGGAATTTCTTCTGTTTCACTCTGATGTGTTCCTAGCGGAGGGAAAATACTTGATGACTGACCAGCTCTATGTCCCCTTTGGGGATTAATATACCTCCCTGGTCAGGTTTGGGGTGCAGAGGAGGAGACCTCCTCACATTTCCTGACTGACCACACTGGCATATTCTAGTCAGTGGTGGCAAGGACTGGGGAAGGGAAAAGAACATGAAGGACTATGGGGAGACCCCTGTGTGTGTAGAGAATACCTCTTCCAACCCAACTATCTTAGCTTTGGCTGCTATAACAAATTACCATAGGCTGGGTGGCCTAAACTATACACATTTATTTCTCACAGTTTTTTAAAAATAATTTTTATTGTTATGTTAATCACCATACATTACATCATTAGTTTTTGATGTAGTGTTCCATGATTCATTGTTTGTGCATAACACCCAGTGCTCCACGCAGGATGTGCCTCTTTAATACCCATCACCAGGCTAACCCATCCCCACACCCCCCTCCCCTCTAGAACCCTCAGTTTGTTTTTCAGAGTCCATCGTCTCTAATGGTCCGTCTCCCCCTCCGACTTACTCCCCTTCATTCTTCCCCTCCTGCTAGCTGCTGCTTCTTTTTTTTTTCTTAACATATATTGCATTATTTGTTTCAGAAGTACAGATCCGTGATTCATCAGTCTTGTACAATTCATAGCGCTCACCATAGCACATACCCTCCCCAATGTCTATCACCCAGGCACCCAATCCCTCCCACCCCCCACCACTCCAGCAACCCTCAGTTTGTTTCCTGAGATTAAGAATTCCTCATATCAGTGAGGTCATATGATACATGTCTTTCTCTGATTGACTTATTTCACTCAGCAGAACACCCTCCAGTTCTATCCACATCGTTGCAAATGGCAAGATCTCATTCCTTTTGATGGCCGCATAATATTCCATTGTGTATATCTACCACCTCTTCTTTATCCATTCATCTGTCGATGGACATCTTGGCTCTTTCCCCAGTTTGGCTATTGTGGACATTGCTGCTATAAACATTGGGGTGCACGTACCCCTTCGGATCCCTACATTTGTATATTTGTGGTAAATACCCAGTAGTGCAATTGCTGGATCGTATGGTAGCTCTATTTTCAACTGTTTGAGGAACCTCCATACTGTTTTCCAGAGTGGTTGCACCAGCTTGCATTCCTACCAACAGTGTAGGAGGGTTCCCCTTTCTCCACGTCCCCGCCAACATCTGTTGTTTCCTGACTTGTTAATTTTAGCCATTCTGATGAGTGTGAGGTGGTATCTCATTGAGGTTTTGATTTGGATTTCCCTGATGCCGAGCGATGTTGAGCACTTTTTCATGTGTCCGGTGGCCATTTGGATGTCTTCTTTGGAAAAATGTCTGTTCATGTCTTCTGCCCATTTTTTGATTGGATTATTTGTTCTTTGGGTGTTGAGTTTGATAAGTTCTTTATAGATTTTGGATACTAGCCCTTTATCTCATATGTCATTTGCAAATATTTTCTCTCATTCTGTTGGTTGTCTTTTGGTTTTGTTGACTGTTTCTTTTGCTGTGCAAAAGCTTTTTATCCTGATGAAATCCCAATAGTTCATTTTTGCCCTGGCTTCCCTTGCCTTTGGCGATGTTTCTAGGAAGAACTTGCTGTGGCTGAGGTCGAAGAGGTTGCTGCCTGTGTTCTCCTTTAGGATTTTGATGGACTCCTGTCTCATGTTTAGGTCTTTATTTCTCACAGTTCTTGAGGCTAAAAACTCAGACGTAGATGCCAGCATGGTCAGGTTCTGGTGAAAACCCTCCTCCAGGCTGCAGACAACCAAATTCTCACTGTATCCTCACATGGTGTAAAGACAGTGAGCTAGCTCTCTGGGATCTCTTTTATAAGGTCACTAATCCTATTCATGAGGGCTCCATTCTCATGACCTAATTACTTCACAAAAGCCCCACCTCCTAAAACCATCCACATTGGGGGTTAGGATTTCAACATATGAATTTGGGTGGGGGGGGGACACAAACATGCAATCTTTTAACACCAACTATGAGGCCCACTCCTGTGTCACAGGCCCAGTGGGTGCAAGTAAGAGGTTGGCTTATTTAGGGTCTTCACAGAACAAAGAAAGAGCCATTTCTTTAGTCTCCTATTCCTGTAAATTAGACCTCACAATGCACCCCCTTCCCAGACTGGCACATAGGTTGTTCAAGGACACAGGCAAGCCCACTGGGCTGCCACCTGGTGATCTTTGCCCTGGGGCTTTCCTGGGCTTCAGTGCAGGGGGAAAGAGTGACATCCACTGAGACCCTGAACTCAGGGACCAGGTGAGTCATCAGAGTTTGAAGGGCTTGAGATCCATCCCCGGACAGACCCCCTCATAGTGCAGACAGGGCTGGTGCAGGGCCACCAACGAGGGGCTGGAGTCAGAGCAGGCTCAGCACCTAGCTCTCTGCACCCAGAATGGAGTTCCTCCCCTCCTATGTCAGGCCTCCAAAAGGTGGCCTGTCCTTCCTGAAGGTGATTTGCACCAATGGAGATGGTTTTGATTTGCTATTACTTGGTACATCCCTCTTTTATTTAAAAATAGCAAAGTTCCTGAATGGGTCAGAAAATCAATAGATCCATTTAAACCTCAAACAAAAACAATTCAGGTAAAACCACAGACATGTAGAAAAACTTTTCCTGGGAAGACTGCTCACCCTATACCACTAAATATTAGTGCTGCTGAAGGCCAGAGTTGAGATAGAAAAAAAGAGAGAAACCAGGAAAGATGTCACTAAATGGTTTTTATTTCAAGAGGGAATGGAGTGAGGAATCTAAACAGAGTGGGGAAGGTGAGGACCGCTTACCAGAGGGAGTGCAAGAGGGGACTTACTGGGCTCAAGCGAAAGGACGCACCGAAGCTGGGAAACCCTCCTGCACATGGTGGGCTGTTGGAACACAGTGGTGGGGAAAGAACCTGCTCTGAAGGAACTTGGGGAAGCCCAGCTCATTCATGGAGGCTGGAATTTACGAATGAACTAGACTCTGCATGGTACCATCATATGCCCCGTGCTATGTTCCCTTGGACCCTGTGTTCACGCAGTCTTTCCCCTGAAATTCTCCTCTCTGCTGTCTCAGTCTGTTGATGCCTTAACCATCTTTTCATTAATCCACTCACTCACTGATCAACATGTAAGGAGCACTCAAATTGTGCTCCTTTGGAGCTGGAGATAAACTATGAGCAAGACAAACTGGGCAACCGCCCTCCCTGAGCTCGTGTTTGGGAGATGCTGGAGGTTGGAGGTATTTGGGGGAGGGAGAAGAGTGGACAGGTAATTATTGCAAGACCGTCCAGGTAAATGCTATGAAGCAGAAGTACAGGGTGTTCTGAGCATGCGATGCGATCCATCCTAATCTGGGGCAGTCAGGAAGGGCTTTCCTGAGGAAGTGACGTTTGGGTGGAGCTCTGGAGGCCACGTGTGAATGAATTAGGAGAAGGCTGGAGGGCATGGCAGGAAGAGGCGTCAAAATGTGCGCAGACTCAGAGCAGGGGTGGCTTCTTTGGGGACATGAAAGGCAGACTTGGAGAGTGGGACGCAGTGTGGCTCAGTGAATCATGGAGGCATGGGAGGGGGCATACACTCAAGACTCAGTCATTCCTCAATGACTGTTTACCTCAGAGAGAGAAAGGAGAGAGAGAATTAAGGTGATAAAAATGAAAGGGTTAATATGTTACCCACTAGCTGAAGGTCAGTCAGATAAGGGATAATGAAGCAGGCCTGTGAAAGGCAATAGGGAGTAGTACGGACTGTGGAAAACAAAATGATTTTATATATATATATATATATATATATCTGCATATATACACATATACTGTACCCAAAGGTATTTAAGTTTAAAATACATTAAAACCTGTTACTGGCCAAACAAAGCAAAATCTGATGGCTACCACACTTTTGGGTACTTGATTACAGGGGAAATTGGTGCCTGAAAATAAGGACTGTGGAGGAGGGAGCTGGGAACCGCTTGGCCAAGAGCCAGATAAAGAGCCCAGAAAGCCCCTCTGGTCCTGATTCCCCCCTGTGCCTGTCAGATGGTCCGCTCTGTACGCATGCTCCTGGTGGCCCCCTCCAGCTTGCCTCCTGGGGCTCACCTATCCCAGGGTCACCCTACTCTCTCCAAAAGCAGAGCCGAGGGCAGGATAGTACCTGCTGACTCACATGGACGGTGAGCTGGGCAGAGGGCCCTGCGCAGCTATGCGTAGCTCAGGAGCACCTGTCCATGGGTTGCAAGCACAGCAGTGAGACTGGCAAGCTAAGGACATGAAGATTTGAGGGTGAGGGAGAGTAGGGAAAAGAAACAAATGATGCAGAAAGGAGCTGAAGCAGATGCATAACCTGAGAAAATAAGATTAGAGAACTGACACATTTACTGGTTATTTCAGTGTTAATTTCCTAGCCCAATTTTGGGTCATTTGCATCTCATGATTGGCACTTTCAAAACTTGAAGATAGGGGAGGTTATTTGGCAACCTCCTCCACTTTCCCTTTGTGACAGTACAAGCATGGCTGAGCTTATCTTAAATGTAATCACGTTTGATCAAAAAACAATTACTGGGTTTTTTTCCCCCTCTTTGCTCTGATTTAAATGACCTTGCACGTATGGAGGGGTTTTCTGCACTTAATCTCTTCTTGGTTGTGCAGAGGAAGATGCTCAGCCTTGGTGTGTTTGCTTTCCCTGCAACTCTGATTAAGAACTCTGTTCCTTTCGCTAGACCTGTGTGATGGAAACCTCGTTACATGACAGGAGGAAAAGCTATCTCACCAAAAGAGAAACACTTTTAAAGGCCATTTCAATAGGGCAAACATTTCTCTTGCCGCACACTTGCCTCTAATTGTTGGTTCTACCGCCCCTTAAAACAAAATGTGGAGATATTCCCTGAAGGAAACTCAGCTGAGCCAGAATTTTGAAATGACAGGCTCATGAATGGCAAGTCCCTAAAGGCAGTAAAAATTTGTGGCTTCCTAATGGCCTGATGTCCATTTCACGTTATGCCAGAATAGCACTGGGTTTGTGTTCAGATATCTACTCTTTTCTTCTCAGTCCACAGGATTCTAGTGGAGTTGACTTTGCCTTGAGTCCCAACAAAGGTATTATATCGGGGCTGAGAAAGCCAGAGAATGATACTCTCTGGCTGGTGCAGGGATGGCCTCCTGAGCAATGACTGGCCAATTAGGGTCAAGAAAACTCCATCTGGGACAGGTTTCAGCTACTAGACAAGAAGATTCTTTCCCTTTCCTGCTGTACCAAAGCCTGAGGGGACATGAGGCTTGAGCTGCTTGGCCATCTTGTCCCCACAACAAGAAGACTTATGAGAGCCAACATGTCAGAAGACACAGCCAAGAAAAGAAATCCAGTCCTTGTGACATCACTTGAGCATTTGAATCTCACAGTGCATGAAGCCAGCCTACCCCGTGGACTTCTACATGAGACAATATATTTCTAGTTTTATCTTGAGTCTGTCTGGATTAGGTGTTCTCAGTCTTCTGGGTATAATCTATCCAAACATAAAGATATGTGGCTGGTTGCTGTATATATTATATATATATTCCAGTCAAATCTGCCCCATTACTTTAGTTACACCTTATCATTGCTGTATAATGTTTTCAACTTCTTAAAGCATCTTGACAAATGGGCTATTGCATTTCATCCAGACCATTCTTATGGGAATTTTCCCATGTCACTTCCCTGTGATAAGCAGCCCTCCCAAGATGACCCTGCTACTACACAGAAGAGCCCTGATTTCCCAGCAGGCCCACAGAAAACTCCTCTCTGCCCACATCCTCTTTTCTTGAAAGAAAAAGTTAAGCATTTTAATAACTACCCAAGGAAACTCAGTCTTTGGAAGGATGATTACACGGGGAGGTTCTTCTTCACTGCAGCCTCTTAATAGACAAAAACCAGGGAAAAATCCCAAGTGTCCAGCCATGAGCACCTCTTTATAGTGGAGTAGTGTGAACCCTTTAACGAGGCTGACCTAAATGTCCAACTGCCAAGAAATACAGGTGAAAAGGCAAACTGTGTGTGTAATATGCTATGTTTGAGGGTTTTTTTAAGAAGTGCTGATGCTGAGGCAGATTGAGTCAATTTTGGGGGTGCTGAAAGACATAGTTAAGGAGTGGGGCTATAGGAACCTGCAGCTGGAAAGGAAAAGGGGTGGCTGGTGATTTTCTGGAGGTAAAGGCAGATTCCTGGTACTTTGCATCCACTCAATGTCTTAACATTTCTACTGTGTGTCTTCTTCCCAGTCATTGATCTGGGCTATGTCTGCAGAGACCAGGGCCAGGATGGCCTCATTTTCCAATGCTTCTAGGATTAACCTTATTTTTTTTTTAAGATTTTATTTATTTATTTGAGAGAAAGGGAATGAGAGATAGAGAGCATGAGAGGGAAGAGGGTCAGAGGGAGAAGCAGACTCCCCGCCGAGCAGGGAGCCCGATGCGGGACTCGATCCCGGGACTCCAGGATCATGACCTGAGCCGAAGGCAGTCGCTTAACCAACTGAGCCACCCAGGCGCCCTAGGATTAACCTTATTTTGGACAACAGGTTATGTGACTTGAAATCCTATATGAGAAAAAGCATTTACAAATGTATTAAGCTCAAGAGGTGGGAACAGAGGAATGAAGGATGTAAGAACCTAAGAACCTCATGGGCCCTGCACTGTCCCCAGGGCCCCGAGAAGGTGTCACCAGGAGCATGGGGTCCACCGCAGGGCACGGCAATGGGACCTGGGGACACACTTTGAGGAGGACAGGTATCTGGCCTCTGAGGAGCAGGAGGGACGTACAACCCAACTGAACAAGCTCCTGGGATTCAAGAACCAGCAGGCCAAATGCTCTCAACAGCAGGGACAGGAACAACCACAGCAATGCCCAGGGGAGCCCAGGAGGACTTACCCAAGACCCTTTCAGGGACCCTCTCTCACCCTCAAGACGTCGGGGCACCAAGCAGGCACAAGGTCTGCAGACAGGACTAACTCCAGTACTAGGAAGTTACTGAATTTATAGGAGCGTCGACCCTGGAGTGTCTGGAGCCTGGCACGGATGGAGGGTACAGTCAGTGAGCTGCCCTGACGTCACTGTTTGAAGCCGTGGCTTGATGGTCTTTGCCACCGTGAACGATGCCGTAGTGTGGACGGCACATCATCTATTTGTCCAGTCGGCTGCCGGTGGCCATTTGTCTCGTTTTCACTTTGCAACCATCACAAATCATGCCGCTTCCACCGCTGGGTTTGTGCGCACGTGGTCAGTTCCTAGGACGAGGACTTGAATTGCTGTTCACGGGTCCGGGTCCTTGTGTTCGGCTTCAGTGGATGCTGCTAGAGTGTTCCAAAGGCTTTGAATCGTTTACCCTCCCATCAGAGAGCTCCTGCTGTTCATCATGGACTTCTAAGTCTTTGTCGATCTACAATTTTACCCCCTATTAATAATCCATGGCTTTTGTTGACAGTGAGGTGATAGTGAGGTTGGGCACGCCTCACATGTTCACCACACATTAGAATTTCTCGTGTAAAATGATTTTTCACCCATTTTTACTTGAATTGATTCTTAAAGCTCCCTTAACCATTAATGTGCTGCAAACATTTCCCCCCATTATGTGGCTTGTTTTTTCATCCTTTGTGTCTTTTCATGAATAGAATTTCTTGGTTCTAATGCTGTGTATTTATTTCATTGTTTCTCAAACGATCTGTGGGTGATGGACCATTTTTTTTTTCCATTTCTATCAGGGGGTGATTGATAGGTTCTAAAATAAAATAAGATTGTTAACATAGAGTAAAATTTTTAAAAAACAAGAAAAATACTAAGACAGGAAGGAAATCTTGCTGAATCCTTCTGTGGCTTTGACTTTTCATACTTTATTACGTTTTCTTCAAATGGAGCACCTGTACTGAGCCACATTCAGGCACTCGACAGATGCTTTCGAATCTAAAATGGAGAGGATAGAGACATCTCATTGGTCTGGAGTGCTGTAAATGGTGCATGACCGAAAAGAATATTGAGCTTCCAGACACGAAAAAGAGGAACACCAGAAAACCAGTATAATGACAAAATGTCCTCAAGCACAAAAGTCTGAAAACAATCAGATTAAGAATGGAATACATTCTACCCTAGCATATTTCTTGCCATATGAATGGTCTACCAGAATAAAAAACAGGGAACACAGTGATCTTACTCATTTACATGCCATTACCCAGAATGCTCTATGGGCTTATCATTTTGAGGAAGAACTCTGCGAGCGTCAGAGTTTGGAAATGAAAGCAAATTAATTTTGGCTATGACAAAGATGTGTGTGTGTTGAGTGTTTGCATCAAGTAGCTGGGGGTGCACTGAGTGTGTGCGTGTGTTTATATGTTGAATGTGTGTTGAGTGTGTGTGTGTATGCCTGCAGGTGTGCCCACAGTGGGAATGTGTGTGGCAAGGACACCAGGAGGATAAAAACACAGACATGCTTTAGGTCACACATGTTGCATCAGGAAACCAAAGGGCTGCTCCAGAGTCTGATTTCCTTTGAGCAGTTTGCAGCTTGGCACAAATGAAACAGCAGACCAGCTACTATTTATTTGGAGGTGATTGCTTTGAGCAGTCTGGAAAAGGAGAGAGGACACGGGGCCAGGGTCTGTCCTCAGCCCACATGGTAATCTCATGGCTGGCAGGTTCTTAGTCATCTCTTTCTTCACAGGGACTTACAGCCCACTTTTGCTCCTTTTCAAGTGAAAAACTAAAGCTTAATTATCCAGAGAGAATCACAGGATGGGACACAATTCACCAAGAAAGTGTGTGTGGTAGGAGGAGGGGGGATGATGACAAATTGACCATTCAGAAATCGGCCTGTGAGCTCTCATTCAGTTACCTATGTGTAATCTAGACCCTCAATAGGCTGAAAGCTCTTCAAGACCTGGGAATTTTAATTTATTTCCCTACCCAGCTCCCTTCCCCTCTTTGTCACACTCGGCACTATTAAGATCTTAATAATAACAGGGGCGCCTGGGTGGCTCAGATGGTTAGGCGTCTGCCTTTGGCTCGGGTCATGATCCCGGGGTCCTGGGATCGAGCCCCACATCGGGTTCCTGGCTCAGCGGGGAGCCTGCTTCTCCTTCTGCCTCTCTCCCTGCTCATGCTCTCTCTCTCTCTATCTCTGTATCTCAAATGAATAAATAAAATCTTGATAATAACGGTGATAAAAGCTAACCCTGAGCACCTGCTCTATGCTAGGAGCCTCGCAGAAGCTTCACTCCAGTTGACAAGGTGCCACACGATTTGGCCCCTGCAGACCTTTGCCTTCCCAGCTCATACTCCTCCCTCTTCGTGCTCCAGCCACATCAGCCTTTTTTTTCTGCTTCTCGAACCCACTAAGCTTGTCCTCATCTTAGAGCCTTGGGGCTTTCAGTTCCCTCTGCTCAGAAACTTCTCTCTCCAGCTGTCAGCATGGTCTACTCTGTCGAATGCTGCTGAAAGACCAACTAAGTTCAGAATAGAACAGTAATTGCTGGACTGGGGCAATGCAGACATTCTTGGTCATCTTGACAGGTGTGGTCTCCGTGGCTTTGGGACAACAGAAGCCCAACTGCAGAGCACAGAGGACACCATATAGAGTAAATAGGCAGAGATGGTAATTACAAAAATGTTGCCAGGAATGGAGGCAGAAAATAATAGCAGGAGAGACAGATGTGGGGTCAAGGAGGGTTTTTTTGTTTGTTTGTTTGTTTGCTTGTTTCCTTTTAAAACAAGAGATAAGAGAGCATGCCTCTATATAGATGGAAATGGCACAAGCCTCTGGCACCGGGATAATTTCTGGGAAGAGACGTTTTGGAGAGGAGCAAAATGAAAACAGGGTCTGATAGGAAAATTGTAGATCGCCAGGCAATACTGAGTTTGCTCAATAAATTTAATGCTCACAAAATCCTATGGGGTAGATACTGCTATTTTTCTTATTTCATAGATGAGAAATCTAAGGGCCAGAGATGTAAAAGAACTTGTCCAAGATCACAGGCAAGTAGAGGAGCTAGCTGGGGTTTGAAATGAGTTTCTGACTCCTGGTTAATCACAGGATCCAAATGCAAGATTATGAAGGGTGAAAAGTCAGCTCCTGAGCCAGAGAAAAGCTCAAGAGTTATCAGAGATATACCTAAAACCCAAGGCTTGCAATTTGGGTGCTGGAGAAATGGCATAGCTCCAGTGGTTTATAAATATGGAAATTTTGAAGATTTTTATTTAGTTGCCAAAAAACATATCTGTTGGCAATATTCTATTTGACACTTGGGTGTTTGCTTTCAGGCACATTTCTGTTTTGTGTGCTTTTCTGTTTGTGTGTTACCGTTCATAACAAAAGGTTTAGAAATAAGCCTGAGCTGCCCTGTTGGTGGTAGACAATATGGACCATCTCTGCTCAAAATGTGGCACAACTTAGTAATTAAACAACCTGACTGGTCATCAGAACCACCTGGGAAAACTTCTAAAATGAAGATTCCCATCCAAGACCGGGGACTCAGAATTCCCCGGCACACAGCCCAGAACATGTATCATCGGAAGCTCCCCATGACTCCCATGCTCAGCTAACTTTGGGAACTGCTGACCTCAAGCACACCAGTTCAGTTAAAAATCAATGTTTTCTGCAATGTTGTTTCCTATGGTCTTTGGAGATGTTCAAAACATGCCTCCTGCCAATTGGCTGGTCAACTCAACAATGTCCTATGTTCTCCTCTCCTGCCCTGTACCCTGAACTTGACCCTACCCTTTTACTTTCTTTCTGATTGTTCCACTGCTTCATACCATGGAAATAAGTATATGCAAATGCACTGTGTTATAAGAAATATCCTTTAGCTTCAACACTAAGTGATCATAGGACTGATCACATCGCTTCTCTCTCATTAGTATTCCTCTCCCTTGACACCTCCTGGGGAAATACTCCATGCCACCCTGAGGAAAGAGCTTTATAGGGAGGTTGGAGCCACAGGTGGTGGCATGTACATCCATGTGGGAATCAACCAGCTTCTTGACTGGACTAGACCTAGCAGTGGATAGATGACACACCTGCTAGGAAGACCACAGCTGTACTGGTCAGGGGAGGAGACGTTCTCCGCACTCCTTTCTAATCCAGAGCCAGCTGACCATGGCCACTCCTGGACAGGAAGGGCAGAAATGCTCAGATGGGGGTGGTTGATTTAGGAGAAGGTAAGAGCTGAAGCAGCACGAGCCAGCCTGGGTTCGTAATCAAGACTCACAGAGGCCCTAAAGGAGCCAGCTCTGGGGTATCACCTTCCCTCATTCTCTAACCTAGAAAGAACACAGTCAAAATACAGTTCCCAAAAAAATACAGTTCCAGTTGCCACCCTTCTCCGAAAAGAAAGAAGTAAAAGAGCGTAAGTTCGAGACTTGCTTTGCAATTTGAATCTCAGGAATGCATAACAAGCAGCCGTCCCTGCCTTCAGAGCAAAGATGCTCTATTAAAACTTGACTCATCCTTGGCAGTTTATTGTGTTCCCCCCACCCCTCCTTCCTTGTGACACAGAGGAGTGAGGTGAGTAATCCTCTACGCAGTGAGAGAAAAATAGATCCCCAAATGCCTTCCATTATGCTAAAGGCCTGTGTCACCAGCTGTGGCGGCAGGGGGTGTGGTCATCATCCATGACAGGGGAACAGTCAGATCTTCCGACTCCCTCTCTCCAGGGCTATTTGTGGTTCCAGAAGTGCAACAAGCAGGGGCTCAAAACTGATAAGCCCAGAGAAGTCTAAAAGCCCTGCTGGGGGTCTTATGAGAGCCACAGTGGTCAAGAGCCTTTGCATGCAGGAGTCCACAACGCCACCCAAAAGGCAAACAGTTCGATCCACTTTCTGCTGCCTGATACTTCCTGCCCCTTCCCCACAGGCCTAAGAACTCCCTCTTTTTCCCCAGTGTAAAAATAGCTAATATTTACTGAGTGCTGGCTACATGTCAGGCATTGGGAAAGCATTTTCCATGGGTTATGCACACTCATTTTTGTGTGCATGTGTGTGCACACACGTGTGCATACATAGACACACACACACACACACACACACACACACACACCCTGAGGTGGGTACTAACAGAATCTCCTTTCACAGATAAGGAAACTAAAGCACAGGAAATTGTCATAACTGGCCCCAGAGTTACCTGGTTAATGCAGGACACAGACCCACATAGTCTTCAGAAGAGTGCTCTAAACGAACACAACCATATTATATGATCTGCTTGGCTAAATGCAGTTACCTGAACAATGAACAAGAGACGGATAGGAAAAAATTTCTGTTTCTTCATTTATTTGCTTCATAGACTCCCCAGGTCTTATCCCAGAGACTGGAATACCGATCAATAACTCCAGACGTCCTAAAAGCATTTTTTGTTACAAAAGGCCTTCTAAAAGGAGGAGATGGGGATGTGGTCATTGCCAGAGCTGGAGGCTTCCTAATAAAGCAGTAGCGGGTACAAATCACAGGTGATTATGTGAAGCTTCTTCCTCCCTTACAAAAGCTTACAAAAATTTAAAAGCCTCTATCTTCCCCAATGCAGTTTTAAAAATATGAATTAATTTCCAGTATATCAGCACCGTATTTCCCCGTTCTGGAATTGACCACATTATCCTCCTACCCAGCTGGAACTGTGCTAGGGAGAAAAATAAATGTTTGTCTCAATGGCATTTTCTTATTCAGCTAATTGATTTTTTAAAATAACAATAATGCTTGAACATCCAGCCGCCTAATTACTAGCAGCTTTTTATTTGCGCTATCATTAACTTCACAGCTGCCTGGCCGCCGCCAAGTGGTACCACAGAGACATCAGCTGCAACTGCTAGTTTCTGAAAGGAAGAGCATGAATAAGGCCTGACTCTCCCTCTGCCAAGGTCAGTGAGGGCTTCGGGCTGATCTCAGCAGCACACATGCCCCACTTCAAACGGAGGAAACCGCACGTGGGAACCATGTTGGGTGAAAGGAACCTTGAAGGGCATCTGGTCGATCTCTCCACTTACAGATGAGGGAGTTTGAGGTCCAGAGAGATTAAAGGCTTGCTTAGGGTCACACAACTCCTCACCTCTTGTGCTGGAACTGCCATCCAGGCTTCCTGATTCCTTAGCTTTTTTTTTTTTTTTTAATTTAAATTGAAGCATACAGAGAAGCATATGTATCATGAGTGTACAACTTGAGTAATTATCTTTACGTGAACACATCCATACAGCCACCACCCAGGTCAAGACACAGACCACCTCAGAAGCCCCGCTGGTGTCCTGCTTCCCTTCACTACAAACTCTCTTCTCTGCAAAAGTATCGTGATCCTGACTTCTAACATCACGGGTTACTTTGGCTTGGCCCAGGTTCTTTCGATAAAGAGCGGTGTTACATGGAGTTTAGCTATCAGACCTAAAAAATAAATGTGAATTGGAGTGAACTAAATGGTGAATTAAGACAGCATATCCCCAAAGGAAACCCCATTAAGGAGTATGGGGTCTCCCTTGGGAGTGATGAAAACTGGGACTAGGTGAAGGTGGGGATGACACCACATCGTGATGTACTAAATGCTGCTGAACTGTTCACTCTTAAATCGTTAATTTTGCTGTGTGAATTCTACCTCAATAAAAAAAACCTCATCCCTGAAGATATGTACATTTCATTGTATGTAATTTTAAACTAAAAATAAATTGTAAAAATATTCAACTCTTAAAGACAGCATATCCCTAACAAAGGCTTGTCAATCCCTTCCACACATCTAGCCCCTACAGTACCTGGCCAGCAAGCCTTACCCACCACCTGACCTGGGTGTTTTCCTTCGGCTTTCTTCTCTTCATTGCACTGCCATGTGTCTCTTGTCCTTATCTCTCCACGAAACAGTCCCTTATCAGGGTCATCTTGCCAAAGCCACTGGCCCGTTCTCTGTCCTCATCTTTCTCAACCTCAGGGCAGCATTCAACCTAGATGACAACTCACTTGTTCTTGAAACACTTGTCTAGGCTTCTGTGACATCATGTTTGTCTGGTTTTCTTCTTACCTCACCAGCCATTCCTCATTTCCCTTTGCCCCTTCTCCCCTTGGTGCAGGCCCGGGGCTCTGTGTTTTTGCACCTCTCTTCTTTAGCTGGGTGACCTCATCCAGTCCATACATGTCTATGACTTGCAAATAACTATCTCCAGCCCAAACATCTCTGCTGAGTTCCAGGTGTGACTAACCAACTGCCCACTTGACCTCTCTACTTGGAACATCTCACACAGCTAGGACAGAAATATGGAATCTTTCCTACTCCAAGTCTGCTCCCCAACTTGGATTTCTCACTTTTGTAAGTGACACCATCATCCACCTAACCACTTGGGCTAAAACTTGATCATTGTGCTTGAATCATCCCTTTTCCTCACACCTCACTTCTAACCCATCAGTGTATCCTATTGTCTCCACCTCCCAAACGTATCCCAAATCCACCACCTGTCCATTTCCATCTCTGCTGCTCTAACCCTGGTCCAGGGTCCCTCCATCATTTCTCACCTGGACTCCTGCATTATCTCCTAATAGGTCTTACTTCCCTCTTGTCTTCCTTTAGTCCAACCTTTACCCGACAATGGGAATAATGTTTTTAAAAGGTAAGTCAGGTCGTCTTAGTGAGTGCCCACTGCATTCAGAATAAAACCCAAACTCTCAGAAGGCCAATGGGCTGCCCCAGCTTACCTGTCCAATCTCATCTCTCTCCACTTGTCCCTCACTCAGGACACTGCAGCCACACTCACTTTCTTTCTGTCTCCTGAATAGGCCAGTCTTGTTCCAGTGTGAGGGCTTTTATATCTGCTCTTCTTTTGGTGGGGGCATTCTTCTTGTCTTCAGCAGCACCTCTTATTATTATGACCTCATCTTGAATGTCACTACCTCCTTCAAGAGACCTTCAAGAGACCTCCACCCACTAAAAACAGCCTCTCCTGCTCAAGATTCAATGTATTCCTCTTGATTCTTTTTATATATGCCTGAACTTTTCTCCTGTATTTATTTTGATTTGTTTAATAGCTGTCTCCTCCTGCTAGGAGTTAAGTTCCCTGAGGGCAAGGACTCAGTTGTATTCATGGTTTTATCCCCAGTGCTTAGAACAGTATTTGGCAATAGAAAGCACTATTTAAGTTGATTGGCTGGATCTCATCAACTCACCTGAAATGGGAAAGCAAATTATCGTAATATGGTCTCCCATTATTTATCATTTCAGGACACCAAGTTGCAAGTAACAGAAACCCAGTTTAGACTGTCTTAAGCAACAGTAACAGAGAACATCAAGAATAGGTCTGTCTTTAGGCACAGCTGGTACCATAGACTCAAAATTGCCAGAATTATTGCCTTGCAATCTCTCCTTCTCTCTCTCTTAGCCCTGCCCTCCTCTGGATTGGTTCCACTTGCTGGCAAGCCCTCCCCATGCAGTGACTCCTGCCAGCTCTGTGTTTATGTTCTACATTATACAGCTCCACAACCCAGTAGAAAGAGAGCTGCCTCTTCCCAGCCTTTCCAGCAAAAATCTCAGAATTGACTTTCACTGGACCAACTTGGATCACATGCCCATCCCTGAACCAATCACTGTGTCTAGGGGGAAGGAACATGCTAATTCGTCAAGCCAAGTTGCTCACCCTCTCCTAAATAGCATGTGATTGGGAATTGGCTTTACCTGGGCCACATGACTTGGGGGGGTAGAAGAGGGTAGTCTCCCCCCAAAAACCTCAATGCTAACACCAGGGGCAGAGATGCAAGTTGTGGGAGGAAAAAAAAAAATATCCCTCACAATTGTCTTTTTGTTTCAGGGAGGTGAAATTTGTGCCAGTTCCAGAATAACCTATGATTTTAATGTTTAAGGATGAAGAATGGTCTAATTGCTGCCATCTTCCAGGGCAGCCTGATGAGCCCAATTATCCACTGAGTATTTACACAACACTGACCATCTCGTGGACCTGACAGGAGGGTCAATGTCCTAGACTCTCATTTCTCTGGTGTCAGGCCTCCAAGTTCCTGAGCCCTGGTCCATGAAGCCCTCATCTCTCTAGGTCTGGAATGTTTCCCTTTCCCTTGCATCATTGTTAGTTTTCTTGATTTTGTCCCTCAATTCATTGTGCTGGACTGCTCCTTCCTACCCTACCCCTCTGAATTTGCTTTCTGACAGGCCTGCTGCTACCCAACATCTGCCTTCACATCAGGCACTTCCCTCACCAGGTCATTCCTCCCTTAATCTTCAGTGATGGACATCACACAGAGGGAAGAGCTAGAGATGAGTTGATCCCTACCTCATGATTACCTTTCATATACTCACAGATTGACACTCAGTAGGTCATCCATTTTCCCTTCCCCAAATTCCATTTATTTAGTAAAATCATTTTCCTAGCCCTTTCAAATTGTCACTCCCCATTTGGTCCTCTGCAATTACGTGTCTTATGCTCTGTGGCTGAGATACAGTAATAAGAGTACTGTCATTTTTCCTCTGAGTCATGAACTTGGGGACCAAGTATTCTTCATGATCCCACTTGTTATTTCCTTTTTCTTTAACTGCAGAAAGTCACTCTGGTGGTCAGGTGAATTCCTTAGCAGTGATCCTTTGGCACAAGTGTTCTCATTCTAACCACTTATGTTGGTTGAACCCATCTACTTGCACAAACAGAAACAAAAAGCTCATTTTTCAAAGAGGCTGCTAACCTGACCCACAAAGGCAGTTTTATTCCCACCAAAGTGTAAAATTCACGATGACAGGAACTTTGTTTAATTACTACTTTATCTCCAGTTCTCGGCATATATCAGTGCTCAATGACTGTGGATTCATTCATTCAACAAATGCTTATTAAAGCATTTATTAAAGAGGGCATTGCGCCAGGTGATACTTGGGATTGAAGGAATAAAAACAAGTGTATCTAGGAGGGTATTTCAGGCACGAGTAAGAGAACTGTCTTAAACAATTAGGCATTTATTAATGGACATAACTAGCAGTCTAAATTTAGATCAACTCAGGTTGGTTTGATCCACCCTCAAGGATCCAGGTTTTTTCACCGTTTCTCATCCTAAGACTTACTCCCTCGGGGGGGGGGGGGGGAGGGGAGAGAGAAAGATCATAGGTGGCTGCCAGTAACCACTGGTTTAACAGCAGGAAAGAGTAAAGCTTCCTACAAGAGAAAGACTCTTCCCAGAAGTCTCCCGTACTCCTCTTCCTTCCTCCAAAGGCCAGAATTGGGTCACACACCTATTCCTGAACCATGGTATTTAGCTTCAGACCATTCGGTCCTCACTTTATGCTGAGGGTGAAGGGATGCTTCCTCTGAAGCAAGGGGACTGTGCTGAGGAGGGGTGGCTCTCTGAATACATGCAGGTTCTGTAAGAAAGGAAGGGAATAGGAACTGGGGACCTAGAGGTGGGGGGAAAGGGGTTGCCACAGCAATCACCACACACCATCACAAGATTTATGATGAAAGTCTAGAGTTTTAAATAGTGCCTGCCTATATACAGACAGTCCCCAACTTACGATGGTTTGACTTATGATTTTTCAACTTTACAATGGTGTAAAAGTGATTCGTATTCAGTAGAAACCATATTTCAAATTTTGAATACCGATCTTTTCCCGGACTAGCAATATACCATAGGATACTCTCTTGTGATGCCAGTCAGCCACGTGATCATGAGAGTAAACAACTGCTACCCTTTTTAAAAAAGATTTTATTTATTTGTTTGACAGAGAGAGAGCGAGCACAAGCAGGGGGAGCGGCAGGCAGAGGGAGAGGGAGAAGCAGGCTCCCCACTGAGCAGAGAGCCCAATGTGGGTCTCAATCCCAGGACCCTGGGATCATGACCAGAGCAGAAGGCAGACCCTTAACTGACTGAGCCACCCAGGCACCCAAGTGCTACACTTATAACCAATCTGTACCCAGACAACCATTCTGTTTTTCACTTTCAGTATAGTATTCAATAAATGACATGAGATATTCAATACTTCATTATAAAATGCACTTGTGTCAGATGATTTTGCCCAACTATATGCTAATGTTGGTGTTCTGAACATGTTTAAGATAGGCTAGACTAAGCTGTGATATTTGGTAGGTAGATTAGGTGTATTACATGCATTTCCAACTTGTGGTATTTTCAACTTACGATGGGTTTATTAAGATGTAACACCACCGTAAGTTGAGGAAGATCTGTAAGATCACCTAAGTAGTGATTCTGATTCAGAAGGTCTGTTGTAGGGCCTGGACATTTGTAATGTCTTAAAAGCTGCATGGGTGATTCTAATGCCCAGCCTGCATTGCATACCAGTGCTGTAAGCTAAGCACCACCATCCCATCAGCGTACAAATAAGAATTGAGCACAGTCCCTACCCTGGAAAACCTACACTAAGTGTCCTTTAAGAGATTTTGGCATATGTGCCAGAGAAGCTCCCTCTGAGCTAGTAAGTTGGGAAAGGTTCTTGAGAGAGAGTGGGACCTCCAAAGATGAGTAAGACTTAAATGGAGAACCCAGGGAAGCAATGTAGCCAGAAGGGCACAGCATGAGCTGGGGTGGAAAAAAATGGAACACATGTCAACTCATGTGTCATGTTTGTCACAGGACAGGCTGATCTCTGTTTTGTTACCTCACTGGTACTTGAGAAAGGGAAGTTTTCCCATCTTCCGTTTTCTCATCTTGAACCAATAATTGGAGAAACTGAGGTTTGTTTCCAGAACTTGGTGAATCAGTGCTATCTGACATTCCTGATACTTTGCTGGAACTATTTGCCAAGCTTCCTCTTTGAGCACAAAGGGGATTTTAAGAGGCAATGATTGGGGCTTTCACATATTTGTTTTAAAAATCAAAATCACTGGGTGGAAAAACCCTATGAGATCACCTCTCTGCTCTACCTGACCTCTGTAGGGGAGACACAGTGATCTTCTTAGAGACAGAGGTATTTCAATTCCTCCTCAAAGCAAACTAAGATAAATCCAATCAAATCCAGCCAGGCTGCAAAAGTGATTGCAAGGAAAGTTAGAAACAAGCTAGAGAATGTGGCAGAAATTTATAAATTGGCTGGCAATTGGATTACATTTAAAGATTCAATTAATGACAGATTGAGAATAGAGTTTCCTTTAGTGAGTTTGTTAACTCCCAGGCAAGAGGCTTGGTGGTTTGCTGATAGCACAGAAGGTGAGTCATGCAGCACTGGCTGGCTCAGCCAGGCTGGGACAAATGTCACCCACTCACTTTGATGGATGCTCCCCATGCATAGAAATATGTGAACAGATAATTGATTTTTTTAAAACTCTACCATTACTCACTGTTCTTGACAACTTATTTTCCTTCTTTGGTATACCTTTGTTGTTGATACTTCTGCTGCATCTAAATTGCTTTTAGATGCAATTTTTTTTTTTTTAGTGAACTTTAAAGGGGTCTCTCTCATTCTAACGGAGTTTCTGAGAGGTAGAGAGTTGGCAACAGACTTGCTATATATGGCTTGGGCTGGACATTCTGGAGGAATATTGCCTCTCTCGGGTTTCAAGAGCCCTCCCTATGTTATCTATTAAGTGGGTTCAGGGCAAGAATACTGGGTAAGTCAAGAGGTATTTACAGAAAATACTAATGTGGTAATTAGCTTCAGCAACAAGAAAAACAAAATATGTGCATACTTTTCAAGGAGGGGTCATATTACAAACTTTATAAGAGAATGATTTTGTCTGGAAGCTCCTAGAAAGAGAACATTAGGCCACAGAGAAGAGGACTGGTATAAACCAGTGAGAGCAGAGGTAAGTGCTGGCTCACCTTGTTTCTAGCCCTGTACCCAGCCAGCTTTGGCAGAAGGAAAATGGAGCAGAAGCAAGAGCAGCTGATACCAGAGTGATGCAGTACCAGAGGCCTCCTACAAAGATGACTCACACCTGTTCAGCTGTGAGAGTCAAACCTTTCTGTGGGTTCCATCTTCCTGGTTTGAGCTGGTCTCTAAGTTCAGAGAGAATCATTTCCCATCATGGTGGATCTGAAGTCAATAATGCTGATAAGCTGAAAATGATTGCAAATGAAAGATATTTTGGAGAAATTTAGGCCTTGTTTTGGCAAATGAGTTGCTTAGACCCATTTCTGAGTCTATGAAATAGGCTCATAAAAGAGCCTCCTAAATCTAGCTTAGAAGCAAAGGCCCCAGGAATATGGATGGTGGGCATGAGCACTATTGCACAAGTGGTATAAAAAGCAAATAAGGGTAGTCTATAGTTGAAAAGAGTACAAAAATAATTTCACTGAAAAAGACTGCTCGCCCAATTTAAGCCAGCTGGTCTACCCATGTGCTAATGATCATACAAGAAGGTGGTCACCTAAGGAGGTGAATCATTTAGCTCAAGTCATCGTTGAGCCCAGTATGCTTCAGTACCCTCAAGTCTCCTTACCTAAGCATGTGTACAAAGTCCCTCTCCTTGGGCTTTTGCCCCAAGTTCTTTTCTGCTTTTTTTCACGTGGATATTTTTATCTTGGGAAAGTTTATCATGGCAAAGAAGATTTTAGTGGCTAAAAAATGGATAGCCTCCATATAGATAATCAATTCAAACTCTGTTTTACTCAGGCATTCACTCATTCAACAAACATCAAGTATCTACTACATGCCATGTTCTGGAGACCTACAGATGAATAAGACCTGATCCTATAGGAAAATCAATGGTGAGAGTATAGTGGAACGCCAACTATAACGGAGGTAAATAAGCACAGGATGCCATGACATCAAAAAGGAAGAGCATGGATGGGGTGCCTGGGTGGCTCAGTCGGTCGGTTAAGCATCCAACTCTTGGTTTGGGCTTGGGTCATGATTTCAGGGTCATGAGATTGAGCCTGCATCAGGATCTATGCTCAGCATGGAGTCAGCTTAAGATTCTCTCCCTCTCCCTCTGCCCCTCCCCCACTTGCTCATGCTCTCTCTCTTTCTCTCTCTCTCTCAAATAAATAAATAAATAAAAACTTAAAAAAATTGGAGGAGCATGGGAACATCCAATTCTGCTGGGAAAAGGAGTAAGGGAAGGTTTACAAGAGGAGGTGATCTTTGAGGTGGGGGTTGAAGGATGAGTACAGATTAGCCAGAGAAATGAGAGAAGAAAAACCTCTCCCACACCACACACAAAAGATCAACATTTGCAAAGCCACAGAGGTGTGATACCATGGTTCATTCAGGGAACTGCAAATGATTTGATATGACTAAGGCTGGAGATTTCAGCAGGACCCAGATCTTAAAGGACCTTGTAGGTCATGCTGAGGTGAAGAAAGTTTATTTCCAAAGGGATGGAAAACCACTGGAAGATTTTATATTGGAAAGTGACATGATAAGAATTGGGACTTAAAATAACAATTCTGGCAGCTAAAAGAAGAAAGAACAGATGACATCTTAGGAGGCTTCCAGGCCATAAATGACAAAGGATTGAACTAAGACAGCAGCTGTGATGGGGGAAAGAGGTTTGAGCTATGTAATGGCGTAATAGCCGGAATCTATGTCTCATTGAGGTAAAGAAAAGAAAGGATGAGTCTAGCAGGACTCCAGTCTTCTCTCTTATGGGAGAATGTGGCAGGTGGTATCACTTCTTGAAAAAGGAAATATAAGGAAAGGAGTAACTTTGGAGGAAAGATAAATTCCATTTTGGACATGTGTATGATCTATGGGTCACCCAGGTAATGATCAGTTGATATTTATTTATTTTTAAAGATTTATTCATTTATCTTAGAGAAAGAGAGAGTGAGCACATGAGTGGGGGGAGGGGCAGAGGGAGAGACTCCACAGGCAGACTCCCTACTGAGCACAGAGCCCAGCACTGGGCTTGATTCCACAACCCATGAGATCATGACCTGAGCCAAAACCAAGAGTTGGACACTCAACCGACTGAGCCACCCAGGTGCCCCATGATCAGATGATATTTAAAAACATGTTTTCTTGGGACGCCTGGGTGGCTCAGTTGGTTAAGCATCTGCCTTTGGCTCAGGTCATGATCCCAGGGTCCTGGGGTCAAAGCCCTGCGTCAGGCTTCCTGCTCATTGGAGAGCCTGCTTCTCCCTCTCCTCCCCACTTGTGCTCTCTCTTGCCATCTCTTTCTTTCTCAAATAAATAAATAAAATCTTTAAAAAAAAACCTGTTTTCTCAGTAAAAAAGTGTATCTTAGAGAATGACGTTTGTGTTGGCTGTGAGTAGAGGAACTACAACTGTCTTGTGTATTATTTATTCCACTGCTCAAAACTGCCTGGCACACAGTAGGTGCTCCATAAATATTTTTAAGGACCTTTCATTCTTAGCAGTTTGAGTATAAAATGTCTAGGTTTGGTTTATTTATTTTATTTATTTTCATTTTAATTCAATTTTATTTTTAATTTACTTATTCTGCCTGGGTTTACTAAGCATTTTGAATCTGTAATTTCAAGTCTTCTTGCCAAATTTAGAAAAATTTTAGCCACTATTTTCTAAAAAGAAAAATTCTGAACTAGTTTCTCTCTCATCTTCTTTGGGGCTTATAGTTACACCTATGTTAGAACTTTTGATGTTGACTCAAGTCATTGAGGTGCTCTTAATTTTTCTTCAACTGTTTTCTTGCCTTCAGTTTTGATCATTTCTATTGATCTACTTTTAGGCTCACTGCCTTTTCCATGCAATATCTCCAATCATCTGGTAAGTTTATTAAGTGAATTTTTAATTCCAGATATTAAATTTTTTACTTCTAGAATTTGTTTATTTCCTTTTTTACAGTTTCTTTCCCTCTGCTGCAGTTTCTTGTTTGTTCATTATGAGCATATTTTTGTTTGTGTCATTGAACAGTTACAATAGCTAGTTTAAAATAATTGTGTCCTAATTCTGATTAGGATCAATTTCCATCTATTGTCTTTTCTCTTGATTATGAGTCACATTTTTCTGCTTTTTTGATTGTCTGGTAATTTTGGATTGTGCTTGCACATTGTAAATGGTACATTGTAGAGACTATGGTTTTTGTAATGTTAAGCTTTGAATCTTTTTTTTTACTGAGGAGTTAACTTGGTTACTAAATTTTCTCCTTTGTAGTGGGTAAGGGTTGAAATTTCCATTCAGTTCTTTTATCATTAGTTGGGCTGATTGAAGTCTGCCCTACATGTGTTATAGTTCAGAGATCAGCCAGAGACTGGGAAAACTTAATGCACAGATTCTGGAAACTCTCCTCTGCGATTCTCTCATTTCTAGGATACCCCACCAGCACTACCATTTTCCAATTGCGATAACCTCAAACTCTGTCTGCTAATTCCTCAAATAAATTCATCAAAACTGTGGGTTTCTTTTTTTTTTAAGATCTTATTTATTTATTTAACAGAGAGAGACACAGTGAGAGAGGGAACATAAGCAGGGGGAGTGGGAGAGGGAGAAGCAGGCTTCCCGCAGAGCAGGGAGCCTGATATGATGCAGGGCTTGATCCCAGGACCCTGGGATCATGAACTGAGCCAAAGGCAGAGCTTAACCACTGAGCCACCCAGGCACCCCAAAACTGTGGGTTTCTATCCACACTCTAAATGCCCCAGCACGACGCTGACTGGTGCTTGCCCTTAGGCAGAAAGCCATTAAAAAAAAAAAAAACAAAGAGGAAACTCATCTAGTGCCATTCTCTTCTAAGTGTCAGCTCTTCTCTCGTTTCTAGTTTGGTTTCTCTTTAATACCTTTAGGTAATTTTTTTCCTCTAGAGTTTATAATTATTATTTGCAAAAGGGTTAATCCAATATAAACTACTCTGCTATTAACAGACATGGAATTCCAAGTACCCAATAAGTATTTCTTGAATAAATTCAAGTACCTATTGTATATCTCTATGTTGATCTCTAATAGACACTATCACTTGACCTTATCCAAATTAAACTACTCTTGATTCTCTCTTCACCTCTAGCAAACCTGTTCCTCCCCAAATCTACTTTACTGTGTATATATGATACATATAAATATCATATGTATATATGAAAAGACTATCATCAAAAAGTCACCAAGGCCCTCTAAGTCTTAAAGAGAGCTACTCTGCAGTCCTCACCTCAATCTTGGCAATATTTGACACCTTCCTTATGGAAACTCCTCTTGTGGCTTCCATGACATTATTCTCTCTTGGATTTCTTCCCTTTGGCTTGTGGGACCTTGGTCTATTTTATAGGCTCTTGTTCTAATGGAGCTTATATCTAGAGGACATCTATCTATCTATCATTCATCTATCTATCATCTATCTATCTATCTATCTATCTATCTATCTATCTATCTATCTATCTATCTATCTATCTATCTATCTTCTTGCTGGCATTTCCACCTAAATGTATAATAGGCCTTTCAAACTCAACATGTCCCAAACTGGAACACTCTCACTCCAGAGTCTTTGCATTTGCAATTCCACCAAATATGCACATGGTTCACAATTCTTACTCCCTTCAGGTCAACTGCAAAGTCAATTTTTAAATGAGGCTTCCCTGACCATTTGCTATATAATGAATACAACCTGCCCCTTCCTTTGGCACTATGTATCCCCTTCCTTTCCTTTATTTTTCTCCATGGAACTTACCACATGTAAATATTATAGATCTATTTTTTAAACTGTTGTTATCAGTCTCCCCTCACTGGAGTGTAAGCTCCATAAGGGTAAGGGCTTATCACTGCCAAATCCCTAGCACTGAGAAAAGAGCCTAGCATGGAGTAGGCGTTCAATAAATATTTGTTAAGTGAATGTTGAAGCTACTTAACTAGAAGAGAGCGAGAAGAAGCACGGGTAAGGAAGGAACACTAGTATTCACAAGCTGGGTGATAGAACAAGGGCCTATAAAACAGACTAGCAGGCAAGGGAAGGAACCTCAAGAGAGAATAAGATCCCAGAAACCAAAAGAGGAGTTTCCAAGGAAGGTGCCAAACATTGTGGAGATCAAATGAGGCAAGAACTGCAGAGTGGCTCTCTGTCTTTGAGAGAGGGCACTGATGACTTTATGGATGACAGCTACTTCAGTGATGTGGTGGAAGAGAAAATCAGACCACAGTGGGATGGAGTAGCAGTAAATAGAAACATAGGGTGAAAGGCTGGGAGAAAGGGCAAGTAGGCAAGCAAGGCTGAAGCTTCAGGAATGAGGGGTTAATGATAGAGGAAAGTCGAGGAGAAATAAGCTCAGCTCAGCTGGAGGGGTTTGCCTTAGGCAGGAGGAAGATCTCACCCTTGGACTCTGAGATGATAGGAAGGAGTAGAAGATGGGTTTGTTTGTCTGATGTACAGAGTCAGGCTCGTACATATGGTTATATAGGTTACGTCTCGTCTGAGGACCACTGACTGAGGGGGCCATTCTGCTCTCCAAGTTATAAGCCCTGACATGGGGCTGTGTCAGCAGCTTTTATTAATGTAGTATCCAAGCCATGCCTCTGAGGTGTTGTGTACCTTTTGTAAGGTTTACAAAGGAGGCCTTGTATGGAACTTACATATTTTTAAATAAATATACATATTAAACTTTATATATTAAATATTACAGGTATAGTGGAAAGCCTCTTGCATACTACTCTGTGGTCCTGATGCCCCTTCTTCTTCCCCAGATACAATCACCATCCTGAATTTTGTTGTTTTCATTCCCATGCATGGTCTTACACTTTTACTATACATGTGTTCCCATAAACGATGTGCATGACTTTAAAATTCGTATTAGTGGTCTCCTACTATACATATTACTCTGTAATTTATTTTTGCTGAATATTTACCCATGTTGAGAGTTATCCATGTTGATACATGTACCTCTAGTTTGCTTTCATTAATTTCATGAATATTTATTCATCCACTGACTAAATGTCCCACATTTTTTTTCTCCATTTCTCTGTTGGTGGACATATATGTTACTGTTTTTAAGGTTTCTGTTTTTAAAACCAAAGCTGCAATAAATTTTATGTCTCCTTATTACATATCGAGAGCTTCTCTCAAAGTGGAATTGCTGGTCTGTGAGGGGTGCCCACTTTCTTTTTACTTGATGGTGCCAACTTGCTCTCCCCATGGATATAGCAACATGTACTGCCATCAGCCATGCATGAGTGTTACCATTTTCTGGTTGTTGTTTTTTTTTCTCAGAATTTTAAGTTTTCTCCCATTTAATGGGTTATAGTTTTTATTGACATATTCCTGATTATGCATAAGTTTGAGTATATCTCATGTTTATTGGCCATTTGGGGTTCTCTGTTTTGTAAATTGTTTGTTCATATCCTTTCCTTTCCTTCTCATTATTTTCACTTTTCTTAACGATATATAGGGTGTTTTTTGAATTCTGGTTATTGACTCTTTAATGCAAATATCTTCTTGTGCTTTGTGGCTTGTTTTTAATTTTTTAATGATGCTTTTGGTTGTATACATGATTTACATTTTAATATAGTCATATTTTTTTCAATCTTTTCAAGGATGAATCAATACAAATAATTTTTAGGTGTGTCTGCTAGAGGGGGAAGTTATCAAAGGAAATTCTTGCCAAGTGATCTTTCTTTTTTCTGTAAAGCAAAAGGAGAAGTCAACTTTGAAGAGATAAATGTGGAGTCCCTGAGGTTCCTCCTGTAGCTGACATGTATTAATTGAGTCCACAACAAATGCCTAGATCTAGGAGTTGGCTGGGGTAGGGTGGGGGGTGGTGAAACAGAATTTCATACATAGAACCTTGCTTTACTAGAGCTTACCATCAGAGGACTAATACAGGTTAGACTGTAACCCTGATATACTTCCTTAGAAATTCAGAGGAAGGAGAGATGGAGGTAGGATTGAGTTAATTATGGACTGGATTAATCAGGGAAGACCATATGTCAACTTTCTTGACCTGCTATAAACCTAAGAATAGGGCGCCTGGGTGGCTCAGTTGGTTAAGCGACTGCCTTCGGCTCAGGTCATGATCCTGGAGTCCCGGGATCGAGTCCCACATCGGGCTCCCTGCTCAGCAGGGAGTCTGCTTCTCCCTCTGACCCTCTTCCCTCTCGTGCTATCTCTCATTCTCTCTCTCTCAAATAAATAAATAAAATCTTAAAAAAAAAAAAATAAATAAACCTAAGAATCACAAATGAAACATAGATAAGGAAACGGAGGCCAACCCAAGTTAAGGTCTCCCAGCTAGTGAGAGGCCGAATGCATACTAGAACTAGAGTTCCCAGATCCAAGATGCTCCACCTGCCACTCAAAGCACACTGACATGTCTTCTTTTGATCATAAAATGAGGTCTGAGAGTGAAGCAAAGGAAAAGTCAAGTAAGACAAAATAGAAATTCAGTTACAACCAAAAGAGGCCCAAGACCATTTAAACTGGGTTCACAAACTGTTAGATGCACTTATTATATTCACATCTAGTTGTCTGTCTTATGAGGCTACAGGCAGAGATATGTTATCCTCATTTTTTTTTTTTTTCAGTTGGGACAGAAAAAGGTAAAGTGACTTGACCCAGGGCACTTTACGAGTTATAGCAAAAGAGAGTCAATAAACAAGGGCTCCATGTTCAATATTTTTCTCTTCCTAAACCATAAGACAAATGGCCACGTATGTCTAGTCACTTTCTTGTTTCAGTTACCTTGGTTTTGTTCATCCATTAACTGTCAGGTTAACTAGTTCTAATTCCCTCTGCTTGTGGAGAAAGCATCAAATTAGGCAGCTAATACGTAACACTGAAAAAAAGAAACCAGATGTACATTGATCAAATTTCTCATAATCAAGCTATTACAGTCCTGTTTTTCCTATCTATATCCTTATCAGCAAACACGAATGTAGAAATCACCTTCAACTGCCTGCAGACACATCGTTATTTAGGATCAATCAAAAGTTCTCTCCAGCCAGAAAATGCTTCAAAACGTTAACTCCTTTTATCTTATTATAGTAATAGCCTTATGAAGAAACTAGTTATCTTGTGCCCGTGTCAGAGAAATATCATAACACTAATTACAAGAAATCCTTAGAATATTCTCCAAAATCAAAAACAATGTTCATTGCTGTCGAAAGTTTGCTTCCTCCATGTTCTCAAGGAGATGGAATTCCACCAGTGCCAGGTACACCTGGCCCCTTGGATAGGACGCCTACAGGAGCTTTGTTCTAAACCACTAGTCTAGGGTGCTCTTCCTAGATGTGAAAATACTAAGGGAGCAGAAGAGGGAGGCAAGAAGCTCTGCTAGTGAAAGCTGGTGAGCAGTCACCAATGCCCTTTCAGAACTGGGTCTTTAAAGGTATTCTTCCAGACAGGGAAGTGAGGGAAAGCACGTGACGTGGAACACACCCTAGCAGCAAAGCAGTAAGGCATGAAAGGGCAGGGCAGGTTTGTATATGGATACCACTGTGTGGTCAGTGTTGAGGATGAGAAGCAGGCTGTGACCATATCACCAATGGCCTTGTAGGGTGGGCTAACAAGTTGGGATTTTACAGGTAGGTCTGGGCATGCTTGGACTGGTGTTTCCAGAAAACCAATCTGGCAGCCAAGTGTGGGAGATGAATCTTAGGGAAGAAGCCCCATTCTTATGCTACTGCATCAGGCTAGGAGAGACAATGATGGCAGCTTGGTCTGCAGCACTAGAGTGGAGACGAAGGGATACATCCAAAACACATCTGGGGGAAGAATTAGTCAAATGACTATAAGGGGGAGAAAGTAATTCTTTTAGCTGAAATTGGAAAAAAAAATTTAGGAAGAGCATCAGTGTCACAGAATACAGCAGAATACAGAAGATGAAGTCAGGCAAAAAATAAAAAATTTTAAAATTTTAAAAGCTTTTTTATAATAATAATTTTCTACCTAGGAAGAGTCTATTTTCAGGAAAAAAATAATTTATTCCTTTTTTTAAAAATAAAATTTACACTAATGGTTTTTCTGTTTATAAAATTCATGCTTAATGGCTTTTGATGTGCTGGAGTAAATAATCATCAATTGTGCCAAAAAATTTTGGGAAATTCTTCAACAGAAGAAATGCCTAATCTGTGTATCTGAGATGCTTATGCATAAGCAAGCTCTCCTACAGCATAATATATATAATAGCATCTATATATTAATCTCTCTCTACACACACACACACAATCAGAAATCAATTTAAAACAAACATGATATCATCTGCAGCAAGTGCCAAGGCATTTTTTCCATTAGCTTTCAATGTGAGGAAAACAAAATGAGAAAGTGACATTGGTTTCTTTCTTTCTCATGGTTTCTTTCTTTTTTTTGAGGAAAAACTAAGCCTTATTTTTTAAAACTGAACCACTAGGGAAGTATATCACAGCCTTGAAACACCAACCACAGACTATATTATCACTTTAAATAAGTTGGTAAAACAATGAGGTCCTTATCAAAATGATAAGGTGTTAGAGCTGGGGCCCGAATGCTGCTTGTTGCAAAGGCCCTAGGCAAAAGTGGTATTTGGTAATGGGGGGGGGGATGTCCCCCTTTTGCTTTAAAGGAATCACAGCTTACCCAAGTTGCTTACTTTTCCTCCTTTGGCCTTCCTATTGCGAAGGGATTGCCTCAATAGGGTTCTGTTATTTCAGGAGGCTAAATAATACTGAGTTCAGGCTTTCATTCCATTCTGTCTATAAAAACCAGGTTTTTCTAAATCTAGTACTTAATAACTCTCTTAATTAAGAAGTTCCTCCTTCAACGTTCATTTCCTGGATACTGGTATACAGTGCAATCAAAACCCCCTTTCCCTTCAAGGGAGAGTGTTACTACTCCAAGATTTTTGTCCTGTAGCTCTGCTGCAGAGAGCCTCAGGGCCCATCACGGCAGCCAGTGAGAGGAAAGGGCTGCTTCCCACACCCAGTATAACGTCACCTTTCATGTTTTTGCAGGGTCTCTTAGCTGAAAGATGTAATGTGTATTTCAAGAAATATATATCCACATCTTGATGGCCCGAAACACATACCTACAAGGAACTGTTCCAAAGTTCTCATCCAAACTACCTCTCCCAACTCCACACGTTATAACAACCTCATGTCCTTGTATATAAAACAAAACCAAGCAAAACAAAGAGCCAGAAAACTTTTTTTCCCTTCTAAATTAGTGACCTCATAGATTTTGTTTTACGGCTTATGGAAAATGATTTGGTGATCCTTCTGGTAAACAGGAGGTTGGCAACAGACAGAAACACCTCTGCTCACACTCTACCAGATCACAGGCAGGTTAGAAGAAGCTGCCAGCCTGTTCATACCTGTGTACTGAGAAGAATCTGGTACCTTGGAGGGTTCTGGCTTGGTACAAGGGAGATCTCTCGTGCCAGGACAAGCATGTGAAACTTAAGCTATCAAAAACTCTCCTGTGCTATCTCTGACCCAAATTTTAGCACCAGTTTTTTCCATTTCACTTTCTAGGGTTGAAACAAAGGAACCCATATCCAGAGGGAAGTGGCACATGCCTCAAACTTGATACCATCCTTAATTTCTTCAGGAACATCACTTAAACGACCAACACTCCCAATCTCTTTTTAAATAGATTCCTGCTCTCAACCCTGATGGCCAATTGCAAAGACTTCTATTCCCCAATGGATAAGAGACTTCTTCATCTTCTTGGTCATGGTTGGGATGAGGTACATGTGGTCATCCACACACAAGCTGCCACTTCACCTGAAGCTCTTTACTTCCTGCCTCTATTGAATCTTTGGCTTTGTCATCGCAATGCATGGTGCACTGGGCCAAGTGGTCCTGGAACTTCTCCAACTGGGCTTGAGCCAGAGGTGCATGGCAGCGCCCAATGCATTGGTGCCCCTGCTGCATGGACACTTGGTTGTCCTCACAATAGCTGGCACTGCTGCAGAACATGAGGCCCTGCATCTTCCGGATGTTCTCTCTCTCCAGACTCTACACCATGGAGTCTACTGCCCCCTGCACCGGGAGCTGCTGCAGCTCTGTTAGGGCGATTCTGCACTATACCCTCCTCCACACCAGTGCCCACATGGACTCCGGGGCTCAGGCCCCCGTTTCACAGTTTCTAATACAGCTTCTGCAAGACAGGCATTAGAGGTGCCTAAAAATAGGGGTGATACAAAGAAAGTATGCCTTGTTCCCTACTGTGGATGCTGTGGTGCACTGCCCAGATTCCCCTTTCAGGACTCGGGTGCTCATTCACCCAGAACTAGGGCGTGTTGGTGGCTGACAGTTTTCAGCTGAATTATTTTCAGCCCCCTTCACAGGGGCAGCCCATATCTATTGGCTGATCATTTGGGGTTGGGTGGGTATAAAGTCCTGGCCCCCTTCACGTAAGGGGTAGAGGATCTTTAAAAGGCCATTCAGCTCCAGAGCTCCTCTAGGAATAGCTAAAGACTTGGCTACAGCTGTGTGGCAGCTGCTTCTCCCTCTGCCCAGCCCTGCTCCTGTCATTCTTACAGGTGATATTCCCAAGGGCACTACCCAATAAACTTCTTCATGGAAATCGGAGTCCTTTTCCCAGGAACCCCAACCAATGGCACCTACCAGGACCACAAAAAGCCTTCCATGAGCACTAAATACACAGAATGAAGAGTGTCACTATATAAGTATCTATTAAATATACTGGGTCTTGAACAAAATGAGCCATACTCTCTACTTACCTTCTAGCTTATGTTCTAAAACTGACAACAGAGATGTTGTAAACAGCACACAAGTGACCTAAAGGACTTTGGATATAAAGTTATTTTACTGAAAGAATCGTAGCAAGAATAATAGCCAAACTATGAAAGAATCATAGCAAGAACAAATATAAACATATATACTAAAACCAAGAACAGGAGTTGAGTCCAGGTGACTAGCAGTTCTTCGTCTGTTAGATACTATAAACCATAATTTTTTTTTTCCTGGTTGTTTGTTTTGCCTATCTCCTCCGATGAAAAGCTGCTTGACAAGGTTACTTCCCTAAGGCTCAATCACTGCGGGGGGAGATGACGGACTCCTGCAGTAATCGGACTGATGCCTGTGTGTCCCCACTGCCACCTAATGGGTTCTTTGAGCATTGAAGCCTCCATTGAATAACTGAATAGTGCTTTTTTTTCAACTGCTGACACTAACTATGTCAATAAAATAGCTAAATGTGACCATATCAAACTATGGGCCACAGTTTTCATGGGGCAAACAGGCTTATTTTGACTTCTGGAAAGAAGTCGTGTTAACTGTCTCCTTTTTCCTATTTACATTTGGGTACAAATAACCAGCCATCCAGGTTGTTTGGTGAAGTATTCTTAAAAAAAGAAAAAGGGTGGGGGCTCCCGGGTGGCTCAGTTGTTTAAGTGTCTGCCTTTAGGTAATGATCTCAGGGTCCTGGGATTGAACACCATGTGGGGCTCCCTGCTCAGCAGGGAGTCTGCTTCTCCTTCTCCCTCAGCCCCCCTCTGCCCCTACCCCCTGCTCATGCATGCTCTGTCTCTCTCAAATTTAAAAAAAAAAAAGAGAGATTCCAGGCTGTTTCTGCAATAACGAAGCTTTTTCTAAGATAAATAGTCAATGAGAACATCGGGGTAGGAAACACTCAGATAAAGAAGGTATTTTCAGGGGCTATGATGCAGATGAATCCAATTAACTCCAAGTTTAAGACCATCTTCAGACTACCACGGGAGACTTTTATATGAGAAAGCCAAATAGGGCTAAAAAAATGAAAAAAGCTCCTGTCACCACATCAGAGGGCAAGGCCCATTGGACCCTCTCCTGCCTGTGGGGAAGTCAAAGTAATTCATTCTCATGCTTTTCTTCCTGGCCTTCAAAGAGCTCCTGTGACTGCTTCAGCTCCACTGCCCACATCTTCCTGCTAGACCTTGACCCATCCAGCTTTCTACGGCCTTTTGTTTCTGACAATCACATATGCTTTTATAATCTCTCATTACTTCTAAGCTTGTTAAACTACTAGCTAGCTCCTAGAGATCCTCTCAATTATCTATCTGCTGCTTTCCCCCACCATTTCCCAAACATACACCACACACACACACACACACACACAACCACCTAAAACTATTCTAGCTAGTTTACAAATACTTTTCTCCATCTCTTTATTTTGAAAAATTCGAAACACACAGAAAAGCTGAAAGATTAGTACAATGAACACATATATCATCTGGGATGACTGCTAACATCTTGCCATATTTTAATTCTTTCTCTTCATACACACACACACACATATTTATACACGTATATATGTATATACACACATACATTTAAACACATATACATATACATATATATACACACACACAATAGTTCCCCTTTATCTGCAGTTTCACTCTCCATGGTTTCAGTTACCTGTGGTCAACTGCAGTCAACAAGCACATGATCCTCTTCTGAGGTATAGTCAGAAGGTCAACAGAAGCCTAACACTATGTCACAATACCATGTCTTTCACCTCACTTCATCTCATCACATAGGTATTTTATCATCTCACATCCTCACAAGAAGGGTGAGTGCAGTACAAGAAGATATTTTGAGAGAGACCACAGTCAGATAACTTTCATTATCGTATATTGTTTGTTGTTTAAAGACTTTATTTATTTATTTGGGAGAGAGCGTATGCAAGTGGGAAGGGGTAGGGCAGAGGGGGAGGGGGAGAAGAGGGAGAGGTAAAGAACCTCAAGCAAACTCCATGCTGAGTTGAGCACGGAGCCTGACGTGGGCTCAATCTCATGACCTTGATATGACCTGAGCCGAAACCAAGAGTCAGATGCTTACCCAACTGAGCCACCCAAGTGCCCCTATTATGGTATATTGTTATAGTTGTTCTATTTTATTATTTATTATTGTTAATCTCTTACTGTGCCCAATTTATAAATTAAACTTTATTAAAGGTATTTTATGTACAGGAAAAAAAAGTATATATAGGGTTTGGTACTACTATTTGTGGTTTCGGGCATCCACTGGGGGTTTTGTAACATATGTTCCCCCCTCCAATGTGGATGAGGGGAGACTACTGTGTGTGTATATACACACATGGACATATATATATACACATATGTATACATATACATACACACACCCACATGAATTTCATACAATTTTTTTGGCTGAACCATTTAAAGATAAATTACAGATGTATGGCACTTCATCCCTAAATACCTGAGCAGGTCATTCTTCTAAGTAACATAAGTAAATTTCACAACCTAAGTAAATTTCACACTCAATAAAGTTAACAATAATACAATACCATCTAATACCCAGTCCATATTCAAATTTTCCAAAGTATCCTCAAAATTTCTTTTATAGCTTTTTCAAACCAAGACCCAATCAAGATTTACCCATTGCACTTATTGTTATGTCTTTTGGTCTTTTGTCTTTTAATCTAGAAGTCCCCCACCTTTTTTTATCTTTTTTGAGGTGGGGAGGGGAAGAGAGAGAATCTTAAGCAGGATCCCAGCTCAGCGTGGAGCCTGACATGGGACTCAATCTCACAACCCTCAGATCATGACCTGTGCCAAAATCGAGTCGGAAGCTTAACCAACTGAGCCACCCAAGCATCCCTCCCCAACTCTTTTTAACAACACCGACCTTTTGAAGAATTTAGGCATTTTCTTATAGAATGTCTCATATTTTGGATCAGATTCTTCCCTCAGGGTCATTTTATCTGTTCCTCTATATTTCCTGTAGGCAGAAATTTGGGTCAAAAGGCTTGATTATATTCAGGTTAAGCAATTTTGGCAGAGTTCTTTCATTGGTGATGCTGTTACTTCATGTTGCATCAAATCAAAAGGCCTATAAAGTCAGGTTGTTCACCATTAGTGGTGTTAAGTGTGATCACTAGGTTAATTACTTTATAATTAAGTAATCTGTGGGGTGATACTGTGACACTGCACACATCCCCTTTTCCCTACTTCCTTTTACAAGATAGGTTCTAGTGTCCGTTGATGATCTTTGCCTCAATTATTGGGGACCGCACAGATTTTTCCAATTGTATTATTCTATCTGTAGGTACTAGCTGGCATTTTCCTACAAAGGAAAAAAAAAAACCCTTCCCTTACCCTTGATTCTGAGTATCATTCTAGACTTAGGAACTTTAAAAATGCATTCAGTGCTTTGATCATCTATCACAGTCATTATTCTGTTTAGCCCAACTTGACTCACTTTTGGCCAGAGGAATTGAACTTGATTCTGTGAGCTTTTGACTTGATCCTATTAGTTTTGGGGTACTTCCTGGCTTTCTGGCAAGGTGTTCTAGGCTCACCTTTGTACTTTTGTGTTTTCTGGGCCTGAGACCTGAAAACAACCACTTCTCCACTTGCTGTTTCTTTTGTGGAGAAAGGGATCTAGGTATCAAGATATGGGCACCCGCCATTGGGAGAAATTATATATATACTTCTAAGAAATATATACAAAAACAGCTCTAATTCAAATTTAACGTCAGAGGACTTCCCCCCAAACCTTCTTTTATTTTATATTTGTCATTTCTTTTCTCTTAGATTGTTAACATATATTATTTACTTTATAGTACACATACAAAGTTTCAAAATTGCATTGCCAATAGTACTATTAGAATAAATCTGTGACATCTGAGTTTTTGTTTTTGGTCTTTTTGCCCTCAGAGTATATCCCACTAAGAACATATGTAAGACTATTATTAAACACCATTTTCAAATATGTCTAAAGAATTTTGAATGACTGCCATTTCTGATCCTTGTAAAGCCTTAGGTTTAATCTTTTTCAAACTGAAGGAATCCTGTTTTCTCTTTTTGGTGGCATGTTTTCAGTTCTTTAGTGGTACATGTAAAACACAGGAATAGCTGAAAATGCACATCCTAAGATAAGCAAGGCAGTGCAACTGTAAGTGAACAAACCAGAATTGCTATGACTGATGAGCACCTGCACTGGTCAGCATCCATTTAAGGGTGTTTTTCTATCACCTTTAAATGAATGATGGCACCTAAGAATCACCTCAGGGTATATTTTCAATGCACTGTGTGCAAAAACACTCAATAAGTACAAAAAGCCAGTAGCCTGCAGCAACTCTCCATGCAAACATTCAAAACACCTATTATGACTGAAGAGGGCAAAGGCACAAGCAGTTATTATGACTATGTACACATCTCTAATTCATCATCTTAGGCATTTATCAAGATTGCAAAAAATGTGGGCAAATCTGGTGCTACTTTTAGTCAGGAAGAGAGGTACTAAAAGCTAAACTAAAGAATGAAATCTCATGGAGCACCTGGATGGCTCAATCAGTTGAGCATCTGACTCTTGATTTCGGCTCAGGTCAGTGCCTTGAGATCAATCCCCGAGTCTGGCTCTACACTCAGTGGAGTCTGCTTGTCCCTCTCCCTTTGCTCTTCCCACCGCCTCCCCTCACATTCTCTCTCTTAAATAAATAAATAAAATCTTTAAAAAAAAAGAATGCAATCTGTCATTTAACCAATAGTTTGTCACATACTCTTGTGCTCTGCAGTGGGCTGGCACATTTCCAAAGGCAGCTGCTATATTTTAATTTTCTTCAGTAATGAAAGGAAATGGCTGTATATTCTAATGACAGTTTGGAGTCTTCAAATGTTATTTTACCTACTAGGTTTCAATAAAATAAATACCAGGTTTAAAGAACTAGAGGTTTTAAGATACTGCTCTTTTTGAAGAATAAGCATGATCAAACTTGAATGAGAATGTTTTAAGAAAAATTAGACACTGAGAGTAGATTTTCACACTTCAATGGAGGTGGTAAGTCTGAACATTTATTTGAAGTATCACTCTTGGTCAAAGTTTATACTTGCTCCAATTTTGTCTCTAAAAGCTATTGAACCACTGTAAAAATTAAATGAGTACATGTAAAGTGCTTAGAATGGCACCTGGTATACACAACTGTTATTTCTTTATGAGAATTAAAATTAAAACTATATTGCTTTTTCCCCCATCAAATATAACCTATGTTGTACAGAGGAGTGAGAGTTTAAAAGCAATCCTGAAAACAAAAGCTATCAGGATGATACAGAAATCCATACATGAGCTTATAATAAATATTTTCCTATTTTCTGATCTGGAGGTGGTTCATTAAGAGTTCTCCTATTTAAGGGGTGCTCAGTCAGAAGAGCATGCAATTCTTGATCTCAGGGTCATTGAGTTCAGCCCCACACTGGGTGTAGAGATTACTTAAATAAATAAAACAAAGAGTTCTCTTAATTCAAAGATTTTCACACAACTGCAAAGTTTATTTTATATTCAAGGAAGGTCCTCCTGGCATTAGTTCTTCATAGACAATTAGAATAAGTGCAGTTTTTTAAACTACACTATATTTTAAACAAATTTCTATTATGTTAAGGAAATACATCCTTTCTGGTCTTTCCTCTTAATTCTAGCTACACACTGCTGCCCTCTACATTTCAGTTCTTCCAAATTGCCACCCCAATTATCACAAACCTAGTTTCCATCTCTGTAGGTTATCTGACTCAATGAGAAGTATATGTCTGTGTATGTAGAGAAGAAAAGGGAAGGCCCCTTCAAAAAAGCAAAAAGGAACTAGAGCAAGATGTCACAGTCCAAAAGAGCCCATCTGAGAGGAGGGCCTTAAGGGTCCTGCAACAGACCCCAAACCCCCAGAGAAGGTTCTTTCCTGGCATTCATATAGCCTCTTTGTGTCACAGGATTTTATATATATATATTATTATTATTTACTTATTTGACAGAGAGAGACACAGCGAGAGAGGGAACACAAGCAGCGGGAGTGGGAGAGGGAGAAGCAGGCTTCCCACGGAGCAGGGAGCCCGATGCGGGCTCGATTCCAGGACCCTGGGATCATGACCTGAGCCGAAGGCAGACGCTTAAGGACTGAGCCACCCAGGCGCCCCGGATTTTATATTTTTAACTGGAAAAAATGATACACGTATGGAAAAAAATTTAGAAAGGGTAAACAATGAAAAATATAATCAGTGAAAACATTTGGCTTCTAGTCCAAATCTCTCGATAGGTTTATGTATATATAAAGAGAGTATATATTATTACAAACATACATTTCTTTCTAAACGTAAACGGAAGTATTCACATCACTCTGCTTATCATTTAAGTCAATAACTTGGAGATTGTTCCCTCTCAGGCGAGATTAACCTATATAATTTACTTTATCAAAACCAAGCAGGTTCTAACAAAATAGGTTTTAAGTAAATCAACCTTCTCTTCAACAGGTTCTGCCACAATTAGCTTTTTATTGCTACTAACGCTTTTATTATATAAAGCGATGGCTCTAAAACTTGAGCCGATAATTGGTTATCACCTGAAGCGCTTGTTAAAACAGGCTGCTGAGCCACCTTGAGTTTCGGATTCAGAAGGTCTGGAGTGGGTGCTGAGAATTTGGCACTGGTAATAAATTACCAGGCGATGGTAATGCAGGGGTTGCGTGGACCACATTTTGCGAACGAACCACTATGATGCACGCTGCATTAAACTCCGTTCCTCCCACCTCCTAGCACCGCTAGTCTAAGGCACACGCGATTACTCCCTGGGGAACTTAAGGAAGAGCCCAACATCACTCATTCCTAAGGAAGTCAAAGACCCTTCACTCGCTGCAGAAATTGGAACAAGTCAAACCTACATCCGGCATCTGGCGCCACCTAGCTACGTCATTTCCTTTCTATGAAGCTCCGCCCACTCCGCGTACCTAACACGAGTAAGGCTGGGCGGCCCAGAGAAAGCTGGGAATCACGTGGGTAGGGCGGCGTCTCGCGAGGCTTTTAACCTCTCGCGAGACTCGAACCTCTTCTGTCTTTTCCTCCTTCTTCTGCCCGGCTTTCTTCCCCTCCCCCACATCGCTGACCAAGTTCTCCCGTTTCGGACCGAGTCGCCTTGTTGTTGCCGCGGAGATTCTTCCTGCTGCTGCTGCTGCCACTGTCCCCGCCGCCACCACTGTGCTCATTTGCCCCGACCCCTTCCTGCCGCCCTGCCCCCAGCCCCACACAAGGTAACGAAACCGGTGAGGGAGAGAGCAGGGCCTCGCCGGGCCTCGGCCTCTCCCTGGTTGAAGCGGAGGCCTGAGGCCGAGGAGCGGGCCGCGTTGGAGAGGCCTGGGCGCCGGCAAGAGTCTTAGGGGCCCGGTCTCCTCTGCCACCCAGAGTTGGGTCCTGAGCAGCCCCGGACGGGGCTAGGACCTCCGTGCGGTGGCGACGACCGGGGCTAACCCAGGAAACCGGTCGGGTGGGGTAGGGATGGAGAGGCCTCTTGAGGAAGCTCTCAGCAGTTCCCTGCGGAGCGCGTTTGGGGGTGTGAGGCTCCGGCACTGCTGGGGTCCTCTTCGTTTGTATTTTCCGTTTCCTTGGAGCTTGTGTTTGAATTTCGAGGTCTGAAATAATCGACCAGTTGTGGCGGGCTTTGAGGTGTTGGGTGCCTGGCTTGCTCTAGCCCCTTTGGAGCCTTTCCAAATTCCAGGCTGTGGTTGGACGGGAATTGTAAGACAGAGAAGGGTCCTCGGAAACCCCGCGTGTTTGCTTTATAAATCGAGAAAGGATTTTTGTATCTTATTTTCCGGAGGAGAATGAGCCAGATTGGGTGAAAGGCACGCTCCTTACAATGCCTAAATGGGGTAGGCTTTGTGCCGTTTTCCTTAATGAAGACGCTGCATCGGCAATATTTAAGTGGCCGGGTGAAACATTTTTGCTCTGGAGAAGAGGTTCTGAACACCCTTACTAATTAGTAGCTCACGTAGAGAGTATATTTATGTAGTTATTTCCAAAAGCCATTTATATTTTGTTTTGGAAGTGTTCTTTAGTGCTTAAAAGTATTTTTTTTCTTAATTCTCGACTCTTCCAACAGTTTAGTGCCCCCCACCCGGCGAAGATGTAACAACCCTGTTAATTGAGCCAAATACAGTCTCTTCCCTGTTACAGGAGTTTAAAGAAAATTAGAAATTCTCCTTTTTCCTTTTGTCTTAGCTCTTGTCCGATAAATTCCACACAGAAACAAAACAAGTTTATAATCTGCGGAATTCATTCCCTTGAAGCTTGGATTTGAATCACAGCTTTTCTCAGAACTAAGAGTAAAGGTAATGGTATTAAATTAAGCTGCAGCAATGAATTATATTAAGGAGTTGGGAGCAAAACTGGTAAGGATTAAGTCAGGCAGACAGGGAAATTATTTTTTATGGTGTTTTTCTTTCAGTTTTCATGGTCTTACCTTTTTTATTTTCCCCAGATGTCAGAGGATCTAGCAAAGCAGCTGGCAAGCTACAAAGCTCAACTCCAGCAAGTTGAAGCTGCATTGTCTGGAAACGGAGAAAATGAAGATTTGCTAAAATTAAAGAAAGATTTACAAGTAAGTATAAGAGGACACTATTAGTTACATTGTTTAGAGAAAGTATTTCTTTGTTTTTCAAATGATTTATTGCTTAGGATCCAAAGCGCCATTTGGAGGGGAGTGTTTCTTCCACTATCCTCCCTTGTGTATACATGTGTATATGCACATGTACATGGCTCACAGAAGTAGGGTTGCTTCCTCTGTTGTGTACATCAAAATGAGTAAAATATTGTTCTTATGTAAATCTTGTCTGTTCATATAATTTTTAAAAATAAGAGTTGAATTTAGAAGTCTCTGTCAAACCTTCTAGAGAATAGGTACATACAACTTTACAGTGGAAAGGGCTTTTATTTTTAAAGATCTGGCAAAGGAAATTTAGTTTGAGAGGTAACTAAAAGGAGAAAAATACATGGAATTAAAAAAGTTAACTATGCTGGTATTTAAAAAAAAACAAATGTGGAAGCATTTTATAAGTGATAAAAACAATGAGAAAAATGCAACCTGATTAAGATTCTTTTTAATGTCACAAGATTCTTTGAAAATGAGTGTGTGTGTGTTTCAAAGCTAGCAGGTAAACACCTTGTATTGAAAAACACATTATAAAGATATGTAAAGAGATACTTGTTTTCTGCATAAGTGTTACATAATGTTTGAATTTAAGGCTAGATTTTCCGTTGTAGTTCTTAACAATTGTTGAAGTTAAATTGAATGGATGTGGAAAGGAGATCTTAATTTGTTTCGTCTGTCATGGGAAAGTTCAGTGGGTGTGAAGCTTGCCTTTTTAAAACCTGCACTGGGGTTTCAAGACAAGCATAAAACCATTATAGTAAACATCTGTTGTTTCTCAGAACATGAGGTTGATTAGTAAAAATACTGTATATATGTACATATATATCACTTAATTTTAATAAATTTGAGAACTTAAAATTTTGAGCCTGATTTTTTTGAAAGTTTTAAAAGGTGTTTTGGGATTTGATGGTCTTTACTGATTTAGTACAAAACTAGAGTCATCTTTATCGTATCTAAATCCTTCCCCCCCCCTTATCATCCTCTTGCCCATTAAAATTAATATTTTAGGGATATTAGAATTGCAAATAAATGAAACTTATTTGAAATGGGGTCCAGATACAAGGACTTGGAAAGAGTTTATCTGGGCATAATTAAAATTAGTTGAATATTTTCAGGTTCAAATTGTGGAATTAGGATAAACTTGCCTGAAGTTGCAATAGTATGTAATTTTTAAAAACAGAAAATGGGACCCCTCTTCAGTATGTAAAAGGCCAGTGAATTTGAGAGTGCTAGTCAATACTAAAAAGATGTTTGGGGAGCAATTTCTCCCACTCCCAGGCCAACTTTCTGTTTACCTCAAAGAAAGATTCTGGCATGCATCTTCTTTTACCAGCTTAAAAGCAGTCCTTTTTTTTCTTTGAAGAAAATAAAACATTGTTGGTATTATGTATATTGCTTCCTGGGCAGTTGGAAGAAGCTTATGTGTGGAACTGGTAGAGGGGAAGTTGGGAGTAAAGGTTGAAACTCAACATTATTGTGAGGGTTTTTTTGTTTTTTGTTTTTTTTAATATTTCTAGAATAAACTGTCAAGAGTCTAGGCAGAATTGCCTTACTATGATATGATCTATAGTGGAAGTATTGTAGGGAGAGAGACTGTTGTGGTAGGTATTGTAATAAGCACATAAATGGCTTAACTTAGTGTTCAGTTAATAATGACCTGGGGGTCATTTATCTGTAAGTATCCTCTTTTCTGTAACCATTTAGAACAGCACTGTCCAGTAGAACTTTGTGTCATGATGAAAGTGTTTTATATCTGCTGTGTCGTACTGTAGCTACTAGGGACTACTGAATATTTGAAATAATGGCTAGGGTAGCTGAAGAACTGAATTTTTAATTTTTTTTAAGTAGCCACTTGTGACTACCATATTGGATAGCACAGATTTAGAAGCTTAAGTTCTAAAACTTCAGATAGTAGTAATGCAGAATGTTTTTCCTGACCAGTCTTGATCACGGTCAGGATCCTGACCTGACCTTGATCCTCTTTGTCATGAAAACAAATTTTTCATTTCAGTTTGCTAGATATAGGTTTGTTTTGAACTGAAAACTACCCAAAGATAGAAGACATCATTGAAGATTAGATAAAGATTTGAAAAGTGTTTGGGTGTCGGCTTCCACCTAGTAATTGTTGTCTCCATTGATTACAGTTACATCTTGTTTTATCATGGATTTTTAAAAAATAGTTTTCCTTTTTATCTCTTCTCTGTTTCTGGGATATATATATACCTCATGCCTTTGATATTTAATTCTGCCTTTTATATTTGCTGAAAATTTGTTCAGACTAATGACTGAGTTTGTGGCCTCCTTTGTTTTGTGTTCCTTTAGTGGAATGTCTTTACCCTGGTTATGAATTTGTTTGCCCTTTCATTTATGACAAAATGCTTTTCTGCATTTTTTTCAGCGACTTCATTTTGCCAGTAAGGCTTCCATGTTTATCTTTTTTATGTACTGTCTTTCACATAGAATAAAGTTACTCAGCAGGCAGCACATTAATCTACTGAAGTCCTAATTGCCTCTTTTCACTTAAAAAAGTGGGTATAGTAAGATCTAGGCTAGCTACCTGACTAGCTCCCCAGGCAGTCTATGATAATCACAAAAATAGTCAATTTATTAGGCTGTTTTGCTGAATAAACTGGTTCTAAAGGAGGCAGGGGTCAAGTCACTTGTCTCATATATTACAGTGGCTCTCTGCATCCCCGAAACGCCTTCCTTCAGTAAGCAGAGTGCTTGAGTGCACCCTTTGACCTGCTGATATGTAGATCACAACATCTGATGCTTCCTGGAATTGCCGATTACTGTAACTGCTGCCCATCTGTCGATGAAGGAGCAGTTTCAGAACTCAGACTTGGGGGAGGAAAAGTAATTAATGGTATGTACCTTTAAGAACCCCCTCATACATAAAATAGTTTCTCTAATACTTTGGTCCGTGTGCACATGTAAAGAAAACATTGAGAAGGGTCTTCATAGTTTGTTGGGAGGGGTATGTGAAACATGGCAAAATGAAAGGACAACTAGGGATAAATGCTTTTGATTTTTTTTAAAGTGTCACTTTAGTGCAGGGCTCTGAAAATTGTAACATGCACAGCTTTTCAGGACCTTTTGTTGAAAATGTATTTCTTTATGAAAATAAAATGGTAAGATGCTCTGTGCTTAGAGAGGTAGAGTTCTAAATCTGAGACCTACAAATATAGAAATCATGTTTGTGCTTTAGTTAAATGAAATTATTTAATGATAGGTATTGTATTGGCTCTTGAGTCAGGCTTACTGGATTATATTCTTGGCCCTAATAGTGGTTGATTAAAAACAAGCCTGGATAATTCTCTCCTTTGTAATAGTACATGATCTATTTATGCAGAAGTTCTATGCTTTATTTGCAAAGGATTGTTTAATTAAAGGGTATTTAAATGGCTCTTTGGCACCTAATAAAATCTCATTAAAGACACTACTGAATTTTTAACTCAAATCTGAGTTAGTCTAGTTTTTTGATTCACAAAACTGGCCTTTCTCCCAAGGGCTTAATATTCCTTTTTTTTTTTTTTGGAGGGCTCACATATTAGTTTTTCAGAAATAGCCATGAAGATCTAGAATCTTTAGGTGAAAGGTAATATATAATTTCTTGGCTACTGAACCAGAACTACTATTATAAAATTTCAACGGGAGCCATAAGGAACTAGTATAAAGTTTAACTTTGCTACGTTTTCTCCCAAAACACAGTGTGATGTTTTAAGGTATTTTATATGCAACAGTGGGGGCAGGTATGCAAGTTTTTAAAATAGATAAGGTGATGCATTACATAGGTCTTCATCAGAGTAAAAATATAGCAGATAGGTAGCACAATCTATCAATTCGTACTATTAAGTTTTTTAACCAACCCTACCAAATACCCTTGAATGAAGCCAGTATAAACCTGATAGAGAAAAAATACTTGCCACACAGGAAGGTATTGCCTTCCTGTGTGTTACATTTATTTTATTTTTTCCTTTTAAATGAAGCTGTGCTGATGTGCTTTTTAGATATTTTATTTATTATTATTTTTTAAGATTTTACTTATTTATTTGACACAGTGATAGAGAACACAAGCGGGGGGAGCGGCAGGCAGAGGGAGAGGGAGAAGCAGGCTCCCCGCTGAGCAGGGAGCCCGATGTGGGACTTGATCCCAGGACCCTGGAATCATGACCCAAGCCGAAGGCAGCCACTTAACCGACTGAGCCACCCAGGCATCCCTGCTTTTTAGAATATTTTAAATCTAACCTGGTAATTTGCTTACCTGGATGGGGTAAGTTTTATAATAAATGAATGGGAAGACTACTGGCTTTTTATATGTGCCTGTAGTATTTTAGTAGAAGCATGTATGAGCAGGAACATTTTTATTACTAATAAGGCTGCTTCAAGAGGTTTGGGTTTTGTTTTGGTTTGTATTTTTTGACGGGTGGAGAAGAACATTTTGGCTAGAGAGTTCATACTTCTGCCAAGTAATGGCCTGTAAAACTTTACAGTCCAGGTGCATGAAATATATGTGACAAGATATAAGATAAAAGTGATCTTGAACCTAGTTTAGTCCTTTATAATTGACTATTTCTCATACTAGATCTATGTAGCTAAAATAGGCACTTAGAAATAATGCATGGTAGGGGCGCCTTGCTGGCTCAGTCAGTAGAGCAGGTGATGCCTGATATCAGAGCCGGGAGTTCAGGCCCCACATTGGGTGTAGAGCTTACTTGAAAAAAGAAATAATGCATGATATAAGCTCAAGTCTACCCTTTTTTGTTAGTATTTGAGGTTAATAAATTGAAAGGCAACTGTCGGGTTTAAATACCAGTTCCACCACTCTATAAAATACTGTATCTTAGTTTCTATGTGAGGATAATCATAGTACCTACATCATAGTATTGTTATGAACTACAAATAAGTATGTGTAGTGTACTTAATAAATGGTATATGGTGTGAGAGCTATCGTCATCAAAACCTGAAAACCTGTTGAAAGTAGGGGATAAGCGAATTATAAAAGTAATGTTATGGTTTTTGTTTTTTCTTTTTAGGAAGTTATAGAACTAACCAAAGACCTTCTGTCAACTCAACCTTCAGAAACTCTTGCAAGTTCAGACAGTTTTGCTTCTACTCAGCCCAGTCATTCATGGAAAGTAGGAGACAAGTGTATGGCAATCTGGAGTGAAGATGGACAGTAAGTGTAGAAAAAAACTCTAACTATAACATGAAATAATAAAATACAATGGTAAGAAGTTTTTATTCAGTTTGAACTACCCTATTTTAATCTTTCTATGTGGCCAATATGATTTGTAGAGCCAATTCGATTATTGGGAGGTTACCACTAATGCAGTTTAGTTTTTAGCTTTTTTTAAAAAATTTTAAGATTTTATTTATTTATTTGACAGAGATACAGCGAGAGAGGGAACACAAGCAGGGGGAGTGGGAGAGGGAGAAGCAGGCTTCCCGCGGAGCAGGGAGCCCAATGCGGGGCTCGATCCCAGGACCCTGGGATCATGACCTGAGCCGAAGGCAGACACTTAACCGACTGAGCCACCCAGGTGCCCCAGTTTTTAGCTTTAGATAACATTTTGGGGCAGTTGAAGGTCTTGGATCCTAGAGGAGAGAAAAATCAAAGCAGAGGAAAATGAATGGATAGCTTAAATAATCTTAAATTTTTTCCTCAAATTGAAAATTGAGTGAATGGTTGGCTATTTTAGACTTGGGTAAAACACATACACTGAAATTATTCCTATAAAAAATACCTTTTTGGGGCACCTGGGTGGCTCAGTTGTTAAGCGTCTGCCTTCGGCTCAGGTCATGATCCCAGGGTCCTGGGATTGAGCCCCGCATTGGGCTCCCCTGCTCTGCGGGAAGCCTGCTTCTCCCTCTCCCACTCCCCCTGCTTGTGTTCCCTCTCTCGCTGTCTGTATCTCTGTCAAATAAATAAATAAAATCTTTAAAAAAAAACACACACACAAAAAAATCTTTTCTCAAAGAGACTGACTAAAGCACATTTAATAGATATATAAGAGACTTTCCTGACAATATTTTGATTAGGACCCCTTTTTTGATAGTAGATGGCTAACTCCAACCACTCTTTTGTTATTACCTTTACTAAAGAGCCAACTGATGACAGAAGTTCCATTTGAGACACATGTAATAGTTGAAGCACTGCAGTGTAAGTCTTATAGGCTGAGTACTAAACCTTTACTCACCTGCTTACAGTCATGATATCTTTACAGGTGTTACGAAGCGGAGATCGAGGAGATAGATGAAGAAAATGGCACTGCTGCAATCACCTTTGCTGGCTACGGCAATGCTGAAGTGACCCCACTGTTGAACCTCAAGCCTGTAGAAGAAGGAAGGAAGGCAAAGGAGGACAGTGGCAACAAACCCATGTCAAAGTAAGTGATTTTGACTTTAGTAGTTTAAGTGTAATCTTCCCCATTTTGGTAGTTGAGGTAGTCCACAGAATCAGTGCAGGCTAGATTAAGGTAAAAAGGTTATAATACTCTTTACCATTATTTTGAAGATTAGCAATATAGGGTCAACCTTGTCTGTATGTGTATGCCTAGGCCCACTTAGGTATTCAGTATATTTATTAAGAGGATACTATGTACCTCTCACTAAGTCAGGTGCTGGGTTTCCACCACAGTGAAGACAACCAGCTTGGGCCTTGTCCTGATTGAGTTTATAGTCTAGAGAACAAAACACAAAATTAAAGGAGAACTTTAATAGTTAAGTATAGAAGTTATGAAAGGAACATAATGGGTACTTTAAGGGAACAAAGAAAAGATACCTAAACTGCGCTTTAGTCATCAGGGCAAATGTCTTTGAGAAGATGACATCTAAACTGAGATGTGGGGGCGCCTGGGTGGTTCATTCAGTTAAGTGACTGCCTTCCGCTCAGGTCATGATCCTCAGGGTCCTGGGATCGAGCCCTGAATCGGGCTCCCTGTCCACCGGGAAGCCTGCTTCTCCTTCTCCCTCTGCTGTTCCCCCTGCTTGTGTGTGCATGCACTTTTTCTCTCTGCCAAATAAATCTTTAATAAAAAAAAAATTTTAACTGAGATCTGAAAAGGAGTTAGCCAGGTAATGAATGAACTTGAAGGTATGACATTGGGCAAACTGCTTAACTTCTTTCCTTATTTGTAAAACAGGGTTGATAGTACCTACATTGTAGGGTTGTAAGGATTAAATGTTAGCATTTATAAGTGTGTAGCACAGTTCTTGACATGTAGTAAGAGTTCAGTAAACGTTTTTAAAAACTTTTTAAAAACTTTAAAAAAGAAAACAGGGTTGGAACATAGAGGTAACAGAAACAAATTCCTGTGGTAAAAATTTGGGGCTTTTAAAGGTGGGTGGTTTGATAAGAGAGGAGGTTAGAGAGGTCAAGGCCAGATCACAAAGAGCTTGACCGCCACTGATGGATTTCAAATAGAGGAGATATGTGATCACAGTTGAACTTTCAAATAATCACTAACAGCAGAGGGAAGGCAGCTACTGATGTGATCCAGGTGTGAGATAATGTGGTCTGAACCCAGGGAGCAGCAGTAGGAGGAGAGAAATGTATGGTTTGAATGGTATTTAAGAGGTAGAATGAACACTATTTTGGTTTAACTTACACATATTTGCCACAGTTTTCTCTTTTTCGGATTTGTCATGAGTTTTTAAAACTTAAGTTGCTACATAAATATATTTGAATTTGGAAAAATTATATCACCTGAGTATCCCAATGAGAAAATCAGATTGTAGAACAATGTAACATCTCTTTTTTTTTTTTTAGTCTTTGACATCAGTGTAAAAAAGCTACACTTAGCTTCATAGTGGTGATTATATGATACAGAAGCATCTAGATTGTATTGCCTCTTTTTTAAAGACCTCTTTCTTCATCCTTTTGGTGATAAAGTCAGTATGTTAACTGAGCAGAAATTATTGAGAAAGCTTTAGGCTCTGATCCTATATAGAGGAGTGTTTTTTTAAAAACTCCAGTTTTTGTTTTTAAGAATTTTAAGCTATGATCCCCTTGTATGCTGTGCTCTTCCTGTCTAGGTGAAATAGTTTTATCTGCATTGCATCTCTTTTCTAAATGCAGCACATTAACCTTGCTAACTGTCCATTTAGAAATGGGTAAAGGTTTAGAAAGCTATTAATGTTAAAACTCATTTCTAAAATGCACCTGGCAAAAGCAATGTAAACATCAGAAAGTCATAGTTTAAATATTTGATTTGAGGAGTGCCTGGGTGGCTCAGTCAGTTGAGCAAATGAGTCTTGATTTCGGCTCAGGTCATGATCTTAGGGTCCTGGGATCAAGCCCCACGTCAGGCTCTGTGCACCTAGCACAGAGTTTGCTTCTCCCTCTGCTCCTCCCTGCACTTGCACACACTCGCTCGCTCTCTGTAAAATAAAATCTTAAAAAAAAAATGTATTTGATTTGAATAGGTAATAGATTACAGATATGGTATGAAAGCTTCCAGGGATGCTGTGTATTTCAAATAACATCTCTTAGTAGTACTGGGTGATTGGCATTGTTGGTGTTAGTGCTTCTATTCATGTAATGTGTAAGTTTATTACAGATATTTTTGTTTGCTTTTTGTACTGCTAAGTATCTCTAAGGAAATCATCTATTAAATCTTAAGAGTTGACATTTAGCTGTTATATCCACACAGAAAAGAAATGATTGCCCAACAGCGTGAATATAAAAAGAAGAAAGCTTTGAAAAAAGCACAGAGAATAAAAGAACTTGAGCAGGAAAGAGAGGACCAGAAGGTTAAATGGCAACAGTTCAACAACAGAGCCTATTCTAAAAACAAAAAAGGCCAGGTTAGTAAATCCTTTCATTGTACTTCGTAAATTTGAAAAGTGTAATTGTCATTAAAATAACCTTAAAATGCAAAAGGGAGGTACATAGGTTTAAAAAAATACATAACTGGATCTTGAATTCAGAATCCTCTTTAATGTTCTGTTTGGCTTATTGTAAAATATCTCCATTAGTCACTGTCTCTCTGCAATAGAAACACTATGAATGAGAGAGTTTATATCAGAAATTACAAAAGATCAGATTGTTTACTCTTCTATAAACTAAAATTTGAAAAACTATTTGGTACCTTAACATACCACTTAGAGGGAGTGTGATGAACCCTACCTGCTTTGTTAACATGTTTTATATGCTGGGCATCCACTGGTAGATTTTATTTAAAAGAGAGCTCCAGTTCCTTTGATGTGTACTGTACTTAAGTGTATTTTGGAAATGTTTTCCCCAAAAAACTAATCAGAATGGTTTCTCTTTCATTTCCACTAGGTGAAAAGGAGTATTTTTGCTTCTCCTGAGAGTGTAACCGGAAAAGTTGGAGTAGGAACTTGTGGAATTGCTGATAAACCTATGACACAATATCAAGATACCTCTAAATACAATGTCAGGCATTTGATGCCTCAATAATCAGAAAAACTGTTGGATTTCATCTCTGCAGGGCTTTACATTTACCTTTTTATCCTTATATTTTTCTAAAGGTAAATTATTTGTTAGATGAGTAAGGAAGATACCATTGTTGTCCTTGTTTGACTTCAATAGAATGAAACTTGAAGAAATTGCATTTGATAACTGCTATTCATTTAACTTTTCGTTACTACTACCACACATTTCCTCAAAGTTTGTTGAATAAAGCAACTTTTCTAGATAGATGCTGCATAAATACAGCACTAGATGAATTGTTGATCTTCCTAATACCAGGCCCTTACTTAATGGATGGTGTGTACTTTTTGTAAAGTCCTAACTTGGAATTTTCAGATGCTCTGAACTTGCCACATATTGTAGCAATTCACTGGAACATCAAGGCAAAATACCAACCTGCTAAAGAAATCTTTTTTTTTTTTCAACTTAAACCCATAGCTGTTGCTAATTAAGCCTAAAAATAGGTTAATTTGATTAATTTAAAATGACAAACTTTGTTTTGAGGGTTTTCCTTCAATGATTTGTTTCTTAAGCCTATTAGGCTATCTCTAAAATTGATCCAGCTCTTAAAATTTTTTCGAGTTTTAATTTTATATAAAAACCATGTTTAGGACCAGCTTCCTTTTCTAAGGGTTTTTTTCTGTTGTGTTGTTTTTTTCTTTCTTTTTTTTTTTTTTTTTTAACGTATGCTCTTTTCCTGTGTTGATTTTTCCCTTATGGTAGTGGTACCATTTTTGGATGTGTAATGTTTATATAAGAAAACAAAAAGCTGATGTATAGCCCTGTATACAGTGTAGATACTATTTTTGTAAAAAAACAAAAAAATCCCCAAGGCTAAATTAATGAACAAGAGTACTGAATGTTTCATCATTAAAAATTTATTGTATTTCTTGTGCATTAATCTGACCATAATTTCCCTGTATATTATGTTCATGTAGCTGAGTTTGTAATTTTTGTTAACTAGATCAAGTTGTCAGCATTTGTTGGTATAAGTGAACATCACAGTTATCCTGAGTTGAGTTTAAGCCAAATATATGCATAGTAAAGTGTCTTCCTATTAATGGAAGATGGTGATTTTTAGGGTATGTGTTAATTTCAGTTTTTGTATGTTTAACTTTTATTAAATAAAGTGTTTTTAAAATCTCCAGGGTGTGTTACCAGAAGGGTGGTGAAGTCCTAGCTGACAGCACTGATACAGTGATTAAGCTTCAGTCTTCTTGCTTGCATTCATCATTTCCACAGAAGAGAATATTGAGTATGTGATAAAGGTTTCAATAAATCCTTATGTACTTCTTCCATTAGACATAAGAAATTGAATCCTAAAGGACAAACTATTTTTATCTTAAGGGCTTGTGCTGTGTATAGAGGTGTTTGTACATTTTGGTAAAAGGAGAAAATAAAAATTTTAATGACTTTTAAATATTTTGGCAAATTGAAACTTAGGACCGTGATGAGAATTAGAATTCTTTATCTTGCCTCTTCACCTCTCTCCCAACCCAGGAGGATCAGTTTTCCTTCCTATAATTTATGGCCACAGGGTAGAACATGTAGGACAGAATGAAAGGTGAAGTCTTTTTTAAATACAAGGCACAAATTACAGCAGAATAGGACTACTTAGCCTGAAGAACTCCTAAAAACATACTGTTCTTGTTACCAGTGTAACAAATCTCTTAAGAATTAATAATGGTATCTTTTAAGGGTTGCAAGGGAACCCTTTAAATTCAAAAGCACTTGGAAAGAAATTTGGTACAATGGTGTGACCACACAGAATGGGTTTTGGTGAGATTACCTGGGTATGTTTGTTGGAGTAGTAATTTACCTGTTACTTGTATAGGCAGGACTTAATGTTGAAACTTGTATCTCCTTTGACCCAAGGGCTTCCTTTCTGCACATTAATTTTCCTGGAGGGGCTTTGCAGGAGAGAGAGAAGGAATAAGGGTGACCATACTATATAAAACATTAAAAAATTGTATGAGATTAGGAGTCCCTGTGTCAAAAGACCTAGATGTGGCGCTTTGAAAAGTCCTAGTGTCAAGATAATGATCATGTTTCTGGACTAAACTAACAGGATCCCTGGGGGGATGGGAGCACCTGTCTCCTAGTGTGATGCTTTTGTGAGAAGCACGATAGCCAGTGATATTTTACAAGTGAGGGTGGCTAAGTTCAGTACTCTAAAACCAAATATGACACTTTGTTATATATGTAACACTCTGTTCCCCATCAAGAAGGGAGTCTTGAAGCTCAAACTCAGAATGAGTTCATGATGTGAGTCATGTACAGCCCCCAAGTAGCTGTGGTTGCATGGATCTTCTCAAAATTTGCCATTTGACTTTGTTACTGATCATATCAAGGAAAGAAGAGTCCTGATACCCCCCAAATAATTAGATTTTAGTATCACAGACAATAAATGCTTTTTTAGTTAACATGTAGAAAGGCCATACTGGAAGAGCCAAGGACTCAGGAGCCAGACTGCTTTAGAATCCTGGCCCCTCATTTTTACCTGTGTGCATAACTTGTCTTAGCTTTCTCAGCTGTAGAATGAAAATACCAGTTTCATTAGATTGTAAGGATGAGTGAGTTAATATGTGTAAATTGCTTAGAATACCTGACATGGTAAACACTACAAGTGTTTGCTATTTACTGTGCAAGTGGTAATGGTGACTATCTTTTTTTCCCTAACCTTAACAATGACAATTCACATTATAATGGATAACAATGCCCATTGCGTATAATTCGAAGTCCCTAATTATAAATGTATTACTGAACTGCTGTCAAATTACCAAAGTTATATATTAACTACATGCCAGTAGAAGTTAAAATTTTTATATTAGAATATTTTAGGGCATGTCTCTGGTGGGAAGGGAGTACAGGTTATAATAAAGTTACCCTAATGCTTACTTAAAATTAAAAACGGGATTTCTGGATCTAGATCCTATTCCAGACCTATTTAGGCCAAAGTATGTCTGTTTTTGACAAACACCACAGGTGATTCTGATGTGCATCCCTGGCCTAGAACCATGTTTACATTAAATGTAAAAACAGTTTGATTTTTGAAATGAAGGAAAAATTACTAATGGGCAATTTCCTCAGCCCAATTATTAAGATTAGGCATCAGACCAAAATGAAATGCATCTGTCATAACTCATTATTTTAATATGCTTTGTCATAGTATATATGTATTTGGGTGTTTTCCATTACAATGCAGCTTTAATGCTGAGTGTATCTGCCTTTAAAATAGCAAGGGTAGAGGCGCCTGGGTGGCTCAGTGGGTTAAGCGTTCGACTGGATTTTGGCTCAGGTCATGACCTCGGTGGTGAGATGGAGCCTTGTGTGGGGCTCCACACTCAGCTCGAGTCTGCTCGAGATTTTTCCCTTTCCCTCTGCCCCTCCCCTCTTCCCCTACTCCTGTGCATGTGCTTTCTCACTCTCTCAAATGTTAAGAAAAAAATAGCAAGAGAAAACCATCTGGTAACAAATGAAAATCATAGTTTTATAAATTGTGTCTGTAGGTTGTAATTAACAAAAGGTGAAAAATGTCACTTCTGCAAATTTAGCCAAAAAATATTTTTGGAGTTCTGGTTTGACTTTTTGCCTCAACTTGGACATTAACTGAAAGATGAAAGAAGAAAAAAAAATCTTAAAACCAGTAAGGTTCTATATTTGTTAAAATCTTGAGAGTTCAATAAATATCTGCTGAATTGTGTTACTTGTATTATACTATGAAGCAACCAGTTAGTATAAATGGTAGTTTACCTCTTCAACAGTAAATGTAAACATTCTTTGTATCTAGGGTTTTAGAGTTGCACGTTAAACTGAATTTTTACTACAGTGGAGAGGAAGAACATAGGCAATAGAGCAGGTAATACCATAGTTTAAACAAACAGAAACACAAGTAATTGAATCCCCTTATACTATGATTTTTTATGTATAGATATGTTTTTAAATACCTTAAAAGGTGCAGAGACTAATAATATTGGCATTCTAAGAATTTGTCTTGGCCCAGCCAACAGAAAGTAAAATATAAGATGAAGGTGTTAAGAGTTCTGTGAGGTTCTTTGATTGCCTTTTCTGCCTTTCAGCTTATGTATATGTAAATGTGGTTCTTTTGTGGCCTTGAGTGGGGTAAAGCAGATCTGAGAATACTATTGGGTTTGTGGTAGTTGACAGCTGAACTAGCTAAAAATACCAAATTTTGGATAGAGTCATCTTTCAGTTCCCAGGAAATAAAAACGGACATTTTACTTACACCAGGCACTTCACCAGTTCACTTTTATGAAACCAGTACAGATTTAAGTTACTGAAATTACTAAAATTGTAATTTGTTTTCCTGGTTACTTTCTTAAAATCACAGCTAAAGAAGCCGTAGTTACATGCATTAAGAGAAAATGTTGCTTTTTGTTTGAAGAGCTACTTTCTCAGCTTGAGGCCCAAAGTCATGTTTATTATTTTGGTGGCTCATGATTTTGCCTTTCTTGGTGAAAACTGATGTGCTTTTGTTTTTTCCCCTTTCAAGCCCTGTACTCACTTTAGCAAGATGCGTGCATTTCTGACCAGAGAAACAAAGAATTCAGGCTTGGAAGACACTTGACTCTATATCCTGGGAAAACTATAGAGTTGAAGCCTGAGACCTGCAGCTAGGCTAGTCTTTAATAGATGGTAATTGTCCAGTTGTTCATTGCTCAGAAGTATGCAGGAAGGAGTAAGTATCCCTTTGGTTCTTTTGCCAGGTTTTTCCCTCCAAAAGCACTGTCAGGTTTAGTTGACATAGCTTTCAGAGTGTGATAAAACTGCTAGTTTAGAAGCAACTAGCTTCTGAAATTTGTATTTTTAATATGCATTTTAGAGCTATCTTATGGCTTTATGTCTCTATAATGCTGTTTGGTGCCCTGATGTGAAAATCTGAGATAAATATCCCAGTTACTGCCCTACCAATAAAGACTTCAAGCATTCCTCTATGACAAAGAACTAAGAGCTTGAGGAAATGGAAAAAATTTCAAAATTATAAGAAGTTAGTTGGCAGTACTTTAAAAGAGCTTCATCTAAGCCATTTCCCCTAATAATTTATGACAGTATATCAAGGTAAAACAGAACCAAGAAGTGAGGTGGTCAGCCAGTACATGTATTCTGAACTACACTTATTATTTGGAAGAATCAGATGTATTCCACAAGAAAACCAGTTTCCTATTAGATCTAGTACATGGGCCAAGATTTTTTTTCTTGGCAAGGCCAGCACTAAATATTAACTAGGGCATTATGCAGTGGTTACTACTAGTGTTTAACAGATTCAAGCTCAGGTTAGTCTTTTTTTTAGAAAGACCAGGTAATCACTAAAACCGCTGATACATCAATCTTACAAAGTCTTTATTTAAAAAAATCTATAGGACATCAAAATTGACTTCTTACAAAGTATAACCTGTCATGGAATTCTGTGAAAATGAACCATTTTATTAGAAATAGTCTTTTTCTGCAAGTCCCAGAGTCAGAATAACTAAAATTCAAGATTAAGGATAAAGAAATTAGAAGATTGCATTCGTCAGAGAAAGGAGAAGTACAAACCTCTTATTTTCTTTTGGTGCTACAAACTCCTAGATTGAGTATGTGTGGGGATTTATATTTTAATCCTTAAAACCTATCAAGATAGAGGTAGTATCTCTAACAACTTTTCAGGAGGAAACAGGCTCCATGAAGAAATTAACTTGCCCAGAGTCCTTAGCAAATATTAGAACTGGGATTTAAGTGTGACCCAAAACACCCTGTTCTTCCCACATTATGCTATTGTTGGTAGGGAGTATGGAATTTTTGAGGTGGAAGGATAATAAAAGAAAGAGAAGAAAGGCAGCTACTGCTTCTTTAAGTGGAAGAAAACTTACCAAAGAACCTTCCCCAAGAGGTTAAACACTTTTCTCGTGAGAAATGACCCAGGAGGCAATGTGGCCTTACGTTAGGAAATTTTGCCTCAATAATCTTCACTGCCTTTTAAAATCCTTTCATAATGCTAAAAGCTGTCACTGTCATGGGGATTAGAAAAGGCATTTCTACCAGAGTTCTCATACCTATTCTAATCAGAAACCAGTCTGACTCCTTCAGAATCTTCTTTGGTAATATGCACTGAAGATTTACCCCCATCTATTAATATATTACTCAGGCATCTTACAAAAAGGGTACCTTAACTCAGGTTAGTGGGTGGGGACTAAACAGGAACTTCCAGACATTTTAAATTTAAATGGATCGTTGTAGCCAAAGGGATACCCTAAAAAGTTATGACGAACAGATAATAAACGGCTGTGTATCCTACTTGAAGCAGTTAAGATTATCGGGTACGTTAAACCATCTGCAGTTAGGTTACGTGGAGTTATCAGTCAAGAAGGCATCTGTTTGTTTATAGAACAGGAAATGGCAATGATTCAAATCGCCATTAATTCTGGACTACTGAAGTAGTGTATCAAACATTTAGGAGATTGTTGCTTCTCAAGGTGTGGATGTTCATTCTTATTTTTTCCTTCATAGAGAAGGGTGGTACAAAAAGCACTCGGGTATTCTTCATTCACAATTTTTATTTCTTGCAATTAACTTTTATATCTTCAAAGTCGATTTGTCTTTTAAAAAATTAATACTTCTTACTCATCATACAATCCACTCCCCTCCCACAAGGAAAACAAACCCAGGGAAGGAATAATTTAGAGGGCAGTTGAAATAGGTACTATAGATTTGTGACAAAGGCTTCCCAGCCCACCAACCTGTACATAAACAACAAAATGGCAGCACCTCAAGTTCTCCTGAATGAAGTCCAAAATTTCAGCCCTAGGCAAGTGATGCAAGTGAATGCCATGGGAATAACAAAATGGAAGTTTAATCCTTGGCTTCCACTTACTTTCCATGGTAGTTAGCAGAGTCTTTAAACTGTCTCCCTTGGGAAAGTCAAAAGTAAGCAAATACATAGAGCAACATTTTGACCCAGCCAGGAGTAATTATAAGTGAAACCAGAAATAATTTACCTGGGCTAGAGAAATGAATTTATCATGTTTTTCATTAAGTCCCCAGCACCTGAAGTAGCAAGTTCTAATAATGAGCTTCTAAAGGCATGCAGTTTTTCACACATCTACTTCAAAGAATTTCTTCCACTCAAACATAGCACAATCAAGGATAAAATATTTTTGGAGGCACAGGAAGAGCACAAAAACAAGTAAGTATATGCTGAGGCCTTGTGTATGACCAAGATGGTACACTTCATACACAGAAGCAGTGAAAGCTGTTAAAGTGCTACTTACACAGGATAGTCTAACATTACACACAACTCAACTGCACTGCTAAATATGGTTGTCTTTATTTTCTTTTTCCTTGGCCAGCCCTATCTAAACAAAATAAAACTACAGGACTGAAATTAACAACCCATTAAAATCAGCAATAAGTTATGAAAATCATAAAGCTTTTTTTTTTTTAAGTAATTAAGGGTAGTTAAATTATTCAAAGTATACAAAGTCCAAAGAGCCAGGGGTAAGGGGTCCAAGAAGGCTTCCTGGGGTAAAGGGGGTTGGGGGTGGGGAGTAGAGAACATCTTGGATTTTGAAAGACAAAGGGAACACGTGACGTCAAAGTGCAGGCTAGAAAAGAAATTTCACTTAAAACATTTCTGGAAATAGGTATAAGAGCAACAATAGCACCTGCACAGTGGGGCTGTGAGGAAGGAGAGAGACTGCCTGTAGGAGAATGGACGCAGATCTTCACAATAAAATGAGACAAGTGCTGAACTTAACTACGTTAAGTATTATAGTGTGTCTACTATAGGTATCAGATGGTTAAAAGCTGGTAAAAGGTAATGATTCTAAAAGAAAATAAAAACAGCATTGACCTTTTTTCTACCTAGCCCAGACCTCAATCATTTTGTGCACTATAAAGAGTGAGGTGTGAGGTGTTTTATCATTATCAAATGCTGCATCAAAATAGATGATTTTTTTTCCCATGTGTTTTTCCACTATAAAAGACATCTATGTTTTTTTATGGACAAGCTTTAAAAAGATGTCATTTTGGTTTTCAACACATACAAACAGTTATCAAAATCTGAAATAAAAATGCTGCCGTGGCTCAGACCTTGGCCTGCTAATCTGCGTGCACAATTCTTCTGGCCCACGCAGACACAGAGGCATGGAGAGCTTTTTCCTTCTGGCCCCTCAATCCGAATTCCTAGGCCCTGTGTGGTAGAGGCTATTAGACACAGACTGCCCCGTGCAGCCCAAGGGCCTGGGGCAGCTGACTGTCGAGCTGGCGGTCGGGTGCCCTACTGCTAACAATGCAGGATACGGTTAGCTTGCTTAGCATGGAATCCAACAGAAAGCTGAGCTGCATGATGATCCCTTTCAAAAGGCTTCATGGGAGTCTCTCCTTTTGCAGAGCATGAAATGAGCTTGCCTTTTTTTTTTTTTTTTTTTTTCAAGAATTGATCATCCACAGGCTTCATGAGAAGCTGTCCCAGGCTGAGTTTTGATAGCTGTTCGGCTATCCAAGTTAACGCCTGATTATCCTGTCTTCCCATTACTATAGGTTTGATTTTGTTTTTAGGACCATAAAACTCAGGAAGGGTTCATAACCCCATCCTTAAATTGTGTCTACTCATTGTATTACGAGCAAACTGCAGAAGAAAAAGAGGACAATCTCCAATGTCCTCTTTCAAATCAACTAAATCAAGAAAATTTCTCCAAGTTTTCTGCTGCCATTAGAAACTGTGATTTTCAAATATGAATATTATGAGTATTTGTTCTGCTGGGGAGGCTCGGCCCCACTTTTTGCTAAGTAATTGCTTAAATAGAGGTCTTTTGACCCTTTTGTTCAAGTATAGCTTTGTTTAGTTTTAAAGAGACTGCATCATGAACCCAATTTAAGAGATTGTTTGGATTGACTTGGCCCAGTGAATATTTTGCCCTGCACTGTTATGTCATGCTGGGTTCTAGGAAGTGAACGAAAGTTTGACACTGGCACTGGAGTAACCCTCGTCACTCCCAATACTCTGCAGGCTGCTGTGGTCATCAATGTCACTGATGCTGGTGGTACTGATATTGTCCACTTCTCCATGGGAGAACTCTGTGCTTTCAACATCCACTTCAATCTCCTCTGCCAAAGAGAAAAAAGGAAGAACATTAGTAATCTGCACTTTCAAAAACTAATGAGAAAAGGGCATAAGAAAAAGTGATTATTTTTTGTAGTGTAAAATAATTATACAAGCTTATTATCAGTGATCTCTGGATAACAGAAGTAACTGAAGGTGAAGAGATACAGGGATATATTTTGCAAAGGGGAATGTCTGGTATCCAGTGGTGGTCTCAATCAGCAAGTTTACTAAAGCCATTGACGCCAGTCCGTCTGGACCTCCCACCAAAAGCACTCAGCCTATTTGGGAATTAATGCTTAATATTAAAAGATCCCAACCCCAAGTGGTTTAACAACATCTGTCTTGCATTAAACTAGAAACTAATTCTCAGTGTTGTTTATTAATCAGAGTTGCCTTAAAAAGGGGAAAAAGCATCAACTTAGTATAGGTGAACTAGAAAATTTATCCATTATCACTTCTCGGCCTTTTGGCTAAGATCAAGTATAGAAAATTTATCCATTTATTCTTGCCTTTGGCAGTCTCATTCTACAGACAGTTCTACAGACTTCTAGGATTCATTATAAAGACCTTTGACTATTCAGTAACTGAACTAAGCCAGTCATTATAGAGTGAACTCTGAGGGATTTGTCTTCAATTTGATTTAATTTTCTTGCATCAAATATGGCTTGAAATGAGGGTGTGAGCCTTAAAAGCCTCTGAGTTATAGTGAGATCAATAGCAAAGATTACAGTAAAGGCATTTCAGTAATGGTATTTAACTTTACTTCAAAATCAAACATGATTTTTTTCAAAAATCCCTAAACACATATGACCAGCTACCAACAGTTTGTTAAATACTACATATACAATCACCAATACTACATAAAATACACATTTTAAAAACCAAAAGGCAGTTGAAAAACTGTTCTGTCCCATAACAGCTAGAACAAACTCAAGATCCTTCAATTCTTTTAAGCTCAAAGTCTGATGTTTCATATTTGGCACTGACTCTAAGGGTTCATACTGATCACAATTGCTTTTAGGAAAAGTGAATTCTTGCTGAGCCCAAGACGACAGAGTAAGTTATTTCAAAGAGTATAATTTTCAAAAGGGCTTGTTGCTTCAAAAAGGTTTAGAAATCTGTTTCTAAAATGCAGGCATCTGTCCAAACAAGCTGTACAAACAATCCTATGAATTCATAACTATTTGTTTTACATCCATAATGCTTCACAGGCTATTTGGTGTTTCCTGGTATCACAGAATACTCATCCAACCTACAACTGGAAAATGGAATCAAAACACCCTATCCAGCAGAGCTTGCTCTGCTCAATCATAACAAAGTAAAATGAGAGACTGTGCTAGCCCAGTGAACTAGAGATATTCCTAAAAGTCCCTTGTAATACTGGGAAAGAGGTAGTAGCACATGGGGACTACTAAAAAAATGGGAACTATAATGATGAAGACACACTCTTTCTCAAATTTGGAGGTGGGGTGAGTACAAGGAGGAGTTAACAGCAGGAAGGGCAGCTAAAGCCTGCAGACCTGACAAAGTCACACAGCCAGTAACCAGTAGAAGAAAGACTAGGATCAAGGTCTGCCTCTTAATTTGGGGTCATTCCTTCTACACCTCACTGTCATTCATAAATGTAGCATGTCCCTGAGGTTCCTGCTGCTGCCTCTGGTTAAACTTCTGTTCTCTAAAACTGCCACATAAAAACAAACTTAAACAGCAAAACAACAGCAACAAACCCAAGGACTCTTAGGGTTGTGTTAAAAGGGATCAAAAATCAATTTGAAATGTTTCTATGGAATATGGGAAATTTGAGTATTAGAATAAAAAGAATACAATGGATTGGAACACATTCAAAACATGAAAACCTGGGGCGCCTGGTTAATGCAGTCATTAAGCATCTGCCTTCGGCTCAGGTCATGATCCCAGGGTCCTGGGATCGAGCCCCGCATCGGGCTCCCTGCTCGGCGGGAAGCCTGCTTCTCCCTCTCCCACTCCCCCTGCTTGTGTTCCCTCTCTCGCTGTGTCTCTCTCTGTCAAATAAATAAAATCTTTAAAAAAGAAAAAAAAAGAAAACCTAGGAGTTCATAAGATAATCAAAACCAAATAGCAAAACAAAAAAACCCTGTTACCTCTGGAGGTTGCTAAGACACCGACCGATTCATTAATTCAGAAAATTGACAAAAAAAAATTTTTTTTAAAGCATTTTATCCCATCTTCCCTATATGGACTTGATTTCAGGGTAACCAAAAAAGTTGATGAGGAAATGTTATTTAAAAAAGTTAATAAATGTGAAAAGAATGTCAGAATTAGAAAATACTATTTGTAATACCTAATAAAATAATAATGGGGACCATCATTAATGATTGCTAAAACTATTAAGTGAAAGGTTGAGATTTGCATAAATGTATCAGCACCACCTCTGAAGTATTCCAGCCTCAAAAAAAGAACCTGAATTTAATCAAGCCACTAGATCCACCAACCAGTTTACAGGAAATAGGGACAGAAGAGTATGTTAAATGATGCCATGCGGATTCTATCAGCCAAATCTAGAACATGGGAAGTTCTATAAGAAAAATGACTCCGTTCCTTTTTATTTCTTTAAGATTTATTTATTTATATGAGAGAGAGTGGACAGTGGGGGGAGAGACAGAGGGAGAGAGAATCCCAAGCAGACTCTGCACAGAGCCTGACATGGGGGACTCGATCTCACTACCCCAAGATCACTATCTGAGTTGAAACCAAGGGTCAGATGCTCAACCGACTGTGCCACCCAAGTGCCCCAAAATGATTCTGTTTCTACAACAAATAAATGGCACTGGGGAGAAAAAAATGTGGAAGTGAGAACTATTATAGATGAAAAGTATCATAAAAGGCATGAACAAATGCAATATGGACTTGGTTTGGAATTCTACTTCAAACACACCAATGGTAAAATGCCGTCTTTGAGAAAATCTATCAGAAATTGATGGTATTCGACATTAAATAAGATTATCTGACTTTATTAATTTTGTGGGATATAATAGCATTATGATTATTTTTTAAGTCCCATTTATTAAAGATACATACTGAAGTATTTAGGGACAAAATAACAATGTTATCTGGGATTTGACTTAAAACATTCCAGAAAAAACAGTGAGGATGAGGGGGTGGAGAATCAATGAAAGAATGGCAGAATGTTGTCAGCTGTTCAAACTGGATGATGGGTACATGAGAATTCAATATTCTATTCTACTTTTGTGTATGTTTGAAAATTTCCATAATAAAAAAGTCAAAACAAATTTTACAAACAATTCCTTTTTTGTTTTAGAATCCTCAAGATCTCGTGAGCTCTATTTTCCCTAATATAAAGCTTAAAATCATGAGAGTTCACCTCTGGGATCTTCTATTGTGTTGGGAGGCCTGATGTGGTGGGAACTTTAGATGAACAGATCAGTAAAATTCAAACAAAATTTTTGGTTGATTCTTGGTCTTTCATTCTGCCAAAGACAAATGTTCTGGGACGGATGGAAAGAGAAATGAAGGGTGTGGTACTTTAAAATACAGACATAAAAATTAACATCACCAATTATAAAACATATCAACATCATGTATCTTCCTAATATAATGAATTGAGAAGGGCACAAATCACTCTGTGATATTTCTTCCCCCTAAATGTATAACATCAACTTAATGAGAAAACATCAGACACTATAAAATGACTGGCCAATACTCTTCAAAAGTGTCACGGTCATAGAGATGGAAGAACTATCTAATGCAATGTTGGATCCTGCATTGGATCCTAGATCCGACAAAGGACATTAGTGGGAAAACTGGTGAAATTTGAGTAAGGTCTATAGATTAATAATATAACATGAATGTTAATTTTCTGGTTGCAGTGATTGTATTATGTCTACAAAAGATGTTAACAGTAGGGAAACCTGGGTGAAGAGTATATGAGAACTCTACAATTTTCTACAGAAGACACAACTTCTCTGTAAGTTTAAAATTGTTTCAAAGTAGAGGGGCGCCTGGGTGGCTTAGTCGGTTATGCGTCTGCCGTCGGCTCATGGTCACGATCCCAGGGTCCTGGGAGAGAGCCTTGCGTCGGGCTCCCTGCTCAGCGGGGAGTCTGCTTCTCCTTCTCACAGCTCACGTTCTCTGTCGCTATCTTTGTCTCTCTCTCTCAAATAAAATCTTAAAAAAAATTGTTTCAAAGTAGAAAGTTAAAAATATATAACTACATAATAAGGAAAAAAAGTTTTATAGTTCATTCAGGCATTGCTAGACAATGTTGTGACTGCACAAAATCCAGAATGGTGCAGTATTGGCTAAAGAGAAGAAAGCAAATACAGTGCTTTCCAACTTACCCTGCCTCTATTTAGATACAGGGATGCTTAGTATTTCATTAGGGAAGAAGCAAACCGCTTACCTCGCTCTGAATCAGAACGATCTGAAGAAATAGTTGACCCGATGCTGTCCATTCGTATTCGTTCCATCTCCTGAGGACCCTGCAGCTGTTCCAGTCGCCGCTTTAAAAATCTCTGTTCTCGTTCCAAGTTCTCTAGCTGGTGCTGGCTCTTCCTCTCAGCTTCTTCAAGTTTCTAAAATGATAAAATGATACTTGTGTACAGTCCAGTACAAACAATAAAATTCATTTTTACCTAACAACTTAAAAGATTTCTTCTTTGGTAGAGAAAATATGAATGAATATACAAGTATATGTGTGTGTGTGTATATAAAAACATACATAAATACATATTTTTAAACACCAAAATAGTTCTTTCTTTTGTGTGTGTGTGTGCGTAATGAATGCTACATTACTAGAACAGTATGAAATTCTCAAAGTCTGTAAAGTTATCTCCATGAAAGAGAAACTTATTCTGCACTGTAGTTCGATGGAAAAATACTGAGGGACACAGCCAAATAAAGTCATCTCCACCAGAGGGCACAACTGCGTTCCTTCTGCCGGTCAGCAGAGCAATTGTTGAATTCCTAGTATTCCCAGCTCCTCAAATGACCATGCTGTCAAAACAATTTAATCAGGTTACGTTGCTCCCATCAGGTTAGCTGATAAGTTTTCAGAAAGATTCCTCTTGAGGTCAGTTATTGAGGAGGACACAGTGAGCTAGCTGATGTTTATGAATAGGAAGCACTGCTTATAATGAAACAAGGGCTGAGACAATCATGTACAAATATGAAAGAAATTCTCACCTTGATGTGTGCTTTGGCTTTGTTAAGCAAACCAAGTGTTGTGTGCCTGGTACAGTCTGGTCCTAGTGGAATCAGAACTTTCAAGCGTTCTAAACACAGGCGCAGATGAGCTCGTCTACAAAAGACAACAAAAATGAAATCAGCACAGCCTGAATATTCCACTAGAAACATCCTAAAACCCATTTTAAGACAAATATTAATTCACAGATTATTTAGTCTCTATCCGTGTTACACCCCTAATTCTTCAGTTTCAAAGGATGTGCAAGTACAGGCATGCCTGCTGGTTTTCAGTCTCCGCCATTTCTGTTGTACTCTACAGACTCGGTCACCTCAGATTATTATCCCCAGTGGTAATCTCTGTCAGAGTTTATTTAATTTTTAAGCCACCCCCTTAAACTGTCTCCAACTGTATTAATGTGGAAGTAGGAAAGCATACTAGGGCAATTAATTGTACCTGATTTTGAACGCCTAGAACCACAGGCTAGAGCAGCAGTTTCCAGCTGGAGTACCCCACGGGGTATAAATTGCTCATGGATTTCCATTTCTCCCCTCCCATCTTTTACACACACCTCTCTCTACAACTGTAGCCATCCTGCAGTGTCACATGTTGTTATGTACTAGGATGAACCACAGAAAATTCCTGACATACAATTCTCACTTATAAAAATGGCAACTTCATATGATTCAGCACATTAGCAACAGCAAAACTGTGTGATCAGCTAGAACAGGGTTAGGCAAAATATATGGCTCTGTGGTCAACTTCAGCCATTGAAACAACCACCCATAAACACCTGTTTCCTAATATCTCAGTGTACCAGCCAATTAGTTTTAAATTTTTATTTCTGCCCCTCTCCTCTCTCTCTCATTATCATACCCCCAATTTTCTACACATGGGAAAAAGCTAGGTAAAATTTTTTTTTCAAGATTTTTATTTATTTATTTGAGAGAATGAGAGAGCACAATCAGGGGAGGGCAGAGGGAGAGAGAAGCAGGCTCTCCGCTGAGCAGGAAGTCCAACATGGGGCTTCATCCCAGGACCTTGGGATCATGACCTGAGCCGAAGGCAGGTGCTTAACCAACTGAGCCACTCAGGCACCCTGACAAAATTCTTTACAAAAATTATTGCATTCTTTAATCCACCCATCCTATGGGCAACTTCAGCACAGAGTCTCATGGATTTACCTTCCCTGTATCCTAAAGGTACTATGATCACCATGATGAGAGTTCTGGGTACATAATTGTACACTAAAACAATGCTGGTCCACATCTTTGGTTCTGTGCTTCATAAGCATAACATAATTCAGCAATTAATAAACAGTATATCTGAAAAGAAAATCCACAAACGTGTTCACAGGTTATCCTTATTCCCTAAAGAGTTATAATTTGACCATTCAGCAACTGTCTCAATTGCACCAGGAACAAAACACATCATCCTCTCAAAGAGGGCCAAAATGGCTTATAGTTCACCCACCAAACTGTGCTTTCTTGGTCTTAATACACAAGAAATAATAAGTGAAATTCTCAAATGCTAGCAATTTGAAAGCGGGGCAGGAGAAGACAATAAGCAACCAATTATGTCACTGACAAGCAAGGATGATTAAGGGTAGTGAGGTCAGAGGTGTGGTAATGAACTGTCAAGATTCTTCCAATACCCACTACCCCAGCTATAGTTAGGGGTCCATTAGTATTTCCATTCCAAATCTCTTTACTGAATTCAGTAACTCAAATCTAATAGTTGGCTCCAGGCTGAAATCTGACATATCTGCTGTAGATAAGGGAATTTTAAATTTTCCCCTAAATTAAAGGTATATCAATGAATTCCCCTTAATGAGATTTAACAATTTTAAAGTCATTCTGCTCTCCTGCTATGCTACCCCAAATCATAGAACCTTTAGTAAAATTCTCATTTTTAACTGGAAAACCTCTTAAGTGAGGACTCACATGATCACTGAGTGCTTTTGCTGAGCAGACTAAAACAACAAAAAACAAAACAAAAAAATCCATAGTAAAAAGTACCTTTAAACTCTTCATTAGAATTATAGGATATGCCTCACAACTGCACTCATATACGACTGGAGGATGGAGAGAAAGATTGGTGGTTGTTTCGCTAATAACTAGAGGCTCCCAAGGGGGCTCTGAATTCAGTCATCTAAAAAAGTTAATAGAGCAACTAACAAAGTTAACATGTTGCCACAAGAATAATTTGTCAATTTTATTTTCTTAACCCCAGAAATTCAGTGCATATACAGGAAATATCTTTTACATTGAGTTTAAGGAACTTCAGAATGACTCCTTACGGGAGTTTTACATCAAGGAAAAAATGGCTGGGTCACTTTTTGTTTTGTGAGATCTAAGTCACATTAAAATCTAGGTAGCAATCAACTAACATAATATTAAAATGTCTATGTTTTTTTCTCTTTCTTCTTCTTATTGAGATATATATTTACTACATGACTTTGTGTATTCAGCAATATTCCACACACTTGCGTGAGTGGTAGAAGTCAAAAAAGAAACGTGAACTTTAAGAGTTTATAATCTAGACTACAGAATGAAACATATTGTTTGGTTTCATTTTGTTCATAATGAAATGAGTCATACAGAAATCCAGGGCAACAGAATCTGAATAAAAGGGGAGATTGTAACTGGAGAAAGCAGACTTATAAGAGAAGCTGAAACTTGACTTTGGACTTGAGGGATACTGAATTTGTCTATGAAAAAGCAAGGCTTTTCAAGGTAATTAAAAGAGTATAGGACTCAAGTTCATATATTGAAATCAAGTTACTTTTTTCTTTCAGGGGAAAACAACGAAGCTGGAATTTTGTATGGAAATATCAGCCAAGTTCAGCAGTCTGGTGGTCTGCAAAAGCACTGACAAATCAGAATCTGCCCGGGCCAAGGGAGTCACCATGTAAGATGGCCAGATGAATGGCAAAGGCAGACTACCCTCTAAAATATTTTTTATTAGCCACTATTGAACATTTCTTCAAGTCAAGTAATTATAAATGTGCTCCAAGTTACAGCTTAAGAAAATATACCCTGAGTTATCATGTCTCACAAAGACCAGGGATGCCATTTTGCATGTTTTATACATACAATCCTCTAAAATAGGTAGGAGTATGAAGAATGAATGGTAAATGATGTCCTCTGCTCTCCTGTGGGGAAAGGTCTCTCTGTGAGAGCCAAATGTCATTTCCTCCAGTTTTTATACTTGTAAGACAATCAGACATTTGGAGAATAGAGTAACAAAAGGTTAATGGCATTTGAAGGACAGAAACTGACCAAGTGGGAGCCACACTTTTCAAAGCTGCCATCCAAATACTGCACACAGTTTTCCACACGTGCTTATTATGCCAGTTTTAGGTAAATTCACCCTTCCAAGAGCAATGTGATACCCTGTGACTGTAAACTGGGAAGTCTAATCAGAAAACTCACTCACCTTGATGTGTAACTTTTCTCCCCAGCAGATTACTGAAACACACTGTATGGCAGAATTCTTCTTCCCTTACAATGTGCTGTGCTGCCCTCCATCCTTTCCCCCATAGTCTCCCTGCTGGTAAACCAGATTGCAAGCTTAACCACCAACGACCTAGAAAGACATATCTTTTGATGCCATCTGGTCCTTTCTTTTCTTGCCTTCATTCTCATGTGACTGGTGGCTCAGGAGCCTCCAGTATGGCGTTGCCAAATCATGGACCATAAGACACTGGAGGAAGAAAAGAGGACAAGAGGGAAAAAAAAAAAAAAAACCAACCTTGGTTTGATTTGAAAATCCTTACGCACTGAGAAAAAATTTGCAAGTAGCATAAGGTGATATTTTTCAAATCTCCAAGGAGTAGAAGAGTTGACATAGAGAACAAGGATTCATGAATGGCATAGTCCTGAACCTTTAGTCAAAGCAGGTTAAGAAGGTTGGGGGTGAGAAGGGTGCCTGGGGGCTCAGTTGAGCATCCAACTCTTGATTTCGCTCAGGTCATAATCTCAGGGTTGTGAGATCAAGCCCCGTGTCAGGCTCTGCATTCAGTGAGGAGTCTGCTGGAGATTCTCTCCCTCTGCCCCTCCCCCTGCTCGTGCTCACCGGTGCTCTCTAAAATAAATAAGTAAATCTTTAAAATTAAAAAAAAAAAGGTTGGGGAAAGTTAAGGCTGATGTTCTGAATGTTTCGATGAACACCAGACTAACAACCAATAGAAAAACCTGAGATTATAAAATTTATGCAACTAGCCTTGATGGAAAACGAGAAAAAAATTCAGCCCCCTTGTTAGCATTTATTTAACTTTTCACAACACATGGAGAGCTCAGTAAAAACTATAAAATGTAAATCTTTCCTAATTTAGCATGAGGATTAGACACTGCAGTAGGGGTGCCCTGTGAGAAAACTGGAATCTCCTGGCTGAGAAGGAGGGGGCAAGAGAATGGAGAATGCCAAAGCACTTTTATTTTCAAAGACACTTTGAGGTCTGTTTTAAAATAGATTTAAAAGTGGGTTTTACCCAGGGGAAGAGGCAATTTCCAGTGACTAACCTTGTTGGAGAGAAAGTTCTATCAAACTAACCCACACCTTCAAAAAGGGCAAGCCCCTTGTGGAAAAAGGAACAATTAAGAGTCTGTTTGGCTTTTATTTTGGTAGATTGGGATCCTTTTTCCCTGAAGGAACCAACGCTGCTTTGATTTCAAACCTTGTAAACTCTACTGCCAAACTGAAATATCACAGAACATGAGGGGAAATGATTTTGCTATAAAATGGCCCCTCCTAGTAGCTGTGATATTTTAAAGCGTAGGTATATTAACCACAACAGCATACCGTGTTGAGGGAGGAGAGAGGAAAGAATTCCCTTTCAGAAAAAAATTGCAAGTACCATAGGATGATGTTTTTCAAGTCGTCTCTTGAAACTCGAATCCCTCTGCCCAACAACAATATGAAATTTAACACCTGCCTGGCCTCACAAACCATCCATTGGCTGATGCCCTTGGAGGCACGGTCCTTCATTGGAACTCGCTTGTCTTTCATTCCTCCACTACGGGATACCAAGACTTTGCCAAGTAACTAAATCAAAATGGAAAACAAGTCAAGGGATAGGGACAGTACTTTACTTTCCTCTCGGCTGAATGTTACGCGATGGGCTGAGAGTCCTCCCTTGAGGCACACTCTTCAAAGCTGCAGTGGCTTGTGGCCAGGTTTCCCAACTCCCTACACAACACTTCTGCACATGACAGCAATCAGCAATTAGCTGCTTATCTGACACATTCTTATTTCAATGTTTCTCTAATATATACTGTGTTGAGAATCTTCTGAAAATCTCTAAAGATACACAAAAAAAATATGCCTATCTCTTTTTTTTTTATGAAAAAGGACATTCAAAATGAATCCAGATATCAAGTACATCATGCTATTCGTGGATCTGTCTTATTTATGAAAACAAATATGATGATATTCTGCTGTTCAGCTTATTCTGTTTGTGAAATAAGAAAACTTATTATTTATTCCCGTAAAATAGCATGTGCTAAATACATGTTTCACTTACAACTTACATATTATCTGCTTCACAAAAAATAAGTAAGCTATTAACTGTCAGGCAGTAACTTGGTAAATGGTGGTAAATGGCATTTCCCTAGCATCAGAGCTGACTGTGGTGTCGCGGGGCTTGAGGACAACAAAACAAAAACACAGGAGAATAGCTAGGACTCCCTTCTCATTTAAAAAAAAAAAAAGTTGCTTTCATTATATTCCTTTTAATTCAATTGATATCTTGTAAAATAACCAGAGAGAAATATCAGCAAGTGCTATAATGAAGCGGTGAATTATATAAATTATATACACCATGTAATATTATAATAATATGAATTATTCTATAGTCACATTGTCCACCTTAGCACTGAAAGGCTTATCGATATACAATTAAACAAAATCAGTTAAAGTTGAGATAAACATTACTCACTCTTGGAAGACTTTTTAAAATCACTCTCTCAATAAAATCTAAGTAGTTCTTAGGGTGGAAAGCCAGAGAGTATTTACAGCCAGATGGTTAAATATACAGTAGTATGCCGTCCAGAAGTCATACTTTTCCTCAAAGATTTGAAAGAAAACAATATTTTATATGAAAATAAGCACAAATAATACAAAGTGTACTTTTTTTTAAAAAGATTTTATTTATTTGACAGAGAGAGAGACAGCGAGAGAGAGAACACAAGCAGGGGGAGGGGGAGAGGGAGAAGCAGGCTTCCCACGGAGCAGGGAGCCCCATGCAGGGCTTGATCCCAGGACCCTGGGATCATGACCTGAGCCAAAGGCAGTCGCTTAATGACTGAGCCACTCAGGCGCCCCGCAAAGTGTACTTTTAAGGCCAAAAAAAAACCTTCAAATAAATCTTGCATTATTTTACACCACATCCCAAGACCCCCAGGAATCTATGTTCAAACTACTAGAGCAAATTACTACAGATCACTATAGAGCTTTAGAATTCAGAACATCACTTCTGAATCATAACTGGGATTATGATTTTCAAAGGTTTAGAGAGGGACAGAAAGTGGAGTCGGGGAGAAGAGACGGTGAGAGAAGTGAGTAGTCAATAAATTAATGACAAAAAATGATAATATTCTGTCTCAAACTCCACAGATTCCATGTAGGCTGAAATTTTATTTAGTCTTTACATCTCAGAGATATGAAGAGGATGAAGTGCCATTCAGTCAACAGCAATGATCACCAGTAAACAATGAGCTGCTCCAGGTCACTGAACTAGATGTGGTAAAAATTTTAAAAGATGCCAGTAGTGATTTTTATGTTTCAAGATGCTGTAATTTGGCCTTCTGCCTACCTTTCTTGCCTCACTTCCCATTACCCATACCCTTGCAAACCTCTTCCACAAACCAAATATGCTTTTATATTTACCCATTTCTCTAGCTGGAATGTCCTCCTTTCCACTGTCTACTGAGTGAGCATCTAACTCATTTATCAGCCCACAGCCAAACTACTATTTCTTCTATGATGCCTTCATTGCTATATCCCTTCCTCAGAAAATTAATACTTGATTTTCACACTAATCACTCTGTATTTTAGTTACTTTCTAGATAAGACTGAATCCATATTTTTAGCCATCTCGGTTTTTCCAATAACAAACAGAATAACTGACACACAGTGGGGAGGAGGGATGTAACAATTTCTACTGGATATTTCTGGGACTCTCTAACTCTAAAGGATACTCCTCTCTGGAGAGAGGAGTTGAGGTAACAGTACTGGGGCCTCCAAGCAGTATATTCAGATGGCAGGCCGACATTCATGAAAGAACTGCTTATGGATGCCAGAACTATACACTGGGAATTTGTGTGTGCAGCTGCGGTTACCACCAAAGATGACTGGCACCATGTAGAGTAACTGACAATCTCCAACCTCACTCTTGATTAGGATCTACATCTCTTTTAACAGTGAAGCAGAGGACTGAGAATTACAGCCATTAGACTGATTTATCAAAGTGTTTACGGTGATGGAGGACTAAGACAATAATGTCAAATGAAATTCACAGATAATTTTTTGGTCACCAATTTCAACTTTCCAACCTTATGAATAAGCATCCTAGCAAGTAGAAAATTTCACCGAATTAACTTTGGCCTCTGTTCCAGCTGTTGTTCAAGAAATAATAATAATAACAAGTATAATGGCAGGAAGACAATTACTAAGAAAAAAATAGAAAAGACACATCTAAGAAAACCCAGGTATGAGAGAGGAAAGTCTAAAAAGAAATACTCTACAACACGAGAGAGAAAAAATTAAATCAACAGTTTTTAGTATCTGCCCAGTTTTAAAGATCACACGATGGCTGATCAGTTGAAGACTGTAGCGCAGAACACATGAACAATTCTTTGAACTGTCCTGCATTCATCTCTAAGGAAAACTTGACATTTGAAAAAAAAAAATTAAAATATGGTTCCAGAGGCATATGTTCTTCACTGAAAACCCCCACAAGGAACCCAACTTCCAAAGTGATTTAACAGAAATTGTTCACTTGATGTCCATTCTATGCTGAATTTAGCTTCCCTGCATATATCTCATCCCCTCTCATCTGTTTATGAGTACTTGGTTTAAAAAAAAAAACAAAAAACTTGATCATTCATTCACCATATTTCTTCTTTGGTCACACAAGAACTTTCTGTATTCCAAGTTTCAAAGTCTGGGAAATAGGGCTACATCACTGGAGAAAACAGTGGCAATTTGTTCTAAACACAAAATAGCTTATTTTCCTTTGGCAACTCTCCAGGGGTTTGGGTGGAGGGAAAGGATACTCCTCTCTGGAGAGATCAGGCTCTGAACCTGGCCTACTGTCAAAACTTAGCAGTGGGTGGGAGAGGAATTTTTAACAATTATTTATCTTTCACATCAATTTGGAAACTGATTAAAGATTTTTGCATTAGTAAGAGTTTTCCTAGTCTTCATCTTTTTGTTGGTGTTCATCTCTATTCTGGCAGCCCCCATGGGCTGATTTAATGGTACCAAGGGGCTGAGAAGTGTTGCTGTCCAAAGAAAAAGCATTCTCCCAGAGGGACTGGGAAGGCAATCCGCAATCACAACAGTAGCTACTTGTTAATTTTCTATTTGAAACACAGTGATGTCAATAGTATTGTACCCTGCCAGCCACCATGGGGTAAAGTACATTCTGAAACCAAAACAAACTTCCTACGTGCTGGCAAGTCAGATCTGAGACACAGTGATAACGTTCTGTAAGACACTGCCCTAGTTTTATACACAAAATGCACAAATGCATTAGTCTACTCTTCCATAAAAGTGTGAGTCTAATACTCACAGCCCCACTCTTACCCACAGCCCAGTGCAACTCTTTTATTACATCAAATTACAGTCCAGGATCGTAGAGGGAAATGAAGAAATATTGTTACTCATCTTTAATAAAATGATGATCCTACAACAGCACAAACAACACACTTGAAGAACACTTTGGAACGTAAATGTTCATTTAGAAGTATAAAATGAAAATAGCATAATGCTTTTAAACATGGCCCCACTAATAAGATGTGATTCGTATAATAGTTCATTTTAAGGGGGTATACTCACTTAGGAGGAAAGACACATTTTATTAAATGGAAAAAAAACACTCTGGCCTAAGAATTAACACATCTCTGGAAGATGAATATCCACAGTTTGTACTGAATATGAGTAACCTGAAATAGGGAGCTAAATGATTAAAAGTGGGGACCATGCTTACTACTGGCAGAGGGCAAATGGTTTGGCATTGCTGGACAACTGCCAATTCAGTCAAGTTAGCCAGGGATTATTTTTAGAGTCCCATTTTAGAAAAATTTCCCTGAAACTGAAATGCAGGGTTGTTTGCTTTTTGTTTTGGGGGAGTAAAATTTGGGGCAGGAAAAGGGTAACAAAGAGCAATTATTGACCAATGTGTAATTTTTAAAAACTAATAATCCTGAGGTATTTACTGGGAATTGAGAATCTCTAAAAAAATAAGACTCATATAATTTTAAACATGCCACAGTCCTGACAATGACAGAGAATTAATGTTTTGGTTTATCTTTATTTTTCAAAGTTACATAACCCTTTTGATCTTTCTCTTTCACTATACTGTATCACATTTTTTTCTGACCACAAAGAGTCGAAATGAAGTGTAGTTTTTTGAAAGTTACTTTTGGAGGCAGCTTTGCATAACACCTGGCTCCAATCCTGGGCATGTTCTCTTCTGATAAAAGAGAAATTTTTTTCAGTGTTGTATTAAGGCATTGAGCATTTTTAGGCAGGTAGAATATGAACTTTACTTTTTAAGACCCTTCTGAAAAGGAAAAGGTATTCAACAGAGTAAAAACAATTATAAGAGTCTTCTAAAGATAAACTTTTATCAGTAAAAAAAAAAACTGGGTTCAAACTTATGACTTGTTTCTATCTCTGTCTAAATCTTAGTTTGACTCTCCTCTGGATAAACCCAGGAAAAAATTAAATGAGAGAAGAATCAGAGATCTAATATTTATTTTATATGATTCCAGCCTTAACTCAATACCAATACAGCTTTCTGTCCAAGGACTGCTGCATGAGTACCATTACACCTTGACTCCAGAACAAATCTATACTGTTCTATGAATCTGAGAAGGAGAAAAAGCCAGGCTGAGGCTCCAGTTTCTTACCACTGCCAATCAAAATCTAGGCTTTTCTGCAGAGCAGATTGTATGGCTCACTTAAGTATATTCCAATGAGAACACAAAAACTGTTGCTCCAGCTAAAGAAGGTGGTAGAATTTGGAGGATAAGTTTGCCCAACTTGGCTGTATTTCCTTTCAGATATTAGCGATGTAACAGGATGAAAGTCCTGAAATATCTCTAGGATCACCAACGTCTCTAATCTCAGGAGACAAAAGATATATGAAAGAGCCTTTGAAGTGATGAAAAATAACACCCAAAACATATTCAGTATTTTCTTCTAAACACACCAATATTTCCTGAACATTGCAAGCCAGTAGATGCATGTTTCCTCCTCCATCTGACCCAATACATACAGCAGTAAATTCGAACTGCTTTCAAGGGAGTTCTAGGAGCCCAGTATCACCAAATTGCTCTTTAGGAAAAGCCTCCTGCAATACAAAAATAGCAGTCTTGCAAAGTCATTCAGCTCTATCTAAATTGTGTTATGTTTACAAATGTTTTAACTACAAAGACAAAATTTCCAATTGAAAAAGAACCTTATTTAGAAAAGACTGGATTTTTTTTTTTTTTTTTTTTTACAGCTATGCCAAATACAAGCTGTTCTGTAAAGGAATAATTGTGAATCAGACTGGAATAAAGTGAATCAAGATAGAAAAACCATACAGACATTACAACCCTAGAGAAAAATGTCGTAATTGGTCATACCAATGATCCAAATACCAAAGAGTACATTTTTGTCAGTAATACCAACAGATGGCTCAGGAAAACTATGATGGTTGTCCTCCATGCCTACATATATATAGTCATATATACATATGACCAGAAAAATGCCCTCAAATAAAAAAAAATATATATATATATAATATATAACATAATACAAACATACCCGCAACATCTTCTTACTAAAGCCCAGTAGCAATGTTTTATAGAGGCGCCTGGGTGGCTCAGATGGTTAAGCGTCTGCCTTCGGCTGGGGTCATGATCCCAGGGTCCTGGGATCGAGCCCCACATCATGCTCCTGGCTCAGTGGGGAGCCTGCTTCTCCTTCTCCCCCTGCTCATGCTCGCTCTCTCTCTCTTTCTCTGCATCTCAAATGAATAAATAAAATCTTTGGAAAAAAAAATAAAGAACTGATCTAAAGTGGTTCGATTTCATTTCCATTTTTTATTAGGGTAATAAATCCCTATGAGGATTTCCCTGTGTAAAACAGGACTGTCCATTTTATTTTTTAAATCCAAAAATCCCTCTCTTAAGCTTCAAGGGACTATACTTCCTAATTCTAGTCATCATGTTTTTGGTGAAATAAATCTTAGTGTACGCTTTCTTAATTTCTAGATTTCTTCCTTATTCTAATTTAGCTATTGCATTTCCAAATTAGAAAACCCAAATTTTCTCATTTAATTTTATATTAGTTTAAAGGGTTAACACTGCTCTAATTACTTTGGGATAAAAGTATTAGAAAATAAAGCATGCTATGAAAAACAGACTTTTTGTACTGGCACAAAATCCATGTCAACCTCCTATATCAGTTTTTAGGCAAACTTAAGAGATAGGCAGTATGTTGAAATTTTTATTTTTTTTAAAGATTTTATTCATTTATTTGACAGAGAGAGACACAGCGAGAGAGGGAACACAAGCAGGGGGAGTGGGGGAGGGAGACGCAGGCCTCCCGCTGAGCCAGGAGCATGATGTGGGGCTCGATCCCAGGACCCTGGGACCATGACCTGAGCCGAAGGCAGACACTTAACGACTGAGCCACCCAGGCGCCCTGTATGTTGAAATTTTTAAAACTCAGTAATCTAAGGTTGATATACTAGAGAAAAGTTTACAAAAGCACAATTTTCCTACAGAAACATCCTATTTGGGGTTCTCTATTAAAGGATAAATTGAGAAGTACTCAGAAGAAATATAAGTTACAAGGGGAAAACATGATCACAAAAGTTACTAAGACTTTATACAAGGCTTACTATAATAAAATTAACATCTTCAACAGTATTTCAAAACAAAATGACATATAAGAGATTATGGAGAGCTAAGGAAATGGGCTTTTGTTTTCCTTATTTACTCAAAGCTATAGCAGATTGAACTGTCCCAGTTAAATTTTCTTGTGAAAAGACTTTATGAAAGAGTCTTTTCACAAGACACTTGGGTATTCACCAACATTGCCACTACAAAAGAGAGAGAACCATAGTAGATACCCCTCCGTAAGAAAAACAACCACTAAAAACAACACTGTGTTTTAGCTGCCATTAGAGACATACCAAGAAAGCAACTACAGATGAAGAAGGAGGTGGGGGTGGGAGGGATGGGGTGGCTGGGTGACAGACACTGGGGAGGGTATGTGCTATGGTGAGCGCTGTGAATTGTGTAAGACTGTTGAATCACAGACCTGTACCCCTGAAACAAATAATACATTATATGTTAAAAAAAAAAAAAGTAGGAAGGGTAAAATGAAGGGAGGGAAATCGGAGGGGGAGACAAACCATGAGAGACTATGGACTCTGAGAAACAAACTGAGGATTCTAGAGGGGAGGGGGGTGGGGGGATGGGTTAGCCTGGTGATGGGTATTAAAGAGGGCACATATTGAATGGAGCACTGGGTGTTATGCACAAACAATGAATCATGGAACACTACATCAAAAACTAATGATGTAATGTATGGTGATTAACATAACATAATAAAATAAAATTAAAAAAAAAGAAGGCTTTATCACAGTCTTTAAATATAGTCCCAGGCCCATATCTATCTTATCCATGCTTAATAGCTGGAAGTTCAATTTCACTTCAGAATAAGTGACAAACTATATTTTAATGATTAAAAGAGCAAAAAAGCCTCAGATGCAGCATTTCTTCTGAAAGCCCTTTCAAACATTGAAAATGTGATAAAATCAATTTTGGCAAACTCCTAGAGAGAAGCATGCAAGTCACAGGAATAATCACTCATAACTAAGCTGTTTATGCTAGCTTTGGCCTATGATAACCTGCTGCTAAGAGTTTAATTCAACTCCCATCTGGGACATACACAACTTAACACTTAATTATATACTGCCTATAGGGGCTTTGTAATCATATATTTTGTCTTCTACCTAGACTATAAATCCTCAAAAGCAGAGTCTAGGACTTCTCCTTTCATCCTATCCCTAGTACCCAGCACACTGTCAATACCTAGTAAGTGCATGTCAGTTGTTTGTAATTATCTTTAGAAGTCCTTTGTCAGTGGTAGGACCAAGTAACTTCAAATGAACTCCCATTTCCACCAAAGATTCTGAATTAGAAAACATGATCTTGGGATTAATGGTATATAAGACTGTTAGGAGAAACTAGCATGGATATCTGACTATAATTTATAAGTCATCTTAGACTGATACTCGTCATCTTAGATTGATGTTCAAAACAAATCCTAAATTTTTCAAGATCAAGGAAGTTTGAAACAAATCCTAAACCAAACTTTAACTTTCAACATATTTCTTAGTTATCTCTAGTAAATGTGCAAAGGGTGGAGGAGGTGGGAGAGGGAGGTCAAATTGTACTTTAGTGGAAACAGTAAAACTGCATCTAAAAGATGGATAATTCTTAACAATTATTTATTCCTAACCTCTGCCTGTTGGACCTATTATACTAGCATCCAACCCCTCTCTACTAAAGTACTCAAAGCTCTATCAAAAAGGTTGGAACACCTCTAATTAACCTTCGTTTGCCAAGAAAGGTAGGGGCATTTTTCAAATTAAAGCTGCCAATTTCAAACATATGTTTGAGCTCTAGCTTTGCTACGCCTAAAATAAGAAATCACAGATAGAAGTATATCATTTCCAAAAATGTTTCTCCATAAAGAACTACCACCTGAAAATAATTAACTTTAAATTAAAGCACCAACCAGAAAATGCCCTCAAGCTTACATTTAAAAATCCATTTTTTCGGGGCGCCTGGGTGGCTCAGTCGTTAAGCGTCTGCCTTCAGCTCAGGTCGTGATCCCAGGGTCCTGGGATCGAGCCCCGCATCAGGCTCCCTGCTTGGGCGGGAAGCCTGCTTCTCCCGTCTCCCACTCCCCCTGCTTGTGTTCCCTCTCTCGCTGTGTCTCTCTCTGTCAAATAAATAAATAAAATCTTAAAAAAAAAAATCCATTTTTTCAAAACAGATGTTTAAATATACACGAGAAACTGGTGGTGGGGGGGAATGAGTGAAATAGGTGAAGGGTTAAGAGTACACTTGTCATGATGAGCACTGAGTAATGGATAGAATCGTTGAATCATTATATTGTACACCTGAAACTAATATAACACTGTTAATTATACTAGGAATTAAAAACAAAACCCCATTTTTTCCTATTCCATTCAAATATTACTAAACTAAGCACTGCTGACTACAATTTTAAAATAAAAGGAATTTTCTTATAGCAAATTCTAAGGCCAATTAAAAATTTAGAAAATGACAGTCAAGGCCTATTAACTTTACTATGAGTAATCTACAAATCTTTATCTGTATGAAAGTTAAAAAAATTCTATGATCTCAAGAACAGTGAAAAACTAAGCACTAAAATCTTTCCTTCCAAGCACAGTAGATCAAAATGTGCTAAACATAATTATTTAAAAATTTTTATTTTTTTATTTTTAAAATTTCTAATAAAATGCTCAACAAAGCAAGAACAAGTTTCAATACACCACATTTGAAATTTACTAGTTACAGATCACTTCCTATTTAATAAATTCTTTTCTATTGTAATTACTTCATAGTTTTCAAGTGAGCCAAACTCGTAATTGCTTTCACACACACACACAGATTTTTTTTTAAAGATTTTATTTATTTATTTGATAGAGATACAGACAGCGAGAGAGGGAACACAAGCAGGGGGAGTGGGAGAGGGAGAAGCAGGCTTCCCGCGGAGCAGGGAGCCCGACGCGGGGCTCGATCAGAGGACCCTGGGATCATGACCTGAGCCAAAGGCAGACGCTTAACAACTGAGCCACCCAGGCGCCCCCACACACAGATTTTTAAATTCTGACACAGTAAGAATGACTCTAGATGAAAACCTATGAGCATCAATTGGTCATTTCAATAACAATCTCTGGCTAGAAGCATTTATGGAAATTGTCAGCATTCTATGAGGTTTTCCTAGAGCTATTAATTCTAAACTAAGAGAGATATTAGCATTCCAAAAAAGAGGAAGTCTTCCTAAGGCTCTGCCCAAGCACAATGTCCTAGCTGACAATGGGAACTTCCATGAAAGAACCTGCTTTAAAAATTCTGCACGATTTTAATGATGTCAAATTAAATAGCTATCAGAATAAACCAAGTTACCAAAAAACCGAAAGCAAAACAGAATTAACACAACTACATATAAAAATCATAGAGAAGACTCTATATCTCAAAAAACAAGCTGAAATTTAGTGAGATGCTAATATCAATTTATAGAGCTATTTAGACAGAACAGGGTGACAATACATCAAGGGCAAGACACTTGTATCAACTCCAAACATTTTGAGGAAATATTTTCACAACAACAAAAAAAGATCTGTCACAGCTTATATGCTATTTATAGTAAAACTTTAAGTCGCAATTGAGTTTCTTGGTCTGCTGTACCAACTGAAATACAGAGAAAAATGTACTTTCATCTGTAAAACCATCACACTCAAGAGGCATTCCTCCCATGGTACAACTTTAGCAGAGGTCCCATTATGAAGCACAATCACCGCATATTTCCTAAGTGGGTCATATTACCTAGAATATCCTATGGGGACAAACTGTTCTCTCTGAAGCACTAGTGGAGAACAAACTATTTTCTTTGGAAAGGGAAGATATTTGCAGGGTAGCAAATATCTCACTATGTGCCTTCCTAAAATACTTTCTATCTTGAAGTGGCAGGCTTCACAAAACAAAACAGCAAAAACAAAAACAACCCCCCCCACAGCCATTTATTTGGTTTGACATTTAACTTTTTTCTCTTAATCTAACACAAGGTGCATAGTCTGCCATAAAAATCAAACAAAAATATTAACTATTAATTCACTGAGCACCTGTTATACACAAGATGCTGTGTCAAATACAAAAATGAGCAAGTTAAAGTTCCTCCCCTCACGGGAGGGATATAAATGATCTAGAAAGGGAGGACATTATAGTATAAGGTCATGTAGGTTAAAATTCATATAAGTGATACAGATAGGAATTTAGAGAGGATATCACTTCAGATCATCAGGAAAGATTTCATGAAAAATGTGTATTTTAGCTGTACTTAGAAGGCATTGTGAAAAAGTTCCAGTTTGGGAATCAGAAAATCCAGGTTCTCATATTGACTTTGTCATTAATCAACTTGGTAGAGATGGACTCCGGTTTCCTTATCCATAAAATATGGATATCAGACTAAATGATTTTCTAAGGCCCCTTCCAGCTTTGTTATCTATGGAAATATATTAGACAATTATACGTATTGCCTTTTTAATAATCTTTAAGTTCACAATACACATTTTTACTACAAAAACTCTAACAATAAAATCAACACAATAGTTTCTCCTTGACTCTCACTCTCTTCTCCAGAGGTAACAAGTATATCAAGTTGACATGTATCTTTCCAGAAATTTTCCAATGTATTTACATATAGGACCATGTTACTTTTTTAACATAATGAGATCATACTGGAAATACTATTTTTCAATTTGCTTTTTTAGCTTAATATGCCTGGAAATCTCTCCATATACACACATAGAGGTCTATATCATTCTTTTTACCTGCTGCAAGTTATGAATATATTATTTATTTAGCCACTCCCCTATAGCTAGAAACTCAGGTTACTTATTTTTGGTTATTGTAAAAACTTTGTTACTCTTGTTCATGCATCTTGTTCGTGTGTGCATTAGGTGTTCAAAAGGGAAGTGGGGGTGGGGAGAGTCAAGGAATTTGAGCCAAAAGTAATAATGGTACAAAACAGAGATGAAGTTTGAACCAGGTGTCCATAGTTTCAGCAAAGGAGGAGTCACAATAATATACTGGAAATGTCTTTGGACTAGGAGTGAGGAGATATGGGTCCTAACTCCTGGTTCAAAAACTAGAACTTAGAGTAAAAAGTGGGATTGGGCACCTGAAATCTCAGAATTTTTTTGGACTAGAACAGATCTTAAGGATCATTTAATTCTACACCTAATTTTATAGAAACTGAAGCCTTACCCGTAAACTAGAATGTGATTTTGATGACTCCTAGCTTGTGCTTTTGCCTCAGATTCTGCTGGGGGCATTAAAAAAAAAAAAAAAAAAAATGGTTGAATAGTCACTGTTGATAAATGCTGGAAGGAGATAATAAGAAGTGAGAATGGCTGATACATAAGGAGGTTACAGTTAAAGAAAGCATAAATTTCTAGTGGACTGAGCACAACTCTGACTTCCAGCAAGGCTTAGCAACTCTAAGCAGGGTGAGGAGAGGGAGACGGACAGTTAAGATGTCTCCAAATTAGGGTTTGGCAGACCATCAAAGCAGTGAGAACATTACTGAAAAGCTACTTTGATTCTTCAAATGGTAAGGAAAAAAGATACCAATAAATTGACCTACAGCTACTTTCTCTACAGATTGCTTATAGACAAAATGTTTTAAATAAGCTAAGCCATCCTTCCTTAAAGTTCTGTTTAACGGCTATGTGCTTTTTCCTCCTTGGTGTGGCAGCCCTCATTTAGTGATCACAGGGGCCTGTTAAAATGACTGATTTGATACAGCAATACGATACAGTCATAATCATAAAACAGGATTTCTGGAGCCTGAGCACATATAAACTACAAAGAGAATACAAAAACAAAAACAAAAACGTGACCAAGACTTAGCACAATAATGTTTAAAGATTAACTTTTTACATTTCCTTAGAAGTCAATGGTAAGCAATTTTCCAAAAGGAACAAGGTCCTAAATATTCAATAGTATTTACATTTCAGAATTCATACCTATCTTTCTGGGTGTGTATATGTATACAGCTCTGAGGAATGTATTTATATTATTTATATACACACAGACACATATGCTTCCCAGGGTAAATTCTACTAGTTTTATAGGGCTATTTACTATTTATCATTACAAAATAAGTACTTACAAAACGGGCTTTTATCACTGCAGCTATAGCACCATATGTTACAATAATCTTTAGATATTTTACAAAACCCCAAAGTTTGAACGAGGTCAGTTCTAAGCTCATTTTTCCAGCTGTTCTTTCGTTGTGTGTGTATGTGTGCATGTGCACACGCACGTGTGTGGGGGTGGGGTCTGTTGCATGCATACATACATACATTATATCGGGAAAATGCTTTGCAGACAACAGAATAATAAAATCTCTAATATGCCTATGACTGCTGAACTTAAAATTTACAAAACTCTAAAACTTTTCATAAGAAGGGAATTCAGAAATCTAGGTCTCTTCCTTTTTACTGTCAAGGAAAGCAAGACCCAGAGAAATCAAATAATTTATATAACAACCACAGCCTACCAGTAGTAGAGATGAAAGGAAAATCGTTATTTTCTGACTTCTGGTACAACTCTCACATCAACAGATTACAAATCCACAAAGAAGTCATCTGTGTTGGATTCCAGGTATCCTTTTCAACAACTTAGCTCTTAAACCATGTTTGGTATTAAAATCTACCTTTCTCTATTAGCTTTACCCAAGATAACAACAAAACAAGGAAGTCATATGAGTTCATTAAGTTTCAACTTTTCTTGAGCTAGAAAATATAAGAAACATGTCATGTGTTTATCCCAGGGCTGTTAATTATTTTCTAAGCAAATCTGTCCTTCAAGAACTGGTTAGCAAGTAACCATATTAGAAAATTTTATTCTCATTACTGAATTTTTCTTTAGACTTGTAGTTTTTCTGCTAGTAACACCCATGGGACTTGCAATTGGCATTATTCACTAGAATAAATAGAAAAATATAAGCAAACACAAAATATTCTCTTCTCTGCAACAGCTAAAATGTATCAAATGAATCTAAATTTTAAAAGATAAAGAAATGCAAGATAAGAAATCTCTCACATAATAAAAAGATTTCTTACTGATGTACTTCTTGGGATGCTCTAATTGCCAAAATTTCTACCAAAATAGAAATTTCTTTAAATGAAGAAGATGCTTTAAGAAAAAGTACTTGAATTGCAGTTATTATTATTAAACCAATATTTATCAGAGCACTTATATTGTACTAATTACTATATGCAGCAAAGGAATTTAGCAAAAGAGCATATGGCCTTAAAGTCTAGTAGAATTCTGCTGCTAATTATTACGAGCATCAGTATAAAAGGTACAGCCAGTTTTATGGATCACACGTATTCCTCAAAGATGCATATAAAATAAATTTTTGTATACTTTATCATCTAAAATATATCAGGAAAGCCTATCAATCAAACTATTCCCTTTTGTAAAAATACAAATTAATGGTTTGAGAGGAAGTGTTCTCTTAAGTTACAGCTGCACTTGGATAAAAAGGTACTACACCTTCACCATGGTAAATAATATTCACTATGTCAATTATTTAAAGTCTGTTTATTTCTAGACATAATTTTAGAGTTTCAAGTTATAATTTTTCTGGGTTATTTTTAAGACCTAATGATCTCATCTCTTCCCACGTTATCAGTTGTAGAAGTGATTTCAACGTTTAGGAACTGTACAGCTTAAGTTCTAAGAACATTGGTTTCTAGCATGTAATCCTTGTCTGAGTCAGCCTCTATCACCTTGCAGCCTGGGTCAGGGAGTAGAAAGCTTAACCTTAATGAGCTATTTCTGACAAAGGTCAATATAGGAACTATGAATCTATCTAGATACTAATGCAATGACTTCATTGCACAGGCTGCATTTTAGATGTGTAATTTTATCTTGGCCATGCTTCCTTTATTAACCATAAATTTTATCTCCAAAACCCACCAATTACTTCATTTCTATCTCACATAACATTTAATTCTAACTCTAACAGGTGCCTATCTCTGCACTCTGACAGCTATTTTTAGTTTATCTGCAGTTTTCAGCATTCCTATCCCTATAAAAGTATGGTTAAAATATTCATTTTCTTGCATACAAAAATAAATGCATCAATTACATGTCTCCATGGCAAATAATGATGGGTACTCTGCATACTGTTTGATAATGTTAGCATCCACATTTATCTGGTTCTACAGCTTCATAAATAGAAAAACTCTATTAAATAAGTATCCCTTACTTTCCAATGCATAACTACTTTTTTAGTGTCCTACAGTTACTCTCAATAACTCAGTACTGTAACTGGACTCCTACTATCTAAAAAAGTACAAAGAATAAAATTATCTTCTTCAGGACTTTTACATAAATCAAAACTAAGGGTGTCAGTTTTCCATCTTTAGACTAAAAAGGAAAGTAGCCATCATTTTATTTGCCTCATCAGAAAACTAGATCAGTAGCTATTTCCTGGTCTCTGGACAATGCTATTTCTCCTTCCCTCTACAACTGTACTTTTAAAATTTGTTGTTTAAGGCCCCCATAACATAATTGAGTTGTATTTTATTACACCCCAAATGAAACTTATACAATTAGTACATCCTTTCAATATATGGTCTTAATTTTGTTGGATTTCATTGTTAGAGGTTCTTAAAGACCTTTAAATATACCCTTCCTATATGTGACAGAGCTCAAACTTAACTTATTATCAAGTACCCAAACCATATTAGGTAGTAGCACCATATAATATATTGGAAACTTATCTGTGATTAATTACATGTCTTAAGTAATTACAAAGTGTTGAGTCATTTGTGTAGTGCCATCAGAAGATAATGACATCACTACTTTTAAGTTCCAAACTATGATGTCAGTCAACTCTTTTGGACCTTTCTACCAATCAGTGGTGACTGATCTGATTTGATTTGCATTTCCCTAAAGACCACCAATGTTGAACATCTTATCATGTGCTTATTGGCCATTTGTATATTTTCTTTGGAGAAATAGGTATTCAAATCCTTTGCCCATGGGGTGCCTGCGTGGCTCAGATGGTTAAGCATCTGCCTTCGGCTCAGGTCATGATCCCAGGGTCCTGGGATCGAGTTCCGCATCGGGCTCCCTGCTAGGCGGGGAGCCTGCTTCTCCCTCTGCCTCTGCCTCTCTCTCTGACTCTCATGAATAAATAAACAAAAAACTTTAAAAAAAAAACAAACAAATCCTTTGCCCATTTTTACATTGGGTTGTCTTTTTATTGCTTAGTTTTAAGAGTTTTTTTCTATATTCTGGATACAGGTTTCTTACTGGATATATGCTTTACAAGTATTTTCTCCAATCCTGTGATTTGTCTTCACTTTCTTGATGGTAACCTTGGAAGCACAAATGTTTTTAATTTTGATTAAGTTCAATGTATCTGTTTTTTCTTTTGTTGCTTGTACTTTGTGTCACATGCAAGAAATCACTGCCTAGAGCACAGTCACAAAGATTTACTCTCATGTTCTAGGAATTTTATAGTTTTAGCGCTTAAATTCAGGTTTATGATTCATTTAAGTTAATTTTTACATATGGTGTGAGGTAGGAATCCAACTTCATTATTTTGCATGTAGATATCCAGTGTATCAGCTACCATTTGCTGAAAAGACACTCAACTGTCTTGGCATCCTTGTCAAAAAATTGTCTTTGGCACACCACAAATGTGAGTTATTACCTCTGGACTTCATTCCATTGATCTGTAAGTCTATTCTTTGGCCAATACCACACTGTCTTGATTATGAAGCTTGGTAGTAAGTTTTGAAATTAGGGAGTATGAGTCTTCCAATTTTATTCTTTTCAAGATTGTTTTGATTATTCTGGGTACCTTGCATTTCCATATGAACTTTAAAATCAGTTGTCAATTCCTGCTACAAAGGAAGCTGGGATTTTGACAGGGTTTGCACTGAATCTGTAGATCTATCATTATAGGCAGTATTGCCACTTTAACAATGTTAAGTAATAGTTTTCAGTATACAAATCTTTTGCCTCCTTGGTTAAATTTATTCCTAGGTATTTTATTCTTTTGGATGTCATTGTAAATGGAACTGTTTTCATAAATTCATTTTCAGACAGGTATATAGAGACACAATTGTTTTTTGTGTGTCAATCCTGAACCCTGCAACTCTGTTAAATTTGGTTATGAGTTCTAATAGTTTTTTTTTTGTATATGTGGATTCCTAAGAATTTTCTATACATTCAATTATGATATCCACAAATAAAAATCGTTTTATTACTTGCTTTCCAATCTTGATGCTTTTTATTTATTTTTATTTATTGATGCTTTTTATTTCTTTCTCTTGCCTAACTGCTCTGGCTAGAACCTCCAGAACAATGTTGAGTAGAAGCCAAAAGAGCAGACATCCTTGTCTTATTCCTGATCTTAGGGGAGAGCATTTAGTCTTTTACCACTAAGTATGATGTTAGCTGTGGGTTTTCATAAATGTCCTTTACAAGGCTAAGGAAGTTACTATAAGGTATTTTCATATTGAGATTTACTATCAGGTATTTTCATACTGAGATTTATACCTTAGTAATAAACCAAGGCTAAGAAGAATTTTTGACTAAAATTCCCAAAATTACTGCACCCAATCCCAACTGTGGACTTCTGATCCAGCTACAGTCATATATATATATATTTTTAAAGATTTTATTTATTTATTTGAGAGAGAGAGAATGAGAGAGAGAGAGCACGAGAGGGAAGAGGGTCAGAGGGAGAAGCAGACTCCCTGCTGAGCAGGGAGCCTGATGCGGGACTCGATCCCGGGACTCCAGGATCATGACCTGAGCCGAAGGCAGTTGCTTAACCAACTGAGCCACCCAGGCGCCCTACAGTCATATATTTCTAACCTACAATAAAAGTTTAGTTTCCCTAACCCCATAACTTGTCTTTAATGCAAGCAAATATCCTTAGGTACTATTAGTTGATGTAAAAGTGTCAGTGAAAGTTCTGCCAAACCAATCTTATAATTTCTTTTCCTCCTAACAAATGTAAATTTTTTCTAAAATGTACACACTATATATAAAAGTGCATGTTCTTTTTAAACAAATGTCATACAAGTACCCAAAACCAGTTATTATATGCTCCTCCTTCCAAGGAATCCTAAATAATCAAGTAATATACTAAGAAACCACTCCCTAACCCATGGTCACAAAGATTTAGTATTCTGTTTTGTTCTAGGATAAGGTAGATCAAAACAATCACTCTGTCAAACTAGCCATGTCAAATGGGGATTGGATATATAAATAGTCCAGGAAGAATTCTGTATTCTTTATCATGTCCAAACCATTGGGATAAATGTAACTAATAAATCAAAAATTCTAACACAAAAAAGTTGAAATTATTTATGATATTTTAGTCTCCAAGTAAATATAAATCTTTACCTTGTAAAAATGTTTGCCATTTTCAACACATAGAATGAGAAAGAAAGAACGACCTCACAAGTGGAGCATGAACTCCACCAGGTAAACTATTCCTCTTTACAAAACTACCTGTCTTTGTCTTAGTGCACTATATAATATCCTAATGAACTGAAAGAATCAATTAGTTATTGATTCTCTTCTTACAAGCAAGATAAAGTCCCTCATGGTAGACACCCGTTTTTTTCATATAATTTATGTTTTAAGAATTTATTAAGTTTCAAACAATGAATCATGGAACACTGCACCAAAAACTAATGATGTAATATATGGTGATTAACATAACAATAAAAAATTTAAAAAAACTAAAAAAAAAGAATTCATTAAGTTTTCCATATACATCCCATGAAATTATTTTAAATAATAATATACCTGTCATGAACTCTAGAGTATTTTATATAGTTGTCATTTTTCACTTAAGCCATTAAAATTCAAGCACATATACTGTTGATTACGGATATACTCAATAGCACATATAATCATTTTTTCATTCAATAAATATTTACTGAATGACTGCTATGTGTGAAGGGTAAATAAAGTCCCTGCCTTCCTGAAACTTACATTCTATGAAAGTAGTCCAGTAAATCAAACATAAATAATTCACACACAGATAAATGTTAAGGTGACAATGGGATAGAGAGTGACTGGGGAATGATTACTGTTCTCTAAAGAGATGACCTGACAACTAAATAATAATGAAGAGCTAGTAGAGCAAGGGTTTTCCAAGCAGAAGGAAGAAACACAAAAGCCTTAAGGATGAAAATTAACATGGTGTGTTTGAGGAAAAGAAAGCAAGCAGTGTCAGCTGGATCATAAGAGACAAGGGATAGAGTGGTAGAACTTTGTACGTCATAGATTTTACCTAATTGCAATGGGAAGCTGTGGAGGACTGTAGGTAGAAATGCCATGATCTGGTATGTCCTTTAAGAGGATCACTCTTGCTGCTATGTGAAGAATGAAATTGAGGGAAAAATGAATGCTGGCAGTTAACTAAAAATAATGTTCTTTCTTTATGGTGTTTCTTAACCTCTCTTTCCTCCTTTCTGTTCCCAAGTCCATCACCTGAGTGCTGGTTCCTACAGCCTCCTACTACATGAGCTACTTCAAAAGCATCCACACTAGTCTCCCTGCTTCTATACCTAGACTGTATTTTTTTTTCTTTATAAATGCTTCGGTCATACCTATCTCTTTGCTTCAAAGGCCTCAAAAACTTACTACTACCAACAAAAGAAAATCCAAATTCCTTAACATTCAATAACATTGCACAATCTAATCCCAAAACACTTTTCTGGCCTCATTTCCCATTGTTAATTTGATAGACTCTACTCTTCCACTCAATATGGTCTACTCACTCTTTCCTGAACACAGTGATATCACTTCCATGGCTTCCATGGCTCTAATCACACTGACCTCTTCCCTTATTTTTTCCATAGATTCAAATTCTATCTCTTCTTCATATCTCAGCATACATTCATTCTCCTTCACTATTCAGAGCAGTGGCTTTTTGACTATGACCATAGTATTTTATATCATAACCCAGTATGTACAAATTTCATAATTATACATTTAACTTTACTTCAACCAATACACTTTGGTATTTTCTAGTTTTTTCAATTTCTTTTTCAAAATGACTCACTAAAATGATTGCATAGACTACTAGTGGGTTTCAACCTTCAACTTGAAAAACACTATTAGTACACCTTTCTAGACATTCACTGGTAACTTAACTAGATCCTGGTACTAAAAGATGAAACCCATAATTACCAAACTATAACGACCTTAACCTCAAGGATAGGATAAAGTCAGTATCTCATACATCATTTTATCTACCACAATGCCAAACAAAGTATTTATTATTACTGGAGAGAAAGACTGATATTACATAGAGCTATCATATTTATGATTAGACAGAACCATGGTTAGGACTGTTTTTGTGTTCCCATCACCTTGTTTCAAATTGTAGCTAATGATGGTCAAAATGGCTAGTTTTCAATAACACTTTGGCCTAGATTTTCTCCTTCCTACCTTATAGGATTACACAATAGTCTTGCATAGTGGGGGAATACAGTAAGTACTGTATAAATGTCATTTTCATCTTTCCCTCAGAAATATGAGAAAGTCTCTATATGGAGGACACCTATTACCATTCACTGGAACTGCTTCTCTTTTATCCCAAATACTCAGGCACTTCTGCTCCGCCAGTATCCTCATTTGGCCCAGCTAGCTTTGCCAAAACTGCAATAAGGGTAAGCCTTTTGTTTCAAAGGAATGACAGCTATTAGGGCTGAATGGCCTCTCTTGCCATCAGCACTAAGGTTCTTGACCATTAAAGTCCTGTTAAAGTTGTTGACTCTTTCAAAAACATCATCAGTAATTTCAATTAAGAAAATGAAAAAGCAATGAAGTGATCTAATATCTGTACTGAATGGTTTTTTCCTCCGGTAAGGATGCAAGGGATAAGATAAGCCAATGGATAACATGAAATTCTTAAATCTTAAATCTCAAAGGCTCATTAATTTCACCATGAAATGATACATACAGATTCCTGAGGAATGCAGAACATCTAAAGGTACTCTGCTTCTCTTTTACTTCCACCTCCAGAGCCAGTTATAAGCTATTATGGGTCTAGGGGGACAAGGTGAATATACAAGTAACAAATAAATGCCCTGAACCATCTAGAGTAGACTCAGTGTAACCATCAAGGTTTTAGGCAGAAATAAGCCCCTAGGACTTATCCAAGAAAACCTGAATTCCTTTATCAGTCCTGAAACTACCCTAAGCTCCCTACTAGCCTATCTGCCACACTGGGGTAATTGTAAGCCAAACTACAGTTGGCCTGCCAGACTCCAAATCTCCACCATGAGGCTTTCCTTTGAGATCTGGGAGTATGAACCTCAACATTTGCTGGCTACTATCTCCTCAAGGCCAGACCGAGAGCTTCAACAATCACAGGGCTTTGGGATAGCCTTAATTTGGAATTCCTCTGTTATTCACTAACAATTTAAAATCATCTACATTAATTCTCACTGCTTTGCCCCATAAAAAACACTAACTCAGAGCAGCTTTGTATGCAAGATATTAAACCAAGTTAAAAAAAATTAACTCCTGACATAAATATGTCATATGTAAAGTGCAAAATCTCAAAAATATGAATTACTTCAGGAATATCTTCTCAGAATGAAGACAAAATCAAATTACCCTTTTGATAGTGAATTACTTTCCTCATGTAAATTCACACTCAAAAGCAAATAAAAGGCAAACATAGGTTATCTTTTTTCTTTAATAAGACATCAAATAAAAATGTTGCCTTTGGAGGGGAAGAACCATTAAATAGAACAGGTAAGGGGCTTAAAAATGTAAACTTAATGTAAACTTAAATTTAAAAAATATTCCTGTGCTGCCTTCTTGCTATTTGGCTAAAACACCTCCCTCCCTTTAAATTATCCTGTGTTGGGGCGCCTGGGTGGCTCAGTCATTAAGCATCTGTCTTCAGCTCAGGTCATGATCCCAGGGTCCTGGGATGGAGCCCCACGTCGGGCTCCCTGCTCGGCGGGAAGCCTGCTTCTCCCTCTCCCGCTCCCCCTGCTTGTGCTCCCTCTTGCTGTCTCTGTCAAAATAAATAAATAAAATCTTTAATAAAATAAATAAATAAATCATCCTGTGTTTACCAGTATTTTTGTTTTTTGCTAGATCACAGCCTCTAACTTTTCAGAAGTGGAGTGCAGGTTATTAAGCTGGATTCTTCCTTTGGCACTCACCCTTTGACACATTCCACTAAATTTGAGATTTATTTATATTGATAACTACCCCTTTTAAAAACAAATGCATCCTGCGGCGCCTGGGTGGCTCAGTTGGTTAAACCGCTGCCTTCAGCTCAGGTCATGATCCCAGGGTGCTGGGATCGAGCCCCACATTGGGCTCCCTGCTCATGCAGGAAGCCTGTTTCTCCCTCTGCCTGCCGCTCCCCCTGCTTGTGCTCTCTCTCTCTCTCTCTCTCTCGCTATCTCTCTGTGTCGAATAAATAAATAAATAAATAAATAAAAATTAAAAAAAAAATGCATCCTGGAAAGGTTAATTCTATATTACCTTTCAATTAAGACTCAAGGAAGAGAGGAAGGGAGAAAGAAAAGGAGGGAGGAAGAAGACAGAAGAGGATGAGGGAATCATGTCTTAAGTGAAGTAGGGTATGAAATCAGCCAGAGTGTCTTAGACCTGGGGCACCTGTGTGGCTTAGTCGGTTAAGTGTTTGCCTTTGGCTCAGGTACTGATCCCAGGGTCCTGAGATTGAGCCCCACATGGGAAGCAGGGGTCTGCTTCTCCCTCTCTCCCTGCTCACTCTTTTTGTCTCTGTCTCTCTCTCAAATAAATAAAATCTTGGGGCGCCTGGGTGGCTCAGCTGGTTAAGCGACTGCCTTCGGCTCGGGTCATGATCCTGGAGTCCCAGGATCGAGTCCCACATCGGGCTCCCTGCTCGGCAGGGAGTCTGCTTCTCCCTCTGACCCTCTTCCCTCTCATGCTCTCTCTCTCTCATTCTCTCTCTGTCAAATAAATAAATAAAATCTCAAAAAATATCTTTAAAAAAAATTAAATAAATAAAATCTTTAAAAAAAAAGAGAGAGAGAGAGTCTTAGACCTAAGTAAATAAAATGGAAACAAAAAGCCTTCACTGGAGACACTGGAATTCATATAACGTCCAGGCAATCAAAAGCTACACGTTACACCTGTGCCACAGATACTAAATTAAACAACTTTAGGACTTATCAAAGTAATAATATGGGTGATAAAGTTATCAGAATTGGTATATGGAATGCATATAAACAAAATTTACTCAAAGATTTAAAAAGCTCCATTCCAAATAGTTGACTAAAGAGTCACTTCAGTGTTAAAGGTTTTTGCCAGGTTTCCAGTGAGGGTCTCCCAAGGACTACATTTAGGTGGGTGAAAATTATGAAAGCCACATGTTTGCCAGTATTTAAAACATGTGGCCCAAAATATACTCTATGCTCTAATTTAAAATACAATATAAGGCTTTAATTTTAGAATCCTCAGAGCTGTCATTTCTTGGTGTTTTTGCCCTGTTTAAACTAGCCAGATACTTCCTTTAATATACCAGAAATACAAGGCAGAGAAGAGATTCTTTAAAATGGAAGGTTTGCCAAACTGCTTTGCCGCAAAGCAGTTTTTTACTAGACCACTGAACTTTGCTCCAGTTTTAATATTGGCTTCACTCAATATTAAAAGCCACTATCAACTATAAATGCATCAAATGCTAGGTACTGAGGTTACAAAACTGAAAAAAAACAGAATCTCTGCCTTTGAGGCAGTCATAGTCATTCAGCAGAAAGAGACATATGAACAGATAATTACAATACTACCTGATTAAGTTCTACAAGAGATATGAAGAGAACATTGTTCAAACAAAGTAGTAAAAGCCACTATGTCAGCCTGGAGGACTATGCTAAGCCTACTGAAGAGGATTTGACATTTAAATTCATCTGCAATGAGGTAGTTAGGTTAGTCAATCTGTAAAGTCCCTTCTATTAAAAAAAGGACAAAAAATTGAAGGTCATGGAAATCTTATTTGTCAAAAATGGCTGGTGCAGATTATTCCAGTTTGTTTATTAATCTAATCTCTGTATCAAAAAGAGAATATTTTACTCATACAATCCTCATCTTCTCTCCCAAACTTGTCCTCTTCTTGCGTTCCTTTTCTTGGTAAATGGTAATACCATCTAAAAACTTAACCTTTCACAGCCAACTAAACACCAGCTTCTACTGATTCTATTCCCTAGTCTCTTTACTCTGCCTGCTTCGACCTCCAATGGCTACCACCACCCCTTATGTTAGAAGCTTCCGATAGCTTCCGAGAGTGTTCTTGTCTCTGAAATCCCTTCTCCCAATCAACAAATTCTCCATATTAGGGCCAAAATGATTTTCCAAAGCACAAGTCTGATCACATGACAACCCATCTAAAAAATCATTCAACTGCTTCCTACTGTTCTCAGAAGAAGCCCAAACTCTTCAGCATAGTTGTCAATATCTGGCCTGGCTTGCATCTTGCTACAATCTTTTATAGTACTCGTATAGAACCTCTTGCAGTTTCCTCAATACACAGTACTCACTCACCATCCTCTGCAGAGCCTTCCAAGACTCCCTCAAAAGAAAAGCAGATGACTTTCCAAAGCGATCTTTCAGCACCTTCTGCTTCTCCATTACCATACTTACCACACTATATAGGATTTTAATTACCTGTCTGTCTCCCCCAGGAAGCTGTAAGCTCCTTAAGGACAAAAATTATCTCACACATTCTTGTATTTCTTATCTAAAGCAGTATGCTTGCCTGGCATTGACATATACTTCATGCTTGATAAAGATTTGTTGAATGCATGGATAAATGAACAAATGAATGAATAAACTGCAAAGAAAGAGAAATTCAATGACCTACAATTTGTCATAATACTTATTAGTTACACTACACAGAAACCTTTATTCTGTCTACCTATAGCATGACCATATTTAAGTCATGAGCCTATCACAATTAACCTGTTTTCAGAAACATAAAGGCAGCTATACCATAAACTCAAAATTCAAATGAATTTAAAAATTTATTGATGTCCTCCAGTTTAGACAGTATAAACCTACTACTTAGGTCATTTTCTGGAATACATATGTATCAGAATCATGATATCCTATACATTTAAAATAAAATTATAACTACACAAGTACTATTACATTATTTTCACAGGTAAAACACTGAGTTTGCTTTTTAACATAAATGAAAGCTGCACTCATCACTGACTCACCGATTCTTTTCCAGCTCATTGTGTGTAGACCTAAAAGGAAAACAAAAAAGACCATTTAGCCACTTGTTGCTAAGGCTATGGAAAGGGGGATTAGTTACTGCTCTACCACACCCAGTGAATTTCTTTAACAACACAATATATAGTCAGACTTGTATAACCTCACTCATCAAGAAGAAATAGTCTACATTCATTAGAACTATTCATCTGGATATGGTGTCTTCAGTTAAGAACTAACTTCTGACACTGGTGTTTCACTGTTATCTTAATAAAATTAATACTAGCACATGTTCTCTTGCCTACTTTTAGTTTCCTACATTTTGTTTATTTGTAGATTTTTAATTCAAACATTACCCCATTTTTGTTTAAAAAGAAAAATGTACTTCTATGTCTTCTTCTACCTCCATTTAGTAACTCCTAAACATAGGGAGAAAAAAGTTTTGGCTAGCACAGAAGCTGACAGGCTTGCCTTACTGCTAAGTGATCCAAATTCAAGCTTTCCTAACCTTTGTGTAAAACATAAACAAAGTTATACAAAGAAGAAAATAATATAAATAAAAGAAGATACATTAATAAAATCAAGAAACACACCTTTAAAAGACTGGGGGGATATACCTCAAAATGCTAACAATGGTTATTTTCTTTTTGTGACTTTTTTTCATTTTGCTTATCAGTATTTGTTATAATACTTATCATCTACTGAACAAGTGTAGTGTCTGCTAAACAGTGTGCTAAGCAGTTAACATATATTATTTCATTTTATCCCCCAAATGACCCTTGTTTTATAAGTAAGAATACTGAACCTCAGAGAGGTGGAAATAGGCTCTTGTCCCCAGAGTAGAAGTAGCAACTATGATTTAAGCCCAGGTCTTTCTTACTCCAAAACCCAAATTCTTTTTTTTTTTTTAAGTTTTATTTATTTATCTGAGAGAGAAAGCATGAGCAGGGGAAGGGGCAGAAGAAGAGAGAGAGTAAATAAGCAGATTCACCACGGAGCAGGGAGCCTGATGTGGGGCTTAATCCCAGGACCCTGGGACCATGACCCGAGCCAAAGTCAGACACTTAACCAACTGAGCCACCCAAGCACCCCCAAAACCCAAATTCTTAACTACCTGGTAGTTAAGGGCACAGACGATAAGGCCAGAGTGCTGGGTTCAAAGAGTGTGTGGCCTAAAGTGCCTTCATTTCTCTCTGCTCAGTTTCCTCATTTAAAAAATAGGAAAAGTAATAGTACGTGCCTCATGTGATTGTTATGAGGAATAAACAGGTTTATACTGAACAGCAAAATATAACAAACTCTAAAGTTAGCTATTATTAGAATTATGTTATATGAGTTCTCTTAAATGAACATGTATTACTTTTATAAAAATTTAGCATTAACAATAACAGGAATTTTATAAAAGAATTTAAGTTCCTGTCACCAGATCTAAAACTTTAATCATTTAATATATGCTGGTTAATATCAAATGTTTTCAGAATATCACATTACTGATTAATCTGATTTATTATTCTAGTGGATATTTAACAATCACATTTCTAAACTTTAACAATAGGAGTGTTTTTGTCAGTCTCATAATTTGTAAAAATTTTACTCACTTTTTTTTTTAAGATTTTATTTATTTATTTGACAGAGAGAGTGAGAGAGCACAAGCAGGGGGAGCAGGAAAAGGAGCAGGGAGCCCGATGCGGGACTTGATCCCAGGACCCTGGGATCATGACCTGAGCCGAAGGCAACGCCCAACCATCTGAGCCACCCAGGCGCCCCTACCCACTGTTTTTTAGTTCAAAAGCCAAAAGTCTTCTTTGAGTTACTGTATCTTGTGCACTTTTTGCTTTCTTAACAGTTTTATAAGGTCCAAGTGACACAAGATGAAAAAGTCTAACGTTCATTTTCAAGAGATTATCTTAACAAAAGGATTTCTCCCTCAAGAGGTAAAAAAAAAAAAAAAAATCTTAAGATGCTTCAAGAGTTCAGCCAAATTAACAGGAAGGATATGTATAATTCAGGTGAAAGAAATCATAAAAACATAGAACTTTTAGTTTAACAGAGACTCAAGAGCTCAAAACCCAATAAATAAATTACAACCAAATAAAACCAAAGTTTTAAGTTCTTGTTTGTCAAAGTAAATCAGCAAATCAGAAGAGGAAAAGGACATATCTTAAAGAGATTTAAAACAAAAAACATTGTTCAAAATTTGGGCATTCAATAATGAAATTCCCCACCTCCTCGTAGTAAGTTTTGGTTTAACTGCCTTTATCTGAAGAAAACTTAGAACGAGTAAAACAAAAACAATGGAATATAAAGTAAGTAATAAAGGGAAATAATCTATATTTAGAGGGAGGTAGACTATTTACCATAAACTTATCCTAAACAGTTTGGAAATCCCACATATGGCCATAACTGCAAAAGAATATATATACTCAAAGATAAGGGACTGTTGAATTCCAATATTGTATTAAGCCTATTGTCAAAGCTAGCACCAAAAGAACATAATCTGACCCACTGCTGTGAACAAAATTAAAACAGCAGTTCTTCCCACCTCTCTGACTTTTATCTTCTTTCTAAAAAAATATAAAATGATAGCCAAGATTATAAACTTTTCTCCACCAAACCAAGAAATACATGTCATATCTAGTTATACCACTAGTAACATTTAACATTTCCAAATACCACAAACAAAAATGATCATGTATGTACTAATCTTTACCATATTGCCATGATCTTCCAATTTTTTTTTTAAGATTTTATTTATTTATTTGACAGAGACAGAGTGAGAGAGGGAACACAAGCAGGGGGAGTGGGAGAGGGAGAAGCAGGCCTCCCACAGGAGCAGGGAGCCTGATGTGGGGCTCGATCCCAGGACCCTGGGATCATGACCTAAGCTGAAGGCAGACGCTTAACGATCGAGCCACCCAGGCGCCCCAATCTTCTAATTTTTAAAAAGTTCATCAGTAGTATTTCTATTTTGATGGCTTTTTTGCCTGTAATCTTAAGTTAACATATACTTTGTTTCTTTAAGACTGTCTTAGGCTACAAGGAATCAAAGACGGTCTCTAGTTGGTAAATTTAAGACATGTATAGAAATAATTATAATTCAAGGCAAAATAAATATATTTAGAAAGGTACAAAGCATTGTGGGAGTTTAAAGTAGGCAGAATTTACTTCCAAATGTGGTTTTCAGGGTAAATTTTAGAAAAGGTAGCATTTGGTATGGATCTTAAATGATGACAATTTGCTACTAGTAGAGGCTGGACCTGGGGGAGGACATACCAAGTGGAAGGGAGCATAAGTAAAAAAGCATAGCTGGCCCAAAACTCTATGGTCAACTAATTTTCCAACAAAGCAGGAAAGAATATCCAATGGAAAAAAGACAGACCTTACCACAAATTGTGTTGGGAAAACTGGACAGCAACATGCAAAAGAATGAAACTGGATCATTTTCTTACACCATGCACAAAAATAAATTCAAAATGGAGGAAAGACCTAAATATGAGACAAGAAACCATCAAAATCCTACAAGAGAACACAGGCAGTAACCTCTTTGACATCAGCCGTAACAACTTATGTCTCCCAAAGCAAGGGAAACAAAAGCAAAAATAAACTACTGGGACTTCATCAAGATAAAAGCTTCTGCACAGCAAAGGAAACAATCAACAAAACTAAAAGTTAACCTTTGGAATGAGAAACGATACTTGCAAATGACATACCTGATAAAGGTTAGTATCCAAAATATATAAAGAACTTCTAAAATTCAATACCCAAAAAACAATCTAGTTAAAAAAATGGGCAGAAGACATGAACATTTTTTAAAGAAGACATATAGATGGCCAGCAGACACATGAAAAGACATGCAACATCACTCATCATCAGGGAAATACAAATCAAAACTACAATGAGATATCACCTCACACCAGTCAGAATGGCTAAAATTAATAGCACATGAAACAAAAGATCTTGGCAAGGATACAGAGAAAGGGGAACCCTCTTACATTGTTGGTGGGAATGCAAGCTGGTGCAGCCACTCTGGAAAACAGTATGGAGGTTCCTCAAAAAGTTCAAAACAGAACTATCCTATGATCCAGCAATTGCACTATTGGGTATTTACCCAAAGGATACAAAAATACTGATTCCTGGGCGCCTGGGTGGCTCAGTTGGTTAAGCGACTGCCTTCGGCTCAGGTCATGATCCTGGAGTCCCGGGATCGAGTCCCGCATCGGGCTCCCTGCTCAGCGGGGAGTCTGCTTCTCCCTCTGACCCTCTTCCCTCTCATGCTCTCTCTCATTCTCTCTCAAATAAATAAATAAAATCTTTAAAAAAAAAAAAAAAAACCAAAATACTGATTCCAAGGGGCACATGCACCCTGATGTTTATAGCAGCATTATCAACAATAGCCAAATTATGGAAAGAGCCCAAATGTCCATCGACTGATGAATGGATAAAGAAGTTGTGGTATATGTATACAATGGAATGTTACTCAGCAATAAAAAAAAGATTGAAATCTTTCCATTTGCAATGACGTGAATGGACATAGAGAGTATTATGCTAAAAAAAATAAGTCCGTCAAAGAAAAGCAGATACCACATAATTTCACTCTTAGATGTGGAATTTAAGAAACAAAACAGATTGGGGCGCCTGGGTGGCTCAGTCGTTAAGCATCTGCCTTCGGCTCAGGTCATGATCCCAGGGTCCTGGGATCGAGCCCCGCATCGGGCTCCCTGCTCGGCAGGAAGCCTGCTTCTCCCTCTCTCTCTGCCCCTGCTTGTGTTCCCTCTCTCGATGTCTTTCTCTCTCTGTCAAATAAATAAATAAAATATTAAAAAAAAAAAAAGAAACAAAACAGATGAACATGGGGGAGGGGAGAGAGAGAGAGACAAACCATAAAACAGACTCTTAACTATAGAGAACAAACTGAGGGTTGCTGGAGGGTAGGTGGGCAGGGTGATGAGTTAAATGGGTGATGGGTATTAAGAAGGGTACTTGTGATGAGCACTTGGGGTGTTAGATGTAAGTAATGAATCATTAAATCCTACACCTGAAACTTACACTGTATGTTAACTAACTGAAATTTAGATAAAAACTTGGAAGAAAAAGAAATAAAATAAAATAAGCAGAGCTGTGAAGTCCAAAGCAAAACCAGAGAACAACAATATATAGGTCATAAAGATTTGTGGTGTTAAAGGAAAAAAGTCCTAAGTCTATTAACTCTATCCCTCACATTAGCTGTGTAACTTTATTTTTTTTAAAGATTTTTTTTACTTATTGACAGAGAGAGACACAGCGAGAGAGGGGAAACTAGCAGGGGGAGTGGGAGAGGGAGAAACAGGCTTCCCAAGGAGCAAGGAGCCGATGCGGGGCTTGATCCCAGGACCCTGGGATCATGACCCGAGCCAAAGGCAGACACCCAACGACTGAGACACCCAGGCGCTCCTAGCTGTGTAACTTTAAACAAATTATTTAACCTCTCTGATTAACAGTTTCCTCATTTGTAAAACTGGAATAATAACATGTGGCTTGGCTGGATTACTGTAAGAATTAGAGAAAAATATGTAAAAGCATCTAACACATAAAATATTCAGTAAATGTTAGCTACTGCAACTACTCATTATTTTTTTTATTCTTTTTTTAAAGATATTTATTTATTTGACAGAGAGAGAGAGCGAGAGCAGGAACACAAGCAGGGGGAGTGGGAGAGGGAGAAGCAGGCTTCCCGTGGAGCAGGGAGCCCGATGCAGGGTTCGATCCCAGGATCCTGGGATCATGACCTGAGGCGAAGGCAGATGCTTAACGACTGAGCCACCCAGGCACCCCTACTCTTATTATTTTTAACAAAACTAAAAATACACTACCTAAAACAATCAAGTATACTACATGGGTCAATAAATTGATAAATTCTCAATAATAGTTGAAATTAGCCTGGAAATAAACAAACCACCATAATGATGAAAAAAGAAACTGAAAGAAAACTTAAGTGTTTTGGTCATTTAGTCAGCTGTGAAAACAGTACAAGGTTTAGGGTATGACAGAGAGAAAGATGACTAATTATAGAGACACAAAGAAAATAATGATCCAAATAGTGCTGGCAATAAATGAGTATCACGTACTAGCACACTCGGAAACAACCTCTTTGCTTCTCTGAGACTATGTGTCCAACCAAACCCTTCCAGTAATATACCATTGCTGTATTCAATTATGGTAAGTTGGTTCTCTGTAAGGTTGAGAAGTTCTAATAATCCACTGGGTTAGCCCACTTTTCTTCTCCAAATAAAATGCCCCTCTGAAAGCAAACACTAATGAATTGTACGCCTTTCAGACACCCTTACTCTGAATGCTTAACAACTTCTAAGGACAGAAAAAAGACATTTCTATCATTTTATCACTGAATCATAGGTAATCTTTCTCTACAAATAATATTCCTTTAAGAGAGACACGCTGATGAATTCACTATTTGAATGGAAATCATTATCTCAACCAGATCTGTGACTTTTCACGGACCACAACACAGCTCTAATACATAAACTTTTAATTCTTTAGGGTGTAGTTTGGTGGCAGTCAATGAAATGAAGCATAGAATTGAAACTGAACAAAATAGTACAGTTTGGCTCAAGAGTAGTGCCACCGTGGAAGAAAAATAAAAGCCCCCATTCCCAGAATTAATATTCTCTTCCAGCAAAAGAAAAGACCTCTCTCTCTTTGTTGAATTAATGAGCAAAACCCAAATCTGTTAACATTTGTGTTTCACTTGCTTTGTAAAATAAATGTTGCCCTCCACACAATGAAAATAACACATTCTCTGAAGCTAAACAAGTATCTTCCAATTGTATCCTAAAGTTTGTATTTCCTCTATATATACTCAAAGGGCAAGAAAAACAGAAAACTTCAGCCCCATTAGAGCAGGGACCTCTGAAGTATATTGCTGAAGGGGGCTGACAAGAATAGAGAATTTTTTGGGCGCCTGGATGGCTCAGTTGGTTAAGCGACTGCCTTCGGCTCAGGTCATGATCCTGGAGTCCTGGGATCGAGTCCCACATCGGGCTTCCTGCTCAGCAGGGAGTCTGCTTCTCCCTCTGGCCCTCTTCCCTCTCGTGCTTTCTATCTCTCATTCTCTCTCTGAAATAAATAAATAAAATCTTTAAAAAAAAGAATAGAGAATTTTTTGCTGCTAGTGGTATAATACAGTGTTCAATAAAGTTTGAAAAACACTGTTAATAGAAGATCATGCTGACAATAAAGTAATTCTTTTTTAAATTAATTTTTATTGAAGTATAATTAACATAGTGTTATATTAGTTTCAGATATACAACATAATAATTCAACAATTCTATACCTTACTCAGTGCTCACTCAATAAGTGTAGTCACCAAACAATATTATTACAATTTTACTGACTATATTCCCTGTCATACTTTTCATCTTCATGACTTATTTTTTTCTAAAGATTTTATTTATTTATTTGAGAGAGAGAAAGAGAGAGTGCATGTACAAGCATATGTGGGGGGTAGGGGCAGAGAGAGAGGGAGAAGCAGACTCACTGCTGAGGAGGGAGCCCAATAGGAGGCTTGATCCCAGGACCCCGAGATCATAACCCGAGCTGAAGACAGGCACTTAACCAACTGAGCCACCCAGGCTCAGCTTCATACCTTATTAAAGTAATTACCTCAAAACAGTAATTTTGTATATTTGTTTCTATCAAAAGTACATTTTAAAAACCATTAAAAATAGTAAACCTTGAATATTGCAGGCCTTTAGGAAAACTGCCTTAAAAGAAACATATTGCTTCTTCCTTAACAATGACAAAAACATAACCACCACAATAACTAAAGCCACAGAAAAAGCAAGTGTCTAAAAAGGATGCATAATAACTACAATCAATAAAATTTCCCTTAAAACTTATATATCGAAGCTGAATATATACAATCCTTAGGACTCAGCATCTCCACTCGTAGGTATGTATCAAACTAATGTATGTTCATCAAAGGACATACAAAAGAATAATCTTTCTTTTCATACTAGCCAAAAACTGGAAACAAATGTCCATTGATAATGGAATGAATGAATAAACTGTGAAATACTCATACAATGTAATACTACAGAGCACTGAAAATGAACTATTATTCAATAACATGGATGAATCTTCATAATTTTAACATAATGAATGAAAAAAGGCAGATACACAAAAATACACACAGCATAACTCCATTCATACAAAGTTCAAAACTGGCAAAATTAATTTACAGTATCAAAAGTTGGAATAGTGGTTACCTCAGGGAGGGGGTGACAGTGACTGGAAAGAGTCAAAGGGAAGGGTTTCTAAGAGTCCGTAATATTTTGGGGCACCTGGGTGGCTCAGTTGGTTAAGCGACTGCCTTCGGCTCAGGTCATGATCCTGGAGCCCCGGAATCGAGTCCCGCATCAGGCTCCCTGCTCAGCGGGGGGTCTGTTTCTCCCTCTGACCCTCCCCCCTCTCATGTGCTCTCTCTCTCATTCTTGCTCTCTCAAATGAATAAATAAATAAAATCTTTAAAAAAAAGTCTGTAATATTTTATTTCTTCACCTTTGTGAAAATTCATCAAGCTGTACACTTAGAATTTGTATTTTTCTGTATGTACATTTCCTTTTTTATAAAAGATTTTATTTATTCGACAGAGAGAGACACAGCAAGAGAGGGAACACAAGCAGGGGGAGTGGGAGAGGGAGAAGCAGGCTTCCCGTGGAGCAGGGAGCCCGATGTGGAGCTCCATCCCGGAACCCTGGGATCATGACCTGAGCCAAGCCGAAGGCAGATGCTTAACAACTGAGCCACCCAGGTGCCCCTGTATGTACATTTTCAATAAACAGGGGAAAAAATTTTAATTACATATGAACTGAATTCAGTAAAAAAACAATTCTTTTTTTTTAAAGATTTTATTTATTTATTTGAGAGAGAGAGAATGAGAGAAAGCATGAAAGGGAAGAGGGTCAGAGGGAGAAGCAGACTCCCCGCTGAGCAGGGAGCCCGATGCAGGACTCGATCCCAGGACTCCAGGATCATGATCTGAGCCGAAGGCAGTTGCTTAACCAACTGAGCCACCCAGGTGCCCTAAAAAAACATTCTTATTTCAAATATACCAATCTAATTTAAGCCTCTGATAAATCTTTTGGCTCACTACATAAACATGCAAGTTATACACTTTGTAAAGCATAATTTTCAATAAGTTTATAACTACTAAAATTATAGAGTAAGTTCTCTAAGCACAATGGAATTAAATTAGAAATCAAAAATAATTAAGATATCTAGAAAAACAGCAATATTTGGAAGATAAGCCACAAATCAAAAAACAAAATGCAGAGAAATTAGAAAATATTCTGAATGATAATAAAAACACAACACATCAAAATTTGTTGGATGTAGCTAAAGCAATGCTCATACAGTAATATTTAGCTTTAAATTCTCCTATTAGAAAAAAAAAAGAAAGGTTCAAAATCAATGGTCTAACTTTCACCTTAATTCTTAAGGTGAAAAAAAGAACAAAAAGAAGAGCAAATTAGACCCAAAGAAATAGAGGAAGGAAATAAGAAGTCACAGGTTAAAGAACAATTTCACAAAGAAATCAGAAAATATCTTCAGAAGGATGATAAAGAAAATGCAACATATCAAAATTTGTTCAATGCAGCTAAAGCAGTGCTTCAAGAGAAATGTTTAGCTTTAAATCCTTATGTTGGGGGTAGAGTCTAAAATCAACGATCTGAGATCACTTTTAGAAGTCAGAAAAAGAAGTTAACTAAACTGAAAGAAGTTAAGCAATGGTTCTCAACTGTGGGCTATTTTGCTCATCAGCAGATATTTGGCAATGTCTGGAGACATTTTCTGCTATTACAACTAGGAATCTACTGGCATTTTGTGAGGAGAGGTAAAGGATGCTGCTAAACATCCTATGATGCTCAAAACAGAATTATCTGGCCAAAATTGTCAATAGTGCAGAGGCTGAGAAACTCTGAAGTAGAGGAAAGAAATAATAAAGCCAAGAAGAGGAATGAACAAAATAAGAAATAGGAAACAATAGAGACTATCAATAAAACCAAAAGTTAACTCTAAAAGTCAGTAAAATTGATACATTTCTAAGACTGACGAAGAAAAAAAGAAATTACTAATACAAAAAAATCCTATCAGGATGAAAAAGTGCACATTCCTATAGATCTTACAGATATATTTTTTTAAGACTGTATTTATTTATTTGAGAGAGAGAGAATGAGAGACAGAGAGCACGAGACGGAAGAGGGTCAGAGGGAGAAGCAGACTCCCTGCCAAGCAGTGAGCCCGATGTGGGACTCGATCCCGGGACTCCAGGATCATGACCTGAGCCGAAGGCAGTCGCTTAACCAACTGAGCCACCCAGGCGTCCCTAGATCCTACAGATATTACAAGGACGATAAGAGAATATTATGAACAACTTTATGTCAAATTCAAACAACTTAGATGAAATGGACAAATTTCTTGAAAGAATACAAATTATCAAAACTGACTCAAGAATTAGAAACCCTGAATACTCGTGCATCTATTAAAGAAATTGAATTCATAATCAAAAACCTTCCCACAAGAAAACTCCAGGCCCAGAATTTTCATTGGCAAGTGTTATTAAGCATTTAAGGAATAAATAATACCAATCCTACATAAAATCTTTCAAAAAATAAAGGAAGAGGGAACATTTCCCAACTCATTTTGAGGCCAGTATTATCCTGGTAGTGAAACCAAAGAAATTACATTGGGAAAAAACAAAACAAAATAAAAAAACAGATTACTATCCTTCATGACACAAGAATTCTTAACGAATTATTAGCAAATTGAAGCCAACAGCAAATAGAAAGAAAGAATGAGTTTTATAACTAAAATTTGTCTGGTCTTTATCCCAACTTCGTGAAACCTTGGAATTTCCAAAGTTATAGGAGTGTCTACATTATTCAAGGTGGGCCCTGGACCACACCTGAGTTTATGCTAAAAAGATGATTCAAACTGAGGGCTGATCACAACAGAAAGACGAACTGTGTGTTTAGAGGGTTGGGGCTTCAAGCCACTGGTATCACCTGACTTCCTAACCTCCAGGGAGAGAACGGTCACTAGAGATTGAGTTCAATCATGTGGTCAGTGATTCATTCAATTATGACAATGATTTTGAAATGAAAACTCTGGAATCTGAGGCTCAGGTGAGCTTCCTAGTTGGTAAATACATCAATGTGTCGGGAAGGTAAAGCATCTTGATTCCACAGGGAAAGGACACAGAAGGTCCATGTTCCCAACTCTCCCAGACCTTGCCCTATATTTCTCTTCATTTGGCTGGTCCTGATTTATTATTTTTTTTAAAGATTTTATTTATTTGAGAGTGAGAGAGAGAGAGAGAGCACATGAGAGGGGGGAGGGTCAGAGGGAGAAGCAGACCCCCTACTGAGCAGGGAGCCCAATGCGGGACTCGATCCAGGGACTCCAGGATCACGACCTGAGCCGAAGGCAGTCGCTTAACCAACTGAGCCACCCAGGTGCCCGGCTGGTCCTGATTTATATTATTTATAATAAAATTTGTAGTCATAAGTATAGTGCTTTCCTGAGTTCTGTGCGTAGTTCTAGTGAATTACCAAACCTGCGGGGATTTTAAGGACCCACAAATTTGTAGCCAGTTAGTACAGCCAGCATTTGTAGTTGAGAACTGCACCCTTAAACTTGTGGACACTGTGCTAACTATGGGTGGTTGGTGTCAGTATCACAAAATACACCACGACCAAACGTTTATTCCAGAAATGCAAGATTGATTTAAGATTCAACAAAAATACCAATCAATGTAGCTCACCACATTAACAGAATAATTTGAAAAATAAAATATAATCTCAATAAATGCAGGAAAAGCATTTAACAAAATTCAACATCTATTCATGATAAAAAAAAAACCCAACTCAGTAAATTAGGAAAGAAAGGAATTTCCTGAAACTGTGAAAAGGCATCTACAAAAAGTACAGCTATCATACTCAACAGTGAAAGAATGCAAGTTTTCTCAAGATTAGGAACAAGGGGGAGCCTTGTTCCTAAGCAGAAAAAAGAAACATCATACAGAATGGAAAGGAAGAAGTAAAAATCTCTGTACTGCAAACAATATCATTTATTATCTATTTAGAAAATCCTAAGGAATATACAAATTATTAGAACTAATATACCAAATTCAATTGCTATTTACAATAGCATCAAAGATTAATAAATACCTAAGGGTAAATTTAACAAAGTATGTACATCACTCACATTCTGAAAAACTATAAAATATTGCTGAACTATGAAAACATCTAAATAACTGAGTAGGGCACCTGGGTGGCTCAGTTGGTTAAGCAACTGCGTTCAGCTCAGGTCATGACCCTGGAGTCCCAGGATCGAGTCCCGCATCAGGGTCCCAGCTGAGCAGGGAGTCTGCTTCTCCCTCTGACCCTCCCCCCTCTCATGCTCTCTCTCTCTCTCTCTCTCTCAAATAAATAAATAAATAATTGAGTAAATGAAGAGACATACCATGTTCATAAATCAGAAAATTCAGTATTGTTCAGATGTGTGAGGCCTCTCTAAATTGATCTAGAGATTCAATGCAATCCCAATCAAAATTCTAATAGGTTTTATTGTAGGAATTGACGAGCAGATTCTATAATGTATATTAAATTGCAGAAGACCTAGAATAGTCAAAGGAACTTCTGAAAAAGAAGAACAACACTGGAAGACTTACACACCTGATTTCATGACTTACTAAAAAAAAAAAAAAAAACTACAGTAGGGTGCCTGGGTGGCTCAGTTGGTTAGGTGTCTATCTTGGGCTCAGGTCATGGTCTCCGGGTCCTAGGATTGAGCTGGCATCAGGCTCCCTACTCAGCAGGGAGTCTGCTTCTTCCTCTCTCTCTGCCCCTCCCCCCAACTCGTGCACGCTCTCTCTCATTCTTTCTTAAATAAATAAATAAAATCTTAAATACCTACAGTAATGGGAGCACCTGGGTGGCTCAGTCGTTAAGCGTCTGCCTTTGGCTCGGGTCATGATCCCAGGATCCTGGGATTGAGCCCCACATCAAGCTCCCTGCTTGGCGGGAAGCCTGCTTCTCCCTCTCCCACACCCCCTGCTTCTGTTCCCTCTCTCGCTGTGTCTCTGTCAAATAAATAAATAAAAAATAAAATCTTTTAAAAAAACCCCAAAAACCTACAGTAATGAAGACACTGTGGTTTTGGAACAAAAATAAATATTCTGATCAATGGACCAATCACAGATTCACACATATGTGGTCAACTGATTTTTTACAAAGATCCTAAGGTAGTTCAGTGGAGAAAGTAGAATCTTTCCAAAAAAAAAAAGTATATTTTCCAAAAAATGAACTTTAGCCTTTGCCTCATAACTTCTACAAAAATTAACTCTAAATGAAACTTAGATCTAAATATGAAACCTAAAACTGTAAGACTGCTAGGAGAAAAGAGAAAATTTTTCATGATTTTGGATTATGCAAAGATTTTTTTAGGACATTAGAAGCATGAATAATAAAACACAAACATTATAAACTGAACTTCATCAAAATATGCAACTTTGGTTCTTCAAAAGACACTGTTAGGAAAATGATAAGGGCAAACCACTAAGTAGGAGAAAACATTTGCAAAATAAATATGTAATAAAGAACTTGTAACCAGAATTTACAAAGAACTCTTTTTTAAAGTCTTTGTATATTTTGGATAACAGTCTCTTTTTTTAGATTTTATTTATTTATTTATTGGGGGGGGGGAGGAGCAAAGGGAGAGGGAATCTCAAGCAGACTCCTAGCAGACTCTGTGCAGATCGAGCCCCTTGAGATGACCTCAGCTGAAACCAAGACCTTGACATGACCTGAAATGAAACCAAGAATCCGATGCTTAGTGACTAAGCCATCCAGGTGCTCCTAGACTCTACAAAGAACTCTTTACAGCTCAACAACAAAAAAAAAACTCAAAAGAAAAAAGTCAAAAAACGTAATTAGATACTTCACCAAGGAAGATATATCAATAGCAAACAAGCCCATAAAAAGATGTTCAAGATCATTAGTTATAAGGAAAATGCAATCTAAACCACAAGGTATCATGACATACCCACTAGAATGGCTAAAATTTAAAAGACTGACAATACCAACTGCTATCCAGGTTGTGGAGCTATGGAAGTCTCCTACACTGCTAGTCAGAATGTAAAATGGTACAGACACTTTGGGGAATGGTTTGACAATTTCTTTATAAATATATTTGCTATATTGCTTAGCAATTCCACTCCTAGGTATTTATCTAAAACATATGAAAACACAAAAGACCTGCCCATGAAAGTAATGGCATCTTTACTTGTAATAGCTAAAAACTATATGCAACCTAAATGTCTATCAACTGGTGAATGGATAAACAAATTGTGATGGATCCATACAATGGATTATTACTCAGCAATATAAAAAACTGAACTACTGAAATGTAGAAAAACATGAATCTCAAAAACACACTATGCTAAGTGAAAGGAGTTTGATGCAAAAAGAGTATATACATGATTCTACTTATATGAAACTCTAGAAATGGCAAAACTGCAGTGATACAAAACAGACGAGAAGTTGCGAGGGCCAAGAGGCGGAGATAGGAAACTGACTGTAAAGAGGCATGAAGCAATGTTTTGAGGTGATAAACATGTTCTATATCATAATTTTGCTGGAGGTTGCATGACTGTATATGTATGTCAAGTCATTGACTCATACACTAAAAATTGGGGAATTTTATTGTATGGAAATTATATCCAAATAAAGCTTATTTTTTTAAAAAGTAGTAAGACTCATCCAGAAATCGAGGCAATAATCTAATGTACCACAAAATACTCAAAAATGAGAATAAAATATTAATTCCTTATTGTGGGAGACTAATAATACAAAGTACTAGAAAATACATTATTTAAAAACCTCATTCCTTTGGGAAATACCTGTATTTATGTGTACCTTAAAAATTTTTTCATTTCCAGCATATGATTAATCTGCTGTTAGTCAAGAGTATACACATTCAAGTCTTCATCTTCCATAACAGGAAATCAACAGACAATAAATAGCATAAGCTTCTTATTTTTAAAAAATTTTTTAAAGATTTTATTTATTTGGAGAGAGAGAGAGAACGGGGGAAGGGCAGAGGGAGAATCTCAGGCAGACTCCATGCTGAGCACAGAGCCTGACACAGGGCTTGATCTCATGACCCTGAGATCGTGACCTGAGTGGAAATTAAGAGTCAGACGCTTAACCAACTGAGCCACCCAAGGGCTCCCAGAATAAGCTTTTTTTTATTTTTTAAGATTTTATTTATTTATTTGACAGAGAGAGACACAGCAAGAGAGGGAACACAAGCAGGGGGCGTGGGGGGGGGGAAGCAGGCCTCCCACAGAGCAAGGAGCCCGATGCAGGGATCGACCTGAGCCAGAGGCAGATGCTTATCGACTGAGCCACCCAGTGTCCCCCAGAATAAGCTTCTTATTTGGAAATATGAAAGCATGGGTGCCTGGCTGGCTCAGTCAGAAAAGCATGTGACTCTTGATCTTAAGGTCATGAGGTCAAGCCCCATGTTGGGTGTAGAGATTACTTAAATAAGTAAAAATTAAAAAAAAAAAAAAGAAAGAAGAAAGCAAACAGCTGATGAACTGTTAAATTACTGAAAGTGGTAGCCTCTAGGAAGTAGAAACTGGAAGAGGAGAGACGAGGTAGATGAATGTTATTCTTTATAAGCCATTTAGTATTAGCGGACTCTTACAACTATATACATCTATTACTTCTTTTTTAAATGTTATGAATTTAAAATAAAAGATAACTACTTCACTTTCTATTCTTAGTAGTGTCAGAAATTAAGAAGCATCTAACACATACTAAAGTTACACATTATTCATGAAATCATCACTTTTTAGAGAGAGCAATATTAAAAACTACAGAGAATTTTGAAAATTAAAATTATTGCTCTTCAGCATACTTCCAAAAGTTAAAACAGGACATTCACTGTGTGATAACACATAATATATGATAACACAGAGCAATATTCTAAAAACCTTTGAAAATGCAGAAAATATCAGTGATTTCCTAAATCTCTTGACTTCCAAATTGTAATCTAATATTTTAGGATAGAGTCAGGCATAAAATAAACATTCAATAGATACTTTGGAGGGAAAAGAACAGTACCATAATTAACAGCATTAATTATAATAAATATAAATCCCATTTTTCTGAAGTTGATCCCAAGTTTTATTGTTAATATATTCCATTCTTCCCTATAGTACTAGAAGCAGAAGATCTATTTCAAAGAATCTTACTGTGTAAGGCAAGTACATCACACAGAAAAGTGATTCTCAAAGGAAGTAAGGGACGAGAGGCTGGGAGGATAGCTGAATCTCCTTGTTGTGGTAGCTGCAGGAGAATGGAGGAGGTACCTTTTTCCAACCAGCTACACTCCCTACTCCTAACCCCTTACTGGTTTATTTCAAGTTTTGAAGGCCTAATTGTTTAATATTCATTCATTCCACCTTTAGTTCTTTTTAGCACCTGTCACATGTTCAGACTCTTCTTATTTTACTGCAATAAACAGCAAAAGACAATTTTTTTAACAGTTTTACTGAGGTAAAATTTACATACTAAAGGGGCGCCTAGGTGGCTCAGTCGGTTAAGCGTCTGCCTTCAGCTCAGGTCATGATCCCAGGGTCCTGGGATGTGAGCCCCGCATCAGGCTCCCTGCTCCACGGGAAGCCTGCTTCTCCCTCTCCCACTCCCCCTGCTTGTGTTCCTGCTCTCATTGTGTGTCTGTCAAATAAATAAAATCTTTAAAAAAGAATAATTTACATACTAAAAAATTCACCCATTTTAAGGGTATAGTTTAATGAGCTTCAGTAAATTTACACAGTTGCATAACCTTTACCACAATCCAATTTGGGGACACTTCTATCACCCCAAACGTTCCTGCATGCCCATTCGTAGTTAATCTCCATTCCCATCCCTCACTTACCATTGATCTGCTAATTTCTATAGTTTTGCCTTACTTATTTATTTATTTTTTAAATATTTTATTTACTTACTTACTTACTTATTTATTTAATTATTTGGCAGAGAGATACAGAGAGAACAAGTAGGCAGAGAGGCAGGCAGAGGGAGAGGGAGAAGCAGGCTCCCCGCTGAGCAGGGAGCCCAATGCGGGGCTCGATCCCAGGACCCTGGGATTATGACCTGAGCCGAAGGCAGCCGCTTAACCGACTGAGCCACCCAGGCGCCCCAGTTTTGCCTTTTTTAAAATAAATTTCACATAATGGAATTATACAATATGTACTGTTATGTATCTGACCTTATTTAATGTGTTTGTTGTTCATCCACTTTGTTATATGTATGAGTGGTTTGTTTATTTTTATTGCTGGAGAGTATTCCACTGCATGAACATACTACATTTTGCTTGTCCACTCATTCAGCAGCTTACGGATATTTTGTTTCCAGCTTTTGGTGGTCATGAATAATGCTATGACCATCCACATTCAAGTGTTCCTGTGAACATGTGGAATAGGGGGCCTTCATCCCACAGGACAGGACCTCATGCTTGCCACACTCTACCATTAACACCCAAGCTATTTACCAAAATGAAACACATCCTGGTACTTAATAAGTGAATATTAAATTCCTACCAATACTTAAATGTTTGTTTAAAGAATAAAAGAAACACGTTACTCGGCTATTCTAATAACAGGGGCTTCAACTTCAATTTTAAAAACACAAACATAACTTTGTCTCCAATAAGTATACCTGCCACAAATAAACTGACAATGAGAATAATGATATTAAACACCCCTAGATCAACTTCATACAAAGCAATCAATTGTGCCTAAGTCTCTCTAAAAGTCTTCTCAAGGGGCGCCTGGGTGGCTCAGTCATTAAGCGTCTGCCTTCGGTTCAGGTCAGGATCCCAGGGTCCTGGAATCGAGCCCCGCATCAGGCTCCCTGCTCCGCGGGAAGCCTGCTTCTCCCTCTCCCATGCCCCCTGCTTGTGTTCCCTCTCGCTGTGTCTCTCTCTGTCAAATAAATAAAATCTTAAATAAATAAATGTCTTCTAAAAAATATGGTCAACATTTCATTAAAAAGTACCTTCAGATGTACATGATCATGCTCAAAGTATTCAGCCATTCATTCAGTATTTAATGAGTACCTACACTAGGAACACAAATACTCTAAAATTACAAAGTTCCTGTCCTCTTATAGTTCACATTCCATCATCCACTTTTTGCCAATGAATAAAGAAAGAAAGAAATAAGGCATGACTTATTACAACTATATAACATACACTATGGCATTTTAACCTTACATTGTTAGATTACCACCATGTAATTCTATTTAATTATTTATACATACTTAAAAATGTTTAAATTTTATACATTGTATATATATACATTGTATATATATACAATAGTAAATTTTAATAATATATATTTTATAAGTATATATTATATACTTAAATATTATATATTTTTATGTATATATAATACCTATATTATATATAATATATAATAAATTGTATACATTGTGTATATATATACCTTGTATACATACATATACCATATAAATTTTATATATTGTTTTGTTTCTTTAAATGGATTAAGTATGATATTTGTGCTAAATTCAATAAAAATATTAGAATTTGAGCTTTTAGGAACCTCCCTAATAAACAATGGTTCTATAGAAAAATGAGATTCAAATACTTCGTTTTGGCTTATAGTACTATTTCCAAGAAAGTAACAAGCCTTCCAGAGGACAAATGACTGAATAACATGTTAAAATGATAATATTAAGAACACCAAATGGTTTTAGAGCCAGGCTAGAAGTCTAAATTTTAAATTATAACTTCTGTGCATTGACTGTTACCAAAAAAGACTACAGAAACCAATCCTAGCAGATTCAGGATTAACAATAATATCTCATCCAGAGTTTTTGTGAAATCTGAAGATCACTTTTTTTCCTGTTATTCATATTGAAGATATATACTCCCACACAAAATTATGGTAATCAAAATTAAAAACCTCAAAATTTACATTTCCTCTAATACCAAGACAAACTTACTACATCTTACCCTCTAGTCTCTTATTACATAAAAAGAAAGGTTCTTTACAGTTCCTCAAAGAGAATCCGAATTGTCCCTAATTAATCAAAATAAGAATAAAGGAAAATCAGTTGCTTTATCAAAATACATTGACTGAGACTAAAATTACGTTCTTTGGGCGTCTGGGTGACTCAGTCGTTAAGCGTCTGCCTTCCACTCAGGTCATGATCCCAGGGTCCTAGGATTGAGTCCTGCATCGGGCTCCCTGCTCCGTGGGGAGCCTGCTTCTTCCTCTGCCTCTGCCTCTCATGAATAAATAAATAAATAAATAAATAAATAAATAAATAAATAAATAAATAAATAAAATCTTTAAAAATAAATAAATAAAATAAAATTATATTCTTCTATAATTTAAAAATGCCCATTTCAAATGGCTTCAAAGCTCTCATCATGTGGCCTCCACAAATGGTGTTTAGTGTTTTCAAAAGACTATCAAAAATATTTCCCATAATAAAGAAATGTAATGAAATAAATACCACACCGAAACCTTTTTATCCAATGTCATAAAACTAAATAAAAAGAAAACCCACAACACTTTTCCCCTGAAATGTATGTAGTAACATTAATAACAAAATTATCTACCAAACCAAATATATTCTCTTATAAGAAATTACTTAAATAAAACATAAGGAATTTCACTTATACTAAGTTATGGAATCCCTATATCTCCTTCAATGTATGTCAAAGTTAATGAATAAGTATATACTGTGAATCTATAACATTTCTACAATAACCTATTGTAATCTCTTCTGTGAATTTAAATAATTTAATCTGTATACTGTCATCTGACAAATATAGCCACGTTTATAACATCTTACTGACTTGTTTAATTTACCATTTCATTACACACATATTTTTCCGAATACACCATAAGCTCCTCTATGGTAGAGAAGCATGTTCTATGTACATAGTATAAGTTCGGTAAATTTGGTTACTAATTACCTTTAAGAGAGCAGTATCAATAACTAGTGAAAAAGGAAGCAAATTGAGGAAGCAAATTGCAAAAGTTGAAAAGCAATGGTGGGAAAGTATTAAAGCAGTAGATGCAAACCACACGTTTCAGACATTTGGCAGAGCAGAAAAGGAGAGTGCTAACACATAAATTTCAGCTTACAGTCACTAAGTCTTACTTTTTAAGTAAATTATTACGAAGGGCTGTTTGCTGATCCCAGAGAAACAAATCCCAGGGATTTGTCTTATCTCCTGGTTCTACCTGTGCAAGTTACCTTGCATGCCAGTCCAGTTTCCTCATCAAAAAAAAATAAGGAAAATATTTTCATTTTACCTCACAGAACTGTTCTGAAATTCAAATGAGGTAATAATATACATTAAAGGGCTTTACAGACAAGTAGTATGTTAAACGCAGAGGGTTACTATTATTATTATTATTATTATTATTATTATTATTATTATTGTTGTTGAAGACGGATCCTACCCTTTGACCCAACAATTTTAATTCTTGATGTTTATCCTAAGAATCTAGGTGGACAAACGTACAAAGGTTATCTGCAAAAAGATGTTCAGAGTAGCCCTGTTTTGAATGAAAAAAAATCTAAAAATAACTTAAATGTCATCAATGGATGACTGGCTTAACAAATTATGGTAAAACATGAAACAGAATATCATGCTATAATTTAATATGATTTAACAGATGTGTATGAACATGAAAAAAATGTTCAAGATAAGATAAAGCAAGAGGTTCAACTTTTGAGATGCCTTCCTTTATCTATCAAAATTAATCAGGTCTTCCCCATTACACTCCTCACAGGATCATCTATTTTTCCTATATTAAACTCATCATAGTTTGAAATAATATATTTATATGTTTACTTGACAACATGTGTTTCCTTCATCAAATGGTAATGAAGATGCTGTACACACATACACTCTCTCTCTCACACATACACACACCTACATACATACGCAGAGGGGAGAGAAAGCTGCCAGTATTTTAAAATGTAGGAAGCCAAAAAGAAAAATAAAAACAATCTAACAAAAAAATATGCATGCTTATATTACATCAGCACTATTGACCAAAAATGGGATCTGGAAATACATTTTGTCAAACGATACCATCAAAGCTCTTTGATTAGATTAGTATCTTCAAAACTGTCTTCACTTAAGAAGTGACAAGAATCATGCTATGTCCAAAAGAATGCAATGCTGTTTCCTTTGCAAGGAGAAATCTAGAAGAAAAAGCTTTCTTCGGGTCAACAGTCTCATCTGGTTAGAATGATGCACATTCTGCTGAAAATCCAGCTTGATATTAAATCAACCACCACCTATAGTTAGTTATCTCTTACCATCTCTAAGCCACATGAGTTTTAATCATAAAATGAGTGATAATATCTTACCTTCATAAAGCAGAGAACTATACCGAATGAAATCTTGAATTCCCTTTTTATAATTTGTGATCTTCCACACCATGTATTCAATATCTGGAAAAAGGCCGCTAATCAAATAGGAACAGAAGCAGCTATCCTACTGACTTACAAGGCATGATCATCAAGTCTCCTTGAAACAATACTTCCATAAGGGAATGTGTCCTTTAGAAACTCCAACAGCAAACGTATGCTTCAATGAAGCATTTAATGGAAAGTCTGAGTTTGTTTACAGTGAGGTACATAAATAATTCTTGATAATTTTTCATTTAAACTCAGTTTTAGGGGAAGACAGAATATCACAGAAAATATCACACAGGAGGTGTTAATCACTCAACATTTGGAAAATACTGAAGAACAATACTAACATCACAAAGAGTTTAACTGCTACTAATCTCTACTTTTGTCCTGATACTCTTTTTCGATAGAGACTCAGGAACAATTTCTTGATATAGAAAATTTGAAAAGCATAGAATAGTAAAAAGAAATTTCACAATAAAAATAAGGTTTCATTCAACTATTCAGTGAACAAAGAGGTACATATTTAAGAATAAAAATAGAAAATATAACAAATTTGAAATTACTTCTACTGGTAAAAGGATAGTTTCTTAAAAAAAGAATTCACCGGGGCGCCTGGGTGGCTCAGCCGGTTAAGCGGCTGCCTTCGGCTCAGGTCATGATCCCAGGGTCCTGGGATTGAGTCCTGCCATCAGGCTCCCTGCTGAGCAGGGAGCCTGCTTCTCCCTCTCCCTCTGCCTGCCTCTCTGCCTACTTGTTCTCTCTGTCAAATAAATAAATAAAATCTGTAAAAAAAAAAAAAAAATTCACCACTACTTCCCCCAAAAACCTAATAATCCATGAAGAAGACAACCAAAAAGTCTTTAAAGCTGAAAATATAACAATACAATCATTCCCTTTAAGACTAAAACATTTCATAATTCTGTAGTTTAAGAAAAGTTAAAACAGGGCGCCTGGGTGGCTCAGTCGTTGAGCATCTGCCTTCAGCTCAGGTCGTGATCCCAGGGTCCTGGGATCGAGCCCCACATCGGGCTCCCTGCTCGGCGGGAAGCCTGCTTCTCCCTCTCCCACTCCCCCTGCTTGTGTTCCCTCTCTCGCTGTGTCTCTCTCTGTCAAATGAATAAATAAAATCTTAAAAAAAAAAAAGAAAAATTAAAATAAAGCCTTATAAGCAAAAGGAAAGCTGTTCTGTTTTCTAATGTCCTCAATCCTAACAAGTGGAATTGAAATGTGGCTGGTCTTGTGAGATTCTTTAATATCCAAAGGATACCAAATAGAATAAATTTTTCATCAACTTAAAAATCAAACATAAATTGGTACTTACCATGACTTTCTACATCAGCTTAAAACAATGCAATTACTATGTGTCATAGGCTCATACCAACATTTATTGCCAATATTTGACAGACATATGGTTCTTGCGGGTACATTTATGATTTTATTTTCACGACAGGATGACAATGAGTGTTCTTTAAAATTAATTGCAACATTCTATAGTCTACTATAATACACTTATATATTATACTATAGTATACTATAATATACATTTAAGAGAAGTTGGAGATTTTTATTCTTCAAATACTACATATTATCTTCCTTTCCAAATATATTATCGTTAACATCCTTTAGAATACAATGTAATCAGAGTTTGCCAAAGCAGGAGTTGTATCATTTCTCCTTCCAGACTTTAATATGGTACTCAGCACAAAAGAGAAATTCAGTTCCACAGAGGGCAGTCTACCTGGAGTTTGAAAACCTTCCATTTTTTAAGAAACACCTACTATGTACAAGGCATTGTGATAGATACTGGGGTAAATCCATAAGCAGAAGAGATTCAATTTCTGCCTTCATGGAGTTTTTAGTCCAATGAATGAGACATGAATTTATCAATCAGAGAACTGTATTTCTACAAACTATAATCACCACCATGAGGAAAAGTAGGAGTGCCATCATGTGAACACCTGATCTACTTTGGCTCATGAGAAACGGCTTCCCTGAAGAAGTTATGATTGAGTTGAAATAAGAGTGTTATTAGATAGAGACAACTTGGCAAAAGGGGAAAGAACAGAATATGTGCAAAGACCTTGAAGTAGGAGGAAACATGGTGTATTGAAGGAATTCAACGAAAGCTAGCCAATATAATTCATCAGAATTGTATATGGAGCACGAGTGGTTACATGGATACCAGTTAGGTTACAATCGTTCTCCAGATGAGAGATAGATGGTATCTCATTAGGAGGGAAGTAATGAAGATAAGGGAAAAGAAGGCAGATTCAAGAGATACTTAGGAAAAAATCAGTGTTACAATGAAGCCAGGTAGAGTAGCATTAGTAGAGTTTTAAAGATGACAGATCTTTAAATTTTTCAGTTGTGAGACCAAACAGTAAAAAGCTGGGAATCTGAGCTTATGTGATGCTCTTCAATAAGCCAGATAGCAATTGCAGCCAGGTTTTCTAATAGCAGTAGCATCTTAGGAAGGGTGATTTTAGGAAATGTGCCAGAAGGTCATGACCAAGACTACAGTAAAGTCAACCATGTATTTAAAAAATAATTACATATTATAGGTCCCACTTCTGAATTGTCAGTTAGAAGGACATCAAATGATAAAATTACTGGGATTTTCAAGGTACATGTTTGTAATATCACATTATATCACTTATTTTTTTTCTCTCCTTTGTACTTATATGAAAATAAGATTTCAAGAGTTATATCAGGGAGATCATATTATACCTGATAATATCAGGGGGAAAAAGCCAACCAACATTATATTTGAAAGATGCTACAATGTCAGGGAAACAAATATCACCTTATGACAAACAAGATATCAACATCCAAGATGCATAATAGTACAGCAACTTCCACACAAGTAGCTTTTTGATCAGGAAAATAAGACAGATATCCTCTTAACTCTATTCCTTTCCTTGTTTCAGATGACTAATAAATGGAAAATTTTTACAAGTCTTCTTTCTGCTTTATGTAACCAATATAATAAAATTTCTACTAAATCCAGTAATAGGCCTAAAGTTAACAGATGTCCATAAGGTCTCCTTCAAATGTACTAACAACCCCATTTCCCACATACCCCAGCATCGGAAATTGATCCTTGGCTCCTCTATTCCATGAAGCAGAAGTTTTAAACAAATGGTAAGGAAAAATAATTTCTAGTGTTTGACTTTAACATACTAGTTCTCATCTATAGGCCCCAGTCTAAATCCCACACATGGGTGGACCTTAATATATTCTAAAATCTATTTCTTGCTCTCTCTTTTTCTTTCCTTCTTACTACTTATATTCCTCTGAAAAATTATCTTCCTTAGTCTTGGGTGGTCCAATGTATACATAATTATTTTCCCATGGATACTATAAGAACATGGCATGCCTGTAGTTTTACAGATTTTCTGATGTGCTGTGCTAAAACATACAGTAATTAGCACTGTGGTCCCACACACAATAGTAGAATCCTAACAGGAACACTACCATGAAACAGAAACACCACTTAGTCAAAACCCCAAGCTGAACAAAGTATAAGTCAATAGATGACAAAGATTTACTAAAGACCTGTAACATAACTGGTAAAATCTAGAAATGTGTATCTTATTTATGCATCCATAATCCTTGAATTGTCAGTAACAATGTCACATCTGCAATGATGGAGTGGTATACTGAATAACTAATATTGTAACTGATCTCTAGAACTGTCAATAAATCAATGTCATAGAACTTCAGAGGAAAAAGGGACCTTGGTAAATATGTAGTCCTTCCCTTCATTTTACAGATGAGAAGAGGGACGAAGAAAAAATGTAATAAGATCATTTACGTGATGTCTACAAAATAAGAAAGACTCAGTAAATACTTGTAGCATGACAAAACCCAGGTCTGGTTTCTTATGTGATACTCTTTGCATGTCTCTAAATTAAAAAACAAAAACAAAAAAAACCTTTTTTAATCTACACATGGATTGAAAAACCCATGAATTTGAATTCTTGAAATATAGATCCTAGTTGCTGACACTGAACCAGAGAAACTGTGAAGAACAAAAAAATTCATAATGCTGCATATCATATTACATATTTTCATCCCAAAACTCTCATACCATAAAAAACCCTCTAGACCAACCGACACACAAACATAAATACAGCATATTAAGCTTATAGCTAACTATTTTTATAATTTTAAAAGTTAAGTTTAAAAAACACAGAATGGGGTGCCTGGGTGGCTCAGTCGTTAAGTGTCTGCCTTCAGCTCAGGTCATGATCCCAGGGTCCTGGGATCGAGCCCCGCATTGGGGTCCATGCTCAGCAGGGAACCTGCTTCTCCCTCTCCCTCTGCCTGCCTGTCTGCCTACTTGTGATCTCTCTGTCAAATAAATAAATAAAATCTTTAAAAAAAAAAAAAAAACACAGAATAGTCCTAATGAAGAAGCCAAAAAAGGAAACATACAGCTTTAAAGATTAGTCAAAGGGGGAAGGGTGAATCCTAGTTTTGCCTCAGCAATGTCAAAAATGCAGAGTGGGAAGATCCATACTTTTGAGCTCTAATTACTATCTGTAGGAGCCTCAAATTTCCTGCATCTATTAGTAAGAGCCCCTATTCCTGCTCTCTCCCCAATCTACTTCCCCAAGTGACTACCCAACTACCTGTCTGGAGTTCCCCAAACTCTTCAGGCAACCTTAGTTACCCAGAGATTGCTCTGTGCTTCTCCAAAATAAATGCTTACATTCTCTAGACAAAGCTTTGGGGATCAGAAAAAAAGGTCTCACTTAATTCCTCTTGTCAATGGAAAAAACAGCATCTGTTGATTTAAAGATGGCCTTTTGAAAAGTTCCTATGAGCTGAATCCTTAGAATTCACTGACCCAGCCAGGCACTACCAAAAGTTTTCAAAAAATGGAAGTCAACTGTGTCTGAGTACATCCAGACGAGCATTTTCTAGGGATCTCTTTGGACTGAAAAATAAGCATCTTCTTTCTCTGTTGTTGTTGTTTTTCCTTTAAAAGCTCCCTTACCAACTCAATCTTATCAAGTAAGAGATACAACTTTCATAGCATGGTCTTCCCTTTCACCCTTAAACAACAAATAGACCTTGCCCACTAACTTCCTACTCTAATCAAATATTTTTATTCCTTTAACAGAACCCTTGATTCTGCCTTATATACTGCCTGAGCTATTTCTGGTTTTTAAAAATTCTTCTTGGATTGTCCAAGTTTAAAGCTGGCCCAAGATTACTTTTAGCATGTGGCTGCATGCATGGACACATGCTGTCAAGTCTCAATTTACTGTCCCTCTCAGTCACAGATCTCCCCACTTAATAAACCCAGCAAGAACTCTTTGGTTGTCTTTTGGATTCTACTCCTTCCCTTCCACACAAAGTCGGGTTATGATATCTAGACTTTATTACTTTAAAAGGGCCAAAGCTCCGGGGATGGTGGTAAGGGAACTCATTTGGCTAGTCAGTGTTGCTCCAGACTTGGTATTAGAGAACTGAGGTGAGTAGGGCTTGCACTTTTGCCTGAGTGTGTGCTCCCTCCCTCCAGCTGCCCTTTCTAAACCTCCCAGCTTACTACCTGTTGGCAGTGCTGGTGTTGCTGCTCCCGTTGCTGTGTTTCTGTGCTCGGCTCAATCTCCTTGGGGGCTTTGAATGCTGCAGCCCGGGGCTCGGCATGGAGGGGAACGTGGAGGCATAGCCATGTTCACACTCTAAAGAGACAGCAAAAAAAAAAAAAAAAAAGAGAGAGAGAGAGAGAGAGAGAAACATGATAACAGGAATGTACCCAAATCCATGGATCCACAGATCTAAAGTCCCTGCAGTAAAATGTTGCTGAAAACAGCAGAAGAAAAGGAGGTAATATTTTCCCACTTTTTGCTTGGGAAGATAAAATTCTCCTTACCAGGACATCGATTCTGTAACATTATATACAGACCCAACCCATCACCTGAGAGGGGTACAGATACTTCTTCTAAACCAAGTAATTTCTCCATCCTCTCCAAAATCCTTTTCTCCAAGAATTCTTGACTGAAACACGCTGATTTCTAAGACTAGCCCCCATCCACCTTATTTCACCCGCCTCGAAATCCCCCTTTAACTCTCTCCATTCTAGGTCTCTCCCTAAGCGTTCCATTTTCACGTATTTCAAACCATTCAATCGCCTCATCTCGGAGGACATGTTCCCCCCGACACCTTAATTTCCAGAGTTCCTACTCTTCACTCCCCAGTCTCTTTACCTCTCTTCTAGTCTCGGTCCCTAAATGGGGTCCCGTCTCCTCCCACCTCAGTTTCTCAGAGGTCCCTTCCCCACAGGTGTCCACCCTCCTCCCCACGGGCTCCTCGGCAGGCATTCCCTTCCTCGGCCGCCAGCCTCGCCTCCTCCACCCCTACCTGCGCCGCCGCCTACCCCCTTCCTTCAGTTCTTTCTTCCCTCTTCCCTCCCAAGTCCTCGGGCTGGCGCCCACCCGCAACACACTCCCTCCCTCTGCTCTGGCCCACCTCCCCTCTGCCCCCAGATCCTCGTCCTCCCCGCACACACAGGCCCGCGCGGCCCCTCCCGCACCCCTCCCCTCGCAGGCTCCGGGTGCCCACCATCACCCGCACCCCTCCCCACCCGCTCTCCCCTCCCCACGCGCACCCCTCCTCACACCCCCCCTTACCACGCACCTCTCCTCACACGCACCCCCGCCTCCCTGCATCCCTCCTCACCCACGCACCTGTCGCCAGCGCACCGCTCCTCACACACGCACCCTCCCTCCCCTCACACACCCCTTCCCTCACACACGCGCTCCTCACTCACACTCCTCATGCACGCACCTCTTTACACACGCACCCCTCACGCACGAGCCCTGCCTCCCCTGCTCACGCACGTACCCCGCTCCTCACACCCGCACCCTCCCTCCCCTCACACATCGCACCGCATTCCCCGCGCGGAGGAGTGCGCGGGCTTGGGTGTTGGCGGAGGCGGGGGCGCCCAGCCGTTACCTCGGTCTCGGCGCTCCAAAAACTCGGCCGCCTCAAGCAGGCGCTGCACGTTGATCATCCGCACCCTCTCCATGGGCACCGCTGGTGGCGACCGGGGCCGCTCCGCGCTCCCTTCCCCGGCCGACAGGAGGCGCCGCAGGCGGCTACAGGCCGGCGCCGCCCCGGGACATGTGCGGCGGGCGGGCGGGCCAGCCCGGCCGCGGCTCGGCGCGCTCTCCGCCGCCCCTTGCCGCCCCCGCCGCGCCCGCCGCGCCCGCCGCGCCCGCCGCCGCCGGCAAGCCCGCGCGCGGTTTGTTTACCTCCCCGCGCAAGCACGGGGGAGGGGCGGGCGCAGCACCGAGACCCGCCCCGTCCCGCCCCTTCCTCTGCCTCCTGGGAAATGTAGTCCCGCCCCCTCCCACTGTACACCGGGAGTGGTAGTACACATACCACCTCAGTGCGCCTGCGCTTTGCCGAATTCCGCAATGGCAGCTGGGAAATGTAGTCCCGTTCGACTTCGGTCTTTAGGGTATAAAGACTAAGAAGTTATCTGGGCTTTACTTCTGGGAAGGAAGAATTTGAGCCAGTTATCGGGAAGCTCTTTTCTCAGCGACTTCCGGCGGGTGCCCAGGACCTGGAGCATTCATTATCTGAAGTGCCATGTTCTAGTCCTCTATCTACTACCACTTTTTCATGTAACTTCCATGCCTCAGTTTCCCCATCGCAAAACGTACTGTTCGGCTGGCGCACACACAAGCATTTGAAAAGCCAAGATCACTGTTCAGAAACAGGGGATGATCCCATCCGTACCACAGAAAGTTTCCATGAGGCCCTTCTTCCACCTTGGTTTCCACATAGAGGTAGTTCTGTATTTCGTGCGTTTTTTTAAAAAAAACTTATTTTGCTCCAGCCCCTCGCTAGTGACTTTAGAGGCTAGAAATCCTCTCTGGTGTTGCCAGTGAAGGACATAATTCAGTGGATAAGTGATTTGGGGCTGAAGTCTCAAAGGGTTCACTTTAAATCCTGACTCTGCTAGTTACACTACCTGTCTGGACTCTTCAGACCTCATTTTCCTCATGTATAAAATAGATACAGTTACTCCATTTATCCAAACATTGAGGGCCTGCCATGTGCCAGGCACTGTACTAGACATAATGTGTACAGTAATGAGAGAAACAGACATGGACTCTACTCTCAAGGAGTCTATAGTCAGTAGGGCTTATTGTGAAGATTAAACGAAAAAATTCCAGCACTTAGTACATGCCCCTCAGTTAATGGAAGCTATGATGATTGTTTCCTCTCTTGCTCTCCTCCATAGAGAGGGAACTGAAAGCAGGGGCTAAAGAGAGCAGGGACCACATTAAAGAATTGCCAATGGCTGCCCTCTCTTCCGTTCTCATTCCAAGTCCTCCATCTAACAAGCCCTCAAAGTCTAGACCAGAGTTTCTCAACCTCTGCATTACTGACATTTCGGGCAAATAATTCAGGAGGGGAGGGGGCAGACTTGTGCTTTGGTGTGTGTGGGGGGGGGGCAGACTTGTGCTTTGTGGGATGTTCAGCAGCATTCCTGGCCTCTACCCACTAGATGCCAGTAGCACACTACCAACCAAAAAGGTCTCCAAACATTGCCAAATGTCCGCTGGGGCACAAAAATCACTCCCAGTTGAGAACCATTGGTCTAGGGAGAGGAAGGGCAAGAGGGTCATAACTGTTGAATGCTCTAGGAGCAAGCTGGGAATTGTATAAACAGCCATAACTTTTTCCCACCCTGATTATTTTAACCTGCTGGTGGACATCCAAAATAACAGGAAGCTCTTGGTGAGGGGAGAATTTCCCCTTCCCTGTGGTCATTCCAGTGGCTACTGCAGAAAATATCATCTCAGAATGAAAATCTTACTCTCAAAAATGTCATGAGATTCATGCTGCATTTTAATGCTCTCTCTCTCTCTCTTCCTCTTCTTTTTTTTTTTTCAAAGTGAACAAGATTTCCAATGAGGTCAAAAGCTGCAAAATTATGCCAGCCCTTTTAAATATTACACTTGGCACCACATTTAAGAACCAAATAGATGTTCCATCAAATGCAGGGAGACCCAAAATGAGAGGTGTTCCCACGCTGTTCACAGGAGAGTTTATTTCTCTTGTAAAGACTTTGAAATAGGGACTTGACTTTTTCTGTTGTCACTTCAGATCTGGGCTTTCCCATTAGGTATTGGTAAGTAACAACCACTCTCGACAAGGGACATGTTGGGTAAAGGGAAGAATGGAATTATTTAAAAGAAAATAGCTATTCACTAAGATCTGTTAGTTAAGGGCAGAAATTATTAGGTTCAAAGTTAGTTTCTACCACTTGTAGACGCCTTGCTTTAGATCCCAAATTGCTAAAGGGTTACTGCAGGAATTTAAAAGAGGTAAATTCATGACAAATAAAAGTCTCCCCAATGGGAGATAAACCATGTGACATGCAATAAAAAAAATGTACCAACTGAAAATACACAGGGGTTTAGATCCATAGATCATAAGTCCTAGCAGTTATTAAGAGAAAGCAGGATGCTCGGTGCATGTGCCTGACCTTTCACAGTTGACCTCCAGATGAATTAACCAGCCCTTCTTTTACAGTCATGGCCAAGAGGGAGAGGAGGAAATGGAAAGTAGGGCAAGAGTCACCAAAAAGGCCACCTGCATATGTTGAAGAATAGCAGAGTTGATGGTGATGGAGGGCAGTAGGCAGTGTTAAGGGCAGATTTATGTACAGCAATAGTCAGTCTTTTCTAATAGCAACTGAAGGTGCCATTTCCTTTTCCCTGCTCTGGCTGACTCCTAGAGTTCTTGCTTTGACATTGGTCACAAAGGCCTCTCGTAGCACAAAGCTTGGGGCTCTAGCCTCAGGAAAGGAATGTGCTTCACAAACCATCCCTCAGCACCAGTCCCAGGCTGGAGGAACCTAGAAGCAGCTGTGGCCTTTCTTTTGCTCAAATGAATCAAGTTTGCCCTATAAATGCAGATGGGGAAACTGAGAAGAAGCAAGGCTTCCAAAGTCTTCCGACCAAAGAAACTGGAATCTTACCCGCAGTCTCCGGTTCTGTCCTCTCCCTAAAGTATCTCTCTCAGGGGAGCCTCATTTGAAGATGGTAAAAAGTCCTCCTGAATGCCCCAGGCCTCTAACTAAGACAGCCCAGATGGGGACGAGCTGCCCTCTGGAGCAAGCAGGCAAAGCTCTCCATTCTTAGGGGTCCTTTCTGTCACAGTTTACTCGATGCAAATTTCCAAACGACTTATTGCAGATTCATGAACAATGGAGGAGACTGGTCTGTATTACATCTTTTCTGCAGACAGGAGAGATGGAGAGAGGGGAAGGGACCCTGAGGTTAAGTTACAAGGCCAAAGTCACTGTATTGGTAATACCTGGTGCTTAAGAGAACTTCCCTGAAAGTGCAAAACGCTTGCTGTACAGGGGCACTGTTTTCTGCCATTATCTTTAAGGATGGGGGTTTTCAAGTAATGAAGGCTGAAGATGAAGGAAGGGTGAGTCCTGAGCTCCTAAATGAGAACCTTCACAGTTATACGTCTTTCCATCCTCCACCCCAAAATGACAAGGGCAGCTTCCTTCCCACCTCTGCCCTCAGGGCCCCCAAAACGTGAAGAGCAGCAGAAAACCTTTCCTCCTGCCCAGTGAGTCAGCCTTGCCTAACTTCATGCGTAAGCTCTCCTCAAGTCAGCGGCAGCTCAGAGCTGCGGGTCTGCGTGCAGCCGAGATAAATTTGGGTCTAGAAAGGATGACGTAATGCTAAACCCGAGAGGTAGCTGCCGCCTCCCCAGGCTCCAGTCGCCAGGGCTGCGGGCTGACATCCCCAACACACGGAAAAGCACCGAGCACCCAGGTGCCCGAGCTGGGGGAGACAGAGAGAGAAAGGGCGAGGAGGCGGGAGGAAACGGCAGGGGGAGGCAGTGTTCGTCTGAGATCGCTGAATCTGAAGTTTGTTGTTTTTTAACTTCAGTTTTCTGGTGAGATCAGGCCACTGGCAGAGGCTCAAACAGCTGCACTTGACTTCCATCCTGGCCTATCTCTTCTCCCTTAGAAAAGGGCTTCTTACAATTTTATTAAATGGCCCTTATTACAGCAGCCTATTCCGGGGATTATAATGGATGTGTTAATTTCTCGAATGTCCTGTCGCTTCTTTTTTGCATTAACTTGGATCCAAGAAGAAATCTGCATTGCAGGACTCAGTTAACATGCACATCTAAGACATTTGCTGCCCATGGAGCATCCATTCCACTTGGGGGTACAACTGAGAAGGTGTTCTGGATTTTGGAAAAGGACTTTGCTAGGGACATGCCAAGTTAATGCCCCCCCCCCCGGCCCCCCACCAAATAACATTTCATGGTTAATCTCATAGAAGTTTATATCATTAAGCTTATTCCTCAATCCAGTCTCCCATTTTCCATTTTTCAGATGAGAAAACTGAGAGCCAGAGAGGTATGGTAACTGACCGAAAGGCCACACAGCTGCTATCTATCAAACTCCCGAAGCAAGGATTAGAATTCAGGCCCACAGACTCTCATCCTGTGCTCTCTACCCATTTCCATAATTCTTCTTCTGGTTGATTGGTGTTCTTATAAATAAATAAACAAACAAACAAATAAATAAATTAGAAAAACTGATTTTTTAAATTCGTGGAGTCCCAATCCTTTAAATATCAGGTTACATTCCAAAGGGATCCAAAGACTGCTTTTGTTTTCTGTTTAAGGTTCATTCTTCTCTAAGGAAAGGGTGGCCTTGGAATCAACTCCCTTGCTGGTGATGACAAGCCGGGGGCCTAACCTCATTACACCAGTTTAATGAAAAGACTACCACAGGTAAATAATCTTTATTGTATGGAAATGGTTTCCTTCATCAGGAATGCCTCCTGAATACTTTTTTCAAATGACATTTCATCATTTGTTGCTCTAGTCCCTTATTATTCTCCTTTAATTTGTGGTTATAATCATTTATACTGGTAGATTTCTTGACTTTCAGCCATCCCTGGCATATAGCCCACTCAGCCATGGTATGTTATTCTTTTGAAACATCGCTCATTTCATGAATTAATATTTTCCTCTGAATGTTTGCATCTATATTCAAAAGCAAGAATATACTCTGTATATCTTTTGTTGCATGTATCAGGTTTTGGATGCAATGATCTGTTCTTTCAAAGGTAGATGCAACTTGATTTTAAAACCTTAAAAAAAAAAAAAAAAGATTGCCAGAGGCCTTCCCTGCTGCTAAGAGGATGCCCCACATTCTTGCCACAGCCCTGGGTAACCCTCCCTCCCCTGCCAGGAGCCTGGCTAGAGCTGCCCTGCCCCCACCCACTGGCATCAACCCTCCCTTCCAGACAGCAGAAACTTGTGGAGGTCACTCTTAGGCTCAGCCAGGCCCTGTACACTATTAAGCCACACACCCAGCCTGCTGCCTTGGGGCTGAGTTCTCCACCTCAGGTGCACCATTTAGAATAAAGACACCAGGCCCTTCCTTGGCTCCTCAAGGACAAGCCTGATCTCTCCATCTCTTCCAGCCCCGGCATTCTGATTCTAGGATTCTGGGATTCCCCAGAGAGCTTAGAACAATATGCCTCCATTTGTGTACTAGGTTCCACATAATGAGAGCCAACTATGTACACGGTGCTCATCATACAGTCAATTCATGGACTCCTCAGCACACCTCTGAGATTCCCTGGTTCACACATGAGGCCCAGAAAGGTTAAGAGATTTGCCCAGTGTCACATAGGTAAATGACCAGATTCAAACTTAGATTTTCTAATTCTGGGACCCCACAGCATACATCAAGGTATGTTTAATCAGATCAGCCAAACAAAACTGGTTAGAGCAATGGTCTCAACCAGGGGTAATGCCATCCCCTGAGAGGCTTTGGAAATAAGTAGGAGTGTCTTTCTTGAGTGTCACAATGACTGGGGGGTTCTGCTGTCATTTAGTGAGTAGGAACCAAGAATGTTACATCCTGCAGTATTCTGGACTAATCTGCACAAGAAGAACTGTCTCACCGGTAGCTCCCTTGTTGAGAAACAATAGGTCAGAATGTTAAAGAGAGAAAACTCATCATTCATTCAACAGATATTCCTTAAGCATCTTGAGCACTAAGCTAGATGCTGAAGATAGAAAAATGAATGAAAGTACTTAATGAACCTGGGGCTCAGGGTGCTTGTAGTCTAGCCTGACACACTGAGGACGAGCAAGCAAAATCAGAGTAAATTGTGATAGGTGGCATAAAGGATAAATAATAAATGCGGGGTGGCTTCGGGTGGATAGGAGGACCAGGGCAATCACAGGCGCTGTCCAGGCCGGCCTCTCAAACTTTAATGAGCACACAAATCCACCTGGAAATTGTGATAAAATACAGATTCAGATTCAGCAGGTCTGGGGCGGGGCCTGAGAGTCCCCTTTCTGACAAGCTCCCAGCAGATGCCAAGGCTGCCCATCTTAGGACCACACTCACTCTCAACAGTAAGGCTGAGATAGGAAAGAAAGGATCGAAAGGTTTGAAACAAGTACGTGACATGAACCCAGTTATATTTAAGATCACTCTCGTTTCCTCGATCTCCACTGAGGAGGAGAAGAGGATGGACCTACGCCGCTTGACCAGAACCAGCTGGCCCACACCATCACGGTGGCAGCCAGGGTCTACAGCTCATCTCTGCAGCTCACACGTGCTTCTCCCCTCTGGCTTCTCTGGCAGAAGCCATTGGCTCCAAGCAGGGCCAGACCAGCTGCCCCACAATCTCGAACGCCTTCAGGAAACCTAGCACAGCCTGGTAGGGTGTGGATTCACAGCCCTGACATCCTAGTGTGCAGAGCCACAGGAGCCCTACTGGTTGGGTGAGTTCCCCAGGGGCTGCTGGGCAACGTAGGACTGACTGCACATGCAGGGAGCAACACCCTAGACCAGTGTCCTTCAGAAAAAGGGCCCTCATCTGACGTTAGTGTCAATAGCCAAAGAGCCCTGGAAGCTTTGGGCTGCCTTCTCTCTGCCCTAGGATGAGTGGGAAGTGAAGGAAGTCACTCCAGGGAGGCATCCCCCAGGGGACCCTCAGCTTGGACTTCAAACATTCCAGATTCCAGCCCTTTCCTCTTGCCCCTGAGGCCTAACTTCTCATAAGAAGAAAGAAAAACCTAGGTTTGAGTTTCAGCTCCACTCTACGTTAGCATGTGGCCTTGGGGAACTTAGCCTTGCTAAGGCTAAGGCTTTCCTCATTTACGAATGAGGATAATTCTAGCACCCTCCGATTGTGTGGTTGTGAGGATTTAATACAGAGCACTTAGCATTGTGCTGGTACATAGTAACTGCTCAGTAAAGGGGGCCATTATTGCTATGCCTTTGGAAAACAGAGACAACATTGCACTTGTCAGCAGTCCCCTTGGGGACAGCTTATCAGACTCCTAGGAGACAGGCAAGAATTATTTATTGGTCTCTATTTGTCTATCATTTGTACTGGAATATGAGCTGGAACTGGAGACCATACCGCCTGCACTTTGAAAGCACCAAGCACAGGGCTTGGCTCCTGGCAGGTTTTAGACATTATCTGTTGAATTGAGCTAAATTTTACAGCTGGTGAAAAGAATTAAAGAAAGTTGTATGCAAGGCATTCAGAGTCTTAGGAGTCAAGAAAGATGGCATGGGAGGTCAGGTGTGGTAGAGGAAGAGGGAGATTAACACAGGGATGCCATAAGGCAGTTCTGGGCCCCTGCAGAAAGAAAAACAGAGGACGCCCAAGCTCCCACCTGCCACCTATGGCCACAAGCACAGCAGCCCTGGGCATGCCCTCCATTTTAATACAACAGTATTAAATGCAACTGCTGTATTTAATACAACAGTATTAAAATTGTCCCAAATCATCTTTATTCAAGTATTATTGCTAATGGCCATAAAGACACAAGAGTAAAGTATCTCAAATAGTAGGCAATCCAAATCCCTTTTTATTGGCTTTAGTTTGAATTTCCCAATCTCCCCCAGGACACTATGTTTATCTTTCTAATTTTGCTGTGTTTAAATTTCCTTAGCAGATGCTGGAGTTGGATATAAGAGGTATGTGGCCAAGGGCATGTTGTATGGGAGAGTGGGCTTGGTAGGAATACTGGTATGGACAATCCTCCAAGTACAGAATGCCCCAATCTATAAAGAGCTGAGAGTGGAATGTGTATATTTACAAGGCTGCTTCTAAGGGTACTTAGTTTCCTAAGCTCAGGCAGGAAAAAAAAAAAAAAAAAGTGAGATCTGTAAAAATTACAAAGACAAACACAAAACATAAAAGATTTTAAACACAGGGTGGGGGTAGCTCACCCAGCCCAGAAGGTGCAGGGAGGAGAGGGACTATTCCTTTAGGAAGCCTAAGATAAATTTTTGTCCCATCTGTAATGATGGCTAGAACCAAAGACACCAAGTCCAAGTCAGATGCAATTCTTCATCGTTGGGGTTCACGTTAAGACAAGTGAACTTCTAAAACCTGGCACTAGAATAAACACTCCGGGCATGAGGGCAGGGACTGTAGCTCCAGGACTAGCAAAGTGCCTGACATAAAGCAGCAGTATGTGCTCCTTACATATCGGTTTGAATGAACGAATGAATGAATGAAGAAATTCACAGAACAAATTTAGGGAGAATTCCTGACAAGCAACATAGTTCCACAGATTATAAAAGGATATGCCACGAGGGCCTCTTAAAGAGAGAATCTCCAATCTAAATTTTTTTTGAAAAGGATCCTATTTACATATATTTCCTGGAGATTTATTGCTCAAAGCAAGGGTCACCTGAACTTTCAAAATGTTTCACAAGCAAGGGGCCTAACACAACTCAGCCAAGATGAGGAAGTAAAGAAGTCTCAAGCTCTGGAGGATGGCGGCAAATTCCCATTATTTTTGGCCAGAGAGATCAAGTCAGCTGTTGACAGCTTTGACACCTCCAGCCAGGCCACTCAGGGACAATGATATCAGAGACAATTACTTCCCCTTAGTAGCAGAAGAGCCAGAGAGCAGGTGTCTGTCCCTGTGGAATTGAAGCCTCTCTCCAGTGCGAGCCCAGAGCTCCCCCCACCACTCCCAGAGGAGGCCCCTCTGGGAAGACTTGTATTTCTCCTCCTCAGATAAGGCTTGGGTAGCCATCCTGTCACTGTCACTGCCTTTGGGTTCCTCCTACCTCCCCCAGCCCCAGTGTAAAAGAAAATATTTTTTTTTTTCTAAGTGGGAAATTCACATTAGCTTCATTTTGAAAGACTATTGAGAATGTTGCAATGACCTTTGCAATAACTGGACACACCCTAGGATCAGTAAACCAGGTTTGAGAATTGCTGACTTTATAAGCACCTGACCTGTAAAACAAAAGCCCAATTTGGGGCTCTGCTTGTAATCCAGTCTCACACCAGGCGAGAGGCCCAGAAGAGTCTGGTTCTGCCTCTGCTGTGTCATCTTGGGCAAGCCACTGTCCCTCTCTGGGCCTCAGCCTCCCCACCTATACAGTGAAGGTGATGGATGCTCTGTGACCTCTGCAGCTCCTTCTAGCCCTGACACTCTGTCTTGCCACCTGCCTCCTTTAAAAACAAAACCTAAAATGGAGTGGAAGAATGGGAAAGTCAAGAGAATGGTTCAGAAGGCGAGACTCTAATACGTGCCCCCCCCCCGCCCCCCGCTGATCTCTGCCTGCTGAATATTGCTTTCTTCGTTCTGCAAGAAGATTCCCATTTCTTGCTGGGTTGTTGCTTTTTTACTCCTTTTTCTCCTCCTTCTCTCTCTCTCCCTCTTTTAACTCAAAAGCCACAAAACCACTACTCACCTTCCCCAAACGGGTCATTTGGAAGCCAGAGCTGTCAGGGGTTAGGTGTGTCAGGCCTGGCATCCTGGTGGTATCTAAGTGAAGACCAGGCCAGGGCAGCCATGAGCTTCTCCTCCAGAAACCCAGTTTAAATCAATATTTATCCAACTGTATTTATAGAAAGGGGTGGTGGTAGGGAGGAGGGGATGGGGTAAGGAGGCAGGGGGGATCTAAAACAGAACAAGCCACAATGACTGATGCAAATCTTTGTGGCCAATTCGTTTCTGCAGGGCCGGGCTTTTTTTTAAAGGCAAAAGACCCGGCTTTTGATGAACCTGCTATTGGCCCCAGTACCATAGCAACAGCCCAAGTCCTCTGATATGCCCAGAGGACAGACTTGGGAAAGGCAGCAGGAGGGGGTGGTGTTTCCTAGGAGCCTAAACTTGAGTTAGGGCCAGGAGAGTTGAACAAGTCTGAAAAAAAACCTCTCTAGTTGGCTCTTCTGTCCTCGGCCTTGCTTCTCAGCCTTTTCTAAGCAGGGTGTGTACAGGAAGACCTTGAACAATCAACAGAGTGTTTCAAATACCAGCTTTGCTTTGGGTTGCTGGGTGACCTTGAGCAAGTCATTTTACCTCTCTGGACTTCATTCCTTGGCTGGAAAATGTGTACATGCATATATGGTTAAGACTGCAGGCTCATTCTGGAATCAGAGGCCTAGGTTCGAAACTCAGCTCACTAAACCATATGACCTTTGGGCAAGTTACTCAACATCCCTGCGTCTTGGTTACCCCCTCCATAAAATGGGGTAATAAAATTGCACACATCATGGGGTTGTTGTGAAGACTGGAGGAGATAATGCACACTTAGCCCCATACTTGGTATGTAGTCTGTGCTCAAAAATGGTAGTCAGTACTGATATTATGTAATGCAGTTAGTTGCTGATGCAACATGCAACCCTCTTCATTTCCCTCAGTGTTCCCTCCAAACTCTTGCCCAGCCATCCTCGGATAAAAATCCCCATTTCTGGGTACGTCAATGGGAGAGTGTTTCCATCAGCTGGGGAGGGTCAATGAGCAACTATTATTGTTTTGCCTTGGAACTGATGGGACCTCCTTTTTCCCCCCAAACCAGGAATGGCTCAATTCAACTTCTCCAATATTCTAAGGGTCCCTTGGGTCCCCTCTGCAGGGTGCCCGGTCCCTGGGAGCTCTGGGATTCTGAAAGCCACAACAATATCCTCAAAGTCTACTTCTGGCATTTACCAGTGGGCAGAAATCATATTTAAAACTGGAGAAAAAAAAAACTGAATCTGAGAAACATAATTTAGGATGCAGCAAAAAATAAAGACCTGATTTAAGAATGTTCTTTACACAAAGCCCCCAAAACCAAATATCCCACTCCACCTCCACTGTAAATCAGCCCACAGAGTTTTCAGGGAAAAGCAAGTGCACATAGTAGATGTTCAGTACATGTTTGCAGAATGAATGAATGAATCATAAGATGCCTGCTATGTAGAAATGTGACCTGCTTGAACATTAGTTGCCATCAAAGCCCTCAATTTTAGCAAGGCTGCCCTAGTCCCCTGCTAGTAACTGATTCATTTTCCAGGTCACAGCAGATGACAGTGGGCACTTTCAACTCTCTAGGCCTAACCTATCATCTCTGTGCTGCCCCTGCTTTATAGGCCAAGGGCAGTCTGTGTTGATTATGGGAGACCCTCTTTCCTTGGAAGAGATCAGTATTTCCAACTCTTCTCCGAGTCCCCAGAAAGTCTTTACTGTGTCTCCTGGTCTTCAAACCTGATCACTGTGCCATAGCCAATAAATGATAAATCCAACCAATCAAAGAATGTATATCAAGTGTCTCTGTATGCCCAGTGGTGTGCTATATGCAATGGTGGCCTATACTGAAATGCTATAAGTGATCTTTTCCCTTAGGATGTTAATCACCTCCCTGGGAGGATAAAGCTGATACACAGGAAGCAAGTAGAAGATTGCATGGTTACCGATTATCAAAGCTCAGAGAAGAGACTATTTATTGAGCACCTACTATATTCCAGGGACTTTAAATGTTTAAATGGAGTACCTCATTTAGTTGTTCAGCAATGATATAAGACTGGTTCTACTGTTATCCTCAATTTACAAAAAAGAAATGGAACCCCAGAGAGGTTAGGTAACTTGTACCCAAAGTCACAAAGCCAGTAAGCAGCAAAGGAGGAATCTGGGCCCTGTTTTGGGTAACCGTAAAACTTTCAGTCTCTCAACTACCGTGAATTAAGAAATAGCCAGATGAGGCTTCCTAGAGGAGGTGGGAGCTGACCTAGGTCTTGAAGGGTGAGTAAGATACAAATAACCTCAGAGGAATAAGAGAATGAAGCCCTTCTAGATAGAGGGAAGAGTCTGAGTCAAGCACGGAGTCATGACTGCGAAGCGTGCTTGCTGGTGGACCTGCTGGACAGGAGCAGAGCAGATTAAGAGAGGAAGGCGGGGTGGGGCCAAATGACACCACAAAGCAGCAGCTTCCTCCATCAGGAGGAAGAGGCTGCTCCTTGGCCTGTCCATGCCCCTAAGAAAGCACCTCACCCTCAAACCCACATAATCCACTCCAGAGAGCAATCCATGCCATCTACTCCCATGTAATCATTCTTCTCTTCTTAAAAGCATTGCCCCCAAAGCGACCTTCTGCAGACACTGAGAAACCCATTTCTATCCTCTGGACGTTACCCGTTAAGAATAGCTTCTACTTGCCCCGCTACAGCTTTTCTGTGAGTCTGGTTCTTTTTCCCTTTCAGTTTTAACCTTTTCCAAAACAGGAAGTAAGTATTTGTCTAATTATCAGTCGGTCCTAAGTTGCCACCCCTTCACTGGACCCCAAATGGATATAGGAGATGATGCCAGAGGTGATTTACATATAACTTCTGATTTTGTGATAACCGGTCCTAGTCTCCATGATTAATATCTCTGGAGACCTTTAATTTGAGATCCTTAAGGATTCACATCAGTTGGAACGTCAGGAAAAGGTACCCGCATATCCTTGGGAATCCTTGTCTTGCAATACTGGGTGACTTAATTTGAACACCCTCTCCCCGAAGAGACTCACCATATCTACTGGGAATAATTCAACACTGGGGCCACAGCTTGGTGAGCACTCCTACTACGGGAAACCTCAAAGAGGCAATGAAAAGCAGTTCTGGCAACAATGGAAAATAAGGCAAGCTCCTGCCAAGTAAGTACTTTGCAAACAACAGTAAAAACGAAACGTGTGAACTCGTGACCAAGGTCTACTGGTGCATTTCGGAAAGGTCTCACAGAACCCGAAATGGAGAATCAAGGCTGACACCCATCTCAGGGGAGAAGAGCGTCCCTTTAAGAAGGGATTGTACCAGCTGGCCACACTACAGCTCCCAGAGATTTCCTGGCTTGCCTCCTAGCCCCACCCACCAGTCTCTGGCCTCAGCAACGCGTGACGTCAGAGAAAGCTGACGCTGGCGATAGGCTGAACAACGCAGCTAGGTCAAGTCCAGTCAGAGGAAAGAAGTTTGTCTCCATGTGGAAACCATGTGTCTCTAGCTGGGAGGGGGAGGAGGAGGAGGCGGAGAAACTGAGATCAAGTGATTACAGGGGAACTGGCTGAAATGAAGGCGGGGAGGTTGTGCACCTGAGCTGGCCAGCAATGCCCTTTGCAGTAGTGACCTAAAAAGAAAAAAAAAAAAACTTGCCCAACAAACAAAGCTTGAGCCCCCTCCCATCATAATAATAATTAAACAACTAGGATCCCTGCTTCCTTCCAAAAACCAGGGACCTGAGAAATGCTGTAGTCCTATCGGAACGCCCAGATCCCCCTCCCTCCCCCAACGACTGAATGATGTAAGCGTTTCGGAAAGCGGGGCTCTGAAGCAAAACAAGCCCCGCGCGCGCGGAGCGACCCGCAGTGCCCGAGCCCGGCGCACGCACGACCCGCCCCCCAACTCGCGTTATTGCTGTGCACACGCGGACCGCCGTGACGCGCGGGCATTGTGTGCAGCGAGCAGAAAACAACGGCGAGCGCCACCAGCGCGAAGAAGCGCCCCCAGTAAAATGAGGCAGATGTAGGGCCCGCCGTTTTCCGAACCAGGAAACCCAGACCTGGCGGGAGGCGGGGGGGGGGGGGGGGCCGAAAGTGGGGAAAATAAAGCAGCCCCCGTGGGCCGCTTCAGTTTGCTAGGGGCATAATAGAGGGCCCGGCGATGGTCGCCCGTAGTTTGCTGGAGGTCACCCTCGCCTGCGAGAGCTATTGGGGAGGGGGCTAGGGCCTGGAGCTGGGTCCCCGCAGCCAAGCCGGGCAAGGCGCAGCGCCCCACGCTCTCGGGGAAATCTGGGGGCCGTTGGCATCACGTCATGCAGAGCCAAACAGCGGCGGCAAATAGAGGCAAGAGAGCTAAAAATACTCCCGCGGGGAGCCGGCCGGAGGGGGGGGCAGTAGGGCCGAGGGGCTCATTACGCACACGAAGTTGACTTTGACTGGGGCGCTGAGGTTCCCGAACCCCTCTCGGGGGCTGCGGGGCTTGCAGTGCGGTCACTCGGGGGAGGGACCGGGAGGAAGCCCCCTGGCTTCCTCCGCCACAGGAGCCCCGCTCCGCTGCCGCTGGCCCGCCCCGTGCGGGGTAGCCCGGCCCGGCGCGCCCGGCCCTCTGCTTACGTGACTGGTGGCCACGCCGGAGCCCCGGCACGGGGTAAACTAGGAGGTGGCGGCGGCCAGGGCGGCCGGGGACGCCGCGGGGGAGGCGGCAGGGGCGGGGGCGGAGGTCTCTGATTGTCTGCGGGTGCGAAGGGGGGGCGGGACGCGGTGGAAGCTCCAGCCACCTCCTTAGTACACCATGCTTGGCGGGGGTGGGGGACCAGGTTTGCCACACACTGCCAAGGTGCCCTCTTTGGGTGCACCCCCCCGCCAGAGTCGGCACCACGGGACAGACTCCGGAGAACCCCGGACAGGGGTGAGGGGTAGCTAAAGAAATCGCGCCCCTCCCCCCTCCAACAAAAGCAAACACACCAAACAAAACCACGTCTTCACCCAGCTCCCCACCAGCTCTGGCTTTTCAGAAACTACCCTCCTGACGAATGCACTCCCCCCCCCCGCCCATGAATAATCGCAAACTGAGCCGGCTACACAGCCAGCGATGCGCCTTTCTCGCAGCCCTGGCACTCCGAGAAAACAGGAGAGAAGAGAAAGAAAAGAACATACACAACCGTCCTCCCAACACAAATCCTTGTTTTTGCCTTCAGCCACTGCACAACTGGCGCTGGCAACACACGGTTACTTTCACCCTGAAGGCCTGGGTGTTGGTCAGCTAAGGTGTTTTTGTGTTTGAGGACTGTTGTTGTGTTTCAGGGGGAGGAGGTTGCAAGATCTGACACGTTGCAATCGGACCATTCCCCCCCCCCCCCCCCCCGTCTCATTGATCTTCCTACTTGTTCGGACAGATTAAACAGTCTGGTTTTCTCCAGTACATCGGTTTATCTGCCTCGACCCCTTCCCCCTTCTCGCAGCTCTTATTTGTGAGGACCATGCTGGAGACGCCGCACACGCGTGCCCCCGTTAGGACGCTGAGTCGACTGCCTGGGAGGACTGGGGGACCCAGCAGACAGGGGCAAAAATGAAACAAACAAATACAAAAGGAGGCCAGGCCGGGGTGGGGCTCCCAGCACCCCCCCACCACCACCACCACCAAACATTGCTCTCCACCTGAATCCGCGAGGGCGCGGTGGGGGGGCAGAAGGACGGCAGAAATCGACAAGGCAGGCGTTTGCCAGGCGCGCTCTCTCGTAAGTCGTCTCCCGGAAAATAAAGAAACCGCACACAACAGCCCACACCTTCTTCCCCAACTATTGTTTCCTGCGAGATCCCAAAGTTTCCTTTTAACTGTGTCCCCCTCGCCAAGTTTCACGGGCGCAGGACGGCGGGTCCGGGGCGAGCTGCTGGTGCTGCCTGGCCCAGCCGGCCTGTTTGGGGGAGGGGGGTGGCGGCACCCCAGAGCAACAGAGGTGCTGGGGGACTGTATCCGTGGACGCGATGGCCGGAGCCTTGCTGCGCGAGGGGAGGAAAAAGCACAGTAGACAGGAGGGAGAAGCCGAGCCGAGCCAGCCAGACCAAGCCCACGCCGCGGAGGGCTGTTTGGTTGTTGTTGTTATTGTTGTCGTGTGTGTCTCTTGTGTGTTTTTTTTCTTGAACCGCTGAGCTATGCCTACGATTTCCAACTTTCGGCTTCTAATCCCCACCCCACCCAGAAACGAGCGACAGAAAAACAACACTTGTCTGCCCGAGAAGGCTGGGGCGGGGGGGGGGGGGGCGGGAGAAGGAAGAAAGGCGACCTCGAAGAGATGAGCTCTGGGCTCAGTTGTCAGCAAACAACACTCCCCCGCTTGTCCACCCGGCGGTCCTCCCAGCCTCCGGGAGACCGACTGACGGACGTACCGACAGCCCCCCCTCGCCCCCCCCCGCTCGTCTTTGTTACATCTTTAGCAGCTTTGTGCGTGCGTGTCCTTTCTCCGGTGTCATCGGCTTTACTGCCGAGGGCTAGATGTGTGTGTTGGGGGGAGGGGGGGCGCGGGCCGAGCAGGCGACAGGGGTCGCCCAAGTGGTTGAGAAAGAAAGAGCCGGGCGCCGAGGAGCAGCCGGGGCCCCTAAACTTACTTTTGTTTTCTTTCTCGATCTGCTCCAGGTAGCTGGCGGCCTCGAGCAGAATCTGCACGTTCTGCAGAAAAGTGTTGATGTGCTTCTCCATCGAGTTCTCGCTGGTGTTGAAAATGTCCGAGAAGGGGCACCTGAGCTTGGTCCCCGCGGGCTCCTCGGGCTGGGCCGGGGGCTGGGGCGCGGCCACCGCCGGGGGCGCGGCGGGGGCCAGCCCCGCGCCCTCACAGCGCGCCTCCTTGCGCGGCCGCCCGCGTTTGCCCATGGAGGAACCGGGGTCCGCTGAGCTCGTCTTTTTTTGGGGCTGCGCTGCCCGGCCGAGCTCCGGTCCCCAGAGGAGACCCGGCTGGCTGGAGCGGAGGAGGCGCCGACGCGAGGAGGCGACTTGACTTCCCGAGCCTCGCTGCGTGCAGTTGTGTGTGTGAGTGTATGTGAGTGTGTCGGTCTCGCAGTGGGTCTGTGTGTATGGGAGATTGAATGAACCTACAGGACAGACGGAGGCGCTCTGGCGCCTGGGTCCTAGTGCGAGCCTGTCGCCATCGGACCGGTCAAAATAAAAGGTGGAGACAAGCGAGGCAGGGACCGCCCTCTGCCCGTCCCCGCACCCTTCCCCGCCTCTCCCCAAATCTTACCTCGGAGTAGAGCACTGCATTTCAACACTAATGGAAAAAATACTCGATGCCTCTGAGTGGACCTGCATATAAACAAACTAGTAAGCTATTTTTTTCTTCACATAAAATTAAGACCTCGTGAACGGTCCAGCACAATTCCTCGCACATAGTGAGTGGGTCCCTATTAAATGGTAGCTGCTATGACTTTTTTTCTTTTAAATAAAAACCCAATCCGAAAACCCCATCGCATGTAACCTGAAGTTTCCTCCCCCCAATTCACACACCCCTACACATAGACAGGCACAGGCATGTGCCTTCACGGGGTCAAATGAAATCCCTAGGCCACCAAATCCCAGTTACAGATTTACTCACTCTTTCTTTCTTCCTTCAAATGCAAAGTTATTTTCCAGGAAGGGGGAGGAGATGTAAGCCTCTCTCTCCACACTCCTCTTCCCAGCCTTGGTCCAGCTGTGTAAAGCTCACACTAGGGTGCTTCCACACCTGGCACCCTTTATTTGACAGAGCAGCCGAAATGGCAGGCCAGGACCCCCACCCACACCCCCACCCCAGCTGAATTCCACCTTTTGGCTCTGAAGACTCCTACCCCCAGTTGACACTGTTGTTTTTACTGTGCTGCTATCACCCAGTCAGGATCTGCGAGAAACAGGGATGCTTTCCAGGCTTGGGAGGTATGGCGGGAGTCAGAGGGCTAGCTGAAGACCATTAGGGAGTGTCACAGAGAAGGGTTCAAATCCAGCTCTGAAGCACACAGGCTGTGTGAGTTTGGGCAAGTTCCCTAACCACTCTTGGCCTGTTTCCCCATCCATGAAACTCTGATAAGGTTCTTGTGCTGATTAAATCATATCTGCACTTAGCACACTACCTGGCCCATGGTAAGATCTTTTTCTTTCAATCCAGACCCAGATAAGAGCCTAGGTCCCCTAATTGCTTCTAAGTTGTTGGGGGCGGGGATGGCAAGCTGAAGCAAACAAGACTCTTCTGCATTTTGTTGGAAAACATCTCTGCAACAAACCCATCTAAATATTGTCACCTTGCAAGGCCAACTGGAATTTTCCTCCAGGGGAACCATTTACACAGAAGCACATTAAATACTGCCCCCTGCAGTTGAGCAACCCCACCACCCTGCTCAGAAGCAACTTCATACACGTTTGTCTGGAAGACCCTTATTGGAAATGGAAACTTTTTTAAAAAGGAGAGAAAGTACATTTCTTTGTAAAACATTCATTATGTAAAACTTAGAATACACGTACCCTCACAGAACCTTCAAGAAAGTCTTGTGTACTTTCAGAATGAAATAACCTGCTGCTGATATGACAGGAGCAATCGGTAACTGGCATTTTAAAGCCAATGTATTCACATTTGGGACCATAATATAATCATACTACATATACTGTCTGTCCATTTTCTGTCCTGTGACAAATTTTGCATGGTTGATCTCTGCATCCTTTAGCTAGGATAGAGTAGAAGCTCCCAAGAGCTGTAAAATAAAAGTTTACCTTCCATTATCAGAACAACTACTGACTTTTTTTCCTGCTGGGACCACAACCTGAGTGACTCATGTTTAAAAGTGTTTATAAGTATAAGGACTTTAGGAATGTATAGTTTCAAACAAGTTTTATCTAATGCTATCTTGCAAAAACCAGCACTTGTGTAACATAGCCCCGATCTCCCTTGCCCTAAGTGAAAGATGATAGTGAGACAATGAACCAGCTAAGCCCGAAGAAAACCTGAGTTTTCACCCTGGTGGGCACACCAAATGTGTATATATGCAGTGCAGTGCCCAACATGCATGTCTACACACACTCACTGAGATAGGCACACCCCACACATGAGTGCTGGGGCGGGGGTTAGGGTGTCTTGTAATTATTTATTTATCCCTGTTTCATCTCTCATAGGTCTGTGAGCTTCAGAAAGCCCAGTGGGAATCTTCAAGCTGGGCCACGGATCTGACCAAAGCCAAAATAAACAATGGCTTGAAGAAAATCTGCAAAAAAGTGCTGATTTGCACTATTCCCACAGTCAGCCACAGCCCCCACCGTCATTCCCATGGAAAACACCACTGCTGGTGCCAAATCAATTTCCCCCCCTTCATAGGGGCATTGTTTTTTGTTATTATGTGAGTTCTTAGCATCAGACAATAGTACCACAAGAGACTCAGTGGAGGCAGGAGAAATGCCTTTTTGTTTCACTAAGTCTGTGCCATTGTGCCCCAGACTCTAGCCCACAGATAGTAGTCACGTATATTCATTTTGGTAACATGTATGTGGAACGATGAAGCCACCAAGCTAAATCTCCAAGCCCCATTCCTTATTTTTCTTTTCCAGAGCCCATCAAGTATTAAATCATGTCAGCATCTTATTGCTCTCTCCCCCTTTCCACACCATCCCTCAATTATCAGTTCCTCTAATAAAGTTGGCCCCCACAGAAAGAGTGGCATTTCAGGGGTTATATCACAGGACAGGCATCCAGGATGCTGGGTTACAAGCTCAGCTCCATTCCCCGTTAGCTTTGCTTCCCAGGAGGAGGTACTCAAGCCTTTTGCACCTTACTTTCTCCGGGGCTTTGACTCCATAAATAAACAAGCCTCTTTGGAGACTTGCTGGCAGTTTTTGCAGAGAACAGGTAGTAGATGAGAAGGCAGCTGGCCTGAGAAAAATATGTGAACTCCTTCAAAGAAAAGTAGTGATTTTTTTGCAGTGCCCAGCGAGGCCAGACAAGATGTTTCCAGGGGCCCAAGATATCTTGGAGGCCCATTCACTCAGGGGCCTGTTTTCCCAAACTTCTATTTCTTTGTTTGGTCTCTCTGCCTTTGGTAATATTTTTCCATCAGACTTGTTTGCATATTAATGCAAGATTGCTCTCTCATGTGTTTGTCCCTCTTTCTCCCCAGACATTCTACATGCTTACATCAAAGGAGTTTGTTTTGCCTGTTAATTCTGTCTTCAGGTACACAGAGACTGGTTAATTACTGAGGCTCAAGGAGAGTGGCCCTCAGACCCCCCCATTCTGCACTTAGATGGGATGCCCTTTGCTGTCCTGGACCATTTGGGCTCTCCTAGGCTCCTCAGCCCTGCTCTTCCTCCTTACCCCTTCTCCCTTCCCTAGCCCTTCCTGCTATAACATCTAGCTTTTCCTTGGACCTTGCCAGCATGGCCAGGTCAGGTTCTTCCCTGCTCTTTGACCTGTGGTCTTTGTACTCAGGCTTGATAAACACCATCAAGAGATCTTCTGTCCCCTGCATTGTCACTTGAGTCCTAATTCCCCAGAGCTTTCCTAGCCAAGTTTTTCCTGAGCACCTTTCGTTGGGCAATGAGCTGAAGAATTGGCTTCTTCTTTCCTTGGGAGCCCTCATCTTGGTTTCACCTACTAGGAGGGAGAAGTGGCTTCAAGGAAAGCCCAGGAATAGAGGTTTAGGGACTGGTAAGACACGAGCAGAATGGCACAAACAAGGAGAACTGTGTGGCTCTGCCTCTCCCACTGGCTCCTGGAACAGCTTTTAAAAGTGCTGAGCAGACCTCCTCCAACCACTCCCCATGCCCCACCCCCACCCGCACATTCACCAGCGGGTGTAGACATGGACAGAGGATAAATAGCCTCCACCCTACACTGGAGCTCACCTGGGTGTCACCTGCTCCTGGGGCATTATCTCTGCTCCTCTGGACTCTGCCCTCCCTTCTCCTGGACCTCCAAGGCTGCCAGTTCTTCCTGTCTCAGGCATCTCCTGGGCTTCTCCTATGCAAAACTCAGGACTTATAGGGTTCGTTAGATTATGAGCTCATCAAGGGCAGGGAGCATGCCTTGCTCCCCCAGCACCCTAGCACAGCACATGCATGGCACAAAACAGGGGCTTAGGCCCTGAGAGTCAAAGTCATGAATGCCTTTTCCTGCCTGGCTGGACCCTTGGTGCTGGTCCTTCCTGGCTTCCTGGCTCCTGCATGGCAAGAGGAGGCATTTGACACTGTCTGCAAAACTATTCCTGAGTCACTCACATTAAAGTTTAAATATCAAAATGCTGTCTGTCCAGAAGCCAGAAACCCATTGAGTCACATGGTTGAGGTTCCCTTCCCCAAAAGTGCAGAGGCTCTGTCACTCTTTCCCCGGTCCTTACTGCTCTACATATCTGGTAATAAGATGCCTCTGATGGAAATTTTTCAGAAATCACCAGATGATGAAAGCAATGGCCTGAGACCAAAGTGGGAATCGTATGGAGCTTCCCCTCCACATATTCTCATGGTAGGGTTTCTTCTAGCCGGGGGTGGGGGCGCAGGGGGGCGGGCCTTCCGGCCCCTATTTTCTTTAACATCTCCATATTTTAAAAAATGCATTCAGCAAAGATTCTAAATTCATGTATATTAAGGTACCAGTGACTGACACTAGCTTAGATATGACCATTCCTGGAGGATTTTGGAATTAAAAGATGGCCAACGCTTTAAGCTAAAGGAATAAAGTTCCAGTGGTGAAATGTTAGCCATCAGGAGATGGAAGGAGAAGGTAGTATTCAGGCAGCAAAAGATCCTCCTCTTGATTATTAGCTGGCTGAACTCGTGTAAGTCACTTGACCTCTCAGAGCCTTGGGATTCTCACCTACCAAGTGGGAAGAACAAAGTTTACCTGGATGATGGGGTGTATATAAAGGAACTTTGGAAACTGTAAAGTGTTGTACACATGTCAGCATAGTATTAGGCAAAAAGAGTCCTGAAAGATTTTTCAGGGAAAACAAAAACAATGACAAAAATATGGGGGGGGGGGGGAGTTAGAAACCCAGAGTTTTGGGCCAGTTCTTCCACTGCACTACTGGGTAACTCTGGATAATATATATAACTTCGGGCCCTGCAGCATCAATGTCCTCACCTAGCCTATTTTCTCTTTCTCCTCGTTCCATCTCTTCTGTGTGAGACCTGCAAGTTGCCCTCTCTCTTTGCTGATCCAGAGCTCAGTTCTCAAGGGTGAAAAGGTCTATGAGCAATGAAGCGGTACATTTATCAGGAATAATGGATACATGAGCACATACTCAACATATGGATTAATTCATATCATCAGAAGACATAGTCTTCCATGTGTCAGGCTCACTCTGGGTATAGGAACACAACAGTGAGCAAAAAGCCAAAACCCCCACCCTCACGGTTATCTCTCACCCAGGTATATACGTAGAAGACATAGGACCAGTTGTAAGCATACAGAGAGATAGATAGATAGTCCCATATATGCACCCAGAGCAGGCCTCTTTACTCCTGTGTCTTTCAGAAAATGAAATGGAAACCTTAAGTTGGAGCCAGAATATGGGATTCCTCCAGAGGAACTATGACATCCTCTTACGCATCATAGAAATAGCAAAAACAAGAGTGAGGAAGGTTTGCGTTCTTGTTTCCCTTTCTCTCTTCTTGCTTAAGTTGGAAATTAATTTTTATTGGCACACAACTGACCCTTTGCGTGTTTCCACAGTAGTAAGGAATATTACATAATGTATCAGAAAAAAAAATTCATGTCATCTTATTTCACAGAGTCCTGAAGACCTCGCAGATATGTGTGGCTTTCCAAAGAGTCACGTCAAAACAACTGTCTAAAATTATAACCTACCTGGAAAAGTCAGAAATGTAATCAGAGGCTATTTCCATGTAACTACACCCTAAAAACACCCATCCCAGACAGGCCAGCACAGGAGAATAACATGTTGGTATACAGTTGCAAGAATCTGTCTTAGACTTTTGATACTTAATTGCATCACTGTTAAAGTTGAGTTGAGTAGAACATCCCTAGCGCAGAGGTTAGAATTGGGAAATTTTTCTTCATTTCCTGGTCACTTTTCAAAATCCTGGAAGAACTGGGCGCTACCAAATCGTAGACTGAATTGATGTTAAGGAAAATGTTTTCTCATCGCATTAGTTTTAATTTTACAACCTTTGGCCATGAATGCTTTTGAGTTTGTTACACAAACATGGGATGTGGTCCCACACTATCTTAGAGATACTGGAGGTACGAGAGCCACTATTCATAAAATGCTCATGATATTCCAGGCCCTAGTCTCCAACCACATTTTTATTTCGTCTTTGTAATCATTCCGTGAGCGATTATTCTCACTGCCATTTGCCAGATGAAGAAATGCAGACAGAGGAAAAAATAGGCGCCTTGCCCCAGAGGGCACAGCTTCCACGTGGCAGAGGTGGGCACTCCATCATCTCCAACCTGGTACAGCAAAACATTCCTTCTTCCTGTTTCTATCCCACTTACCTTCATTCAGTTCTGTCCAGCTGCACGTTTGTCAGGTAATAGTTTATGTGGTCTTGCTAATTGGGTTTATGTGCATAACAAGGGTGCTTGTTTCAAATCCTTATTTGATTACACACGGAAAATTTCTCCAGTAAAGGATGCTTGGATTCTCCCTTCCCAGGCTGTGAGTTCTTCCAGAGCTTCCATGGCATCTCCAGCAGTGCTTAACAAATGCCATGCACAGAAAACTGTGCAATGGACATTGACAACTAAGAGCTCAGCACACAGGACCCACTCAGGGAGTAGGAAGTACCATCGGTGTAATTTATCAGACATAACCAATCTCCCACAGGCTAACCTCTCATGGTCTGTCCTCCCTTTTACACAATTAACTCCGCTGCTGAGTTAGAGAACAGACAGGAGGTGCTGAGAAACCACATGTATTTGCGGCCTGAGTCAAAGGTTGTGAAGCTGGGAGCAACATGTAGTCCATTTGGAAGGATTGTTGGTCCCATAGGACAGAGGTTCTCAGCCTGTGCCTGTGCATTAGAACAACCTAGGGATAGGACTGCCAGATTTATCAAACACAAACACAAGATGCCCAGTTAAATTTGAATTTCAGATAAACAAGGAGCGATGTTTTAGTGTAAGTATGACCCTTGCGATATTTGGGACATACCTAGGCTAAAAAGTATTTGTTGTTCTTCTGAAATTCAAATTTAAAAGATCATCCTGTATTTTATCTGGCAACTTTGATCGAGGAGATTAAGTGCAATTAAATTAGAATCTCTGGAAATGGGGTTCAGATACCACTAATTTTAAAAAGCTTCTAGGTGGGGACACCTAGGTGGCTCAGTCAGTTAAGTGGCTGCCTTTGGCTTAGGTCATGATCCCAGGGTTCTGGGATCAAATCCCACATCCGGCTCCTTGTTCAGCAGGGAGCCTGCTTCTCTGCCTTTGGCTCCCCCTCCTTGTGCTCTCTCTCTCTCTCTGACAAATAAATAAATAAAATCTTTAAAACAAACTTTTTAAAGCTTCTAGGTGATGCTTATGTGCAGCTATGTTTGAGAATTACTGCTAGAGGGCACCTAACATCTTGGAGGACAATGGAGGGGAAATTGACCTTGGCCCATGGTGGGCTATCCTCCAGGAGGAAGTGATGGAGATATAACAAGCATGGAACAAGCCTTACCTACCCAAGTTTGTGCCTCCCTAGGCTCTGCTGGGCTCCATCCCAGCAACCAGGCCAGGCTCAGTCAGTGCAGAGCTGGATGGTACGGTCAGTTTCACGTCCTCATGGCCACACGGAGGGGCTCAGCACCATCTCCAGGGAGCTTGACCCCCTCCAGAGGCACCAATCTTCCTCTACCCCCTCCAGCCCCAAACAGCTAAGCTAGTGCCAATCAGATTTCATTTCCTTTGTGAATCTAAGTTAATCAGGGACCCAAATTTCTACTGTGACTTGGAGAGCTCAGCATGCAGTCTGCTTTGAGAAGCGATACAACACAGGAGTTAAAAGCTTGGGTTTGGAGCCAGGCAGAGATGGGTTCCAATTCTCTTTCTCACATTTATTTAGGTATATAAGCCTGGGCAAATTATATAACCTCTCTGAACCTCAGTTTTTCATCTACAAGATGGGAATGATGATTTTACTTAGCTCACAAGGTGATTGCAAGAATCCTGTGGGATGATGCCCCCAGAGAGCTTAGCGATGTGCCTAGCATGGATGAAGCATTCAATAAGTAGCTGTCATTATGATTTCATTGCTGCTGTCTTTCCCAGATGCCCTCTGCAGCAAAAAGTGATAATATGGGGCAGGGGGCAGCAGCAGTATAACCCGGAGCTCCCCCAAGGAGTCCCTTTCCCGGACAGAACATGGGCTCAGAACCCCTTGTTCTCACCTTTCTGTCTTTGAGCTCTTGACCAAGCCTTGTAAGATAGGATTACTCATAGCATAAAGGAAAGGGCTAAATTCCAGTTGTGACTTTGTCACTAACTGGTCATGATCTTTGGCAGGTCATTGCACTTCTCCAGGCTAAGTTTCTTCACCTACAAAGTGGATATAGGGCAGGTCGTCACTTCTAGTCATAATACTCTGTGATCAGCTCCCTGTCCAAATTCTGGCCTTGGTTCCATAGACAGTCTCCCCAGAGAATTAAGATTCCTTTTCTATCTATTCCCAGGGTTCTAAAGTAGAACATCAGGGTTCATGTAGGGTGGAGATTGAGACTTGTGTGTTTCCTGCTTCTCTTCAGGTACAGATATACTTCTATTTTGCTAAAAAGTACAACATACCCTCCCCTTTAAGTTATGTTTTCCCTTCAAAGAATGGAGGGAAATTTTACCTTCACTCTCTCTCTTGGGTCCTTCTTTCAGGTAACCAGCACTGACCTTTGCCATAGTCCCTGGGTGCAAATGGAATTGAAATGTGAAGGGGCTCTTCTGAGGGCATCATTCAAAAGCTGAAGGCCCGCACCCCCAAACTGGAATACCCTGGGTACACCTGTTCTTTTTCTCTAAGGTAATCCTTTCCTAATCCTTTTCCAAATTTCACCTGCCATTGAGAGTCCACTGCTGTTGTCATTTTTGAAGGACAAACCTGTTTTTCAAGTGATAATTGCATTGGCCATCTGTCTCCAAGAGCCATACCGCCCCCCGTCTTTCTCCGAACCCCTAAATGACTGAAATAATAGTGCGATAAAAGAATCTAGTTGCAACAGACAGCATTTTGTCCATGCGTGTTCAGTATCAGGATGGAGCAAAGAGCAAACCAGGTAACAACAGAAAAATCTTGCTTGGCTTTCAGAAGTTTTCCTGCCACAGGGCTGGGAGCTGGAGAAAGAGCTGACTCTCACCTCCAATGAAGAAAATCATTTTATTAGTGTGGATCCCAAGGAGGGGCTGTACTGCTTTTTTACAAGGGAACATAACTGGCTAACATCGTGTTGCTGGATATTCTGAGAGCATGCCTATTTCCATCAGGGCTTGAAATAAAGTCCTAATCAAAGTGGTCATGAACTCCTTTTGAAGCTACACAGGAAATCTCTGGGAAACACAGTTAAAAAGACTCTAGTTCAAAGGAAACTCCTCCTTTATTAATAATATTCAGAGATTCGTTCCTAATTTGGTTTTGGTGACTTGCTGTGAAGAAGGAAGCAAAATGGGAATTTGCTCAATACCTCTGGGAAATCAAACCCAAAAGGTTGGGGGAGGGGGTTGCAGATAATTAATTTGGGGGGACATCATCAGCCACCAGAGCTTTTGCACGGTAAAGCAAGACCCAACAGCTAGTCATGTTGGTGTTTTTAGGGGTGCCATCCTGGGTGTAAAACTATCTCCACTCCCCACTCCCTTTGAACTATCAAGATTTAACATCCTTTGATGGGGTTAATTTTACTGTGATAACAGATTTACCTAGAGAGGATCCTTATATAATTTTAGGTCTGATTATCTTTCTGAAAAGATGGGCTCAAAATATCTCACGGAGGGGCGCCTGGGCAGCCCAGTTGGTTAAGTGTCTGCCTTTGGCTCAAGGTATGATCCCAGGGCCCTGGGATGGAGCCCCACTTCTGGCTCCTTGCTCAGCGGGGAGCCTGCTTCTTCCTTTCCCTACCCACCTTCCCCCCATTTGTGCTCTCTCTCTGTCAAATAAATAAATAAAATATTTTTTAAAAAATCTCATGGAAAAAAATAAGCAGAGAACTTTGATCACCTAAAAGTGTTGGTGAGTTATGCCAAAAGTTAGCATGATACCAAAATTTCAGTAGGGTTTTGCATTGGTTAAGAGGTATAAGTAAAAACAGGGGAGAAAGAACTTCCATTTCTAGGAAGATGGGGTAGACACACTTTTCTCTATTCTTTCTACTAACACAACAAAGAACCTTGAACATTATATAGAAGACAAACAAAGGAAAACTCTTAGAGTGTCTTGCATAACTCAGTCAGTTAAGCATCTGCCTTCAGCTCGGGTCATGATCTCAGGGTCCTGGGGTCGAGTCCCGCATCGGGCTCTCTCCTCAGCGGGGAGTCTGCTTCTCCCTCTCCCTCTCTGCTCTCTCTTCCTCTCTCACTCTCTGTCAAATAAATAAATAAAATTTAAAAAAAAAGACTCTTAGAGGTGGAGAGAGAAAGGCAGAATGGCTAGCGATCTCAGGATTCAAGGAACAACACCTTGGTGAGCTCTCTGGATTTTATTTTTGCCTTATTTACCTCTATCTTGGAGCTGAAGAAGCCAGCAACCTGGAAGCACCAAGTGCATACAGAAAAAGGCCAAACAAAAGGACCAGGAAAGGGGCAGCCTGGCATGATATAAAACTTTTAGATAATAACCACTCGGTTATGGTGAGGCCGGTCACCACAGTAAAACACCAGCACAAGGAAAGGCCAAATGGGGAGAATTGACAGTTAACCCAGCCAGGCTGTAAAAAGGCTCCCTCAATCCCCTGCCAGAGTGATGTCAGAGAAGGCAGAATACGGAGCCGGGAACACCAAAGGTACAAGCAACAAAAGCAGCAGTAAACAAGTAGAATTCGTCAAACTAAAAAGCTTCTGCACCACAAAGGAAAAGAAAATATCAATGAAACGAGAAGGCAACCCATGGAATGGGAGAAAATATTTGCAAATCATGTATCTGTTAGGGGGTTAATATCCAAAATATATGAGGAACTCATACAAATTAATAGCAACCCTCCCAAATGATCCAATTAAAAATGCACAAAGGATTTTCCATTTCTTTCTTTCCATTTCCATATCTTTCTTTTCCAAAGAAGATATACAAATGGCCAGCAGGTACATGAAAAGGTGCTCAACATCACTCACCATCAGGGAAATGCAAACCCGAACCACAATGAGATATCACCTCACACCTGCTAGGAAGCCTAAAATCAACAACACAAGAAAACAAGTGCTGGTGAGGATGTGGAGAAAAGGGAAGTGCCCGAGAGGAAAGGTTGTGCCCTGTTGGTGGGAATAGAAATTGATGCAGCCGCTAGAGAAAACAGTATGAAGTTTCCTCAAGTAATTAAAACTAGAACTACCATATGATCCAGCAATCTCACTTCTGGGTACATAACTGAAGGAAATGAAATTACTATCTCAAGGAGATATCTGTACCTCCATGTTCATTGCAGCATTATTTACAATAGCCAAGATATGGAAACACGCTAAGTGTTCATCCACAGATGAATGGATCAAGAAAGCATGGTATATACACACACACACACACACACACACACACACATATAATATGGAATAGTATTTAGCCATAAAAAAGGAATTCTTGCCATCTGTGGATGAAACTGCCAACACGGATGAAAGTTAACGTGAGGGTATTATGCCAAGTGAAATCAGTGAGACAGAGAAAGACAAATACCCTATTATCTCACGTATATGTGGAATGTAAACAACAACAACAAAAACTGAACACTTAGAAACCAAGAGTAGATTGGTGGTTGCCAGAGTGGGTGTTGGGTGGTGGGGGAGATGGGTGAAGGGGGTCTAATTATACAAGTTTCCAGTTAGAAGGTGGATAAGTTCTGGGGATCTAATATAGAGCACAGTGACTTTAGTTAACCATACTCTGTTGTGTACTTGAAAGTTGCTGAAAGAGTAGATCTTAGAAGTAAAACACACACACAAAGGTAACTTTGTAAGGTGATGGTGTGTTAACTAACCTTATTCTGGTAATCATTTCACAAGAGATATGTATATCAAACCATCACATTGTATGCCTTAAATTTATACAATGTTATATATCAATTATATCTCAATAAAGCCGGGGGAGAAAAAAGATTTACTCTATGGATACATAAACACATGTGTATTTGCAAGATGTTACCAGGCAGGAGCTCTCTTTTCTGAACCTTATCCTGTTCCTTGGGTTGGTGTTCTGTTTCGTGTGTCCTAGGAGAGCTTGCCTGCACACAGCAGTGTCTGCACAGAAGTGAAATCTAGCATGTGTCCACAGGATTGCCTAAGGAGACATGACTACAGAAACCAGGGCCTGGTGATTGGTGGCATGTGTCCCGGCTAAGATCACAGCCATTGTCCCTGAGAGTGTGGAGCTGATTCTGAAGCCACTGGAGTTTGCCTTGCTGTTCTCTCTACCTCCCACCCCTCCCTCTTATCTCTCCTGGTCTTTCAGCCATCTAGCTTGGATTTCCTTTAGTCTTTTTTTTTTTAGTAACTTACAATTTTTTTAAATAAGTGAATAATCATCACAGAAATACAGGGAAAAAACAAATAAGGTAGTAAAAATGACCCAGGTCCCAGCTCCTACTGACGACATTTTGCTTGATAAATACGCACAAACACACCTACTTTCCCCACTTCGGGCCCTTAATTTGTACCACCTTCCCCTCCAGGGTAAAGTCAAAACGCGTTAAATGAAAAGCTTTGTTACCATAATCAAGAAACATTGTGTATAAGGCCCTGTATTACATGTACCTCCAGCAGTCTTCCCTAAAAAAGTGTTCTCCCTAGCTGCACTATATGCATGAATATATTTTTATATATTTATATTTATATGTATTTTTTAACCAAAAATGAGGTCATTCTGTAAGGCTGTTTTGTGACCTCTTTTTTTTTCACTCAATAATGAATCATGAACATCTTTCCAGGTCAATAAATATGCTCTTACAATATTTTAATGGCTGCACAATATTCTATTGTATGACTGTACCATAATTTATTTAACCAGGCTCCCAATGGTAGACATTTAAATTGTTTCCAAATATTTTTTGCTGCTGTAAACAATGTTACAATAAACATCCTGTAGCAAAAATCTTTGCGCCAAGTTCTTAATTATTTCCTTAGGATACGTTCCTGGAAGGGAATAGTTGGGTATACGTTTGCACATTTTTAAGGTTATAAAAAGTTTTTGTCAAATTGTCCTGCAGTTAATTTGCTTCCAAATTATGAAAATGTCCTGCCCCCTCTCCCCGACACACATGCTGCGTCCCCATCATTCGGGTGCCATTCGAATTCTCAAGGGGCTGCCACCCAATTCCTCACTAGCTCTTAACTGAAGCAAAAGGAGTTCAGGCTGAGGACCCATGTTTGGACCCTTCCCGTGGTGGTCACCTGCACTTTGGATGTGGGGGTCTGAGGAGGGTGGTGTGGGTGCTGCGGCCTCTATAATGAACCACGCCTCTGTAACATCTGCAGCAGGCAAAGATCCGAGGAGGTGTCTTGCGGGGGGCGCGCCCAACTACTGCTCACCACTCTGGAAGGTGGTTTGCCAGGAGCACCCCTCTCCCCCCTCTGCTGGGAAGGAGTGATTCCATTAAAAACATCCAAGCCCGAGTCTCCTGAGTGACCACCCACCAGCACAGATGCATGTATATCGTCCCTTCTCAGACATCCAATTTCACCAACTTCAGAGTGACAGCTCCTGATTCTAGGTCATCTCCAGTGTCAAGTTCCTTCAGGAGGCCCCACACTTGCCGTCCTCACTCTCGGGGGTGCCTACTCACATTCCCCGTCACAGCCTCTCTGGCTGGGCCACCTCAGAGCCCCGTATGGAGAAAGTGTTGATCCTGAAACCAGGGAAACGGGGGTGGGGGGTGGGGGAGCTGGGTCTCGCTCTTCAGCAGGGCAGCTGGGGATGTGGAGTAAAACCTCCTCTCTCTCTCTGTTTCGTCCAGCTGGGCGACAGGAAGAAGGGATGTCCCATTCCATGTCTCTTCCAACCTCACAGGATTGGACAAGAGAATGTCTGGTGAGAAAGAGGATCTTGTGCTCTCAGGACACATTACCTTGTGTTTATTACCATTGTCTTGTTAATAGCCCCTACTGTGTGCCAAGTGCTGACCACCTTGGGCCAGGCACAGACTGCTGAACAGGTATTAGCTCACTTCATCTTGGCAACAATTCTATGAGGTAAGTACTAGCCTTACCCCCATTTTACTGATAAGTAAACTAAGGCACATAGAGGTCAAGCGATCGCCCGAGTTCGCAGCCGGTAAGTGAGGGACATGGGAATCTGACGTAGGGGGTCTGACCTCACAACCTCATGAGCCCGGAGCCCACATTCTAGCCATTGCGTGGAACTGCCTGTATCATAATCACAGTGGCATGAACCACAGGCCACTTGAGGAGATACACGAGGTGTCTGGTGCCGCGCTGAGAACTTGAAATGCGGTCTCGCCGGATCCTCTACGCTCCTGGTTAAGTGGGCACGTCAGTCACTACTTTACAGATGAGTAAACCGAGGTCCTGAAACAGATTGGAGGGCTTGTCCCGGGGCCAGGAGAACCTTGACCGTGATCCTCACACATGGCTTCTCCAGCGGCCTGCAAAGCCCTGCTCCGCAGAGACAGTGGGAGGACGCCAGGACAGCGGCTGTGTACTCGCTCCCCAGGACCCCTGGCAAAGGACACCCCTCCCACTGCTCTCTGGCTTATCTCCTAATTAAGCATTTTGTCAGGGCAAGTGGCTTTTTGTCCTCAAAACAGAACTCTTCTTTCCTACAGAAGAAAGCAATTTCCTCCATGTCAAAGTTGCCAATATCTTTTCATTGTTGTTTCCTGGAGGAGGGGCCTGGGTGACGTGTCAACAATGTGGCTTGTGGCAGAGCCCCGGGTCCTCCCACCCCCTCCAGGCTTCCGGAGGGCTCTGGTCTTATCTTCAGGTACAGCATTATCGGTTTGCAAAGCCAGCAGCAGCCTTTCTTTATTTCCAGAAAAGAGGAGGGAGCGCTTTTCAGCCCTGACTTGCTTTGGGATGGCCAGTTCAAACCTGGAGTTGCAGCAGGCTTCACGGGCTGCTAGAACCTGACTTGCACCAGGATCCGTGTTCTGAGACCAGCTATGGCCTCAGGGGCTTGGGGTCCTTTCTTAAGCCAAAAATTATATATTTTTACACATAAACACTTTGGAAATGATACAGAAATAAGTCGTGTAAAAAGTACAATTCTCATTCACCCTATCACGCTCCCTCAGATCACTCACCACAATCCTTCCAGATTTTTCTTCAGATATTTGCATTCATCTTCGCAAACACAAACATATGGAATTTTGTAGATGTATACTTTTTTATGCACAAAAGATAATATAGTATAAATTGTGACCTTTTTTCACACAAAAATATACCTTGGTATTCTTTTGAATAAGTTAATAGTAGTCAATAGTATGAGTGTGATTTCCCCCCATTTATTTATTTTTTAATTATTTTTTGAGAGAGAGAGAAAGAAAGAGTGGGGGAAGGGCAGAAGGAGGGAGAGAATCCCAAGCAGGCCTCATGCCCAGTGCAGGAGCCTGACGGGGGGCTCGATCTCAGGACCGCAAGCGAGATCTGACCTGAACCAAAATCAAGAGTCAGACGCCTAAACAACCTGAGCCACCAGGTGCCCCTCCCTTTCTCTATTTATTAAAATGCTTTTTAAAAAAAAAAGTTTAGAGCGGGGAGGGGCAGAGGGAGAGAGGGAATCTTAAGCAGGCTCCATGCCCAACCCTGGGCTTGATCTCACAACCCTGAGATCATGACCTGAGCTGAAATCAAGAGTTTGGACGCTCAACCGACTGAGCCACTCAGCTGCCCTAAAATGGTTTTGTTTTTATTTTGAAGGAGAATATATACACAGAAAATCTCAAACAGGGGCGCCTGGGTGGCTCACTCACTTGGGCATCTGCCTTCGGCTCAGGTCATGATCCCGGGGTCCTAGAATCGAGCCCGGCATCGGGCTCCTTGCTCAGCGGGGAGCCTGCTTCTCCCTCTCCCTCTCCTCCTCCCCCCGCTTGTGCTCTCTCTCTCTGACAAATGGATAAATAAAATCTAATAAAAAATTTAAAAAATAAATATCCTAGAAAATGCCAAACAGTACAAAGGGGTATATATTGTGCCTGTTCTGTCCACTGGTGTACCCCCTGTACCTTAAACAATGCTCAATACACAGCGACCCAATAAACAAAGGGTATCTCTTTCTCACTCCTGGACAACCACCACGCAGCCCCCGGAGTTCCTGTGTATCCTTCTGGATATATTCTGTGCACGCACAAGCGTATCTGTGAATGCAGTCTGTGGCTTGAATTCGGCTCCTCACCATCTTCTTCCCTCCCTTTCCTATCTCCATGTAAGTTTGCAGGGGGCAAAGCTCTGAGGGAGAGAGAGAACTAGGTGCATGGGAGTGCTGGTCATCCCACAAGCCGTAAGATCGGGTGGAAAGAATCATGGCTTTGGCACAGGGAGACGTGGATTGCATGCCGGCCTCTAGGGCTGACTTCCTCGTTGCCTTCTAGACAGAGTAGGGGACAATGGCAGTGGCACACAGGGCTGTTCTGCAGAAACTGTGAGGTAGCGTGGGGGAAAGCCAGGGACACGTGGTCAGGGCACCGTCAGTTGGAACAGGTGATGGGATGCTCTGCAAGCAGCTCTGTGTCCTGCCCTGGTGCGGAGGATGACAACTTTTCCAGAAAGTAGGGCAGAAGTCTCAGTTCTACTTTGCTGAAACCAGATGAGACTTTAGAGCGATCGAGTCTCAAACCATGGTTTACTGCTATTAATCAATCAAGAATATTGCTGAGGAGTTACCAGGTGCTAGGCATTGTGCTTGAGGCTTGAGATACAAAGAAGGAAAAGTTTAGGCGCCAGGATCCTCCATTCGATTAGGGGAGAAAGACAGCCATTCAACATATATTTATTGAGTGCCTACTCTAGGCGTAAAGGATTCATCACTAAACCAAATGGACAAAAATGCATAGACTCTACCTTAAGGGCTCAAATAAAGGGAGACAGATGCCTAGCGGCTGGGACAGCTAGATCAGCCCAAATTAGCTACACATCGAGATCGGTCTTGGAGGACCAGGAGGAGTTCACAGGCAGCCAAATGGGGAAGAGCATCTGAGTCCGAGGGAACAGCCCTTGCAAAGGCACAGAGCCGTGAAAGAGAATAATGTACTTGAAGGGAGTCTGAGTGGCTGAGGGCTGAGAGGCTGGTGGTGCAGGAAGGGGAGTCACCAGGAGAGGCGGCTGGCCAGGTAAGTCAGGGGAAAACGATGAAAGGCCTTGTATCAGTTTCCTAGCGCAGTTAGAACAAATTACTACAAACTTAGTGGCTTAAAACAACCCAAATTTATTATCTTCTAGATCTGGCAGTGAGAAATGATCTTACGAGGCTAAAATCGAGGTGCCCAGAGGACTGTGTTCTTTCTGGGGGCTTTAGGACAAGCTCCTTTCCCTTGCTTCTTCCAGCTTCTAGAGGCTGCCTGCATCTCTCCTTCTATCTGTAGCCCCTTTTCTCCATCTTCAAAGAGAGCAGAGTACTGTCTTCAAATCCACCTCTGTCTCTCTTGCCTCCCTTTTTCATTTATAAGGACCCTTGAGGTTATATTGGGCCCACCTTGGATAATCCAGATTAATCTCCCTATCTCAGGAGCCTTAGCTTTATCACAACTGCAAAGTAGATGTAGAAGTAATTTGTTCACAGTTCCCAGGGATTAGGGAGCAGGCATTTTAGGATGTAGCTTTATTCTGCCTAAGGGACGCTCATCTTGTGAGCATCAGGGAGGGCAGGCCTATGTCAGGAGAGCCTAAGGAGGCTGATACAGTGGTCCAGGATGGAGAAGAGGGCGTTCAAATGAAGCAGGTGGTTTTGCAGATGGAGCAGACAAGTGGACTTGAGAGATGTGGAGACCTAGAGAAAGACCTTTCTAGAAGTCTAGTGCAGAACAGAAAAGGAAGGTGGAGCTGAGGGAAGATGTTTCTTATTTGCTTATTGGTTGATTTTATCTTTTATAATAAAACAAAGGGCTTCAGTGTGATTTTTGGCTGAGGGGATGAGACAATGGATGAACATCAGGGAGATCTTGGAGAATTAAAGATTGAACTAAGATTATGAAGTCTTTAACTTAAAAAACTTGTGTTTGAGGAGTTTCTCAGCTAGAGAACCTCCATTGTTTTCTTTTTATTCTGCCCGAAACTTCTGGCTCTAAGATAACAAATTCAGTAGATGGTATTTCTAAAGAACTTTCTCCCAATGTCAGGTTCCAGAAAAGGCAAGTTCTTCCTGCGTATATTATTTCAAATCTTTTTGTCTTGGTTTCTTCAAAAACATACGAGCTAAAGCTAACTGAAGGCCTATGGCTCCAGGCCATCAGGGCCTGAGGACCAGGTTACTTTATGAAACCACCTCTGACACACTTCAGATTGGTGGGAAGGGCTCTGGAATCGTAACTGAAGACCCAAGCTCAGGTCTCAGCTACACACACACACACACACACACACACACACACACACACACATTTGTGACCTTGGATGGATCCCTTATTCTTGTAGTCTCGGCTTCCTGTCTGTGAAACAAGAATAATTATAATACCTGCCTGCTTACTTCACAGTGTTGTTGTGAGAGAATCAGTTGCAAGTGTCCACAAAGAGCCCTATAATTGGGAAAGCACCATACAATTATGGGCACTATTACTTTTTCATGCCCAGACACTTATTCTGTTCTTTTTCCTGAATATCACACTCTATTCCATCTATAAGTGGGGAAATGAGCTTTGGGCCAACCAGGTAAGTCTCACCTGGCCATCAGGGGAGGCGGAGAAGGTCGTGCCGCAGTCCCATGGGGCAGAGGCGAAGACCAGTGACAATTGCCATGTATTGTGGTAAGTGCTGCAGATGTCATCGGAATCTGTAGAGAGCAGATCTCTCCAGAAGAGGAATTTGACGCTGAGGACCGGTGGTCAGGGCTGGCTTTTTAGGGAGGCGACCACATGCTGAGTGTAAACAAGCAGGTGGGCAAAGGGAAAAGGGTGCTTCTAGCGGAAGAGACAGCATGTGCAACAACATAGGGTTTTCAGCAACGGAACAGGTTGGGGAGGCTTGGACCCAACAGTCAGATTCACAAGGCTGTTGCAAGCTCATACTTTCAGCTTACGGGCTTTCCAAGGCCCAAAGCCCATCTCAGTGTGTTCTTATCTGGTCTGGGGGCCCTGCAGGCTGCCTCCCTTCCCTGGGATACAGCTCTGGGGAGTTATAGAACTCTGGGAGCTCCCAACAGTTAGGCCAGTCGATCTTGACTCCTTTTCCAGAGAAGGCTTGGGCTCCAGCTTCATTTCTGGGAATACACCTACCTCAGAAACAGCCAGGCTGCCATGAAAGAGTCTCTCACTGAAGGCAATTTTGTTATTAGGGAAAAGAAAGCCCCTGTCCCCCCTTCCTCTGCCAGCTCCTGACATGAGTCCGTGTCATTAGTTACTGCTTTGGCAGTTTTATTATGGAAATGACATATTGAAATACAAATTGGGATGTGTACAGTGTAATTACTAATACTGCATATTCATTTCCTCCCTTTGTTACTGCTGAGTCCCCATAAAGCCCCCTCGCAGCCAGTCCCAATCTTTGTGCAGTTGCTTCTTGTCCCTTTTCTTTCTGAAGGCCAGGCGGGGTCTGGGGCAGGAGGTGGGGGGGGAAACACAGCCAGAGGAAGTACCTGCCTTCCCTGAGAAGGGCTATTTTTGTGACAATGCTGAGCTGACGTGTCAGGCTGGGTCTCAGAGGTCCAAGGGCTTCCCGGCTCTTCCCAGACAAACAGCTCGCAGACTGAGCCAGACACGGGAAGTCCCAGCCAGGGGACCTTTCTAAAAAATTAAATGCAACAAAACAAACCTTGTCAGTGATATGGGGGTCGATGCTCCAGGCTGAACTGAGCCATCCTCCAGGACTGCTTACCTCTCTTCCCTCAGTACCTTCTCAGGAGAGGGTGCTCGCATAAGTTGGCCAACCTGACCACTTGCTGGAGTTGCACAATGTGGTATTCAGGGCTGTGTAATCTGTCCAGTCTCCCTTGATGGCCTTGCTTTCTGTCCCTCCCCCGGGGAGGACTGTGCTATAAACGCATCTCACTATGAGGCATGGATGGCTAAGAGAGTGGGCTCTGGGTTCTCATCTTGCCTCTGTCACTTAGCCGTTGTACCATTTTGGGCAAATATACTTAATTCATTTGTACCTCGATGCCCCCATCTGTAAAGGAAGGCTGCTAGAAGTTTCCATTTCCTAGAGGGGTTATGAGGATTAGATACCTTAATGTAGGGCAGAAGTATGGGACTCTAGGTTTTATTGCATGGATGGCCTCAATTAATGTCCTCTCTGCATCTAGTCCTTTGCGATGTGGCTTTGTAGGAGCCCCCATCAGGGATAAGAGCCTGCTCTTCTACTCCGGAAAGAGAGCCCGTTTATTTCTTTCTCTGGCCAGCAGAAGTGATAGTGGGCCAGTGTTGAGCCCATGCCCCAAGTAGTGTTACTTCTGTTCTGTTGGAACCCTGCCTCTATCATGAGAACAGGCCCAGGCCAGCCTCTTGGATGAGAGGCCAAACGAAGCAGAGCTGACTTAGCCCTATTGTCCCAGCTGGGGCCCTGGACATGTGAGAAAGCCCAGCCACGATCAATGAGTCAACCCCCAGGCAACCCACAACTAACCACAGGAGCATGAGCGAGGCCATCGCAGACCAGAAGAACCACTTAGCCAACCCACAGACTCGAGAGCTTAATACATGCTTATTATTTTAAGCCACTAAATTTTGAGGTGGTTTGTTATACAGCAATAACTAGCCGATGCACATGGCAAGCTTTTATTGTACTTTCTCCTTCCTCTAGTACTCAGTGTCTATATGCCTTGATCTATTACTTATCTACACCAAAGGAAGACTCTAGGGACAGGTGGAGAGCAAGGTATTAGGGCAAGAGGATAGGCCCTGGAGAGAGACGGACAAAGTTCAAATCTCAACCCTGGCATGTACAGAGACAGGACCTGTTGCAAGTCATTTCTGTTCCATTACATGGGAATAATACCTACTTTATACAAGATTGTAGTATGGATTAAATAAGGTAATGGATGGGGAACAGTCTGGTACCCAGACTCTCCCCTTTCCAGAGGAAGCTCGGTGTCTTGCACATAAAGTAACATTCAATACATGATGATTGAAATCATACTTCTCTTGATTAGGTTGAGCTGTTAAGCTCAGTTACCTGGTGCTCTAAAGCAAAGATACAGGTCATAGCCGCATTCAAAAGTGCAAGGGAAATGTTCTCCAATTAGCCAATGATATGGTAATCCAAATACCAATAAACAGTAGAAATCCATGCCATTTGCTTAGTGTTTGTGAAGCCCTTTCATGCATACATTGTTGACTCTCACATTGACTCTGTGGAACCCCTGAGGACCAGCATTGTTCCCATTGCACAGCTTCTAAGGAAATTGTTAAGGTCAGTGGTTTGCCCTTTGATACACAACTGGTGAGTGGTGGGGCTGGGACTCCAAGGGCTCATGCTGCACCCAATATATCAGTTGTTACATCACTCACAACCTATGTGGAGTCCCACTAAATGGGAAATTAATCTCTGATCATCTGTTTATTGAATGCATATAGCTTAAAATGAAATACTCCTGATCTCCTGGAAATAACTCCGACCTCACCTTCGCTCGGCACAGAGGTCTTGGGATCTTTCAGTCCAGGAGTCTTTTTTCTGGGGTGAAGAATCTTTCCTTGTCCTCATCATTTACTGCTAGGAAAGAAAAGGACCAAGTTAAACTCTGAGGCTGACATGTAGGCAGTCAGCCTAGTGCGCTGAGGGTCCTTCCTTCTGCAATTGCTGGGAGGGCCCTCCCCAACCACCATGGGACAATGTGTCCCAGCAGTTGAGTCCTTCAAGGATTCATGTATTTCTTGAATAAAGATCATCAACTCCTTTCTTGGGGTACGTGGGTGGCTCAGTCAGTTAAGCGTCCGGCTCTTGATTTCAGCTCAGGTCATGATCTCAGGGTCCTGGGATCAAGCCCAGTATTGGGCTCTGTGCTCAGCAGGGAGTCGGCCTCAGGATCTCTCTCCCTCTCCCTCTGCCCCTCCCTCCACTTGCGTGCGCACACTCTCTCTCTCTAAAATAAATGAATCTTAAAAAAAAAAAAAAAGATCTTCAACTCCTTTCAGGAAGGACAATAGGAAAGACAGGGCTACTTTCTTCTTCCCTGCAAAGTCAGACAGCAAGCACATGTCCTCCCAATGGACAAATTTCTGTCTGGGTGAGATGAGGGGTTGAGAGGTAGGCATAGGGGATACAAAATGTCAGTGAAATAGTAAATGCAGTTCTTGACTTCTAGGAGCTCAAAATCCAAATGGGTCCCGGGAAATGCCCTTCTGGGGAAGCCATCTCCAGGAAATGGGTCAAAAGTTAAAAAGCCATCTGCATAAAGATATTTGTAACAGTGTGATTCAGAGTGATCAAAATCTGGAAATTGCCCAAATGCCCAACAAAGGAGGATTGGTTAAGCAAACTTTGCTTTATCAAATTGATGAGATATTACTTCACAATTAAGAAGGATAATAGTGAAGTTTAAGCGGATCCATGAAGAAATGCATAGGAAATAATATCAGGTAAACGAGGAATGCAGAAAGAGCTTCCAGGCCTTGGTGACATCTGTGTAAGGTCTTACGTGCACAGTGATAATGACTGTAGAGAAACATTACGGAATAAAAATGGTTGTCTTAAGGTAAATGGGCATGATGGCAATTTTTTGGTCATGTTAGCTTAACATACAGTGAAAGATCCAGAAAGCGGCATGAGAGAGACACGTCATCTGGCTTTCAGAACGCTATGCAAAACACCAAGTGTAGATGAGAAGAAAATGAGCACCACGGGGGCGGGGGGGTTAGGAAAAGTTGTGGACGTCATTATGAGTAGCCTAATGATGGGTCACTGCTGAGATGGCACGCCTATGGACATTTCTGGGGACCCCAAAACACAAAGCCATACTCAAAGAACACTAGCAGTTCCTATGATGGAGTTTCAGACACACGGCCAGCATGCTGGGGGAGAGTTTTGGAGTGTAGGGAGGTCTCCTTGGTGCCTCTCAAATCACATCAGTAACTCAGCTGCTCACTCATCATGTGGAAGGCTAGTCCTCAATCTGCGTTCAAGTTTTTGTTCTGTTTTGTTTTTAAATATAAACAGCAAACATGACATAATGATGAGGAAGAACAAAGGTGAACTGGGCATCCCATTTGCTTCAAAGAAGCCAAGTTTTATTATCAGGATGTTCGGTGCAGGCTGTTTCTGGGGGCTAAAGGGAGGTCAGTGCCTCTATCTCCTCTAAATTCTTTCTCTAGCCTGTGGTTAGTCCCCCAAAATGTGCAGCCTGAGACTCAATCCATCCGTTCTCAAATTTCAGTCTGAGATGTACTTTGTTTGGATGCATAAATGTACAGATTCCAGGTCCCCACCACCTGATTCTGATTCAGACCACAAACTATTTGCCAGCAAGCCTGTCAGGTGACGCTAATGCATGTGGTCCTGGGACTATACTTTGAGAAGCACTCGGCTAAACCATTTCAATTTGTTTAAAACTTCAAATCCTAACCCAGCCCTTACCACTCTGTTTGCCTCCTTAAAGCTTTGTGGGTCATTTTCATATTTTAGTGGGGAAACAAGAGGCAGGGGGATGAACAGAAGAGCACAGAATGCTGAGGAAGAGGGGGCAGGGCCCCTTCCCCCAGGGGAGAGGCCAAGATCAGAAAGCCAAGGACTTTGTACCCAACTTTACTGATGCTGTCTCTGTCATCATTGGCCAATGATGTATGATATCTGCCATCTGGTTAAGAATGGATTGGGGGTATGCGTACGTGGGCACTCGTGTGTGTGTGTGTGTGTGTGTGTGTGTGTGTGAGTCTGGGGACTCAGGCTGGGAGGGGAACAGAAATGGAACAGGGGTTTGACCCTCTCTGATCTAACTCTAAAGGTGCTCACAGTTAGAGACGAAGAGACGGACCTAAATAAATTATTATAATAAAATAATGAAAATTGCCCCAAGAGGGAGAAACACAAGTATTGCGGGAACCGGGCAGAGAAGGGAATGACTAATAAGTCTGTGTGGGGGTATGGGGAGGGTGGGGCTCGCAGGATGATTAGTTGATGACTTACCACAGACCAGCCACGGTAAATAGTAATTTCATCCTCACAACAACCTTGCAAAAGGAGGTATTCTTTTATATGGATGACCGTGTATCTCAGAAAGATTGGCCGTATATCCAGCATCATACAGCGTGATTTGGACACAGCCCTGTCCAACTCTGAAGTACGAGGGGTGATTGTCCCCTAGGATCCATTTGGCTCTAATCCCAGTGAGTCATTTCCCCTCAGGTTCCCCATCTATGAAAGTAGGGCCGGGCCCTCTGTGTGATGCAGAGTTCCTCCCCAGCCCAGAGCCCAGAGCCCAGAGGGGCCTACCAAGACCTCAAGTGTGGAATCCCAGGACCTGCACGGAAGGGAATCCTGCTCTCCCAGAGAGGCGCTGCTCCCTCCCCACCAGCAGCTGTTACGAGACAGGACATTCCTTACCCCCTGCCTGCCCGGCTTTCGGGGCTTTCGGTCGAGCTCCCTCTCTCACACCTGAACTGCCCGGCTTTCGGCTTTCCAGCTCCCTCTCTCACACCTGAACAGGAGGGGAGCATGGGCATTCGGAAAGTTGGGAATACTTCAGCAAGTCCCAGCCAACCCACGAGGGAAGCAGGATGGGATTTCTTTTTCTGATTTCCTATTTTGACTCCTGATCTCCCATCTCAGTCAGAAAGTTTACTGATCCTCAACGCAGTGTGGGATAGAGGAAGTCTTCTTTGTTAGCACTTAAAAAGTTTTTTTGGCCACTGGTGGCCCCACCAGCCCACAGCGGCTACACACACAATACATGGGCTGGGAGGAAGGCAGCGAGGCGGGGGTCCTCTCTGGGAAGCCCTGGGAGGACCACACAGCAGGCCTAACCTCCCGTAGTGTGAATGCAAACACAAGGAAAATCAGCCCTGGGTGGTGTCAGATCCCCGGCTCCAGGCTGTTGTAGAGAGAGAAAAGATACCCCCTCACTTCCCTGGGAGCTACCAGGTCGCCAGAAATCCTCTTCTGCTGCAAAGCCATGCCCATTCCTGCCCCAGGAACAGGCCTGCACATGGGCCCCGAAAGCCTCCCACCGCAAGTGCAGAGCAAAGCAAAGGACATGGAGACCGATCACCGTCTGCCTGGACAGAGCCCAGGGTCACAAAGGGCTCCAGGGGCAACTCCAGCAACAGCTCCAGGTGTCCCCACTTCAGTGCCTCACAGGAGCTGCTGTTCCGGGTCAGGGGCCTTGCTGACAGAGCCCTAGCCTCTGGTCCAGAATTATTTTTCTCTGTGGACAAACATCCTCTCCAGACTCCCCAGCCAGCCTGCTATCTCTAGGGGACACTGTGTGATGCTTTGACACCCAGAATGACCAAATACTCTAGACCAAATATTTCCCAAATGTGGAAACAGGCAAACCAGCTCTGGCTGGTCCAACCATGGGGAACAAAGCAAAAGACACCTCTCCTTTGTCCGATTCTCCCCATAGGTCAGGCTAGCTTTAGCTTCCACTCGTAGTAACAGGAGCTAAGCCTTGCTAGATTCTCTTATGGGGGTCGTCTTGTTTATTTCTTCAAGTAACCAGGTGAGGGGGATACTGGTTATGATTCCCTTTTGCAGAGGAACAAACTGAGGCTTAGGGTGGAAAGTGGTGAAAGCGCTGATGAGCACCAAGGCCATCTGGCTTCGGAGCCTGGACTCTCAACCACCACACCAAGGGCGCAGATACTGGGTTCCTCTCAGAGTTGCAGAAAATCCACCCTGCCTTCCATCTGATGATGATGACCAGCCAGTGCGAAGTTTTCGGGGACCCCTCTCCCTCTTGGGAAAAGAGAAAGCAGTTACTCCAAAGATCACGGGGCACCTGTTAATGCCAGGCGGGGAGTGGGTGTGGGCCGGAGAGGGAGGGGAGGGCACATGCTCAGCGCCAGGAGGCCGCTCGGGATCCATCCACCTTGGCTTGGCAGCCTCTGTAGACCCCTCGGATACTGATCCCAGGCAGAAGGGCCTTCTAGAAGTAAAGATGTGAAGTGTTGGGGATTTGTGGCACCACAGGAGGTCTGAGGGAAGATCTCAAATTGAACCCGGGAGGTGGCCACCCAACCTTGAGGATCCTCATATTCAAGGGGCAGAAAAAACCCTGCAGAGGGGGAGGAAAGGAAGTGGGGTGTGGCCAAGATCTGGAAACAACCTAAGTGTCATAGACAGAGTAGATAAAGAAAATGTGTCGTATTTTGTGTGTGTGTATAAAACATATATATATGTAATTATTATATACATATTATTTGTATATATGCACACACATACAGAATGGAATATCATTCAGCCTTCAAAAAGAAGGAAATCCTGCAGTTTGAGGCAACGTGGATGAACCTGGGGGACATTACACTAACCTGAAATAAGCCAAACACAGAAAGACTCATGATCTCACTTATATGTGGAATCTTAAAAAAAAAAAAGTCAAGCGCGTAGTAACAGAGAGTAGAATGGTGGTTACAACAGGGCTCGAGCGGGCACAGGAGGGGGTGGGGGGTTGTTAGAAGGCACAAGCTTTCAGCTATAAAATGAGTAAGTCCTGGAGACCTAATGCACAGCCTGGTGATTACAGTTGCCAATACTGAATTGTACCCTTGAAATTTGCCAGGAGAGTAGATCTCAAGTGTTCTCATCACACTCACACATCCCACCCAGAGATCACTCTGTGAGGTGATGGATATGTTAGTTCGCTTGATCGTGACAATCATTTCACAGTTTACGTGTGGATCAAAACATTGAGTTGTGCACCTGAAATACATACAACTTACACGTGTCCATCATATCTCAATAAAGCCGGAAAGAAAAAAGGTAGCATCTGCCTGAAGAGCGATCCCAACGAAGAGAGCAGGAAGTGGGACTTCGGAGCGTGGAGAGGGGGCCTGGGTCCACGATCCAGGGAGGCAGATGTCAGCCTGACCTAGGACAGCACGGAAGACTACTTTCTTGTTGCTGGCGTTGCTAATATTCTCACAGCGGCTGTGTGCGGAGGCCAGTGCCAACCAAGCTTTAGGCTAAGCGCTTCCATCCACACGGGCTAACGCACCCCTCCTGACCACCTGGGAGGAGATGCCTGCAGTTCATTAGTGTCCCGACACCACACATGAGAAATTAAGCTCAGTCAAGTTAAGTAACTGGTTGAATGTGGCTGAGCCTGCATGTGGGAAAGCTGAGGTTCCTACGCACGTCTGGCTGAGACGTCCACACACTTTAATCATTAGGTCCGTCTGCTCGCCCACCTTTGAGAGGGGTGAGTGAGTTCCCCATTCCCAGAGGTATTCAAGGGATGCTGTAACATGCCTGATCATAGGAATCCCCCGAGAGGCTCCTCGACATCCAGCTGCCCAGGCCTCACCCCAGAACCACAGCTGAATCTCTGCGGAGGGCCCCAGAGTCTGTTTTTTGGGAAGCGCTAAGCAAGACGTGGAAGCTTGGCTTGAGGGAGTCCTGCACTTAAAGGAAGCGGGACCCAGATGCCCGCTTAGGGTTCCCAACTTCTGTGTGGCCTGAGTGTTTGTGATTCTATTTTTAGGCAGGTCCTTCCTGAATCAATGTGTCAGACTTTCTGGCACCTTCTGATGGCTCTGGGGCACCTGAGCTGTCTTCAGAGCTGCCCTGATGCCCCAGAGATAGGTGGAGCAGGGCTGGGAAGAGCCCTGGGAGCCAGGAGAAAGTGGAGGGAAGCCACATTCCCTGACTTGGGGGGCAGGGAGGACTCTGAGGGGCATTCTCTGATTCTCTGCACCCCGAGGCCAACAGCTGGGAGGCTGGTCCTTGCTGCCCCCCTCCCTTGCAGAAAAGTGATCCTTTCTCAGAGAGCATGGATGGACAGTAGGAGGTTTCCAGGGGACATTTCTGCCACTGCTTTGGAGGGATGGAAAGTGGCTTCCGGGGGACTAGCCGAGGAGATGCTGTAGAGAACCCCCAGGGTTCCAAAATGGTGCGAGTGGTTGTTGCACCTTCGGGAGTGCTTTCTTCTCCTGTGTCAGGCCCTGTGCTGGGCACCCTGCATGCAGCCTCTCAGCTAATCCTCACAGGTTCTCACGGAATCCATACCACAACTGCTCCCATTTATACAGAGGAGTTAATACGCTGAGAGAGGTTACTTGTCTCCAGCCCCACAATGACCGGCAGAGCCTTCAGATCTCCTCCACAGTGAGGCTGCATTCCTAACCAGCTCCCAAAGGACTTCAGTATTTCTTAACTTCATTTCGGATCATTGACTTTTGAAGACGTGACCAAAGCTATTACCTTGTCCTGACAGCTAATGATCAGTGACATTCACCATTTACCCAGCCTGCTTTTGGGGTTGTACCTGTACTGATTTGTTGAATCCTGGCAACCACCCAATAGAGTGTTATCATTATCCCCATTTAGCAGATGAGAAAACAGAGTCTTGAAAAGGTTGAGTAACTTGTGCCAAAGGTTGTAAACTGGTATAACCAGGCTTCAGACTCAGTGAGTTTCATTCCAAAGTCTACACTATTAACAGTTATTCTATCTTGCCTTATTCCAGGGAAGTACGTACTCTACACCCCCACACAACCGTGGACTCCATCGGGGGATTTGGGGCTCTCTGAAATCCTCTTTTGGGGTCCAGCTCTAGGTTAACAATACCTAAGGATCAATTTTTTTTTTTAAGATTTTATTTATTTGACAGAGAGAGAGACAGAGAGAGAAGGAACACAAGCAGGGGGAATGGTAGAGGGAGAAGCAGGCTTCCCGCCGAGCAGGGAGCCCGATGCGGGGCTCGATTCCAGGACCCTGGGATCGTGACCTGAGCGGAAGGCAGATGCTCAACAACTGAGCCACTCAGGTGCCCCAGGATCAATTTTTTTTTCTTTAAATCAAAACTCAAAGCTTTATGCTTCCAGGAAGACCAGGTACTGGGAGGGGAGAGTGCAGGCCTGGGGCTTTTGGCCAAGCTGCTCTGAAGCTTGCTTTTGCCTCTTTGCCAATTCTAGATTCCGGGGTCTACCCTAAGGCTGGGGTAAAGGTCAGTTCCAGCCACACCCTGTTTTCTGAGTGACCATGCTATTGGGCAACTCCATCTCCTACCTGCCCCCTTGCCCCAAAGTTACTGGGCCTGCATTTGCCTCTCTGGTAGGGAGCGAACCAGGGGTCCAGTCCAAGAGGGTATCTGGGAGGCAGGCAGATGAAGGAAGTGTACAGCTAAATCACAGGTGTCTGAAATTTTCGTTTACATCAGAATCACCTGTTCAAAAGCAGATCCCGGGGCCCCACCCCAAGGATTCTGATTAAGTTTGTCTGAGTTTTTTTTTTTTCAATAAAGGCCTCAAGTGTTTAATAAAGGCCCACTGACAAAGACTGACCAAGGTCAGAGTCCACATTATCCGCCCTGCTGGCAGCTGTAATCAAGAGGAGGACTCCTGGTTAATTCTAGTCACGCTTGGGGCAATGGCATCGGGGCAGAATCCCAGAGACATAGGGCAGGGGCTCGGGGATTTGTATGCTGAGCAGACAGAAAGGAGGGGTAGTTCCTGGAACTTCTTTGCAGCTGCCGCTGCCCTGAGTCCTTAGCAGTGGCCCGTCCTTCCTCTCTCCCCTGCCTCCACTCACCAGCCTTTACCCAGCCTCCTTCCAAGAGTCTCTTCTCTGAGCTAGGAGAGCTGCTGGGGGCGGGGGGGGGGGGGGTGCGGATAAAAGACTGAATTTGTTAGGGCAAGACATAGTTCCTGGTCTTCAGGGACCCAGAGTCTAGTTGAGAAGGTGGTGGACAAGTCAAGTAAGAACTGTCAATGAACCTGGGGCATTGAACCCAGGGAACTGTGGGAGCCAGAGCACAGCCCGAGGCCGGCGGGGAGTGGGGGGCCTGGGGAGGGAGGTGGTTTTGAGTGAGAGGCCACAGCGAATGACCGTTGGGAGCATAGAGGTGACTGCAGAGGAAGCTGCCAGGGAGGGTGATGAACCCACCAGTTTGCCAGCGATGGAGGGGGTTTCACTTTCAGTGGGCAGCCCCTGCAGGGCAGGTGGGCTGAGGGCCCCTTCAGAAGGCCTGGAGAGCCTCCCCAAGGCACAGAAGAGCCCACAGAAGAATCTTCTAAGACTCCGGACTCTCTCAACCAGGCACGGGGTGAAGGATAGCTGGGGAGTCTGGAGGTTTGGGGACCCACTTCTGAATACTCCGGGCTTTTTTACAAACCTTGAAAGGTCCATTGAAAGACACAGAGGGCTGAACCAGATCATCTCCAGCTTCAAGTAAACAGATGAATTACACTCCAAGAAGCTGTAGGAGGAGTGGTGACTAAATTCGTTCTTAATTGAGCTCTTACTGTGCATCAGGACTGTGATAAGTGTCTAATAGAGACGGTCTTATTTATACGCCATAACTTCCCTTTGGGGCTGATTTCATTACTCCCATTGGAGGGATGAGCAGACAGAGGTATGGAGGGAGCAGGTCACCTGCCCTGTCACACAGCTGGTCACTGGCTGAGCTGGGGCTTTGACGAACCACACCTTAATTGAGGAATAAAGATCCATGGGATATTTTCTCTAATTGGTCGATGTGAAACTCCCCAAAGTTTTAAACAGTACTCACCTGTCACAGAGAATTTAGAACCAGAATGAGGAAATGACTTAGGTCAAGGCACAGCATTTTACAAAACAGAAAAATCAGGGCGCCTGGGTGGCTCAGTCGTTAAGCGTCTGCCTTCGGCTCGGGTCATGATCCCGGGGTCCTGGGATCGAGCCCCGCATCGGGCTCCCTGCTCCGCGGGAAGCCTGCTTCTCCCTCTCCCACTCCCCCTGCTTGTGTTCCCTCTCTCGCTGTGTCTCTGACAAATAAATAAAATCTTAAAAAAAAAAAACATCCAGCTGGGAGCAGGTCAAAATGAATCTCTGTGTTTAAGCTGCGTTGTGAATGTCTAAGGGGAACCAAGGAGTTAGCACCTCAGCCAGCCTGTTTTCCCAGGCAGAGAGGTGCTTTTTGATTGGGAAGGATAAGGAGCATTTGAAAAAGGAATGAAAGATCAGTTGCATTTCTGGAACACGGTAACTAACAAAGGGGGCCTCTGTCGTTCTCCAGGTCCAGCAAGGTGACGCTGCTAATCCTAGAATCTATCCCACAATCACCCGGCCGGGGAGAGGCCTCTGTCCCCAAAGCCCTCACCAGACAGTCATACAGGTTTAGTCAGAAGATGAGGGTGAACCCCCCTCGTAGTTGCCCTTCCGTCTGGAGCGGGGCTTGACAGCAGCATTTTCCAAATGTAAGAAATACATTTTCTGTCACCACCCAGCACGGACCTGTGTGTATATATGTTTCAGAAAGCAATACTTGCCTGTGTTAAATGCAGTACACTCTGTTGTCCTCCATTCTACCCAAATTCCTTTGTTTTAAAGCTGGTTATGGTTATGACCAGCTAAATGGATTTCACTAAGCACTAATGGTTTATGATCCACAGTTTAAAAAAACATCGAGCAGTGTGAGAAGGACCAGGGAAACTGAGTAGGAAGCGTTAATGACAGGAATTTATACTGCAATCACTGTCGCTACTGTTGGGCCTTTGAATAATGTTTTGTGTTTACCCTACATTCATCTAATTGGCGTTGTTCCATGGATTACCTTTATTCTGAGAGATTTTTAATAGATATTTTCCTCCAAAATGGTTCTGTGGCCAGACAAGTTTGGGAAATGACAGATACTATAGCCACACCTGACATGCCACAATGCACTTCACCTGTTCAAGGCTCTGAGAAGGTCTGCAGTGAAGGACCAGCAGACTCTGTTTATCTAGCCTTTCCCAGACTTTTTTTTTTTTTTTTTTTTCCACAGAGCCATTTATTCCTTTATGGGAACACTGGTGCTCTCTAGAAACCAGTCAGGGCCTGGCTGCTTCACATTTTGCTTTGTCCCTGAGAGGCCAGAGAAGCAGGTGTTATGGGAGTGCTGTTGGAACACAGTTCACCTACTTGTCTGATTCCCCACGTGGGGTCAGGGCCAGAGCTGGGCCAGAGCCAGGCCTCCTGACTCTCAGTCAGATGGGGGAGCCCTCGGGCAGTCCCATGATCCCGAAGGGCTACTTTCCAGAAGGGCTGAGAAAATCCGGCCACCCTGACATGCATGCAGGGGCAGTGGAAGGGTGCTGAGTGTCCCAGGAGCCTAAAGCTCAGCCCAAGAACCCTTTGGCTCTTCAATCTCCCTGGAGGCAAGAGGGAGGTGGGGGCCTTGTCATGCCCCCTCCCCTCCTGAACAGGATTAAGTACCTCACCAGCCATTGTGCAGACAGAATAGATACTTGCTCCCCTGGCTTCTAGTTCCTGCTATGGTTCAGCTCAAGCTTGGCTGAGGAACCCGTGCTCAGATTCGTGAAACAGCTCCGCTGGTTTCTTTTATTAATTATTTTGGAGTATGTCGTGTGTTTCTTTGGATACAAAAGAAACACGGGGATATATAATAAAATTTTTCTCCTAGAAAATGAAGAAATTTCTTCTTTGTTCCGGTTGTCTCATCACCCAGTTCCTCTCTAGAGCCAACCATAGACGGGCTTCCAGTATCTGTGCATCTACAAAGAAAGATATACAGGGGCGCCTGGGTGACTCAGTCAGTTAAGTGACTGACTCTTGGTGTTTTTGGAGTTGTTTTTTCCTTGTATTCTCTGGGTAGTTTGGTTTTTGTGTTTCTGGCGTTTTTTTGTTTTGTTTTGTTTTGTTTTGTGACTGACTCTTGGTTTAGGCTCAAGTCATGATCTCAGGGTTGCGGGATCGAGCCCTGTGTCAGGCTTTGTGCACTCAGTGCAGAGTTGGCTTGAGGCTTCTTTCTGTCTCCCTCTGCACCACTCTCCCTCTCTCTAAAAATAAATAAATATATCTTTAAAAAACAAAGATATGTACTGTACCCCATGTATACACATTAGATATTCAAAAAAAATTTTTAAAGATTTTATTTATTTATTTGACAGAGAGAGACACAGCGAGAGAGGGAACACAAGCAGGGGGAGTGTGAGAGGGAGAAGCAGGCTTCCCATGGAGCAGGGAGCCCGATGCGGGGCTCGATCCCAGGACCCTGGGATTATGACCCGAGCCGAAGGCAGACGCTTAATGACTGAGCCACCCAGGCGCCCCACATGTTAGATGTTAAACACAAATTAACATACTGCACACACTCTCTGCACTTCACTTTTGAACTTAATGATGGATTTTGGAAATTGTTCCCTTTTATTACACAAGCTTTCTTACTGTTTTTTATGGCCATATATATTATAGCCCTTTATGGATACATCATAATGTATTTAACTAGCCTCCCCCTGTTGGACATGGACTACTTCCAGTGCTTTCTATTAGAAATTATACTGCAGGGGCACCTGGGTGGTTCAGTTGTTAAGCATCTGCTTCGGCTCAGGTCATGGTCCCAAGGTCCTGGGATCGAGCCCCGCATCGGGTTCCCTGCTCCGCGGGAAGCCTGCTTCTCCCTCTCCCACTCCCCCTGCTTGCGTTTCCTCTCTCGCTGTGTCTCTCTGTGTCAAATAAATAAATAAAATCTTAAAAAAAAAAAAAGAACTGATGCTGCAGCAGATAATCATGCACACCTGAGTCGGGGGGAGGGCGGAGATAAAGTCCGGAGCGTGTAACCACTGGGTCAAGGCACCGACACTGATTTAGGTGATGTTAGGGGTTGCCTGGTGGCTCTGCTCCAGCGCGGGGATCCCAGGAAGAGATGCGGGGTTTCCCTCTCATTAGAAGTTTTATCCAGCCAGCTTCATGCATTGCCACTGGCCTCGGGAAACATGGGGTGTGGTTCTGCCCTGTCTTCAACCAGCTCTGTGACCTTAGGTAAGATACAGACCTACCCCAGATGTTCTCCTGCCTTTGTAAAACCGGGTGTTGGAGCACAAGCCGTGGGGACGCACTAGCTTTTTACTCTCCCTGGTTCTGGAATGTGCTCTCGGTGAGTCTTCCAGTGTCAGGGAAAGGCAGCACTAAACGGTCCTTGCTCCCTTGTCTTGTCTCCATTCTGGAGACACTTCTCATTTAGGACCAGGTCTTTGGTCTTGTTCTTGAGGAGAAGCCAGCTGAGCTGTGTGGCTTGCTTCTATCATCTCCTTCCACAACAATAGGATCTCCACATGGGCTGGGGGTTAGCAGGTCTCACTCACTGCGGTATTCCGGCATCTAGAGCAGCTCCGTTCGATGGAAATAGAGTGCCATACAACAACAATAACACGCCATGACACACCTATTAAAATCATGAAAATCCGGGAACACTGACAGTGCCAAATGCCGGCGAGGTTGTGGGGCAACGGGAACTCTCATTCATTGCTGGCGGGAAATGAAAAATGCTACAGCTACTTTGGAAGATGGTTTGGTGGTTTCTCATAAGACTAAACATACTTTTACCAGGCTCCTTGTTATTTACCCAAATGAAATGAAAATTTATGTTCATTAAAAAAAACCCTCACTTGGATGTTCATAGGAGCTTTATTCATAATTGCCAAAGCTTGGAAGCAACCAAGATGTTCTTTAGTCGGCAAATGGATTCATCCAAGCTGTGCTAATCCAGGTAATGGAATAACATTCGGCGCTAAAAAGAAATGAACTATCAAGCCATGAAAAGACATGAAAGAAACTTAAATGCATATTACAAAGTGAAAGAAGCTAATTTGAAAAGTCTATATATTGTAGGATTTCAGTTATTTGGCATTCTGGAAAAGGCAAACTTATGGGGACATTAAAAGGGGCAGTCACTGGGGGGTTGGCTGGAAGGAAGCGATGAATGGGCCGAGCACAGACGATTTCTAAAGCAGTGAAGTGACTCTGTATGACACTGTAATAGTAGATACATGGCATTATCCATTTGCCCCAGCCAGTAGAATGCACAACACCAAGAGTGAACAAAGCCTGATATAAACTATGGACTCCAGGTCATAATAATGATTTGCCGGGGTGGGTTCACCAAATGTAACAAACACACCACTCTGGTGCGGGCTGTCAGCAATGGCCCAGGCTGTGTGTGGGTGGTGACAGCGACTGTGTGTGAAGGCTGTCCCTTCCATTCAGTTTTGCTGTGAACCTAAAACTGCTCTAAAAAAAAATTAACTATTTAAAAATAGACCTTAAAAATTTGAGCCACATACACATTTTTCCATTAAAAATTGAGATAATAATCAGCCATTGAAAAGGTACAATTCAGTGGTTTATAATGTATTCAAAAGGTTGTGCATCGCTCACCATTATCTAATTCTAGAACATTCTTTATCACCCAGATCCATGAACAGTTGCTCTCCGTTCCTCCGTCCCCCAGTGCTCTGGCAACCAATAGCCTACTTTCCGTCTCTACAGATTTCTTAGGCTTTCCTTCGCCTTGGGTCTATACCTAGGAGTGGCATGGCTGGATCACATGGTAGCTCTATGTCTAACTTCGGGAGGACCTGCCAGACTATTTTCCACCGTAGCTGCACCATGTTCCATTCCCGCCAGCAAGGCACGAGGGGTCCGGTTTCTCCACATCCTCACCAACACCTGTTAGTTTCTTTTTGTTTATAATCATACCAAGGGGTGTGAAGTGGCCCAGAGCCTAACCTCTTAACTACTATTCTACACAGGAGGCACTCCATGAACATTTTTTGAATGAATGAGACAATAAACACAGGTTGTCATCGTCAAGGATGGGATCTGAATAATCGGACAAGTGACGCAAAGCGTACTGACCAGGAGCTTTAATAGAAGAGGAGGCTGGGTGGCTCAGCCCATTAAGCGTCTGCCTTCGGCTCAGGTCATGATCCAGGAGTTCAGAGTTCTGGGGGATGGAGACCCCTCATCCCATCAGGCTCCCTGCTCAGCGGGGAGCCTGCTTCTCCCTCTGACCCTCCCCCTGCTTGTACTCTCCCTCACTCTCTCTCTCCAATAAATAAGTGAAGTCTTAAAAAAAAAAGTGAAGGCTGTTTTCCTCTAAATAGTGATTTCCTGGTGGTGTCAGTCACCTGCAGTGTTTTATTTATTTATTTATTTATTTTAAAGATCTATTTATTTTAGAGAGGAGGTGCACCTATGCCAGCGAGGGGAGGGGCAGAGGGAGAGGGACGGAGAGAATCTCCACCCGGCTCCCCGCTGAGCGTGGAGTCCAATGTGAGGCTCAATCTCAAGACCCTGAGATCATGACCTGAACCACAGTCAGGAGTTCCGACACGTAACTGACCGAGCCACCCAGGCGCCCCCACCTGCAGAGAGTTTTAAAAGTGCAGATTCCCAGGCCCCATTCCCAGAATTCCGTGTAGTAAGATGCAGGCTCGGGATTATTTCCCCAGGTGATTCTCCTGGGTAGCCACGTTTGGGATCCAGAAATCTAGAAAGGGCGCTCGCATTTGCAACAAGCCAGCTGTGGGAGTGCCCTTTAGAAATGCAGCACGTGGAAAGGGCAGGAATAAGCCCGGGCTGACTTTTGGAGCCGGGGCCCTGCACAGTGCTGCATCTCCAGGCCAGGGCAAAAAAGGCCATAGCTGAGACTGAGTGAGAACTCACCTCGTTCCAATTCTTTATATGCAACCCCTGCTTTTAGCTTCAAAATGAGGTCCTCTGAGGAAGGCACTCTTAGTGATCTCTCCTTTACAGATGACAGCACCGAGGCTCCAAGGGATGGAATCACGCAAGACCTCACAGCTCCGTAGAGCCAGGCTTCAAGCAAGGTCTGTCTGGCTCCACTCTGCCTGTTTTCCTCCCGGTACCATCTCTCTACGCTGGACATACTCAGTGGGCTCGGGTGGAGTCAGGACACACACTAATACAGGCGGGACCTAGACAGGCCCGCAAGGAAGGAGCAAGATGCTTAGTGGGCGGGGTGTATGCCGTGGTGCTGGGTAAAATATCGGCAGGGGAAGGCAGGAGGGGGCCAAATAGAAGAAACAGAAGCGGTTCTTTGTGGCAGTGCCTTACTACACTTTCTAAGCCCTATAGTTGCCCCAGTTACTTCCTGCTGCAATGCTTGCTTGCCTTGTTTGCCCCTGAATGCCCTCCCACCCTCTCCAGAGGGACTCACGTACAGCAAATATTCCTTGGCACCTAAGAATCAGGAGTAGATGATTTCAGCTGCCATAGCTCATTTAGATATTATTTCCAGCTGAGAAAACCAAGGCCCAGAGACATTAAATAACTTGCCTAAGATCATACAGTATATGTGTTGTAAGGCAACTCCATCTTCGTTTTTGACTCATGGTCCAGCGCTCTTTTCCTCCTAGTCGTGATTCTTAACCTGAGGCAGATTGTGGGTCCCTTTGAGAATCTGATGAAAGCGATCTTCCCCACACTGAGCGGGAACATCCCGGTGTGTGCGCTGGGGCTCATTCACAATGCTATGATTTGGGGGCGATGCCCAGACTCTAGTTAACCTGCTCTGCTTTGCTTGTGCTTTGAGGGACCCCCTCACAGGAACAACAGTTTTACAAGAACCTATTAACAACCCCTCAAAGACAAAGGCAACTTAAAAGAGCTGGCTCATCACAGAGCCGGGTCCCTTCTTTGCAGGCCCAAGCGGACACGGAAACCATCAAAAGCTGAGGCTGGGAAACCCAGCTTCCTGCTTCTGGCCTCAATTCCCCACCACCATCACCACCAAGACCACTCAAAATAAGACGAAACCGAACACATGCCCTCCCCACGTCGTTCTCCTCGTGGTTTCTCTCTCTGCTTCCTGTTGATCTTGAAGTTTGCTTTACTTCACAGCCTCTGACTTCTGTGCACAGCCCATGGGCACTCCCCTAACTTGAGAGGAAATAGCATTTTAAAAAGACCAAGAGAAGATGGCAGGTGGGAAACGGCGGGTGCTGAGGGGCGATGTCCTGCCTCCCTTCATCCATTTTGCTGGAAAAGTGGGGACCCCCCCCCCCGACCCAGCAGTGTGGCAGCCCTGCGGAACTCGGGTCCAGACCCTATCAAACATTGCCAGGGTCGACCTGGATGAATCTTGGTTACGGGTTTTGACAAACGTACCCACACTCCCACCAATGGTTGTGGGGCTATGGAAGGCATAATTGCCATCTGGACTTACTCAGCGAGTATGGGCGGAGCACAGAGTCACAGGACACAGGATCTTTGGGGACAGTTTATGAGAAATGCCCTTTGCCTCTCTCCATCTGTCCCCTGGAAAACCAAGGGTCATTGGCCCATTTTTCTGGTTTACACCCCGAAAGCTTTTTCCAGCCATAATTTCAAACTCCAGCCCCTCCAAGAGATCTCCCTGGAGCCCCTCAGTGAGACTTCACCCTCACCCAATCTCTTAGCCTCCGTTTGCTACTATAATTACACGTCTTCCCTTGCTAGATGGTGAGCCCTTGGAGGGGCATGGGTGACCACTGAATCACTCTTTTTAGAAATTACACAACTAATATACATTTACTGTTTGGAAATAGAAAATTCAGGGAGCCCTCCTCCCCCCTCCCAAAGGATAAAATATATCCACGATGCCCCGGTGGGACTTGTAACATTTTGGTGATCTGTCCATTTTCCTGTGCAGACACAAACAGCCCCACACGCCACATTTACTTAGAGTGGAATCTATTCTACTTTGAGTTCCGTAACTCCTTATGGGCCCGCTCAAAAATCTTAAGATATTTTCCTCTCAACATTGTATATCATTGGGATCACTGCAGAGAGTCCTGTGACAGCTATGTCCCAGTTTTCTCTATCAGGCTCCTCGTGCTGGGCCTTTAGGTTATATCTCGTTCTTTTCTAGAAGACAGCTTTATTAAGATATAATTCACATACTAGAAAATTAGTCCTTTTAAGGTGAATATTCAGGGGTTTCTAGTGTATTTACAGAGTTCTGCAATCATCATCACTGTCCAATGTTAGAAAATTCTCATCATTCCCAAAAGAAAGCCCATAATCATGAGCCAGCGTCATACTCCCTAGCTCCTAGAAACCTAATCTCCATTCTGTATGAATTCTACTTTAACCCTTGACATTTCATATAAGTGGAATTGTACGATGTGTGGCTTCTTTCCCTTACAATGTCATGCATCGGTCTTTCTTTTCTGCTGCTGGATGATATTTCACTGTATGGATAATACCACATTATGTTTATACATTCATCAGTCGACGGACACTTCATTGTTTCCACTTTTTGCCTGTTATAATACTGGTGTGAACATCTCTGTGTAAGTTTTTATGTGAACATGTTTTCAATTCTTTTCGGTCTATACCTCGGAGTGGAATTGCTGGATCATAGGGGTAACTTTATGTTTAACTTCTTTTTTTTTTTTAAGATTTTATTTATTTATTTGACAGAGAGAGACACAGCGAGAGAGGGAACACAAGCAGGGGGAGTGGGAGAGGGAGAAGCAGGCTTCCCGCGGAGCAGGGAGCCTGATGCGGGGCTCGATCCCAGGACCCTGGGATCATGACCTGAGCCGAAGGCAGACGCTTAACGACTGAGCTACCCAGGCGCCCCTATGTTTAACTTCTTTGAAGAACTGCCAAACTGTTCCAAACTGGTTGTACCATTTTACGTTCCATTAGTGAAGTACGGATCCTCCAATTTCTCCACATCCTGGCCATCATTTACTTTTGTTCACCAATTGGTTTTTAACCCTAGACCTGTCCCTTGAATATAGGAACTGCTGAATCCACGTTTGCTAGATTGATCATGCACTTTCCCCAAACAGCAAGTTTTTGCTTTTCTGAAACTCATCTCTATAATCCACCCCCCGCCCCCCCAAACACCAGGCCAAACCCAGCCTTTGTCCTTGGAGCAAGGGAAGGCTTTGTGGAGGAGGAGGCGTTTGTTTGGGTTGGGAGACAGTTGTGACAGCAGAGCCTGGCTCTGGGGGCAACCATCAACCCCTTGAGACTTTGGTTCAATCACCTGTAAAGCAGAGGCTGAGGACAGTACCTGCTTCACGACATAAGGCAAGGAAACCACGCGGCACAGTGCCGGGCACGCAGCGGGGCCTCTTGTCCTTCCCCATGAGAAAGATGAAAGGTTGGCTCTCCAATGAGCTGGGGAAGGACATGGCCCTTGAGGAAGTAGCATGTGCCAGGACGGGGGGAGTGAGAACACGTGGCCAGAGTGAGGGGAGAGGGTGGAGCATGGAAATAAAGTCAGGAACCCATGGGGCCAGACCCCCTCAAGGGGCTCCTTGTGAGGGAAGGAAGTTCCATCATTCCTTGAAGTCACAGACCCTAGGCTCGGAGGGACGGGGCCACGGTGTGCGGTGTGCGTGTTAAAGGGCTCCCTTTTCAGCAGGGTGAGGCTGGACTGAGAGCCTGGGCCAGGGGCAGCCAACCCAGGGGGCTGTTTAAATGAATCTGGGTGAAAAATGAGGAGTCAGACTAGAGCCGTGAGGACGGGCATCACGGGAAGGGCCCACAGGGAGAGAGATTTAGGAGATGGCATCAGTGGGATGTGACCAGCCCTGTGGCTTCTGATAGCAGGCTGCCCTAGAGATCTCATCTTTTTAAATTCTCACAGCTCTGCAAGGAGCTACCCGCTTCTCCAGTTCTAGGTTCGCAAACTGAGGCTCAAAGGAAGTTAAGAGATTTGCCCAAAGTCCTAACAGAGGGATAACATTTGCCCCCAGGTCTGCCTGCTTTTCTGGGAGGACTTAGCTCTGCAGTCCAGCCTGGGAGGGAGGGAGCAGGGGAGCGCGATGGCGGGAGGCCTGGAGCTCAGGTGGGTCAGTCTGGCTGCAGGGCCTCTCTGAGGAGTGAGGCAGTCGGTGAAACAAGAGAATTTGCCCAACAGGAGCTGGGATGTCTCCGATGCCCTCTCTTCCAGGGGATGGGGGGAGGGCACAACACGCAGCCTTGGAAACAGAAGTGTGTTGAATGGAGACCATGACCCAGCCCGCCCTGTTTGGAGTGAGGCTGGCACATGGGCCCAGGCAGAGAAGAGGCAGATCCCCACCTCTTCCCTCGTTCAGAACCCCATCCTTGGCCAGAAGCCTAGATCCTCTGGATTTGGGGCTATGCTGGGGAAGGGGGGGTTGTCACTGGGCTGGTGGGTGGGGCCGGATCTCCCAAGCAGCCGCAGGCCTTCCCCTGAGCACTTTCCTCAGCAGGGCTAAGAGACTCCAACCCCTTGGCGGAAAAATCCACACTCACAGCATGGGGAACTGTCCCAGGCCCGCCTAGGAGACCAACGCGCTGGTGTGCCTCACAGGAGCAGGTGGGCTGAGGGGCACCGAGGAGCAGAATGGGGGAGGGGGCTCTGGGAGGGGAGTCCCAAGCTGCCAGGCCTCACACAGAGGGGGAACCCCTTGCTTCCACTTTCCCCCAGGCCGCACTCCCCAGGGCTCCCTTCCTGAGCCCATCTGCCTTTGTCCACGAGGTCCTGCTCACTCAGCTTAAAGTTAGCGGAGACCCAGATGGGGACAGGGCAGGGAGCCATCTGGTCTTCTCCCAAGACCCTCCAACCCCCGCCCCCCCCATCGTGGTCCCCAGGGCCCGCCTGCCTCAGCCCAACTACCCCCTTCTCCTCTCTGCCTTGGGTCTTTATCCCTGTTTACTCTGTCAGTTCGGAGGCCTCAGTCCCCTGCGCACAGAGAGCGATCCCTGGGCTCCCTCCCCCTGCCTCTCTTTCCTCCAGGTTGGCGAAGTCGGGGTGGGGAGGGAGAAAGGCAGTCTGCAGTCTCCCCTTTAGCTGAAAGTGACCGTGGCCGTGGTCTCTTTGCGGTCAGCTGCTTCTCGCAGACCAGAGCTGGAAGTCCTGGGGTGGGAGTCTGGGTGAGGAGGGTGGTGGCCAGGGGGTCCCCGTGAGGGACGGGGGGGGGGGGGGGGGGGGGGGGGGGGTGGGTCAGAGGCTCCACTTCCCTGATCGCCTCGGGCAGGCCTGGCTCAGTCAGCCTCTTCCATCCGTGTGGCCAGTGACCTCTCCCTGAGCGCCGCTGGACACCTGGTCTCGTCTCTCTGAGGCTTACAACCGCGGAGGAGGAGGAAGGTGGAAGTAGAGGAAGGAGCCGGGAGCAGAGGCGCCGTGGGCGTGGGCCGGGGGGTCCCAGGAGGGGCCTCACCTCGGCCCCGGGGCGACCACGTGTGGACACCGGGAGTGGGCCAGCTCAGTGCCAGGCGCTTGAGTCGCACTTCTTCCAGCCCCGGCATCATCTCTACGAGGCAAATGTGCTCACCCTCCCCTTACAGCGGAGGACACTGAGCTCAGGGAAGACCTTACAGTGGAGGACACTGAGCTCAGGGAAGAAATTGGCCCCACGTCTCTAAGCGGGCCTGTGGCAGAGCTTCTGGCTCCAAAGTTCACGTGCTTGCTCTCTTCCCGGCCACTCAGGGTCTGCCTCGCCTCGTCCCCTCGTTCTGGAGGGAAGCCTGTGGGCCCTGAGCTCAGCCCTGTGTCCTCTCACCAAGCCGGGCTCTGCCTTCTGGAGGGACGTGCGCCACCTGATTCCGGGCCCCACAGCTGGTCTGGAAAAGCCTGTCTCACACGGGGATCACTTGAGCGCCCAGCAGCTTCCCAGGGTGAGAGGGCCCAGCCTTCCTCCTTGGAGGGGGCTGGAATAGGCAGAGGCAGGGGAGAGGCAAGAACTGGGGGTCCCAAACACGGAAGCAACTTCTCTCAGGAGAGACCCAGTGGCTCAGAGACGCTTTGATTCCTGATCCCCACTTCCTGATCTCTTGGGCAAGTAGTTTGGCCTTTATGGGCCTAAGGTTTGTCACTCCTAAGACAGGGTGAGTAATGTTGGAGCCTGCCCCCAGCCCCTGGGTGGGGGGCATCGTCAGAAATGCCATTTTCCAGGTAAAGCACCCAGGTTCATTGCCCTAGACGCGGCAGGGGCACCACGCCTACTAGTGGAGTTTATCATTCCTGTACTTTCTAGGCTGACCTCTCCCAGGGCCACACCACACACTCTTGGGGTCACAGGGCCACATCGCTGGTCAAGGCTGTAGGCCATGACGCAGGAGTTTCACTCACCTGCACAGAACACGACTGGGCCTGGCTCATGGCTGCCCTCATGACAGGACTGTGAGCTCACCCTGCTTTGTTCATCAGTGAGGATGTCCTGGGGACTTTCAAGTGAGGGATCAGCCCCAGCTACGAGGAAAGGAGAAATTCAGTCCTAACTGCAGATCATTAAGCCAGAAGGAGATCTGAGAAAAAGGTGGACGGCAAGCAGCTGCTTTATGGGTCCAGTCCCTCCCGGGGTCTCCCTCTGTCCCAGGGAGCGGCAGAGCTGATCCACCCCAGAGGCCGAGCTCGGAGGGCAGCCTGCCCTGTGCACACCCTGCTCCTGGGTCCTGTGCGAGCTAACAACTTGGTGGTGCCTCCGGCTGATAACCGCTCAGTATTTGTTACTCCTTTTCTGAAAGAGGAGGCTGAGCACAGACAGAAGGGTGGAGGACCAAGTGGGGTGAGGTGGCAGCAGTAATGGTCTTTGAATGCACAGACCACACCCGGAAAAAGCAGCCCTGATGTCAGCCAGATCTTCCCCTCTGGCAACACATCGATACGGGAGGTAGGTCTCAGTGCCTTCCCTCACCTCAAAATACTTCATCGTAGTGTTCTGCTAATCCCAATGGTTGAAAGCTACTTCCTAAGTCGAGGTTCTTCATTCTTTTCACCTTTATCAGGATGGTTTTTAGTGCCCATATAGACTGGAGCCCTGGTTAATGCCCAGTTGGCCAACTGCTTCTTCCAGGTCTGGCTCTGACAATAGCACTGGTTCCTCAAACTTCCAACCCAAGGAAAATTCTCTGCACGAGCAAATGTGCCTTAGGAGCTGAGAGTGCCGGTGGAGCAGAGTTCCAGGGATTCTCCAGGCATAAGTTCTCAGAGGAGAGGACAGTGTTGACTAGAGAATCCATCAGAAAAGTTTGTTTCCTAAGAGGAATGGGGTGGCCAGTGCTGAGAAGTGGGGACAGAAGAGGTAAGTATTCATAGTGCTTTCTCCACAGCCCATGGCCAGAACACCTGGCACCCCAGAGAGCTGGTCCTGCCCTGGATCGGGTCCTGTCCGATGGTGGCAAAGGCCACCAGCTACCTTTGGAGGGAAGTACCCATGTGGCCGGGAGGGCGGTGTTGGGAGAAGTCTCTATTTGGAAGAGGGCGCTAAGTTGGGTGGGTGGTTCCCTGGCCTTATCAGGGCCCTGCAGTCCAGCATGACACCAGGGCAGATGGGCTATCCAGTCTCCACCCTATTGGACTTGGCTCAGTCCCCGTAAGAGGGAGGGCCTTGTCCTCACACACCCTTGTGCTCAGTGTCACCCTACTCCACCGACCTCACTGGCCTCCATGTCACAGCCAGTTGCAATGGGAAGAGAAGTTGGCTGGCTTTCAAAGTCAGGGGTGAGGAGAGGCATGGCACTACCCAGACTGGCCAAATCCTGGCAATGGCAGAAGGCAGGCGAGGGGCTTCCGAAGGAGAATGAACACCTGTTGGATTCCAGAGGTTTTAGAAACGAGTTAAACAGCTCTGTCGGAATTCATTCAACTGAAAGTATTAATCATATTTCTCCCTGGTGGCAAAATGGTCATGGCTTAGATGCATCCAGGCAGCAAGTAATGGAGAATGCTTTCCATTTCCCACTGAGGGAGGGTGATGGCACAGCTCTGACCTCAGGCTGACACGTGCTTGACGTGCTCTTCTGACATTGTGTGACCTCGGAAAAGTTGTAAGTCTTCTTACAGTCTCATTTTCCTCATCTGTAAAACTGAGAATGTTTTTATGAAATTAAGCACCATAATGTGTGTTAAGTACGGAGCATCGGACGGTAGGTGCTCAGTAGGTGTTCCTTCCTCCTAAAACCCCTCTTTCCTTCATTTCTCATTGTCTTTACCTTCTCATTTGAGTGATTTGATGTTATTGACTAATTCTGATGCCCTGTGGTGGCTTTTAATTTGACTACAAATTCTTTGACATTCCCCTCTTCAAAAGGTGGAAGCTAATATCCCTCCCCTCGAAGACTGGCTGGACCTCGTGACTTGCTTTTTGCATGAAGAGGATACAGCAGAAGGGAAGGTGTGTGACGTCTGAGGTCATAAAAGGCATTGTGGTTTTCACCCTGTTCTCTCCTGGACCTCTACTCTTTGGGCCACCCTGTCATGAGGATGCTCGAGTAGCCCATGTAAGGAAAGCCCAGGTGGGGAAGATGGAAGGTGTCCCACCAATAGCAAGCACCAACTTACCAACCATCCTCCAGCCCCAATCAAGCCCTCAGATGACTGCAGCTCTGGCTGATACCTCGTTACAACCTCTTGAAAGACCCCCCAAGCCAGAATGCTCCTGAATCCAAAGTAACTATGAGATATAATAAGTGCATATTGTGGTTTTAAGCCTCTGCATTTTAGAGTGACTTGTTACACAGCAATAGATTAATATGTATCTACTGAATCCCAAAAAAAGCTCTGAAACTGCATAAAGGCAAAGCTATAACAACATGGAAAGCTATCAGAACAAGATTTGAAAGATGGGAGTGAAGTAATAAATGGGGTGGGTCTAGGAAAGAGACTGTTTCCTTCAATTAGAAAATCTGGTTAAAGACAAAGTAGAGCCTTTAAGGCTTCTTTCAAGCCAACGTAAAAATGGGAACTTAATGGGTCATATTTTTTTTAAAAGATTTTATTTATTTATTTGAGAGAGAGAATGAGATAGAGAGAGAGAGCATGAGACGGGGGAGGGTCAGAGGGAGAAGCAGACTCCCTGCCGAGCAGGGAGCCCTATGTGGGACTCAATCCAGGGACTCCAGGATCATGACCTGAGCCGAAGGCAGTTGCTTAACCAACTGAGCCACCCAGGCGCCCCTTAATGGGTCATATTAAAACTATTTTTTTCTTTTGGCTTTGAATAATGATAACCATGTGGGATTTTAGATAAATAGCACCACTGTACGCTGAATGGCACCTTGGTACCTTGCAGATACTCTGCCTACTGTAGATCATGCTGAGGTGTGAAATAGTGAACATGTAGTTCACTTATAATGATGCACTTTCTGACAGTTTTCAGAAACTCTTGGCATTACAAAAGTTAGGAAAAAATGTACACTGTATTTTGCAAACTTTTTATGTAGGTACTAAGATAAAAAATAAGGTATAATAAGGTTTATAGGAAAAGTCTCCATTCTACTCCTGTTCCCATGGGCTAGTTTCCTTTCCCATGGTTAACCCTCTGTGACTGATTTCTGGTTTAATTTCCCAGAAATATATTTTTTAAAGATTTTACTTATTTATTTGACAGACAGAGACACAGCGAGAGAAGGAACACAAGCGGGGGGAGTGGCAGAGGGAGAAGGTTTCCCGCCGAGCAGGGAGCCCGATGCAGGGGCTCGATCCCAGGACCCCGGGATCATGACCTGAGCCGAAGGCAGACGCTTAACGACTGAGCCACCCAGGCGCCCCTCCCAGAAATATTTTATATACACACAAATAATATATATTGTTTGCTCCCTTTATTACACAAACGGTAGCATACTATAGGTGTGGTCCTGTCCCGTGCCTTTTATTCAATATTGATATAGGACTTAAAGATAACATTTCCCTTAATTATCCCAATTTTTGATTTTCTGAGCTTTTGATATTTTATTATTCATACTTGGGAAATGTAAAGAAGTCGAAAAAATAAAAAGCACTTGTAATCCCACCTTCAAGAAGTCGCTGCTGTTCAATACATACTGTTTGGGTGTAGTCTTTCCTGTCTTTCCCCTATGAATATGAGATGTGTTAATACGTGTAATTTTTTTAAACTCTGGAATGAATTTCATATTCTGGGGTTTTCCTCCCATTTACTTTTATATACTCCCATTCCCTCTCCCTTATCACTACCACTATACACTAAGTATATTCAGGTTTTTCTTAAGGGGCATATTTATTTTCTCAATAATGCTCTGCCCAGTGCAGGACTGAGGTGAACTTGCCTTTTCTGGGTCTTCTCCAGGCTGCTGTGAGAACAGCTCCGACCAGCCTCTGTCACCAGAGCATCTGCAAGATGAGCAACCAAGATTGTGAGGCATCACTGAAGCACGTGCATAAAGGACCTTCTTGGATTGCCAACATGAGACAGTTGGAGCCATAGAGGCTGCAGACGGCCAACTCCCTGTGTGATGGCACTCAGCTCTCAAGGAGCAAAGAGAGCTAGGAAAGGTCAGCCTTGCTGACCAGAGCCCCAAAGTCAGCTGTTTCCCTGAACACAACTTAGAATTACAGTGATCGGCCGAGTCCTATGGGATTCTCCAGGAAGCTGCCCTAGGTCTAGGCATCTCCACTGATCTCGAAGGAAGTTGCTGCTCTGGAGCATCCTTGCCTGGGAGGAACTGACATAACAGTTTCCTCTCCATCACCTTCCAGGGCACAAACCACATCTTCCAGCGAGATTTCTTACTGGAAAAGGGCAAGTTACATAGGGTTATCTACTCATTCTTTCTCATCCTGTACTTCTTTTTCAAAGACTAGACATCTGGTCACAGTTGTACAAAGAATTCTGGAAAGAACAGGAATGACAAGTTTTTGTTTTTTTTTTAAGATTTTATTTGAGAGAGAGAGCATGAGCAGGGGGAGCTGCAGAGGGAAAGGGAGAAGCAGGCTCCCTGCTGGGGTTCGATCCCAGGATACCGGGATCATGATCTGAGCCAAAGGCAGATGCTTAACCAACTGAGCCACCAGGTGCCCCAGGAATGACAACATTCAAGTGGATAACAGTGGAAGGGGCAAACCAGATGTAGTTTACTCCTTTATCTTTTCCCTAATATGCATTTTCTTCCAGCAGATAAAGGAGACCAAGCAAGTGATAACACTATAATGATACCAACATTAATTCAGGGCTTACTGATACTGGCTAAGTTTCATGTACATTATAATCTTGCTTAATTTTTATAACCACCCAAAGAGGTTAGTGCAATTATACCCATTTTATAAAAAAGTGAAGAGCTAGGAATCAAAGTCAGGTCTCTAGGACCCCAGGGCATAAACTCATAATTTTAAACTATAATGCTTTATTGTTGGACAAAGAAAAAAAATGCTACAATGTCAGAAGTGGAAATTTTAGGGTATTATTGGTATAATTATTTAATAAGATATGTAACATGTCATATGACAAATGAGAAAGAAACGTGAACCCAGTACAATGTACTAATTGATGTCTGCTGTCTCTAGAGATTCATGTAAATTAAGAAGACAGCAGTTATCTTTTGGAAATAAAGATAGTAGAAGTATAAGCTCTTAAGTCTGATTATGCAGGTCTGGAACCCCAGTTTTGCCACTTACTAATTATGTGACCTTGGGCAACTGCTTTAAACTTTAGTTTCTTATCTGTAAAATGGGATACTACCATCTACCTCAGAGGTTTGTTGTATTAACTTAATGAATCCATTTAAGGCACTTGGGTGTTCAGTCAATTCTACTATTACATTTAACCCATAGAGTTATAATGTGCCAATGACATCAATGACAGCGGCCTTCAGTTAAATAAATAATTGCTTAAGATCCAATGGGCAATACATGAATTGACAAACCACACTGGTGATCAGGATGTAGTGGCTATATCACTGTAGGGTTTGCTAAGGCTAGACAAATACTCTCTGTAGATGCAATTCGCCCTTGGGTTCCTAGCCAGAACCTCACTGTATCCTTGCACAGGAAGCCCCTCCCCACACTGGATTAGTGAATGCCAGCATGGCTACCCAGGCAGTTTGCCCTGGGGTAAAACTCTGCCTCACCTAGAAGCCACTTTACCATGAGACAGACAGCTGGGGAAAGCTTCTCCGACATTGTCTTAGGTTCTAACACTTGATGTTCCTACCAGCTGATAAGCAGGCTGCTTTTGGTGAATCACCTGGCATGACAATAAGAAACAGACTTGGAGTTTGAATCCCAGATCCACCACTTACCAGGTGCGAATGTAGGATAAGTTACTTGGCTTCTCTCTAAACCTTGGTTTCCCCTCAGTGGAGTTAGCCCTACAGTGCAGGATTGGGGTTTAAAGGAGATAATGTAATTTAAATATGCAATACAATGCCTACCCAATGCCTAAACTGTAGCAGTTATTTGCCTTACAGATCAGACTAGGAACTTCAACTAGGATTTGTATCCCAAGCCACTTCCTGACTTTCACTATTAAGATATAGGAGAACATCTTTTTGCTATGTACATATTATTCACATCATCAACGCGAACAGTATTGTCTACCATGAACAATAAAAATGCAGATTCTAGTTTTGGCCAAGCATGGTGGAGGGCAAAAGGATGCCGAAGGTACAGTCTCTGTGCTCCAGAGCTCACATTTTAGGGGAGATAGATACATAATCAATAATGTTAATTTAAGACAGGCTGAGAGAGGTATGATCCTAAAGTGCTACTGGACTTTGGTAAAGGAAGAAAAATCATTTTGATGAGAGAAACATCGATGGGGCCCCGTGGTAGAGGATGCCTGGAGAGCTAGGAAGCCCTCTGGCCAGGTGTGTAGGTTAGGGAGAGGGGTGTAATGAGGGTCTGCTTGCCAGGGAGTGCTCTATGGACAACTGCTGGCTCAGGGGACTGAGTGATTCAAGCAGATGCTGATGACAGATCTGAGCTTCTGCAAGTGGGGCCCAGGGAAGCCATTCTCTCTCTAGTGGCAGGCTGGAAGAGTGAATGGAGAGGTCATTATTTGGGCAAGTGTGGCGAGATGAATCAGAGAGGCCTTCTGACTCAGTGGCAAAAGGTAATTACCACAACCAGAGGGTTATGGAGGATGTACCTTGTAGAATCAAAGCTGTTTTGCTCATCTGAACTCAGAGCCTCATTTATTCCAGTTGGAGCAAGAAACACAGACCAATCATTCTCTTCAACCCAGTCAGTACTCGTGAGGAGCATCTTCTAGTGACGCTCAGGAGCGGGGCCAGAGTCATCACTGGAGCTAATTTCCCTGTGGTGAAACTGCTTTCAGATAGGGCAAACGAGCTCACAAGGAACATCTGGCCGTCTTCACAGCTAGTGGGCTGGTAGCACTTGGCCCCTGTTCATTATTTGGTGCTCATCCTCCCAGGTAGGTTCCGGTGTGAACAGCAGTAGCCCAGTCCTGCTGCCCTGCAGGACTCTCACACGGCTGCCTCCACTGTGAAAGTCAGGTCAGGCCCCTTCCTGGCCCCGCAGCACTCCTCTGCCCTCCATGGCTGGGGCTCCCGGACCCCCTCACCTAGCTGTGGCCTCCAGGACTAGCCCTGATGAGGCACGAGGAACTCAGGTGGCTCTGGCGACTCACTCAACATTAAGCCACGCCTGTCTGTAGGCCAGTCATGACCTTGTGTCTTGGCTCCAGCACTGCCTCGTTTCTGGAATTCTGAGTGGTATCATGTACCTCAAGTCTGGTAACAGGATCCCCATCTGCCATCCTCCTTACATCTGGGTTCCTGTCCTGAGGAACTATCTCCTGCCCCTTAAGCCTGAGGTCCTGCCTTGATCTTGCCATTGCCCCACAGGAAGCTGAGGAAGCGCTGCCCTTGAAGCCTCAGCTGGGGCTCCTACACAGGCTAGGAGACTTGCAGTCCCGCTTTCCTGCTCCGGACACCTGACTGGGACGTACACTTCCCTGACGGAGACCACTTTACCAGATTGTGCTTCTGGCTGATTGCCATGTCCTCCAGATTCCATGTTTCACCTGCTGGGCTGGACTTCCTACTAGCTGCTTCAGCCCAAGCTGCTCTCCCCACGCCTGACTTTGCTCAGTGAGTGGGTAGAATTCCAGAGCTTGCTCCACCCAGTCTGCCCTGTTCCTCTGCAGTTAATTGAGCCATGCTCAGCTTGACTTTAGCAAGGATATGTGCATGTACTCTTGCTCAATATTAACCTAAAGGTCAAAATGGAGACATGAGACCATACTTATACAAAATCATTTCACATACATGGTTTGAAGACAGAAAACTACTTAAAAGATATTTTAAAAATGAAAAGTCTCAGTTACCACACATTTTAAAAGGCTTAACATACCCAAACATCAGGTGCAGTGGGAGCCTAACCCCACCCCCGTGGACCAGTAGCTAATACTTGGAAAACATTTTTGGTTGTCTGAATAGCCTCAAATTACCTTTAAGTTGAAATAATTGAAGCCGACATTTCCAAAATAGAAATCAGGTAGGAAGTAATCTATAACCTTAACTTGTGAGTCCAGTAAACAACCATGAAGAGTATGCCTGTGCCTGCCGACCAGTTGGCCATATCTCCCTACTTCCCCTACAACTGAGTGGGTCACCTATTCTGAAGTCAAAGTCTACCAAGCCAGCCACCACTGAAATCCAGGCCCTAGAGCATTACTCAACAGGAAAGGGTGAGTTCTAGAACGCAACAACGACTTCCTCCAGAGCTCCTGCTCAGTGAGAATCTTCAGAAGCTATTGCTTTTGGAAAAACCAATTAGAAAATACTCTAACATTAAGGACAGACACTAGACTGGCATATCATTGAAGAGGGTCTAGCAGCACTGCAGCTCTAAGTCCAGGCTGGGACAGTCACTACCAACATTTGTTTTTATTTTATTTATTTATTTTTAAATATTTTATTTATTTATTTGACATAGAGAGAGACAGTGAGCACAAGCAGGGGGAATGGCAGGCAGAGGCAGAGGGAGAAGCAGGCTCCCCACAGAGAAAGGGGAGCCCGATGTGGGACTCGATCCCAGGACTCCGGGATCATGACCTGAGCCGAAGGCGGTCGCTTAACCAACTGAGCCACCCAGGCGCCCCCAACACTTGTTTCTAAACCCAGAAAAGAGGACCAGTGGGAAATCCACAAAACTGTCTACCTCTTAACTCCTGCATTTTATAATCATACCACTTTCCTCATTTGCAACCCATCTGTTAGAATATTACTGCTGTGGGACATCCAAGTTTTTCTTCAAAAATCTCAAGTCTAAATATCAGCTTGAGAGGACACTGTTTGGTCTAAGAAGTCCAATTAAGTAATACTCCAGATTGGTCTTTCCATAGGGCTCATACATTTAGTGGCTTTTTGAGGGGCAGCCTACTACAAGTAGACAAACAATGAGGACAAAGTCTTGTCTACAAGACACAAGATTATAAACAAGATTTTGTTCTATGTATTTTGTCATTTTAAAAGCACAGCTAAAAAGTTTTGGAATAATTTCTTAGAAACTTCGTATTTATCAGTGCACATCCAAATTAGATTAGTAATACTACTCTGGTTCCTCTTTTGCTTTTTACAAAATTGGATTAAAATCAATGTTATTGATTTTAAGGTATGGAATTTAGCAAGGAACTAGTATTTTGTCTAGCGATGGGAATTACCTGGGACTGAAAATAAGGGATTTTTTTTTTTACTATTGTAAGCAAGGTCAAAGCTGGCCCCAGAGAATGACAAAACCTAAAGCACTTTGTGTAGAAATAAAACAAAAGGTAGCTTAATCAGTAACATTCACCATTGCTTTGGTATCAAGACTTACCCAACCAGAAATTATACAGGCCTTAGAAATAATTATGGACTGCATATATACCTATCTTTCTGCTAGATAAAACATGTAACTTTTTTGCTATGGAAGGAATATCAAAAGGTACCAGTTTATCATTTAAGGTATAAATGACACTTAAAATATTACAGGTTGCATCAATAAAATCAGCACCTTGATTAATTTGAGAGAATACACAAAACTCTCTGCAGATTTGACACTTTAGGAAAAACAATTATTGTTTACATAATATACAGGCTCAGTCCTGCAATAGGTTTCTCTTAACGATTTCTGTAACAACATATTAATTTGCCAAGAACTTTAGAAAACTGTATATTTATTCCTAGGTTACGACCTGATGAGCTTCCAGGGGAGACTATGGCACAGTAGAAAAGCAGGAGATGCAGACGTGAAGCCCTTTGCTTAACTCCTGGCTTCGCTGCCTATGAGCTGCATGATGTTAGGCAAGCACAGTTTCTCTGAAGGACTGATCCTTCTTAAGTCAGAACAAGAAAACGAGGCTGAAGGAATAAATTAAGTAATTTGGTATCTTTAAACTTTCCTCAACCTTAAAGTACATCTAGCAATGCATAATCAGAATAAAGTCCTAAATGGAAGCTCAAAAATATTTTGAATGAAAGTTCTCATGATTAATTAAAACTAAATTTAGACCCAGGATTGCCCTCTAATGGTCATCTTTTAGAAATGAAATCCCCTTGAAAACTACTGAATTTGCAAGTTACTTTTTCTTTCTTTTTTTTTTAATTTTTTAAAGATTTTATTTATTTATTTGAGAGAGAGAATGAGATAGAAGCAGACTCCCTGCCGAGCAGGGAGTCTGATGCGGGACTCGATCCCAGGACTCCAGGATCATGACCTGAGCCGAAGGCAGTCGCTTAACCAACTGAGCCACTCAGGCGCCCCGCAAGTTACTTTTTCTATCAAAAGTTCCCCAAAAGGCTTATCCTTGTTCTGATCTCCAGCAAGTATGCTCGATGTTTCTCCAAGAAAGATCATCTCCAAGTGTATTTATTTAAATAAAGTTGTTAAGTAAATAAAAATACACTTCTGATCTTTGAAACTACTTGTATAGCCAGGGGCACCTGGCTGGCTCAGTGGGTAGAGCATGAGACTCTTGATCTCAGGGTTGGGAGTTCAACCCCCACACTGGGCCTACAGCTTACTTTATTTTAAAATTTAAAAAATAAAAGGTCAAGGTTTAAGAAAAAAAGTAAAATTACTTCTCTAAACAGTCTTTTCAGATTTTTAAAATAACAGTTTCCTTGGAATGTTTCTCCTGTCCCCAACACTGAAAACCAAAAAGGAAACACAAGGAAAAGATAAAGGGCTTTTACCCAAGTCTTTTTTGCATCTTAAGCAAAGGTATAGAGATACCTTGTCTTCCAGGTGTCATGGTGAAGATTCAAGGGGTGCTCCTTATATTAAAGGATAGTATCACCACAGATCACTCCTACTTTGCAGGTATTCATCAACTTCTTCATTCTTGGGGTGACTTGTTGAGAAAAAGAAAAGTCTTCCAAATCAAAAGTTAATGTTTTATCCTAAATCTATATCCCATCTTATATCAAAACGTGAATTCAGCATGGTTGGACTTATAATTCAAACTAAGGAAACTGCCTTAAAAAAACCTCAAACATACACTGGAGCCACACTGGGTCTGGCCCAAAGGTAATTTTAAATATCTGAATTTTGATGGGTGAAATGCTAGTACTCCCTTCTCATTTTCTGTAAGGCTTAGTCTCATTATCCACAAAATGGGGATAATATCTATTTTGTTGGGATGTTGGGAAAGCCAAATGAGGTAATACATGAAAAGCACTTAGCATAATTTTTGATAACGAAGGCATTAAGAAACAAGAGATTATCAATTAATCTCCCCAGTCAAAACATGCCAATTTTTGAAGAAAGCATTATATTGCCATTCAGAGGCACAAGGAGTCATTTTCTACCATGGTTTCTTCCTGAGACCTCACTTCAAATATTGTTTCAATGTGTTTTCCACCATAGGCATTAGAGTCCTTGCCGGTGGTGTAGGAGTGAAATGGGACTTCTTAAGACAACAAAGTTGAGAACAATCTAGCGAAGAAAATGATAAGCAACAAAGGAAATGTCTTCTGAGTTCTGGGTATTTCACAACAAACATGGTGCCTACCGACTGTCGGGGAAGTTACAGGCAAGAACTTAATCCACATAGTGAATTGTTAGGTCTATTACACCCTCTAGTGGCCAAAAGGAAGATTGTTCTTTTAAAAATCAGTTTGGTCAAGATGGCAATTTGGATGTGTATATTTAACACCCTTGAGTCAAAAAAATAACCAGCTTGCCTTTGTGTTTTTTGCCTATGTAAAACAAAACAAAACAAAAGAAAACAAAAAACCCTAAAAGCTAATGTTAAGAGAAGCCAATGCTGTCACAACTGGATTCATTCGGTTCTCTCTATTCACTGCTGAATGAAAACACTAAACACTAGAGGAAGAGGCGCAGGCAGCACACCTTCATGCCATGATGACTCTCAAATGTAACTAAAGTTAGTGGTCTTTGTTGCTTTACGGAAGGGAATTTTGAAATGAGTATCTTTCTAAAGCAGCAATTTTTCACCACAGGGTTATTTACAAGACAAGGTAATAATTAAATATGCCCAAGACTATGAATCTATTCTTCTCTGCCCAAAACCCTTCATTTTTATAATGGGTAATTATAGTAAAAACTTCAATTAACCAGAACCCTCAATTAACATGATTTCCCCTCTTGCATTCTATTTTTAGGACAAAGTAGAAAAAAGAATCACAAGAAGTCATTCCTATGAAGGATTGGGTTTGAAAATCTTCTAGGATGAATTATGCTAAGGAGAAAAAACCCAGAATAAAATTACATTCACACCATGATAAGCAATATATATGAGATCTACCTATAAATCATCAAGAGTTGGAAGGGAATAGATTTTCAATGTTAATGTGCTGGAATTGTAACCTATTTTCTATTCTTTTTATGGTCACATTGTTACATAAATAAAAGTCATAGATAAGGGTAATGTATATAATAAACTCAGCACATATTCTGCAACATTTTCTATTCTGCATCCATAGATCTAGACAGTAGAACTGAGACTGAGAATCAAAGTCCTAAGTCCTTCCAAGATCTTGAGATCCCAGAGATATAGTTAAGGTCACCATACACTGTCAAGATAAAAAATAGGTCACTTGGGGAAACTTTCTTCTAACATGAGCTGAAACAAGAAGGGTTTTTATATAGTGAATTTTCAACTGATTTGAAAATAAATTTACCAAGACATCACTTATTCAGAAGCAACAGCCCTACTCAAAATCTCACTGTGGTTAAAAAAAAAAAAAAAAATCAAAATTCCACAAAGTAATTCAGGCTAAGCAACCACCCCTGAATTGAAAGTTCGTGATACCAAATCCATCTATTTAAAATACTGTTTATTTGTGATTTAACATTAATTAGCATTACATCTAAGAGCAATATCAGATAACATTTTACATTTTCCACAGGACACAGAGGTTCATTGGCTCATTCTTTATGCCAAAGCAAGTAAATAGAGGCATTAGCAAAAGGTGCAAATAGTTCACTGTTGCATTTAAAAAATATTTATGCACATTGCATTCATTTAAGATATATATATATTTAAAAAGTTATGGAAAAGCATAGTTCACAGGTTACTGTTTCTACATACGTTGTAATACAACATAAATGATGTAGAACATAAAAAAAATCCTCAAATACAGAATTAAGCAACTGAAAGTTTCCACTAAGAGATTAAAACACTGATTCCAGTAGTTAGTGAGATCTAGAATGAAATTTCCAGGCTCTGTTTCAACTTTGCATCATCATACAAATACAGTCAAACAGAACCAGCCCCCGAACACACTGTAATCAATGTGATTTTTTTACATGCCAACTCACCCTCCAGAAACACTTTGGATTATTTTTACCCACTGACCATTTCGGATCATTGATTTTACACTGATTTGTGACATCACTTGGGTGAAGGGGGGAAAAACTATATTAAGTCTAGGTTTAAATTTGTATTTACATTAGAAAGAAAGTTAATTGAAACAAGATAAGAAAATTTTGTAAAAAATCAAGAAGTGGTAGGTTTTCTCACTGGGGATCAGACCCACTGATTTCTTCTAGTACTGCCTTCTAAAGATACAGAAATTAAAAGGAATTGACCCTTTTAAAACTCAAATATCAATGAAGAAATATGAGGATTTTGGCAAAGCAGAATTTTAGCAATTTGGGACATGTTTCAAAAAAACTATGCTTCAAATCCTATTGTGACGATGAGTCTTTATTATCAAACTAGAATTCTTTGCATGACACCACTTTTGTTCCCTTCATTTTTCACTTTCTCTTTTCCTTTTCATTTGGTTACCGTATGAGAGCTTCTTCATTTGTTAGCAATACTAAGAGAAAAATACATGATAAGGTTCAAATATGAATCTAGTTATACCTTGAAATGCTCTAATCCCCTTTTGATACCAAGTCCCTGGATTCTTGAATTATATTTAAGTATACTTAGTACCAAGCAGCCTCAAATATGCTCTACGGTTATATGATTGGCTAATATGCTTATGATGCTTAAATTGAATGGTATATAAACATCTCAACATACAAAAATCGTTTTTGCCAGAGTTAAACTAAATAACCCATGTTACGTGTACAAAATCCCCTTTGTTGAAAAATAAGGGGCTTTCTAAACTAATAAAAAAGGAAGTTTTCAAAAATTATAGTTTACTAAAATGATTTTTTTTGGCAAAGAAAGTTACTTCAGGTGAGGAAATTTTATACTATGAATAAAATTCCAAATGAATCTTTTCCTAAACTTTTTTTTAAAAAAAATTATGTGCCAGTGTATACTAATGCTATAGATTCTTAGAAGCTTTTAAAGCGTTCTGTTAATGCCCACTGAAACAATGGGAACCCAAAAGGTACAGTCAATAATCATGGTAAAAAATTATAATCTGATTACCCAGTGAAGCAGCTGCTGAGAAATAAAAATTCTCTCGCTTGTTCCCTGGTAATTTGTTTCCAACAGATATTATGCAGAAGGCCTGAAGTAATTCAGACAGATACCTGTTTGTGGTGAATTATAGTAATACTTCATGAGGGCAGAGCTAACTAAAACTAGCAAGTATTTAAAAATTCAAAAACCTTTTTTGGACATAAAAAATGAGAGATGAATTTGAGATTTTTTTTCATAATGTTTTTCTTTTAGTAAAATCTCTTTCCAGTTCTTAAAGTCCAGTTTGCTACATACCCCCAATCTTATCTACCACTGCATATTAATGATCAACTTAAATGTGGTATTTAAATGTGCAATGTCACATTGTAATAATTATAAAAAAGACTTCAGTTAGGCTTCAACTTTCTCCTTTTTTTTGTTCTTTTTCAGAAAGGAAGGAGTACGGAATTTCTTCTTTTTCTTGGATGGTGATTTTGAAGGTGAGCCTTCAGGTGACAGGACTTCTTCAATTTTTTCTGGAGACTTAATGGTAATCTCGATGTTCTCTATGGTCGTGCTTGTAGTTAACCTACTTACTCGCTTAGCAAGCTCATCTTCAACATCATGCATATCATCCTTGCCATTCACTACCATGACAGGCACTTCCATGGAGATGAAGCTCTTGGAAAATAGCTCATGGTTTTCTACAAAAGGGGAGGGTTGTTTTTTTTTTTTTGGTTATTTTATATAGTTAACATCTTTGCTTTATTTTACAAAACTGAAACGTTTCAGCAATGTACTAAGGCATTCACTTTAATTTCAATAAAGATAAACCATTATCTTAATAGACTATGGATCTAGTAGCATGAAGCTGATTTTCTCACATGGTATAAAGGGGAAGGGGACAAAGTTTTTAGACCAAAGGATGAAGGATAGATAAGTCTGGTTTGATGATTTGACAGTTTCATTGTAAATCAAGTCAGTATAAATGAGGAAGACAACATGTATTTTTCTTTAATTTTGGGGTCATTTGGCAATTAAAACTGAAAAAAATTTCATGCTTCTGATTGGAAGATGTGGGACAAACCACTTTTAATTTCACAAATTCTTAAGAACTACTGGTTGCCAAAATCCCGATTAAGGTAAATCAATATAAACTATGAACAAAAGTAGCACACCATTTAATAAAAAAAGAGATATAAAATTATTGGGAGCTTTAAGTAAAATCCACGGCAAACATTGCAATCAGGCATTCAATTTCTTTACATGAAAACAAACGACAGAGGACAAACTCTTAAGACTAACTCAGTGAATGCTATGGGAAGTTACAGTGAATACCTTCTAATTTTTCAGGGATATTTTGCGGTGACTGAGTTTGAGACTGAATTTGTGAAACAGATGAAGCGTCATCTGAGAGTAATTCCTGCTCAGCATCTGTTGGATGAGAGTTTAGTTAAGAGCCATGCAAAACAAAGAAGCGTAAGATCTCAGGGAGGTTAGTGCATACTTCGAACACCTGCAGACATATGATAAACTCTTCAGCAATGAGCTGAGCATGCTAACAGCTATCCCATATATCAATAATTACGCATTAAGAGGAGGTTAATGTGTTAACATTTCTGGCTGCTAATAATAAGTTTACATACATGCTTACTATAAGGAAGCATGGCTAACTCACAGCCCAGGCAAATAATATGTATGCATTTAGCTTTTGCTAGAGTGTTAGAAAACCAAAATATATTGAGCAGCCAGGTGAAAAGAAAGATGAAGTCTCACCAATAATGCTACATTCATGAGGCAGAATGCCTCACTGAATTTTTGAACAATATCCAATTAGTGATTCCTGTCAGAGCAATATTAGTGAGCTAATTCAGAAGGCCATAATGAATGTGGAAGAAACTATTTATAAAAAAAATATATAAAAGGTGACGGTTCTAGAGTGCAGTATTTATTACCTGACATCTTTAGGCTTTCAAAAAATGAGAGATTAAAGAGGGACCATTTTACAAAATAGAAAAACAAAGTTTCCAACCTTAGGTTAGAATAAACAAATTCAATAATACCACTTGGAACATTTAGCATCATCACATTAATGAGTCAGGATGACTCCCTCTTGTGACAAAGGCACCAACTAACATACTGATAAAAATCATTCCCTGGATGATCCAGTTGTCAATTCTTTCTACACGATACCTAACATGGACAAAAATTCTTTATCTATTGGTTCTGTTCTGCTTTGGGTAAAAATTTCAACTGTATGTTGTAGATGCTCTAAAGCAGAGGCTTTTACCCTTTTTTGGGGTCACAGACTTCTTGTCCCTTACCCTGAGTGCCCTCTTTCCCCAAATGTATTTCATATAAAATTGAGCATATATTTTTCAGATGGCTCATGGACTGTCTGGAGCTTATCCAAAGACCCAAGATTGAGAACCCCTGCTATAAAGAATTTCTTATTTTTGAGAAAAAGGGAGCTAGCATTTAATTAGCTGGGGTTTCATGAACAACTTTTAAATATAATCCTTACTTAGGGTTCTGAAGTCAGAAAAACTCAACCTCATGAGAGTGACCATGTGCTTAAAGAAAGTCACCTCAAAACTTTGGCAGTTTGCTTTCGAGATTATAATACTGGCACCTTGCAACACCCAAAAACAAGAGAGATTTTACAAAGTCTTAAAGACATACAATATATGCTGTAATGTTTAAATCTATTACTGTATCTGTATTTACTTTAGCTGATAATTCTTTACTTATCTGTGGATTTCACATTACTATGAAAGACTTTCTGCTAGCCATCAGATTGCTTTCGGAAGGAAAACTGTTTTCTCTACATGTTAACATACATGGACTATGGTGGCTCTCTGCATTTTAGCTCCACCCACACTCAGTAAGGTCTGGAGAGATAACATAGAACAATCAACTACAGAAGGAACATTTAAAAAAAACAAAACAAAACACTGACTGCCTTCCATCCAACTCAAGGTGTTCTGCTGTTAGTAGTATGGTTACCAGGCTTAATCTGAAAATGAACTAACCTTCCAGGCCCTGCTGTTTACGTTCGATTGTCTTCTTATACTCTTCAAGCTCTCTTTCTGTGAGATGACTGAAGGGGTTGGGAGGAGCTGGTGGGGCCTGATCGTCATCTTCAAATTGCATGGTCTTGCAGAGAAAAACATTGAAAGATCAGAGGTTATTCTTCAGAACTGGGTTAGGGGTTCTGAGGGCTCCCAGAATGATGGTGGGAGGATGGTAGGAGACTGAAGATTTCTCCAGATAAATGGCCTCAGATAAAAGAACAACAGATCTTAACACTTGGGGATTCTCCAGAGAAACAACCAATGACCTTACAGTGAAGCTCACCAGTTCCCAAGCTCTGCACCCACCCAGAGCATCTGACTGGCTTTTCAGTGCCCCGTTCTTAAATATAAACAGACTGCCATGTATTACTAGACACCCGAGGAACGCTTCCAACATGGAAGGGAGAAACCAGGGAACAAAAAAATAAAAAGAGGGAACTCAGAAGAAACAAGGAAAATAAAGGTAGCTGAAAAAATTTAAAATTGATTCCCTTAGAGCAGTAAGAGAAAATGTTGTATCCATGAAAGACTAGGATGTTATTTATTTTTAAAGATTTTAATTATTTATTTGAGAGAACGAGCGCACAAGCAGGGGGAGTGGCAGGGAGAGGGAGAAGCAGGCTGCCCGCCGAGCAGGGAGCCCGATGTGGGGCTCGATCCCACGACCCCGGGGTCATGACCTGAGCCGAAGGTCCTGGTTCTCCACTCCTTTGTCTAATAAAGGGTGAGTCATTTGGTTCTATTTTTAACTTTCTGCCTGTTTGAGTCCTCCCACCCTACTGACCCAGAAGAGGGAGGGGAAGGGCGGGGAAGTGCAGAGAACCTCCTTCTGATCCTAGAGGGCTCCTAGAAGGAGGCAAGCCCAGGCTGGGAAGGCCCAGAGGATGGGTGCTAGACAATATGGGGAAGAAGGAGGAGGTCTCACAGGGCCGGCAGTGCTCCAGGATGGGTCCTTGAGGGGTGGAGGGGACAGTCCGAGCTGAAGGAGGCCCAGTGGACTGGAGTGGATCGGAGGTGGTTTTTCCAGAGCCCTAGGAGGCAATCTCCCAGCGGATCTCTGGGCTAAGAGCCTCCACAATAAGAGAAATCCCATGAGGAGGCTGGTGTGGTCTCACCTCCAATCCTTCCCAAATCCAACGCACCCCTGGACTCAGCCATCCGTCCCAGAGACCCTGGCTCTAGGGTTAGACCCTGGGTCGGGATACTGCCCCCATTACCAACGGCAAGCTCTTAGGCAAGTTGCTTAACCTCTCTGGTCTTCCATTTCCCTTGTCTGTAAAGTGGGATGAAAATACCACTTACCTCATAGGATGGTTGTTGGAAATGTACAGGCGACCCTGTATTAATACTTTTAAAACCTAGTGTAGTGCCTTGAACACAGCAAACACTCAATACTGTTATTTATTAATATTATTATGGTTATCGGGGCGCCTGGGTGGCTCAGTTGGTTAAGTGTCTAACTAGGGCTGTTATGATCTGGGGGTACTGGGAGCCGGTGTGGGGTTCCCTGGTCGGTGGGGAGTCTGCTTGTCCCTCTCCCTCTGCCCGCTTTTTCTCAAATCAATCAATCAATCAATCAATCAAGCCTAGGGTGTTATTTAAAAAAGAAACATTCAGGGAATAAGAAGTCTTGAAAATTTTTCCAAAATATATCAAAACAAAATTAAACAGAAGAATAAGAAAATAAAGTCAAGCAAATCTCCCAGAAAATAGGAAAAAAAGACAAAGGGATGGAAAATGGGAAAGAAAAATCAAAGAGGTTCAACTAACAGCAAATCTGGACAGAAAAAGAGATTGAGGAAAAAACTATTGAAGAAATAGATTTAAAAAATTCCCAGAGCTGAAGGCTAGGACTTTGCAGATTGAAAAGGGTTACTGAATGCTAAGAAAAAAGACTAAAAGAAATCTACTACAGAGCACATCATCATAAAACTTCAGAACAGCAGGGATGTAGAAGAGATCTAAAAGAATAGAAAAGGGCCCTACACAAAGTCACGTGAATCACAGTGCTCCTCTCAACAGTAACATGGAGTTAGGGGACAACAGAGTGATGCTTTCCGTATTTTTGAGGCAAATTATTCTAAACTAGAATTCTATGTCTATTATATGAACATTTGAGGGTAGGACAGGATTTCAAGCTGTTACCTTCTGTGTATCCCTTCTCAGAAAGCTAGGAAGAAGATATGTTCATTGATAAAGGAATAAATCAAGAAACTGGAAGACACGATGTAGGAAATGGGATACTACACAGTCAAGAATCAGAGGAATCCTCAGGATGAGACTGTGCAGCTGGCCCGAAGAGCAACCAGTCCACATCGGGACTGGAAAGACAGTAATGCAAGATTACCTGTTACCTTTGACCCTTTGGAAAATAATAAGAAGGGCTTTAATTTTCCTTTGAAAAGTTTGGGAAGAACTAAGCCAATGTACCCAAAACACTAAGCCAACGAAAAAAGGAGGCACTTATTAACTCCAGGGATCAGAGACTAGTATAAGAAAGGATTTGTAATCATGGGATATTACCTGGCTCAGCAGTAAACACTGAATAATGTGAATAATAACATTGAAAGCTGATCTAACCAGGAAACTGTAATATAATCTTTCCCCCACATTTTCTCATCTCTGAAATCAGGATTCATCTAATGATTGATAGCTTCCTACAATTATAATTGTGAGGGTCTTTCCTCTTTTAGTGATATACAAAACAACGGTACTTCTTACAGTTGATGACATAGATTCGATGACATCAACTGAGATCTAAAATTAACAGGCCAAGAACTCTTTAGAAACGTGAAGATAAATGCTAGAAGAAAGTCCTTGCCCCTGAAAATTGGAAGTTGAAGGTGATATTTTAAGTCTGGCAGTTATTTGACTTTTCAACTTGTGCTTATATTAACTTTAGTAAAAATAAATATTCATGTATCAAAAACAAAGAAATTAATGTGGTAGATCAAAATCAAAGATCGTATTACTTCATGGACTTACAGAAGGAGGTTTATCCACAACAATTCCAGCAAGCAACTGAGACTGTGGTCCTGCTGTTTTCAAGTCATATCGGTTTTGTTCTCGAATCTGAATTGAAATACAGTAAGAAGTTCTTGGGGACAACTATGTAGATGACCTTTACTCTCTCTTTTCCCACAGGCTTGCTATTTGCCCACCCAGAGCCTTTTTCGTTCCTGTCTCCACCCATCCCAACAACTCACATTCATCTCCTCCACTCTTTCTGATGTGTGATTTCTATTGTCTTATGTGGTTAGAGAATTACATTTTCCACTAACGCCAGGGCTCACTTTCACTGATACAGCAGCAATATGTTTAATACTTCTTCCCCGTGTAGCCCACTTACCAGTGAATAGCACAGAGCTGGAGGTATTCAACACAAGCCAAAATTATACTGAGTTTCAAAATCTTCTTTATTCAAACCCCCAAGGTTGGTATTAATCAGATTTAATCACTAGTGATTTGAACATAAAATGGTATAAAAAATGCCTCCCCTGGCCCCAGAAGACCACATCTCACCTTATTTCTCTTCTCTAGTACCTCATTCGGGTTTGTGTTTAAAGGAACAAACTGATTTGGATCTTCAATTTTGATAGGTGTTCCACTACTAACTTTAGAAGAATCCTCTGCTCTCATCCACTAAAAAATAAAAAATTTTATAGAATGAAGCTTTGTGTTAAGGAACAAGGGTAGGTTCTTGGTAACTGTTTATTGACTCAAGGAGAGGAAGCATACACTGCCAATACTTTAAAGAATTTCACTAAGCAGTATTTAGTGGTCAATTACTGTATATCTCATACTAGTTAGAAAAAGGCTCACGATCAGCACTCACTTAAAAAAATGTGATTACTATTTACATGAATACTCATTTATATGGCTACTTAAATTTTCTCCTTTTGGCATTTTCAAATATGATGTTCAAAACATTCCAAGCACAGATACAGAGCTTGATCTTGTATTAACTCACATTCAGAGATGGCGCCTGCATTGAAGTTTCTTCAACTGATGATGGCTAAGTCACTGAAAAGGACTCAAGGCATCCCTTAAAATTTAGTTTTCCAGACTTCATTTTTTATTTTTGGCTGCCAGAAAAGGTCAACCCCCTGACCAGCATTTTACAAAGAGGGTAATCTGGTAGTGACCCATAATATAACAGAATGATAGGGATGGAAGAGCCTTATAGAATTCTTCTTCTTCACCCCATATTATATCCCTAAAAGAAGGCTAATATTCATCAATATTAATAATGGTTGGCCATCAGTCTCTGTCAATAAAATTAATTCTGGGAAACTAAGGAGTTTAATTATGTTCTTTTCCTAGGAGATAAGAAACCTTTTTTTTGTTTGTTTGTTTAAGATTTATTTATTCGAGAGAGTGAGAGACAGCACAAGCAGGGTCAGAGGGAGAAGCAGACTCCCCTGCTGAGCAGGGAGCCCGATGTGCGGCTTGATCCCAGGACCCTGGGATCATGACCTGAGCTGAAGGCAGACGCTTAACCGACTGAGCCACCCAGGTGCCCCAGGAGATAAGAAATCTTATAGACTAGGGAGAAACACTTTGATGTCTAGGCACTTCCATATTGAATGGTACTGATTGATAGGATGAACAATTTTGAGTCTTTAGAGGATATTTGGTGATAAGCACTCTAAAACTAAACCAAATCTGAAGCAAAATGTTGAAAAAGACAACCCATTTCTCTCTCTACAAGATCTTGCCTAAGGATAAATATGTGCAGTAATTCATGAAACTTTGGCACCATTACGTTTCCATAATTTTTATAGCTTTGATTCACTGGTGTAATATAAACTGCAAAGCAGTAGCTAATAGTGGATTAAGAAGAGGGCTCCAGAATCATTTTTGTATGCCTTCAAATACTGACTTTACTATGCACAAATGATTAGTTAATTCCTCTGTGCCTCAGTTTTCACATCTATAAAATGGGGGAGAAAAATAGTATCCTCTCCGTATTAAGAGAATTAAATGAGAATTCACTTATGGCCCATAAAACAAAGTATCTTGTTACCAAGTTTATAACTGATAAATGACAGGTTATTATTATTATATTCTGCTTTCCCAGTATTTTTAACAGAGAACATTCAATTCAGGAGTAACTAGGCAAAATATTTCGTAAAGGTGAACCATATAAATAGTGACATACTGTGATTTTGGTCCTGGGACTGGTTTCACCATTCCGAGACTCCTCAGGCACATTCACTTTCATGTAAGTATTTGGGGAGTTCAGCCATCTTGTTTTTTCCCGCTGCTGCCTCTGTGCCATATATTTGAGAGGAGACAGTAGCACTGTGTCATCCTCGAAGGAAAAAGCAGTCACAGTTGCCGGGATCTCCACATCACTCTTGTGCCTGGGCTTCTCTCGAACGAGAGGATGCCTGTAAGCATAGCCTGTTCTATACCCCTAAGGGACAAAAAAACCACATCTGAAGCAATCAAACGTGTACCAAACACAGCATCTGGACTCCAATTCTTTAAATAAATGATCAAAAAGACTCCTTTGTTGAAAAACAAAGGGGAAAGTATCTTTCAAACCCCACATAACCTCCACATAACACTACAATTGAAATTAAGCAAATTTCAAGATTTGGTTAAAACAGATTCCAGCTGACAATGCGATTTCCACTCACACAACTGTTCCTGACAAAGGTAATTTCAAAACTGCTGACCAGAAACATTTTCCTAGCTATTTTCCAGTTTTTTGGAAGCCAAATCTCAGTGCTCATTTAAGTCTTTGTTCCAGGGTCTGAAAGCAATCTATCTTCTGACCCTTAGTGGAAGAGGGTAAAATCTTAAGATGACATTTGCATGTTTTACCGTGTGATTCTTAAAAATGTGGTAAAATTACACTGGAATGCCAGAGGCATAAGGAGGGCCCCAGATAGTCCAAAGGAGGATGGAGGCATTTGCTCTTGAATCTGAAGACATGAAAACCAAGCTTATGTACAATTTTTCACCTACCAAATTATCCAGAGTCCTCATCAGCCCTTCAAACTCAATCTCGCCAACCTTCCATTTTTGATGGGAACCCATATTCACTCCTCCTCCTCCAGATGCTACCACAGTGTAAGTGAAAGCTTTGTACTTCTGAGGATCCAGCACAAGCAGATTGTCTACTCCACCTGCCCCTGCTAATGCCTGCACCTGTAATCAATGGCAAAATAGAGAGACACAAGACTGTAAAGACTATAAGTATTTTACCTTTAAAAAGGTATAATTTTAATTCAGCAAATACCTATAACACTTGCTCAGGCTACTAACAACAAAAATAAGGCAATATACTTGTGAAAAAAGGCAGCTGAAGTATCTTTTCCATCTATCTGAAAAAGATACCTTCCAGGATTCTGACCCTCCCTGATGGAAAACACATTTAGAGCCATTCCTTTTAACATATTTCAAGAAACTGAATTCTCTTGCCAAATTTTAAAGTTATCTTGCAGTTTTCCCATGGTTATTTTTTTTTTTTTTTTTGCTGACAGTTCTAATTTTAAAGGAATATAGACACTATACTGTGAATTTAAGGATATTTAGGCAGAAGAAGTCAGCTCATCTTAATCAAGCTTTTCATAGCTTCATTTGAGAAGAGGAGGTACTGCTAAAGCAAAAAAAAAAAAAAAAGGTTAAGACATTAAAATTGACAGAAAAGTTTTTTCCCCTTTTTGTGGCCCTTCCAATAAATTAAGACTATTACCATTTGCTTCAAGAGAATCTTCTTGAAGATGGAAATTAGGTCTGTTAAAAATACATTCAGCTTCTCTGAGAAAAAAGTGGCTAACTATCCAACTTATTATAGTAAGTCTGAGGCCGTGCAATTGTTAGAAACTGCACAAATTCATAAGACTTCTGGCCCTGCTCTTACACTTTTTATAGAAATGGCTATAATACATCTGATCTTTGAGGACTGACAGTTGCCTCTGTTTCTCAATTAGCACCACACCACTTCAGGGTAAAAACAGAGATGTGTACAATTACACTATCTTAAAAAGCAGGATTATGGGGAAAACGATGTTTATGAGGCACTCAGATTTGTGTGTGTGAATTTATATATGACATTTTTTTCCCGTCCTATTTTCAATTCAAGAGATAACTGGGCTGACCCCTTTTATTCAAGTAAAACAGAGCTTCTCTTAAAAGACAAACGAAACAAAAAGCCAATAGGACTTTGAAAATAAGTAAATACAAAACCCATCTCAACAAGCAAATTACAAAGCAATAAAAAAAAAAAAAGTGGGGGAGAGAGGATAATTTTTCCTACCTGAATCTCACAGGCTATCTGCACATTAAATATATAATGAAAAGCCTCCTCAACTGTTTCTCCAAGGGCTACCACACCATGATTTCTGAGTACCAGCACCTAAAATAGAATCCCAAAGCAATCACTTTAAATAACTGGCATAGCTCACACTGTTTTCATCAACAGCAACAGGAACAGCAACAAAAATAGCTCCTTTGATAGAAACTCTACTTACATACCTTACAACTTGGCCCCAGAACTTTCTGCAGTTGAATTCTCTCCTCCTGTTCATCAAGTGACCCTTGGTAGTCATAATAGGCAATATCTCCCAGGATGAGGGACTCTTGAGAAATTGGAAGGATCCCACACTTCATGGAGGATACCTATTTGATTGGGTCCACGTCAAGAGGACACATTTAGTTACTAATCACACTCTCCTAGGAACCTGATTCTTTAGTCAGCTCAGGAAGCACTGGCCTATTCACTGTGTTCACCATTCCAGCCCATCTCCTACTTCAGCTCGTCACTTCTTCCAGAGGGGGGAAAAAAAGGATTTAGGGGATACAAGTCAATTTAAATGTTGTGCCAAATATTATGAAAGAAACTTTGCTTCAAAGAACTCAGTACCCAATTATTAGCTGATTAGTTAAAAAGGCCAATGCTATCTCTCCAGGTGTTTCCTACAATGTCAAGCATTTGGTCCAAAGGAACTTTTGCTTTCTGGGTATTCAGAGGATTAATATTTTGAATATGATTCTGAATGATGGGGTGTGAAAGCGTGCAGGTAGTAAAGCATCATGTAAGGAAAACCATGAAAATTAAATACACTTCCCAGAGCCATTGCTGGTTTTAGTCTTCAGCGACTTACAGCTGCTGTTGCAAGAGTATGGATGTGGATCACACACTTAACATCAGGACGTGTGGAATAGATTGCAGCATGGGGACTGAAGCCTGTGTGGTCAATTTTCAAATTAGTACTTCCCTGATCAACCACTTCTCCTATTATATTGACTTTTACCTGGAAAAAATCAGAGAGACATATTTAGTTGGTATCAATGTATCAAAGACATGTATCAAAGTCTGCCTGTGGTCCACCAGCTAAACCAGGGGGTGGCAAACTTTTTTGTCAAAGACAAACAGTAAATATTTTAGACTTTGTGGGCCTCTGATGCAACTACTCAACTCTGCCACTTTATGTAGAACCATAAAGAACTGTAAAAAAAAGAAAAAATAGTGTGGTTTTGTGCCCATTAAACTTTATTTACAAAAAACAGGCAGTCTGCAACAAAACTTAGAATTTATAAGAAGTTGTTTCTAAAAAGCCAAATAACTTAAAACTCTTCACTAAAGGTCTGGACGAGGTCTGGCATTTACTAAACTAGCTGGAAAATCTCCATTTGCTAACACTGCAGCACCCAGAACCAATGTAGTTGCTGCCATTCTAGAAGCCAATGATACTGGTTATGAGCATAATCATGGAAAAATAAAATGCTACACAGTCAGCCCCTCTGCTCAGACCAACTGAATTTTGCTGAAATCTATCTATAAAATACACACAGACTTTGTGTGTAGGTTTTTAAAAAATTGCAGAGTATACAGGGTGGAAAAAAATTCAAAAGATTCCCTTCAAAGCATGGATAGGTTCACTGATAAGACCAACTTATTTATTAGTCTCTTCAACTACCTTGTTCTTCTTGACCCCTAAAGCTTTTCTTAAAAAAATCAACATAACCTTCCAAACTCTTTCCTGTTCATTAGCAAATGTTTTCCCATCCATACCTTCTCTTGTTCTGTCCTGTACTAAAAACTAAAAGCTGTCAGAAAAGCACAAAGGAGGACAGAAAAAGTAACATAGGAATGAAAACTATACCAAATTGGAGGCTGTGGCTTCAGAAAAAGACAGGCCTCTAGGAATTATTATTATGTGGTCTTGCTCCTTACTTATTCTCACCTGAGAGAAAGAAAAAAAAATAGGGAATTACTGTGAGGTGTTCATATTTTGCAGTGTAAATACGATGGGGAATATATTTGCAGTGAATAACTGTAAGAGATCGGGGGTGGGGGGAGGTTGACAGGAAGCAAGAAAGCAGAAATTAAAGGTGTGCAACAGAAAACTTTCCTTGAAAACTTTTCTTCCCTCAACACTCGAGCACTTGCTAAACATTTCTGACATTAGCTTCTCATTTACTGAACTTACCTGAAGTGTTATCCTGGGAGTTCTTTTTTTTTTTTTTTAAAGATCTTATTTATTTATTCATGAGAGACAGAGAGAGAGAGAGAGAGAGAGAGGCAGAGGGAGAAGGCTCCCAAGGAGCAGGGAGCCCGATGCGGGACTCGATCCCAGGACTCCAGGATCATGACCTGAGCCGAAGACAGTCACTTAACCAACTGAGCCACCCAGGCGCCCTATCCTGGGAGTTCTAAGGTTGCTTAGGGTCAGCTACATTCATGAGAAAATATTAACTGAATGTGGTAATGACTATAATTTCGATTTACATCATGGAAATTAAAGGAAATGGGGCAAAGGAAAGAGATCTCTTCTGGGGAAGGAGCTAAAGTGGAGATGAAGGGGCAACTAAGGAGTGGCTGGGAGAGAAGAGGTATAAGGAAGACTGTGCCTGAGCCACTTCCACCACCATAGTTTCGTACTTTTTTGCTTCCAAATATTGTCTGGCTTTCCAGTGTGACAACATGAAAACAGATAATGGAAAAAATATACTTAAAAAATAAAGCTCAGGGAGGAAACTTCCCTGACCCCCTCTATTTTTCCTGCCCCAACCCAAGTGCTTTTTAGTGACACTCATGCTCAAATATAATTAATATGAAGAGAGAAAATTCTGCCAGAAGAATTTCTTCTTGGATAGGTTCTATAGCTGGTTTGAACAAAAGGGATACCACAGACAGAAAATGGAGAAGAAAGCGAGGTTAACCGTAGCCTCTCCCTTGGAGATCAGGTTTAAATCAGGAGTTGGCTGTAACCCAGAATGCTAGGTTCAGAAAATGAAGTCTGACTGGACTTACGAGTAAAGGTGAGAGGAGTACAGCTGCCTTCTGGCTGGGATTTTTTAGAAAAGGAATCGAAAGCCAAGGAACTCACGGAGATGTATGTATTTGCCAGCTGTGCCCATCCAAACAAGTCCACGAGTCTGTACAGGCTGGCAAGCTTACAGCGGGTAAGCTTTTCTCCCTTCACGTATGAGGCTGTATCTGCCCCAGGAAGGTCACTGATAGGTGTGACCATGCCGAGACCTAAAAGGAAAAGTTGTGGAGAGAGATTCACGTCAAGGAACGCGGTACCTGGAAGCAGCCTGAGTCTGCGAGTGCTCCAGCCTTGTAAATAATGATGTGAAACTTCTCAGCCCACACAACGTTCCTTAGCTTATCTTCCTTCACATGAGTACCCGGAGAGCAAAAATGCACATCAGCAATCTTCGCTATTTCGTCTAGTACTGGACTTGTGAGGGAGGGACTTGGTAGGAAAATGGTCACAAGATCCTAATGGCCAAGGTGTTATCAATACTGACATTATTGCTAATTTTATGATGAAAAGATCTCAACAGAAAGCCACTTTTCTAATAGCCCTTTTGACATTTATTCAAAAAAAAGTTATTTAAGATAGAGAAGAATGCATTCAAACCGGTCTGCCTTTAGCCATCACTAAGCAACAAAACCTAGTCTTGGGCTTTCGTGACCCAACCGCTAACTTCAACTGTGACCATGTTCCACTTTCTCACATTTTACCACCTCTTCCCTGGAATTCTTCTGCAGGCCTGTGTGACACAGCCTGGACCTCCCATTCCCCTTTCATCTGTTGCTTCCTTCTCCTCCAACCAGCTCTCCTCCCTTCTGCCCTCTGTGGCTCCTTCCCAAAGCTCAGTCCCCCACTATGCTCCCCTCTCCTTTTACTTTTCCCCAGGAAACACTACAGACTCTTGAATTTTCATTGTCACTTCTGTGTGGAAGACACCCTAATCTTTACCTGTGACTAGGGCCTCCTGCCCACCCTCCAGCCTGCTGCTTCTAACGGCCTGCAACGCAACAACATACAGATTAAAAAGGTCTAAAAGCAATTTTATCTCCTCGCTTTTTCTGACCTTCTCACTCCTCCTCAGTCTTCTGATGTGCTGGTACTACAATTCCCACAGTCTCACACAGGAAGTAACCTTCCCTGGGCCACCAAACGTAATTCATCACCATGTTCCGTCATCCTTTGCCTTCCAGGTTTCCTCATTTTCCATCCCTGAGTTCGCCTCACATGTAATGCTTTCAATAGGCCGCCTCATTTTGTCCTTGCCTGTAGCCCCTCTCTTTGTAAATCCATTCTATATAAAGTCATCTTTTGCCTCACTACTCCCCTGCTCAAAGTTTTGCAAAAGCCCAACGTGAAGGCCTACAAGGGCCCAGGAGATTCACGTAAGGGCCGAAACTGGGCCTGCTGCAACTTGTAGGCACTAGAGAGGGCACAAGCCTGGGCTGAAGGGGCAGCTGACGCTCTGCGATCGGCTGCTACCATGTGAGAGTTGGAGGTCGGGGCGAACATTTCAACAGAAGTCTCAAGTCTACACTCGAATGTGAGAGCTTCTCAAATGTTCTGAACTAATTCAAAGAGTTTCAATATGTAAGCCATACATTCAAAACAGTATAATTTTTAACAAAATTTCAGAGGCAGCTGTGAATTGATCTCTCACTCTCCCTGCCAATGTTAACTTCTACTTTCCACAACACAACATAAATTTTCCAGCCAAATTGGCTGATTTCTAGTCCCTGACCTCTGAACCATGGAACACAAATCTCCTACTGCCATGCCTTTGTATAATCCAGCCAGCAACTTTGGCAGCTCAGCTCCTCTTTCCTGCTATGATATCTAGGACACTCACAGGATAGCTCCTCTTATTATTCTGGTCTTCCCCGACCTGTCTTCCTCTTCCAATTTTCGAAATTTTCTCTTCAGACTCTTTTCTTTCCTGCTTATACCCCCTTGAATGATTATTTAATCAACATACACAGCTACGAGTAATACTTCTTTATGTCCATCTTCCAAGCCACTCCCTTAAGCTCTAGGACTGTATTTCCAACTGTGGCCATGTCTTGGCAGCTCTTGGCAACTTTGGCATGCCTAAAGTTGAACTTCCTCCATTTCCCAAGCCAAAGAGATCCCCAACTCTGGACATTCCTATTTTTGTCTAATTATACCACAAAATTTCCCAGTTAATTCTTCACACAGAAACTATAGAGGTCTTTCTACATCACCCTCCTGCTTAAAATGGCTTTTCAAAGTTAGAATAGAATCCAAACTTCCAACTCTGGCTGGGAAACCCTGCATAATTCAGCCTCTGCCTATGTTTCTGACCTCACTTTGTTCTACTCGTCACCCCAAACCCATGCTCTCCAGACATAATCTTTAATTTTTATTCCTTGAAGAGACCACCAAATTCATTCTCATCTTGTTTCCACCTGACATTTGTACTTATTCCTTCTACCTGGAATGTTTTCTCTCGATCTTGGTATGGTTTGTTCCTTCTTACAGTTCAGATTTCAGTTTAAATGTCACCTTCTCAGAGAGATTCTCCCTCATCATCCAATCTAAAGTAGTTACCTAGTTCCTCCTATCAAATCACCATCTATTAATTATTTGCACAGCACTTCCTATTATCTGACCATTTTCTTTAGTCTATTTTCTGTCTCCACAAGCACAGGAAACTTTGCCCATCTTGTTTATCACTGTATTCCCTATCTCTAACAGGGTGCTTGGAACATAATAGATACTCAGTATTACCGAAAGAGCAAAAACAAACTAGCTCTACCTTCAAATTTTTCTGTTCCTTCTTATAGAAAGTTTCTCCCAAGCTAGAAGAGTGATTTTGGAACTCATAGTTCTTCTCCCACTCCATCCCCACAATACCACATCAAACCTGTCACTAAGTCTTGTCTACTCTTCCTTGGTGATGCCTTTCTCGTTGATCTCTTCCTTTTTGTACCCACACTCCTATTTCAGTTCAAACACTTACACATCACACTGGGACTCTTTCAAAAGTTTTTTTAAACAGTATGTATGTGCCAACATGCTGGTCCACTGTGAGTTCTACAAACACACCCTAACCTTAGCATGTTTCCATCATCATGTCTCTTTTTATGCCATTCCTCTATTTTGGAAAGTACTTGAATTCACTGACTCCTACTTATAAATCTTTAACCAAAAAGAAACAAAGAAAGGAAGAAATGAAGGAAGAGAAGGAAAATGAAAGAAAAGAAAAAGACAATCCTTTGACTCTAACATGAAGCAGTCCCTGACAGTACCTTCTGGCACTCCATATCTGTTCTGGTATTGCAGTGAGTTCTGTACATATCTTGCTGAGATATAAAGTGCTTATAGTGTTCAGCTCACCAAACTGGTGCTCTCACCAAAGAGCTATTATTAAATGAATAAAATGTCTTCATTCCTCTTTCATACCAAATTCTAACTACTCCATCTTCAAAAGCCTGGTTAGTTCAGGCCTCTCTTTTTCCATAGTTTTCTCAGTCCACTTCAGCCAACAATCAATTCCAACTCTGAGTTCATAGCCTTTTAAAAGGTCATTGGACAATTTCTTATGAACTGCTTTGTAAGTTTTTCTTCTATAGTTATCTTGCAGTTATAATCATTTTTGCATTCATGGAATGTCTCCTCAACCAAAAATATACATTTATCTAGGACAGGGCCCTTGTCTTATAACTATTTTATAATCTTACAAAGTCTAGTAAATGCCTGGTTGGGAAGAAAAGGTAAGAGATTTTAACACTTTGTTACTCTAAGTATTAGACGTTATAAACTTAAGGACTGAACCAGAGCAGAGTAGGCTGCCAGAGATGTACAGTGTTCAAAGTAGAGAAAAAAATCATAATTTTTTAAACTTCCCAAAACTATTTAAACGACATCGATGGAACTAGAGGGTGTTATGCTGAGTGAAATAAGCCAGAGAAAGACAATTATCATATAATCTCACTAATATGTGGAATTTAAGAAACAAGGCAGAGGATCATAGGGGAAGAGAGGAAAAACGAAACAAGACAAAACCAGAGAGGGAGACAAACCATAAGAGACTCTTAATCTTAGGAAACAAACTGAGTGTTGCTGGAGGGGAGGGGGGTAGGGAGACGGCGTAATTGGGTGATGGACATTAAGGAGGGCACTTGATGTAATGAGCACTGGGTATTATATAAGACTGATGAATCACTGACCTCTACCTCTGAAACCAATAATACATTATATGTTAATTGAATTAAAATAAAAATTAAAAAAAATTAATAAACTTTCCAAAACTGACGTACTGAGGGGAGGTGAAGTAAAGCCTGAGAAAGAATTGGCCATGATGTAATCTGCGATCTGCTGTAATGCCAGCAATCCAGTTGGGTTGTGGCCTTTCTTCATCTGTTCTTGAATAAGGCATTCCAGGTCTTCCCGAAAGGCCTGAAACACATAAAAATAACCACTGAGCACATATACCTCACTTGGAGCAGAACGATCCAAACATAACTTTCTCTATAATCAATCTTTTCCCCATCCTTCTTTTAAATAAGCTTTCATCTACACTACTTTAAAACAGATATAAAACAAAACAATAAAGCACTGAAAGCAGCAGCAAGAAGCGCGCTTTCAGGGGAGGGAAAAATCATTAGGAATTCTTAATCTCAAAGAAAATGAGCTACTATAACATCTACAACAGACAGATATAGATGAAACAACCCTGTTAACAATATGGAACTAGAGTACCAAGTATAGACTGATGGAAACAGAGAGCCATTCCTTGTCTAGCAGCCTCATTATCTAGGTTAGGCTAGAGTCCGTATTTGAATGGGACAAGGCTCTGACTACAGACTGCCTCACAGCAGAAGTCTTCACTAAGACATACTAAGTATATCACGGCTTCCATTTTATGATTTCCACTGCAATCCCCTAGCTCCACAAACACTGAAAGCAAACTGATAAGAGTGGAGAACTGATTACTCCCCTTCTGCAACACTGTGCTAAAGAAAGGACATTTTTCCCCCAACTTTGGGTACTGTATGTTCCTGTTCTCGAATTCTGCTGTATCTTTTCTTTTGCGGGCATATCTACATGTGTCAGAAACTGTTTATATAAATAAGAATTCTGAACATTAAGAGAAATTCTCTATTCTACTAACCCTTGAGTTGCTAATATGATTCATCATCTGAAACCTCTCAAATTGCTTGAATTGAAATCACTCATTTTTATTTCCATAACACCCGACCAATACTTATTAAATTCATTATTTGTTCTCTTGCTCAAGCCTTTTTTCATTCATTTTAAACATGAAAGCTCTTGCGATATAAATTCTCTAAACCTTGCTCTTGGTTACATGTGAAGCAGAATGCCTGCCAGAAATTAAGTTCAATTTTTTCCCACTTCACCTAAAAGGGAGAAGGTAGAAAACTGCCTTGGAATCACTACCTCCAAGAAGAGTACATACTAACCCCTTGAAGATCACTGGAATAATCTTCATCAGAGGGTGAATTTCCTTTGAGTCACCAACAGTAGCCTTCCTTGTAAGGCTGGGAATAAGATCTCCTGGAGTCCCTGCTTAGATGTAGCCTTGCTTAGAGGATAGCTGAATAACTCAGAGGTTTTCAGAAAGGACTTCTTAAAAAAAAAAAAAAAAAAAAAAGGCATAGGAACCCCATGGAGGAAAGGAGAAATGTGGTTTGAAGCTATGAGGTTGCAGATATTAAGACCAGTCCTGACTCAATGCTTGTGTTGCTTTCAGAACAATAGTTGAGAGGTATCTGTGATGTGAAGAGCTGAGTGCTAACCGCTGTAATCTTGGGAGCTCAACCATGGAGCACCATGCAACACCCTAACTGAGCTTAGCACAGGAAGAGGGAGGTCATCCTTCCCTAATGCACCATGGCGGCCTGTACAGGCATCTGGGTCAACAATGAATCTGTATCTTCTATTGGACAGAGTAAGAGTAGTTTTCAACACCAGGGAGGTCCAGTGGCCATGGGCTGTATGCACTTTAGCATGACTCACATACGCACATGCAGACATATGTACACACCACATTTTGGATATAGAAGTCACTGATGAACCCTTTTGAACTATGTAAGCCACTGACGTTCTTGGGACAGCTTAGAGGGGAGTAGAAATTCCAAGAGGAAGATGCTGTATTTTCTACTAATACAGCAGGTGGATGTTTGAGTGATTTAAAAAGTACTAGTGACCAGGGGCACCTGGATGGTGCAGTTAGGCATACGACTCTTGGTTTCGGCTCAGGTCGTGACCTTGGGGTTGTGGGATCAAGCTTCATGTTGGGCTGTGCGCTCAGCGCAGAGTCCGCTTCAGATTCTCTCTCCCTCGCCCTCTGCCCCTCCCACTTGTGCTCTCTCTCAAATAAATAAATAAATCTTAAAAAAAATACTAGTGACTATATTTGAATTCTGAGTTCATGGAACAGTTTATACCAGTTAAACATGGTTTTTCTTTTACAAATTTGAGGCTTGTTAAATGTAAATCATCAGCACAATTATACAAATTCTAAACATCTAATTCCATTGACTGTATCTAGTTCATTTAAATATATGATTTAAACCACAGAAACTATCCTATAAAATATCCTTTACAAAGACACATTACACTGATCAGAAGACTCCATTTCTAAGACTTAGTGAACATAAAGTGGTTGTGAGCTTCATACAGATGAGTAACATGAGTATTTTACCATATTTAAGGCTGAAAGGAAATGAATCTTCTATATATACTCATTTACCTTTATATAAACTATAGAAAACTTCTGGACATTGGCAATGGGCCAGTTGACTCTTCTGAAACTGTATTTTCCCTTCAAAACCAAATCCTGTTTAAACTTTCCGTCAGCTGAAAGCAGCTATAACCAATATTCTTTTATTCAGTAAAATAATAATTAATAATAATACCTACAATGTGTATCACTCATGATTTACACTGCAATAGCTTTGAGAAATGGGGATCATTTTAGTGAGTACCCCACCTCACAATGTTCCAGGAAGAATTTAAGACAGATTCCATAGATTAAAATTATAAAAAAACAAATATAGGTTAGAAAAATTAAGCTAAGGAAGAAATAAGCATAAGGAGATTAGTCAGAGCCAGGAAGGAGGTTAAGATACAAAGTACATGCTATAAAACTGTAGGCATTTGCTAGAGATTGGCCAAATTTTATCTAAACTCTCTAGCAGCCAACATGAATTAAGATAATCTGCTCAGTATGCTGATACACAATGGCTTTAAGATTAAAAACCAACCAGTTGTTCAAGAGAATCACAACTATTTATAAACTGATGAGACACTTCTGCTGGGTGGGATGAGAAAGCTAAATAAGAAAGGTCGAAAAATTTGTCCAAGGCAGTAATTGTCCAAGGCAAAAACTCAGGCCAAATGCTATTTTCATTAGTGAAAATGCTTTTTCCACTTTCATACATCCCACAATATGGTGGGCACCACCCTAAAATTTTGGGATGATCCACAGTGTCATAAGGGGAGATATATAAGCCCTCTAAAATCAGTTAAGAGAAAAATATGAATTTCCCCCATAAGGCTAGTGAATAGCTTCTACACAGTATAGGAAAATAATTTTCAAAGTAAATGAAATTTCCCTAGCCTTTTTATACAGTTGTAAGTGCTTCGACAGATAAGAATTCTTCTATAACAAAGGATTTATTATTTTGTCATGAACATTTATAACTCATTAATGTTTCAAATATGTTTGAAATATTATTCAGATAACTACCTAAGTCATAAGACATTATAAAAACTAATGATAAAGAAATTATTTCAGCTGGTTTTAAAAATGTATCTATAAACATAGTAAGCTTTAAAATATTGTATTAAAATAAAAACATATCTTTATGATGACAGTTAATCATATTTCTACTAAAATCCAATGTTAATATAATAATCCTTTATAGCTGATTCATTTGAATCTCACAACAAAGTCCTGAGATAGGCAATGATTTGCTCAAGGTTGCACAGCTAATAAGTAAATGGAGTAAAGGTTGAAATCTGGAACTCTCAGCTGGGCACAGAATCTTTCCCTAATTTTATAGGAGATGCGTTGTATCACAGAAACCAAATACAACTAATAAGGCAGCAGGCACGTTGTGATCAGAAATACAGAGTAAACTTCTTAGGCTAGATTAGAGCATTATGTTGTAATGATGGAGCAAAAAATTTATATAGTGGCAGATGATGATGATCCACAAGTACCAAAGTACTTGCCCTCTTATAGCTGGGACTTCTCCCATCAAAGCAGAATGAAAAACTTAATTTATACACAGGGCAGCAAGGTGGGCTTCTAAAGTCAGATTAAACCAACAATTCCCTAGAGTGTCCACTAGAGGAGTCAGGTTAAAACATCAAACAACATATATATAAAGCCACAGCATAAACCATGTCTTCTCTATCTCTTTGAAACAGAACAGAGGAGATCGTGGGAGTTTTTACACCTTGAATGCATGAATACATGAACATGAATAAGCCAGACTGCCATCAGGATGATAGATTCTTTGGAGACCTTCAAGAAAACCAAAATATAGTCTAAGGAATTGTGATTATATAATCTTCCAAGTGTTGCCATAAAATGCTTTCACTCAGCAATGCTGTATATAACTCATGCATACAATTTTCACAAAAATACTTGCCTGCTATGTGCTAGTCATTACATGGCTTGCTTTTATGTTATTTAATTGTCACAACAACCCCACAAGGTTCATTTTACCAACGAGGAAACTGAAGCTCAAGTTAAGTGAGTTTCCTATGTCACATAGCTAATGTGTGGTGGTGAACCCAGATCCAAAGCAAGCACCATGTGCATATATGTACATATAAAAACATTCATATAAACAGATTAAAACTGGAAGTGATGAGAAAATGGGCCGACTCCTAACAGGCCAAGATGGTCTGGTACTCCAGGATCTCTATAATCTGTCATATAACATTTTGGCTATATCTACCGTTACTACCTTATGCTCTGGTTTAGCCTATGAGGTTTGCTCATCACTCTGATCACAACCTGTACTTTTCTATCCCTGCTCACTCTATTTTGCCAAAGGGAAATGCTGGCTTCCTCTGTTCCTCTACCTAATCAGTTCTCAACCTTTATCTCACACTCATCTTAAATGCCACCTTCTTCTTGAAGTCTCTCCTTTAATCACCCAATTAGATGGGATCTCCCAATTTCTTCTCTTTCCATCCTTCTCTAAATTCTTTTAACATTTACCTTTACTACACTTAGGGTACCTGTCATAAGATTGTGATTTACTTTTCCTACTCTACTACACCATGATATTGGATGGTTGGGACTGTGATTTTCACATTGCTAGAGTCTGAGTGTCTAGTTCAATACTCAATTAATAAAATAGTAAATTAGAGTTTTTTTTTTAAAGATTTTATTTATTTATTTGAGAGAGGGAGAGAGAGAGAGTGAATGAGCAGGGGGAGTCGCAGAAGGAGAGGGAGAGGGAGACTCCCCACTGAGCAGGGAGCCCGATGCGGGACTCAATCCCAGGACCCTGGGATCATGACCTGAGCCAAAGGCAGAAGCTTAACTGACTGAGCCACCTAGGCAACTTGTTTTTCTTTTTCTTTTCCTAGAATACAAGGAAAGAAAGTAAAGAACCTGATCTCAATCTTGATTGAGTTAACAATAGCAAAATCCATTTCAAAGGTTTTTAGCACTGAAATTTGAAGCTCTAGAAAAGCATCTTAAAAGTCTGTTACTTGAAGGAGAAATTCTTCCTGTGTAATTAGGTATGTACATCATCTAATGGGAGAAATGCATCTTTTTTTTTTTTTTTAGTAAGAAATGAATCTTCACTAAATGTCATAGATTTTTGAAAAGTCACTTAATTCTTCAACTCAAACAACAAAATTCTACTTGAAAACTTGGTTTGTCCCCAGAGCATTATAGTTTGGACAGCTCTCTCATTAGACACATGTCCAAAAAATCACTAGATGAGAAACAAAATGTTTAAGTTAAAAGAAGGTACCTTAAAAGCCTTATCTGAATCTTATACCCTTTCATTTTATACATCGTCTGTCAATACTGAGGGAGTGATCCCATAAACTCTGAATTCATAAGGTATGAATAAAAATAAACATGATTATAAAAACATGAAAGATTTGGAGGTAAGAGTATACTTTAAGTACAAACATACTCATGTATCCTATAAACCAAAGGTAGAATTATCTTGAAGTATGAGATCTTAGCTTCTGTATCTAGGATCAGAGCTTTTACAAGAAAGTGGTATTGGATGAAAGGTATTTTAAATTACAGAAAAGAGGACCAATTTGATAAAAGAAACTGACCTGATGCAATTATTTCAGTTAAGGCTAAAAAAAATAAAATAAAAAAGAAAATCACATAGGCTGATTTGTAAATAATGTTTAACTTATGGACATTAAATAACAGAATGCTGGTAAATATCATAGATAGATTTTAAATATTCACATCTGGATGTTCTATCTCATAATAATTACTAGAGTGAAAAATTGGAGCAAAAAGAAAAAAAGATTACAGACTAGCATGCTGCTCCCAAGGCACCCTGCAATTATGTTATTAGATCTCTCCCAAAGTGGGATTAGGAGCATAACAAACTTACTTAGAATTTCTCCATTAAGAAATGTATTCATTTGGAAATAGATTACCACTGGTCCTGTTGAAAGGAGAAAAAACAAATAAACCAAACTTTCTTTTGGATAGTCTTTGTCCTCAGCCTAAGTCTTAATTAATATGAAGCTAAAGGTTAGAATAGTATCTTTTTGTGATGCTGGCATGTAATAAAAACGCAAACAAAATTAATAAAGAATTCTTGTACCTTAAACTTCCAAAGCAACCAGATAAATCATGGTGCTTTTGATCAACTAATCTAATTAAGGTGTCCTGTTAACTTTTTTTTTTTATTAGAGAGTGAGGGGAGGAGGGACAGGGGGAGAGGGAAAGAGAGAATCTTAAGCAGGCTCCAACACCCAGCACGGAGCCTGATGTGGGGTTCAATCTCACAACCCTGACCTGAGCTGAAATTGAGAGTTCAGACGCTTAACCAACTAAGCCACACAGGCGCCCTCTGGTGCCCTGTTAACATTTTAGGCCTTACAGTGATATTCTAAAATGTATATGGCTTTGAAGTTTCTCCTATCTTCGATGTAAACTTGTAGCATTACACATTGCCCTATTAAGAAATGTTAGTGTGTCATGTGCCTGAGCTATCACCACCTATATACTCCTGTCGTTCTAACTTTCAGAGTAACACTGCACACTTCCATCAACCAGTCTAAACTGCTTCCCATAGTGGTAAGGTTTAAGAACATTGATTCTTTTTCTGAAACCCACCAGATGTTTTCCATATTAGGTTGTCAAGTTCAGCAGGAGCTTGGTGGACAATATTCGAGTGTTTAATGACTCAAAGTCCACCCAGCTATTCATATAGCCATCCATCCAAGTATGTATGTGGAATTTTAACTAAATATCTACTATGCACAATGTCCTGTTAGTTTTTCAACTTAACATGCTTCTTTAATGTTGGTGAAGCATCATTTAGTTTCAACAGTTTGCCCTGGACACTTCATTCTGAGATAAGGGGGTTAATGATAATCTAGGGTCTCCATAGACATATGTATGAGGAGTATACTGGTCAAAGAAAACTTGTAGATTCTCCTTAGTGCATTAACAAGATCTCTAGCTAAACCTGGTTTAGGTTTTGACAAAAGACTGTGAAATTCCTAGAAAGAAGTAATACTTGGGAGTCAGGATGAGACGTTCTTTTCTCTTATTTTCTTAGCTGAAGGCAATAAGGTACTGTGTTTGTCAACCAAATTTACAGACAGCAAAATGTCTTATGATTGAAAACTCTACTTGTGTTGGGTTGAATTAATCTTAGCAACAGAATTTGATGATGAATAAAGCAATAATAATATATGGGTGGAGTTTTTTCATTGTTACTGAATGCTTTAAGTGGTACAGCCTACTGGTTAAGAGCATGAGTTTTGGAGTTTACACTCAGAGCCCAAACTTATAAGAACTTCAGCAAGTTTTCTAAGACCTCTAAGTTTCAGTTTATTCATCTGTAAACTAGAGATATTAATACTTTTTTGATTAAGTTGTTTTGAGGATTAAATAGGATTTGATACATAACAGCTGCCCATAATAGGTGTTAATAGGGGGCTTAATTAAAAAAAGTATTATACTTTGCTTTTATTAGTTTCTCTATTTCCCTTTCTTCTCAAATAAACTCAATATTTTAAATAGAAGGCTTGCAAACCTGTTTCTTACAAATAAAAATTAGTAATATCTTTGATTTTGATTTTTTTAAATATATAATGTATTATTTGTTTCAGGGGTACAGGTCTGTGATTCATCAGTCTTACATAATACCCAGTGCTCATTATAAACATACCCTCCCCAATGTCCATCACCCAGCTACCCCTTCCGCCCACCCCACCTCCCAGCAACCCTCAGTTTGTTTCTTAAGAGTCTCTTATGGTTTGTCTCCCTCTCTGGTTTCATCTTGTTTCATTTTTTCCCCTCTCTTCCCCTGTGATCCTCTGCCTTATTTCTTAAATCCACATATCAGTGAGATCATATGATAAATTGTCTTTGATTGACTTATTTTGCTTAGCATAATAAACTCTAGTTCCATCCATGTCGTTGCAAATGGCAAGATCTCATTTTCTGATGGTTGCATAATACTCCATTGTAGATATATACCACATCTTTATCCATTCATCTATTGATGGACATCTGGGCTCTTTCCATAGTTTGGCTATTGTGGACACTGCTGCTACAGACATTGGGGAGCAAGTGTCCCTTCGGATCACTACATTTGTATCTTTAGGGTAAATATCCAGTGCAACTGCTGTGTCATAGGGCAGCTTTATTTTCAACTTTTTGAGGACCCTCCATACTGTTTTCCAGAGTGGCTGCACCAGCTTGCATTCCCACCAACAGTGTAGGAGGGTTCCCCTTTCTTTGCATCCTCACCAACATCTGTCATTTCCTGACTTGTTAATTTTAGCCATTCTGACTCACGTGAGGTGGTATCTCATTGAGGTTTTGATTTGTATTTTCCTGATGCCGAGTGATGTTGAGCATTTTTTCATGTTGGCCATCTGGATGTGTTCTTTGTAGAAACGTCTGTTCATGTCTTCTGCCCATTTCTTGATTGGATTATTTGTTCTTTGGGTGTTGAGTTTGATAAGTTCTTTATAGATTTTGGATACTAGCCCTTTATCTGATATGTCATTTGCAAATATCTTCTCCCATTCTGTCGGTTGTTTTTGCTGTTTCCTTTGCTGTGCAAAAGCTTTCATCTTGATGAAGTCCCAATAGTTCATTTTTGCCCTTGCTTCCCTTGCCTTTGGAGACATGTCTAGCAAGAAGTTGCTGCGGCCAAGGTCGAAGAGGTTGCTGCCTGTGTTCTCCTCAAGATTCTGATGGATTTCTGTCTCACATTTAAGTCTTTCATCCATTTTGAGTCTATTTTTGTGTGTGATGTAAGGAAATGGTCCAGTTTCATTCTTCTGCATGCGGATGTCCAATTTTCTCAACACCATTTTTGAAGAGACTGTCTTTTTTTCCATTGGACATTCTTTCCTGCTTTGTCAAAGATTAGTTGACCACAGAATTGAGGGTTCATTTCTGGGCTCTCTATTCTGTTCTACCGATCTATGTGTCTGTTTTGTGCCAGTACCATACTGTCTTGATGATTACAGCTTTGTAATAGAGCCTGAGTCTGGCACTGTGATGCGACCAGCTCTGGTTTTCTTTTTCAACATTCCTTTGGCTATTCGGGGTCTTTTCTGGTTCCATACAAATTTCAGGATTATTTGTTCCAGTTCTGTTGATGATATTTTGATAGGGATTGCACTGAATGTGTAGATTGCTGTAGGTAGCATAGACATTTTAACAATACTTGTTCTTCCAATCCATGAGCATGGAATGTTTTTCCATTTCTTTGTGTCTTCCTCAATTTCTTCCATGAGTATTCTAAAGTTTTTGGAGTTTTGATCTTTATTAGTTATGGGTTTTGTCTAACAGAGTGAACCCCAATATCATAGAAGACACATAGGTTTTTAAGAGAATTATATTTGCAGAAACACTGCAAGCTTGGGCATAAAGGAACAAAGGTAGTTCCAAAAGAAAAGAGGTCTTTGAACCTTAAGCCTCTATAAGAAGGAAGAAGGCTGAGGAAAAAAAACAACCACAGGCTACCATTCAAAGAAAAGGAAAGATGATTCAGGGGGTAGAATGAAAAGCCCAGAGGGCAGAGCCACTAGCTAGAGAGTCACCCCCTTGAAAGTAGAAGGACTGGGTCTTCATCAAGGGAACTTCCAAACATTTGCCCAGATGGATTTCACAACTGCTATGGACCAGTTATTCCTTTGCACCCCTAATTTCCTTTTTGAACAGGAATGTGTTTCCCCACCACTGGCTGTGTGTGAGGGCAGATAACTTGTCTCTTTAGTTCTCTGGTGTATAGAATTGAGAGGACTTGGGGCACCTGGGTGGCTCAGTCGTTAAGCGTCTGCCTTTGGCTCAGGTCATGGTCCCAGGGTCCTGGGATCAAGTCCCACATCGGGCTCCTTGTTCTGCAGAGAGCCTGCTTCTCCCTCTCCTACTCTCCCTGCTTGTGTTCCTGCTCTTGCTGTCTCTGTCAAATAAAAATAGATAAAATCTAAAAAAAAAAAAAAAAAAAAATTTAGAGGACTTGTACTAAAGGAACTGTACTTAAGGAATCACACCTGAGGAGCATCATCCGCAGCTGGAACAGATTTAGTAAGATTCTGGATTCAGGAAAATAGTCTAATGAGATGAGACTTCTGCAGGGGTGTGAGAAGAGAGTGAGTGTATTTTCCATGTGGAAGGAAGTTAAATAAGTTGCGGCAGAGAGAAGTGCTTTTAAATTCAATTGTGATCAGAGAGTGGAAAATCCTCCTGTCAAAAGGTGGATATTAATTCCTCTCTCTTGTGTATGAGCTGAACTTAGTGACTCACTTCTAACTATAAATATGGTGGAAGTGATGGTGTTTAATGTCTGAGATTAAGTCATGAAATGCACTGCAGACTCCTCCTGGTTCTCTCTCAGATACATGCTCTGGAGGAGAACACTCAAATTGCCTCAGGTAAAGGTCCATGTGGCCAGGAACTGTGGCCCTTTGCCAATACCCACATGAGTGACCCATCTCAAGAGTGGAAACCTCCAGGCCGGTCAAGCCTTCAGATGACAGCAGCCCTGGATGATGTCTTGACTGCAACTTTGTGTAAGACCTTGAGCCAGAACCACTCAGCTAAGCTGCTCCTGAATTCCTGACCCAGAGAAACGAAGAGATAATAAATGCTTGTTGTTTTAAGTTGTACAGTTTCAAGGTAATTTGTTATTTAGCAACAGATACTAACACAGGTCACCATGGGTTATATCCTTTGTTGTTTTAAAAGTTTGTTGTATTAAAAGAAATTTGACAACTGTTGTCCCAAAACAGAGAAGACAAAACTTACACACTTTTCTAAGTCTTTCACAAATGAGATTTTAAATTCACTAGCAAAGATCTAGGGAAAAGATGATCAATCCACAATTCTTTTCAATCTTCTCTGTTCCTATCTGGGCTGAAAATTACCTCTCGCTATGTGAATATGGAAATGACAATCGGTATGTCTGGCTTTTCCCGTAATTTCATTTAGTTCTCTAAGGCATAGGTGAAATTGATACTTCTAGCCAATTTACAAACGAAAATACATAGGTATAAAAAAAATCAGAACATCTACTCAAAGTTATGCTGTCTTTATTTAATGGAGAAATTAAAACGAAAGCCCTGGCAAGGAAATGCTGCTTAGTACTTTTTCCTTTTAAACGTTATAGTTAAAACTGAATGGTCCTTTTTGGAACATTTCTAAAAGAAATCTCAGTATTTAACAACTTTTAACAAAATCTGAATTTCATCTCATTCCCTGTTACTTTATACTACATGTTACTGTAATCATTTGGCAAATAAGTTAATTCTTAAAAGTGGGGTGTGTTTCTTTAGAAGAGGGAATATATCTATTTTAATCCAAATAATTAATGTGCCTTTCAAGTATTTATAAACACAGAGAGTTTAGGTTTGCATAAAAGAAGGCACTGAACATTTACTCCCTCATGATGAATCCTCTGGTTAATCTCCTTTCCATTGGGAAAGGATTTCTTTACGGGTTTATTTAAAGGATAGGTTTAAAGTTAAGCTATACTTAAATTCTTCAAAGCTTGCACTGCTTTTATAACTTGTACTTGCTTTTATCTAGGTCACTGGTATAGCTGAATTACTCACGGTGGAATTCCCCTTTGGCTTTGGGCTCAACCTCTGTGATTAAATTCACAAGGGCACAACAAAAATGATTTACCAGGGCCACCTTAGGCAGTTCTATGCCTTGGTGCTTATTTTATTTATTTATTTATTTATTTATGATTTTATTTATTTATTTTGACAGAGAGAAAGCGAGAGAGGGAACACAAGCAGGGGGAGTGGGAGAGGGAGAAGCAGGCTTCCCACTAAGCAGCAAGCCTGACGTGGGGCTCCATCCTAGGACCCTGGGATCATGACCTGAGCTGAAGGCAGAGGCTTAACGACTGAGCCACCCAGGCGCCCCTGTCTTGGTGCTTATTTTAGTACTGAAGATGAAAATCTAATATAATCCCAACATGGGCATCACGTGTATATGTTTGCTGAACTCTACCTTATAGGGGTCCATGTTCTTCATTATGCATAAAGTTATTAATTCATTTTGCATCTTAAATCAAGCTATTCTCTCATTTTCCATCACTGATATATGACATTTGCAATTCCACTAAGGGTTTGTAAGAAAACTAACAAATCACTTAAATATGATTTACAAAGTCTGTATATTACTGTGCAGACAGAATTTTCAGCTTAAGTTTATAATCCACTTTTAATTTAGTTAGTTTGGTACGTATGCATATATGTGTGCCTGCATTAGGTGTACGTAACATTAGGCTGCCAAATCAAAGACCACCTCAAAAACCTTAAGTCTTCCTATGCTGCTCTGTGTGTCAAGGTACACAAAGAAAGAAGAAAATATGTGCATGGGATGTATCTAATTCACTTCTTGGTTCGCAACAATTCAGTCATTCCTTTCTTTTCTACACAGATACTCACTCTGAACTGGGTATCCTAGCTCGGCTGATCTTTTGAACTCCTCTAATGAAGTATTACACTCAGAAATCACACAAAGAAAATTTACACCACCAAGACAATAGTAGTTTGTTATTAAAGCTTTGCAAATTAAATATATAAATTAGGTGTTCATTTTACCTCTGAAAGATTGGGGGCAACTAGCAGTCACTCTTCCTGCACCCCCCTTCTAATGTGAGCATACTTTAAGATACCTCCTACCTCACTCTGTATCAAGGTTTCCAGAGAGAAGAAAGATTATAGCCTTCTAATTATTTCAACTCACAGGACTTTGCAGGATCTGAGTAACTCGTTTCCTCTGCTCCATCATATTGAAGTCTTGTCGTAGATCAGGAGACATGTTTCTTTCCCTAATATATTCTGGGTCATTTTCATTGATGCGGTCAAAATACCTCTCTTTGTGAGGCATGCTGGGAGGAGGAGGAGTAGTGACCACACCTTGGCTGGCATCTGAACTCATGCTTCAAGTCAGCGACTCCCCTTGTTATCTGCATTAATAAACACAAACGAGGACATTCATGATAAGTATTAAATTAGATTTTATGGAGGTCAAGCAGAGTTTTTTTTTTTTTTACCCAGAAAGTACCAGTGGCAACTTTCTTTAGAAAGTAGCTTCTCAAAAAATATTAGAACAATTTTTTATTAAGGTAAATTCTCTTAAAGTGCTAAATTGGAAACTGATATTTTCAGAGGTAATGAAAACTCTTCAATTCAATTATAATAATGTCATCAACTACTAACTGAATCTTTAGGAGCAACAATCAAAATCTCTGAAAGTAAAACCTCACATCTAAAATGGCAAAATTTCCACAATTAGTGAGTATTGTCACTAGAGCTTCTCTTTATGTTAGACCAAACTTTGGCCATATTTAATGACCCTACATTTTATAGAGAATGTAATTTACTAACATATGAGAGAAACACAGTTTTTTAAGTCTAAAAATTTTCCTTTAAGTTTTTCCAATGATTCAACTTCCTAGGAGGAATTACTAAGGTTGCCAGACTACAGCAGATAGTGCTTCAAATTCAAGAAACAGTAAAAAGCTATTGAAACCATGTGAACAGCTGAGTCACTTAATTATCATGATAATCACACTTCTCTAGACAGATTCAGGAAGAAGGTGGTAAAGGCCACTTTCTTCTTAGGGATCTGATCTGATAAAAACCAGAGATATCTGGTCTCATCTTTAAAACACAGTTAACAACCAGTGAGATTACTGTATTTGTCTCTAATAACATTTTTCTCTGATAGAATTCATCTCTACAGCTGCCCTGGTGCAACTTAGACCAAGCAAACAGTAAGATTAAAAATTCTTGCATTAGATGACATGATGCCGTATAAAGAAAACCCTAAAGACTCCACCAAAAAACTACCAGAACTGATAAATGAATTCAGTAAGGTCACAGGATACAAAAATTAATGTACAGAAATCTGTTGCATTCCTATACACTAATAATAAAACAGCAGAAAATTAAGAAAACAATCCCATTTACAACCGCACCAAAAATAAAATGCCTAGGAATAAACTTAATGAAAGAGGGGAAAGACCTCCAAAAACTATAATACTGATGAAAGAAATTGAAGACAACACAAAGAAATGGAAAGACATTCCATGCTCACAGATTGGAAGAACAAATATTGTTAAAATGCGCATACTACCTAGATTTAATGCAATCTCTATCAAAACACCAACAGCATTTCTCACAGAACTAGAACAATCTTAAAATTTATATGGAACCACAAAAGACCCTGAATAGCCAAAGCAATGTTGAAAAAGAAAAACAAAACTGGAGGTATCACAATTCCAGACTTCAAGTTATACTACAAAACTGTAATAATAAAAACAGTTTGATAATGGCACAAAAACTGACACTTAGATCAATGGAAGAGAATAGAAAGCTCAGAAATAAACCTGCAATTATACGGTCAATTAATCTTTAACAAAGAAGGCAAGAATATGCTAGCTACTGAACTTTATATACATTAGTTTATTTACTTCTCTTAATCCCATGAGGTAGGTGTTATCTCCATCTTACAAATCAGGAAATAAAATCATTGAGAAGTAACTTGTCCCAGGCCAAAGAGCTAGCAAGTGGTGGACCGGGGATTTAAATCTAGTCCGTAGCTCTCTAGGTCAGTGGTCTTCATCACAACCCAGACCCAGAGGTAAGCTAGTACTTCTTTTCAAATGCCAATTCCAGCTACTCAGTAGCACTGATTATTTTTTGTTTTTGAGACTGGTAAAACCTTTCCAAACAAACAAGCAAGCAAACGAAAGAAAAGTACCAGAATTGCCATGGTTTGGAAGGGAGTCATGCATCTTCACTATACTGCTTCCCAAGGAGGGTTATTTTAAGAGAATAAAGTGGTAGATTATTTTAAGGGAATAAAGTTTTTCTTAATCCTGAACAACTAAACTAAGCATACATATTTCTGCTTCTAGAGGATATGGAAACAATTCAGTTCCAGGGTTCCTTCTCTTTAAAATTAACCAACCCGGGCGCCTGGGTGGCTCAGTCGTTAAGTGTCTGCCTTCGGCTCAGGTCATGATCCCAGGGTCCTGGGATCGAGTCCCACATCGGGCTCCCTGCTCGGCGGGAAGCCTGCTTCTCCCTCTCCCATGCTCCCTGCTTGTGTTCCCTCTCTCGCTGTCTCTCTGTTAAAAAATTAATTAAAAATCTTTAAAAAAAAATAAAAAGTAAATAAAATTAACCGACCCTTTTTTTAAATTCAAGTATAATTAACATGCAGTGTTATATTAGTTTCAGGTATACAATATGATTCAATACATTTCTCAGTGCTCCTCTTAATCACCTTTCTCAGTGCTCCTCTTAATCACCTTTATCTATTCAACCCCCCTCCCCTCCTCTCTGGCTATTACTAGTTTGTTCTCTATTTAAGGATCTGTTTTTTTGTTTGTTTCTTAAATTCCACATATGAGTGAAAATAAATGGTATTTCTCTTTTCCTGACTCAGTTCACTTTGCCTTATACCCTTTAGGTCCATCCATGCTGCTGCAAATGACAATATTTCATTTTTTTAATGGCTGAGTAATATTCCATGTGTGTGGGGGGGTGTGCGCACGTACATGTGTATGTGCACATACACATCCATCTTCTTTATCATCTATTGATGGACACTTGGATTGCTTCCATATTTTGCCTATTGTAAATAATGCTGCAATAAACACAGGGGTGTATATAGCTTTCTGAATTATTGCTTTTGTTTTCTTTGAGTAAATTCCCAATAGTGGAATTACTGGATCATATGATAATTCTATTTTTAATTTTTTTGAGGAACCTCCATACTGTTTTCCACAGTGGATACACCAGTTTGCATTCCCACCAACAGTGCATGAGGGTTCCTTTTTCTCCACATCCTTGCCAACACTTGCTACATCTTGTGTGTTTGATTTTAGCTATTCTGACAGGTGTAAAGTGACATCTCATTGTAGTTTTAACAACCAATCCTATTTTTCATGTTACATATATACAGTCATGCTTTCTAGTACTTCAAAGCAACATAAACCAGTGCAAATCAGTATGAACTCCCATTAGTGGGAAAAATATTCATCTTCTAAGAGGATTCTTTGAATTGAAAATAATGCAGGAAAACAGATTTTTTTTTTTTTTTTTACAAAGTAAAGTTATAAAACTTACTGTCAACACCATGGGTTTTACTCTGGCCATACAGATTAGAAACAAGATATCAGGCATAAGCAAAAATTCTAGTTTAAAAAATCTTATCCAAATTATTTATGAAATAACCACCCAACATGTATGTTTATAAAGAAATTTAGGTTCAAGGCACAAACAGATGAAATACTCCAGAACGATGGCTTTCAAACTTTTTTTTTTTTTTAAAGATTTTATTTATTTATTTGAGAGAGAGAGAATGAGAGAGAGCACGAGAGGGAAGAGGGTCAGAGGGAGAAGCAGACTCCCTGCTGAGCAGGGAGCCCGATGTGGGACTCGATCCCAGGACTCCAGGATCATGACCTGAGCTGAAGGCAGTCGCTTAACCAACTGAGCCACCCAGGCGCCCGGCTTTCAAACTCTTTAAAAATGGCAATCCACAATAAGAAATACATTTTATAAGTGTAATCACATACATGAGATAATACAACTGAAATAAGGTCATGGTACTTTCCCTTACTATGTGGTACATTCTGATATTTCCTATTTTAATCTTTTTCATTAAAAAAAAATACTGGTCAAAGAGATTCTTGGTCTACTAATGGGTTGTGACCCACAGTTTGACAAACACTATTGTAGAAACTCTAAGTTATAGTCAGATGGAAAACAGAAAGGAAAAGAGGTGTGTTTGTATATGAGATGGGGGAGAAGAGACTGAATATATGCTAGAGATGGAAGGGAACTGGAAATGCTTCCTTGAGATTTTTAAAAAAATGTTTATGGCAGACTATAGCAGTTAGATCCTAGTGATTTGGGGGATAATTACATTTTCCTCCATTTGGGCAGTTAATGCCATCTGTACTACTCAATGTCCATTTGTTTTCCATTTTTTCTTGAGTCTTATCTATTTCTATTTCAATTTTCCAGATCTCTTTGCTTATGTTTGTAGTTCCCACAGGCAGGGGACTCCATAAGTGGTAGATGAATTGAATTAGTTTACTATCTCACAATTCCTCCCAAATCAATCTGGTTTGTATTAGTCCTAGGCTGGGAATGGTAAAAAACAATCTTATGAAAAGTTATTAAAAAAACTCCCAAGAATTAAGTCTGGAAAGACTTTAACAGCTTCTTCTAGAATAGAAGCAAAAAGATGGTTGTACTTTCAAGTCCCAGGACTATTGTTCCATACTTAAAACAAAAACCAAAGATATGCCAAGACTTCAAAGCAGCATATTTGCTTACAACAACAACAGCAACAACAACAAATGCTGGTTTATTAAGTTAGGGTTTTTCTTAATGAAATTTACTGTAAAATTATGAGGGTATTTAAAGTTTTAGAAAACAATTTGGACCCTGCACAAACTGTAACAAGCCACAACTTTAGATTGACCGGTGAAGTTTAATTCATTTTAAATTCTAAAAAGCATAGGGATGCTGGGTGGCTCAGTCGGTTAAGCGTCTGCCTTCGGCTGAGGTCATGATCCCAGGGTCCTGGGATCTAGTCCCGTATTGGGGTCCTTGCTCAGTGGGGAGCCTGCTTCTCTCTCTGCCTGCCACTCCCCCTGCTTGTGTTCTCCCTCTCACAAATAAATAAAATCTTTAAAAAGAAGAAAAGAAAAAAGTTTAAAGGCATGAACTACTTTCAACTGCAAGCCAAGATTTTATATACAACTGACATGGAAATCAACAGACTTGGATAAATGGAACTAGGCATAGAGAAAAGTAAAGAAAAAAACCCCAAACAACGGGCAATGAGGAGCACCAAGTAATACAGATAACACTTTGTAAGTGCCGCAATGGAAGAAGATTTAACTGTCCCACAAGCACTAGGGTCTTATTGTTATAATGGATATGGATTCTATTGAGAGTTCTCTTGGAATATTTCAGACTAGATTCAAGGATCACATTTTACAGATGAGAGGAAACTACACTCAGAGGTGTTGAGTGCTTTTTCTAAAGCCACCATGTGCAAGTATCAGATATTGCTATTAAATCATACTAATGACATGTATTAGTACCATCATGTCATTCACAGATTGCCCCATGGTCAAAATTTACTCTTCCAATGAAATATATGAAAAAACCCCAGGGCTATCACATACATTTTATGCAGGAATTTTATAAATATCACTGACTGTGAGGAATAAGCTATAAAGAAGGGCTACAAATTTTAGTTCATGTAAACAGACTTAATTGTATGACTGTCCCTCTAGCATGCACAGAAAAGTAGATAAACAAATTAGGTTTTTCATTGGTAATCTGCTTCACTTAAATACACAAGGAACACATTTAAGTAACTGGACTTCTAAAGATTAAGAAGTATTCACTAACATATTACCACTAAGTCAAGGAAGTGTCTTTCATTTAATTCTTTGAAGCAAAAATTAAGAGACTATCTGGTCCAAATCTCTTATCTTCCAGATTAGATAACTAATGGAAGAAGTCTTCATAAAGAGACGAGCCCAAGACCATATACCAAGCAAGCATCATCGGGGTGATCTAGGTTCTCCTAGTCCAGGGCTCTTTCCATGACACAATATTGCTTCCTCATAAATTGCCACCCTATATACTTGGTCTTTTCTATCAGTACTTAGGAAGCCAGATATAAAGATGCATAAAGACAAGGAGTACTAGGAGCTGGGCTGATCAAGAAGCTTCATGAGGCAGGAAAAGATGAATGGTACCATAAAATATCATGGAACATTCAACGCAATTTTGAGTTCCAGACAAAAATGAATGAAACGCAGAGTAAAGCCCCTTAAACTGGATCAAATCCGTCTGAAGAAACTGCCAAACGGGCAATGATCAGTACTTTGGAAGTTCTGTTAACCCAAATGACTACAATGTCTTAATTAGAGGTTATCAAAATGACACTGACTACGCCCTGGGTAACAGTAAATTTTGTTCAAATTTACACTCTTACCCCTAGAGTTAATTTAGCATCATTTTGAAAGAGTTGAGGGTCTCTGACTATTTATAATGAAATAAATTAATCTTCAGAAAAAGATTATGTTGGTAGTATCTCCACTTCATAGATAAGAAAACTGAGGTTTAATAATTTGCCTCAGGAAGACACAAAGAAATGGAAAAACCTTCCATGCTCATGGATTGGAAGAACAAATACTGTGAAGATGTCAATGCTACCTAGAGCAATCTACACATTTAAGGCAATCCCTATCAAAATACCATCTACTTTTTTCAAAGAAATGGAACAAATAATCCTAAAATTTGTATGGAACCAGAAAAGACCCCGAATAGCCAGAGGAATGTTGAAAAAGCAAAGCAAAGCTGGTGGCATCACAATTCCGGACTTCAAGCTCTATTAAAAAGCTGTCATCATCAAGACAGTATGGTACTGGCACAAAAACAGACACATGGATCAATGGGACAGAATCGACAGCCCAGAAATGGACCCTCAACTCTGTGGTCAACTAATCTTTGACAAAGCAGGAAGACAGTCTCTTCAACAAATGGTGTTGGGAAAATTGGACATCCACATGCAGAAGAATGAAACTGGACCATTTCCTTACACCACACACAAAAATAGACTCCAAATGGTTGAAAGACCTAAACGTGAGACAGGAGTCCATCAAAATCCTAAAGGAGAACACAGGTAGCAACCTCTTCGACCTCTGCCACAGCAACTTCTTCCTAGAAACATTGCCAAAGGCAAGGGAAGCAAGGGCAAAGATGAACTATTGGGACTTCAACAAGATAAAAAGCTTTGCACAGCAAAAGAAACAGTCAACAAAACCAAAAGACAACCGACAGAATGGGAGAAGATATTTGCAAATGACATATCAGATAAAGGGCTAGTATCCAAAATCTGTAAAGAACTTATCAAACTCAACACCCAAAGAACAAATGATCCAATCAAGAAATGGGCAGAAGACATGAACAGACATTTTTCCAAAGAAGACATCCAAATGGCCAACAGACACATGAAAAAGTGCTCAACATCGCTCAGCATCAGGGAAATCCAAATCAAAACCTCAATGAGATACCACCTCACACCAGTCAGAATGGCTAAAATTAACAAGTCAGGAAATGACAGATGTTGGCGGGGATGCGGAGAAAGGGGAACCCTCCTACGCTGTTGGTGGGAATGCAAGCTGGTGCAACCACTCTGGAAAACAGTATGGAGGTTCCTCAAACAGTTGAAAATAGAGCTACCATACAATCCAGCAATTGCACTACTGGGTATTTACCCCAAAGATACAAATGTAGGGATCCGAAGGGGTACGTGCACCCCAATGTTTATAACAGCAATGTCCACAATAGCCAAACTATGGAAAGAGCCAAGATGTCCATCGACAGATGAATGGATAAAGAAGATGTGGTGTACATACATAAAATGGAATATTATGCAGCCATCAAAAGGAACAAAATCTTGCCATTTGCAATGACATGGATGGAACTGGAGGGTATTATGCTGAGCGAAATAAGTCAATCAGAGAAAGACATGTATCATATGATCTCACTGATATGAGGAATTCTTAATCTCAGGAAACAAACTGAGGGTTGCTGGAGTGGTGGGGGCTGGGAGGGATGGGGTGGCTGGGTGATAGACATTGGGGAGCGTATGTGCTATGGTGAGCGCTGTGAATTGTGTAAGACTGTTGAATCACAGACCTGTACCTCTGAAACAAATAATACATTATAAATTAAAAAAAAAAAAAAAAAGAAGATAGCAGGAAGGGAAAAATGAAGGGGGGGAAATCGGAGAGGGAGACGAACCATGAGAGACTATGGACTCTGAGAAACAAACTTAGGTTTCTAGAGGGGAGGGGCGTGGGGGGATGGGTATTAAAGAGGGCATGTGCTGAATGGAGCACTGGGTGTTACATGCAAACAATAAATAATGGAACACTACATCAAAAACTAATGATGTACTGTATGGTGATTAACATAATAAAATAAAATAAAAAGTAAAAAAAAAATTTACCTCAGATTACCAAATGTTCTTCACCAAATGTGGAATTATTCATAGTTACAGATCTCAATAGGTATGAAAGAATTGACTGCAAGACAGAATGGCTCAAAGACTGCCATTTTCTAGAAGTATATACACCTATCACAACCTTGATTACAGCCTTTTTTTATTGTGGTGCCTGGAAATACATTACAGGATCACAATATTTACTACCAAAACAGAAATGGTAAGTGTTCTGAAAGTAGTGAGATTAAAAAGTCTCGTGTGACTATCAAATTGGTATAAAAGTAGAAACTTAACTCTCTCTGGCCTAGTGCCAGAATCTTTTCAAATGACTTCTGTTGAGTATATCTTTAAAGTAAAACTATAAATTCTAAACTTCTATATAAAAGTCAGGAAACAATGAATCTACAGTTGATTAGTAAAAGATACTATTAATCTGAGCCTTAGCCTTAAAATCGAAACTTAAAGTCAAGGAAAAAAACAACAAATAACAACAAACTGGTAATGGTAACACCACCTCATCATGTTGCTAAATGTCCTGTGCTTAATGGAATTTGACAGCTGGCTCAGTAGTCCTTAAAAACAAAAACAAAAACAAAAATAAAAACAGATAAAAGAAAACGGTCATTTGGAGGGCATACTTATGAGAATGTTTTGGTTTCAAACTTTGTTTTATGAAGAAAACTAGGGGCGCCTGGGTGGCTCAGTGGGTTAAGCGTCTGCCTTTGGCTCAGGTCTCCTGGACCCAGCCCCGCATCGGGCTCCTTACTCAGTAGGGAGCCTGCTTCTCCCTCTCCCTCTGCTGCTCCCCCTGCTTGTGCTCTGTCAAATAAATAAATAAAATCTTAAAAAAAAAAAAAGAAAAATAATACACGGCTAATTAAGATAAATTATTTTAGCAAACATGAAAAATACATCCTGTGCTTGTACAACTGGAATTTAGTAGTTATATTTTAAATAATGTATATTATGATTACATCTAAGTGCAGAGCAGTAAGTACAAAAATTTTGAACAGGTGTTTGCTAGGTCAAAATTCAGCAGGGTGAGCCAAAGACTACAAGTATTCATTCAACTGCTGGATAGCAGGATGAAAACATAGGAATAATCAAATGTTTTTCTCATTAAGGTACCAATACTTGATGAAGGATATTTCATTGATCAACATCACCTGTTGCAAGGAACAGTGTGCTGGATTCCTGTATTTGAAGAGGACGGATTTGGGGAGAAGAAGGACAGTTACTTGCTTAGGCATTGGCAGGAGTGTAAATAAATACCATTTACTGGTAACTTGAAAAGAAACCTTTCGTTATAAATAGATCAAATTTACAAAATATAATGGCCACGCAAGAGGCAGAGTTACAAACTTGAAAATATGTATAAAAAGTTCAAGAAAATGAAGTGTATTTTCTTGAAGTCCAAACTCAATCATTATCTAGATTTAGCTCAAATTGTTCCCAACATGAATCATCTGGAAAAATATGAAACTGATTTTTAAATAAATATACAGCCTTATAAAATGGTCAGTAAAACAATCAACCACAGAGAGGCAATCCCCCAAGTATCTCGCAGAATCCAAAACAGATGGCGTTGGTGTCTTTACCCTCTTTTCTACAACAAAATTTAATGTATGTTCTGTATATATTCCCTCAGTATTCATTTGTCTTCAACATGGAGCTTTTGGAAATGATTGGGAAAAAACAAAAGGAGGATTTTTTTCTTCTAGGACAAAGTTGACAGAGACTAGTGGATTGATTACTTGAATGTGCCTCAGACATTTAGTTTCTGTTACTGAGTCCCCTGGTATCAGTGAAATTTTTAAAACTGAGATCCAGGAAAATCTCCAGAGCTTGACAGCTCATGATAAATGAGAGGTTTTAAAAAGTGGAATCACTGGAGATTGTGATTTTTAAAAAAAGATTCATTGCTCTCAATTTCTGGAGATAACCTTAAATCTTTGACTCTTGATTATATGGTAGTCCTTCTGGGCAAAAAGGTTTTTGTTTCTGTTTTTAAGAAACACTAAAGTCTTTATATGTGCAGCACTGAGCTTGAAAAATTTAAAGGCCTTGCTTTTGACATTTTCTTGAGAACAATGTTTGAGGTCAAATTCACTCTTACCTAATACTGTACATCTATCTAGAAACCTCAGGAAACTTTCCAAAATGAATATGAGAATATAATATAGAAAACTTAACTCCCCCAAATTCCAATCTTATGTCTACTTATTTCTCAAGTATTCTGAAGAAATTCTAGTTCCTCACTCTGAAGAAATGCAAACACTACAAAGCTCATTATTAAAAATGAGATGAGTTTGCAAAATTAAACAATCACCTAAAAGTCTAGTCTAGAAAACGGATTTGTTACTGCGGATGATATACTTCTAATGGTTCATTCCTAACGGGGTCACTGTGACCAATGAGAAACAGGAGGGGGCCTGGAAGGGCATGCATACGCGCATGCACACACACACATAAGGCAGAGCTCTTTATTGTAAAAATTGAAGGAAAAAAAATATAAAGAACATAGGGTATCAGTAAGTCCCAAGAGTTCATTCTGATCTATTATTTCAGGTATTCCAGCTAAGGAATTTTGGCTTTTATGGTTATAAAGATGTAAAATACAGCTGCAAAAGCCAATCCAAAAGCTGTAGGTAACTCAATACATTGTCACTGCAAGGAAGTCTGATTTGAAGGAGTTCCCACCTTCAGATTTTGGCTAGTAAGGAGGATTTCAAGATCATCACAACCCCATCTGTTTTCTTTCTATGGAAAGTTTAACAGTGAGCCACGAAAATGAAATTTATTAAGCATAGGTAACAGTACTTGAAAATCACTTTGAAAAATACTTGGTCAGAACCTGCCATTTTAGAAATGTGATCACTGTTTTAAGTGGCAGTCCATGAAAAGAGATGTTCATCAACCTCAGAAATCTGCTTTTTGTACAAAAACTTTTTGTGAAACATTTTTCAAATGAATCATCCTTTACATCTAGAGTTCAATTTTACGTACTGTACTGGGTTGAATAATGTCTCCCCAAATTCATGTCATGACTTCAGAATGTGACCTTATTTGAAAATAGGGCCTTAATTTGTAATCAAGTTAAGATGAAGTCAGATTGGATTAGGAAAGGCCCTAATAAACCCAATGACTAGTGTCTTTATAAAAGCGAGAGAGATGTGGACACACACCCCCCATGAAGAAACACAGGGGGGAAAAAAGCTATGTGATGATGAAAGCAGAGATAAAAGTGATGCTGCTGCAAGCCAGGGAATGCCAAGGACTCCTGGTACCAAAAGCTAGGAGAGGCATAAAGCAGGTTTCCCCTCAGAGCCCCCAAAAGAAATCAACCATGCTGACACCCTGATTTTGGACTTGTGGACTCAAGAGAATAAGAGAATAAATTTCTGCTGTTTCCAGCCACTTGTTTTGTGGCACTTTTTTATGGTAGTTCTAGGAAACAAATACACACGCTGTTCCAATGGAATTTCCATCCTGATAATACTAATTTTTTATGAGCCATTTTGCCATCATAACAATGTGGATAACAATGTGGACACATAGCACATCTTTGCAGAATCAAAGTTGGCTCTTTAGAAATAACAGACATCATTGATAAGTAAGGGCAATGCAAGGTAAATACATTCCACAGTGGCATGACTTTTGCAAACTACAATTTTAGACTGAGAAACAATGTTTCCAAGAAAATCTGAAGCCAAGAAGATACAAATGTTCTTGTCACATCAGAAGCTGAACAGAAATTTCTTTGTAAAACTCCATGAAGACTCACAATGAATGCTACCCACAAATAAAAGATGCAGTGGGCTCTACTACTTCTATCATAGCTGAAACAGTGTTAAAGCAATTATCAAGCTATAAAATATTACTGATGGAATATTTTTTCATTTAACTAAGGATGGATTTAAAAGCCACCTGCTCAGGTTAGCAGGTTCTTGCCATGCATACATACATACATGCAGTATTTCTGCTCATCTCCCCACACTAGGGACCACTGAACCCTAACCTGCAGTTTCAATGTCATGCCACAGGCCCTGGATCCCTGGGATTATGAAAAACCGTAAGAAACTAGTTAAGCAGCTCAACATCAAGTTAGTCTTGCTGCTGCTTCTACTCTGTCGTCTTTCACTTGAGCAATACTTTAATTCTTAAAAATCAAACTCTGTTGGTCTCTCAGCCCCTCCACTCACTATAAAGCAGCCTAAATCCCTTTCTTGTTTCTCTGTCAGGTAACTCCAAATACTTTCAAAATAGAAACTCTATACCTGAACCTGATACGTCAGGTCTGAGTCTTAGACCCTTCCATCAGTTTCTATAGTTCCCTGAGATCACCTGACAGCTCGTACCTCGGCTTACAGGGGATTTCTGATGCCATGGAGAGTTCCCCATCTAGCCTTCTCCCAATTACCAAAATACCCTGTCCCCATGCTCTGCCCATGTGTCAGGGTTGGACACTTACTGTTGAACCTCCCTCTTACTGACAGTCCACACACCTGGGTTCTTCCCTATTGCCTGTTGCTAGGGTTCTGCTGAGGCCTCAAAGGATCTGCCTAGATTCCAAATCCTTGTCAGGCATGTTTCAGTCACTGCAACTCCATTCCTTACACCATTCTTCTTAGTAATTTAGCTTGTGTGTGTCTTCATTAAAGAAATTACATTAGAATTTTTAAAAACACATTTTTTGATGAAAATGTTTTTATGTGAAGAGAGGGATAATGGCCAATAGTCAACATTTCCTGACCATCTAATGTTGTCTTACATGGTCTTAAGAATATAGCAGGTTTTAACTCTTTTAATCCCCATAATAACTCTAGAAAGGTAGTATACCATACTCATTTTACAAAGAAATAGCACAGAGAAGTTGTTTATCCACGGTCACACAGGAGTATGTGTTAGTTGAGATATAAATTTAAGGAGACTGGCTCCAGAACCTCTGTTCTTAACCACTGTGCTATATTGTATCTCTACCTTCCACCATCCCATTCCTCTCCCTAATCCCCAGTGTTTTTAAATTTTGAGTCATTTGGAATTTATACCTGTTAAGATCCTTTGGTAAATGTTTCCAACTCCTCCCCTACCCCAGTCCCCAAATCTAAGTGAGTCACCTAAGTGAACACCATCTAAGTCCCTACCTCTAATGTGAACTCTTTGGCAAAATATGTATTTTCACAGATTAGATTTTTCTTACAATGAAGTTTACTTGAACATGAAAACATGTTGTACAGGGTCTGACACTCAGGGATTATAAAGTCAATAATAAACAAGCAAAATTTCCTGGTAATTCACCAAATTTAATCTTCCACCAAGTGTAATATAAATTACAACTATAACTATAAGCTTTAAGAAGAGGTGGTGGTGGTGGCTAAGTTCTTTGGAACCTAATATCTAGATTACATATGCCCCATTATTTCATCTAGAACTGTGTTGGTCATTTATTGTCATTTAAAGAGGTTTAGGCTCTGACCAAGTATAAAGTAAGATTTAGCCTTGAAAAGTAGGCTTAGTCGATATGATTAAGAACCTTGAAAATGGGGCGCCTGGGTGGCTCAGTTGGTTCAGCGACTGCCTTCGGCTCAGGTCATGATCCTGGAGACCTGGAATCGAGTCCCGCATCGGGCTCCCTGCTCAGCAGGGAGTCTGCTTCTCCCTCTGACCCTCCCCCTTCTCATGCTCTCTCTCTATCTCATTCTCTCTCTCAAATAAATAAATAAAATCTTAAAAAAAAAAGAACCTTGAAAATGTATGCATACATTTTAATTTTTTAGGACAATTAATTCATATAAGAGAAAAGAGATTGGGATCCTTTTCTGACACGGAGACACTGAGGAGACTGGAGAGAATAGAATAGAGACAACAATTGAAGTCTCTAAACCACAGCTGGAACCTGAAGTCTTACTAAAAAGAAAATCCGAAAGAAGACCTAAAAAGTCTAATGTCAAAATCAGGGAAAAAGAGAAAGCATTAAACTAATTCATCATTTAATTTATGAAAATTTAACAAAGACATCAGAAGTGCAGATTTTTAAAGGATGAAGAATACCTTTATAAGGATAACAGAGAGACAAAACATTTATAAACCCAAATAACAACTGTCCCAAGAAATATATACTGCCCTTCCCTAATATTAATTAGAACCAAAATAATAGCATCTTTAGAACTTATGTTCTATTAAGCTCTAATACCTTTAAGATATTATTACAGCTAATCCTACCCCCTCAATTCTCCATATGAAGAAAGAGGTCCCAAAAAGAATGTGACTTCTCAAGCGTCCCTCAATTTATTTTGAGACTTTTCACATTACTAGAATAGCATATGATACATAGAAACTAGATCATATGATCTGTCAATGTAAGAAAAGATTTAAAATAGAAACTGCATTTAAAAATTCAAGATTGTGGCAAGAAACTAATTTCAGAAGCTACTATGCATTAAATGTTACCTTTCATGAAAAAGAAAAGTCACCTAATGTCTTAAGCTCCAATTCCTTGATTTTAAGTAGTTTTTAAGTAGCATTCAGGGTTAACAACATACAAAACAGATTTTTTTTGTGTATTTTCATAAGAATTTAGAACCATTTAATCACTTTTTAAAATAATGAGAATGCTGCTCTTTCAAGCTTTAATGGTAATTCACTAGAGAGAATAAACTTTATGACTCAGCTTTTTGTACCCACTCACATGCCTGAAGGGTCCACTTAAATTGCTTGTTATATTTTAAATTCAGGCTTGGAGTAGGATTCTTGTTTTTGTCTAGTCACAAAGACTAGACTCACAGCTTAGTTCTATAGTGCCTATTTAGATGGACTTAAAGCCTACATCAAGTACTTTATTGTCAAATAAAAAGCAAACTTCATGGAGCTTAGTAACTTAAGTAGCTCTCCACAGTGTTTGTTAAATATTTTGTTTCTACATTTGATCTCTATTGTCAAGGAAGAGTTCCGTAGAGTTGCAAAGTGCCAGAAAGTGTTATTTTAAACGTCTAAAAGGTAGTATGGACACTACAACCTTTGGGGTTCATGGTTACAACTGAGAAGCACAAAGATACCTACTATATAATTTTCCAAAAAACACAATTTTCTTAGTCCCTCCCTCAAGGAGAAAAAAAAAAGCACCTTGGAGTCCTACCTTTAAAAAACACTTAGGAATCAGTCTGGGGGTTTCTAAAATTCAGGCTCTGAAAACAGGATGGAAAAGATTTCCCAAGTGTGTCCCTCATAGACTTAGAGGAAAATGATGACTCCCAAACAAAAGCCATTTCCTTGATTGATGCTTTGCTCACCTTATTTCTCATGTAATTGAGCTCTTTTCCCTCTCATCTCCAACCCTCCAAATCTTAATCCATACTTTGAAGTCTTATTCAAAAGCCAACTCCTTCCATAATGGCTTCCCCAACCTCCTCCACAAGAATTAGCCTTTCCTCCCACCAGTATTGCTCCCAAAGCACTTTTTCACAGTCTGTGTTGCCTTTAAACTATTTGAGTAGGTCTGTCTGCTCCAGTAACTGGGTCAACATCTTTTTCCTTTCTTTACTGTCCACTTAACAGTTATGCAATAAGGGTTTATTAAACTAAGTGAGGTAAGCAGGGCTACTGAATCATAATATCCCATTCTCTACTTGACTTAGAATAAACTAGGGCAGATAATTTAGAGCAACCCTTGAAAACTGGGCTAATCATGGTTTGTTCAGAATGGCCAGGTACCCAAGATGGTTGAGGTAATGAATTTCACCTGCATATAAAATAAATGTCTTAAGCTGACTGAAAAGTAATCACAAAAAGAGTGAAGGTATAAAAAGAGCAATTTTAAAAAAATCTATACTTACTCCTGGGTTTTGAAACGAGGTACAAGTTGTGGTACAAAAATGTCATTTTAAAATATAAAAAAAAAAAAATCCTATTGATCCTATCAATCTAGCAACCACTAATTCAGCTGTTAGGTAAAGTCTATAAAGAAATATAAGACACACAGGGCGCCTGGGTGGCTCAGTCATTGGGCGTTTGCCTTCGGCTCGGGTCATGATCCCAGGGTCCTGGGATCGAGCCCCGCGTCGGGCTCCCCGCTCTGCGGGAAGCCTGCTTCTCCCTCTCCCACTCCCCCTGCTTGTGTTCCCTCTCTGGCTGTCTTTCTGTCAAATAAATAAAATCTTAAAAAAAAAAAAAAAGAAATATAAGACACAGGTCTAGTTTCTGCCTTTAAGGACTTCTCAGTTCTATCACAGAAGAACTAAGACATGACACATGGAAAGGTAACAAACAGTAAAAACCAGTTTATGACAACTGCCAAATGAAAGATAAAATATAAAATAACCAAGAGTTGTTGAGAATGGCTGTTAAACAGAATTTTGGGTTAAGATAGTAAAGGAAGATTGAAATCAAAGGTAAGTTCTGATGTGCTTCATGTATAAAATGAGGTGATGGTTTGATCACATGGCTTCTAGGTTTACCTTCCACCTATGAAGTTTTATTATATTCTTATCACATAATTATAGTAGTGACTTGATACTGACCATACCCTCAATGGAGTTTTCTTCTTCCTAATCATTATGAAAGAAACACAGCTTTGAAAAAGTAGACAGTCCTCAAATAAGAAGTATTATAAAATTATTTTAAATATAAATATCCAAAATTGAATGTGATATATCTCATAGGAACATTTGATAGTTCCTAAAGACCCTGAGTTTGAGGCTTTTTTCTTTGTACTAGCTTCTTGGTGTAGCTTCCAGAACTCAAAACAGGCCTTTAAGTGGACATTTTTCATAGCTGAAAGATGTATTTGAAACCATTTAATTAATTCTTGTCTCTCTGCGGGAAGTGAGTAAACCTGCAAAAAGTTCATCACTGCTATCAACACATTTTTTTTCTTCTTTGTTCTTTTTAACTGTCATGACTTCTATGCCCAGCAGTTACTGATGGTCATATGTATTCTGAAGCCTGGCCAAAGTTTTTTTTTTTTAGGGTAACACTCAAAACAAAGCAAATATTGGCTTAGTTATGACACTTGTTGTTCTAATACATTAATAGCCTATTGTTCACTGTGGTTGTCTCAACAAGATAATACATTGAAAAACAGCGTTTCCTGATAGGAAGTGAATTCCCACTGTGTGTCACAGGACCCCAGCCAAAAGCTGGGCTCCAAAGAAGAAACAGCAGTCCCTTCTAGGACTGCATAATGGAGCAGAGTAATGATTAGACTTTTTCTTCTCTCTTTTACACACACACACACACACACACACACAAACACACACACTTAAAATGGCTTTCTGCTTCAGCTCAAACTATAATCTATTGGACCGATTTTGCTATCATAGGGTTGTTTTTCTTAAAATGATTGCAAATGTTTTAGACAAAGTTGTTCAACATCCTGTAGACAGCAGTATCCTGTATATTTCTAACTACAGAGAATTTCCTTAGTCGTAAATGTCACAATGGATGGGGTAACTTGACAAAGAAGATATCAGGATGTGTCATCAAGACATAGTGTGACCATTTTCAAAGGTTAGTGTCATACAAGCAATAGATTAAGTCATAATATATGAGGTACAATAATTGTAACAGGTTTTTATAGGTTAGATACATGTAAGTGGGCAAAAATTAAGGCTCAATTAGTCCAACCACAACTTTATTTTGTTTAGAATCTCATTAGTGAGAAATTGATGTCACTAGCAGATCCACACACAGAAGAGTGTGCCTCCACAGTAATTAACACTGTCCTAACAAGACATTAAAACCTTTTTAATTATTTAAAATATATCTTGTTTTTATCTATTTTCACAGACTCAAAATTTAAAGAACTTTCTCTGCCCAATTCCACTTATCAGTGAATATTAGAAAATTCTATCAATGGAAGAAATAAGAGTTGTCATTTTAATAGATTCCAGTAAGACAAGACTGTCTCTGATTTAGGTATTTCCACTGCTTAATGCGGTGCTTGGTTCCTAGATGGTCCTCAATACATTTTGCTAAACTGAACCATATGTCAAACACCTGATATGAAAATTAACACAGAATACCGGTAGTAATTATGCAGCATTGCTTCGATTAATAAATAATATCTCAGGTTTCAGAGAAGCATACTTATTCAAGGTATATAAAGTTTTCTGCCATGAAGCTAGGCTAAACCAGCATATGAATACACAGACTCCCCTACCTCCAGGCTGAGAAAGTATCTTTTTATCTTCTTGTTATTACACAAATCAAACAATGAAGTTCTTTACCATTCCGCTTTCAGGACAGCTGTCATTTGACAGAAATTCAAGAATAAAATTGTGAAACAGGCAATCCTAAACATCTTATGTGTGATGCAGCAAAAACTCCTGCTTCTGTTACTTTATAACTTTGCTGTGTAACTTGGTAACTTTGCTGGCTGGATAATAGTGTACAGTTCACCTCTAAGCTGCTTCCTCAGCACCAAATCAGACTTTACCTATGTCAAGCAATATCAATTTTAGCATTCAATGAAACAAGGAGATGGATTAGAGGACTAGAATGTGAAAACAATTTAAACAAGGAGGCTGATGCCAAGTTTCAAAGCCCTGAGGATTAGCCTTGAATGGCTGGATTCATTGAAAATTACAAGGATCCATTTTAAAAACAAACACCACCTCACTCAGAATCTTCTTCTCAAGTATTCAAGCTTGATAAAAGGATCTGCTTTTCTCTGGAATGGATTTTATACTTTTGAAGTGGACGTTTTAGAAAAGGACAGTTTATATAAAATATAACATTCAATTTCTCTTTTTTACAGTCTTACACTTTAAAATAGCTTAGCCCAAATGGTAGGTCAAATAAATTACACATCATACAATATACACAAAAGATGTTTTCAATTTAAGTAACAGAAACCTAATATAGATTGGGTTATATAGCTTAAATCAATACTTCAACAAAAATATAGGTAAATACTGCAGTTGGAAAGGGCATTAAAACTCATCTATTTTGGGGTGCCTGGGTGGCTCAGTTGTTGAGCATCTGGGATCGAGCCCTACTTTGGGCTCCCTGCTTCGTGGGAAGCCTGCTTTTCCCTCTCCCACTCTCCTCGCCTGTGTTCCTGCTCTCGCAGTCTCTCTGTCAAATAAATAAAATCTTAAAACAAAAACAAAAACGCATCTATTTTAACCTCTCATTTTATAGGTGGCAAAACTGAGGATCAAGGAGGTTAACTGACCTGCCCATAATCTTACACTCAAGTTACCAGACTTTGAACCCAATGTTATTTGATTAATCTGCTGAAAAATGACTCCTAGGGCAGTTCTTACTCACTCATGAACGGCTGGGATAGTGGGGCCTACCCTTGGTGTTCTAGCCAGAGGAGGAGAAACTGATGAGAGATTTCTCTATTTCTGCACAGCACTATTACCCCTTTTTAGCACCTGGGTTCTGGCTCCAAAATGGAGGTAGGAGAGAGGACTGATTAAGTATATCTGATAGGGGAGAAAGGGAACAATTTGGAAATAATCCAGATATCTATCAAAGGATGAATGAATAAATTATAGTACATCCATCCATACACCAAAGCACTATACAGCCATTAAAAAGAATGAGGTAGATACACAACGGTGTACATTGTAAATTTAATTTGGTTAAAAAAAAAAAGATGTGCACTCATTCATAGAAATTTTTTGGGAAAAAAGAGAAGAAACCCCCCCTAGGGAGTAGGGCTCAGGGATTAGGGCTGCAGAGACACTTTGTCATATGCCTTGTATAATGGAGCAAACAGGAGAGGATTTAAGGGCAGCTATATAGAGCTTGGTGAAAAAAAAATCTACTTTCTTTATATTACATAATTACAAGAAAAAATATGATCATGATGATGATTTTTAGAGAGGGGTGGGAGAGGGAGAGAGAGATTCTTTAGCAGCTCCATGCCCAGCGCATGAGCCCGACGTGGGGCTCCATCTCACAACCCTGGGATCAAGACCTGAGCTGAAATCAAGTCAGACACTTAACTGACTGAGCCACCCAGGTGCCCCAGATTTTTAAATAATATTTTGAATAAGAGTATTACTGGAGGTATTAACTACTGACATTCCACAAAAGTTCCATATAAAATCTATTTAGAAAATTTCCCGATTTCAATATTTAACAACAAAGTGGTTGGCAAGCTTTGTTCTGGAGCAACTATAAAAACATCTAAGAGTAAGTGTATTCTCTTAGAGTTCAAAGGGACAGTAGAGATCATCTAGCTCAGTAGACTGAAGCCAACATTTTAAAAATGAAAAAGAACAAAAGTGTTTTCTGTGCTGTAAGGGAAACTTATTTCAGAAATTAAGTGGTGTGTATGTGGTTTGTGTATTGGGTAGGGATGCAAAACAACTTGAAAATTTATTTTCTTGTTGAGGTGATGATTAGTGAATTCTACTGCTCAGAACAGAATCAAAGACTAAATTTCTAAAATTTCTGATATACATAGTTTATTTAAAGTAAAGCTTTAGTTTTTATGTCATTTATAAGAATGATTCTGGGTTAACATCTAAACATTTTTTCCCCTCAATTCCAATATATCCCCTTTAGCATTTTTAGAAGAGGCATGTGTCTTTACAAAGAGAATTAAGGTATTCTCAACTGGAAAAGTTCTTAGAGAGCTAAGCCAAATTCCCAAGTTTACAAGTGAAGAAACCAGTGTCCAATGTAATAAATAGCCTTTTGATTCTCAGCCTATTGCTTTTATCTGAAACACCAAGCTTCTACTTTTTTCTTACATCCTTGTGATATTAGAAAATGGCTAAACACAATTACTACCAAGTTTCAAAGAAGAAGCTAAAGCAAGGAAATGCTCACAAGTCTAAGTCCAAAAAGGATGACACAACGTCACCCCCGCAAGCTTTACGAAAATCTGCCATTTTCAACATTCAGTTTTGATTTCAACTGAAGCAAGTGCTTCAACTTGCTTGTACTGAATGGGTGTGTCTATCCCACAAGGGTACACAATGGACATGCAGGAGAGGAAGACAATAGTCAGTACAGAAGAGATCACAGAACACAGCCTCTCAACATGCCTACTCTGGTCAGTGCATAATTAAACACTTCACAGGCATTTAAAACACAGCTACAAATGAAACCCCAATATGTAAAGGGAAAAAAAGTCAGATCCATTTGCAAAGGGAAAATTGCTGAATGTGGACCTCACTGAATTCTCCTGTAGTTCAACTTACCGCTCACGTCACAAACTCTAGAAAGAACACAGAGGCACAGACAAGGCATGGAACAGAACTTTGGGCTGCAGCCTTCCCCAACTCTTCTGACAAATACCCAACAGCAGCAGGACAAAGCATCATTATAACAGAAATAAAGGCTCTTTAGATGCTGGCTTTTTTTAATTCAATGAACCCACTCTTACACACAAAGTTCATGCCACGATGTCTCGAAATACAGTATTGCCAGATCATGCTGTTAATGGGTCCAATAAATTCAGTGCAAAACACTACTTCAAGCATTTTTATGTTAAGTAATTAGCACATTTGGGAAACTACCAGTATTTTCCTTAAACAGTCATTGTCATTCCCCCAAACAATTAAAAACAACAGTAAACTGCTTAAGGAACAACAACAAAAAAAAGCAAGTGAACTAACAGGAAAAAATTTAGTTGAGTGATAAAGTTACAGGCTCCTTCCCAGGAAGAATCCTGCACATTACTAGCTGCTAGCACAAAACTAGCCATCTATCTTATCAATGCTTCCCCCTAAGCTGTGCGTTATCAGTTTTACAATAGACAACCCATTACTTACAAAAAAAAAATGAAGCTGCTGTACATTTAAGCTGGTTTTTGTGTGGCAATTCTGATGCAATGCTGCCCTAAAAATGAACTTTGTTTTAAACAGTGAGATATCCAACCTCGGTGCGGTTAGAGCAAGGGTGGAGCCCACTCTGGGGGAAATAACACACCCAAAGCAGACTTCAGTGACAGCAAACTGCACGTTAATACTGCCACAACATTTTTCAGGGCCTCAGAGTCAAAACTAATTGGTTAATCCTCCTCAAAGAAATGGGGGAGGGGAGGGCAGTTACTCGTGCTTTTCTGCTGTGAAATAAAATATGGACTCATTCCTTTTTTTGTGAAGAAAGTAAAGATAAAATGCAAGGTAGATCACGCAGCTCAACCAGCTGAATGTGAGGTGGAAGTGGACTACTATAAAGGAAGTCCAACCATGCCAACTTCTAAGTTTAGCAACAGCAGCTTCTGCATATCTCAAGGTGTTGGCAACATTGCTCACTCTAGAACTTAACTTTTTGGCCTATTTGGCCAAAATAGGGGATCCAATAATGAACATAAGCATTACCTACCCTTCTCTATCAATGCTCTACTTCTCCTGGTAATGCAGAAACAATAAAAGCATTTTCTTATCAACTAACTAGCAAGAGTTGCCTTAAAAAAAAAAAAAGGATTTGATTTATAAACTTGTTTTGTAGAATATTAAAATACATAAAAGGGAGAATTACTTTGATGGAAATCACTAATACACATACCAGACTTTAAAAAATTTTATAGGCACCTGCTTTTTCAAATAGTTTCATAGAGTTTTTTCAGTTTTTTCTATTTACAAATAAGATATTCTGTAAGATGTATACATACTGCCTAAAAAACTTAGTGTCTAAAATAATCAGTTATTGAAACTGTTACCAAACATCTGGTTATTGTTCAAAGTGATTTTAACCAATACTACTTCCTGTATATGCACATTCGGACACACAACCAACAGTTACTTTTAACTGAACTCCTATAACTCATGGAATAAAAAATAGGGTTTTTTTAGTAAAATACCCACGCAGGTAAAAAACATAAGCTATATAATCATTTACATTGAATTTAGAACAAAGAAAAGGCTTTGGAGAAGACCAGGAAAATATTATTTTTAATGATACATGTTGTCACATTACCCTCTGCACCAACTGCTACTTCCTCACACTGGAACAATAAATCAGTCTGCAATGCTGAACATTTTGGTATTTTCCTCTTCTTTCCCCCCGCCCCCCATATTTTCAGAGGTGGCCTATAACAACTTCCAGGATCCTAGGAAGGGGGTGCTTGCTGACTGATCGAGCCTTTTGTTGGATTATGAGGTCGCTTTTACCATAAAATAAATTAACCCATTCAAAAATACTTAGTGCACATGCCTGTTTTAATTATTTTTCAACCATATATATAATTATGAATTGCCCGCCATCCCTTGCTGCTCTCTATCTCACCCCCAAACTGAACTCAAAGGTAGCAGTCAGATATATTTGAAGAATCCCATTTTGATACTTTTTGGATTTGCACTGCTGGAAATGTCTGTTTTCAAGTCAAACTTCACTTTCACAGCTGCAAAGGAAATGACAAGAGAAGAAAAACAAAGCCAATATATATCAGCAATTAATTCCATCCACAACTGCCCAGCTGTTTGTGCATGGAAGAATCAGTCTGTTTCCTTTTGGGGCTTTCACCACTGAAAATTGATACTGCACATTCAGAGACACAAGCTGTTTGTAACATGTCAGGAATGTGCACAAGATCACAGAGTTGAAAAGACAAAATGAAATCCAGATCTAGTTTTCTTGGGACTTGCCAGTATTATTTCATAGCTTAAAAAAAAAAATCATAAAAACACCCCAATCAGAGAGCAAAATACATGAAAAAACAATCTCCCTTCTGACTATTATCCTTCCAATAAAGGGGAAAATCTGCCAGTGACATCAGATTTAGTATCAAGAATAGACACTCTGATTTATTGGCATAGACAAGGTGTGACATTCTTAGGAATCCACATGCCCCCAGTATGTTAAATCCAGCCAATACTTTTTGGACTACACAGTTGCTTGCCCAATGTGTAGTTAGGCCCTTTAAAAAAAAAAATCCTCATAAACGTGAAAGTTGTTGGGAACCAACGCTTTCACCACAGTGATGTAGAAAAGCAAGTTTTTCTTGGTTAGTTCAGACATTATTTGGCACTCACATACACCTGCCTGTTTCAGGGATTCATGTAAATTTACTGATCCAATCTTCTAGGGTAACTCTCAGAAGCAATTAATTTCTCCTTCCCTCTCCATACCAGCTTTGTGGATTTTAAATAAAAACACTGTCTATTGAGTGCCAGAGGCTTAAAAATTATAGTACGGGCTCCTGCACAACTCAAAACGTGTCCTGATCCCCCTCCCTCTGCCTTTCAATTCCAATTTTATTTCAAGTATTTGTTTCATTTAAATGCCACTTTGTTATATTTTCAAACACACAAGATTGTAAAATAATCTGTGCTTTCAGTATGTAAAGTGACTTGTAGCAAATGGTTATTAAAGTTAGAAAAAAAGATGACATTTTTGGAAGAAAAAAATCAAAACATATTTTAGCTATCTTACTGGTTTTTTTTTTAAATATGAAATTAGGTATCCCTATGATTTAACTCATTGTTCTAAGGGCTCTCCCCTCCACTTCTGCTGCACAAGAGTTCATGAACCCTTCACACCCATACATTCTCAAACGCAATTGGATGAGACACTCATTTGGGGCACCACCAGGGGCTGGGGCTTAACCAATGAAGAGAAGATAAGCACTCTGCTTCAAATATGAGAGGGACATTCCATAAGCTTCAGAATGAAGATGCTCTCAAGTGCCAGAACTCAAACCAGCACAATGAGAAGCTGTCTTCAACTAAAGTGCTGGGAAAGCACGAAGTGTCATTTGTTAAAGAATAAAGAAACACAAGGCATCTCAAATCTCAAACTTGTGGTTGACCAAAAAAAGGGCTTTTCCCTTAACAAATATCACCAGATCAAGGATATTTCTAGTGTGAGAGAGGGAGAGAAAAGTTTAATCTTTGGCTGATGGTGACATTAAATTCTAGAAATACGGTATAACTATTAGTGACTCAGAGAGCCACAGAGATGAGCTTTGCTTGGCAAGCTTCAGCTCTGTGGAACATTCAGACTAACTTGAAATGTCTATGGGAAGGAACCTCCCCATCTACAGGACTGGCTAAGGAACGAAAAGGTCTCTCTGAGCTGTTTAAATCAGGTTAAATTCATGGTAATCCAACTAGAGCCTGAGGTGGTGTTAAAAAAGACTCTTCAAGCGAGGAGGTGACTATCGATAGGAAATTGTTGACTCATCTTAAAAGTGATTTCCTCACTCTGACAATTATAATATCTTAATATTTATGTTATTTTAGATTTTCAAATTTATAGCAAATTTGAAATAATTTTACAGTAAGCACTATACAAGCCCTATCTAGATTTTACCATTAACATTGTACTATACTTATTTTATCACATACCTCATCTACCCATTCTTCTATACATCCATTAATCTGTTATTTTTAGTGCATTTTGAAGTAAGTGGCAGATATCCATATACACCCCAATACTTCAGCATGCATACCATTACCCAGAGTTCAACATTTGCTTAGGGCCTTTTTTCTTATGATATAAAATTTATATACAATGAAATGCAGAAATGTAAGTGTATACTTGTACAAACGCCTATCAAAATGCAGAACATTATACTTTCAACCCCAGAAAGTTCCCTCATGCCTCTCCCCAGACAATGCCCTCTTCTATTTCCTCAGAAGCAATCATTATTTTAATTTTAAAGTGATTTTAGGCATCCGACTCTTGATTTCAGCTCAGGTCATGATATTAAGCCCTTGTTAATAGGTTCCGTGACCAGCAGGGAGCCTGCTTGAGATTCTCTCACTCCCTCTCCCTCTGTCCCTCCCCAACCACCCCCCGACCCCGTGTGCTCTCTCTTTCTAAAATAAATAAATCTCAAAAGAAGAGTTGATTTTAAACAACTCTAAATAGTCATGCCTTGGGGTGCCTGGGTGGCTCAGTTGTTGAGCATCTGCCTTTGGCTCAGGTCATGGTCCCAGGGTCCTGGGATCAAGCCCCGCATCGGGCTCCCTGCTCCGCGGGAAGCCTGCTTCTCCCTCTGCCACTCCCCCTGCTTGTGTTCCCTCTCTCTGTCAAATAAATAAATAAAATCTTAAAAAAAAAAATAGTCATGCCTTTGCAACCTATGCTTTAGAACATTCCCCACTACGTCACATAACTTGGCTGCACAAAGTGATCAGGCGTGAATGAAACAGATGGAAGGAGCCTAAGAAGAAATTATAAAGTTAAAAGGAAGTGTAGACTTATCTGCTCCAATTACTCCACTTCTTAGGTGAAGGAAACAAAACTTCAAAAGTTTTGGCTGCCTGTACCAGTCACCCACCTGGTCAGTAATTTATTGGTTGGGCCTTTAGGATGAAGAGAACAGAAACTTGGGAGAGACTGCTGGGCTCAGAGGAAGAGCTCTGCCACTTACAGGCTATATATCTTAACAAAGTTTCTTGGTTTTGGTTTTTTAAACTCCTCTGAGTCTTAGTTTTGTCCTATGTAAAACAAGGAAAATCTTAATTCATAAAAGTTGTACGGCTTAAAAGAGATAGCCTTTGTAAAGTGCCTGGCATGCAGTAAGTGATCAAAAGAAGGAAACACAAGAAGTGGAAGCAAAATCAACAGTTGTGGGCATAGTTCAAGCATATGCCCATTCACATACTGCTTCGAAGCTTTTGTGCTACTCCTTTGTTTGCTCTCATTTCACATATGCAAACAAAAAATAGCAAATAAAGCAGAACTCTTTATTTGCTACAGAGGCAAGCTATTTTTTACCTCTGGGGAAAAAAGTGCTACTTGTTTTCTCTTTGCCTTCCTACTATGACAGAACTGGAATGGTAGGGCACCTGGGTGGCTCAGTTGGTTGGGTGACTGCCTTCAGCTCGGGTCGTGATCCTGGAGTCCCGGGATCGAGTCCCGCATCAGGCTCCCTGCTCGGCGGGGAGTCTGCTTCTCCCTCTGACTTTCCCCCCTCTCATGCTCTTTATCTCATTCTCTCAAATAAATAAATTAAAAAAAAAAAAAGAACTGGAATGGTAGGGGGAGGGAAGAACAGACTTTTGACTTGGTAGTGACTACTTACACCATATATACTTATATCTCCACCAGTCTTTGTATAAAGAGCTCCCTTTCCCTAGCGTGATCTTCCTTTTAACCACCAAGTCAGAATTCAAGGCCCAGTTAAAATCTAACCTACTTTCCTAATCTACTCAGAACAAAATTAAAGCTTCTTCATCCTGTGTTTCCATTATGCTTTAAATAACAGCATTATAGAACTCAGACCAGATGGCTGCTTCCATTAGTTTCCCTTACTTCAATGGGAGAATCTTTGTATTCCAATGCCTAGCACATGCCATAAGTGCTAACGGATATGCCTGGATAATGGGTACTCAGTTATGATCAAAGTAGCAAAAAACAAAAACAAAAACAAAAAACCAACAAAACACTAAGTCCAAACACTCACCAAAAAGGAAAGCAAAGTGCTAGAAAAGTGGGGGGCAGGGAGATGATCACAGGGCATGAAATTAAAGAGATTAAAAGTCAACTGTGTGCAAACTCTTGTGTTCTTGGAGAAGTAACTGCTGCTAAGCAATTAAAGTGCCACTGGAATAACTCAAACTGCTATGTGCTTTAAATACCTATCCTGTGTACCACCCACAACAGCTCCACTGAGCAGTACTATTAGGTTCCTTTTATATATGAGAATATGGAGACTCCAAGAGGTTAAGCATAAAGGATCACACAACTCGTGGCAATGGAGATAAAATAGAAGTGATTTTTTTCATTACAAGTGATTTTCATAATAGGCCAATTTTACACAGAGTGTGGGGAGGCTCTGGAATTAACAGAACCCAGATAGGGGAGGGACGACCAAATAGCACAAGAGATTCAGCTGAGGGAGAAAAACTCAGGGAGAAAAAAGGCCTGGCCAAGAAAAACAAAACAAAAACAAAAAAAACAAAGCTGAGACAATTAAGAGGAGTACGACTCAACTCCATCAACAGTCTGCCATCCTGGAGTTATGAAACCTGTCAGAGATGGCCCTAGAACCATAGCAGTGCTAAATCATAGCTCTTACTCTTATGACACTCCCCACCCCAAACCAACTGTTCTCAGAAGTAATAAATACAACATGGATAACTCCTTGATAAAAATGCCAACCATGGTGTTCATGCTTCAGAAGATAATGAAAGCCTTGCCAAGTTGGTGAAATTCAACTCTTGTCTGCAGGCATCTGGCTATATTCCGTAATTTCCCATTTAGGAAAACCCTGGTTTTGCTTCCCTTGCAAAGATGAGATTTGTGAAGGAAAGCCTTCACGTTGAAGTTCAAAGCTTCATGTGTCACAGCTCTCTGGCTTACCTCCAACATAGCACTCATTACATCGACTCACAATTTTCTGTTTGCTGGTATAGCTCTCATTCGTGCTGTGAGCAACTGGCGGGGAGGGCCCCTAAGCACCTAAGCATAGGGCAAGTTCAAAAAATATGGATGGTAAATGAATAATATCCTTTGCCTATTTAATATCTGATAGATGGTTATTTGTTAAAAGAGGTAATTCAGGATTTAAAGATGAAGCAGTTACAGAAGAGGCAAGGTTGGGAATAAGTGAGATATGGTTAATGTTCAAAATTAGGTTTTTTGCTGGATAAAAAAATGTATACAACATAACCTACAATGATTGGCAATAATAAAGCTGATGCAGAAGTTTAGTAAATCATTAGGTCTAAAGATTGGACATGATCCCCATTTAAGATAAAAATTAACCAAACTAGTGAGTTTGTATTATATCTGAAAGTTGCCAAACTTGAAGTGGAAAAACAATATGTGGCTTTGACTCTCCCAGGGCATAATACTTCCAAAAACAATGCATTTTATTAACCACCTCTTAGAGGAAGACAAAGACTACATGGGGAAAAAAAAAAAAACCAAAACATTAAAAAGGGAAGAGTAAACGTTTATGTGCTATTAAAAAACCTGCATTCACAAATAATTTCTGCTTTGGGGAAAAGTCCCCCCAAAAAAGGAACAGAAAACAAGTAAATATAAATGCTCTATGGCCATATGACCTAGACATTCATGACACATGCAATTTTTTTTTTAAGATTATTTATTGAGAGAGAGAGTGAGAGGGAGTGCGCATGAGCAGAGGGAGGTGCAGAGGGACAGAGAGAATCTCAAGTCAACTCTGCACTGAGCACAGAGCCTGATGCAAGGCTCAATTTCACGACCCCAAGATCACGACTGAGCTGAAATCAAGAGTTGGACACTTAACCAACTGAGTCACCCAGGTGCTTCTGCAATTTCGTGTTAAAAATATTACTTTTGTTTTGATTGGTTCCATCCAAGGGTGTGGGGGACCAAGGTAGACATTTTTTAATTGTTGCCTTTTCTAAACATGAGAAAAAAAAATCTTAGTTGAAAAAATGTTTCACATTTCAAATAATTTACCCAATTAAAAAAAAGCCTTCTTTTTTAATCTTCAGAAATTGAAGTATTCTCATCCAAAAAAAAAAAGTCTTCAAATACTTAGCTTCAAACACTGCTGTAAGGTAGGTAGGTGGGCAAGCTGACAAATCACATGACTTAAAGGACTAACGATCTTTTCTCAGGTCAAGCTCTGGAACACATGTTCCCTATTCATTACAAGAATACATCCTATCCTCTCAAACAAAAAGTTCCAAATCCCCCAAATGCTACCATAAAACAGGGCACTAGACAGGTTTAGAAATGTTCTCCTCCTTTTCATTCCCATTTTTTAATCCCTCCAGTTCCACCTGCCCTCAGTGAAAGTATCTGTGGATAGCTGGTAGATTTGCCACCTTTCTATTTCCTTAGGTAAACCAGTAGTATGATAGGAGGTTTAATTAAAACAAAAACGAGGGGCGCCTAGGTGGTTCAGTCAGTTGGGTATCTACCTTCAGCTCAGGTCATGATCTCGCCTTCCTGGATTGAGCTCTGAGTCAAGCTCAGTCTGCTTCTCCCTCTCCCTCTGCCCCTCCACCTGCTTGTGCTCCCTCTTCTCTTGCTCTCAAATAAATAAAATCTTTAAAAAAACAAAAATGAACACAAAAACAAAACTGGCCTATAAACACATCTCTTCTTATCATTTTAGAAACACTTCAGTTTAGTGCATCATACTTTTTGCCCCCAAGTATTACTCTAGTTGGAGAATATCAACTTGTTCTGTGCCAAATCTACAGCTGCACTGATTTTAATCTACTCTGATTTTAGATTTTAAAAATTTACCTTTAAATTCAAAGTTGGTAAGTCAATTAATCAATAAATCTTTCTACTTCTGGTTGAATTTATTTATTCTTTTAACAATAATTCATTCAACACCTATCACATTCTACAGTTGAGGACGTAATATGGTGGAGAATGCAAGAAATGAATGAGACATTATTCCTGATCCTAAAACACTAGCAACTTAGTGGGTTGGGGGAAGAAGAAGGGAGAGACAGCTTCTTAAGCAATTATATTAGCCCACTGTGTTATCGTGTTATAATAGACATATTATGAACTCAGAGAAAAGAGCCAATTGTAAAGGTTCCTAGAGTTACACTTGAGCTTGGTCTTAAAAGGTGTGGTGGGGGGATGATGTACAACTCTGGCAGAAAGATATGAAAAGACAACATGCTTCTTAATAAACTTGTATTTTAACATGTAGCTTTATTTTTTTTAATTTTATTAATTTATTTTTAGAGAGAGTAGGAAGGTTAGAGGGAGGAAAGAGAAAATCTTAAGTAGGCTCCATGTCCAACATGGAGCCCAAAACACGACTCTATCTCATGACCCTGAGATCATTATCTGAGCTGAAATCAAGGGTTCGAACGCTTAACCAACTGAACCACCCAGGCACCCCACCTGGCTTTACTTTAAATAAAAGTATCACTAATGGCAACTAATACAAAAAGGAAATAAAAATTGTCACTAGTTAACAACTTACAGTGGTTTGTATAATTTAAACTATAGGAACCCTACAATCTACTAGCAAACCATACAGTTTTGTGTCATGAGCTTTTGCTAATCTTCTGACTTGCACACTAAGAATCTCAAAAGCCATTTGTATCCTTTCTTGGAACAATGTTTGTTCTTAAGCTGCACTAACTAATGACTTAGAAATAATTAAGACCAATTATCTTGAAGCCAGTCATACTGTGATCTGCCACCATATCCTCATGGAAGGAGGAATAAGAATGTTCTAGGTTAATACCAAAGTCAGTATACAAAGACATGGTCAACCTGGAACAGGTACACCATACTCTATGGGCCCAAATCCTTAAGGGTATCAAGTACAAGGACGGTAGATTTGAAGGGAGGGGCTGGGAAGAAAAAAGAAAAACACAACTAATCACAAGCATTGTGTTTGTAAGTTGCCTAAATTTTCAAGTTCAAGGCTCAGAAAGATGTTGATACATATGAGAAGGGTTACTTTTGTGGGCTAATCTGACAAAAGTAAAAGGGATGCCATATTAAATTGCTGAGAACAGATCACCCACTCTGATCAGGTTACTACCCATGTGAAAATGTCGTAAGTTAAAGTTTAAGATAGGTTTCCACATGAAAGTACACATAAATAACAAATCTTCCATTTTATGAGGAATAATATGATCATTATTTATAGCACACACTATGTGACAACCTAAGTGAAAATTATCTAAAACAGAGAAATTAAGGTAGGATTATTTATGTGAATTCTTTAAAGATTCTTTGCCAGGTTCTTTTAGATAGTAATCTCCCGTGTTTAACATGTTATACTGGGATTCAAGAGCCATGTGTACTTTATATTCATGAATTCACACCTATAATACCTAAGCTCTGACAAAGAAAGAAAAAAAAAACTGTTGCAAAATGTTCAGACTGAAAGGTTTGATCCTGGAGTACGAATTTCTCAGTGAAACACATACCTTTGGACAGGGTAGTAAGTAACTTTCTCAGAATAGTTAGAGAAAAGAACCAACAACAACAACAACAACAACAACAAAAAGCCTCATGAGAACTGCTCCTGAGCCTTTGAGAAGGGAGGTGACTAGAACAGTACAAAAACTGGGTGGAAGAGGGCAAAGGAAGAGCTAAGAAAGCACATGAAGAGACATCTAAAGGGGCCAAGAGTGACAAGAGAGATAAGGAGGATAAAGTAACTGTGGCAGCAGCATGAGGCTGGGCATACCCACAGGGAGCTATGTGGCTTATTTCAAGGGGGTGGAACACTGAACAAGTGGACAATTTTGATTTTGTTTAACTGAAAGGCCGCTGTGCAATCCTACAAATGGGAAAAAGAAAAAGTGTTTTTCCAATATAGAAAGCTAGGATGCAATAAATAGCTATCACTTGAAAAAATATTAAACAAAAGAGAATACCTTATAATATATAAAAATGAAAAATTGAGAACTCTGAGGAAAAGCAATATAAAATCCATGTAAACCCAGAGCTACATTACTGATTGATTGTCATGACAAAGCTTTTCATCCTGTGCACTATGCCATCCTTCCAACCACAAGATCCCCACAAAACACACTGACAAGAATGTTGGGATATGTGAAGCAGCGTAAGGTTTTTCTTCACTCCAACTCTCAATTTGGCAGCTTATGGAAACAATTCTTAATGGCTGAGTTTTTAAAACTCACTCCAAGATAAGCAGGACTGTGACTCCTGTGGGCTATTTCCAAGTTGCCAAGTCATTAATCTAAAACAGCTCTCAAACCCTTTAAACTGATTCCTGCTGGCCCAATATAATAAATGATACGGTGTTTTAAATAAAACGGAGGGAGAGGGTAGAAAGAAGACCCAAACGAGTACCTCTGGAGTTACTTTTAAGTTAAAAAAAAAAAAAAAAAAAAAAACTGGAAGCAATAAGATAATATACATTTACTACTATATTTTTCAATCATGTGCCTGGAAACTACAGAAAGGAATTTGGAAAGGCCTTCTGCCAGAAGCAAATTACTTTTTTCAATTTCAAGTTTAAACAGTTACTACCTTTGCTACACCCCCAGAAATGAAAGCAAAACAACAACAACAAAAAGATATATTTCAAATATATTTCAAGCTTTTTGCAGATGATTTACTACATTCATCAAATCTGTTCATTCCTGTAAGCATTAGTTAATACCTTCCTACAGGAATTGGAAGAAGGACGTTGTGCATTCAACAAGTGTTTGCCTTTGCCATGACACAAAAGTCAAGATGTACATAAACCAGTAAACAATCAGTGCATCTAGACCAATGTTTTTAGTATAGTGAGAACAGAGCAAGCAGCCACAGCTTTAGCATTTTGGATCATTGGTTTAAAAACAAAGATTTGTAGCTAGGGCTCAAAAGAGGAATCTAAACATGCAAATCTTAATATAAAGCGGTTATAGAGATCATACCATTATTAGAAAATACTCATGGAAATACTTTTATTTCAGTTATTTCCAAAATAACTAGACAAATTATATCACAAAACAATATAAACACAAACAATGAATCATGGAACACTACACCAAAACAAATGATGTAATATATGGTGATTAACATAACAATAAAAAATTTAAAAAAAACAATATAAACAAATTGTAAGTGCTTAAAACTTATGAAGGAATCCTAATCATAATCATAGTTGATTTATTAGGATGAGTAAAATCAGAAGTAAAAAATAAAAGTTGCTTGGTCTTCTGAAGATGATGAGCTCAATGTTGTGAATAAAAAATTGCTAAATTAAAAAGCAGGTTTTCCTCGAGTCGTAAGTTAAGGGGGTGGAGAGTTCTTTACAAGGTAGGGAGTTGTTATAACCCTTGTCAGTTGTTATAACCCTCAGTTAAAAGGTAGACCAAAAAAATGTGTCCACCAACAGAGGAATTAAAAAGCACACACACACAGACCAAAAACAACAACAACAAAAAACAAAAAACCACAACACCTTAATCTGTCTTTTCCAGAATGCTGAGTGGGACAAGAAAGTCTCCCCTGAGAATCTGTAACAACAGGCCTACTCTTCAAAGAATTTGGTATTTGAAGAAAAAAAAAATACATACCCCCCAACATGGTCCAAAAAATCCTAAGCCAACAGAATAACAAAGTGGCCTTAGGCTGGTAGCACTACTGATACCCCACAAAAAGGGAACATAAATTCAGTCTAGAGAAAGGTGCTCTCAAAACAGACTGCCTAAGGATTTCCACAGATAAAATTCTGCCAAGTTAAAAATTCAAATTACAAAGCACATGAGTAACAAATCACATTAAACAAAAGTCAGCAGAAACAACAGAGAGTAGAATTTGATACCTCCCCCTAAGAACTGCAGACAACAGAATACTAAGACACAAAATATAAAATAAGTTTTTACAATGTTCAAAATCCTTGAAGATAGAACTGGAAGCATGAGAAACAAGATGTTATAAAGGAAGACCAATAGAGCTGAAAAACTACAGAATAATCGAAAAAAACATAGTGAATGGATTAAACAGAGTAGACTAGACCCACGTAGAGAGAATAAACTGGAATCTAAATTTGAAAAAACTAGCCAGAATGGCAGAGAGACAAAGAAATGGAATGTGTAAAAGAGAGGCTAAGAAAAAGAGAAAGCAAAGAGGTCCAACATACCAGAGTTTCTAAAGGGGAAACAGAATAGGGGAGAGGTCATATATGGGGAAATCATGGCTAGAAACTTCAGAGACAAATCACCTATAAAGGACTGTTAATTACATTTGCAATAAGATTTCAAAAGAAAAAAACTCATAGGACACAAATAATAGTGCTGAGAGAAGATAGCAGTCAGCCTAGAACTGTAAATCAAACAGAACTATCAAGAGTAAGTAAAAAAACAAAAACAGAAACAAAAAGAAAAAACAAACAAAAAAAACTATCTTACTAAAGAGTTCTATAAACTCATTAAAGAAGCTTTTAGAGGATGAATTTCAGAAAAATTAAAACTAGAAGAATGGAGATGGAAGAGGAAAGAAAATGGTAAACAAGTGAATAATTTTTAAAATACCATATAAAATAATAGCAATAACAAATGTAGAAGGTTAAAAAACTGGAACTAAAATCCTAATAATATCACATAATATGGAAATAGAGAATGAGAGTTAAAATGTTTTAAGATCCTTGTATTGTTCAGAAGGGAAGAACTATTGACTTTAGACTGATAAAACCTTAATCTGATAAAAGATTATCCAGAATATATTTTAAAAATCACTAAAAAAAGAAAAAAAAAAGACAACCTAATCTGTTTATTAATAAAAGATCTAAACAGGTACTTCCCAAAAGAGAATGTCCAAATGACCAATAAATGAAGAAATGCCTGTCATCATTAGTCATCAGGGAAATACAAATTAAAACCACAAGGAGATATGCTATCTACCTATCAGTATGGTTAAAAATGAAAACAAACAAAAAAAATTGTTAATACCAAGTATTGGCAAGGATGTGGAGCATCTGGAACTCAAACAGTACAAATCCTTATGCCAACTAGTCAAGTATTTTGGAAAATTTTTTGGCATTATCTACAAAAGTTGGACACACGCATACCCTGTAATCTAGCTACATCTCTCCCAGGAATACACTCAACAGATGCATGCATGTGTATACACAGACACACACATACACACACAAATACATGAATTATATATATATATATATATATATATATATAAGAACACTAAAAACAAGAATATTCATGGCAAAATTTTTTTAAAAAGATTTTATTTGAGAAAGAGAGAGAGGTAGTGAGCACGAGTGGGGGGAGGGGCAGAGGGAGAGGGAGAAAGCAGCCTCCCCGCTGGAGCAGGGAGCCCAACATGGGGACATGGGGCTTGGGGCTCGATCCAGGACTCTGAAATCATGACCTGAGCCTGAGCAGAAGGCAGACGTTTACCGGACTGAGCCACCCAGGCGCCCCGGAATTATTTTTAAAAGCCCAAAACTAGAAACAATCTGAATGGCCATCCACAAAAAGGATAGATTAGTGTACATTCATATCAAGGATTACAAACAATAATGAGATAAACTATTGTTATGATGCAACAACATGGATGAATTTCACAGACAAAAGTGTTGAGCAAAAGAAGCCAGATACAAAAGAGCAGATACTGAATGATTCAATTTGTATAAACTCAGAAGCAGGCAACACTAACCTACACTGAGCAAGGAGCCCAACTTGGGGCTGGATCTCAGGAGTCTGAGATCATGACCCAAGCCAAAACCAAGAGTCAGACACTCAACCGGCTGAATCACCCAGGTGCGCTTGGCTTTATTCTTTTTATTGTTCATATTATATAGTGAGTCTTTGAGAGTAAAAGACACTAATAGGAGAGATACAACTGCATTTTGTGCTAGCAGGCTCTATGAATAGCAAAAATAGCTGAAAAGACCTTATAGGTCATCTCGTCCAATTCTCTCTTTGTACTTGTGAGATTTCAGAGGTGCCTAAGGTCACTACCTAAGGTCATACAAAGCACTTATCTCCCGACTTCAGGTCAGTACTTTTTCCACTCCATCAAAGTTAAAGTTGCTGCTTAGGAGAAAATACTCAAATTGGAACCCTCTCTCCTACGGAACACGTTGTCATTCCTTTGTATCACCAATGAAACATTCCACCTCAACTGAGATGTCAAAAAACATTTCAAACCTATCTGACCAAGGTCAAAAATGAAGTTGTGTTAATGTACATAACCCACCGGTGTACTAAACTTAAATAGACATTAGAGTATAAAATTTCAAGGAAGGAAGTAGCTCTGGGTAATACTGTTCCAGTGGCAATCAAAGATATTTAGGATGGTTAGATGAAAGAAATAACATCCTGAGGTTGTTCTAAAACTTTGAGAATAAAATAGTGGAATGGTTAGAATACAGAGAAAGTATTTAATTCTTCATAAAGGAATTGTGTGGTTTATAAAAAGAAAAAAAAAACTACTTCAATTACAGCACTGGTCTAAAACATTCAAATGCTCTTGGGACCTTCTTTTCAAAATTTATTCAGAGGGCGTTTCTCCTTGTCATTCAGTTTTTGCAGCACACATATCCATATTTAATTCACTCTCTGACTATAACCTAGTATTTAACCATTGTTCACATTCTTGTCTGGGCACATGTCCAACCTCTTCCTCCATGAAACACTAGAATAAACTTTAATATATTAGGAAATTAGAAAAATTAAATGAACAGGAGAGAAAGCAAATGCATTTTCACACAAAGTACAGGATACAGCTGTGATATGTCATCTGTCAAGCTTACAGACTATCTCCTTAACTAAAAGAAAAATTACAGGACTCTCCTTAGCTGAACAGGAAGTAGCAATCTAAAAAAACATAAATGTTCCCAAGCCCTAATTCTATTCCCTTCACTTCTCATTTCCAGCACCTACTCACCCTTTGACCAGGCCTGTGTAATACACGCATTCAAACAGCCTTGATGAAGTGTCAGTAAACATATGGATGACAAGTATTTTGAGAGTCCACAGAATAACCTTTAATCATGATGTCCCCAAATAAAAAACCTGTGTTGGCTCTACTCTTCTGAAGAAACAGGTTGTAACAAAAATGACAAAATCTGCCTTGGCTCTTAAGAAGTTCGTATTTCTATGTATGATCCTTAGTCTCCCATTTCTGAAAGTTGTTTCTATGGCACCAAAATATAACTTAAAAAACCCAGAATTTCCTTTTCTATCCTTTGTAGGATACCATGTAAACTCATAAACATCAGGCACCTTACCCAGGCCCAAGGCAACAGAGGCGGAAAAGAAGAATTTCATAATGGAGCTAACATGTGATTTATAAATTATAATTTAAAAAGATAAAAGCCAAGCAAAGAAGCAGCAAGAGAATGTTCTAGGCACTAGAAGCCACATGAGCAAAAGGAGCAGTATATTTGGGACAAACAATAATTTAATAGCATGGCAAATCTTCCCAACAGCTCCACTTGAAGTCAGTTAGCTGGATACTTCAATGTTTACTAGAGGTGCTCCCACTAAATCAACAGGAGATCATATTCAAAATGGTAGTTCTACATACATATAAGAGAGGCTCAAAACAAAGGAAACTATGATATGCTCAAATGGGTGTGTTTACAGAAGAGAGGAAGTGGTGAGCATTTTAACCAAGAAAACACTGTAAAATCACTTCCAAATACCCCTTTCAATCTTTTGATTTTCCCAGCTTACCTTTTCAATCAATTGGAGGAGAGCAAAACAGTGTTGCCACAGTTCTCACAAAGTACTATCACCATGGGTCTGACTATACAAAAACAGAGCTAACCCTCAAACCATCTTGGGAAGTCACCAAAAAGTCACCATCTTGTCAATTAGATGGTATATATTAGAAATGAAAAGAAACGCTGTACGGAAAAAGCAATAAAAGAACACATGGAATAGAGAGAAGGAACTCTTTCTGAGATCTTCCCCTCTCCCACGGCAGGCTCCACAATTTATGAACAGCTGGGAAATTTCCTTTTCACAGGAAAAGGAGGACTTCTTAGTTCACATTAAAGTGGAAATGACAAAAACTATATCATCACACAGAAAAAAAGGTGTTTCCTGAAGGAAAGAGACAGTACTGCGTTTAAATACACACACACAAACACACAAACACACACACACACACAGGAAAAGCAAAACACATGTAGACAACAAGCAGAAAAAATCTTTTTCAAGAGATAAAGGATAAAATAACCAAATCAAGGAAACATTACATGGTAGGAGTTAGCCTCAGGGGGATAATCACTTTGTCCCATAGGGTTAGCTCAAGTGCAAATACACTTAAGGGGAAAAACAAAAACATATTTGCACTTCATGCAGGGATTCTTATCGCTATTTTAATAAATACCTAGTTTCAGCTTTTCTTCCACATGCACACAAAAAGAATCTAATCTGTTTCATCACTAACTTATCACTAGTTCATATAATTCAGATTACTTCAAAGAATTAAGGCTTGAATGGTTCATTCTTTAAAATATACTGATTCTTAAGCATACTTCTTCATTCTACAAAAAGTATTCTTGCAGTGCCTACTAAGTGCTAGACACCAGTTCATGTTAGGCACACAGTGGAGAACAAGTTTCCTGCCCTCAAGGAGCTTACATTATTCACAATTGTGAAGGATAAGTTTTAAAAATCCCTTTGCCTACTTTCGCTTTACTGACAGGGCAGTGGATTTCAAACTTTACAGTTTTTACAGCAAATAGAATCACATGAGGAACTTTAACAAAAATTTCCAATACCCAGGCTACACCCCATTCCATTTAAATCAGGATCTTGGGGTAAGACTCAGATATCAGTATTTTTCAAATTTCCTAGATGACTCCAAAGAACAGTCTATTGGAGTACTAATGAACTAGAGCATTGGTTCTCAACTTTGGGCCTTTGAAGGAATGGAGAATAAAAATAAAGAATCCCTAGAAATATATTCCTCTATCTTCTCCCTATCATACCAACCAAGTCAGAAGGTTCACTGGGGGTACAGAACAGTTTACTCTGTGGGAAGATGAGATGTACTTGCTATCCACAATAGCACCTTCCCCATTCCTCACCTTAGTCAAAATAGAATCTCTGCAGAGGGGGCTATCAAGCATGCCGTTTCTGCCTCTAGCTTGGGTATCTAGGCTACACAAAGTGGGGACAGAACAGTCATCCTGAGATACATGGACACACAGGAAGCACACGGGGTGCTTCCATAATACAATAACCAGAGCATAAGATTTTAATTGTTTAAAATATTCTGATTTTATTACTTTTTAAATCTTAAGGTCAAAAAGTTACACTAGGGTTGAAATTAGCAAGAATGGATTAGGCACCAATACTCAAGTATATGTTTGGGAAGAATCAAATAATCCCAAATCAAGATGTTTTGGTTCTCAGTGGGAAGAATACAGGCAGGCATTAGGAAATGCCCTAACTCAAAGGTAAGTATTATTAATGATGTTGTGGAATTAAGGAACATAAGCCAAAAAACTAACAAAAATTAAAGTCCTTCATAGAACAAAATATAATCCTTTTAAATTCCATATATTTTTTAAAGATTTTATTTATTTATTTGATAGAGAGAGACACAGCGAGAGAGGGAACACAAGCAGGGGGAGTGGGAGAGAGAGAAGCAGGCCTCCCGCCGAGCAGGGAGCCTGATGCGGGGCTCGATCCCAGGACCCTGGGATCATGACCTGAGCCGAAGGCAGACGCTTAATGACTGAACCACCCAGGCCAGGCGCCCAAAATTCCATATTTTTATATGTTTATTTAAAAAGCAATTTAAATCACCCAGTAAAAGCAAAATGGAACTCAATTTCCCCCCACATAAGGGCATTCCCTGAATTTAAATATATCATTAGAAATTAAAAGTTTATGTACAAAATTCTAAAGAATTCCCATTCTGGACCAGCACAGGTATGTCACGGATCCCTTCCCTTCCTGGCTGTTTTCATCTGACAGATGAATCACAAGTATTTCTCAATATTTATACCATGTGTTGTAATATCCACCATACTGAGTTTTTAGTACCCCGCTTTTCTCTTCTACGTGAGTATTCTAAATGCTTTAAGCATGTCCCATCAGTATATCCCAAAAATAACTTGATAAAAGTATATATTGCCCATGATTAAAAAACAATGTAAAAGTAACATCATACACAAACAGAAAATACAAAATCCCCATTTCTAAGAAGGTAGAACCATTCATTATAGTGTATTGCTTGTTAACAATACATTTAATGTCTTTTAACATGTAATGTTTATGTATGCAGTTCAACACGTTACAAAGACTACCTTACAAGTTTAAGACATCTGTCTCTAATCTATGAATACGACAATAAGAGATTTAGTGTGAAAAACAAAAACTTCTCTTGGTTAAGTAAAAATGCTTTCCTTCATCTTTTCAAAGGAAATGAGAATTTTCCAGAGTATTAGGGAAAATTACTGGCAATTATATTTGATACTTATCAACAATGTAATATATTCAATACAGAGAAAAGTTGGTTGTCACATAATATCCAATTTAAAAAGTATAAATGGAGGGCGCCTGGGTGGCTCAGTTGTTCAAGCGACTGCCTTCCGCTCAGGTCATGATCCTGGAGTCCGAGGATCGAGTTCCGCATCAGGCTCCCTGCTCAGCAGAGAGTCTGCTTCTCCCTCTGACTCTCCCCCTCTCATGCTATCACTCTCTCTCAATAAATAAATAAAAATCTTAAAAAAAAATAAAAAAATAAAAAAGTATAAATGGAATGGGGTAGGGAAGGGAAGAATTGGGGGTATGAGGGAAGAATATAAGAGTATCACAGATTTCTTAAGAGTCTGTGTCAACTGCCACTAACCTCACCCACCTCTTATCCACAAAGGCATCAAAAGATTTTACAAACCAAAGGGACTGTTGAGGAAATCATTGGAAACTGTTAATAACCTAGTGTTTCCTTATACCACTGACTACAGGAATCCAAACAACCTTCTAATAAAGATGTGGGTCTGAAAAGAATCAAAAGTAATCTGATTATAATTCTACCTTCCCACTAGGACAGCCATTGTCCAAACAGTCCTCTTGAAGGCTGAACACCACCAATCGAAAGAAAGCGTTCTCCATTTGCTCAGAATAAAAAGGCAGATGTCAGAACACCTGGATTCCAGCAGCCATCCAAAAAAATGAAAAAAGCAGGAAAGTGTAAGTGAGAACCAGCAAGGATTTAAAAATTAGTCTTTATCTCCTTTTATACTGGGAATTAAAATTATTTTGAAGAGGGGCGCCTGGGTGGCTCAGATGGTTAAGCATCTGCCTTCGGCTCAGGTCATGATCCCAGGGTCCTAGGATTGAGCCCCACATCAGGCTCCTGGCTCAGCGGGGAGCCTGCTTCTCCCTCTGCCTCTCTCCCTGCTCATGCTCTCTCTATCTCTATGTCTTAAATGAATAAAAATCTTAAAAAAAAATTATTGTATTGTAGACTTCTAGGCTACAATACACTTTTCTATTATTTCATTTTATGCTCAAAACAACTCTGTAAAATTATACCTCCATTATATAGACTAAAATCCATCAAAGACACAGTTAGTAAATGGCAGAATTAGGACTGGAATCCAAGTGTTTTTTTTTTAATTAACATATAATGTATTACTTGTTTCAGGGGTACAGGTCTGTGATTCATGAATCTTACACAACACCCAGCACTCACCACAACACACACCTTCCCCAATGTCCATCACTCAGCCACCCCATCCCCCACCCCCCTCCCCTCCAGCAACCTTCAGTTTGTTTCCTGAGATTAAGAGTCTCTTATGGTTTGTCTCCCTCTCTGGTTTCATCTTGTTTCATTTTTTCCTCTCTTCCCTAGTGATCCTCTGCCTTGTTTCTTAAATTCTGCATATCAGTGAGATCATATGATAATTGTCTTTCTCTGATGGACTTATTTCGCTTAGCATAATACCCTCCGGTTCTATCCAAATCGTTGCAAATGGCAAGATTTCATTTTTTTGGATGGCTGCTGGAATCCAAGTGTTCTGACATCTGCCTCTTTATTCTTAGGCAGGTGAGCTGCCATACTTTAGTCATTTAAACTTTTAGCTTCTTGGTTTTGTTAATTTGGGCTTTTCTTAAACTTATAAAAAATCATAGAAAAACATTAAGTTCTTAATACTGTAAATATTTATAAAGACTCTGGACCTTAGTACTATCCCCTCGGTAACTTATATTGTGAAATTTGGCAATCCCTTTTTCAGTTTTGTTCTATTGTGATAAAATACAGGTAACATAAAATTGACCATCTTGACCAAATTTATGTGTATACAGTTCACTGCATTAAACACATTCATAATGCTGTGCAACCTTCACTACTATCCATCTCCACAGCTCTTTTCATCTTGTAAAACTGAAACTCTATACCTATTAAACAGCAACTACTCAATTTTCCCTGCCCCAGTCTCTGGCAACCACCATTCTACTTTCTGTCTCTACAATTTTGATTGCTTGAAGTATATCATATAAGTGGAATCATTATAGTTTTCGTCTTTTTGTGACTGGCTTATTTCATTGAGCATGTTCCCAAGTTTCGAGTATGTTAGAATTCCGTCCCTTTTTAAGGCTGATGAATATTCCATTGTATGTATATACCACATTTTGCTTATCCATTCACCTGTTAGTGGACACTTGGAGGCAACCCAAATTTCTGATGACTGCCAAATACACACTATATTCAGCACTTAACATATACATATTTAATGTTCAAGAAATAACACGTCATATTTCTGAAATTAAGGTTAATTGTGATAAGCAGCTAAGTGGTCTATGAAAAGAATGATTTACCACTATTTTCTATATGAACACCATACCAAAATAATTCAGAACACTTAGGCAAGAAGTTCAGCAGTTCAGTCAAATATTGTGAGTACATCTCCTTGGTTGTTCTATCACCAGAGCTTATTCCTGTTTCTTGTCCTTTCAGTATTTTTTCCAGTTTATGTCAATCAAGGAAGATTTCAGCAGCACTATAACAACAGTTAATATCATTGGGCACTCACTAGATGCTAAATTCTTTACGTGGATTTAAAAACAAGAATATTGTGGGGTGCCTGCGTGGCTCTGTCGGTTAAGCGTCTGCCTTTAGCTCGGGTCATGACCTCAGGGTCCTGGGATAGAGCTCCGCATTGGGCTTCCTGCTCAGCGGGGAGCCTGCTTCTCCCTCTCCCTCTGTGATCGCTCTCAAGTAAATAAAATCTTAAAAAAAAAAAAAAAAAAAAAAAAAGAATATTGGCTCCTAAAAGATTAGCTTCCTTCCCAGGTCTTGAGCTAGTCCTATTCTATTATTACTTCTATTACTTCTAACTCTAAATCCAGTGCTCCATCCACTACACACATATGATACCAGCATTATCTGGCAGTACTAAAATATTTTGTGACTAAGTTTACAGCTCTTAATCTTGATGCTACACTCTTGATTTCTGATAATTATAAAAATACACACTCATATTTACATACCACTCTCCAGAAGTAAATTTTAATCAGTTTACCAGGTATTCTTTCATACATTTTCTCTGCATATATAAACAGAAACATTCTTGCTGACACTTAAAGAATAAGTCCTGTTGGGGTGCCTGCGTGGCTCAGTTGGTTAAGCGTCTGCCTTTAGCTCATGTCATGATCCCAGGCTTATGGGGAGCCTGCTTCTCCCTCCCCTTTTCCTCTTCTCCCTCTCCCTCTGCCTGCCACTTCCCCTGCCTGTGCGTGCACGCTCTCTCTCACTCTGTCAAATAAATGAAATCTTAAAAAAAAAAACAACTCCTTGCATTACATATTCTGTTCTATACCTTAGTTTTTAAATTAACAATTTTATAGTGGACATTTTATTCTAAGTCCGAAAACACAGAATGAGGTCATTCTTCAATGGCTACAGTGTATAGTCATCCCCCATTTTTTTTTTTTTAAACCAACTCTTCAATGATAGTTATCCCTATACATATGACGTAGCCATATCCATATGCACATTTTTTGGAAGTAAAATGTAAGGTAAATTCCTGGAAATGTAACTGATGGGTCAAAGGGTAACCACATTTAGTCTCTGATAGATGTTGACAAACAGCCTTCAATGAAATTTGAACTTATTAACAGTCTTCTTAACAGTGTTAGAATTAATGTTTCATTTACAACTTCTGTTCCAAGGGAATCTCACCCACTTTTATTTCTATACTCAGTGAAAACATTAATGCTTAAGGAAAAGGAATCAGTGGTTTCTATTAACTTCACAGCAAGATTAGACTGCTAATTTAATTACTAAGTGGTTTTTGTTTTGGTTTGGTTTTTTAGTTCTAATTACTGAGTGGGTTTCGTTTTTTTTTTTTTTAGTTTAGTTAAAAACAATAATAAGAAATCAAGCTATAAAAAGAGATGAATAATTGAAGTACATTCTGTGATATAAACTATACTACTTTAGGTTTATATACAGAAAAATTACAGTCTGGGGTATTAGAGTATATGTACTAGATTTTAATAGAGTATTACTAGAAATACAGACATAAAATATATCTGAACACCCAACAGTGACCTTAAAGAATCCACATGGACAGTTGATATACTGAGAAATGCTCATTAAAGAGTGAAAAGCTATATTATGTGCCATTATAATTTGCTACAAAAGAAATCACATTAAACTCAAGCAGAAATTGGCATTATTTAAATTCACCTACTTTAAAGTAAATCTAAAAGCATCCTTTTTATTACCACTGAAGTAAATGCAAAAATGTAGAATGATCACTATGGTATGGTAAATTGTTGAGGTTTTTTTCCCCCCTTCTGCTATGATCTTATGCTCTCAGCCATCTGGACTGTATTCACTGTTCTACTGGAAAAGTATAGTTGCTCCCTAGCAGAAGTACAAACTCTACCTTTCCTATTGTACTTGCGGTTATTCCCATGTGCTTTTTTCATTTTCTAAACTAGGTATTTCGCCCACCTCAGAATATTACTCTCATTTGTTAACTCAACAGAATATGCTATACATCCTTACAATATGGTTGTTGCTGTGCTATATTTGAACAATGGTTTCTTTAAGCTCTAAGGAAATTCCTCTTTTCTACTTCAACTTCTCCAGTAACACTGCCTCTGACAGGGCCCCAGTGCTTCTGTTAATTTTATGGGTCAATTTGGCCATAGATTGCCCAGATTAAACATTACTTATAGGTGTGTCTGTGAAGATGTCTCTGGATGAGATTAGCACTTGAGCTGGTGGATTAAGTAGACTGCCCTCTCCAGTGTGGATGAGCATCATGTAATCTTTTGAAGGCCCGCACAGAACAAAATGCAGAGGAAGGTGGAATTCACTTTTTTCTGCCTTTGAGCTGGAACATTTCATCTCATCTCCTGCCCCTGGTCTGGGATTTATACCACTGGCTCTCCTGGTTCTCCAGATTTCAGACTTTGAATTATACCACTAGATTTCCTGGGTGTCTGGCTTGCAGATGGCAGATCATGGGACTTCTCAGCCTCCATAATCACGTGAGCCAATTCCTCACAATAAATCTCTTTTGATAGAGACAGACGGACAAGTAATTCTATTGGTTGTTCCTCTGGAGGATCCTAATACAGTCCCTTTCATTTGAATCACTGTCACTTTATTATCAAATATACATAAGACGTCTGAAATGCTTTTTAAGCTAAAAAAGATAACCAGTCATTTGTTTTTAATATAAGCTATTTGTCAAAATAGCCATGGTATATTTATGCAAAGAAGGAGCCTGCACTTTAACTTGCCTCAGGAAGTTAATGTTTTACCCTATATATTTGATATCACAGACCATTAGAATGAAGCAGATATTCTTTTTTTAAAATTTATTATGTTAATCACCATACATGACATCATTAGTTTTGGATGTAGTGTTCCATGATTGTTTGTGCATAACACCCAGTGCTCCACGCAGAACATGCCCTCTTTAATACCCATCACCGGACTAACCCATCCCCCCATCCCCCTCCCCTCTAGAACCCTCAGTTTGTTTCTCAGAGTCCATAGTTTCTCATGGTTCGTCTCCCCCTCAGATTTCCCCCCCTTCATTCTTCCCCTCCTGTTATCTTCTTCTTTTTTAACATATATTGCATTATTTGTTTCAGAGGTACAGATCTGTGATTCAACAGTCTTTTTTTTTTGTTTGTTTTATTTATTTATTCATGAGAGTCAGAGAGAGAGAGAGGCAGAGGGAGAGGGAGAAGCAGGCTCCCCGCCAAGCAGGGAGCCCGATGCGGGGCTCGATCCCAGGACCCCGGGATCATGACCCGAGCCGAAGGCAGACGCTCAACCATCTGAGCCACCCAGGCGCCCCTGTGATTCAACAGTCTTGCACAATTCACAGGACTCGCCATAGCACATACCCTCCCCAATGTCTATCACCCAGCCACCCCATCCCTCCCACCCACCACTCCAGCAACACTCAGTTTGTTTCCTGAGATTAAGAATTCCTCATATCAGTGAGGTCATATAATACCTATCTTTCTCTGATTGACTTATTTCACTCAGCATAACACCCTCCAGTTCCATCCACGTCACTGCAAATGGCAAGAGCTCATTCCTTTTGATGGCTGCATAATATTCCATTGTGTATATATACCACATCTTCTTTATCCATTCATCTTTCGATGGACATCTTGGCTCTTTCCACAGTTTGGCTATTGTGGACATTGCTGCTATAAACATTGGGGTGCACATACCCCTTCGGATCCCTATGAAGCTGATATTCTATGAGCAGTGATTCTTTCCTGTTTTCCTTAAGAGGGAAGTGGCCTTAGTTCTTACTCATTTTCCAGACTGATAGAGGTTATATAAAAGATCTCTCTATAAAAACACACTGTTGGTGTATTTTAAATTTTTTTGTTTACTTATTGCATATGGTGAAACATCTTTTTTAAGATTTTATTTACTTATTTGAGAGAGAGAGAGAGAGAACGAGAGAGAGAGCACATGAGAGGGGGGAGGGTCAAGGGAGAAGCAGACTCCCTGCCGAGCAGGGAGCCCGATGCGGGACTCGATCCAGGGACTCCAGGATCATGACCTGAGCCAAAGGCAGTCGCCCAACCAAATGAGCCACCCAGGCACCCGCATATGGTGAAACATCTTAAGGTACAAAAAAAGTCAACTTGTATTAAGGAGTATACACAATGAAGTTAGTCTTCCTTCTAGCTTTGCACCCCTTTCTAGAATAAACTTCTTTGCCACTTTCTTGTGATTCTTTCCATATATCTCTTCTTGCCCATTTTTATAAAAATTATAGAATGCATGCTCTCTACATCTTGCTTTGTTCCACTTTACAGCATATCTTAGAGTCTATTCTATTTCAGAATGTATAGATCTACCTATTTTTTAAATGGTTGCACAGCAATCTATTTTATGGATATCATTTTTTATATTCCCCCCTAATAGGCATTCATATTTTACATACTTTTTTCTTTCATAATGCTGCACCGATTATCTTTGTACTTCTCTGCATGTATTTGTTAGTGTATCTCTGAGAAATCCTCAGAATTGGGATTGTTAGGTCAAAGATTATAAAAATAGATTTTTATTGTGATAAAATATACATAAAATTTATCATTTTGACCATTTAACTGTATAATTCAATGGCATTACATACATTCACAATGTTGAATCTACAACCATGTGCAACCATCACTACTACCCACTTTCAAACATTTTCATCATCCTAAACAGAAACTATATACATTAATAACTCCTCTTTCCTGTTCCCTCCCAGTCCCTGGTAATTTCTATTATACTTTGTCACTATGAATTTGCCTATTCTAGACATATGTACAATATTTGTCCTTCTGTATCTGGCTTATTTCTCTTAGCATATTGTTTTCAAGGTTTATCCAAGTTGTAGCATGTATCAGAATTTCATTCCCTTTAAAGGCTGATTTATGTTCCATTGTATGTATCTATCAGATTTGTTTACCCATTTATCTGTCAATGCACACTGAGATGCTTCCATCCTTTGGCCACGGTGAGTAATGCTGCTATGAATACTGGTGTACAAGTTTCTGTTTGAATACCCAGAAGTGGAATTGCTGGATCATATGGTAATTTTATGTTTAAGTTTCTGAGGAACAAACTGTTTTTGACAGCAGCTGTACCATTTTACATTCTCACCAGCAATTTCCAATTTTTCCACATCCTCACCAACAAATGTTATTTACCGTTTTTGATAACAGCCATCTTAATGGGCATGAAGTGGTATCTCATGGTTTCGATTTGCATTTCCCTAATGATTAGCAATGTTGAGCATCTTTTCATGTTTATTGGCCATTTGTGTATATTCTTTGGAAAAATGTCTTTTTGAGTCCCATTTTTAAATTGGGTTTTCTTAAGTTGTAGTTCACATATTCTAGACATTGATTACTTATCAGATATATAATTTTCAAATATTTTCTCCCATCCTGCAAATATTTCACTCTTGACAGTATTTTGTAATGTACAAAAGTTCATTTTTATAAAGTCCAATGTATCTTTTTCTTCTGTTGTCTGTGCTTTTGGTGTCATATCCAAGAAATCACCACCAAATCCGGTGTCATCAATATCTGCTCCCATGTCTTCTTTGAAGAGTGTTATCGTTTTAGTTCTTAGTTTAGGTCTTTGGTTCATTTTCAGTTATTTTTTATATATAGTAGTCTCCATTTATCTGTGGCAGATACATTCCAGTGGATGCCTGAAACTGCAGATAGTACTGAACCTTATATGTACTAAGTTTTTTCCTACACATATACACCTATGACAAAATTCAATTTATAAATTAGGCACAGTAAGAGTAACAATTTACTAATAAAACACAATTATACTGTAATAAAAGTTACATGAATGTGGTCTCCCACTCTCTTTCAAAAATATTGTACTAGTCTTCTATTGTATTTACTCTTCTTCTTGTGATGATGTGAGATGATAAAATGCCTACATGATTGAAGAAATCAAGTGAATGACGTAGGCAATGAGCCATAGTATTAGGCCACTGCTGATCTTCTCACCATATGCCAGGAGGATCATTTGCTTCTGGACTATGGTTGACCATAACCTAAAATCCCGGAAAGCAAAAGTGAGTAAGGGGTGGGGGTCGGGACTACTGTATGGTGTAAGGGTTTACTTCATTCTTCTGCTCGAGGAGATCCAGTTCTCTCAGTACCATTTGTTGAAAAAGATTGTCCTTTCCTTATAAAATGGTACTGGCACTCTTGTCCAAAGTCGACCATACATGCAAGGGTTAATTTCTGGGACACTATTAATTTTGATAGTGCCGAACTGCTCTCCAAAGTGTATATACCAACTTATACTCCTGCTAATATATGAGAGGACTCATATTCCATATCATCCAGAGATATTTTTGAAAGCAATAAAATGACTTGCGACAATATATTTCATATCCTTAAGTATTTTAATAGGTTTGTAAGTATCATACTTAGGTAAATATTTTTGTAAAATGTTTGTTTCAAATGGGGTGGTGGTTCTCATTAGCTGAATATAATTTTAAAACATACTCATTTTTACCTTACCACCCCAAGATACTCCCAAGATGTTCTTTGGGGATCACACGAAACTACTTTTTCAGTGAGAGATCACTGGAATTTAAATTGTTTTTTCATTTCTGCTTCTAAGAGGCTATCTCATTAACTTTTTGCTCCGCAGCTGACTCTTTTTCCTATGGTTGTCTTTTCTGATTTTCCCCAAGATCAACAATATGTAGCATAACAAGAGTTTCTCTCCATTGGCTCCAAAATACAAATTTAAGATTCAAAGAAGAATAAATATTATAAGATATGGTTTGTACAAATTTTCATTTGTAAAATGGTTCTTAACCATGGATCCATATAAAAACTATCTAGGCCTCTACCCACAGATATTCTGATTTAGAATGGAATGGGACCCAGATACATTGACTTGTAAAATGCTAGAATCTGATCCTAATGTATCTCCCTAAGAACCACCAGAACTCATCTGACATGACAACTGTATGCAGTAATTCTGTGTTACAGTTTGCATTTATAGATGACCAATTTGAGGCTAAGTTAGCCAAGTGACTTGCCCAAGGTCATGTAATAGAATCCAAGTCCTACAACTATATTACACAAAACTGTCTAAGCCCAATATTACTTACAAGGTTACAAAAAGTGTGTTAATTAGGTAAATGTCCTTTTTATTTTTATTTTTTTATTTTATTTTTTTTTAAAGATTTTATTTATTTATTTGAGAGAGAGAATGAGAGAGACAGCACATGAGAGGGGGGAGGGTCAGAGGGAGAAGCAGACTCCCTGCTGAGCAGGGAGCCCAATGCGAGACTCAATCCCGGGACTCCAGGATCATGACCTGAGCCGAAGGCAGTCGCTTAACCAACTGAGCCACCCAGGTGCCCCGTTAAGTGTCCTTTTTAGATGGTAAGTCATCTATGTCAGTTTTAAACAGATAAATGATCTATCAATAGGAAGACTCTTAATACTGCCCTAAAGGTAAATACTAAAGAATAATGAACAAACACAGTTAGCTACTGTGAACCAGCTATGCTTATTATTCTGGTGCATTAGGAAAGCATGACCCTTAAGACCTGTATCACCAAGTAACCACTAGATTTGAATCCCATGCTCTTATAATTACAGCTTTCCAACTAACCAATACATAAAAACTTCACTTTAGATGGGAGTTCATGTTCTTCAAAGCTTTTGATCCCTCATCTCTAGAATTATATAAATTTATCTAAATTTATACAGATTCTTGATATAACTAATAGCTCAAAAATGCTAAGTAGCAACAAATGACCTTAAAACAATCTATACTTTCACCACTAGGAACAAAGTCCTGGTGGAAACATCAGCATCAGCACTCTTTTTCAAACTCTGTATGCTGGAAAAAGTCCTCAAGGAAAGCAATCTGCTATCTCCTTGCGCTCTTCCTATGACCAGAGAGTACTTCCATTGGTAAGACTGCAGTCAAAATCCAATACTCGCCAAATGCACATAGCAAACTACTTTGAGACGTAACTATGCCACCCCCCCCACACGAGTACTATAAGTATAGCATTTTAAAAAATAGCATTTGATAAGTAAGGTTATCTAGTTCAAAGTATAAATCATGATCATTTTCCATTTTTTAATTAAGAGGTCATTATTTTCTTCATATCATGGAAAAAATCTGAAGACTTCACTGCTTACTGTTCTGATGTATTATTACTTCTGTAGTTTACAATTTTATTGTGAAGGAGTATATTTTTTTCCCCTCTCCATGACATTACTATCCCTGAAATAAAAATTTCATTAGTATTACTTATCAACTAGGGATGTTCTGTGAATATTTTTAATGTTTTGAAGCTCATGTTACAGAGGGCAGTATCTTTGTCAGACTGTAACACAAAACTACATGAAATACTTGTCTGATTTAGTGGAAATTTCTGGGTTCCTTGCTGGTTCATTCTCTAAATTCATGCAATAATACATGCAAATGTCATGCAATAATACACATAAAACATATAAATATAAAAATTAAAATATATGCAAAATACATCAATCAAGTATGAAGTTCTGTAAAAACAAATATAAAATATATGACTCTTACTGTGAAGGAGCCAATGGTCTAATAGGCCAGAAGATACAATAATACAAATCATAAATTCTCACATAAGGTTTCCCATAGGATATACAAACTATCAAATTAATTTATATAACCAGAAGTTTCCTTTTCCTACTGTTTAACGAATTTCATCATACCAGACTCATAAGAATATCTTCCCTAATTCTCTCATTCTTCCCAAACCAAAAATAATCTGTCCTTCCTCTGAGTTACCACAGCCCCTGACCTGTACCTTCTTACCACTTTGTACTTTATACTGCAGTTATTTAAGTACACAGCCTATCTTCCCCAAGTGACACAACATTCCTTGAGAAGATCTATTTCTGATTTATCTTTGTATCCTCTCTGTTTAGTACCAGCAAGAATTAAATTTTTATTGAATGAAGAATTTAGAACTCCTATATAATAACCTGAAAATAGCATCTTAGTTTCAAGGGATTAATGTGGATCTTAAAATTTCCCCATCTACTCTTGGGAAAACTTATTTAGTGAAAACTTATGTTTCCAAACGTGATATTTTCTTCCCCCTCAAAGAAAGGTATATTCTTTTTACCATGTTGTTCTTCCTGAGCTATTCATCCTTGGTTGCAACATAAAAATAAAGTAGACTGGGTTTGGCGGGGTGGGAGGGATGGGGTGGCTGGGTGATAGACATTGGGGAGGGTATGTGCTATGGTGAGCACTGTGAATTGTGCAAGACTGTTGAATCGCAGATCTGTACTTCTGAAACAAATAATGCAATATATGTTAAGGAAAAAAAAAGATAGCAGGAGGGGAAGAATGAAGGGGAGTAAATCGGAGGGGGAGACGAACCATGAGAGACAATGGACTCTGAAAAACAAACTGAGGGTTCTAGAGGGGAGGGGGTGGGGGGATGGGCTAGCCCGGTGATGGTTATTAAAGAGGGCACATTCTGCGTGGAGCACTGGGTGTTATGCACAAACAATGAATCACGGAACACTACATCAAAAACTAATGATGTAATGTATGGTGATTAACATAACAAGAAAAAATTTAAAAAAAAAGTAGACTGGGTAATTTTAACCATAAAAGTGGAGTAACAGCAAATGAGCAAGTGAAATATCTAGAAACATTCAAATGCAACTTACAGAGTAAAGCCCTAAGAAAAAGACTGGCTATACTTAAAAAGTAAGTTATTAGAAATAACTAGGGTTATTAATAAACCCTATTAATAAAAAGGGTTATTAGAAAAAACTAAAGGGGGAATCAATTTCTTTACATGACAATGTTACAATTTTCTTTAAAAACTCATATATAACTAAAAAAATACTCATTTTCTCAAAAATATAAATGTGCAAATTTGAAGAGTTCCTGTTACATGATTTTAAAATATCAAAAAAGTTTGATGATACATTCATCCTATTTTCAATGCTTAAAATTATTTCAGGGAAAAAAAAAACTCACCTGGATTTAAAGGCTAAGACTACCTCAAGTAAAGTTACAAGTACTACAAGAGAAAAAAGGAAGAGCAGGAAAAGAAATCCACCTGTAAAGAGCAAGCAGTTCAACTGAAAAGTGGAATGGCCCAACAACCACAAAGACTAAGGTCTCCAGCACACAATTCAAATGCAAACAAAATTACTATGTTTTCCCCCAGGCTATTCCACAGCCTGAAAATAAGTTTTTTAAATCAACATTCTTGACCACTGAACCAAGATTAATCATTACTGGCCCAGTGCATGCAATATGCCAAAAAGCTAAAATACATGACAATTCATGAAAAATAAAATAAACGTTGACCTATTAAAACTCTGAAGTAAAAAAAAAAAAAAAAATAAAATAAAACTCTGAAGTAAAATATGTTTTCTACTTTTTTCTCAAAATTTTAATAGCTAGTTTAGATTAACAATTTAAAATCTCTAGTATGAGTATAATTTTAGACAAAGAACAAAATCAAATTATTTCATCATTAGTAGAAGCTTTCTTTTGAAATAAGTGGATGATGGAAATTGTTGAAGTAGTGCTTATTTGTAATTATCAGGAGAATTCGATTTGGCTCCTGAGTCTGAGAAGTGGAAAAAAAAACTGATGGAAAAAAGTACCAAAGCAAACTCAGTTATAAGATTATTATTATCAGGGCGCCTGGGTGGCTCAGTTGGTTAAGCGACTGCCTTCGGCTCAGGTCATGATCCTGGAGTCCCGGGATCAAGTCCCACATCGGGCTCCCTGCTCAGCAGGGAGTCTGCTTCTCCCTCTGACCCTCTCCCGTCTCATGCTCTCTCTCTATCTCATTCTCTCTCTCAAATAAATAAATAAATAATCTTAAAAAAAAAATTATTATCATACTAGTGTGCTAATTCTAAACTAAAATCCACATTCCATGTTATTCCAGACTATTTCCTGATTTAAGAAATAGTATTTTAATTGAAATGTATTTTCTCTTTTTAAAGCATGAGGGTTTTTTGTAAAATGATTTATAGGATTATTTCTCAGCTCACCTAACATATACCTCGATAAACACTTCCAAGTCATTTGGGCAAGACTGTCTTTCACAAACACACTGCCATGAACAAAAACACTTTTGCACTAGTCAAACCTCCTGAACACCTGTGCTCTTTGTCACCTTCTGGCTGCCTTACCACCACCACTGCCCTCATTGCTTCCCTCCCAAGAATATAGAATGTTAGTTTAAAATAACTGTTATTTAATATAGTTGTGTTTTAAACCATCATATGTTTCTTAATGTTAATGTGCTTGTCCACAGAATAGGAAGCTGTTTTTTAATTATGGCAAGCTCTGATATAAACAATAATGCCTTTAAAAAGACAACACTATTTATAAACTACTATGGAATTTCTTACCTACAATTACCTACTCACAAAGTATATTTCCACAGAATGAGACCTCCTTTTGTAACACAAAGTCAAAATCTTCGAGGACATTTTTTTAGATAAGAAATTTAATAGAAGGTCCATGAATCCCAAGAGATTCCATAGATAAACTTCAGAAAAATTAATTTAGGATCTCTCAAATTAAAAACAAAAAACATTATGTGTATTTTGGGTGAGTCCATAGCTTTCATCAGATTCTCAGAGTGACCTGTGACTCCAAAAGTTTAGGAAGTGATCTAATTAGATTGGGGGTTTTAAGTCTGGTTTCACTGGTACATGCCTATCAGCTGTGAGGTATCTATCACAAGTAACTAATTTTGTGATTAAGTACCCAAGTTTGTGAAATATTTGCTTTTTTGAAATATATAATGGAACAGTCCCAAAGTTACCTTTATATTAACATAACTTTCATTTACTTGCATTTCTTGTATGCCAGAGACAGAAAGAGCCCATAATTCAGAGCACAGCCATGGAAATATGCTGGGCATGTGAATTCCCTATGTTACATGTAATCCAGCAGCAAAAAGCTTGAGAATTGTTGATTTGAACCACCCCCCTCATTTTATAGAAGAACAAATTTAGGCTCAGAGATTAAGCGATTTGTTCAGTCAGAGAGGAGTCCTGGAACTTCAATATAATCTTTTTTTTTTTTTTAAGATTTTATTTATTTATTTGAGAGAGAGAGAATGAGAGACAGAGAGCACGAGAGGGAAGAGGGTCAGAGGGAGAAGCAGACTCCCCGCTGAGCAGGGAGCCCGATGCGGGCCTCGATCCCGGGACTCCAGGATCATGACCTGAGCCGAAGGCAGTCGCTTAACCAACTGAGCCACCCAGGCGCCCACTTCAATATAATCTTAAACAGTGCTGGGATTAGAATGAATGCCTACACTGGAATTTTCTTAGGCTGGAGAGTGGCTATAAAAAAAAAAAAAAAATTTTATACCTTGGTATTCAATACAGTTCCATCCTTGGAATACTTCTCTCACTCTGTACATTCACCTTGGACAACCTCATTTGCCTCCTACAACTTCAACTATCTATCATTTCTTCTAATTCACAAATCTGTATTTCCAGTCCTGCCAAACTTCTTGCTTGTAGCTCCAGATATATATGTCCAGCTGCTCACTTTGTATCTCCTACTGTTATGCAAGTTTCTCAACCTTTTACACATTAAAAAAAAAAACAAACTCATATTACCCACACATTCTTCGAGGGGGAGGGAAAGGGAAGAGATCTTCAATCCCAGTTTTCTTTCTCTATGCCAAAAACCTAGGAGTTTTTTTTTTTTTTTTAAGATTTATTTATTTATTTTGAGAGAGTGAGAATGAGAGAGAGAGAGAGAGAGAGAGAGAGAGAGAGAGAGAGCACATGGGGGGGAGGGTCAGAGGGAGAAGCAGACTCCCTGCCAAGCAGGGAGCCCGATGCGGGACTGGATCCAAGGACTCCAGGATCATGACCTGAGCCGAAGGCAGTCACTTAATCGACTGAGCCACCCAGGCGCCCAAACCTAGGAGTTTTTTTAACCAGACTTTTACCTCCCACATCCAGATAGTAACCAATTCCTTCTGATTTTGCTATTTTTCCTCTCCATCCAAAAGTAGAAGTCTCTTCCTCTCCATCCCTAGGACTACTGGTTTATTTTAGGCACTTGTTCGCTCTCTCTCAGGGAATTACTGTAACGATCCTTTTTGCTTTCAACCCTCCATCCCTTCATCTACTTTCAATACTGCTGCCAAAATGAAATTTTTAAAACAAATCTGACCACATCATTCCACTTCCTATAAATCCTTCAGTGGCACCCCATTATTGAAGAATAAAGTCCAAATTCTTTAACATGGTATGTAAATGTCTCCATGATATAATCTTTGCTATAAAACTATTATCTGCTTTATACTACAATGGAAGAATGAGTACTTAAATTTGCGGTTAACTACTAATTATGGATAACCATTTAAAAATTACTGTGCAAGTATACATATATTAACTGGTATATATATTAATTGGTTAAACTGTATATGTGCTGTGTAATCCTGCCAGGGCAATTTGTTCAGTCATGTTTCAGGTAAGCTGGCCCATTAATCACCTCTCAGTCTTGGCAAAAGTTTCACATCATGTAGGAAAAGCTAGTAAGAAAAGAAGGCTTCTGGGACAGTCCATAACAGAATGGCAGGCTTTGATGGGGACAGCGGTAGCATGAGGGAAGAAATGGACAGAAGGAAAAAGAAGAGTCAAACAATTTCCTAGTCTAAAAAAAACCAATGGTAATCAAAATTAGTCTCACACCAACAGTAGCAGCAGCAGCACCTTGGAAACCTGTTAGAAATGCAAAGTATTGGGCCTTACTCCGCACTTGCTGCTTTAGAAAGTGTAGCGTGTGGCCCAGCAATCAATGGTTTAACAAGCCCTCCATGTACTTCCTGGAGCAACTAAAGTCAGGGAACCACTAGCCTAAAGGGATCATGTATGACTGGCAGCAAGAGTGCCAGTCCCATTGCAGGGAGCTGAGACAGCATCACAAGTGAGGTTCCTGTTTAGTCAGCTGGTCTCACCTGGCTTTAAAGCTTCTTATCCCATTTCTGTTGCTGAACTGTTCCTTTCTTGTAGAGAATTAATCACTCATCTTTAGACTTCCTCACCAAGTAATATCCTTAGAATAAAGATTGTTCAGATGAGTCTACTCCCTATTACCTGTAACTCCTTTAAAACATGGGATGCTGATAGGGTGGGGTTGGGGATGGAGGTGGAAAGAGAATATCAACCAAGAAGAGTTATTAGCACCAAGGGGGCCCTGAGTAGATGAACTCACCGAAGAAAGGAAACCCTATGGATGAGATAATTACCTTTTGTTCCACAAAAGGGTAAGTGTAAGGATCTCATACTAACATAACACGCAAGGAAAAAAAGTGTTTATTTTATATTTCGGTACAAAAGAACTCCTCCCTTAAATCCATTTGGGGTTTGATGGTCTAGTCATAAAGACTACTTAGCATTAAACATGCCATTTTTAGTTATTCAGGAAATGGCAAGCCAAAGCTAAGAGACATGAGGTCTTCCAAATACAACTGAAAATAAAATATTATCTCATGGTTTGGTTTGGCAGTTAATGGTAAGAGAACTTTTTCCGGTAGGAGACTACATTTATACATTACACGTCCCAAAACCTGAAACATGGCTGGCTAAACTTTTTTAGTTCAACTGAATTTATGCACTGGCTCACAATTAGAAGAGTGAATATATTTAGTATTTTCTATTACTCACAATATGACACAGCTTTCTAAGTTTCCAACCTAGGGATGATTCAAGAACCACATTTAGCTGTAACACTAAAAAAAAAAAAAAAGGCATGCTCAAATATCATGTTTAAGGAATTCATGGAAAGCAAAGAAATGCCTAAAATCCTTGATGTATATTCAAGTTAGAGAATATAAATAATAGGCTTTGGTACAGATAAGTAATTTGTTTATCCTCAGAGTGCCACTGTCTTAGTTGATAGTCTTAAAACCTCATTTCACAGAGTTAATTACATGGCAGTATCCTGAGTTATTGAAATCTTTGGTTTTCCTTTCAGTTCAAATGAAAACAGCCTATTGCTACTAAAACATCTCTTTACCAAATAGTTGCACTTAAAACAATTACATTTTATTTTACTCTTGAAAAAATATATACAATTTAAATTAGAAAATAGCTTGTTAGTGAAATTACCTGGCCTATCAAAAGTCCATGTAAATTTTTAAATATAAGGAAAGTCACATTCACAAAAAGCATCAAAATGCCCCCAAAAGATAATACCAATATCAATTTAAAGACCTATCCTATGGAAATGAACATTTCTATGTAAAACTGTCTTATAATACTGGTTTTAAAATGAAACTTATAAACACAAGCCTTATATGCCCCAACCCAAGATATCTGTAACTGTCAAAATGTAATTGTGATTTTTTTTTTTCTTAAAAAGTAATCACAAAAATTCTGAAATCTGCTAACACATTACTTAAGGGCTTTGTTTTCCCCCAAGTATGTTCTAAGAAACAAGAGATCCACAGGATATTAATACATTTTATTAGAGTGACTGATTTCCCTGGTCTATGGGACATTTAATTTGAAATACACTGAGGTGTTTTTGTTTTTTTAAAGGTAAACTCAGTAACTGGCAATATTTCTCAGTCTTTGTTATGCTAATATGCATTATGAACCTTTAAGAGAAAGAGTAAAGAAAGTAGTTTTCCAAACATATTTGAAACGATTTTTCCTGGGTAATCTCTTAGAACTACAGAAGACAGTGTGGGAAATGTTACTCTGGGGCATGAGGCTTCTAATATGAAAATGACAATGTATTACACTTATATGGGGTTAATTTTGAGGTTAAAAAGGATCCATGTTAGTTTTTCAGATCTAATCTCCTATGATGTTTGAATTCCTTGTCATTTGTGCCAAGTGGTCTTTGATTCAGCCTATCTACCTGCTCACCTTAAACAGAGTATTAATTTTGAGCTCATTCTATACAGAAACTTGCCTAAAGATATTAAACTTAATTCATCTGCACTTCAGGATCTTTCTTGTTCACAGAGATTAAGAGAGAAGCAAGTTATGAATCCAGGAACTTTTCAAAATAGAAATAAAAAGTATAATATAATGAAGTTACTGTCACTGCTCTTTATTATTTATAAAATGTATGAAGTATTTGCACTATGTTACACAATGTTTGTACTATCTACATTTTAATGTAGCACATGCAAATTTTAAATAGAAAAATTAATTTATTTTTAACTATACTTCAAGAACACGGCTGCTGCTATGAATTCCCCAGAAACGGGCTCATCTGATTAGTACAACTGATCTGCCAGCTGGATGCATCCCAAGTAAATTTCAAACTGGCATTTGGCAAAATATCCCTGTACCCAGCAATTTACACAGAACATAAAGATGCATTCTAGAATTGCCCTGAGAACCAAGCAATTGTATGGTAACATGAATATATTCAACTTACCCTCTTTATGCTAAATTTGCTAGCTGAGCAGTTTAAATGATACTTCAAATTCTGTGCCTCAATTCTGCTTACATTTATTCTGTATTAGTTTGTTGGCATCTAACACTGGATTAGGAAAGACTGCCATCTGGTAGTTATGGCAACCTTTTACTAACTTGGTCGGAAGTTGAAGACCGTGAGCCTCAAAGAAATGCAAACTAGGCTTATTACTATGAATATATCAATATCTTTTTTTAAAAATAGTCATTCAGTAGGGCTTTTCATTTTAGAGAAACACCGTGGGTGCTTGCACGCTCACACATTATATAATCAACCTACAAAGGTCTAGTTTTAAAAGGGGTTAAAGGGATGACTAAATAAGCAATTAGGTCCACACTCCCTTTACCCACAAGGCTGCCACTGTCCCTTTGATAAAGCCTAGGGATGAGAGCCAAATTAGCCCTATTTAAATTGGCAATTTAACTCTAACTTCCCTTAGTCACATGGGGGTACATATTTTTTCCTCTGAAAGAAGTTTCAGGTGAGCAATACTTCAGATAAAGTAAATAACAGTATAAAAACAGTAACAACATGTACAGAGCATATGAGCACACAGTAAAGGTTTTCCAATTCATCATGATCTTTTTATACCATGAAGGAAAGCCAGAGAGGTAGAACGACAATGATTATCTTCTATAATTTCCTAAGGTTACCCAGTTATGGTAATGGTAGAGCAGGGAAAATTTAATCCACACTATCTAGTTAGAAATTTTATTTTCTTCCTACTATATCAGTTTCTTTCCTGAAATCGTATTTTACAGCTTACATAGCTTTTAGTATTATAAATACGTGTGTGTGTGTGTGTGTGTGTGTATAAAAAGGCTTTGAATCTGAACTTGTCCAAAACTTCCCTGCAGCCCACCTCATCTAGTTTTACTCCTTGAACTTTTGTTTTTCCTTTGCTCCCCTTATCTTCCCAAAGTCACCAACACTTGCTTGAGCCTGAATTAAAGCAGCAGCGTGTAAATGCAGAATCCAGCCATCCAGCGTACTTACAAACTGTGATTACATCTACTCCAATTTACAGACTAGCGTGCCAACACATGGACTATTTCCCCATGCTCTCATTCTAAATGCAACAATATCAAGGACATAGCCATTAAGAGATAACCTAGGATTATTAAAGACTTATCCAGCTCAATATGCTTATTCTATCCCATTATTTTACTTCAACCCTCTTTGTCTATAAAAAGCCCCTTCCTTATCTGGTCGGTCTTTGAAGTCTCAGATTTGATATTCCTGACATTTAGAGAAGGAGACTCTTCTATCTCTTCCTGAAGACATCTGAAGCATTCTTTGCTGACTGATTTTCAAGATGGGAGAGATGTTCTTTCACACAAGGCTTTTAGATTATTGATCCTGCTCAACAGGCTGTCACTAAGGTGAAGTCTCTTGATTAATGTTTGAGCCACTTGCTAGGTACTAGCAGGGGAAAAGGGTGGCCTGGCCAGAATGGAAGCACTCAAGTTGTTCACCAAGAAAAAAAAGGATCAGCTAACACCATTTGGCAAGAGACCCCTTTAAATACAGCATTCTACTTCATGCTAAAGGACACACATAGTTAATGGAAAACACAACGAGAGCATAATACAGCAAAAGAACAATGGCTCTAGAATCAGACATGGGTTGGAATCTTGATTCTGCTACGTGCTAGCTGACGCAGGGCAAAGTTAAAATGTATCTAAATCTCTTCATTTTAATTAATATCAATTGGAAGAACTGATGTGAGGATTCAAGATTTTATGTAAAGTACCTGGTCCAGTATCTAGTATATGGCAGGTACCCAATAAACAGTAGCAATTAAATAATTGTTTTTAAATCACCTGTCTTCAAGAAGAAGCTAGTCAGGAGTCAGTAATCACTAGAGGTAGTAGGCAGAGTAACTTAAAAAAATATATCTCATAGATTGGGAATTAGAGGATAGGTAGTGGCTGCTTGTAGGCAATAGTTCTCAAAACAGCACTGTAATATAAAGTGGCTCAGCTAAGTCAGCTGGAATACCTATAGCGAAGGCTTTCTGAGGGAGCATTTCCCTGAACCTCTAACAAGCTCCTAACAGTAAGAATACAACATAAATTCTCTTTTTTAAAAAGATTTTTATTTATTTATCAGAGAGAGAGACAGAGACAGAGGCAGGCAGAGGGAGAAGCAGGCTTCCCGCAGAGCAGGGAGCCCGACGCGGGGCTCGATCCCAGGACCCCGGAACCATGACCCGAGCCGAAGGCAGACACGTAACGACTGAGCCACCCAGGCGCCCCTCTCTTAACTTTTTAAAAGTATTTTCCAGTAGAAACATAATGTAAGTCAGAGCTGTTTTTAAATTTTCTAGTAGCCACATTAAAAAAAATAACAGGTGAAATTTTAATATAGTTCATTTAACCTAATATCAAAATATCATTTCAACATAAATGTTAAAAATTGACTTATTTTACATTCTTTTTCCTTGTAGTAAATCTTAGAAATTTAGTATATATTTTACACTTAACATCTCAATTAAGTCCAGCTACATTTCAAATGGCCAATAGCCACATGTAGCTAGTAGATACCATATTGAACAGTGGGGCTCTACAATCCTTGCATCAAGCCTGGGCCGCGTCCAAAGAATCTGCCCTAATACTTGTTGCTCTACTATTCTACTAGGGACCCTAAAAGTCTTGTTAGAAGATCTCATTTTTAAAATGTAAACATCAGCTGACATTTCAACAGGGATTATGTGACACAGTTAGCCACCTGGGAAGTAAAGAAGAAGGAAAACTAAAAGGGGGGGGGGGTGCTCCGTGAAGAGAATCTTAAGGAAACCAAAGACATGTTTTGCATAGATCACAGGTTAGCTCAGACCCATGCCACTTAAAATCATCTCATAAATCCTTTCTAGGTTGTCAAACCCCAGATTACTATAATAAGATACCTGTGTATCAAAAGCTGGCACAGTCAGCTTTGACAAACATATACACAGTATATAACTAGTAACAGCTGTTGGGAGCTGTAAGACATTGGTAGAGGAATGCCAATCACATCAATCAACACCACTTCTTGACTGCCCATTAGTAGAGTGTATTCCAATCAGGTCAGCACCTTTAAAATTCCACAAACCTGAAAGAATTTTTAGTAAATAAGACCTCTGTAAGGGGTCATTAGAACAATGTAAAAGTCTGAACAATTTTTTAAAGCTGATAAATATCCCTTCTTCCTGAGGTATTGTGATAATTCATGCATTTGGACAATTATGCCTTCAGTTAGGTTTGTTTGAAGTTCAACTGTAACTGTAAACAACTTTCAATCAGGTAAGAAAAGTCTGTGTCATATGGTTTGCTTTTTTGCAATTCAAAAAGTACTTTCAAAATATGTAATGTAAAGTGCAACCAGATGCTGTTGGCAAAGAACTGGATTTCCAAATGTGACCGATTTCCAAGAACATTACCACAGATGTGGCCTACACATTGGGTGAGTATAAAGCTTTGAAGAGTTCATATCTAACCTAATCATCTATTTAGAACTCTCCATGCTTTCCCACATTTCAGTGATGGTTCAAATTTTCAAATAGAGTAAATTTCTCAAAAATGCAGAGCAAATCATAAATACATGTATGATTTAAAAACTGCCTCCTCCTAAATAGACTCAAAACACACCATACAGCTGATATATCATAAAAAGCCCCCATTCTATCGAAAAAATACGAATTGATGTTAATACCTGAACAAGAACAATAGATCACTTGCATTATTATATAAAGCTTAGTCAGTGAGTGGCAGTTTTCTTCCATTTAGAAAAGTTTTCCTGGGGTGCCTGGGTGGCTCAGTCCTTAAGCATCTGCCTTCAGCTCAGGTCATGATCCCAGGGTCCTGAAATGGAGCCCCGCATCAGGCTCCTTGCTCAGCGGGAAGCCTGCTTCTCCCTCTCCCACTCCCCCTGCTTGTGTTCCCTCTCTCGCTCTCTGTCAAATAAATAAATAAAATCTTAAAAAAAAAAAAGTTTTCCTCAGTTCCTGTTACTACAAAAATTTACATCACTAACTTGTTACTCTGTAGACTAGCTTTCAAAGTAGATGCAAAACACATTTGAATTCGAAAACTGCAATAACCCCTGTAGCATTTGTATCATATCTAAGATAAAAAGAAGTATCTTTAATGATTGAGATTTTTCTCTTAAATAGCTGAAATTTAGAAACATGTACAGATGCTATGTTAACTGATTCACAGGATAAGTATACGGAAATAAAATTAAATGGCAAAATTCATTTCTTAGTCTTTAAACATGCAGAGGATGAACTATTTCACATCATTACTCTCTGAAACTTTCAGATAAGGGTCCTGAATTAAAATCTCAATTAATCACAAAGCTTAGTGTTTTGGACAAACATTGAACTGTAGTTAATTTAGTAAACTGGCTGGGTTTCTTTAATATATTACCAACATTCATTTTAGGCATTCCTCCTTCCTCTTCCTTTTCTCACAAACAGGGACTTGGGAATGGTAGATGTAAGTAAGCAACAATCATTTATTCAAAACAAATTTACTGAGCACCTTATCTGTACCAGAACACACATGACATATTTTACATGTCATCTTATTTAATCCTCAAAGCAACCTAAGAGATGGGTATTTTTACCCCATTTCTACATACGAATAAAGAAGGTTCAGAGAAGTATCTTGCTCAAGGCCAGCAGGATTTTAAGTCAGATCTGTCTTATTTGTACTACCTACCCAACGCTAACTCTTCCCTTTCTATTCCAGCTTGCCTCACTTAAGCTCAACCAACTGAACCTGCCCTCTAAAGTTCTCATTCAATAATATTTGCATTTCTTTAGCAGTACTAGTTTTTGGTTATCAATTATAAAGGGGAAAAATGGATAAAACCGAGGACCAAGAATGACTTGTCTCAGAAGTGTTCTATTTTCCATTAAATTATAGAAGAGTATACATAGAGATGGCTACAGTCCCCCAAATAGACTTCTACTGGAAGAATCCTCAACACTAATGTGGGACAAAAGAACGACATTCTAGTGCTATGTTGCCCAATTTGGTAGCCACCAATTACATGTTAATTACTGCATACTTGCAATGTGGCTAGTCTGAATTGAGATGTGCCATAGTGTAAAATACACACAAAATGTACAAAAAAAGAGCAAAATATTTCATTAGCTTTTTATATTGATTACATGTTGACAGTATTTTAAATATATTGAATAAAATAAAATTTTAATAAAGTATAAAAATATATTCCAAAAATTTCATTTTATTCTTTTAATAACGACTTGAAAATTTAAAATTCTATATGTATTTGGGGGAGAGGACAGCAGTATTCTAAGGCCTTCCTATGAGACTTCAAATCAGACTACGCAGATAGTTTGTACATAAGGCATCCTCCTGCGCAAACACCACCCCTGAACAGAAGGCCCAAATCCTTACAATTAAACCTCTTTTAAAAAAAGATAGTGAGCTATCAAAAGAAAAACACTCTGAGAAAATTCACGTAATTATTCTGATCAGAAATGGCAAATAAATGTTAATTTTTTTTTTAAGATTTTTATTTATTTACTGAGAGAGAGAGAGAATGGTAGAGAGAGAGCATGAGAGGAAGGAAGGTCAGAGGGAGAAGCAGACTCCCTGCCGAGCAGGGAGCCCGATGCGGGACTCGATCCTGGGACTCCAGGATCATGACCTGAGCCGAAGGCAGTTGCTTAACCAACTGAGCCACCCAGGCACCCAAATAAATATTAATTCTTACAGTAATAAGCCAAATATACATAGCCTTCTCCCCCATACACACTCTCCAAAATCTTAAAAGCGGTCTTTCCAACCTTTGGTTTCACATATTTTCATGAACATATTTATCTTTATTGCTCAAGAATTGGGCAAGATACTATTAGGGCCTTTATTCCAAATATTGATTCTAAGTGTACTAGACCACAGAAGATCTAAAAGTCAATGTACACTGACTTTAGGACTCACCTAGAAGTTACCACTTCCAATATATCCCTGAAATCCATTTGTATTCTTAATCATTTGATCTTCTTTCATTAGAGGACCCAAGGAATTTCAGGTATTGAAGTTTCTATTAATCAATGTTTTATTCCCTATAGACTAAAATCTCAGGAAGAAGTACCAATAGAAACTTTTTAAAAATCAATCATTAACTTAAATATTACATGGTTTTTATAAAAGAACTGATTTACAAGGTTTTAAATACAAATATTGCCACCATTTACTAAGTGAGACAACATGGATGGACCCAGAGGGTATTATGCTAAGTGAAATAAGTCAGACTGAGAAAGTCAAAAACCATTATGATTCCACTGGTAAGTGGAATCTAAAAACAAACAAAAACCCACAATTTTGTCACCATGAAACAGCTAGTACTCAGTTTAAAATCAACTTATGAAAACACTGAATTCAAAGTTCTCCAATACGTACCCTGACCTTGTACCTCTTCCTATTAAAATCCATTTAAAAATAGATTGAAAGACATCTTATATACTAACAGTGAAATCAAAAGCAATTATATTTTTAGACCCCAGCCATAATAATGAATCCTTTTAGTTCCTCAGAGAATTATTGAAGGTCTTATTTTGAAAAAAATCAGGCTATCTTGCAAATTACTTTCTAAAACTGTCATGAAACCAAATGTTATAGCAAAACATGGGGAAACAAATCTGACAAATTCCAAAGTCCTTGGTATGATGCAACATTGATAAGATGCATTCTTAAATGCTAAAAATCTTGATGAGTTTATCACAAAATTAGATTAAAACACTAACATTTCCGATATGACAGATTTCTTCCTTCACTATGTTGTATATTGGGGTTTATTAGTATTTCAAATCCACTTGTTTAGGACTTAAGTGAGGTTGTTTTGATCTAAGGGTGAATCTGTTTATATTGAGGAATCTGCATTGGGATGTTGTCATCAACATCTGTTGTTGATAAGCACTTCCTAGCTCAACTGTTGACGGGCACTGCTGGGGACTTATGGATAAGATCATATGGAAGAACAGCTATGACGTAATGGACATTTAAACTTTAAATACCAAGAATTTGTGAGGACTTACCAGGAATGTTTGGTGTGGGCAAGGCTACTCTTTGCTGATCTAAATAGCTCTCTGAAGATCTCGAAACACTTATTCCTGCTGTGGCCAGGCTACTATGTGGTCAACAGTGGTGTTAAACCATGCAGCAGTCTCAGGAAGAGAAGGGAGATCTGTCTGGCCTTGGCAAGGTTACTCCTCATAGCCAGTGGTGTGAATCGGGTTATGGTCCATGGAGTAATAACCTTCAGAACCCACTTTGCTGCCAATACTGGTGCCATCACCCACTAGCCACATGCCCCAGAAGTGAGGAACTAAGCCAGCAGCAGATACCCAAGTTTTTGTTTGGAAGGATCGACTGTACCAAGAACCAACTCATAGAAAGATACATCTCAACTAAATTTGGACTCTATATCTTTTGTTCCCCCTTTGCCTGGAATAATGTAATTGATCTATCATTGGTTTTGGAGTAGGTTATTTCTTTATTGGCTAATTAAGAGACATTATCCTGTATGCTATTGGCTTGTGAAATATTATAAATTATAATTCCTGCAGTGAATCTATGTTAAATTATTAGCAAAGATAATCTTAGTCTCTGAGCATAATTTGCCTCAAACAAAACACTGTACCTTATGTAATGGCCCACTCAGTTGAAAATAATGGAAAATTGGGGCCATAAATCCTATAATCTATTTCACTCAAATGACCTAAAACTTTCCCTTTTCTTTGGAGTGTGGAACTGCTTCTCATTTAAATATTTCTTTTCCAAAGAAAAAAAAAGTCAAGGCAGCTAAATACATCTAGTTTGAATTTTCAATATAATGTTCCTAAACCTGTCAGAAACATTTACCATGTGCATGACTGGCTTCAGTGGTAAGCATACTAAAACTGGAACAATATACAGAAGATCAGCCTAGTTTTTGTCAAAATAACAAGAAAGTACATGACACATTCCAGAGCTTTTTTTAAATTTCAAAAAACTTTTCCTAATTCAATGAAAAACTTAAAAAACAAAACAAAGACAGGTACCAACTATTTCTTGAAAAGCAGCTTCAAATCACTGAGAGATGGTGAGGTCTCTCATCCTGTCTAAACCCTGCTCTAGGGAAGACCAAGTGAAATTCTGGTGAACTCCCTTACTCCAGAATTGCATGAATGGGTTAAGATTGCTGGTAAAGTCATAAAGTAGAAAAGGCACTGGACTGAAAGTCACAAACACAGTTGTGAGTCCAGATCAGCCACAAGTAACATTATCTTGAACATGCCACTTTGCTCAACCAGACCGGTCCTTCATCCATAAAATAAGGTAGGGGTTTTCAAAATCCTATGCATCTAGATTTCATCCCCCACTTTACTCCAAATGCCTCTCCAAACTTTAAAATTTACAGAGAATTCTGGAAAATTTCCAATCATTAATGGAAAGTCTAAATGATTCACACAAAGGCAGAAATTCAGCATCCAAAGAGATTTGCAAACCTGGGGATCTCCTACTTCTATTAGTGGGGAAACTTCCTTTTCATTGGGTCACGAAAGCAGAGGTCAGCTAGCACCACTTTACAGATTTCCACCATAATTATCAAACTCCCTTTCCAACCCACCAACACAGAATTTGCACAGCTGAGGGGTATAATGAGGCTACAGTTCTTCACTTTAAAATATGAAGCAGGGGTGCCTGAGTGGTTCAGTTGATTAAGTTTCCGGATCAGGTCTGATCTCAGGGTCTTGGGATCCCAGGATTGAGCCCTGCGTCTGCTTGGTATTCTTTCTCTCCCTCTGCACACCCACCTCCTCCCCCCCCCCACCTCACCACGCGCTCTCTCACACGCACTCTCTCAAATTTTTAATATATGAATTAAAGGCTATAGGTTCTGTGCCCCTTGTCTCAACTCCATGGGCTTGAATGCCAATCATAACCTTTCCTGCATGATACAGATTTGCGTAGAGTTTCAAACTACAATCTTGATTAGGTATAAAAATAATAGATTTTGTATCAACTGAAACCTTGATCTTAAAACAATTTTTTTGATCTAAGAATATAGGAGGGGGTGGGGAATTATTGTTTAATGGGTACAGAGTTTTAGAGATGGAAGGTGGTGGTAGTTATACAATATTACCACTGAACTACACCTTTAAAAAATGGCTAAGATGGTAAATTCTATGTTGGACACCCACAATAAAAAATATTGGCAGACAGCAGACACCCAGGACTCCAAGACGTATCAGTTCTGCCAATGAAGATGAAACTCCTAGATGTTCAAATAGGGAAGCTGGTAAGCTGGATACAGGATTTTGTCCCTAAAGGCACTTGTTGGAGAGTTTCAGAGAGGTTACTACCAATATTACAAATATGTCAATGTGAAGAAAGGAAGCACTGCTGGGCTTTCTATGGTGCTGGCAGCTTATGTGCTGTTCAACTAGTCTTTCTTTTTATTTAATTTTTTTTAAGATTTTTTATTTATTTGGGAAAGAGAAAATGAGAGACAGAGAGCATGAGAGGGAGTGTCAGAGGGAGAAGCAGACTCCCTGCTGAGCAGGGAGCCGGATGTGGGATTCAATCCCGGGACTTCAGGATCATGACCTGAGCTGAAGGCAGTTGCTTAACCAACTGAGCCACCCAGGCGCCCTCAACTACTGTCTTTCTTACAAGGAATTCAAACAAGCGTGGCTAAGCCAGTTCCACCGAAGAGGGTACAGTGTGGAGGGTGGCCTGGCACCCCTTCTTGAGGAACTAGATAATTGCTGAAGCCTTTCATATCCTAATTGAGAATTAACACCCAATAAAAGATGACTGGTACAAAAATAAATATATTGGACATTTTAAAAAAGAACCCCCCCAGATATAAGACTATTATTTATAGTATTTGCATAGGAATGACATTATATTAAATTCAAAACAAGAAAAGAAACCAAGTCTAGTAACTGTAAGTTTAGAGTCAGGCAATCCCAAGGCTTAGGAGAAAATCTTATGACTTAGTGGGTGGCCAAAGGCAAGAGTCAATAAAATAATGCCAAGTACCAAAAATAAAAAGTTTTAGAAGAGGTACAGTTACAGCTGGCCTAATGGGGCAGATGCACGATGGTAAAGGCTGACCATTCCTGACCCCTTCTTTGCCCTCCCTCCTAGAGAATGTTTTTCTATGGGAACACTTCTCAAACAGAATTTGCTTTGTTAGCATGTATATTTTCATAAAGTTATCTGTCATTGCCTAGGATGAGACAGGAGTGACAGATGATTACAATTTCCACCTCCCATTCTTCATACCTCTGCTGTAAGTGGAGAGGAAGCTAGAAAAGGACACTCTTAAAAAAAAAAAAAAAAAAAAAAGAGTGGATCTGGAAACAACACCTAGAACAGGGCTAGCTTTCTCCAGGTTGTTCTCAGCCTAAGGCTCTATTTCTTATGCAGCAATTCATCCACCAGGTATAGGCAGACAAAGTCTTGATTCAGGAATTTAAAAATAAACAATGAAAAATATCTCTGGAAGAATATACACGAAAGGAGGTAGACCTGAGTGGTTTGGGGTGGAGTGACAATTTTCTTCTCACTGTATACTCTTTTGTGCCTTTTGCATTTTGTTCCATGTCCTTAAGTTTCCTACTCAAAAATTAATTTCAAATATTTAAAAATGACAATTTTATAAAAATATGCCTCACAATAAGTTTACCTTATAAATCAAGTAAATAAATTCTTGCTTTTAAATAAATCTGTGAGGGCTTTTTACTCTTCTGTCAAACCTGTCATAGTATTTTAGGTCAATGAATTATTTTTAAGAATTGCTTTTGAATAAGCTATTCTAATGCTTTAAAATTTTAGGCATGAAAGTTTTATCTTGTAATATTTTAGAAGTTAGTTCTGTCAAATTTTGTATTTTCTTCCATCCATTTATAAAATAACTATGTCCTACTATAATATCCTCTTTGTTACATGTCTTACTAGAGGGAGCTACAAACCCACAAACAAAAATAGCCAATCATGCCTTCTAATAAATTGGAAACATTAGAGGAGACAAATCTTACGTTCCTGGTTTCATTATGCAAATACGCAAAACCTTACTGGATTGGATCCTTTACTAAATTTACACCAAAAAAAAAAAAAAAAAAGTATTCTGAATGTGCTTGACATTTCTAATTGTTTCTTTACAGGTGCTCACCATATGTTTACTTTGAAGTTCCAAGATAAACCACTAAATATAAGGGGAAACCTCAAGATGGCACAATGTCCTGTAATGATAGCATGCAATACTTAATACTGAAATGCCCTCTATCTTCAATTCTTTATTATTCCACTACACAAAAGTTTAAAATACAAAACACAGCATAGGGAGGGAGTTTCATTTGGAAACAAAGACTATTACACCAAAATGAGGCCTATTCAACCATTTCCAAAGACACAAATGAAAACAAATCCAAAGACTGAATTGGGTAATAACTGACAAGTTATAAAAAATTAAGGAAAATTAAGAAATAGTCGCATTTCTGAAGTCTTTTATGTATGGTAAGGAAAAGATACCTTCAAGAATCTGCCTCCTTTCCAGCAGTATAGGTGCATCTCCCCTCTGTCATAAATCAGAGAATTGGAAATGGAGTAAAATACATTTAAATTTCTACCCATGGTGATGGAATGTTCCTTCAACCTCTGCATTATTCAGCAAGTTGTACGTATTTTTGCCTCCAAAAGGTCCCATTCCTCCCCTTCTCATCTCAAAGCCACTGCCTTACTTCATTTGCTTATCTCTAAATGCCTAACTTGTCTCTTTGCCAATACTTCCTCCATGACAACATTCTTCACACCACCAATCTCAGACACAACTGATTATGCCTCTCATCAGCTAAAATAAGTGCCCCGGAATAATATCTAAGTTTCTTAAAATAGTACCCAAGGCCTTCATGATCTAGTGCTCTCAACCTTACTCTCCTGTGTCCTCTTCCACCACATTTATCCTGTAGACTGCCTTTCTATCCTCTTGGTCTATAATTCACTCTCTTCCAACATTTGAGATCCTCTAAAACTCAATTTAAATGTCAGCCTCCTTCATGAACTGTTTCTCTCAGTGGGATAAACATTTCCCTTCTTTTTGCCCCTCTGCACTTCCTTTAAATTGCTGCCTTAGCATAGCTCTCGAGCTAGTGTTGGAATTAGCTACAGAAGTGCCTATCTCCCCACCCTATCTTTCTTGTCTGGTTCATGTGTTCCCTTAAAATGCTGAAAACATGTTAAACCATCCAAGTAATATGGACCTCTGTTCTCTAGAAGCTTTCATTCTAATAAAAGAATATATGAATACATATATTTCTTCATAATAAAATTAGGGGATAAATTTTATGGTATGTGAATTATATCTTAATTAAAAAACAGAAAAATAAAAGAAAAATAAGAGTAGGAATTGGTACGAAAGTTAAAGATAATCCTTTCATCTACTTCCTCAGAAGGCAACTCTTTGAGAGTAATAACATTTTTAAGAAGTAAATATCATCGTGGGTTGGCTTAAAAAAAAATTATTGGGAATTGAGTTCTCCGTATTTTTAAATTATAGGTATGGAGAAAAAAGCCATCTTTATTGATTTAAGACCCTAATAAACTTATTTATCAACTAGTTTCTGTTCTCTGAGACTCACAGAAATGATCATCTTAGAGCTTTCTTTTGCGTTATCTAGGCCATCTCCATGAAATTAGGTATTTAAAAAAAAATTAAACTCACTTATGACTTGCCAAGGATAGGATCACAAACTACTTCCTGGTTTCTACCTGAATGATCTAAGGATCTTAACTCTGCCACTCTAAGCCAACCAAGCTAAACCAGGTTTAGTGTGTTAAGTCTTGCTTCATCAACTTTTGACTGGGAAAGCAGTTCTATTTTAGAAATAAGGTCCACATAAGTTGTTTTAGTTATTCTTGTGCACATGTGTACACATATACTTTTTTCCTGGTATCTTTTTTAAAAGTTAAGATATAATTCACGTACCATAAAATTCATTCTTTTAACGGTGCAATTCTGTGGTTTTTAGTATATTCACAATGTTGTGTAACCATCAACCCTATCTAGTTCTAGAACTTTTTCATCATCCCACAGGGAAACCCAGTACCAATTAAGCAGTCACTCCCTACTTCCCCTACCCCTCAGGCCCTGGCAACCACTAATCTGCCTTTCAGGATATGCCTATTCTGTGCATTTCATATAAATGGAACTGAGCAGTATGTGACCTTTCATGTTTGGCTTCTTTCATTTAACATAATGTTTTCAAGGTTCATCCGTGTTGCAGAATGTATCAGTATCTCATTCTTTTCTAGGACTGAATGAATTCCATTGCATGGATATACCACATTTATCCATTAATCACTTGATAGACCTCCAGGCTGTTTCCACTTTTAGGTTATTATGAATAATGCTGCTATGAACATTAGCATACAAGTGTTTTGTGTGAATAGTATGTTTTCACTTCTCCCAAATATATACCTAGGAGAATTACTGGGTCATAACAGTAACTATACATTATTATTTTTAACCATTAAACTGTATTAACTTTTTTTTTTTTTTTTAATTTTTTATTGTTATGTTAATCACCATATATTACATCATTAGTTTTTGGTGCAGTGTTCCATGATTCATTGTTTGTTCATAACACCCAGTGCTCCATGCAGAACGTGCCCTCCTCAATACCCATCACCCAGGCTAACCATCCCCCCTACCCCCCTCCCCTCTAGAACCCTCAGTTTGTTTTTCAGAGTCCATCATCTCTCATGGTGTCGTCTCCCCCTCTGACATACTCCCCTTTTCTTCCTCTCCTGTTATCTTCTTCTTTTCTTTTTCTTAAATATGTTGCATTATTTGTTTCAGAAGTACAGATCTGTGATTCAACAGTCTTGCACAAATCACAGCGCTCACCGTAGCACATACCCTCCCAATATCTATCATCCAGCCACCCCATCCCTCCCACCCCCAAACCACTCCAGTAACACTCAGTTTCTTTCCTGAGATTAAGAATTCCTCATATCATGAGGTCATGTGATACATGTCTTTCTCTGATTGACTTATTTCACTCAGCATAACACCCTCCAGTTCCATCCACGTCGTTTGCTATGGCAAGATCTCATTCCTTTTGAATGGCAGCATAATATTCCATTGTGTATATATACCACATCTTCTTTATCCATTCATCTGTCGATGGGGCATCTTGGCTCTTTCCACAGTTTGGCTATGGTGGACATTGCTGCTATAAACATTGGGGTACATGTACCACCTCTCGGGTCCCTACATTGTATCTTTGTGGTAAATACCCAGTAGTGCATTGCTGGATCGAACGGGTAGCTCTAATTTCAACTGTTTGAGGAACCTCCATACTGTTTTCCAGAGGGGTTGCACCAGCTTGCATTCCCACCAACAGTGTAGGAGGGTTCCCCTTTCTCCACATCCCCCGCCAACATCTTGTCGTTCCCTGACTTGTTAATTTTAGCCATTCTGACGGGTGTGAGGTGTATCTCATTGAGGTTTTGATTTGGATTTCCCTGATTGCCAAGCGATGTTGAGCACTTTTTCATGTGCCTGTTGGCCATTTGATGTCTTCTTTGGAGAAATGTCTGTTCATGTCTTCTGCCCATTTCTTGAATGGATTATTTGTTCTTTGAGTGTTGAGTTTGATAAGTTCTTTTAGATTTTGATACTAGCCTTTATCTGATACGTCATTTGCAAATATTTCTCCCATTCTGTCGGTTTGTCTTTTGTTTTGTAGACTGTTTCTTTTGCTGTGCAGAGCTTTTTATCTTGATGAAATCCCAATAGTTCATTTTTGCCCTGGCTTCCCGTGCCTTGGGGCGATGTTTCTAGAAGAAGTTGCTGCGGCTAAGGTCGAAAAGGTTGCTACCCTGTGTTCTCCTTTAGGATTTGGATGGACTCCTGTCTCACTTTTAAGTCTTTCAACCATTTGGAGTCTATTTTTGTGTGTGGTGTAAGGAAATGGTCCAGTTTCATTCTTCTGCATGTGGCTGTCCAATTTTCCCAACACCATTGTTGAAGAGACTGTCTTTTTTGCCATTGGACATTCTTTCCTGCTTTGTCAAAAATAAGTTGACCATAGAGTTGAGGGTCCATTTCTGGGCTCTCAATTCTGTTCCATTGATCTATGTGTCTGTTTTTGGGCCAGTACCATACTGTCTTGATGATGACAGCTTTGTAATAGAGCTGGAAGTCCGGAATTGTGATGCCACCAGCTTTGCTTTTCTTTTTCAGTATTCCTCTGGCTATTCTGGGTCTCTTCTGTTCCATACAAATTTTAGGATTATTTGTTCCATTTCTTTGAAAAAAGTGGATGGTATTTTGATGGGATTGCATTGAATGTGTAGATTGCTCTAGGTAGCATTGACATCTTCACAATGTTGATTCTCCAATCCATGAGCATGGAACGTTTTTTCCATTTCTTTGTGTCTTCTTCAATTTCTTTCCTGAGTATTTATAGTTTTTCTGAGTACAGATCCTTTGCCACTTTGGTTAGATTTATTCCTAGGTATCTAATGGTTTTGGGTGGCAATTGTAAATGGGATCGACCCTTGATTTGTCTCTCTTCCGTCTTGTTGTTGGTGTATAGGAATGCCACTGATTTCTGTGCATTGATTTTATATCCTGCCACTTTATTGAATTCCTGTATGAGTTCTAGCTGTTTTGGGTGGAGTCTTTTGGGTTTTCCACTTACAGTATCATATCATCTACAAAGAGTGAGAGTTTGGCTTCCTCTTTGCCGATTTGGATGCATTTGATTTCTTTTTGTTGTCTGATTGCTGTGGCTAGGACTTCTAATACTATGTTGAATAGCAAGTGGTGAGAGTGGACATCCCTGCCGCGTTCCTGACCTTAGGGGGAAAAGCTCTCAGCCTTTCCCCATTGAGAATGATATTCGCTGTAGGATTTTCGTAGATGGCTTTTATGATATTGAGGTATGTACCCTCTATCCCTATACACTGAAGAGTTTTGATCAAGAAAGCATGTTGTACTTTGTCAAATGCTTTTTCTGCATCTATTGAGAGGATCATATGATTCTTGTTCTTTCTTTTGATAATGTATTGTATCACGTTGATTGATTTGCGGATGTTGAACCAGCCTTGCAGCCCAGGAATAAATCCCACTTGGTCGTGGTGAATAATCCTTTTAATGTACTGTTGGATCCTATTGGCTAGTATTTTGGTGAGAATTTTTGCATCCATGTTCATCAAGGATATTGGTCTGTAAATTCTCTTTTTTGATGGGGTCTTTGTCTGGTTTTGGGATCAAGGTAATGCTGGCCTCATAAAATGAGTTTGGGAAGTTTCCCTTCCATTTCTATTTTTTGGAACAGTTTCAGGAGAATAGTATTAATTCTTCTTGAAATGTCTGATAGAATTCCCCTGGGAAGCCATCTGGCCCTGGGCTTTTGTTTCTTGGGAGATTTTTGATGACTGTTTCAATTTCCGTAGTGGTTATAGGTCTGTTCAGGTTTTCTATTTCTTCCTGGTTCAATTTTGGTAGTTGATACATCTCTAGGAATGCACCCATTTCTTCCAGGTTATCTAATTTGCTGGCATAGAGTTGCTCATAATATGTTCTTATAATTGTTTGTATTTCTTTGGTGTTGCTTGTGATCTCTCCTCTTTCATTCATGATTTTGTTGATTTGGGTCATTTCTCTTTTCTTTTTGATCAGTCTGGCCAGGGGTTTATCAATCTTGTTAATTCTTTCAAAGAACCAGCTCCTAGTTTCGTTGATCTGTTCTACTGTTCTTTTGGTTTCTAGTTCATTGATTTCTGCTCTGATCTTTATGATTTCTCTTCTCCTGCTGGGTTTAGGCTTTCTTTGCTGTTCTTTCTCCAGCTCCTTTAGATGTAGGGTTAGGTTGTGTATTTGAGACCTTTCTTGTTTCTTGAGAAAGGCTTGTATTGCTATATACTTTCCTCTCAGGACTGCCTTTGCTGTATCCCAAAGATTTTGAACAGTTGTGTTTTCATTTTCATTGGTTTCCATGAATTTTTTTAATTCTTCTTTAATTTCTTGGTTGACCCATTCATTCTTTAGTAGGATGCTCTTTAGCCTCCATGTATTTGAGTTCTTTCCGACTTTCCTCTTGTGGTTGAGTTCTAGTTTCAAAGCATTGTGGTCTGAAAATATGCAGGGAATGATCCCAATCTTTTGGTACCGATTGAGACCTGATTTGTGACCTAGGATGTGATCAATTCTGGAGAATGTTCCATGGGCACTAGAGAAGAATGTGTATTCCGTTGCTTTGGGATGGAATGTTCTGAATATGTCTGTGAAGTCCATTTGGTCCAGTGTGTCATTTAACATCTTTATTTCCTTGTTGATCTTTTGCTTAGATGATCTGTCCATTACAGTCAGGGGGTGTTAAAATCCCCCACTATTATTGTATTGTTGTCAATGTGTTTCTTTGCTTTTGTTATTAATTGGCTTATATAATTGGCTGCTCCCATGTTCGGGGCATAGATATTTACAATTGTTAGATCTTCTTGTTGGACAGACCCTTTAAGTAGGATATAGTGTCCTTCCTCATCTCTTATTACAGTCTTTGTTTTAAAATCTAGTTTGTCTGATATAAGGATTGCCACCCCAGCTTTCTTTTGGTGTCCATTAGCATGGTAAATGGTTTTCCACCCCCTCACTTTCAATCTGGGGGTGTCTTTGGGTGTAAAATGAGTCTCTTGCAGACAGCATATTGATGGGTCTTGTTTTTAATCCAATCTGATAGCCTGTGTCTTTTGATTGGGGCATTTAGCCCATTTACATTCAGGGTAACTATTGAAAGGTATGAATTTACTGCCATTGTATTACCTGTAAGGTGACTGTTAACTGTCTGTTGTCTGTGTTCGTTTCTGCTCTTTGCTGCTTTTAGGTTCTCTCTTTGCTTAGAGGACCCCTCTCAATATTTCTTGGAGGGCTGGTTTCGTGTTTGCAAATTCTTTTAGTTTTTGTTTGTTCTGGAAGCTTTTGATCTCTCCTTCTATTTTCAATGATAGCCTAGCTGGATATAGTATTCTTGGCTGCATATTTTTCTCGTTTAGTGCTCTGAAGATATCTTGCCAGTCCTTTCTGGCCTGCCAGGTCTCTGTGGATAGGTCTGTTGCCAATCTAATGTTTCTACCATTGTAGGTTACATATCTCTTCTCCCGAGCTGCTTTCAGGATTTTCTCTTTGTCTCTGAGACTCGTAAGTTTTACTATTAGATGTCGGGGTGTTGACCTATTTTTATTGATTTTGAGAGGGTTCTCTGTGCCTCCTGGATTTTAATGCCTGTTTCCTTCCTCACATTAGGGAAGTTCTCTGCTATAATTTGCTCCAATATACCTTCTGCCCCTCTCTCTCTCTCTTCTTCTTCTGGGATCCCAATTATTCTAATGTTGTTTCGTCTTATCGTATCACTTATCTCTCGAATTCTGCCCTCGTGATCCTGTAGTTGTTTCTCTCTCTTTTTCTCAGCCTCTTTATTTTCTATCATTTGGTCTTCTATATCGCTGATTCTCTCTTCTGCCTCATTTATCCTAGCATTTAGTGCCCCCATTTTTGATTGCACCTCATCATTCCTTTTTGATTTCGATTTGGTTAGATTTTAGTTCTTTTATTTCTCCAGAAAGGGTTTCTCTAATAACTTCCACGCTTTTTTCAAGCCCAGCTAGTATCTTTAAAGTCATGATTCTGAACTCTAGGTCCGACATCGTACTAATGTCCGTATTGAGTAGGTCCCTGGCTGACGGTACTACCTCTTGTTCTTTTTGCTGAGGTGATTTCTTTCGTCTTGTCATTTTGTCCAGAGGAGAATAGATGAATGAGAGAACAAAAGGCTAACAGGTTTACTACGTCCCCAGCAAAATACTGTATACAAATCAGAAAAGACCTGAAACCAGGGGAAAAGAAAGGGAAAGAAAGAAAAAAGAAAGAGAAAAAGAAAAAAAAAAGAAAAAAAATAAAAACAAAAACAAAACAATTCAAAAAAGGCAGAATATGATCAAATATGATCAGGCTAGTGCATAGATCAGTGCCACACACTAGATTTTGGGCGTATTTTGGTCTGTTAGAAAAAAGTGCCTCCTAAAATTTTAAAGGAAGAAAGACATATATGTACAAAATAAGGGTTGATACAATGAAGGGATGGAAGATGACTGTAAAGATGAAAATTATAAAAGATTTTATAAAAGGACTTGGTAAGATAAGTTGTTTGAAAAAAGAAAGAAGATTTAAGGAAAAAAAAAAAAAAAAAAAAAAAGGAAAAAGGGAGAGAATGTGATCAGGCAGGAGACTAGAACAAAGCCATACACTAGTGATTTAGGGTATATTTTGATCTGTTAGAAGAAACTGTACCTCAAAATTTTAAAGAGAGAACAACTTATATATATATGCCAAAAACAAGGATAACTACTATGAAGGGATAAAATATGACTCTAAAAATGAAAAAAAAAAATTTTTTTTTTTTTTTAAAAAAAGGGATTTATAAGATGTTGGTTGAAAAAGGGAAAAAGAAAAATAAAAAAAAGTCAACAAAAATTAACTTTGATGAAATAATGAATCATGGTAAAAAAAAAAAAAAAAAAAAAAAGAACCATGAATCTATGTGCAGTATTCCCCTAGCGCTGGAGTTCTCCTATTCTCCTTGATCGATCAACTTGGTCTTGGCTTGCTGGCTGTTTGTGTTGATCTTCTGGGGGAGGGGCCTGTTGCTGTGGTTTCCAAATGTCTTTGCCGGAGGCGGAATTGCCCCGCCCTTGTCGGTCCGGGCTAAGGAAGCTGCTCCAGTTTGCTCTCAGGAGCTTCTGTTCCCTGCAAGCCCTCGGCACAGCTTTAGAGGACCAGGGCGAAAATGGCGGCCTCCCAGTCTCCGCCCGGAGGAGCCGAGAACTCAGGGCCCCACTCCTCAGTGCGCCCCCAGAGAAAAGCAGTCACTCCCGTGTCCCCGGTCTCCGGCCGCTCTCCATGCTCACCCGGCCTGTGATCGAGCGTTGCTATCTCTGCACCCGACCCCGCTCGGAGTCTCCAAATCCAGCAGATCCCTGCAGTGCGTTCCCGCACCGCTCCTCCCCGGGAAGGAAGGGGAGCCTCCCCGATCGTGCTGCTTGTTGGGTCCTTGCTGGGGAGCCGTGCCCCGACTGGGCCGCAGATCACAGTTTATGCAACCCCCGAGCTGAGAGCCCGTGACTCTGCTCCGTATCTGCAGCCGGCTTCCCCGCCCCGACACCTGGGGAGCTCTGCCGCACTCAGGCACCCCCGGTCCTCTCTGTGACCCCCAAGGGTCCTGAGACCGACACAGACCCGGGAGATTCCTCCCCCCGCTTAGCCACTGCAGAGCGACGTCCCTCCGCCGACCAACTTTTAAAAGGTCCGATTTTGTGCTCCGCGGCTCTAGCACTTGCCAGAAGCGGCCGGCGGAGGCCCCTCCCCCCGCCGTTTTATCCTCCCGAATATCGCCTCGGATTCCTTCTCCGCACGTCTACCTTCCAGTAAGTGGGCTGCTTCTCTGTTCAGAGAGTTGTTGCTACTCTCCTGTTCGATCTCCTGTTGAGTTCGTAGGTGTTCAGAATGGTTTGATCCCTATTCAGCTGAATTCCTGAGACCAGACAAAATCTAGGTCTCCTACTCCTCCGCCATCTTGCTCCGCCCCCCAAACTGTATTAACTTTTTGAGGAACAGCCAAACTATTCTATTTTACATTCACACACACATTTCCAAGGGCAGTAACAACAGTTTCACATTTTGATTAAAAGCAAATTGTGCTATGCCTAGAAAAAAGAATTCCTTTGGGACTAAGTGTCTTTAGAAGTTCAAGTAAATTCAAGGTTTTACATGAGAGATTAAATCCCTTCAAAGCATGAAGATGTATAGCAAGACATGAAGCCCTTACTATAGCAAAGTTTATTCTAGTTGTCAAAGGGATTAAGTATGCAAATATTTAAAAGTGAGAGAGGAAAATAATGACAACTCTCAAGTTTACATAGTGGGCAATTACTGTACTTACACTCACAGCAACTTCCTACTCAGTATGTCCAAGTGGATGTCTGACAGACATTTCAGACTTAATAGGTCTCAAGTGGAACTCCTATACTCTTTGCTCCCCAAACTTGTTCCTCCTGCAAACTTTTGCCTAGACACCAAACCTTGGTCTCAAGTTTGATGCACATATACCACACATCCCAAATGGCAAATCCTGTTGTCTCTATCATCCAAATACATCCAGGATCCAATCACACCTAACCACCTCTACCAGATACATCATCTCTCACCAAGATTATTGCACCACTATGGCCGAGTGTCAAAACATAACCAAAATAATCCTTTGAAAACCTATGGCAGATCATGTCCCACTTCTTCAAAGTCATACAATGGCTCCCCAACACCCATCACTCATTCTGTGTCATTCATGCCAGACACTCTTGGGCCTCAGGGATTTTTCCCTCTGCCTGCCATGGATCACGCCATGAAGAAGGTAAGAATGTATGCGATACAAGGGAATCACATACATTCTTACCTTCTTCAAGTCTTTGCTCACATATCATCTTCTCATTAAGGGCTTCACCTAGCCACTGTATTTAAACTTGCCATACACCCAAATACTTCCTTTATTTTCATTTCCAGCTCTGTATCTCTCCAGAACATTTACACCAATACAACACACGCTTTACTTGTTTGTTTCTATTTACCTACAAGAATATAAACGCCATTAGGGCAGGACAGTTCTTCTGTTTTCTTACTGAATTCCCATAATTTAGAACATGGGCTGGAATATATTAAGCATTCAATAAGTATTTGCTAAATGAATGAACAAATAAAATGAAACAAAGTTGGTCAGAAAAGAAGAGCTAAACAGAAGTCAGAAATATTTATAAGGCACATACTAAATATAGTAAAAATGGAATGGTAATGGAAAAACATCATTTTTTGAAAAATATGCCATTATGTTTCCAGTTTGCTTTAGGAAAAATTGCTATCCTTATTTATTTCATTGTTCTCGAAAAGGATCTACCCATTGTCCATTGCCAAGGGCCCTTAGCTTCTCTTCAACTAAAACTCTGGGGGTCCTGGGGTAATGTCCTTTTCTCAACTGCCACATATACATAGAGCCAAGGACTTTCATAATCTTGGTCTTCAATTAGACCTGTTCTCAGGATCTTCACACAGTACAGTCATAGGTTTCTTGGCCACTTTCCAAGTTAAACCACTAACTGGGGAGTTTACCTTCCTTGGAAGTAAAATCACAGAATCTTTAAACTGAAATGGATTTTAAGATGATCTGGGATCGAGCCCCGCATCGGGCTCCCTGCTCAGCTGGGATTTCTATATATTAGAAAACTAAGATGAGAAAGAAATAAGTGACTTGCTCAAAATATCTTGAATAGTTACACTAAGTATTTTTCAGAAAGTGATAAGCATTACAAAAATCGAAGAATTCAGACACTTGGAACAAATCCTCTAAATTCCAAAACCAGACATTAACAAAAATTAAGTACAAATGATATTTCATAAGATCAACAAGTCTATCTATACATTAGATTTAAAAGATATAACAGAGTCATCAACAGAATTATACTCTGGTATTTGGCAAAGAAGATGATGGACAAATTCAGGTTTTTAAAAAAGGCACCCCTATTCCCAAAAGGAGGCTTTTCTTGTTGAGTGTTGGGAATGATGAGAATTTCTAGTCTTCTTCCAAGTTCCAAACTTTCCTAAACATTACTTCAAAGTAACAGTATTAGGATGTTTCATGTGGGGTTCATAAGGAGTGTTATTGAAATCTACATGACAGGGTACCTGGGTGGCTCAGTCAGTTAAGCAACCAACTCTTGGTTTCAGTTCCAGCCTTGATCTCAAAGTTTTGAGTTCGGGCCCACACTGGGCTCCATGCCTAAAAAAAAAAAAAAAAACAAACTACATGCCCTTCACCACCACCCTCTCGTTCCCATTCCCGCAATACTCTAATATACCTTCTAGGGAGGTGTGTCCTTGGCACTATTACTCATAAGAGTATACTTAGCCTTCAAGTGCCTTACAGTGAGAAGAAACTGTGAACCACGATTATAAACTATCTCCCATCAGGCTAAAGAAAAAAAAGTTATTTTCATGGACAGTAATGTCTTGCCAAAAACTCTTTCCATAGCCTGCACCTAGTGAAATCCTATCCTGCCTTTCAAGGCCCACCCCTTGTCCTCTTTGCTTGAGATTTTTTCTGACCACTCCATCTGTGGGGCTTCTTTCTTGATGAGATGACCTATACCACAGCCTTTGTTATCTATACCTGCCATTCAGCATTCATCACACACTGGCAAGGAGTATCTTTTGTGTTGTCATCTTAGTCGTTGCTGACTTTTTCTGTTTGACTGGAATGTAGAGTCAGAATCCAAGGAGTTATGTAATTGATATTCCTAAAGGGGTTTTCTGGAAGGCAAAACATAATTCTCTTACATATGAAAGGGAAGAGTCAGAGGTCCTTCAAGAGTGATTGGTTTATAACACAAAGCACTCTGAACTGCAATTTTAGAAGCTTTTGGTTACACCAAAACAATGACTTCCAACCTGCTGAAGTAATAAAGATACCTTTTAAGGTCAAAATAGGTTTCAAAAGCTGAAAGCACTCTCAATAGTAGGTATTAAGTATCATTTAATTCAGAGGATATATGCATTCAAAACTAATTAGTACATATATGAGAGGTATAGTACTCATTTGGTCCTCAGAGCACACTTGGTGTGCACAACAAATTGAAGTTCCCCCAAGACCTCAGATTGGCACACGGTTGAATTTTATTGTGCTGTGGATATGGGATATTATTGCCATACTAAGAAGTACTACTACCTAAAAATATTTAGGAGCAGGCAAAATATAGAAAGGCAACTAACACATCCCTATTACCCCAACTGCAACCCCTCCAGAACCCCAGCATAAAACCCTTCTGTAACTCAACCCCTCCTCCCATGAAGTAGCATATTTTAAGCAACATGAAACAATTCGCTGTTTCAATTACAAATTTTCTTGTGATTTTTTATTTTTTAAAGATTTTATTTATTAAATTTATTTATTTTATTTATTTATTACACACAGAGAGAGAGAGAGAGAAGAGCAGGGGAAGCAGCAGAGGGAGAGGGAGAAACAGGCTCTCCACAGAGCAGAGAGCCTGATGCAGGACTCGATCCCATGACCCTGAGATCATGACCTGAGCTGAAGGCAGACGCTTAACCGACTGAGCCAGCCAGCTGCCCCTCTTGTGGTTTTAAACAAATAATATAGCAAAAGGAACAAAGAAATGAATTATTTTAGACAAAACCAAATGGCAAATATTTGAAGGTCTATCTCATATATACTTCCTGATCCTACTGAAATTTCAATCCTATTTACCCATTTCATCACCTTTTTAAAAAACAAACGGGGTGCCTGGGTGGCTCAGTCGGTTAAGCGTCTGCCTTTGGCTCAGGTCATGATCCAGGGTCCTAGGATCGAGCCCCACATCGGGCTCCCTGCTCAGCTGGGAGTCTGCTTCTCCCTCTCCCTTCTCCTGCTGGTGCTCACTTGCTCTCTCTCTCTCCCCCACCCCCTCAAATAAAATCTTTTAAAAAAACAAAGAACTACCAGTATTTTCCAGCAGAGGCATAAATACTATTCTACTCTTGGTTCAAGTCTTTTGTGCAGTCACCAACAAGAATGAGCTTAAATAAATGAGCAGTATAGCACCCCATTTAAAGGAGTTAGCCTTGGGCTCAAACCTTGGCTCTGCCACTTATCAACTGTACATTCTTAGTTACTTAACTAAATTCCAGATAATTTAGGTAAAGTGCTTAATAGGATCCTTGGCAGGTTTTAAGGGCTGAGAAAAATGGTTACTGATTAATTATATCTGATATTTAACAACAAAGATAGTATCATAATTTCAAAGCTTCCTTTCAATTCCTAATGTCAAAGTTCCTTCTTGTCTGGCTTCGACAGGCCTATTCCAGGTATTGTAAACTTCCACTGACCTACATCTGATTCTGTGACCTCCAGTTCTACCCATGACTACTACCATTGGCAGTCTCTGGAAGTTAGGAAACTCTTGACAAAACAGGAGGCCACTTGAGTAAAGCAGATCAACAACAAAACCCACTTTGAAACAGTGAAATCACTCAAGCAAGAATAACTGCCTTAGAAAGGGAGACAAAGTAAAAGGGCAAGAGAAAAAAAAATACTCAAATACTCTTAAAACCCTTACCTCTAGTTAAATAAATGATTTGTCTGATTTTAGAGCCAAATTTTAATTTTTTTTAAAGATTTTATTTATTTGAGAGAGAGTGTACGAGAGGGGATAGGGTCAGAGGGAGAAGCAGACTCCACACTGAGCAGGGAACCAGATGTGGGACTCGATCCTGGGACTCCAGGACCATGACCTGAGCCAAAGGTAGTAGCTTAACCGACTGAGCCACCCAGGCGCCCTAGGGACAAATTTTTTTAAACAACGTCATTGTAGTCTACAGAAGCCATCGATACCAGAACCACTAATGAAACATGCATTAAAATAATTTTCTTTACCACTTTTGATTTAATAATGATTTCACCATTGCTAGATTATTTAATATAAAGTCTCAACAACTTCTTGAAATTTCTCCTTTCCCATGCAATCCAAAAAGTGGTGAATTAGTTCTTTATCATGTGTTTAGGCCTCCTGTGGAAAGTGTAATTAAAATTAAGCAAGCAACAATTCTACTTGGTACTAAAATCTTGTCAAATTCTTCAGTGAAGTGAGGTCTGGTTTCTTCAGTAGCCAGCTGAGAGTTCTGTAAGAAAAACGTGGGGCTGCTCAACTTGATGCTGGCCATTCAGTAGATGGCACTCTTCCCTTTGAGCCCAAATTAAACAAGCTCCAAAAAGCACGTTCCGTGACAGTCAGGTGGGATACAAAACAGGGTTTCTCTCTTCAAAGCACTTTAACTGATAGTCACAATCCCTCCAGAAATGTATCCATCAAAAGCTGATGGTCCAACCAGACACTTTTAAAGAGCCCAGCAAAATTCAGATTATAAAAACATCAAACAATATAAAATCACCTGAGTGATTATCAAGTAATCAGCTTTTCAGAGCCTTCACTATGTCAAGCAGATACACTGTTCTTATTCAGGTATAAAACGTTCCTTTCCAATTCATTCTGCTCTAGACAGTCTTTCAGTGGCTAGTGACCAAATCATTGTCTATCTAGTATTTCATTAGAATATTTAATGATAATAGTTTAGAGAACTAGGATTTTTTTGTCATCATCAACATTCACTAAGACAAAAGATGTGTTTCTTTCATATTACTTTCAACATTTTTCGGTTAAAAATAATTTTTGATACCCACTTAAAAAGAAACATCCTAACACAAAATTACTGTAGATTTAGTTTTGCAAAAAAGTGCTTAAATATGGGTTTCTGATTCATTAACAATATGTATTTTAATTTTAATGCATAATGGCTCCCAGCTATTACATGATAAGGTTTCTCACACTTCTGTTTCAGAGATCTTTTTTTAAAATTTAAAAAACAGTTGTGGAGAGCGATGGAAGGAAATTCCTTTTAGTGAACTTTCTAGCTAAAAGGCCAAACTTTTCAGCAATCAGATAGGAATCACCTTGAAAATTCCACCTTTCTCTAGAAGAGATAAAACAGTTCTGGTGATAAAAGTCATAGGAGGAAGGCAAGGTGGAAAGAACATGGTTTTAAAGTTAAAAAAAAAAAGTTGGGAGTGGGGACAAGGAATAAAACCAATATATCAACTTCACTGCCAATCTCTTTCCCCTTTCCACTATCTGTGCCGCTCGTCCTATGCGCTTAAGCTCATTCACAACTCCACTTGAGCTGTGACCATCACCATTCCCCAACTTCTTCCTTAGACGTTAAGAAAGCCTGCCCTTAGAATCTTTTCATGTACTAGTAAGACAAATGAGATGAGAAATGACACTGCAGCTAACAGTTGCTGGCTCTAATTTCTGAAGGATTAAAAACAGAGCGTTCTTAAGGAGTCCCTGGGAAGGACTTGATCCCCAAATATGCGTCTTCAGACATATCAAGAAAGCCTAATTATCTTCTCCATGAGGATACGGAGTAAACCCAATTTTTTTTTTTTTTTTTTTTTTGGTATGGCATTTAGTCATTCCAGCAGATCAAAAGATGACAGGATGAGAATATTGTATGGAAAAAGGAAATGCTGTCCTTGCACAGGATAACTGAGCCATTGTGGAAGAACGTCACAGAAACACCGCTGATAGTGACAAATTAAAGTCATACACCAAGTCCCAAGATACTGAAAAATTCAGCACTTCTCCAACCTGATTGCTTTCTACATTGTTGGAATTCCAGCTCCCCCAGCAGGCAACCAACAACAGCCTGGGAGCGGAATTAAACAGTCTCCTGAACTCATACCTGCAGGGTCCTTTCCTCTTCCAAAGAGGTAAGGGGATGGGGGAGTAAAAAAAAATTACAAGAATAAATTTAAAGGAGTATGATAGGTAGTAAAAAGAATAAAGTGACAATTTCATGTATGCCACTTGGAGTTAGATTTCCATCTTGCTTAATCAATTGCTTGCCTTAATGTCTACTTGCCTTGGGAACATTAAAATTAAAAGTTTTATTAATATATACAGTGTACCTCTTGAGACACTGGTTTTAAGAACATTATGTCATTTGCCCTTAGGCTTCCAAAAAGTGTTTTAACCCCTGGCTGGCTAGTTGTGAGAAATTTTTATCCTATGGAAATCATTATGTCTGTGTACTGCAGAAAAAGTGAGTTTCATCACCCAGGTTCAAACTGTAGTCTTGTTTGAGGAAGTAGCAATCTTAAATGCTAGTTAATGTACTGCCTATACACCAATATCCTGAGGCCCAGTTTTGGACAATTTGAAACAAAGAGGTTTCAAAGTTCATCTTATACCAGCGAGGTCTTACCATTTCCAATTAAGCTTTAACGCCAACTTTTTTTTTTTTTAAAGATTTTATTATTTATTTGACAGAGAGAGACACAGCCAGAGAGGGAACACAAGCAAGGGGAGTGGGAGAGGGAGAGGGAGAAGCAGGCTTCCCGCCGAGCAGGGAGCCCGATGCGGGGCTCGATCTCAGGACCCTGGGATCATGACCCGAGCTGAAGGCAGACGCTTAACGGCTGAGCCACCCAGGCGCCCCATCGCCAACTTTTAAAAACAAATAAATGTAAGGTACATGGTGGCAAGGCAGATCAGTCTGACATCAGATTAAAGTTCAATTTAGATCTAGACTCATGATAAAGCTGTAACTGTACATCAAAGCCTATACAATAACAGTTCAGCTTTGGCATAGTTAGAAAGCAGTCTATACTATCTTCCTAACAAGGAAATTTATAAGAACAATAAGCCTTTAAATATAAAAGATGGGTTTCATTCATTTTATACCTTTCAGTGATCATGGTACTATTTTTTGGGTTATACTAGATAACACTGAAAGCCACATTCAATCTTTAAGGTTTCTAGGATACTCCTCATTAAATTGCTCCTTCAGTGTAGTAATACCCTAGAAACCTGAAAGAGATTATTAATGCAGCTTTTCAAAGATATCCAACAAAAATTAGTTTAAGGAAACAAGAGACTCTGATTCTCATTATTTGTACTATCAGCTAAGGTTCTACAGTGAGTTAAACAGTACCATCTTAACATTCAAATACGCGTTCAACTGTGCAATTAACTTAATTTTGAATTGCATTTTGAAGCTTGTCCAAATATAAAAGATCAACATTATTAAAATGCACATGAAATAGTGCCCACAAACCTTTTCTTCTGCAACAATTAAAATTAACATAATTTTCAGTTAAAATTGTTCAATGCATACTGTTGATACTCTATTTATTGCATGAATGCCAGGTGAATAATTTTTAACTTTACATGAAAGGAAGAGTATCCCCCAAGTAGGATTATTACATACATGTGTGTTCATAACCAGCTACTGCTAGAAGGAAAAAATTAAATTCATCTAGTTATTATATAAATGGGATATATAAGAGTTAACAGACATGTTTTCTTTCAAGCCTCAATGAAAGACTTCTAACCAGTATGATATAAAGGATTCTGAATATATACAACCCATTACAGTAAAAATCTGAGATTGTCCTGGCTCTTGGCCAAGAGAGCTTAGTCACTTGCAGAACCCGAAAGACCTCATAACAATCTCATCTATAAAATATACTGGAATGGACCCCAAGATCAAATGATAAACCATTAACACAAAAGACATGAAAGTATCAGGGCACTCATTTTGAACCTCAATGACCTAACACAGTCTACAACTCCTTAATGAATTTTTTTTTTTAAAGATTTTATTTATTTATTTGACAGAGAGAGAGACAGCGAGAGCAGGAACACAAGCAGGGGGAGTGGGAGAGGGAGAAGCAGGCTTCCTGCGGAGCAAGGAGCCCGATGTGGGACTCGATCCCAGGACCCTGAGATCATGACCTGAGCCGAAGGCAGACGCTTAACGACTGAGCCACCCACGCGCCCCTTAATGAATTTTAAATAAGGTGTCCATGTTTAAAAAAGAATAGCACTCTGATTAGACATTTAAATTTTTTTCTATTCAAATTCTACATATTTAGCATTTCCAAAGGATTTGGAAACAGCACTGAATATTAATTCTAGCCAAAAAATTTAGTATTTATGTGAGAAACAGATTAGTAACCTGTGTCTTCAATACAGCTTGGGCTTTCTTAGTTCAACACATGCCTGTTTTTAAACATTTTTTCCTAACATTATATTTCACTAAACTGTCAACAAAAGGACGTTTCAGTTCTCTACAATAATTCTAAACATTACTGAAACGAGCTCCTAATTTACGTTATAATTTATTTGCTTGACCTATCAACTACACTGGTGAAGCAGCAACACACAATTCCATCCAAGAGGAATGTGAGTGACAAAGTATAAGCCATAGTTATATCTTAAGGCTAATTTTCGGAGGCAACTCAGACGGAATTTAGAACAAATTTAAGTGACAATCCATCTTAGATTGATATGATGTTGATAATCAGAAAATCAGCCTGATTTAGTGCAAAACCAGAATCTCTCCAAGGAAAACTAGTGCCTGCTGGGCCTCGTGAGTCCCAGCACATCTGGCAATCTTTAAAAAAAAAAAACAAAACCTTTAATATCTTTAGTAATTAAAAAGATAACATACTCTAGCCCAAATACAGTATCCTAGCTAAACTTAATCAAAAGAGAATCCTCTTCCAAAGTCCAAAAGGTGACTCTACTTAATGCAGATTAATCACCACCCTTCATATTTAAACAGTCTGTTGGTGGTATTAATACAGGAGGGTGTGGCTAAACAAGACCAAGGCATACCTGTAGTTTTGGGAATACTTCAAAGACCTTTCACTGATTTGTAACTACTACTGCAAGTATAATAGCAGGGCCTACTAGTTACATGGGCTCACTCTAGAGTCAGACTCTGGGTTCAGAACCAGCCTGTGGCACCTAGAGCCTATACTCCTTGGGCAAAAACCTAGGTGTCTGTTTAGTCGTTGGCGTGTCATGAGGAATAAGTAAATTAAATCATATAAAACTCTGTCTGGCACAGAGGTAGAGGAAATAAATACTGGTTATTACAAATATTTGTTTAGTCTTCACTTGCTATGTAGTGTGATATAACCACCTTCTGAAAAGACTCATTTTATATACTAGTGATGAAAAAGTCATGAAACACTTACTGAGTACCAGACCATATTGTAAACACTTTACATAAAACAACTCAGTTAATATTATGACATTATCATTCCCGAACATTATACAAACTCAATTTGTTCAGATATGGGTTTCTATGCTTTTATAGGATTTCCTCCCTCAATAGAAATGCTTCTTATACCCTGAGGACATGTGTAAGTGCTGCCCAGTACTGCTAACCAACTGCTTTGCCACAGAACAGATTAAACAGCTAAACAACCTGTACAGGCTTAGGTGTAACAAAAACAGACATATTACACCTACTTCAGGAAGCCTCACAACTGCAGAAGTTGAGCCCCACCTTGAGTCCAGATTTAAGGATTGTGTGTAGGAGCTGATGCTATGTCGTCTTAGTCTCAAAAGACATTCTGGTTTTACAAGACCAAATCCACACTTTAAACATCACTGAGTGGAACACACATTCTTCCCAGTATAGCATTATTGAAAAAAGGGGTTAGAAATAGAAAAGTGTACAGTTTTTTCACTTTTAGAATGTAAAACATTTTTGAAAACACAATTCTTCTATCATGCAAAATAAATATTTCCCAGGTGTCTTATGATCACCTGTCATGTCAAATGTTTACCAACAAACCTCCTGTTATCATACATGTAAAAATCTACATTGAATGCCCCATAACCAATTATCTCTTAATTTACATTTAAATTGAGATAAATTATGTTTAACATTCAAAATTGATAGGCCACTTTTTTTGTTCTTTAAAAACAACTATTACCAACATGCCAGCACCTGAGGTCAACTTTTAAGAGTGAACTCTTTGGATGGGGCGCCTGGGTGGCTTAGTCGGTTAATCGTCTGCCTTCAGCTCAGGTCATGATCCCAGAATGCTGGGATCGAGTCCCGCATCAGGCTCCCAGTTCAGTGGCGAGTCTGCTTCTTCCTCTCTCCCTCTCCCACTGCCTCCCCCATCCCCCACTTATGCTCGCTCTCTCACTTGCTTTCTCTCAAATAAATAAAATCTTTAAAAAAAGAGAGAACTCTTTAAAAAGATGAAGAATTAAATGTAGCAAAAGCGGCCATATTTTTCTGGCCCTCCCTCTGCAAAATTAATCTGCTCAATTTAAGCAAAGGAAAACGAGTTAGAGGGCAATTACAGTGCAATCAAGATTTGGATACAAAAAACTTTACACATATGCTCCAAAAGTAACGCTATAAATGAGTTGGTACCATACCTTAATTACACAAATTTTTTAATAGTGAAGCTCTTAACGACGGGTTACCCAGCACTTATTTTATTCTCTTTAACAACACTCTAGAATTCTTCTGAAGCCCAAATTAGGAATATACTAAGCATGATGTAGAGGCACTTCATTCCAAGAAAAGCAACCATTTCATACTGCTAAATGTGAAATATTGTATAATTTAACAAACATGCACACACGTTTATGTAGCTGGTTCCAACCCCCAGAATCTTACCAACTCCTTCACCACACTTGCATATAATCCCGACTCAAAACCTCCTGGTTGAGTTAAATTCCATTTCTCTCCTTACCACTATACTGGTCAATTGCAACAGCACACGTGCCAAAGAAATTAGTGGTTTTACTACGCTCCCATTTTGAGCGGGCACCTACTTGCAATTAAATCTCTGCAACAAAAAAGTTCACCTGAGGCCATTCTTGCCAATTTAATAGAGGCCTAGCTTATTCTACCTGTCTCTGTGGTCTTGCCTCAGCTATAATAGCATACCTCCAAAGAGGCTGGACGTGCCCCAAACACCAGCAAAGTGGACCCGCTGCCAACTCGGCTTGTCACCCCAGGCAGGAAGCACAACCTTAACGTGTAAGCGTTTGTAGGGGTGTGTGCGCGCGCTAGGAGGATGGGGACGCGGATTACAGGAACGCTTTCAACTAGTAACAGAACTTTTTTAAACGAGGAAAACAAAACAAACCAACATTCTTTCCCTTACCTCCACCTTTTCCAAGTGCGGCAACCTCGGGGGCACACCTTCAGAGCTTAAGGTCCCCAGGTCACCAACGCTTCAACTAGCTCTCGATTTTCAGAACTCCCTACGGTACTCTCGAGGGAAACCAGAGGACGCCCAAGAGTCGGGCCCACCCCGCGGCGCCCAGAGGCCCTCCCTCCCCCGCACGTCCACTCCCCTCGGACTAGCCCAGGGCTCCCATTCCGGCCCCCCGGGAAGAGAGAGGTTCACCTGAGGCCGCAGGGACAGCCAATAGGAAGTCCCCTCGGCCCCGGCGCTCCCCGCCCCCGCGCGACCCCCTGGAAGGGTCCCGCCGTGCAGCCCGCGCGGGCGCCAGCCATCCCCGCTGGGAGGAGGGGCCCAACGACGGCGCCTTCTCTCCCCTCAGGATTACCTCGCAGCTCGCCTCCCGCAGCGGGCTTTGTGCTTCCCCTCCTCCTTCTCCGAGGCCGCCGAAGCTGCAGCGGCTGCTCGATCCGCCGCGGCCGCCTCTTAAGCGCCGCACGGCTCCACAGGGGAGGACACAGGGGGAGGGGGGCGTGAGGAGGGAGGGACCTGGGCGCCGAGCCCTCTATAGCAGGAAGCGGCGACACCTGGGTCGCGATGCCTCTAGCTCTCGCTCACTGCTTTTAAAGAAAATAATTTAAACCCCCTTCCTTCCCCTCCCGCCCCTCGCCCTGGCGACCGTTACCAGCGGGCGGCTCGCGCTCTGGCGGGACTGGCCGAGCGCCCCCGGAGCGTCCTCTGGCGCCGCCCCCTAAGCCCCGCCCTTAGGCCCCCAAGCGCCTCTGGCTCCGCCCCTAGAGGCCGGCCCCTCGCAGCCCCCGAACGCCCCCTGGTCCCGCCCTTTGCCCCCCCATCTCGAGCGACCTGACCCCGCCCCTCGGAATCACAGGACGTTCTGAGCCCCGCCTCTTCAAGGCCCTGCCTCTTCAAAGCCCCGCCCCTCGCGGCCCCTCGCGCCCCTCGCGAGCCTTGGCTCCACCCGCTGAGGCCCTCTCCCCGCCCGCGAGCACCACATCTGTGTAGCCGCGACCGCAGGGACCTACCGGCCGGCCGGGCCTCTGGGAGGGCCTGGCGCTCGGCAGCTCCCTGGCACCTCCTCAGCGTCCTCCTCCCGCTATGCAGTTCCGATCCGTGGCGTCCCCTGAGGGTCGGAGGGGGAAATAACCCCGACGGAAACCCGACTACCAGGGGGAGGAGGAGGAATCCGCAGAAATGTCGCCCGCCCTAACCTGAGCGAGCCTTCCCCGTCCCGAGGCTGAGCCGCAGCTTTCAGTCAACCTCTGCCGCCTGCTCTGGCAGCTGGGTCTTCAGGGGGAGGCCACGGCTAAGGTTCAATCTCCGCACGGCCCCCATAGGAGGGGCCTAGATTTTCTTCTCAGCATACTTGCCTATTGGGCGCTTCCTCCCCCTACTCACCTCCACAGAGGGGCAGGGCAGGGGCTCTTTCAATCCTGCTCCACTTAGACCGGTGGAGGGTCTTCACCCCTACTTTGGCCCCTGGCCTTGTAACCTTATGAGAGATGGCTTCTTGGAGGGGAAAAGTCGAGGGAGACCGCGCCAGCTTTCAAAATGAATTTGGGGCTGGGTAAACTTTGCAACGTGCAATAGCAGGGATGTGGATCTATCCACAGGTGACACTGGGGCCCCCCCATCCCCCGTCGCCCAGACACATTTCTCACCCCAACCTGTTCTTGAAACAGACCTCCCAGCAATGCACACCTTTCTCAGCCACCCACGAATTGCACATCCCTCCTGCACACGTGTCCTCCACAGGCACGAATCCACTCGCAAGCACACCCCTCCAAGCGCCATTCTGGTTATTCATGGTCCCTTGAGTCAACCCCACCCTACCAAACAGAACAAACTTCATTCCCCACCCTTGTCTCCCTTCGTTTCCAAGGCACTGGCGACAGTCCACTTCATTTCCTTCCTCCTCTGCAGACTCTTCTCTTCCCCCTCAAATACTTCATGCCATCCCCCTCATCTTCATCCCCTCCCTCTTCCCTAAAAATGTGCTAATTAAAATGTAGTTTCCTCTTCCCACATATGAAGTGTGGAAAATGAATCTTGTGTTGGCACAAACTGTGATTCATTTATCCTCCTTTTCTCTCTCCACTGGACTAAGGCTGTAGAAATTTCAGTCTACCACCATCTCCCATCTGCTCAAAATCTAACCATGCCTTATGATTTTTAAATACCCCTAAAGGATCAAGGGAAGGCTTCCTGGCTTTGAGGAGAAAATATTTAGAAAATGCTCAGCCTGTCATTTTATTTGGTGTTTAAAAATATCTGCAGTATTTGAGAGAGATATTGGGAGTGGCTGGATTTTTTTTTGCATTTATAAAGCAAAAAATGAAAAGCTTTTGCATGCATCAAGGTTAGCCTTTCTATGAATAGCAAAAAAAAAAAAAGTATGTTAAGAGCACTTATCAGACAATAGTCTCCACTATATAGAGCATTTGCCAGTCACAAATCTAAACAACCCCCCCCAAAGGAAGACAAATTAACATAATCCATTTTAAGCATGTCTGATGAGCAATCTTTTCCATGATCATTCCCTTTCCCACAGTTTCTGGACAAAATGGATAAAAGATCGGCTTACCCGAAGAAGATGCAAGGCTTGCTTGTGTCCAGGGTAGTAGACGTGGTGTGTGTCTTCTGTAGGTGTGGGTTCTGCAGTGAACCACTGCAGCCTCAGACCCGTGGCGGCGGCGGCGGCGGCGGCGGCGGCTGCAGCAGCCGCAGCAGCTTCTCCCAATGCTGAGTAGTAAAGTGTGTGACTTAGTAGAGACTCCCCAGTTACCATTAGGCGCTTGCTTATAAAAAAAAAAAAAGGAGGCGGAATCTTTCTTAAAGGAATGGGCTTTGTTTCTCCTCTCTACTATTGCTTCATAAGAAGCAGAAGCGGGGACTTTTGGGGACTGAGTAAAGCAGTACAGCTGTGGGAGGTCAAGGTTAAAATTAACTGGATGATCGAGGGACTGATTTAGTGTGAATCAATGAAATGCTGGAAGCTCACTAGTTTTAAAAATATTTTAAAGAGCCCTGCTAACTTCAAACATTGGGGTCCATGGCAAAAACAAACCGGTGTGCCTGGAAATCAGTTAGTATTTTGTGCTAATATGTAATTTCCAATCACTGCACTAAAATGATAACCAAATAAAAGGAGGTTATTAGCATTTAATACAAGAATTCGAAAAGAATAACAAAGCTCATTCATGTGACAGGGAGCAATGAAGTCAAGCCTTCTAACCCTTATAAGCATACCTGGAATTTCAGTGGATGTTGGTATTAGAAAATATATTATTGACAGATTTCAGTGTGTATTCATGTTTTAAAAATCACTTTGTTATTTATAGAAAAACAAAAAATATCTAAGATAATTCTAAACATAATAGCAGAGCGCTATTCTATTTCAGTGGCAATTCAAAAATCAGCAAAATTAAGAAAATAAGTAGATTAACTTACTTTAAGTACATGTGAATCTACTATTTAGACTATTGAAGTGTAATGTGCCCATACAGGAGAAACTTGATATTCTGCATTATAACTTTAAATTTTATTCAATAATTAATAATCCTTGGTTTAAACAGTGAATGAACAGCTGTGATTATTTTCTTCATAGGTAAATGTAGAGTTGTGGCCTCAAAATATGAATAGAGAAAAATATAGAAAATGTTTTGCAATTGATTTTCTTTGCAGGGCCTTTGTTAACTACAGGTGTGATATTGAGCTAATATGTAACCTTATTTGGTCTTTAGTTCCCTGTTTTGTAAAATAATGATGTTGGGTTGAAATTTTCCTTTAACATTCCAAAATAGTATGATTTTATGATATTTATTTGCTTATATTTTTGTTAATGCAAGTATGTCTCATTCTAGATTACTTTTCATGAAAACTTGGATTAAAAATAAATCTTTATTTTAAATGTATAACCAGAGTTTGTTATTTACTGCCGTTTGGGGAATTATTTTGCAGATCAAATAATCATTTTTATAAATGAATAAACTTAATTTTATCTGACTTAAGATTTTACAGGTAACTATGACCAGTTTTCCTGAAGCAGGACCCTACTATATTGCTAAGAGTATCGACTTAGTGGAGTACATAATATTTAATAATAATGAAAGCATTTGCATTTAAAAACTGAGCATTGCTGGATGGTAGAGTTGGAACAAAGTTTAGAGCTCACTGACTCCAATCCTGTGATTTTATAAATGGAAAGGATGGAAACCCAGAGAAGCAAAATGGGGACAGAGTTAAGGACAGAACTGGGTTTTACTCTGACTCTCCACTCTTCATACACACACACAAGGCAAATAAACAACACGTATGAACATACATACAGTTTCATATACCCACACTGGGAGCTGAGCAGGACCTATCACAACAAAAAACGATAGTTTCACTCAGTGACACTATTTTTGTACCCGTAGTATAAACTAAAGAATATCAAATAAGTACTTAACAGTGTGTGCAAACATTAGTACAAATTTTGCCTTTGGGTTTACACTAGAAAATGAAGACATTTTTCCAGGAAAATGTTGTGGGTTTTTTTGTTGTTGTTTTGGTTTTTTTTAAGTGACTTCCAAGGAAACACTCATTGACAAACTCTTGCTTATATTCCACCCAAATGACAGGGACTTCAACTCTGTTGGTTGTTTCCTTGGGCCCATTGGTGCTCTGTTCCCTTTTGTCTACATCCTTAAATATGCCTGCCAAGAGGAAAAGTTTAAGAGCCAGGCAAGGAAAGTATCATAGACTTTAATTCTGGCCTTCAGAGATGCTTTTTGGAAGTTACTTTTTGTGCTATTAGATAGTAACATTTTCCCTTTGATACTGATCTGGTGTTCCTGGTAAAGAACCTGGCACTGACCTGAGCCCCCTCTCCCTAGTTTCAAGGGGGCATTACAGTTAAAGTCTGTGTTACATTAGATGACATAGCAAACTTGGTGTTTTGTGTATCTGGCAGGACAATTTATCACCTTAATTTAAAAAAAGCACGCTTCCTACAGGGAGAGAATCAAAGGAAATTAGTTGCCCAATTTCTTCATCTGGTTTTGTTTATCTTGCTTTTCTGTAAGGAAGGCATTTCATTTACCAGGTGGTAATAGACAATGAATAAAATGGCAATTACCTGTATAATTCAACCCCTCCCAATTAAATGCATTTCTTTGTATCTTCCTAAAAGTGCTGAGTACAGTCTCTTATATAAAGGCACTTAATAGATACTTTAAAAAAATGAATACACGAATTAATGAATGAATAGCCCCCAAAATATCCAGAAACTGATTACAAAGTGTTTTTGTTTGTTTGCAATTTGCTTTGTCTAAAACAACTGACTCTATTCTCTACCTCCCTTTTCTAACACAGTCATGATCTAAGAGAAACAATCTTCTTTCTGTAGAGCTCTTTAGGCATGCCTGATTTGTATTCTCCAATTATATTGTAGCCACAAATCTCCACATGAACTCTGGGTAGATCCAGCAGTAGCCGAGACACTTTCTGCCAAGAAAACACAGGCTTAAGTTTCAAAATTCCAGTGCTGTAGTTCTGGTTGTGACACCAACTGGTTATGTGACCTCAAACAAGTTTCTTGACATGCTTGTGCCTCAGTTTAGCCATCTTTCAGGCGGTGGATTATAATACCTGCTGTACCTACTTCATAGGGTGGTTGTGAAGTTCAAATGAAATAATAAATGGAAAAGTGCTTTGAAGTTTTCAAAGGACTATGTAAATATAAGGTATTATTATAGGCAGATGTATTTAAAAGCAATTATCTAGTTCAAGGGACTTTACCCTAAACAACTTGTTTTACTACTTATTGTTTCAGAAAGCAAATAGGTTCATCTCTGTGTGTGTGTGTGTGTGTGTGTGTGTGTGTGTGTGTGTTCACAATGCTCATATGCACCCTGCTGCTTCCAATTTAACAACTTCTCAGCTTTGAGGCTTTTTTTCCTGGACTGGGGAATACGCATATGCAGTTGAACATGAAGAGCTAAGAATTTATATATCTTTCCCCATCCCTTTGCCAAAACTTACCTTTTTGAAAAAGTTCTCAGGCAGAAAAGTAAACTCAGTGATGCACAACAGCCTTGTCATACTACGTACTGTCCTGTACTTAATTGGTAGGGCTAGATGAGCCATTCATTTGAAACTTCGCCATGCTATATACATTTTGATCCCCTTTTATGCCATGCCTGTCTGGAAAGTACTTGGGGAACAGAGTAGGGAGGACTGACATGAAACTCATGCTAATGAGTTCTTCATTCCCTGAGGAGACATAATCAGGATGATACTCAAAGATTCATCAACATATTTTATTAGTACTATGTGACCTATATGGTTTCTTTTAAGGAAATTATTTCAACTAAATACCTGACAGATCCTTGTAAAACTGTTTAAGTGATCAGGCCTGATAAATTTCTGTAACATTAATGAAATATCACCCTCAGTGGTCTCCTTTTTTTAAAAAAGGTATTTATCCTCATTCATTCATTTTCCATTTGGTGAAACTTTTAAAATCACCATAGCTAAATAAATAACTGCCAATAAACAAACAACTACTACAAATAAGATACTCTGAATGAGAAGCCCATTCACAGGTAGGACGTAAAAACTCATACAAAATGAGTTTCTGTGAAGAGAAACTATAAAATGAATACAAAATATGCAATTGGTGCATGAAACCTAAAGTATATCAGTTTATCTTTACATTTCATCACATGGTCATAGGCCTTAAGATTTCAGGGGCTAATCTTTAATATATATGTCCTAATGACCTGATTTTAAATCCTGTTTTAATCCTGACGGCACTATTTCTAGAATGTGATCAGTAACCACTTGGAACAGAAATACCTGGGGGTATTTCCTAAAATACTGATTGTTGGGCCCTATCCTTGAATTAGAATCTTTTAGGGTTAGCCTTGGATTGAGGGTTTTTTAAAGCAGCCCAAGTGATTCTCATGTACCAAAATTTGGGCAGTGCTATCCTATAGGAAAAATGCAATGTATGTAGAATCTCAGAGTCACAATGAATGAAATGTAGGTGGGTCCTTTTTCATTATGTGAGAGGCATTCAGAGGAGGACTAACCCTGGCTGCACCATTTCTATGGCATAAGTTGGTTAAGATACTAACCTTTCTGAGTCCTAACATCCTCATCTGTAAGATAATATTTTCCACCATGCTATTGTGAGGATTAGATAACATATGGAGAACTTCTACTCTAATACCTGACATAGAATGGAACTTATGCATGTGTTCATTTCCTCTCTCCTTGTTCAAAAATGAGTTTAAAGGTGCGTTCTTCTTGTCCAGTATCCTTAGTATGCTTCGTAGAGGAATATGAGCTAGTTGTTTAATGATAGTTAATATGTTGTGTTCTTATGTATGTAATACCGTACGTCGGTATTGAGTGCTTCGGATGCATTATTTTCATACCTACAATAATCCCTAAAGGTAGATACTATTATTATTTTCATTTTACAGATGAAGGAACTGAGGTTTAAAGAGGGTAAGTAACTTCCCCAGGATCTCAGAGCAAAACAATAGTGGAGCTGCAATTCAAACTGAGGCTTTCTGACTCCTGAGCCTATTCATTATGCTGTATGTTCTCTATATTCTCTAAGTGCTTAGATAAAGCTTATGAGCCAGTTGCAACAAGCAACTGCAAAAATGGATTTTATAAATATGCCAAAAATACAGACAAACAAATGTCATCATTTCTCTATTTTAGAAGCCTTTGCCTATAACAGAGTATGGCACATAGTAGGTGTTCAAAGTATTTACTGAATGAATGGAAGGTGGAGTTTTCACCAGCATGCTATTGTAGGAGCTGACATACATAAACTCAAGTTTTAAGTTGCAGGCCAAATTGGTCTGATTTTTCAAATCAGCTTATATTCTGACCTAATGCAAGTCACTAAATTTCAAAGCTACAGATCATCATATCATTTGCAACAAATAGTTCTTGAACAGTTGCTATGAACTATGCACTAGTCTGGCCCTGGGAAGATTAAAATAAAAAACAAAACCCAAAACTTTAAGACATAGCCTATGCCCTAAACATCTAATTGGGAAATAAAATACAAATGTGTGAAGCAACTAGATTGCAAAATCACCACATATGAGATAATAAATGTGAAGCTCCTAGCAAATGGTGAATACTCAATAAATATCTGCATATTGTCAATAATGTTACTTTTCATTTTAATAATTATTGAGACATAATTACTATAGTTTTATTATCAATAGGAAGAAAAATTAATTGTTATCACTATAATTTAATGAGTGATTATGTGCCAAGCGCTGTGCTTGTTATTTTATAGATGTTATATTTAATCATTTTATCAATCTTGCTAAATCAGTATTATTAATCCTATTTTTCAAATGAAGGAGCTAAGGCTCAGAGAGCTCAAATAACTTGCCCAAGTCACACATTTGGTAAATATACCAGATTTAGGGTAAGTAGTATATACGGAGTCCAAAAGGAGTCAGGGAAGAGAGAGGCCAACTCCTACTGGAGAAAGCAGGGAGGATGTCTCAGAGTGGGAAGAAGAGCAGGGCTGTGACAGGGGAAGATGGAGGAGCAGGGCCTTTGATGATGGAGGTGGCAGGAGCAGAGGTGTGTATGTGAGTTTTCTGAGTCAGGTCCCCCTACACTTTGCTCAGGGCCATGTTCATGGTGAATGCATGACCTAGGTCTCTTCACTAAATAGAGACAGGAAAGTATGAGGTGTGTTGGTAGAACAGCAAGTAAACCTGTTTGTCTGGAATGAAGAGTTTGTGTAGGGCAAAGTTAGAATTTTGTCATCCCCAAACCCATAATCCTGAAAACTCAGCCTTTGTCTATTGACAGCCTGTTTAAGTAGCCCCCACCTCAAGTTATTTTCCATTAATTCACTCACTTATTTTCATTCATTGAGACCACAGTATTTACTGAACTCCTACTATGGGCTAGCCACTCTCCTGGGTGCTAGGGATAGCACAAGGAATAAAACAGACAGATTTCCTTGCACTCATGAACTTTTATTGAACTGGCAAAACACAGATGCTAACTGATAAATAAAGGTATTTTCAGATGGGAAGGGTTATGAAGAAAATAAAACCGACTATTGGAAATGGGCTACCTGCGTGACTCAGTCAGTAAAGCGTTGGACTCCTGATTTCAGCTCAAGTCATGATCTCAGCATCCTGAGACTCTTCCAATCCAGTTAGGAAGCCATTAAAGTCATCCACACAAGAGGAAATGGGGTCTTGTTGTTGGAACGACTGCAGAGGTGAGAAGTGAGTGGACTTGGGGATCTGGAGGTAGGGCTGACATGACTTGCTGATAGAATGCACATGGGAGGTAAGGGGAAGAAGAGAAAGAGAGGAATCAATCCAGAATGATCTCTAGGCCTTTGGTCTGAGCCTCTGGGTAGATGAGGTCACCTTATCCAAGATGGAAGAAACTTGAGAAGTAGCATGACAGGTAAAAATGAACACTTCTGTTTGGTCACGTTAAGCTTGAGATTACCCTCCTTCTTTCCTTCAGAATCTCTATTCTACTCTAATTATCTTGTTAGTTAATTTTTGGGGGGTATTTGTTCATTGTTAATTTCCTCCCCAAAAGAAACTTCAAAAGAGCAAGAACTTGTTAATCTTGTTCTTTGTTGTATGCCTAGATTCTAGAATGCTGGTTGGCACAGATATAAGCTCAATAAATAATGGGATTTGTTGAGTCTGGTTCAGTGGTTCTTAAGTGTACATCAAAACCACCTGCGCAAACTTATTAAAAGTTTAGAAAATCAGCCTCCACTCTCACACCTTCCCACCATGACTCTGCTTTTATAAGTTGAACTCAGGAAACTGCATATTTAGCCAGCACTGTAGATGGCCAGTGGTCTACAGTTGGAACTAGTAATTCAGATATACTAGTGTTCATTCATATATTTACCTTAGAAACCACATTTCAGCACCATCCCAAAAGACTACAAAGTATGGCTTCATAGAAGTCAATGGTATTCTTAAATATGGTCAAATCATAAGGTGTTGATTTAAAAGCTTTTGAGAAAAAAACATTGAAAGAATCCTAAGGTCCCTTCCATCTCATTTGACTTGTATGCTATCATTGAAGACCAGGAAGGGGTCTCTTGCGGGGGGGGGGGGGGGTCCTTCATGTGAAGAAAAATGGCTCCCTAAGTGCTGGGCCAATCCTTGTGTTTGTGCCCTACACCTATTTACAGGTGAGTGAAACTCCTTTACCTGGTGATTATAGTAAATGCATGTTTTTGTTTGCACAGTGTCTATTTCCATTTTCAGTAAGAGTGCTTCAGTGTTCCTTTGAGGAACCTTTTTTCACCCCATTACTGTAGTCCTGGGGCCCTGCCCTCCCCTGGCTCCAAGCTGGAGCAACCAGATGGTCTCTCCCAAGCACTTGAATATTGAGTAGAGTGACACAGAGACTTAAGAAGATCAGAGTTTGGGGTGCCTGGTGGCTCAGTCAGTGGTCCAGCTCTTGATTCCGGCTCAAGACATGACCTCAGGGCCGTGGGATCAAGCCCTGTGTTGGGTTCTGCACTGGGTGTGGAGCCTGCTTAAGATTCTCTCTCTCCCTTTCCCCCTGCCCCTCCTCCCTTCTTTCTCTCTCACTCTCACTCTCTCTCTAAAAACAAACAAACAAACAAAAAAACCCACAAAAAAAGATCAGAGTTCATCTTGAGGGAGGTCCCTGAAGAGAATGTGATTAGATACTGCTGCAAAGATCTCACCGAAGTGACTTGGCTCCTGTCCTTTCCAAAACCTGATTGTTCAGCTTCTTCAATTCTACAAGCTGTGAACCTTATTCTTCCAATATAGTTCTGTGTTTGCTTAGAGCGGTTTCAGTTGCTTGTAATATAATCTATGACACAGCAATTAACAACCTTGCAACTTATAATTAAGGTTTTGAAAACAAATCCTCCCGGGGAGCAGTAATACATTGACCTAAGTCTTCACTAAAGTGTAAACATCTGATAGCAGAGCCTGAATAATGCGCTTCAGCAGGCAGAGGCTGATGAAAGGGCTCCATGCCTTGACATCAGTTCTACCTGATGAGGCAGGAAGGAGAAGGGTGGCTGGGATGTGACCTATCAGTCTCACTTCAGAATTTGCCTCGAGTTTACTCATGAGATAAATACCTTGCTGGAAACCCTCAAACCTTTTTATTTCATCGTTTCTGCCTAGTCCTCCCCGCTCCTGAATTTCTATCTTCAGACTAAACTTTCAGAGTAAGTCTTTCCAAAGCAGGGCATAATTACTAGGCCACAAAAGCCTAAGACATCAATTTATGAACATGAGAACTCATAATATTAAATTTAGCTCTCATTTCCTTCAGCGGCTCCTGGGGAAAAAGAACATCCTGGCCTTTTAATCATTTGGGTTAAATCCTAGTCATTCGTTGACCTCTCCCCTCCCCCACCCCATTTGAAAAAAGAGACCTCTAACTCTTTAAGACTCTAAGAAATTCATGATCTCACTCCTGTCTTATAAGCAACAGTCTCTGACTGAGACAAGTTTCTCACAACCTTATTGGTAGTGATTACTGAAATCAAGTCATAACCGATAGGATGCTAAACAAAGCCAACCCTGCTCTGCGGCCCTGGCTGTGAGCCACACCCAGGGTGAGATCAGGAGCACGTTACGGTTTAACAGCACTAATAATGAAATCTCATTACTTGAAGATTATATGCAGTGTAAATGGAGCTCAAATGTAAAAACCAATCTAGTTAATTGTTTTATTTTTAATAGTGGTTGCTACTTGTAAAAACCAACAACAACAACAAAATCTGGATAATAAATCTAATAGAGTCTGGATAACTAATCAGTTTCCCTTTAAATTTGTGGTGGGGGGTGGGGGGATCACCATTCTTACCATTAGAACTAAGATTTGCTGAACACTTACTACTTTCCAAGTACGATTCAAAGTGCTTTATAATGTAGATATCTCATTTAATCTTTGCAACAACCCCATGAGGTATTATCGTATTATCTCTGTTTAGAAATAAGAGAAATTAAGTCATTTGCCCAAGATCAAAGAATTGGCAAATGGCGGGTTTGGGTTTTGAATCCAGATAATAAAATGGCTCCAGAATCTGGACTCTCAACCACCCATCTGGACTTCTCTTACCACCTTCCAACCTTGCTAGGCCAAAGAGGCAAACAGCACCTGGTCTTTCCTTCTACCTGCGCTCGAGTTCCTCACTTTAAACTTTTTAAAGTTACATTTGGACCAGGTAATCGAAATAAATAGGCTTTCCAGCAGCCTAATTGCTTAGATGTTAATTGTTAACTAAATGGTGAGCCTTTCCAGCCGCCTTGACAGAAATGTACTAACCCAGATTTTATGTTAAGTAAAGCAGTAAGAATGTAAGGATCTTATCTATGTCTCCAAATGTACTAGCAAGGCCTTCGCTTTTCAAATCCCTTGAAGGGTTTATACTCTCTTACGGTGGATTTGAGAGGGGGGGAATGAGTGGCAATCTCTCTCAGAAAAGTGAGTTCTTTCTCTGAGATGTGGTTCTTACTTCTTCGTCAGGGAGGTAATTAAGAGACCAGTGTGGGACGTGGCCCCACGTGGGAGCAACGTGGCATGCCGCGGGGGTAGCACATACATGAAACATGCTTCTTAAACATTCAGAGGCTCTCCCAATACTGGTGTGGATTTTCTGAGCTCGTCTCCCTACAGTCTGGCCATGGCTCAGCATGCTTCAGCCTAGAAGGTGGTAGTTTCTAGAAGACTTTTCTTAGTTTTTTATTTTCTTTTTCTTTTCCATGGAATGGGGTATAGAATTGATCCAGCCTTGATTGCTCTTTTAAAAGATTGCCCGAGTTCCTGCAGGATGTATCTCTGGTTGGGCTTGGCTTTTCTGTTATCTAGGAGTATGCCAGGCCCCTTCCTTCATGCCATTACTTTCTTTATATACAGCATTAATACATTTACTGCTGGATTAGAAATCCAAGGTGTTAAAAAAGAAGAATGTGGGGTACACCAAGCGCGTCTGCCCTTTGTGCCTTTATTCTTAGAGGAGAAGGGGGAGGGCAGGAGTGAAGAAGAGATAGGCAGGGAAAAACAGAAGCGTTACTCTCCCTGCCCCAATCATGTATTGTTCTAGGAAATCAAGGTGGAACCTCAGTTAGCTGAAGTCCCAAACAATGAATAAAGGGATTCAAAATGCTAGAAAGTCTGAAATCTTGGACGTAGGTGTGTTCTGTGGAAAGGTCCGCAGAAGAGTCACCATGACTCCTGAGTTCTGTGTTAGTTTGCTATGAACTTGAGCAAGTTAACTTAATGATTCTGAACTTCTGTTTCCCCCTCTGTAAAATGGTTGTGAGAGTCAAATTATACACTTGTAGACTTGGAAGGGGACTTGGAGATTATTTGATCTAGCAGCCTCTGATCCATTGCAGGAAGTTTGTCTGTAATATTCCTGACAGAAAACCAATTGCCCAACCCTTTACTCATTATCTCCTCTCCCTCTTATGCTGAGCTAAATTCTGCCTCAGGACTTTGACTCATTTGGTCGGGTTCTTTCCTCTGAAGTTCTGAGTTGGTGACTTTGATGGCAACTGAATGATATAGGACAGTGGAAAGAGAATCAGGTGAACCCGAGTCTGGACCCCATCTCAGGCACTTAACTAGCTGTGGAATCGGAACCAAATTCTATCTGTTCTGTGAAGCTCAGTCTCCTTATTTGTCTAATGGAAAAATGGCAACCTACTCTGTGAGTTTGTTGCGGGAATTAGGAATAATTTATATAAAATACCTTCATATAGAGAATGCTTAATAAAAAGACTGGGAGGATTCTTTTTCTTAGAATATAATAAAATCAATATTTATTGAGGCTTGAGGAGTTCATGGCATGATTTCAGGTCCTTCTTCCAATGGTTTGTTCTGAAATCTTAACTTTTCCCCTGCTTCCAGTCCTAAATAATCACTTCCTATGTATTTCCCTGCATTACCCTTCCCAATAAATTCACGTATTCTTTTGCTTGTACAACTAGAAAAAGAGAAGGAAGCTTAAACATGGACTTTATGGACTTGTAGCTGAATGTATACTGACCAATTAGGAAAAAAATTTGCAGTAGAGGTGGAGTTTAATCCTCACTCTGAAGCATGTGGGCCTTCTGAGTTTTCCTCCAAAAAAGTCATTTGCTTCTAAAATAAAGAAAAGTTTGGGTAGGAGCTAAAATGTGCACTGGAGGAGAGAGTATTAATTTTACTGGAGTGAAAGGAATTCTGTGAGTCTAAAAGTGAGATAGTACCCTGCTACAGATCTCACAATCAATTAAAACCTCATAGAAAGTCTCCTTAGGAATGAAAGCTTCAAAGTGTCTCCTCCTGAATTTGGCCATAATTATAAAAAATAAAAACATGTGACTCTTTAACCAAGCAAATCCACTTAAAAGAAGCTACTCTACAGAAATCCTTGTATGAGCGTCTGAACAAGATAGTTACACACTACTATGTGTTTTCCAATAACAAACGAAAGAAACAATAATATAAAACTTTCACTAGAATAGTAAAAACAATTATAACAGACTCACAAAATGAAATACGATGCAGCATTAATAAAACATGATGCTGACCTTGGATATACTAAACTGACATGATGTCCATGATATATTATTCTGGAAAATAGTAAGTTATAGAAAAACGTGCAAAGAGTAATGCCATACTAACATATATGTATGTGTATATATATTTGTGCATGCATGTAGATATAAATATATGATGTATGTTTTAGAAAAAAGTTTGGAAATCTATATAGGCAACTGTTAATAGTTACTTCTGAGGAGTAGAATTAGGAAGGTGAGGAACACTTTAAATTTTTACTTTAAATGCTTATATTTATGAATGCTTTTACATGTATAAATGTTATTTTTATAATTTTTTAAAAACAATGAAAGGAGAATAGCTGAATTCAGAAACATCTGTTTAAGTACTTAGTTACCTTTTCCTAAATTTCAGGAGCCCTGCCTCAAAGAATAGCTTTTCCAGGGAAATGGTTAAAGTTAATCTGCTTCCTTTGGATAAAAAGAACCTCAGCATTAAGAAACAATCCTGTTTAATTCTTGTTTAGTTACTCATTTATCTCTTCATTCATTTGTCTGCAGTAAAACATAAAAGTTAGCAATCAGCTGAGGGGGGTGGTGGTTGGAGTTAGAAGTACTTGAGTTTGAATTCCTGGCCTAACATTTACTGATTGTTAAATTTTGGCAAGTTATGTAACCTCACCAAACCTCCATTCCTCATCTGTAAAATGGGGCCAGAAGTCAAAAATTGTGGGGATTTTTAGAAGAACATTTAAAGAACCTAGCCCAGGACTTGGCACATATTACATGCTCAACCCAAGCTTGCTATTGTCATTTGTGAATTTATCATTCAAAAAAACCCATTATTGAGCATACTGAGTGGCAAGTTTTGTGTCAGATTCTGAATTTTTAATATAGGTAATATATGATCCTTGCTTTTAAGGGGGTTAAGTCTAGATCAGAGGTCAATTCAGGGACTTCCTGAAGTTGGATGAGAAAAAAAAAATCACATCTCTATTTTTTACTAACCTCTAACTGAAATTTAACATTCCTTCAGTTATGAATTTATACAACAAATTGCAGAGGTATTCACACTATCTGTGACTTTGTCACCAACAGAAATCACGGATATTTTCATAGAAGGTTGTAGTTTTGCAGAAATTTTGAATTTCATTCATGCACATCATTGCTTCAAAATTATAATAGTTACTAGACCCACTGCCAAATCTGGGAATTGTGTTAATAAAAAAGCACAAATGTATCACCAAAGGCAAGGGAAGCAAGGGCAAAAATGAACTATTGGGACTTCATCAAGATAAAAAGCTTTGCACAGCAAAAGAAACAGTCAACAAAACCAAAAGACAACCGACAGAATGGGAGAAGATATTTGCAAATGACATATCAGATAAAGGGCTAGTATCCAAAACCTATAAAGAACTTATCAAACTCAACACCCAGAGAACAAATGATCCAATCAAGAAATGGGCAGAACACATGAACAGATATTTTTCCAAAGAAGACATCCAAACAGCCAACAGACACATGAAAAAGTGCTCCACATCGCTCGGCATCAGGGAAATCCAAATCAAAACCTCAATGAGATACCACTTCACACCAGTCAGAATGGCTAAAATTAACAAGTCAGGAAACGACAGATGTTGGCGGGTATGCAGAGAAAGGGGAACCCTCCTACACGGTTGGTGGGAATGCAAGCTGGTGCAGCCACTCTGGAAAACAGTATGGAGGTTCCTCAAAAAGTTGAAAATAGAACTACCATACGATCCAGCAATTGCACTACTGAGTATTTACCCCAAAGATACAAATGTAGGGATCCGAAGGGGTACGTGCACCCCGATGTTTATAGCAGCAATGTCCACAATAGCCAAACTGTGGAAAGAGTCAAGATGTCCATCGACAGATGAATGGCTAAAGAAGTTGTGGTGTATATATATATATATATATATATATATATATATATATATAATGGAATATTATGCAGCCATCAAAAGGAATGAAATCTTGCCATTTGCAACGACGTGGATGGAACTGGAGGGTGTTATGCTGAGCGAAATAAGTGAATCAGCGAAAGACATGTATCATATGACTTCACTGATATGAGGAATTCTTAATCTCAGGAAACAAACTGAGGGTTGCTGGAGTGCTGGGGGGTGGGAGGGCTGGGGTGGCTGGGTGATAGACATTGGGGAGGGTATGTGCTACGGTGAGCGCTGTGAATTGTGTAAGACTGTTGAATCACAGACCTGTACCTCTGAAACAAATAATACATTATACGGTAAAAAAAAAAAAGAAGAAGATGGCAGGAAGGGAAGAATGAAGGGGGGGAAATTGGAGGGGGAGATGAACCATGAGAAACTATGGACTCTGAGAAACAAACTGAGGGTTCTAGAGGGGAGGGGCGTGGGGGGATGGGTTAGCCTGGTGATGGGTATTAAAGAGGGCATGTACTACATGGAGCACTGGGTGTTATACGCAAACAATGAATCATGGAACACTGCATCAAAAACTAATGATGTAATGTATGGTGATTAACATAACATAATAATAATAAAAAAGCACAAATGTAACTATATCTCAAATTTTGTTTTATATTTTGAAAGCTTTATATTAGTTTAGTTATTTTGTACTCCTATGTATCTTACTTTATGCATTAAAAACAGTGTTCTGAAGTGAGTACATAATATATGTTTTCCATGTATGAGGAGGTTCATAACTGCACTATTCATTACAACATAAAACTGCAAACAAACTACATGTTCATCAATAGAAGAATGGATAAATCAGCAGTGGTATATTCATGCAGTGAAATACCACCCAGCAATGAGAATGAATACACAATTGCTACATTCAGCAACATGGATGGATCTTACAAACTAAGACTGAAAAGAAGAAACCAGACCCAAAAGGGAACAGGCTGTATGATTCAGTTTATACAAAGTTTCAAAACAGGTTAGCTCATCTCTGAAGTTAGAAGTCAAGATAGAGTTTACCCTTTTGTGGGGTGGTGGCTGGGAGGGGTGTTTGGGGCTTTTGGGTTATCTATTGATCCAGATATTAGCAATATGAATGTGTTCACTTTATACAAATTCGTTGAGCTATCCATCTATAATTTGTGGACTTAAAGTCATTGTACTTCAATAAAGATTTACTGTTAAAAAGGGTCCATAAGCTTTACCAGTCTGCCAAAGGGATTCATGGCACAAAAAAGATTAAAAACCTTTGGTCTAGATGAAGACACAGATCCAGAGAAATTACTATAATACATTGTGTTTTACACAGCCTGGATGTTTCAGGCCATTCCTGAGCCCAGCAGTCGATCCTAGTGACCCTGTAAGTATAATTCATACTCGTCAGAACAAGAATCCTCTTTTTATTTATTTTTTATTTTTTATTTTTTTAAAGATTTTATTTATTTATTTGACAGATAGAGACACAGTGAGAGAGGGAACACAAGCAGGGGGAGTGGGAGAGGGAGAAGCAGGCTTTCCACCGAGCGGGGAGCCCGATGTGGGACTCGATCCCAGGACTCTGGGATCATGACCTGAGCTGAAGGCAGACGCTTAACGACTGAGCCACCCAGGCGCCCCAAGAATCCTCTTTTTAAATATTGAAAGTAGGGTCACTGCAGCTGCAGGAAAGGAAGGACAAAGTACAATTAAAGCACAGAGAAGAGAACCATTAATTTTGCTGAGGTTGGTCAGGAAGAGACCTTGTGGAGAAGGTGGTATTTGAACAGAGAATCAAAGGATAAGCCAACTTTCAACTGCAGGACTTCCTGTCAAAGTGAGCAGCATCAGGGAAAAATAGGAAGCATGCTGCGTTTGGAGAACATGGAGTCATCTGGTGTGGCAGAATGTTGGGCAAGGTGACTGGAGGTGGCAGGGAAGGGGGAAAAACGGGAGACAGGTGGAACCCTGTGCATTGCGCTAAGGGGAAGCAACCAATACTGTCTGTTTTTACTTCTTACTGCAGGAGTAGACATACAGAAGAGTCCCCAACACATAAGTAAACAGCTTGATAGATTTTCACAAACCAAACACATCCATTCTACTAGCACCCAGATCAAGAATTTAACGCCATCCCATTAACGCCAACCCAGAAGCCCCTTTCACCATCCCTACCAATCACTACTGCTCCACCCCCCTGCCAAGCATAACTGCTATCCTGACTTCTTTTTTCTTTTAACCACTTCACTGAGGTCTGATTGACATGTAAAAAGCTGTGCATATTTAATGTATACAACTCAGTGAGTTTGGGGATATGTCTATACCATGTACCCATCATCTCCATCAGGGCCATAAACATATCCAACACCTCCCAAAGTTACCCCCCTTATTATAATTATCTTTCTTTGTGTGGTAAAAAAATTTTAACGTAAGATATACCCTGTCAGTAAGTTTTAAGTTTTCAATACAGTATTGTTAGCTGTAGGAATTATGCCGTGTAGTAGATCTCCAGAACCTAACCTATCTCTCAGAACCAAAACTTTGTACTTTTTGAATATCATCTCCCCACCCGACCTTTCTCCAAGGCAACCACATTTTACTCTCTGCCTCTGAGTTCGCCTCTTTCAGTTTCCAAATGTAAGTGAGATAATACAGTATTTGTCTTTCTGTGTCTGGCTTATTTTGCTTAGCATAATGTTCTCCAGGTCCATCCATGTTGTTGCAAATAGCAGCATTTTCTTTTTTTAAGGCTGGGTAATATTCCACTGTAATGTATACCACATTTTCTTTATTCATTCATCTGTCAATAGGCACTTAGGTTATGTTTCCATATCTTGGCAATTGAGAATAATGCTACCTTTAACATGGGAATGCGGGTACTCTTCGAGATCCTGATTTCAATTCCTTTGGATAAATACCCAGAGGCAGGATTGCTGGGTCATACAATAATTCTATTTTCAATTTTTTGAGGAACTGCCTCACTACTTCCCACAGCAGTGGCTCCAATTGACATTCCCATTGACAGTGTTTTAGGGTTCCTTTTTTTCTATGTCCTCACCAACACCTGCTATTTTATTTTATTTTTTTCTAGTAATAGCCATTCTATCAGGCGTGAGGGGACAACTCATTGTGGTTTTGATTTGCATTTCCTTGATAATGTGGTGTTGAGCACCTCTTCATGTATCTGTTGGCCACTCCTGTGATATATAACACTCCATGGGTTGGGTTTGCTGGGTCTTGTGTTTTATTTAATGTATGCACTCTTTTGCGTCTGGTGCTTTCACTCATGTTGATAAGTGAAACATAATGTCATTATGCGTAGTTGTAGATCATTCCCACCTAAGTTTTAAGCAGGGGAATGGTGTGGGCTGACCTCTGTTAGAAAAATCACTCTAGCAGCTTCAAGGAGGGTGAAGTGAAAGACAAGAAATTTCACACAGGGAACTAGAGCAATAATCTAAGTGAGAAATGATGAGGGCCTGACCCAGAGCCCAGGCAGTGGGAGTGGAGAAGAAGCAGACAGATCAGAGTCAGCCTGAGCTCTGGAGAAGCAATTCAAAACATATGTTCCATTTACAGTGTCCTTCAAGTACAGAGGAGAGCACATAACTGAGTGCTCGGAACCAGAGCAACATTAATTGACCACGGCATTAGTTTGGGTGCTTGTCAAGATTTAAATGAAACAAGCTGCCCCCCTCTAAGAGTCTATTGTCATAGATGCCGGGAATGAGACAGACCAAAAGCCAACACAATGGGGATAAATGAAGGGTGTCCCACGAAACTTAAATGACCTCAAATGGTTACTGGAGGAGTTTTGCAGTTGAGTCATTTTTCTTCAATATTTTTTGCGTGGTGGAGTTTCAACATAACACTTAGATTAGTTAGGAAAACAAAATCAGGACTGAAGAGACAACAGGGAGGGAGAGAGTTTAGCAGACAGTGGGGAGATGGGCTGCCGGGGGTAGGAGATGGGTATGCAGGGCAGACGGACGGGGAGACAGTTGGTGAAGGATGAAGTGAAGGCTCATTCGGCATCCATATTAATCTCATGCTTCTCAAACTCAGGTATATACACCCTTGACAGCATGTCAGGAGGAACTCGAGTCACCTGATAAATACAGTACATCTTGCCAGAGTGTTCACTTTACCCTAGGGTCAAGGAGGAGGATGGTATTTATATGGAAGCAAACAACATGTAATGGAGTAGAATACAAATTTTATGTGAAGTTTCAAGGTAAAATACAGACTCCATTTGATTTTCTAGCCAAACGCTTTGGGCTTCAGCCCCAATGTCTCCCTTGCCATTAGGTGGAATTCAGGAGAAAATTTTGAGAAGCCTCAATTCCATCACTCCTGATTCCACGTTCCACTGTATGGACGCTAGCACCTCTGCCGAGCTCTTTTCCAGAGTGGGTGGTGTTATTCAGCAACAATCCTTCCTTCATTTACTCGTTTATTCCAACAATATTAAGTAAGGGCTTGCCATATACTAAGACCTGAGAGATGTTTTTCTCCTGTGTAATATTGTAAGCTCCAAAAAGGACTGTCTTTTAAAAAAAATTAAGAGTCCCCTCAGCATTTGTCAAACCTTGCATATGTTAGACCTCTATAAATATTTGTTGACATGAAATGAAATGTGATCTTTGAAAAAAAATCCAAGGAAGAGTTAAGAGGGAGACAATAAAGGAGAGAGAAAGAGATGAGTGTATGTGAGCTAACTGCTAACCATTATCAACTGAACATGTTTCATCCATGACCTACTCTGAGATAGACTTTAAGTTATATCCATTTCATAGCTAAGGAAATTGAGGTTGGAAATGAATAGCTTGTTTGAAGTAACACAGCCGGTAAGTGACAGAGCCCAGATTCAATCCCAGCTTTATCTGATAATAAAGCCCGTAGAGAAAATCTATGGAAATATAAAATGCATACACCCTTTGACCCAGGAATTCTACTTCTAGGAACTTATCCTTGAGATATTGTGACTTATAATATAAAAGAAATATATATTTGGTCTTCATCCTGTTTCTGACATGTAGCTTCTAAAACTCTTGGAATTTCTTAAATGATGAGAGAGATAAAGGTGTCCTTTGTTATATTAATGAGGTGAGTTTGGGACCACACCTAAGGATGGGGGCTGGTTGCAGTGGAACCAACCATATGATTGTAGGGTTGAAACTTTCAGTCACACCCTCTGGCCTCCAGGGAGGGGGAAAAGGGTTGAAGACTGAGTTCAATAATCAATTGCCAATGATTTAGTCAAACATGCCTATGTAAGGAAGCTTCCATAAGAACCCAAAAGGATGGGGTTCCAAGAGCTTCCGGATTGATGAAAATATGGAGATTTGGGGAGAGGGCAACATCAGGGAGCATGGAAGCTCTGTGCCCTTTCCCCATACCTTGCCCTATGCATCTCTTCCATCTGGCTGTCCCTGGGTTATATCTTATTATAATTAACTGTTAATCTAGTAAGTAAAATGTGTCTCAGAGTTCTGTGAGCTGCTCTAGCAAATTAATAAAACCCAAGGAGGGAGTTGTTGGAACTTGTGATCTATAGCAGTGGGGTCAAAGCACAGGTCAGAGCATCTGGAATTGCAATTGGTCTGAAGTGGAGGGCGGTCTTGAGGGACTGAGCCCTTAACTTGTGGAATCTGATGCCATCTCCAGGCAGATGTGTCAGAATAGTGTCAGAATTGAGCTGAGAGACACCTGGGTGGCTCAGTCTGTTAAGTGTCCAGCTCTTGATTTCAGCTCAGGTCATGATCTCAGGGTTGTGAGACTAGTCCCGCATCAGGCTCTGCTTTGGGCGTGGAGCCAGCTTAAGATTCTCTCTCTCTCCTTCTCCCTCTGCCTTCCCCCTGCTCTTTACCTACCCCGACTCTTTCTCTGTCTCAAAAAAAGAATCAAGTTAAATTGTAGGACACCCAGCTGGTATCAAGAATTGCTTGGTGGTGTGGGGACACCCTGCTGCCCCATTGTAAAACTGGATGCAGAATCATTAATCATTAATCCTGTAGTTACACTCAAAGAAGTGCTCAAAGATACAGACACAAGAATGTTCATTTCAGTGCTAATTACAACAACAATAAACTGGACATAATCTAAACATCCTTCATTGGAGAATTGGTTAGATAGCATAAAGAACATATAGAAAGAATCATACCTATATGTACTAATATGGAAAGCTGTTTAGGATATATTGCTAATTGAAGAAAAGTTAAGTTGTAGAACAGCATGTGTTATTTTTTTTTGAAGTTCTTTTTTTTAAGATTTTATTTATTTATTTGAGAGAGAGAGAATGAGAGACAGAGAGCATGAGAGGGAAGAGGGTCAGAGGGAGAAGCAGGCTCCCCGCCGAGCAGGGAGCCCGATGTGGGACTCGATCCCCGGACTCCAGGATCATGACCTGAGCCGAAGGCAGTCGCTTAACCAACTGAGCCACCCAGGTGCCCCAGCATGTGTTATTTGATTATATTTTATTTTTTAGAAAACAAATGCACAAATCATATATGCATTCATGTATAGGCACCAAAAATTCTGGAGGACTACATACCCAACTTGAACAGAGATTATCTCTGCGGAGGTGATGAGGTCTGCCCAGGGGGGGGGTGTCTTTCCTTTCACTTTATTTCCTTTATGAATTGTGAGAAAGCAAATTTTTAAAGATTTTATTTATTTGAGAGAGAGAGAGCATGCACGCATGCTAGTGTGGGGGAGGAGGGAAGGGGCAGAAGGAGAGAGAGAGAATCCTAAGCAGTGAACCTTCACAATTATGACTGAGAAGTATAATGAGACCAACGACGGTTAAAATATACATTATGCTTGTAATAAGTATATAGGACTTAGACACTCCCCATCTCTCGCTCTCACTCTCTCATTTTATTTTTATTTAAAACCTTTTTAACTATGATAAAATACATATAACATTTACCACTGCAACCATTTTAAGTTCACTGTTCAGCAGTGTTAAGTATATTCACATAACTTGGAATCCATCTCCAGAACTTTTTCATCTTGCAAAACTGAAACTCTGTACCCACTAAACACCTTCTCCCCATCTTTCCCCTCTGCCAGCCCCCGGAATCCACCATCCTGCTTTCCATCTCTATGAATTTGACCACTCTAGGTACCTCATATAAGTGGAATCATACTGTGTTTGTCTTTTTGTGCCTGGTTTATTTTTCTTCGCATAATGTCTTCAAGATTCATCCATGTTGGAGCACCTGTCAGAATTTTCTTCCTTCTAAAGGCTGAATAGTATTTTATTATATGTATCACATTTTGTTTATCCCCATTCCTCCATTGATAGACACTTGGGTGGCTTCCAGCTTTTGCTTACTGTAAGTAATGTTACTCTGAACCTGGGTGTACAAATCTCTCTTTGAGACCTTGATTTCAATTCTTTTGGACGGATACCCAGAATTGTAATGGCTGAATCATATGTGATTCTTCTTTTAAATTTTTTGAGGAACAGCCATACTGTTATTAAGCTTTGTAGTTGTGATATACTTATTGCTCCGTTAGAAAGATAGAAGGCAAGAAGGTGGTTGTTTCTCAACGTATAAATCACACAAAACCCAGGAAAGCAGAGTTGCCATCAGTGGAATCAAGAGACTTTTAAAAGAACTCTAGGACTTCTCAAGCAAATGTAGGCACAATCTTTAGATCATTTCCCTGGGAAGTAGAGAAGGGAAAATAATTACTGACTAAGCTGCGTAATAAGGAGCTAAGTATTTTCTCTTGGGAAATAGTTGTCTGTTTGGGGGAGTTGCAAGTTCTGGGGAGTGCCCTCATTAGAAAACAGCTGATGATTCCAGGAGAACTTGGAAGAATCACCATGGTGACACAGAGTGACCCATTTAAAGTGTAAGACGTATTGTGAGTCGAACTTCAAAAGGTGTCTGCATAGAATCTTCTTTTTCATTTTTCCTTGGGCATAAGATATAAAAGAAGGTAGCGTTGCTATTAGTATCTCCAATCCTCTTGCAGTCTGATGTACTTGGGAGGTAGATTATGACGCCTTTAGATTCTAGTCCTGGCTTAGTGTCTGTCTCCTTAGCTGCATTACTTTGAGCAGGCCACTTAACCTCTCCAACCTCAGGGGGTTGACCCAAAGGCCCTCAGAAGTCCCTTTAGTCTGTGGGTTTATTTCTGTGCATATGCATAAGTGCCTCAGCTTCTTTTTGTTTGCTACTCCTTTTATCTGGAACTTGGCTATCCGGCAAACCCACCTCATCAGACACAGTGGAACATGAGGAAATACACCAAAAGATGCTGAGCAGGGAAACACATCATCAAAGTCCATGGGCTAAAGCTCCTTCACCTTCTTGCTTTCCTTGAACCTCAGGTGCACGTGGTTGAATTAATCACACTCTTGGATTCACACAGTCTCATCATGAGTCTGGACCTGGTCACTTTCTGATCTTCTCTTCTCCTTCCTTTCCCATCCCTTGTCTCATTTCCAGGCACTGTGCTTGGTGGTATAAACGGATGATTGCATTTAATTCTAATGAGAATGCTGTGAGGTGCACAATACTGTTATCCCCACTTTACCTATGGGAAACTGAGGCCTAAGGGGATTGAGAGGCAGAGGCAGAATACCCTGCTGGACAGATCCAGAATCCACACTCCTAAACACTACGTGAGCTAATCGAGAGAACTTGTTAAAAATACAACTCGACTGTAAGTTATTCTGACTTGTCTGGAGGAACCTCCCCCTCCCATTCTTAAAAAGGAAATGTGAACAGATCTATTTTGAGGCATTTTGCTTCTCCTCATTCATTGTTAAACTGGGATCACAATCTCTTTGGATTTCCTTTTCTTCTTCCACTTCTCTTGCAAAACTTGGAGGTACCGTTGTCAGCTTGGGCCTTGACTCTATTGCTTGCTGAGGACATAACTGGAATGGTATAAAATAGTACTTCCTCTCCTTAAAAAGGACCCCTGTCCACTCACATTGTATTGTTTCTGCATCTCCTTTATTGGAAGATGATTGCTGATGGACAGAATATGCTCTTGAAGTCACATTTCTCACCTGGATGGGTGAATAGTGTAGGGATTTATAATAGAAAGGAGTGCACGTCACTTTTAAGGTAAATCCATCCCAAATTGATGGTTATAGCTAGATTGATGGCCACTTGATGCTCCTGGCATTCTTAACACAACCCTGATGTGTGATGGGACAGGACTGTTAGCATTGGCTGAGTTTGGTTTGGGGCAGATGCAGGGACAGGAGAGGTTAAGGGCTTGGTTGACTAGGAAGATTCTTCCCACTGGAGTCTGAAGGTGGTTTAGCAGGAGAGGGGGATGAGGTGACAGTTGAGAGGAGCAAACCAGAAATACTAATAATAATGTTGATGATGATAATAATGCTAAAAATAATAATGTCAATCTCTTGGGGCTTACTATGTATCAAACACTGGGTTATATGGCTTTATACGCATTATCTTATTTAATCTTCTCAGCAACTTCTGGTGGCTACTATTACAGAGACCCAAAATAAAGACTTTTACAATCTCCACTTTATAGTGGGGGAAATTGAAGTTTAGAGAGGTAAAGTTAATTTATTTAAGATCACATAGCTAGCTACGACTCATTGGTCCAAACATTTAACCACCATACTCACACAGCCAGGGAGCTTTGGATCCAAGAGATAAGGTAAGGATAGAACAGGAGAATGTCTTTTGAAGGGGGTGATTGAGAAAGTCTACAGTGGGGCTCTGTGTAGGCCCAGGACTTGCGGTTCAGGATTCTACTCAAATGGGGAGAGAGAGCACCCCAGGGTGGTTCTCCTGATTGGTGCCAAGCATCCATGAATCCAGGCCAGGGCCATACTCTGTCCTTAGAATCATCTCTTCCCTGTCTTCTTCTTAATTGTAAGGCCATGCTATTATGTAACTTGGACATAACAGCCAAAGATAACTTTCTGCTTGAAACAATCATATTTTATGTTCAGGGGTTTTGACTGAGTAAAAGAATTCTTTCTTCAAGTAAGCATTTTATTCTGTTAATTGTATGAAGTCCTTGCAGAAATGTCTTGCAAATGATGGGATCAACCCCTGTCCCTAAGAGAGGGATCCTTAAGACTTCCTGCACCTTGGAAGAAAATCATGCACCCCCAGCATGAAATTCATTTAGAGTCCCATCAGAGCTTTCTAGTGCAGTTTAAATGAAGTTTCTTTTATTTTGGATTTCACTTCTCTGTAACAAGTGAGTCATTGATTTTCAAAAACTTTTAAATGTATCCAGAATCTTTTTTTTTTTCTTTTTGGTTTTGGTTTTGAATAGCCTCTCAGAAAACCCAACCCAGTAACCCTGTCCTCTCTCCCTCCTGCTTTGCTCTAAAGATAGCAATCGTCTATATGGATCACAGTGCTTCCTTGGATGAGAATGAACAACTCTCAACCAGCTAAACTGTTGATCCATGTGAAAGGAGTGACTCACAAGTCTCCCTAAATTGTTGCCCAGCAATTATTTTTTAACACCCGTGTGCTAAATTCTGGGAAGGCCTGATAATAACAATAAAATTAAAAAGGAATTTTAGGGACCATCTCAGTTCTCTTTGTGATTTATGAGGTACTCTGATCTTGAGTTCCTTTGGAAGCCTTTCCATGTAACTTTAAGTAGGGAAGCTGACTAGAGCCTCCCCATAAAACTGTGCTTGGGTACAATAAACCCCTGAGGATTAGTCAAAGACAGATTCACTGGATGCCAAATTCTTTTCTATCATCCGAGAGTGGCCAATGAGACCAAGGGTGGGAGTGAGAATTCACTAGGGTTTTCAACAAAGCATTCCAATAAATTAAAAAACAAACAACCTTTGTTAGAACGAAGGGTTTGCTAATGCTAGCTGGTTACAGCGCCCTCATGTGTCTCAGCGTGGTAGTATCATTTTAGGGCTCTCAAAGGACACCAAATGCTCGTCTGTCTAATCACTCCACCAACACCACTTAATGCATTCTCTTCCTTCCCATTGGTTTCCAGAGCCACAGATGTTGAGGTGTTAGTTGGAATTTCCAGTGTGATGGTGATTTTTATCAGCGGCTGTAGGAATGAACCATTTCACTTTCCAGAGTCTGCTTATCTGTGGGCTTGCTGAATTTGTGCTCATTTAAATCTCAATTCCTGCCACAAAGTGAAAATACCCCAAATGTCTGTCATCTGGTGAATCAACGAATACATTGTAGCAACCCATACAATGGAATACTACTTAGTAATAAATAGAAAAGAATTATTGACATCCACACCAACGAAAGGCTGCATATGGTAAGATTTCATTTATGTGACATTCTAGAATTTGGATGCATATTAGATTAGTGGTAGCCAAAGAATGGGGGAAAGAGGGTGGAGTTGGCTGCAAAGGGGTACAAAGGAACTTTTCAGGGGAATTGATAGTGTTTTGTCTTTTTTGATGTTGGTTACCTGACCATATACATCAGTCAAATTCACAGAACTGGTGTTGGTGGTATGATGTTGAGTATAGCTTCCAAAACTCATTGAACCACACACTAAAAACAAAACAAAACAAAAAACCCACCTGAATTTACTGTGTATAAATTACACCCCAAGAAGCCTCACATAAAAATGTTTAATTCAAAAAAAAAAAATCACTGTGGACTACTTCCAAAGTACAAATCCCCAACCCTTCTGGGTTTACTTCTTGGCCTCCTTTGCCCATCTGAAAAAGACACCACGGTGATCTCTTGTAGGAATCTGCAAGTTCCTGCTCAATTCAAAGCCCCAATGGGGCCAGACTGCATTCCACATGGTCTTCTCCCTGACTCTTGTCATTGTGCCTGCAATGGGGTGTGCAGCGAGTGACACGGAGACTTCCAAGCACTTGGATATTATGAAGGAAAACATCAAAGTTATAGTCTAGTGCTAGCCCTGCTACTAATAAGTAGGAACCCCTTGGGGGGAAATGAGATCTGGGCTCTGAAGGCAAATTCATACTGTCAGTTTGCTGGCTTCCCTCCACGACAGACAACAACCAGTTTTTTCTGGGCAGGAGTTGTGTCTTGTGCAAACTATCCAACAGCCACAAACTATCCGTGAACCATCCCAGGTAGTGCCCAGTGTCTAATTCTGGAAAACAGTTTTGGTTTGATGGCTCCCAAATGTTCTACCAACCCTCACCCTCAACAATGGTGACCTACGAATGTTAATCCCAGGCCAGTGGTTCTTAAATTTTACTGGGCCTACTCACCTAACTTGCTAAGAGAGTACATCTTAAGTGTTCTCACCACACCCATACACATAAAAGGTTAACTATATGAGAGGATAGATGTGTTAATTTGATTATAGTAATCATTTCACAACATATATGTACATATTAAATTGTGTTATGCAACCTTAAAAAATCACATTGTACGACCTAAATGCAGACAATTTTTATTGCCTGTCATACCTCAGTGAAGTTGGAAAAACAATCACCTAAGGAGTATACTTTCTAAATGACAGTTCCAGTCATCTATTCATACCTGAGATGCTAGTGCCATAGGTCTGGGATTGATCCCTGGAAACAGAATTTTTTTTTTTTTTTTTAAAGATTTTATTTATTTATTTGAGAGAGAGAGAATGAGAGACAGCATGAGGGGGAGGAGAGTCAGAGGGAGAAGCAGACTCCCTGCTGAGCAGGGAGCCTGATGTGGGACTCGATCCCGGGACTCCAGGATCATGACCTGAGCCGAAGGCAGTCGCTTAACGAACTGAGCCACCCAGGCGCCCCTGGAAACAGAATTTTTAATAAGCACCTTGGATGATCCAGACATAGGAAGTCTAAGGACCACATTTAAGGAAGTGATGACTCAGACCTAGAAAAACTCCCATATATAGGCTGAACAATTTATTCATGGAAATGTTTGACCTACCAATGGTTCAACACAGTGACTAGGAGTGGGGCTCTGGAGTGAGGTTCCTGGGTTCAAAGCCCAGCTCTACCCTTTGTCACCAATGGCCTCAGGTTACTTCATCTCTCCATAGTGTGTATAAGAGGGGGCAAGATCAAATGAGTTAACATATAACAAAACACTCAAAATCGTGCCAGTAAGCATTAGATAAACCTCAATTATCATTCTCCAGATCAATAAAGATGGGGGGGAAATATTGCATGGAAACCATGAACAAAAAGAGTTACTTCAAGAGCTTTTCTTTTAAAGCTTAGACATCTCCAAATACCTCAAACTGTAAAGAGAAATGTGAACTCCCTTACATATGCCAACTTTCCTACATTCCTAATCTCTTTGCCCTGTTTTAAATATTAAAAATGTAAGCTGGGGGAAAAAAAGCTGAACTTGGTAGCACCTTTCCTTTTCGAATGATTGAGGAGCTTAAGACAACTCCCATATGTTAGCGTATTCATCTTTACAAGTTATATATAATGTTTGGTGACTCTTGAACAGAGATGCAAATCAGAATCATGTGTAGCGCTCTTGAAAGGTCTAAATTTTGACTCAGCAGAAATTGGGGCAGGGCCCAGGGAATGTGAATTTCTAAAAAGAGCTTTTCTGTGATTTGGCTATCCATTCCAGGTAGAGAACTAGTCTTACAGGAAGAGGCTGGGATAATCCACCTTGCTTTATAGCTTCAGAAACAGAGACAGAACATGTTAAATACTGTGCCAACACCACTCAGCCAATCAATTGCAGAGGCAGGAGTTGGATTTTGGTAACTCTAAGGCCAATATGCTCTCCATTACAGATCACACCGTTGACGCTACTTGTGTAGGGTAGGATGAGAATACTAAATTGTCATTCCCTCATTTGTTTATGAACTAATACTCTGATCTGAATTCATAGGAACTAAGAGCTGCTGACCTGGGATTCTGAATTCCGTTCAGATTCCACCTTTTACGCTCTTACCCACATGTCCGCACTTAGTAATTATCCCCATTAAATCCCTGGAAGTGTGAGAGTCAGCTTACTTGGAATCTGGGTCAAATCCCTCTTGGAAATATGATCATGAACTTGAGGATTCTTCTGGTGGCTGAAGGCAGTGGCATTTGGTGGCCTCTACTCTGGGTTGAGGTTTTTGTGGGTTCCCTTTTCATTTTGAGATATATGTGTGACCTGTAAAGTCCCTCAGAAACCATTTTCTTTAATGTATTATCGGAGAAGGAAATCTGTCAAATTAAAATCTGTAGTCGGAAGGGGGGCAGCCACCAATCAAGTGAAATTATTCTGCTGAACTTGAGCCAGGGAACCAAACTGGGGCAGTATCATTTCACTAACAAAATGGCCCGGCGGGCTGGGATCCCTGCCTGCAGACCTTCACACAGCACCAACCCCTTGCTAATAAAACAGACCCCTTTATTGAGTTACTTCTTGGCACCCGCTAACTGCTTTCCTTTCAGATTTTCTCTTGTCCATATTTCAATATCCCGCCTTTGCATTTTCCTCCTGCTCTTGTTAAAATACTGTTTCTTTTCTTTCTTTCTTTCTTTCTTTTTTTTTTTTTTAAGATCCCTTTTAATCAGATAGCTCCTGCTGGCATGAGCTGTCAGAGGTATTCATTTCAGTGGACTCTGGCCTTATGCTGCATTACCTTGGCAACAAGATTTAGAGGCAAAAGCCCTGCCTTGAACTTGTCAGAGGCTCCAAGACATGAACTCAGCACATATTACTCTCTAGCATATCAAGTTGTCATGCCAACCACTAACAATAAAACCCATCTCTCCCTTCTAGGGTTTTAATTCAATAACTTTTCAGATTGGCTCCTTCTGTAATTCAATTGGTCTGAAAATGTAATATATGAATATGTGGGTGTGTGCGTGCATGTGTGTGTTTAACCAGTCACTAATGGCCTTCCACTAAATGACTGGAGATTGGAAATACAATTTAGGTCAAAAGTTCATCAGACTGCAAAGAAAAAAAAAACAACAATGCTGGATCGAACAAAAGAAGCCTGAAATTTTGGAAATCCTGACGAAGAGGTAACTAAGTGAAATCTCAAGAGCTGACCTCTGCCCTCAGATGTACGTACACGACTTCCATTGGCATATAGCTATATGTGTAGTGCTTGGGGCCTCTGACCTTGACATGCAGTGTAGATGTACCCCCACATGTGTTTACAACTCTTTAGTTGGTTTTGAATACATAATTAACTTCAATTTCTTTTTTTTTAATGTTTTATTTATTTATTTGAGAGCAAGAAAGAGAGCACAAGATGGGGGAGGGTAAGAGGGAGACGCAGACCCCCCGCTGAGCAGGGAGCCTGATGTGGGGCTCCATCCTGGGACCCCGGGATCATGACCAGAGCTGAAGGCAGACGTTTAACCAACTGAACCACCCAGGTGCCCTATTAACTTCAATTTCTTAAAAGCACTCCAACTTTTATACTTATATTTCATTTTCCTTTAACCCAGAAGGCTTTGTGGGAACCTGTCACTTCAGAAAGTCTCTTAACCCTCTAAGATCACTTAGACAAGGCATTGCATGGGTCTGGGGGCTAGAAATAACTGAGGGTCAGGGTTTCTCAAACTTAACTTCTTCAATACTTCCTGATCCTTGTGCCAACTCTATGATTATTAACTTACTATTTTTATCCTTTTATTGACTTATTTAAATGCATACATTTAGGGGCCCCTGGGTGGGCACAGTTGGTTCAGTGTCCGACTCTTGGTTGCAGCTCTGGTCATGATCTCAGGGTCATGGGACTGAGCCCCACGTTGGGCTTTGCGCTCAGTGCAGAATCCACTTGGGATTCTCTCTCTCTCTCCCTCTGCCCCCCACACCCCGCTCGTGTTCATGCATTCTCTCTCTCTCTAAAAATAAATAAATAGATCTTTAAAAATCAATCAATAAATAAAAATGCATAAATTTAGAAGGGCAGCTTTATGTCATGGACCTGGTACTCTGCTTTTTTAGGTTTTCTGCCACTGAGGACATGGTTATTTCTTAGCTTCCAATAACTAACACGTAGAAGGTTGATGATGTGCTGGGCACCACTGAAAATACTTTTCCCATGCTAACTCATTTAATCCTGACTGCCACCACTACAGCCCACTGAGGCAGGCAACTGATGTCATCATCTCAACTTTACAGAGGAAGAAAAGGAGACATAGAGAGGCTAGGCAGGATCTCCACAGCTCCATAGCTAGTAAATATTAGAACTGAGGTTCAAACCTAGTGGTCTGGTTCCAGATTCTCAATTTCATAGCCTGCTTCATTGGGTTCTGGTTGAATTTTTGAGCCTTTTTTCAGTTTTATGTAAGAAGCATTAATCTATGCTAAACCTAAAATCACAAACTTCTTGAAGGCAGGGACCATATCTAACACGTCTATCTCCTGAGTATCTAGGTGAGTGCCTTTCACATAATAATTACTCAGAAATATGGTTAGGTTGTTAAGGAATGATCTAAGAGAATCCTAGAATATCACATTCAAGGTCATTTTGAAAAGGTAGTTTTTGTTTAAGTTGCAACAATGGAGGCTTTCATCACCACCAACCCACAGGTACATAAGGTCTTCTAGAGACCAAAGTCATTGAGAACAGAGGCCATGTTTCATGGTGTGATGGATATTTTCTTTTTTTTTTTTTTAAAGATTTTATTTATTTATTTGAGAGACAGAGAATGAGAGAGATAGAGAGCACGAGAGGGAAGAGGGTCAGAGGGAGAAGCAGACTCCCTGCTGAGCAGGGAGCCCGATGTGGGACTTGATCCGGGGACTCCAGGATCACGACCTGAGCCGAAGGCAGTCGCTTTAACCAACTGAGCCACCCAGGCGCCCATCATGGTGTGATGGATATTTTCTGTTGGCCCTGCCAGAGACACATTCTTTGCTACCAAAGACCGTTGGTTCTATTGAGCAGCTCCTGCTGGGATGGTAATAGGTTTCTGCTAGTACCACTCACCATTCCTTATTGGTATCCTGTGACTGTCTGAAATTTTATCAATAGTCCCTTCAATAAATATATATCACTTATAGGACGGGATTCTGGCTCTTACCCCTGTCATCTAGTTCCATGAGAATCACCTCCGGAGCTTGTTAAAATGCAGATTCTGATTCAGATGACTGGGGTGGGTCCTGAAATTCTGCATTTCTTTTTTTAAAGATTTTATTTACTTATTTGACAGAGTAGAGAGAGAGGGAGAGAGAGAGAGGGAGAAAGCATAGGCAGGGGGGAGCTGCAGAGAGAGAGAGAGAGGGAGAAGCAGGCTCTCCACTGAGCAGGGAGCCCAATATGGGGCTCAATCGCAGGACCTGGGATCATGATCTAAGCCAAAGGCAAACACTTAACAGACTGAGCCACCCAGGTGCCCCTGAAATTCTGCATTTCTAATAAGCCTCCAAGTAACTGAATGCTTCACAGGGTACACTTTCCATAACAGACATCTAGTCAATGGTATGTAGTTGTCACTCGATAGGTTTTTTAAATTAAATACAAGAATGATTCAATGAGTGGCTTGGATGCAGTACAGCATTTGTCAATACTGGTGAAGGAAGACATGCCCTTGCCACAACTATCTTGTAATAACTTACCTCTGAGGTCCCAGTGTGGCTGCAGCAAACCCACTCGATCACACCGTGAAACTCATGGCTGGCTGGACATCCTCGCTTCCGTCTTTCTCATTGCCAGAGCTACCCTGGTGATTCTCATCCTCCCGGGTTAATACTGTTTATAAAAAACAGCAACTACCACAACTAACCTGCAAGAAATTGAATTCACACACATGAGTATTTTTTTTTTTTTTGGAGATAAAAGTAAAACTGATTTATTTCAACATCAGAATTGATCTCCCCAAGGGACAATTCTTGCTGAGTGAACGGTAGTAAAGAAATTCATAGTTTGCCAAACAGTGAGTCTTATTTGCTCAGATTCTGCATAGTCTTGTACAAACAGGTTCTATAGGCAAAGGCAAAGCCAAACTCCAAGAGATCACTCAAAATAAGACCCAGCCCAAGGCAAAATACACTTAACTGTGCCTGTAAGCAGATCAAGCTGTCAGGAGATCTGAATTACCTTTTACATTTGTTATCAACACACACTTTTTGAACACCTACTGAGTGCCAAACACTGTTATCTCTTTGCAGGCCATGAGTATGTGCACAGTAAAATCTTAGGAATTTCGAGTCTGAATAAAATGAATAATGTGGGGCGCCTGGGTGGCTCAGTTGGTTGAGCAACTGCCTTCGGCTCAGGTCATGATCCTGGAGTCCCAGGATCGAGTCCCGCATCGGGCTCCCTGCTCGGCAGGGAGTCTGCTTCTCCCTCTGACCCTCCCCCCTCTCATGTGCTCTCTCTCTCTCAAATAAATAAGTAAAATCTTTTAAAAAAATGAATAATGTGATAATTCTGGCAGATGCTAACCTGAATTTGACTTTTTCACTGACCATGCAAAAGGATTTACTACACCAACTGATAGTTTGCAAAAAAAAAAAAAAACTACTTAAGAGAATAAATGATTTTCAAGACCTCTCAAGGATTTTTCAAAGGCACATTTAAGTTTTGACCACAGAGTCACTGATTGATTAACAATGCTGACTACTGTGTCAATTAAAAATATTCTTCTAAACGCAATGTGACATCCTAGATTATATCCTGGAATAGGAAACTGGGACATCTGGAAAGTGTCAAGTTTTACAGTAATAGTAATGATAATAGTAATAGTTTATAGTAAATTGGATGTGCCAGGGTGGGCTTCTTAGTTTTGGCCAATATACCACAATAGTATTAGATGTTGACATTTTAAAAAATCTGGGTGAAGAGTATTTGGGAAGTCTCTGGACTGTCTTTGCAACCTTTCCACAAAGGTAAAATGTAAAGTTTATTAAACAAATCTTGTGCATTCATGAAATCTGATTCTCCAAGAACTCCTAGTAGCAACAATAAAAAAGTATTTCTTGAACCCCATGTTCTGTTGGCACAATGCCAAGTGTCCTCCCCATGTTCTCACAATAATGTTATGAAGTAGGCATGGTTAGTTATTCTCATTTACATTTAAGGAAAACATGGTTTACAGAGTGATTGAGCAATTTCCAAAAGACACACAGATAAAAATTGATGGACTGATGGAGTCAGGATGTGACAAGGTCTATCTAATCCCAAAGCCTGGGCAACCCCACAACTCCAGTTTTGCCTCTCCTAGCTTGAGTTTGTCTGTGTAAAAGAGAGTTATCACTTATTCACATTGACATTCACCTTTCATTTGAGTTGACGAAACCACGTCAATCGAGTTATTGTGTACTGCACCTATAAGTTAACCAGAGTATCATTTTGAAAGTAACCAAGTTTAACACATGGTCAAGTCCTCCACCTTCCTGCCTTGTTAAATTGGGCTCTAATTTTCTTGCAGGGGGGGAGTAGGGAAGAGAGGCTGGGAGAGGCCTCTATTCTAAGGAGCTTGGAATGCTTTCAGAGCTAAGTGACTGGCCCTTTCCCCTTGGCTCCTGTCTTCTTTTGCCCATCATGTACTCACTTTAGGATGGTGGGCCTCTCGCCCAGGACTTCCCAGCTGGGCTTTGGCCATGGATGGCTTATTTAGAAATGGAAAGAGGTAGCATACCACAGGATTTATGGTTCAGGGTGAAGAATGCCAGTGCTATATGCAGAGAGAATAACTGGCTCCCTTAACACAATTACTGGAGAGACCTCAGAACAGTCTCTATCCCCAAATATCCCTCTGGCTGGTCCAGCAAGGTGCCCGTGATCAACTAACTCATATGAGATGCAGTGTGCGCTTTGCGCTTTGTCATGGGCACATACTTCTCACAGCACCTCACGGTTTTGCTCAGGTTTCACCACTTGGCACATTTCAGGGATCTCAGCATCCCAGCTGGAGTTTGGCCTGGTTGATCTTTCATTCATTTGTGAAGGGACAAAAATGATTACATAGCAGAGTTCCCACCTTTTCCCCCTTCTTAACACTCAAAGCGGGTTGTGTTTTTGTGAATCATTCTGTCCTTTGAGAAGAATTCTGTCATTGCCGGAAGAATAGTTTTTTGGGCTTTCTTGATACAGAATCAGAAGGGGAGGGGAAGATGAGGGAGAGGTGCGTTAACCAATAAGAAAGGTTTTGAGGAGATTGCGGGGTGGGAGCCATTTTAGTAGAAGAAACACAAGAACAGGGTGAAGTTCTTAAGAGAGAAGTGGGGCTTAAAGAAATATCACCCTACATTCTTTTCCCCTTCTTGGTGTTCAGAAAGATGCAGATAAAGGACCATCTTAAATGGATTAAAGACTTGAACATAAGACCCGAAACCATAAAACTCCTGGAAGAACACATAGAGGTAAGCTCCTTGACTTTGGTCTTGGCAGTGAGTTTTTTGGATTTGACACCAAAACCAAAGGCAGTAAAAGCAACTAAAAGGTTTTTTCACGGCAAATATCCTCAATCAAATGAAAAGACAACCTGTCGAAAGGAGAAAATGTCTGCAAATCAGCAGCGACTCTTTCTGCCCATGGATCCTGTTCCCGCGCTTTAATAAAATCACCTTTTGGCACCAAAAAACGAAAAACAAAAAAAACTGCAAATCATATATCTGATAAGGGGCTAATATAAAAAATATATAAAGAGCTCATGCAACTCAATAGCAAAAAACAAAGAATCCAATCTAAAAATGGGCTGAGGAACTAAATCAACATTTTTCTGAAGAAGACATGCAAATAGCCAACAGGTACATGGAAAGATGCTCATGAACATCACTCATCATCAGGGAAATGCAAATCAAAACCACAATGAGCTATCACCTCACACCTGTTGTGTGGCTGTCATTAAAAAGACAAGAGACAACAAGTGTGCACCAGTCATCTCCCCGGGTGTGAGGCTCCTGGTGATTTCTATTCATTATTTATTTAATCCTCACAACTTCAGGAGGGGCGTTTCACTTCCCATCCTGCCCTCAGTTTTTCCAAATGAGGAAACTGGCTCAGAGACATTAGTAACTTCCCCAAGTTCTTCGAGCTAGAGAAGGACAGAAGTAGGCCTTTAGCCCAGAACTATTGGATGCTGAAATGTTTGTTATTCTTCTTATCATTTAATAGTTTAACAAATCATTATTACATAAATATCTTATTATAAAATGTTATATTATAATACTATAATTATTGTTATTGTTTTTTATTTCTATTATGCCAGCTTCAGTTTTCAGATTTCACAACTAGAAAAAAATTAAAAAAAAAAATTTAAAATATTTTGGGGTTCCAGTATGAGACTGCTAAATGTGTGTGTGTGTGTGTGTGTGTGTGTGTGTGTGTGTGTGTGTAGTCTTCAGGGCATTTTTAAAATGCTCAACTACGGGCTCCTGGGTGGCTCAGTTGGTTAAGCGACTGCCTTCGGCTCAGGTCATGATCCTGGAGTCCCGGGATGGAGTCCCGTATCAGGCTCCCTGCTCAGCAGGGAGTCTGCTTCTCCCTCTGACCCGCTTCCCTCTCATGCTCTCTATCTCTCATTCTCTCTCTCTCAAATAAATAAATAAAACTTAAAAAAAAATGCTCAGCTACAATATACCATCACTATCATTTAGTAAAAAAAAAAATTCCCTAAATGTACTGATATGGAAGTATCTCTGTAATATGTTAAGTAAAAAAAGCAAGATGCAAGATGTTATCTGCTGTATCAAAAATGAATTTCTATAAATATATCTGCTTGTACATGTATAGAGCATTTCTTGAAGATATAAGAAACCTGTAACAGTGGGTTTGGGAACCAGAATTCTGGGGTAGAAGGAAGATGTCCCACATAGTCAATATGTACATTTTGAATTTTGTGCAAGGGGCATTATGTACTAATCCAAAGATAAATAAAGAAATGGAAAATAAGTCTCTGAAAGAAAATATATTGTTTATGTCCCCCAGACCCCCCATTCATGTCTTGAAACCCTAACCCCTAAAGGTGATGGTATGAGGGGGTGGAGCCTTTGGGAGGTGTCTAAGGCATGAGGGTAGAGCCCTCAGGAATCGGATTAATGCTTTATAAAAGAGACTCCCTTGAGATCTCTAGCTTCTTCCACCATGTGAGGAAATAGCAAGAAGGCACTGGCTATGAATCAGGAAGTAGTCTCGCACCAGAAGCCTACCATGCTGATACCTTGAGTTTGGACGTTCAGTCTCCAGAACTGTGCACGATAAATTTCTGTTGTAGATATGCTACTTGGTCTGTGGTATTTTGTTACAGCAGCCCAAACAGAGTGAGACAGATATTTTAACATTTTTCGAAAGATATGGCTAACATAATCACAAAGCAATTTGAATAAATGTAATCTTACCCTTATTTTTCCCCTTTGGACATGCTTCGGTGAAAACAGTAGGCTTCGGGCTGACCTTCCCATTCTCACTGACCACTCCCTGAGAACGTATGGATGTGAGTTCCTCCATTTCTTTTGGAGGTCCCTTGTAGGTGCCCAAATTTCAAGACAATTTTTCCAGCATTAGAGCATAAATAGGGGAGTCAGACCTGCATGGATTTGAGCAGTTCACATCCTGATGCAAGTTCTTTTTTTCTTTTTTTACGGATTTTATGTATGTATGTATGTATGTATGTATGTATGTATGTATTTGACACAGAGAGAGAGCATGCACACAAGCAGGATGAGCAGCAAGCAGAAGGAGAGGGAGAAACAGGCTCCTCAGTGAGCAGGGAGCCTGACTGAGGGCTCGATCCCAGGACTCTGGGATGATGACCTGAGCCAAAGGCAGATGCTTGACTGACCGAGCCACCCGGGTGTCCCGATGCAAGTTCTTGAACTTGCCCGCTTTTCGGAATCACCTGTGTAGTTTGTTACTAGCACCTTCCTAGAGACCATGCCTTAAGGTAGAGGTGGAAATCTGCATTTTAAACAAGCATTTCCCAAGGATGCTGCTGCACCAGGAACCAGCATCTGAGAAAATAAATAGCCCAGACTGCGTATCCTTACGGCCGGAGGATGATGACTGAGTTTGAACACTCATTCAAGCTTTTCCTAAAATATTTTTAGAGCAGAGGTCCTTAGATCAGTGACAGTCAAAAGTCAAACCAACTATCGCCCTCCCCTGCTGTGCCAGAGGTCAAACAGGATGTGTCTGAGATGGAGTCGGCCGATGCAAACAGGATCTGGAGAGAAATAGCCATTTTGCCTTTTCGCTCTGGACCTCCCTCTGACCAGTTCCGGAAACAGTCCTGATTAGAGCATAATTGATTTGGACTCGTTGAGTGGAGCAGCCAGGCCTGCACACGGCCTTCCCGCGCTGAGCAAGCTGTGCAGGATCATCCAACTCTTTGCTGCATTAAAAACAATATGATATGACATGGGCTGGGTTTCTAACAACGTTTTCAAGCTACGTAAGATTATCTCGTCTGTGACTGTGCCAGCAGTACTTGAGAGAAAGAACAGGGCATTTCTCTCCAGCCCCCAAGGGCAGCAAACTCGAGGCATTTGGGTTGCATAAGTACAAATCCGGTCACACAGGATTTGGGGTCTTTTGCTGGTCAGGAAATGGTCATGTATTCCTTTCAAAGATGAATCCGTTAATCCTGTTTAAACAAGAGTTCTAAATACTTAGCTTTTTTTCTTTTTTTTCCTCCCCATAGCATACATCATCATCGAGTTACTATAATTCAAATTTATTGGGAACTGAAAAGACAAACCAAATAAACAACAGCAACAAAAAAACCCCATCGTACCAGAAGACTGGGAGGAAATGATTTGAGTCAGAGAAGAATTCCAGTGGGGATTTTTTGGTCGGTGTGTTAGACTCCTTACTTTCAAGTAGTTGTTTCCTCTTTTTGCCCCAGTCTGTTAAGACCCCGTTGAACTGCAAACGGGCCACCAGCCAACCAAGTGATAACTGCTGGATGTCTGAAGCATCTCTCAGATCCACACCACACATTCTACCCCTTGAACTTACTGTTTCCTAAGATTAGGTCTATACAATCCAGTTATCCAGGAAAGTGAGAATACCAGTAGTATGATTGATACACGTTACCTGTGAGTCTGCAGGAGAGTGTAGGCATTCTGCAGCGAAATATTCAGATGTATAAGATATTTATTTTGTAGCTCCAAATGGCTTAATTTTGCTGTGCGCAATTTCATTTTGTTCTTTCTTCTTTAAAAAGATTTATTTATTTATTTTGAGAGAGTGAGAATGAGAGAGAGAGAGAGACAGAGACAGAGAGAGCACATGAGAGGGGGGAGGGTCAGAGGGAGAAGCAGACTCCCTGCTGAGCAGGGAGCCCGATGCAGGACTCGATCCCGGGACTCCAGGATCATGACCTGAGCCGAAGGCAGTCGCCCAACCAACTGAGCCACCCGGGCGCCCAATTTCATTTTGTTCTATGTAGACCCGAAACCAATGTCCTACATGTTAAAAAAAAAAACAACCCAGACATATATTCTGTTAGATCCCAGTTTGGATTTTTTTATGATAAGAAATAAGTATGTCTTTGACAGCTTTTATTTAAATCTTTGTATTATGGGCAATTTCAAGGATCATATATAAAAGTAGAGAAAATAATATAATGCTCTCCAAGTTTAAATAATTGTCAGTTTATGGCTAATTCCCACCCTCCAAGCCTGGATTATTTTGAAGCAAATCCTCATCCTATCATTTCATCTGTAAATGTTTAGTACAAAGTTTTAAAAGATAAAGATTCTTTTAAAAACACAAACACTACCATTACAAACACAAAACCATTATCAGATTTTACAAATGAACATTATCTATTTAATATCAAACAGCATCCAGTCATCTGCTGATTTTTAAGCAGCAGTCTTACAGATTTCATCAGACTGATGAAAGTCGAGCAATCCTTGCACTGCTCCAGGAACTGTGTGATCCCCCCACACCCAGTGCCCCAAGGCAGGGATGCTTCAGAATCAGATGCACAAAAGTTCTTTCAAGGACTTGAGATTGAACTCATGTGTCAAAACCTCCCCGGCTGTGGAGATCGGGCTGGATTCTCCAGCACTGTTGACTTTGGTCTTCATGTTTATCCATTCATTTTTCAGACCTCCAGTCGCTTGTTTATCTTGGCCATCCTTTTCCAGCCCGAGACTTCCCACACCCTGCCATCTGGCACCCTCTCTGGTTTCATTCCCACAGCCCCAGCTCTGAGCAGAAACCTCAGCGGAAGCCCAGATCCTGCAAAAGGTCCCAAGTGCTAGGCCCATGATTCTGTACCCGAGTCTTCCTGTAAGAAGGAAGGGGCGAAAGGAATTTCTGGAGAGGATTCTCAAGGTTCGTTACTAACAAAGCACAACTCTTTTTATTGTCAACTGATAGAATCATAGTCAGTAAATATCTCAGTGCCTTGGTTATCTCATTTTGATAAGCTAAGAAATCAAGTTAGAATAGTACGTGGTAGTTCCTTTTTAAAAAAAGTCATTCTATTCCTGAATATTAAACTTGTGTCCTTAAATTGCAGTAAATTGCTTAAAGATCTGTAAATTGCTCTAAGTCAAGACAGCAGATTTTTTAGCTATGAGGACTTAAAATTTCTTTAGATTAACGGAGCATTTTTGATGGTAAAGAAAGTTTTTAATTAATCCCATGCAAACTGAAGCAGCTCATTTGCCGATCTCTGGCAAGTAAGTCTCACCATTTCCTAAAACTGTCTTCTACTTTCCAGCTCTCTTGGGAATTGCCCTCGACTCGTCAAATCTACCAGTCCTCGAAGACTCTACTAACCACTCAGGCCAAAGAGTGTCCCTCTCTAAACTTCAAGAGTGACACCATCTACACCCTCAGGATGTCTTTAACAGTTCCTGAAAACTTCCCTCACTGTGTGCTGGGTGCTGTGTTTTGTCCTTATTATATTATCTTATTTACCTCCAGTGTATTGTCTCAGTTCAACAGTTACAGGAGGAAAGACATCACTTTATGAATGAGGAGAATAAGGAAAGATTAGGTAAGCACCCAGTGTCACGGGAACACTAAATGACAGAGCTGGGTTAGATGACTTCAAGGACCTCTCCTTGATCTTTTAAGCTACATTGCCTTTTAAAAAAAAATCATATTCCACCTTGCATTATGTAAATATGTATGTATACATGTCCTCTCCTTGACATTGTCTATGTGTCTAGCACAGTATCTGGCAAATGGAGGGGCTTGATGCTTGATCAATGTCAGCTGTTACTATTGTTGCTGTTATTACCGACCATTATTTACCATGTGGCCTAGAACAGTCTCACTTTCATGCTGAATCCTGCTGTAGATGCAGAAGCATGACAGTCTGGCCTTACTGTCGCCAGATGTAGCAGACAATATACGGATGTAATACTTGGGACATACTTATACTAAGAAGGTATTTAAGTTGCTCCTCTGAAATTCAAATTTAACTGGGCAGCGTGTATTTTATCTGGCAAGCCTCGCGGAGGGACTTGAGCAATCAGGAGCAATGACCACAGCGCTATGCAGCAAAAGGAGGGCTCCCTGCTAAGCCATCTGGTGCTGATTAGCAGTGTTGCAGGAGTTCTGGAAGGGGAGGGGCACAGCGGGTGCAGGGAAGTCAGAGAGGGCTTCATGGAAGAGACGGGGTTCTCACACCAGGCAGAATGGGGATTTTAAAGGCATCTAGGCCATGGAAAGGATTAATGGAAGCAGCCATAGACCACGTGGCTTCTAAAATGTGCTTATTGTGGAAATAAATTCAAAGAACAGAACTGGAAGAAAGAAAGGACACCCCTTCAAGTCGTTTTTGAAAGTACGCAAGACAGTGAATGGTTCGCAACATTAATCCCACTTGGTCCAAATAGCATATAGTTCCTACAAGGCCAGAGATGTCCACATTCCTGGTCTCTTGTTAGGAGAAGTGGAATAAGCCCAGATCTAACACCGGAGGCCCACTAGACTCCAGAGAAAAGTGGCTGAGATGTGTTGAAGAATGGGAAAAGTCAGAGCTTAGTTGGGGAGAAAAAAACAGAGCATAACTGCTGTCTTGGAGAGATGCTCCCTCCCAAGCAAAGGTGTGGCCCTAATCCCCTCGTGCAAAGACATTAATTCATAAACACCTGGATGATGCACTGCACAGGGGCAGACCATTTACTCAGTGCCTTTTTGTGTCAGGCACTGTAAATCCATAATTTAATTCTCACAAGAGTCCTACTTTATACTGTAATCTTCCTTTTATAGAGGAGGAAACCGAGGTTCAGGCAGCTCAGGTAATCCATTGCAGATCACCCAGCTACCAAGTGGTGGAGCCAGGATTCCTATTTGGGTCCGCTAGCTTTCAAATCCTGTTTCTTTCTCCTCCACCTTTCTGACCTGGGTCAGTTCTCTGCCAGTCATTTTTAAGGTAACATGCCTGTTGTCCTCCACTTAGGGGAAGATGACGGTGTGTTCATCCCGGGTGATGACTTTCTCTCGGCTCAGATTGGCACCTGGAGTACTCCTGGGTGCTGGGGTCTTCCTTCCCGCCGTGGTGCGCGTCAGTGTGCTTCGTGCCCATCCTGTGCTCTGGGGAGGGAAAATTCTCCCTGGTGCTCTCACCCGGGTACCTCAGGCATCTTCTGTTGGAATCCCAGGTGGGTCCTCAGCACCACCAAAGCCTGGGAAGAGGCCTCAGTCTGTGTTAGTGACTCTGGAGGCCCCTCCTCCCCCAGGCCCTCTGTATGCAGTGTCTCCACCAAAGAAAGGAGAGGGATAAAAATGCATCTAATTAAAATAACTTTCCAGGGGTAGGGAATGAAATCCAGGCCGATTACAGGTCAGGGCGGGTTAGCCACGAGCTTTTTCAGATGTCTAGAAAGAGTCCACTTACAACACAGAGTAAAGAGAGAGAGAGACACTTCCAACCATTAGGAGCCAAATGTTGAAGTTGAAGGGCTATGAAAACAATCTAATTTATTGGAACATGTTTTTCTAGCAGCTTTGGGGTAGAGCTGTGATTGCCTCCTACAGGGATTTGTGATCTCATCCTGTCTCCCCCACCCTCCCCAACTGTAACTGTAGGGTTTTCCCGTTAGAACCTAACATATGGTTTGTAGCAGGAAGTGCAAAATCCCAGCAATGAGTAGAGGCTCGGGTTTCAGACTGGAGAGAGACTCAGGTGAGCTACAAGGAAGGGCCTTTGTTTCCTGTGAAAATAGAGTTGAAAGGAGAGTTCTCAGTGACCCCTTGGTTTGGAATGAGGTAATTAATTCTCCAGAAACTCCCTCTAGTTTCCTGGACAACAAAAATCAATGTTTTGTTGATAGAAAAACTGGGAATAATAAATTGGTTTAAATTACAGATTTTCTTTCTTTCTTTTTTTTTTTTAGATAGTGATTCCTTCCTACCAACCCAAAATATAAAACACAGCAAAGAAAAAAAACAACACACACACACACACACACACACACACACACACACATACCCTAACTCTCTCTGATTCACCCTTTGATTCACCTCCACTCTTTTTAAAAATTCTAAGCTTAGTGCTGTGTGAATATTATTATGCTCAAGAAGATAGGAAACGACAAAGGTGGATCAAATCCCATGCATGATTGTACACAGAACAAGAAAATCTTTGGGTATTCTTCAGGCCAAATATTCTCACTCTGAGTGGGGTGATGGTAAGTTCAGCATATCAGAATTCCCGGGGGGGTCTGAGGGAGGTAACCAGGATGAGCTTTTTGTTTATCAAAAAGCATTGAGGATTAAAGAAAAAATAAAAGGACGGAGAAACTGGCTTAGGCTGCGTTGGCTTTTTTTCCATTTCAAAACCAGCGAAACAGTTTTGCTTTTTAATGACCAATTTAAGAAATATGTAAATGGTGTGGTCTTCTTGGAAATCCTGTTCATGGCACATCCTGTATTCCTGGTTGAAATCAAAGCCATTCTTCCTCTTTGCTTCTCACCTTGGGGCCTGAGAACATGGACTTCAGAACCAAACTGCCTAGGTTTTGCCCTGGCTCTCCCACCTTCCATTTCTCATCACATGTAAGATGTTATTGACCACAAGACACATCATTGTTTTAAGCATCACTAAGAAAGAAGAAAAAACTGCCAACTAAATGAGAACACAATACGAATGTGCCATCAATTGTAGGGCACAGTCCTAATTTCAGTGGTTGCTAACGTGACAAAAATTTGTTTTAGAATTGGTGAACTATGACCCTTGTTTTAGGAATTTAGTCTTCTAACTTAACCTCTCTCTGTTTCATTTTCACAGTTAAAAAATGAGAGGACTGATGATATCTACCTCACTGGGTAGTTGTGAGGATTCAATGAGTTGGTTAATGTAAAATGCTCAGAACATTCCTTGGCACATAATGAGCACTGAATCAGCTATCGTCATTCTTCAATATATACCGCTCAAATTGACAAATACTTGCTCCAATGCAGTGTGGAGGTTTTCATGGTTGTTATTTCTGCTAGGGGAAAAAAACAGCATGGTAACACCCACACATTGCAAACTGTGATTTTAGAGAAATAAAAGCAAGCCAAACTGGGAGAATGGTAGCAGATCGTTTCTCTCTGCCTTGGTCTCTGAGTGATTTCTTCAAGTACACCCTCGTTCCCACAGAAAAGTGCCTGGCTTGCCTGATAATTGCTCTGTTGTGGAAAGGGTTTTTGCATTCATGAAGCTCTTGTGGATAATTTTTGCCAAATTTTTTGTGCCTCTAAGCGCTTCCTGGAGGCACCACGGTCATAGGAGGATTCTGACCTCAGAGGGATGCCAGGCAGGGTTTGATGCACACAATCCATGCTGTGCACGGGCCAGATGGTTGCACACAGCAAACACTGTTATTTCATTCACAGAAAGTCAGAAACAAGCTGATTTCACCATTTTAGCCCTAAAAAATTGGAAAAGTAAACAACCCTATCTTGACAAGTAGGCCCATGTTGATGAAACTCATTTTTGCAAATAGATGAACATAGGTGCAAATGAGAATTCCCAGGGTAATTGCTGCTTAGAGGAGGTTGACTTAGAATTAAAACCCATAAAGGCAAGACTCCAAATCCACATATGTTTTCCAGACTCTTGGAAATGCTTGCATTTTGTTGTTGTCCTTAGCCTCTGCTATCCCTAACTTCTTCCTGAAGTTATTGAAGAAATAGATACTTGGATGATTAGAATGCGATCTAGCTGGCTCTCATTTAAAGGCATATGTCTGTTTTTACACCCAACCAAGTTTGATCAAAAAAGAAACCTTGTGGGTGTTGGCACTGGGGCTCAGGATGCCTGACTCCAGAGTTTGAGAAAAAGGGCTGGACTGGGGTTTAGGAGACCTAAATCCGTGCTTCTCTTTTGGATGACCCAAGGGTCACTCTTCACCACTGTCTTTTTTTTTTTTTTTTTTTTTTTAAGATTCTTCATCTATAGAGTTTCTCCTAGCCTTAAATCTCTGTGATGGAAGGAACTTAGTAAGCATCTGGTTCTGTTGGGTGTCATTAAACACCATGTGATGGTTATTTTTATGCGTCAGCAGGCTAGGCTATGGTGCCCAGGTGTTTGGTCAAACACTAATCTAGATGTTGCCAGGAAGGCACTTTGTAGACATGGTTAACACAATCAGTTGACTTCAAATAAAACAGATTACTCTCCATAATGTGGATGGACCTCATTTAATCATTTGAAGGTCTCAAAGGCAAAGACCGAGGTTTCCTGGAGAGGGAGGAATTCTGCCTTCAGACTAACAGGAATGTTGCCTGCGTTGAGATCCTGTTGGCCTGCCCTGCATGTTTCGCACTCGAGCCTGCAACCCTAGCTCTTACTTGAATTTCCAGCCTGCTGGCTTTCTCTACAGATTTCAGTGTTGTCGGCCCCCACAATTGCATGAACCAGTTTCTGAAAAAAAATCTCTCTTTCTTCTCTCTCTCTCATTATATACGTAGTCTTGGCTGGACCATTTGCCCTGACTTACCTTGCACTTGACCTCCCCATCTGACCTTCTCAGGTTCTGACTTATTTTTCGACACATGAACTAGCCTCACCCCTTAGCTCTACATCTCTAGCTTCAACCTGTATTTTTCTCCTAGATGACCATGATTTAAACTTTCTTTTTGGCCTACCTACCGTTTATTTCCCTGAGTCAAACTTCCTCTGATCTGCCGCCAATCCTGTGTCCTTGTCAGTTGACTCTGAGGACGGACCTGGGCACATATGACTGAGCTCAGCTAGGTATATGCAGAACTGTCCACACACTCACGACCTCCAGGGCTTCTGGCTTTTTGTGCTTCAGTGGAGTAAAAATTCTTGCCCTACTCAGAAACCACATTGTTTACACAGTATTCCCATACTTTCATAAAAGGTTAAAAAACATCCGGACCCATTTCCATCTCCTGGGGGATGTATTTCTTATTCGTGTCACAGGAGATAAGTGGCTATAGGAGTAGGTGTTTGTTAATTAAAAGGGAGTGTGTATCATTATTTTTCACTTATTCACAAGGGAGATTCTAAAGAGTAAGTATGGTTGTGGGTGTGTATGTGTATGTGTCTTAGTTTGTAGCAAATGTTTGCAAGGCTCTTGGAGATCCGTGGAGGAAGGTTGCTGGGTCAATGCCAAAATTTATTAGAAATACAGGCTTTGCTAACCTACTCTAGAAGACTCTTATCATAGAACAAGTGTTTGCCTTCATCAGGGCCACCTCATAGGAAGTCCAGGGCATATTATGACTTCAATGCACTGACCATCTGTCAAGGTCTAAAGAGTCCTATATATGGTCTGTCTGCTATGTACTAAGGACAATGAAATATTTTGCTCTTCCTTGTACTCTAGTGGAATTAGGCTGAGTTTATGTTGTATAACACTGCCGTCTCACCCTGTAATGAGCAACTTCTAAGGAGGAGGCAGCAGGGGGAACAAAGCCACCTGCCCTTTGCCAACCCCTCCATGTTCTGCCAGTGCACCTGCAGAGAACTCTGAGGGCTCGTCCTGGAAGAGAGACTGCTTATTATGTTTCATTGTGTAGATGACACAGGCCTTTCCAGGACAGGCTGGACTGAAAAAAAAATCTCTGCTTTGTTTCTTGGCCAGGTTTTATCCAAGGTCTCCTAGGGCGGAGGGATGATTAAGCAGCTGCCTTGTTGAACCTTTGCCTTTCACATTCACCTGCTTTGAGAAATTCGATCCACTTAGACAGAGACATGAAATATTCAAAGGAAGCTCCCAGTGATCTGTGACTCAATAGCTTTGCAGGGTTAAATTGAGGAAGTGTCACGTGTTGGTCACACCTCAGTAGCTCTTGTCCACAGTTCAAGTCTGACCCATTGGTGGGCTAAGTCAGACTGAAGTTTTGTTACTATTCTTAAGTATAAGATAAGCATTGCTTTCTAGCCCACTCCCTGCCACTGCTAGGGTGGGAGAGATTATCAGTTAGGGCCCTTTCTGTTGAGACAGAAACTCTGTTCAAATTGGTTTAAGTGAAAAAGGAAATGTATCGGATTGACTAACTAAAAAGCCCAAGGCTGGGTTGGCTTCAGGAGTGGCTGGCTTCATGGCTCAAATTAGGTCAACAGGACTTGGTTTCTCTCCATCTCTAGGCTCTGCCTTCTGTTTGATTGGCTTATTTTCAGCTGTCATGTGGTAGGCCCCAGCCGATCCACACTCCCCCTTGTGGTGGCAAGATGGCCCACAGTTTAAAGCTGGGGTCAGCAAACTTTTTCTGTAAAGGTGCCAAATAGGAACTACTTTAGGGTTTGTCGGCCGTATAGTTTCAGTTGCAGACACTCAGCACTACTGTTAAAGTGTGGAAGCAGCCATAGATAATATGTAAATAAATGAGCATGGCTATGTTCCAATAAAACTTTATCTAAAAAACAGGCAATGGGCTGGATTTGGCTTGACAGCTATAGTTTGTGGATCCCTGGAACTATACAGTTGTTATTGGAAAATGGCTGCTCAGGAGGGGAGCTAAGATGGTGGCATAGTAGGAGGACCCTAGGCTTGTCTTTTTTTTTTAAATATTTTATTTATTTGACAGAGAGAGACACAGCGAGAGCAGGAACACAAGCAGGGGGAGTGGGAGAGGGAGAAGCAGGGAGCCTGATGCGGGGCTCGATCCCAGGACCCTGGGATCATGACCTGAGCCGAAGGCAGACTGAGCCACCCAGGTGCCCCGGACCCTAGGCTTGTCTTGTCCCTGGAACAAATCATTCTGAATATCCAAGAAACTGATCTGAGGACTGACAAAACAAACTCCACAACTAGAGGAAGAGAAGAGGCCACATCAAGGAAGGTAGGAAGTGTGGAGACGTGCTTTAGGGGAAAAACGGAAAATGGCTGCTCAGCCAGGGATTAATCTCCCAGCTTACCTGTAATTGGGTATGGCCACATGACTGAATTCTAGCCAATAGAACACAGGTGGAAGTTATGTGGAGCATTTCTGGGTCAAACCTTTCCATAAGCAGGTATGCCCCTTCATAGTCTCTTTACCTTCTGAGACTGGTCGCATAGGATGAGGAAGTTCTGGGGTGGGGGGGGCGAGGCGGGGGGGGGGGCGGCGGGGGCGGGTTGTGTGCAGAGCCACAGGACAAAGGAATCCTATTCCTGTGCAGGGTAGTCACCCAACAACCAGGAACAATTGCCTCAGACAGTTATGAGAACGGAAATAAATTTCTGTTTTGCTCAAATCATTATACATTTTGGTCTATTTTTAGCTACAGTTTACCTACCTTAAGTAATACAGAAATTAGTGTTAGAGAGGGAGTGCTAATGTAAGAAACACCTAAAATATGAGCACTTAGTAGTTGTGCCATGAGAGACAAGAAAATAGAGTAAGCCGCAAAAATGGTGACCCATGTTATGCAGTGGCAAAATTCTTGTTAAAACTGTTGCCCTCATCATCTGGAAGGCAGAACCAAGATGAGCCCGTAGCTCTGGGGAAGCCATTCGGAAACAGACAGAATGTTAGTGTGTGCTACAGTTGAGCTCCTTGCTGCTTATAACAAGTGAAGCTCCTAGAAAGATATGGTCCCTGGCAATAATTGACCAGTTTATAAGCAGAAGTGAAAGGGAATGAAGATAGCCCCCAAATCTGGAAAAGCCTGTTGATTCTGGATCCCAAACAGAAAAAAATAAGGCTAGAAGAAAAAAAAATTAAACCCTAGACTTGGAGAGGACAAAAATCCATTAAGAATTCAGTTAAATATAGCAGCTCAGCCCCTGCAGCAAAAATCAGATTAAAGGTGTAGCTTTTCCACTCAAGTCTATTGTTCAGATGGCCTCAAGGTAGCTGCCATTAAGTTGAGAGAAAGCTATGGAGGGGAGGAAAAAAATAATTTAGGCTTCAGAACTATGTCCAGGAAAAAGTTCTGGGTGTGGTTACTAGCACTTGGAATTCAATGGAAGCAAATAAATGAGAAGCTTACTAAGTTTTGGAGGGAATCATATTACTAAAGAAGTCACAAGCTGGGATGAAATCATCTTTATTGGGTCAAGCTTACCCTTTGTTCCTAAATTTGCATGAGAAGAAAGTGGGCGATTCAAGGCTGTAGGGTCTTCAAGGAGTATACTTCGGAAGTGGCCCAGAAGGATAATGGACAAGGAGGGATATCCAGTAGGATGGAGTAAGGGGCCCTAGAGAAAAACAGACAATGAGATCCTCCCAGAGAGCAGATTAAAGGAGTAAGCAAGGCACTTCTCCCCTCTTACCAGGCAGAGGGTCTTCACACTGCCCACCTAGCAGGATCCCATCATGCTGTTAGCCAAGGACTCTTTCCCATTCTTCCTTTTTCTGAATGAGAGTCTTTTTTTTTTTTAAAGATTTTATTTATTTATTTGAGAGAGAGAGAATGAGAGATAGCACGAGAGGGAAGAGGGTCAGAGGGAGAAGCAGACTCCCCGCCGAGCAGGGAGCCTGACGCGGGACTCGATCCCGGGACTCCAGGATCATGACCTGAGCCGAAGGCAGTCGCTTAACCAACTGAGCCACCCAGGCGCCCCCTGAATGAGAGTCTTATTGCAATTATCAAGTCCCTGTTGCCCCATGGCATAACAGATGTGAGTTAGTGGAGTGGATAACTGGTCTTTTATTTAATAAATTGTGGGACCATGAGGAGCCACATGTAGGCCTGATTGAGAAGATATTGTATTCTCAAGAGTCCCCGCCTTAGGGCGCCTGGGTGGCTCAGTTGGTTAAGCGACTGCCTTCGGCTCAGGTCATGATCCTGGAGTCCCGGGATCGAGTCCCGCATCGGGCTCCCTGCTCGGCGGGGAGTCTGCTTCTCCCTCTGACCCTTTTCCCTCTCGTGCTATCTCTCATTCTCTCTCTCTCAAATAAATAAATAAAATCTTTAAAAAAAAAGAAAAGAGTCCCAGACTTAGAAGTGATTGTAGCGACGGAGTGGAGTTCTGGGTTGTCTTCCTTGAGAGGACATGGGTGTAGGCTCTCTATGTGGGAAGAAGGGTGCAAATAGACAGCTGTGTCTGGAAGGGCAGACTGTGATAGAGTGACAGCTGCTTACTAAAAATCCATTTCCTCTTCTTCAATGTACAGCTAGACCACAATTCCCAGGTTACATATGCAGTTAGATGTGTCACTACGAATGAGTTCTAGCCAACAGAATGTGAGTGGAAGTGATACAGGCCATTCCCAGGTCAAGAAGTTTGTGTATTCGCTCCTACTTCATCCCCCTTCTGTTGGCTGGACATAGATAATGATGAGGTTCTGGACCCTAAGGGATAGTACAGCTACAAGTTGGAAGGAGCCTGAGTTTCTGAATCATCACATGGAAAAGAGCTGTCTTCAAACTCTTGAGTAAGTGAAAAATAAACTATTGCCTTTGAGCAATTATAAGTTTGTGTACTTGTTACCACAGCTTAGCCTACTTAATTAATACAAGAAGCAACATGGTCTCTCTGTGTGTCTGTTTAACCCTTTGTCTCTCTGGAGGCTGGCTTTCATTGCTCTGCTGTATGTAACCCAGATGTTAACTGGAACTTCCTTTTTCCTTGAGTTCTAGGTGAAACTTGAATAAGCTCTCAATTCCTTGTCCTATGGGTATCCCAAGCCTTTTCCACAATGTCTCTGAATTCCCAATGGATCTTACGGATTCCTTTCCCTCTGGAGTTCTTCAGCTCATATGGTCTCTGTTCTGTTCCACAGTGACCAGACATGAAACTTAGACCCTTTTCTGACTCACACACACATACACACCCCTCACACAAATTATTTACAAGCATGAAAATTTGTACGGAGCAACTGGAGAGGAAGAAATGGAGGAAGAGCTTACAACTCTGATGATGCAAACCTTAAACGAAACTGTAGGTGTTGCCATTCTTAAGTCACGCACCGTTTCACTTCACCTCTTCTGAACTTCTCTCCTTAGTTTTCACTCTTCTCTCTCCCTCTTTCTCCTTCTTCTTATACCCAGGACCAGACAAAAGTTCTTGGATTCCATGGACAGATCAACAATCTGTCACTCTGGAAATACTAATAATGAGATGTTTCTCAAACCAATATTTGGAAGGGAGGCAACGTCCTGTGTGGGGTGTAAGGGGGAAAGCAAAGGATGAGGCTCACACTCGGCCTCTGCTGTCCTCCTGAGCAATTCCGCTCCAGCCCCAAACATGCACAGCTCACTAGGTAAAATAAGAGAATTGTGTTTAACTTGACCCACTCTCCTAGGAAGTTGTTTTAAAACCAATTATCTGTTGTTGTGCAGCCATGCTCTGGAGACTCATCCCAACCCATGTGGCTAAACAAAATATCTGTTACAAACTTACCCTTCTCTTTCTGAAAGAAGTTTTGATAACCTCAAAATTTTCTATTTTCTTCATGTTTCCAGTGGCATTTTTATATGAGGTTTTACTGCTGCTTATAGATTGGCATTCTAGGCCGTGGCCTACCAGCTTCCTCCTAATATAGCATTGTCCAACTCTTTTTCCATTTTAGGAGAAACACAAGAAATATTTCTCTTTTTCTCCAGCAGTGTGGCTTCCCTTTTCTCCTGATGTCTCCACATCAGCCTATGTTTGTTATTGAAAGAGTCCATAAGTAGTTTATCAAGGTACTTTCCCATATAGAGAGAATTCTCTCCCTAAAACGAATTCTGGTTCTATCTGATAATATAAAAATGTTTTCACCTTGTTTTACATGGAAATGATAGAATATGGCCATTATATCCCTGGAATTAATTAGCTTCCAGTTCCAGCAGGGTTGTCATATAGAGTTATACACCGTGTACACTAAGCAACTCTAGGGGGCACCTTTCACACTAGGCTCCATGTGATTGACAGTCCCTAACATTATGTAGTCCACAACCTATACAACTATATGTTACAGCCCTGTTTCAAAGACCACCCATCATCTAACTAGCTATCATCTCAGTGGTCTAGTTTCAAATTTCTGGGAGAAACTGTTGTCCATTTTGGATCAGTCGTCCATTCCTGTCCAATGAGATATGCCCAGAGTGGAAACATCATGTTATAGACACACGAATCTAAAGATTCATTACTTTTGGGGAGCCTTCCTCAGGGGGAATTGGAAAGAGTTCTCAGAGAAGGGGTTGTATGGGAAGGGTATACATCTTAGAACATGGCATTTACTGGAGCGCTTAGGTGGCTCAGTTGTTTAAGTGTCTGCCTTTGGCTCAGGTCATGATCCTGGGGTCCTGGTATTGAGTCCTGCATGGGGCTCCCTGCTCAGTGGGGAGCCTGCTTCTCCCTCTCCCTCTGCTGCTCCCCCTGCTTGCATGCTCTCTCTCTCTCTCTCTCTCTCCCCCTCTGTCAAATAAATAAGAAAAAAAAAAAAAGAACATGGCATTTGTTTAAAGATTTTGGTATTGGCATTGCCAAGGGCCAATCATAGAAAAGAATAAATAGCCAAAGGGGGCATATAAATATAATCAAGCCAATGTTTTCAAACTGTGAGCTATGACCCATTAATGAGCTGTGAAATCAATTTAGTGAGTCACATTTTTTAGAAACATAAAAATGATATAAAAGAGATAAGAAAATAACAGCAGACAAGCCATCTAGCAAAGGTAAACATTGTTCTGTGAAGTTACATTTTATTTATTTATTTGTATATGGGATCAGTATATGAAGTGTGGATTGTGCGTTGTGTTGCAAAAGGATCAAAAGCCAAACCAAAGTCCAAACCAGACAGTGACCCTCCCTCCTACCTGCTGGCCCACAGGTTTGATGCAGGCCCATTTATCTCAGAGGGTCTCTCTGGGCCTGGCCTCCCCGGCTGTTCCTGCCTGATCTTCTTGGCTGACCCTTGGTTTTGTATCTGGTTCTTGCTCCCCATTCATTCAGGTCTCAGACTTCCTCTTGGCTCCATGCTCAGGTCCAGCCCTGGGAAGTCCAGCCTGGTTAGACTCCCCAGCATTCCAGGAAGGGAAGGTTGGATGAATGACAGTTCCTTGCAGAATAAATGGTCTTAAGCTCTTCCTTAAGCATAGATAGGTGGTTCTGTATTATAGGACCCCACCACCATCCCACTCCACCCCCAAAGTCATAGCTGATTGGAACAGTGGTGAACACTTGTCCTAAAGGCAGCTAGTCCACTGGCTGGCCCGCAGGCTATAAGGTAGCCTGGTATAAAAGTTTTGCACAAGGGGATTAATAGTGATTAAGTGAACTAAACAGATGTTCTCTCTCAGGGCTTTGAACTCAGTTAGAGAAAGTGAGTCAATTGGTAGGAGGAATACCTGCAGCCTTACCTCCTATGTCTTACTACCATGCAAATCTCTAGATACTGAAGTCTGGAGGGACCAGCCTGGAACTTGGCACCCTGTATCTTGTGACACTGTCTGCCCATCTGAGATCTTGGTTCTGGAATCTTCCTGTCCCCATCATCTCAGTGCCCAGCTCAGTGCCTGTACCTGCCTGGAGGTCAATGGATGCATGCACGAATGTCCTTCATCTCAACCCCAAAGGGTTCAGGTGCTTGTGTCTGAGGGGTTAGAAGCCCTACCTATGGGCTCTGGCTCTGCACCCTCCTGCCCACGTAACCTTGGCCAAGTTACTTGATTCCTCTAAGCCTCTATTTTCTCCTCTGGAAAATGAGGGTGGAATTACCTACTTCTTAGGCTGTTGTGAAGTTTAAAATAGCAGATGTGTGAGAGCCTACACATAACAAGCCCTCTAAAACATTTAGTATATCTGAGTATAGGGAAGTTTTTTATATGAGAGTTGCACTTTGTGAGACCTCTTGTAAGTCAAAACCAAACAACCTCATGATCCAAGGCTCCTCCTAACAAAGGATGGTGGCCTTTTATGTTGGCCAGCTGGCAAGAGAATAAGCAGAGTTTCCAAGTCACTGGTTCTCACGTTAAAAATTTTGCAGTGTTGAACGAATTCTTAATTTCTGAGTATCCGTATTTTCAACATTTCAAAAACGAGTCTTTATTATCACCTTTACATTACACACTTTTAAATAGACCGCAATCAAATTTGCTTAAAGTGCTCTGCACTCCGTGATTTGAGAGAGAAGAAGCTGAAAAATGCACTTTGTGATGCAAAAACGGCTCATTCTTCGTGGTCCTGCACAGCTGCGTGTTCCCGCATCACATCAGCCTCTAGATCTGCTCAGCATTCAGTCTGGAATTTTTTAAATGTCATAACAGTGTGCTTTCAAAATAATATGCTCGTGCACCCCCATCCCCAAGCGTGTAATATTGTCAGGATGTTTTATCTGGTGCCATATATCTTGCACATGACGAATCCATTTCCCCAAACAAACCATCACACATGTCCACATTGTCTATAAATTTTGAATCCTGACATCTACCCTATTACCCTCTGACGTTTGGATTGGCCTGAGTTGGGCATAATTAGGGGGGCGATGTTTTCAAGGAATGACAAAAGATGTCACTCTTTTCTTCCTGATGGGTCCCCTCTGGAGAAAGTGATGTCAGGAACTTACAAGACTTAGCCCCACTAGAGAAAGCTGCAGATGCTCTCCCCAGGGGACCAGGAGATTAAGCAGGCCTGATCTGTAAGCATCCCCACTCCAGGGGTGATAACAAGGTCATTCTGTACTTGGGTTTGGCTTTATAGTAATACATCTGGCATCGATAGAGTTTCCTTCTTTCCAAAGTGCTTTTCTATTTATGATCTCACTTTGCCCTCACAGGATGAGGAAAGGTTGCTGGTTAGAATGAGCAAACCTGAGTTCCTCCTGCTCTGGGGCTGGGCAGGTCCCTGCTTGTTTCTCAGGTTCAGTTTCTTCATCTGTCAAGTGGTATCATAATTTCTGTTGGGTGCGTGGGGTTGTGTAAAGTGCAAATGTGCCCATGTGTTGAGCAGAAAAGTGCTTTGAGAAATCAAAAAAGCTAAAGACAGAAATGTGCTGTGATGATAAAAGTCATTTATACAATCTGGAAGGAAACTTAAGCAGTAACACAGTAAAGAGGTTTTCAGCCTTTGTCTTGTGAAGACCCTCAGATGAATCATGGTCAAGAACAGTACACATTACTTTGGCAGGCTCAGATTTTTGGTCTCTCGCTTCAAGACACCTAAACTGTAGGTCGAATGCCATTGCTGGTGTTGGCTCCTTTCTTTCTCACTCAAGAAAGCATATCAGAAGGTAAGCAAGAGAGATGTTATTATGTTATTATGAGGGTAACCTTGATTTCATTCAATTTATTTTCATTCAATTTATTTTCCAAAAATACAAACTCAGGACCCTTATATAAAACAAAACCTTGACCCAAACCTACTTTAGCAACAGGTAAAATTTACAGACTTATGTAATAAAAGAATGTCCAGGAGCAGATGCTTTGGTCATGGCTGGATCCAGGGGCTCAAATGATTTCATCAGGACTTAGACTATCCACCTCCAGGTTCTGCTTTTCTTTGTATTGACCTTTTCAGACAGAGTCTCTTCATGAGTGATAAATGGCTGCTGGCTTGTGTTCGCAAGGCTTAGCACCCTCTGTGAAAAGAGAGCTTTATTTTCCCAATAGTTCCAGCATAAATCCCAGGATTAAGACTCATTGGAAGAAGTGCCTGCTCTTTCTGAATCAGGCCCTGGGTTTGGGTCAATGGGATGTGCTGATTGGTTGGGACTGTATTTTCTCTCTCTCTACCATGGGGGATGGGGGGTGGAGTTAGGGTCAGCTTTATCTGAACCACATGGTCTAACAGTGGGTGTGTGGTATTCCCCAAAGGAAAATTGAGGGGCTGTTACCAGAAACCAGAACGGAGGCTGGGTGGGCGAAACTCACAGATGTTCATTACAGTAAACATGGTACTTGGACAATTATTGGTAAGAAATTACTTACAACTCACATTACAATTGGGTTGCAATTTAGCAGTGTGTTAGAAAAGTGTGATTGAAAACCTCTGTCTAGTTCATCCTTCTCATTTTCCAGATTTTCTTATAGCTTGATAAGTTTATTTTGGGCATAATGAGTTGTTTGTGATTTTGATACCTCATCAGAGGTTTTCTTAATGTAAGGAGCCAAGCTAAGGGGTCTTCTGACAAGTTTCCAAGAAACAAATGGCCCCTCCAAAGGTGAAGAGGAGATTACTAGGCAAGCTTTCTATAGATAACATCTGTACTTCTTGCTGTGGAAAAAAAAACAACAAAACACCTTACAAAATTTAGTACCTCTGATTTCCCAACTTTTTCATGACCTGGGGGCAGTAGAAGGAAGTGTAAGTTTTAATCACCTGGATTTAGAGACAAGGAAATTGAAATAGAGAGAGAAAACCAGGCTCATGTGTTAGCAGCATGGCTAGTTATTTCCACGGTATGACTAGAGGCATTTCGTAAGGCCTACTATTTTTGGAAACCTCTAAAACGAGCAATCTCTGCCACTGACTTGCTTTCTTAATGAGATGTGTGTAGTTTAACTGGATCAAGGCATTATATTGCTGGGAGGTCAACACATAATGCATTTTTAAGAGTCAGCTTAATTCAACAAATAGTTATTAAGGGCTTATTACTAGTTGTATCACTTAGGGTGCTTTCAGTTGCAAGTAACAGAAAATCCAGGTCCAGTAGTTTTTAAAATTAAAAGGAATTTTTTGGCAAGCCCAGTGGTAAGGTGGCCTTCAGGTGGGGCTTGATTCTGAAGTTTACCAAAGACCCAGCTTCTTCTCTTTCTCTTCAGACTTCCAGGCTTTCTACTTCACCGTAAGACTGGCTGCCTTATGATCATAGGATGGCTTCCAGAATGTTCTGAGCAGTTTATGCTTCCTTAGTTACATCCATTAGGATAAAACCAATTGTTCAAGTTTATAAGGGTGTGGTAGCTCCCCCCCCCTCCCCCGAGAATATCTCCTCATATCTCACCAGCTCAGATTGGGCCATGTACTCCTTATTCCTAAACCTAAGTTTCAGGCCATGAGGTAAACAGGACCATCCCTGGCACTATCTTAACCAGACACACATGGGCTGGAGATGGGATGGGGTGGCCAGGGATCTTGCCTGACTGGAAATCTCTGTATTGTCAATGGAAAGAGGGAAAATAAATGCAAAACTGCATCTCATTAGGCTCTGGCTTTTTATTAGTGAATAGAATGATATTGAATATTTGTAAATACATGAGAATCAAACTTCAAAGACAGAGCATATAATTTTAGTTTTGGGCTTACTGAGTTTCAAGTACCTGCAGAATATTTGGGCAAAGCTGTTGAGTAGAAAGTTAGGAATAAGGACGCAGTGCTCAGAATATCGGGTTTTACTGGTGATATAGATATGGTAGTTAAAGACATGACAGTGGAGGTGAGTGGGTTCAGGGCAAGCACCCAGGGGCAGTGCAGGGCCAGTGCCCAGGAGGAGTGCAAGGTGAGTGAGAAGAAGCCTTGACACCTACAGCAGTGGGAGAAGGAAGGGGGACCCAAGAGGCTGGAGAAATTGAGAGAACACTGTATCAAGAGGGCCTAGAGGAAGAGCAGTTCACGAAGGAACGAGGGGTTGTCTCCGAGGCCAAGTTAGATCAGGCCTCAGCAGTGCCTGTTCAGGTGGGTGGCTGGGAGGTCATTGGTGGTCCCTGTGCAGGGATGGGGTAGGTGGAGGATAGTCAGTGAGGAGAGAGGGGAAGTGAGGCAGTGGTGCCAGGGACAGAGACCACACCGTGCAGAGCCTGTCTGTGAAGGTCAAGGGAGAGAGGGCCGAATTCAGAGAAGAGGGAGCAGGCGATCTTTTTCCTACGAGGGGCTTAGAGAGGTGAAGAACTTTTCGTATCGGGCCTTTCATCTGTTGACGTACTTCTCTCAGGACAGGAAGGACAAGTGTGGGCGTAGCAGGAGGGAGTGGAGTTTACTACAGATGGCAGACCACAGCCTGCAGACCCCAAATACTTTCTCCTCCCAGACTATGTAGGGACACTTGACACCCCAGGGTGCCCATCTGCAACACACCCAGGTACCCAGGTACCTTCCTGCTCTTCCTTTCACTCTGCCAGCCCAGAGACATCTTCCAGTGACAGTCTGGGCATCCTGGGGGATAGTGCGATATCGCCATTCCTCTCCGCCTCCCCCCTTCCCCTAAAGGAAGGTACTGGGGACCCTTCAAACTCCACTCAAGGACCTTCCAGACTGCCTAATGTGTAAACTACTTGCCACAACATCCAGGCTCCCCAAATCCTCTCGCTTTCACTCCTATCTTCATCTTGCAACTTAACCTTTGTCTGTTTCAAAATCTCCATTTGACCAGTGGGAGTGCCTATGCCTTGCGGGCAGCGGGGCGGAGGGAGGATCTGATGAACATTCTTTATGTCTTCCATCTTCCTGTCTCAATGGACTCAGAGCCCCTTCTCCTTTTCTGAGCGTGCCCCTGCTGACCCCTTCCTCATGCCTTGTCCCCATGGAAAACACCCTGGGCTGGTGGGCAGAGCCTAAGGACAAGCTGCAGTGACTGGGTCCATATCAAGGTGTCCCTGGCCCACCTCCCCTTCCAACCCCTGCTGTTCAGTCAGCACTTCAGAGAGCAAGTCTCAATGAGGGTGTTTCTGAGGCTGAGAGAAGGAAGAGAGAGTTCACAGCTTTACAGGAGTATTAGACGGTCAACGCCTCTAGCCAGCACCCAGGGGCACTGGGGCTCCCTCCCGCCTGCCGCAGTGGAACGATCTCTGCCCTCTGCCTCAGCCCCGGGCGGTTACTGACGGTTACTGAACGTGTGAGTCACTTGTGAGGTGCAACATGAGGGTTCCTGGAAATGCAGGAGGCCTCAGAGGAGGTTAAGTACTTGGCTAGAGCGAGAGCTGCCTCCATGTGGGCTCTAGGCACGGCTTCTCTAACAGGGGAGCTATTCACATCTTCCCTGGAATCTCACCCCACCCTGCCCCACCCCTCCGTCCTGGAGCATCCTCTACTTCGGGTTCCAAGTGCTCTTGGCTTTGCATTTTCCCCTCTCCCTGTTCTGAATGACAACTGATTTTAGCAGGATACCAACCTGCTCTGGGCTCAGCACTGTATACCAATAGTAGGGCCACAAAAGTAGCTTTTTCCTACTGTAACTAATGGTCCAGCCCCAAAGGTTAGACTTATGCAAATAAAATATTTAGAGAACTAACCAACTTTGTATTTAGTTCTGGGAGAAGGAAAAAAAAATCAAGGCAATACAAGGGAGTCAGCATAGTCCAGAGTTGTGCTACCTAATACCATAGCCACTAGGCACATGTGGCTATTTAAGTGTAATAAAATGGAATGCAATGAAAAACTTAGTTTCTCGGTCATCCTCACCATAGGGGGTACTCTGTAGCCACACGTGGCTGGTGGCCACCATATTGGACAGTGCAAAATTAGTATTTTTACTTTGCAGAAAGTTCTATTGGGCAGTGCTAGCCTAGAGTGATATAGGTTGACTTTGGAGAATAGGCATGGCTCTGGGTGGGCCTGGAAGGATTGCAGAACTAGATTGAAGAGGAGGGGGAGGGACTTCCAGGTAGGAGAAACTATGAAACTGTGTTCAGAGGTTGGAATGAACCTGGCATTTGGGGGCAACCGCCAGGGGGAGAGGACTAGGGGAGAATCACAGTGCTGACCCAACAGGGTCATTATAAGGGTTCAATGGGTGATGTTTGCAAAGGGCATGGCATAGTTCATGGCAAAATAAATGTTACCTACTCCTGATGTTATTCCTTATCAGACTGAAGCTGTTTGCAGGATCACTGCAGTTATTATCTCTGCTTCCCTCTTAATTTTAAAAAAAATTTATATTACTGATTAATCAATTTTTTCCTTAATGATTTGTGTTCTTTGTGTCTTATTTAAGAAAATATTCTGTACCCCAAGATTTTTCCTTACCCCAAGGTAGTCTCCTGTATTTTCTTCTTTAAAAGTATTTTTAAGTAAAATGTTGTTGACTGAAGTATAATATGCTTACAGGGAAGGGCGTACGTTATAATAGTACAGCTCCTTGAATTGTGGCCCAGTGGGGCATGGGTTCCTGAGGTTACACATTTCAGCCTTGGCAGAGTCAGATCTTCTAAAAGCCAGGGCTCCTTCTCCTTCTAGTTTGTCCTATGGCTGCTCTGAGCCATCAGCTGGATCCCCTTTAAGCTCCGCGCCAGTCCCAGCCCCCTTCCGCCAAGCACTGTTGTTGTTTCAGAGAACATGCAGCCCCTTGGGGCATTTACACTGTGCAAAAGTCCCAAAGCACAAGGGAAGTTACCGTAGAGGACCTGGAAGGTGGGGCTGGAGCCCAGAGAGAGGGGCATTGATGAGGTGGAGGTGGGTCAGGGCCTTGCCTAGCGCAGCAGCTTCAGGGTTTTAGATTTTTAAAGCCTGTCTGGTTGATAGGCCCTGAGAACCCGTGATCATGACAGACAACAAAATCTTCTCTAGAGCTTTTCAATCTGTAACTTTTTCTTTCTTTTCTTTTCTTTTTTTTTTTTTAATTACTTAACACCCACATGATTCCAGTTCTTCCTAATTCCAAAGAAAGGAAGAAAGACCTGATTGGTGATGAGGTCATACAATAGAAACTTTTTTGTTTTACTCTCTCTCCACTTAAGAGCAGTTCCTGCTTGGCTCTTACTTCCTTAAGCCACTCGGCAGCTCCTTTGTGCCAGAGAGCTGGGGGTGGAGGAGCCATGGGGACGGGCTGTTTTTACAGCTGCGCTGAACTCCAACCTGAGGGCCCTCCATCCCACTCCTCGCACGCTCGCTCGACTCCACTGAGGAGGGAGAGGGTGTAAATCATGCCCTCCCCGATGTGTTCTGAGCTCATTTGTCTCTGAGTCTCACCCAGGGGCCTCTTAACTTCTGACTATTAAGTAGTGAGCCAAAACTGCCCAGAAAGGTGACTCTTCAGCATAACAGTAAGGCCTACCCCTCGAGGCCGAGCCCCCCTCCTATCTACAGGTGTGCCTTGCTCTACACAATCCGAGCATTGACAAAACCCTAGATTGATAGGGCCACACACTGGTTGGGGCCACCACCTCTTCTTCTGGAGGAGGAAACTGCTTTTCCCATAAGTTCAGTGAACTAGGAGGTCTCCAAGGACTCCGATTTTGACAGTCATGATTTTATGAAGATGTATAGATTTCAGATTTTTAAAAGGCACTGTGGGAGTTCACCAGTAATAACAGAGCTAACGTTCACTGTGTTCTCTCTGGGTTCCGGATAAAGTGCAAAGTGCTTCTCATGTGTTCTTTTGTTTAGTCTTCAGACAGCCTTTTGGGTCACCTCTTCTTTTTCCCAATCAGCAATGAGCAATTGATTACAAGAATGGATGTGCTGAACAGCAGAGCAAACTAGATGGCACTTTCTGGAAACAAGGGAGGCCCAGCTCCTTGCACCTGAGGAGGTGAAGGGCCCCAGCTCACAAGACTGCACGCGGTTCCCAGCCTTTCTCCTGCAGGGACTTGCGCTCTGAGGTCACACCGTCATTAGTTTGAAATCTGTGGCTGTCTTACAGCATCTGCTGCTTATTTTGTGAACTTCGGCAGAAAGGAGGTCCTGCAGGGGCCCCGCAGCCTCCTCCCTGCCCTACTTTCTCAGCACTCTGGTGCCCTTTTTTGATCATCTGCTCCTCTGATAAGCCCTCGAAGCCTGCAAGGATCTCACTTGCCCACCAGTGTCTGTCTGTCTGTCTGTCTGGTGTTTGTTTTTCTATTAACCAGAGCCATGTAGATTGGGAGCAGTCCTGCAGCATGTCTGGCATTGTCACTGTAAGCATCTCTGGTATAGACACCTTTGCCACAAACGTTTTTGCTGCATAAGTAATTGGCCATAAGGCATTTGTGTCATAAAAGAAAAAAATAATTGGCTGACAGTTTGGTTTCATTTCTCCACTGCTGCAGTACTCTCCTTTTTTTTTTATTATATAAATCTTAGCCCTCATAATGGTCTATACAGTGGTGTACTTTTGAACCCACATCTCCCATAGAACTTTAGAACATCTATCAACAGACATGTGATAATATGCCAAGAGCAAATGCCAGTATAGAAGGTTTTCGCAAGGGGCCCTGGGTGGCTCAGCTGGTTAAGCATCTGCCTTTGGCTCAGGTCATGATCCCAGGGTCCTGGGATCGGGGGTCTACTTCTCCTTCTCCCTCTGCCCTCCCCCCAGCTTGTATGCTCATACAGTCTCTCTCTCAAAAACATAAATAAAATCTTTTTTTTTTTTAAAGAAAGCTTTCACAATGCAATACAAAGCTCAGTAACAAATATCCATCCTAGTATTTCTGCTTTTTTTTTTTAAAAGATTTTATTTATTTATTTGACAGAGAGAGACACAGCGAGAGAGGGAACACGAGCAGGGGGAGTGGGAGAGGGAGAAGCAGGCTTCCCGCCGAGCAGGGAGCCCGACACGGGGCTCGACCTGAGCCGAAGGCAGATGCTTGACGACTGAGCCACCCAGGCGCCCCTTCCTAGTATTTCTTTTAATGAAGGAAGAAATCTTAGTGGGAAAGAAAAAGTGCGATGCTGGATGAAAAGACAAATTAACAAGAAAAAAAATATAATACTATTAACAAGACTTTGAAGACAAGTGCATAGGTAGAGTCCACAAAATAAAATCAGTTATTTGTGCAGTATCGCCACGAATCTACAGTTATTTGTGCAGTATCGCCACGAATCTACATTATATGTTTTGAATATATTCAAAAATTTTGCATTTTGTAATAGTCTTTTAAATTTTGTTTTACTTTTCATGTTTCATTATGTTCTTTTAAATGAATGTCCCTCTTTTATTTTTCATGATTGTCTCCTGTATAGCAAAATTGCCTTATGGCCAATTAGCTAATGTGACAGAAATGCCTGCAGCAAAGATGTTTATGGTGAACTTGCCTAGACCCCTCCTGCAGACAGCAAATGCACTAACACCTTATGGATGTCTCAATCACCTGGATTAAGAGTGCCCAACTGAATACTTTCAGGAACAAGGCAGATAGCATGACGCAGGTGGCCCGCTGGCTGGGCACTGGGCACCACTGCTCAACTCCATCATGTCTGGTTGCAAAATTTTAGCAAGAACCACAGGTCCAATCTTAATAGATTTTTTTTTTTTTTGTGGTGGGGTGAAATCTCTTCATTTTTATGTGTTGACAACCATTTTTTAAAAATCTTAAAATACCATGTGGGATGAGTGAAACATATCTGTGGGCCAGACTTAGTCCTTGGGTACCCAATTCACAACCTTTGATGGCGGTTTTCACTCGTGTGAGTTTTGTTGTAGAGGTTATCCAGGGAATCACCTAATTTTTCACTTTACTTCATGTGTGTATGGATGTAGCCCTTGTTCTTGAAATTATAACCATCCAGGGTTTGCTACTCTGGGTTTGCACAGCTGACTGAGAGACTGTGGGCTGAAGAACAAGAGGAGTAGAGGGGAAGCAGCAGACCAGGCTTCTGCAGTAACTCGGGTGTGTAGCGTTGCTCACATGAATCTCTTGGTTTGAACATCCTCATTTATTAAACGAAGGCATTGGTGAAGGGATCCTTCCAGTTCCAAAATTCCATAAGTCTATGGCTTTAATGTAAGTGATTGAATTAGTACTCCTTTTTTTGTTTGTACCTAAAATGTCTATACTAGGTGCTTAGAGACTCAGGCTTATGGTGCACTAGGGAAACAAATCTAATTTACTAGAGTATAGGGGAAATCTGAGGTGTAATTTTTCCCGCCGGTTTCCCTAAAAGGAGAGGCTAAATAGGGGTTCAATCTAATGTGAAGTGCTACTTCACTTTCCCAGTGGCAAAAGTCATTAGGAATTTCATTTGAAATATGGAGAGCGTAGGGACTTCTTGGTGGGTCAGTCAGTTAAGTGTCTCCCTTTGGCTCGGGTCATGATCCCCGGATCCTGGGATCGAGTCCCGCATCGGGCTTCCTGCTCTGTGCGGAGCCTGCTTCTCCTTCTGCCTGCTGCCCCCCGCCCCCGCTTGTGCTCTCTCTTTCATAAATAAATAAATAAAATCTTAAAAAAGAAAGAAATATGGAGATAGTAGATGGAGGAAAGACAAATATAACGATAAAGAATAGTAAGAACAGACCAGGATGTGGAAATATTGGAACTCTTATTCATTGCTGGTGTGCATATAAAATGGAGCAACCACTTTAGAGAACAGGCAGTTCTTCAAAGTAACTTAAACATAGAGTTGCCATATGACCTAGCAATTCTACTCCTAGGTATATACCTAAGAGCAATGAAAACATACATTTACAAAAAACCTTATACATAAATATTCATAGCACCATTATTTATAACAGCCAAAAAGTAGAAATAGCACAAATGTCCACTGAAAAATTTATTTATTTATGACAAATAAAAATTATATATATTCAAGGTATGCAATGCGATGTTTTGATATATGTATACATTCTGAAATGATTACCGCAATTGAACTAATTAACATATTCATTACCTCCCGTAGTTATTTTGTGTGTGTGTGTGTGGTGAGAATACTTAAGATCTACTCTCTCAGCAGATTTCATATATATAATACATTATTATTAGCTATATTCACCAAGTTGTACATTAGGTCTCCAGAACTTATTTATCTTATAACTAAAAGTTTTTTTTTTAAAGATTATTTATTTATTTATTTATTTGAGATAGAGAGAATGAGAGAGACAGAGAGAGAGCGCACATGAGAGGGGGGAGGGTCAGAGGGAGAAGCAGACTCTCCACCGAGCAGGGAGCCTGATGTGGGACTCGATCCAGGGACTCCTGGATCATGACCTGAGCCCAAGGCAGTCGCTTAACCAGCTGAACCACCCAGGCGCCCATCTTATAACTAAAAGTTTGTATCCTTTGATCAACATTACCTCTTCCCTCCTTACTCTCCACTCCCCTCTAGCCTCTGGTAACCACCATTCTACTCTGTTACTATGAATTCAACTTTTTTTTTTTTTTTTTTTTAGAATTCACATATAAGTGAAATCATGCAATATTTGTCTTTCTGTGTCTGGCTTATTTCACTTAGCATAATGTCCTCTAGGTTCATCCATGTTGTCTCAAATGCAGGATTTCCTTCTTTTCTAATGCAGAATAATATTCCGTTGTGTATATATTATCACACTTTCTTTATCCCTTATCTGTTGATGGACCCTTAGGTTGTGTCCATGTCTTGGCTATCGTGAATAATCCTGCAATGAATGTGCGAGGGCAGATATCTTATCAAGATGGTGATTTTTGAATATATGGCCAGAAGTGGGATTGCTGGATCAGATTGTAGTTCTATTTTGATGTTTCAAAGAACCTCCATACTATTTTTCACAATAGCTGTATCATTTTACATTCTCACCAACAATGTACAAGGGTCTTCTTCTCTCTACATTCTCCCCAATACTTGTTATTTCTTGTCTTTTTGATAATAGCCATTCTAACAGGTGTGGGGTGATAGTTCACTGTGGTTCTGATTTGCATTTCCCTGATGGTTAGTGATGTTGAGCACCTTTTCATAAACCTGTTGGCCATTTGTATGGCTTCTTTGGAAAAATCTCTATTCAGGTCCTTTGCCCATTTATAAATTAGGTTATTTCTTTTTGCTATTGAGTTGTATGAGTTTCCTTATATATCCCAAATATTCATTTTGAACGGATAAATAAAATGTGGCATATTCATACAATGGAATACTATTCTATCATAAAAAGGACTGAGACCCTGATATAGGCTACAACATGGATGAACCTTGAAAACATTATGCTAAATGAAAGAAACCGGACACAAAACGTGACATATTGTATAATTTCATTTATATGGAATGCTCAGAAGAGGCAACCCTATAGAAGCAGAAGACAGATTAGTGGTTTTATAAGGCTGGGGAGGATGGGGTAAGTGAGGAGTGATACTAAAAGATACGAGATTTCTTTAGGGGAGATGAAACGTTATAGTGGCGACGGTTGCCCAGCTCCGTGAATATGCTAAAAATCACTTACTTGTGTACTTTAAATGAGTGAATTATATGGTATGTGAATTATATACCAATGAGGTTGTTTAAAAAAGAATACTAAGGATAAAAAGATTTAAATGAAGGGGTGTATGAATAAAAATTTAAACAAAGGTCAATGAGAAATAGGAGAGAAGAATGTTATAGAGTATGTTAAGTTGCTAATACATATTTTTAGAGCTCTTCATTTTATTCTGAGAAGGGGCTGCTTTTAGCAGGCAAATTATGGTTAGAGGAAGGGATGTTTAACGATCAGAAATTGTGATTTTTAGTCTTGGCTATGGTCCTAAGCATGAAATTATTTTCCTGATATTTTTATGCAGTATTCTGAAGCTCAGGCAGACTGCTCCTCTGTTTTTTTATTCCATTTGCTTGAGTTTGGCTTGTTTGAGTTAATAGTGAGGATGCATTATAGCAAGGGACACTCATGACGTAAGTACCAACAGGGCTGCCAAAATTCTGCAGAACTTGCCAAGCCCCAGTGAGTTGCCCCATGCCTTGCAAAATCCAAATCACTAAACAGGAAGAGTGAAGGACTTGCTAGCTGGTGCTCAGTTTGGGGCATTCTGTGTTTAAGCGCCAGAGGTGAAACATTTCAGCAAGATGTAGTTGATTTAATTCAATTGCAAGGGCAATTTCAATGGAGTTTCTTTTCTTTTTTTAAGATTTTTATTTATTTATTCATGAGAGAGAGAGAGAGAGAGAGAGAGAGAGCAGAGGGAGAAGCAGGCTCCCAAGGAGCAGGGAGCCCGATGCGGGACTCGATCCCAGGATTCTGGGATCACGACCCGAGCCGAAGGCAGACGCCCAACCATCTGAGCCACCCAGGCGCCCTCAATGGAGTTTCAATCCAGGCCACGCTTTGTCAAATTCTCTAGAAGTCACATACTGGGATGTCTGCAGTGGCCTGGCAGGTAACAGATCCTCCTACATGATCAAATGGAGGGCTCCCTGTCCCATCTTAAGGGAGAAGCCCCTGTTCATGCTGCTTGTTGCTGCATAGAAGGAAGGGCCAGTGTTGCCAAACCAATCTTCTGATTTTTCAAAAGAAGCTGAAGATAGGGATTTTTAAATAGCAAACTTTTCCTTTTTTAAATGTTGCTATCTAACTAGAATTTAAAAATGCAACAACCCACGGAATGGGAGAAAATATTTGCAAATCATATATCTGATGAGGGACTTGCATCTAGAATATATAAAGAATGCTTACAACTCAATACTGACAAAACAACCCAATTTTTTAATGGGCAAAGGGTCTTAATAGCTATTTCTTCAGTAGAGATATGCAAATGGCCAATAAGCACATGAAAAAAACCCTCAAAAAAAAAAAAAAAAAAAAAGAAAAAAACCCTCAACATCATTAGCTATCAGGAAATGCGAATCAAAACCACGAGATACCATTTTATATCTACTATAATAGATGACTAAAATAAAAAAGAAAGATAACAGCAAGTGTTGATTAGGATGTGGAGAAATTGGAACCCTCATACATGGCTGATGGGCATGTACAATTGGTGGAGCCACTTTGGAGAACAGTTTAGCACTTCCTCAAAAGGTGAAACTTAGAGTGACCATATGATTTAACATTTCTATGCCTACATATCTACTCAAGAGACATGAAAGCATGTCCACACAAAAACTTGCACATGAATGTATTATTCAGCAGCATTATTCACAATATCCAAAAAGTGAAAACAACCCAAATGTCCACTAACTGATGAATGGATAAACATTACATGGGATATTATTTGGCAATGAAAAGGAGTCAAGTACATACTACAACATGGATAAACCTTGAAAACATTACACTAAATGAAAGAGGCCAGTTTCAAAAGACCATATACTATAAGATTACATTTACATGACACGTCCAGAAAAGGCAGATCTATAGAAAGTAGATTGGTGATGGCCTAGAATAGAAAGGATGGAGGGAAATGGGAAGTAAGTGCCAAGGGAAATGGGAGGTAAATGCCAAGGGTGATAAAATGTTCTAAAATTGAATATACTAAAAGCCATTGAGTTGTATACTTTAAATGGGTAAATTGTATAGAAAGTAAGTTATATCCCAATAAAACTGTTATGAAAAATGACTATAGTGGGAGCCACACAAAACACACGTACCAGGCTGCCAACTTCAAGTCTTTTGATTAGAACTTGATCAAATGCGTAGCAGGTCTGGAAGGGGCTGGTCAAACCCAAATTCCTAGGAAACCAGAGAAGAGGATGATTTGCCAGTTCCAAAGTCACATGCCTATTTAGTGGCAGAGTCAGGGCCAGAACTTGTCTCTTGACCTTTACCTCTAGGCCATGCCGTTTCTATCCAAAGCCCAGATTTCAAGGCGGAGCCAGGAAGGGATTGTGAAAAGTCAACATCAGGAACAGCTGGATATACTCTCATCTTTTTCCCACATTTTCCAAAGGTCCCTCAAAGACTTCTTGAGAAAAGGATAAAATATGGCAAAAAGGAATCTTCCTTAAAGGAAGAGACAGACACAGTGCTTCCCTGGGCCTCTTTTCCTATATCATGGGGAGGTCTGCATGTTTCAGTCACTTTCTCTGTATATTCCTGATTCATTTACACTTAGCTCATCATTATGTTGTTTGTGTAAGAACCATTTGATGTCCAAGAAATCCTCTGGGTCTCTTTAAGTTAAAAAAAATTTTTTTTTCATGTGAACCAAAGAACTGAACTTTGCCAAGAGTAAATAGAACTCAGATATCAAAAGGTCTGAGTTCAGTTTTCATTGAATACAAAGGGTGAGTAGATTCTGAGCTGAGCCAAACGCATTCTCCCACCCTTAATTTACAGTACATTGTTTTGGCAGACTCTACAATCCCCAAAGTTGGCTTTTGTTCTCCCATTCCTTCTTAGGGTGTAACCACAAGCCTATCTTTTGGTTAACTTTACAAAAAATAAGGCCATATTGTAACAATTTATGAGAGCCTCACTCATCACTGGTTCTACAGTTATCAATTTTATTAGAACAAATTGGATTGTTTGAAAAGGTTAAAACCCTCCTCTGAAGTTGTAATTTTGTTTGATATCCTACAAGAATGTTTATTTTTTCAGTCCTTTCATCTGGGGGTTTATCAAAAGGGTTGTTGCGCCCTTCCCCCCATCAATGGTCAGGCCATCAAGCAGTTATTAAGGTGAATATTGGAGGGCTACTATGCTTGTGGTGCTCAGATTTGGAGAATGGTACAGGTCTTTCATTCCATCTTTTAATGAGAAAGGGTCAGAGAAATGAGTAGTATTTTGAGTTTTTTAAAAATAACAAAACCAATCTCAAAATAAAGAAGCAGAGCAAAATTAAGATCACCCCAAATTCTGTCACCTCAAGATAAGCATTGTTAATATTCTGTGGATCATTCTCCTGTATTCTAAAAAAAAAAATGTATCTATATTAATAGAGATATATGTATATATATGATCATAAAAATGGGATATTACATTGTTTTGTAATCGTTTTTTTCCATTTCTTAGTTCATGATTAATTATCAATATTAATAAAATTATATCTACTTCATGCATAACATTCACTTGTACAGATGGAATGTAACTTACTTAAATGATTCAGGGAGTCTTTCAATTGCAAGTGACAGAAAATCCATGTCAAACTGACTTAAACACAAAGTCCAGGGGGAGATTTGGTTTCAGGCATGGCAGGATTCAGGGCTCAAATAACGTTATGACATTTCTGCTTCTCTTCCTCTCCTTTTGCTCTTCCTTCTGCGCTTTGGTGCCACTCACATGTTGCATGTAGAGGCAACAGTTCCAGAGAACGTGCGTCCGGGTTTTTGCCTGGCAGAGGAGAACAAAGCTCCATTCCGGCACTCGCCATGAAAACCGCGTTGCCCTCGTCCCATAGCAATCTCGGAGTCTTCACTGCAGCTTATGCCCAGGTCATGAAAGACTCCTGGAATCCAAGTGTTTCACCAGAATAACAGAGATTGAGAATGAGGGGTGAGGGGGTGGAGGAAAGGATGGGTCTTCCGGGGGAAAAAGAAGGATGGTTACCAGAAGGAGATACTAAAAACCATTGAGTTGTATACTTTATTGTGTGGCCAAAATAAGTCTCACAATTCATATCCTTGAACATTTAGAACTCATTTTGTATTGTTTCCTAGGGCTTTTGTCACAAACTACCACACATTGGATGGCTTAAACAGAAATGTATTTTCTCACAGTTCTGGAGGCTGGAACTCCAAGATCAAGGCGGGGTTGGTCCCTTCCGAGGGGTGAGAAGGAAAATCTGTTCCATGCCCCTCTCCTAGCTTCCACTGGTTCGCTGGCAGTCTTTGGCTTGTAGATGCATCACCCTGATCTCTGCCTTCATTGTCACATGGTGTTCTGTCTGTGTCCAAGTTTCCCCTTTTTATAAGGATACCAGTTGAATTGGATTAGGGGCCCAGTACTTCAGTATGACCTCGTCTTAATAATTATCCCTGCAAAGGTTCTGTTTCCAAATACAGTCGATCACATTTTGAGGTACTGGGGGTTAGGGCTTCAAAATACGAATTGTGTATGTAGGGGGCACAATTCAACCTATAATATGTCTTTACACACTTAATGTTTCTGGCTACATTTAAGGCCCATGCAGTCTAGGTTTGAATGATGAGTCTGGCTACTTCTCTCTTGCTGGTGTGTGGACTAGCAGATTGGATGAGGTGACCTCTAGGGCCCCTTTGTGTTTAAGGCCTTGGGGGCTAGGAATCCATCCTGTTGCCTGAATGTACCCCCACAGAGCCCCACCACTGCCTAGCTTGTGGACTTTGGACAAGTGACTTACCCTCTGCAAACCTCAGTCCCCTTAACCAGTAAAATGAGGATAACAGTCCTCCACTCCTTGGGTTGTTGCGGGCCAGGCACATAGCGCTCAGGAAATGTTAGTCACTGTACCACCTCTTCAGACATATGAGGACCGGAGAGTCAGAAGAGCCTGACATAACCCCAGTGTTCTCACCTTTTGTGATAATTTGGCTCAACAACTTCTCTCTGAGTTCGTCCCAAAAGAAGCTTAAGAGATGCCTTAGGCATTAAGGGATGCCTTGTTAGAGAGCAAACCAGAATTCAAATCCAGTCCAGGGAACACAAAGTATTCTCTTTCTCTGCTAAAGCCAGATGCTGTAAATGCTGAGCAGGCTCCTCCTAGGCGGTGCGGTTACGAAATACCTGTTTCTTTTACGTCCCCCTTATCCGTCTCTCTGACATTTCCTTCTTTCTCTTACAACTTGATCTTTCCCACCATCTATTAGATGTGGGCTGGAACCAGTCATTTTATTTACAATCTCTCTCTTTTTGGCTCTATAAATTTGGGGATATGGAACAGCTGTCTGCTGCTTGCCAAGGCGCCACATCTTTTAGTTCTTTCAGACTTTTTCTACAGGGCCTAATTTAGCTTGTCTAAATGCCTATTGAATAACAACCAGAACTTCCAGTTCTTGCAGGCTGCAGGACCTATTTGATAAGGTGTATTAAGGCCTTCACCAAGGTCAAAGCAAGAAGTGTAGGTCACCTTTAAACACATGGTTACTTTCACTTAGCAAATATTTCCTAAGTGCTGACTCTGTGCCAGGTGCTGTTCTAAGCACCAGGGTCCCTTACCCTTGAGGACTGCACATTTTAGGGGCATTCATTCACATGGAAAATATGCAGTGAGAACCTACTACACGGCAGGAATTGTTCATCATTAAACAACACAGACACAATTCCTGCACTGATGGCTATTTTGTGTGTGTGTGTGTGTGTGTGTGTGTGTGTGTGTAAGAGGGGATAGAATACAATACACACAAGTAAATTTTTATCGTAGTAAAAGGTGATAAGCACTATGGAAAAAATACAGCAGGGTAAAGGGGATTAGGAGTGGTAGTGGAGTTGCATTTTAAATAGGGTGGTCAGAGAAGGTCTCTTTGAGAAGGTGGTATATAAGGCACCTGGGTGGCACAGTTGGTTAAGCATCTGCCTTCAGCTCAGGTCATGATCTCAGGGTCTTGGGATGGAGCCTCGCATCAGGCTCCTGGCTCAACGGGGAGCCTGCTTCTCCCTCTGCCCCTCTCCCTGCTTGTTCTCTCTCTCTCAAATAAATAAATAAATATATATTTTTTAATTTTAAAGAGAGAAGGTGATGTGTAAGCAAAGACTCAAAGGAAAGATGAAAGAAAGGTGAGGAAGACAGCCCTCATATTTGCTGGAAGAGCAAGTCCAAAGGCCCTGGGGCGAGTGTGCCTGGTTTTTCCAAGGATAGCAAGGAGGATAGTTTAGCTGGAGCAGAGTGAACAAGGTGTGAATAGAAGGAAGTGAGGTTAGGGGCAGATCGAGTAGAGCTTTTGGCTTGAGTGACACGAGGAACCAACAGAAAGTGCTAAGCAGAGTAGCAACAGGATCTCAGGACTGACCCGGCTGCAGTGTTTAGGCCAGACTGTGCAGCGCCGGGGGCAGTAGGGAGGTCAGTGAAATCAATCACACAAGTGCGCCAGACCAGAATAGGACTGTTGGGGGCGGGAGGGGGGCAGTGAGAGGGGTGGGATTAGGGATTTATTTTAAAAACAGGTCAACACGATTTTGTGGCCGACCTGATGCGGTGTTTGAACGAAGAGGGCAGGGGTGACTCCAAGATTTTGGCCTGAGCATCCTGAAAGAATGGAGCAGCCACTGACTAGGATGGCCAAGACTGGTGGAGCACAGTTTTGTTTTGTTTTGTTGCTTTGGGCCGGGAGCGCCGTTCAGACATGTTAAGTTTGAAGGGCTTGTTAGCTCTCCAAGTGGAGTGGCCAGCTGGATTTGGACGTTGCCTGGGGAAGTGATTTTGGGGGACATCTCTAAAGCCTCAGGAAGTGAGACCCTGCTGAAGTACTATCAGAACTGGCTTCGTCTCTCTCCTCTCTGCCCTCCTCAAGGCCGGAACCTCCCCGGAGGGCAGCTCTTCGGGCCACAGCCCTTTCAGCCGGCAAAGGCCCTTTCTTCTCTTTGGGGAACAGTGATAAAAATCAACAGAAATGGTGCGCCGTGGCACGCCTCCACCGCCTAACTCGCTGCAGGGAAAGAGGCAAAGCCCACTAGGGTGGAAAGCTGACCCGCCGCCTGCTTCCCGCCTCCCTGACCGCCCCCGGGAAGCTCCGCGCCGGTGGGCGGGGCCTGCTGGTGGGCGGGGCCGCGGCGCGAGCGCACGCCACAGAAGGGGGCGTGGCCTCTTGGCTCGCGCGCTTGCAGCGTGCGCGCCGGCCTCGCTCCTTCCTGCTCTTCCCAGGCTGATCAGCTGGTCTGCGCTCCCCTGACGTGGGTCGGGGCACGTCACCGCCGAATGGCAGCCTCCAGAAAGGCACCGCGAGTAAGGTGAGGGACTCTGCCGGGGATCCGGCTTCTGGGCAGTGCGCGATCCCCGGGGTCCGGACGAGCATGTTGCACCCCGGAGGGCAGGAACGAGAGGGGTAGAAGCGGCAGGCGGCCCATCACAGTCTGGAGAGGGCTCCGGCTTGCGGGAGCCCCCTGAGCGGGAGCAGGGGGAGGGGGCCATGCAGCCGGGCAAGTTCCGGTTCGTTTCAGGAGGGCCGCGGGCATCCTCGGGCAGCCCGATCCCGGCCCCCGGATGTGTGTGCCCGCCGAGCTGCGGCGCTCAGCCCGAGGGGCGGTGGCCGTGTCCCACCTCTCCCCCTGGCTTGGCAGGAAAGCCCCCGCTGTTGCAGGAAGTTGGCCCCTCCAGGCGCCTCCGGGTGCCCGGGGAAGTGGGTGAGCCCCTGCCCTCGCCCCGCTTCCCGTGGAATATAATCTTCAGATTACAACCTTGACAATACACCAGCAATTAGCCTTATTGATGTGCCATGGCCAGGAAGATAGGCACCTGCGGGCCCATCCCCACCCACATGGTTTCAGAGGTTGTATTAGGGAATACTTCGGCATAATCTCTAGAAAGATCCCACCAGTAACCTGTCCTGGGCTTTCCCTGGGGGTAGGGAGGTGGGAAGGATAATCTCCTGGTCTCAAACACATTTCAGCCTATACTCCCCCCACAACTAGGATGTACTTATTACATACAGTAGCTAACAAGGTGGGAGACTGAGAAATGTTCTGAGATCACAAAGGCTGGAAGCCAGAATCCCTGGCGATCCGCATGGGATCAGGGATCAGCCATCCTCAGACCCGTTGAGACTTGAATGAATACACTTGGCAGCATGGCCAGGCTCCCTTGCTGAACACAGACCATGGCTTGTACTTGTGATTGTGAGTGGACAGATCCCAAGCTGACCTTGACCTGGCCTTGGCCTTGCTATGTCAGGTTGGGGGTGAGTAGAGAACCAGACCTATCTTGGTGTAAGGATGTGGGGAGGTGTGGCAAACCTAGTGTGGAAGGAGTTGCCCCTATGTTAAGTGCTGGCAATGGGGTTAGGCAAGTGGATAATGATGAATTAAGTCCTAGGCACATGGGTAGCTTTGAGGACCAAGATTAGATTTATAGAATCACAACATTTTGGGGGCAGAAGGGTCTTTCAGCATCAGCTGGCAGAGCCTCCTTACCACACACAGAAGGCAACTGAGAGGCTGAGAAGGGCCATTTGCCCCAGGCCCTTCCCCTAGTGGCAGAATTTAAGTGATATTCAGTGTAAACACGAGAACTTATTGCAGTTCAGGTAAAATTGACTTAGGTAAAAAGGGGTTGAGCTGTCTTCTAGTGCATCTGAGTCCAGGAGACCAACACTGGCATCAGACTTGGCCTCTTTTTTGCATCTCTTGGCTCTGATTTCTTAAGGCTTCGTTCTAAGGCAGACTTTCCTTCTGGGAGGTATGACCATTCTGTGCTGGCAGCCCCAGCAGAAATAGAGCCCTCTTTCCTAATGGTTGGAGCACAAATCCCAGATCTGATTTCCAGTGGGCTGACTTGACCTTATGTTTATTCCTGAACCAGTCGTGGCCACAGGGATAGATTGGGTCCCAGAACTTGGTGGGTTAGGGGATGAGATTCATCCCAACTCTGTGGACTGAAATGGAGACAAGACAGTCTCAGATGGAAACCATTGTGCTTTGACCAAAAGAGGGAGGGTTAGATTTGGGGTGGGAAGAGACCACATTTCCCACTACTGCACCCTATAACTTGTTTCAGTCTACCCTTATCTGAACTCCTGAGGTGTGATTGAGCAACGTGGTCCTTGTTTTGCCCCATCCCAGGTGATAGATGTGTCTGATTCTCATCATGGACCAGGGTAAGGGGGATGATAAGCACACAACCCTGCTGGGACTTCTTTAAAAAGAGAGACAGAGAAAGATGTGCCCTTCCCATCTTATGCAAAGATCGAACAGGAAGTTCTCTGCATGCTTCTTTCCCCTGACCCACCTCCTGGCACATGGCACATCATGATCTTGAGAAGGTGTAGGCTGAAGAAATCCTGGAAAGGGGAAGAGCACTGTGCTGGCAGTTGGGAGGCTGGACTGTAGTTCTAGACAGCTGCTCTGTTACCAGCTAGCTGTGAGGCTTCCAGCAAGTTGTTTGATCTGTTTCTGTTTCTTTGTCTAGAGGAGGGAGCTGAGTTGGATGGTCCCTAAGGTACATTGTAGCTCTAACATTTAAATGGTAGCCCTGCTTCAACTGAGAGCCTGAGAATGTATCTGTTCAAGTAAGTGAAGGGCTGCTGGATCTTGGATTCTGCAGAGACCAGGGTAGGACCTGAGCAGAACAACTATAATGTTTAGCTGCTTCATGGCCCCTTTGATCTTGATAGGAAGGTAGAGGTAGTGATGCTAAGGGAGAGAGCTTGAATTGAAATTCTCCCATGAGCATCATGTGTCAGACCTGATTTCTTGTGCTGGCTTTGCAGCTGAGGTGTATGGCCTGTGGCAAGTCATCTTTGTTCTCTCGTAAAGTGAATGAATAGAGCTACTTCTGAATAATTTCCCTCCAACTGTCTTGCCTGTGTCTTAATTAGTCACTGGGCCCAGTTAACTCTGAACGTTTAGAGAAACTGACTTCCTTGGCTCACCATCTTGTCAACGGGTATATGAAGTCAAAGGAAATGGTGACAATGTTACATGGATCTCTGTCCAAAAAAGAGAGGTTTTTTACTTTGTAAAATATTATAACAGCTTTCTTGAGATATAATTCATGTACCACACCATTCACCTTTTTAAAACATACATTTCAGTGGCTTTTAGAATATTCGTTAGAGTTGTACAACCATCACCACCATCAGTTTTCGAAACATCTTTATCCCCCTGCCAAAAGAAACCCTGTACATGTTAGCAGTCACTCCTCATTTCCCCCCAGCTTCACTCTAGTTCTAGGCAATGGCCAATTACTTTCTGTCTCTATGGATTTGCCTCTTCTGGACATTGCATGTAGATTCATACAATATATGGTTTTCTGTGACTGGCTTTTTTCATTTAGCATAAAATGTTTTCAGAGTTCACTATGTTGTAGCATGTTATCATTACTTGATTCCTTTTTATTGCCAAATAATATTCCATTGTATGGATAGGCCACTTATTTATCCATTCATCAGTTGATGAACATTTGGGATGTTTCTCCTTTTTGGATATTATGAGTATGCTATGAACATTTGTATACAAGTTTTTATGTGGACTTATGTTTTAAATTTCCCATACCTAGTGGAATTGCTGGGTCATAGGATAATTCTTTATTTAATGTTTTGAGGAGCGCTGGATTGTTTTCCAAAGTCACTACACCATTTTATATTCCCACCAGCAATGTTTGAGGGTTGCACTTTTTCCACATCCTTACTCATACTTGTTATTGTCTTTTTTTTTTATTATAACTTTCCTAGTGGATGTGAAATTATATCTCATTGTGGTTTTGATTTGCATTTCCCTAATGGATAAAGATGTTGAAAATCTTCTCATGTGCTCATTGGCCATTTGTTTATCTTCTTTGGAGAAATGTCTATTCAGAAATGTCTATTCAGATGCCCTGGACCATTTTAAAATTGGGTGGTCTTTTTATTGTTGAGTTGTAATAGCTTTTTATATACTCTGGATGTTAGACTCTTACCAGATATGAGTTGCAGACATTTTCTCTCATTTTTTTTGTCGTCTTTTCACTTTTTTGATGGTATCCTTTGAAGTACAGAAGTCTATTTTTTTTTTTTTAAAGATTTTATTTATATGTCAGAGAGATAGAGAGCACAGGCAGGGGGAGTGGCAGGCAGAGGGAGAGGGAGAAACAGGGTTTCTCTATCTCTTTTTTTTAAGATTTTATTTATTCATTCGAGACACAGAGATAGAGAGCATGAGCAGGGGGAGAGGCAGAGGGAGAAGTAGGCTCCCTGCTGAGCCAGGAGCCGGACGTGGGGCTTGATCCCAGGACCCTGGGATCATGACCTGATGCTCAACCATCTGAGCCACCAGGCGCCCCTCACCCTGTCTTGATTACTGTAGTTTTATTAGTTTTGACATCAGGAAGGATGAATCCTCCAACTTTGTTCTTTTTCAAGATTGATTTGGCTGTTCTGGATTGCATTTTCATATGAATTTTAGGATCTGCTTGTCAATTTTTGCATATACAAGCTAGCTGAAATTTGATAGGGATTGCCTCTAGATTATTTTGGGGAGTACTGCATTTTAACAATATTGAGTCTTCTAATCAATGAACATGGAATGTCTTTCCATTTATTTACGTCTTTAATTTCTTTCAACAATGTTTTATAGTTTTCAGAGTATAAGTTTTGCCTCTGTTTTGTTAAATTTATTCCTAGGTACTTATTCTTTTGATGCTATTGTAAGTGAACTTTTCTTAATTTCATTTTTGGATTGTTCATTTTAAGTATATAGAAAAACAATTTATATTATATATTGATTTTGTGTCCTGCAGTCTTTTTTTTTTTAAAGATTTTTATTTATTTGAGAGATAGAATGAGATAGAGAGAGAGCATGAGAGGGGGGAGGGTCAGAGGGAGAAGCAGACTCCCTGCTGAGCAGGGAGCCTGATGTGGGACTCGATCCCAGGACTCCAGGATCATGACCTGAGCCGAAGGCAGTCGCCTAACCAACTGAGCCACCCAGGCACCCATGTATCCTGCGGTCTTGATGAACTTGTTGATTCTAATTTTTTGGTGTAGATTCTTTAAGATTTTTCTATACTGAAGATAATGCCCTTTGCAAGTAGAAATGATTTTACTTCTTTTCTAATCTTTTGCCTTCTGTTTCAGTTTTTGCCTAATTGCCCTGGATAGAACCTCCAATACAATGTTGACTGAAGTAGCAAGATTGGACATTTCTGTCTTGTTCTTGATCTTAGGGGGAAAACATTCAGCCTTTTAATATTAAAGATGATGTTAGCTGGGGATTTTTGTAGTATTCTTGATCAGGTTGAGGAATTTCTTTTCTGGTTTTTGGAGTTCTTTTATCATGAAGAGGTGTTGGATTTTGTCAAAGTGCCTTTTTTCTGTTGAGGTGGTCATGTAGTTTTTATTTATTCTATTGATAATTGTGTATTACATTAATTTTTGTATGTTGAACCAATCTTGCATTCCTAGGATAAATCCCATTTGGTGATGGTGTATGATCCTTTTTATATGTTACTGGATTCAGTTTTGCTAGTATTTTCTTGAGGATATTTGCACTTAATTTATAAGAAATATTGATATGTCTTACTTTTTAATGAAAGAATACATGATTCCCTCAGTAAAGAACATCCCATTCTGTCCAACAAAATTAAATTCTCCATCTGAGAACAGGCCTGGAGTGATTAGTGAAAGTGTCTGCTCTTCTGGTTCTCTGTATGGGAGACTGAGCTAATGCGGGCTCTTCTCCCTCTACTACCACATAAAAATGTGGTAAAATTATAACAAAATTACTTTTAAGTTCATAACTGAATAAAATCCAAACGCTTTGTATAACCTATTACGGGGGCTCCTTGTTGCCTCTCTGATCTTGTCCCCTAACCACGTACCTCCTCACCTGCCAGCACAGGTAACCACACTGGCCTCCTTGCTTTCTCTGATGTATACCAGGCATACTCCTGCCTTAGGGCCTTTGCACTTAAAATTCCCCTTTTCTAGAACGTTCTTTTCTTGGACATTCACATGGCTTGATCCCTTACTTTTTTTTTTAGGACTCTGCTAAAATATCATCTGTTAGCAAAGAGACTAATTTTCATACATAAAGTAGTTTCTCCTGAAGATAAGCTCTTAATAAAAGATTACGAAACAAATAAGGAATAACTTACTGAGGGGGAGCCAGCAGACCCAGCAAACTTGAAGATTACTATCCCAAGACCTTCTAATGGGAAGTCTGAAATGAATTCTATTTTTTTATTTTTTTAAGATTTTATTTGTTTATTTGAGAGAGAGAGAATGAGAGAGAGAGAGCACGAGAGGGAAGGGGGTCAGAGGGAGAAGCAGACTCCCTGCTGAGCAGGGAGCCCAATGCGGGACTCGATCCCGGGACTCCAGGATCATGGACCTGAGCCTGAGCCGAAGGCAGTTGCTTAACCAACTGAGCCACCCACGCGCCCTGAAGTGAATTTTAAAGTAAAGGCCCCAAATAATTAAAACTAAGAGAATAGAAACTATTCTAAACTAAGAGAATTAAAACTAAGGAATAGAAACCATAGTGAAAGAATGGGACACCATGAAGAAAGAGCAGGCAGATTTAAAAAGAACCAAAAGAATTTATAGATGTGAAAAATACAGTCATTGCAAATAAAATCTTTTTAGACTAGTTAGGAGATTAGACATAGCTGAAGAGAATTCAAGAATTAGAGGTTAGATCTGAGAAGGTTTGCCTACCATGGTGCTCTTTTAGCTGCAAGTTTTATCCGAAACTTTTACTTACTTCGTTATGATAACTGGGGTGAGAGTCCTTCTGAGTCACGAAGGAAAATTGCTAAGTCAGGTAGATATCCTCGCTAACTAAGCCTTGCCACGTTTCCTATGGTCAAAGTCTGCAATATCCTGTTTTTTCTCTTCTTAAGGGCGAATCATCAGGATTTTCAGCTGAAAAATTTAAGGATAATTGAGCCTAACGAGGTGACACACTCAGGAGACCCAGGTGTGGAAAGAGGTAATATTTTACTTATTAATTAGATGGAATGTCTCAAAAGAATTTTAGGTTCCTGTACCCTAACCCCAAGTTGGGAGAGAATAGAGGGTAAAGGATTAATAATTGCTCATGGCTGGGACTACGGGGACATATATCTGGAAATTAAAAACCATTTTGTCCTTTGGGTTCTGGGTAGTTGGTTACTATTTGTATATTTACCACTTTTTTTAGGTAGTAAGTTAGGGAATTATAATTTTTGTATGTCCTGTTTCTGGGGATTGGGCAGTGGTGGTAGAGGAGATAGGTTATTACTGAAAATGCCCTATTCTAGGGTCTAGGGGGTGCCTGGGTGGCTCAGTTGGTTAAGTTTCCCACTCTTGATTTCGGCTCAGGTCATGATCTCAGTCTTGTGAGATCAAGCCCTGCATCAGACTCCAGGCTTAAGAGTCTCTCTTTCCTTCTCCCCCTACCCCCTCATGCACACACTACCCCCCCCCCGCAAAAAGCCCAATTCTAGTTTTTCTCATCTCTAATATAAACTTTTATTGATTACCTTAGAGGTTGGCTTTCAATTTTTGTCATAAGATTTTGAAAAGAGAAAAGTTTAGAGTATATTACTCTGCTGTATAAATTATGCATTCAGGAAAATCTTTTTGGGAAAAATTTCTGGAACCATGCTCTCTTCCCAGAACTGGTTATTTGTATTGTTGGGTTGCCAGAAACCTGAATTCTGAAAAGTGGTATATTACTATATTTCTATCCCTTGAAAGCTAGTGCTTTTCTGTAGGCCACCCAGGAGAACCAGAGCATTTTCTTTTAGTTGACTAAAAAAATTGATTACCTGAGGTTCATAAATCATGACTGGTCTCTCTTTGGAAGAGCAATGCTATAATTGCATGCAATTAGGTCCCTTTTCTTTAAAAATACAGGTATCCAACATATTTTGGGCCATAATTCGGAAGGAGAGGAAGAAGGAAGAAGGAAGGGGAAGAAAAGTAAGGAAAGGGAAACTGATAGAATTATCAAATGTAGAGTTTAAAGAGAACTTCTTTTTAGTTTGTATGAAGAAATAGAGGTTCAGGGTACATCAGTTGTCTGAGGTTGCAGATCCAGCTGGAAACTGGAATCCACTTGTTTTGATTCTATTGGTCTTAGGATATTTTAAGAGAGCCTCTCATGTCCTCTAGATAATATGGTATAATAGAGCATCGACTTGGGAGTTGGATAGATATTGGGTCCTGGTGCTTGATAACCCAGTTGGCTGGGGCGTGTATTTAACTCTTGTTTCTTTATCTGTAAAATGGGAATACTGAAACCTCCCTTGGGAGGCTTATTTTGAGAATTAACCACTAATGCCGTGTAAAGCCCTTGGTCCTTGCTCAGCAGTGAGACAGAGAAACAAATCACTGTCTCTAAAGCTATTGATGCTGGAAGAGCAGCCTGGCATCTATGCGTGTGTTAAGATGCTGAAATTGGCGTAAATCAGCCCCTTCTAGGCTTATAACAAGGTGTGTAAGAAACCCAGCTGGTGCTGCAGACCCAGATTCAAATAATATTTCTTGAGCCTTTATGATGTACCAGGTGCTGTACATGGTGCTTTCACACATGTTGTTTCAAGTTGAATTCTCCTACCCACCCAGTGAGGTAAATACGGTGTGCTTTTCATGCACTCCTAAGCAGTGAAAAGTTTTGTTTATGATAAAGGCTGAAGGTTTGGGAACTTATTTCTAAAAGCAGGCCCACATATGCAAGAGACTTTGAAATGAGTCATTCTCTTTAAAGCATGATTTAAACATACCTGGCAGTGTATGGGCTAATGTTACATCATGGACTAGGCTTGTTGCTCCTGGCCTCCTACTTCCCTGCACACCCTGATTAGCTCTTGGCTGCTTCTAAATTTCTGAAAGTCATGGAATGTGGAATGAGCAGATGCTGTAATATGACGTCATCTGATATCCTAGCTCTCTTCTTTCACTGAAGGAAGATTCATTACTGTTGATTATATTGAGTCTGAAAAGATCATGACACAAAGGTGGGACATTCCCTCAGCCATCTTTGAGTGAGTTATACGTAGGTTTAGGTGGCGGGCTAGATACCTGGATTCAGGAACGAGGATGACATGTTCCTATCTTAAGGAGAGGCAATATATATACACCTGTTGCACTGTTTATCACTTTGCTTTCATGGCTAGTTAATTGTGTGTCTAACTCTATGAATTAAGCACACATAACATTTCCTATGTGCCAGGCACTGTTTCTAAGTGCTTTGCACATGGTAACCCATTTGATCCTTGTAAGACTCTCATCTGTGTCTTGGCTGCTTCTCATAATTGTATCAGCTTTGTCCCCTCCTCAGCTAGCTGCTCACCCGGTCAGTCGCTTTCACGGCCTCTTGTGCTTGTGGCTACAGCTGCCCCAGCCATCTTTGGGCATTGTCATCGCCTCAGTGGAAGCTGCCTCCACGGCCACAGCCCATTGCTTTGGCCATTGCCCGTCACTGTCTTCTTCACCTTTGCTGTGGATGCCGCCGCCGCTTACCACGTCCTAACTGCAGGTTGTGGTATTGCGAGTTCTCTCTTTGTGTCTGATGTGGGCGGCAAAGCAGTGGCTGCCTCTGACCCAGGCGGCCAACTAAATGTGAAGGGCACGGAGGAGGAGGGAGCAGGGGCAGTGGTGATGGCAGCTGGCATTGTTTAGGAAAGTGTGAAATGCCGCGCTAGAGAGTAAGGCCGGTCAAGGGGAAGAAGGTGATGGTGAGGCAGGAGATGGTAATGAAGGCCAGAATGTGGTGGTGAGGAGGCAGGAGGCAGGTTCTGGTGCCCAGGAGCCAGAGGATGCCTTTGACCAGTTCCATTTCACCTTTGATGGTTTTCAGTTTGTAATTGAGGATTTTGTGCTTGCCGTTGGTTCTGTTGACTTCATTGATGAAGTCAGTGGCTGATAATGTTGATACATGCTATAGTCAGTGCTGTAAACACCCAGTCGGTGCCATCAAATTCCTTACGTCAGAATGTGCTCAAATAGAAGCCACATTCTATAAGGAAGTTAATGATCTTGACAGAAAATACATTGGCTTCTATCATATATTTGCTTTTTAAGATTCCAGATGCCCAGGCTGTACTCCAGACTAATTAAGTTAGAAGTCCGCCAGGTAGTTCTGTTTTGTAATCAGGGTTGAAATACTGCTCCAGAGGAAGTCTACATTTTGGCTTGACTCTTTTATTTATTTATTTATCTATTTATTTATTTTTTATTTATTTTATTTTGTTATGTTATGTTAATCACCATACATGACATCATTAGTTTTTGATGTAGTGTTCCGTGATTCATTGTTTGTGTATAACACCCAGTGCTCCATGCAGTACGTGCCCCCTTTAATACTGTTAACTTGCTTAGAAATTTGGTTTGAAACCCCTGGAAGTGTCCTGAAAAAGTTTCAGATGCTGGCAATCTTACAAGGTCACAATGGGCTTTATTTTGAACCTAGTTGGAGGTGTTGACATATAAACTTAGGTTGGATCAGGTAATTGTGATCTCTCTTTCTTAGATAGATGAGAAATTACAGGTTCAGTACATTAGACAAAAGGAGAGGATGCTCCTCTGTAAAGTATTCAGAAGCAGCTATAATGCAAGGAACATGGGTATGTTTGAATTGTGACTAGGACCCTTTCCCGTGACTCTGTCTTTTAAGTATGTCTGTCCTTTGGAGGCTCTGAGTTGGAGTTCTGAGGCTGGTGGTTGAAACTACCCTCGCAAATTAAGAATGGGGCACTTTTTCAGTGAGTCCCAACATCAGTTTGGTACCTCAGAGGGGAATCTGTGGGAGGTAACCATCATGACTGAGACTTCTGTAGCCCCAGATGCTGGTAATGATGGAGAAGAAGCAGATGAAAATGTTGAAGAGAAACTTAAAAAGATCCATACCTAGCAGAGTTCAAGCTACAGTGAGTCAGGGTGCCAATCCTTGAAGATAACTGGTGGTGTAATGGCCCCAGTGTAACTCTGTGTTACTTACAGCATTGTGTGTTAGGATGCTTTTGGTTAAGTAAAGTATTTTTATTTGTTTAAAAAAATGAGTTGGCAAAATCTGAATGCTGGTGAGGAAGTGGAGCAATAGGACCTGTCATTCATTAATGGTAGGAATGCAGAATGGTGCAGCCACTTTGGAAGACAGTTTGGCAGTTCCTTACAAAACTAAATATATTCTTACCTTATGATCCAGTGGTCATGCTCCTTGGTATTTACCCAAAGGAGTTGAAAACTTATGTCCACACAAAAACCTGCACATGGATGTTTATAGCAGCTTCATACATAATGGCCCAAACTTGGAAGTAACCAAGATGACCTTCAGTAAATGAATGTATAAATAAACTGTGGTATACCCAGACAATGGACTATTATTCATCACTAAAAAGAAATGAGCTATCAAGCCATGAAAAGCCACAGAAGAACCTTAAATACATATTGCTTAGTGAAAGAAGCCAATCTGAAAAGGCTGTGTACCTCTATGATTCCAGCTGTTGGACTTTCTGGAAAAGGCAAGACTATGAAGACAGTAACAAGATTAGTCATTTTCAGGTGTTGGGGACAGTGAGAGGAGGGATAAATAGACTGAGCAGAGAGGATTTTTAGGGCAATGAAAACTATTAAGCTATTTTGTATGATACTATATATTAGATACATGACATTTTGTGGTTGTCAGAACCTATGGAATGTACCACACCAAGAGTGAATCCTAATATGAACTGTGGATTTAGGGGGATAATAATGTGTCAGTGTAGGTTCATCAGTAATAACAAATAGACCACTCTGGCGAGGGATCTTTTTTAAATAATTTATTTATTTTTTTTCAAGTTTTTATTTAAACTCCGGTTAGTTAACAGATAATGTGATATGAGTTTCAGGTGTACAATTTAGTGATTCGGTACTTACTTACAACACCGGGTGCCCATCACAGTAAGTGCACTCCTTGGCCCCCCTCCCCTTACCCACTTCCGCTCTGGTAACCATCAGTTCTCTGTAGTTATGAGTCTGTTTCTTCGTTTTCCTCTTCTTCCCCACCCCACCCATGTTTGTTTGTTTTGTTTCTTAAATTCCACATATGAGTGAAGTCATATGGCATTTGTCTTTCTCTGACTGACTTGTTTCACTTAGCATAATGCTCTCTAGCTCCATAGGTGGGCGTCCTGATTGTGGGGGAGGCTGTGTGTATGTTGGGAAAAGGGAGGTATATGGGAACTCTCTGTATTTTCTGCTCAATTTTGCTGTGAATCTATAACTCTTTAAAAAAGAAAACTATTTAAAAAATGAGCTGGAAAAACTCATTATTCTACCTGAATTCTAAGTTTTGTGCTACTGTATGGGATATAGGAAAATATGTATGGTCACTGTTTTATAATTGGCTTTTTTTGAAGTTGTTTTGTTATACACCCATGGGACTATAGCTAGAGATAGTCCTTATGTATTCATTTATCTATTAGTTATCAGACAGTATGATTTATCAGAACTGTTCACTGATATCAGTATTTTTTTGAGAAAAGGTTTTTTGAAGAACCAACAAAAATGATTTGAAGGTCAGCTTGCATCATCTGTGCCTTTATCACATAGAAAGTCTTCTGTACTCACTAGGAGGCAATGCTCTTTTTGGGTACATAGAAATTAGTAAAAGTTTAAGAATTTTTAGTAAGACTACATTTATCATTTTCTTTTTAATGATTTTCATATTTCTGTTTCTACTTTGTATTTTCTGGAGCTGGTGACTTTATCCCCAAAAAGTCTAGCTTTATTGGGATAGACTCCTAGGGACCCCTGTGACTTTTTCAGGGCTCAGTCTGAAAACCCTGGATCTACTCTGCTCCCACCATATTTTAGAGTGGTGAACACAGACCACTAAGGCCTGGATCCCCTTCTCCTTGAGGTTGCACGCCCTCGGTTGATAGTAGGTATTCAGCAGAGCACATGTCAAAGTCATTGACCTTTCTGCTCCTAATCAGTGGTTGGCTATTTAACAAAAGTGTAAAACACACCTCTTTTAATGCAGTCAAACTTAAGCAGTAAGACACCAGAAAAAGAAAATGAAAATTATTCCAGGGGTGCCTGAGTGGCTCCATTGGTTAAGCGTCTGCCTTCTGCTCAGGTCATGATCCCAGGGTCCTGGAATTGAGCCTCGCATTGGGCTCCCTGTTCAGTGGGGAGTCTGTTTCTCCCTCTCCTCCGATCCACACTTGGGTGACTGGCGTTCTAGAAACTTCTCTGTGCATATGCACATACAGAATTTTAAATAAGAATGACCTATATATCTTCTTTTGTAATTTTTTTTTAAGATTTTATTTATTTATTTGAGAGAGAGAGACAGAGATAGAGCAGAGCGGGGAGGAGATTTATCTTTGTTTATAGTAAAAAAGGGGGGGATACGTAATTGGGTAAATGAACTTTCATAGATGCAATAGTACACTACAAAACAATTTATAGGTGATCTCTAGGGCTCCCTTTGAACTAGTCATTGAGTTGCATGGGGCAGGCTGGTTTTGGAACTAACTCTCCTGTTGTTGCAGACGGCGGAATGGCTCCAAAGGTCACCTCCGAGCTGCTCTGGCAGCTGAGACAAGCCATGAGGAACACCGAGTATGTGGCAGAACCAATCCAGGCCTACATCATCCCATCGGGAGATGCCCACCAGGTACTGAGTGGAGCTGGGCCGGTGATGGACCTCATCAGCCTCTCGTCTGTTTTCATTCTTTTCCCCCATCTCCATTGTGTTTGTAGGATTCTAGTTGTCAGTCCACAACTAAGCATGTCCTCCAGGGCTTGGCACAGGGACCTGTGTCTAATAGGGTCTCACCAAACGTGTGTTGATTTGTCCCTGGCTTCCTTATTTCTGGTGCATATAGCCAGCTTTCAATAACTTGTGGAAGCATTAATGGACAAATGAAGGAGCAGAGGTGTGGGCCTTTGTGTTGCTGACACACTTTACTCCATCTCTTCTGCCACACCCTGTCCTTTTTTTTTTTTTTAAGATTTTAAGAGAGAGAGAGAATGAGAGATAGAGAGCACGAGAAGGGGGAGGGTCAGAGGGAGAAGCAGACTCCCTGCCGAGCAGGGAGCCCGATGCGGGACTCGATCCCGGGACTCCAGGATCATGACCTGAGCCGAAGGCAGTCGCTCAACCGACTGAGCCACCCAGGCGCCCCTGCCACACCCTGTCCTTAACAAGAATTGTCTGTCCGGCCTCCCTTCTCCCCATTCAGACTGTCCCATCCCTCTCACATGGCCGGAGAAACAGCCAGGAGGTTGTCATGGATCTCTACCCCAGCAGATTTTAGGGATAATTCTGAATACCATCCTCTCCTCTCCTGCCACCCACAACCGTTACCTTTGATGGAAGCAGCTCAGTAAGTGTTGCTTAAATCACTGAGAAAACACTAGTGACCTAAATATGGAGGAGTCGGGTTTGGAGAGGTGGAGACTGCATGTGATGGGGCCGAAGGGCAGAAGGGTGAAGGGATTCTAGTATCTTCTCTTTTAGGTCATTGAGTCAGCAAGTGTTTGAATGCCTATACCATGGCCGTGGGACTGCAGGGTTCCAAAGATGAATTTAGGATTGAATTCCTGCCCTCACTATGCTTATGGTTTGATGGAGGGATGAGACAACATAAAAAGTACTATTCTTCCATAGAGTCGTCTGTACATAAATATTTTATATCCTTTGCTTATGTGCAAGGCACTGCGCTAGGTGTGGTGCAGGACAGGAAGATGAGAGTGGTCCTGTTCTCAAGAAGCAGACAGTTGAGTGATGGAGTAAAGACATGTCTGTATTACAAGGTGGAATGTGGAAGTGCCATCAAGAAAATACGGACAAAGCACTATGGGAGTTTGAGGGTGGGAGGGAAGATGATGGAAGGTTTCATGAGCAGGAGAGACATTTGAACTGGATGTCAAAGAATGGGTAGAGTTGGAAAAATAGAGGAAGTGGAAAGGATTCTAGGTGGGAAGGTTAGTAGGGGCAAAGGCGGAGAAGCAGGGAAGGTTGGAGTGCTTTTCAGAAACAGCATGGCAGATTCCCCTGGCAGAAGCCCAAGGGGGGCATAAGCAATAGGGGGAAATACAGCTACAGCTGGTGCTGTAGGATCCTTTAGCTGCAGGTAATAGAAACCGCCTTGAGATCCTTTAAACAATAAAAAGGCTTTATAAGGGTTTAGGGGCAGGGCCACTGCTTAGGCAGAACTCCAGCTTGTGAATGGTGGTCTCTGGACTTGTGGAATGTCAGGACCTCAGATTGGGTGTCTCATGGAAACTGAGGGCAGGTATGCAGCTGGCCCAGAACTACTGGGATGGGAAGGGTTTCAGCTCTCGCCATAGATCTGTTTCTCCCTTTTTTAAAGGCAACAAGGTAGATGGGAAATAGGGGGCCACCCAACAGTTCTCACATTTATATCTCTTGATCTTTTACTTTCAAGATACCAGATTGAGCTAGAACCTTAATCCCAAATCCAGAGTCCTGGGTGAGAACTTGATTAGCACAGTAGCTTGGTGTTTACCCTTGGTCCTGGTGTGTATGCGTGTGTTTGTCTGTCTGTGTGTGCATATGTGGGATGGCACGTGGTGCAGACATGACTGATGAGGGTCTACCATGATGGAGGGGCGGCATGTAAGAGATTACTGTAAGTTGAGCAGTTGCCAAAAGATGTCCACTTTAACTGGCCTCTTTTCTGCCCCTCCCCAAAGGTGTCAGACCCCATGGTTGTGACAGTAGCATTAACCTGGGATAGCAGGAAGATTGGACCCCTGCCTGGAAACAAGATTTCCTGGCCTCAGGAGCAAATGAAGGGCTGAAATGAATAACAAGTTTAACATTCAATTTATCATCTCAACTATTTTTTTTTTTAAGATTTTATTTATTTGAGAGAGCGAGTGAGAGAGAAAAAGCAAACACGAGTGGGGTGGGGGTTGTGAGGAGGGGCAGAAGGAGAGGGAGAAGCAGACTTCCCACTGAGCAGGGAGCCCCGGGGAGCCCAGCCCGGGGCTCAATCCCAGGACCTGGGATCATGACCTGAGCTGAAGGCAGACGCTTAACCGACTGAGCCACCCAGGCGCCCCCATCTCAACTATTTCTAAGTGTACAGTATAATAGTGTTAACTGTGTGCACACTGTTGTGTAATAGATCTCTAAAACTTTTTCGTCTTGTAGAACTGAAACTCTATACCCACTGAACACCCCCTACCCTTGCCTCCCACCAATCACCACTCTACTTTCTCTTTCGAAGAGTTTGACTGCTTTGTATACCTCATAGAAGTGGAATCATACAATTGTCTTTTTGTGACTGGCTTATTTCACTTAGCATAATGTCTTTAAAGTTCGTCCATGGTGTAGCTTATGACAGGATTTCCTTTTTAAAGGCTGATAATCCATTGTATGTATATACCCCATTTTTTTTCCAAACCACATTTTAAAAAATCTTTTTATGAACATTTAGGTGGCTTTTAGCTCTTGGCTCTTGTGAATAATGTTGCAGTGAACATGGGTGTACAATTGTCTCTTCGAGATCCTGTTTTCAATTATTTTGGATATATACCACAAGTGGAATTGCTGAATCATGTAGTAATTCTATTTTTTTTTAAGTAAGCTCTGCCCCCACTGTGGGGCTCAAACTCAGGACCCCAAGATCAAGAGTCTCATGCTCTATGGACTGAACCAGCCAGGCACTCCAGTAATTCTATTTTTAATTTTTTGAGGAACCTCCATACTGGTTTCTATGGTAGCTGTACCATTTTACATTCTCACAGCAGTACACAGGGGTTCCAATTTCTCCACATACTTGCCAATACTTCTTTTTTTTTTTCTTCAGTAGTGGAATCCTAACAGATATGAGGTAATATTTCATTGTGATTTTGATTTCCATTTTCATGATGATTAGTGATTTTGAACATCTTTTCATATGCTTGTTGGCCATCTGTCTCTTTTGGAGAAATGTCTATTCAAGTTCTTTGCCCTTTTGAACAAGTTTCTTAACTGCAGGACTTCTCAGGGCCTTTAATATGCAGATGTGCACTGTGCAGCTCCAAGGAGAGGATGAAGTATTCAGCATTTTCTGGACTTAAATGTCCGTGGAATTCCCACAGTCCTCTCAGGGGTAGGCTCAGGTACTCAGTGTTCCATGGAATTCCTTGGTCCGTTCATCTACAACGGTACTTTTCATGCTATGATGGGTCAGAACTTGATCCTCGAAGAGGGGAGAGGAAAGGGAGATCCTTGTGCGGAGAGGAGAAGCCACCGAAGACTAGGGTTCTGCATGTAAAAGTGGGTGAAGGGGAGGCGAGAGAGTACGAGACGTGAGTATTGGAGAAGTAGCGGATCCGGCTGGAGTAGGGGTTGGTGGCTTGTGAGGAAGCTATGGTAGTGGGGTACATTACTGTTAGACTGAATAAGCAGGGGGAGGTGGGGGGAGGTGGGTGCGGTTTAGGGTGGGGGTCGATAACAATTCTTCCATTCACCTCTGTTCTCTAGGATAGACGAACAAGATTCACCACCTTCATAGGAATGAAAGTTTCATCTTGGCTGAGGACTAGATGGATAAGTCGGTTGGCCAGCACAGCCTGGGCCTGAGTCATGAGGTCTAGGTAACAGGCGCCCCAGCATTTAAGAAGGGCAGACCCTAGTCTTGTCCCTGAGGAAATCCCCCTTTCCTCGCCCCCCACCGCCCTCCTGTCAGGGCCAGGCTTTAGCCTCTGGACTTGGGCTTCATGTCATGTGGATTCTGTGCTGATGTACCAGTGGTGTTTTTCATTTTCTGCCTTTCAAGCATCAGGCAGTTGCCCTGGACTGATTTGATCGTAGCTGTTTTATCTCAGTATTGAGCAGGATGGTGGTTCCTGTGGTGGGAGCACCTTACATGGCAATTGGTGTATGGGGTCTTCTGTAAGTCCCTCAGTCTGGGTTCTCCAGAGAGACAGAACCAATAGGATATATAGAGATATCTACGTAGAGAGAGACTTATCCTGAGGGGATGGGCTCCCACATTAGCTCCCCTGGTTCTCAGGCATTTGAGTTTGAACTAGAACAAATGCCGTTTGAACACCAGCATTCCTGGCTCTCCAGCTTGCAGACAGCACGGATGGCGTGTGTCCCTGTCTGAGTTAAAGGCCCGAGAACCAGGAACGGTGATCTCTGAGGATGGAAGACAGATGCCTCAGCTCAAACGAGAGAGCCAATTCGACTTTCCACCATACTTTTGTTCTCTTCAGACCTTCAGTGGATTGGATGCTGAACACATCGGTAGGGCAATCTTCAGTCTGCTGATTCAGATGTGGTCTCTTCCAGAAACCACCTCACAGACATAGCCAGAAATAATGTTTTACCAGCTAGCTCTCTGGGGGTGCCTTAACCCCCAAGGTGACGCAGAAAATTCACCATCACAGTCCCCTAGCACTGTGTTGTGTGAAATCGGGTCTCTCCTCCGAGAGGGTCGTACAGTCTGTTGTAGAGTGCCAGCCAAAGACTCCTTACAGTACTGCTTCATTTGTGAGCTTCCCCTCCAGGGGAGGCCTCGGTGTAGGAAAGGCTGGACCGTGAATGTTATTTGAATTAAAAGTTGAAAGTTTCTGGTTAAGGGTGGGTTGGGATTTCAGTTTGTATTCTTCTGCCTGGAGTTAGGATACAACCTATATGTTTACTAGTAGGGGATGTCCTTGTAGCCAAGATAAGCCAGGTTTATTTTGATATTCTTGGTTCTGGGTGCTGTTGGTGAGCCATTTTTTTTTTTTTTTTCTGTCGTTATAAAGCTGTTTCTAGTCTGAAACCCTGATTGGGCCTCATATGCCCAAAGCAGTTCCTTGTTAAACTGGGGAATGGCAGTGAGACTGGCCAAACCACAGGTGATATTCCAGGCTCTTCCCAGCTCTTCACCCCCTGCTAATGACCCCAGAATTTTAGAATTGGATGGCTTCTCCCTGGATGAGGAAACTGTGACTCAGGAATTTAGGTTTTTATCAGATAGTAGGGACCCATTGAGGGCTTTTGAACAAGAGAGTGACATGATTAATCAAAGGAGTAGTGTTTAGCGTGGAATGGAGAAGGGACATCCTGGGAACTGAGAAGCCATTGGGAGACCATTGCAGGATCCTGGAGTCAGGGTACGGAGGGCTTGGACTTGGTGCTGGCCTTAGGAGCAGAGAAGAAGGGAAGGGTTTGGAGGAGAAGCAGAAGAACATAGATTGAGTGTGGACCTTACAGGCAGTTGGCAGAGAGGCTTGGGAAGGTTGGAACCTGGGAGGGTTTGTGGTGCCATCCAGAGAAACAAATGAGAAGTCCTCAGTTCCTTGTTTCAGTTCCTTTGGCGAGGTGGGGCGTAGTTGGGGTGACTGCTAATTGGGACTCTGGGGCCTTGCCAGGGCTGTGAGGACAAGGAGCAAGGGTTGGCTTTGTGTGTGACCTGCCATAGCAGCCTTCTCAGTAATAGAGAGGCTACTGTTCTCTGTGGCTCTTGTTCCTAATTGTTTCATTTCAGGCTAGATTCAGGGTTGATGGAATTTCTCCTAAGGGTGGGGAAGGGAGGGTGTTGGAGAATGAAGGGGAATCTTGAATTCTGTCCTTTGTGTACTTTCCAAAACACAAATACACACACCCACACACTGTTCCGTGCTAGCGAGAGAACGCACCCCGAATGCATAATACGCAAGGCCCGGGCACTCCAGTTGCTGTCCTCTGCAACTCTAAGGGTTCGTTCTTTGTAAACCCAGAACAAGGGTTGTGGTAACCATGAGTTTGGGCCCAGGGGCACTTTCACAGTGAGGAATTTGTCCATTCTTTCTGGTAATCTGGATGCTTTCAGGTACCATCTGAGTCAAACATTGAGATTCGTCGGTACCCCTGGCTCCAAACCAGGAGAATCATTGGTCGGGGCCAGAGCCGTACCGGCAGCGCCTTTTAGAAATCCCAGTTCTTTATCCTCCGCACCTTTAAGGCTTCATATTCTGCTCTTGGGCATAGTGCAGTCAGAGGGTCGTGTCTGTCAGAGGTGACTCCACCAACTTGAGTTTTTGGCTGTTTTTATGATTCCTCCTTCTGGAAGACGTGAGTCAGATCCTCCTAACCTCTGTCCTACGCCCATTCCTTCTGGAGTTGGCTTCCTGTTTGGTATTTCTTAAACAGGCTCTCTCCTAGGGTGGAGTAGTGATTTTTATCACAGTGATTTTACCCACTGTATTAATTAGAGCATTGCTGCTGCGATAACACATCTCACAGCTGCAGTGGCCTGGTACCTGTCTCTTGTTTACGCAGTGGTCTGGCGTGGGTGTTCTTGGTTGGTGGGTGTCTGTCTTCTCCTAGGAGGAGAGTGATGCAGAGATCCAGGCTCTTTCCATTCTCTGATGCCACTATTCCAGCTGCTGGCCGGAGGAGGAGCTTGGAGAGGCCACACTGCTTTTTAACTGTCCTGACCGGGACATCACTTCGGCCCCACGTTCCATTGGCGGGAACTAGTCATGTGACCCTACCTAGCTGCATGGGGACCTGGGAAATGAAGTCCCAGATGGGAATATAGTTGTTGGCAATAGTAGGAGTTTTGTTTTCATCACCTAAGGTAGGGCATGGATAAATGCCCGTCTGGATGGTCCTGAAAAATTCTGACACGTGGGAGTTCTCGGAGTGGAGTGGGAAAGCTTTGTGGAAGAGGGCATGTTTGAGCTGGATTTTGAGAGGTGGCCGAAGCTTTTTTTTTCTTCCTTATTTATAGATGTGCTTTATTTGGCTGTGTATTATTTACATTGTTTGTATTTGATGTCACCACTTAAAAGTTAGGTGATCTCTCATGAATACACATATATTTAGCTTCTGAAATACTAAGGGGTGGCAACATGTGGCCTGCATTCCAGCATGACAGGAATCAGAGCTGAGAAGAGCTGCTCTCTGGAAAAGTCACTTCCTTATCCTGCTTTACTGGTTTAGTTTGCTTGCATGTACCCCAAGACATTTGAGTTTGAAACCACAGTTATAATACCTTCTGGTCTGAATAATATATTATTTCCTACTGCTGCTGTAACAAAGTACCACAAACTTAGTGGCTTACAATAACACAAATCTATTAACTTACAGTTCTGGAGCTCTGGAGCCTACAGTGGGTCAGTAGGGCTATGTTTTTTTTCTCGAGGCTCCAGGGTCAATCTATTTCCTTGCCTTTTCCAGTTTCTAGAGGCCACCTGCATTCCTGGGGTTGTAGCCCTTTCTCCGTCTTCAAAGAGATGGCTAAGGTTTTAACTAGATAGAGGGAAAAAGGTTCATCTTTCCTTTTTTTTAATAAAGATTTTATTTATTTATTTGACAGAGACACAGCGAGAGAGGGAACACAAGCAGGGGGAGTGGGAGAGGGAGAAGCAGGCTTCCCGCAGAGCAGGGAGCCCAATGCGGGGCTCGATCCCAGGACCCTGGGATCATGACCTGAACCGAAGGCAGACGCTCAACGACTGAGCCACCTATGTGCGCCAGGTTCATCTTTCCTTTTGCTTGTTCGTTTATTCGGCAGATATCAGTTGAGGACCACATGCTGTGATGAGGAGGAGCTAACCATGCCATGATCAGAGAGAGCCTCTGATTGGCACAAGAAACAGCATGTGCAAAGGCCCTGAGGCAGGAACGAGCTTGGGAAGTACAAAGAGCAGAAAGCAGGCGGTGTGGCTTGAATGTCTTGAGTGGCTGGGAGAGTGGAGGAGAGCTCTGAGAGGACAGCAGGGCCTGGTCAGGCAGTACCTTGGGAACTGGGCTGGGGTTTGGATTTTACCCTAAGTATGATGGGGAGCTATTGGCGGGTTTTGAGCAGGATGCTAACATGGCCTATATAGACATTTGGGAAAGCTCACTCTGAGTGTGTATGAAGAATGGATTGTTGGGTCCCTGGTCCAGGGGGAGATGATGGAGGCCTGGACTGAGTGCTGGTCTTAGAGATGGAGAGAAATGGTGGTTTTGGAGAAAAAGCCAATAGCTCTGCTTCCTTGTTTCTTTTTCCCGGCATGCTAAGGCTTTGGCTTATTTTAGACCTTTTTCTGTTCTCTGGGGAGAATGTTCTTGGGTTTTGCCAGCTTCACAACTGGGGGAAGAGTGGGAGGCCCAGGCCCAGTGCTTGTCTGGACTCTGCCTAGCCCGTTGGTGTGGAGGTGACAGCTTCGGTCAGTGACGGCTTCCTGGCGTTTTGACTACTTAGGTCATGTCTAGACGTTCTTGCCCAGACCTTGTCTTGATCCCAAACCAAACATGTTCACCTGCTGTTAATTCCACCTCCCTTTGGAGAAACCTGCCCCCTGCCTTTGCTGATAGGCAGCTCCTTCGAGAGGCCCTGTCCCTGGAAGAGGCAGGAGAGCTGCGTCCCTGCGTGGAAGAGTCTCGCTGGGCCGACACGAGCAGGACCTTCTCTGCCAGCCCTGCGCTGGCATCCTCACTGTATGTCGTAGGTGGGTGAGCCCCAAGCAGGGGGACCTCCTCGCCCATCAGGAGTGTCCCCTGTGTCTTCCCCGTTGTGTACCCCGAGTTACAGCACGAGAGTTATTTTTGTTGACCTCATTTGCGCAGCCTCTTGGTGGCTTTTTCACACACGATTCAGGAAGAAACTAATACTGTCTGCTCCATTGCGTATATGCAGCATTCTCAGCTTTCTGGTGAGTTGTTTTAAACATTAACTTAGTCTTCCTCACAACAATCCTGGGAGAAGGGTGGGAACTCTCCTATGCCCTCCATTTTTCTTTAGTCTTGCACCCAGGGATTACTGGGTTATAATCAAATGAGAAATCTGCAGCTCATCAGTGCTGCTGGCGGCCATTTCTTCTTGTTCTTACTGCTAAGATCAAGTGTTCCTCTGTGTTCTGGGGTAAAACATGTACCTGCTCTTGCTTGCAGCAGTCTGAGGAGAGCTGTTTTAGATGAGGAACCCAGCTGAGAGGTGCAGTGAGACTTGCTGCAGACCACCTAGCGGGGCCTGCTGGGCCTGGGCAGGGTTCCCCGAGAGCTCTTCCGGCATCTCCGTGGGTAGCGGTCCTTTGGCTGCAGCTGCCTCAGTGAAAGGGGCAGGAGTGACACGTGGGTGCCTTCTCACCCCTCCTTCGTGGTGACCTAAAAGTGCCTTGGTCCGGCAGCGCCATTCTCCATCCTCAGCGCTCCTAACCCTGCCAGGCGCTTTAGCTCAGGAGAAAGCTGCCAGCACTAGAAGGGGCGGCAGCTTTGGTTTCCAGCACACCACATCCGGGCCCTGCTCCTGACCTGGGAGTGGGCACGTTGCTTAAAGATTCTGGCCTCACCCCTCAGTGTTCTCATCTGCCAGGTGTCTTACCCTGGAGAGTCGTTACGAGGATGAGAGATAATGTGTCCTATGGGAGCAGCATGGCAGAGTGCTTCAGAGCCCAAGTTCCAAGCCCGCCCCGTCCACTGTGTGACTTTGGGGAAGTTACTTCACTCTCTGTGCTTCAAGGCTGTTGGCAGAAGTACCCCATGGCCATGTACCCTCTGCACGGGAATGAGAACTGCCTGTGTTCTTCAGTTTCCCAGCCCCTTCCATTTAGAGGCAAGGGGATGGCAAAGACCTGGTTTGGGACATGACGTTTTCTTTTGCTGAAGCCTCCTGGATCGGAGGAAGTGTTTCCATTTATTCCGTAATAGGAAGGGACAGGGTCTGCATGGGAGCGTTTGGTGATGCTACCTTGGAGGGGAACACACACAGGAAGTTCGGAAACAGGCTCATGCCGAAAGAGATCTCAGAGAATTATTGGCACCTAAAACAGAAATTCAGCCTTTCCTTTCAGAAAAATAACAGATGCCTAAATGTCAGTGGCAAAGGAAGGGGGGGGAGGCTGTTGGGGTATGTTTTGAGTAAGATCTCGGTGAGGAAAGAGCAGTTTATTATGTTTTGTCTTGATTTGCTTTGTTTTCCAGAAGAAGAAATAGAGGCTAGCGGGAATAGCTCTTTTAGCCCTTACTTAATTAGGGTCTTCTGCAGTGTGTGCTAATTTTTTTTTTTTCATGTTCAGCTTGACTTTTAAGCTAGACTGTTCAGCTTGACTTTTAAGCTAGACTGTTCCTTGAAGGTGCCAAGGCTTCGCCAGCCTCTGTGTCCCTGCTGGGCCTTGCACACAACTGGGCACGCGGAGAGCGGTTGGTACGTGATGGGTCCAGGTCCACTTCATCATCCTTTTTGTTTTCCAGAGCGAGTACATTGCTCCGTGTGACTGCCGGCGGGCCTTCGTCTCTGGATTTGATGGCTCTGCGGGTGAGTTGCTAAATTTTCTCTTCTGTTCTTTCTGTACTTTTGTTCGCTTCCCAAAAATAACTGGGCCAAGTTTCAGCCTGTGACAGAACCAGAAAGAAAATGTAAACCAGACACTCCCCCCTTGAGCCTCTGCAGAAAGGTGTGAACTCCCAGCATCCCCCAGCTCTCAAAGTTCACCTTTTAGTGGCCCTTTTCTCAGTGCTTTTGCTATTAAAGTTTTATTTATTTTTCTTACCGTTATTTTTTTTTTTGCTAGTAACGTTTTATAACATTTTTATTTAAAAATATTTTGAACTTTTTACTGACTATAGCATACATACAGTAAGTTGTATCAAACTGAAAATACCAAGAAATGGGACCCTAAGGGCACCCCAGATCCCCTGCCTTAGCTTGCTGGTCCTGTGTAATTCTCTTAAGTGCTTGGCTTTGGGGCTCAGTAATTTCACTTTCAGTTTAAATAACAAAGGTTAACTTCGAGCTACATTGATGCCCTGCCCTAACTTGTCCAAAACTGTTGTGCTCTTGAGGTTTAGGGTAATTTCCCCCGCCCCTCAGACTCCCATCTGTTGAGCTAGCTAGACTCGGCAAGAACTGCTTCCTTTCCTATACGTGCTTGTGTTGGTTGGCACCTCAGGATTGCTTTTGGCTGGCACCTCTGCTGAAAGCCTGGAGTTCTGCCAGGCCTGTAGGAACTGGGCAGGTAGGGGTGGGAGGTGTCAGCTCCCTGCTGGTGACCAGTGAGTCCTGTGAGTACTTAAGAGTACACTTGGTTTCTCTCAGAAAGGTGAAGCAGTTCCCTTGGGGTATTTGGTGGAACAGAAGGCTGTGATCACTGTGCAGGAATCATTTTCACCTCCATCTTGTTGAATATGAGGCTGTTTTGACCATAGGTGCATAGTCCCCGGTTCTGCTGGCCTTGACTTGTGCTGTGCAAATGGGGTTCTGGGCCGGGACCGGGCAGCTAGGGCTGCCTGCAGACTGAGTCCTTCAGAGCTTGACCCACAGCTGGTTCTCAGTGGCATCGTCTTCTCTGGCCTAGAGTTTTTCCTGGAGTCGAAGGCCCATCTGTCCCGCTAGAGTGAGTGCTGGTGGGAGGCTGGGCCACACAGGAGCCGGTGCTTCTCACTGTGCTTGCCAGCCTGTTGCCGCTGTGTGCAGCTTCCATGTGGTCATCAGAAACCTTTCGCTTTCTTTGGCTCCCCTGCTCCAGGCACGGCCATCATCACAGAAGAGCATGCGGCCATGTGGACTGATGGACGCTACTTTCTCCAGGCAGCCAAGCAGATGGACAGCAACTGGACGCTCATGAAGATGGGTGTGTAGAGGCATGGCCAGCCCAACCTGAGTTGGCCAGCTTTGGGAAGGGACCCTCGAGGCCTCAGGGTTTCTGGATCTTAACCTTTTGATGAGGTCGAGGACCCTTTTGAGAATTCAGGGTGGGTTAGTCTGCTTGGGCTGCCATAACAAAATACCATAGACTAGGGGACCTAAACGACAGAAATTTGTTTTCTCAGTTCTGAAGGCTGGAAGTCGGAGATCAGGGTGCTAGCCCGGTCAGGTTCTGGGGACATCCCAGCTCCTGATGGACAGATGGCCGCCTTCTCACCTGGCAGAGAGAGAGCTCTCTCTTCTTCTACTTAAAGGGCCACCAGTTCTGTCAGATGAGAATGCCACCCTTACGACTGTAACATACGAATTTTGGCAGGACACGATCCAGTTCATGGCATAAGAAAGCCCTCTTTCTCTCACATATACATGCAGACACACACACAGAGGAAGACATTTGTTATAAATGGACAGGCTGGCAGACTTTAAACTTTTTGATTGTATGCCTCTGTTAATGGTGCGTGCACGCACCCTCAACATAGATGTATACTTATTTATAGGTTTATACACATGTACTGGTGTCCATCTGCATTTCAAATGTGAGCAAAGCTTAATTTCTTTATTTTTTAGAAAAAATACAAAAAGACATCTTAATACTTTCTGTTTGCACCCCAGTGGATCATTCAGTGTACCCCTGGGGTGTGGGTATCTCTCTTTGGGGCCCACATCTCCAGCTGTCAGCACTTTGGGGGTCAGAGTGTCAGAGAAGCGAATTCTGTCTGCCTGTTCCTTATGTGGCGGCCCCGGGGGACGAGTCCTCCTTCCTTCCAAGTCCCTCTCTACTTCGCTGTGTCTTCCCTAACGCCCCCTTTCCTCAGGCATCTCTCCTGTGTAGGGAAATTCTGGGGGGTTTGGTTGGGGAGTGATTCATCCCTGGGATTTTGCCAGATATCTGTCTGCTAGGAAATAGCATGACTTCATCCTATAAAAGTCATACTAGGGGCATTAAAAGAAACTTCGTTAGTAAGTGGCTTTTTAGCGGTTTGGAAGAAAATAGCAAAGAATCAAATAGCAAAATAACAAGTCAGTGCCAGTTTTTAGGCAGTTTTTTGGAATTGAGATTCATGAGCTCATTTCTTTATAAACCTTTGAGCTTCCCCTCTGTGGTTATGTGGTTATCAGCAGGCAGTAGGGAAAACAGTAAAGATAAGTACTGTTTTAGAACATATGAACTTTCACTCTAAATATAGATCTGTTTCACCAAAATGATAACTTTTAGTAAAAATCTGATCAGTTAAGAAGCATACATCCAAACGTAGAAGGTATTGGCTTAGATTAAAGAAAAACTGGAATATCAAAAATAATTTCAGTTCCTCTGTTGAAGCTTATTTGCGGTTCTAGGACTAGTCTCTTGGAAACGGGAAGGGCTGTTTGCTCTTGGGAATTGGGAAGGCAGGGAGCCATCGTAGAGATGATGGTGACGGGACCTGTGCAGCCCTCTTGTAATCTTTCGAGAGATTTCTTTGCTTCTGAGACTTGTGTTCAGCTGTCCAGTCAGGCCTGGTTCAGGAGTGGGCGCCTCCTGTCTGCCACCCACCCTGCCTTCCAGCGAGGGAAGAGCACCGTGGCCTGTGTTTTCCTTACCTGGTGTGGGGTGTAAGCGAGGTCCCCAGCTCCCAGCCTTCACCAGTCGCCACCCAGGTGCTCATCAAGTGCCCAGTAGTGGTAAAGTGACCAAAGGCTGGGGGAATGTTCTTTGTAATGACACATGTACCATTGTTGCTGTGATTCTCAGGATGCCATTTTTACCAGGAGTCGAATGAAAATCTTGCCTTTTCTTTCTTTCTTTCTTTTTTTTTTTTGGTCTTCTTATCCCTATGCTTTTTTTTTTTTAAGATTTATTTATTTATTTTAGAAAGAGAGATGGGGGAGAGCATGAGTGGGAGGGGCAGGGGGAGAGGGAGAGAGAATCTCAAGCAGACTCCATGCTGAACACAGCCCGACTTGGGGCTTGATCCCACAAACCTGAGATCATGGCCTGAGCCAAAACCAAGAGTTGGATGCTTAACCAGCTGTGCCACCCAGGTGCCCCATCGTATGCTTTTGAATATACCATCTTACCCTCCTTGCATCCTTCCAGGATTAAGGAAAGTTCACATTTTTCAAGTGCTGCCAGCCCACCTTACAGAAGGTGCTTCATAAGGACCCTGTTATCATGTTGGTGGATTGCATCCTTCTGGGTAGAACTATGAGCTTGGGTCCATTGGGAATAGTTTCTTCTATGTGCTTTCCTCTGTAGGTCTGAAGGACACACCAACTCAGGAAGACTGGCTGGTGAGTGTACTTCCTGAAGGATCCAGGGTTGGTGTGGACCCATTGATCATTCCTACAGGTGAGTGAGCTGGAGTCCTTCCAGCGTGGGTGAGGAAGTGCCTTCTAGATGGTTCTCCATACTCTTTGTTTGCTTGTGGGACTTGGATCATTTGGGGGCTCAGCATGACTTGATGTCATGATAAAGGTCAAGGTGAAGAAAAGAGTTCTGGCAGAGAGGCAGGTGAAGGCTATGGGTGGTGAAGATAACCTTTTTATAGTTCCTCACCCTGCAAACCCGGCACCGGGCCACGGGAGGATCGCCTTTCAGAAGGCACTGCTGCCTGCCTCAGCTGAAATGGCATTTGGTTCATGCATGGCTGGGCCACCTGTATTTCTCCCCAGATTACTGGAAGAAGATGGCCAAGGTGCTGAGAAGTGCAGGCCACCACCTCATTCCTGTCAAGGAGAACCTCGTGGACAAAATCTGGACAGACCGCCCTGAGCGCCCATGCAAGCCCCTCCTCACACTGGGTCTGGACTACACAGGTCAGAACCCTGCTGCACCCATCGGGGGCCCCCGGCCACCATCCCCTCCACCTGTCACCGCTCTCCCCATCCCAGTCCTCTGCATCAGAGTTGAACTTGAGCTGATGGCAGGATTTGGCCCCACCCTGGCACCAGTGCGGCATTTGATGAAAGCAGGAGCTTTATTTGTTTCCACAGTGGCTACCTACTTGCCACTTATTTTACATAATTTATTCTTGCCACGCTCTTCTGGGCAGACCTTTGGCGGCTGCTAAGATGGCTTTTTTACCACACTGCCTCTCTAACATGTCTGATACTGGAAATGGCCGGGGCGGGGGTGGGGCGCGGGTTTCTAGGTTCCATTTCCTTTCCTTCTGCCCACATTGGTAGATTTACCTTCCTAGGCACCCCCCCCCCCAACCCTGCATCTAGTACCTTCTGCCTTAGAGGCTTTGGGCGTGGGTGGGTTTCTTTGGCCTGTGTGATAGTGGTTGGTGAAGAGCGAGCGCTGTGAACCGTTCGTGGGAGCTGAAAGTGTGGATTTATGGAACAGCGAGGGATGCAGAGAGAGGCCAGGGATGTGGGGCTGCAGGGGAGGGAGCCGTGCTGTAGAAACAGAAGAGGAGAGGTGGATGGGGGATGTCTGGAATGCAGGCAGATTGCCCAGAGGGGTCCTGGGAAGAAAGCATTGCAGCCCAGACTCTTGCCAAGTTTTAAACAGCATTCCCGAGCTGATCTTCAAAGCGGTGTTGGTTGTGGGGGCAGCCCTCAGCTTGCTTTCCCTGTGACGCCCTAACCAGAGGGTAGCACAGACTGAGGGGGATAGGTCCAGTGAGTGGCCCAGGGTCAGCTAAACATTTTCCGTGAGAGTGTTTTGAATTTTTTTTAACTGAATCAGAGGCTTGGACCTATTACTGGTAGGAGAGGGGAGAGCAGATGTTGGTGGGTAAGACATTTGTTCAGCAAACATGAGTGCCTACTACGTGCGGGACACTGTGCCAGGTGCTGGGTGAATATGGCAGATGGTTACCCTGTTCCCAGGGGGTTGTAACCTGAGTTGTAAATAAGTGCTGTTTCATGGCGGGTGGCGGTGGTGGTCATGGTGGTGATGGGGTGAGCTTCTCTAGGGCCACAGTTTCATCTGGAGAGCCACAGGGAGACCCTGGCTGTGACAGGGCAAGTGTGATTTGGGAGCATTAGTCACAGTGAGTCAGATGGCAGGGAGTTCCTAGGTCTTGGCACCAAGACGCGAGTCTCTGGGCTCCAAGAACGTGAAGTGGTGGGTGGTATCCCCCTGGCCTCTAAGACTGGCTGAGTTTTCTCTGCCAGGCAGTATGTTCTCATAGCCCCCTGTGCTTCTGCAACTGTGTCAGTCTTTACACAGAAGTATAGCTATTGCTGGATTAATTGTCTGTCTTACAATCTAGAAGATTCTAGAGAGATTGTAAGCCCCATGAGGTCAGGGGCAGGGCATCGCTCAGAGCTGGAACTACAGTGACCGGGCACAGCGCCTGGCAGATATCTATGCCTAGGAAGTCTAGATACTTCGTACACACTTGTTCGATGAACAGATGCATTAATTTTGTGGATGAGGCAGTCAGGGCTCTGGAAAGTCAACAGGCTAGGACTTGTTTGCTCAAGTGATATGCGCTCTCTAGGATGTGGTGCTGGTTAGCGGTGTTCGAGATGGGTTCTTCTACTTGGCTCCCGAGGGTCCCCGGAGCGAGAGTTGCAAGCACATTTGTTTCTTGCAGGCATCTCCTGGAAGGACAAGGTTGCAGACCTTCGGTTGAAAATGGCTGAGAGGAACGTCGTGTGGTTTGTGGTCACTGCCCTGGATGAGATTGCATGTAAGAGCTCTGGCTTTAGTGTTTGGGCATGTTACCCCGTCTCTCCCTGGGTTCTCTGGAAATCTGTGTGTTCAGGCCAATCAGCTTTCTGAGTGGCCAGGGAATAAACAAAAGACTGTGTCACCAAATGGGTATATGATACACCAAATAGGACGGAGAAAGAATTATAGAGAATGCGGAGAGGAATGTGGCTTTTCCCAAAGTAGTATTACAGCTAGGGGCTGATGTTAAATCAGTGGTGATGTCCACCCCTGGCCAGTCTCTTCAGGACTGTGACACCACTGAGGAAGGACATTTCTTCCTAACATTTTGAGTCTATCGACATTCATGTGTGTCTCTGTTTGTAGAAGTGGCATCATAGAAGATTATTTTTTTCTCTACGCTTTTCCTCTAGTTCCCTAAGTTCTTCACAGTGAGAGTGTTCTAGAAATACTTCTACCTCAGAAAACTCGGGAACTAAAAATTCTTCACCAACCTTTTTGATACAGTAGCAGTTTGTGAATCTTTATGTAACCCTTATGTAATTGTTTAGTACCTTGTCATCCTCCAGAACCTGAAGGAATCTGGTTGAACCTTCCTGTCCCCCTGTCTTCTGTTTTCTGATTGGATTTGACCCAGGGTTAACTGTTAACTACCTTATCTTTTTATTTTCTCACTAGAGAAAGAGACCCTACTACACAGTGTCCTATCTTTCCAATCCCCAGCCCCAAAACTTTGTCAGATATTACTGATGCCTGACAGGTATGTCATGTATCAGTGATCGATATTCTTAATTAATTAACAACCTTGACATTAGAGAAAATAGCATATATAAAGTTAATTTCTCCCTTTGATTTTAAGAAAACACATTCCTGTTGTGGAAAACCTGGAAAATGTAGAGGAAGTAAAAAGAAGAAAAAAAAATCACCTAATATTTTGTTGCCCAGAGATAGTCACTGTTAATATTCTGTGCATATATAAATTTTATAGCTTGAGTTTTCCAGTGTATCAGTATACTCTAGGCATGTATAATCATGATTTAAGTTAATATAAATATCCTATCATCTGGTTATACCATAATTTATTTAACCGTTACCCTAAGGATGACCTTTGAGTTATTTCTGATTTTCCCATGATTTTATTATGATGCTACCATCAAAATCTTAGTGCATCAGAATCTGTGTCTTGGTTTCCGATGATTTTCTTCTATTTGTGGCTGGCTTTTAGGGGTGGTATTACGGGTTAGAGGGTGTGTGCGTGGTAGTGCTTTGGACCCATCTTGCCATTTACCTGCCAGAAATGTTTATGGTGGGTGTGAATGTGCCTGTCCTGCTCACCCTCGCCAGTCCCAGGTACTGTCGTTTTTAAAAAGTGCTAGTCTGATAGGTGAAAGAAGTTGCATTGCTTTACTGCGAGAAGCCATTATTCTAAAATAGAGCCAGTACTTTTCTCACCAGGGTCTTTTTTGTTATACTGTGTTCTTCAGGAGAGCAAGCATCAGGCTGTGCTTTCTGCTGGCCCCCGTAATTTCTTAAACATACAATGACCTCCCCCAACCCCTCTTGACACTGGCTGTAGGCGGGTCCTCCACCCTGGTTGGGTACCACAGCCTGCCCTTGGGTGGGCTTGGATTTGAGTTTCATTCATGGGCCTAAGCCCTGCTGACTCACTGCTTTTGTTCCTGTGTTGGAAGCTCCGCCTCCATGGGGCTCCTTGACTCTTAGCCAGAGGGCCTTATTTGGGTTCCCTCATCGTGGGTGGGTCTCAGTTTTTCTACCCTAGTCGTTTGCTTCAGAAGGGAGAGAGCGCTTGGCTCTTTTCCCTTCACTTGGGAGTGCCAGAGGTTTTCCCTGCGGCAAGGCCAGGCCTGGCAGGTCACCACCGGGCGGACCATTTCAACTCTTTGTTTGGAGGGTAATTCTCAAGTTTTTGACTAACTTCCACTTTGTTCCCGGGACAGTGATGCGGCAGCTTGAGAAACAGTTCTGGTGCCATCATTTGGTGGACATGAGCAACTGCAGCTCAGAGGTGGAACCAGGAAGTCAGGTTTCCTGCTTTTGTGAGAGATGCCACCAAATCCTTCCAGGGAAGCCTTCCACAGATGCCAAAGTGCTTCCCTCCCCCTCTAATCTACCTGTTAAAATCTCAAGTCAGGCAGGTGACAGGGTCTTTTTTTTTTTTTCTTTTTCTTTTTTTTTTTTTTTTTAAAGGGCTGTTCAATCTCCGAGGGTCAGATGTGGAGCACAATCCGGTGTTTTTCTCCTATGCAGTCATAGGATTGGAGACGATCATGTGAGTGTTTGCCCCACATCGGAAAGTCCTTCCTTCCTCGAAGCTCCTCAGATGCCCTGTCTCCCCTTCCTTGCTGGTCAACCCCATCACTGTCTGAGGTCCTGCTGATGTGCTGCTTTTCTTCTGCGAATTTCCCCTTTCCTGCCTCTCTCTTCCTTTCCCTCTGGTCTTCCTAAACACTAGGTATTTTTTACATCTTGCCTCTCTCTTAATTCCCAAATGACTTGAAATCTATGGAAGTATCTCTAGTACTAGGAGATTAAAAAAATAAGTAGGCAGGGACATCAGAACAAAACCGGAATGAGGTTAGTTCACAAAATTTCTGCTGCAAGGTCTTGGTCAGGCCACACATTTGATTTTGTTTTATAGCAGCCATTGCAAAGGGATATATGGGCTCCATTATACAATCCTGGGTCCACAATTCAAATAAACCCAGGCATTTCGAAGGTCAGAAATGACACAGGAAAACCCCCTCAGTTGTGCTTTGTCGAATTGTCTATCTGTTAAAGAATTGCTGTGGCCTTCCTGTGGTTGCTCTTTGATTTGGACGGCTCTCTTTATTCTGATAAAGTTTATGAAGTTGCTAGGGTCTCTGTTGCGTGCCAGGACGAATGAGGCAGGCAGGGTCCTGGGATAGAGTTGGGGAGATGAGTGTCTCTTCAGGGGATTCAGGCATGTAAGTGGGCACTGACTTGACAGTGGGGTGGGTTCGGGTATTATCGGAGGGGCCTAGCCTACCCTGGGGGGGCGGTCAGAAGAGACTGACAAGTAATATTGAAGCAGAGATCAAGGGCACGTGAGAGTTGGCTAGGTGAATGGGGAGCAAAAGGAATGGTGATCTGAACAGAGGGAATAGCATTGGTGGTGGCTCTGGGCAGGAGAGAGCACAGTGCCTGCAGAGGACCTGGAGTGGTTCAGTGTGGTTGGAACGTGGAGTGTGAGGCCGGAGGGTGAGCAGGGGCCATGTAACGGAAGACCTGTGAGCCAAGTCCAGGAGCTCAGACCTTTATTCTGAGGACACGGGGGAGCGTTTGAATGGATTTTTCACAAGGAACCACAGGATCAGGTTGGCAAGTCATAAAGAATACTGTGGCTGTGCAAATGGGCTGGTTGGGGGCAGGACTGGGTGCAGGGAGACCAGCTAGGAGGCTGTGGCACTAATCCGGTGGGGAGTCCGTGCAGCCTGAGCCTGGCTGGTGACTGGGGAGGGTTGGAGGCAAAGCTGGACAGGTTTGATGGGGGTTTAGACTGTAGGTCCAGTGATCTTAGTGGAGGGAAGGAAGGACATCAGGGACAGTGCCCAGGTCCTGGCTGGGGGAATGAGGTGGACGGTGATAACATATACAGGGGTAGGGACACAACTTGGAGAGCAGGATTTGGGAGAGGCATGGGGAGGAAGGAGAAGCTGCTTGGTTTTGATTGCTAGAAGATGGAGTGTATCTGTGGGTCCGTGTTCCCCCAGCTCTCGCTCACATGCCCTCCTTTCTCTGTCGTCTTACCTCTCGCCCCTCTGCAGGCTCTTCATTGATGGTGACCGCATAGATGCCCCCAGTGTGAAGGAGCACCTGCTCTTTGACTTGGGCCTGGACGCAGAATACAGAATCCAGGTGCTTCCCTACAAATCCATCCTGAGCGAGCTCAAGGCTCTTTGTACCAATCTCTCTCCAAGGGAGAAGGTGTGGGTCAGCGACAAAGCCAGCTATGCCGTGAGCGAGGCCATCCCCAAGGTTCGTAGCCCTGCTAAGGGCCATGCGCGTTCAAAGCCTGTCACGTTCCAACTGCCAGCCTCTTCCCAGTTCCAGCATCTTGCAGCTTTGTCTTTGAAACAGACGCTGTGCTGGAAGATCTCTGGGACTAGCTGTCAGATCAGAGATGCCCCCTCCCTGGAAGAGCCCTTTGGGCTGGAGCCATATTCAGAGACTGAGGGCCCTTAGAACTCATGGAGTCCTCTGTGTTTTCTAGAGTGTGGCATGAGAGATGATTTTAGGTGGTAGACATTCAAACTTATGTTTATTTAAATGTTAACTGTTTTAAAAGCAATTTAGTCTATACTAGAAAACACATTTCTAGCATTTGAGACCGTAAGGTTATAAAATTATTTCTTGAGATAGGGTTTAACAGACTAAGTTGATCTAAAGATGGTCTAAAGAAAAGTATTAAGTGAACAGGGATTGAGAGGATAGGCAGCCAGGGTACGAGCTGCGTAGGTGGTAGGAGAGTGCCTGAAGTCTGGGAAACGCTTCGCGTGCCCCCTCCCCACCACATTTTACAGCTGAGGAGACTGGAGGCCCCGAGGGGCTTGGGAAGTTGGGGACTTGTTGGGGGTCAAATGACAGTGATAGCCTTGCCCTTTCCTGAGCCCCTGCTGGGTGGTGCCAAGCTCTGGACACCTGTCTCCTCATTTTAACTAGGGCTCAGGGCAGGACTGGAATCCAAGCCACCCTGGATGTAGCCTTTTCGACTGTCCTGCCTGGGTCTCTGGCTGCCAAGGGGATACCCAAGCCCAGGGGTATCCTCTCTTCTCCATCCTGGGAAGAGCCTAGGCCTGGCCCACTGGCCCTACCACGCTCCTGCTGCGTGACCCTCAGTTACTCAGAGATTTGCTTCCTTGACCTGAGTTAGGGGATCATGCCTGCCTTCTCAGTTTCGTGAGGGATATGCATGTGAGAGCGAGGGAATAGGAGAGTGGAGAGAATGAACACCTTTCAACAAGCTCTGTGCAAGTGCAAGGTCGTCCTGAATCCCCCTCCTGTAACTCAGGGCTGGGTTCTAACTTGTTCTTAAATCGGGAAGGGTCTTCCCTAGCCCTTTATGATCAGACCATGAAGAGTACGTGATGTGTGATTCCTGAGCAAGATGGAGGAAGGAGTGGGAGTGGGAGCCCTTCCCTCATCAGTCATGTGTGTCCCCAGACTATGGGAAAAAGCCTCCTTTGTGCGGCAAGAAAGGGGTTATTTTGGTCAAGCTTTGATCGTTAGTGAACTCTGACCATGACCATGGAGGCTTGAAAAGCAGTATCTTCTGATGGCTGGTGGCCAGCAGTGTCAAAGAGCTGAGGATATGGAGGATAGAAGAGAAATACCTTGTTTGATGTACTTTATCTTTTTGGAAGAGCCCAAGCCCCTTTCGTCATGCTCAGAGTCATCAACCAAAAGGCACAACTAGGGGGGTCCTGAGACGGAGCTCTTCAGATGATTTGTCTTAAGTGTGATGTTGCCAGGTGAAGAGGTGATTGCCTTGGTCTTGGGTGTGTGGAGCCAGACTCGATTTCCCATACTACTCCTTTTGCCCGTAGGATCATCGATGCTGTATGCCTTACACTCCCATCTGCATCGCCAAAGCTGTGAAGAACTCTGCCGAATCAGAAGGCATGAGGCGAGCTCATGTGAGTAAAGCAGCCTGTGCAGAGGAGGGGTGTATGGTGGTCGGAAGGCCCAGTCCCTCACCTGCTAGGTGGCTTTGAGCCTGGCACAAGGTGGGAAATTCTTTGAGCCTTTCAGCGTTAATGAGAGCATGAAATAAAATACTCAATAGGCTAGATCTTTACAGAGTATAGCATACCCCACAAAAAAAGGTGATGATGATGATGCTTCTTAAATGGCCCAGAGTATGTTTCAAAGCCCGCAGTGGGTCTGGAAAGATGCAAGGCCCACAGATGGCTTTTGCCAGTGGCTTGCCTTTCCTGCTTCGGGAGGGTGGGAGTGAACCCGCTGAGGGATTTGCCCCTGCTCTCCGGTGGGCCCTTTCCTGGTTGTGCCTGAGCTACTGAACAGCTGAGGAGCCCTGTCCCTGCTGGTGGGAATTGCTGCAGACGTGTTTACAGGGCGTGCCTGCGTGGGAAGCCCTGATTGCTGGTGGTTGTGCCCTGTGGGTCCAGCCTTCTCAGTCCCATGTTGGGGCTGGGCTCTGAATTTGCCCAGCTGATTTTCAGTAATAACTTTTTAAAAAATGTCTCCATTGTTTGCACAGATTAAAGATGCTGTTGCCCTCTGTGAACTCTTTAACTGGCTGGAGAAAGAGGTTGGTTCTTCGTCTTTGTTTAACACGTGGATTTCGATTATTCTGAAACTGTCAACATGTGATTCTAACCGTGGCCCCCTCCGTGCTCTAGTGACCATGAGGTCCAAGGTCTTGATCTAATTTTAGGACTCTTCTCTTGGTAGTTCTTTCTGGAAATTTGGTGTGTATTTAGAAATTTTTTTAATTGTAGAAAATAGTAACACAGATGAAGGAAGAATTTCCTTAACTGAGAGGATCCTTTTTGGGTCAAGGCATTGTCTTATAACTAAGTGGAATTTCATTATAAGGAAAAGTGGTTCATAATAATATTATCGGCAAGCTGACAGTATTAAGAGAAAAAGATCTTTGTGTACATTTTGGACTTCAGTTTAAGACGTAAAACTTTTGATAGTAAATTGATTCTTGGCCATTAGTTTCTTGCCTTTTCATTCCTTATGGTTGACAGCAGGGGATTTCTTTGTGCTGTTATTAAACAGTCTCATGTTCCCTTTAAATATTATATAAACGACTCTTTAAAAGTAGCTTAAAGTGGAAAAAGAATATCACGCTTACTCCCACCTATGTAACTAGTTTATTCCCTCTGGCTGTTGTTCTTCTGTGTAAATCATTTTTACATGTCTCTCAGTGTATAGATATGGTTTTGTATTTTATTTTATTCACTTAGTACCATAGTGTGAGCCTTCTCCATGTGCTTTGAGGCCTTTAAAAAAGAATCCAAATTGTGAAAGCGTTGTGTGCTGACAGATGGTAGCTACACTTCTGGTGAGCACAGCGTAACACAGAGATGCTGAATCACTGTTTCGTACACCTGCAACTAACATAGCATCGTGTGTCAGCTACTTGCATTAAAAAAAAAAAAAATAAACAAAAAAAAGGGATCCAAGTAGAGAGGTTGTGTTTGGTGGTTAGACCGATTTGCCATTCCTCCTATTTTCAAGTGTTTAGATCATTTTTAATTTTTCTTTTGCTATTATCAGTCACCCTGTAATATTACCTTTGCATTGGTCTTTTTTATTTATTCAGGATGACTTTCTTAGGATGATACCCTAGCAGGAGATGCTTTTGAATTTTTAAACTTAGATGGATTAAGTTTGGGGGAGGCTTTAGGATATAACACTGAGACAAATAGTTGAGTGGAAAATTGAAAGGATAGAAATCCTTCTACTTTAGATAGCTTTGATGAGAGTCTTTGGAAATTCCCTCCTGGTTAAAGATGAGACATCGGCTGTGTCCTGGAAGTGGGACAGTTGGGACATGGGAAGTGAGGAAAAAATAAGCTTTTACTGCATCCCCTTTAACTTGTATGAAGCACATGAATTTATCACCCCAGACGATTTATAAGCAACTCCCTTGTAGGTGCCCAAAGGTGGCGTGTCAGAGATCTCAGCTGCTGACAAGGCCGAGGAATTTCGCAGGTGAGGATCCGTGTGTGTGGGGGGGCCTGAACCTTGTGGGCATTTCTTTGGCGAGTTGCATGAGGCTGAGAGGGCCCTGGTTCTTGGCACAATAAAATCCTTCATGCTGCTCTGCTCTCTTTCTGTTCTAGGCAACAGGCTGACTTTGTGGACCTTAGCTTCCCAACAATCTCCAGTACGGGACCCAATGGCGCCATCATTCACTACGCGTAAGGCATGCGGAGGAGTTCTCTGCCTGGCTTTGCTGCTGCTTCTGCAGGAGCCTGAGTGGGTGGGTGGGTGGGGGCACTAGTTTACCAGGGGCCCTAGTGCCCACCTCCCTGTGTCTGTTGAGACTGTTCTTAGATAGGAAACGAGGACTTGCTTTCTCTCGTTTCCTCTAAATCTCCAAGTCTCTGCCTTTTGGGAGCCTCCTCTTAGGCTCAGGTGTATGGTGTTGACCTTCTCCATGAGGTAGTCAGATGGGTTGTCCCCCTCTTTCCTTTCCGAGGCAACAGGAGGTGTATTCATAGCTCTTGATCATGGTGATCAGAATATTTTAGTGTTTGTCTTTCCTGATAATGGCAGCCTTTGTGATGCATGAGTCCAAACATCTTGTGAGCTCCATCACCCCCATACTGAAAAACTTAGCACTAGGTTGTTGAGTATCCTGTTGTGGTGAGGGAGGTAATTAGCACCCTTTCTTCCCTCCCTGTGGACTTAAAGCTGGGTGCCCAGCCTGTGGGGGATTTCAGCAGATGACCTCCAGTAGTGTGTGGACTCACAGAGTGGAGCATTCCCTGTGCTGTGAGACGGGAGGGGCACTGATAAGTTTAGGATTGATCTGCCTGTGGAGACGGTGGGAAGTGGAGCGTGGCTTGGTCATTGGATGCCAGCTTCAGATTTGCCCAGGCTAATGGTTTTGCCTAGTGTTGGGCATTTTGAGTTCTTTGCTCCGTGTGTATGATATATACAATCAGTGGAGGGACACTTGGTCTTTCTCACTGTGCTGTACACAGGCAGAGGCCCCCCTTACCCCACTCTTAATAATTGCTTTTAGAGCTTTTAGTCTGGGGCACATTTGGAACCTGTGTGTGGGAGACAGTCACAGATGTGATTGTGCAGTTCTCTCCTATTAATGCTTCTATTCGAAAATTAAAATATAAAGAGGACTTTCAGTTTTTGTCTTATGTTTAATTCAGGTGGTGAATTTCTTGGTTGGATACTATCCTAGAATTTTGCATGTAATTAACACATTAAAAAATTTCAGATCAGGCAGGGAGAAGTCTGCTTCTGCTTTGGCATTTTTTCGCCGTGGGCTGTTGGAAGCCTGCTAAGAAGCAGGGCCTGGAGCTGGTTCCATTCGTTTGGCTGGAGTGACCACTGATGCCCTTCGTGCTGAAGAGAGGGTGTGGTGCCTGGAAATGAACGAGTCCCTTTCTCAGCTGCAGGGTAGAGACTTGGAATGCCCTTACTCCTTCTAGCATTTCCCAGTGCAGTGGTACTGTCTGGAGATGGCATGGGGAAATCAGATCACTTTTTTAAAATACTTCATGTTCATTTAAAAAAAGTACTATGGCATAAGAACATTGTGATTCACTCCTTTTCCTAATAAAAATCCCTTTACTTTTTCTCCCAAATTTGGGACATTTACCTCCTGTGTCTGGTGGTCTGGGAAGCACATGGGGCCTGGGACCCCATACCCAGAGACAGGCGACTCCTGGCTGCTGTATTCCCAGTTCTCAAGACTCTAGCTTGGTCCTCTCGCATCTGATGATTATTGTTTTTGTAGCTTTTACAACTATTTCATTAACCTGTTTTGTTCCAGACACAAATGGAGATAGATATGAGGAAATATGTTATTCTTCCTTCTCTTGAGCTCTTTATCCAGTTGGGGAGATAGGTTGACTGGGTCTTTGAGTAGTTCTAGAAGATTAAATTATTTGGAATAATCGATTTAGTGGGTAACTTTGGATTTTGATATACTTTCAGACCTATGTAAGTTGTAAGAATAGTATAAGGAACTCTCGGATGTCTCCTCCCAGATTCAGCAAGTACATTTGTGGAATAATTAATTTTTAATTAACTTTCTTAGGCCGGTCCCTGAGACGAATAGGACATTGTCGCTAGATGAAGTGTACCTGATCGACTCGGGAGCCCAGTACAAGTAAGTGAACTAGGGCTGCCATAGAACGGGATGGTGTCGGGTCAAAAAAGTTGAATAGGGGCGCCTGGGTGGCTCAGTCGTTACTTACTTTGGCTCAGGTCATGATCCCAGGGTCCTGGGATCGAGCCCCGCATTGGGCTCCCTGCTCCGCGGGAAGCCTGCTTCTCCCTCTCCCACTCCCCCTGCTTGTGTTCCCTCTCTCGCTGTGTCTCTGCCTGTAAAATAAATAAATAAAATCTAAAAAAAAAAAAGTTGAATAGGGGGCAAGCCAGGCCCCAGCGGAGGGTGCCCAGACGGGAATCTCACTGTGCACCAGCCCCTAATGGAATCCTTCTCATGTTTTGTCCTTTTTTTCACCCCTGCTTGAAGTTGTCCAGTGGTGACTCTTCCCACAAAAGACCGTTTGATAGAAATGTTTAGTTCTTGGCCGGAAGTTGTTAAATACTAAATAAATAACTGAAAGCAAGCTTTCAAAACCGTTGGAAAGGCTTCTGCCCTAGTTCATAAACTGCCTGCTAGTTCTCTGGACTCGTAGCGCCCTCATGGCCTTGGGAAGGGAGGGATTAATTTTAAATGAGTAGATGAGAAACTAGGGTTGCCCCTGAATTTCTGAATTTCCATCTTCATGTCTCACTGCTGTCATGTTCATCCTCTAGGACGCTTCTCAGAGGAGAACCCAAGATTTGGCTGGGTCCCCATGTGGAACCCACGAGAAGGCGCTGGAATAGGTGTTGTCTGTATTAAGATAGCACGAGCAGTTTTAATGCTCCGTTCCCACTGCAGTTGGGACTGTGGCTGATGGAGAGCCTGATTGTTTTTTTATTTTTAAAGATTTTATTTTATTTTAGGGAGAAAGAGAGCAAGAGCAGGGGGACGGGCAGAGGGGGAGAGAGAGGGAAAGAATCTCAAGCGGACTCTGTGCTGAGCGCAGAGCCTGATGCAGGGCTCCATTCCACCACCATGAGATCATGACCTGAGCCAAAACCAAGAGTCAGTTGCTCAACCAACTGAGCCACCCGGGTGCCCCTGGAGAGCCTGATTATTAAGCGGGCTCCACCACATAGATGGAAATCACAGCCTAGCCTCGGGACACATGGGTCTGTATTCATAATAACAGCTTAGAGCTCGGTGTTGAAATTGTTTGGGTTCTGGTGTAAATTTTGGTTCACGTCTAAATTTTAGCAAGATACCAGAAGTTACCCTTTCTGTGTCAGGGGTGTGGATTAGTGCATTCTAAGAGATGTCTTTGGGTAATTGTAGGGTCCAGTCCTTTGCTGTCCTGACAGGAGGAATTAGAGGTTGGCCCTCTTTTGATAGAAGCAGGCTCCCACTTGCTCCTGTTTCCTTTGTCCTCCTTCTCGTTTATAACCCTGTGATAGTGTCACCCATGAAACAGTCCTTACACTGTAGACCAAGAGCGTGTGTGTGTGTGTGTGTGTGTGTGTGTGTGTGTGTGTCAGGGCCCAATTGAGTTCATTCTCACCACCTCAGGCCATCCTTGCTTTCATACTTTGTCTCATTTTATTTATTTATTTAGAAAAAGATTTATTTATTTTAGAGCACAAGCAGGAGGGTCAGAGGGAGAGGGAGAGAGAATCTCAAGCAGATTCCTTGCTGAGTGCCGAGCCCAACATGGGGCTTGATCTCACAACCCCGAGATCATGACTCGATTCAAAACCAATGTTCAGATGCTTAACTGCACCACCTAGGCACCCCTGAGCCAAAGCTTATTTTGAGTGAAAACTAATTTGTCCTTTCTTTTGGAAAGGGATGGAACGACAGATGTGACACGGACCATGCATTTTGGGACCCCTACAGCCTATGAGAAGGTAAGGTGGGGCAGGAAACTGGAGAGCCCTCTCTGCTTTCTTAACAACGGCACTGCTCTTAGGAAAAGGAATTGTGTAATGAAGGAAAATTTATATGTGGGAGAATAAAATAGCTCATTACTGTGGAGTCAGGCTTCTCTGCTTTATGATGTCCATTTAATTAATTACTGGAGAAATTTTAAAAGCATTCTGTCTGCTAAGGTCAGAGTAACTCAGATTCAAGTTTAAACAGCGTCAGTATTCTCTTGACTCAGGAAATCTCTTTGTGGATGGGAGTAGGGTAGTGAAGTGTATACTTTTTACAAACAGTGTCTAGATTTGATTCTGAAAGCCACCCCATCCCTTCTTCTTTCAAGTTCAGCATTTCCATTTATAGGCTTAGCTCAGGAAGCCTCTAAAATGGTATACACTGCTCAGTTTCTGGTCTGCCTGGCATGGAGAGGAGGAGATGATGGTGAGGTAGGAGTCTGGAGACTGGACTTCAGGTCTTCTCTGCCGTTTGCTGGCTCTGTGGCCTGGAGTAAAGCACTTAGACACATCCATAAAAATGGGGATACGAGTACCTGCCTCCAAGGCTGGTTATAATGGTTCCAGGACCCTCGCAAGTTCCCGGATCAGTCACTACCCAGCAAATGTTGGTTGAGTCCCTGAGTGAATCTGTTTTTCTAGGAGCTCCTACAGGAAGAGAGTTTTACGCAGTGCGGCAGAGCAGATTTTAGTTTTAGTCCTGCACCTGACCTGTTTGTAGGCACGAGCACCTTAGGAGAATCTGACCTCGGCTCCACGTACCTTTGGTGTGACTCCTTTCTGTGCTGGATAAAGAGCTCTAGACCAGATGGAAGAGTGTGGGTTCAGTCCTCGCTCTGCACCTTACTGGCAAGCCACTAACCCTCCAAGCATCACTTTCCTTACCCGGGCAGTAGGGATCACCCCCGAGTCTAACATGGGTAAGGGACAGATGTTGATGCCGGACTCCTGGCTTCAAGGCCAGGTGCTGCCACTTACGAACTACGCCGCCTGGCAGACTGGTTAATCTGTCAAGTGAGGATGACAATAGCATCTCCAGCACCAAGTGTGGGATGAAGTGCTCAGTGCTTAGTACCATGCCCGGCACAGAGGAATAGCTCGGTAAATGTTAGCTCACGTCATCGGTAGTTTTATGACTTTTGCTCGTCTTTCTCAGGCTCAGCTAGAGTGTGTCAGAATGTTCAGTACAAGGGGGGGACCTGTGGGGCCATCTCTCTGACAGTTCCTTTTAACTAAATTTAATTTCAAGATTTTCTAGATGATTGGTCCCATGGCCAGGCTTTTTGTTTTTCCACCAGAGTTTTTTCTTTTTACTCTGATTTTCTCTGTGCTGTTGCTAAAAACCTTCAGAGGCAAGGTTTTCTGAGCTGCCGGAAAACTCCAGGACTGAAGCATCTGTCCTCGTCTGCAACATGCCCCTGGGTTTTCTTTGGCAGGAATGCTTCACATACGTCCTCAAGGGCCACATAGCTGTGAGTGCGGCTGTTTTCCCGGCTGGAACCAAAGGTAGGTGGGTCCTTCTGTCATCTGGCAGGCTTTTCCTTGTTCAGGCACCAAACGTGTCTAAGTTTGAGCAGAAGAACATGTCCTTTGTTTCCCGTCAGCCTTGGGCCCTTCAGGCCCAGCTGGGGCAAGTGCTGTGTGGAGTGAGTCTCCTAGACCCCCTGACTGAGCTCGGCGGGCCTCCCAGGGAGCCAGGCTTCGGTTTGGGCTTGACGTCAGTGGTGGACCTCTCTCCTGACCACCTGGGGTGTCAGATGACACAGGCAGGTGGCTCCCAGGAGAGGGCGGCCAGCGCATGAAGGCCTCCGGGCCCAGGTGGAAGTTGGTTGGTGCAGCCTCCTGTCTCTCCTGCCTTGCAGGGCCAGTGCCTCCTTTTGGGACCCTTGTCGGGCTTTATTTTACTGGGAACCTGACTTCAGATACATACCAGTCTGATCGAGGACTGATGGATGGGGCATTGGACGGGGAGTTGACAAGACCTGGGCCTTGAATCTGCTTAGGTGGGGTCTGCACTCATATCCCCCTGGGCATCTGTTTCCTTAGAGTCTCATCTCTGTAATTGTGACGCTTCAGGGTCCCAGAGCTGGGAAGGGAAAGTCTGCCTCAGCCACACCCTTAGTGCTGCAGGCGTCCAGCCCCTTTACTGGCTTCCCGGACACACAGTCCTCCCGCTTCAGACTGAGCTCTGGCTGGTGGGGGCGCGGCTGTCTCAGGAGCTCGGGTGGTTAGTTCTTTCTTGTGCTAGCTTGAAATCAGAACCCTCTAGTCACTTTTACATGCTGGTTTCTGTTTCACTTTCTGGAGCCAAACATAATAAATCTAATCTCTAAAGTGCTTTGCAAATTGAAAAGTACTGGACAAATATCATCAAGTGGTTCTTTATGTGTCTTTCAGGACACCTTCTTGACTCGTTTGCCCGCTCAGCTTTATGGGATTCTGGCCTGGATTACCTGCACGGAACAGGACACGGTGTTGGGTCTTTTCTAAATGTTCACGAGGGCCCTTGTGGCATCAGTTATAAAACGTTCTCTGATGAGCCCTTGGAAGCAGGCATGATTGTCACCGATGGTGAGTGTCCTTCACATCCAGGGTGTGCATGGGTCTTCGAGCCTGTTTGAAGGCTCTCTGTTGTTGCTTATCTTTTCATTATCTTAAAGTAAATTGGATATAATTTCCCCCTCTTGTCACCTTGAATTAAACAAGAACAACAACTTTTTATGATTATAAAAGTGATACGTGTTCATTTTAGAAAAGGTGAGGCCATGGGACAGCATGTGGAAGAAAATGAAAATCACTTGTAATCCAGCCGCCCAGGGGAAACATTGCTTCGTGGTTTGATGTGTTAGCTTTGGGTCTTCTATATACATCTATGTCTTTTGTTCTCATCATTCAGATTATACTGGACGTATTGTTTGTATTCAGCTTGCTTACTTAGTGTACTTTCCCCATGTCATTACCAGATGTCTGTGCCTAGAGTTTGATGCCCGCTTCGTTATGTCTTATGAATAGGCACCGTGACTTATTTGGTGGATTCTCTGCTGTTGTACTCCCCACCCTGGCACCAGTTTTCAGGGACTTTAGAACCTTTCTTTCTGTTCCTCGAGTACCTGTTGGAAGTGGCCGTGCGAGAGGAGGTGGCGTCTCTGGGCTCTTGTCGCCGGACTGAGTGGGCTGTTTGCCTGTATCCCCTCCTCCAGGGTGGGGCTGTCATCCTGGGAGCAAGCACTTCTGCTCCGTGTGTGCGTGCGCATCACGGGCTGCTTCTCATTTCTGGGTTTGATTTTTTTTTTTTTTTTTTTTAGAGCCAGGGTATTATGAAGACGGGGCTTTTGGAATTCGCATTGAAAATGTGGTCCTGGTGGTTCCTGTGAAGACAAAGGTAGGTAATTGGCTATTTATTTATTTTTAAATTTTCCTTATTTCTTAATGAGGGAGGATGAAGATATTTGTCTTTGGAGCCAAGAGTGTGCCATTCCAGAGCCAAAATGGAGCTTCCTCCCCCTGATACCAGGGAGTCTCCTAGAAATCACTGTCCTCTGCAGAAGCCAGAAAGAAAATCCGTAATGAACTGGGACCCAGAATTGGGATTCCTGGGGCACAAGGCAGGCCCCTGCTTGAGGGGATTTCGGTTTGGGGCTCTTGAGTTTACTAGAGGCAGCTCCTTGTCATGATGCTGGGGGTGGGGGAGGTGCTTGTTTAAAGGCAAGGCTCCTCCCAGACCTGAGGCCATGGCCTGGAAACTGTATCTTCTTTTTTTTTTTTTTTTTTTAAGATTTCATTTATTTGACAGAGAGACAGTGAGAGAGGGAACACAAGCAGGGAGAGCGGGCAGAGGGAGAAGCAGGCTTCCCGCTGAGCAGGGAGCCCGAAGTGGGGCTCGATCCCAGGACCCTGGAATCATGACCTGAGCCAAAGGCAGATGCTTAACGACTGAGCCACCCAGGCGCCCTGGAAACTTTATTTTCAACAAATGCCTCAGATGATTTTTACCGGGTAAAGCTGAGGAACCCTTACTTATACAGTGGGTCAGGCCCCACAGGTTGGTGATTAGACAGGTCTGTTGCCTTCCAGAAGACAAGCGCTTCACCTTCTCCCCATCACTATTACCAAGAGTTCGCAGGGCTTAGGTGCTAGGCTTTACCTAGAAGACCCGTTTACTGCTCTTCTGTGGGTGACGGTGGAAATCGAACAGTTGGAGGGAAGTGGCATCCTCAGCGTGTGGGCGGGCCTCTGCTCTCTGCTTCCACATCGAAGTCACCTTGAGAGTGGCCTCTCACCTCGCTCCCAGAGGTCTTGCCAGAAACAGAGACCCAGCATGCTCTCAGGTGCCCTGGCCAGTCCGTACTCTGTAGCGTGGACACACCTGCTGTCTGTCACCAGATGGGACTGGCTGGCCGAGGCAGGACACGTGGTTAACTGTTAAATAAAAGTGATGTTGGGGACTTGCACTCTGGTAGAGTCTTGAGAACCAAAACCGGTGATGCCCCTCATCCAGACACTGCCATGCTCTGCCCCCACTGCTTCTCCATCACAGTGGACGTTAGCCTGGGGACCTGCTGCACAGAGCCCCTCGGCTTTCCCCAATGATGGCTGTTGGCACAGCAGGGCAGCTCTAGGACAGTGGCGTCCGATGGGTTCATCGTGCCTCCTGGGCCCCCTGAAGATGCCGACCAGCAAACCCCTTCCTGGTTCCCGGTCACACCTGCCCTGGGGGCGGGGCTGGTCATGGCTGGTGGGAATGACCTCATGGTGGTTCATTGGAGTAGATAGGAGTAAAAGCTTCTGTTTTCTTCCTTTTCCAACAGTATAACTTCAATAACCGGGGAAGCCTCACCTTTGAACCTTTAACTTTGGTTCCGATACAGACCAAAATGATAGATGTGGATTCTCTTACAGACAAAGAGGTAATGAGGGTGGCTTGGAGGAGACAGAGTGGGAGTGGGGCTGGGGAGCTACCTTACATTCTCTCACCTCTTCTCACTTTGTAATTTAGAGATCTGTGCCACCTGCGTCTGAAAATCCCAGGTCCCCTGAGGACTTTGGATGCTTTTCCTGTACTTGTTGGCTCTCTAGGTAGAGATAGTCCTCCCTGCACCATTGTGGGGCTGTAAGGTTTCATGAGTGGGACTAGTTCGCCGTTGCTTTCCTTGAGGGCACGAGCCATGGCTGCGCTGAGGAGCGTTTAGCAAACCATGGGCCATGTGTCTTCCTAGGAGGAGCCAGATGGGTGGTAGGGCCTGTTGGCCATTGCATGTACCACATTGTTTCCTCGTGTTGAATGAAACATTAAGGGAATGAAAAGCAAAATCTATTATCATATGCCCAGTTTTCACATAGACAAGGAGAGAGTTAGTGCCTACTCTTCTCGTCACTCCGGGCTGTGAAGCTCTTCGTAAAGCTAGGAGCACAGTGGGGCTCACTGTCAAGCTCAGAGGGATACAGGTCTTGAAACCCCTTCAATCCTGTGCCGGGTCCCCAGGCCCACAAGGCCAGGTGAGGTGATTGGCCCCGGGACCTGGGGTGAGTCAGGCTTGAGGGATCAGGCAGGTGATAAAAATTGGAGCAGAGACGGGTCAGAAACAGGGCAGGAAGAGTCAGCACTGGACAGACCAAACAGTTCCTGAGCCAGGGAGCCAGAAGCCAGAAGGAAAGAAGTTTCAGAGCAAGAGGCAGGTGGTCGGAAGTCCCTGCAAATGGCAAATGAGTGGTGGGAGCCAAAGGCAGGACGAGCCTGGAAGGTCCCGTAAGAAGTAAGTTCTTGTTGCCAGAGCAGCTACTGACCTCACCCCGGCCACAGTGAAGCGCCTCTTGAGGCGTCCTCTGTGGTGCACACCTGGCCCCATGCTCGGCACTAGGAAAAGTGCCTCTGAGGCGCGGGGAGGCCTCTTCTGCTGGACCGTGGACTGGAACTCTCCCAGCCAGAAGCCTCTTCTGCCGGACCCAGCTCACAGAGGGGTGACAATAAAAGGTCATCTGCTTCCTCCTTAGCGTGGGCACTTCTGCTTTGCCCGTCAGTGTCCTTGACCGGCCAGACATCCCCACTTAACGGCCCCTAAATGAGGCGACCGTTGTGGGTTTATTCAGCTTGTCAAGGGTGCCGGGCAGGAAACAGCTTGTTAGCGGCACAGTGTCTGCCGTGGGCCTGGCAGGAAGAGTCCCTCCAGCGGTCCCTGGCTTAGGGGAGAGGGGACAAGAACACATGAGCGGACGTGGAAGCCACCGGCTTGAGGCCTCTGTGCTCTGTAGGAGCCAGGGTCTCTTCTCATGGCCTCGGGTACAGCTTCCAGGGTCTTAGTAAGGGGCTCTCCCGTACGAAGTCACTTTGCTCTCAGAAGCCCAAGGCCGTGGCTTCCTACCATGCAGCTCTAGGTCATGCAGTCCCTGCTGTCCACATAAAGTGTGCTCATCAGGAGGCTTCCTCCCAATGACATTCCACCTTATCCACAGAAATAGTGCATGAGGAAGGTTGAGTGAGGCCATTCTTCCTTGAGGGAGGAATTTTGTTAACCTGACTCGGCCCACCCCATGACATTGAACATAGACCAGTGGGCTCTGTTGTATTCAGTGGTTCATTACTATACCTTGCGTGGCCGAAGCACTGAACTCTTCTTTCTGCCAGTTAGTTTTTATGGGGCAGATAATAGCTTCTTACCCTTAGATCATAAGCAAGTTTCTACAAATAACAGTAGATGTATTTAATATACCAAGCAGAGTACATTTATTGTCTCTTTTAGCAAAAAACAAAAACAAAAACAAAACTTCCATATACCACTTAAATCTGGGGCCTCATTCTGTCAGAAGGCACAGTAATACCCCACACCCAGATTCTGTCTATTTGGCTTTTTAAAATACTCGGTCATGCCCCTTACCGCCTCCCAAACCGACAGTGTTTTTGGTTACTTTAAGGACTTTTTGGGTTGGGTTTGCATTCCCGTCATTTATCACCAGATGGCAGCTGAGGACTTCGGTCATGAACGTGGGCAGCTGCAGACTTTTGGGGCCTTTGGAATGTTGGTCAGGCCCCCCTGAGGCTGCGCGTACAACTGAAAGGGTCTCGGGGGTTTCACCTTGGCTCCAGGGTTGGCTGCTTTGGACTGCAGGCTGTCTCATAGCCCTGCCTGACCCGCAGCAGTTGGCTTGCTTTTGACTCCCTGTCCTGCTCCTAACTCCTAGCAGGGGCCAGTAGGCTCTTACCAGTGGGGAGTGGAGCCCTGGCTGGGTCAAAGCCTGTTGGCAATACCGCTGTGTCTGTCTGCCCATCTCAACCCCTGGGCTCATCCTTGGTACCTGGTCCAGACTGTAGGCCCCGATGCCCGTGTTTCTGTAACACCATTGCCTTCCCAGATGGCATGTGGCTCATGGCAACAGTGGCACAGATGGCGGGGTCTGTCTTGCCAGCTTCGCTGCAGCTGAGTGTCGGGTCGGGCCCACTTCATGGCCAGGGAAGAGAATGGGTGGTTGTCCTCTGGGTAGAACTTGGCATCACTCCAGCCTTCACACCCACCCCGCCCCAAGCGGGGAGAGTTTACTCTTTTATGGCCGCAGAACTTTCGCCGTTAGGCCCCTGTGGATCCGCCCCAACCCAGACACCAAGTCCTGTCAGACCTCCTTCCTTCTTACCTCTTTTTAAAAAAATCTCCTGGGGCGGTGGGCACATTCCTTTGAGTGTCTGAAAGTTAAGCAAGCTCCCGGCCCCACCCTGCAGCACCACAGTCCTTGGTCACCAGAGGTTTGGGGTTTATCTAGATAGCCACACTCATAAGACCATGGGGGCTTGGCTGATCCTAGTTTATTCAGCTTTGGCAATGGAAATGGGTAGGAAACTCTGTGCATTGGTGCGACACCTTCAGGTGTGTCTCTTAGCAGGAGTTTAACCAGCCCTCTAGGGGCTAGTTTTCAGCCCCCCTCCCCTCCACTGCCACCCCAAGATGGCTGAGGTGTAAGGGAAGGAGGCCACATAGGTAGGTGTAGGACCTACCAGACCCCCTGCCCCGTCCCTCTCACAGTGTCCTGTGAGTATGGCTTGGTGCTCCTGTTGGGAAGGATACCTGGTTACAGGTTACTCTGCACTCAGGGAAGCCCGAAGCCATGACTTGCTCTCAGGTATTTTTAGTTCCTTCACAGTCATTGCCAGTCCACATGCAGTAGACTGTTCTGGAAGCATTTTACCGTAAGCAGTGTGGCCTTGTCCCCTCGGTTTCCAGGGAAATGGTGCCCAAGGAAGTTACTCGTCCCTGAGCAGGGAGAAAAGGTTTTGTGTATCTCTGCTCTCAACTCGTGATCTCCGCGCCCGGGGGCCTCGCCCTGTTTGCCCCTGTAGCCGCTGGGAGAGGTGTGAATACTGCCTGTCTTTCTCCCGTCTTGCAGTGTGACTGGCTCAACAATTACCACCTGACCTGCAGGGACGTGATCGGGAAGGAATTGCAGAAGCAGGGCCGCCAGGAAGCTCTCGAGTGGCTCATCAGGGAGACGCAGCCCATCTCCAAGCAGCATTAATCCTCCCTGGTTTTCGTTTTTGTAAAATGCTCTGGGGAAGGGAAGAAGCCTGGCAGATCCCTGACATCTGTCCCCTTTCCTCTCCTCCCTGCTTTCCTTCCCCTTTTTACTTTGAGATTCTAAGAAGAACTGAAAAATCTTATCCTCTTTGATATTTTCTTGCAAACACTCAATCTTTTATGATTTTTTTAATTGTTGAGAACGAGCCAAGAATAAAATTGCTGCACCAGAAGGAGGGTCCCCACAAAGCTGATCACTCGCTCAGGGAGACGCCCCGAGCAGCCGCAGTGAGTTCTCTGGCCAGTGATGGTGAAACACTGAGTGCTTGCTCTCTGATGGTCAGGTTCCAGGTGCTAGTACATTATTCATGATCACCTTGATTCATGAGACTGTATTTATGATCAGTGAATAAAATGTCAGAATGTGCTTTGTCTCGGCTGTGTCTTTCCTCTCAGCACTGTCCACCCCGCATGTTAGGCGAGCTCATCTCCAGGACTGGTGGCCTTTGGGGGAGATTTTCTAGATAGAAGGTCCCCTTTCAAGAGGGATCTCTGGCCTCCCCACATACTGTCTGGCTTAACTGGAAAGCCTTTTTCTTTTCTCTGGAAAACCTAATATTTTGGTGAGTGTAATGTCAAAAGTGAGTCTTCCATGGTCCACCATGTGTTACACATTGTGGAGTCTCAAATAGATTTGACTATTTTTGATATTTTGTTGTATGGCTAGTTCTTTTTTAAAATAGTCTCATTAAATCTTAAACCATATCTTGGATTTGGATGGCTTTGACTGATGAATAAATATAAGATACTTCAGCCATCCACCAAAGCATGGTTGGCAACGTCCATTACTTTGTAGCTGGGGAAGCAGAAAATGAAGTGAGCTAATCTATTTTTACCATTCAGAACCAGGGTGTCAGCAGGGAAAGTTTCCCCAGTATGATGAGCCTAAATTGACAAGAGTGCCTTAAAACCCTTGCCAACATTTCCGTTGTCCCTCCTCTCTCCTTTTCTCTGAAGGATCGTTGGCTCCAACTTGCTGTGTGGGAGGAAGCAAGATACACGGCTAGTTCTCAGGTTGTATTTGTGATGCGGACTCAATAACAGGATGTATTTTGATCCGCCAGAGATCCATTCTTGAATGTGTTTGTTTCGCACTTGCTCCTATTTCTATGTCCCACGGGATTGTTCTTAAAAGAAGCTTCTCCTTGAATGATAGGATGTATTAATTGTGTTTCTCCTCCGTCATCCCTCTAAAAGTCAGAAGAACCTCCCCGTTAGGACTCAGACCATCATCTTCTCTGCTCCCCCCAAAGGTTTTCCTCTCCCAGAAAACGGGAGCTGTGAATTGCAGTTGGTTTGGAGTTCAAGCAGGCCGGAACTCAAGCATGACAGCCACTCCACTGTTTGTTCATCAGGCTCGTAAACCTGTCCCTTCCCAAGGCAGCCTTAGAGCAAAGTTTGACTTAATTGCCTCAAGCCCCAGAAGCAAAGGTTCCTGGTGCCGGGTGCCTGGAGTTTCCTGCCTGGATCTGCATGTCTTGGCATTAAGTCCAAGAGACAAAACTAGGCAAGCTGATCCCAGAAAGATGGTTAACGGGAATAAAACTGCAATGTGCAAGTGCCCAGAGGGAGGATGAGCTAAACGAGAATCAAAAGACTCTTCTCTACTTTTTGAATAAATGATTAAAAAAAAAAAAGGTTGGGTGTAAAAACAGTCAGTATGCTAAATTTATGGAATAAGTCCAGGGAAGCTGATTTTCTTTTTCTTGCTCAGTTTATCCCTTGGTGAAGTCTGATGTACAAGGTAGTAAGGATTCTAGGAAGGGTACAGATGGGGGGCCTACACTGTGGACATGCTGTCAGGAGCTGACTTCCCTCTGGTAAAATGAATCCATCCATGTCATGTGTCCGGTGCGAGGGACCAGCCTTCACTCGGCCCTCCGTGCTGGTCCAGCCTGAGGGCCCGTCCTGGCATCAGCTGCCCGGTACTGAGAGAGGAGTGAGCAGTTGTGCAGGAGGCGAGGTTGTACCTGTGAGAGCCACAGAGGAGGTTTTGCCCTCTTGTTTCCCCACAGCCGGGGGGATTTATGCCGGCAAGGACATGAAGACTCGACAAGAAGCACTTTGTGACACGTTTCATGCAATAGCTTGAGTGCTTTGGCTCTGAGGAGAAATGTAGGGGGGCGGGGGGGAGGTCGACAGAGGGGCGGAGGGGCTTGGCAGGTAGAGCCCATGCTGTGGTTGCTAGATGTGAAAGTGTTGGGAGTACAGAGTCGGGATTCAGTACACAGCGTCGGTGTTTAGAAACAAAAATGCAGACTTTGGCAAGGTGATGTATCTAGATCAGGCCCCCCTGAGGCTGCGCGTACAACTGAAAGGGTCTCGGGGGTTTAGCAAGGGGCTCTCCCGTATGAAGTCACTTTGCTCTCGGAAAGTGTGCTCTGCAAGACGGGAGAAAGACAGGCAGTATTCACACCTCTCCCAGCGGCTACAGGGGCAAACAGGGAGAGGCCCCCGGGCGCGGAGATCACGAGTTGAGAGCAGAGATACACAAAACCTTTTCTCCCTGCTCAGGGACGAGTAACTTCCTTGGGCTCCATTTCCCTGGAAAACAAGGGGACAGGGCCACACTGCTTACAGTAAAATGCTTCCAGAACTGTCGACTGCATGTGGACTGCCCCTCGCACCGTACACGTGACAAGTTGGGTTGTAGTTTGTGGATTTCGCCAAATCACGCCCTATAAATGGGGTTTTGCTGGGATAGCTCATGGAGGAGCTCTAGACCAGACAGAGCTCATGGAGAAGATCTACACCAGATAGAGGTGACAAGTATCCCCACAAACTCTTAATATGAGCATGTCATCAGCGTCTGTGCAGGAGGAAGCCGAAGGTCTGGTGGACCCAAGAACCCCCAAATAACCATCAGGAAGTTGAAATCTCAGTGAGCCAATTTGAGAGCAGCCCCTGGAACTGGGGCGTGGTTTGCCCACTCCAGTAGGTGAGCAGGAGGGATTTGCGGTAAGGCCTCCTGGGGCTGGAGCGGTCAGTGTCCCAGGAATGCCTAGGGCAAAGTCCCACGCCGAGGAGAAACTGCCGGAGATAGGATCCCAAAGGAAGCAGCGCTGGTGCAGGAGACACAAAGGAAAAGACTCCTCTTTCCCTCCCGTCAGACGGAACAGAGTCAAGACTTTGCAGAAAGTAAGAGCTGTATTTTTTAACACATCACAAAGTCAACAGCAAAGGGGGCTCTAGAGCCCTGAATAAAACTACCCTAGTTCAAGTCTCTCTTCCAGAAGTTCAGAAGAATTAATTTCACCTAAAAATGGGCAAAAGAGAATAAAGATTGAGGTAAAGTACTATTGCAAACTTAAAAATAATGTGCAGAATGACCTGCCTACAGTGAAATCACATCGTCGGGACATGCCCATAAAATAAATGAAAATGATAATGTCTCAAAAACATATCTATAGATTTAAAAATAACATGCAAGAACGACATAAGACAGAATTAGAAAAGTTGGGAAATTAAGAACTCAGGAAAGAATTAGAAAAAGCAATCATTTAAAATACGAAGGAAAGGGACGCCTGGGTGGCTCAGTTGGTTAAGCGACCGCCTTCGGCTCAGGTCATGATCCTGGAGTCCCGGGATCGAGTCCCGCATCGGGCTCCCTGTGCAGTGGGGAGTCTGCTTCTCCCTCCGACCCTCCCCTCTCTCATGTGCTCTCTCTCTCTCTCTCATTCTCTCGCTCAAAATAAATAAATAAAATCTTAAAAAAAAATGAAGGAAAAACCAGAAGGAACACGGGAATGAATCAATGCAACAATGTTTGAAGAGCAATAGAAGATGAATAAGGAGAAAATAAAAAATAAGAAAAAAATGAATAAAAAGGATTTAAGAGAAAGTGACAGTTATGAAAGATAGGTAAAGAATGTAACATTTGTGCAATAGGTTCCCCAAAGAAGAAGACTAAAGCAAGGAAACAGAACAAAAATTAAAAACTGTAATTTTAGAAAACATCCCCAAGATTAAAAGAAAACCAAAAAGTTTGAAATTACACATTGCAGGAGAATACCCCAAAACTGAATAAATAGACCCAGAATGACCACCAGGACATATTGTAATAAAGTTATTGTACTTTAAGAAAAAGAATGAATCCTTTAGTATTCAAATGATCTAGTAACTTAACAATAGGAAAAATGTGGGATTGCCATCCAGAATTGTTATTATTTTATTATTTTGAAAGAGGTAGAAGGGACCACGGGAGGCACCAGGTCAGATTGAAGGCCCACACCAGTGTGGCACCGATTCTGGGGCTCCTGGCTCTCCAGCCGGGGCTCTTTCCACCAAGGAGAGCTACTTCCCCAACGCCTGACCTACAGCAGGTACAGCTGAGGGCTCCAGCCTCACTGCAGGGGCCCCCTCCTGTGCTAATTAATCCTTCTTCCCTTCTTCAGAGTCTCTATGAAGTGTTTCCTGATTGCTCCAACTGAAAGTCCCTGCTCTAAATTTCTGTTGCACTTTCTTCACAGACTGTAGTGGATATTCTCTTCATAAAACCAACTTTTCCCATGTCTTTCCAACTAGACTTGTAGCTTGTTCGGGTCCGACACCAGCTATTGCCTGGACTGGGCACACAGTAGGTGCTCGTAAATATTTATTGATATAGTGGTGAAGACATTCCAAACAGGTTTACAGCAGAGTGAACCACAGGAGTGAATTGAATTCGGTCCCACCTCTTAATTGTTGGTGTGGGGCAAGTTAACGTATCTTTGACCTCATCATCGTCTGCAAATGGGGATGATATGATATTTACCGGCAGCACATTTGTGAGGGTTACGTGAAAAAGTGAGCACAAAACAGCCTAGTGCTAGGCAGGTACTAAGTAGTAAGTACTCAATTAGCTGGGACATCTATATTTTTAAGCGGAAGGTGAGGTGCCCGTTTTGAATTCTCTGCTTATTTCCCCCTGTTTCTTCCTTCTCTAATTTTCTCATATCATTACTTAAAAAAATAAACTTTAGAACAGTTTTAGATTTACGGTGACGATGGTATAGGGAGTTCCTTTACACCCTGCCCCTGGTTCCCCTGTTACTAGCATCTTATGTATTATGGTACATTTGTCACCATTAATGGACTGATGTTGATGTGTTATTAGTAACTACAGACCATAGTTTACTAAGATTTCCTTAGTTTTAACCGAATGTCCTTTTTCTGTTCCAGGATCCCATTCAGGATATCACATTCCATTTTGTTTTCATGGCTCTTCTTAGCTGTGTTTCTTGGACTTTCTTTGTTTTGGGTGACCTTGGCAGTTTTGAGGAGTACTGTAGAATGTCTCTCTACTGGGAGTTTTCACATGACTAGACTGTGGTTATGGGTTTTTGGAGGAAAACCCCAGAGATAAAGGGTCATTTTTATTGCATCTTATCAAGGGTACAGACTTAGAACATGACTTTCCCATTGTTGTTGACCTTGGTCATCTGGCTGAGGTAGTGTTTGTCAGGTTTCTCCACTTACTCTTAATCTCCCCTTTCCATAGTGTACTCTGGAAGGAAGTCACTATGTGTAGCCTACTAAGCTCTGCTCAGTTTTCTTGAGGGTGGACTGTCTGCATCAATTATTTGGAATTCTGCATAGAAGATTTGTCTCTTTTCTCACATTTATTTTTTCAATCATTTCATATCCAAATTGACTTGTGCTTTGGTTTATAATGAATACTACTTATTCTGTTGCTCAAATTGTTCCAGCTTTGGCCATAGGGACTCTTTCAGTTGGTTTCTTTGTCTTTTTGATACACTTCCATAAGTGTGTGTGTGTGTGTGTGTGTGTGTGTGTGTGTGTGTGTGTGTGTGTGTGTGTGTGTGTGTGTGTGTGTGTGTGTGTGTGAAGCATGTTCTTCTTACTTTCTGGCACTCCAAGAAGCCCCAGGCTCATCTTGTGTATTTCTCACCTCAGTTCTAGAATCAGCCATTTCTCCAAGGAGCCCTCGTTCCTTTTATTGGAGAAAGGTATTTAAAATTACCATCTGGGCAGCAGATGGGTTCTTTGCTACTGGACTGTCATTGTTTGTAGGCCCTCTCAACGAGAGCAAGGAAATGTATACATGCACACTAATGCATCTCTATCTATCTATCTATCTATCTATCTATCTATCTATCTATCTATCTATCATTTATTTACCTACCAGTTTCTATATGTAACCATCTGTGTCTATATGAAGCTAGATGTGAGTTTGTACTGATGTCTCCAGCTCTAATCCATGATCACCTCCCCTTGCTTATCTGGAACCTCCCACTCTACCTTTGAGAAACCTGGCTCCTGCCATCCCCATCCATTTGCCAAACTGTCGAATTCTGATGTACATGTGTGGCAGTAGTAGGATTGTGAGCCTGTGCCACTGTGGGAAAAACTCTTATCAACTCGAGTACAGTGTTTGTGTGCAGTTCCTTGTGCTTTGGTTTGCAGACACCACTCATTTCCAAAGTGACTTAAGTCAGCACCCTCCCGCCTCTCCCTTCAGGGAACTTGTTTCACACATTTGAATATAGTTAGAGTGTCTTGTCACAGTCTGCGTTCCATCCTGGGATTCTCCCAACCTCATAAATGATTTTCCCAATGTGCATACATTAAGATTCACTCTTTGTGCTGAATGGTTCATTGAGTTTTGGTGCATGCATAGTGTCACGTATCCACACCTACAGTGTCATACAGAATACAGAAAACCCTCGAAATGTCCCCGGGGCTTCACCTATTCGGACTTCCCACCTCTTCCCCTGCTGTTGGCACCCACTGATCTGTTCACTGTCTCTACAGTGTTGCCTTTTCTAGAAGGTCATATATTTGGAATCATACAGTATGTAGATTGTTTCAGACTGACTTCTCAAACTTAGCAATATATAGATTTATCCATGTCTTTTTGTGGCTTGATAGCTTATTTCTTTTTATCACTGAATAATATTCCATCAAATAGATACGCCAGTTTGTTTATACATTCATCTATTGGAAGATGTCTTTTTTATCATAAATTTTTAAAAGATTATTTATTTGAGGGAGAGAGAGAGAGAACATGAGCAGGGGGAGGGGCAGAAGGGGAAGCCGACTCCCCGCTGAGCAGGGAGGCTGATGCCGGACTCGATCCCGGGACTCCAGGATCATGACCTGAGCCATGCTTCACTGACTGAGCCACCTAGGTGCCCACCTATCATAATTTTTTTAATAAAAGGGAAAGTTTTTTTCTTTCTAAGGGAATTTTTATTTTATTTTTTCATGATAGGAATAGCATGTGAAAGGCAGGGTACTGTAGTGATTAGGAACCTGGTTCCAAAGCAGATGGTACAGGGTACTCACAGTGAGTCCTTGGGTAAGAGCGCAACTTTTCTGAGCCCCGGTGTTCCTTTCTGCAAAGGGAGATTAGTGGTGGCATCTCCCTGTCCTTTGGTTGTGAGGACTGATTGGGAAAGCTCCTGCAGAGCATGTCCCCGAATGTAAGCTCAGCCTGGATGCCCATAACTTCCAACCCAGCCAGAGAGAGACTTGTTTTTGAAATTGCAGTTTATTGAGATATAATTCACACAATATGCAATTCTCTGTTTAAAGTGAGACATTGATGCTGGTGCTTTCTCTCGATATCCCCAGAAGGTATCAAAGAAGGTTTTCACACAGAGACATAACTCTAAGATGCATCCTCAGGTCTGAGTTGTTAGAATGTGTAACAAACCTCATTACAGAAAACCTGACTACACCTGCTCGGGTGATCTGGGGCTGTGGTAAAGCCTCTTGGAAAAGGAGTGAGTGGGAGATGGCTTCTCCACCACCCCATCCTCTCTTCCCTTCCTCCCAGGGTCAGAAGAGTCTGCAATATGCTCAGGGGGACAGGGGAGAACACACTTCACTGAACAAGAGAAATTTGTTTTTAAATTTCTTTTTTTCAGATTTTATTTATCTATTTATTTTAGAGAGAGGGATGGGAGGAGGGAGAGAGAGAATCTCAAGCAGTCTCTGCGCTCCGCACAGAGCCCGGTGGGGCTTAGACCATGACCTGAGCCGAAATCAAGAGTCAGACGCTTAACTGAGCCACCCAGGTGCCCCAAGAGAAAGGTTTTTGAACAAAAGGATGAATCCCCAAGGAGATGCTTGGAAAACCAGAGGGGGGAGAGCCTGGAGTTTCCAACAGTTGAGAGTGTCGCACACCAGGGGTTAGTTGGGCATTACTCTGGGAGTCGAACCCTGCGACTTCAGAGCAAGCCCCTGCAGTGCGGGCATAGCGGCGTCCGAGGCCCTCCTGTGTTCCGCCAGCAGATGGCAGTGTGGTTCTTCAGAGAGAGCGGAGATGGCCAGCCGCGGAAGAAGTGCATGGAATTCTAGGTACTAAGAAAGACCTGCGGGGCACCCTCGTGTGCTCCCAGGGCTGCCACTCAATGTCCCCTCAGAAACCAATGTGCCCAGCCCACGTCTGTAGGCAGGAATGTCGGTAGAGTTCATTTAACAAAGATGGACTGAAATGCCAGCTCTGATGGGACCCTCAGCTGGGTGTGATGGGTGCAGAAAGATGCGTCCTGTGGGGCTCCTCACAGAGCGTGTGCGTTAACGGAGACACATGTCCCAGTGTGACTACAGCACAGGGAGGTTTATAATGTAAGTGGGGCAGCCAGGAGGTTTCTATAGAACCTCTCTAGCCCCCCGCCCATTGGCACATCCGAACTTCTCAGCTTGTGAGTCCATCCAGCAAAAGTAGCGGACCTCTGCTAAGCTGGCTCACCATGCCAGATGCTAGAAAAATCACCACAGCTTTGCTCTCTGGCCTTTTAAAAAAAGACTTAATTATTTTAAGAGAAGTTTTAGATTCACAGCAAAATTGAGAGGCAGGTACAGATTTCCCATGTACCCCTGCCCCCAGACATGTGCAGACTCCCCCATTATTAATACCCCGCCCCCGAGTGGTACATTTATTACAATTGATGAACCTACATGGATGCATTATAATCACTAAAATCCATAGTCTATATTCTGTTTCGCTCTTGGCGCTGTGCATTCTGTGGGTTTGGGTAAATGTCTAAGAACATGTATTCATCATTATGGTATCATGCAGAATTTTTCACTGCCCTAAAAATACTCGTGCTCCAGCGATTCATCCCCCACTCCCCGACCCCTGGCCAGTACGGATCTTTAATGTCTCCATGGTTTTGCCTTCTCCAGAATGTCCTAGAGTTGGAATCACACAGTATGTAGCCTTTTCAGGTTGGCTTTTTTCACATAGCCATCCATATGCATTTAAGTTTCGTCCATGTCTTTTCATGGCTTGGTACTCATTTCTTTTTAGTGCTGAATAATATTCCGTTGTCGGGAGCTATGACAGTTTATCCATGCACCTTCCATAGGACACTTTGGCTGCTTCCACGTTTTGACAAACATCAATAAGGCTGCAATTATGAATTAAACATTCATGCGCAGGTTTTTGTGTGGACGTGTTTTCAACTCCTTTGGGTAAATATCAAGGAGCACAGTTGCTGGTTCGTATAGTGAGAGTATGTTTGGTTTTGTAGGGACCTGCCAAACTGTCTTCCCCAGTGGTTGCTGCCTTTTCATCTTCGCCATCAGCAATCTCCCCTCCTTTCCCGCTCCCTCCGGGACTCTTACTTTGCAGCCCTTTGTGGTTTTCCCCTGACTGTGTCCCTTTTTGTCTTGAACAAGGAAACTCCATGTGGATTTCATTATCTGTAGCAGGAAATATACAGCTATGGGTTCCCCTCTACAGTGCTATTTCCTATCTAAGCAGAGGCTAAAGGGTTATGTTCTCTCCGACCCTAGAAACTTTTTCTGCCCTCTCCATGTGTTGTGATTTGTACTCTGTAGCCTCAGGACTCAGGAAGTCTGGTTAGTTTAGTGATTTGGAGCTCAGCACCAGTAAGATCAGAATCCTTTGTTGAGAGCCCAGGTGAGCCAGTAGATTTCTTTTGTTCCATGATCATAGCCAGTATCTTCAAACTTGTCACCATTGTCATGGTGTCCTGGCTTCTCCTGTTTTATCCCCATCTCTTCAGTCTAAAAATGAGGTCTTTTAGCTCCCACCTTCAGGCCTGGCCCCTTCCACACTCCAGGACCATACCCATCCTCTGCCCAGCTGAATGCTGAGCTGATTCTGAGTCCTTTCTTGTGCCCACTTCTAGGACAGGGCCTGGGCTTCTGAGTGATCCTGCCCCCTGCTTGAGGTCCAGCTTTTGTTTCCTGCTCAGCCTTCTGGTGGCTCCTGGACTTCACAAGGGCAGAAGTACTAGCCTGGTGGGGGTGGAGTAGACCTACCACTTACCCACTGTATGACCTTGGCTTGGTTCCCTGGCTTCTCTGAACCAGTTTCTTCCTTTCTTAAAGGGTTGGGAATGGCTAATAACCTTGCCTGTACAATCTTCCACAAAATATAGTTGCCATTTTCCCACTTCCTCTGTCTTTGCGTTCCCGGGACCTGGAATGTTCCAGCTTGATTGGTGCCAACTATTTGCCCATCTTTCTCACGCCCAGACTACAGAACCCCGTGTACCTTCATACCTGGTGGGACACTCCCCTTTTGCAGGACTCTGCTGAGATGCCACTAGCCTGGAACACTGCCTCTCACTCCCTCTCCAGCACCATTGCTCTGCTGCTGTTTTGGTGTAGCTGCCTGCCCCAGGGTTGTGTAGGTTCCGATCCCTGATCCTGCCAGGCCACTCCCTACTGTGGTTTATCCTTCTCTCTCAAGGGCATCAGAAGACACATGGCTTACTAACTTCTATAGCACTGGACTTGGTTGCAACCAGGTGAGGGAGCCTGGATGACAATGTAGCCCATCACCATCCTGGGTGCCTGGTTCAAAGAACATCTGGTAAGGAAGGTGCTTGTGAAACCAAACCAAACCCAACCCAACCCAACCCAACCCAACCCAACCCAACCCAACCCTGACATTGATTTGGAACATCTGGGTCTATCAGTTTCCTGTAAAGACTGGCAGAAAAATCTCTACAAAGTACATATATTGGAGGTAGATCGATAGAGAACACTTATTTTTCTGAGTACTTCCTAAGTGTGGGTCCTCTTCTAAGTACCACATATTTCTTCTTTCCGGTAATCCTCCCCCCAAACCCTATAAGGTGGGTACTACTAAGAGTCCAATTTTGTTTTTTTTTTTTAAAGATTTTATTTATTTATTCGAGAGAGAGAATGAGAGACAGAGAGCACGAGAGGGAAGAGGGTCAGAGGGAGAAGCAAACCCCCCTGCTGAGCAGGGAGCCCGATGTGGGACTCGATCCCGGGACTCTAGGATCATGACCTGAGCCGAAGGCAGCTGCTTAACCAACTGAGCCACCCAGGCACCCAATTTTGTATGTAAAGAAGCTACAGAGGAAATGAAATAAATGACTTGTTCATGATTGCACAGCCAATAAGTGATGGAACCAGGAATCTCACCTGGCCGTCTGACTTTGGAGACTATGCTCCTGTCATCCCCACCCTCACGCTGATCCCAGGTAGGCAGCTGATATTTGCAGAGCTGGACACACTCCTTGCACAAGCTGGATGTGATGGGAGGTCTTGGGGGCCTGGAGGAGCACTCTGAAGGGCAATTGTATTTGCCATGATCATGGGCCAAGGAATAGCATCTACAGATGCAGATGTAATGTTCCAGCTGTCCTTTGGCTCACATTTGGTGACCAAATGTGAGGTGCCAGTGGGTGAAAATACTCCTGTGCATGAAGTGAAAGGGAAGTCATTACCTTCTACCCCCCTACCCCAGGGTGCAAGTGCAGAATTAGAGGACATGGCTATAAGGTAGACCTGATGCTAATTGGCAGGAATGCTTTCATTGCCTTATGAAGCAAGGTTCATTAACTAAAACATAATGTTCAGTGTGACTTTAAAATTAAATACCTAAGACATAATGTCTCATGAGGCGGACATGAAGTGGAGTTATTTATATTCTTGCTCTTTAGCATGTTAACTTATTGTATTATTTAAAACCAAATCCACTCCGGGAGATTTAAGGTGCCTATTTGGCCTCTTTTCAGAGAACTTCATACTAAGTTTTGATACCTTGACTTGTGAGGTCATCGAATCCCTTTCTCTTTCTTTTGTTAGTATCAGTGTTGCCCAACCCTTTCATTGAGCATCTATGGGAAGAGGTAATAGAACATGTCTCTACTATGGAAGAATCTGTGATGTTTTGGAGATTGTGCTTATTGAGCGGACATATGGCCACATTACACATATGGTAGAAACTGTACCAGCTGGGTTCTCATTTGTAAGAATCAGACTCTTTCCATATTTAGGGGAAAAAAAGTGGAAGGAGAAGAGGTTTATGGAGGGTGGTTGGTGGCACTGGTGTTGGGCATCAGGAACAGTTGGTGTCAAAAGGGTGCAGTCCTGTGCTGAATCTGCCCTCTACATTCTCTCTGACTTACCACCACGTGGCCGAGGCTCAGGGTCCCAGGAACCTGCCCTGTGAAGCCTGGGTTCAGGGGGCAGTGGAGAAACAATGTAGCGCCTTGACTTCTGCTAGCATAGGAGGCAGTGTGAGGTGGCAGGGGCTGGACTTACCTTCTGCCAAGGCCTTGAAAGTTGGGGAATCCTCCCAAACGGGAGATGGAGGGGCTAAACAGAAATGGAATGGTGGGTGTTGAAGGCTGTATAGCCAACAACAAAATAAAACTGCCCCCTGTTGACCCAGTGGTAAAAAAACCAAGGATAGAGAGCTACTGCTATATATTTTGCTTTATGCAATATGTAAGGTTTTTAAAAAAGTTATGTTTGTAAGGAATCCTATGTCAGATGGACCAGGGTACCACCTATAAAAAGGAGCTCTTGGGGCGCCTGGGTGGCTCAGATGGTTAAGCGTCTGCCTTTGGCTCAGGTCATGATCCCAGGGTCCTGGAATCGAGTCCCGCATCGGGCTCCCTGCTCCTTGGGAGCCTGCTTCTCCCTCTGCCTCTCTCTCTCTCTCTCTCTCTCATGAATAAATAAATAAAATCTTTTAAAAAAAAAGAAGACTGTAAGGTCACGCTTATTAAAAAAAAAAAAAGGACCTCTTGGTGCATCCTTTTACAAACTGGTGATGTGAAACATAACCTCAGATTGACTTGATTTGAAGTGGATTGCCTTATAATGGATTGTTCTGAAGGAGATTCAGCTGCATACTTAACTGCGCACCTGTGGGGAAGGTAGATCTGAGTTTTCCCGTGAAGTCCCCTCCCCTTAAGTAGATCTTGCTGGAAGATTCCATCACAGGCTCCATAATCTCCTTAAGAACTGGGCACACTAGGATTTCCATTTTTTCTTCCATGTTTATCCTGTTGCCTTCATGGCTCCCTTCGGGGCAGTGAATGAGCCTGAATGGTTTTTCTTTAAGGGTTTCTTCACTGGGTGCTCTTGTTGGATGGAAGGTGTTGCAGATGGACTCAAATTCCATCACAGCTGGTGTTTGCTGCAGCACAGGATTTTCTTACCCGTCTGCCAGTTAGTGTAGCAAGTTGTTGTTGTTGTTGTTGTTTTTAATTAACTGAGTGCCTGCCATGAGGCCCTGCAGGTTCTTCAAGGTCCCGCTTCAGCTCTGAGGGTCTCCTAGCACACAGCCCATGGCCTCTCTTCTTCCCTGAACTCCACCTGGGCCCCAAGGGGGGGACACTCAGACGTGACTTCATGTGGTTCTGCTCTGTTCTCTGGTCCTGTCCTGTGAGTGGGTTACACACCGTTTCCTCGGGCTGCCTGACTAAACCTCATCTGGTCTGTTTTGAAGAGAAGTTGACACTGTTGTTTACTATCACTGTGTGGACACAGCTTGTGTGGGCTAAATACCTCCCTTCCCTCTCTTCATTCTCCTCTTAAGAAAAGTCCAGAGTTTTAGTTCTGCGGCTTCTCAGGAGCCAATGGGCGTCTGTGGACTTCTCCACACTCAGCCGTCCGGGGGGCTCTAACCAGGAAGCTCAGAGTCTTGAAGAAGCTCTGCCCAGTGAATCACGGTACCCAGAACCCACAGTACCCAGAACCATTCACACCAACAGGGCCCACGTTTGGGGATTTCTGGGCCCAGCCAAATTTCAAGATGATATAATCTAGAGGCTGAATTTGCTAAACAGGGACAAAGACAAATGTATCAACAAAAGAACAAAACCAGCCAAATTGTGGAAGTAGCCCAATGTCCATCGATTGATGAATGGATAAAGAAGATGTGTATTTATATACAATGGAATGTTATTCAGCCATAAAAAAGAATGAAATCTTGCCATTTGCAATGACATGGATAGAACTAAGGGATACAATGCTAAGCGAAATAAGCCAGTCAGAGAAAGACAAATACCATATGATCTCACTTATACGTGGAATTTAAGAAACAAAACAAATGCACAAAGGAAAAAAGAAAAGAGAGAAAGAGACAAACCAAGAAACAGACTCTTAACCTTGGAGAACAAACCGAAGGTTACCAGAGGGGAGGAGAGTGGGGGCATGGGAGAAGTAAGTGACGGGGTTTAAGAGAACACTTAGCATGATGAGCACTGAGTATAGAATTGTTGAATCACTATATTGTATACCCAAAACTAATATAACATTGTATGTTAACTATATTGGAATTAAAGCTAAAATCTTAATTTAAAAAAAGTGCTTGGTATGGCTCCAGGTACAGAGCGAGTGCTCAGTGAGGAGTGCTCCCTTCTGGGGGCCTCCTCCCCCTTCACCCCTGGACTCCCCATAGTCTCTGCCTTGCTCTCCAATGCTTTCTAGGCACTTTCTCTGTCTCTTCGTCCTTTTCTGCCCTAACCTGCTAGAATTCTATGATTCAACCCAGTCTTGTGATGAGGGGTGTGAACTGCAACGATGATGCTCTGGTTCAAATCCCAGGGCTGCCATTTACCAGCTGTGTGTGCATGGGCAAGTTGTGTAACTTCTTGGTGCCTCGGTGACCACACCTGCAGAATGGGGATGCCCACTTCATAGGGGGGGTATGAGGATCCTGAGGGCTAAGATATGCATCAGTGTTCAGCACAGTGCTTGGTACCCAATAAACACCCAGTAAATGTTACTATTCCCAGCTCCCCAGGTGTCTGTCCTCTCTGACACCCTCTGTGTGGAATCTCGTTCGTTCTACCTCTTGGGGCCCTCATGACCCTCTCTTTCCCTTCCTGAGCTGCTGGGTGGGAGCTGCCCCGTCCCTGTTGTTTCATTTAGTTCACTTTGTTCCTTTTGTTCTGACCTACTCAGACTAGCATCCCTGCTACAAGTCTCTTTCTAGTACATTTCCCATATAAATAGCAGATGAATATTTTCTGAAGCACATTTCTGATTGCACCACTCCTCTGCTCTAAAACCTCCTATGACTCCCCGTTGTCCACAGACTAGATCTCAAATCCCCGTCTTGTGGTTCAGACTCCGCCCATCTGGACCCCACCCACCTAACCACCTTCGTTCCCCTGCTCCATCCTTCAGATGATGCACCGAATGGATTTGTTCTTTCTCCCTTGTGTCTTCCCCGTGGTTACTCACCTCGAGGCTTTTGCCCTTGCTGTCCATCTGGAGCACCCATCCCCTCCCACATACCCAACTTCTACCATTCTTCAAAGCCCAAGGGGAAATGTCACCTTCTCCTTCTAGCCTGCCCCAAATTGGAAGGATTCTCTAGAACTTTGTCTGAACCTCTCCAGTCACTGCTCCACTTTCCACTCTGCTTTTTGTTGGAACATGATTCGTTCACAGCAGGCTACCTGCCACTGTTCCTGTGTCTGCTTGTCTCCTGACGGCTGTCCGTAGCCACGCAGCCTCCCTCAGCGAGCGTGTCCAGGCCTGGAGCTACTGAACGTCGCCGCGTGCAGAACCTGAGGGGGGCGCTGCGAAGACAGGCCGAGTCTCCTCTGCTGCGAGGGATCATGAAGCCCAGCCGGGGGAGAGTGTGCGTGCACACGTGAACTGTCTTAGGAACATTCTCAGAGCCGCACAGCAAGCAAAATGGAGCGGGTGAAGGCAGTGCCCCAGGGAACTGGCCAGTTCTCCATGGCTGCAGGGCAGGAAGGACTCAGCCTCGTGTGTGATGGGGGAGGCTCCGAGGAGCGGCCGGTTTGCACAGAGACTTGAAGGCAGGGAGGCGCGAGGGCTAACTCGCCGTAGACGGGGGCCTGGGGCGGGGGCAGCGGTGTCTGTGGCGTCACTGGTTGAGGGACAACGCCTGTCCCAGTTGCTGGAGCTCCGAGTCTCTGTTTCCTCTTCTGGCTACCACGTGATGTAGTGACCGAGACCCCAGGCTGTGGTAGCAGAGTGACTTACTGGAGCTGAAATCCTGGATCTCCTGATGGTTGACTGAGTGACCTTGGGAAAGTGACCTGAGTTCAGTTTTCTCATGCTGACAGGACAGCAGGAGGTACAATGACCCAGCGAGCCTAAGTGCCTGGAAGTTCACACGCGCTCAGTTCAGCTCAGGATGCAACTCCAGAGCGTCAAGCTCTTCACCTTCCTGGAGGACTGTGTGTCACCAGCTGGCTTCTGCAGGGGCTGGGCACACAGCACTCCGTGAAGGCGCAAGTCACCTCCCAAAGCAAGATGTGTCTGGGGTTAATTAAAAACGCTGGACCTACCTTATTAATTATCCTCCTGTACTTCTAGAAGGTGTGAAGGGATATATTTAAAAAAAAATAAAGCCATAATTTTCAGACACATGTCAAATGAACATGTGTCAAAGATTTCACTTAACTCATGAATGAGGGGATCCACGCTCTCCCCATCGTCTCAGCTTTTGCCTCATTGATCATTTTAATTCTCTCCCATGGCTCTTAGCTTCTACTCTACAGGTTGAAACGAAATGATGTGTGAGCATGGGGGTGGGGTAGGGAGAATAACCTTTGTTTTAAGAGGGTATTTTCCATTTTATAGTTATAGTGTGTTTTGTTGTTAATTTCCTAATTAATGGCAAGTCCTAATTAGTCCTAGGAGGAAGGAATGCTATGGAGAAAAGACAGACAAAACAGAAAGGAAGAAAGAGCAAAAGACCTTGCCATGGAAATCCGGATGAGCCACGCAGGGAGCTATAAACCTAAAGAAAGCTTCATTCATCAGCATTTATTATTTTTTAAAGATCTTATTATTGATTGATTGATTGATTGATTGATTGATTTATAGTGCAAGCCAGAGGAGGTGCAGAGGGAGAGAGAGAGAGAAGCAGACTCCCTGCTGAGCACGGAGCCCAACGCAGGGCTTGACCCTGAGATCATGAACTGAGCTGAAATCAAGAGTCGGACATTTAACCGACTGAGCCACCCAGGCATCCCCATTCAGCAACATTTATTGAATACTTACTGCATGCAGTGATGCAATGTGCTGTACCAGGCTGTGTAGACATAATACATATTACATACATAATTGTGACCGTGACCTCATTCTCACCGGGCTTGTAGTCTAGTTAGAGGGAGAAAGCCACCTTGAGCCAGCCTGTTGAGCACCTTGATTTCGTGAGACAGACCAGGATAGTGAAGCGGCTTGGAAATTTGTCTTGGAGAAATTGTAGGGGAAGGTGAGGGTCCTTAGTGTCTAAAAGCGTGTCATGTGGAAGAAGGCAGACTTATTCCATGTGGCTCAGAGAAGCAGAGTAAGACTCAGCATTCATTCATTTAACAAATATTTATTGAGTGCTATTCTGTGCCAGGCTCTGTTCTAGACACTGGGATACAAGCAGTTAAAAGGCAAAAATGCCTGTCATTAAGGAGCTGATTTTTTTTTTTTTCTCAATAGAGGAAGTTGCAGGGAAGACAGGCCCAATATCAGGATGAATTTCTACAGCCAGGACTGTTCAAAGATGGACTTTTTCCTTGATGGGATAAAGAGAATATTCAGGATTTTTACTGGATTGACCACTCTTGGTAATGATATAGGTAAAAAAAGTCAAATTCACAAGTGACAGCCAAATGCTTGTTTTTTTTTTTTTAAGATTTTATTTATTCATTTGAGAGAGAGAGAATGAGAGATAGCACGAGAGGGAAGAGGGTCAGAGGGAGAAGCAGACTCCCCACTGAGCAGGGAGCCCGATGTGGGACTCGATCTCGGGACTCCAGGATCATGACCTGAGCCGAAGGCAGTCGCTTAACCAACTGAGCCACCCAGGCGCCCCCAAATGCTTGTTTTATCGATCCTCTTTTTATGGCTCAGTTTTGGCCCTTTGGAAGACCTGGACATGCCTTCTTCCTGGATGGGTGAGAATGTTCTGGCATAGGATAGCTTGGTGCTCTATAGTGTCGGTTCCTGGAGCTGGGATTGACAGAGGCAATGCATTGTTACTCTCTCCTGTCAGCTTTTGAGATTGCACCCATAAATATTGGTTAGAAATACCAAATCTTTACTGTATTCTTTCTGTGTGCTCCCTTCTGTGCCTGGTGACTGAGGAATGAACGCAAGACCCAGTCCTTGCTCTTGGCAAACTGAAAGTCGAGCTGGGAAAACAGATGCCTTCTGAGGGGTGGGTGGGCCATCCTATAGCTGTGGTTCAAAGAAGCAGCAACCAACTTTTGTAAAGATGTAGGTTAAGCTGTATTTTCTGCAGGTGTCCCTTTTAACATGGAAATACATCTGGGAAAGGGTAACATTGTTATAACATAGTTTACCTTGATCATGGTGGCAAGGCATACCAGAATCACTTTCCACAAATATTTGTGGGGTTTCTACTATCAACCAGGCATAGTTCTGGGTACTGTAAGTACAAAGATGAGAGTGGTCCTAATTCCTTAGCATATAAGGTTCTGTAAGGAAAGCAAAGAGCAGCTTACATAAATAAATAAGTCCCCTGTATACAGTAGCGCACACACACCCATTGCTCTCTTCAGTGATCTTCACGCATTTACACACTTGAGATTGCGATTCTCTCATTTTGTAGGCTTGGATTCATCTTTATTATTATCATCCTGGCAATAAGAAGATCCAGCCTTGCTGATGGAAATAGCAGCTCAAACATAAGAAATGTATTTTCCTACATTGTTAAGACAGCCTTGGGAGGACAGGGATTAAGTTTGGGGCTCTCAGGGACCATCTGCTTGTCATTTAAAGCTCAACTCAACACATGGACCACCCCCTGAAAACTTCAGCATGCAGTAAATGCTCATTGTTGAAGCTCATGCCTTCAAACAACTTACCACCTAGGGAGTGTGTATGTGGGGGCATTGGTCTAAAAAGCTGAGTTCTAAAAGCTTTGGAAGATTTAGGCGCCTGGGTGGCTCAGTCGGTTAAGCGACTGCCTTTGGCTCAGCTCATGATCCTGGAGTCCCAGGATCGAGTCCGCATCAGGCTCCCTGCTCAGCGGGGAGTCTGCTTCTCCCTCTGACCCTCTTCCCTCTTGTGCTCTCTATCTCTCATTCTCTCTCTCAAATAAATAAATAAAATCTTTTAAAAAATAAATAAAAGCTTTGGAAGATTTAGAGAAGAAAGCTATCATGGCTCCTTGAGGGGCAGTGATCAGGAAAAGCTCCACAGAAGAGGTATTGTTAGAAATATGGACCCTGATGATTGGTGGAATTTCAACCAAGAGGAAAAGGGGACCCCTGCAGGGTTGTGCTTGGATTTGTGAACATAGCAGATTTGACAATCAGTGAGACCCCCTCCCCAGGACCAGTCTTTTCAGTTTCATCAGGAAGATAGAATGGAGGATAAAGGTTCAGATTGTTAGGTAGAATGTCTTTGATATTTCGGGAGTCTTCCTAAATAAACAGTAGTCCCAAAGTTAGTCCTGTAATCCACACAAAGATGATTAAGCACACAAGTTGATAGGGTTCTCATTTCAAAAGGCTCCTCACTTATCAGACTGTCCCCTATTATGCACTAAATCTCAAGGCTTAGTGAGGCATCACTGTCACTAAAACACCCTAGAGGAAAAGCAAATAGGGCCATTGGTTCATATACAAAGCTAATGTGATGGACCTCTGACTTAAAGTCATACGCTCAGAGTTCCTGCAAGACTGAGGTGGCATGTGACTGAGGTCCTTGCTCGGTAATGATACAGTTTGGAGCTGACTGCACAGCGACATTGTGCTTCCCATTGGCCCAGGAAACTGCACACCATGTGGCCTCTGAGCACTTCACATGTGGAAACCCAGTGAGTTCATGACTACCACTGGCCCCAGAGGGCTGCTCTTTCTCCCATCATTTCCATTAGTGCCTCTGAAGGCCGGAAAGTTAGTGCAGGAGGGTGGGTTGGCAAGGATCTACTTGGAGATGATTTCAAATAGATGATTCCTCTACGAATAGATGGTCAGTTTAGCACTGAGAGTGGGACACAGTAAAAGCTCAATCATGAAAACATATTGTTAATATTAGCCTTCTGGTTACTATTTCTCTCCCCTCACAGGGCAGTTCTGCTGCCCCCTCCTCCTGTGGTATCAGTAATTTTCACTTTGGTTTTGAAACCCGAATCCAATTATGTCAGCCTTCTGCTCAAAATCCTCCACTGACTTCTGAGGCTCTTAGGATAAGGACCCTGGAATGTGGAGCTAAGGGCCTGGCTCTGCATCGTCCTCCCTCCCTAGGCTTCTTTCTCTTCGAGCTCTTTCTAACTCTCTTTGCTCCAGTCCTACAACCTGACTTTCAGCCCCTGGTAACTTCCAGACTGCTTCCCACAGGCCTTTGCACAGGCCACTAGCTCTGCCTGGAATACTCACCTCCTCCGTCTCCACCGGTCAGCTCCCACTCATAAGTCAGATCTCAGTTCGAGCTTCATTGTCTCAGGGAAGTGCTCCCTGACCTTCCTGACCAGCTCAGAGCAACCTCCCCCCCGCCCCAAAACACCCTCTTACCACGGCACCTGCTGCTCTATGTGGTACTTACTGCACCTGTAAGCCAACATTTATTTTGTCATGATTTGACTGATGCTCTGTCTTCCCCACCAGACTGTGAGTTCCACAGTGTCAGAGGCCCTATTTGTTCTGAGTTCAACCTCTAGGCTCCTAGCGTTGTACCTCACATGTGGTAACAGAGTTTCACAAATACTTTTCCATTCATCCAACAAATATCTACTGAACACCCATGGACTGATGCTAGTGACTATTTGTACAAAGTGAGAGAGGGGAAAAAAAAAAGCCCAAAACATAATGGTGGTGGAATCACCACAGAGGGAAAGTTACAGAGACAATATGATTTCAAGAGGCAAATGGATGAAGTATGGCTGTTAGTACAACAGTTTCTCAGTCTCCGACAAAGCAAGGCTCTTGGCGTGCCACACTTCCATCCGTGTCTATTGCCTAGTTTGTGGTTTTCCAGGATGACGAACTCCCTGAGGTAGCCAGCACTTCCTGAGAGACATCAAAACCGTGGTGGGGAGTTGTTCCAAACTCTGGGAAATTCAACGGAGAATTTTTATTTCATTTAGCAAATACGTACTTAGATGTAGCCTTTTATGGGGCAGCTCTAACCAGTTAGGGGCAGCAGGAAGAGCCTCACCTGTTCAGAAACGAGTGAGTCACAAGGCAGAATGTACTTTGATGGCAGTAGGAAAGAGCTCTAGCCTAGATCGATTTATGTCATCATTATGACATGTCTAGAGAATACCATCTTTCAAAGTGAAAATCAAATTCTGGAGATGAAGAACTGCTTTTTAAGGGAAGTTTGTTGGCCCTGACATGATCACTTGAGAGCATCATCTTGCATCTTTGTATCCAGAATTTACTGAACTGTAGAATGGATAATACGATGTATCATTTGCTTTAGGCAATGCACTGTAAATATTTCATGGCTTTTAATATGTGCCATGATTAGGTATGTGTTTTAGGAGTCAAGAGGATAAGGCTTTAAAGCAATGAAATGGCAGTATTTCCTTTCAGTTCAACATGTTTTCATCTGGGAGCTTTAAAAACATGTCACAAGGAAAAATCTCCAAGGCTAAGGTTCTCCTGATGATATCAACAATGGGAAAGAGATCTTGAGTCTTGGTCTTTAGAGCCTCCATTTTTTTTCTAGAAGAAAATTCCCTAAAAAATGTTCATGGAAGGGACGCCTGGGTGGCTCAGTCTGTTAAGCGTCTGCCTTTGGCTCAGATCATGATCCCAAGGTCCTGGGATTGAGTCCTGCATCTGGCTCCTTGTTGAGATGCCTCTCCCTCTGCCTGCCACTCTCCCTGCTTGTGCTCTCTCTCTCTCTCTCTGACAAATAAATAAATAAAATTAAAAAAAATCATAGAAGTCCATAGCTATTTTGCAAATTTGTTTTGGTATTAGATAATATTACTCCAAAAGCCAGTTTTAAAATAAACTAGTGAATAAATGTTGAAAGAGAGCTTTAATGTTGAAGTGGTCTTAAAATGAATAAGCAAAGAAATAACATTCAGCAAATAATACTGAACACTTAATATGTATTGGGCTGTTTAATATCCAAATTGAGATGACAATTCGTGGCTCTTGGCACCCTAAAGATCAAGATAAGATTGGTTTGAATCCTTAAATTTACCTCCTGTGACAATTCCTCTAGCCTTAAAGGGATGTACCATTTAAGAGGGGAGCTAAGGCAAGTTCAGGAATAATTATAGGAAAGAAGTAAAGTGTACAGAGGAGAAAGAGAGAGAAGCCCTTGCAGCTGGAAGAATCAGAGGATGCTTCTCGGAATTGTGGAGGTATGTTTAGATGAAGGCAGAGAATCCAGTTATGGACCAAGGGAATAGTGTGAGCAAGGATATGGTGTCAGGAGAGTGTAGGGCAAGTACAACTGTCCTTGGTTGACTGGGGCATGAGGTACCTGAAGGGAAGAGTAGTGAGGAAAGCTAAGAGTGGGCAGCTGGTTTGGGGCTTTGGAGGTTAAGAGTTTTGTTAATGGTGGAATTATCCAGATGTCTTGCCTAAAGATTTGTTCTTATCCCCTGACACTAATGACATCTGTGTACAATGATTTGTTTGAGGACCTGTTTTCAATTCTTTTGAGTATATACCCCAAAGTAGGCAAACTCCATTCTTAATCCTGACCTGATGGATGGCCCCATCCCATTTTATAGTTTGATCTCAAATCCAAATCCTTCCTGCAGAACTCAAAAGCACCATTTCCCCATTCTGCTTGAATGTTCCCTTTATTTATTTACTTTTACTTTTTATTTTTAAAGAATTATTTATTTGAGAGAGAGAGAGAGAGAGCACGAACGAGGGAGAGGGCTCCCACTAAGCAGGGAGCCTGAATTGGGCCCATCCCAGGACCCTGGGATCATGACCCGAGCCACCCAGGCGCCTCTGAATGTTCCCTTTAAATAAGCCTTCTATTCTCTTTGTTGAAAGGCAGTGTGGGATAGGATTGAGGACACGTGGCCTGAGGCCAGAAGACCTGCAACCTAGGACTAGAGCTATCAGCTGGTTAGCTAAAATTGCCTGGCCTTCAGTTTAGCTAAAACTCAATGTACTCAACTATACCCTTCATTCCTCTTGAAGTTGTGATTAGCATGGGGACAACTGGTGTTTTGAAGAGTATTTTCCAAATGTCAACGATTCCTCCATACAGGTATGTACTAGGTCCTTAAGATTTCAAGCCAGAAAGGATTTTTAGAGCGAGCATGCTTGGAAATGCTATTATTGTACTAATCTAACTGAGGCCGCCAGGGAGCCCTATTTGGGGGCTGAATTGTGGGGTAAACTCCAGATCTTCTGATGCAAATCTGGGCCTTTTCCACCTCCCCACAGCCAGACCTCCCTCTGAGGCTCAGTCAAATCTTTTGTCCTTTCTCCTCTGGTTGAGAAAAAACAAGAGCAAACACAGTACCTCTGAATTATTCACTGAGTCAGTTGAGCTCAGATTTATCTCCAAAGTCTGGCTGTTCTGTGACCTTTCCTGAATTTCATTCTCCAGGCGTGGGAGTGAAGCCAGTCCTTCTCCTGGCTCCTGCTTACTATCCTTGGGAATTCTCTTATTTGTATTCCTGTCGCTGCCACTTTTAATGCACCAAAGCCTGCGTTTAAAGCAATAACCAGCCTGACGTTTATGAAATAAAAGATTGATATCAGCTTCATGAAACTCAGGCAAAAGCAATATCTTTTCTATACCTTGCTGTGCCTTTAACTGCAGGAACTTTTATACTCGGTGGCCACGGAGAAATGAAATAATAATAATGACAATAATAAAAAATAGCAATATCTTCTAAGAACCACAGTTTTGAGTAATGTTTTCTTTAATTTCTTTATTGATTTAATGACAAGAGAAGATTCGACTTATTACTTTCTTCAGTGTCCAAGTACATTTTCACTTTTAAAAGAAAGGTCATAGTGTATAGCTTAAAGGTTGACGTTTTGTTTATCACCTGGCTTCTTTATGCATTGGTAGCTTGGGCAGCTGAAATGCATGACCATGACCACCCTGTTTCCTCATGAGGAAGGTAAGAAGAATCAGATGGGAGAAAGCGTTGCTTCTCTTATGAAATAAAACATTCTGGAAAATAAGTCAGCTTTATACTTGTTCTTCCAGAAGGTCATTCCATTTTATGGGGGGGGGGTCTACTATTTATTTGCACACAGAGGCACAAGTGCCTAAAGTAAGTATAGGATTTGACATCTGTGACCCAACATAATTTGGCTTCAGTCAGACTTCCCAGTCGTATCACCCATTACTTTCACACCTGATGAGTTGGTCAAACTGGACATTTCTCATTTCCCATGTAATTATTTTCAGTTTTATTTTTATCTAGTCAGATAATCTCTGCCCTTTAATTGGAGTGTTTAATTTACTTGCATTTAACTGGGTTTGAGTCTACCATCTTGCTTTTTGTTTTCTATTTGGGCCATCTGTTCTTTGTTCCTTTTTCCCTCCTTTCCTGCATTCTTTAAGATTAACTGAGACTTTTTTTTAGTATGCTATTTGATCTCCTCTAACAGCTATTTTAAAGCCCTTTCTGCTAATCCCACCATTCCTTTCATTTCTGTATCTGTTCCTATTGACTGATTTCTCTCTTGGATTTGGGTCACATTTTCATGCTTTTTCACATAACTGGAAAGTTTTGGTTGTATGCTGGATGCCACAGTATGATTATCTGTATTTTATCGTTTTCCTTGTTAGAAGAGTTAAGTTTGGTCCTGGCAGGCAGTTAATTTACATGGGGCTCAAGACTTGTTTCAGGTATATAGTGAAAAAAGGAGGAAAGTGACTAAAGGTTAGAAAAATATTTAGGGGCCAAATCATCTAGAACTTTGTAGACCCCAGTAAGGAGTCTGGATTTTACTTAAACAAGAAACCAGTACAAAATTTTCGGCTAAAGAATGATACAATCTATCTTTTTAAAAATACTGTTTTCTGGGTTCAACTAAATAAACACTTATTGGAGACCTATATGAGCCAGGACATATGACAGACAATGGAAACCGGACCATGGATGAATATATAGGACGTTCCTGCCCTAGAAGAGCTCGCAGAGTGACTGAGGCTATTATGTGCGAATGTCACGATGGAGGTAGGCATGAAGTATTGGGAGACAGAACTGGTGCCTCAGGGATGGTGTCCTAGAGTAAGTTACTCTCAGCTGGCTGTTTAGAAATGACAGGACTTAGCCAGGTGAAAAGAGGAAAGGTACCAGCGGCAGGCAGAATACCTTGATTAAAGGTATGGAGAGGTGAAAGGGCTGTGTGTGGGGAAACACGGAGTTCAGTTTTGCTGAGTGTGAAGTGTGAAGCTTTGTTTACCCTCTCCTCTCCCCTCCAAAGTGCTTCCCACCCCAACCTGAGTTCCACATGTGCACGTGCCTCTACCCATTCTTCAGGTTCAATTCAAATATCACTTCCTTCATGAGCAATTCCTGATGCCTACAGAGAAGTGACTAGTATCGCCACTGCCAGGGTCTGTGTTATGCTCGTATTTAGCTCTCCATGTCCAATTTACCTATGTTTCAACTACAGAATCTAACAGCAATTGGCCTATAGTGGTCAATAAATATTTATTGATTAATAAATTCGGTAAATCTCCCGGGATGCTGATGTCTAGGTTTATTGCTAACCCCATTGTCTTTGTCCAGCTTCATACATCTTTTCATCACATTGGGCTCAGCTCTTCATATAGTTGCCCCAAATCACCAGGCAGCCATAACTTTTATTTGTACCGCACTATATTCACTGACCCCTTTCAATTCAAATAATGGGATATCTACTTTTTCTTCATCTTGTTGTTTCAAGTGTCTGGTACTTTGAATCTTAAATCTGGAAGACTCTTAAAAATCATCTAGTTTGTTGGTTTTTAAACTTGGCTGCACATTAAAATCAAATGGGGGAATTTTAAAAAAACATCTATGCTTGGGATCCACTCTCCAGAGACTGTGATTTAATTGCCCTGGGTAGAGACCTGGACATCCTATTAAAAACAAAAAATAAAAAACAAAAAAATCCCCCAAACAATTCTCCCCAGGTGATTCTAATGTATAATGAGGAGTTAGAACCACTGATCTAAGGCACGTTCCTTATATATGACAAAACTCATTATCTGTTACAAGGGAAGAAACTCAAGTCTGGAGAGGTCAAGTGACTTGTCTGAGGCTCACACAAGGAGCCTAATATACAGCAGATCTTCATCTAGAACCAAAGTCTCCTTCCTATGCTGCTATTTATTTATCTAATTCTTTTTTAAAGTTTTTATTCGAATTCCAGTTAACATACGGTGTTATATTAGTTTCAGGTATACAATATAGTGATTCAACTTTTATATTATCACCTGGTGCTCATCACAACAAGTGCATTCGTAATCCCCATCACTTATTTCACCCATCCCTCCACCCTCCTCCCCTTTGGTAACCACTGGATTGTTCTCTAAAGAGTCTGTTTCTTGTTTTGCTTTTCTTTTTTTCCCTTTGCTCATTTGTTTTGTTTCTTAAATTCTACATGAGTGAAATTTTTCTCTGACCTCTTTTGCTTAGCATAATACTCTCTAGTTCCATCCACATCATTGTAAATGGCAAGACTTAGTTCTTTTGGTTGAATAATATTTCATTATGTATGTGTGTGTGTGTATATATATATATATACACACACACACACACACACCACATCTTTATCCATTCATCAGCTGATGGACACTTGGGCTGTTTCCATAATTTGTCTACCTTCTCCTCACATTACCAATTTATGAGCAGTTCATTCTCTTTGAATTCTGAACTCTGACCCCCCTTCTCATGAGAACAAAGCCATATTCTTTGGAGCCTGATGAGCTTAGATTTGAGGGAGAGCATTTGTTTTCATGACAGTGTCCACCTCCTCTTCACAAGAGAGAAGCTTTTATTTGTCCAAACTTGATAATCATTTGGCCATAATTTCACTGGAGAGTTTTACAAGGGTAAACTTGTACTGGATTGTCTTACTCTCAGCATTGTTGTGAGGTTCAAATGAGATAACACACATACCGCATTTAATGTTGGGCTTGTGGCAGAGTGTGTGCTCAATAAACAGAAGTAATCAACAGTGTTATTATTACTATCATAATTCCTAATCAGTGCCGTGTGACAACCCTAATTAACAGTGATACTGATGTACAGTGGTTGTGGGTAATTGCACATATTTTAACATCTTCGAGGGACTGTACCAGGCAGTTTACATACATTGTTTCATTTAGCCTTAAATTATTATTGTTTCTAGTTTACACATGAGCAAGTTGAAGCCAGAGCATCTAAGTATCTTTTTCAGTCTCACTGATAAATGATGGAGATAGGTTTGGATCCCAGTGTGGCTGGTCCCAAAGTTTATGTGTTTTTGTTTGCAACTGACTGCCTTGTTCGGTCTCAGCATTTTGCAGAAGGGGTAATGGAAAGGCAATGGAAAGTTAAGGCTCCCATGCTGCATTCTTGATATTTCAGGTCAACAGTACAAGGGGCAACAACGATGACCTTCCTCAAAATGGACATTTCTGATGTTCCTGCTCTTACCTGTCATAGCCTCATAACATAAACACATCTTGTTAATCGGGTTGGCCCCATGGTCTCCCCTCTGTGTGTCCCTTCCCATCCCTTTGCTTCTGGTCCTGCTACTCTCACCGTCTGTGACTCTTTCCTCCTCTGCCTTCCTCTCCAAATATTTCTAATTTCTTAAGGCCCCACTTGAACCCTCATCTCTGTGACATCTCTGGCTGCTCCAGGCTGTGTAGACCTTTCTTTTCTTTGAATTCTTACTGCAAGCAGGGCCTAGACTCTGTAGGTGAGCACTTGTCTAAGTCAATGTCCTTCGGTCAAAAGTAGCAAATGCCACTCCAACCTCAGGCATATGAAGAGAATGTACCAGAAGGACACAAAAGTATCTCCTGAAACTGAGGGGCAGCTCATGTAGCTGGGCCTTATGAGGGACTTGAAAGCCTTCAGGAAGCAAGGCTGCTCCTCTCTTGTGGGTCTCAGGTTCTCTCTGTGTTTTGCTCCATTATTTCCATATAAAAGGTTTTCTGTGTTATTTCATGTCCCTTACTTGGTCAGCATCCCTCTGTTCTTTTAGTTCAGGTGTTTAAAGAGAAACACAGGGATTTCAATGTTGTGGGAGGGACACTTTCTTTTTTTTAAAGTAGGCTCCATGCCCAGCATGGAGTCCAACGTGGGGCTTGAACTCACAACCCTGGAGTCAAGACCTGAGCTGAGATCGGGGCGCCTGGGTGGCTCAGTCAGTTGAGCTCCCAACTCTTGATTTCAGCTTTCAGCTCAGGTCATGATCTCAGGGTTGTAAGATCAAGCCCCATGTCTGGCTCTGCGCTCAGTGGGTTATCTGCTTGAGATTCTCTCTCTCCTTCTCCCTCTGCCCCTCCCCCTGCTCTCTTTCAAATCAATCAATCAATCAATCAATCTTAAAAAAAAAAAAAGACCTGAGCTGAGATCAAGAGTCTGAGCCACCCAGGCACCCTGGAAGGGACACTCTTATTAGCCCATTTTGGTGTTTACGGGATACCACTGCGGTTCAATCAGCTGTGACCCAACCAAGGGTACACGGTGTGAGTGGGGTCAGTTTCTCTGACATGGGAATGGGAGGCAGTGTTAGCTGGGCAGGAAACTGTAAAAATGCCCGCTTCAGCACTTGATAAGACATTGCCTTGGATAATTCTTTAATTGATATAGTAATTACTAGTGACATTGCCATAAGCCTCCCCATGGAAGTGACACTGTCTTTCCTATCTTTTTGTGCTTCTTTCTCACTACACACACTCAAAATGCCATATCTGATTGTTTATGAACTGACTGAAACAAGGAGCAGGACATTATTTAGAGAGCTGCTATCGTCCCTGGTTTTGGGCACAGAGCTCCTAAAAACATTGGAATTTGAGTGATGAGGGTGATAGGAAGCTCTTTTGTTCTAATGAGGTGACTCTTTCTGGACCCCTAGATAGCTTCAGGATGGGGGCTTGGTCCAGAAAGGCCAAGCCTTGACCATGAACTTGGAACTTTCAGCCCTAACCTCTCAACCTTTGTGGTGGAATGGGGGCTGGAGATTGAATTAATCACCAGTGCTCAGTGATTCAATCAATCATGCCTACGAAATGAAACCTCCATAAGAACTCCTAAATGACAGGCTCAGAGAGCTTCTGGGTTGGTAAACAAACACAGCAAGGTGTTCAGCTGGCATACCTGGAGAGGGCAGGGGAGTCCTGTGCACCCTTTTCTTTATGCATCTTTGCTCTGTATCTTTTCCACTTGGCTGTTCCTGAGTTGTACCCTTTATAAGAAAGTGCTCATAAAAAGGAAAGTGCTTTCCTGAGTTCTGTGAGTTGACTTAGCAAATTATCCACCCTGAGGGAGAGATTGTGGGAGCCCCTGACTTATAGCCAGCCTGTTGGTCAGAAGTACAGGAGGCCCAGGATTTGCGGCTGGCATCTGAAGTGGTTGGGGGCCATCTTGTGGGACTGAGCCCCGAACCTATGGGGTCTGCACTAACTCCGGGTAGTTGAGTATCAGAGTTGAATTGAGTTATTGAGTACCCGGTTGGTGTCTGGAGAATCAGAAAATTGGTGGTTGGGGGTCAGAAAAACTCCAAAAAGGCCAAAGGGAGAAGTGCTGCATCAAGGAGATAAAGAAATTCTCACAGTGATTGAGCTTCACAGAACACTCTTGTACCCAGTGGGTTAATCTGCTCAGACTGCATGAGAGAAGAAAATTAAAAACAAAAACAAAAACAACAACCTCTCTAAATTAGTCTGGAAAAGTTAGAAACTGGTGGTACCACTAGGTCAAACAGCAAAACAAGCTAGTGAAGTTTCCCAAATGATACTCAGCTCAGGGAGAGCAGCTAGTGGAGATGCACAGTCTGGCCTTGGCATCTTCTGAAAGCTTCCCCTCAGGAGGACCGGGCCATGTGGGAACGGGGCTTCAGCTCTGAGCTTTGCTGTCCAACTCAGTTCTGATTTCCCTGTGAGTCAGCACTCCCCATCACAGGAGAGAAGTGCCCCAGCACTTCCCCACCCCACACCCCTCTCTGGGGAAGGCTTTGAGGGTGCCCATTACACTGCCTCCAGGGACCTTGCATTTTCACACCCGCTCCTAGAGTAGGAACCTTGGATTTAGCTCCACACACCTTGTGGCTCCTGGCACAAGCCTGGGCACATGATGGCTATTCCCCAAGTTGACCATGCCCTGATTCCACGTGAATCTTATGCCTCCACTTTGTTCAGCTCCACTGAACAGTGACAAGGCCCGGGAGAAGGGAGAGGAGTATCCTGGCTTCCAAGGCCAAAATGAATCCTGGTGTGAAAAGCTTCCTTCTCTATGAACGAAAGTTCAGCCTTCATCGGGCAAGTGGAAGAGAACTTTTCTTTCTTTTGACTGAGAATTAGCATCCACCTGTGCTGTTTTTGAGCAAGTTGGCCTGCATCTTCTGGGTCTGTGGGTAAAGTCTTTCACCTGCCACACTAATGACAAGGGCAGCTTATTAAAAATCCCGGAAACAAATAAACCCTGCTGTGCTCCCACAAAATGTTGGGAGGTATGGCAATATCCCCTAATAAGATACACCATTGAAAGGCAATTCAGTCAACTAATAACAATTAATTGAGTACCTACTATATGCTAAAGACTATAATAGGTAATGGGGTATTAGAGTTAAAAACAGCAGGGCACCCCACCAAATAGCACAAGATAAGAATGTCTGTACATACAGGCTTATCTTTTTTTTTTTTTAATTTTATTTATTTATTTGAGAGAGAGAGAGAGACAAGTGGGAGAGGGAGCAGACTCCCCGCTGAGCAAGGAGCCTCATACAACTCAGGGCTCGATCCCAGGACTCCCGGATCATGACCTGAACTGAAAGCAGATGTTTAACCGACTGAGCCACCCAGCCCCCCTCCTTTTTTTTTTCTTTTAAATAATTATATCTAGAGCTGCTCATCTACTGTTTGTTAGGGATAAAGAAATTGAAACTTAAAAAAGAGGGGGGACTTCAAACAAAGCTTGTTTTTCAAAGAACTTCTTCACCTTACAACTCTTTTCTTTATGGCTTATGCCTTCTGTCTGCTCTTCAGTCTGGGCTAGAAACACATGGGCACAAGCTCCATGCCTCTAGCAAGAAGGAAATCTTTAGCCAGTTCCTGAGCAGGCATCACTCTTTGCTCACAGGTCCTGACCCAGTGAGCCTCAGGTATAGGTGGGTGGTTGCAGAACAGTAGGGATATGGGGTTTCAGCTCCACCGAACTGTGGTGATGGCCAGTAATGGACCACCATGGGGTCAACAAGGATCATGCCAAAACTTCACGATTCCCTGGTGACAGCTCTTCAGATCACAGCACCCTTGACCACCATCAACACATGCAGAAACCCTCTTTTTTTTCACTGCTTCTCATACCTTCAGTTGCCAGTGTGATATTTATCCTGCAAGTTTTAGAATCCAGTAACCTCAAAGGCAATTCTTCCCTTTGGACTTTCTGTCTTCTCTCTAGTTCTTCATTTGAGTAGGTCACAAATAGAAGAGGCAGGAAGAGAAAGCAGGAATAATTTTTCTTTGAAGAGACCACTGGCCAATATAGATTGATAAATATATATATATATATATATATATATATATATATATATATATTATGTATATACTCTCTACAAAGCATTCTCTCTCTCTCTCTCTGTGTGTAGCATATTTGCTTATTCCGTTTCACAATATTAAACTTTACCTGAGCCCATTACTCCTGGAAAACAGTGACAGTTAAGAAATCTCCTAGCCTTTTGTGTTCCAATAAACAGTTTATCATAAAGAACTACCCTTCCCCATGTGACTTTGATAAGACTCAAAGTCCACTCTTTCTTATGGCTCACATAGACATGGGGGTGCCTCCCTTATTTACCCAGGACAAAGCCAAACACAGCCCTCTCCCTTTTGTCTGAACCTGCTGACAAGGCTGGACACAGCCTCTCCAACTTCCTGTTCTTTGTCTTATGATTGGTTAGCTGAGATTAGAACTGTTTGTCCCCCTGAAACTAGCTAACCATAGAGGAAAACGTTTTCTGGTGTGATAACTGACTGAGACTTGTCCTGCTTTGCAAAACAACCCCAACTATAAATGACCTCACTTGCAGCTTATTTACTCTCCTTCTGCTCCCTTAGAAGTTTAAGGCAAAACCACCCCATGGAGACGCCCTGATCTTTGGATTGGGTGCTCTTTTTATTGCAACAGCCCGAATACAATCAATCTTCTTATTCATCTGGTGTTTGCCTCTCCCCCCATATTTACTGAGATACTACTGACCTGTTTTTGCCTTTGACAAGCTACCCAGGTTTTATTGAACCTCTATTGTACATGGGGGAGGCAGAGATAACTATGATACTCTTTCTTCTAAGAGCTCAACATGCAATAGATAAAAGATAAACAAACCTGAGTAATCCTAGTGCCTGGAGGCTGTAATAAGCACTTAAGAGAGGTGAAGAGCACCAAGGTAACTGTGGAGATGGAGGTGGGGTTTTCAGTTCTGTGTGCCTCCCTCTCCTATGGCTATGTCCCTGGTTGTCAATAAAATATTTCCTGGGCTCCTGGAAGAAAATGCTGCTGGGAAATATGGAATTTAAAATAGGTATGGAAGAGCAGAACAACCTTCCCAATATGTGGTCCCCTGCGGGAGGTACAGAGTGGGGAGAGCAAATCTAAGCACACCTGCATCCCCTCTCCCCCCAGCCACCTCAAATAAGCATACAATTGAAGTCAACCCAATGTCCTTGATATGCAAGCTTCAAAAAAGTCTTCTGGCCCCCACTTCCAACCAACCAGACAGCTTCTTTCTGCAGAGAAAATCAGTGGCAGACACTGTCTGCTTTCAAGAGTCTGAAAATGACCTGAGCAGCCGGAATGACACCAGCAGACACAGGGCAGGAGAATGTGGTATCCAGTCAGCCTCAGGAAAATGATAAAGGGACCAACTTGCTGAGCTGATTGCTGCACAAAGGTTATTTACACAAACCCAATCTGGTCCTGGCCAGTGAAAAGAGGATTGAAGGGAATTATCAATTAATAGTTCATCAGACTTTAGCCTTGCCTTAGCTTGCAGAGGCTCAGATTGCAGCCAGTGGGTTGTTTTCCCTCCCTTTCAAAACTGAGGATGCGGGAAGGGGAGATAAATTGCCAAACAAAACCAGATTGCAAAGGAGGCAGTCTATCACAGCTTCCAGGGAATCATAAAGGGCATCATCTTTATCGTAAATCATAAATGTGCATAAACTTAAATGCACATTACAGTGGCTAAAGCCTAGCTTAAATTGGTGCATTTTTGTTTCAATAGCATGTGATTATTCTTGTGATGTTATTACTGTGATTATAACTATTGAAATTTGCCAGTGTATTGAGATAGCTTGTCCAAAGAGATGCAGCTTGAAATCATGAATAACAGGTGATTTGTTGTGAGCACCCATTGAAAGGGCAACTGGTCAGGCAGAATTCCATTTGGGAAGCTCAGTGTGGTAGGGAGAGCCTGGCTGCTTACAAATGGGGAGAAAGAGATGGTGGAAAGAGAGCTGACCTTGATCCCCAATCTTGATGCTGCAGGATCTTGGAGAAGTCACTTTACTCCCCACTATGAAGTTCCATAAACATGCTATAATGCACATTAATGCTGCCAGATCTTTGCATGTCCTGTTGCCTCTTTTCCTCAAAGGTCTCACTTGGTAAATTGTCTTCCTTCAAGTTTCTGCTAGAATATCTTCATTAGATCTTCCCCTGCTCTCTCCAGGTAGAGCAGATGACAGGACAACCATCAACATTTATTAATATCGTGAATATAAGATAGTATGATGGTGGTGAGGCTTATGTATCACAGAGTATTATAAGTATTAAAAATGGGAGACAGGTCTGGCTCGACTTTATATCCACTGCATAGTGATGGCACTTGGGGGACAATTAGTAAATATTGGCTGAATAAGTTTCTTCCCCAGTATAGTAAGCAAAGCTCCCACAGAATTGTAGCAAGGATCAAGGGAAATTATAAGTATTAATATACCCGGTAGTGAACTATACACAAATCAAACATTTTCAAATCAAACTGGACAAGAAGAATCTGTGTGAGAAATCATATGGCTGCTCATAAACCCAGCTGGCATCTGCTAATCTGTCTTCAAGAATCCAAGTCTCCTGCCTCAGCAGCTCTTCAGAACAAGAAAATCCCGTTTTATCATGAGTCAAAAAGGGTAGGATGTTGCCTTTTTTTTTTTTTTTAATAGAGTATGGAAAGAGGTAGTGAATGGCAAGATAGAGTGATGCTTTGGAACACAATCTACCCATCAACAGTTGTATTTGCAAACATTGATTGTGCTCTACTCTTCAACTTTAGATGGCAGGTTGGCCTCTGACATCTAGGGTCTTCTCCTTCTTAGAAGGTCCAGGGGGAGAGGAGGGCTGCTTATCGTGCTTCCTCCTTCAACAGGATGTAGGGAAACATGAAGCATCAGGAAGACCAGAAGAAGGGGTGTGGCTCATGGAAGGAGGCAGGGAGAGGAAGCCCCCTTGGTTGAGAGGCCCTGGGGCCACACTCTGTTACTGCTGGTCAGGATGTTTGGCCTTAATCTCCATCCTGCCTTCACATGTTGCAGGGAGAGGGGAGGATACACCACCTAGAAACAAGGGGAAAAAGTCTTTAGGATACACAAATCCCTGAGTCTCCATCTTAGCACCAGGACTCGTTCTCCTGAAGTTTGCTGGAGGCTTCATCATCATCAGGCAAATATTTACCCAAATTATTAATTTCTAGAGCTTCAGTTCCACTGTTTATTGTTGACATATTTTATTGTAGTTGGGGGCAGGACCAGAAAGTAACAGTTACTTTCTCTCATCAGGGAGATAGGACTGAGCAATCTCAGCTGCTGGACATGGGCAAGACAAATCATTTTCTCTGTCATTAAAACTCCTCCTGGGGTGAGAACCAGGATGGAGAATGCACATTGAGTGTCAAGTGAATGGACACCATTCTCCCTGCCTTCTTGCTGCTGGACTAGACTGTAACCTCTCGGAGGGGAGAGGCAATGGCTCGATTACTTAGCTCTGTATTTCCAACAACATGCATAGGATAAAAGTGAAGGAATGAATGAAGGAATGAGCTCTCTTTAACACCACCCACAGAGACAGATGAGTACTCAGCTCTGTTTTAGGGGGAGCGTGTTGCAGGAAGGTGGAAACAGGGTGGGAAGGGATGTGACCTGGCTCCTAGAGAAGGACCACACACCATCACCCTGGGGCTGATTTCTCCCGAGGAAGAGCAACCAGGGAATCTGGTCCCCCCAACCCCCCGGCTTTTTAAAATTAATTAATTAATCAATATTATGTTCAGGTAGCCACTGTATAGTACATCATTAGTTTTTGATGTCGTGTTCAATGATTCATTAGTTATGTATAACACCCAGTGCTCATCACAACACGTGTCCTCCTTAATACCCATCACCCTGTTATTCCCCTCCCCCTCTTCCCTTCCTTCTGAGACCCTCAGTTCATTTCCTGGGGTCCATAGTCTCTCATGGTTCATCTCCCTCTCTGATTTCTCCCCTTTCAGATTTTCCTCCCTTCCCCTGTAGTCTTCCGTGCTATTGCTTATGTTCCACATATGAGTGAAACCCTATGATAATTGTCTTTCTCTGCTTGACTTATTTCACTTAGCATAATCCCCTCCAGTTCCATCCATGTTGATGCAAATGGTGGGTGTTCACCCTTTCTGATGGCTGAGTCACATTCCATTGTATGTATGGACCACATCTTCTTTATTCATTCTTCTGTTGAAGGGCATCTTGGCTCCTTCCACAGTTTAGCTATTGTGGACATTGCTGCTATGAACATTGGGGTGCATGTGCCCCTTCTTTTCACTACATCTGTATCTTTGGGGTAAATACCTAGTAGTGCAATTGCTGGGTCATAGGGTAGCTGTATTTTTAACATCTTGAGGAACCACCATTGTTTTCCAGAGCGGCTATACCAGCTTGCAAGGAAATCTGTTTTTACCTCAAAGGCCAGACTGAAGCAAATGGGGTTGGGCAGGCTCCCCTCTCCAGGTTCCACCCTGTTGTAGGTCAGAGAAAGAGCCCTGGAAGAGGAGAAAGGGAACTGAGCTCTGGCTGTGCCCATAGACCCAGTATGGACTGGACAAGTCCCTTTCATTTCCTGGGTCTCTCTTTCCATCATCACAGAATTGGTGAGGAATTGGTTCATTCTGGGCATCTCTGACATTCCCCTGGGTACATCTGGTGGCAGAGAGGAGAGAAGACCTGTGGGTTTGGAGCAGCCACTGCAATTGGTAAAGTTTTTTGACAAGGCCTCCTTAAAAATTTCTGGCAAATTGCTCACTTGACTTAACAGTATATCTGTTTGTTTTAATATATAATAATGTGTGTGTACGAAACCTTCTAAGTGCATAGAATTATCTTAGAAGCTGAGCCATGTTTGCCTTGGATTCTTCATCTCTGTGGGCATTACCACCTCATTCCTGAGTGTGGGGAACATCAGAGCTACATGACCTGAGGGTCCCTTGTAGCTCCTAAACCTCCTGAGGTTTAAAGAAATTTGGAGTAGATAATTCCTCTCATTTCCCCCAAACAAACCCACATTCCCATTCCTTGTTTCACAATATTCTGATCTGAATGTCATCCTTTGATGAGAAAGTTAAGGACACAGCAAAATTCTATGGAATTCTTTAGTAAATCCTTGAATTCAGGAACTTATCCTTCTTTGTTTGATTTATTTCTTCCTGGGCTACTTCTTAATATCCCTGATAAATTTAGATGGAACACATTCAGGAAAAAATTCCTTTCTGGATATGTCTTCTCTAAAAGCATGCTATAACCCCCTTAGTACAGGTCAGCTAAACTACTTGCTTCTTGGTAACAAGAAGGTGGAAAAACTGCAGGGACAATTATTTATTCATTATTTTCTTCTTTTGGTCTTAATAACTAGTTTTGTAATTGCTAGACCTCTATTGGCTCCAGTAAAAAACTGCCATTTTAGAAGCATGCCTGAGTTACAGGGGATTACTAGATGTCGACAAGTGCTAGAATTATGTGGCAACAATAATATATAATATGCCTCTGGTGTCCCTGTGTGCAATTTGCCAGCTTCTCTGGCGCAGCCCTAACAAACTCAGCAAAGGTCTGCTCACTGCTAGGGGCCAAAGAGCAAGTCTCCCTTGGTTGCAGAGACTGGGAGAACACATTGGTTATGCTGACAAGTACCTTACTTGGTCCTTAAATCAGAAGGCTGTCTTTGTCCCCTGGGACCTCAAGGCAGGAACTGCCATCCTTTCAACCTTCACAGCCACAAAGACCTAAGGCCCCTTTAAAGGGCTCTCAAGGATGTATGTCAGGCATTGCTTTTGACAGTTGATGTCACTAACAGGAAACTTCCAGCTCAGAACCCGGGCTTATCAGCACATTCAACACACTGTCTTTTGGGAGACCCATACCACATGAGAAATGGGAATTAATCCGAAGGGGAAAAAGTATTTTTTTTTTTTTTTTTGGCTGGGTACAGTATACTTTATTGATGGTACATGACAAGGTGGGGCTCCCCAAGCCCCTCCCCTTCTTCAGGGGGTCTGGGATGGAAACGGTGGAGGTCGGGAGATTCTCAGTGTTTTGTGGGATAAGTTGGAGCAGGGACTCCCCAGCAGCTGAGGGCCTCTCTTCCTCTTGCTCTCACTGGGGCTGGTGGTCCAGGGGGCTCTTACTCCTTGGAGGCCATGTGGACCATAAGGTCCACCACCCAGTTGCTGTGACCGAATTCATTGTCATACCAGGAAATGAGCTTGACAAAGTGGTCGTTGAGAGCAATGCCGGCCCCGGCATCAAAGGTGGAGGAGTGGGTGTCACTGTTGAAGTCGCAGGAGACAACCTGGTCCTCAGTGTACCCCAGGATGCCCTTGAGGGGGCCCTCTGATGCCTGCTTTATCACCTTCTTGATGTCGTCGTATTTGGCAGCTTTCTCCAGGCGGTAGGTCAGATCCACGACGGACACGTTGGGGGTGGGGACACAGAAGGCCATGCCAGTGAGCTTCCCGTTCAGCTCAGGGATGACCTTGCCCACAGCCTTGGCAGCACCAGTGGAAGCAGGGATGATGTTCTGGGCAGCCCCTCGGCTGTCGCGCCACAGCTTCCCAGAGGGACCGTCCACGGTCTTCTGGGTGGCAGTGATGGCATGGACGGTGGTCATGAGGCCCTCCACGATGCCGAAGTTGTCATGGATGACCTTGGCCAGAGGAGCCAAGCAGTTGGTGATGCAGGAGGCATTGCTGACAATCTTGAGGGAGTTGTCATACTTCTCATGGTTCACACCCATCACGAACATGGGGCATCGGCAGATGGAGCAGAGATGATGACCCTCTTGGCCCCGCCCTTCAAGTGAGCCCCAGCCTTCTCCATGGTGGTGAAGACCCCAGTGGACTCCACAACATACTCAGCACCAGCATCACCCCATTTGATGGCGGTATCTCGCTCCTGGAAGATGGAGATGGACTTTCCATTGATGACAAGCTTCCCGTTCTCAGCCTTGACTGTACCGTGGAATTTGCCACGGGTGGAATCATACTGGAACATGTAGACCATGTAGTTGAGGTCAATGAAGGGATCATTGATGGTGACAATATCCACTTTGCCAGAGTTAAAAGCAGCCCTGGTGACCAGGCGCCCAATACGGCCAAATCCGTTCACTCCGACCTTCACCATCGTGTCTCAGGGACGCGGCTGGCACTGCACCAGAATACGCGGCTGTCTGTCGAATGGGGAGGAGCAGAGAGCTGGGGAAAAAGTATTCTTGTCCTGGCGTCTGACTCTTCATTTTTTCTTTAAACTTTATTGAGATTTAATTTTCCTATAATGAAACGCACTCATTTTAAGTGTACCGTTTAATGTTTTGGCAACTATGTATACCATGTGACCATCATAATCAAGATACAGAACATTTTTGTCATCCTCCATAGTGCCTTATGCCCTTTATACTCAATGCCCCGCATGCACCCTAACTCTGGGCCATGACGGCTTTCTGTCATTAGAGATTAGTTTTACCTACTCAGGAAAGTTAAATGAATGGAACAATATGGTGTGTATTCTTGTTTCTGGCTTCTTTTGCTTAGCATATGGTTTCGAGATTCAGCCACGTTTCTCTGCATGCCAGGAGTTCCTTTTGTTTCTGAGCAGTATTCGTTGCATAAATATACCACAAGTTGCTATCCATTTACCTGTCGATGGGCATTTGGGTTGTTTTCAGTTTTTGGCTTCTACGAATAAAGTTTCTATGAACAAAAGTCTTCTTTGTAGACATACATTTCTTAGAAGAGTATCTATGAATACAACGGCTGGATCATATGGTAAATATAGGTTTAAATTTTTTTATTTTATTTATTTGACAGAGACACAGCAGGAGAGGGAACACAAGCAGGGGGAGTGGGAGAGGGAGAAGCAGGCTTCCCGCTGAGCAGGGAGCCCGATGCGGGGCTCGATCCCAGGACCCTGGGATCATGACCTGAGCCGAAGGCAGACGCCTAACTACTGAGCCACCTAGGCGCCCCTAGATTTAAATTTTTAACAAACTGTCAAAAGGTCTCTAAAGCATGTGTGCTATTTTACATTCCCATGAGCAATGCATGAGAGTTCCATTTGCTCCATATCATTACCCACATGGTATTATTAGTCTTTTTTTTTTAGGATTTTTAATTGTTTTAAAATAATCTCTACACCTAATGTGGTGCTTGAACTCACAACCCCAAGATCAAGAGTTGCATTCTCTACTGACTGTGTCAGTCAGGCGCCCCAGTATTGTCTTAATTTTAGTCATTTTAGTGTATGTGGAGTAATATCTCATTGTGCTTTTATTTGTATTTTCCTGATGATTAATAATGTTGAGCATCTTTTCATGTACTTTTAGTCATTTACATATCTTCTTCTGTGAAGTGTCTGCTCAAGTATTTGGCCAATTTTATTATTTGTCTTATTATTTTGTAAGTTTAAAAAATTCTAGATTTGTCAGATGTAGATAGTGTAAACATTTTTTTTTTTTTAATTTTTATTGTTATGTTAATCACCATATATTACATCATTAGTTTTTGGTGCAGTGTTCCATGATTCATTGTTTGTTCATAACACCCAGTGCTCCATGCAGAACGTGCCCTCCTCAATACCCATCACCAGGCTAACCCATCCCCCTACCACCCTCCCCTCTAGAACCCTCAGTTTCTTTTTCAGAGTCCATCATCTCTCATGGTTCGTCTCCCCCTCTGACATACTCCCCTTTTCTTCCTCTTCTGTTATCTTCTTCTTTTTCTTTTTTCTTAAAATATGTTGCGTTATTTGTTTCAGAAGTACAGATCTGTGATTCAACAGTCTTGCACAATTCACAGCGCTCACCGTAGCACATACCCTCCCCAATATCTATCACCCAGCCACCCCATCCCTCCCACCCCCGACCACTCCAGTAACACTCAGTTTGTTTCCTGAGATTAAGAATTCCTCATATCAGTGAGGTCATATGATACATGTCTTTCTCTGATTGACTTATTTCACTCAGCATAACACCCTCCAGTTCCATCCACGTCGTTGCAAATGGCAAGATCTCATTCCTTTTGATGGCTGCATAATATTCCATTGTGTATATATACCACATCTTCTTTATCCATTCATCTGTCGATGGGCATCTTGGCTCTTTCCACAGTTTGGCTATTGTGGACATTGCTGCTATAAACATTGGGGTACACGTACCCCTTCGGGTCCCTACATTTGTATCTTTGTGGTAAATACCCAGTAGTGCTATTGCTGGATCGAACGGTAGCTCTAATTTCAACTGTTTGAGGAACCTCCATACTGTTTTCCAGAGGGGTTGCACCAGCTTGCATTCCCACCAACAGTGTAGGAGGGTTCCCCTTTCTCCACATCCCCGCCAACATCTGTCGTTCCCTGACTTGTTAATTTTAGCCATTCTGACGGGTGTGAGGTGGTATCTCATGGAGGTTTTGATTTGGATTTCCCTGATGCCAAGCGATGTTGAGCACTTTTTCATGTGCCTGTTGGCCATTTGGATGTCTTCTTTGGAGAAATGTCTGTTCATGTCTTCTGCCCATTTCTTGATTGGATTATTTGTTCTTTGGGTGTTGAGTTTGATAAGTTCTTTATAGATTTTGGATACTAGCCCTTTATCTGATATGTCATTTGCAAATATTTTCTCCCATTCTGTCGGTTGTCTTTTGGTTTTGTGGACTGTTTCTTTTGCTGTGCAGAAGCTTTTTATCTTGATGAAATCCCAATAGTTCATTTTTGCCCTGGCTTCCCGTGCCTTTGGCGATGTTTCTAGGAAGAAGTTGCTGCGGCTAAGGTCGAAAAGGTTGCTACCTGTGTTCTCCTTTAGGATTTGGATGGACTCCTGTCTCACGTTTAGGTCTTTCAACCATTTGGAGTCTATTTTTGTGTGTGGTGTAAGGAAATGGTCCAGTTTCATTCTTCTGCATGTGGCTGTCCAATTTTCCCAACACCATTTGTTGAAGAGACTGTCTTTTTGCCATTGGACATTCTTTCCTGCTTTGTCAAAAATAAGTTGACCATAGAGTTGAGGGTCCATTTCTGGGCTCTCAATTCTGTTCCATTGATCTATGTGTCTGTTTTTGTGCCAGTACCATACTGTCTTGATGATGACAGCTTTGTAATAGAGCTGGAAGTCCGGAATTGTGATGCCGCCAGCTTTGCTTTTCTTTTTCAGTATTCCTCTGGCTATTCTGGGTCTCTTCTGGTTCCATACAAATTTTAGGATTATTTGTTCCATTTCTGTGAAAAAAGTGGATGGTATTTTGATGGGGATTGCATTGAATGTGTAGATTGCTCTAGGTAGCATTGACATCTTCACAATGTTGATTCTCCCAATCCATGAGTATGGAACGTTTTTCCATTTCTTTGTGTCTTCTTCAATTTCTTTCCTGAGTATTTTATAGTTTTCTGAGTACAGATCCTTTGCCTCTTTGGTTAGATTTATTCCTAGGTATCTAATGGTTTTGGGTGCAATTGTAAATGGGATCGACTCCTTGATTTGTCTCTCTTCTGTCTTGTTGTTGGTGTATAGGAATGCCACGGATTTCTGTGCATTGATTTTATATCCTGCTACTTTACTGAATTCCTGTATGAGTTCTAGCAGTCTTGGGGTGGAGTCTTTTGGGTTTTCCACATACAGTATCATATCATCTGCAAAGAGTGAGAGTTTGACTTCCTCTTTGCCGATTTGGATGCCTTTGATTTCTTTTTGTTGTCTGATTGCTGTGGCTAGGACTTCTAATACTATGTTGAATAGCAGTGGTGAGAGTGGACATCCCTGCCGCGTTCCTGACCTTAGGGGAAAAGCTCTCAGCCTTTCCCCATTGAGAATGATATTCGCTGTAGGTTTTTCGTAGATGGCTTTTATGATATTGAGGTATGTACCCTCTATCCCTATACTCTGAAGAGTTTTGATCAAGAAAGGATGTTGTACTTTGTCAAATGCTTTTTCTGCATCTATTGAGAGGATCATATGATTCTTGTTCTTTCTTTTGTTAATGTATTGTATCACGTTGATTGATTTGCGGATGTTGAACCAGCCTTGCAGCCCAGGGATAAATCCCACTTGGTCGTGGTGAATAATCCTTTTAATGTACTGTTGGATCCTATTGGCTAGTATTTTGGTGAGAATTTTTGCATCCATGTTCATCAAGGATATTGGTCTGTAATTCTCTTTTTTGATGGGGTCTTTGTCTGGTTTTGGGATCAAGGTAATGCTGGCCTCATAAAATGAGTTTGGAAGTTTCCCTTCCATTTCTATTTTTTGGAACAGTTTCAGGAGAATAGGTATTAATTCTTCTTGAAATGTCTGATAGAATTCCCCTGGGAAGCCATCTGGCCCTGGGCTTTTGTTTCTTGGGAGATTTTTTATGACTGTTTCAATTTCCTTAGTGGTTATAGGTCTGTTCAGGTTTTCTATTTCTTCCTGGTTCAATTTTGGTAGTTGATACTTCTCTAGGAATGCACCCATTTCTTCCAGGTTATCTAATTTGCTGGCATAGAGTTGCTCATAATATGTTCTTATAATTGTTTGTATTTCTTTGGTGTTGCTTGTGATCTCTCCTCTTTCATTCATGATTTTGTTGATTTGGGTCATTTCTCTTTTCTTTTTGATCAGTCTGGCCAGGGGTTTATCAATCTTGTTAATTCTTTCAAAGAACCAGCTCCTAGTTTCGTTGATCTGTTCTACTGTTCTTTTGGTTTCTAGTTCATTGATTTCTGCTCTGATCTTTATGATTTCTCTTCTCCTGCTGGGTTTAGGCTTTCTTTGTTGTTCTTTCTCCAGCTCCTTTAGGTGTAGGGTTAGGTTGTGTATTTGAGACCTTTCTTGTTTCTTGAGAAAGGCTTGTATTGCTACATACTTTCCTCTTAGGACTGCCTTTGCTGTATCCCAAAGATTTTGAACAGTTGTGTTTTCATTTTCATTGGTTTCCATGAATTTTTTTAATTCTTCTTTAATTTCTTGGTTGACCCATTCATTCTTTAGTAGGATGCTCTTTAGCCTCCATGTATTTGAGTTCTTTCCGACTTTCCTCTTGTGGTTGAGTTCTAGTTTCAAAGCATTGTGGTCTGAAAATATGCAGGGAATGATCCCAATCTTTTGGTACCGATTGAGACCTGATTTGTGACCTAGGATGTGATCAATTCTGGAGAATGTTCCATGGGCACTAGAGAAGAATGTGTATTCCGTTGCTTTGGGATGGAATGTTCTGAATATGTCTGTGAAGTCCATTTGGTCCAGTGTGTCATTTAAAGTCTTTATTTCCTTGTTGATCTTTTGCTTAGATGATCTGTCCATTTCAGTCAGGGGGGTGTTAAAGTCCCCCACTATTATTGTATTGTTGTCAATGTGTTTCTTTGCTTTTGTTATTAATTGCCTTATATAATTGGCTGCTCCCATGTTAGGGGCATAGATATTTACAATTGTTAGATCTTCTTGTTGGATAGACCCTTTAAGTAGGATATAGTGTCCTTCCTCATCTCTTATTACAGTCTTTGTTTTAAAATCTAGTTTGTCTGATATAAGGATTGCCACCCCAGCTTTCTTTTGGTGTCCATTAGCATGGTAAATGGTTTTCCACCCCCTCACTTTCAATCTGGGGGTGTCTTTGGGTGTAAAATGAGTCTCTTGCAGACAGCATATGGATGGGTCTTGTTTTTTAATCCAATCTGATAGCCTGTGTCTTTTGATTGGGGCATTGAGCCCATTTACATTCAGGGTAACTATTGAAAGGTATGAATTTAGTGCCATTGTATTACCTGTAAGGTGACTGTTAACTGTCTGTTGTCTGTGTTCGTTTCTGCTCTTTGCTGCTTTTAGGTTCTCTCTTTGCTTAGAGGACCCCTCTCAATATTTCTTGGAGGGCTGGTTTCGTGTTTGCAAATTCCTTTAGTTTTTGTTTGTTCTGGAAGCTTTTTATCTCTCCTTCTATTTTCAATGATAGCCTAGCTGGATATAGTATTCTTGGCTGCATATTTTTCTCGTTTAGTGCTCTGAAGATATCTTGCCAGTCCTTTCTGGCCTGCCAGGTCTCTGTGGATAGGTCTGTTGCCAATCTAATGTTTCTACCATTGTAGGTTACATATCTCTTCTCCCGAGCTGCTTTCAGGATTTTCTCTTTGTCTCTGAGACTCGTAAGTTTTACTATTAGATGTCGGGGTGTTGACCTATTTTTATTGATTTTGAGAGGGGTTCTCTGTGCCTCCTGGATTTTGATGCCTGTTTCCTTCCTCACATTAGGGAAGTTCTCTGCTATAATTTGCTCCAATATACCTTCTGCCCCTCTCTCTCTCTCTTCTTCTTCTGGGATCCCAATTATTCTAATGTTGTTTCGTCTTATCGTATCACTTATCTCTCGAATTCTGCCCTCGTGATCCTGTAGTTGTTTCTCTCTCTTTTTCTCAGCCTCTTTATTTTCCATCATTTGGTCTTCTATATCGCTGATTCTCTCTTCTGCCTCATTTATCCTAGCATTCAGTGCCCCCATTTTTGATTGCACCTCATCAATAGCCTTTTTGATTTCGATTTGGTTAGATTTTAGTTCTTTTATTTCTCCAGAAAGGGTTTCTCTAATAACTTCCACGCTTTTTTCAAGCCCAGCTAGTATCTTTAAAGTCATGATTCTGAACTCTAGGTCCGACATCGTACTAATGTCCGTATTGAGTAGGTCCCTGGCAGACGGTACTACCTCTTGTTCTTTTTGCTGAGGTGATTTCTTTCGTCTTGTCATTTTGTCCAGAGGAGAATAGATGAATGAGAGAACAAAAGGCTAACAGGTTTACAACGTCCCCAGCAAATATATTGTATACAAATCAGAAAAGACCTGAAACCAGGGGAAAGGAAAGGGAAAGAAAGAAAAAAGAAAGAGAAAAAGAAAAAAAAAGAAAAAAAGATAAAAACAAAAACAAAACAATTCAAAAAAGGCAGAATATGATCAAATATGATCAGGCTAGTGCATAGATCAGTGCCACACACTAGATTTTGGGCGTATTTTGGTCTGTTAGAAAAAAGTGCCTCCTAAAATTTTAAAGGAAGAAAGACATATATGTACAAAATAAGGGTTGATACAATGAAGGGATGGAAGATGACTGTAAAGATGAAAATTATAAAAGATTTTATAAAAGGACTTGGTAAGATAAGTTGTTTGAAAAAAGAAAGAAGATTTAAGGAAAAAAAAAAAAAAGGAAAAAGGGAGAGAATGTGATCAGGCAGGAGACTAGAACAAAGCCATACACTAGTGGTTTAGGGTATATTTTGATCTGTTAGACGAAATTGTACCTCAAAATTTTAAAGAGAGAACAACTTATATATATATGCCAAAAACAAGGATAACTACTATGAAGGGATAAAATATGACTCTAAAAATGAAAAAAAAATAAAAAATGTTTTTTTTTTTAAAAAAAGGGATTTATAAGATGTTGGTTGAAAAAGGGAAAAAGAAAAATAAAAAAAGTCAACAAAAATTAACTTTGATGAAATAATGAATCATGGTAAAAAAAAAAAAAAAAAAAAAAAGAAGCCATGAATCTATGTGCAGTATTCCCCTAGCGCTGGAGTTCTCCTATTCTCCTTGATCGATCAACTTGGTCTTGGCTTGCTGGCTGTTTGTGCTGATCTTCTGGGGGAGGGGCCTGTTGCTGTGGTTTCCAAATGTCTTTGCCGGAGGCGGAATTGCCCCGCCCTTGTCGGTCCGGGCTAAGGAAGCTGCTCCAGTTTGCTCTCAGGAGCTTTTGTTCCCTGCAAGCTCTCGGTACAGCTTTGGAGGACCAGGGCGAAAATGGCGGCCTCCCAGTCTCCGCCCGGAGGAGCCGAGAACTCGGGGCCCCACTCCTCAGTGCGCCCCCAGAGAAAAGCAGTCACTCCCGTGTCCCCGGTCTCTGGCCGCACTCCGTGCTCACCCGGCCTGTGATCAAGCGTTGCTATCTCTGGCACCCGACCCCGCTCGGAGTCTCCAAACCCAGCAGATCCCTGCAGTGCGTTCCCGCACCGCTCCTCCCCGGGAAGGAAGGGGAGTCTCCCCGGATCTGCTGCTTGTTGGGTCCCTGCTGGGGGAGCCGTGCCCCGACTGGGCCGCAGATCACAGTTTGTGGCAACCCAGAGCTGAGAGCCCGCGACTCTGCTCTGTCTCTGCAGCCGGCTTCCCTGCTCTGATACCTGGGAGCTCTGCCGCACTCAGGCACCCCCGGTCTCTCTGTGACCCCAAGGGTCCTGAGACCACACTGTCCCGGGAGGATTCCACCCCCCGCTTAGCCACTGCAGCGACGTCCCTCCGCCGAGCCAACTTTTAAAAGGTCCGATTTTGTGCTCCGCGGCTCTAGCACTTGCCAGAAGCGGCCGGCGGAGGCCCCTCCCCCGCCGTCTATCCTCCCGAATATCGCCTCGGATTCACTTCTCCGCACGCCCTACCTTCCAGTAAGTGGTCGCTTCTCTGTTCAGAGAGTTGTTGCTACTCTCCTGTTCGATCTCCTGTTGAGTTCGTAGATGTTCAGAATGGTTTGATCCCTATTCAGCTGAATTCCTGAGACCAGACAAAATCTAGGTCTCCTACTCCTCCGCCATCTTGCTCCGCCCCCGATAGTGTAAACATTTTATCCTGGCCTGTTTGCATTTTTATTTTTAATGAGTGGAAGTTTTAAATTTTGATTAAGTCTGATTTTCCTTTTTTCTTAAATCATTGCCCATCTCAGGGCCATAAAGATCTTTTCTTCTTTATCCGTATTTACCTAGAAGTTTTAAAGTTTTAAATTATCTATAGAAGTCTATGATCCATTTAAAGTTAATTTTTATATATGGTGTGAGGTACATCAACATCAGAGTCAACGTGTTTCCCTTGTGTTTATATTTAGTTGTTCCAGCTGCAATATTGAAACGGTTATTATTTTCCCAAGTGAAGAACCTTGACACATTGCCAAAACTCAATTGACTATAAATGTGTGAATCTATTTCAGAATTTTCTGTTCTAGAAAATTTGTATGATTATGTTTATGCCCATACCACACAATTTAATTACTGTCTGAAATGATGTAGTATAGGCTTCTGTATACATTGTTTTTTTTTTCAGAATTGTTTAGACTATACCAGTCTTTGGAAATTGCTTTTTATTTTTTTAAATACAAACAAGACTTTTTGGGTTTTAACTGAGATTACATGGAATCTACAGGTTAGTATAGGTATATTTTCCATTTATTTAGAGTTCCTTCAATTTCTCTCAGCAGTGTTTTATGATTTTTATTTTACAGGTCTTATATATATTTTGATATATTTATCTCTAAGCATTTCAGGATTTCTGATGATACTGTAGGTAGTGTTTTTTATTTATTTATTTATTTACTTTGTATTTCACTTTCTAATTGTTTGTTACTTGTGTGTAGACATAAAATTGATTTATGTATGTTGACTTTGTATCCTAGAAACATGTTAGACTTACTTGTCAGTTATGGTAGCTTTTTTTTAATGGATTCCTTAGAATTTTCTACACACATAATTATGTCATCTGTGAGTAAAGACAGTTTTACTTTTTTTTCTTAACTGTATGCCTGTTAGTTTTTCTTATTATTTATTTATTTTGGTTTCTCTCATTACCTAGGACCTCTAGTACAATGTTGAATAGTAGTAGTGATTGTGGACATCCTTGTTTTGTTCCCAGTCTTAGGGCATTCAACCTTTCATCATTCAGTATGATTCATAGATGCTTTTTAAAAATCAGGTTAAGGATATTCTCTTCCGTTCCTAATGTGTTGAGAGTTACTATTATGAGTGGGTGTTTAATTTGGTAAAACATTTTATGCATCTAAGCAAGTGATCGTCTGCCTTTTCTCCTTTATTCTGCTAATATGATAAATTATAATGATTACATTTTGAATGTTAACCCAACTTTGCATTCCTGGAAAAACACCAACTTGGTAATAATTTATCTATCTATCTATCTATTTATTTATTTATTTTTAAAGATTTATTTATTTGAGAGAGACAGAGAAAGAGAGAGAGAGTGAATGTGGGGAGGAGCGAAGGGAGAGGGAGAGAAAAAATCTCAAGCAGATGAGTGTGGAGCCTGATGCAGCGCTCCATCCCATGACCCTGAGATCATGACCTGAGTCTAAATCAAGAGTTGGAAACTTGGGGCGCCTGGGTGGCTCAGTTGCTTAAGCATGGGACTCTTGGTTTCAGCTGGGGTCATGATCTAAGGGTTCGGCAATTGGGTGTGTCTTACTCCACACTCAGCAGGGAGTCTCCTTGGGGATTCTCTCTCTCTGCCTCTCCCCCGACTCATGGGCTTACACTCTTTCTCTCTCTCAAAAGGGTAGATAAATCTTAAAAACAAAACAAAACAAAACAAAAGAATTGGAAGCTTAATCAACTGAACCACCCGGGCACCACAATTCATTGTCTTTTTTATATATTGCTGGATAAACTTTCTTAATTAAAAAAAAATAATTAAAAAAAATCTATTCTTCATAGGGGATGTTGGCCTGTAGTTAGCTTTCTTTTTTTATAATATCTTTGTTTCTGGTATCAGAATAAGTTGATCTCATAAAATCATTTCAGAAGTGTTCCTTTCTTCTGTATTTTATGAAAAAGTTTAATATTATATTAAATTGCTCTTAAATATTTGATAAAGTTTACATGAAGCTATTTGGAGCTTGAATTTCCTTTATAGCAATGTTTTAAGGAAGGAATTCAATTTCCTTAACACATATAAGATTGTTAATGTTTTAATTTCTTGTGATGATTTAGTCTTTCTAGGAATGTGTTCATTTCACCAGAATTTTGGAATTTAATGGAATAAAGTTTTCCACAATATTTCCTTTTTATCCTTTTAATATCTGTAGGATCTGTAGCAATTTCCCATTTTTCATTCCTGACATCAGTAATTTTTGTCTTATCTTTTTTTTCCTGCTAAACATGGAAGTTTATCAACTGCACTGAGCTTTTCAATGAGCTTTGTTTATACTGTATTTCTTTATTCCTTGGCTTTTTTCTCTGCATTGGTTTCTACTTGTCTTTATTTTTTTCTTAATTTTATTCACTTTGGGGTTAATTTGCTTCACTTTTTCCACTTTCCTAAGATGGCAACTTACACCCTTGATTTTTATACCTTTATTCTTTTTTAATGTGAACATTCAAAGTTATAACTTTTCCGGCAGTCACTTCTTTAGTTGCATCATACATATTTTGATATGTTATGCTTTAATTTTCATTCAATTCAACATTTTTCTCATTTCTTTTGTGGTTTTTTTCTTTGACATATTGGTTAATTAGAAGTATATTTTAAATTTTTAAATATTTAGAGATTTTCAAGATATCTTTTTGTTTATTTCTTTTTTTTTTTTTTTTAATTTTTTATTGTTATGTTAATCACCATATATTACATCATTAGTTTTTGGTGCAGTGTTCCATGATTCATTGTTTGTTCATAACACCCAGTGCTCCATGCAGAACGTGCCCTCCTCAATACCCATCACCAGGCTAACCCATCCCCCTACCCCCCTCCCCTCTAGAACCCTCAGTTTGTTTTTCAGAGTCCATCATCTCTCATGGTTCGTCTCCCCCTCTGACATACTCCCCTTTTCTTCCTCTCCTGTTATCTTCTTCTTTTTCTTTTTTCTTAAAATATGTTGCATTATTTGTTTCAGAAGTACAGATCTGTGATTCAACAGTCTTGCACAATTCACAGCGCTCACCGTAGCACATACCCTCCCCAATATCTATCATCCAGCCACCCCATCCCTCCCACCCCCAACCACTCCAGTAACACTCAGTTTCTTTCCTGAGATTAAGAATTCCTCATATCAGTGAGGTCATGTGATACATGTCTTTCTCTGATTGACTTATTTCACTCAGCATAACACCCTCCAGTTCCATCCACGTCGTTGCAAATGGCAAGATCTCATTCCTTTTGATGGCTGCATAATATTCCATTGTGTATATATACCACATCTTCTTTATCCATTCATCTGTCGATGGGCATCTTGGCTCTTTCCACAGTTTGGCTATGGTGGACATTGCTGCTATAAACATTGGGGTACATGTACCCCTTCGGGTCCCTACATTTGTATCTTTGTGGTAAATACCCAGTAGTGCAATTGCTGGATCGAACGGTAGCTCTAATTTCAACTGTTTGAGGAACCTCCATACTGTTTTCCAGAGGGGTTGCACCAGCTTGCATTCCCACCAACAGTGTAGGAGGGTTCCCCTTTCTCCACATCCCCGCCAACATCTGTCGTTCCCTGACTTGTTAATTTTAGCCATTCTGACGGGTGTGAGGTGGTATCTCATTGAGGTTTTGATTTGGATTTCCCTGATGCCAAGCGATGTTGAGCACTTTTTCATGTGCCTGTTGGCCATTTGGATGTCTTCTTTGGAGAAATGTCTGTTCATGTCTTCTGCCCATTTCTTGATTGGATTATTTGTTCTTTGAGTGTTGAGTTTGATAAGTTCTTTATAGATTTTGGATACTAGCCCTTTATCTGATACGTCATTTGCAAATATTTTCTCCCATTCTGTCGGTTGTCTTTTGGTTTTGTGGACTGTTTCTTTTGCTGTGCAGAAGCTTTTTATCTTGATGAAATCCCAATAGTTCATTTTTGCCCTGGCTTCCCGTGCCTTTGGCGATGTTTCTAGGAAGAAGTTGCTGCGGCTAAGGTCGAAAAGGTTGCTACCTGTGTTCTCCTTTAGGATTTGGATGGACTCCTGTCTCACGTTTAAGTCTTTCAACCATTTGGAGTCTATTTTTGTGTGTGGTGTAAGGAAATGGTCCAGTTTCATTCTTCTGCATGTGGCTGTCCAATTTTCCCAACACCATTTGTTGAAGAGACTGTCTTTTTGCCATTGGACATTCTTTCCTGCTTTGTCAAAAATAAGTTGACCATAGAGTTGAGGGTCCATTTCTGGGCTCTCAATTCTGTTCCATTGATCTATGTGTCTGTTTTTGTGCCAGTACCATACTGTCTTGATGATGACAGCTTTGTAATAGAGCTGGAAGTCCGGAATTGTGATGCCACCAGCTTTGCTTTTCTTTTTCAGTATTCCTCTGGCTATTCTGGGTCTCTTCTGGTTCCATACAAATTTTAGGATTATTTGTTCCATTTCTTTGAAAAAAGTGGATGGTATTTTGATGGGGATTGCATTGAATGTGTAGATTGCTCTAGGTAGCATTGACATCTTCACAATGTTGATTCTCCCAATCCATGAGCATGGAACGTTTTTCCATTTCTTTGTGTCTTCTTCAATTTCTTTCCTGAGTATTTTATAGTTTTCTGAGTACAGATCCTTTGCCTCTTTGGTTAGATTTATTCCTAGGTATCTAATGGTTTTGGGTGCAATTGTAAATGGGATAGACTCCTTGATTTGTCTCTCTTCTGTCTTGTTGTTGGTGTATAGGAATGCCACTGATTTCTGTGCATTGATTTTATATCCTGCTACTTTACTGAATTCCTGTATGAGTTCTAGCAGTTTTGGGGTGGAGTCTTTTGGGTTTTCCACATACAGTATCATATCATCTGCAAAGAGTGAGAGTTTGACTTCCTCTTTGCCGATTTGGATGCCTTTGATTTCTTTTTGTTGTCTGATTGCTGTGGCTAGGACTTCTAATACTATGTTGAATAGCAGTGGTGAGAGTGGACATCCCTGCCGCGTTCCTGACCTTAGGGGAAAAGCTCTCAGCCTTTCCCCATTGAGAATGATATTCGCTGTAGGTTTTTCGTAGATGGCTTTTATGATATTGAGGTATGTACCCTCTATCCCTATACTCTGAAGAGTTTTGATCAAGAAAGGATGTTGTACTTTGTCAAATGCTTTTTCTGCATCTATTGAGAGGATCATATGATTCTTGTTCTTTCTTTTGTTAATGTATTGTATCACGTTGATTGATTTGCGGATGTTGAACCAGCCTTGCAGCCCAGGAATAAATCCCACTTGGTCGTGGTGAATAATCCTTTTAATGTACTGTTGGATCCTATTGGCTAGTATTTTGGTGAGAATTTTTGCATCCATGTTCATCAAGGATCTTGGTCTGTAATTCTTCTTTTTGATGGGGTCTTTGTCTGGTTTTGGGATCAAGGTAATGCTGGCCTCATAAAATGAGTTTGGAAGTTTCCCTTCCATTTCTATTTTTTGGAAGAGTTTCAGGAGAATAGGTATTAATTCTTCTTGAAATGTCTGATAGAATTCCCCTGGGAAGCCATCTGGCCCTGGGCTTTTGTTTCTTGGGAGATTTTTGATGACTGTTTCAATTTCCGTAGTGGTTATAGGTCTGTTCAGGTTTTCTATTTCTTCCTGGTTCAATTTTGGTAGTTGATACATCTCTAGGAATGCACCCATTTCTTCCAGGTTATCTAATTTGCTGGCATAGAGTTGCTCATAATATGTTCTTATAATTGTTTGTATTTCTTTGGTGTTGCTTGTGATCTCTCCTCTTTCATTCATGATTTTGTTGATTTGGGTCATTTCTCTTTTCTTTTTGATCAGTCTGGCCAGGGGTTTATCAATCTTGTTAATTCTTTCAAAGAACCAGCTCCTAGTTTCGTTGATCTGTTCTACTGTTCTTTTGGTTTCTAGTTCATTGATTTCTGCTCTGATCTTTATGATTTCTCTTCTCCTGCTGGGTTTAGGCTTTCTTTGCTGTTCTTTCTCCAGCTCCTTTAGATGTAGGGTTAGGTTGTGTATTTGAGACCTTTCTTGTTTCTTGAGAAAGGCTTGTATTGCTATATACTTTCCTCTCAGGACTGCCTTTGCTGTATCCCAAAGATTTTGAACAGTTGTGTTTTCATTTTCATTGGTTTCCATGAATTTTTTTAATTCTTCTTTAATTTCTTGGTTGACCCATTCATTCTTTAGTAGGATGCTCTTTAGCCTCCATGTATTTGAGTTCTTTCCGACTTTCCTCTTGTGGTTGAGTTCTAGTTTCAAAGCATTGTGGTCTGAAAATATGCAGGGAATGATCCCAATCTTTTGGTACCGATTGAGACCTGATTTGTGACCTAGGATGTGATCAATTCTGGAGAATGTTCCATGGGCACTAGAGAAGAATGTGTATTCCGTTGCTTTGGGATGGAATGTTCTGAATATGTCTGTGAAGTCCATTTGGTCCAGTGTGTCATTTAACATCTTTATTTCCTTGTTGATCTTTTGCTTAGATGATCTGTCCATTTCAGTCAGGGGGGTGTTAAAATCCCCCACTATTATTGTATTGTTGTCAATGTGTTTCTTTGCTTTTGTTATTAATTGGCTTATATAATTGGCTGCTCCCATGTTCGGGGCATAGATATTTACAATTGTTAGATCTTCTTGTTGGATAGACCCTTTAAGTAGGATATAGTGTCCTTCCTCATCTCTTATTACAGTCTTTGTTTTAAAATCTAGTTTGTCTGATATAAGGATTGCCACCCCAGCTTTCTTTTGGTGTCCATTAGCATGGTAAATGGTTTTCCACCCCCTCACTTTCAATCTGGGGGTGTCTTTGGGTGTAAAATGAGTCTCTTGCAGACAGCATATGGATGGGTCTTGTTTTTTAATCCAATCTGATAGCCTGTGTCTTTTGATTGGGGCATTTAGCCCATTTACATTCAGGGTAACTATTGAAAGGTATGAATTTACTGCCATTGTATTACCTGTAAGGTGACTGTTAACTGTCTGTTGTCTGTGTTCGTTTCTGCTCTTTGCTGCTTTTAGGTTCTCTCTTTGCTTAGAGGACCCCTCTCAATATTTCTTGGAGGGCTGGTTTCGTGTTTGCAAATTCTTTTAGTTTTTGTTTGTTCTGGAAGCTTTTGATCTCTCCTTCTATTTTCAATGATAGCCTAGCTGGATATAGTATTCTTGGCTGCATATTTTTCTCGTTTAGTGCTCTGAAGATATCTTGCCAGTCCTTTCTGGCCTGCCAGGTCTCTGTGGATAGGTCTGTTGCCAATCTAATGTTTCTACCATTGTAGGTTACATATCTCTTCTCCCGAGCTGCTTTCAGGATTTTCTCTTTGTCTCTGAGACTCGTAAGTTTTACTATTAGATGTCGGGGTGTTGACCTATTTTTATTGATTTTGAGAGGGGTTCTCTGTGCCTCCTGGATTTTAATGCCTGTTTCCTTCCTCACATTAGGGAAGTTCTCTGCTATAATTTGCTCCAATATACCTTCTGCCCCTCTCTCTCTCTCTTCTTCTTCTGGGATCCCAATTATTCTAATGTTGTTTCGTCTTATCGTATCACTTATCTCTCGAATTCTGCCCTCGTGATCCTGCAGTTGTTTCTCTCTCTTTTTCTCAGCCTCTTTATTTTCTATCATTTGGTCTTCTATATCGCTGATTCTCTCTTCTGCCTCATTTATCCTAGCATTTAGTGCCCCCATTTTTGATTGCACCTCATCAATAGCCTTTTTGATTTCGATTTGGTTAGATTTTAGTTCTTTTATTTCTCCAGAAAGGGTTTCTCTAATAACTTCCACGCTTTTTTCAAGCCCAGCTAGTATCTTTAAAGTCATGATTCTGAACTCTAGGTCCGACATCGTACTAATGTCCGTATTGAGTAGGTCCCTGGCTGACGGTACTACCTCTTGTTCTTTTTGCTGAGGTGATTTCTTTCGTCTTGTCATTTTGTCCAGAGGAGAATAGATGAATGAGAGAACAAAAGGCTAACAGGTTTACTACGTCCCCAGCAAATATACTGTATACAAATCAGAAAAGACCTGAAACCAGGGGAAAAGAAAGGGAAAGAAAGAAAAAAGAAAGAGAAAAAGAAAAAAAAAAGAAAAAAAAGATAAAAACAAAAACAAAACAATTCAAAAAAGGCAGAATATGATCAAATATGATCAGGCTAGTGCATAGATCAGTGCCACACACTAGATTTTGGGCGTATTTTGGTCTGTTAGAAAAAAGTGCCTCCTAAAATTTTAAAGGAAGAAAGACATATATGTACAAAATAAGGGTTGATACAATGAAGGGATGGAAGATGACTGTAAAGATGAAAATTATAAAAGATTTTATAAAAGGACTTGGTAAGATAAGTTGTTTGAAAAAAGAAAGAAGATTTAAGGAAAAAAAAAAAAAAGGAAAAAGGGAGAGAATGTGATCAGGCAGGAGACTAGAACAAAGCCATACACTAGTGATTTAGGGTATATTTTGATCTGTTAGAAGAAACTGTACCTCAAAATTTTAAAGAGAGAACAACTTATATATATATGCCAAAAACAAGGATAACTACTATGAAGGGATAAAATATGACTCTAAAAATGAAAAAAAAAATGTTTTTTTTTTTTAAAAAAAAGGGATTTATAAGATGTTGGTTGAAAAAGGGAAAAAGAAAAATAAAAAAAAGTCAACAAAAATTAACTTTGATGAAATAATGAATCATGGTAAAAAAAAAAAAAAAAAAAAAAAAAAAAAGAAGCCATGAATCTATGTGCAGTATTCCCCTAGCGCTGGCGTTCTCCTATTCTCCTTGATCGATCAACTTGGTCTTGGCTTGCTGGCTGTTTGTGTTGATCTTCTGGGGGAGGGGCCTGTTGCTGTGGTTTCCAAATGTCTTTGCCGGAGGCGGAATTGCCCCGCCCTTGTCGGTCCGGGCTAAGGAAGCTGCTCCAGTTTGCTCTCAGGAGCTTTTGTTCCCTGCAAGCTCTCGGCACAGCTTTGGAGGACCAGGGCGAAAATGGCGGCCTCCCAGTCTCCGCCCGGAGGAGCCGAGAACTCAGGGCCCCACTCCTCAGTGCGCCCCCAGAGAAAAGCAGTCACTCCCGTGTCCCCGGTCTCCGGCCGCTCTCCATGCTTACCCGGCCTGTGATCGAGCGTTGCTATCTCTGGCACCCGACCCCGCTCGGAGTCTCCAAACCCAGCAGATCCCTGCAGTGCGTTCCCGCACTGCTCCTCCCCGGGAAGGAAGGGGAGTCTCCCCGGATCTGCTGCTTGTTGGGTCCTTGCTGGGGGAGCCGTGCCCCGACTTGGCCGCAGATCACAGTTTATGGCAACCCCGAGCTGAGAGCCCGCGACTCTGCTCCGTATCTGCAGCCGGCTTCCCCGCCCCGACACCTGGGAGCTCTGCCGCACTCAGGCACCCCCGGTCTCTCTGTGACCCCAAGGGTCCTGAGACCACACTGTCCCGGGAGGATTCCACCCCCCGCTTAGCCACTGCAGCGACGTCCCTCCGCCGAGCCAACTTTTAAAAGGTCCGATTTTGTGCTCCGCGGCTCTAGCACTTGCCAGAAGCGGCCGGCGGAGGCCCCTCCCCCGCCGTTTATCCTCCCGAATATCGCCTCGGATTCACTTCTCCGCACGTCCTACCTTCCAGTAAGTGGTCGCTTCTCTGTTCAGAGAGTTGTTGCTACTCTCCTGTTCGATCTCCTGTTGAGTTCGTAGGTGTTCAGAATGGTTTGATCCCTATTCAGCTGAATTCCTGAGACCAGACAAAATCTAGGTCTCCTACTCCTCCGCCATCTTGCTCCGCCCCCCCATCTTTTTGTTTATTTCTAATGTAATTATATTTTGGTCAGAGAACATACTCTCTTTAATTTCAGTCTTTGAAAATTTATTGAGTCTTGTTTTATGGCTTACCATCTGGTCTATGGTGGTGAATGTTACATGAGAAATTGAAAACAATGGGCATTCTGCTGTTTTCAGTGTGATGTTCTATAAATATCTATTAGGTCAAATTGGCTGTAGAACAGAATAAGAGATTGGATAAGTCATAGTTATTCTACTATGTCCAGAAGCAAAATCTCCTTCATTTACATTTGACTATACATGCTATAATTAAGCCAGATTGGAACAGGTCCTCAAAGCCAGCTTGAATCGAATGTAACACTAATCCGATTTTAGAGGTTGTTACTGATCCAATGCTTTCAGCTCATTTCTTGCTAAAAAGGAATAGTTTCTTGGTATCAACAGAAATTTTTTGTCTTTGGCCACTGAAAATAAGTAAAACAAGAGGTCCAAATTACTTACCTCTGGCTCTGATACTATAGAACTGTATATTTAAAAATGGCCAGAGAAAAACATAACTTTTGGATAATATTATACTTAGTATAGAGAATTTAATTTTATTCATGGTCATAATTCAGAAATTATTTATTATATGATAAAGAAATTAAAAATTATGGTTAAGTTATTTCTTACCTCTATACATAGTCTAGAATCCCAGTAAAAATGACTTTATTAGATACAAACATCCAGTTACAAAATATGTAAGTTTTGGGGATGTAATATAAAGCATGGTGACTGTAGTCAATAATACTGTAGTGCATATTTGAAAGTTGCCAAGGGAGTAAATCCTAATAGTTCTCATCAGAGGAAAGGAAAATTTTGGGGTGCCTGGGTTACTCATTTGGTTAAGCCTCTGCCTTGGGTTCAGGTCATGATCTCGGGGTCCTGGGATAGAGCCCCTGTGTCCAGGTCCCTGCTCAGTGGGGAGTCTGCTTCTCCCTCTCCTCTGTCCCTCTCCCCCATCCCTCCCCCGCTTGTGTTCTCTGCTCTCTCTCGTGCTTTCGCTCTCAAATAAATAAATAAAATTTAAAAAAAAAGAAGAAAGGAAAATTTTGTAACATTTTATGATGATGGATGGCAAATAGACCTATTGTGGTGATCATTTCACAGTGTATCCAAATACTGAAGCATTATGTTGTACCTCTGAAACTAATATAATGTTATAGGTCAATCATACATCAATAAAAAATAACTCTATTAACCCTATTAACTCTATTAACATACATCTGTACAACCTGTGAATTAAATCTGATCTGTGATTGAGTTTATTGACTAAGTAAAATATATTCTGCATGAAATGATAGTTGTAATGATATAGTTGTAATGATAGTTCCTTTTCTGAGAAAAAGGAAGAGAAGTCAGAGAGAGGAAATAAACAACTATTCAGTCTTTTTTTTAAATGAAACAATTTTTTTGCTTATGTTTAACTACTCCAAATTACACACGCTTGTTTAAAGCAAAAATAGTAACAATGTTTTGTGAGTTTATAGCATACATAAAATTAAAATATAGGACAACGAGACCGTAAAGGTCATGAGGGAGTAACTGGAAACAGGAGGGAGTAACTGGAAATTTTAAAAAGATCCTTAACAAGTGTAGTTCACCTATATTTCCACCTACTACTTTTATTTTGAATCCTGTGTTGTATGCATTTTACCACAATAAAAAATTGGGTAAAAGAAGATAGGCTATTTTGAAGACTAAGGAAGTTAGATGTAGATAAACATAAATCTGCAAAATCTTATATCATCTTAAAGTATTTGAAGGGGGAACAGAATTTTTATTGTTTTTTTGTGGTTGCACTGACACTTTAAATGCTTTTATTCAGTGTTTCCAAAAGGCCATTTTCTGAAAGACTCAGTATTCAGCCTTTCTTGAAGAGGGGCAGAAAACAATGACCAGGCCAGCTGCAGGCAGATGTCCCATGTAAGTTCTGAGATGAGGCTTACATAAACTTCACAAACTTAAAAAATTTTTCTTAAAATTTTTTTCTGTATATAAACACACAGAAACGTCTGTGTCAACACACTCAGATCTAGAGCACAGCCAGCAGATCTGGTGGACCTCTTGATACCTTTCAGGTATCATTCGTTGAAGACAAAGCACGATCCTGACCTCTAACTGCATAAATTCATTTTGTCTATTTTAGTTCTTTGTATTAAGAGAAGCATTATAGTTTGCACTCTTTTGTGTTTGGTTTCTTTTCCTTAATGTTATATTTCTGTGGAATTTGTCTAAGGTATACGATTTCAGAGAGTTCGTTCTCATTGTGTATGTATAATAGAATATTATCTGTTCTGTTGATGGGCATTTGGATGGTTTGAATAAATTTAAAATTAAAAAAAATGTTTTTTTGAAACTTTTAAATTATGGGTTTAAAAATTCATATTATACAGAATACTATGTATATATTAAATATTCTTTGGAAAGGTTTTGAGGGAATATATCAAATATTAACCGTTAATTCTGCCTTCAATTATTATTATTATTTGCCTTTAATTATTTTTAATTGTCTTTCTTCTATCTGTACTTTCCAAATTTCTCTAGTTAACAACTATTTGTTCAGTACTCTAAACAAACAAACAGAAACCACCTCATGGGATTAAAGACAAGCTTTGCCAAATTAATCTGGCCATAAATTATTGGCACTACTAATATTTGATGACTCACCAAGCCAAGCCCATGGCACAGAGCAAAACCAGCTTTTTGAGTTGATGAAAGCCAGTGAACAAAGGACTTCTATGCTGGCCCATGTAACTAAAGGTTTACTGATCGTTCTGAGTTCAGTTTGCTGAAGAAAAGTAGATCATTAGTCAAATTCTCCAGTCTACTTATTATGAAAGGAAAATCTGTTCTTAAGTTATCATAATGTAGCATATGGAGAAAAAGCAAAGGCACACCAAACAGCAGATGAAAGTGGAGATTCTGTAACAATGCCAGCTGCAGCTTTGGCTCTCTGGGTGCCATTATCATGGAGTTGCCTCTCTTCAAGAAATGGTACCAAATATTTACAGGGCTTAATTACCCAAGCCCTCCATTTTTTTTTTAATGAGAAATCAGAATATATTTCTTTTTCTTGTATCTCTCTTCGTAAATACCATTTGTCCAACTTCTCTTCTCTTTTAGATTGTTTGTTAACTTTACTCTGCAGCCTTAGTAGGGAGGCTATGTCTACACATTGGGCAGAGGACATGACATACCCTACTTCTTTTGAACCTTCTCTTCTTATGAGCACACAGGTCCTTTCAAGTCTATTCCAATAATCTCCAGCTGTCTTCCAAAAACACTAGGGTAGATAGTGTTACCAAGTCTTTGGGAGAAAATTTTCTATGGTCTAATATATTTGAGAAATACCAGGTTAAAACAATCTGAACAGGTTTCTTTTCTGTAATATTTCTAGAGTCTTAAGTGAATTGTTATGCTTCAGGTGGCTGAGGATTTATTATGAAGCATTTCCTAATGTATGTGACTAAGGAGACTGTGTGTGCATATATGTGTGTGTGTGTATGTGTGTGTGTGTGTGTGTGTGTGTGTGAAATGCATGTTAGCATAATGTGGAAGTGGGGATTCTAAGAACATCTTTGTTATGTGTTGATTTGAGTCATAGAACTCCAAAGCCTACAAGGGTTGGACGGAAACTACAGTTGAGTAGGGTCTGGGACCGGGGGGCAGTGTGGTCTTTCTGAATTGGGCAGACACTTCTCAGTTCCAGCTGATTGTTGCAATGCTGGAGTGTAGCTTCAGCAGTTTCGGATCTTCTGACTTGTCAAGTGAAGAGAGAAATCTAGATTTTTATATAAAATGCCTAAACTTTAGGTGTTGGAAAATAATTTAAATGTTTTTTAAAACACTGTGTGGATCACATAAAACATGCCTGCCAAGTAGATTCACCCTATAGGCAGATGACTTGCATACTCTGAAAAGGCCATGACATATCAGATAAAGGGCTAGTATCCATCACTTACCATCCAGTGCTTTGTCCTATCTGATATATTTCAGTTTTCCATGTGTGATATTTAAATTGTGCATTATATTGCATTGGGTTTTCATGTATGTAATGATAACAATATTAACTCATTCACCAAATAATGCCAGATATGGTGTTAAGGACTCAAATCTAGGGTAATTAGCTGAATCTTTGCCATATGAAGGCATGTATTAACTACATTTTAAGGTGAGGAAATAGGGAAATTAAAGAGATTAAGTATATCATTCTAGGTCAAAAGAAAGTGGTGATAAGTGGGTGGGCTTGACAAGTCCGTATGCTTTACCACTAATTCTATGTTCAGATCTCTTGTCTTCAACTGGGGAATTCATAATAGATAGAATGTAAATTCTTTGATATGGCAACCACATCTTCTACTTCTATTGTATAGCCAACTCTTTACAGGAGGGGACCCATACAACTAGACACATAGTTGGTTCTCAAAAATCACTAATAGATTTTTTTTAAATTTAATTTTATTATGTTATGTTAATCACCATACATTACATCATTAGTTTTTGATGTAGTGTTCCATGATTCATTGTTTGCATATAACATCCAGTGCTCCATTCAATACATGCACTCTTTAATACCCATCACCAGGCTAACACCCTCCTCTCTAGAACCCTCAGTTTGTTTCTCAGAGTCCATAGTCTCTCATGGTTCGTCTCCCCCTCCGATTACTCCCCCTTCATTTCACTCTTCTTACATCTTATTTTTTTTTAACATATAATATATTATTTGTTTCAGAGGTACAGGTCTGTGATTCATCAGTCTTACACAATTCACAGTGCTCACCATAGCACATACCCTCCCCAATGTCTATCACCCGGCCACCCCATCCCTCCCAAACCCCACCACTCCAGCAATCCTCAGTTTGTTTCCTGAGATTAAGAATTCCTCATATCAGTGAGATCATATGATACATGTCTTTCTCTGATTGACTTATTTCTTTTAGAATAATACCCCCTAGTTCCATCCACGTCATTGCAAATGGCAAGATTTCGTTTTTTTTTTTTTTAATGGCTGCATAATATTCCATTGTGTGTGTGTATATATATATATATATATATATATATATATATATACCACATCTTCTTTATCCATTCGTCTGTTGCTGGACATCTTGGCTCTTTCCATAGTTTGGCTATTGTGGACATTGCTGCTATAAACACTGGGGTGCACATGCCCCTTCGGATCACTACATTTATATCTTTGGGGTAAATACCCAGTAGTGCAATTGCTGGGTTGTATGGTAGCTCTATTTTCAACTTTTTGAGGAACCTCCATACTGTTTTCTAGAGTGGCTGCACCAGCTTGCATTCCCACCAACAGTGTAGGAGGGTTCCCCTTTTTCCACATCCCTGCCAACATCTGTCATTTCCTGACCTGTTAATTTTAGCCATTCTGACTGGTATGAGGTGGTATCTCATTGAGGTTTTGATTTGGATTTCCCTGATGCCGAGCGATGTAGAGCACTTTTTCATGTGTCTGTTGGCCATTTGGATGTCTTCTTTGGAAAACTGTCTGTTCATGTCTTCTGCCCATTTCTTGATTGGATTATTTGTTCTTTGGGTGTTGAATTTGATAAGTTCCTTATAGATTTTGGATACTAGCCCTTTATCTGATATGTCATTTGTAAATATCTTCTCCATTCGGTTGGTTGTCTTTTCGTTTGTTGATTATTTCCATTGCTGTGCAAAAGCTTTTTATCTTGATGAAGTCCCAATAGTTCATTTTTGTCCTTGCTTCCCTTGCCTTTGGTGATGTTTCTAGGAAGAAGTTGCTGTGGCTAAGGTTGAAGAGGTTACTCCCTGTGTTTTCCTCTATGATGTTGATGGACTCTTGTCTCACATTTAGGTCTTTCAACCATTTGGAGTCTATTTTTGTGTGTGGTGTAAGGAAGTGGTCCAATTTCATTCTTCTGCATGTGGCTGTCCAGTTTCCCCAACACCATTTGTTGAAGAGACTGTCTTTTTTCCATTGGACATTCTTTCCTGCTTTGTTGAAGATTAGTTGACCATAAAGTTGAGGGTCCATTTTTGGGCTCTCGATTCTGTTCCATTGATCCATGTGTCTGTTTTTGTGCCAGTACCATACTGTCTTGATGATGACAGCTTTGTAATAGAGCTTGAAGTCCGGAATTGTGATGCCACCAGCTTTGCTTTTCTTTTTCAACATTCCTCTGGCTATTCGGGATCTTTTCTGGTTCCATACAAATTTTAGGATTATTTGTTCCATTTCTTTGAAAAAAGTGGATGGTATTTAGATAGGGATTGCATTGAATGTGTAGATTGCTCTAGGTAGTATTGACATCTTCACAATATTTGTTCTTCCAATCCATGAGCATGGAACGTTTTTCGATTTCTTTGTGTCTTCTTCAATTTCTTTCCTGAGTATTTTATAGTTTTCTGAGTACAGATTCTTTGCCTCTTTTGTTAGATTTATTCCTAGGTATCTTATGGTTTTGGGTGCAATTGTAAATGGGATCAACCCCTTAATTTCTCTTTCTTCTGTCTTGGTGTTGGTGTATAGAAATGCCACTGATTTCTGTGCATTGATTTTTATATCCTGCCACTTTACTGAATTCCTGTATGAGTTCTAGCAGTTTTGGGGTGGAGTCTTTTGGGTTTTCCACATAAAGTATCATATCTACAAAGAGTGAGAGTTTGACTTCTTCTTTGCCGATTTGGATGACTTTTATTTCTTTTTGTTGTCTGATTGCTGAGGCTGGGACTTCTAATACTATGTTGAATAGCAGTGGTGATAGTGGACATCCCTGCCGCGTTCCTGACCTTAGGGGGAAAGCTCTCAGTTTTTCCCCATTGAGAATGATATTTGCTGTGGGTTTTTCATAGATGGCTTTTATGATATTGAGGTATGTACCCTCTATCCCTACACTGTGAAGAGTTCTAATCAAGAGAGGATGCTGTACTTTGTCAAATGCTTTTTCTGCATCTATTGAGAGGATCATACGGTTCTTGTTCTCTCTTTTATTAATATATTGGATCACATTGATTGATTTGCAGATGTTGAACCAACCCTGCAGCCTAGGAATAAATCCCACTTGGTCGTGGTGAATAATCCTTTTAATGTACTGTAGGATCCTATTGGCTAGTATTTTGGTGAGAATTTTGCATCCATATTCATCAAGGATATTGGTCTGTAATTCTCCTTTATGATGGGGTCTTTGTCTGGTTTTGGGATCAAGGTAATGGTGGCCTCATAAAATGAATTTGGAAGTTTTCCTTCCATTTCTATTTTTTGGAACAGTTTCAGGACAATCGGTATTAATTCTTCTTTAAATGTTTGGTAGAATTCCCCTGGGAAGCCATCTGGTCCTGGGCTCTTGTTTGTTGGGAGATTTTTGATGACTGCTTCAATTTCCTTGTGGTTATGGGTCTCTTCAGGTTTTCTATTTCTTCCTGGTTCAGTTTTGGTAGTTGATACATCTCTAGGATTGCATCCATTTCTTCCAGATTATCTAATTTGCTGGCATATAGTTGCTCAAAATATGTTCTTATAATTGTTTGTATTTCTTTGATGTTGGTTGTGATCGCTCGTCTTTCATTCATGATTTTGTTGATTTGGGTCATTTCTCTTTTCTTTTTGATCAGTCTGGCCAGGGGTTTATCAATCTTGTTAATTCTTTCAAAGAACCAGCTCCTAGTTTCATTGATCTGTTCTACTGTTCTTTTGGTTTCTATTTCATTGATTTCTGCTCTGATCTTTACTGTTTCTCTTCTCCTGCTGGGTTTAGGCTTTATTTGCTGTTCTTTCTCCAGCTTCTGTAGGTGTAGGGTTAGGTTGTGTATTTGAGACCTTTCTTATTTCTTGAGAAAGGCTTTTATTGCTATATACTTTCCTCTTAGGTGGCTTTGCTGCATCCCAATGATTTTGAACAGTTGTGTTTTCATTTTCATTGGTTTCCATGAATTTTTTAAATTCTTCTTTAATTTCCTGGTTGATCCATTCATTCTTTAGTAGGATGCTCTTTATCCTCCATGTATTTGAGTTCTTTATGACTTCCCTTTGTGACTGAGTTCTAGTTTCAAAGCATTGTGGTCTGAAAATATGCAGGGAATGATCCCAATCTTTTGGTATCAGTTGAGACCTGATTTGTGACCTAGGATGTGATCTCTTCTGGAGAATGTTCCATGGGCACTAGAGAAGAATGTGTATTCTGTTGCTTCGGGATGGAATGTTCTGAATATATCTGTGAAGTCCATTTGGTCCAGTGTGTCATTTAAAGTCTTTATTTCCTTGTTGATCTTTTGCTTAGGTGATCTGTCCATTTCAGTGAGGGGATGTTAACGTCGCCTACTATTATTATATTGTTTTCAATGTGTTTCTTTGCTTTTGTTATTAATTGGCTTATATAATTTGCTGCTCCCGTGTTAGGGGCATAAATATTTCGTCTTATGGTATCACTTATCTTTCGAATTCTGCCCTCGAGTTCCAGTAGTTTTTTATCTCTCTTTTGCTCACTTTCTTTATTCTCCCTCATTTGGTCTTTTATATCACTAATTCTCTCTTCTTCCTAATTTATCCTAGCAGTTAGAGCCTCCATTTTTGACTGCACCTCATTAATAGCCTTTTTGTTTTCAACTTGGTTAGATTTTAGTTCTTTTATTTCTCCAGAAAGGGTTTCTCTAGTATCTTCCATTTTTTTTCGAGCCCAGCTAGTATCTTTATAATCGTCATTCTGAACTCTAGTTCCGACATCTTACTAATGTCCCTATTTATTAGGTCCCTGGCAGTCGGTACTGCCTCTTGTTCTTTTTTTTGAGGTGAGTTTTTCCATCTTGTCATTTTGTCCAGAGGAGAATAGATGAATGAGAGAACAAAATGCTAACAGGGTAACAATGACCCCAGAAAAAAACATGCACTAAACAAATCAGAAGAGACCCAAAACCGGGGGAAAAGAAATGGAAGGAAAGAAAAAAGAAAAAGAAAAGAAAGAAAGAAAGAAAGAGAAAGAGAATATGATCAAATATGATCAGGCTGGTGAATAGATCAGTGCCACACACTAGATTTTAGGCATATTTTGGTCTGTTAGAAGAAACTGCCTCCCAAAATTTTAAAGAAAGAGAAACATATATGTACAAAAATAAGGGTAAATATGATGAAGGGATGGAATATGCCTTTAAAGATAAAAATTATAAAAGATTTTATAAAAGGAATTGATAAGATAAGTTGGTTAAAAAAGAAAGAAGAGAAATTAGAAAAAAGGGGGAGAGAATGTGATAAGGTGGGAGACTAGAACAAAGCCATATACTAGAGATTTAGAGTATATTTTGGTCTGTTAGAAGAAACTGTATCCCAAAATTTTAAAGAGAGAACAATTTATATATATGACCAAAAAATAAGGTTAACTACAATGAAGGGATAGAATATGACCCTAAAAATGAAGAATAAAAACGATTAAAAAAAAGGGGATTGATAAGATGTTAGTTGAAAAAGGGAAAAAGAAAAATTAAAAAAATAGAAAAAGAAAAAAAAGAAAATTAAAAAAATTAACTTTGGAAGACTAAAGAATCATGGGAAAAAAAGCCATGAATTCTATGTGCTGTATTCCCCTAGTGCTGGTGTTCTCATTGATTGGTAAACTTGGTCTTGGCTGGCGGTTCTTGCTGCTCTTCTGGAGGAGGGTCCTGTTGCCGTGGTTCCCAAATGTCTTTGCCGGAGGCAGAATTGCCCCGCCCTTGTCGGTCCGGGCTAAGTAATCTGCTCAGGTTTGCTCTCGGGAGCTTTTGTTCCCTGCAAGCTTTCCGTACAGCATTGGAGGAGGAGAGTGAAAATGGCAGCCTCCCCATCTCCACCCTGGAGGAGCCGAGAACTCGGGGCCCCACTCTTCAGTGCACCCCCAGAGAAAAGCAGTTAATCACTCCCGTCTCCCTGGTCTCTGGCTGCACTCCGTGCTCACCTGGCCTGTGACCGTGTGTTTCTATCTCTGGCACCCGACCCCGTGTGGAGTCTCCAAACCCAGCGGATCCCTGCGGTGCGCTCCCCCACTGCTCCTCCCAGGGGAGGAAGGGGAGTCTCCCCGGATCTGCCACTTGTTAGGTCCCTGCTGGAGGAGCAGTGGGCCGACTATGCCGTGGATCACGGTTTATGGCAACCCCGAGCTGAGAGCCCAGTCCTCGGCTCCATCTCTGCAGCTGGCTTCCCCGCTCCAATACCTGGGAGCTCTTCCACACTCAGGCACCCCCGGTCGTTCTGTGACCCCAAGGGTCCTGAGACCACACTGTCCCAGCGAGGATTCCACCTCCTGATTAGCCACTGGAGTGAGGTCCCTCAGCGGAGCCGACTTCTAAAAGTTACGAATTTGTGCTCCGCTGCTCTGTCACTTGCAGGTAGCAGCTGATGGAGGCTACCCCCCCCGTCTATCTTCCCAAATATCGCCTGGGATTCACGTCTTTGCACATCTTACCTTCCAGAAAGTGTTCGCTTTTCTGTTCAGAGAGCTGCTGCTGTTCTTTTCTTCCATTTCCTGTTGAGTTCGTAGGTGTTCAGAATGGTTTGATCCCTATCTAGCTGAATTCCTGGGACCAGACAAAATTCAGGTCTCCTACTCCTCTGCCATCTTGCTCCTCCTCCCCACTAATAGATTTTTAATGTATTACTGAAGTAGTGTGGAGTACTGAAAAAAAAAATCACTTGATTTCAAGTCAAGAAATTTGATCTTGATATATAGCTTGTCACCTACTGGGCTTTTTCCCAAAGTGTTGTAGATCTTAATCCATAAAGTAAGTGTGTTGGACTAGAAACTCAATGGGTTCTTTCTAGCCTAAAAAAATCTATAACTCTGATTGATCTATGTTGTTGTGGAGATCAACCTAGGAAACTAGACTTTTGGTCTGAGTCGGAGGGTGGCAGTATATTAGGCAAGTAACAGACCCCCACCACCACACCCACCAGTTATCTTAAGTTAAAGGAAATGCACTGGCTGAGAACTGCAAAGTCTAGGGCTCTCGTTAGCTTCAGGTGCAGCTTGAAACAATGACCCCTCATCCTCCATCTCTCTTCTCAGTGTTGTGCTCCTCCAAATGTTGGTTTCATTCTTATGCTCCTCAGGGTCACAGCATCTACAAACATTTTATCATTTTAGCTTTACCTCCAGCTGGAAAGAGAGAACTTTGTCTCCTTCTCCTCAGCGTTCCAAATAGACAGATGTTTAGGGTCAGGGTCTCTTAGATAAGGTTGAATTCCTATCTCTGAAGCAATCACTATAGCTAGGAGCATAGGATATGTTGATAAGATCAACCAGTGCTTCTGTATTCTGGCTTCACAGTAGAGTCACCTAGAGTTGCTAAAAAATATTTATGTTTTTTCCATACTCTAGAATTATGACGGAATATCTGGGGATGAAATGCAAGCATTAGCATTTTCTAAAAGCTCTCCAGGTAATTTCACTGTGCACCCAGGTTTGAGAACCAGTGACTTAGACTTTTCAGTATCTACTCCTGGAAGGGTGATTGAAGCCAACTGTAGCCAAAACCCATAGACTGAGATTATAGGAGGGGTGATGTACCAGAGGGAATTTAGACAACTATTTTATGTAAAGAAGGGTGAAGGAATCCTGGATGGTAAGAAATAATAGATGTCCTCTAATTGCAAGTGAACAAAATTTGATTCCTCTTTCTTCCCTGTTTGTCTTCATATTTTGCCCTAAGTAAGTAACAGCTGAGGGGCTCATAGGCTTCTAAGCCCTCATGATTCAGCCATTCATCTAATAGCCTGAGGGTCAGAACCTCAAATCCTACTGGGTTTCCAATGGGTAGTCACCTTTTCCTTTCTTGACAGTCCTAATAGGTCATCAGAGGATAGGGTGTGGCCTTTCCCCTGGAACTACAGGGGGCAGGTGGAGGGGTATTGAGACCTTGCCTTCTCCTAAAGATATCTCTGCCTGTGAATTCCATCCCTAGAATTCATACCATTTGCATTTTCTCTTGAAATATAATACTTGCTATGGCCAGCCAACCTGTTATCCCTAAGGAAAAGGCATTCCCAGCTTCATGAAAATAGAAGACATTAACTCCAGGATTCATAAGCCAGCCCTATTCCCAGGCAGTTAAGAATGTGAAAGAAACATAAATCACTAAGAAAAATAAGATGAACCTAAAATACTCCCCAGAGCCCTGACTTCATTTTCCAGGAGGCAGGGACTCTTGCTAGAAAGGCCCATGCTGACCAGACTCAAAGTCTCAGAAGTTCTGCAGTGATGCTGTTGAGTGTGAACCTTACCCTCAGTCCTCCTTTCAGTGTCCCAGCCAATTCCTGCACAGTCCTGAAAGCCACATGTCTTAGACCATGCTTAGGCCTGGCCTCCCAGGTACCTTCCATCTTGAATTATACTTGTCCTCGCTCTGTCATCTCATTGCCCTGCTCTCTACAGGAATCTTCAGGGGAAGAGGGATATGATAAGGAAGAGAAAAGAAACTTCTTTTTGCTAGGCCCTGTGTCAGATGCTTTACATATCCTCACACGTTCCAAGGAAGTGGGTATTATTACTGTCCTCAGAGGGTGAGATGTCTTAATTGTTCTCAAGTCATATGGCTGGTACACCACTGAGTTTGGATTTGGTCCCAGGTTTTCCTAGTATATCAAGCTCAATGTGTTAACCTTTCTGGGAATATACTTTTCCTTCCCAGCAGGATCACCAGGGTCACTGAGAGCCTGGCATTATCTCTTGCACATTGTGGAGCCCTTGAACCTCGTCTAGTTCCTGGCCCAGAGTGACTGCTTAGGACATACGTGTTAAGTAAATTACATGGGCTAGTGTGGGGTAAGATATTTTTGACTTGGAAAGGAGGTTTTAGCTTCCCCATGAATTATACTTAACTCTTTCAGTTCATTGACCAATTTTGTTTTGCCCATATTCCTTTTGGCAAGATAGGCATTCCCAAGCACCCTTCCATACTTGCTTTCAGAGCAAGAAGGTGGTGAGGATCTTTCCAGATTTGTACAATCCCTTCTTTTGTCTTTTCCCAGACTGCCCGTGAGAGGATCTCATTATACCACACGGATAAGGGAACCTTGCCAAAGTGACTCCAGACCAGGGGCATTTGCTCCTGTAAAAACCCATGGAAGAAGGTACAGAAGGTACTCAAAAATATTGGGAATCTTACAGTATTAGAGGATAAGTTACAGCAAAGTTAATTTGGTTCATCTCCCTCATTTATTACCTCTCCAAATCATAAAAGTACCAAATACTGTGTACTCTATTAACTAGTTTTCCCTCCAGCTTTATTGGTGTACAGTTGACAAATAAAATCGTAAGATATTTAAAGCATACAACATGATTTGACATAAAAATTGTGAAAGTAGTCCCTCATTGAGTTAATTAGCACATCCATCACCTCACATGTTTACCTTTCCTTTTTTCCTTTCAATTTTTTTAATTTTTAAAATTTTATTATTTGATTAGAGAGAGAGAGAGCATGCATGAGCGGGGGGTGGGGTGGGGTGAGGGGGTGAGGAAGGGGCAGAGGGCGAGGGAGAGGGAGAATTCTAAGCTTTTTCAGCGGAGCTGTTCAACCTCACACCCCTGAGATCATTTCGCCAGCTGAAATGAAGAGTTGGATGCTTAACTGACTGAGCCATCCAGGTAACTCTATCTTTTCTTTTTTTTTCTTGAGAAAACATTTAAGCTCTACTCTCTTGGCAAATTTCAATTATACAATACAGTGTTATCAACTATGATCACCATGTTATACATTAGATCCTCAGACCTTATTTATCTTCTAATGGAAAGTTTGCACTTTTTCCAGTGTTTCCCTATTTCTTTCAACTCCTAGCCCCTGGCAATTACTTTTCTACTCTGTTTCTTCTACTCAGTTGTGTTATAAGTGATCCCATGTAGTGTTTGTCTTTCCCTGCTCTATTAATCCATTTTGGGTAGAGGGCAGACACCTCTTCCTACTTCTTGTTGGCAGACCGGAAATCAAGGCTGTGGGATATGTCTAAACCACTTAACTATTTAACCCAAAGAGATAAAAATTAAACATGAAAGTTAAGGAAGAATCTTGCAAGAGTCCTACACTTGGTCCTGATCTTCTGGTCCCTTGGTGACCACTGATCATTGTCCCTGCTCTGGACAACGGAGAACTGAGACACCCTGGCATGGAAGGAAGACTGTGGGAAAAACACTCTCATCAGGAACTGGGTCAGTGTGGTCCATTACAGGAGGTTCAAGTCACTCTTAGGCACTATGGTTGCAGACCCTAAGGTTTGCCTCTTGTAAGATTAAATAATACTCACATGTTAATAGACTTAGCAGCTAGGGGACTGTAAGATCCTTTTGGTTCACCCATATATTGGGTTTTATGTATTAAATAAGTTCCAAAATCAGTATGTGCTCAAATGTAACCTAATTAGGATGCTGACACCCAGTAGAGAATCACCTGGCAATAAGTATGAGATATAGATCCTCATCATAAAGATAATAAAAATTGGTAAAATAATAATGGCTAAATGAAGGTACTAAAAGTTAATGAAAATTGATAAAATAATATGGCTAAATGAAAGTACTTACTGACACTGATCAGAAATTTTAGACTGTACCTTGCCTGTGTTGGGCATATCATAAGGTGACTCCCAATGAGTCGTGTTATTGTATTCTCTTCCCTCGTGTGTGTGTAGGACTGGTGGTTTGCTTCTAGCCAATAGAATATGACAGAAATGAAGTAACTTTTGAGGATGCAATTAACATCCCAAATCAGTTGATTTTGAGTGAATCAAAAGGGAGATTATCCTGGGTGGGCCTGACTTAATCAGGTACAATCTCTTAAAAGAGAAACTGGGGCCTCTCCTTGGGATCAGAGACTCTCTCTCCTGCTTGTCTTGAAGAAGCTAGCCACCGTCAGTTCTACAAGTGCAAGCAAATGAAATCTGCCAACAACCTGAGGGAGCTTGAGCAGATCTTTCTCAGTGTGGTGGGCATTTTGACTGCAATCTTGTGAGACCCTGAGTAAGGGACCCAATTAAGCCATTCCCAGATTCCTGCCCCACAGAAACTGTGAGATAGTAATGGGGTGTTGTTTTAAGCCTCTAGTTGATGTAGTTTGCAATGCAGCAACAGTTCTGGTTTGGGAGACAGATCCAGGGTTGTGTTCCAGCCTGCTCTTGCCATCTCTGTGTCATTCATTGAGAAAATCGTTTCCCCCTTTTGAGCTGCAGATCCTTCATTTGTAAAATGGACTTAATATTCCTCAAATTAAATTAGAAGAGTGGGTATTTATGAAAGAGCTTATAAAGTACAAGTGCTCTATGTATGAAGTACAATCAAATTATCAAATCATGGTAGATTTTTCATTGAAATTTTGGGTAAAGTCAAAGGATATGTTTATCTGAGCATGCCCTAATAGAAAACTACAATGCTTCCTTGGACCCTAGAGTGCTAGACAGTAAGGACATTGATCTGCCCCTATATAGTAATGCTCATATTTCACATGTTTTGATTTTGAAAAAATTACTGCAAAGTTCTGCAAGGCTGTACACAAAAAAATAATAAATGGACTTCAGAGAAATTACCATAAACCTATAATGGGAAAACAGGTGCTATTTGGGGGATAAAGCTTTACTTGTTGTTGGGCAAGAATTATGTGCAGACACTACAGGAAACTAGGTATAACATAGCAGTTTTTACCACAAAATGTTAGCAGTGTTTACCCCCCTATTTTTAGAGGATTTTTCCTTTGATCACAGAATCAGGAGCAGGTCTAGAATGAAAGCCCTGCATTGATTTGCTCCCACGGGACCAGGGTGTTTTCTGATAGTTGAAGAAGGGATTCTTAATATCCCTCTCCCTAGCTTTTGTTCTAGTTTCTGATGAATTTGGCCACAGGAAAGCAGTGAATCTTGCTGTCTTTGGATATAACTGATTTCAGTGTGAGTTAACGAATTCAGCCTACAGAAAAAATAAGACAAGGAGAGAGAAATCCTATTAGGATCATTTTCTTCATTCCAATAGGGCTGAGACTGGGGCCTTCCTGCCGGCCTTGGAGACTTTGTCCAGTTGATTTTTAAATAACTCGGGTGATTGTCCTCTTATTTCTCCTGGAAACTCACTCTATCATGTCATTGAGCTGACTTTTAGGAAGTTCTTCTTGATATAATATTATGGTGTACAATTTCTTCATACATTTCCCTCTATTCAGTTTCATTCCAAAAAGAAATCAATAAAAATTAAAAAAAAGAGAAAAAAATATGGTGAGGAGATAGACTGGGTAGGTGAGGAGTAGTTGCTGGCTGGTAGGAGTGGGGAGAGCAAGCTAGGCTGTGCCAGGAAATGCTGACAGAAAGACTACTTGGGGGAAAATGGCCCCCCAGAATGGATCTGAGGAGGCAGAAGTGGCTCAGGATCAACAACAAATTTCCTTCTTAATATTGAGCTCTTTTGGGGTGCCTGGGTGGCTCAGGCAGTTAAGTGGCCAGCTCTTGATTTTGGCTCAGGTCATGATATCTTCAAGACAGGGAGTCTGCTCTAGGATTCTCCCTCTCCCTCTGCCCCTCCCCCCTCTAAAATAAATAAATAAGTTTAAAAAAAAATATTGAGCTCTCTCTAAACTAAAGTGTGCCTCAAGATGTTGATTTCAGTAATCTGTATGGATTTGGTCAATTTTTAGGCTGCTAACTTCAAATCGATAGTTAATCCATTTCAAAACCCCATAGCTATTCATGTTAACCTGCATAACCCAGGTTTTTAACACCTGTCCTGGGAGGACAGGAGAGTGAGGGAGAGGAAGATAGCATTACTCTCCTTCATGTCGTGACTTAGACGCTGCTGTTTTCCCTACTACAGACCCAACCCATCGTCTTCTCCCTCATTCACACTCCCACGCGGCTTTATTTTGGACCTTTGGCTTACAAAGTAGTCGATTCTGAAGTAAACACAAGAGGGCAGACATGTAGCACACAAGAGATCTCTGCTGTCACCAGAAAACAGAAGCAGACTCATCCGCCATGCTGCATCCTGTCAGGGCAGTTTAGAGCCCAGATTCCAGATGGATGTCAAGAAGATAAAGGCCTCACATGCCATTCTTCATTTGTAAAAATGAATACACAAAGTTGAGAAATATTCAAAGAACTACTTCTTCCTGTCAGTCAAAGGTAGGAATGATTTAAACATTCAAGTCTTGCTCCATGTTCCATAGTTAAATCTGCACCCCACAGTGACTAGCCATTGTTCTTGATATAAAATTCAGATTTGTCTATATGAGCCGTAGGACTGTGCCTGATCTGGTCCTTGTTTGGCTCTCCAGCCTCATGACTGGCCAGTGTTGCCTGTGTCCTAGCCACATTGACCACTGTCCATTGACTCAAATGTGTCACCCTTTCTGTGTTAATGGGCCTCTAGATGCTGCCAACCCCTCAGTCCCTTTCTGTTTCTCTGATTAATTCCTCTTCACATTTTATACCATCACTTAATCACCCCATCTTCAGGGAGAACTTCTCTGACCACCTCCCTTCCCAGAGGTTGTGTCTCTGCCATGAACTCTCCCAGGACTTTGCCTCCAGAGCATCTATAATGAAACACATAATCACGTGGGTACACATGTAAGTGTGTCCACTCCGCTGGACCGTAAACTCCATGACAGAGACCTACGGCCTGCTAGTATCTTGTGCACCCTGGGAACATACTCCTCTCTGTAGGGAAAATGACTGTAGGTTACAGCCCATCCTCAGAGACAGGCTACTTATAGCAAGTTGTGATCCATCTGGGAATGGCCAAGGAATAACCACCACGATCCAGAGACCTAGAGGTCATTGTTCAAAGGGATTAAAACAATTAACTCTGACTGTTTAAACTGAGTAAAGGAAATCTTTTCCAGTTGGAAACGAGTTTGCTACCAGTTTAAATCATCCAAGCAATGCTCCAAGAGTCTCACAACTACCTTCTGGTGGGTTCCCAGGTTTATGAAACACATGCTCAGAAGCACACACCACTCCATGTACCTTGAACACTCATACAGAGTAATTACCAATCTCCTTAGTATTTTATTTCCTCTCCTGTTATACTCCGCCCCCCACATTTTTTTTTTTCTGATTTAACTTGTTAACTCACCGAGAAGGGAATACATCTCTGTTTCTTCACAGCAGCTAGTACACTGTTAAATAACACTTACAATAATACTTAAGAGTAACAACCACAGCATATGACTTGGGAAAATTAGGAGGCTCTTAGAGAATCTTTTTATTTTTCTTATTTTGTGGATAGCTCACTGGGATATTTAAGTCCAAGTTAAATGTGGATAAGAAGAGTGAAGAGATGCACTGGTATTATGTAGATAAGCACAAATCACTGATACTCCAGAAGCCGTATCATTCAAAGGCGCGATAGAGGGAACAGGTGAGTAGAAAGCCCAGTGCTTGCAGGAGTCAATGAAGCCCAGGATGATTTGTGAGTCGTCTTGAGGGGAGGGGTTGGGAGGGGAGGAGACTATTGCAGAGGCATTGTTAGGGAAAGGAATCATGAAGAATTGAAGAGATTGGAGTGAATAGTGTTCTCTGAGAGAAAGACAGGGGGCCTGAGGAGTGCACAAGCAGGACTGTGATACCAGCCTCAATGTATTGTGTTAGGGCTGAATTGGTGAAGAGCTTCCCATACAGCCTCTGTCAGTGTTGCGGACACACGGAGGTGGCACAGAAGTAGGAGCTCATGTTCCCAACTTTTCTGTAAATCTTGTGTAGGAACACAAAGAGGTCAGTAGTAGATGATGCTAGTATGGCCCAAAGTGAACTATTAAGGTTAAGATCCATGAGCCCAAGAGGAGGTGAGCAGGAAGTGGGAGTTGGGGCCCTCCCTCCTAAGTACAGTCCTCCTTCAGTCCACCCCCAGAGGTCTCTTCTTAGCTGGACTCCCTCAGCTCTCACTGCGGTTCTACCCACCTAGCACTGCAGTTTGCTGTTTCTGGCAGCCAGTACTATTAGTATGGGGCTGCTTTGGCTCTCCAGTTAGATCAAGGAGGCCTTGGTCCATCTTCAGGCACGGGTTTGGCCACCTCAGTGCACGGTTGCTGAACAAATCTGACATTTGGAAACAGTCTTACTCTGCATCCAAGTCACACATGTAGTAATCTTTGGGTCCATCTTACCAACTCTCCTGATATCATTTGGCTTTAATGTTGACCTCCCAGTGGAGCAGCTCTGTTGTCAGGCCTGGCGGCTTGTTGCAGACATCCTGTGGTGGAACATCAAAGAAATCATAGCATGCCTCTCTCGGAATCAACTACAATAGAGGAGGTTTCTTTACTTTTTCTTCTCTCAATGCTACAGTTGTTTGAATAAACACTGCTTATTGATGATGCAGGTGGCCCGCTTCATTCCCTGCTGTGTGCTTTAATTAGCCTCCTTTCTGGGTCATGTTTTTGACTTCCTATTGGGTGTTCCTGGATGCAGAACCATGTGTGTGGTCTGGTAGGGCTCTTGTGTTTCCTTACTGAATTCTGCAAAGATTATTGTTTTTAAAAACATGTGAGATCCACAGAATTGTTTTGCTCTTGCTACTCTGAAATATATCCATGATCATGCCTGTTCCATTATTCTCTGATTTAAAAACAGGCGCGTAATCTAGAGGCAGGATTGAGTGGGAAGAAAAATCAGTTTCTTTCCCATTTTTTTTTAAGTTAAAAATTTAGCAGGCAGGTAACCAAGGGAAAATTGTGGTGTCTTCAATTTCAGCTGTTAGGTAAGATAACAGAGCGGAAGATGGACTGGAATAGACCTAAATCTGTGCTTCACTACTACCTAACCAAATGACCTTGAATGGGTCATCTCAGCCTTTGTGATCACTGTTTTTTCATGTATAAAATGAGAACATTACATTAAATGGACCAATGCTAAGGCCCCTTTTGGTTCTAACATTCAAGGGGGACATGGGGCACAAACTTCAGAGGCTTATAGAGAAATGGAAGTGTTCTAGTCCAGTGGGGGATTTGGACATGACTAATATAAGGATCATTAAAAACTGGAAAGTCACAAGGTGATGTCCTTCATTTTCCCCTATGGAGAGAAGTCTCACCCAGGAGGTACCTGTGTGCAAGATTATTACGCAAGGCATGTAAAAGAGAAAATGGCAGGGGAGACAAAAAGGTACTTACTTTACATAGAAAGCACAAATTATTTTATTATAATTTTCACTACTCTGTAAGGTAGACATTGTCCTCTCCACTAGATAGACAAGAAAACAGAGACCTAGAAAGGTTGAGTTTGCTTTAGATTACAAGATACACAACAAGTAAGTTGTATTTTCAGATTCAAATCCAAATCTTTCTGATCCCAAAGTCTCTGCTCCAAAACTCTATTTAAAATAAGCTGAAACACTACAAAACAACATGAACAAACTCCACCCTCCCAAGCTTGGATTTATTGCAAACATTATTGGAAGTGAGTGATGGGCAAGAGGAGAGAAATGTTGCCTCATTTTTGTAGTAGGGAAGATTCCTTTTTTTAAAAAAAATTATTTATTTATTTGAGAGGGAGGGAGAGTGAGAGAGAGCATGAGCAAGGCAGAGGGAGAGGGAGAAGCAGACTCCTTGCTGAGCAGGGATCCCGACGTGGGGCTTGATTCCAGGAGGGATCATGACCTGAGCTGAAGGCAGATGCTTAACCGACTGAGCCACCCAGACGCCCCTGTGGTCGGGAAGATTTCTAAAGGAGATGGTCTTTTAAGAGGTTTTTCCAAGTCTCCATCATGCATTCATCTCATTAATGATGAAGGACATGCCTTTCCAGTGGGATCATATCATCAACATCATCATCATCACCATCACGTGGGAGGTAGAGTGTATGAGCCAGTTCCCCACCCCCATCTGTGGAAATTGCCTTCCTTTGCTGCTTAGGCAAATGCAGATAGATGGACCTTTAGCCTGGGACAAGGAGTTGTCAGCGTAGGGAAGGAAAACACTTCCCTTCTTTCCACCTAGGTTGTTTGGCTGGTCTAATAATTACGTTGACATAAGACTAATAGGAGAAAACCAAATTTAATTTCATATGTACAGGAGCGCATAAAAAATGAGACTCAAAGAAGTCACCAAAGCAGACAACTTTTATGCTTTTTAGGCAAGGAAACAATAAATTTGTGAGGAATTGACAAAACAAAGGAGTTTGGGCTTGGGGTAGCTAATTAGCAAAGAGGTAACAAGGTTTGTTTATACAGCCTTCTCGGCCCTGAATACCCTATCTCTGGCAATAAGGAAGCCTTCTATCCTCTTGATATAGGGAGGGTACCTTCACATGTAATTTATTTTCTGCTTTCAGGGGGACAAAGGAGGTCAGAGTGTCCTTCTTGAATAGGCTGTTTCTCAAGTAACTTTAATTCAAAGTAATCAATATGCCAAAGTAGTGTATTTTAAGGTGGCTAGTCTGCTCCCCTTTACCAGTGAATGGTGAAACTTCTGACTGCATGAGGAAGTTTGGAAAAAAGGGCACGTTCTCAAGCCTGCTTGCTGTGACTGTTTAGAAAGCACAGATCCCCTTGGTCCACAGCAAGTTCGCCAGGATATGCCCTCCAGCTGACCCTGACTTCTGACTCCTCCACAGGGTGTGGCTTGAGTGGAGAACAGGTGGAAAGCACATGGTGTGGTCTGTGCAAGTGACGCAGGGCCAATGCCACATCCCCAGAGGTGAGGAGACCTCAGGGACCACCCCATGCTTCCTACTTAGCTGCTAGGTTTAGTGGGATGCACAGGTTCTTCATCTTCAGGGAGCGTCAGGATCCCCTGGAGGACTTATTAAGACAAACTGTTCGCCCCACTCCCAGTGTTTCTCATTGAGTAGTTCTGGGGTGGGGTCCATACTTTGTATTATAACATGTTCCCAGGTAATGTTGAGAGCCACTGGCATGCTCAGTAGGGGATCCCCTAGCCTGTTTGGTGTAGGAAGGGAAGTTTCATGTAGGGTTGTGTAAGAGAATTAGAGGCACATTTTTCCATCCACAGAGTAGCCCCAGCTGAGTAGGAAACAGTCATGCTCATGTCAAGCATCAAATCTTTTTTTTTTTTTGAGAGAATGAGAGACAGAGAGCACGAGAGGGAAGAGGGTCAGAGGGAGAAACAGACTCCCCGCCAAGCAGGGAGCCCGATGTGGGACTCGATCCCGGCACTCCAGGATCATGACCTGAGCCGAAGGCAGTCGCTTAGCCAGCTGAGCCACCCAGGTGCCCAAGCATCAAATCTTATGATGGCATCACTGCTGCTGTTGGTCCTTTCCTGGGACAAAGTGCCCCAAGTGCCTCACGTCATTCCTAACCATCCTAGTGGTGGGAGTTGACAGAGAGTAAGGTTGGCTGGTTGACTAGTGGCAATCTCCCCATGACTGCCCTTAGCGGACTACAGCTGTCCTGACCTTCCTCAGGCCTATGGCCTATGACCCATCACCCAGTGGCCTTTCCACAAATAATGCCCAATGATTCCAAAGAAGGCAGAGTTTAAAATAGAAGCCTAGGACAGCTCTAGAAATTAAATCATCAGTGGGTATGGAAAAGTGATTCTGCTTTATTTATCAAACATATGAAGTCCCAGAAAGACAATTCCATAGCATCTAAGCAAACTTCCTCCATGTGATGTAGATAAAAATAATCCCGAGTCATGGGCATCATCCTTTCTTCCATTTTCCCTGATACTTCTCTCGAAGTTTGAATGCGAATAGAAAAAATGCCAAATATTACATTGTCTGGAAGTCGTATCACAAAGCCAGCTCTCAAAGCCTCGGTGACTCTAACAAAAGGCGACTGATATGAATAGCAAGAAAGGGGAGTCATTACTACCCAAAATATCTTGACAGGTGAATACGGCTGACCTTCTGACGCAAAGTCCTAAAAATTGTCATAGGGGATGCAGCCCCTTGAAAGAATGTGCTGTGCTATTCAGCCTAAAGCCGTAGCTCTTTTTAGCTCTGATTGTGTTACAGGCTCCGTGGCTCTGTCACCATTCTTCTCTCAGAAGCAGCTGATCTGAAGAAAGGCCATTGCTCCCAGGAGCCTGCTGAGCAAGGACTGCCCGGGGTTTTCTCCATCTGGTCCCCCGTCCAAGCTACCTACCCTCCTTTCTCATGATTCGTCCCCTCCCTGGGTACCATTTTCCTTCTATCTTGGTTCACTCCCCAGCGGGCAATGAATATACTATACCATGCCATTCACCCACCTTCTCTGTGGTCAAATTATTCTGTTGGTCCAAAGATACCTAATTGAGTTCTTTAAGTGGTGCAGAGTGATCCTTCTGAGTTTTGTTGTATACAACTTAGAGTTTCTTGGATGACATTGCATTGCATATAGGTTATAATGCAGAATGTCTCCCACAGCTTACAGTGTTCTGAATAGTCTCTTTTGGCTTCTTTTTCATGCAGCATCTCATGGGATCCCCCTATACCTCACAAGTCTCTAGCCACACAGGCTTCTTTCAATAGCTCAAAAGCGGGGAAACCTCAGGGCCTTTGTTTATCCCATTCTTTCAACTGAGAACAAGTGTCTCCCTATTGTTCATTTGCTCAATTTCTACTCATCCTTCTGGTAGCTTAAATGTAGGCTTGCAGAGGGGTTAGTGCATGCTGCATAGGCAGAATGTCTGGATTTGTATCTGATTTCTACTGCTTACGATATTTGGCCTTGGGATATTTGTCTAACCTCTCTAGGCTTTACTTCCTCATCTATATAATGGGAATAATAGTGGTAAGTACCCCAACTCAGAGGGGTTGTTCAAAGGCTTGAACAGATAACCCAAGGGATTCTGGAAAAATGGCAGTCAGTGGTGGTATGATTTTGTAATTTCTCCACATATACCTATAAATAAAACAAAGCCGTTAGCTAGAACTATCCCCCTCCACTCCCAAAATCTATAGTCAATACCCACAAAAAGGCTAATTGACAAAGTATCTTGATGAACCCTAAATATGAGTAGGTGGGGACAAACCACCAACACTCCAAGACCTGAATTGTATCAACATCTGTGTTGGAGAAAGTAAGGGAGAGCAACAGGACATCTGATGGAGCTATAACCTCCAAAACAAGTAGATGGGCAGTCACTGGAAATGTAGTGGGCCAGTTTGAGAACCACGGCTGGAACCGGAGGAGGTTTTAGACTCCACTAGGCTGGGGGCAAGCTATGAGATCTCAAGGGCCTGGTCGTCAGGGCCCCACAAGTCCTTAAAACTAACCAGACAAAACTCCCTTCCAAGACGAAGCCCCACAGTGAGTGGAAACTGCTGGGAATAAGATCCAATAGAGACAAGGGGTCAATAGAGACAAGGAGAAAAGAAAGTCCAGATGAAAGAAGGGAGGAGAGCAGAGATGGATTTTTAGACCCGGAAACCTATTGTGGACATTTCACAAAAGCAGCAGAAGAGGGAGCTCTAGGGCCATGATGTGAGGAAGGAAAAAAGCAACCCAAATCCCTATAAAAATGAACAACAAAAAGATTGAAATCAAATTCCACAAAAAGATGTTGAAAATAAAAAGAAAGGAGAGAGAGCAAGGAGCAGAACAACATTCCTGTAGACAATTAAAGCAGTCTAGAAGGAGCATGTATACAAAGCTGACGGGAACATAGTCTCAGGTATAAAGAGAAAACGGGAGGTGGTGCCCATCAGCGCAGAGATGGTGTCTGCTAGTGAAGCCCTTCCAGGGAGGGGATCATGGGTGTTTTCTAATCCTCTCCCTCATGGAGAACCAGGCAGAACCAGCTGGGGTACCATGTCAGCCAGAGGCTTAGTCCCATGGCACTAACTGGAGGAGTGAGCACATAGGAGGGAATCCAGAGCAGAAGGCATGATCTTGCATGGACCATGGAACCCTGAATCTGGACCAGAGCAAAGAGTGTAGGCGCCGAGCAGAATTCCACAGGGTGAGAAATCAAGCAGAGCAACAACACGCAGGATGTGGTTTGGGAAGGTGTTCACAAATGGTTTTGGAGCCTTTCTGGTGCTCATGTAATGGTTGGCATGTAGGCAACCCACAGGCACAAGGAGCTGGTTTAAAGTTGCAGAATGTGTAACAACCGTCATGGGAGGACAGGTATCTAAACAGGAGGGAGGATATTTTGGAGCAGAGCAACGTCAACGCCTAGCGAAGGCTTGGGACTGGAATGTGTGTGCTCACCTAACGAGCTAAGTCTGAAGGGGAGGTCTCCGCCTCCTCAGATCCGCTCTCAGACAAGCATCTCTGGTCCTCGCACCTCGCCTACTCTACAGCTCCCACTGTGGCAATTCTACCACCTCACTGTGACGTTCAGCCCTCCGTGTCTCCTATTCTCACTGTTCTCAGGTCCTTCTTCCCCTGCTCCCCCGGGCTTCATGGTTCCATATGCTCACTCACTCGCAAACATCACTGATGCCAGCTCCCTCCTTCACTGTACTCGGGCAGCAGCCTTGACCCTGGTGAACCTGTCCATAGATCAGTGATCGCTGGGTCTCCTTTTCCAGCTCTGACTTTTCCTAGCAGACCCATCAGCTTTCTTGACATTTCCACTTGGATATCTAAAAGAGTTTTCAAGTTTAACTCACCAAAACAACATTGATTTCCCTCCCTTACCTACTCCTTCTGTCTTCCCCATGTCAATAAACAATGCCACGTTTACTAGGTACTCGAGCCACAAACTGATTCTTCTCTTTTCCTCAAACACTACAGTCCACCTATCAATGCACTGTGTTTTATCTTCTTCCCAAACACACACGGAATCCATCCACTCCTCTGCACCTCCCCCAAATGCCCCTATAGCACAGTTATGGCCCCAGTGTGGTAGCCTTCCAAATGATCTCTCTGCTCCAAGGTTGCCCCTACCTCCTGCCACACGGGAGCTGGAGTAACCATTCACGATATAAATCAGATTGTGTCACTCCATTGCCTAAAACCGCCCGTTTTTTCTGATTGCCCTTAGACTAAATCCTGAATTAAGCTTTTATGGGCCTGACTAATTTGCCTTTCTGACCTACACATCCCCCCCTTCCTACTATATCCCCAAACACACTGGCCCTCTTTAAGTAGCTGGAAACTGTCAAGCTCGTGCCTTTAGGGCCTTTAGGACAAAGAAGGAATGAATGATGTGTGCTGTGGAAAAGTCATGCATGATGCTGGGGAGCCTAGAATAAGGAGACCTGACTTTGTCTGGGGGAAGCAGGGAGGATTTCCCTGAAAGAGTGACATTTGTGCTGGCATGTGAAGGCTAAGTTGGACTATTAACTCTGTGAAGAGCTGCAGGGGAGAGTTCCAGAGAGAAAAGAGAGCATGTTCAAAGGCCTTGGGGTTGGTGAGACGGTGGTGTTTTTGAGGAGGGAGCTAAGTGTCACAGAGATAGGATATGTTAGAGACCTGGGGCAGAGACTGGATCTTTCAGTGTCTTATAGGCCATACCAAGGGTGCCTTCACTGGGGCCCACCCTACTCACAAGGCTGGCTATTAACTAAAATCCCACCCTCAGCAATTCATTCTTTTAGACTTAGGGATTGGACTCCATTAAAATGTGAAAACAGAGGGGAAGAAATTTCAGTGATATCTTGGTGTAAGTGATGTCTCTGTGAGGTTCTATTAGAGGAGGAGTGGATGCTTTCTCTCATGAGAGCTGTGGGTGAGAAAAATCAGAATACTAGGGGGCTGCTTCTCACTTCAGTCTCTAGAGGTTCTTACAGCAATGCCTCAGTGGGAGCAGAAGAGGGAAATATCTCCCAGTTGTTCCTACTGGCCTTCCCCCTCTCCAAGGGGGCAAGGCTCTCATGGATAGTTCCTGAGGGTCAGGAAGCAGCGAGTTGCCCCTGTGCGGTCAGAAGAGCCAGCAAGAGCTCAGGTCAGTGTGACTAGGAATGTCTGCTGAGCTGCCCAGGTGCTTGGTTTTCCATTACCATTAATTAGGGAGACAGGACCGTGTTATCTCTTAGACTCCTGAGTGTTTGAAAATAAAAATGACATCAGACTTGGGCCAAGTTTGCCAGAGTGCTGAGCAATTACAGACACATTATGACTCTAGGGTTCAACTTCCTCTGTCTCCCTTTGGTTTGTTGATTAGTAAATACTTTCTTGTTTCTTCATTGGTTACTTCCGTCCTCGCTTGCTCTCTTGTTTTCCCTTCAGTCTCCCTTTTGCAAGTGGATTAGATAAGCCAGCGCTCATTGTCTGTCTCTACATCCTTGCTCACCAGCCTTCAATCTCCAGATCTTATTTCTGGCCACAGATATGCACACTCCCCCATGCCCTGTGGGAACAGCAGACCTCATGAAGGACAGACATCTCTTCCCCCCATTTCCCCTACATGAACTTATCTTGTACACCCCTGTTCCTTTATAAGCCTTGAAGCCTCGGAGGCAATGAGAAAGTTCCTGTCTGTGCCCTGAACACCAGTGGAGAGAGACGCAGTAGCAGGTGTCCTTGGCCCAGACCCTCCATTTCAGTGGGATGGGCTGACAAGAGTCCGGAAGCCAACGGCTCACTTTCATGGGCAGGACGTATTTTCTAGTGATTGATCACTTCCTCCATAAATTATGGATATGCATCTCTACTGAGGCCAGTGACTTATTGAGAAGCCTTTTAAGCAGTAAATCCCCTCTGTCTCCATTCTCTGGGTGGTAATGACATTGCTCAAGTCACAGAAAAATACAGGGCTGCCTTTTGCAGGGAAGGTACTTTCTTAAAAAACAGATTTTTACTTGTTACAGCCTCAGCAGGGAAACTTCTGGAGAAGATCAGATACCCCAGTCTGAGCAGCGTTGCTTCCCTCAGCTCTCATGTAGCAGGAAGGCCTGGCTGGGACCAGGGCACCAATTTGCATGAACTGAAATGCATAACTTTTGCTTTGCTGTTATTATTTTTTTGGCAAGAGAGTATTTGTTTGTGGGCTGACACAGGAAGAAAGAGAGTAGCTATTTGAGGAAAAGGCGTGCCTCCTGCCCTATTCTTGGTCTTGTTTCGGTTTGTGGGGAAAGGATTAGAGGTGACAGTGAAGCTGTGGAGGGGGCTCTTTGAGACTCTGGGCTCAAGCAGTTTCTCTTTGGGACACAGGAGAACCAGTGATGCTTAGAATTGAGACAGGACCCTTACCCAATTTCTGCAGGGAATCCCTCCAGCACCTCTAGTACTGGCCTCTTAGGGAATGATATCTAGGCACAGACCCTGGTGTCTTTCTGAGCACAGGACGTGGGCAAGACGGACACGGAGTAGAAGAAGTTTGTGCATAAACAAGGTCGTGTGGTGTGTGGATTAATGACAAAGAGTGACGATTCTGGCTTCAGATTGCCTAGACCAGTTGTTTATCATGGCTCATTTCTTTTTCTTAAATTTTTTTATTTATTTAATTTTATTATTTATTTATTTTTTAAATAATTTTTTATTGTTATGTTAATCACCATACATTACATCATTAGTTTTTGATGTAGTGTTCCATGATTCATTGTTTGTGCATAACACCCAGTGCTCCATGCAGAACGTGCCCTCTTTAATACCCATCACCAGGCTAACCCACCCTCCCACCCCCTCCCCTCTAGAACCCTCAGTTTGTTTTTCAGAGTCCGTCTCTAGTGGTTCGTCTCCCCCTCCGACTTACTCCCCTTCATTCTTCCCCTCCTGCTATCTTCTTCTTCTTTTTTTTTCTTAACATATATTGCATTATTTGTTTCAGAAGTACAGATCCGTGATTCATCAGTCTTGTACAATTCACAGCGCTCACCATAGCACATACCCTACCCAATGTCTATCACCCAGCCACCCAATCTCTCCCACCCCCACCACTCCAGCTACCCTCAGTTTGTTTCCTGAGATTAAGAATTCCTCATATCAGTGAGGTCATAGGATACATGTCTTTCTCTGATTGACTTATTTCACTCAGCATAACACCCTCCAGTTCCATCCATGTCATTGCAAATGGCAAGATCTAATTCCTTTTGATGGCTGCATAATATTCCATTGTGTATATATACCACCTCTTCTTTACCCAATCATCTCTCGATGGACAACTTGGCCCTTTCCACAGTTTGGCTATTGTGGACATTGCTGCTATAAACATTGGGGTGCACATACCCCTTCGGATCCCTACATTTGTATCTTTGTGGTAAATACCCAGTAGTGCAATTGCTGGATCGTACCATTTTCAACTGTTTGAGGAACCTCCATACTGTTTTCCAGAGTGGTTGCACCAGTTTGCGTTCCCACCAACAGTGTAGGAGGGTTCCCCTTTCTCCGCATCCCCGCCAACATCTGTCATTTCCTGACTTGTTCATTTTAGCCATTCTGACTGGTGTGAGGTGGTATCTCATTGAGGTTTTGATTTGGATTTCCCTGATGCCGAGTGATGTGGAGCACTTTTTCATGTGTCTGTTGGCCATTGGGATGTCTTCTTTGGAAAAATGTCTGTTCATGTCTTCTGCCCATTTCTTGATTGGATTATTTGTTCTTTGGGTGTTGAGTTTGATAAGTTCTTTATAGATTTTGGATAGTAGCCCTTTATCTGATATGTCATTTGCAAATATTTTCTCCCACTCTGTCGGTTGTCTTTTGGTTTTGTGGACTGTTTCTTTTGCTGTGCAAAAGCTTTTTATCTTGATGAAATCCCAATAGTTCATTTTTGCCCTGGCTTCCCTTGTATCATGGCTCATTTCTTAATTCCTTTGTGCCTCCGTTTCCCCATATGTAAAAAAGAAATAGTAGAGGTACCTATCTCATAGGGTCAATCTAAGCAATCTGAGGTATAGAATTAGATAGGGCCTGGCACATCATTAGCATTCAATAAACATGAGCTGCTTTAATTATTAGAGATCGGACTCGATGAGTGGTTCAAAATTTAGAGTGTGCACTTCAATCACTTGGCATTAAAAAAAATGATCCAGGCTCCAACTACAGAGAACCTGATAGAGCACATCTTACACCCAGCCCCAGCATTTGTATTTTGTTTTTAAAAAGAGCCTTCCCAGATGAGTCTACTAGAAACCAGTGGGTGAGGGGTGCCTGGATGGCTGAGTCAGTTAAGCGACTGACTCTTGGTTTCAGCTCAGGTCATGCGGGGTCATGAGATTGAGCCCCATGTTGGGCTCTGTGCTTAGTGTAGAGTCTGCTGGGGACTTTCTCGCCCTCTCCTTCTGCTCCTCCCACCTGTTCTCCCTCCCTCTCTCTCTCTTTCGCAAATAAATAAATAAATCAATCCTTTTTTTTTTTTTTTTTAAATCAGTGGGTGAGGACAATTCAGTTAGCAGAACAAGTTCTCTGAGAGTCTGTGATTCAAAGGTGAGTATGGCTGTTTAGAGAAAACTTTGTAGATCGTTCATTCTCAACAGAGGTGATATTACCTTAGAGGGTACAAAAATTCGTTCTTGCAGGAGGGGTATGGTGAAAAAAACCCCTCACTTTTTAAAATGCATAGATATAAATACAACACATAAAGAGATAGACTAAATCTGTGATATTAAAATTTCATTGGAGGGGGCAATTAGGAAAAATTGTCTAAAAAGACTCCTTTGGGGGATGATAATAAAAAAATTCCAAAGAAACTGTTAGAAAGGAGTGTGTTTGATCTTAAGATGAAAGCAAAGATGCACATTTCCCATCTGCCTCTCTGCTTGACTAACACATGCTGATGTTGTTCTTAAGTGGTGAGTAGGAAAAACAGGGCTAACTGACAGTCCAGGGAGGCAAGAAAAAGAACCTTTAAGAAATTTGAAGACAGGGGTGCCTCAGTGGTTCAGTCGTTAAGCGTCTGCCTTCGGCTCAGGTCATGATCCCAGCGTCCTGGGATCAAGCCCCGCATCGAGCCCCGCATCGGGCTTCCTGCTCCGCGGGAAGCCTGCTTCTCCCTCTCCCGCTCCCCCTGCTTGTGTTCCCTCTCTTGCTGTGTCTCTCTCTGTCAAATGAATCAATAATAAAATCTTTTTTTTAAAAAGAAATTTGAAGATATCTGTGACCTAAGATCTAAAGTAGACCTTTTCATATTTGAGAGTTGGTTGTGTTTTGCTTGTTTTTTAAGTCTGTTAATGATTTTAGTCTTTTTGCCCAACCTGCCTGCTGTCTGGTGGTCTAGACATAGGAGGCGAAGAGATCTCAAAACCAGAGAAAACAGCATTTCCTCTGGGGCCATGTATTAGAGTTTGCAGAAGTAAGCTGTGGAGGGACTGGGCATAAATGATGTAGGAAATACTAATCAATCACGACTCGATTGCCTATTTATCAAACAGCTTGTGACAATATACTTGGAATTTTCTATTTCTGCCAAAGTCTCACACTAAGCATCTTGAACGAGACTTTATGGGCTTCTCTTGCATAGATTTATTGCTTTTCCTGAAAGAACATCTACCTTCTTAAATGCTGGGCAGAGGGAACTTGAGGTGTGAAACAGGTGTGCCTGCTTGTCAAGGATCCCGTCAAAGACAAAGAATCAAATGCAGATGTGCTCTTCTCTGGAAACCATTTGCATAAGACCATGCTTCATGTCCAAATGTGAACTTTCAATTTTCACATCGCAAATATTTATTTTAGAAACAATGTTGCCATCCCTCTCTTCCCACTCCTACAATAAATACTAACACAAACAGACACATCACCTTTAACTGAAGTAAGAAGCAAATAGTGAGTGGAAAAATACTTGAAACTTAGATGAGAGGAAATAGTTGCTATTCTTTTTTTTCAATTTTTTATTGTTATGTTAATCAACATATATTACATCATTAGTTTTTGATGTAGTGTTCCATGATTCATTGTTTGTTCATAACACCCAGTGCTCCATGCAGAATGTGCCCTCTTTAATACCCGTCACCAGGCTAACCCATCCCCCTACCCTCCTCCCCTCTAGAACCCTCAGTTTGTTTTTCAGAGTCCATCATCTCTCATGGTTTGTCTCCCCCTCTGACTTACTCCCCTTCATTCTTCCTCTCCTGCTATCTTCTTTTTCTTTTTACTTAAAATATGTTGCGTTATTTGTTTCAGAAGTACAGATCTGTGATTCAACAGTCTTGCACAATTCACAGCCCTCACCGTAGCACATACCCTCCCCAATGTCTATCACCCAGGCACCCCATCCCTCCCACCCCCAACCACTCCAGTAACACTCAGTTTGTTCCTGAGATTAAGAATTCCTCATATCAGTGAGGTAATATGATACATGTCTTTCTCTGATTGACTTATTTCACTGAGCATAACATCCTCCAGTTCCATCCACGTCGTTGCAAATGGCAAGATCTCATTCCTTTTGATGGCTGCATAATATTCCATTGTGTATATATACCATTTCTTCTTTATCCATTCATCTGTCGATGGACATCTTGGCTCTTTTCACAGTTTGGCTATGGTGGACATTGCTGCTATAAACATTGGGGTGCATGTACCCCTTTGGGTCCCTACATTTGTATCTTTGGGGTAAATACCCAGTAGTGCAATTGCTGGATCGAATGGTAGCTCTAATTTCAACTGTTTGAGGAACCTCCATACTGTTTTCCAGAGTGGTTGCACCAGCTTGCATTCCCACCAACCGTGTAGGAGGGCTCCACTTTCTCCGCATCCCCGCCAACATCTGTCGTTTCCTGACTTGTTCATTTTAGCCATTCTGACTGGTGTGGGTGGTATCTCATTGAGGTTTTGATTTGGATTTCCCTGATGCCGAGCGATGTTGAGCACTTTTTCATATGCCTGTTGGCCATTTGGATGTCTTCTTTGGCAAAATGTCTGTTCATGTCTTCTGCCCATTTCTTGATTGGATTATTTGTTCTTTGGGTGTTGAGTTTGATAAGTTCTTTATAGATTTTGGATAGTAGCCCTTTATCTGATATGTCATTTGCAAATATTTTCTCCCATTCTGTCGGTTGTCTTATGGTTTTGTGGACAGTTTCTTTTGCTGTGCAAAAGCTTTTTATCTTGATGAACTCCCAATAGTTCATTTTTGCCCTTGCTTCCCTTGCCTTTGGTGATGTTTCTAGGAAGAAGTTGCTGCGGGTGAGGTCGAAGAGGTCACTACCTGTGTTCTCCTCAAGGCTTTTGATGGACTCCTGTCTCACGTTTAGGTCTTTCAACCATTTGGAGTCTAGTTTTGTGTGTGGTGTAAGGATATGGTCCAGTTTCATTCTTCTGCATGTGGCTGTCCAATTTTCCCTACACCATTCGTTGAAGAGACTGTCTTTTTTCCATAGGGCATTCTTTCCTGCTTTGTTGAAGATTAGTTGACCATAGAGTTGAGGGTCCATTTCTGGGCTCTCGATTCTGTTCCATTGATCTATGTGTCTGTTTTTGTGCCAGTACCATACTGTCTTGATGATGACAGCTTTGTAATAGAGCTGGAAGTCTGGAATTGTGATGCCGCCAGCTTTGCTTTTCTTTTTCAATATTCCTCTGGCTATTCGGGGTCTCTTCTGGTTCCATACAAATTTTAGGATTATTTGTTCCATTTCTTTGAAAAAAATGGATGGTATTTTGATGGGGATTGCATTGAATGTGTAGATTGCTCTAGGTAGCATTGACATCTTCACAATGTTGGTTCTCCCAATCCATGAGCATGGAACGTTTTTCCATTTCTTTGTGTCTTCTTCAATTTCTTTCCTGAGTATTTTATAGTTTTCTGAGTACAGATCCTTTGCCTCTTTGGTTAAATTTATTCCTAGGTATCTTATGGTTTTGGGTGCAATTGTGAATGGGATCGGCTCCTTGATTTGTCTCTCTTCTGTCTCGTTGTTGGTGAATAGGAATGCCACTGATTTCTGTGCATTGATTTTATAGCCTTCTACTTGACTGAATTCCTGTATGAGTTCTAGCAGTTTTGGGGTGGAGTCTTTTGGGTTTTCCACATAAAGTATCATATCATCTGCAAAGAGTGAGAGTTTGACTTCCTCTTTGCCGATTTGGATGCCTTTGATTCCTTTTTGTTGTCTGATTGCTGTGGCTAGGACTTCTACTACTATGTTGAATAGCAGTGGTGAGAGTGGACATCCCTGCCGCGTTCCTGACCTTAGGGGAAAAGCTCTCAGCTTTTCCCCATTGAGAATGATATTCGCTGTAGGTTTTCATAGATGGCTTTTATGATATTGAGGTATGTACCCTCTATCCCTATACTCTGAAGAGTTTTGATCAAGAAAGGATGCTGTACTTTGTCAAATGCTTTTTCTGCATCTATTGAGAGGATCATATGATTCTTTTTCTTTCTTTTGTTAATGTATTGTATCACGTTGATTGATTTGCGGATGTTGAACCAGCCTTGCAGCCCAGGGATAAATCCGACTTGGTCATGGTGAATAATCCTTTTAATGTACTGTTGGATCCTATTGGCTAGTATTTTGGTGAGAATTTTTGCATCCATGTTCATCAAGGATCTTGGTCTGTAATTCTCCTTTTTGATGGGGTCTTTGTCTGGTTTTGGGATCAAGGTAACGGTGGCCTCATAAAATGAATTTGGAAGTTTTCCTTCCATTTCTATTTTTTGGAACAGTTTCAGGAGAATAGGTATTAATTCTTCTTTAAATGTCTGATAGAATTCCCCTGGGAAGCCGTCTGGCCCTGGGCTTTTGTTTGTTGGGAGATTTTGGATGACTGCTTCAATTTCCTTAGTGGTTATAGGTCTGTTCAGGTTTTCTATTTCTTCCTAGTTCAATTTTGGTAGTGGATACATCTCTAGGAATGCACCCATTTCTTCCAGGTTATCTAATTTGCTGGTATAGAGTTGCTCATAATATGTTCTTATAATTGTTTGTATTTCTTTGGTGTTGGTTGTGATCTCTCATCTTTCATTCATGATTTTGTTGATTTGGGTCATTTCTCTTTTCTTTTTGATAAGTCTGGCCAGGGGTTTATCAATCGTGTTAATTCTTTCAAAGAACCAGCTCCTAGTTTTGGTGATCTGTTCTACTGTTCTTTTGGTTTCTAGTTCATTGATTTCTGCTCTGATCTTTATTATTTCTCTTCTCCTGCTGGGTTGAGGCTTTATTTGCTGTTCTTTCTCCAGCTCCTTTTGGTGTAGGGTTAGGTTGTGTATTTGAGACCTTTCTTGTTTCTTGAGAAAGGCTTGTATTGCTGTATACTTTCCTCTCAGGACTGCCTTTGCTGTATCCCAAAGATTTTGGACAGCTGTGTTTTCATTTTCATTGGTTTCCATGAATTTTTTAAATTCTTTAATTTCCTGGTTGACCCATTCATTCTTTTGTAAGATGCTCTTTAGCCTCCATGTATTTGAGTTCTTTCCGATTTTCCTCTTGTGATTGAGTTCTAGTTTCAAAGCATTGTGGTCTGAAAATATGCAGGGAATTATCCCAATCTTTTGGTACCGGTTGAGACCTGATTTGTGACCTAGGATGTGATCAATTCTGGAGAATGTTCCATGGGCACTAGAGAAGAATGTGTATTCCGTTGCTTTGGGATGGAATGTTCTGAATATGTCTGTGAAGTCCATTGGGTCCAGGATGTCATTTAAAGTCTTTATTTCCTTGTTGATCTTTTGCTTAGATGATCCGTCCATTTCAGTCAGGGGGGTGTTAAAGTCCCCCACTATTATTGTATTGTTGTCAATGTGTTTCTTTGCTTTTGTTATTAATTGCCTTATATAATTGGCTGCTCCCATGTTCGGGGCATAGATATTTACAATTGTTAGATCTTCTTGTTGGATAGACCCTTTAAGTAGGATATAGTGTCCTTCCTCATGTCTTATTACAGTCTTTGTTTTAAAATCTAGTTTGTCTGATATAAGGATTGCCACCCCAGCTTTCTTTTGGTGTCCAATAGCATGGTAAATGGTTTTCCACCCCCTCACTTTCAATCTGGGGGTGTCTTTGGGTCTAAAATGAGTCTCTTGCAGACAGCATATTGACGGGTCTTGTTTTTTAATCCAATCTGATAGCCTGTGTCTTTTGATTGGGGTATTGAGCCCATTTACATTCAGGGTAACTATTGAAAAGTATGAATTTAGTGCCATTGTTTGCCTGTAAGGTGACTGTTACTGTATGTTGTCTGTGTTCCTCTCTGATCTTTGCTGCTTTTAGGCTCTCTCTTTGCTTAGAGGACCCCTTTCAATATTTCTTGGAGGGCTGGTTTTGTGTTTGCAAATTCCTTTAGTTTTTGTTTGTTCTGGAAGCTTTTTATCTCTCCTTCTATTTTCAATGACAGCCTAGCTGGATATAGTGTTCTTGGCTGCATATTTTTCTCGTTTAGTGCTCTGAAGATATCATGCCAGTCCTTTCTGGCCTGCCAGGTCTCTGTGGATAGGTCTGTTGCCAGTCTAATGTTTCTACCATTGTAGGTTACATATCTCTTCTCCCGGGCTGCTTTCAGGATTTTCTCTTTGTCTCTGACACTCGTAAGTTTATTAGATGTCGGGGTGTTGACCTATGATTATTGATTTTGAGAGGGGTTCTCTGTGCCTCCTGGATTTTGATGCCTGTTTCCTTCCTCACATTAGGGAAGTTCTCTGCTATTATTTGCTCTAATATACCTTCTGCCCCTCTTTCTCTTTCTTCTTCTTCTGGGATCCCAATTTTTCTAATGTTGTTTCATCTTATCGTATCACTTATCTCTCGAATTCTGCCCTCGTGATCCTGTAGTTGTTTCTCTCTCTTTTTCTCAGCCTCTTTATTTTCCATCGTTTCGTCTTCTATATCACTGATTCTCCCTTCTGCCTCATTTATCCTAGCAGTTAGTGCCCCCATTTTTGATTGCAGCTCATCAATAGCCTTTTTGATTTTGACTTGGTTAGATTTTAGTTCTTTTATTTCTCCAGAAAGGGTTTCTCTAATAACTTCCACGCTTTTTTCAAGCCCAGCTAGTATCTTTAAAGTCATGATTCTGAACTCTAGGTCCGACATCGTACTAATGTCCGTATTGAGTAGGTCCCTGGCTGACAGTACTACCTCTTGTTCTTTTTGCTGAGGTGATTTTTTTCGTCTTGTCATTTTGTCCAGAGGAGAATAGATGAATGAGAGAACAAAATGCTAACAGGTTTACAACGTCCCCAGCAAATATAATGTATACAAATCAGAAAAGACCTGAAACTAGGGGAAAAGAAAGGGAAAGAAAGAAAAAGAAAGAAAAAAAAAAACAAAAAGAGAACAATACAAAAAAAGCAGAATATGCTCAAATATGATCAGGCTAGTGCATAGATCAGTGCCACACAGTAGATTTTGGGCGTATTTTGGTCTGTTAGAAAAAAGTGCCTCCTAAAATTTTAAAGGAAGAAAGACATATATGTACAAAATAAGGGTTGATACAATGAAGGGATGGAAGATGACTGTAAAGATGAAAATTATAAAAGATTTTATAAAAGGACTTGATAAGATAAGAAGTTGTTTGAAAAAAGAAAGAAGAAGATTTTAGAAAAAAAAAAGGAAAAAGGGAGAGAATGTGATCAGGCAGGAGACTAGAACAGAGCCATACACTAGTGATTTAGGGTATATTTTGATCTGTTAGAAGAAACTGTATCTCAAAATTTTAAAGAGAGAACAACTTATATATATATGCCAAAAATAAGGGTAACTACTATGAAGGGATAAAATATGACTCTAAAAATGAAAAATAAAAAATGTTTTTTTTAAAAAGAGATTGATAAGATGTTAGTTGAAAAAGGGAAAAAGAAAAATAAAAAAAACGGTTAACAAAAATTAACTTTGATGAACTAATGAATCATGGTAAAAAAAGCCATGATTTCTATGTGCAATATTCCCCTAGTGCTGGAGTTCTCCCGTTCTCTTTGATCGGTAAACTTGGTCTTGGCTTGCTGGCTGTTCGTGCTGATCTTCTGGGGGAGGGGCCTGTTGCTGTGGTTTCCAAATGTCTTTGCCGGAGGCTGAATTGCCCCGCCCTTGTCGGTCCGGGCTAAGCAAGCTGCTCGGGTTTGATCTCAGGAGCTTTTGTTCCCCGCAAGCTCTCGGTACAGCCTTGGAGGACTAGGGCAAAAATGGTGGCCTCCCAATCTCCACCTGGAGGAGCTGAGAACTCAGGGCCCCGCTCCTCAGTGTGCCCACAGAGAAAAGCAGTCACTCCCTTGTCCCCGGTCTCCGGCCGCACTCCGTGCTCACCCGGCCTGTGACCGAGCGTTGCTATCTCTGGCACCCGACCCCATGTGGAGTCTCCAAACCCAGCAGATCCCTGCGGTGCGTTCCCGCGCCGCTCCTCCCCGGGAAGGAAGGGGAGTCTCCCCGGATCTGCCGCCTGTTGGGTCCCTGCTGGAGGAGCAGTGGCCCGACTGGGCCGCGGATCACAGTTTATGGCAACCCCGAGCTGAGAGCCCGCACCTCGGCTCCGTCTCTGCAGCCGGCTTCCCCACTCCGATACCTGGGAGCTCTGGTGCACTCAGGCACCCCCGGTCTTTCTGTGACCCTGAGGGTCCTGAGACCACACTGTCCCGGGAGGATTCCACCCCCTGCTTAGCCACTGCAGCGACGTCCCTCAGCGGAGCCGACTTCTAACAGTTGCGATTTTGTGCTCTGCGGCTCTATCACTTGCCAGAAGCGGCCGGCGGAGACCCCTCCCTCTCCGTCTATCCTCCCGAATATTGCCTCGGATTCACTTCTCCGCACGACCTACCTTCCAGTAAGTGGTCGTTTCTCTGTTCAGGGAGGTGTTGCTACTCTCCTCTTTGATCTCTTGTTGAGTTCGTAGGTGTTCAGAATGGTTTGATCCCTATTCTGCTGAATTCCTGAGACCAGACGAAATCTAGGTCTCCTACTCCTCTGCCATCTTGCTCCCGAAATAGTTGCTATTCTTAATAAAGGGAAATTATTTTAAATGTTAGTATGTACTCATAAGTCACAAATGAAGAAATGTCAAGACCCATAGAAATATTCTAAATGCCATTCCTCACTAATAATTTAAGGTATATGAATTTAAGAAGGAAAATGTATTTATCTCTTCATTTTCTCAGAAAATTAAAAGTAGAGGGCGCCTGGGTGGCTCAGTTGGTTAAGCAACTGCCTTCGGCTCAGGTCATGATCCCAGGGTCCTGGGATCGAGTCCCATATCAGGCTCCCTGCTCAGCAGGGAGTCTGCTTCTCCCTCTGACCCTCTTCCCTCTCATGTTCTCTATCTCTCATTCTCTCTCTCTCAAATAAATAAATAAAATCTTTAAAAAAAAAAAAAGAAAATTAAAAGTAGAGTTACTATACAACTCAGCAATTCCACTTCTTGTGAATATACCTCAAAGAATGGAAAGCAGGGGCTTGAACAGATCTATTTATACTTATGATTTTATTTTTTTATTTGAGAGGGAGAGAGGGAGGGAGAGAGAGAGAGAAAGAATGAGTCCAGGGTTAGGAGAGGGAGAGGCAGACTCCCTGCTGAGCAGGGAGCCTGATGCAGGGCTTGATTCCAGGACCCTGGGATCATGACCTGAACTAAAGGTAGATGCTTAACTGACTGAGCCACCCAGGAGCCCAAGAGACTCACTTTAGATTTAAGAACACACATAGGCTGAAAGTGAAGGGATGAGAAAAGATATTCCATGCATATGATAACCAAATGGAGCAGGAGTGGCTATATTTATTTCATTCAGAAACTGCCACGGCAGACAAAGAAGATCATTACATAATGATAAAATGGTCAATTCAACAGGAAGGTATAGTAATTATAAATATACATGCACCTAACATGGGAACACCTAAATATATAAAGCAAATATTGACAAATCTGAAGGGAGAAATAGATAGCAATACAATAAGAATAGGAGACCTCAACAATCCACTTATTTTTTTCATTCATTCATTCATTCGTTCATTTGTTCATTATCACTGGGATTTAAGGATAGTTCAACAAATACAAATCAATCAACATGATACACCACATTAACAGAACAAAGGATAAATAAAAAGGAGACATGGAATCTATATCTCAGTAGCTGCAGAAGGCGTTTGACCAAATTCAATGCCTTTTATGATAAAAAACTCAACAGATTAGGTATAGAAGGAAGTTATCTCAACACAATAAAGGCCATATGTGCCAGTCCCACAGCTAACACCATACTTAATGACATAAAGCTGAAACTTTTCCTCTAAGGTAAGGATGCCCGCTCTCACCACTTCTATTTAACATAGTACTGGAAGTCCTAGACAGAGCAATTAGGCAAGAAAAAGAAATACAAGGCATCTGAATTAGAAGAGAAGGAGTAAAATGATCTCTGTAGATGAGATGATAGTAGATGTAGAAAATCCTAAGGATTCCACCAAAAACTCTTAGAACTAATAATCCATGTAGTAAAGTTGCAGGATACAAAATCAACATGCAAAAATCAGTTGCTTTTCTATATACTCATGATATATCCAAAGAGGAAATTTTTAAAAATCCCATTTACTATGGCATCAAAAAGAATAAAATTCTCAGGAATAAATTTAACCAAGGAGATGAAAGATCTGCATACTGAAAACTGTGACACTACTAAAAGAAATTAAAGCAGGCACAAATAAATGAAAAGACATCTCATGTTCATGGATTGGAAGAATTAATATTTTTAAAATGTTCATACTACTCAAAGTGATTGATTCAATGAAATCCATATCAAAATCTCAATGACATTTTTTACAGAAATAGAGAACACAATCCCAAAATTCTATATGGACTCCAAAGGACTCCAAATAGCCAAAGCAATTTTGAGCAAGAAGCACAAAGCTGGAGGCATTATACTTCCTGACTTCAAAGTATATTACAAAGTACAGTATTCAGTATTCAGTACAGTATGGTACTGGCATAAAAACAGACATGTAGACTAATGGAACAAAATAAAGAGCCTAGAAAGAAACATATATACATTTAACTGATCTTTGACAAGGTGTCAATAATATAGAATGGGGGAAAGATAGTATTTTCAATAAATGGTGTTGGGAAGACTGGATATCCACATATAAAAGAATGAAATTGGACCGTTATCATATACCTTATGTACAAATTGGAACTTTATCATATACCATACATAAAAATTAATACAAAATGGATTAAAGACTTAGAGGATAATATCTGAAACTCTAAGACTCCTAAAAGAAAACAGGTAAATCCTTTTTGACTTTGTTCTTAGCAATGATTTCTTGGATATGACACCAAAAACACAGGTAAAAAAAAATCTAAAAATAAACAATGGGACTGCTTCAAACTGAAAAGCTTCTACACACCAAAGAGAAAACAATTAACCAAATGAAAATGTGACCTATGGAATGGGCCAAAATAAACCACACACTGATAAAGGCTTAATATCCAAAATATATAAGGAACTGCTATAACTCAATAGGAAAAAAAATCCCACATAATCCAATTAAAACATAAGCCAAGGAACTGAACAGACATTTCTCCAAAGAAGACATACAAATGGTGAACAGTTTTGTGAACAAAATGCTCAACATCACTAATCATCAGGGAAATGCAAATCAAAGCCACAATATCACCTCATACCTGTTAAAATGCTATTATTAAAAAAGAGTAGGACAGACAAATGCTGGTGAGGATGTGGAGAAAAGGGAAAACAACATGGAAGTTCTTCAAAAAATTAAAAATAGAACCACTGTATAATCCAGCAAATCCCACTTCTGGATATCTATCCAAAGGAATCGAAATCAGGATCGTGAAGAGATCTCTGCACTCGCATATTCACTGCAGCGCTGTTCACAGTAGCCAAGATTTGGAAGCAAACTTAATGTCCATTAGCAATGACTGGATAAAGAAAACATGGAGTGTACACACAATGGAATATTAGTCAGCCACAAAAAGAAGGAAATCCTGCCATTTGCAATGATATGGATGAATGAGGAAGATATCATGCTAAGCGAAACAAACCATGCCTGCAAGGAAAAATGCTCCATGATACCACTTATACGACGAATCTGGAATAGTCATACTCATAGAAGCAGAGAATAGAGTAGTGGTTGCCAGGGGCTGGGGGGAGGTGGACATGGGGAAATATTTGTCAAAGGGTACAAAGTTTCTGTTATAGAAGATGAGTAAGTCCTAGAGATCTACAGTGTAGCATAGCCCCTATAATTAACAATAGTATATTATATACTTAAACATTTGCTAAGAGGATAGTTCTCATGTTAAGCATTATTTTCACAAAAAAATAATAAAATAACTAAAGAGGGTGGGAGTTAAAAAAAAGAAATAAGCCACAAATTGCAGCTACTAAATTGTGAAAGGTTAAAAAAGTTTGTGAGGTTGCTTTTTAATGTAGAAAATTGTGGATATGAACACTGAGTAATGTATAGAATTGTTAAATCATTATGTTAGGCACCTGAAACTAACACTATATGTTAATTATACTTCAATGAAAAAAGAAAATTGTGAAATCTTTTTCAGCTTTTTGTTTTGTTTTGTTTTCTATCTAGCTGAGTCCAAGGGTATGATTGACCTAAAAAAATAGAGACAAATCAATTAATGAAGTTGTATTTATAGTTTTTAAGCACATGGGCTGTGAAGTCAGACTAGATGGGACCAAATATAGGTTTTGCCACTTAATGACTGTGTGACTTTTGGGAAGTTACTGAACCTCTCTGAGCCTCTGTTTCCTTACTCTTAATTTGTGGATAATATCAGTATTTACCCTATAAGTATTTGATTACAATGAAGGAGATAAGACTGATAAAAAGTTTTAGCACAAAGCCTGGCACATTTTAAGACTCAACACATATTGTCAAGTAGGATGGTAATAGCAGAAGTTATTATATGTTTATAATACACGATATATGATTAATCCCACTCACCTCTATTCTCTCTGATGTACCTTCATATATCCATGATACTGAATAAAAAATCTTCTGCCCATGTTATATTTCAAAAATCCAGTATTCAGTGCTGGCATGCGGTTTGCTTACCAGAATATCCATGTATAAAGGTGCATATGTGGGGCGCCTGGGTGGCTCAGTTGGTTAAGCGACTGCCTTCGGCTCAGGTCATGATCCTGGAGTCCCGGGATCGAGTCCCACATCGGACTCCCTGCTCGGCAGGGAGTCTGCTTCTCCCTCTGACCCTCTTCCCTCTCATGCTCTCTATCTCTCATTCTCTCTCTCTCTCTCAAATAAATAAATAAAATCTTTAAAAAAAAAGGTGCATATGTGTAGGGTGCATGTAGCTATTTTACAATAGCTTGCATGTTTGTGTTAAGTGTCTAGCACCACCACTCATGAATGATGGACAGGTCATCTCCCGTTTGGGACTCTCCCAGGTCTCTGTTACCTTCTCAGGTTTTCTCTTTCGAAATTCATTCTGTTCCTCTCACACAGTCTGATTTGGTCTTTTGGTTCCAGTAACATAAAATACTTCTCAGCTTTTATTTTACTTAAAAATAAAACTTACTCCAAATCCATCTCCTGGAGACATTAGTTATAGATATTCTGGTGTGTGTTCTTCTAGAGTATTTCGTGTGTGTGTGTGTGTGTATGTGCATGTGTGTGTGTGTGTGCACACATGTGTAGTAATTTTTTAAGAAGGGGAAATAACATCTTCTTTTTTCTCTTCTGTTGTTAATTGTATTTTTTCCTGACCCCTGCTATGACATTACTACATTCCTTTTAAAAAGAGAGCAACATAAATATCCTTGAATATGATAAAGAATTGTACATTTCTGCTATAAAATGCAAAGCCACCATTAAAATTATTTATATGGCTATTTAAAAGTAGAGGAAAACTTTCTCAATGTCACTTAGTGAAAGAAATCTACATAAAATTATGTAACCAGAACAAGCTGCTTCTTTTTGTTAAAAAGATATTTAACTAAAGATGTATTTATTATTATATATCATTACATAGATAAAGAACCAAACAGATATATAAGCAGACAGACAGAGGAGCAAGTCTGGCCAGCCATTTAAGAAGGGAAACCCTAACTGTTGTCATCATAGAAAACAAACAGGGAGTGTTTTACATAAGGAAGGGGCAAAATGTCAAATGACACTAAGATGTAAAATAAAATGAAGATAAAGATTAATCCAATGGTTCTGACAACAAGATGATAAGGTAAGTCTGACTTTTTTATTAACCTATTTACATTATTTACATAATCCTTACTCTGTTTAAAATCAGCCATCTTCTGAGAATCAGGGAACACTTTTTTTTTTCTCCTGAGTAAGAAGACTTTTCATGGTACAGAGCCAAAAATTCCTGAGAGAGCTTCAAATAAGTACAACACGTTTATCAATGAACTCTACAATGGAGAAATCTGGCAGGCGCCAGGTACAAGTTCACATCTCCTGTGACGGGGCTCATGGATATAGGGCCTCCTGATATGATGCATGGAAAAGAACATGGCATCACCTCTGTGGGATTCCTGGTAAAAATGCAAAAATTATGACGAAACAGTAGAAAAACTTAACACAAAGGACCTTCTAGAATTAATTAGCTTGTACTCTTAAAAATGTGTAGGTCATGAAAGACAAGGAAAGATGAGGAATTTTTACACATTGGATGAGACTGAAGAGAAATGACATATAAATGCAATACATGATCCTAGTTTGCATATGGAGCCTCTAAATGATATTATTGTGGTTATTCATAAATCTTGAATAGGTACACATAATTGTTTTCTGATATAAAGAGAAAATAAAAGAAACCCCCAGCAACAAATACCCTAACTGCTTTTTCTCTTGAAATTTTGCCCATCTTTCTCTGAAGACAGTTCCTACAGATCCCACTACTGCTACATGGGGTGACTTGGGTTTACTGTCAACATGTAATTTGGGGAATGTGAGCTATTTTAAAAAGCTTTGATTATTATATAATCGAGTGAATTTGGATTTGGGGATGATGTAGTTTTTCTTTATTTGTACATTGGGGAGAGAAACTGCTTTTAAAAATGAAGCGAGTCCATAAGAAAAAAATATAACAATAATGTGACCATTATTAACAATGATAATAGCTACTCTTCACTTGCTTAATATACAGTAGGCACTATACCAAGTACTTTGCATAAGTTATCTTTTTAGCTCTCAAAATTCTATTGGTTTGTGTCCTCAGATTTATATATGAAGATTATAAACTCAGAGCAGTGAAGTGATTAAATGATTTGCTCAAAATCACAAAACTATTAAGGTGACAAAGCTGAAATTGACCCCTCCAGCTCTTTTTGACACATATGAATCAGGGAAGGCCATGGAACAGACACCACATTCCCTTCCTTGAGAATCAGCATCACTCGTTGAATGTCTCTCTGTGTTTCCTAATGTGTGCAAGCCATGAAAATCAAAGTTCTGATGGTAGCCCAAAGAATGGCCAAGCAAATGATAATCTTTTCTTTCTATTAAACTTGTCTGGCTGCATTCACCCTTCGTTTTTCCATCATCTCTCTGCTTGAGTAATTTATGGAGATATTTCAGACTATATTCCATTACCAGGAAAGATTCTAATGGCTCAGCTGGTGCTGGGTAGTAAGAAAAACAGTGAGAACAAAAGATAAAGATTATCTGCCCTGATGTTTCTAGCTGGCAAAACCACAACATAACATTTATGGGTCTCATGTTAAATTTTACCCTTATATAGAGGAGAGAGGAAGAGGTGATCTAGAAGTCAAGAACAGAGCCCCAAATAAGATGGCAGTTTCAGCAATTTGGGCAGAACTTCTGCCTCCTTATTCACGCCAAAGAATCTGTCAGCAGCCCCATACTGACAACCCTCAAGGATGCCGCCAAACCAAGGAAAGCTAAGGCTCCTGAATGGCCCAATGGAATAGTGACGAATGGGGTAATGAAGCTTTAGAACGTCTTCCTGGTGTTTTGCTGAGTGAGTCAATGGAGACATGTTTTACCATCAAAATAATTTTGCAGCTGTAATATCGTTGTCTTCACAGGAGTGTTCTGTATTCCTAGAGTTTTCCTTGCACTTTTTGGACACCTTTGCAGTGCTGTATGTCAAGGGAGAAGGGGGGCTCAGACGTCAGTCCCAAAAATGATTTATGCTTAAAAGTTTAATTTTCAATGCTCTGTTTCTCCAATATAAATCATACTGTTCCAGTGAGAGAACTAGTCATATACCCTTTTCAAATATGTTTTCCCAACTAATGATCCTACATGGCTTAAAATTATACTGACAGAAACACAACTGCATGGCTTTTAAACTAATGATACAACCCATGGATAATTTCCTCTAAATAGCTCAGAGATGTGAATGAATGAATTATATATCATTGCAGGAAGCAATTTCCCTCAATGGATTCTACCTGATGGAATCTCAGTGCATCTCAGATTGGGTAATACCTTTCAATCGAAATAAGACTTTGAAACTGGCTCTGGAGCAAAACCTAAACCCTGAGGGGAGACAGCTGTGAACATATTTAGAACTTTCCACTTTCCGGGAGCTCTTGTGTTACAAATGTCTCTCTTCTGTGCATAGCAACTTATTTTGTGAAGGAATCTGATGACATAGGTGGCTTTCAACAATTCTTCCCTTTCATTCCCCTTAATGTGGGTTGGGTTTTTTTTTTTAAGATTTTATTTATTTATCTGAGAGAGAGAGAATGAGAGATAGAGAGCACGAGAGGGAAGAGGGTCAGAGGGAGAAGCAGACTCCCCGCTGAGCAGGGAGCCCGATGCAGGACTCGATCCCAGGACTCCAGGATCATGACCCGAGCCGAAGGCAGTCGCTTAACCAACTGAGCCACTCAGGTGCCCCGTGGGTTGGGTTTTTTAATGGGTTACCATCTTGCAATGTCATAACCATATCGCCCCAGAGGTTTCTTTCTTCCAGATCTATACTCTGTCTCAGATACAGGTGTTCACCAGGAACAAAGTCACCTTAACATAGTGTCCATAATAATGCTTAGGCATTTGCGTGACATGAATGCCTGGGAAAAGTGGCAGCTCCTGGGATTTCATAATAGATGTAAAGAGATGCCTCCCAGGCCCAGACAGATTTAAAAATAATGTAATATCTTTTGCTTTTTGCTTCTAGCTCCATCATGCCAATATTCTGGTGTGTGTGTATATGTGAGAGAGAGAGAGAGTGATAGAGATATTTTCTCCCAATCTGGGGCAGATCTTGATTGAGTAGGCAATCCTATTTATCTTTGTTTGCCAAAGTGTTCCTTTTGCTTGTCTTGTTTCCAGGTCTTTTTTAGGAGAGGAATAATTGAACAACCCATGAGTAACTTGAAACTTAAGTAATGCAAATGAGTTACACAAAATCAAGCACCTAATCCACATGGGCTCAGATTCTAGTATAAGTTCTCTAATGCTCCTTTACATTGTAGCTGCAAATTTATTTTGACTTCATGCTGCTGTTATCATAATGGTTACATTGTCTCTTCAAAGAGCCCACAGCCACCTTATGGATAGAGAGGGTGCTTTAGGGTCACCACTGCCCCTTACACAGGGTTGAGTGTGCTACTAGTTGATGTTTGATGCACTGCAGCATGGCTTTGCTCGATACAGACTTATGACAGGTGGAAGGAGTTTTAGGTGATATAGTTGCTTTTAACTATCTGCTTCACAGGTTTTGGGGGCATTTGGAGGATTTAATAGACTTGGCTTATGGTATGGAAAACATGCATTTTATGATTATGCATTTTATGAGAAATCATAAAATCTGGGCTCTGGTCCCTCCTCTGACACTTACCTGGTTAAATGATCTTTAATGACTTCATCAACTGAATGGGGATAATGCCTGTTCAAAAGCCCCACTAGGCTTCTGTGGGGATGCAAGAGATGAGGAACGTCAACACTGTTTTGTGTCACACAAATGCCTAAGCATCATTATGGACACTGCGCCGTGGTGATCTCTGGGACTTTGGAATAACCATAGTGATAATTACATGGTACAGGAAAGAAGAGACACAGTGGTAGGAGTCAGTAAAAAGATTGATGGGCACCTGCTGTCTTATAAATTTATAAGGAGATTTAAAAAAGGGTTTGAAATAACCAGCATCCTTCTACAAACAATTGCTATAGTCCAGGCACTTTCACATGTTCTATTAATCATGATAATAATGATAAAAGCCACCATTTATTAAAAGCTTATTACATGCTAGGCCCCACAGCAAGAAATGTAATAGGTGTAATCATCACCGAATGGAGTTGATATTATTATTCCTATTTTACAAATGATGCAGTTAGGACTTAAAGACGTTCAGTAACTGTCCTAAGGCCATCCAGCTAATGAGGGACAGAAAGAGTGAAAGTCACGAAGGCATGGGTTCTGGGGTCAGCACCTGCCTCTGTTACAGCTTGGCTGCCTCCCTCGTCTGGTGGCTTTATGTTCTGTGCTGCCAGGGTCATGTCCATATGGAACTGCTTGGTTCTATGCAGCATGTGGCATCACGGGCCTCAGTTTAGAGGCCCTGCTGGTGCTGCAAATGGTGTGTCTGATCAGAACAGGGTTAGACCCTGCAGCTAGTCCTCTGGAAGCTGCATGCCTTCTTCCGCTGCTAACTCCTGGTAAGACTGTTAAGTGCAAGATCAGCAGCACATTTCATCCAATCCCAGGAGACTGTAAAAAACAGATGCTGAGGTGATTGGTCCGGAGGACCAAGATAAAAGAAGATGACACAGGCCGATCTTAGCAATCCAAATATGAGGATCTGAATTCTGGGCATCACTGTATTTGGAAAACAAGCACTGTCCAGTCACTAGAGGGTGGCTGGGCTAAACCCGAAGCCATGTGGAGAGGCTGCTGACCCAGCCCTGGGATTACTGTCTGCTGGCTGGAATGACCCGATCTGAGAGCCAGTGAGAGGCATGTAGTGACCCCTTTCCATGACTGGGACAAAGCTGGACCCCCAACAGTCCCTTACATGGGGAAGAACTTGGGCCACAGAAGCATTTGGCAGGCACCTCTATGACTGCATTGTATGCTCCAGGGCAATTCAGCTTTCTGCACCAGTGCTTAGGCCTAAAGAAATCAGTGGGAAGATAAATGAATGACCTGCTTCCAATGTGAGTGATGGGATGCCAGAACTTTCATGGTGACCCAAGGCCTGCCTAAAGACACGTGGTCCAGGCCTGAGGAAGAGCAATCTTGGATCTCCCTTCCCCCTGCAGTTAAAAACAAATAAATTAACTAACAAATCCAAGTTACACCCTGGTGTGTCATTCCACTGTATATTTGAAGGGAAGTTAAAGCCCTTGCTCTTTTATTCTGAGCTCGATATGCTTCATGGTTCTTGCATCCACTGCTCTGATTTCTTTGCAGCACAGATGCTACCCTTGACAGAAGATAGGCATGATCTTTATAAAGCATTGTTATTATTATTTTTTTTAGAGAGAGAAAGGGGTGCAGAGGAAGAGGGAGAGAAAGAATCTCAAGCAGGCTCCACGCCCAGCCTATGAGCTTGACTCAGGGCTCGATCTCACGACCCTGTGATCATGACCTGAGCAGGAATCAAGAGTCAGGCAGCTGACTCAGCCACCCAGGAGCCCCTATAAAGTATTTCTAAACAAGGGGACCTTGTAGCTAATTAATCCTGTATATAGCAGGCAGCAACTCCCCACTTCTCATCCTACTCAGAGGGCAAAGCAACAACCCTCATTTTTCCTGGCTCCTGGTTGCCCGTGAATGAAAAAAATCAGCTTATTTTAGAATCATCCCTAAACTTCCAACCCAAATGGAAGTTTAAGTGAGACCCACTGCCTCTATGAGTTATTGCCAAGTTACGTTCACTGATGGAAGATTGCAAGCTCTGTGCTGGGGGGATAAAGATAGCCGGCTTCTTGTCCCAGCTCTTCCACACACTGTTAGGCTGTGTTGTTTAACCCATCTGGATCTCGGTGTGCTCATCTGCACAGCGTGAGGGTTAGCTTTAATCCTCCTTTAATAGGCTGTGAGGCTATAAAGTATAAATTAGCACATGTGCATATCATTAAAACGTTTAGAATCATGAATGTGGATGTTAGTGAAGTTTAGCTACCATCTCTTTTTTTTGTTGTTGTTCCAGATGCCTAATAGGTATTTAATGCAAAAGTAATATTATTTCTACCATAAACTACTTGTGTTTCTGTATGCCATTTAAAGATAATGGACATCTTTGGAATTATGACTCAAATAATATGTATGTGTATCATTCCCTTTTTAGTTTACTAATTATTGTTATTATTGATATCATTCAAGTTGTAAAAAATGTTGTGAGTTACTCCCTCCCTTGGGTATGATGGAATACTGCCCCATCCTCGCCCCTGTTCAGTTTCTGCTATCACGCAATGACCGGTAGCTTACCCTACCCCGTCCCTCACAACCGGTTGTAATAAGGACAACTGAGCCCTCCTATAATACATCCTTTGGTTCTTCAATGAGAGAGAGCACAGGCTCTAGTCTCAGCCAATATGTTCTTATATGAAGTGCTCTCAGGGAAAAAATAGCTCCAAAGTGCTCTTCAAACACAAGGTATTAGAATGACTGATGAACATAGCCCCTATCATTGTTATACTTCCACAGGAAGAAATGTGACACTTATATTGAAAAAGAAGCACAAGACAGCATCAAATCACCCTTTGTGTGAATTTCAGCCATTGTAAAAAGTGTTTGAAGCAGCCCAGGCCTGAGTGGGAGCATTTACCGGGATAACAGATTGCATTGTATCCTGGAAAGAAGAGCCAGGTGCTCCCAAGCTGGGTATGCTTTACTCCCATAATCTCCCTCATTTTTAGCCACATGCCTGGGAGACAGGTGTGTGTGTACTTTTGTTCCAAACTCTGTCTTCTTCTTAGGCACAGATTCCTTCATCGGTAAATTCTTACACTGTTGCCTAAGTTTCTCTGTGTGTCTCTTCACCCCAACTAGACTGTACACCTTTGAGGTCACTGACTATTTTTTTTGCTTTTCTCATTTCTCTCTTTAGCCCTTGAAGCTTCGTTTCCCTCTTTAGCCCTCTTTTGCCTGAAGGGTGCCAAAGTAGATGCTCATAAATGCCTATTGAATGAGTGAATGAATGAATGAATGAATGAACAGAGAGATCTTCTCTTATTTTTTCGGTTAAATTTTTAAAAATTTCGTGAAATATTGGATATATAACGACTAATATGATGAATAATTGTGAACCCCACCACCCTGACTCACACTATGAATGCCTTATGCCTCTCCCTGTTCATATTCCCTTTCCCCCTTCTTCAGGGAGGTTACCAAACTTGGTGTTCATCATTTCCATCTTTACTTTTTTTTTTAAAAATATTTTATTTATTTATTTATTTGAGAGAGAGAGAGAGAACATGAGTGGGAGGGGGGAGAGGCAGAAGGAGAGGGAGAAACAGAATCCCCGCTGAGCAGGGAGCCGATTTGGGGCTCCATCCCAGGATCCTGGGATCATGACCTGAGCTGAGGCAGACCCTTAACTGACTGAATCACCCAGGCATCCCCTGTCTTTACTTTTTGTATCTTTACTACATATGTATGGATCCTAACAAAAACCACATTATTTTTTGCTCGTTTTAATAATTTACAAAATATCATCGTATTTATATCCCTCATAAACTTGCATTTATAATAAAAATATATTTGTGTATAAATGCATGATGATACACGTCATTCTTATTCAGGCATCTTCTCTGCTGAACAGTATTGCATTGTGTGACTATGTCATAATATATTTATCCATGTTGAATGAATCACAAACAGTCTTATCCATGTCTCCATGGTCACCCGTGGACAGGATTCTGCAGGGCACATCCCCAGGAACAAGATAGCTGGGTCACAGGGGATGCATAGTCTTAAATTTACTAGGATTGCTGAATAAGGATCTAAAGTGATTGTACCAGTTTATACTCCCATGGATCTGCATTTATAAAACTTGGGTTTTCCACCATTAATGCTTGCCTCTTTAGGTGGTGACTTCTGCAAGAGGATGCTCTTTATGCCAAGCTTGCATGAGGGCCTCTGAGATATGCTGGTGCCTCTCCAAGGCTAGCTAGGGCTCTGCCCATGGGCGTCTGAGTGGATTCCCTTTCCCTCGCTACTGCTCCATTGTGCTGCTTCAGTGTCTAAAGCATGGGAGTTCTTTCCTCCTCACCTTCAACTGTATACAGGCCAGGTATTGCACACACAGACTCCATCAAAATAGAAGGTTGTCTTTAACGGCAAAGAAAGAGTTCCCTTCATCTAAATGTCATCCGTGTTAACAGGACTGCCTGTGATCCCTTTCACATGCTCCTGGTCTCCCTGTGTCTGACATCTTCCATATCCCATGATATTGTGTTGTGGGATCACAGCACCACCGGGTGACAATATTGCTGCTAGAATTCTGTGGTTTTGGTCACGATAGGTTTCAGCTGAACGCCTCCTACCTACCATTTACTAAAAACCATATTGCTTCAGAATAGAGGGTGTTAAATCTGACTGTGTAGTATTCAGATCATATTTCAAAAAGGGAAACGTGTGTTAGGCGAGCATGTAAATAAGGACTTGCTGCCTGAAGTATCCCATCATGATTTGGAGTAGAGGTATTTTTTCCCTCTATTAGTTAATTTTCCCTTCAAATGTGATGAAGATTCGTGGGGGGCTTAAGCATTTTACAAAACACTTTTCTATGTTTATACTTGGCCTTTTTTTTCAATTAGGATTTGAAGTGGTTAGTATATTTTCTCTTTCATTTGTTCTCAATGTAAACTTTCTTCCTAAGAAAAAAATACATATAGAAAGTGCACCAATAATAAGCTTACAAATTGATGATATTTCGTGAAGTAAACACTTCCTTGTAACAGCAGTCAGATCAAGAAGCAGAACATGACAGTACCTCAGACCCCCTCATGCTCTCTTTCAGTTATATCCCCCACTCCTGGGGTAATCACTATTTGTTTATTTCTTTCTCCACATACGTAAACTGCCACTTTTAAGACAATTTTTAAAAAAGACTTTATTTATTTATTTGACAGAGAGAGAGAGAGAGTGAGAGAGAGCATGAGCAGGGAGGAGAGGGAGAAACAGGCTCCCTGAGAGCAAGGAGTCTGACTCGGGGCTCAATCCCAGAACCCTGGGATCATGACCTGAGCCGAAGGCAGACGCTTAAACTGACTGAGCCACCCAGGCGCCCCAACTGCCATTTTGAAATATGTGTGCAGTAAAAAGCCAGAAAGATGAAATGACTCACTCAAGGTCACACAAAGAGTTTGTAAAGAACAAAGCCTGGAATTCCAGTCTCTTGACCCTATCCAATGTCCATTCTGTAATGATTTACTCCAACCGTTCTTTTATCTTTTCACTGAAATGTGGCAAGAAATGCAGTGACCCATTAGATGATGCACTTCCTTCCTTTTTAAAAAAAGATTTATTTATTTATTTGAGAGAGAGAGAGAGTGCACACATGAGTGGGGAGAGGCGCAGAGGAAGAGACTCTTCAAGCAGACTCCCGGCTGGGCACAGAGCCCGATGCGGGGTTGGATGCAGGGCTCAGTCTCACGACTCATGAGATCATGCCCTGAGCTGAAACCAAGAGGTGGTTGCTTAACAGACTGAGCCACCCAGGCGCCCCTGAATGATGCATATTCTTTGTGCACTTTGGAGTTTGTAGGTCTTCCACACACGTTGGGTTCCCTCTTCCATCAGCATCTGTCTACTCCTCGAGCTATATGTGGACACGTGTGTCAGTTTCAGGACCTTATGAAGAGAGGGTAAGATTTGAAAAACAATGCATGAAGTATTAACTACCTAGCACTTTTCTGATGGAAATAACCAATTATGCAACATATTAGGCTCTGTGCCTTCTCTCTGAAGGAGAAAGTAAGGACAACAGTCAGGTTCACATCAGTGATGCAACCCAACACTTAAAAACTCGCTGGATATGCACTGGATCTGGTCACATTCAACACATACTAATTTGTTGCAATCCAGATCAAAAGCACTTTCCTTGACAACAGTCCCCGAACATTCTGATTAACTGAGCTTTCAGAGTAGTATGATGCAGTAGAAAGAACTTGAAACTTGGAGTCAGATAAATCATTCTTCTTCCCAGTTTTCCTGTGTATGAGCGGTGTGGCATTGGACAAGTCCCCTCCACTTGATAAGCCTAGTTCTGCATTTGTCAAATGGGGAGAATAAGGTTCCCGTAGCATTTCTGATAATGTGTATGAATCATTTGGTAGAGTGTCTGGTACCCAGAGACCTCTCAACAGATGGTAACTGGCTCCTTACTAACCTTAGCCAGAGGTTAGCATTCTCCTTTTTGAGCATCTGTCTCACTGATAACAATATTATTTGGTATTTGATAGATAATAACAATTCTTTAAGAGTAAATGGCAAGAACCCTTTCTCATATTCAAAAGAAGCCTCAGCTGAACTTTCACATAAAGAAGAAAGATATATGTGGCTATCTCTGGAAACATCCTTCTCTCCCCAACTCAGGTATTAGCAAATACCTGTGAGGGATTAGACTTTCTTAGCCCATGGGATTGAGAAGTTTAATTTTATCCTGATCTCAAGGGTCAGGGGGCTCCCAGCCTCCATCTGTATAACTTGGGTAAGAAGATAATTATAATATAAGGTAAGAACTATGATAAAGGGAGAGCAGGGTGCTAGGGTAGCATAAAGGAGGGTGTCTAATATAATTTGGGTCATGGGAGACTGGAGAGGGGTAATGGGGGGGCTTTCCAGAAGAAATGATAATAATCTGAGGCCTGAGGTTAAGAGCTTCCTCTTTTATGATAATCCTTGAGTACATACACACACATAAGCATGCACACACACATAATGCACATACACACACACACACACACACACACACACACACACACACACACACACACACACACACACACACCCTGAACAGGAAACCATGGCCTCAGCCACAGAGGCTCATCACTCCTGCCTCATTTCATAGTGACAAATTCTGCTTGACTTCTGCCAGGAAGAGCTTCAGCCCAATTCATCTTCTTTCCAACCCCTACATGATTATTTGAGACAAAATTATTATACATGTTAAATAATTTATTTTCTAGACGAATCTCAGACTTCACGCATTTTTGAAGTTGGTAATTTTAAGAAAGTAATTGGAATTAGGGAAATGTTCAGTTAGTAATTAATTTACTGAGAACATATAAAATAGATTTTAAAAGAGGGAACTAAGAAAAAAAAAGAACTTACTAACAGTTTTATTGGATCAAATGAAAGTTTCAAGTTCTTTTGGAGAACAACAAAGAGACCCTAATAGAAATGGGTTTTCTGGGCTTGCATGTTCATTTTAATAAACAGGAGCTGATAATGAATTTGTGGGAAAAGTCTTCTCTGGTTAGATTCTCACTAACACCCCTTATGCAGCCGTAAGTTGGGCTTGGACTGCATTTAGCAATAAACAGGTGACTTGTGTTCATGTCAAAGTTTGAGAAGCACTGAGCCAACCAGCTTTTGTCCCAGGGTGACTTGGCTCACGCCATTCGCATTAGCCGCAGATGGCATCCACCCACATTGCCTGGGAATACCTACATGCTACATAACAAAAAGGAAATAGAGAAGACTGTTATGCCCCTACCCCCACCATGAAGCCTACTTTGGTCAACCATGTCCCTTTCCTGAAGCACATATTTGCGAACCATTTGGGTGGCACCGAACAGGGGTATAATCATGCCCATAACCTGCCATTTCCCCTCTCCCACAGAAGACGTGTCAAGTGCAATGGCTAGTTTTGTGAACACTAAAGCCAGATTGCCAGGGTTCATATCCCAGCAACTCCACTCACTGGCCAGTGACCTTGAGGAAGTTACTTAACCTCTCTAAGTCTCAGTTTCCTCATATGCAAAATAGTAATGAATAACAGCACCTCTCTCGGACTGCTGTGAGAATCTATTAATACATGTAGGGTATTTACAACAGTGCAGTCGGGTTCTTACATAGTGGCACTCCAGAAATGGCACTTTGGCATTGTTGAGGGCAGAAAGTCTATTATTCCCCCTAAAATCTCACCCAGTACGTGATAAAGTACCTGACACGCAAAAAGTGCTCAGTTAACAAAATGAATGATTGTGACAACAACGACTCACCTCACAAGCTACAGAATTTTAGTTCTTTTTTAAAAAATATTTTATTTATTTATTTGAGAGAGAGAGTGCGTAGGGGCTCGATCCCACGACTCTGAAATCATGACCTGAGCCCAAACCAAGAGTCGGATGCTTAACTGACTGAGCCACACAGGTGCCCCCAGAATTTTAGTCCTTATTTTATTTCCACTAATGACCAATAAGACTATGGGACCCACCCAGGCTCCATCCCATTTGGGAATTGTTAGTGGGTGTTTGTCTTGGAGAAACTTGCAGTTATTTACATGGCAGATGCTACCTTCTGGAGAAGGAAAACAAAGACAACAGAAACAAAAAAGCCAGGGTCTATTTAGTTCCTGCACTTGTAAGCCAACATTTTAAATCTTTTATTTGTGGACACATCAGTCCAGCAGTACTTGAACAAAGCCATTCAATCCTCTGGTTCTTTAAATAACTACCGTGTTATTGCCTTCCTGTCCCCTGATCAACCCTCAAGTCCTCTGAAATACCCACAAATGGAATGAAGTGTGCATTTTAAGTTATCTTTTTATCCATGGGGTTTACAACTGCAGCCAGTACCTTAATCCTGACTTGGAGAATTATATCTGAAGGAGAGGATGCAATTTCACTCCCTTCCCCTCTGGGGAAGACTATTTTTCCATTCACTGAACTGAGGACCAAGAAGATCGGGAATCAGTCACTCCAGGACCTTTAGGGATAGATTGGTCTGTAATGATTTTTCTTACAGATCACACAAAGCTCAGAGACACTTCTACTTCCTGTCCTGGAATTGAGACAGAGTGGTCGTGGAAAGAGGTAAAAAGTGCTGATACTTTGCTTGAAAATTGTGAGTATCCATACGGATAAAGTTATATTACATTTACTCTTTGTCATTACTACTGGTCAGTAGGGGTGGATAGTGTTTATTTTATGTCATTTGCTTAGAATGATGTCTGGCACAAAATAAGAACTTTGTAAGTATTGGCTGGTTTCCCTCTAAATTATACAATTACCTGGTCCTTCATTCTTTTTAAACATTCCATGTTTATAATAACTTTTATTTTATTTTTTCATTTTCTTCTCAAAACTATTTATGAAGAAGAAAAAAGATATTTCCTCCACGCATTTAAAGAGAAAACGGAGACCCAGATAGGTGGTTGGAGGATGCTGAACAGAAAGCAGAAACTGTTTTCTATCTCTGGGGCCAGAACTTTCCACAGAGAAATTCTCTTCCAAGGGCTGGAAGGGTCAAGAGCTGTGTGGGTTCAGTTATTAATTTTCCTACTTTCCTGAGAATGGTGTTTTCTTTAACTGATAATACTCATGTCCCTAGCACACCAGAAATAAATCATTTGGAGGTACAAAGCCTCCTTCTCAAAAGTGCTAATGCTAATCCTATGCTAAAAATAATAATAAAATAATATTATAATCAATGCTTTACAACCGCAAATCTAAACATGGAAAGTGAGTTTGCTGTCGAGTCAGTGTCCCAGGTGATGCTCTACCTACGTACCTCCAGCACATGAGGATGCCCGTGAGCGGGCACATTAGTGATGGAAGTGGTGGCAGACGCCCTCCATGGGTAGAGCTGCTTCGACAACATTTTCTTGTGTTTTGTATACAAACTTTTATGTCAGTTATTCCTAAAATAATCCAGAAATCTTCAAAGGTGTCATCTAGTCTTACAAACCCCCTTTTCTTGTGGACACGATGGGAGAAGTTCGGATGTCACACATTCAAGGGACACAAATCCTGGTGGGCTTGGGTGACGTTTCTTTCATGACTTACTACGGCTATATTACTACTAGTCTCATTCCCAACAACTGTGATTTCAGTGGTTTGTGGGGATGTAGCACTGTCTTCTTTAAAAGTGCCTTTTTGTGACCACTGACCTGCATTTGGTTTGCACAACAGCATTATGCGTTAGGTGTCTCTCCTCCTGTAGCTATGGGCACCGAGGCCATTGGTATGAAGTGATTTGGCTGCAGAGTGGCTAAGTAAGAGAGCAGGGACTCCTAGGCTGCTCTTTCCCCCCACTGGAGCATGAGGACCAAATGGCCAGGACGGTGGAACGATGTGGCACCAGGCTGGTGTCAAGAGGAGCATGCCATTGCAAGTGGGAGATGCCCATCTTGACTTTAGATGGACTCCTTTCTGCTGTGGGATCTTAATCAAGTCACTTCACTCCCTGGACTTTCGGTTAGTTCCCTAAAAAATGAGGAGGTTTGATACACCCCCTTTCCTCCTTTCTTATCACTCTGAGGCTCAGAAAAAACACAGTGAAAGTGTCAGGGGCATGTATTTTTTCTTTCTCTAGCTAGTGCACAGCAAGGATTTGGAAAAGTGGAGGAAGAATGGAAAAAAGCCAGAGTTCCAGGTGAAACTACCCCTAACGATACCATCTCACATATCTCCAAATCCCCCTGAGGAATTTCTTAGGAATCCAGATGCATCTGTGTTGTAGAGAAGCATGGCTGCCAATCAGCAGGTCATATATTTGGAGTCCACAAGACACACAATTATAGACCTTGTAGGGAATCTGGTCTAAAGTCTAGATGAGGAACCTGAGGCTCAGAGGCCAAGAGAGTTTGCTGGGGTCACACAGTGACACAGAATTGGTGACCCTATCCACTGCCCTTCTAGGACATATTACACCAGTGAAGTTCAGTCTTGGTCCACTTCAGGAGATTAGAATTAGGGCTCTCTTACTTGGCCCTATATCCTGTCTCTAGCACAGGACCTACATAGGTGGGTGCTCAGGAAATAGAAGTTGAATAGTTGAATAAATGAATGAACTGATGAGAAAAAAATTGAATAGAAGTATGCACAATTTAGGTCATTCTTCTCATTACAGGCTACTCTTCATTCCCTGTTCCCACCTCATCATATAGATTTTGATGGTGAAGTGATCTAGGCAAAAGAATGTAGCTAGGTGTATACGAGCCTATTTCTGTCATTAAAAACAAACTCACAAGGTCAGGGGAAAAGCCCTCATTCTCATAATATAAAGACAACCAACTTCCAGGGCAGTGGACTGGGCCAAGACAGGTCTTGGAGAAGCCTGTTCACGTGGGCAGACACCAAGCCCAACTTTAATATATGATTTGGTTAGGAGTCAGGGCTGGCCTCTGCAAAGTTGTGAAATTGGAAATCTGGTCTTTGGTTACTGTTCTTCCAATCAGTAGCCTAATAGTGCCAATTGGTCTCTCTCTCTATTTCCATCATGGTGCCTGGAAGTGCCAGGTCCCAATTTATAATTCAGCATACCTTCCATCAAAGCACAGTCCTGCTGTTTTATTCTCAGCTGTTGGAGAAGATGAAAGACCTGATATGTTCCCACTGAGTCATTTATAGCTGATCAAAGTTTCCTATTTCACCTCTCTGAGGAGTATTTGCCTTTAACATTTAGGGAATTCAGGCTCCTTTCTGACACAGATATCTCAGAGAACTATTTTAGTGATGGGGATGGGAGAGGATTCACAATGCATAAGCATTTCTTACCTTTTATGGCAAAGGGCCTTGTATATATACACGTACACACATACGCACATAACACACACACCCACACACAAACATGCATCTACAAATATAGGCAGAGGAATATTTCAGAGGAAACAGAAACCCCAGCCACATAGCCTAACAAATCCTGCCTCATGTCCTACTGGTCATTTCTGCCTCATTTGTGCCAAAAGATTAGGTCTTTCAGCCCCATGCCTATAAATAAAATAATTTCTTTCCTTGACAGATCGCAGACTTTAAACACTTTTAAGCTGATAATACATAATAAAATAATTGTTTAACAAGGAATATATTTGTCACTACGAATAATTGTTATATTTAGACCATATAAAATGACTTTTTAAAGAGGGGAAATAAGGGCGCCTGGGTGGCTCAGTTGGTTACGCGACTGCCTTCGGCTCAGGTCATGATCCTGGAGTCTCGGGATTGAGTCCCGCATCGGGCTCCCTGCTCAGCAGGGAGTCTGCTTCTCCCTCGGACCCTCTTCCCTCTTGTGCTCTCTGTCTCTCATTCTCTCTCTCTCAAATAAATAAATAAAATCTTTAAAAAAAAAAGAATTTTAAAGAGGGGAAATAAAAAGGTGTTGTTAAGAATTTTACTGGATCAAATGGAAGTTTTGAGTTTTATTGCAATAAAAGGCCCTAATTGGAATGGGTTTTACGGGCCTCTATGTCCATTTTAAATAGGGGCAGGAAATAGATTTGAGGGAAATACAGTCTGGCTGGATTCTCCCTAACTGCCCTTATGCAGCACTAGGTTGGGGCTGGGCTAATATGAAGTCAGTGCCTGCCTACCTCCTCCTCCCCACTCTTCTCAGCTTGTGAGATGTGATGTGATGGTTTGCATATCCTGGTCACCATGTCAACTCTATTCAAAGCCACCCATGTCCCCTGCCTGGCTAGTCTGACAACTTCTAGCCAATTCCCACATCTACTTTTGCACCCTAGCTCATTCTCCACATTGTGGTTATATCAGAGGAAGAGCTCTTCTTCTTCTTTAATTGAAGTGTAATTGACATACAGGGTTACATTAGTTTCAGGTGTACAACATAGTGATTCAGCAAGTGCACACATTATGCTAGGCTCACCACAAGTGTAGCTACCATCTGTCACCATACAACACTATTACAATACCATTGACTATATTTCCTGTGCTGTACATTTCATACCTGTGACTTACTTATTCCACAATTGAAGGCCTGTATCTCCTACCTCCCTCACCCCTTTTTGCCTATCCCCCCAACTCCCTCCCTTCTTGAAACCACAAGTTTGTTCTCTGTATTTATGAGTCTGTTTTGGCTTTTTGTTTGTTTGCTTGTTGATTCATGTGCTTTGTTTTTTAGATTCCAAATATAAGTGAAATCATATGGTATTTGTCTTTCAGAGGAAGAGCCCTTCTAATGCCCTTCACTGACTGCCTATGGCTCTTAGGATAAAATTCCTGTCATTAATGTGGCAGTGAGTTGGACGTGGCCAATGATTAATTTTTCTACCTCCCCAAGAACAATTTGTCTTCCTTGGCTAATGGCCATGCCCACAGTACATGCCATTTTGAACTACCATTCTTCCTCTCAAAATGCCAATGGAAAAGTGTAATACACTTAGAGCAACAGGGCTAAATATCCAAGGTCAGTGTATGTCAAGTGAGTATTCCCAGGTGAATATTAATTCCATCACATAGTACTTACAACACAGGAAGGTGCCCACCTGGAGTCAGGTTAGTGATGAAAGTGAAGGCAGATGCCCTTCATGGATGACAAGCTGTTCCTCTAAAAGTACTGGTTTTGTATTTCATACATAAATGATCTAATTGTTTCTGGAATACTCCTGGATCTCTTACAGCTGTCACTTGTTTCGGCAAAAAACACGTTACTATGAATAAAATGAGGCAATCTCAAATCAAGCAAGACTGTTATATAGATGCCATCTAATAAACAGAAAATTTTAGTTGCCCCTTGTTGCAATCAGCTTTCACGATTTATTATTATTATTACTACTATTGTCTGATAGTGATTTTTAAAATGTGAGCACAGTACTTTGTAGTTTAAAAGAGGCTTTGCGTACACTATTAACTGTATTCTAGGTTCATGCAACCATACTGTATATAGGTTAGTTTGGGAGTCAACAAATTTTTTTGTGTGCAAGAACAAACTGTAAACATTTTGGCTTTTTGGGCCATATGGTCACTATGTTAGTTATTACTCAACTTTGCCTTTGTAGTATGAAACCAGCCATAAACAATAGGTAAATGAGTGGGTATGCTAATAAAACTTTATTTACAAAAACAGATGTGCTCTAGATTGGCTTATGGGTTGCATAAACTACCGAACTCTGAGTTAGAGCATGTGGGATTTATCATCCTTCCTTTTGCAGCTGTGGAGTCTGAGGCTAAAGGGTTAAACAATTTTCCAAAGGCCATACAGTGAATTAGTGAAAGAACAGGGGCTTGGCTCTGTGCCAGCTAACTCCTAGTCTGGTCTTCCCTCTACTGAACTGTGATGACCAACTGACACATAGAGTGTAACCTTGGGACATAGTGCTGTGTGCCAGAGAGGGTACATCACTATAAATCTGCAGATCTGGGCCCTGGCCCTAAGTTGGCTTCTAGTTAGATGTGTGACCTTAATCAAATAATTTTAACACCCTTAGCTTTAGTCGATTGATCTAAGGAATGAGGAGACTGGTTGAGGAATCTTTTCTCTGGCTTTAAAATGCTGTGTTCTTAAGATCAGGGATGGGGAAGGAACATTTCATTGTGAAATATTCAAATTGATAGTTATTACAAAATTTGTAGCACATATTTACACAGAGATCACTATTCACCAGCCAACAAATATTTACTCAGTCTATTCTATGTTGTGAAAAGATGGAAGGAACATATGACAGTCTTCAAATAGTTTATAACCGTGAAGAAAAGCAATTTCTAACACTTACAGAAAATGAATAAACTGTCAGTGTGTAAGAAACTTCTTGGTAGAGTTGATAAGTTCCTCTGGATTTCTGAGGACAGACATCAGTGAGAGCAGGAGCTGTTGGAGAAACTCATGTGGAAATGTTGGAAGACACTCTGGATTTGGAGGATGGGGAGTGGAGGGTGGTGAAGAGAAGGCTGACAGGGGCAGGTGTGGAGACCCGTGTACAGAAGGTGCTCAAGTGTGTCGTAGTGGGTTTGATTAGGCTAGATGGTGTGCATTGGGGAAACATGGAAAGTACGGATCTCGAATCACTTTGTTGTCAGTTGGCATAGATCACCATTTGAAAAACATACAGCACAAAAATCTTCAACTTCGATATTTGTTACAGACAGGGCTTTGCTCCCATTAGTGCATATCCAGGAGTTTTGTCTGAATTCCATCCTATTTTCAGCCTCATAATGAGGCACCTCTCATAGGGCAGCTGAACATTCATGATTATTCCCTTAGGTCTCTTATCTCAAATTCCCCAGAGGAAAACTGGACAGTCCTGCCCCCTGTTTGATGGTGTGATGAGGAAAGGGCTTCATTCATTTCATCCCTGGAGAGCCTGACTAAGTTAGGAAAGTGGTGGTTTCCTTCAATCTCATAGCTCATTTTCTGAAACAAAAAGGCAGTTTAGAAGGGGGCACTTTGGTAATTAAAGTCAATTCTCTTCAGTCACCAAAGGTACTTGGCTTGCAGGATGCGTTTGGCTGGTTTATTAACCTATGTGTCCCACATTGGTTCTTCAATCTGGATGTCCTCTGATTTTCCCCACCAGGCTTCTGAGATGACCCATGGGAGTCAGCTAGAAACATAATTGGAGCATTACACTGTGGGAAGTGTTATAACTATTCCCAACAGGGAAAAGTTTCGGAAACCTTTGTGAGGAAAAGCCTGGGGCAAATCTGCCATGTCTATTTAATCAACATATTATATAAGAGCTAAAAGGATGCAAAGTTATCCCACGCTCTCTAAAGTTGACACTAATGCTCGTCAGACACTTTCTAAAGACCAGTTATTATTCTAGATTGATTTTTCATACATTATCCCATCCATCTGAGTAATATTCTTATATTTCTATCCTCACCGTATAGATGAGGAAGGAGGTTGGCTCTCACTGAGGCTTAACTTGCTCAAGTTTGCACACAGGTGATCAGCCACATAGCAGGAGTTTGAAAGAGGGCCGTTTGATTCCTGGAATTTCAGGATTCATCACTAAAGTAATTCAAAAGTGTGCTGGAAACCATCATGTTCTGACAAATATAGGTTAATGAATTGAACCCTGAGATAAGTAGAGAGGCAGAGAAATATAGCCTCAAGGTCATGGATGTATGCCTGTTGCCATGGAGATAACGCTAAGAGTGAGGGATGTATTGGAGGAGAGAGATGGGATGTGTCACAGCGTTATCACTCCCAGGCTCAGGAAACAAAGGCTTGATGGATTGGGTCCCGGCACACTCAGTCCCCTCTCCCTCTACCTCATAACTATCATTTGGGCAATTGGAGGCAGCATGAAAAAGTCAGAGCCCGAGGGAAGCCACCTACAATGCCACAGTCTCATCTAGCATCTGCATCTCCCCAGAGACATTTTTTGAGATCTATCTGGGTCTCTACAGAGATGCAGAGAAGCAGAGATGCAGAGAGGCATGGTTGCCAGTTGGCAGGTCACATATGGTTGGGGTCCTGAAGCTGGGAGACTTCTACCAGGGCCTGAAATGCCCTTCCTACCACAAAGGCTCTGCGTGTGCTGAGACGGATTGGGAATGAGGTGCCATTAGAAGAAACAAGACAAGTCGAACCTAACAGAATATGCTCAAAATTAAATACCTTTTAATGTACTAGACTTATTATTTCCATACAGAGTCAAATGTTAGATAATTAAAGCAGTGTGTTTAGGGACAAGTTATTGATCTCTGTAATCCTCATTTGCCTCAAACAGAAAATGAGAATCCAAGATCTACCTCATTTATTTTTTTTTTCTGGTGAGGGTCAGATGAGAAAATGCTTACCATGGGCCCCCTTGGCATGTACTTTATTGGTAGCTGTTGCTAGGAACCAGTAAAGTGTGGTTACAGTGCTTATGACTCATACTAGCCGTGTGACTTTAGCTAAGTTACTCTGTGCCTCAGTTTTTACAACTGTAAAATGTGGTTAAAACGTGCAGTGTGGTGAGCACTCCATCAACTCAGTTATCATCATCAGTTATTATAATCACTGTCATCACATCAAAAATACATTTCCCCTATCAATGAGGTTCAACCCCAAGACTCAAGTCTTTGCAATAACAACATTTTTGTTTGTTTGTTTAAGTTTTAAAGGAAAAGATAAGACTATTCCTGGATAGGAAAGAGTGCCTTTTCCAAATAAAAGTCACAGTATCCTCCTAAGCCATTGCAATGCTGCTCCTGACTCCCTGGGAATGCCTCTTTCTCTGCTGCCCTATTTTGGTGATGCCGACTGAAGCAATCACATAAAACCGGCAGGGTGAAAGGGCGGCGGGGCCATCCGGTTATGAGTATCTCGTATATTTGTTGTATTTGAAAAAAAAATACGTAAAAGTTCCTAAATTATTAACTTCTCCCAAAGTGATATTTGATGGCAAAAGTAATATCTGTGTGAAGTGTTAAGTGAATTTTATGAAAAAAGGCTGAATAACTTGACAGTGTTAAAATTATGCTGTCAACGGTTCCATTTCCTCAGAGCTGCATCTATCCTGGCTTCAGCTGCACAGACTGTCATCAAGATGGTGAGGTTTATTTTAATTGCAACGTGGTGGTCAGTTTTATAGGAACTATTGCTGCGGCACCCACTTTTCAAAAGGGTGCAAAAATCCATGGCATCACTTATACAGGCAATTACGTGCATGATTAGGAAGAATGATTGGCAACAATGTGATCAGAGAACAGACTCCCTGGGGTGCTGTTTAGATGCTTAAAAAGACATAATAACCAGTGATTCATTTATTGGTGAGAAGACAGAATGCACCATCTTTGCAGGGACTGGGAGTTAGACCGCTTTTTTGCAATTTTCTGCATTCCGCATTCTCATGCATTCATAAAGAGCACGCATTATTCACTCTTTAAAGCTATTTCAAGGTCTGTGTGTGGCTTTCCCATATAACCTCAGAGATTTCACACATAATTCATTAGAGACAGATACTGATCTAGTGCTTGGGATCAGGAGATAGGGTCAGTCCTGACTCTCCTCCTTCAATCTGCTCCTTGTGTGCTGTAAGGCAGTGTGGTTGATCTGCATTTACCCCGGTTCCCCAAATGTATCATGTATTGAATGATTTCAAGGGTACTTGTTTTATGTTAGGTCCTGGGGACCATGCTCAGGAAACATAAGATATGCTTCAGGGTACCTTACAAGAGTATTGCAGAATTAAGGGTTATATTTATGAAAATGTAGAGGACAAAATAAAATTCTGTGCTATCAGATGTGAATGGAATATAATTAGATGCTCTGGTGAGTGGCCAGCAGAGCGAGCAATCTAAGAGGGCAGAGCTCAGCACCAGCTCTGTGAGGCCGAATCCCAGCTCCACCACTAACTAGCTGGGTGGCGCTGGCAGCCTATGGGAGATGTTACTAAGGACAACGAAGCTGGTCTGGTGTTCTGGGAAGGCCTCCACAAGGCAGTGACGTTTCAGCAGAAACTTCAAGATTAGGTATGCATTTTGCTTTTACAAATGAGGCTGTATTTATTTCTCGTGTTGCAAGTGTATCTGTGGGCTGTTTCTTTATATTTACTCTCATAATTTTTAGCTAGTACCACTGACTCCTTCTTATGAGCAATAGTGAAATCAATATACTTTATCTCAAATCACCTCTTTCCTGTCCACTTTCTGATTATAGTGGATCATAAGATTTTTCTCAATGCCTATCTTTAAACACTTAAGTTTTTCTTTTTTTTATCATTAACATATAATGTATTATTTGTTTCAGAGGGACAGGTCTGTGATTCATCAGTCTTACACAATTCACAGTGCTCACCATAGCACATACCCTCCCCAATGTCCATCACCCTGCCACCCCATCCCTCCCACCCATCTCTACTCCAGCAACCCTCAGTTTGTTTCCTGAGATTAAGAGTCTTTTATGGTTTGTCTTCCTCTCTGGTTTTGTTTTGTTTCATTTTTGCCTCTCTTCCCCTATGATCCTCTGCCTTGTTTCTTAAATTCCACATATCAGTGAGATCATATGATAATTGTCTTTTTCTGATTGACTTATTTCGCTTGAGATAATACCCTGTACTTCCATTTACATCATTGCGAATGGCAAGATTTCATTTTTTTGATGGCTGCATAATATTCAACCATATATATATATATATATATATATCACACCTTCTTTATCCATTCATCTGTTGATGGACATCTTGGCTCTTTCCATAGTTTGGCTATTGTGGACATTGCTGCTATAAACATTGGGATGCACGTGCCCCTTCTTTTCACTACATCTGTATCTTTGGGGTAAATACCTGGTAGTACAATTGCTGGGTCATAGGGTGTCTCTATTTTCAACTTTTTGAGGAACCTCCATACTGTTTTCCAGAGTGGCTGCACCAGTTTGCATTCCCACCAACCGTGTAGGAGGGTTCCCCTTTCTCCACATCCCCGCCAACATCTGTCGTTTCCTGACTTGTTCATTTTAGCCATTCTGACTGGTGTGAGGTGATATCTCATTGAGGTTTTGATTTGGATTTCCCTGATGCGGAGTGATGTTGAGCACAATTTCATGTGTCTGTTGGCTGTTTGGATGTCTTCTTTGAAAAATGTCTGTTCATGTCTTCTGCCCATTTCTTGATTGGATTATTTGTTCTTTGGGTGTTGAGTTTGATAAGTTCTTTATAGATTTTGGATACTAGCCCTTTATCTGATATGTCATTTGCAAATATTTTCTTCCATTCTGTCGGTTGTCTTTTGGTTTTGTTGACTGTTTCTTTTGCTGTGCAAAAGCTTTTTATCTTGATGAACTCCCAATAGTTCATTTTTGCCCTGGCTTCCCTTGCCTTTGGTGATGTTTCTAGGAAGAAGTTGTTGTGGGTGAGGTCGAAGAGGTCACTACCTGTGTTCTCCTCAAGGCTTTTGATGGACTCCTGTCTCACGTTTAGGTCTTTCAACCATTTGGAGTCTATTTTTGTGTGTGGTGTAAGGAAATGGTCCAGTTTTATTCTTCTGCATGTGGCTGTCCAATTTTCCCAACACCATTCGTTGAAGAGACTGTCTTTTTTCCATAGGGCATTCTTTCCTGCTTTGTTGAAGATTAGTTGACCATAGAGTTGAGGGTCCATTTCTGGGCTCTCTATTCTGTTCCATTGATCTGTGGGTCTGTTTTTGTGCCAGTACCATACTGCCTTGATGATTACAGCTTTGTAATAGAGCTTGAAGTCCAGAATTGTGATGCCACCAGCATTCAAGTGTTTCTATATGGTCGAGGAACAATAACCATCTACAGGTCTCTGAGTTTCTGCAGGTCTTGCATCAGCATTTGTTTGGGACAGTCTTTTCAACGATGTTTATATGGCAAATAACCTTGGGCTATATAGTGTCCCCCTCCAGGCGGAGGGAAGATTTGTTTGCTGCTTAAGATAATAAAGATAATGTCTCCCTCTGGGGCAAATATTGGGCAGATTTGCTAATAGACCCCTTATAAACATTGAAGTTTCCTAAATGCTGGGTTTCTCAGCTATGATGCAGAACCACTGCATGCACAGGATCGCTCCGGGCTATTCTGCATTGTCCCTGTAGGACTTGGGGCACAAGAGGAACTGATGTGAGCTTGAAGATCATGCTGCTTTGCCTCAGACCCAGGGGGCTTTTCTGTAAGGATCCATGAAACTTTGGCAGAATAACTTGTTAGCGTGCAAGCAATGTAAAATCTGGACTCTTCATAGATTTTGACATACACTTCTATTGCCATTTACCAGCTGTGAAGATGCTTACACTATGTTCCATTTTTTCTCCTTCCTACTCCAACTTTGTTCTATTATTTCCTGTGTCAGAGTTTATGAAACATTTATATTCTATTCTGTAACTAAAATCCCCATATTTATTTTGGTTTTATCCCTTCACTTAATTAGACTAAATTTAGAATAATTTCTCTATTCATCTCTTAATTGGTTAAAATTTGCCCTAGAGAATCCTCTAGAGTCACCTTCTAGAAAGACTCATGGGGATTATATTTCTAGGTTTCTTGCATTCTTGAGGATATTTGTTGACTTTTTAAAAAATTTTTTATTGGTATGTTAATCACCATACATTACATCATTAGTTCTTGATGTAGTGTCCATGATTCATTGTTTGTGTATAACACCCAGTGTTCCACACAGACTGTGCCCTCTTTAATACCCATCAACAGGCTAACCCATCTAGAACCCTCAGTTTGTTTTTCAGAGTCCATCGTCTCTCATGGTTCGTCTCCCCCTCCGACTTACTCCCCTTCATTCTTCCCCTCCTGCTATCTTCTTCTTTTTGTTTTTTCTTAACATATCTTGCATTATTTGTTTCAGAAGTACAGATCTGTGATTCAACAGTCTTGCACAATTCACAGCACTCACCATAGCACATACCCTACCCAATGTCTATCACCCAGGCACCCCATCCCTCCCACCCCCCACCACTCAAGCAACCCTCAGTTTCTTCCTGAGATTAAGAATTCCTCCTATCAGTGAGGTCATATGATACATGTCTTTCTCTGATTGACTTATTTCACTCAGCATAACACCCTCCAGTTCCATCCACACTGTTGCAAATGGCAAGATCTCATTCCTTTTGATGGCTGCATAATATTCCATTGTGTATATATACCACTTCTTCTTTATCCATTCATCTGTCGATGGACATCTTGGCTCTTTCCACAGTTTGGCTATTGTGGACATTGCTGCTATAAACATTGGGGTGCACGTACCCCTTCGGATCCCTACATTTGTATCTTTGGGGTAAATACCCAGTAGTGCAATTGCTGGATCGTAGGGTAGCTCTATTTTCAACTGTTTGAGGAACCTCCATACTGTTTTCCAGAGTGGTTGCACCAGCTTGCATGCCCACCAACAGTGGAGGAGGGTTCCCCTTTCTCCGCATCCCCGCCAACATCTGTCATTTCCTGACTTGTTCATTTTAGCCATTCTGACTGGTGTGAGGTGGTATCTCATTGAGGTTTTGATTTGGATTTCCCTGATGCCGAGCGATGTAGAGCACTTTTTCATGTGTCTCTTGGCCATTTGGATGTCTTCTTTGGAAAACTGTTTGTTCATGTCTTCTGCCCATTTCTTGATTGGATTATTTGTTCTTTGGGTGTTGAGTTTGATAAGTTCTTTATAGATTTTGGATACTAGCCCTTTATCTGATATGTCATTTGCAAATATTTTCTCCCATTCTGTCGGTTGTCTTTTGGTTTTTGTGGACTGTTTCTTTTGCTGTGCAAAAGCTTTTTATCTTGATGAAATCCCAATAGTTAATTTTTGCCCTTCCTTCCCTTGCCTTTGGCGATGTTTCTAGGAAGAACTTGCTGTGGCTGAGGTCGAAGAGGTTGCTGCCTGTGTTCTCTTTTAGGATTTTGATGGATTCCTGTCTCACGTTTAGGTCTTTCAACCATTTGGAGTCTATTTTTGTGTGTGGTGTAAGGAAATGGTCTAGTTTCATTCTTCTGCATGTGGCTGTCCAATTTTCCTAACACCATTTGTTGAAGAGACTGTCTTTTTTCCATTGGACATTCTTTCCTGCTTTGTCAAAGATAAGTTGACCATAGAGTTGAGGGTCCATTTCTGGGCTCTCGATTCTGTTCCATTGATCTATGTGTCTGTTTTTGTGCCAGTACCATACTGTCTTGATGATGACAGCTTTGTAATAGAGCTGGAAGTCCGGAATTGTGATGCCGCCAGCTTTGCTTTTCTTTTTCAATATTCCTCTGGCTATACGGGGTCTCTTCTGGTTCCATACAAATTTTAGGATTATTTGTTCCATTTCTTTGAAAAAAGTGGATGGTATTTTGATGGGGATTGCATTGAATGTGTAGATTGCTCTAGGTAGCATTGACATCTTCACAATGTTTGTTCTTCCAATCCATGAACATGGAACGTTTTTCCATTTCTTTGTGTCTTCTTCAATTTCTTTCCTGAGTATTTTATAGTTTTCTGAGGACAGATCCGTTGCCTCTTTGGTTAAATTTATTCCTAGGTATCTTATGGTTTTGGGTGCAATTGTGAATGGGATCGGCTCCTTGATTTGTCTCTCTTCTGTCTTGTTGTTGGTGTATAGGAATGCCACTGATTTCTGTGCATTGAATTTATAGCCTGCTACTTTGCTGAATTCCTGTATGAGTTCTAGCAGTTTTGGGGTGGAGTGTTTTGGGTTTTCCACATACAGTATCATATCATCTGCAAAGAGTGAGAGTTTGACTTCCTTTTTGCCGATTTGGATGCCTTTGATTTCTTTTTGTTGTCTGATTGCTGAGGCTAGGACTTCTAATACTATGTTGAATAGCAGTGGTGATAGTGGATATCCCTGCCGCGTTCCTGACCTTAGGGGAAAAGCTCTCAGCTTTTCCCCATTGAGAATGATATTCGCTGTAGGTTTTTCGTAGATGGCTTTTATGATATTGAGGTAGGTACCCTCTATCCCTATACTCTGAAGAGTTTTGATCAAGAAAGGATGCTGTACTTTGTCAAATGCTTTTTCTGCATCTTTTGAGAGGATCGTATGATTCTTGTTCTTTCTTTTGTTAATGTAGTGTATCACGTTGATTGATTTGCGGATGTTGAATCAGCCTTGCAACCCAGAGATAAATCCCACTTGGTCGTGGTGAATCATCCTTTTAATGTACTGTTGGATCCTATTGGCTAGTATTTTGGTGAGAATTTTTGCATCCGTGTTCATTAAGGATGTTGGTCTGTAACTCTCCTTTTTGATGGGGTCTTTGTCTGGTTTTGGGATCAAGGTAATGGTGGCCTCATAAAATGAGTTTGGAAGTTTTCCTTCCATTTCTATTTTTTGGAACAGTTTCAGGACAATAGGTATTAATTCTTCTTGAAATGTCTGATAGAATTCCCCTGGGAAGCCGTCTGGCCCTGGGCTTTTGTTTGTTGGGAGATTTTGGATGACTGCTTCAATTTCCTTAGTGGTTATAGGTCTGTTCAGGTTTTCTATTTCTTCCTAGTTCAATTTTGGTAGTGGATACATCTCTAGGAATGCACCCATTTCTTCCAGATTATCTAATTTGCTGGCATAGAGTTGCTCATAATATGTTCTTATAATTGTTTGTATTTCTTTGGTGTTGGTTGTGATCTCTCGTCTTTCATTCATGATTTTGTTGATTTGGGTCATTTCTGTTTTCTTTTTGATAAGTCTGGCCAGGGGTTTATCAATCTTGTTAATTCTTTCAAAGAACCAGCTCCTAGTTTCGTTGATCTGTTCTACCCCTCTTTTGGTTTCTAGTTCATTGATTTCTGCTCTGATCTTTATGATCTCTCTTCTCCTGCTGGGTTGAGGCTTTATTTGCTGTTCTTTCTCCAGCTCCTTTAGGTGTAGGGTTAGGTTGTGTATTTGAGACCTTTCTTGTTTCTTTAGAAAGGCTTGTATTGCTGTATACTTTCCTCTCAGGACTGCCTTTGCTGTATCCCAAAGAGTTTGAACAGTTGTGTTTTCATTTTCATTGGTTTCCATGAATTTTTTAAGTTATTCTTTAATTTCCTGGTTGACCCATTCATTCTTTAGTAGGATGCTCTTTAGCCTTCATGTATTTGAGTTCTTTCCGACTTTCCTCTTGTAATTGAGTCTAGTTTTAAAGCATTGTGGTCTGAAAACATGCAGGGAATGATCCCAATCTTTTGGTACTGATGGAGACCTGATTTGTGACCTAGGATGTGATCAATTCTGGAGAATGTTCCATGGGCACTAGAGAAGAATGTGTATTCCGTTGCTTTGGGATGGAATGTTCTGAATATGTCTGTGAAGTCCATTTGGTCCAGTGTGTCATTTAAAGTCTTTATTTCCTTGTTGATCGTTTGCTTAGATGACCTGTCCATTTCAGTCAGGGGGGTATTAAAGTCCCCCACTATTATTGTATTGTTGTCAATGTGTTCCTTTGCTTTTGTTATTAATTGCTTTATATAATTGGCTGCTCCCATGTTCGGGGCATAGATATTTACAATTGTTAGATCTTCTTGTTGGATAGACCCTTTAAGTAGGATATAGTGTCCTTCCTCATGTCTTATTACAGTCTTTGTTTTAAAATCTAGTTTGTCTGATATAAGGATTGCCACCCCAGCTTTCTTTCGGTGTCCATTAGCATGGTAAATTGTTTTCCACCCCCTCACTTTCAATCTGGGGGTGTCTTTGGGTCTAAAATGAGTCTCTTGCAGACAGCATATCGATGGGTCTTGTTTTTTAATCCAATCTGATAGCCTGTGTCTTTTGATTGGGGTATTGAGCCCATTTACATTCAGGGTAACTATTGAAAGGTATGAATTTAGTGCCATTGTATTGCCTGTAAGGTGACTGTTACTGTATATTGTCTGTGTTCCTTTCTGATCTATGCTGCTTTTAGGCTCTCTCTTTGCTTAGGGGACCCCTTTCAATATTTCTTAGAGGGCTGGTTTCATGTTTGCAAATTCCTTTAGTTTTTGTTTGTCCTGGAAGCTTCTTATCTCTCCTTCAATTTTCAGTAACAGCCTAGCTGTATATAGTATTCTTGGATGCATATTTTTCTCGTTTAGTGCTCTGAAGATATCATGCCAGTCCTTTCTGGCCTGCCAGGTCTGTGTGGATAGGTCTGTTGCCAATCTAATGTTTCTACCATTGTAGGTTACATATCTCTTCTCCCGAGCTGCTGTCAGGATTTTCTCTTTATCTGTGAGACTCGTCAGTTTTTCTATTAGATATCGGGGTGTTGACCTATTTTTATTGATTTGAGAGGGGTTCTCTGTGCCTCCTCGATTTTGATGCCTATTTCCTTCCTCACATTAGGGAAGTTCTCTGCTATAATTTGTTCCAGTATACCTTCTGCCCCTCTCTCTCTTTCTTCTTCTTCTGGGATCCCAATTATTAATGTTGTTTCATCTTATCATATTGCTTATCTCTCGAATTCTGCCCTCGTGATCCTGTAGTTGTTTCTCTCTCTTTTTCTCAGCCTCTTTATTTTCCATCATTTGGTCTTCTATATCGCTGATTCTCTCTTCTGCCTTATTTATCCTTGCAGTTAGTGCCCCCATTTTTGACTGCACCTCATCAATAGCCTTTTTGATTTCGACTTGGTTAGATTTTAGTTCTTTTATTTCTCCAGAAAGGGTTTCTCTAATAACTTCCACGCTTTTTTCAAGCCCAGCTAGTATCTTTAAAGTCATGATTCTGAACTCTAGGTCCGACATCGTACTAATGTCCGTATTGAGTAGGTCCCTGGCTTACGGTACTACCTCTTGTTCTTTTTGCTGAGGTGATTTTTTTCGTCTTGTCATTTTGTCCAGAGGAGAATAGATGAATGAGAGAACAACATGCGAATAGGTTAACAACGTCCCCAGCAAATATACTCTATACAAATCAGAAAAGACCTGAAACCAGGGGAAAAGAAAGGGAAAGAAAGAAAAAAGAAAGAGAAAAGAAAGAAAAAAAAAACAAAAAGAAAAAGATAAAAACAAAAACAGAACAATACAAAAAAACGGAATATGATCAAATATGATCAGGCTAGCGCATAGATCAGTGCCACACACTAGATTTTGGGCGTATTTTGGTCTGTTAGAAAAAAGTGCCTCCTCCTGGAAGAAATGGGTGCATTCCTAGAGATGTATCAACTACCAAAACTGAACCAGGAAGAAATAGAAAACCTGAACAGACCTATAACCACTAAGGAAATTGAAGCAGTCATCCAAAATCTCCCAACAAACAAAAGCCCAGGGCCAGACGGCTTCCCAGGGGAATTCTATCAGACATTTAAAGAAGAATTAATACCTATTGTCCTGAAACTGTTCCAAAAAATAGAAATGGAAGGAAAACTTCCAAATTCATTTTGTGAGGCCACCATTACCTTGATCCCAAAACCAGACAAAGATCCCATCAAAAAGGAGAATTACAGACCAAATCCTTGATGAACATGGATGCAAAAATTCTCACCAAAATACTAGCCAATAGGATCCAACAGTACATTAAAAGGATTATTCACCACGACCAAGTCGGATTTATCCCTGGGCTGCAAGGCTGGTTCAACATCCGCAAATCAATCAACGTGATACAATACATTAACAAAAGAAAGAACAAGAATCATATGATCCTCTCAATAGATGCAGAAAAAGCATTTGACAAAGTACAGCATCCTTTCTTGATCAAAACTCTTCAGAGTATAGGGATAGAGGGTACCTACCTCAATATCATAAAAGCCATCTACGAAAAACCTACAGCGAATATCATTCTCAATGGGGAAAAGCTGAGAGCTTTTCCCCTAAGGTCAGGAACGCGGCAGGGATGTCCACTCTCACCACTGCTATTCAACATAGTAGTAGAAGTCCTAGCCTCAGCAATCAGACAACAAAAAGAAATCAAAGGCATCCAAATCGGCAAAGAGGAAGTCAAACTCTCACTCTTTGCAGATGATATGATACTGTACGTGGAAAACCCAAAAGACTCCACCCCAAAACTGCTAGAACTCATACAGGAATTCAGTCAAGTAGCAGGCTATAAAATCAATGCACAGAAATCAGTGGCATTCCTATACACCAACAACAAGACAGAAGAGAGACAAATCAAGGAGCCGATCCCATTCACAATTGCACCCAAAACCATAAGATACCTAGGAATAAATTTAACCAAAGAGGCAACGGATCTGTCCTCAGAAAACTATAAAATACTCAGGAAAGCAATTGAAGAAGACACAAAGAAATGGAAAAATGTTCCATGCTCATGGATTGGGAGAACTAACATTGTGAAGATGTCGATGCTACCTAGAGCAATCTACACATTCAATGCAATCCCCATCAAAATACCATCCACTTTTTTCAAAGAAATGGAACAAATAATCCTAAAATTTGTATGGAACCAGAAGAGACCCCGTATAGCCAGAGGAATATTGAAAAAGAAAAGCAAAGCTGGCGGCATCACAATTCCGGACTTCCAGCTCTATTACAAAGCTGTCATCATCAAGACAGTATGGTACTGGCACAAAAACAGACACATAGATCAATGGAACAGAATCGAGAGCCCAGAAATGGACCCTCAACTCTATGGTCAACTTATCTTTGACAAAGCAGGAAAGAATGTCAAATGGAAAAAAGACAGTCTCTTCAACAAATGGTGTTGGGAAAATTGGACGGCCACATGCAGAAGAATGAAACTGGATCATTTCCTTACACCACACACAAAAATAGACTCCAAATGGTTGAAAGACCTAAACGTGAGAGAGGAGTCCATCCAAATCCTAAAGGAGAACACAGGTAGCAACCTCGTCGACCTCAGCCGCAGCAACTTCTTCCTAGAAACATCACCAAAGGCACAGGAAGCCAGGGCAAAAATGAACTATTGGGATTTCATCAAGATAAAAAGCTTTTGCACAGGAAAAGAAACAGTCCACAAAACCAAAAGACAACCGACAGAATGGGAGAAAATATTTGCAAATGACATATCAGATAAAGGGCTAGTATCCAAAATCTATAAAGAACTTATCAAACTCAACACCCAAAGAACAAATAATCCAATCAAGAAATGGGCAGAAGACATGAACAGACATTTTTCCAAAGAAGACATCCAAATGGCCAACAGGCACATGAAAAAGTGCTCTACATCGCTCGGCATCAGGGAAATCCAAATCAAAACCTCAATGAGATACCACCTCACACCCATCAGAATGGCTAAAATTAACAAGTCAGGGAACCACAGATGTTGGCGGGGATGTGGAGAAAGGGGAACCCTCCTCCACTTTTGGTGGGAATGCAAGCTGGTGCAACCACTCTGGGAAACAGTATGGAGGTTCCTCAAACAGTTGAAAATAGAGCTACCCTACGATCCAGCAATTGCACTACTGGGTATTTACCCCAAAGATACAAATGTAGGGACCCGAAGGGGTACGTGCACCCCAATGTTTATATCAGCAATGTCCACAATAGCCAAACTGTGGAAAGAGCCAAGATGTCCATCGACAGATGAATGGATAAAGAAGTGGTATATATACACAATGGAATATTATGCAGCCATCAAAAGGAATGAGATCTTGCCATTTACAACGACGTGGATGGAACTGGAGGGTGTTATGCTGAGTGAAATAAGTCAATCAGAGAAAGACATGTATCATATGACCTCACTGATATGAGGAATTCTTAATCTCAGGAACAAACTGAGGGTAGCTGGAGTGGTCAGGGGTGGGAGGGATGGGGTGGCTGGGTGATGGACATTGGGGAAGATATGTTCTACGGTAAGCGCTATGAATTGTGTAAGACTGTTGAATCACAGATCTGTACTTCTGAAACAAATAACGCAACATATTTTAAGAAAAAAGAAAAAGAAGAAGATAGCAGGAGAGGAAGAATGAAGGGGAGTAAGTCAGAAGGGGAGATGAACCAGGAGAGTTGATGGACTCTGAAAAACAAACTGAGGTTTCTGGAGGGGAGGAGGGTGGAGGGATGGGTTAGCCTGGTGATGGGTATTGAGGAGGGCACATTCTGCATGGAGCACTGGGTGTTATGAACAAACAATGAATCATGGAACACTACACCAAAACAAATTATGTAATATATGGTGATTAACATAACAATAAAAAATTAAAAAAAAAAGAAAAAAGTGCCTCCTAAAATTTTAAAGGAAGAAAGACTTATATATGTACAAAATAAGGGTTGATACAATGAAGAGATGGAAGATAAGTGTAAAGATGAGAATTATAAAAGATTATAAAAGGAATTGATAAGATAAGGAGTTGTTTGAATAAGGAAAGAAGATTTTAAAAAAAAAGAAAAAAAAGGGAGAGAATGTGATCAGGCAGGAGACTAGAACAAAGCCATACAGTAGTGATTTAGGGTATATTTTGATCTGTTAGAAGAAACTGTATCTCAAAATTTTAAGGAGAGAACAACTTATATATATATATGCCAAAAATAAGGGTAACTACTCTGAAGGGATAAAATATGACTCTAAAAATGAAAAGTAAAAAAATGTTTTTTTAAAAAAAGGGATTGATAAGATGTTGGTTGAAAAAGGGAAAAAGAAAAATTAACAAAACAGTTAAAAAATTAACTTTGAAAAACTAATGAATCACGGTAAAAAAAAGCCATGAATTCTATGTGCAGTATTCCCCTAGCGCTGGAGTTCTCCCGTTCTCCTTGATCGGTAAACTTGGTTTTGACTTTCTGGCTGTTCCTGCTGATCTTCTGGGGGAGGGGCCTGTTGCCGTGGTTCCCAAATGTCTTTGCGGGAGGCGGAATTGCCCCGCCCTTGTCGGTCCGGGCTAAGCAAGCTGCTCGGGTTTGCTCTCAGGAGCTTTTGTTCCCTGCAAGCTCTCAGTAGAGCTTTGGAGGACCAGGGTGAAAATGGTGGCCTCCCAATCTCCACTTGGAGGAGCTGAGAACTCGGGGCCCCGCTCCTCATTGCCCCCCAGAGAAAAGCAGTCACTCCCGTCTCCCCGGTCTCCGGCCGCAATCCATGCTCACTCAGCCTGTGACCTAGCGTTTCTATCTCTGGCTCCCGACCCTGTGTGGAGTCTCCAAACCCAGCAGATCCCTGCAGTGCGCTCCCGCGCCGCTCCTCCCGGGGGAGGGAGGGGAGTTTCCCCGGATCTGCCGCTTGTTGGGTCCCTGCTGGAGGAGCGGTGGCCCAACTGGGCCGCGGATCACAGTTTATGGCAACCCCGAGCTGAGAGCCCGCGTCTCGGCTCCGTCTCTGCAGCTGGCTTCCCCGCTCCGATACCTGGGAGGTCTGCTGCACTCAGGCACCCCTGGTCTTTCTGTGACCCCGAGGGTCCTGAGACCACACTGTCCTGCGAGGGTTCCACCCCCCGCTTAGCCACTGGAGCGACGTCCCTTAGCAGAGCCGGCTTCTAAAAGTTCCGATTTTGTGCTCCGCGGCTCTATCACTTGCCAGAAGTGGCCGACGGAGGCCCCCTCCCCCGCCGTCTATCCTCCCGAATATCGCCTCAGATTCACTTCTCTGCATGGCCTACCTTCCAGTAAGTGGTCGCTTCTCTGTTCAGAGAGTTGTTGCTACTCTCTTCTTTGATCTCCTGTTGAGTTCGTAGGTGTTCAGAATGGTTTGATCCCTATTCAGCTGAATTCCTGAGACCAGACGAAATCCAGGTCTCCTACTCCTCCGCCATCTTCCTCCATCCTCTTTGTTGACTTTTTACTAGAATGGTAATTTGGCTGGGAATAAAATTTGCGTTCCATTCTTTTGTTTCTCAAAGACTTTTAGGAATTAAGTAACTTAAGTGTCTATTGACAGAGAAATGGTTAAAGAAAACATGTATACATACAATGGAATATTATTCAGCCATAGAAAGAAGGAAATCCTGCCATTCAAGACAGCCTGGATGCACCTTAAGTGTATTATGCTAAGTGAAGTAAATCAGGCAGAGAAAGACAAGTACTGTATGATCTCACTTTTTTGAGATGCAGAATCTTAAAAAAAACTGAATTAATAGAAACAGAACAGGTGGGTGGTTTCTAGGGGTGGGGGCAGGGGTGGGAGAAATTGGTGAAGGTGAAGGTGAAATTCTCACCATACAGAAAAAAACTGTAACTATGTGAGGTGATGAGTGTGTTAACTAACCCTATTGTGGTTATCATTTTGCACTGTATACATATATCAAATCATTATGTTGTGTACCTTAAAATTACACAATGTCATATGTCAATTATATCTCAATATAATTGGGTAAAAAAAGGTGGGGGGGGGAGAAGATTTGAACAGACACTTCACCGAAGAGGATATATTGATATAAAGTAAGGACATGAAAATTTACTCAACATCATTGTCATTAGGGAAATGTAAATTAAAACCCCAATGAGAGACCTATTAGAATTGCTAAAATAAAAAAACATTGACTAGGGGCCCCTGGGTGGCTCAGTTGGTTAAATGTCTGACTCTTGATTTTGGCTCAGGTCATGATCTCAGGGTTGTGAGATTGAGCCCTGCATTGGGCTCCTTGCTGGTTTGAGCTTCTCTCTCTCCCTCTGCCCCTGCCCCATCCCCCCTCAAAAAAAAAAAACAAACCTTAAAAATATATATTGACTATACCAAGTGTTGCTGAGGATGTGGGGGAATGGGAAGTCTCAGGCAATGATGTTAACAATGCACCCAAACTTCGGAAAGTAGTTTGGCAGTTCCTTAAAAAAATTAAACAAATACCTATCATAGGGTCCATTCCATTCCTAGGTATGAAAACATTAACCATACAATGACTGTATACAAGCAATTTTATTTGTAATAGCCTCAAACTGAAACAATCTAAATATCCATCAGCAGATGAAGAGGATAAACAAACTTTGTCATAGCCATACAATGGAATACTTAGCAATAAAAATAAACTATAATACTTAGCAATAAAAATAAACTTGTGAGTCAGTTGCACCTGGGTTTAAAAAAAATCTGTCTCTAACACTTGAAGTTAGCTTTGTGATGCTAGTCATCTTTATAATTTTTATTTTGCAGATTAATAAACTGAAGTCCAGGGGAACAATTCATGAGATTGTCATAATGATCAAATGAGATCATCTTGCAAAGCCCTGAGCACAGTGCATGGGGTACAGCATGGGATACACTAAAACATGAATGAATCTCAAAATAATTATACTAAGGGCAAGATCCTAAACAAAAAGAGTATATTCTTTATAATTCCATTTAGATGATATTCTAGAAAATGTAAACTAATCTGTAGTAATAGGAAGCAGGTAAGTGGTTACCTGGGGTGGTGTATGGGAAAGAAGGCGCAGGAGGGAGGAATGACAAGGCGGCACTAGGAAGTTTTTGGATATGCTCATTGTTTTGATTGTGTTGAGGGTTTCGTGGGTGTGTATGTATGACAAGCCTTTTCAAATTCTATACCTTTAATATGTATAGTTTATATTAATTGTACCTCAGTAATGCTGTTAAAATAATAAAAGTACGAGATTGGAGATGGGGGGGATGGTGGTCACAAAACATTCTCCATTTCAGCTTTATCAGCAACAGAGTTAGCACAGAAATCAATTTCATGTTTATTTGGTTCTTGTTTTTAAATGTCTGTTACCAATTGGCTAGAGCTGGGAGGAGAAGATGGATGTATAATTTGTGCAGCTAACACTTTAAGAAGGTTTACTGGATCTTTCAGTCTCAGAATGATTGTGGCACAAACTGTCTTTTCTAGGCTTGAAATGGACTGTGTCTTTTTTTTTTTTTAAGATTTTATTTATTTGAGAGAGTGAGAAAGAGAGAGTGCAAAGCGGCCAGAAGGGAAGGGAGAAGCAGACTTCCTGCTTGAGCAGGGAGCCTGGACACAGGGGTCAATTCCAGGAACCTGGGATGATGACCGGAGCTACAGGCAGATGCTTAACTGACTGAGATACCCAGGTGCCCCAAGAATGGACTGTGTCTTAAAACTGACTCTTTCTCGCTAGTTACATATCACAATTCAAGCAATTTCTGGGTAGGAAGGCAATGAGGATGATTAGTGTTAATTCTGGAGAGGGGGAGAGAAATTACTTAGCCGGACTTCCTCGTATCATGTATAAATATGAAACTCAGAAAAAGTTATTTTACCTTTCTGATCCTGAGGCACACAGTTCACTTATTTGTAGCCACGAGTAGGAAAAATCTCAGATACTTTATTTCTAGTCCAGCCCCTGGCACATTTGTTCTCATGAGTCAGTTGCACCTGGGTTTAAAAAAATCTGTCTCTAACACTTGAAGTTAGCTTTGTGGTGCTAGTCATTTTTATAATTTTTATTTTGCAGATTAATAAACTGAAGTTCAGGGCAGTTGGATTATTTGAACAATTCATGAGATTGTCATAATGATCAAATGAGATCATCTTGCGAAGCCCTGAGCACAGTGCATGGGATACAGAATGGGACCTTTGATGAATGGAGACTACCATCAATATTGTGATTATTACTTTATTCTTACTACTATTAAGACATCAGCTTTCCCTCTTCAGTCTCGTCAACATCCATCAATAGCCTGCCTTTAAAGTTGCTTCCTTGTATTTCCTTTCCAAGCACACATGGGAGTCTCTTTTCTCAGCCTGATTTCCATGTCTGAGCCACATTTCCTTCCTTTATGAAATACCTCTCATTTGTGCCTGCAGTCTTAACTCCTGTGCTTCTGCACTGCCTGGGGGGCTTGTGAGTTTTGCTCATTAGATGCTAAATTACTGCCGCCAAGAAGTAACAAACGGCAGTTTGCAACCTTTTACCGCCATAAAGCTCATACAATAAAACAACTCAGGAACTATAGAGAAGCAAGTTTTGTGGGATCATAAGGAATATATGTCTGCTTCAGGCAGTTTCTCCAAGTGGCAGGATTCAGTGAATTAATGCTTAAGGAGGTAGACAGCTTCACTTAATGAAGTGAAGTATTTAGGAACACAAATCTGTCACCATCGCTTGTCATGTAAAACAGTGGATTTGTTACTTGTGAATGCAACTGCATTAACAGAAACATTTGCTCATATGGAAACATTACCCAGAGTAGCAATTTTGTTAATAAAGATACAGGTTGTCAAATGTTTTCTTCTCATTCTTGGAACTCTTTCAAGCAGCTGCCTGACTATGGGCCATGGCTTTCTCGGGGACTGATTCCCTGAGGTACATTGACAATTGCAGTATATTCACCTGCATTTCAGAGCCAGGGTGGATGCTTTCAGCTGAGCCCTAGGGCTCCCTCCATGACACCTTGAGGTTTGAGTGCATGTGCTTTTTGTGAAGCAGGGAATATAGAGGTAGAGATCCTAGGATGTCAGAGCCAAAACAAAGCTATGCATTGTAGTAGGAAAATTGCCCAGTAAGCATCTTCCCCTGCTCTTCATGGCCAAACGTCTCTGGGATTTTCTTACATTCTCACTGTCCTTCACTGCTCTTCCTCCTGCCGTCTGGCTACGGTCCCTTCCCTGCCCTCTAACTGCTCTCACTGCCGTGATCAGTGGTCTCCGTGTTACAAAATGAGGAATCATTTCCAGTCCTCCTCTCACTTGACCCATCCATCAGCAGAGTTTTCCGCTATTGATCCAGTTCTGCTGTTCTTGGCTCCGTGTTGCCATGGCTCCACACTACCCAAGTTTTCCTTTTATCTCTCGTCTACTCTTTTTCGGGGACTCCTTTCCAGGTTCATCTTCCTCTAACCTCAGAAATTAAGTGCTGGCTGTCCTTTGAGAGTGGGCCCTGAGCTCTGCTTCTTTCTCACACTTCACACACTCGCCCTGAGAGATCTCACCGCGTCCGTGACTTCCGCTACCTCCCGTGTGCCAGTGACTCACGCGCCTCCCCTCTGAGCTGTGGACTCCCTTCACCTGCTGTCCCCCTGATATCGCCCCACAGTGTCTCAAAGGCATCGCAAACTTAAAAGGACCAAGTCCGAATGCTCGATCTTTCCACCCAGACATGGGCTCTTCAGCTTCACTATCCATTCTGTATTTGATGAGGCAGGGGCTCAGAAATGACTTGTAGCAGCTTTCTCTTCTTGCTCTCCATGTCCAGGCATGAGCCTGTCTTGTTTATTTTATCTCTTAACTACCACTCAAATCTTTCGACCTCTGCCTATTTCCAGCCCCCGACGCAGAACCTGGCACATAGAGGCACTTAGTAAATATTTGATGAATCAGCGAATCCCTGCCCACGGTTTCCCAGTCCAGGCTGCCGTGGTCTCTGGCCAGGACAGCCACCAGAGCCTCTTAATATGGGCCTCACCAATCGACATTCCTGCAAACTGAGCAGTGGTCCCTATTATAAGCAAAGGGATCTATCCAAAAAAAGCAAATCCAATCATGTCCTTTCCTTTCCCCAGCTTAAAACATGTTAACGGTTTCTCATTGCTCCTAGATAAAATAGAAATCTGTGACGTGAGTTGTACGGGCCTGTGTAGCTTTTCCACAGCCTGCCTCTCCAGCCTCATCTCACACCACACCCCACCTCTGTCTTTGCTTCACGCACACTGGCCACACCACTCTGCTTTAGGCCTCACGCTTGCTACGCTTCCTCCTGCCATGGGACCTTCTCCCTGATCTGCTCTTCTCCTCCCTTGCCAATCACCACCCAGCTAACTGGTACCCCTCTTCCAGATCCCAGCTCTCATGTCACTTGGGCCCTCAGGGCCAACCGCCTCAATCCCCCAGGACACCATATACCTCTGAAAGTAATAATTTTATTTTTAAATAAAATTTAATAACTTGTGTATAATAAACTTCAATAAAATAGGTGTAATGACGTGATTAATATTTGTCTCCTCTCAGAGTGTAAGCTCCATGATGGTAGGAACAATAGCTGGCTTTGTTCTTTGTTGTATTCTTAGAACCCAGCACAGCTTGTGCTCAATACTATTTGTTAGATACATTGGACAACTATACACTAGGAGGCCAGGTCTGGGTCTTGGCTCTGCTTTGGATGACTACATGGCCTTAGAAATAAAGGATTTGCTTGGATCAAAGAAAATCTCTCCATTACTGAAATTTATCTGTATAAAGCAAAAACGCCGGTTACAGGGGGATCCCATCCATTCATTGATCAGTCCTTTAAGTGAAGGTCTCAGTTTTAGAAGCTTGAAGCTTGGGTCCAGGAAATTAGCAGCACTCAATGGCCTCAATCTGATTTCTGAAATTCCCTCCATCAGCAGTGGTAAATGCTATAGGGGGCAGATTTTCCCTGACTGAGCTTTGTACTAGGAAGGTAGTCAGACGGGGGCAGCAGCTTGCTTTCTTCTGGGGTTGCAAGGATATAGAAAGTGCACAGCTGGTCACACTCTGGGCTGCCCAGAGCTTGTCCCGTTTGCTCTATGGATTGAAGCACCATTGGAATCTGTTACCTCTCTCTCTCTTTCTTTTTTTTAAAGATTTTTTATTTATTTTTTGACAGAGAGAGAGAGACAGCAAGAGAGAGGGGGTAGTGGGAGAGGGAGAAGCAGGCTTCCCGCCGAGCAGGGAGCCCGATGCGGGGCTCGATCCCAGGACCCTGGGATCATGACCTGAGCCGAAGGCAGATGCTTGAGGACTGAGCCACCCAGGTGCCCTACCTCTCTCTTTTGTTTCCTCCATTTTTGCAGCACTTACTTCTAGAACCAGTGGGCTCATGATTTATTATAATTGAGGGCTGCTAACAATTACAATTAATTTTCACATGCTTTGTTACATTTTACCTTCATGATAACTCTGATTTATAGGCGTTGATTTTATCCTCATTTTTCATATTAGAAACAAATTAGAGAAGCCAAGTGGCCTGTATTCTGTGACCGCCCCCCTCGCCCCGGCCCCGTAAGCTTGGTTTCAAACTCAGCGTTTCTTACTCCAAAGCTAGTGATTTTTCTATTACAGTCTTAAAATTACTTGTCCTATGTTTCCATGTTGTTATGGATTGAGTTGTGCCTGTCCAAAATTCATAGGCTGAAGCCATAACCCGTAATGTGACTGTATTTAGAGATAGGGTCTTTAAGGAGGTAATTAAGGTTAGATGAGTTCATAAGGGTAGGATGCTAATCCAGTAGGACCGGTGCCCTTATTAGAGGAAAAAACACCAGAGATTTCTCTTTCCTTCCCCCCTGCAAGCTCAGGGAAAAGGGCATATGAGAACACAGGGAGAAGGTGGCTGCCTCCAAGCCAGGAAGAGCAGTCTCACCAGATACTCACCCTGTTGGTACCTTGATCTTGGACTTCCAGCCTCCAAAATATGAGAAATAAATGCCTGTTGTTTAAGTCATGCAGTCTGCAGTGTTTTGCTATGGCAGCCAAAGCTGACTAGGACACACGGCAGGTCAGATCTCTGCACCAGAGGGTTGGATGGGTTTAAAGCTGGTGACGAGGCAAGTGGACCCAAAGCCCACATGTTGAAGGAGAGACAATCCCAGATAGAGGCTCCAGGGACTGTAGAACATGGAATCGCCTCTCATTTCCAGATACAGTGGCTCTGCGCCCATGGGAGTCCGCTGAATCCAGGATGCAGCAGACGTGTCCAGACCACCTGGGCTCCTTGCATTCTGTGTCCCCTGCCATCCGGCCCATGGTGGTCCTAAATAAAATATGACATGTAGTTAAATCAGAGAGAATCATAATAAAGCAGTAAAGCTAAACTCGGCTATTTTAAATCCGAGTATTAGCTGAACCCAAACTTTCTTTGGAAACCCATAGAAAGAACTGTTAACTCTTTATCTACATTAATAGAGAGAAGATAGTGTCAGATGCACACGTTGAAGCTTCTATAAGCAGCGGCAGGCCAGGCTGTGAGAGTGTGTCCCTCATTCCTGACCTCCTTCTTCACTCTGGCTCTGCCAGCAGGGGCATGTTGTCTTTCTAGAGAAAGCAGCACAATCTTGGATGGACAATATCTTCCATCATTTTCAGGGAATGGCAGCCAAAGAAAGAAAATAAATCTCAAGAAGTCTCAGAAAATACACCTGGGTGGGCAGAAGATCTTTCACGGCCTTAGGGCTGCTTTTGATTGTATTTGCCATGTTCACTAATTTCACCTGTCAAGAGCCATTACAGGTGAAACAGCAGCTATCAGCAATCGGCTTCTACGGTGGTAATTGCAAAGCACCTTTCCGGGGCTACACACCAGCCTCATACCACAAAGGCTTGTGGATAAAATAGTGCTTACAGGGGTGCTTGGCTGGCTCAGTCGGTTGAGTGCCTGACTTTTGGTTCCAGGTCAGGTCGTGATCTCAGGGTCCTGGGATTGAGTCCCGCATCGGGCTCCTTGCTCAGTGGGGAGCCTGCTTCTCCCTCTGCCTGCTGCCCTCTCTGCTTGTGCATGTTCTCTCTCTCTCTCTGGCAAATGAATAAATAAAATGCTAAAAAAATACACTTTATATTTTATAATAGTTTAAACTTAGAGAAAAATTGCAAAATGGTGCAGAGATTTTCCATATACCTCACACCCAGTTTCCCCTATTAATAACATCTCACATTAGTATGGTGCATTTGTTGCAGTTAATGAACCAATATTGATACTGTTCTTAAATAAATGCCATACTTTATTCAGGTTTTCTTCTTCTTCCTTTTTTAACATAATGTCCTTTTTTTTCTGTTTCAGGATCCCACTGAGGATACTACATTACACTCAGTTTTCTTGTCTCCATAGGCTCCTATTAGCTGGGCAGTTTCTCAGACAGAACATGTCTTTGATAACCTTGACAGTTTTGAAGAGTGTTGGTCAGGAATTTTGTAGAATGACCTCCATTCGGATTTATCTGATGTTTTATGATTTTCCAGTTTTCTCTCTTGGGATGTCACTCTTTTCCCCCCTCTCTCTACCATACTCTTCCGAAGGGAGTTACTTTGCATAGCCCACCCTTAGCAGGTGAGGAACTTGTTCACTCTGATGAGGGTGGAGTGGCTTAGCTTTTATGAGCTGAATTCCACTTTAATCCAGGACAACTCTATTTGAGAGAAGCCTGAAGTGAATCCCCTGGAAACTTTTATTCTGTGAATAGCTATGGGTCTCAGAAAAGCGTTGAATAAGTATCAGCGTAAGTGTAGACTTGCATTTTGGAATGGGAGTGTTCACAGTTCTTCACAATAGTTCAACAGTTCTGCTCCTTCTTATGCGTGAGGGTCTTTATTTTAAATGCCAATGTTAGTTTTGCTTTAGGGTCAACATGCGTTTTTTTTTCTTCTTCCTGAAATTCAGTCTTTATGTTGGCATTTTTTTTTTTTTTTGGTATGCCAAATCATTTCTAAGTTATTGTGCTTATGCTTAAAAATCTAAATATATCTGTAGTACATACTTCAAAATAAAAAGTATTTTAGTTTTTTTCTTTTTCTTTTTTAAAAAAATATGAAATGTTGCTGCCATGCAAACAGGATTGGTACTAAAACGAGCCAATTTTTGTAGCTATCATTTTCCCTACTATGAGGGAAAATGAAGGGTGCGTTATAAAAAAAATCCCAAGTTGTCTTAGTAATCATGCAAAATCTGTTCTGTTGTATTCCCATATTCAACTTGTCCAACTTCAGAGTCTTCCCTTGCCTTTATTTTAAAGAATATTTCAATGGAGTCGTTTGTCAGCATAGGCTGAGCAAAATAGAAAATACCGCCGATTCTGCCAAAAGTCATAACTGGGTCAGTAAGTTATTTGCTATAAAGATACAGTAAATTCTTTGCCCCGCAAAACAGCTCTCTACAAGAGAAAGTGAAGCTATGGCCTGGGAGGAGGGTGTAGATGCATGCCAGGTAACCTGTCTTCCTTCTCTGCAAAGTGGGTCCCATCATCTGCTGGCTTGTGGCAAGAGCCTTTTTTTTTTTTTTTTTCCTGTTCTATTTGGGCAACAGGTGGTTACTGAGCTGGCTCATTTGAAATTATTCCTTGTTTCTTGGATTGATCTTGAGCTTTCCTGACTCCCTAGCCCAGGTAAAATCCTCCTTTTACAAGCTCTCATAGTACCTTAAACCTCCTTACCATATTACACTTAACAATTGTGAATATATGGTTAATACTGTGAACATTTGGTGATTTCTAGCTCCTCTACTGGGCTACAAAGCTCCTGAGAGCAGGGACTATGTGTTCACAGTTCACAGGATAGCAGTGATTTATGGCTCATTCCAACTCGAATGCTCTGTACCTGCAATATTCAATACTGCAGCCACCAGCCCCATGTGGCTATTTAAATTAAAATTATGTAAAAGTAAATAAGATGAATAATTCAGTTCCTCAGGTAGTTGGTGTTACTGCATTGCAGGTACAGTTATAAAATGTTGCCATCACCGTGGAAAATTCTACTGGACAGTGGAGTTCTCTGTCTTGTTTGACAGATCCTGGTGGTGGCAGATCCTCAAGGATAGGATGGGTTCTAGATTTCTGTATTTATTTCATTGTCCTTGTCTAGAACACAAGGAACAATGAGAAGATGGGCTGAAAGATTTATCTGACCTTGAATGTCTTTGTAAAATATCCACAGGGCAATGCCCTCTGTACTATTATACAGAAGGCAAGACCCAGGAGGTTAAGCACAGGTGTGTTGGACCTGGATAGTCTGGGTTTGAATGTTCTATCACTTACTCCTCTGAATTTCCATTTCCTTATCCATAAAATAAGGATAATAATAATAATGTGTCCCTTATAGCAATGGTGAGGTATTAAATGTAGTACTGCTTAAAACTCACTTAGCAGGTGCCTGGCACACAATAAGTGCTCACATGTGTTGGCTCTTGGTATTAATACTATCACTCCTTTGTTATCTACCTTACAAGCCCCCTTCATATTTCAAGAATCAGACCATATATCTTAAAAAATATTTTCTGACTTGCCTACCCCATCCCACTCCATCCTCTCTCCTGCACTGTGTTCCCTCCATAACCTGGGAAACCTTTATTTTAGCTCTTACTTCATTGCACAGTCTTTTCTCTCCCCTCAGAAGACTATGAACATCTTGAGGACAGGTGCTGTGCCTTATCTTGGAATCTGCAGAGCCAGTGTCTTGTCCACTGCTGGCTTTCAGTGCTCATCGGCTCCTCGTGGGAGGTTACAGAATGTCAGGGTCCAGCTTTAGCAGGGATGAAGATGCATATCCACAGGTTGCCAGGACATTGTTATTTCTTGGCTAGCTGGATGGAGGTTGTCAGTTTCTAGGTGAGTATTTGAAAGGTGTATCTTTTTTTTTTTTTTAAAGGTATATCTTGCCAGCTGAGCACTCACTGGCATGAGATCTGCTGCTATGGTCTGAATGCTTGTGTCACTCCCCGCTCCAGCAAATCCATATGTTGCAATCCTAATCGCCGAGGTGATGGTATTAAGAGGTGGGGCTTTGGGGAAGTGATTAGGTAGAGTAGAGCCCTTATGAATGGGACTAGTGCACTTATAAAAGACACCTCCAGAGACATCCCTCACCCCTTCCCCCATGTGAAGATGCAATGAAAAGGTGATATCCATGAACCAGGATGTGATCTCTCACCAGATTGAATCTGCTGGCGCCATGACCCTGGAATTCCCAGCCTCCAGAATGGTGAGAAATAAATTTTTGTTGTTTATAAACTACCTTATTTATGTTATTTTGTTACAGCAGCCTGAACACATAAAGACATCTGGTAACACTGATCCAAACAATGGTGACAGAGCCAAACCCCAAATCACACCAACAGTAAGGTGACTTGATTCTAGCTACTTCATATGATTGTAAATCCAAGAAATCCTGCATGAACAACAAAGTGCTAACTAGTAATTCTCTTCTAAGATTTATTTATTTATTTGAGAGTGAGAGAGAGCATGAGCAGGAGGGGCAGAGGGAGAGGGAGAGAGAATCTCAAGCAGACTCCATGCCAAGTGCAGAGCCTGATGGAGACTCAATCCCAGGACCCCGAGATTACCACGTGAGCTGAAACCAGGAGTCCGACGTCTCACTGACTATGCCACCCAGGCGTCCTAACTGATAATTTTTTGTTTTTAATGAAAAAGATCTTGCTACTGAGAAGCTGATATTTAGGGTAAATGTAAGAAAATGAACGTTTTGCTTTTTTTTTGAATCTGCTAAATTTTCTACTTTTCCAAGAGTGACAAACATTGAGAGTGGGACCCATTTCCATTTATTATCTTCTCATTAGGATTTCACAACAGCTGTCACTGGACACATTGCTCTTTCTAGGAGGATTACTATCTCCAGAATTAAGAATATGTCGTTTAACCTGAAGGAAGTATCTGCAATTTTGAATCCCAGTTTTTTGTGTAAAGAAGCTTGTTTTCCTGCTTTTTATTTCTTCTCAAAATCCCTAAACTTGATTATCAAATAGGGGATTTTCTTGAGGGACAAAATTTTTAAAACACAGCCACCAAAAATTCTGATTGAGAATCTTTTGCAAAACGTCTTCCTTTTACACAAGACAACTTTAATGGCCCTTGTTTCTGATCGTTCAGGATTACTTGGCAATTCTTGTTGTAATTGTCAACAAGGGTTTGCATGAAACCAGATTTCCATGCTTTCAATCTGAAGTTTAGCTCGCAACATTTAGTTTTTTTAATTCTTTTTTTGCTTCCTTATTACTTTGCCTCATACCCTTTCCAGGGCAATCCTCTTTTCTACTGGGTCTGGATTCCAGAGAATGTGGGGAACATTAATTAACTCATGCAATAATATATCTGATTCTCTTCACCTCCTATAAAAGGAAAACTGAACAGCTATTTTTGTAAAAATGTTTTATCACCACCAAGTAAGGTTTTATTTTTTAGTTGAATTATTATTAAAATTTAAAAAATTGAGGTATAACTGACATATAACATTATATTAATTTCAGGTATACAACATAATAATTAGATATTTGTATAAATTGTAAAGGGATCACCACAATAAGTCTAGTTAACATTTACCACCATGCATAGTTTCAATTTTTTTTTTTTTTTTTTTAGCCACCAGGTAAGTTTGAAGGTAAGACAATAAGACTTCCAAGCAAGGAATTCCAAAAGTCTCTAGTCTTTAATTTATAAACAAATTTTAAAAAATATAAACAAATTAAATGATTTAGTGCATTTGGGCTCTGACACACTATTTTCTTATAAATGATGAATCCTTTTAGAAAAAAGGAAAACCCATTATAAGCCAATCTCAAAAAAACTCCCACTACCATGCAATTTTTTAATGTTTGATGTTTTTGTATAATTTTTTATTTTATTGTACTACATTATATTTCATAAAAGCAATTTTCTAAAAATCAGAGATAGAAATAATCTAGCTGTGGATCTAATCTCACTGAAAATCACACCATAAATTTAATTGTGGTGCATGTTGTAAAATTACAAACTAGGTTGGATTTACAGTTTCACTAATTCAAGATAGGGCACTGATATGGAAAGACTAAGAGCCTGTATGGTGAAATGGACATATTTGGTTGGACACAGGTGAAGCTGAGAATCGCAGTCCCCTGGGTCTCTTTGAGCCTCTCTTGCTAGAAGATGTGACCTTCCTTCCTGGGTCTGAGAAGTTTAGCTTTCCCTTACTTGAAGACCTTGTAATAACCTTACCAATCCCTTCTGTTAAATTAATTCTGTTGAAACAGAATGTGGTTTTAATTTTCCCAACAGGACTCTGAATGATGTGTTATCCTAAAACATCATTTTATTCTCCTTGAAAATAATTTCGTGGGCTGGAAAAAAATTGATAATAATGATTATCCTTTGTCTACATAACCATTAAGTTTTATTTCCATCTTACCATCTACCAGATGACACTCTCTGATTTTTAGTTGATATTTTGTTTTATTTTATTATTTTGTTTTATTTATTTATTTTAGAGAGAGCATGAGTTGGGGGCGGTGCAGAGGGAAAGGGAGAAGCAGACTCTCCTCTGAGCAGGGAGTTCGATGCAGGCTCTATCCCAGGACCCTCGGATTATGACTTGAGCCAAAGGCAGGTGCTTAACCAACTGAGCCACCCAGTTGTCCCTTAGTTGACATTTTAAAAAGAGCTTAGTGTATTAAAAATTTCCACCCAATTTCTTAAATATGGAGACCATATTTACATGTTATAATGACATTTCATTAAAAGTATCTGGTTGATGTTATAGTGACACCTCACAATTTAGAGTGTGTGTGTGTGTGTGTGTGTGTGTGTGTACATATATATATATATGTATATATATACCTTTGATTTGCACCAATAATGGCAACTATTGGTGAAGCCAACTAGTTAAAACCAAGCTTTGGTCTCCACCTACTCCTAAACCTGAATTTTCTCTGCGTCACCTACCACTAATATTATAGTCGTGTAAACGTCAAACTTAAAATCAGCTTTAACTTCTTTATCGGATGAGCTGCCAAATTCTATTCCATTTAGCAAATGTTTGTTGAGTCCCTATACAAATGAGAATTACCTCATTTTCTTTTTTGTGTTTCCTTTTTCCTGATCCTGCCTTGGGGCTAGCACAAAACCTGCCTCTGAAACAAGTTATATTCTCATTTGCAGCTTTCTCTTTCTTTTGCTCCCTACTGGTTCATCATGGCAGTCTCCTTACTGGTCTCTGACTCCTCCTTCTCTTCCCTCTCCAGATTACATTTGCTGACAGAATTTTAAGGCAGTCTCTCTGAAGATCCCACACATATTTTGTGCCATTAAGAGACTATTAGCATAGGGGCGCCTGGGTGGCTCAGTTGTTAGGCGTCTGCCTTCGGCTCAGGTCATGGTCCCAGGGTCCTGGGATCAAGCCCCGCATCGGGCTCCCTGCTCCGCGGGAAGCCTCTGCTTTTCCCTCTCCCTCTCCCCCTGCTTGTGTTCCCTCTCGCTGTGCTCTCTCTGTCAAATAAATCTTAAAAAAAAAAAAAAAGAGAGAGAGAGAGAGAGAGACTATTAGCATAGCTCAAAACTTTGGTAAAGAGAAAAGTAGCACAACATGTCACATCCAACTTCCTTTGTTGACATTCCTGTATCTGAAGGACACAGAACAGTTGAGTAAGCAGAGTTGGATAACACAATGGTCACATTGTTCTTTACAGAAAGTATTTTTTTCTAGTCTTAATATTAAGGATGATATTTAACGAGGTAAATATATTTACCATGCTATATGAAAATACATACACACTGACATAAGTAGTAATTGTCTCCTGCCTCAGCTGTCCATGGTTTTGACAAGGTAATGCATGCCTCATTGGGCCCCTGCTGATGGCATCTCCACGTATCTTTAGTTAAAAGACCTGGAAGCAACAATGGTGGTGTTGATTTTTTGTTAATGAAGAAAAAGATCCAAGGCTGGGCTGACCTTTACTTATTCAGAGCCTGTTTTAGTTTAGCAAAATTCAATCTGCTTGAGATGAAAAGAAAATTGACTTTCTTATTTTCATTGTCTATCCTGCAGGAAAAAATAACTGAAGAGGTGAACGGAGCTGCCTGATCATCACAACGGGCTGGCTCTGCCTTTCTGCAGCTGGGGACGCATAGGAAATTGAAATTTACAACACCGTGGGCACTGCCCCTCCTCTGAAACAGGTCACTGTAGTTGTATTTGTATTATTGGTTTTGCTTTACATATTCACCCCATTTCTGCCCAACCAGTTCCTTATAGAAAACTCTGTGTGGCTCTGAAATCAGAGTTTCATTAAACATGGGTAGGTAGCCCAAGGCATTAATCAGATAAATATTATCCCACTTGGAAAATCTATTTCTTTTAGGTTACCTCTTACCTCTTCCCTTCCCCCTTATACTGTCCTTTGAATTGATTATACTCGGTTACTCACAGAGCCCGTTCAGAGCCCAAGAGTGAAGCTGGATCCTGTCAATCACAACTTTTGCTTTTAAGATTTTGCAGGACGTGGTGCTCAAAGACATGGAGTGGTACACTTCTCTTCCTGGAGGCACCTCTTTTGTGTCTTCCCATGACTCCTGATCCTAAGAGCAGACCTTATTTGTAGGCAAGAAACACTTGTGGTTCTGTGTATATATAGTAGATAAGAGGCTTTGGAGTAAAACATATCTGACAGTTCTGCTCTGTCACTCACCAGGTACATGTCTCTCAAATCCTTAATGTCCTCTCACACAAACCACACAGGGATGGATGAGGATGTACTGAGATAAGCAAACTGAAAAGAAATTATAGAATGCCTGTGTTACTGAACCCCAGGAAAGGCCAATGCTCAAGAGAAAACTTTCGATTGGAAAGGAATCTGAGCTTTATTCAGGAGTCCGGCAGCCTGGGGAGAAGGCAGACTCTTGTCCAAAAGCCAACTACCAGCCTTCTGCCTGGCTCTGGGTTTTTAAAAAGGGATTTAGGGTAGTTATTAATAAAGGGAAGACAGTAGTCTGTAACATGTCTTGGTTATAGACAGACCAGATGGTGCCAGCTAGGGGCATTATCTTAGTGCTCGGGGGTTGTGGGAGGAGGTCCGGTGTCTGTTTTGTGATGTGCAGGAGGACTCTGTATTTTCTGCAAAGGAGGGCAAGGTCTACAGATGCACAGGGAAGTTAGTAAAGTCAGTTGTATGACCTAACAAAAGAAAAACATTTTCCTAAAAAAATTGCTGGGCTAATCAGAAATCTGAGGCGGCTTCAAACAGACTTGCTGGACTCTGTGGCCTGGGAAACTTCTGTCCTCATTCCTCAAGGCAATGGTCTGTAAATCTCAAAGAAAGTAAATTAGTTCTGTTATGGATCAAGGAACTTAGGTCAGCAAGTAAGGAGTGTGTTATCTTGAGGCAAGTTAACCCTCAAGATGGGAGTGTTGCTATTCCTGCAGGCATCACTTGGGATCACTTGCTAATCAGAGATTTCTCAGGCTCTCTCTTAACTTTGATGAATCAGGATCTCTCTGCTTAATCCATGTGAAATATACTTCCCACGTGGTTTTGATGGGCAGTTAGACTTGGAAGCTGGATGGGCTTGGATAAAGCTGAGGGTCTTGAACTTCTACTCTCCTCATTCATCCACTTCCAACTCTTAACAGGAAAATCCCTTCTGTAATGTCTTCAACAAGTGTACTTCTAGCATCTGTTTAAATACCTCCAGGGACAGCAAACCCACCACTACTCGGGGTAGCCTTGTCCATATTTGGCAACTTTCAGAATGCTTCTGGTACTCAACCAAAAACTGTCTCTTTTTCCCCACTGATGCTAATTCTACTCCTGGGGACACATGGGATAGATTACCTCTCTTCCTATTTGACAGCCTTTCAAATATTTGAAAACACAGTCCATGTCCCCTAGAGTGCTCTTTTCTAAATGAGCACGTTTTGCACCAAAGTCCCAGTTCTCAAATTTCCTCCACTGCTTATCTAACCCCTGCCAAATGTATCCCATGGCTAGATTCCCAAGTGCTGTACTTATCCTGTTCTCTCAGAGCTGACCTGCTTTTGAAGTTTACATTCTCACTCCAACCTCTCCTTTCCCTTGGCAAGAGTGGACAAAAGATGCTCTTCTCTAAGGTGCATCAAAAGGAATATCACATTCTTTTATTTGGTTTTCCATCTCTTCAGATATAACACAAGCTGCTCAAAACCAAAACCCTTAATACAAAAATATAAGATTTTTAGTTGTAGAACAGTGATGGGGGTAGGAGGCTGAGATAATGTCCCAAACCCAACTTCCTTCCATCGGACCCATTTTAAAGATTAGATTGGCAAAGCCACTATGGAAAGCAGTAGGGAGGTTCCTCAAAAAATTAAAGATAGAACTACCATACCTTATAAACCAGCAATCTGCCTCTGGGTATATATCCAAAGGAAATAAATCACTATCTCAACAGGTATCTGTACCCCTGTAGTCATCAGAATATTATTTACGATGGCCAAGACATGTAAACAAGGGTCCATACATGGATAAATGGTTGAAAGAAAATGTGGTATATAGATACAATGGAATATTATTCAACCATAAAAAAGAAGGAAATCCTGCCATCTGTGACAACATGGATACATCTTGAGGATATTCTGCTAAGTGAAATAAGCCAGATAAAGAAAGACAAATACTGTATGATCTTACTTATATGTCGAATCTAAGAAAAGCAAACTCACAGAAACAAAGAACAGGTTTGTGATCTGCAGAGGTGAGGGATGGGAGGTGGGCAAATGAGTAAATGTGGTCAAAGGGTACAAAGTTCTAATTATGAGATGAATAAATTCTAGGGTTGTAATGTACAGCATAGTAACTATAGTTAACGATAGTGTATTGTATATTTAAAAGTTCTATGAGAATAGATTTTATAAGTTCTCAGGAACACACAAAACTTATAACTATGTGAGGTAATGAGTATGTTAATTAACCATATTGTGGTAATCATTTTGCAATACATACATATATCAAACATTACATTGTATATCTTAAATTTACACAATGTTACTTATCAATTATATTTCAATAAAGCTGGGAAAAAAGATCAGAAAATGGAGGCACCAGAAGGTTAATTGAATTATCCAAGTACAAATGTATATAGTACCTACCTCCTATCTCCTAGTGTGAGGCATCCTTTTAACACTAAGTCTTTTTACTTCTATATGCATATGTCTCAAGCCAGGGTCCTTCCAGATCTGTTTTACTGATCTGCAAAGTTTTTTTTTTTTTTAAATATGGACGAATATTTAAAAAAATATTTCACATAAAACTATGAATTTATGGATTCTTTTGAAATATTGGAAATCGTGTTATTCTTGGCCTACACTGCTACATTGTAACAATGGGATTGACCTCCTTGGAGCCTGGTGCCTTGAGATGGGGCTCACATTCTCCAAATCATCTGCTTGCCCTCTATAGACATCTGCATTTGCCATGATGCCACTGGGATGGTATCACGTACTTTCCAGGCATTTCCATATCTACCTTTTGACATGAATCCTTAGGTCAATCCTGTGCAACAGATAAAGCTGGTATAATCCCACTTACACATCTTAGATGCAGGTAGAAGGAATACCTGCATCAGGCAGGGGCTGTGGAGTGAAGTGCCTTTTGAACCCCTGGGGCCCAAACTCCTGGCGTCAAAACACTCCAATTTTGTCACTTAAAGTTGTATAACAATGGGCAGGAAACACTTCTGAGACTTGATTTCTTTAACTTTAAAGTGAAGTTGTTGATATTGGCAGTGTCTACCTCATAGCACTGTTCAGCAAAGTAAATGAGAAAAATAAGGAAAACGTTTGGCAGCATGCTTTAAAAACATTAGCTCAACAGATATTTTGTGCAGACTGGGGAAAAAGAATCTAGGCCTTCAGACGCTGAAGGCCAGGCTCCTCCCATTGTGTTCCATTGCCACACCTAACCTGGCTCATGTGTTTTCCTTGTCCCCAGTTCCTGGAATATCCCAAACTGGAGGTCTCACAGGGGCCACTGGTGAGGAGGGGCTGCTGATGAGTACTAGATGAGCCACTGAACTTCTCAACATCCTGCTCCAGTTGAACGAAGGTAATCACATTTCATGCTTTCCTTGATGGATCAATGCCATGGGATACAAATTGATGTCCTTTTTATATGCTGCCGAAAGCCTTGCATAATTGATTGGCCACCTAAACACGTGGCTTTACTTCTGTTGAATCATCAAACTGGAAGTTTTATCTGTGCCAGAACTTAGGCCAATTAATCATCCGAGATGCAGAAGCGGCCAGGTGTGGAAAACTCCTGTTCTCTATAGTTCTTCCCCTTGATTCCCCCAACTATGGCCCTTTTATCTATTTCCTATGCTAGACCTTTGGGGGACTATGTGGTCTGGTGTGGCAGCAGACACATTCAGACTAGAGGGACAGAGAGGTTTCTATTCTTTGCTCTAGTGCTTCCTGATGCCCAAGGAGCCCTATGGATAGAATCGGGAAAATTTTCTAGAGGCCTGTTTCCAAATGTTGTCACCTGCATCAGAATCTCAAGGAGCCCACTTGGGACATTTTTACAAAGGCAGATTGCTGAATCTATTCAAACTCAGCTAAAACAGCCTCTTGGGGGTGGGGCCTAGGAGTCTGCCTTCTAAAGGGCACCCCTCCCCCTGATGATATTGAAGTTTGAGGATTACTGGACAGATGGATCAGAAATCAGTGTTTGGAGAAATATGACAACTTGAGAACAATTGTAGAGTTGAGAGAAAAATTGGGGTGATCCAGTAATTCATATAGCATGAACTAGGTGGAAGTGGGGGGATACCAAATGATGGGCCCAGCCCCTTAGACCCTAAGCACATGAAAAACTTAAGAAACATGTAGCAAAACAGAAATTACATGAGTAAGCATTTATACAGGTAATCCTGATGATAAATGTTGTAGGGTTTCATGAAATAGGTTACCAGTATAGAAAAGAATGATCTCAGAAAGAGGTGATATGATTGAAAGGAGGTAATACGGTCAGGATTTTGACTAATGGCTGGAGATTAAAAAAATAATTTTTAAAATTGGGGGCAGTATGTGTTAATGTGAGGACATGGTAACAAATACAGTGTTTAGAGGTGTTTGATGGAGAATTAGATGGATGGTTGGGGGTAAAGAATTTATAATTTTATGTTGCTACTTCTAAAGGAGTATAGGGAAGACCTGAGATGCTGGGTTCTCAAGGCTGCATTGTGGAGTCTTAGATGAAGATTTCTTGATCTATCTAGAAGGTACCCAAGTCATTCTAGAACAGGTAGTTTTCTGGAACACTTGGCACTGGGTCTTTTCTTCCATCAAAGACTTTGGCCAGAAATAGTGTGGACCAGCTCTACTTTGGGCAAAGATGGTAAGCTGAGCTAAGACTGAGTGTAGCATTTGTGAGAACAACCAAAACCTGTACAAAGGGGAGGAAGAAGTGAAAAGGAGGGAAGACAAAAGCCAGAGATCTACTTTCTTTTACTTATCTTTCATAACTGGCCTCAAGAAGTACTCCCCTGCTCTGGAAACCCGAGATGTAGTAATCCACACACACAGCAGGATTCACCCACCGGCTTAGCTTCCAAAATACTGCTGTTGACATGGGAACTGGCAGCCTCACTCATTTTCAGTAAGACTAAAACATAGAATCACATTCTTTTTTCTGGTTGCACTAAATTATTGAATTTGGAATTATTCTTATGCTAAATCCCAGATCACTTGGAAAATCCACACAAGATAATTTAATGTTCTTTTTTCTTCCATCTTGGAACATTAGATAAACAAACTTTGTCCTTTCTCTTTCCATCTCTAGCCAGGTTAATATTGTTCATTTGTATGCTCAGGGATTGCACTAGGTGGTAAGGTAGGATATAGAAGGTATGTGTAGATATACGGATTTAGCCTCTAAAGAATTTTCTTGGGATTCCCAGTAGAAGATGTCCACAGCAATTGGAAGCATATGCTATATGGGAGAGTCGCCTGGTGGCTGTCTTGTAGCAAGGCTAAACATTCCACTGCTAGTGGGAGGTGCAAAAGCATCTGTCTCAGGTGTGGGCGTGAGAATTGTGCTTGGTTCTAGCATTACACCAAAACTGTAACTCAGGAAATTCATTTATGTGCTAAGAATAGTGAAAATTTATTCTTTTTTTTCCTTTTAGCTATCCAATTTTCATTTCTTCTGCTTTTGGTAAAGAATAGTCTGGAGCTCCCCAGCTCCCTACTCTCAGAGTGTTGTTTTGGATGAAGCTGATCACTTCCTACTCCAGAGGTGGGCATCTGACCTTAGGTCTGAGCCAATTAGCACACTCCAATCCCTTGGCCACAAAAAACTGGATACTATGATAGTCATAGAACCAATGTGAACCAATGGAAGCTAATCTGAGGACTTGACGGAGGTGATCAGGAGAGAGACATGTGTGTCTTTTCTCCTGGAATAAACAGATGCTGCCTGGAACTTCTGCAGCCATCTTGTCATGACAAGATGAGAAAGGGGTCAACACACAGAAAGGAGCCTACAAGGATGTCATTTGTCTCCTGAGTGAAGCCACATGGGGTGATAACTATTACCCTAGGACTTTTTATGTTCATGAGAAAATGAAGTCTTATTATGCTCAGGCCATTTATGGTTGGGTTGCGTACTGAATTGTTTTAAGTCAAGAGCATTTGCTTCTTCTGATGCTAATCAACCACTTTAGAAATACTACTTCTTTGTTTTATATTGATTCTCAGTGGATCAGTATAATTACACTTTAGTTCTAAGCTCTTTTAAGCTCTCTCAGATTCTTTTCTAGCTAATGTGCTAATAATAAACACTTAGAGACATGAGGAAAGCTGCTCATTTAAAGAAGCTCACAGTTAAATCTCATCATAAATCAGGGCATCTTCTTGTAAATTGTTAACCACTAAGGGCTTTGTAGATTCTATTTTTTATCTGTTTGAGCAAGCACCACTCCTAAAACTTGTTCATGTTTGAGCTCTGGCTGGTGTTTCTCCTGATCTCCTGGCCATCGATTACCCACTGAAGGATGTATGGAATGGTACTCACTTAGTGAAACATATAATACTCATTTCCCTAATCCTCAGGGCTCCTCACAGAATTATACCCTTTGTATGTAAGATTGCTTTTTCATGTCAAACCATGTCAAAGAGGCTTCATGTTTGTGAATCTCAAGGCTATGTCCATAAGCCAGGTTATAAAATGGGAAGAAAATACATGCTCATAATGATAACATCCTTTTTTCCTCTGGTAAAGTGTAGCTATGGTGAGTGCTCAGTAAGTGTTAGGGACCCGTAACCATTTCCCAGATATTGTTGCCTCTTGAAGTTTGTGTCACAAAAGCACATGGGGGATAAAAGAATATAAAAAGAATTGGTTAAGTCATGTTTTATGCTGCAGAGGGGACCAGCCACAGTAAAATTGTAGAGTGTCCTCAGAATTTGGCAAACTGGTCACAGGTGACTTGTCCAAGAGCAGTTTCAGTGGTGTGACCAAGGCTTGACTACAAAGGGGTAAGAATGTGGGGCATGTCAATGGGGCTGGCTCATGAAGTTTTGTTGGTGGAAGGAAGAAGGTAGAGCTCACTAGTAGAAGGGTGTAAAATATCTGGAAAGAAATTTCTTCGTTTTAAATTTCTGAATAGAAGTAGCTTGGACTTCTTTCTTGGCTAAGGGTGAAAAAAGATACTTTGAAAATATGGGGATTGTGAGGTTGAGAAAGGGAACATGAAGGGACCTTTGACAGGCAAGGTAAGGGAGAATGACAGAGGAAGGCTCCAAGACAGGATGGACAGGGATAAATCAATCCATGAGGTTTGTGTTGAGTAGGCTCAAGAGACCAGAAGAGGACTAGAAGGTCATGAAAATGCGGGACCCAGTGGTAACTGAGAGGCAGGCAGCCATCAAAGGGCTTGGTGGGGCATCAAGAGCACAAGGAACAAAAGATAGATACTTTGGACTTCATCAAAATTAAGAACTTTTGTACAGCAAAGGGCATTAACAAGAAAGTGAAAAAACTCCCTATAGAATGGCAGAAAATATTTACAAATCATGTATCTGGTAAAGGTCTAATCTTCAGATTATATAACAACAAAAAGACAACCTAATTAAAAAATGGGCAAAAGACTTGAATAAATATACTCTAAAGAAGATATACAAATAGACAATAAGCAAGAATAGATGCTCAGTATCATTAGTCATTAGGGAAATGCAAATCAACACCATAAGATACCACTCTATACCCACTAAATGGTAATAATAATAATAATAATGACAATGATAATAATAATAATAGAATGAAAAATAACAAGTGTTGGTGAATCTCAGGAAACAAACTGAGGGTTGCTGGAGTGGTGGTGGGTGGGAGGGATGGGGTGGCTGGGTGATAGACACTGGGGAGGGTATGTGCTATGGTGAGTGCTGTGAATTGTGTAAGGCTGATGAATCACAGATCTGTACTTCTGAAACAAATAATGCAACATATGTTAAGAAAAAAGAAAAAGAAGAAGATAGCAAGAGGGGAAGAATGAAGGGGAGTAAGTCGGAGGGGGAGACGAACCATGAGAGACGATCGACTCTGAAAAACAAACAGGGTTCTAGAGGGGAGGGGGGTGGGGGGATGGGTTAGCCTGGTGATGGGTATTAAAGAGGGCACGTTCTGCGTGGAGCACTGGGTGTTATGCACAAACCATGAATCATGGAACACTACATCAAAAACTAATGATGTCATGTATGGCGATTAACATAACAATAAAAAATTAAAAAACAAAACAAAAAAAAGAGTATGGTATTATTTGGACTTTCACATTCTGCGTGGAGCACTGGGTGTTATGCACAAACCATGAATCATGGAACACTACATCAAAACTAATGATGTAATGTATGGTGATTAACATAACAATAAAATAAAAAAATAAAAAGACAAAAAAAAACTAATGATGTAATGTATGGTGATTAACATAATAAAATAAAATAAAATAAATGTAAAACATAATAAAATAAAATAAAATAAAAATAAAAAAATAAAATAAAATGCCTCTTTTCCCGACTGAGCATTATGACTAACCCTTACAACAGCATCAAGATAGGTGTTATTATTTCTCTTTTACCCATGGGAATATTGATGCTCAAATGGGCCCATTGCCAAATAAGGCATAAGGGGTGGAGTTGGAATTGTAACCCCAGATTGTCTGGCTCAGCCTAAAGCCCAGTTGCTCTTGGGTCATTTGCTTCCTTAGGCCCAGTGAAGCTGAAAGTGGGTTTGCTTTTCCCACCCTGGGGAAAGTTATTCCCTTAACCCAGTTCTAATGACTCCAGTTTATACTCTCTCCTGTATTTGTGGCTTTCAATGGAGTGTGTTAAACTGAGATGGGTTGGTTCAGCCCTGTGATGCTCTGGAGAGTGTGTGCTTAGATGCATTGATTCATGAAAGGAAAAGGGAGAAAGATGAAGGTAATACTGCTAAATGGTGCAAAAATGGATGAGTTCATGCAAAAGGCAAGTAACGTCCAGCTCCCCAGACCTGCCCTTGACTTTGAGAAGGACTAAGACAGACAGCCTTGGTGTAACATTCTCTTCCAGCTTCTACTTATTCCTGTCCCTGGGCTGCAAGTTGGCATTCTATGCTGCCTCTTCTTTGTCCTTCTCCCTTCGAGGCTGTAGATATGTATTTTAGCCTGGCTTCACTGGACGCCCCCCTGTTGTGCAGGGAGGATGAGTGAGGCATGCACAGGGTCTAGGTCTTCCTGCTGCCAGCATGTTCCTTCCTGTCACACCTCTCTCTGGGCCATTCACTCCTGTTCTTAATGTTTCTCTTTGGCTCCTTCTTCCTCAAGCATTATGGTCAGAAGGAAAAGGAAAATACCCCTTCCAGGTGTGCCTTCCTCTAAATCGCATACCCTATAATCTGTGAAGAGAAGAAATCTTGTGATTTTACTGGAGGAAGTTTCATCTCAAGTGAGAATCTTTTTGAGAAGACCTTTTATCACCTTTTCTGAGGTTCCACCTGGCCAGAAGGTTGCCCTGCTGCCAGCCTATCGTATTCTCATTGCATGGCCCAGACCTCAGCAGATTTTAAGGATGGCTGGCCACAGTTTATTCTTCACAAGAGCCATACACATTTTGCCACCTCCACTGTGTTTATTCTCCTCTGGACTCTTGAAGTGGTCCAGATGGTCCCTGTGTCTATGGCTTTCCTCAGGGATCTATTCTGGCCAAACTTAAAGAGCTTTGGTAGCTCCCTCTAAGTCCTTTCCATATTTTGATGCACACTTAAGGGCAGAACTGCCCATTAACAGGGACCCCACCATTGTTTACTCAATCTTTCCCATCTGGGTGATTTCCAAAAAAGTTCCTTAACAAAGCCTATGGGGTATTCTCAGCTCAGTCCAGAATACAATAAAAAAAAAAGTCCTACCTACAATAAAGGTTTTTATCAGGAATCTTATTTATGTTTTTATGGTTCCTGAAGCTCTTCTTTAATTACTGCCTACAGAAGATCTGTCATGAATGATAAAGGATCATTCTCCTTATTACCTTAAATTTACTTCCCTTCCACCCAATATATTAACCTTTATTACTATAAGTTATGGCTGTTAGAAGCCAGAGCTAAAGAATAAAGTTTACTTCCATTTAAGATGTAAAAGCAGGCAACTCATTGCTTTCAGTAGAGAGTAGGTTGAGGAATAGAGAATATGTCAGTTGGTGGATACATAAAAAACACATTATATTTCTTTTGGAAGATAATTATCTAGGAGTCATTTGCCTAGTTCAGTTAGAAGTTTCTTTCTGAGGTGGAAAATGAGGAGAAAAAAAAAGAGGAAAGAGAGAAAGATGGATTGGCTGACAGATGGACTAATTAAGTAATGAAGAAACAGAAGAGATGAGAGGATTATAGACCGGGAAGACAGCAGCTCTCTTGAAAGCAGCAGGATGTGAAATGTCTCCTAAAAAAGAAATAATAAAACAGATGGTTTGAGTTAAATAAATGATGTTTGGTTATTGAAAAGTGCATTCTTCCTGGTTTCTAACACACTTGAACGTCTCTCTCTATAAGAAAAATGGAACAACATTCATTTTGGATGCTTAATGATAAATATTAGTCTTTCAGGGCTTTACATTTTGTTTAGAGATCTCGAAGTCCTTTCTCAGTTTGGAACTTTGCAAGTTCTCCTTCACGGGGGTGAAGGCATAATGTTGTTTTGTCAATTGGATAGTTAAAGTCAAAGGAGTCGCCTCTCAAAACACGGTGCAAGAAAAGGCACTCCTTCTTGGTAATTTCTCCAGGTCTTCAGCTGGAGGGCTCCGGCTCATGATGTGTGGTTCCACATCTTGTTCCTTCCTTCCTTCCATTCTGTGTTAATCAGGACTGTGTTGGTTCTTAGTATCAAAAACCTGAGTCAAACTAATTTAATCTAAACAAGTAAGTGAGCAAATAAACCTGAGAAGCCCAACTCCTGCCTTCAGGCGTTCTAACAACATCATTGGGTCTGTCTCTGAGTCTCTGAGTCTATGCTAGAAATGTTTTTATTTCGTTAAATTTGATTCTTGTGAATTTTTCAGACTGTGAACCTCCCAGTAACTCATAAAAGCATGAAAATAAGTAACTATGTGAGCCTTGCTTGGGTTCTTCTCTGCCAAGCTCTTTCTCCTGCTAGTTACAAACTGATCTCCAGAGCTACAGCCCTAAATCGCCCTTAGAATTTACAGCCCCCCAGAAGGGTTGTCAGTCCGACTCAAGGAAGTATTCTGTTTGGCTGATTGGTGTATATTCTCTCATTTCTCAGATATGAATGGTGAGCCCCTCGACTGGTTGCTATACCTGATTTACATGAAGAAGACAGAAGGTTTGCATTAGGAAGGAACAGATCAAATGTGCAACAGATGCCTTCAGGTCTCACATTTAGGCCTTTAATCCATTTTGAGTTTGTTTTTGTGTATGGTGCTAAAAGCTGGTCCAGTTTCACTCTTTTGCATGTAGCTGTCCACTTTTCCTAGCACCATTTATTGAAGAGACCATCTTTTCCCCATTGTATAATCTTGCCCCTCTTGTTATAGATTTAATTGACCATATAATCATGGGTTTATTTCTGGGCTCCCTATTCTGTTCCATTTATTTATGTGCCTATTTTTGTGTCAATATCATACTGTTTTGATTACTACAGCTTTGTAGTGTATCTTGAAATCTGGAATTGTGATACCTCCAGCTTTGTTTTTCTTTCTCAAGATTGCTTTGGCTATGCAGCGTCTTTTGTGGTTCTGTAAAAATTTTAGTATTATCTGTTCTAGTTTTGTAAAAAATGCTCTTGGTATTTTGATAGGGATTACATTGAATCTGTAGGTTGCTAGAAGAAAACACAGGTGGTAATTTCACTGACATCGACCATAGCAACATTTTTCTAGATATGTCTCCTGAGACAATGGAAACAAAAGCAAAAAGAAACTATTGGTACTACGCCAAAATAAAAGGCTTTTTCACAGCAAAGAAAACCATCAACAGAACAAAAAGACAACCTACTGAATGGGAGAAGATATTTGCAAACGATATATTTGATAAAGGGTTAATATCCAAAATATATAAAGAACTTATACCACTCAATACCAAGAAAACAATCCAATTAAAAAAATGGACAGAGGACCTGAACAGCCATTTTTCTAAAGAAGAAATACAGATGGCCAACAGGTATATGAAAAGATGCTCAACATCACTAATCATCAGGGGAATGCAAATCAAACCCACAAAAATATATCACCTTATACCTGTTAGAATGGCTAAAAGAAAAAGAAAAACAAAACAAGAAATAACAAGTGTTGGAAAAGATGTGGAGAAAAACGAATCTTCATACACTGCTGGTGGGAATGTAAATTGGTATAGCCGCTGTGGAAAACAGTATGACGGTTCCTCAAAAAATTAAAAATAGAAATGCCATATGATCCCAAAATTCCACTATTGGGTATTTACTCAGAGAAAATGAAAACAATAATTCAAAAAGATACATGCACCACTAGTTTATTACAGCATTATTTACAGTAGCCAAGAGATGGAAGTGAACTAGGTGTCTGCCGATTAACACATGGATAAGAAAGATGTGAAAGAGTTATATATATATTTGTATATCATATATATCATATGTATATAACATATATGGGTGTGATACATATAATATCATATGTATATAATATATATGTGTGATATATATATACATATATATATAATGGAATATTACACAGTCATAAAAAGGATGAGATTGTGTCATTTGAGAAAACATGGATGGACCTGGAGGGTATTATGTTAAGTGAAGTAAGTCAGACTGAGAAAGACAAATACTATATCATTTCATTCATAAGTGGAATCTGAAACAACAAGAACAAGTGAATAAACAAATAAAAAGCAGAATCAGACCTATAAATACAGAGGAAAAAAACTGATGGGTGCCAGAAGGGAGGGGGTTGAGGGTTGACCAAAATGGGTGAAAGGGAGTGGGGGATACAGCCTTCCAGGTATGGAATGAATAAATTATGGGAATAAAAGACACATCATAAAGAATAAGTCAATGGTATTGTAACAGCAATGTATCGGGACTGAAGGTAGATGAACATAGCATAATGTATGTACTTGTTGAATTACTATATTGTACAACTGAAACTAATGTAACATTGTGTGTCAATTATACTTAAATAATAATATTAAAAAGTTTAATAGATGCCAACTACACATTCTATTCTGTAGAAAGTTTCCACAGATTGGACGTCTTGGTTTCCATCTCATCTTTCTAACATCCATTTCTGATACAAGTGCTAATTGGAAAATTTGCAAAGTAGATGTTTCTGTTTCCTACCTTAATTGCCTGTTCTTAATAGGGGGGCCATCCTGTGGTCTTTTCTGAAATGCCCTGTGTGTTAGTTTCAGTTTCCTAGCCAGACTGCAAAGTCCCATACAGAGTGCATCCAGCTTCACATCCTGCCCATTCCCCCCTTGGCACACAGTGCACACTCAGTACTGTGACTTGATGTTCAGGATCGTACATAGTTTGTACCTATTGTCTAGTTTAATCATTTGTAAAATGGAGGTGATAATGCCAACTACAGAGAGCTCATATGAAGAATAAGATGATATCTCTGAGGTGCTCATCACATAACAAGTCTGCAATAAATAATGTATATATGTATGTACATATATATACACACATACACACATATATGTATAATTTATATGATAAATTTCCTGAAGACAGAGTACATGCCTTCTTTTCCTTTTTTCTTGTAATGCCAGAGGTAGCATACCATAGGGACTCAATGAGTCTGTGACCATCTGATTTTAATACTCAGATTCTAATTTTGTTATCTTTCACATAATGCCATGTTTATTAAAACAATTGCTGCCATCAATATACTCTTTCAGAAGTTCCTTCCTCAAATGGAGGAAACATCTGAAAGCACAAAACACAAGCATAAGTAAGCAGCTGAGCACATGCAACTTCTTCCCAGAAGTCCTCCTTATGCCTCTGGTCTATGAAGTCTTTGTAGGAGAGGGTAAGGGTGGGGAAAGGGAGTGGTGGGGAGTCCAGGTTCCTCTGGTAACTCTCTGATGGATAATTATTTCTCCTCTCTGGATGGTGCTTGGAGAAATGACCATCTTCAGTTTTGTTAAAGAAATACAATGAAAGCTAGTATGTCTTTTTGCTCTTAGTTTTCAAACCAAGGACATTGGCACACAGCTAATTAGGCTTTTAGTTATGGATAACTCTGGTTATGAATTTTCATGCTTTTATAAGCCACTGGGACATTCACAGTCTGGAATTTCCTAAGAATGAATTTAACAAAATAAAAACATTTCTGGCATAGACAAGGAGGACAGAACCAGCAGCTTCTTAATGAGAAAGATTTTTTAAAACAATGAGCATCTAAGGAAAACACTAAGATTGAAAAGTGAAGATTGAAACAAATGTTATTATTCACAGTCTCTGGGCATAATCCCCTTGGATGGGGGTGAGAGATCCTGGGTTGGTTTTAATGAGAACTGACATGCATGGGTGGCATCCTGAGTCAGAGAATAGAAAATCAAGTCCCTACAGGACCCCTGGATCTTATGAAAGGCTTCAAAAATGTACAATAATTTATTGCTTTTTTGAGAGTGACTGTAGCACCTTGATAAACATCATTGATTAGCTTTGAATCAGACTGAACTGACTTTGACACCTGGTTCTACCATCTCTTAGCTTCCAAGATTCAGTTTTCCCATCTATACAAGTCTGGGTAATAGTGGTGCTCATACATTGACTTATATGAGTCATAAGTGAGAAAGCATATGAACAGCATTCTGCACAATTCTGACAGCGAGTCAGCACTCACTACTGCCGCTGATCGCAATCCCAGTTATTGTACCTGAATCTTTCTCCTTCTTCCTAACTATAATTTACACCACCTTTTTATTATTTTATCATGTTCTATTCTACCTTGTTCTTACATTGTCATGTATTAATATTACCTTATATTATTATTTACAAACTACTGTCAAATGTTAATTTGTCTGATCCTAAAGCAGTAATAAGGTAGGAAAGGCAAGCGCTATTATTCTCCTTCTGAGCTTGAGAAAATAAAAAACTGAGGCTTAGAGAAGGTAAGTGACTTCTTAATTTTACATATTTAGTAGCCAGAGGGGCCACAATAAGAGTTCAGATCATCAACCACAGTGCTTGTCATTCGTCTGTTTTCGATACAGAAGAATCTGTCCATGATTAATTTTAAGAAGTCAATTGCTAAAAAAATGTTTGGAAATCATGAGGATGAATTCTTTCGACAGTATCCTGATGACTAGCACCCAGAGCTTCTGTGACCAAGGCTGGAGAGAGACCTGTGGGTTTTGCTGAGGTCTTGAGTGAGCGTAATTTGGAGTTGAAAGCTGCCTTATCCAGTCCTGCAATCCTAGCCTTATAATTTTTTTTAAGATTTTATTTATTTATTTGACAGAGAGAGACACAGCAAGAGAGGGATCACAAGCAGGGAGAGTAGGAGAGGGAGAAGCAGGTTTCCCGCGGAGCAGGGAGCCCGATGTGGGGCTCGATCCCAGGACCCTGGGATCATGACCTGAGCTGAAGGCAGACGCTTAATGACTGAGCCAGCCAGAAGTCCCAATTCTAGACTTATAATTAACAACATCCCCACACTCCAATATGGGAGGAAACCAGGAAATTACATAATAATGTACCAGGGGAGAGGAGATTGCTTTCTGATCTTCCAGGCATTTGTTTTATGTACTGACACAAGAACATTTGATTATTCCCTTAGCTATCTTCTGGGGAATGGCTATAAATGCTAATATGCATCAGGAAATTACCTGGCCTTACTCTAACTGAAATCGTGGCATGCCGGCATGTATTTTGTATCACTGAAATGCACCACACCTTCGGTGGTCACTCCGTTGGGTCTTGGTCTCGGGAAGAACCTCAGGTCAAAATTCATGAGTTGCAATCTGTCCTCAGAGTCACAGTTTACTCCCAAAATTGTGTGCTGAAGTTTCTTGGCAGACATAAACAGCAGTAAATAACTTTTCTTATAAGAGGAAAAATATCCCAGAAGAAAAAAAATCCTAAAATTTAATGGAAGAGTGGAAGGGAAATCGTGCAGTGAGTCTTCTTACAGTGATAAGCATGAGTGCCCTTAGTTTGTCATGTCAGAAACGGAGTCATGCTGAGACAGATCTTTGCTTATCAAAGCTTCCTAAGATTTGATTATTCAACAAATATTTATTGAGTACTTGCCCTGTGCCTTGCTCTGTGCTAGATACTCTGTGCAAATTATCTTGAGATCTTTACAGCCACCCTATGTATGATGCTGTTACTTTGGGTGGCTCAGATTAGTTCTTCCACAAGACAATTGCTTTGAGATATCACAACATTTTTCTTTATTATTTGTGAAATATCCAAATGAAAAATGCAAACCAAAGTGCAAACCAAATGCAAACCAAAATGCAAAATAATTTGGAATCAGTACAATATTGCAAAAAGAGGACACAGAGGACACAGTCTGTCTCCAGGCTCCTGACTGTGTTGCTGGTAGACATCATCACTTACCAGTGCTGAGACTGTTGCCTATTTCTACTGCTAAGAGCACCTGCTCATATGCTTCTGTTCTGTCTTTCAATGGTGAATTTAGCTTATGGTGTTCTTCATTTAAAAAAATTTTTTTTTCATACTGCCTATAGATATTCAACTAAATGAGGCGTTTGGGACTCTAAACTCATTCATCTGACAATGTTTTTGCATGATCTGAGACTATTTTATCATTGCCTTGTTTATCCATCCAGGCATTCAACAATAAATACTGGACACCTACACCTGTGGAATGTGGGGTAAGCAATAGAGATAAGGGACTGAGAGAGGGAGGCCTTGACTTTATAGACCTTGCAGTCTACAGGGGAAGACAAATAAATAGGCATTAGCCTTACAGTCTGGTAAGTGCTTTGATGGGATAAGTGTGAGATTCTTTGCAGGACTTGGATGGGGTTCCTCAGGGAGGTAATCCAGTAGCAGTTTTTCCAAACACCCTACTTTGCATATAATATGTTCAGGGAAGGCTGTATCAGACACACTTGGGATATTTTTTAAAAATACAGATTCCAAGATCCAAATGAATCTCGGTGAGTTAGGGCAGAGTAATCTGCATTTTAACAAAGTATTCCATGTGAGTCTTACGCCCAGTAAAGTGTGAGAACCACTGATTTAGATTGATAGACTAATGAAATGCGGTTCCTTCTTCAACATCTATGTAATAATCAAAAATCTGCATCAGAATGTAATAGCAAGAGTGTTGTCATACAAGTAGTCTTTTTTTGTTGTTGTTGTTGTCATACAAGTAGTCTTGATGTAAATGTAAATCATTGACTTTTTTTAAAGTATTGTTAATCACAAATTGCTTGCAACCCACACCTTAATTGATCAGCAAATAGGAAGTTGTGTTTTCTAGCGGTTAAAGTTCAGATTCTGGGGCAAGGCTTTTTCTTACCAACTGTGTAGCTTTGCACAAATTATCTGTGCCTTAGTTTTGTCATTTGGAAAACAGGATGATAATAAGATTCCTACCATATAGACTTGCTGTGAGGACTAAATAAATGTATATATGTGAAGTATTTAGAAGAGTCCCTGTCACGTCTTCTCTAACTTGGACTCAGCTACCATTCTAGATCAATTCCTATTAGTTACCATCCCTTTCCTTGTGGATTACCGCCCTCTTGTCTTTTCGAGGGAGACATAGTGAGTTGTGAATTTTGTCCTGAAGAATTACATGGGATGGAAGGAACCGATCTTCATTTAAGGAAGTCCCCTGTGAACGATTTATTTTCTGGAGTGTTGTCTCATCTTTGCTTTACACGGTGTAGTAGGCAGAATAATGGCCACCAAAGATGTCCATGCCCTAACCTCCAGAACCTGTTACCTTACATGGCAAAAAGGGATTTTTCAGATGTGATTAAGTTAAGAACCTTGAGATGGGGAGAGTATCCTGGAACATCCAGGTGGCCCCAATGTAATCACACGAGTCCTTAAAAGTGGAGAACCTTTCCCAGCTGAATCAGGTGGAGATGCAATGTTTCTGGCTTTGAAGATGGAGGAGGGGCTAGGAGGCCACAGGGCAGACAGCCCACCAAAGCCAGAAAAGGCAAGGAAATGGATCCTCCCCTAGAACCTCCAAAAGGGAATGAAGTCCTGCCAACACATTGATTTTAGATCAGTGAGATCTCTGTCAGAATTCTGATTTACAGAACTGTAAAGATAATAAATTTGTATCATTTAAGCCACTGAGTTAGTGGTAAGTTGTTACAGTAGCAATAGAAAACTAATAGTCTTTAGAGCCATCTGTTTTTTCCTTTAGAATAGTATGTATCTGACCCTTCATTTTAATCTTTTGTCCCCAGAAAATAATTCCTTCCCTCCGTAGTGGTACACCCCTAGTCCTTTAAAATGAAATCATTGGAAGTGAGGATTTGCCTTGAATATAATAATCTGAAGGCTGATATTTAATTTCAGCAGATCATCCATTCTCCTGTGTGCTGTGTATAAGTCAGAATTTCTCCTGTTCTTCTTCACATCACATCCCCACCTTCCTAGTATTTAGTTATATTTACTTCTCTTCCCTTAACCTTCAGAAGTCTGTATCTATGGAATGTTCATCAGGTGATTTCTTGAAGAGTTCTAGTCTTGTTAAACTCCCATTTCATAGATTCTTCTGATAATGTGCCTGGAAATAAGGCCTGGATAATTGGCAATCACATCATATGCCCCACCACTCTAAAACTCCATAAAATTATAGTGCAACTAAATGAACCTAAAAGAAATAATGCATGTGGAATATTGAAAGACCCTGACTAAGGGATTTTTGCCTGTATTTTAAAAATATGCCATTACATTAAACTTGGGTTGCTTAGTGAAGATAATTTTTAAAGCTATGATTAAAAATATATTTAAATTAAAATGTAGTTAAAAGATAGAAGGGAGCCACTTATAAAATCTCATCTACTCAAAAACACCAGTGGAAGTAAATGTCTTCTGCACACTTAGATACGGTTTATGGCATCTAGATTGTACTGGAGGAACAATAACAAAGTTTGCAGCTCACTGAGAACACCCAAATTGATTTAAGTTTCTTTTCACTGGAGCATGCGTTTATGACAGGTGCCATCAGCAAGAGCTTAATTTTCTAACTTATTTAAGCATTCACAAAGCTGTTTGACTTCTCCTGCAAGGGAGCTTCCTGGTAGTTTGTATTGGTTGCAAGATATTTTCCTTTGGGCAAGTCAGAAGCAACTGGAACTTGTTTAGCCTGGAGTTGAAATGCCTGAGAATCATCTCAGGTGAAAGGAAGTTCCCAGGCAGTTTTCAGAGTGACGTCATCAGAAATGTTGAGATCTTTAAAAGGGTTCAGTACATTCTTCACTCTCTGCCTTGGTGCTAGTCTAATTATTGGAGAGTACTGATTTCAGGCCATCCTTGATGAGGGGCTGAGATGTGTCAAAGTGCACTCAGAAGACAGGACAGGGATATCTCTGTGCCATCCATATAAGGAACAGTCTTATTGGAGGCATTAGGACTACTTAACCTGGGGCGCCTGGGTGCTCAGTCTGTCAGGCGTTTGCATTCGGCTCAGGTTGTGATCCCAGCGTGCTGGGATCCCTGCTGCCTGCTCAGTGGGGAGTCTGCTTCTCCCTCTCCCCCTTCTCCTGCTCGTGCTCTCTCTCTCTCTCACTCTAAAAAAAAAGACTACTTCACCTGGAGAAGAAAGATCTGGTGGGGTATGATGGCCAGATTCAAATGTCTGAGAGGACGGCACGTGGAGAGAGAATTTGACTTACCCCCTATCTTTCTGAAAGGGGTAGAAATAGAGCCAGTGGATGAGAGTTACTGAGGTTGATCTAAATTTTTTATAAAGAAGAGAGTTCCTGGGATCGGAACTTGATGAAGATGGAGATGACCAGCTCTCTCTAGAGTTGCTCAATCATCGTCAAGAAACTTGTAACTCTGTTAGGACCCTTGAGCTATTTATTCCCTATCGCACTCTCTCGCTGCTGAGAAGGAGTTCAGGTCCCTGTCCCCAGAACCTGATGCCCAAAGGGTGGATGGGACAGTTAAGTGGCTCTTAGCCAGAAATGGGAACTCTGTGCCACCATCCCTCCTCCTGCCCAGGGCAGATATTCTAAATGATCACAGGACTCTCTTCTGCCTAACTCTAACCTCAGAATCCTTCTCAACACAATATGCTGCCATTATTAGAATTGGCATGCAGATGAAATCTATTTGTCATCTCTGCTTAAGGGCCAAACTGGTGTGCTCTTTATTATCCTCTCAGTTCTATACATAGCCCTCTATGTTCTTTTTTGTGATGCTTGGGTTGGGAATCTGCAAACTCTGTTTCTGCTTTGCACATTGGTTTACTGATACTCTACAGGGACCCTGAAAGGCTGGGGAGGAAGAGGCTTTCTCTTCCCTTTTTTGTGGTTTCTGCTTCCTTTCTGTAGTGGCAGCTGATCCAGTTTGCAGTTTTTTTTTTTTTTTTTTAAGAATCAGAAACAGCCTCCTGGTCTGTTCTCAGAGATAATAGCGTCTTCCAGAGCCAGTGTGCCCCTTGGAGGTCTGAATTTCAACTGCACGGGGCCACTCCTCCAGCTTCTACGTATTAATTATTCCAACGTTTTCCCTTTTATGCCCCATCCCCAGGGGTAGTGGCTCTTCCTACAATTGCCACTTCTGTGATACTAGTCCCTTTTTTCTGGCTTACCTTCAACTTTTCCCCCTAATTGGGAAGTTTTTCTTTCTTCTTCTTCTTTTTTTTTTTTTTGTTCAAATGACCGGTATGGGTTTTGGTCTCTTGATTCTTTCGCCACGTCTCCCCTCAGCACTAATGTCCGTCTTCCTGACCTTCTCTTTTTCCCTTCTCTCACTGGTGATCCTGTGACTTGCTTATCCCTGCCTCCACGGAGGCTGATAAATAAGGTTTAGCACCAGCCGCCCAGGTGGTTGCGGCCGTTGTGCACTGAAAAACTCTAGAGGGCGCCATTCGCATTCGTAATCAACATATACCTATACATTTAGGACAATTTCCCCGCAGTTACAGAACAGAAGGCATTTTAAAATTTGCACCGAGCTAGTGATGTTTTAGCCTGTAACTGATTAAGGGCTAATTGCGTTTGACTTGATTCTAGACCGTTAGAGCCGTAAGGGACTTTCATATCATCCAGTCCTGTGCCTTCATTTCCAAGATCAAGACATTTACGTCTCAGAAATGATGGAGCTAGCACCAGGCTTCCTGGTGACTTGGAGCTGAAACCGGAACTAAAGACGTTAGACTCAGACAGCATAACCACAAGAGAAATAAAAGAACGCAAATTCACACTTTAAGGCGGAAGTCCAGTCCAAAGGGAGGTACCCACAAACTGTGTGTCTCCGCAACCCTCCTGTCCTCTCTGGCCTTCTCTGGCTGGGGAGGTTAATAATGAGCCCAGGCTGTTGGTGGGAGAAAGACGGCTCCAGAAGATACTGTGGGTGTTGCTGAGATGATGGGATTTAGAAACACATAGGTCATTAAAGTGCCCTTTTAAGCGTGTCAGGAAGATAAGAAAAGTAATGGAGGGAGGTTGGCTCCTACAGGTCAGATACAGACCATGTGTATTCATGATTTGATGAGTTTTATGCGGAATAAAATTGTTAATGGCCGAATGTGATGACAGTTAACATCCTAAAACAGTATAAAACAGTACAATGCAGTATAAAAGGATGATACAGTAATTATAAAGGGCCTATAATTAAATTTCAACAAGAAATTTATGGACAAAAAGGATCTGAGGGAAAGAAGACACAAACCTCAGCAATGGGAAGGTTGGTGAGGAATAAGGTGCTGCATCAAGGTGTTTGCGAAAATGAGGAAGAAGGGGAGTCTCTAGCATGTAGGCAGAAGCAAGTGCTTCTGCCCTCAGTGTAGAAAAGTCCTGGCGGAAGGTGAGAAAACAGCGCAATTAAAATCACACCCACCCTTCACCCAGTACTTTTGCAACTGCCAATATCTGAATCCTGAGCTTTCTGTGGGTGAAATTTAATTATTTTTACAGAACGACTACCACTTCTTGTGCCAGGTATTTTATTAGGCACTTTGTACACATCCTCTTATTTAACCCTCTTAACAATTTATGTTCCTTGTTTTAGAGATGAAGAAACTGCAGCTCACCAGAGGCTAAGTAATTGTTCATGGACAGGAGTCAGGATGTTGCTTAACCTCCTACAATGCATAGGACAGCCTCCCGCCCACTCCCAGCAAATAATTGGCCCCAAATGTCGATAGTGTTGTGGTTAATTGTGTGGTTTTTTTTTTTCTTCGTCTATTACCATTCTCTGTCATATTCAGGAGCCAGAGAACATGATTATTTTCATATAAGTTGTAAGTTATATTTTGCTCTTACATGTACAAAGGTGAGAGAAACCTAGGATCTTGGGAATAAATACCCAAACTTCTGATTATTTAGGAAGGACCAGAATGCTGAAACAAAGTTCTAAGAGGGATTATAAAAATAGATAACAAGAGCTCGGGGTATAGTAGCTACCCTGAGGCAACATGAACTTGGCAGGGGAGGGACCCAGAAGGAGGGACTGAGTAGGACCTCCACTCAATTCCTGGAGCAGATGCTGGGGTTTCTCTTGCAGTCTTGGAGAATGACCATGCCTCTCCTTTGGCTCGTAGCCCATGCGGCCTGGAACTATGATTTAAGTGTTACTTCCTTCCAGATAGAAGGAAGCCCCTGGAGGACAAGAATGCCAGTTATCATCTCTCCAATTCCTAGCCTACATGGTACCTTAAATTTGGTATGTTCTCAGCTATTATAAAATATGAAACAACTGGAATAGAACGCAACTTCTTTAAGGAATCCCACTCATCCACAAGAACTCATGATTTGACAGTTGTAAAAGAATAGGAAAGGATGTTATTTGAGATCTTTTCCATATATTTTTAAAAACACAGTCATAAAATGAAAATTATTTATTTGGATTATAAATAACATATTGCAAACGGTGTATTCTGGGGCAAGGCAGTTTCCTCCTTCTTTGACCAGGCTGCTAGCTAGAGAAGTCAGCGTTGATTTCCTCCCTTCTCTGTCACAAATGTTAACAATTTTGTTAAAACTAAATTAATAATTTATCAAAAATGAGCCAAATGTTTTCTTCTGTTATTTTCTAGCTTGGTAGCAGCTCTGTCTTACTTTGAAATCAATCTTAACCTTATTTTATTTTGTGTACTTCTTGTTTCAAAACAAAACAGATTTTATTTTATGCAAACCACTGAACAGTCATTACTAAAATAAAACCATTTCCGAAAACCTCCTTTTTTTCTTTTTTAAAAATCAGTCTTAATAAAACCACAGTGTCTTGTTCTATTCAGTTTAAGATTATTGTCCACATGGAAATCTTTAGACAATCCATTCAATTCTGGAACACGGGGTTAGAGGGAGGAATCTGTTAGGGAAATGCTTTTGTAAAATAAGTATTATGAAAAGTGATTGGAAAGCAGGAACATATTAGTTCCTCCAAACCCTCCTAATGGATAGATAATCATGGCTTTTCTTGAAGGACTTCTTGATAATTCTTTTTGCAGGGGGAGAGGTGTTCACAAGCTTTAAAATGGAGCAAAATGTGGGAATTTATCCGCACCATAGATCATATTTGTTTTTAAATAAAATTGCAAGATACTGAAATTTTGCCTATGCCCAGTGAACTTTTAGGACCTTTAAAGTGTTTCACATACCATACAGCAGTAGGTCAATGTACTGCGTATGTCATTCAATCAAGTTTCACCAAATCCTTATTAAGTCCACACTTTATGCTGGGCATTCTGCTCCCTGTTGTTTACTCCACAGTCACGTTTATTCTTACAAGATTCCATTTTAAACCAAATGAAGTCAGTCCGTTCCCCAACCTGCTCAAGTCTGAAATTGAATGGAAAATCTGAGCTGTGGATACTAAGGAAAATGTAATGTTTGTCCTTAACATTAACAAGTAAATGAGTATTCTATAACCAAATAAGATGACTATCCTGGATCTGTCTGAAGTGAATTTATTCAGTTTGTTTTTGAATATGTTTTCTGCTGGCCACAATAAATTTTGTCATAACACAGTAGTTTTTATGCATTACTATTTGGAATTTATTTTCTCAAAATTGTCAAAATTTATTGTCTCAAAATTGGGCTTTGTGAAAGTCAACATATAGGATCCAGGATTTGCCTTTATTTGAAGATCATCTTTCCTTCTCCGTGGCCTTGGAGCACTTGGGCTGGATAATAGTATTAGTTTCCTGGTGCTGTATGTGTGAGTGTGATAGAGGAAGAAAGAGAGAGAGGGAGTGTGTGTGTGAGCGTATATAGCAGTACAGGTTATTAGGATCATGGGGAAGGAATAAAGCAGCTCTGCGTTTGAATCTATCTCTTCCAGACAGTGATATTCAGCAAGTTACTGAATCTCTCTGGACTTCATTCACTTTTCACAGAATGGGACTAAAAGAAGCTACTTTATAGGGTTATTGTGAGTATTAAAAATAATACATTTTAAGCATCTCTTACAAAATAGTTCCTTAGTAAACAGTAGGTATTTTTATCCTTTAATTAGAAATGTTCTCCAACCTCAGCTTTTTGGCAGGTTTTGTGTTTTTTTTGGGGGGGAGAGGGTAGAAGGGGGGTTCTTATGAGTACATGTTCATGGGACATGGTGAATATTTGTTGACTTGAATCTCTTAGCTGAATTTCTGTGTAAGGAAACTTCAGTAGTCCCCGTCTCACAGATGATTCCAATTTGTTTTCAACTTGCTGGTAAATAGAGAAAACGTGTTCCCACTCAGGACTACTTTCCAGAATACGCTCAGATCCAAAGTCCCATGCTGATATTTCATTTTTCATCACTTTTCCTGGGGAGAAGACATTCCAATCATTTAAATAATATCCATATGATTTTAACATTTAGATTTCATTTTTCATAATTCATCAATGACAGAGTATTAAAAAATGTTAACTTTTAGTAACCAGACTAGTAAAACCATAAAACCAGCTGCCTGACTTAATTTTAAAATTATACAAGGTTATAAGCATTTATTCTATGATGCTAAAACATTGACATTCTTAAAATTTTTAAGACAAAAACATTGTCCAGTCTTAACCCAATGTAAGATTTGAAGCCATATTAATCTGTTTTCATTAATTAAGTTGGAGAAATTTTGTAATAAAACTTTTTTTTTTGAGAGAGAGAGTGTGTATGTGCAGGCGTGGGGAGGGGGAGAGAGAGAATCTCAATCAGGCTCCATGCCCATTACAGAGCCCAACGTGGGGCTCCATCTCACAACCCTGAGATCATGACCTGAGCTGAAATCAAGAGTCAGATGCTTAGTTAACCAACTGAGCCACCCAGCTGCCCCCAAGCTGTTTGTTTTTGAACCCAAGCCTGACACGCCGTCATTTCACACCTGACGTGAGAGACCTGTGCGCAAGACTGGCAGCCCAGCCAATAGGACACCCAGACACCCGTGGACAACAACCTGCTCCTCGTTCCACTGTTTTGCCTTTTATGTGGCCAAATTGTCAGAAAGAATATCATCATTTAAATTATATAATTTTACTAAAGAAAATTGTCTTTTGCCTGGAAAAGTTATCAATCTAATTAACGATCCTAACTGTGTATCCCAAAAGGTGTCCCATGGTTTCTAGGGGATTCGGAGAAAGGGAACAGATGAATAATGGGAACAGGGAAGTGACACAAATGGAGAAATTAAAACACACACATTCTCCCACAAGCTGAACATCTGCTCATTGTAACACATGATAAACTGATGTGTCATTCTTGAAGACAGATTTTTTCTTAGCAGCTCATGTCATGGTGCCATTTTTGAATTTGGAGGAAGATAACTTTTTATTATAGTTTTTTTTTTTAGAAGATTGCAAAACTGTATTTAGGTTTGTGCTAAGAAGGAAAATAGCTACTACCTTCCAAGCAATCTCTGAGAATCATGAACGTAATCTGCAGGGAATGACTTTTAAACAGAAAGGTAAGTAAACCAGAACTCAAGCTATAATTTAAATGGGGCTAATATTACTTTAATGTGTTCTTTAAATCCCCATGTCTGGTGGAAATAGCCAAGAATGAGAAGTAGTGCTTTCTAGCTTGTCTCTTGTATTCACAGCCCATCCAGAAAGTTATCTACGGGAAGGGTACTGCCTGACTCAAATGTGGGCCCCAGAGTCACTGACCTTGGTCCAAATAGCTTTTATTTTAAAATAGGACAGGAGAGCTGGGCTAGAATTACCAACACCTATTCAAATGTGAATACAAACAGGAGCTACTTTGCAGGGCAGTTGTGAAACAATAACTACAGGGCATGGAAGGTGGTCACAAAGAAGGTGCTGACGAATATTTCTTATTACTAGTGCCAGGACCTCATTTCAAGGACATGCGCATGGCTTTTTGGGGTTAGCTAGACTAATAGAGACTTACAAGGCTTAATTGAGGTTGTGATGCCCTGTATGAAAGTGTGGAGCCAGTCTGCCTACTTGCATCCTTCTCCGCCACTTGACCAGCTGTGTGACTTTATGCAAGTCACTTAATCTTGTCTGTGCTTTAGTTTTTACAACCTTAAAATGTGAATTATAATCCTGGACTCCTTAGAGGATTGTACTGAGGGTTAAGTGAGTTTATATTTGAAAAGTGTTTCATATAATATCTGACAAGTATTGTCTTATATGAGTATAGTTATTTTTATTTTTTTATTTTTACTATGGAAGCCAGGCCACTGATATATTTAGTTTAGCTCCAGAACGGATATTCTGAAAGTGGCTTCTGCAAGAAAGAGGAAAGGAAGAAGCCCTTCACTACTATGCAGTCCCTCTTAGTCTAATCCTCTTCAGGCTCTGTGAGAATTCACAGTATGTGTGTCAGGAGAGAATAGCTCAGGGACATCTTTCCTGGGAAGTTTCCTTCTCTATACCTCTGGAGGTCTTAGCACCTTATGACTTATTAGACTGTAGGATCATCATACACACTGGTCTTTTTTTTTAAATTTTTTATTGTTATGTTAATCATCATACATTACATCATTAGTTTTTGATGTAGTGTTCCATGATTCATTGTTTGTGCATAACACCCAGTGCCCCACGCAGAATGTGCCCTCTTTAATACCCATCACCAGGCTAACCCATCCCCCTGCCCCCTCCCCTCTAGAACCCTCAGTTTGTTTTCAGAGTCCATCATCTCTCATGGTTCGTCTCTCCCTCCGACTTACTCCCCTTCATTCTTCCCCTCCTGCTATCTTCTTCTTTTTCTTTTTTCTTAACATATGTTGCATTATTTGTTTCAGAAGTACAGATCTGTGATTCAACAGTCTTGCACAATTCACAGCGCCCACCATAGCCCATACCCTCCCCAATGTCTATCACCCAGCCAACCCATCCCTCCCACCCCCCACCATTCCAGCAACACTCAGTTTCCCGAGATTAAGAATTCCTCATATCAGTGAGGTCATATGATACATGTCTTTCTCTGATTGACTTATTTCACTCAGCATAACACCCTCCAGTTCCATCCACGTCATTGCAAATGGCAAGATCTCATTCCTTTTGATGGCCGCATAATATTCCATTGTGTATATATACCACTTCTTCTTTATCCAATCATCTGTCGATGGACAACTTGGCCCTTTCCACAATTTGGCTATTGTGGACATTGCTGCTATAAACATTGGGGTGCACGTACCCCTTCGGATCCCTACATTTGTATCTTTGTGGTAAATACCCAGTAGTGCAATTGCTGGATCGTAGGGTAGCTCTATTTTCAACTGGTTGAGGAACCTCCATACTGTTTTCCAGAGTGGTTGCACCAGCTTGCATTCCCACCAACAGTGGAGGAGGGTTCCCCTTTCTCCACATCCCTGCCAACATCTGTCGTTTCCTGACTTGTTCATTTTAGCCATTCTGACGGGTGTGAGGTGGTATCTCATTGAGGTTTTGATTTGGATTTCCCTGATGCCGAGCGATGTTGAGCACTTTTTCATGTGTCTGTTGGCCATCTGGATGTCTTCTTTGGAAAAATGTTTGTTCATGTCTTCTGCCCATTTCTTGATTGGATTATTCTTTGGGTGTTGAGTTTGATAAGTTCTTTATAGATTTTGGATACTAGCCCTTTATCTGATATGTCATCTGCAAATATTTTCTCCCATTCTGTCGGTAGTCTTTTGGTTTTGTGGACTGTTTCTTTTGCTGTGTAAAAGCTTCTTATCTTGATGAAATCCCAATAGTTCATTTTTGCCCTTGCTTCCCTTGCCTTTGGCGATGTTTCTAGGAAAAAGTTGCTGCGGCTGAGGTCGAAGAGGTTGCTGCCTGTGTTCTCCTTTAGGATTTTGATGGACTCCGGTCTCATGTTTCGGTCTTTCAACCATTTGGAGTCTAGTTTTGTGTGTGGTGTAAGGAAATGGTCCAGTTTCATTCTTCTGCATGTGGCTGTCCAATTTTCCCTACACCATTCGTTGAAGAGACTGTCTTTTTTCCATAGGGCATTCTTTCCTGCTTTGTTGAAGATTAGTTGACCATAGAGTTGAGGGTCCATTTCTGGGCTCTCGATTCTGTTCCATTGATCTATGTGTCTGTTTTTGTGCCAGTACCATACTGTCTTGATGATGACAGCTTTGTAATAGAGCTGGAAGTCTGGAATTGTGATGCCGCCAGCTTTGCTTTTCTTTTTCAATATTCCTCTGGCTATTCTGGGTCTCTTCTGGTTCCATACAAATTTTAGGATTATTTGTTCCATTTCTTTGAGAAAAGTGGATGGTATTTTGATGGGGATTGCATTGAATGTGTAGATGGCTCTAGGTAGCATTGACATCTTCACAATGTTTGTTCTTCCAGTCCATGAGTATGGAATGTTTTTCCATTTCTTTGTGTCTTCTTCAATTTCTTTCCTGAGTATTTTATAGTTTTCTGAGTACAGATCCTTTGCCTCTTTGGTTAAATTTATTCCTAGGTATCTTATGGTTTTGGGTGCAATTGTGAATGGGATCGACTCCTTGATTTGTCTCTCTTCTGTCTTGTTGTTGGTGTATAGGAATGCCACTGATTTCTGTGCATTGATTTTATATCCTGCTACTTTGCTGAATTCCTGTATGAGTTCTAGCAGTTTTGGGGTGGAGTCTTTTGGATTTTCCATATACGGTATCATATCATCTGCAAAGAGTGAGAGTTTGACTTCCTCTTTGGCGATTTGGATGCCTTTGATTTCTTTTTGTTGTCTGATTGCTGAGGCTAGGACTTCTAATACTATGTTGAATAGCAGTGGTGAGAGTGGACATCCCTGCCACGTTCCTGACCTTAGGGGAAAAGCTCTCAGCTTTCCCCCATTGAGAATGATATTCGCTGTATGTTTTTCATAGATGGCTTTTATGATATTGAGATAGGTACCATCTATCCCTATACTCTGAAGAGTTTTGATCAAGAAAGGATGCTGTACTTTGTCAAATGCTTTTTCTGCATCTATTGAGAGGCTCATATGATTCTTGTTCTTTCTTATGTTAATGTATTGTATCACGTTGATTGATTTGTGGATGTTGAATCAGCCTTGCAGCCCAGGGATAAATCCCACTTGGTCGTGGTGAATCATCCTTTTAATGTACTGTTGGATCCTATTGGCTAGTATTTTGGTGAGAATTTTTGCATCCATGTTCATCAAGGATATTGGTCTGTAATTCTCCTTTTTGATGGGGTCTTTGGTTTTGGGATCAAGGTAATGCTGGCCTCATAAAATGAGTTTGGAAGTTTTCCTTCCATTTCTATTTTTTGGAACAGTTTCAGGAGAATAGGTATTAATTCTTCTTGAAATGTGTGATAGAATTCCCCTGGGAAGCCATCTGGCCCTGAGCTTTTGTTTGTTGGGAGATTTTTGATGACTGCTTCAATTTCCTTAGTGGCAATAGGTCTGTTCAGGTTTTCTATTTCTTCCTGGTTCAATTTTGGTAGTTGATACATCTCTAGGAATGCATCCATTTCTTCCAGGTTATCTAATTTGCTGGCATAGAGTTGCTCATAATATGTTCTTATAATTGTTTGTATTTCTTTGGTGTTGGTTGTGATCTCTTGTCTTTCATTCATGATTTTGTTGATTTGGGTCATTTCTGTTTTCTTTTTGATAAGTCTGGCCAGGGGTTTATCAATCTTGTTAATTCTTTCAAAGAACCAGCTCCTAGTTTCGTTGATCTGTTCTACTCTTCTTTTAGTTTCTATTTCATTGATTTCTGCTCTGATCTTTATGATTTTTCTTCTCCTGCTGGGTTTAGGCTTTATTTGCTGTTCTTTCTCCAGCTCCTTTAGGTGTAGGGTTAGGTTGTGTATTGAGACCTTTCTTGTTTCTTGAGAAAGGCTTGTATTGCTATATACTTTCCTCTCAGGACTGCCTTTGCTGTATCCCAAAGAGTTTGGACAGTTGTGTTTTCATTTTCATTGGTTTCCATGAATTTTTTAAATTCTTCTTTAATTTCCTGGTTGACCCATTCATTCTTTAGTAGGATGCTCTTTAGCCTCCATGTATTTGAGTTCTTTCTGACTTTCCTCTTGTGATTGAGTTCTAGTTTCAAAGCATTGTGGTCTGAAAACATGCAGGGAATAATCCCAATCTTTTGGTACTGGTTGAGACCTGATTTGTGACCTAGGATGTGATCTTTTCTGGAGAATGTTCCATGGGCACTAGAGAAGAATGTGTATTCCTTTGCTTTGGGATAGAATGTTCTGAATATGTCTGTGAAGTCAATTTGGTCCAGTGTGTCATTTAAAGTCTTTATTTCCTTGTTGATCTTTTGCTTAGATGATCTGTCCATTTCAGTCAGGGGGGTGTTAAAGTCCCCCACTATTATTGTATTGTTGTCAATGTGTTTCTTCGCTTTTGTTATTAATTGCCTTATATAATTGGCTGCTCGCATGTTAGGGGCGTAGATATTTACAATTGTTAGATCTTCTTGTTGGATAGACCCTTTAAGTAGGATATAGTGTCCTTCCTCATGTCTTATTACAGTCTTTGTTTTAAAATCTAATTTGTCTGATATAAGGATTGCCACCCCAGCTTTCTTTCAGTGTCCATTAGCATGGTAAATGGTTTTCCACCCTTTCACTTTCAATGTGGGGGTGCCTTTGGGTGTAAAATGAGTTTCTTGCAGACAGCATATGGATGGGTCTTGTTTTTTAATCCAATCTGATAGCCTGTGTCTTTTGATTGGGGCATTTAGCCCATTTACATTCAGGGTAACTATTGAAAGGTATGAATTTAGTGCCATTGTATTGCCTCTAAGGTGACTGTGACTGTATATTGTCTGTGTTCCTTTCTGATCAATGCTGCTTTTAGGCTCTCTCTTTGCCTTGAGAACCCCTTTCAATATTTCTTTTAGGGCTGGTTTCGTGTTTTCAAATTGCTTTAGTTTTTGTTTGTCCTGGAAGCTTTTTATCTCTCCTTCAATTTTCAATGACAGCCCAACTGGATATAGTATTCCTGGCTGCATATTTTTCTCGTTTAGTGCTCTGAAGATATCTTGCCAGTCCTTTCTGGCCTGCCAGGTCTCTGTGGATAGGTCTGTTGCTAATCTAATGTTTCCCCCATTGTAGGTTACATATCTCTTCTCCTGAGCTGCTTTCAGGATTTTCTCTTTGTCTCTGAGACTCGTACGTTTTACTATTAGGTGTCGGGGTGTTGACCTGTTTTTATTGATTTTGAGAGGGGTTCTCTGTGCCTCCTGGATTTTGATGCCTGTTTCCTTCCTCACATTAGGGAAGTTCTCTGCTATAATTTGCTCCAATATACCTTCTGCCCCTCTCTCTTTCTTCTTCTTCTGGGATCCCAATTATTCTAATGTTGTTTCGTCTTATCGTATTGCTTATCTCTCGAATTCTGCCCTCGTGATCCTGTAGTTGTTTCTCTCTCTTTTTCTCAGCCTCTTTATTTTCCATCATTTGGTCTTCCATATTGCTGATTCTCTCTTCTGCCTCATTTATCCTAGCAGTTAGTGTCCCCATTTTTGATTGCACCTCATTAATAGCCTTTTTTTTTTTTTTTTTTTTTTTTTTTTTTTTTTTTTAAAGATTTTTATTTATTTATTTGACAGAGAGAGAGAGAGACGTCGAGAGAGGGAACACAAGCAGGGGGGGAGTGGGAGAGGAAGAAGCAGACCCCCGGCTGAGCAGGGAGCCCGATGCGGGGCCCGATCCCACAACCCTGGAATCATGACCTGAGCCGAAGGCAGACGCTTAACGACTGAGCCACCCAGGCGCCCCATTAATAGCCTTTTTGATTTCGACTTGGTTAGATTTTAGTTCTTTTATTTCTCCAGAAAGCGTTTCTCTAATAACTTCCATGCTTTTTTTCAAGCCCAGGTAGTATTTTTAAAGTCGTGGTTCTGAACTCTAGGTCCGACATCGTACTAATGTCCGCATTGAGTAGGTCCCTGGCAGACGGTACTACCTCTTGTTCTTTTTGCTGAGTTGATCTTTTTCCTCTTGTTATTTTGTCCAGAGGAGAATAGATGAATGGAAGAACAAAATGTGAACAGGTTAACAACGTCCCCAGCAAATATACTCTATACAAATCAGAAAAGACCTGAAACCAGGGGAAAAGAAAGCGAAAGGAAGAAATAGAAAGAGAAAAAATACAAAAAAAAAAAAAAAAAGGAAAAGGTAAAAACAAAAACAGAACAATACAGAAACACCAGAATATGATCAAATATGATCAGGGTAGTGCATAGATCCGTGTCACACATTAGATTTGGGCATATTTTGGTCTGTTAGAAAAAAGTGCCTCCTAAAATTTTAAAGGAAGACTTATATATGTACAATATGAGGGTTGATACAATGAAGGGATGGAAGATGGTTGTAAAGTGAAAATTATAAAAGATTTTATAAAAGGAATTGATAAGAAGTTGTTTGAAAAAAGATTTTTTAAAAAAAAAAGAAAAAAAAGGGAGAGAATGTGATCAGGCAGGAGACTAGAACAAAACCCTACACTAGTGATTTAGGGTATATTTTGATCTGTTAGAAGAAACTGTATCTCAAAATTTTAAAGAGAGAACAACTTTATATATATATATATGTGTGTGTGTGTGTATATATATCTTATATATGCCAAAATCAGGGTAACTTCTATGAAGAGATAAAATATGACTCTAAAAACGAAAAATATGTTTTTTAAAAAAGGGATTGGTAAGATGTTGATTGAAAAAGGGAAAAAGAAAAATTAAAAAAAAAACAGTTTAAAAAATTAACTTTGAATAACTAATGAATCATTGGTAAAAAAGCCCAAGAATTCTATGTGCAGTATTCCCTAGGGCTGGAGGTTCTCCAGTTATCCCTTGAATCGGTAAACTTGGTCTTGGCTTGCTCGGCTGTTCGTGCTGATCCTCTGGGGAAGGGGCCTGTTGCCATGATTCCCAAATGTCTTTTGCCGGAGGTGGAATTGCCCCGCCTTTGTTGGTCGGGGCTAAGCAAGCTGCTCGGGTTTGCTCTCAGGAGCTTTTGTTCCCTGCAAGCTCTCTTTAGAGCTTTGGAGGACCAGGGTGAAGATTGTGGCCTCCCCAATCTCCACCCAGAGGAGCCGAGAGAACTTGGGGCCCCCACTCCCTCAGTGCGCCCCCAGAGAAAAAGCAGTCACTCCTGTCTCCCTGGTCTCCGGCAGCACTCCGTGCTCCACCCGCCTGTGACCGAGCGTTTCTATGTCTGGCACCCGACCCCGTGTGGAGTCTCCAAACCCAGCAGATCCCTGCGGTGCGCTCCCACGCCGCTCCTCCTGGGGGAGGAAGGGGAGTCTCTCCGGATCTGCCACTTGTTGGGTCCCTGCTGGAGGAGCCAGTGGCCCGACTGGGCCCGCGGATCACAGTTTATGGCAACCCCGAGCTGAGAGCCCGCGCCTCGGCTCCGTCTCTGCAGCCGGCTTCCCCCGCTCTGATACCTTGGAGAGTCTGCTGCACTCAGGCACCTCCGGTCTTTCTGTGACCCCGAGGGTCTGAGACCACACTGTCCCGCGAGGGTTCCATCCCCAGCTTAGGCCACTGGAGCGACGTCCCTCAGCGGAGCCGACTTCTAAAAGGTCCGATTTTGTGCTCTGCGGCTCTATCTTTTGCCAGAAGCGGCCGACGGAGACCCCCTCCCCCGCCGTCTATCCTCCCGAATATCGCCTCGGATTCACTTCTCCTCACATCCTACCTTCCAGTAAGTGGTCGCTTCTCTGTTCAGAGAGTTGTTGCTACTCTCCTCTTCGATCTCCTGTTGAGTTCGTAGGTGTTCAGAATGGTTTGATCCCTATTCAGCTGAATTCCTGAGACCAGACGAAATCCAGGTCTCCTACTCCTCCGCATCTTGCTCCGCCCCCCCCACACTGGTCTTTAAGTCCCTCCTTCATGTCCATCAGACTTAGATCAGACAATTTCCCATTTGCTGATAAACCTGTCCTGCACTGGAGTAATGCAAAAACACTTTAAGGCAAGAGATGCATGACATCATCAAATGGCTCATTTTAAGAGCTGAGGAAACGCCAGAGTTTGCAACAGGGCTTAGTTTAGAGAAGCTAGGGACTTTGAATCTCTGTAAATTAAGTGGGGAACCTAGAATGTACCCTATCTTGGGGTACTCTAGTGATAGTTACTGGTTCTTCCCCCTTTTCCCTTTAGTTTTTTGCTGAATATTCACTACCCCCTGGTTTTGATTTGTATTTTGGTCGGAGTAGGGTGGAGTTAAGAGTCTATTATCTGGTCTTCCTCGCTATCTGGAGTAGCTCTGCTACTGCTGTTATTAAGTCCTGTGCCTGATCCTTTGCTCTTTCCTGTCTTCTGGTTGTAGGAGTTGAGAGTTTATGTACTGCAAAAGAAGGTCCTCTGGCTTTCACATTTCTGCTGTTGTCTTATGTGGTTTCTTTCTCAAGTATATCCATGGTACCCATTAACAGATCTCCAGATCCAAAATCCTTATAATTAGTGTTTCTCGTGAAACTTTTATGTGCATGAGATACTGCACCCACCAGTGCATTCCCATCACGCATGATCCCCTGAGCCAGCTGAACAATTACTGCACCTGTATGTTGGGTGCTGTTGTTTCTCCAACCACCACCAGTGAGGGGGTCCCTCATTGCTACACTGCTGGTAGTATCCAGATGCCAAACATTTCATTTTAGAATCTGCTTCCTTGGATCACTTTTGGTTTTCAACTCTTGTAGGTTGAGTAACCCAGGATATAGATGTTAGAAATCTCAGATTTGCATGCAAGTATTATTGGGGAATACTTTCAGAAGCAACACCTGGGGGAGGTGAGGAAAGCAAGATTGGATAGAGGAAGAAGTTGAACTGTATAATGTAATTACAATGGAGTACTCAGATGATTCTAGAAGGATCTCTGAAAATGGGTTTTGTCCTTCAGAGAGGTTCCTTCTTTGAAGCAGCAAGACTGGCTTTTGCACCCCCACATTAAGCATTCATTGGATGAGGGCTGCCATGGGGAGGGAATATGACCTTGATAAGCCAGCTCACTTGGCCAAGATCAGTTACTGGAGAGCCATCAGTCACCCAGCACCAAGCCCCAGCAGCTATTGCCATGAACATCTCAGGCCTGAAGGGGGGGGCATCTGGGTGTTACCTTGTAGTATCTACCACAGCAGTAAATAAAATAACTCAGGTAAAAATGCTTGGTGGCGTTCCTGATGGTACTAAAATTCTCAAAGAATTATGATGATCACTATCTTTTTTCTTGAAGATCTGCTCAAGGCTGATCTATGGAATTTGCCAGGTGATTGGGTGAATATGATGCAGGTGGTGAATGGTAAGGATTTTGGGTATGCGTAAAGGTCAGGGAGCACAGAGTTTCTGCAGGAACTGGGCTGAAATAATTGCATCTGTGTCTGACCCCACGTTCTTTGCTTTTGTCATTACAGACAAGTATTCCACAGGAGACTCAACTTTCTTTCTCCTCCACCGCATGGTGTGTCTTTCTTTTACTTCCAAGAGTTTGACTCTCCTAGGGCTTGAAATGGCTTCTATCCAAATGCAGAAGAAAGCTGTGCCTTTCAGGAAAAATTTCAGTGATATGGCAGAAGTAAAATTTACTAAATTCATTTTTCCCTAGTTTGGAATTAAATGAAAAACCTAGGGCTTTTTTCACTTGTGGACAGATTGTTAATATGGTATCTGAGCTAAAAATCAGTCATCTGATAGTTAATGATGGTAAATCATGGTCCCTTTCTTATTTACGGGGGGGACATCAACAGTGCATATAGATCAGAACAAGCTTGGGCATAGGCAAATGGCATCTTTGTCCCACCAATACAAAATGTTCTCAATGTAGAACCAACAAACTCTACTTAAAAACAAGATTTTAAAGTTATTCCAATAGATAGTTTGGTAAAGCCTTTCATTCCCAGGTAGACCAGGGCAATTGTGGTGCTCTAAATGATTATAAGATATAATGATGTCTTTGTGAAGAACTCCTAGAACAAAGTTCTAAAGATTCTGATACTAGGATTTTTATTTGGTCTTTTCTAGAGGGAGGGCTGCTGGGCTCTTCAATGAATTAGCACAAATAAACCCTTTTGCTGATTTTCCAGTCTCTGCCCCATAAAACTAAGTTTGAATCAACTCAGTGACATTTTTACATGGAGCCTGAAAAATGTGATATTGCAAAAGCCAAGATCTGCAAACCCCACAGGCCTTTCTCTGTGAACAATATTGAAATGAACAAGAGCATTTGGAGTGAAACAGATTGAATGTTCTTTCATGTTGGAAGCACAGGAAGATTTACAAGGCACATGTCTGAGCTTCTCTGTGGACACATTATGATTTAATGTTTTATATTTTGCTTTTTCCAATAGACTTATTTGAACTTTTCATTGGAGTGGGTAAAGATAACACATTGACTGATGGAATTTTGAGGGGATGGAGGCCAATGAGATATGGCCTTGGATCTGTAGAGCATTATAAATGCTGGTTGTTTTTAAGATGATGCCCGATGTCCTTATGGAGGTTATAATTTAATTAAGCAGATAAGGACAGATATATATCCCAACAGGACAAATACATACCCACATAAATGATAAAAATAATACAAGGCACTTTAAGATGTGCCTGAAGAAAGGTTCTATTATTTATTCTCAGAGAAATAAGACAGGCATAATTTCTGTGAAGTGAGGCATTTGGGGAGTCTACATGCAATGAGTGTATCTTGAAAAACAGGTAGGATTCAAACTGACAGGAGGCTGCCCAGCTTTTGTTCTGGAGCTCCTGGGTGCTGCATTACTGGTACTGAATTCACAGCACACCTGGTTTCAGTCTGAAAAGGTGTCCTGACCATTTGATGTGGAGCGATGGAGAGAAGGCCCGGTAGAAGTACAAAATAAAAACAGGCTTCTTGCAGAAAATTCTAGTTGCTCTATAGCATTAAGAAAGCTGCAGTGCAGTTGAGACATTTTGGGCAAGGACATGGAGATGAAAGGGGTGTGGCTGGAGAAATGGAAACATGAGACAGAACCTGGTGCTGACCCATCTGGGCACTCTGACTCCAAAAAGTTCCCCGCCGCACCTACACTTCCACTTAAAGGCGGTTTCTGATGCCTCTGCTTTGGCTCAACAGGGTGGGCTACGGTGATTCTGCTCTCCCTGTCTTGGGAGTGCTTCTGCCCTGTCTTCATAGTGATGGATTTGCTAAACTGTTTCGCCAGGCGTTTGCATGCAAATTGCAAGCCAAAGTTGCCTTAACTGAACTGTCATTGTTGAAGTGAGTTTCCCTTCCACCAAATGTAATAAAAATAAATTAGTGGCTAGAACCAGGTCCCATGAATAGGAACTGAGATTTTTGTTAGGTGGTTTTAATAAAAATGTGGACTTTCTCTTCGTCTCCTTCTGCAACAACTGACTGATTCAAATTGTGATGCATCCAAATCCCTCACTTTACCATTCTCCAATTACAGACATGAAGTTGCTTTTCTGTTGCTAGTTTATTTGGCATGACATTGCAATCTTTCATCTAGAAAACTCACAATCTGTACATCTAACAAGTATATCCAAAACTCCTGGGATTTTTCTTCCACTAACAGTAATGTTCCTCCCTGCAGAGGCCTTGGCCTTGGCAATCACCTGCCCAGAGACCTGAATAAATGAATAAATATGTACTTTAAAGAGAAAGCAATGTCTTGAAGAAAAACTGTAAACTAAATCAGTATTTGGAAATAGGATCATATATCATAGGTTTGTATATTTTTCTTCTTGACTGAATTCAATAAAATTGGCATAAAACAAATTCACCAAAAAATTAAGCTCTAAACTCAAGGCAAGTGGGTTTTTCAGGGATGGAGAGCCCAGAATTTGCGCCGGTTGTACTTCTGAGAATCTTCAAGAGAGCGACCATTCTCCTTGCACATTGCTTTGCAAGAGACAAAGATGTTATCTGTGCATGACACAGCTAGAGATGGAGATTGGTGTGATGAACTTTTCCTGGGTGGCCTTTGTTAAAGCAAACCAACTCTCCTTTCCCAGAATTCCTCATCTGTGTCTAGAAAGCCCACGCTTATTACCAAGCACTGAACTGAAGGTGTGTGAAAAAAAGAAATGTAAACAAGATCTTATTAGCAAGAGCTTTTGACCATTGATATCTAGACAGATGACTTTAAACACGTGTCCTTCCTTAAAAAAAAACAAAACAAAAAACATGAGAATGAAAAAAAAACAAGCCACAGACTGAGAGAAAATATTTGCAAAAGACAGCTGATAAAGGACTGTTATTCAAAATATAAAGAACTCTTATAACTCAACAATAAGAAAACAACCTATTAAAAAATGGGCCAGACCTTAATAGACTCCTCACCAGAGAAGACGCACAGCTGGCAAATAAGCATATGAAAAGATGCTGCACTTCCTGTGTCATCAAGGAATTGCCAATTAAAACAACAATGAGATACCACTACAGACCTGTTAGAATGGCAAATCTGGAATACTGACAACAGCAAATACTAGGGAAGATGTGGGGCAACAGGAACTCCTATCAACTGCTGGTGGGAATGTAAAATGGAGCAGCCACTTTGGAAGACAGTTCGGTGATTTCTTATAAAACTAAACATACTCTTCCCATAGGATCCAGTCATCATGGTCCTTAGTATTTACCCAGAGGAGTTGAAAACTTATGTCTACACAAAACTTGCACACGGATGTTTATAACAGCTTAATCATAATTGCCCAAACTTGGAAGCAACCAAGATGTCCTTGAGTTGGTGAATGGATAGATAAACCATTGTATATCTAGACAATGGAGTATTATTCAGTGTTAAAAAGAAATAAACTACGGAAGCCACGAGAAGACATGAAGGAAACTTAATGCATATTACTACATGAAAGAAGCCAATCTGAAAAGGCTACCTATTATATGATTTCAACTATATTTCATTCTAAAAAAGGTAAAACTATGGAAACTAAAAATATCAGTGGTTGCCAGGAATTAAGGGAGATGGGGAGGAATGATTAGACGGAGCACAGAGGATTTTCAGGACAGTGAAAATATGCTGTATAATACCATAATATTGGATGCACATCATTCTGTGTTTGTCCAAAGCCATAAAATATACAACAGCAGGGATGAACCATAGTGTAAACTGTAGATTTTGGGTGATTAAGAGGGCTCAGTGTAGGTTCATCAGTAGTAACTGGTGTACCACTCTGGTGGGGGATGTTGTAAATGGGGAAGGCTATGCACGTGTGGGGGCAAAGGGTACATGGCAAATCTCTGTACCTTCCCCTCAATTTTGCTAACCTAAAACTGCTGTGAAAAAATAGTCTTAACAAAAAACAAACAAAAACCACATATAAAATTCCATGGCTTGTGGCAGTCCAAAGCCCTCCTCAATATTTCTGTAAATACCTAGGGGACTGATTTCTGTGGCCTCTGCTACCTCTTGGGCTCTAGGCAGATCCAGACTTAAAATTCGGTCCCTTCATTGATTTCTCATCAACCTCCCACCCACATTCCCAATGCACATGAACACACGTGACTTCATAGAGTGGGTGTCACATCACACACCACCGAGCAAACAAAGGGGTCTATTTTTCCTTTCCAAAGACCTTTTTGGCAACGTCATCATATAGGACCCAGCCCCAAATCCATTTTCTTTTCTAGTCTCTCCAATTCCTTCCCTCTCTTGTTCATTCTCTTCCTGCCTGGAACCATGAATTCCTCTCTGGGTCCAAAAACAAACCAACAAGCAAAAAACCAAACCAAACCAAAACAAAAAAACTGGGACAGATGGGCCTTTTCTCTGAAGTCTTTGGTGCAGCTTGATTCTCAGGTCTTTGGATCCCATCTTGCACCAAACACTTGTCTTTCCATTCATGTATTTCCTTCCCTAAATGGAATCCTGCTGTGTGTTGTTAGGATAAAACATGGTCCCTGTGTTTTCACACCAGCACTGCTGTGGGGGTGGGGGTGGAGGGCGGGGTGGGGGTGGTTAGGAGCTGCCTCACAGCAGCTCTGAGAATTCCAAACTGGATTAGCCACCTTGCCTCACCCTTGATCGAAGGAAGGACACACCACAGCAGAGGCATGGTTAAGTCTCTGGTTGTGTCATTGCCCCATCACATGCCAACAGAGACCTGATCTTAGTCCAGATGAATGAGTTTCAGTCGCATAAATCAGTGGCAGCACTGGCCGCCCATTCAAAGAGCCAGCAGCATCATTTGTGGTAAAGGGCCCTGTACTGCACTACCTGGCTGCTTTTCTTCAAACACTGGAAGACAAGGGGGATGTGTGAAACCAGGGCATGCAGAAACAGAGCACAGAGATTTCCTGGAGCAGACAGTTATATTTGAACTGTTGAAATCCAGGCATTTGAGCACTCCAACACCCTACCAAGGTCTGAAGTCAAAATCCAGTCTGTCCATTGGGGAGGGTATGTGCTATGGTGAGCGCTGTGAACTGTGCAAGACTGTTGAATCACAGATCTGTACCTCTGAAATAAATAATGCAATATATGTTAAGGGGAAAAAAAAAGAAGAAGATAGCAGGAGGGGAAGAATGAAGGGGGGGGAAATCGGAGGGGGAGACGAACCATGAGAGACGATGGACTCTGAAAAACAAACTGAGGGTTCTAGAGGGGAAGGGTTGGGGGGATGGGTTAGCCTGGTGATGGGTATTAAAGAGGGCACGTTCTGCGTGGAGCACTGGGTGTTATACGCAAACAATGAATCATGGAACCCTACATCAAAAACTAATGATGTAATGTATGGTGATTAGCATAACAATAAAAAATAAAAAAAAATCCAGTCTGTCAGTCCCTTTCCAGGTGACCGGAGATAAATGGCTGACTTCTCGGTTGTTGGTGCAATGAAGCCGGTTACTTGTTCCATGTTCAGTGAAGGTACTTAACACTGTTCTTAGCACATAGTAAAGGCTCAATAAATGGTCGCAATTAATTTAATAATTAGACAGTTCACACTGAAAAGGAATCGGCGCCAAGTTGAACCCCTGCATTTGCTGAAGTATTGTTGGTGGACATTGCTTTCGTGCAGCCTTACCCTTCATGTACAGCAGCACATCCTTGAGCTTATTTACAAGCAAAGCAAATTCTAGTCCAGTGCCCTGACACCTACCATCCCATTACACAAATCCCTTTTCCTGCTTTCTTCTTTGAAACATATTGAAAGCCAAACAGGACAGGCTCAAGTTTTCTATTCTTGATTTGATATTGGTGGCCTATGTCCCTTTCTTTCCTTTTATTTTTGCTTACAAACAGTAGCCTCTCCTTCTGGACTCTCCACCAGATGGTCAACAAGAAGCTCTCTGAGAGGAGAACATGGCAACCATGACAACAGCATGCCCCAGCTGGATGTCCTGGATCGAGAGTGTTGGTGAGGAGACTCTCCATCGAGGGCAGACTGCCAATCATCCCCAGAAATCACAGAACAATTCTTAAATACCAATATGCTGGTGTCCAAACCTCTTCCCCTACATTACCCCTTATTTTTAGGAATGACTCCAAAATCCTTTTTTCATGCCATACGTTTTAATGCCTGGTGCAGAAAATACTGTCGCCAAATTTACTCATCATCTAGTCCCACCAACACTGTCCCATAGAAGCTGGAGTCCCCAGAAAACAGTAACTGACAGTCACTATGTAGCTCTCTCCCCAGGCCATGCAGGAAACCGGGGAGCTCAGGCTTCACTGTAGAAACGTGCTTCATGGACACATCGGCCCTTTTCCCACACACAGATCCTGAGTGTAAACGGCTCACTCTAAGGAAATCTTCTGCCCTAAGTACCAAGACTCTGGCACTGAGAAAAGAGTTTGTCAGGTGACACAAAATTTCTTCTGTCTACAGAGGAATTTGCTATTCATTCCTTAAAATAAATTTTCTTATATTTATTAAAGATTATAATAATGTGAAATATAAATATTTGCTTATATAGCCATACAACATAAACATAATATGAAGATAATGGATTTAGTATATAACGTGCTGGACTCCTCAGTAAGTGCTTTGCAGGAAGTATTTCATTTACTATCACAATCCTATGAAATAAGGACTCTTATTAACTCAATATTTCAGATGTAGAAGCTGATTCTTGAATGGTTTAGATTAATTGTCCAAGACCAGGCAGGTAAAGACCTGGGATTTGAACTTAGATTTGTCTGAGGCCAGAGTCCAAGTCCTTAGTAGGGCATAAAATTCAGTTTACTTTGGATTTTTCAGGGACAGTGGTTTTGAATAAAGGAGACCTCTGGATGGGTAGTGAAGGATGCAACAGTCGAGGGAAGTAGGGAGTGGGTGGTGCAGGTGGGAGATAAAGACAGGTGTTTAGAAAGTAAGTAGCACCATCCTCTTTATAAATCCTTGTCAGTATGGCATACTTAAAAGTAGCACAGACTCTTAACACTTAGCTGAGAATAGCAGACAGACAATAAACACATGCTATTTGATGAATGATTCAGTCTGTCCCCCACTCCTCCTAACCCACCCCAGTCCAACAGGGGAAGCCTGTGAGAATCCATCACAATTCAGCTATTTACTTGAGAATGAAGGCCACTCATATCTGGTGAGTGAAGATTTTCAAACTTTAAACATACACACAAGGACATATACACATGTACGTTTGCACATGAGAACAAGAAAACTGGGGAAATTTGAAAAATATCAGTTAATAATTAATTGAATGAGATGTCAGTATCTTGGTTGTGACAGTATGCTACAGTTTTGTACGATGTTCCCATTGAGGAAACTAGGCAAAGTATACAAGAATTTCAGTATTGTTTCTCACAGCACATGTGAATCTACAATTATTTATTTATTTATTTTGCTGCAAAAAGCTTTATTGTTTCCACTTGGTCCACGGCTTGGGAGAGGGCTCCAGGGTGGTTAAAAAGCTGCCTCGTGGCTGCAGGGAGAGGCTGAGGCACAAGCTCTGGCACCAGGGGGCTGTCAGAGGGGCCCCCTCAAAGGCTGCTGGTCTCCAGAGGCTCCTAGTCGTGCTTGAGAGTGAGCCTCTCGAAGAGATACTCGCCCAGTCCAGCCTGGGGGCCGGCCAGCCTGTGGAGGTTAGTCAGGTGGTCGCCCATCTTCTTGATGAGTTTCACCTCCTCATCTAGGAAGTGGTTCTCCAGGAAGTCACAGAGATGGGGGTCTGCGCGGGCAGAACCCAGGGCATGCAGATCCAAAAGGGCCTGGTTCAGGCTCTTCTCCAGAACCAGGGCAGCTTCTATGGCGTCCAGGGTTTTCCCCCACTCATCTTGGGACGGCTTCTGGACGTCCTGGAAGAGGGCGCGGCCGCCACGCTGGTTTTGCATCTTCAAGAGATGCTCGGCGCCCTCGCGCTTCTCCTCAGCCAACTCGCGGAAGAAGTGGCCCACACCTTCCAGAGCCACATCGTCACGGTCGAAATAGAAGCCCAGAGAGAGGTAGGTGTAGGAGGCCCGCAGATGCATGTTGACCAGGCGGTTGACGGCGGCCTCCACCTCGGCGGAATAATTCTGACGAATCTGGGAGCTCATGGTTGATTGGTGGTAAGGTAAGCTCGAAATTGGCTGTTGGCTGGTCCCGGAGGCAGCGGGTGGCCAAGAAGATGGCTCCCAAGGTTGCGACTGGAAAAGAGGTTGGAGAGTGGTCGTTGGCGGGTTGGAGGGGCGTCCCTGGGTCTGTTCCGTCCAAACACTGTTGAAGCAAGAATCAGATCCTCAGGACCGCCGGGCGCACTGCTCGTGAATCTACAATTATTTTAAAGATTTTTCAATTAAAAAAAACTTTAATGACAGTACTAGAGGTTGGCTTGGATCTCTCTCCCTCAGCTCTATGGTACTGCAAGTTGCAGAGTCTAAAATGGAGTGTGATGAACTTTATTTGCATCAGCAACCTGGATGATGGTTTGCCCTACACATTTGTCACTGGGGAACACATAGATTTTGAAGTCTGGCTTCATCTATTTGAGAAGGAAAATGTCCCTACCATTAATAGCCCCTGACCAGCAGCCACTTTCCTGGTGCCTATAGCCCTCACCAGCCCAGGGCCATCAATCTTCCCTCCTAGGGTTCCATTCAGGGCATACATGTTGTGTGGTGGGTATGCTTTTAGTGTTCTGGTTGTGATAAGATACTGTACTCATGAAATAATGTATTTACTTATTATAAGGAACACAGCTGTGAAATGGACAAATAGATGACTTGCAGGTTTTTGTACCCAATATATCACCTGTAATTGAAAAATAATTGGATGATCCGTCTGCTTCCTGTCATGCACGCCTCAATTTTCTTCACTATCCATGGTACATAAGAACAATTGGCATTTTTTAATACTAATTACTCACTAACAAAAACTCTGTTAAAATTGATTGGCCTTGAGATACAATTTTGCCAACATTTAACATGCTGTTGTTCTTTTTAATATATAAGTCTGACTATGATGAACTGTGGTTAGTAGTTTTCATTTCATCATGATAATACTACTGAGATTTCACTCTATTTGTATTTTATAGACAGTGCTGAAAATCATATATCATATAATAGGTGGAACAATAATCTGATCTATTATCCTTGCAGTAATTCCTGATAGGAAGACAAAAAATTCACACAGGTTACATCTCTCTGCTGATATTATTCAGAGGTAAAGGTTGAAACAGATAATAACCTTTGGAACCAATTAAATATAATTGTACCAATTCCCCCCCATGACTTGTTGTAATTATCCCACCATGAGATAGGGCATGTCATTACAAAGAAAAGCTGAAATTTTTTTTTCATTTTTTTAGAATTTTAATTTTAACTCCTTTCTGCTCAGGAACATTTGGCTTTTTTTCAGCCCCTCCATCCAGGACAATATTTGCAGCACTTTGGAAGGGGGGGGTCAACATCTTTAAAAAGTATCTTTATTGGGGCGCCTGGGTGGCTCAGTTGGTTGGGCGACTGCCTTCGGCTCGGGTCATGCTCCTGGAGTCCCGGGATCGAGTCCCGCATCGGGCTCCCTGCTCGGCGGGGAGTCTGCTTCTCCCTCTGACCCTCCCCCCTCTCATGTGCTCTCTCTCTTTCATTCTAACTCTCTCAAATAAAAAAAAAAGCTTAAAAAAAAAGTATCTTTATTGGTTAGTCTTTTAACAATAACTACAAAGGAAATCTATTTCAACAGTTAAAAATATAAGCTATAGATTTTTAAAAAAGAAATCACTGCACTTTTAACACACAGAGAGAAACATCACTAACACTTTGATGTTTTTCCTACAAGACTTTTACAATATGCGTTACACACTATAAACCATCGCAATGCCATAATGGTGTTTTATTTTATTATTATTTTTTTTACCTCTTTCTTTTTCTATTAACAATATGTGGAGCGAGCATCTCTCCATGTCAATGAACATACATCATCGTTGTCATTTCTAATGGTGGCTTGTCCATTAGTTATTTAAGCAGCCCGTGTTGCTGACATCTCGGTTATTCTGGTCCTGCCCACACTTTTGATTCATGTTTGCTTGGTTTCTGATAGCTTCCCCCAGGCCTGGAGTGCAGAGATGCAGGAGCAGGCCATTCTTACCTGGAAGGGGGATCCCTGCCTGGGGCAGGATTATTTTCCCCATTCCTAGAATTTGCTTTGTTTAATACAGGAAAAAAAAGAAAAGATCTGAGATTTGGCTGAGGATTATGATTTTCTAACTTGACCTCAAGCTCTGCATTTGCCCTCCTTGTGTAATATAGACCTGGGTGCCTGGACTGGCCCAGAACCTTCCAGCTTCCAGCGGCCCCTGCATCGGCAGCAGCTGGGTCAGGAAGGACAACCCCTCTCCCTCTTTCATGGACGTCTGTTTCTTCTGTTATGTGTAGCTGACTCAGCAGCTAGGGGGAAGTTTTATACAGGCTGTTATTTTACAGGTTTGGGGGAAAACAAACAGAATCTTGTGACAAAAGGAATTCTGCTTTCTTTTTCTTTTTGTATTGTGATAACATTTAACATGAGCTCTACTCCTTTCACAAAATTTTCAGTGTACAGTGCGGTATTGTTAACTATAGTGATGGTGTTGTACAGCAGATCTTTAGGACTGAGTCATCTTATATAACAGAAACTGTATACCTGGTAAACAGCAATTCCCATTTGCCCCTCTCCCACAGATGAATGGATAAAGAAAATATGACATATACCTACAATGGCATATTATTCAGCCTTAAAAGAGAAGGAAATTCTGCCCTATGGGACAACCTGGGTGAATCTTGGGGCCATAATGCTAAGTGGGTGAGTCAATCACAGAAGACAAATACTCAGTGATGTCACTTTATGAGGTATCTAACAGAGTCCACTTTCTTCTTAAGAATATGACAGAAAATTGGGCTCCTGGGTGGCTCAGTCACTCAGACACTCAGGTTAAGTGTCTGCCTTTGGCTCAGGTCATGATCTCAGGGTCCTGGGATCGAGCCCCACATTGGGGTCCCTGCTCAATGGGGAGTCTCCCTCTCCCCCCACCCTGCCCCCTCCTCATGCACTCTCTCTCTCTCTCTCAAATAAATGAATGGAGTCTTTAAAAAAAAAAAAAGAATATGACAGGGCGCCTGGGTGGCTCAGTCATTAAGCATCTGCCTTCAGCTCAAGTCATAATCCCAGGATCCTGGGATCGAGCCCTGCATTGGGCTCCCTGCTCCGCGGGAAGCCTGCTTTCCCTCTCCCACTCCCCCTGCTTGTGTCCCCTCTCTCTCTCTGTCTCTCTCTATCAAATAAATAAATAAAAATCTTTTTTTAAAAAAGAATATGACAGAAAATTACTTTGAAAGTTGAAATCTTTCACCTCTGTCTTCTCTTTCTCCCTTTAAGAATTCTTGCAAAGGGAAAAAAATAAAGGCAAGACTAGTTGTTTGATAAAATTTCCCCCACACTGAATGCTCTTCTTGCAGTTAGAGGGTTGAGAAGACACGCCCACTCTCCAATGCACCACCTGATTCCTGGGAAATGGCCTGGAGACCCTGATCCATGGGGATGTCCTGGGCTCCCCCCAAGGCCCTCCATCCAGTGCTGTCACTGCTTGACTGGCCTCGCTTTGCAGCCAGCTTGCTTGACCAACATTGCACTTACTCAGAAGTCTGAGAATTTCAAATGCATGAACTTAGTCTTGACCACTAGCTTTGACAATGTGATTTCCTTCCAGAACTGGGAAGTTGGCTGTGTTTTCAAGTAGGCCCTTACCTTAGAGTTTAATTCTGAGCATATGCTCTATTGAAACCTGGCAGCCACCATAGACACGCTAAGAGTGAGGTCCTGTCTTATCCCTGCTTGTCCAGCCAAGAGTTTCCATCGTCTCCTGCCCTAGACCATCATGGCCTGGGTCTCTGACTCCTGTTGACCTGATCCATATCCCTGCACTTATTTATCTATGTCAGATTGAGCCCCTGCTGTGTTCCATTCATGCCTTCCTTTGTTTCTGCCCCAGCTGTAGCTCCCATGTTTTCCTCTGGCCTGGAATGCCCCGTAGCAGGGCGATAGAAACAGAGGATCTACAGGTAGAGAAGAACAATAGAAAACCCCGCATTTATGTACAGGAAGTAAAACACAAGTTAGTGCTGTGGAAATTAAATGGTTGTTCAGTCCCACCTGCCCTCTCTATTAAAGGTCAGTATAGTTTCCATATATCACAAGAAAAAGAAAACATAACAAATGGGAAGACAGGGCCTCACTTTGTACTTAAAAAAAAAAAAAAAGCCTCCACCACACCTAAGCCAAAGTGTCTGCCAATTCTGTGTGATGTTTATGAAATACATAATAGCTGAAAAGAATTCAGACTCTCACAAAGAAGCGTTTTTGTCATCCAAACACATGTTTCTCCAAAGTTCCCTCTCTGCTTCCAGATTTAAAAATCGGTTCAGAGCACACATACAAAAAAAAATAATAATTACCATGTTAAGATGGTAATTTGGAAGGAGTTCCATGGACAGCTTCAGCTGTGTAAATGAAGAGCTACTTCTCATACATTCGCATATGGACTCTGAACTCTGAGTGTAAGTTGCTGCCAATTTCTGAGATGAGGTCTGGTAATGTTTCAAAGCAAAAACTAGGATAAATTTTTTATCACAGAAATGAAGTGGGGTTACATTTCCCTCTCCCGAGTTTTCCCTTCTCTCCTCTGCTTCTGGGGACTGTGCTGCCTGAAGAGTTCCTTGATCAGCCAATGCGTATATGTTGCATGAACTCCTACTGTGCACCAAGCACTGTTGAGCCAGGAGGCAGGCTGGCCTGCTCTAACTTGCAGCATCAGGCTGGCAGGTCACCTGGGGAGGCTTACATTTCCTTGAGGCCGTGAGCGAGGTTTTGAGTCTTTCTCTTGCTTCAAAGCTATCATAGAGAACAGCGTGCCCTGTGCAAGCTTTAAGTCAAGACAAAGATTGACCAGGGCACTGACGTACTCCCTCAGCTTAGGTCAGACCCCAAACCTGTAGAGTTTAACTCTGAACATATGCTCTGTTGAAACCTGGCAGCCACCATAGACACGCTAAGAGTGAGGTTCCCGTCTTATCCCTGCTTGTCCAGCCAAGAGTTTCCATCGTCTCCTGCCCTGGACCACCATGGCCTGGGTCTCTGATTCCTGTTGACCTGATCCACACTCCTGCACTTATTTATATATGTCAGATTGAGCCCTGTGCTGTGTTTTGCTCCAGGCAGAGGCTTTTCTTTCTCAGCATCTATGATATCTTGGAAGGGTTAGGGCTGCTTTTGGGTGCAAGAAACAGCCTGGTTTATAGTAACACATTGAATATCTTACACAGCAAGGCGTGCAGAGGTGGCTGGGTCCAGGGTCATTGCACAGCTCCTTTCCATCATCCCAGCCCCAGTTCTTTCTGTCCCGGCTCCACAACATGTTGGACTTGTCTATCAGGCCATCGCTCCCATGGTCACATGCTGATATGACAGCATCTTTTCAAAGAAGTTGGATTCTCTCTTCCCATGTATTTCTTTTTAATAGCAGACACTTTTCTCGGGAGACCCTCCCTTTCTGCCTGTTTGGTCCACACTTAAACCAATCCCTGGAAAGAACAATTATGGCTGTGTTATTTGGCTGAAGCTAACCAGTATGAGCTCCCTCAATCACATGCGGAGGGATGAACGCTCAGGATTGATTCTTGGGTAGGCAGACAAGCATGTTGATGATTCCTTTGGCTGATTTTTTTTTTAAAGATTTTATTTATTTGTTTGACAGAGAGAGATAGTGAGAGCAGGAACACAAGCAGGGGGAATGGGAGAGGGAGAAGCAGGCTTCCTGCTGAGCAGGGAGCCCGATGTGGGACTCGATCCCAGGACCCCGGGATAGTGACCTGAGCTGAAGGCAGATGCTTAACGACTGAGCCACCCAGGTGCCCGATGATCCCTTTGGGACTCAGTTTTCTTACTTTTACCTACTGAGACAAAACACCTTTCCTCTAAATATGGGGTGGTGGGAAATCTAATTCAACAAGTGTTTATTTACCTTCTTTCCACACTCTTTTTTATTATTTGGTCTGAAATCACAGCTAGAATCTAAGATAGAAACAAACATTGTCTGCTCTAAGAATTCTCTTCCTTATCTCTCTTCTCTTTCTTTGCCTGCGGAGGTTGGATAACAAATCTGAAATTCTGAATGATTGTGTTAGACTGTGTTATCCAGGACAAAGGCGTTTAGGCTCAGTGAGCAGGAAAGGGGAAGGATATTGCAGATGCAAAACGAAGAGCCTAGATAGCCCTTGGAAAAACAACATCTGAATCAACACTTCCATTCCCTATTTATTTCCTGTCTATTCTAGACAACTGATTTTTGTTGTCTGTAGGTTGTGCTTTTCATATGAACATTTGTTGTAAAGTACTCAAAATATGAGCATCATGAAAGGATAGAAAAGAAATTAACTGAAAAAAGGAAGTACTATAGAAGTTAGAAGTACTGAAAAAAACCACAAAGATTTTGCTTTGTAAAATTTAAAATCTTATTTCATTTAATTATAAGGCAGACTGGGAAAAATAGTTCCAGTAAGTATGTCAAGAGATTATTATACTTACATTCTAAGAGCTTGTACAAACAGATAAATAACTAAGACCACGATAAAGAATATGATTAAAACATTCAAAAGTTGCTATTAAATTGTTAAACAAACATGTAAAAAGAATGCTCAGCTTTTAAGAAATGCTAATTAAAGCGATCAGGAAATATCACTTTCACTCATCAACTGGCCAAGATTTTTCTTTTTTTAAATAAATGAAAATGACCAGTGCTGGCAGGGATGCAGCCAGTGCTCACCCACTGCTGAGAGTCTACCCCTCTTCAAGAAAGCTCTTTGGATCCAAATGTTGAATGTGTCCAAAGTCTTTGACTTAATAGTATGCTAATTAAGACAGAAAGTAAAAAAAAAAAAAAAAAAAGCCCTAAGTAGGGGATGATCTTTAAGCAAAAAGATATTTTCACCCGCCATTTTCAAATTTAGAAATTTGTTTAAGTAGAGGACATATGATAAATAATGTCAAAGAAGTTCTTATGGAGCATATGTTATTCCTGTCATGCTAAAATAGTAACTAAACACAGGGGTATAGATCTAAGCTGTCACATCAGGACTCTGCCCTGTGTCCAAGGAGCGTGCTGGCCAGTTGACTAGGGCGGGTCACACACTGGCATGATTTTGAGAGTAACAGAAAAGCAAAGGCTCAACAAGAGGAGGTGTGAGAGAGTGGACACATGTCTATGGGGATACGGCAGGGATACAAATTAGAATAACCGGGGTTAATCATGAGTCTTTCTGCCCTCATTTATTTACATTTTTAAATTAGAGAACCAAGGCAAGTTTGGTGCAGAAAAATTGGAAAATGCAGAAAAAGTAAAGACTCTTGCACTTCTTCAGACCACAGTTCACCTCTTGACAAGCCTTCTTTTCCTTAGCAAAGATATCTGGGATTAGGAAGAACAGGACCTGAGAAAGAGCTGCTGGGGAGTCATGGGAGTAAAGAGCAAGTGGGTCTTCTAAAAATATGGCGCTCAGTCAGACCTCGTACTAGTGAGACCCAAGGCCTCAGGAGCTCCAGTTTTCTTATCAGTGCAAGGGAACGCTAACAGCCATGCTGTCTTCATCACAGGGTCATTGAGGGGATTCAGTGACATAAGACCTTGTATAAATTTGGTAGGGCTGTCATAACAAGATACTACGGATGGGGTGGCTTAAACAACAGAAATTTTTTTCCTCACAGTTCTGGAGGTTGGGAGTCCAAGGTCAAAATGTTGGCAGGTTTGTTCTCCTTCATGGTCTCCCTCCTTGCTTGCGTATGGCTACCTCCTTGCCATGTCCTCACATGGTCGCTCCTTGGTCTGTGTTGTCTGGGACCTAACCTCTTTATAGAAGGACATCAGTCATGTTAGATTAAGGTCCACTTCATTTTTTAAATTAGTTGCTTCCTTAAAGGCCCTATGTCCAAATGCATTCACGTCTGAAGTACTGGGGTGAACACTTCAACACATGAATTTTGTGGGGATATAATTTAGTCCATGACAATTATATATACATTTAGTCTCCTGCCTGCTTTACAAAAGGACTTTTTAATTGGTTAATTTTTATTAGATAGAACCATGCTTTTCTACCATATGACATTTTATAGCACTTGTGGAGGTTCATTTTCCCTTTTATAAGCAGCAGAATTCCTGCCATGTGGCACAGTCTCTCACGTTTGGGAGACCCTGGATTGAGCAAATTTATTTAATGCTACCACGTTTCAGTTAACATCTATTAATTAACAACTAAAGAATCTATGTATGGCAGGAAATTTCTGGGAAGCCCTGAGCTGTACTTATAATACAGATTGAAAGCTAGAGACACAAAAAAAGAAAGCTTCTGTACTTGGTTATGAATTTCAAATTGGTTACCACTGAAGAAACAATACTCTAATGGAAAGAGAGAAAGTATATGCTTAGCCTATTCCACTGCATGCCCTAGCTCTCTACTTCCTCCTTCCACTTTCCATTTGAAGAAGCTGATCATCTGTAAAATGGATGTCAAATGGACTCCTTAAAGAAGAGTCAGCCTCTCTCTAAATCTACTTACATAAGCCTTTCTTGCAGTGGTCAAGTATAATTGAATTCATTTTAATGTCTTTCTTCTCTAGTACCTGCTGATTGAAAGATTCTATTTTGGAGAGGTAGGGGGAAAATTACTAGTCAGAGTATTTGCACATTTCAATCACTTTTAGAAATCCAACTCATTTCACAAACAATAGGAATTACTGAATCCATCCTTTCAACTAATGCTCTTAGTGTCATTTATTAGATAAATAAAGTGGAAACCTGATATTCTCTCTCTTTTAATGTGTAAGTAACCATAGGGACATAAGTTAACTTGCTGTGGGCTGTGTTTAATAATTATAAATTGTTAAAACTCAGTATTTTGTTGATCTGAAGTTAAGGTCTAATGGTTTTGTTTTGTTTTATTTTGTTTTGTTTTTGTATTGTTTTGGGCCACGTTAATTAGTTTGAGTTTACCTTACCATTAGCTATCTATAACCACTTCTAGTCGGGGGGGGGGATGTAATGGGCACAAATTCTGAATCTGAACCCTTCGATGCTGGTGAGGAGTGCATGCTGGCCTATGGACTGTGGGCTCTATTCTGACAACTCCTGATCACTTGTCAGAGTAACTTGTGCTTATGGTGTTTGAATGGTTGCCTGGTGCCTTCAGTGAATGTGTTGACTTTTGCTCACTCTCTGTAATGCCCGATAAAAGAAATGTAACCCTTGCTTGTTCCTAGCACGCTTCCCATTAAAGAGCAGTTTAGTTCTTGAAGTGAGCATGACCTAACTCTTGTTTATAAACACAGCTACTTTAAACCACAACTGATAGCCATGTCTCTCGTGGCACCGTTATCTTTAATACTAAGTAGAGCCTTTTTCTCCACTTAAATAAAGACAAACATCTTTTAACCTTAGAACTGACAGCTACCTGACAGTAAAAACCAATTGTAACCAGTTGTCTGTGGCTAATAAACTAGTGGGTAAGTCATTTTAGACGCTGAAGTACCACATTAAAATTTGTAAAGGGGGATGGGGAGAGGGACAGAGAGCGAGAGAGAGAGAAAGAGGGACTGCCTGATGCCATTTGTGTCCTGTGCTGTTACACAAACTGAGGGAAGATTCAAGCTGCCCCCAGCAGTGATAGCTTCCAGATTGAAGTGGACAGAGGCTGTGTGCTCGGCTGGTGGATGCCGAGGCCAAGGGAGGACAGAGTGCTTGCAACATTAAGATAATTGAACAGCCAAGGTGTTTGACCCTGTGGATGATCGACCCTCACTTCATTCATTCACTGAATATAACTGGGTGTCTGCACTCTGGTGGTGTGACAGAACAGTAAATCAGATAAGAAGGCGGCCGCCATAAGGCTGGGGTTACAGAGAGAGACATATAAACAGACATTAGGTAGAATAACCTGGGGATCTCAAATCAAAAGAGGCTGAGTGCATCAAAAATGACCTGATCTTTCCTCTGCCTTCCAACTCTATTTTTCAGGGAAAAGGGGATCAGACCATTTTAAAATTTATTCTCTCTGCCCCTGGGCATGTGCGTTTTCTCTCCTCAACTCTCTCTCTAACCGTCCGTCCCTCCCACGTCTCTCTCTCTCTCTGCCCGCCCTTTCCTCTTATACACTAGCACAATAATTCCTAGACATTTGAATTTTACAGCAGTAATACTAAAAAAAACCAATAATTTGAGGGGTCTATATTGAATTGCTTACCTTCTTTTGCCATGGTTTTATGTGTATATGTGTATATATTTTATAAATGTACACATGTTTTCACCTATTATATATATTATAGATAGTGATCTACTCTTAATGTTACGTTTGAGGGGTTAGTATGTGACGGACTCTTTCCATTCAGTCTGCACAACACTTATGATGTAGGTACTCTTAATATTCCCATTTTACAGATAATGCAGTGGAAGCTCAAAGAGGCTATGTACACTGCCCAGTGTAACCCAATCTCTACTGGACTCCTGGCCATTCAACACTTGGACTCTCAACACCACCGTTCTCTTTAAAAGAGAAAACAAACAACAAACAAAACCCTACAAAACTTGCATCACCAAAAATGTGGGAAAGACATAATTCCAGAAATTCTAAAGTTATCTTTATGGCAAACTCACTTGTTCTTACTTTTCTTATTTCATTATGGACTGGAGAAAGCTTTGTCAAAGGACTGTTCTGGCCCACTGACTTGCTCTTAGGAGTCCTGGCTCCAAGTCTTCAGCAAGAGAGAAGTTTTTAGTCCACATTGCAGGTGACTTTCTAGAGAGTTTAGATCAAGAGCATATGAATGTTAGCTATTTTGAGAACATACATGATTCATTTTGTGAGTGATCTTCAAAGGCATTTACAAAATACCTCAATTTTAACCTCCCTACCAGGTGCCAGAAGGTATGTGGAATTAGGAGACTGAGAAATGATCCTCAAGTGAGGAAAGTTCCTTACCACAGGACCCAAGACCTTCAGGGGTTTGGGAACCCTTGGGAATGAACTGCAAAATTTTGCCAGCTTGGACAGTGAATGCTACATCTTCTCCACACCTTGGAGGGAAAGTCTTCTCAAGCATTCTTAAGTCATTTTTATAACCCCAAAGAACTAAAAAAATCAATGCTCTAGTTTCAGTTACGAAGTTAAGATACTGAGCAAGTTGCTTGACTGTTTAGTACCTCAGTTTCTCCATCTGTCAAGTCAGAATAATTTAATTCCTGACATAATTTAATTCCTTTGACATACCTGAAAAAATGTATACAGGTCAAGATTTTGTAAATTAAAATAGATTTGAAATTAACTTAAGAATATGGCAATTTAAAGGAATCCTGGGTTGAATCCTTTTGAAAACTGAATACAGTCCTTTACTTTAAAGGCTAATTATAACCAAGAATCTATTTTGAGGCTCAGATTTTTGTATACCGGATTTCTTAATGTGGGACATAGCATCCTAAAAACTCACATCATGGTTGGGGGAAGGTATCATCATCCCAGGAAAATGCTTTTGATTTTTAAAAAATTATGGCTTATAGTTGAGGGAAACACATTTTTGTTTGTTTACTTCTCTAAATTTGAATATTTAAAACTTAAACCTATTGCATACTAATGAGATAAAGTATGTGTTTCTTCTCCTTCTCTCCTCTGAGAGAACTTGTACAGTTTAGTCTGCAATTCTCCTGGATCAGCTCCATTTCCCTGTCATTAGATGTTTCCTTCTGATGCCTTATATATTCCCCCTTCTCGAATATTTAGTATTCTATACTCACTGCTTCCTGAAAATTGTTATTTCTGTTTGCTCCCAAAAGCCAATATACCTGTAAATTAAGAATAAATGAAAACAGTAAACATTTCATTTCTGCCAATCATGTGGATGGGAGATAGGATGGATGGGAGATGAAGTGAGCTCATGAATACCCAAAATGATACACAATCACTTCCAGGTAGATTAGGAAACTGTGGCAGGGATTATTTTAAATCAGAGCTGCTCTCAGGGAGACAGGCAATCCTAGGTGGCTTTTTGGGCATCAAAATATTTCTACTTCTTAGAAATTCCAGAAGGTGTGACTTTGTCCCTAAAGAGGTAGAGTTGGGGGCCCAGTGGGTGCTGAAGGAACTCACTATCTTTATTGCTTTCTCCTAACTGCTGGCCCAAGCAAGGTGCTGCACACATATTGATCAACATCTTGTATTTAGATGGGAATTAAGAGCAATGCACTTGGAGTGTTCAGTAATGTGATTCTATTGACTATGGCCCAATTCCCATGGTGAATTCCTGTAAAAAACTCATAACTAGGTATCATTTAGGAAGAAAATTAACCACCCAGGGAGTGAGGCTTCTTTCATTGGCCTCAATATCTCCACCTTCTGCAAATAGTAATGGGAAGGTTTAGTGAAGAAGAAGACAATGGGGTGAAGGGAATAAAGGAGAAAGCCATCAGGTTTCCCTGAGACAAAACAAATTCTAGGAAAAAGCACACTGCTTACCATCCTCATCATGGGCCATGGGACAACATCTTTTTCTATGAGGAATGTTTTGTAGATAGGGAGGAAGATTTCCCTAAAAACTCTGTCAAGAGGCACAGTTACACAGAGACCAAACATTTTAAATTAATGGAATCCTAGAAGATTAACATTAGATTAGGCATCAATGCTATTCTGCCTAACCCCTCCATCATATGTGGATTTCTTCTCTAATCCGACATGTATCAACAATGCTAGAACATCTCTGGGGATGGGGGATTCACTGCTTCCATGACTGGACAGCTCTAACCATTATGAAGTTATGTCCCTCCTTGAGCAGTTATTAAAACTTTAGTAGGCAATGGGAACACAGCAGTGAATAAAAAAACACGTGGTCCCCACTTCAGGGACCTTAGAATTGAGTGGACAATAAAGTGAAACCAGCAACTACAATATTGTATTCTTCCTTACTGAGCTCTCATGACTGCAAATACCATTCACTCACATACAATAAATCTAACCCATCTCCCATAGGACAAATCCATCTGTTGGATGGATCAATGATCCAGACAATGATCATATTTCCTTTTACAAACTAAAAATACTCTTCTACTCCTCTTTCTTCCTCTCTCCCTTTCTCCCTCCCTACTGTGAATTAGATAAACCTCATGAGTTAGAAGGAGAAACAAACTATCCCTTTCAATGTACGCACTGCTGCCAAAATATTAGAGATTATATACCAAAGACAAGCAAGCCAATACTTTGTTTTCTTTTCTTGCCTTCTGAAAGTAAAATAAAACTCAGTATGTGAGGGAACAGAAGGTGAAGTTACTCTTGTGTAAAGACGTTTTATCTTAACTAGTTTTACTGGCAAATTTGGGTCCCTCTTCCACACCTCCCCTCAATCATTTATTATACTTTTCATATCCTCAAACTTTTTAATAAGAAATGTAAAACCTAACAAAGAAACCTAAACAAATTAAATGGGACCTATTTTTTTCACATGCAAAATGGATTTCAGTTTTGCCTTATGGAGGTCTTATGTTTCATTATTATTAAAAATGTCATCAATGTTTTGCCTGCTGGGAGCACAGATTTTTCTCCTATTTTTCAATCTTACTCAAAACCCCTTACTGCATATTTTATGAGTTATAGCAACTTTTAGTTATTGCTTTTAAAAATTACAAGCTCCAAAGCCTGCGTTGGCATTGTGCTAAGTGGTCTTTGCACATGTAATGTTGTTGAATATTTACAGAAAGAAATGTAATAAGAGAAACATTTGTGGGATGAATATATACTTGGGTAACCTTTAGAAACAGAAATAAAGCTATATTGAGGGAGCACACTGAGTTCCTCCACATACTAATTTCATGAGACTTTCTTCCAACTTGTGGCTAAGATCCCAGGCTACAGCATCATCTCACTTCTCTCAAGGGAGAGATTCCCAATTTTGGGAAATTTGTAATTAGAGCCATGTAAAGAGCTGAAATTGGGTGGGTTTCCTTGAAGTCTCCTGTTTTCTCTTTGCCTTGCCCACTAGGGTGCTGTGAGCTTCTGGAACTTACGGTATGTGTCTGCAGTGTGTACTATTATCTTTGTATTTGGGAAGAATGGAGAGTGTTCATGGAAAATGGAGCAAAAATAGCTATGAGAAGTAGTTGAGTTGGAGAATATTGAGATTTTAGGAATTCATTTTTAAAGATTTTTTCCCCCAAATAGATATTTCCAGAAAGTCTGGAAAGGGTGATTATGAGAATAAAATGGAATAAGCCTTAGGAAATACATAGCATAGTGCCTGGCACCTCAAAAGTGCTAAACAAATGTTAATTATTATTCTTATTAGGTTGGAGACATACACATCTAAGTGCAAAGGGTTCTTTGCAAACCCTTTAAAGGGACTTGGGAAACAACTTTTTAAGGGGGCCTTAACTGCATCAGGAAACTTGCAGGAGAACACCTCATACACCTACCTCTAGGATCTCTGATCAAGAGCAAAGTCCAAGAACCAGTAATGGTGAACTGAGGTGAGCTGGTGACACTGGGCAGTAAAAAGGAAAGTGAATTTGATGAGGATTTGACCACTCCCTGTCTGTTGTATCTTGAGATAGCTTTGCTCAAAAGCAAACTTCAGAGCGCAATAAGCCTCATGACCTCTCCAAATCAATTTGTTTTTTGGCTTTCTCCAAACAGATCACCTTAGGGAAAGGGATGCAGCTCTATGGGGGGTCAAGTAGTAGACTTTCAGGGTCATGAGAGAGAACCAAAACTTAGTTCCAACGGTTACCTCTCAGGACCCCATCTCAGTGCCATGGCTGACTTGAGGAAAGGGGTTCCCTCTCACTATCCCCACCCCCATCCATACACACACCAAAGTTTGCTCTCAAATGGTGCTGCACGCATGTGTATCCTGGCTTTTTCTAGCAAAGCTGGAATGGAGGGACTTTTCCTTCTACTTCCATCCCTCACTTCTTCCATTGTCCTCCTCATTCTCCCTGGGGCTACTTTTTGAAAGCCTTAAACCTATTCTCTACCACTGTTCTCAATCTCCCAATTAGGGAAAGCCATTTGGGTGACCCAACTCAACTATTGTGATTTCATCCCTTTTGGGACAATCCTCAGCTAGGACAATGTTGCCTCAAATTCTGGAACTGAAGGTGATTTTATTTGATACAAAGATGTACACATTAATAACAATAACCATAAAAGCAAATATTCAATGAGCATTTATTGTGTACTAGATATGGCTTTAAATGTTTTGGTATGGGGGCGCCTGGGTGGCTCAGTCGTTAAGCGTCTGCCTTCGGCTCAGGTCGTGATCCTAGGGTCCTGGGATCGAGCCCCATGTCGGGCTCCCTGCTCCGCGGGAAGCCTGCTTCTCCCTCTTCTGCTCCCCCTGCTTGTGTTCCCTCTCTCGCTGTGTCTCTCTCTGTCAAATAAATAAATAAAATCTTTAAAATAAATAAATAAATGTTTTGGTATGTATTCACTTCATTTAATTCTCATACAAACCCTAAAATTTTGACCCAGAGAGTAAGAATTTATTTATTTAACATTCTACATCATTCCAGGAAGGATTGACATTAAGATTATTCCTACTCATGAGAGGTGGGTTACAAGCTTAATTTTCAGCCTTCTACTAGCTAGTGTAAGGAGATTCTGAACTACTGTGATGTTTGATCTCCCCCCTATTTCTTTTTTCTGAAATGCCTACAGCCCTTCCGAATGGACTACCGTGGCTTGACTCATTGCATTTCTATCTAAACAGCTAAAGGTTGAGTAGTAGTCAAAAGAGAGGCAATATCTTAAAGATACCCTCTTGCCTATAACATGCCATGTGACAAGTGGAAATTCAAAGCAATAACTAGGCCAGTATAATATGAAAGGAGAAGGTATGGGGCAGCTGAGTTTTCAGTCCACCAGGAGTCCAAATGTCAAAGCTGGCTGTGACAAAGACTCCTTAGCAACAGCTCTGGCTACAGAGCATGATATGATAAGAGCAGGTGAACACCCACCTGACATCACAGCTACATCTGTGAACACAGATGGCAACACCGTCAACAGCATCATCCTCAAACATGAAGGCAATGACAAGTGCACACAAATGAGAATCACAACGAGACTAATGGTTTTCTTAAATCCAGAGCAAAGAAGAAGAATGAGCAAATTCACTAGCCACAGTTTTATTTGTCAAAACCCATCCTTTCTAGTGGTGAGATGATCTGACTTAGTTAAACCTACAAGTGTCTATTATTAAATTAAAATGTGTGGGTGTTCCCACATTTGTGTATTAACCTTAGGCGTTTTATCGTCTCACAGCTGAAGTCCACTTAGGTTATGTTTCTTTTTTTTTCTTTTTAAAAAAATTTTTTTATTGTTATGTTAATCACCATATATTACATCATTAGTTTTTGGTGCAGTGTTCCATGATTCATTGTTTGTTCATAACACCCAGTGCTCCATGCAGAACGTGCCCTCCTCAATACCCATCACCAGGCTAACCCATCCCCCTACCCCCCTCCCCTCTAGAACCCTCAGTTTGTTTTTCAGAGTCCATCATCTCTCATGGTTCGTCTCCCCCTCTGACATACTCCCCTTTTCTTCCTCTCCTTTAATCTTCTTCTTTTTCTTTTTTCTTAAAATATGTTGCGTTATTTGTTTCAGAAGTACAGAACTGTGATTCAAGTCTTGCACAATTCACAGCGCTCACCGTAGCACATACCCTCCCCAATGTCTATCACCCAGCCACCCCATCCCTCCCACCCCCAACCACTCCAGTAACCCTCAGTTTCTTTCCTGAGATTAAGAATTCCTCATATCAGTGAGGTCATGTGATACATGTCTTTCTCTGATTGACTTATTTCACTGAGCATAACACCCTCCAGTTCCATCCACGTCGTTGCAAATGGCAAGATCTCATTCCTTTTGATGGCTGCATAATATTCCATTGTGTATATATACCACTTCTTCTTTATCCATTCATCTGTCGATGGGCATCTTGGCTCTTTCCACAGTTTGGCTATGGTGGACATTGCTGCTATAAACATTGGGGTACACGTACCCCTTCGGGTCCCTACATTTGTATCTTTGTGGTAAATACCCAGTAGTGCAATTGCTGGATCGAACGGTAGCTCTAATTTCAACTGTTTGAGGAACCTCCATACTGTTTTCCAGAGGGGTTGCACCAGCTTGCATTCCCACCAACAGTGTAGGAGGGTTCCCCTTTCTCCACATCCCCGCCAACATCTGTCGTTCCGTGACTTGTTCATTTTAGCCATTCTGACGGGTGTGAGGTGGTATCTCATTGAGGTTTTGATTTGGATTTCCCTGATGCCGAGCGATGTTGAGCACTTTTTCATGTGCCTGTTGGCCATTTGGATGTCTTCTTTGGAAAAGTGTCTGTTCATGTCTTCTGCCCATTTCTTGATTGGATTATTTGTTCTTTGGGTGTTGAGATTGATAAGTTCTTTATAGATTTTGGATACTAGCCCTTTATCTGATATGTCATTTGCAAATATTTTCTCCCATTCTGTCGGTTGTCTTTTGGTTTTGTGGATTGTTTCTTTTGCTGTGCAAAAGCTTTTTATCTTGATGAAATCCCAATAGTTCATTTTTGCCCTGGCTTCCCGTGCCTTTGGCGATGTTTCTAGGAAGAAGTTGCTGCGGCTAAGGTCGAAAAGGTTGCTACCTGTGTTCTCCTTTAGGATTTGGATGGACTCCTGTCTCACGTTTAGGTTTTTCAACCATTTGGAGTCTATTTTTGTGTGTGGTATAAGGAAATGGTCCAGTTTCATTCTTCTGCATGTGGCTGTCCAATTTTCCCAACACCATTTGTTGAAGAGACTGTCTTTTTGCCATTGGACATTCTTTCCTGCTTTGTCAAAGATAAGTTGACCATAGAGTTGAGGGTCCATTTCTGGGCTCTCGATTCTGTTCCATTGATCTATGTGTCTGTTTTTGTGCCAGTCCCATACTGTCTTGATGATGACAGCTTTGTAATAGAGCTGGAAGTCCGGAATTGTGATGCCGCCAGCTTTGCTTTTCTTTTTCAATATTCCTCTGGCTATTCTGGGTCTCTTCTGGTTCCATACAAATTTTAGGATTATTTGTTCCATTTCTTTGAAAAAAGTGGATGGTATTTTGATGGGGATTGCATTGAATGTGTAGATTGCTCTAGGTAGCATTGACATCTTCACAATGTTGATTCTCCCAATCCATGAGCATGGAACGTTTTTCCATTTCTTTGTGTCTTCTTCAATTTCTTTCATGAGTATTTTGTAGTTTTCTGAGTAGAGATCCTTTGTCTCTTTGGTTAGATTTATTCCTAGGTATCTAATGGTTTTGGGTGCAATTGTAAATGGGATCGACTCCTTGATTTGTCTCTCTTCTGTCTTGTTGTTGGTGTATAGGAATGCCACTGATTTCTGTGCATTGATTTTATATCCTGCTACTTTACTGAATTCCTGTAGGAGTTCTAGCAGTTTTGGGGTGGACTCTTTTGGGTTTTCCACATACAGTATCATATCATCTGCAAAGAGTGAGAGTTTGACTTCCTCTTTGCCGATTTGGATGCCTTTGATTTCTTTTTGTTGTCTGATTGCTGTGGCTAGGACTTCTAATACTATGTTGAATAGCAGTGGTGAGAGTGGACATCCCTGCTGCATTCCTGACCTTAGGGGGAAAGCTCTCAGCCTTTCCCCATTGAGAATGATATTCGCTGTAGGTTTTTCATAGATGGCTTTTATGATATTGAGGTATGTACTCTCTATCCCTATACTCTGAAGAGTTTTGATCAAGAAAGGATGTTGTACTTTGTCAAATGCTTTTTCTGCATCTATTGAGAGGATCATATGATTCTTGCTCTTTCTTTTGTTAATGTATTGTATCACGTTGATTGATTTGCGGATGTTGAACCAGCCTTGCAGCCCAGGAATAAATCCCACTTGGTCCTGGTGAATCATCCTTTTAATGTACTGTTGGATCCTATTGGCTAGTATTTTGGTGAGAATTTTTGCATCCATGTTCATCAAGGATATTGGTCTGTAATTCTCTTTTTTGATGGGGTCTTTGTCTGGTTTTGGGATCAAGGTAATGCTGGCCTCATAAAATGAGTTTGGAAGTTTCCCTTCCATTTCTATTTTTTGGAACAGTTTCAGGAGAATAGGTATTAATTCTTCTTGAAATGTCTGATAGAATTCCCCTGGGAAGCCATCTGGCCCTGGGCTTTTGTTTCTTGGGAGATTTTTGATGACTGTTTCAATTTCCTTAGTGGTTATAGGTCTGTTCAGGTTTTCTATTTCTTCCTGGTTCAATTTTGGTAGTTGATACATCTCTAGGAATGCACCCATTTCTTCCAGGTTATCTAATTTGCTGGCATAGAGTTGCTCATAATATGTTCTTATAATTGTTTGTATTTCTTTGGTGTTGGTTGTGATCGCTCCTCTTTCATTCATGATTTTGTTGATTTGGGTCATTTCTCTTTTCTTTTTGATAAGTGTGGCCAGGGGTTTATCAATCTTGTTAATTCTTTCAAAGAACCAGCTCCTAGTTTCGTTGATCTGTTCTACTGTTCTTTTGGTTTCTAGTTCATTGATTTCTGCTCTGATCTTTATGATTTCTCTTCTCCTGCTGGGTTGAGGCTTTATTTGCTGTTCTTTCTCCAGCTCCTTTAGGTGTAGGGTTAGGTTGTGTATTTGAGACCTTTCTTGTTCCTTGAGAAAGGCTTGTATTGCTATATACTTTCCTCTCAGGACTGCCTTTGCTGTATCCCAAAGATTTTGAACAGTTGTGTTTTCATTTTCATTGGTTTCCAGGAATTTTTTTAATTCTTCTTTAATTTCTTGGTTGAGCCATTCATTCTTTAGTAGGATGCTCTTTAGCCTCCATGTATTTGAGTTCTTTCCGACTTTCCTCTTGTGGTTGAGTTCTAGTTTCAAAGCATTGTGGTCCGAAAATATGCAGGGAATAATCCCAATCTTTTGGTACCGATTGAGACCTGATTTGTGACCTAGGATGTGATCAATTCTGGAAAATGTTCCATGGGGACTAGAGAAGAATGTGTATTCCGTTGCTTTGGGATGGAATGTTCTGAATATGTCTGTGAAGTCCATTTGGTCCAGTGTGTCTTTTAAAGTCTTTATTTCCTTGTTGATCTTTTGCTTAGATGATCTGTCCATTTCAGTCAGGGGGGTGTTAAAGTCCCCCACTATTATTGTATTGTCAATGTGTTTCTTCGCTTTTGTTATTAATTGCCTTATATAATTGGCTGCTCCCATGTTTGGGGCATAGATATTTACAATTGTTAGATCTTCTTGTTGGATAGACCCTTTAAGTAGGATATAGTGTCCTTCCTCATCTCTTATTACAGTCTTTGTTTTAAAATCTAGTTTGTCTGATATAAGGATTGCCACCCCAGCTTTCTTTCAGTGTCCATTAGCATGGTAAATTGTTTTCCACCCCCTCACTTTCAATCTGGGGGTGTCTTTGGGTCTAAAATGAGTCTCTTGCAGACAGCATATGGATGGGTCTTGTTTTTTAATCCAATCTGATAGCCTGTGTCTTTTGATTGGGGCATTTAGCCCATTTACATTCAGGGTAACTATTGAAAGGTATGAATTTAGTGCCATTGTATTACCTGTAAGGTGACTGTTAACTGTCTGTTGTCTGTGTTCGTTTCTGCTCTTTGCTGCTTTTAGGTTCTCTCTTTGCTTAGAGGACCCCTTTCAATATTTCTTGGAGGGCTGGTTTCGTGTTTGCAAATTCCTTTAGTTTTTGTTTGTTCGGGAAGCTTTTTATCTCTCCTTCTATTTTCAATGATAGCGTAGCTGGATATAGTATTCTTGGCTGCATATTTTTCTCGTTTAGTGCTCTGAAGATATCTTGCCAGTCCTTTCTGGCCTGCCAGGTCTCTGTGGTTAGGTCTGTTGCCAATCTAATGTTTCTACCATTGTAGGTTACATATCTCTTCTCCCGAGCTGCTTTCAGGATTTTCTCTTTGTCTCTGAGACTTGTAAGTTTTACTATGAGATGTCGGGGTGTTGACCTATTATTATTGATTTTGAGAGGGGTTCTCTGTGCCTCCTGGATTTTAATGCCTGTTTCCTTCCTCACATTAGGGAAGTTCTCTGCTATAATTTGCTGCAATATACCTTCTGCCCCTCTCTCTTTCTCTTCTTCTTCTGGGATCCCAATTATTCTAATGTTGTTTCGTCTTATCGTATCACTTATCTCTCGAATTCTGCCCTCGTGATCCTGTAGTTGTTTCTCTCTCTTTTTCTCAGCCTCTTTATTTTCCATCATTTGGTCTTCTATATCACTGATTCTCTCTTCTGCCTCATTTATCCTAGCATTTAGTGCCCCCATTTTTGATTGCACCTCATCAATAGCCTTTTTGATTTCGATTTGGTTAGATTTTAGTTCTTTTATTTCTCCAGAAAGGGTTTCTCTAATAACTTCCACGGTTTTTTCAAGCCCAGCTAGTATCTTTAAAGCCATGATTCTGAACTCTAGGTCCGACATCGTACTAATGTCCGTATTGAGTAGGTCCCTGGCTGACGGTACTACCTCTTGTTCTTTTTGTTGAGGTGATTTCTTTCGTCTTGTCATTTTGTCCAGAGGAGAATAGATGAATGAGAGAACAAAATGCTAACAGGTTTACAACGTCCCCAGCAAATATACTATATACAAATCAGAAAAGACCTGAAACCAGGGGAAAAGAAAGGGAAAGAAAGAAAAAAGAAAGAGAAAAAGAAAAAAAAAAAGAAAAAAAGATAAAAACAAAAACAAAACAATACAAAAAAGGCAGAATATGATCAAATATCAGGCTAGTGCATAGATCAGTGCCACACACTAGATTTTGGGCGTATTTTGGTCTGTTAGAAAAAAGTGCCTCCTAAAATTTTAAAGGAAGAAAGACATATATGTACAAAATAAGGGTTGATACAATGAAGGGATGGAAGATGACTGTAAAGATGAAAATTATAAAAGATTTTATAAAAGGACTTGGTAAGATAAGTTGTTTGAAAAAAGAAAGAAGATTTAAGAAAAAAAAAAAAAGGAAAAAGGGAGAGAATGGGATCAGGCAGGAGACTAGAACAAATCTATACACTAGTGATTTAGGGTATATTTTGATCTGTTAGAAGAAACTGTACCTCAAAATTTTAAAGAGAGAACAACTTATATATATATGCCAAAAATAAGGGTAACTACTATGAAGGGATAAAATATGACTCTAAAAATGAAAAGTAAAAAAAATTGTTTTTTTAAAAAAGGGATTTATAAGATGTTGGTTGAAAAAGGGAAAAAGAAAAATAAAAAAAAACAGTCAACAAAAATTAACTTTGATGAAATAATGAATCATGGTAAAAAAAAAAAAAAAAAGCCATGAATCTATGTGCAGTATTCCCCTAGCGCTGGAGTTCTCCTATTCTCATTGATTGATCAACTTGGTCTTGGCTTGCTGGCTGTTTGTGCTGATCTTCTGGGGGAGGGGCCTGTTGCTGTGGTTTCCAAATGTCTTTGCCGGAGGCGGAATTGCCCCGCCCTTGTCGGTCCGGGCTAAGGAAGCTGCTCCGGTTTGCTCTCAGGAGCTTTTGTTCCCTGGAAGCTCTCAGTACAGCTTTGGAGGACCAGGGCAGAAATGGTGGCCTCCCAATCTCCACTCGGAGGAGCTGAGAACTCGGGGCCCCGCTCCTCAGTGTGCCCCCAGAGAAAAGCAGTCACTTCCGTGTCCCCGGTCTCCGGCCGCACTCCGTGCTCACCCGGCCTGTGATCGAGCTTTGCTATCTCTGGCACCCGACCCCGCGTGGAGTCTCCAAACCCAGCAGATCCCTGCAGTGCGTTCCCGCACCGCTCCTCCCCGGGAAGGAAGGGGAGTCTCCCCGGATCTGCTGCTTGTTGGGTCCCTGCTGGGGGAGCCGTGGCCCGACTGGGCCACAGATCACAGTTTATGGCAACCCCGAGCTGAGAGCCCGCGACTCTGCTCCGTATCTGCAGCCGGCTTCCCTGCTCTGATACCTGGGAGCTCTGGCACACTCAGGCACCCCCGGTCTCTCTGTGACCCCAAGGGTCCTGAGAGCACACTGTCCCGGGAGGATTCCACCCCCCGCTTAGCCACTGCAGCGACGTCCCTCCGCCAAGCCAACTTCTAAAAGGTCCGATTTTGTGCTCCGCGGCTCTATCACTTGCCAGAAGTGGCCGGCGGAGGCCCCTCCCCCCGCCGTCTATCCTCCTGAATATCGCCTCGGATTCACTTCTCCGCACGCCCTACCTTCCAGTAAGTGGTCGCTTCTCTGTTCAGAGAGTTGTTGCTACTCTCCTGTTCGATCTCCTGTTGAGTTCGTAGGTGTTCAGAATGGTTTGATCCCTATTCAGCTGAATTCCTGAGACCAGACGAAATCAAGGTCTCCTACTCCTCCGCCATCTTGCTCCGCCTCCCTTAGGTTATGTTTCTGTAATTAACCCAAACATAAGATGAATGTTGCAGAAGTCAAAGTAGACCTCTTATTCGTTAACTTATTCAATAATTTCTCTATCTATCAGTTCACTGAATGTTCTACTCTTGTATAGATATTAACCATAGTTTCACCTTTAACTACAACATTTTTGTGAGCCCCAGAACAGTGTTGAGCAGGATAATCTATCTTTGAATCAAACTATTGAAAGTAATTCAGATTGTCCAGCCCTAGAATATAAAAACAAAGTAAATCTGATTGAGATGCTGGGATCTATTCTACGTCTTTATTAAGTTGCATTTTAAATGTTTCAGGCAATGTTCATATCCTAGCACAGCTGGTGCTTCTCTTTATATGTTTTCAAAAGCAAAGCTCCTGTCGCATCGCTGGCTGGTTCTCCTTTGAAGCATAAATGGTATATTCACCATCTCTTGGTTAGTTACTGACATCTCCACTTTTCCTGGAGATATATTTCTTTTCAGGGGCAAAGAAAAGTAAATCTCTTTAGTTGAGTATTAACAGTGATCCAAGTACAGAGGGTCCCAGAGATTGTGGCAAGCATGGAGCCTCATTCTGGAGGACCCTGTAGACTGACCCCATACCAGTCTTTCCCCCTAGTTTTGTTGGCACAACTGTGAGTGAATTTCCTTGTCTGCTTTCATTCCCATTAAGAAAATATAGTCTAGATATAACATTGATGGTTGAATTCTGGCTTACTTGCAAACACAAAAAGTCAGTGTCATTGGATAGACAGGCTGTGCGGATATTAACTTCAACCATTGTCCTGGAGGCGAGCATATTCCCTCCCTCACAGAGTTCAACACCAGCAGGACCCCCACTGCTTTGCATATAAATATAATACCATAATATTTCTGTGAGACAGAAATCCCAGAAAGATATGATGTAATTTCTGCCTGTCCATAAACTTACCGACTGGATGACACAAAAATGTGTAAAATTATATTTCTATTTCCTCGCCTTTCCATTTTAGCAGTGAAATTTATATTCACTGTCAGAGAGAGAAGAAAAACCTTCCAGAACAAAAAAAAAAATGCCCTTTTCTTCTTTTTCCTTTTTCCTATCTTCATGGCATACATAAAAATTAAGTCCCAGGCTATAGCATAATTTCCCTGCTTTCATTGCCCTTATGATTTTTTTTTTCAGAATTTACACTTAATATACTAAGAGGGTAGTACTGTTCTCGGATAGATACCAACCTGGCATCCTGAGCCATTGAGATGTTTGTTCTCCCCTCTAATTTTCTGAAATGGCTACAGTTCATTTTCATGGCTGTATTCTTATAATGTGCTCATTGTTCAAATATCTATCTTTCAAGATCACGTTTTCGAGGTAATGGCGTTAGTCAGATGAGTTATTTGGTTAGTGCACAGTGCAGTGTTTCAACTGTAGCAGCCCCCTCTGTTAAGATTGCTCAGGTTTTGGTTCTCATTATGCATACCCATTCTGAGAGTTCACCATGTGCTGAGAAAGAAGTGGGACTAAGTGGGGCAGAATTTGGAATTATTTATTTTAGTGAACTTACCACATTGTGCAACCATCATTATAAATTTAGAACATTTTCACCACCAATAACAGCACTAAAGCATATTCCCTATTAATCCCCATTCTCATACCCTCTCCCTAGACAATCACTGACCTACTTTCTGTCTTGATAACCTTGCCTTTTCTGGATATTTTAAATAAATGGAATCATAAAATATATGGTCTCTTGTATCTGGTTTCTTTCACTGAGCATATGCTTTTGGGGTTTATCTATGTCATAGCATGTATCTGTAGTGCATTACTTTTAATTCCTGAATATTATTCCATTGCATGGATATATGACATTTTGTCTATCCATTCACCAGTGACACTTAGGTTGTTTCCAATACTGGATGCTTATGAATAAGGCTAAGAACATTTGGTTACAATTCTTTGTGGGGACATATGTTTTCATTTTTCTTGGGTAGTTATGGAACTATATTTTAAAACAGCTTTATTGAACTGTAATTGACATACAATAAACTGAATATACTTAAAGTGTACAGTTTGAAGAGTACTGACATATGTATATACCTGTCAAACCATCACCACAATCAAGGTAATGAATACATCCATCACCCCAAACAACTCCTCCTATTACTTTGTAATCTTCCTGCTTATCCTTCCCCACCACCCCCATCTTCAGACGACCACTGGCTTGCTTTCTGTCCCTGTAGATAAGTTTTCATCTTCTAGATTTTATATGAGTAAAATTATAAAGCATATATTCTTTTTTTGTATGGCTTCATTCACTCAGCAAAATTATTTAGATTTATCCATGTCGTAGTGTATATCAATAGCTCATTCGGTTTTTTATTGATGAGTAATATTTCATGGTCTGTATATACCTCAGTTTATCCATTCATCTGTTATTAGTTTTTGGGGTATTTCCATTTTTTTGCCTATTACAAACAAAGCTGCTTTAAACATTCATATTTGTATGAATACAACCTTTCCTTCCTCTTGGGTAAATTCCCAGGAATGGAAAGTCTGCATTATATTCTACATGTATGTTTAACTTTGTAGGAAATTGCTAAATCATTTTCCATTTTCCATTTTCCATTCCTACTAGCCATGCATTGAGAGTTTCTATTCCTCCAGATCCTTGCTATCTTGTTATGGTCAGTCTTTTTAATTTTAGCCATTCTAATAAGTGTTAAGTGTTATTACACTGTGGTTTTAATTTGTGTTTCTCTAATGACTAATGATGCTGAGGATCATTTCATGTGTGTATTTGCCATCTGTGTATCATCGATAGTGACGTATCTGTTTAAAACTTTTGTCCATTTAAAAAAATTAGGTTGTTTGCTTTCTGAATATTGAGTTTTGAAAGTTCTTTATAAATTCTAAATATAAGTTCTTTATCAGACATATGTGTTGCAAGTATTTTCTTCCAGTCTGTGGCTTGTCATTTTATGAATCAAAAGAAAGTTGGAGCAGCTATATTAATATCAGATAAAGTAGATTTCAGAGCAAAGAATATTACCAGGTATAAAGAAGTTCATTTCATAATGATAATAGGGTCAATTTATCAAGAGGACATAGCAATTCTAAACATTTATGCAGCTAATAACAGAGATTTAAAATACATTGGCAAAAACTGTTAGAATCATAAGGAGAAATAGGCACAATAATAGCAGGAGATTTTAATCTGTCCCTCTCAATAATTCTTGGAAAAAGAGGCAGAAAATCAGGAGAGATATAGCAGATTTGAATGACAGTATCCACCTATTTCACCTGATTGATATTTATAGAACACTCCACTCAACAATGTGTAGCAGAGTATACATTTTTTTTTTAAGTGTACATGGAAAATTTGCAAGATGGACCCTACTTTGGCCCATAAAATAAATGTCGATAAATTTCAAAGTATTTAAATTATACATCATATTTTTCTTTGCCCTCACAACGTTGTACATGCACAAAGCATGACTTAGACTGATCACCAACTCTGAGAGCCTGTGTCCTCTCTGGACCTGGTGTCCATAGGTCTTCCATGTGTCCAGCTCACAGGAGAATCAGACATGTAGCTGCATATTCCCAGGTTGCCCAGATCACATCCAGCTTAAACTACTCTTAACAAATACACTCAGAAGCTTCCACAGCTCTGAGAAGTTCCATCTAATTTTAGTTCCTTTTTAACTCTTCCTTGATCTAATATTTAATGTCAACCAGCTCTGCCCTAGTATGGAGCCAATATGCTCGTTATAAATCAGTTATATCACCTTCAAAAGGCAGGTCTAATCAATATACAAAATATAAGTATTTTACATGGAAAAACTGGATTATTTCACCACTCCCATGATGAAATTTAGAGTATAATCCTTTTATCTCCAACTTAAGGTATATTATTAATGGAGGAAACATGGTTTGCAGTAAAGGGTATGGGCTCTAAAGACCAGCTGAGCTGAATTCAAATATCAGTTCTGAAATTATTAGGAAAGAGGCCTTGGGCCAGTCACTAAACTTCCCTGCACCTGAGCTTTCTCACTTAAAAATAGAAATTAATAACCATTAAGTCATGATTTTCCTCCAAGACTTAGTGCATGACATAAAGCACCAATCTGGAATACAATACACAATAAATAATGGCTTTTATAGTCAAATCATGATTATACAGGGTTATATTAATAATGGTAAATAGTAAGAAAAGATATTGTATTTGTTATTTTTTATACTCTATGATGACTATATATATGCATCTATGATGTGCATTATTTATATTGACAGTGTATATATGAATTGATGTAAGTAAAATATATGTGTACATGATTTAAGTAGGTATATATGCTTTTATTGTCACACGGTTTATTTTATGCATTCCTTTTTTAAAATAATTTTTTATTGTTATGTTAATCACCATACATTACATCATTAGTTTTTGATGTGTTCCGTGATTCATTGTTTGTGCATAACACCCAGTGCTCCACGCAGAATGTGCCCTCTTTAATACCCATCACCAGGCTAACCCATCCCCCCACCCCCCTCCCCTCTGGAACCCTCAGTTTGTTTTTCAGAGTCCATCGTCTCTAATGGTTCGTCTCCCCCTCCGACTTACTCCCCTTCATTCTTCCCCTCCTGCTATCTTCTTCTTCTTTTTTTTTTCTTAACATATATTGCATTAGTTGTTTCAGAAGTACAGATCCGTGACTCATCAGTCTTGTACAATTCACAGCGCTCACCATAGCACATACCCTCCCCAATGTCTATCACCCAGCCACCCCATCCCTCCCACCCCCCACCACTCCGGCAATACTCAGTTTGTTTCCTGAGATTAAGAATTCCTCGTATCAGTGAGGTCATATGATACATGTCTTTCTCTGATTGACTTATTTCACTCAGCATAACACCCTCCAGTTCCATCCACGTCGTTGCAAATGGCAAGATCTCATTCCTTTTGATGGCTGCATAATATTCCATTGTGTATATATATATATACCACATCTTCTTTATCCATTCATTTGTCGATGGACATGTTGGTTCTTTCCACAGTTTGGCTATTGTGGACATTGCTGCTATAAACATTGGGGTGCACGTACCCCTTCGGATCCCAACATTTGTATCTTTGTGGTAAATACCCAGTAGTGCAATTTATGCATTCGTTTTTTTTTTAATTTTTTTTGCTTCTACCTTTTTACCTTTTGACCTCCTTCATCCATTTCTCTTTCTCACCCCTTGCCTCTGGCAATCACCAATATGTTCTCTTTATCTCTGAGCTTTTTTTGTCTGGTTTTTTTTTAAAGATTTTATTTATTTATTTGAGAGAGAGAGAAAGAGAGAGAATACATGAGCAGGGGGAGGGGCAGGGGGAGAAGCAGTCTTCCCCGCTGAGCAGGGAGCCCGTTGTGGGGCTCAATCCCAGGGCTCCGGGATCATGACCTGAGCTGAAGGCAGATGCTTAACGACTGAGCCACCCAGGTGCCCGATTGTCTCTTTTGTTTTGTATTTGATTTCATATATAAGAGAGATTTTATGGTATTTGTCTTTCTCTGACTTATTTCATTTAGCATAACACCCTTGAGGTCCATCTATGTTGTCACAAATGGCAAGATTTCATTCTCATATATACACACATACCACCATTTCTTTATCCATTCATCCACTGATGGACATCTAAGTTATTTCCATATCTTGGCTATTATAAATAATGATGTCATGAGAACAGTGGTGCATATATGTTTTTGAGTTAGCATTTTCATTTCCTTCGAATAAATACCCAGAAGTGGAATTGCTGGATCCTATGGTAGTTGTGTTTTTAGTTTTTTGAGGAACCTTCATACTTTTTTCCATAGTGGCTGTACCAATTTACATTCCCACTAACACTGTACAAGAGTTCCTTTTTCCCCACATCATTGCCAACACTTTTTATTTCTTTTCTTTTTTATATTAGGCATTCTAACAGCCATGAGGTGATATCTCATTGTTTTGATTTGCATATCCCTGATGGTTAATGATGTAGAGTATCTTTTCATGTACCTGTTGGCCATATATATGTCTTCTTTGGAAAAATGTCTATTCAGACCTTCTGCCCATTTTTTAAAATCAGGCTATTATTTTTTTGTTTATTATTATTATTATTTTTTGCTATTGAGTTGTAGGAGTTCTTTGTACATTTTGGATATTAGCTCCTTATCAGGAATATGATTTGCAAGTATTTTCTTCCATTCCATAGGTTGCCTTTTCATTCTGTTGATGGTTTCCTTTGTGTACAGAAGCTATTTAATATGCTGCTGTCCTGCTTTTGTTGCTTTTGTTTTGGTGTCAGATTCAAAAAAGTCATCAAGACCAATGTCAAGGAGCTTGCAGCCTATGTTTCCTTCTAGGAGCTTTATGGTTTCAGGTCTTACATTTAAGTCTTTACTCCATTTTGAGTTAGTTTTATGGTATGTATGGTGTAAGATAGTGGTCCAGTTTCATTCTTTTGCATGTGGTTGTCCAGTTTTCCCAGTACCATTTATTTGAAGAGACTGTCACTTCCCCATTGTATATTCTTGACTCCTTTGTCATAAATCAATTGACCATATATGCATGGGTTTATTTCTGGGCTCTCTAAACTGTTCCATTGATCTCTTTGTTTGCTTTTATGCCAATATCATACTGTTTTAATTACTATAAGCTTTGTAATATAGTTTGAAATCAGGGAGCATGATGCCTCTGGCTTTGTGCTTCTTTCTTAAGATTTCTTTGACCATTTTTTTTGTTTGTTTTTGTTTCTGTGGTTCCATACAAATTTTAGGGATAAGTTTTTAGTTTACAAATCATTAGGCATCACTCAACCCATTAAATTGACTGCTTATAACATTAATACATGCAGGCTATTTTACTCTTAGGAGAAAATGTGTTAGTAGAGATCACATAGTCTAAGAGATAAACCAGGAAATATATAGAGTTTTAGACACTGGGTACTTATGAAATTATGATGTTATCTAGAGAAGAGGAGGAAAACCATTGAGAGAGTGAGGGGGAAAATACTCATTAGCAAAAACAGGTGGTCCCGTGGCTGACTCTGCTCGTTGCTCAGTAAAGCCAGTGTCGTCTTCTTTAGTACACAGCTATACGTCATTTCCAGCCTGCTGGGTGGTTAGGCATGGTTATGTGACTGAGTTCTTGCCAATGGAATCTGAGCAGAAGAGCAGTGCCTAAATTGTATGCCTGGTCCATAAAAGTCCTTCAGCATGTGCTCTTCATGTTCTTTTCCTTTTAAATGGTAGGTCACAGTGAGAGTCTGGAAGATGATGGAAGAATCTCGAGTCCCTGAATCATCACAGAGGAGGAGGGACTCCCACCAACCATGCACACAGTCCTTGGGTTTTTACTTAAGCAAGAAGTACTCTGTTACTGTGTTTGACCCTTAACATTTTGGGGTTTATTTATTTCAGCAGGTGGCCTACACTAACTACTACAATCTAGTATTGCATTTGGTCACTTGGTCTGCCTAGTAGATCATGCAGAAAATAGAAATAGGTTGTTTTGTAACAGATAAATGTGTTGTCTGAGTATCAGTTGCAATTAAAACTGAATATATTTGCTTTAAATCTACTCTTGTAATATGTTTTGACAGTTTTAGTTTTGTTCTAGTCATATTTTGTGTTTATCTGTGACCTCTCATCCAGCCTCACCCCCTACAATTAATTAAGAATTATCTGATTTAGAATTTTTGAGAAATACCTAAATAGATGGCTGCATTACTGTCATTTAGAAGATCCTTGGCCCTTCCCAAAACTACCCATCCTTTAAGTCCTGGTTCAAATCTTCCCTTCCTCCAGGAAGCTTTCTGGATACTCAAGCACAGAAAAGTCTCTCCCTTCTCTGAACTTGTACGACCCTGGGAACCTGGACTATCTGTTAAGCTCTAAGGCACACATTGTCTTTTTTTGATAGTTACCTTTTAAATATGTCTCTTATCCACTTCTTTTTTTCCATCCATCCATCCATCCATCCATCCATCCATCCATCCATCCATTAACCGTATATTCAAGTACTTACATTGTTTTTGGGACTGTGCAGGGCACCATGTCTAGAGAGATGAATACAACATAGGGGTCTGCATTCACATTGGTACATGTACATGCAGGAGCAGATCTGTGATCGAGCAGTACTCTAAAATTTAATAAAATATCATGATAATAGTGTATAGGAAGCACTTTGATGCATTGGTGGAGGAGCAGGGTTGCAACTACAGTTATGATCTCTTGGGTCTTTACAGGTACCAGACCCTTGCTGAGTTCCTTGTGCTCAGTGTCTCATTTAATCCTTGCAAATATGCTGTGGAGACACTATGAGTTTGTCTGGGCTTCTGCAACAGAATACCATAGACTGGGTGGCTTATATGCAACAGATGTTTATTTCTCACATTTCTGGAGGCTGGAAGTCTATGATCAGGGTGACAGCATGGTTGGATGAGGGTCATCTTCCAGGTTAAAGATTATTGTTCTTTCTTCACATGGTGGAAGAGGAAAAGAGAGTTCTCTGGAGTCTCTTTTATAAGGGTATTTATTCATGAGGGCTTTGCCCTTATGACCTAATCACCTCCCAAAGACCCAACCTCCTAATACCTACCCCTTGGGGGTTAGCTTTCAACATATGAATTTTGGGAGGACACATTCAGACCATAACAGGCATTAAGCACATTTTACGGATGAGGAAATGAAAGCATGGAACATTAGCTTGATTTACCCAAGGTCACTTGGTGGATGAGTATCAGAGCCAAGATTGAAACCCTGGCCACTCTGATTTCTGAAGACTTCTAATCACTAAACTCTCCAGGCCTCCTCTGAAGGATCAGTAGCTGATAACTGAGTGTAGAGGAGAAAGATTTACAGAGGAAGCTGTATGTGCAGGGCTCAGAGGATGAAAGTGTGTGACAAGTTTTGAGGTTCTGAGAGAGGATGAGAGTGAGGGTGAGGCTGGCAGGGGTAAGGGGGAGTAGGAGGCTGAGGCCTGATTTCAAAGGGCCTTGGCATCACTGCTAGGAGTGTGAACTGAAGCTGGGTAGCAGTGGGAGGCCAGTGGAGTCTTTTAACCTGGGGGTGACTTCATGATGATGAGTGTTTACCAGATGCCAGGCACCATGATCCATGCACTACTTGCCTATACTACTCCAATCCTGTGAGGATACTGTTGTTACCCAGAGGTCAGGGAAGGCAAAACTCAAGTACAGAAAAGTCAACCAGTGTGACCAAGGTCATTCTGTGAGAAAGTGACAGAGGCAATGGTCTCAAGGTGAGTCCAAGTTCTTAACCACTCTCCTCTGGAAAGCCTCTCATCTTCTGTGATTTAGAAATGCCCCTGACTGGTAGAGCCCGGTAAGGCAAGACTAAGATAAAGGAAAATGCATTCCTCCTTCCCTGGGTTGATCTTTGAATTATAGTTTTCTTCAGCAAAGGCTTATAGAGATTTTTAAGAATTATAAAGATGGGCAATTATTTATGCTGAAGATACTTCCCACCATCACTTCTTCCAGGAGAAAAATGCTTTGTCTTTCTCCATGTCTCAGAGAAAAAGAGCTCCTTATTTTTGACAATTTTCTGGTCATCTGTAGTGAGTTACAATTATCCTGTTTTGTGTCTCCAGAAACCTATACCTGGCCTGAGGGAGGCATTACCTCTTTGCAGAAGCTTGAAGCACCACCAGACGTGCTCAGGCAGAACTTTCACTGCTGCTGAATTATGATTGCATTATGACTTCCTCGATGTTCACAATATCATGTGTAAATAACAATTTGCAGTGTTTCTGGGAACACTCTTTGGTATCCAAGTAGGGTAATCAAAAATATATCCATAATTTGGTCACCAACTTATCTTTTCCTGCTCTGATAATCCGAATTACCAGACCAGAGATAAATAGGCACTATGCACTTCTTAGCACATACTATTTAACTTCTACAAATGTTGCCACATCCAGCATCCCCCCTCATCCCCAACCTCACAAAAAGTTCTTCTCTTTATGGTTATTATAGAGGTCAGGGGGACAGCTTTTCTTGATGAACACCCCAGGATGCTTTGGGCAGTGACAGAGCCACAGAAAGATGATGACATTTGGAAAGTAGAAGGAAAATGTTAAGCCAAAGTAGGGCTCACATCTCAGGCTGAAGATCCAGGATATCTATAGGATTCCCATGTACACCCTGTGCATATTTACCATCAAGTGCACTTACCAGAGGCACCGAAATCCAGCCTTGTTTCTCTTACCAACCTTGGAGACCATGAGGCTCCATCAGGCCAGAGCAGGGACCTTTTCCTAATTTGCAAAAGAGGCACCATATGCACTAACAAAAGCCTTAGATCCCTGGCTCCATGTTATGGACTGAATGTTTGTGGCCCCCATGCTCCAAATTCATTTGTTGAAGCCCTAACCCTCAATGTGATGGTATTTGGAGGTGGAGCCTCTGGGAGGAAATTAGGTTTAGATGAGGCTATGAGAATGGGGTCCCCATGATGGGATCAGTATCCTCATTTAAAAAGGAAGAGAAACCAGAGTGCTTGCTCTCTCTCTTTCTGTCATGTGAGGACACAGCAAGAAGGCAGCTGTCTGCAAGCTGGGAAGAAGGCTCTCACCAGGAACTGAATCTGCAGGTGCCTTGATCTTGGCCTTCCCTGTCTCCAGAATGATGAGAAATAAATGTCTGTTCTTTAAGCCACCCAGTCTATGGTATTTTGTTATAGCATCCTGAGCTGGCTAAGACAGTCCAATTCCCAATGCAACCGTGAATTTCCTAAATTATAACTATGACTCCTTTGGTTGCAGGTGGAAAAAAAAAGCCTTGAATTACCTTAAGCAGAAAGGGAAACCTATTTAACAAAAATAGAAGGTATCTTTATAAGGGCTTGAATTGACAAATGCATACACTATGTATATCTCACTATGTATAAATTTTCCCTCAATAAAAATAAGCAATAAATGAACTCTACTTTATGAGTGTGGAGAGAGAATGGCTTCAAGAAGAATTGAAATGTTTCTCCTGGGAGAAGGTGGTCTGGAATGAGATGAAATAGTGATGCCTATTACAACAATATAAAAATGGGAAGGACCCATATCATTCACATAATTGAGTTTGTCTCTTAGCAAAGAAAATATTTAAAAGAGTAGTAGACTACATATACTCAGCCAAAGTCATCAACAAAATTAGTTCCTGTAGTTATATCCCTTAAGCCTAATCTGTACAGTGTTCTCTATATGTGCCCTTCTATTTAAATCCTATCCATGGGGGGCACCAGGGTGGCTTAGTCAGTTAAGGGTCTGCCTTCGGCTCAGGCAGGTCATGTTCCCAGGGTCCTGGGATCCAGCCCGGCATGGGACTCCCTGCTGCCCTTCCTCCTGCTCATGCTCTCTCAAATAAATAAATCCAATCTTTAAAAATAAAAATAAATAAATCCTACCCATAGGGTCTATTTCATGTCTCACTTCCCCAAATGTCATGGTCATCACTGATCTATTTCTTCCTCCCGCTGCATTTCCTGATCATAATGTCTTCTATTCATAAATGGTTTTGTATGTAGAATTCATCTCTCCCCTAGATTCTAAGCTCCACAAATATCTTTATAGTAATTGCTATTGTTAACATGAATAATTGACAATACCTTTCTTCGATTCTCTGCAATTTGTAGCCCAATCCCACATAAATTGTAAGTAATTACATATTTGGGAAGAGATTTAGGGAAGATGAGGTTTCATATTAGTTATATGAAGTACTTTGAATATTTATACAGATAAGTGGCAGGGTTACTGATTTTTTTCTTGAAATATAAATGGGTTCCAGGCATTGAGTAATATGTTAATGAAAAATCTCAAGATGAAAGCTCAAACCCAAAGTGTTTGTAAAATATGACACAGTGCTTTTTGCTGAAAAAAGTGAGGACACAATTACTTCACCTTCTCTACTTAGGGAAATCTCACCAAAAAAAAAAAAAAGGTTCAGAAGATGTACATAAAGAGACATTCTTTCTAGAAGGTGATGGAAAACTTAACACAGATTTCCAAATCTGAGTCTTGCTATGTTTTATTAATTTATACTAGCTGATGGTGGACAATTTGAAGTTGTGAAAAGTAAGAATTACGTGGTATGTGATTTATGTGGTATGATTAAAAGGCAAAAACACCGATCAACAAAGTGTCACCAGAAAATGTTCCATAGGCAGCACCCTCTAGTGAATGAATTTTGAAAACTTTTCATTTTAGGATGTAAACAATGCTCCCTGAGTGACTGAAAATGGCTTGCTTAAAGTAACTTCCCTTTTGGAGCACCTGGGTGGCTCAGTCAACTGAGCGTCTGACTCGGTTTTGGCTCAGGTCATGATCTCGGGGTAGTGAGATGGAGCCCCATGTCAAGCCTCAGGACTGGCTCTGCACTCAGCGTGGAGTCTGATGAGATTTTCTCTCTTGCCCTCTGCCCCTCCCCCACTCGTGCGATAGTACTCTCTCTCTCAAATAAATAAATAAATAAAATCTTAAAAAGTAACTTCCCTTTTATATGTGTTTTCTACATGTCTATGTTATTGTTGGATTGACTCCTTCTGTGAGTTTCTAACATTTTAGCAGTACTTTACAGTTTAAAAGTCCATTCTCATGCAACTTGACTTGATATCCCGAGGTAAAGAGGTTTTGAGGCTTGCCAGAGGTTAGAAGCCCGCTGAGTTGTGGGATGGACGAAAAATCAATATACTCAATTTCTTTTTTTTTTTTAAGATTTTATTTATTTATTTGACACAGAGAGAGCACAAGCAAGGAGAGCGGCAGGCAGAGGAAGAGGGAGAAGCAGGCTCCCCGCTGAGCAGAGCGCCCCACGAAGGAACCCTGGGACCATGACCTGAGCCAAAGGCAGATGCTTAACCAACTGAGCCACCCAGGCTCAATTTCTAATATACCAGGCAACTAGTAACCACTGATTTGAATTGGACTAGTTCTAAATTATTAACTTTTAAGGTTGTGTTTTTGTTGTTTGTTTTAGTTTTTTTGAGACAGATAAGTGTGCCCATTGGGTAAAAATTATAAGCGCCAAACCATCCTAGATAATTTAGGCTCTTAGGGAAAATGCTTAGGGAACACAGTGAGCCCAACCAGCTGATTTTGGCTGAGTTCAATAGCACTGTAAAATTTATGATTTCTTTATTTTTGACTGTTTCAGTTGGAAAGGTGCCTATTTGTCTATCTTACACATATAGACACATACACAGATAGATACATTTATATAAATTATCCTTTTAACCTTTTTATTTGGCAAGAGCAGATAATTGGAACTAAATTGACCCTTAGAAGTTCCATTGAGAATCCTTCCTCCTTCCCTTCCATCTGTACTGCTTCTGTAGAGGAATGTTTTTTGAGGAAATTAGGTTCACTGTATGTTTAAACCAATGTGTTTAGCTGGTGGCTCTGCAGGTCCAATTAACTCCTTTAACAAATTGGATGAAAAGAGGTTATTATATTATGTTTCAAGCTGATTAGGGTTGTTTCGGCTGAATGCTCCCTCTTGTAAACTTATTTAAAGTTAATAAAACACGGTACTGAAATATACTTCATAAGAGCAAAAGTCTAGAGGAGAAATAGAAGAAATATAGTGAGCACAAGGCATTTTAAAGGTATTTTATTGTTACTTGTGCCAATGTCTTTATTATTCCATAATAAAATGAAGTTTCTTCAATGGGTCACAATATGTCGAAGCTGAAGGAACTTAGCACTGGGGACTAGTGGTTCCAAGTCTTTTTTTTTTTTTAAGATTTTATTTATTTATTTAACAGAGAGAGACACAGCGAGAGAGGGAATACAAGCAGGGGGAGTGGGAGAGGGAGAAGCAGGCTTCCCGCGGAGCAGGGAACCCGATGCGCGGCTCGATCCCAGGACCCTGGGATCATGACCTGAGCCGAAGGCAGACGCTTAACGACTGAACCACCTAGGCGCCCCTGGTTCCAAGTCTTAATGTCAGTTCTGTGGCTGTGGAGTCTTGAACCTACTTTTCCTAATCTAGAAAGTGGAAATAATAATCCTATTGCCCCAAAGATCCAATGATACAGTGAACACGATGTGCTTTGAAAAGCATGAATTATAAGTTAGAAATTATAAAATAAAGATGGAACACTATGTGGTCTTTCTGAAAGCATTTAAAATATATACAAGGAGATTTACTTTTCTCAATACAAATGTTCCTAAGCAGGGGCACCTGGGAGGCTCAGTCGTTAAGCGTCTGCCTTTGGCTCAGTTCCGGGTCCCAGCATCCTGGGATGGAGCCCCCCATTGGGCTCCCTGCTTGGCAAGAAGTCTGCTTCTCCCTCCCTCACTCCCCTTGCTTATGTTCCCTCTCTCTCTGTGTTTCTGTCAGATAAATAAAACCTTAAAAAACAAAACAAAACAAAACAAAAAAACAAAAAAATGCCACAAATGTTCCCAAGCAGAAATTTTATATACAAAACCCGAGTTTAATTGAGCTAAACATGTATAATCAGCCCTCTCCTTCACTTGGCCTAATTATACTGCAAGTGAAAAAGGACTTTATAAAAGGCAAAAACAAAGCAAAATTATTTCTGCAAAAGCAGATAGTTTCTCCAAGTGCTAGAGATAGATCATTAGGACAAGTAGAGCGGGCTTTAAGAATCCTGCAGCCAAATGAGAGGTCTGCTTTGAGCCTGTACCTGCAAAAGATCTAGTGAGCTAGTAACTTTGAACACTGGGACCAATCAAGAAGTCCCAGATCATGGCCAACAGTCCAAGGGCTGACAGTGGTGATGGACCGTCCTCCCAACAACACTTCCAAGAGCATACTATCATCCACAATTCACAGATAAGGTACTGATGCTCAGGAAGATTTCAGTACATGCCTAAGGACAACTGCTAGTCAGTGAGGGAAACGAAATTTGAGCCAGTTTCTCCTTGGGGAACTAATAATAGTCCATGTTGTTTTGGTCCTCTGGACTGACCCAAAAATGTCGGCATTTTTTCCTTCAGAGGAGAGTCAGCTTGCTTCCCGTTTCCCACCCATGCTTAATCCAAAGGCTGCTTCTCTGCTTGGCCTTCCACTTTTGGAAAAGCGTCTACAAGTTCTTCATCACATGCTAAAATCAGAAAGTTCCAGGAAGGCTCCTAGAAATGGAACAAAATAGTAGAGGTCAATATGTAAAACCTTATATAATTTGCTATTATTTACTGCATTGTGATTTTTTTTCTCCCAAAGTAATTACATATTTATGAAGGAAATTCTCGTGCTTTAATTTGGTCAAAAGAAAATCTAAAGAGTATAATCAATGTATCAAGTACTTAATGACTCCTCAAGTGATCTAAGAACATTGCTTTAAACAATCCCCCAGATTGTGATTGTCAAGGACCTGTGCAAAAAGCCTCCTGATGGTCTTTTCCCCAGAGCTCTCCATGTCAGCAAGGCCATGGAGCTCTGGCATTTCTAGGAGTCCTGTTTCAGGCTGCTTCTTAGGTAGTCTTTCAGTTAAAGTCCCAGCAACAGATAGGCAAAGTCTCTTTTTTTTTCTTTTTTTGAAGATTTATTTATTTATTTTAGAGAGAGAGAACTAGAGAGGGAGAGTGAGCATGCCAGTGGGGGAAGGGGCAGATGGAGAGAGAGAATCTAAAGCAGATTCCCTGCTGAGCTCAGAGTCCAACATTGGGCCCATTCCCACAACTCATGAGATCATGACCTGAGCCAAAACAAAGAGTGGGATGCTTAACCGACTGAGCCACCCGGGGGGTCTCTGAGCTCCTTTTTTAAACCTAGTCTTTTACATTAGCTCAACTGAGGGTGGGAAGAATGTAGATTTCCATGGGGAATCACAAAATCTGATAGCTGGCCATTTTTCCCTTTCCAGAAATTTCACCTGGATTTGATTTTCCTCCTGGGCCTTAAGATGTTATTGCCTGGTGACATGGCACCATGCTTCGGTTGAACCAAGTAAGAAAGAGGTTCACTGTATTTTGTCACTGTGGTCCTTCCTATTCAGATGAAATTAGCTCCACCTTCCCTAATGAAAGGCCACAGAAATAAAAGTCCTTTCAACATAGTTCATGAAGTTGGGGTGGTGGATGGTGGGAATGTTATTTGATCTCATAATTATGAATGAGGTATTGATTGGCGGAAAGGAGACGGGTCCTCTCTTGGAAAAGCTCAGCCAGGCAGTGTCTCTACAGGGATAGGCTTTCTGTCTTATTCTATGATCAGATTCACCTTTGCCGATCCAGGCTCTGATTTCAGGCAGTCACAATTTTCTGGGCTTAGCCTGAGTCAGTGAGAAGGACAGCTGCCCCAGGGCAGGCCTTAACCCTGGGGAAGTCTTGGCTGGAATTTAGTGGCTCCACTTAAATTCAGTTCAACGTCCTGGGGGAAAATAAGCAGGATAAGGCTTGTGATAGGAGCTCTTTAGGTGTCCTGGGCACACATAAATTTCTTTTTTTTTTTAATTTTTATTGTTATGTTAATCACCATATATTACATCATTAGTTTTTGATGTAGTGTTCCATGATTCATTGTTTGTGCATAACACCCAGTGCTCCATGCAGAATGTGCCCTCTTTAATACCCATCACCAGGCTAACCCATCCCCCTACCCTCCTCCCCTCTAGAACCCTCAGTTTGTTTTTCAGAGTCCATCATCTCTCATGGTTCGTCTCCCCCTCTGACTTACTCCCCTTCATTCTTCCCCTCCTGCTATCTTCTTCTTTTTCTTTTTTCTTAACGTATGTTGCATTATTTGTTTCAGAAGTACGGATCTGTGATTCAACAGTCTTGCACAATTCACAGCGCTCACCATAGCACATACCCTCCCCAATGTCTATCACCCAGCCACCCCATCCCTCCCACCCCCCACCACTCCAGCAACCCTCAGTTTGTTTCCTGAGATTAAGAATTCCTCATATCAGTGAGGTCATATGATACATGTCTTTCTCTGATTGACTTATTTCACTGAGCATAACACCCTCCAGTTCCATCCACGTCGTTGCAAATGGCAAGATCTCATTCCTTTTGATGGCTGCATAATATTCCATTGTGTATATATACCACTTCTTCTTTATCCAATCATCTGTCGATGGACATCTTGGCTCTTTCCACAGTTTGGCTATTGTGGACATTGCTGCTAATAAACACCCCAATGTTTATTGGGGTGCATGTACCCCTTCGGATCCCTACATTTGTATCTTTGGGGTAAATACCCAGTAGTGCAATTGCTGGGTCGTATGGCAGCTCTATTTTCAACTGTTTGAGGAACCTCCATACTGTTTTCCAGAGTGGTTGCACCAGCTTGCATTCTCACCAACAGTGGAGGAGGGTTCCCCTTTCTCCACATCCCCGCCAACATCTGTCGTTTCCTGACTTGTTCATTTTAACCATTCTGACGGGTGTGAGGTGGTATCTCATTGAGGTTTTGATTTGGATTTCCCTGATGCTGAGAGATGTAGAGCACTTTTTCATGTGTCTGTTGGCCATTTGGATGTCTTCTTTGGAAAAATGTCTGTTCATGTCTTCTGCCCATTTCTTGATTGGATTATTTGTTCTTTGGGTGTTGAGTTTGATAAGTTCTTTATAGATTTTGGATACTAGCCCTTTATCTGATATGTCATCTGCAAATATTTTCTCCCATTCTGTCGGTTGTCTTTTGGTTTTGTGGACTGTTTCTTTTGCTGTGCAAAAGCTTTTTATCTTGATGAAATCCCAATAGTTCATTTTTGCCCTTGCTTCCCTTGCCTTTGGCGATGTTTCTAGGAAGAAGTTGCTGCAGCTGAGGTTGAAGAGGTTGCTGTCTGTGTTCTCCTTTAGGATTTTGATGGACTCCCGTCTCATGTTTAGGTCTTTCAACCATTTGGAGTCTATTTTTGTGTGTGGTGTAAGGAAATGGTCCAGGTTCATTCTTCTGCATGTGGCTGTCCAATTTTCCTAACACCATTTGTTGAAGAGACTGTCTTTTTTCCATTGGACATTCTTTCCTGCTTTGTCGAAGATGAGTTGACCATAGAGTTGAGGGTCCATTTCTGGGCTCTCGATTCTGTTCCATTGATCTATGTGTCTGTTTTTGTGCCAGTACCATACTGTCTTGATGATGACAGCTTTGTAATAGAGCTGGAAGTCTGGAATTGTGATGCCGCCAGCTTTGCTTTTCTTTTTCAATATTCCTCTGGCTATTCTGGGTCTCTTCTGGTTCCATACAAATTTTAGGATTATTTGTTCCATTTCTTTGAGAAAAGTGGATGGTATTTTGATGGGGATTGCATTGAATGTGTAGATTGCTCTAGGTAGCATTGACATCTTCACAATGTTGGTTCCCAGTCCATGAGCATGGAACGTTTTTCCATTTCTTTGTGTCTTCTTCAATTTCTTTCATGAGTATTTTATAGTTTTCTGAGTACAGATCTTTTGCCTCTTTGGTTAAATTTATTCCTAGGTATCTTATGGTTTTGGGTGCAATTGTAAATGGGATCGACTCCTTGATTTGTCTCTCTTCTGTCTCGTTTTTGGTGTATAGGAATGCCACTGATTTCTGTGCATTGATTTTATATCCTGCTACTTTACTGAATTCCTGTAGGAGTTCTAGCAGTTTTGGGGTGGACTCTTTTGGGTTTTCCACATACAGTATCATATCATCTGCAAAGAGTGAGAGTTTGACTTCCTCTTTGCTGATTTGGATGCCTTTGATTTCTTTTTGTTGTCTGATTGCTGTGGCTAGGACCTCTAATACTATGTTGAATAGCAGTGGTGAGAGTGGACATCCCTGCCACGTTCCTGACCTTAGGGGAAAAGCTCTCAGCTTTTCCCCATTGAGAATGATATTCGCTGTAGGTTTTTCATAGATGGCTTTTATGATGTTGAGGTATGTACCCTCTATCCCTATACTCTGGACAGCTTTGATCAAGAAAGGATGCTGTACTTTGTCAAATGCTTTTTCTGCATCTATTGAGAGGATCGTATGATTCTTGTTCTTTCTTTTGTTAATGTATTGTATCACGTTGATTTATTTGCGGATGTTGAACCATCCTTGCAGCCCAGGGATAAATCCCACTTGGTCGTGGTGAATCATCCTTTTAATGTACTGTTGGATCCTATTGGCTAGTATTTTGGTGAGAATTTTTGCATCCATATTCATCAAGGATATTGGTCTGTAATTCTCCTTTTTGATGGGGTCTTTGTCTGGTTTTGGGATCAAGGTAATGGTGGCCTCATAAAAGGAGTTTGGAAGTTTTCCTTCCATTTCTATTTTTTGGAACAGTTTCAGGACAATAGGTATTAATTCTTCTTGAAATGTCTGATAGAATTCCCCTGGGAAGCCGTCTGGCCCTGGGCTTTTGTTTGTTGGGAAATTTTGGATGACTGCTTCAATTTCCTTGGTGGTTATAGGTCTGTTCAGGTTTTCTATTTCTTCCTGGTTCAATTTTGGTAGTGGATACATCTCTAGGAATGCACCCATTTCTTCCAGGTTATCTAATTTGCTGCCATAAAGTTGCTCATAATATGTTCTTATAATTGTTTGTATTTCTTTGGTGTTGGTTGTGATCTCTCCTCTTTCATTCATGATTTTGTTGATTTGGGTCATTTCTGTTTTCTTTTTGATAAGTCTGGCCAGGGGCTTATCAATCTTGTTAATTCTTTCAAAGAACGAGCTCCTAGTCTCGTTGATCTGTTATACTCTTCTTTTGGTTTCTAGTTCATTGATCACACATAGATTTCTAGTCATTTAGAAAACATTATACAATAACAATGAGTTAAGAATAATGTTACAGTTTGGGTTATATAGTAGGTGCCAGACATCATGGTAAGTGTGCTCTGTCTCCTTTAATCCTCACAATAACCTTGCGAGATAAATATTATTACTATTCTCATTTTCCTTCCTTTCTTTTTGTTTTTGTTTGTTTACTTTCTGGTTTTTGTTTTGTTTTTAGATGAGACAGCTGAGGGTTAGAATTGCTAAGTGATTTGACAAAAGCCATGTGGATGAGGCGCTAAGATTTAAGCCCCAATTTGTCTCTTTCAAGGAGACAGTTCAAACACACACACACGCACACACACACACACACACATACTGCTTACATTCATTTCCATGTCTGTCCCTCTCCCTACTAAATGTCATGAGTTCCTGCTCATACCACCAACTCCAACCCCACAGCACAGGGGACATCCCAATCTTCTCTGTCTCCATAGTTACAACGCTACCTTGCACAGCATTTGTGCTGATTAAATATAACAGTGTAGATAAACCCCCATCAGCCCTACCACATGGTGCCTCATATGAACTGGAAAAAGATGTCCCTTCCTCAAGGTAGAAACTTGGCAACTGAATGTGACCGGTTTCTAGCTTGTGCTTACCCTCTCGGTCAGGCATTGGTTGGGCAGCGCCCAACCAGAATAAGGTGACATGGAGGCCCTGCCGGCTTGGAACATAATAAGTGGTAAATTATTTTTGCTCAAGGTCAAGTCTTTCAGGGAAACACCATAGATACATATGTATAAAGAACTCATGACTAATCATTTTTCCTTGGAGAATTTTTCATAACTAACAGGGTAGTGGAATGAAAAAGAAAGTGTCACCAAGGTTTTCCACTTGGGTGAGAAAATCAATGCAATCCAGTGTGTTGTCAATATCACCAATTATATCCGACTGAACATAGATGAAAGTGGGTTGATAGGCCTATTACAGATAATTTTTTTTAACCTGATGCCTGGCTATATGTCACCCTAAGCTCTGAATCAGAAGCAGGTTGAAATAAAAATAAAACCTATCCCTGTCTTCCAAAGCCTGGCTAGAAGCCAGGACGAAGTTGATCTATCTATAATGTAGAGTACATAATTCAAAATGACACTGAAGTTAAGGGGAAAAAAAAGAAAGCCTTGCCTAATTTCATGTACATGGTCAGTAAAGTTTGCTGACAGATTTATGAGCTCCAACCTGCTAGGCACTCCTCTGCTGAATTTTTTCACTAACTTGAATTTGAAGAGAGGCAAATGAGCTCGTCTTCAGGCCCTTCAGATGATCGTTCCCCTGGACCTGATGGACTTTAAATCTGTCAGAGAAACAGATCAAATTTCACTCCATGCTGCTGATGTCTGAGGCCCTGACATGGAGGCTCTTGGGACCCAGACCTTCACGACTGGCATTGTCTGTGGAGAACAGCAAGGAGATTATGAGCATGACATCTGCATTAGGAATGGGCTGGACACAACGTGGACAGTCCCCCTCCTCTTTAGGAGCCTGTGCTACACAATGTTACAGTGACGCAAATCTCTAAGCCACTGCAGCAACTGCTCAGCAACAACTTCTCAGCCTCTGTATTCCTTTCTAACCTTTCAATGGGGTACAGGTAGAAGAACTCAGAACCATGTGGCCTCTTGCCTCCAGAGCCAGGTGACAGTGACCCTTAGAATGCCTTGGGGGGTGCTGAGGATTAAAGACTAACATCCAAGAGACAGAGCAGAGGTGACACGGTTGCTCCCACAGTGGGCAGCTCCCATCTCACTGCTTTCAAAAGTTTAGAAGTTTTCAGGCTGAAACAGACTATGCATTACAGATATAGGTAGATGAGGAACTGTTGGCTCATGGGATGATGGAAGCTAAACTTTGTAGGGCAGGCCAGCAGGCTGGGAACTCAGGCAGGTGTTGATGTTGCAGCCTTGAGGCAGAATGCCTTCTCTGGGAAACCTCAGCTTTTATTTTTAAGGCCTTCAACGCTGTGGATGAAGCCCACTCACGTTATTGAGAGTACTTTCCTTCACTTAAAATCAACTGATTGGAAATGTTAACCACATCTAACAAAACACCTCAGAGCAATACCTACCCGTGTCTGGTTAAATACCTGGGTACTAGAGCTTAGCCAAGTTGGCACAAAAAAACCTATCACATGGGCTTTGGATCGAATGCCCTATCTCATATGGGGAAGTCTATACAAAGGCCAAGCCAACTGAGTTCTTTATAGCTTGTTTTCTAGTCACTGGATCCCTATGAAGAAAAAGAGGAGTGAACTCTTCATTAGATAATTCTGAAAGAGGCTGCCACAGAATGTGTAACCAGTAGGTGTTCAAAAATGGGTCTTTTGTCCTTCAACATGTAGGATCCCCTGCTCCTCTCCTCCTGAGGATGGGAGAAAGAGATTCATTTTGTCCAAAGGAGAGCTGGAGCTGAGGATTCCCTGGGCTGATCCCTCCTTTGTCACCCTCTGTTGTCTGGCAAATTCCCACCACAGATGGGAGGGAAACATCACCACCCTGGGAGTGAGAGGGATCCCAGCGACTTCTTTTTTGGGGTCAGCCTGTGTACAGGTGGAGTAGCTGTGCTTCTGAGTGACCATCACAGGGAATACTCTCCCGCTCACACTTGTATCCTCTATCCAGTTGGACTGCAGAGGTTAGGTGTGGCTTTAGAATGAAACAGATCAGAGTTTGAACTTGCTTTCCCCATTTACCAGCTGTGACACACGAGGCAAATTATCTGCCATTTCTCCATTTGGAAAATGGGGTCACTGTATCTGTTATATAAGGTTGATGTAAGGAGGAAATGGGGTAATATGGGAAGAACATGGTGTAGTGCTTGGAACTAAGTAAGAACATGATACCTGTTAATTGTTAATTGCTTCAACTTAAAATTCTACCAGTTGAGAAACATTCTTTTAGCTTAAATCCTCCACACATGTATTTTAGGACCACCCGACAGAGGAACCTCATTATGTTACCATCACCCGGTGTGAATCAATATCCCCGATCACTTTCCTACATGAGACGAGTGAACTGGGCACTTGGGGAGGCCAGAGGTGAGTATAGAGGAAGTAGAAGTAAGTTATATTTCACAGAATTTCCCTAGAACCAGATTTATATTTCTTAAAAAGAAAAATTGGGTCACCTGGCCAGATGCTATTTCATTATTACCAACATTGTGGTCCCATAGCAAGCCCCCTGTGTTGCTGTTAGGGCATGGGGTAGAAGGAGCTAGATTGTAAACAGAAGAAAATTCAGTTCTATTCTAAACTAGGAGAACCACAAAGCTAAGACTCAGGCCAACATTCTAGAAGGGAAAAATAAAGGAAAAGAAGAAGAGGGAAGACAGAGGCACATGAAAGGCTCAGAATAATTCTCTGTCTTTTAACTGTCAGCATCCAGGCAATTGGAATACACAGAGGTTTCCTGAACGATCATATCTGAAACTAAAACTGTAGGTAATGGTTTTAAAAAACCACACAAAATTCTCTAGCTCGAAATGAGGGTTGCATCATGGTGACAAGTGCATGGGGTTGAGTCACGTGACCTGGGTGTGACTATCAGGTGGAGCACTGGCTGGTGATGTGACCTGGGCCTCAGCTCCTGCCTCTGTGAAATGGGAATAATAATAAATGATAATAATACCACCTACCTCATATGGCTCTTGCGGAAAGTAAGTGTGCATGTGTAAGTGAAGTACTTAGCCAAGTGCTTGACATCTAAGTAGTCAATAAATTCTTTTGTGGTCCTCAGCATCATTGTCACCATCATCATAATCACCCTCTAATTAATGAAACAGGAAACAATGGTATCCAAAATGGACTAGCAGTGGAGAGTGGGGGGAAAATATCTACAGCAAATCAGAGTTTACTCTGTATTATTCCAGATAGACCTGCAGTCAGGAGTTGGTTAATTAAAGCTCAGATACCTTAAAACCAAACCTATTCAAAGGCATTGAACGGCTATGGAAATAGAGCTGAGAAAATAATCTGCAGCTAGAAACAGAGACGCTGCCTACTAGAAGGTTTTTCAATGAGTCAAACCACAGCAGGACATCAGTGAAGTCTCCACTAACAGGAGACAGCTGTTCTAGGGCTCAGGACCCCAAATGGCCTGCAGGAACCTTTGATGGTTAAGGAGACGTGGGTTTAGGATTCTCATCTGGGAAGGCGTGTGTTGTATGAATAAATGGAAGAACCAAACCACACAGGGCAGACAGCTACAGGCTTTCATGGGCATTAATTTTACTTAGTATCACGAAAATTTAAATGCTGCAAACACACATAAGCAAGACAAATGGGAAAGCACAAAATGACCATTAGGATTATAATACGCATGTGAGAAAGCCATTGAAACATTGCAAATGGTCATATAAATACTAAATAATTCTACTCATTATTATTAATAATGTGTCATCTGGCCAAAGCCATTCCTTAAGTACTTTATGTTCTTTGCTAGAATCAAGTCTTTAATCCCATTTATATAGTTGATGGGGAAGCCCTGAGTCCAAATTAGGCTCCTGGGAAGATGTATTAGAATTACCCGCAAGGGGAGATCCTTTATCTTTTTTTTTCCCTCTGCAAATGTGAGGTTGCCTTTACACCCAACGCTTTTTTGCCCCTGAACTCTACTTGGATGAGATTGTGGAAGAAGTGGCTATTGTAGCTCATGATGGTTTTGAGTCGGATGACCCATGGCTAGGACCTCAGAATAACCCTGGTCCATTAACAAGCTCCTTCCACAGAAGTCACGTTCCAATAGGCCCTAGCAACCAGCTTTCTCTGTGTGTAGTGAAATGGGGCAGAGTGGGAGAATGCCGAGTGATGTACCCCTCTCAAACTCTGCAAGGCAATTAACCTATGATCCTTTTCCAAAATGGGGCAGTAAAGCAAGGTGACTAAGAGTGTGGGCTCTAGAGTCAGCCGCGCCTGCTCGCCAGTATCTGAATCCTCACTGGTTAGTTTGTTTAATGTATTCCAGGCCAACTTGTCTCATCCTTGAAAGAAAGATTGAGCCTTTAAAACAGCTATAATAGTAACTACTTTTAGGTGTATTAGATTTATTTGTTTATTTATTTTTTTATGATTATGTTATGTTAGTCACCATACATTACATCATTAGTTTTTGATGTAGTGTTCCATGATTCATTGTTTGTGCATAACACCCAGTGCTCCACGCAGAACGTGCCCTCTTTAATACCCATCACCAGGCTAACCCATCCCCCCACCCCCCTCCCCTCTAGAACCAGAGTCCATAGTCTCTCATGGTTCATCTCCCCCTCCGATTTCCCCCCCTTCATTCTTTCCCTCCTGCTATCTTCTTTTTTTTTTTTTTTAACATATAATGTATTATTTGTTTCAGAGGTACAGATTTATTTATTTTTATTAGAAAAGGAAGGAAGGAAAGGAGGGAGGAAGATGTGGAGAAGGAAGGAAGGGGGAGGGAGGGAGGGAGGGGGAAGAGACAGGGAGGGAGGGAGGGGAAGGAAGGGAGGAAAGCAGACAGGTAGAGAGAAAGAGCTCCCTGAAGAGCCACAGCTTTACCTGACAGACCTGAGAGAGGACAGGCTAGAGGACCCTCCCCAGAGCCCAGGGTCTCTCCTCCCAGAGTCTGGCCTTGTTCTCTGTCACTGAAAAGCTCAAGAGAAAGAAAGCTGTGAAGCCCAGTGGAGCAGCCGCCTCCTAGGAGCAAGACCGGGGGTGCTGTTTGAGCAGCAGTGACAACTTTTGCTTTTTGCTCAGAGTGGTGTGGTTTGTGCTGTGAGCACGTTTAAAGATTACAAAGAGAGGGAGGTGTGAGTCTCTTGCGGCTGAGGTCCCTGCAGAGCATGTTTTGGCTGAATCAACGTGTCCTTGCTCTGCAATTACCAGTCTAATTAGAAGCAGAGTTTACAGCTCAGAAGACTGTCATCTGCCCTGGCTACATATATAATCAAATACATTGTTTGAACTGGAAACATATTTAGAAACACATGAAGATCTCGCTCCTTGGTTTCAGGGAGGTTATTTCAGGAACATGAACACTGAACTCTTGGATGAGAGTCCACATCTCATTATTGCAAGTGATATAAGCGAGCCCATACGGAGTATTCAGTACATTTTCTATCAAATGCTTCTAGATTATTCTACACCAGAGGTTTCACAACCAGGAGATGAAAGCCATCATACATCGACAACACATTTATGGAGTCTTTTCAATGTGCCAGGTACAGAGATATTACTTTATAAATTATTTTTCTCTTTTATTTTTAGAACAACCCCATTTTTTTTTAGGTGAGGAAACTGAGCTGGATAGGTTAAACATTTTCAAAGACATGCTGATAAGCGCTGAACTTGGGTTTGCACCCATATTTATGATACTGCACCCGTGGGGGTACACATGCCCTTCTGCTGGGAGGACGTTGGCAGAAGACGGAGGCATTGGTCAGGTCCATAAGGGGCGAGAAAGAAAGCAAATCCTGAATTGTTGATAGTGACACTCATGATAATTGTCACCCTCGAATTTGGTAAGATTTATTATAAAATGGGAGATTGGTTAGAATGTAGAAATGCCTATGCCTATGCCCTGCAGGCAGGTGCCCCCTGGGCTCTGGAACTGGCCGGTGCTGGACCTGCTCCTTCCCACCAGGAGAACGGGGCACAGGGGACAGGCCATCATGGAGATGCTGTGTCAGTGACTGAGGCATGATTTCTGCCATAGGAGAACAAGTAGTTTTGCCTAATGGCAAAGAGCAGGAATTGGGTTCTCCTGGAGGCATTTGAATGAATGCTGCTGTGTAGGGAAGCTCCTGATCCTCCGCCCTTCTGTCAGGAGCCTCCGTGCATCAGAGTCCAGCTTCACGAACATCAGAAGCCCCTGCCGAATGTGTTCTGCTCATGGGTGATTGATAAAACACTCAATATGCTGACTCTGTAATGCCCTCATGTATTTAAAATATAATTAAGGATTGAACAAAAAGATCCATTCTCACTCTTGTCTCTCCTTCTTCAAGTTTACACTCTTTTCCCTTATATGACTACTTTTTAGTAGTTCTTTTTTAAATGCGTCCTCTCTAGGTTTTAAAAAATGCAGCTAAAATATGCATAGGTATAGTCCTTTATTTCTTTGTTTACGTAGAAAGTGTGACACTGCTCTGTACCATTTCTTTTAGCATATCTTTTTATTTTCAGAACTTGGAAAGATCCGGCATCCTTTTCATAGGTGCACGATGTATCAGAGCATGGGTATATGATAACTGATTCCATCAATTTCCTATAGGACACTCAGGTTGTTTACAATCTTTTGCTATTTCCAAGGATGTTGTAGGGAACAACCTGTATGTGCACTGTTTTATGTGTATGTGTAAAATGCACCATTTTATATGTACTTCTGGTGGATAAAATTTCCAGAGGTCAGCTGCTGTCAAGGGTATATGCATTTTCCTTGAGGAAACTATTGGCATTAAATGGGTATTCTGAAAACCTGAGTCAAAACTTTAAAATTCATCCTTGAGAGTGCATTAGGTGGTATGTGTTTTCTTCACTCTTTAGGAGACGAAAATCTTCATCGGAAGCTCCTTTCCAAGTCATCAATACAGAGCTTTCCCATTTCTTGAAATTAAGAAGCCATATGACCCACTTAATAATTCTCCTAGAGCCCGGCTCTTCCCATCACATGTCACCACTCAGACATCTTCAAGTGGGTCCTCAGTGGCCACAGTCTGGAAGCCAAGGCCTTTCACTCTCAGATTCTAGTAAACATTTCCACTGTTCCTGTGGCAGCTCTGTGCTCCACGCCCATCCCCACATAGGCCTGGACTCTCCAGATGCAAGCCCCCACCCTCCCCTCCACTCCTACCCAGCACTTCATTTGTCCTGATCTGGTGCTCATTCATGTTGCTCTGTGTCCAGGGCACACACCTTCTTGTATCTTTCTCTTTCTGGGCTACACGATCTTCTGGTGCAGGAGTTTCTCTACCTTCTCCAGGTAATGTATTTGCACCAGCAACTAGAACCAGCCTTGTACAAGGTCAGTGCTCAGGAAAGATTTGTGGCGATGCTCAGCAACTGCTCTCCAAAGCCCTGAGCTGTGGCTCCCCCATCTTTGCACTGAGTGACTGTGGTACCAACTTCCCTCTGTGGTAACTTTTCATGATTGTTTCTGTGGTGGCACGAGTGTTTCTCACCTTCTCAGAGAGAAGTGCTTCAAACAGCCAGTAGGCCCCACTGAAGCTGGGCAGCTCCATTTTCCTTCCTTCTGGAAAGCTGCCCACAATAGGCCCTAGTGAGGCCCCACTACTAAAGGATATTGTGCCACAATTCGTCTTTGAAATTTCTGGGTCAAAATCCCCTGCCATCTGCCCTCTCAGCTTCTTTCTCTTTAGCCTTAAGAAAGACAAAGCCCTCTGTGCCCACTGAGTGAGCTCTCATACCAAAAAAAGACCTTTCTCTTCCTCTCAAGCTTGCAGAGAACTCAACACCAGATGACTTACTGACAGGTTCAAATTCAGCTTCACAGGTTCCTATTTGCACACGGGGACCTGGAAATCAAGTCTCAGAAGACACTCTGTTGAGCCTGAAGTTTACTTTGTCAGAAATGCACACTCTTCTCACCATGACTCTGTAATAATGCAAAGAGGAGGCGAACAACTCCCTGCTCCTATATCAATATCCTCAAAGTGTAGTCCATGCACCATCACACCAGGATCATCTGGGTGATTTTGCTGCACATTAAATTTTGAGAAACTTTGATCTGACTATTGGAGGTAATTAACGAAAAGCCCAGGAAAGCAACAGGGACTAGGACTCATGATCTACAAATCCTCTCCCACTTCCTAGACAGCTATGCTGGGTTATCCTAGTGGGAGTTACATCCATCATTTGTGCTAGAGAAACCAAGCTCCCCAAATCTGCCCAATCTATAAACTGAATGAATCAGGGGTATGTAATCTGGGGTCTGTGATGTCTGTTAAACCTTCAGTTGTTTTCTTTAGTTGGGGTAGCTGTCAGGATTCTTCCTATCAAAAGTGTCAGAAATCTCATCTAAATCTGTTTTAAGCAAAAAAAAAATTTTTTTTTTTTTAAATTTCACAAGTGAAAGTTTCAAGATCGAGGAATAGCTGCATCTTGAAGCTCTGTTGGCTTTGCTTTTCTGAGTATGGGCTTCACTCTGAGGCCTGCTTTTTCCTGCCTTGGACACCAGCTCTAGTCTGAGACTCTCCCCACTCAGAAGGAGAGGGTTCTCCTTCACAGTAACTTTAGATGAAAGGGCTGAGTGGTCACTTCTGAATCAAACGCTCTCCCAACACACACACACACACACACATACACACATGCACACGCACACAAACACACACACACAGAACAGGGGAGAAATAGATTCTGGAAAGGAAATTCTTTTTTTTTTTTTTTAAGATTTTAGTTATTTATTCATGAGAGACAGAGGAGGAGAGAGAGAGAGAGAAGCAGAGGGAGAAGCAGGCTCCCAAGGAGCAGGGAGCCCGATGCGGGACTCGATCCCAGGACCCTGGGATCATGACCTGAGCCGAAGGCAGACGCTTAACCATCTGAGCCACCCAGGCGCCCCTGGAAAGGAAATTCTTATTGCCATTACCAGAAATGGAAATGGATATTATAGAGGTAAAACAATAATTTTCACTATGGTTCATACATTTAAAAAATCAACACAGAAAATGATCAATAACCAATAAAAGGCAATGGTACTTTAAAGGTAATTGTGATTTCATAAGAATCTGGAATTTGGAGTCAAAGGCCCAGATTCTTGCTACTACTTCTAAGAGTTTCTTTTTTTTTTTAAAGATTTTATTTATTCATTTGCGAGAGAGACAGAGAGAGAACAAGCAGGGGGAGAGGCAGAGGGAGAGGGAGAAGCAGACTCCCTGCTGAGCAAGTAGCCCAATGCCGGACTCAATCCCAGGACCCTGGGATCATGACCTGAGCCGAAGGCAGACGCTTAACCATCTGAGCCACCCAGGCGCCCTACTTCTAAGAGCTTCTTGGTGCATTCCATTTTGTTGCCCAGAAAACAGAAGCAATGCTTACTCTGAAGAGCCCCTCCTTTCAAAGCAGACCTGGCACTTATAATTATTCATTGAGTTCCTGGGTTTCATCAGACTGTAAAACCCATGCAGGCCACGCCCATGGCTATCTTATTCAATGCTGTATTCCCAGTGCCCCCCAACAGAACTTGACATACATTAGATAGATGCTCAATAAATATTTGAAATATAAATTAAATGAGTTAACACATGGAGCAAATAGAATTGGGGGAAAAGTCGATAAACCAGAATGTTATTGGTCTCAATCTGTGTATTCATATTAATAGAAAATCAGATTACATGCAGAAGGGAATGTCGGGAAACTCCAGTTCTAATCCTGGTTCTGCTGTTAATTAGGGTCATGACCTTAGATAATCACTCTCAGAGCCTCAATTTTTGACTCTGTAAATGCTGAAGGGGATGATTCCTAGAATTCTCACATTACAACTAAATTCTGTTAGTTAAGATATGTGGTGAATCAGAGTATGATCCCCCAAATATATATTAAAATATAATATGATAAAATATGTAAGTATAAAATATATATTAAAATATTAATATAAAATGATTGCTCTAGACTAGACTTGTAGGTCATGGGTATGAGTTTTGATCATGGAGACCACCATTTTCATCCCTCCTTCCTTTTCTTTCCATTCTTTCTTGTACTTGAATAATTATTAAACGCTTGCTCTGTGTGCTCTGGCTCTGTTGATGATTAAAAATTTATCTCATCAATCTACATCCTTGCCTTGATTATGCACCCCCTACCTGGGCCCTGTAGGTTCTGTCTTTGATGACAATCAAAGCCTAGCCATCAAAGATCTACCATGTGTAATTCCATAAACTGATTAAGAGACATTCTTTTCTGACCTTGATGTATTATGAAAATGAGAGAGGCTAATCCCTCCTGAAGTATAATTTTCTGAGAATAGAACTTTGGTCTCAAAATGATAGCCAAGTCCACACTGGAGAGGGGTTTTTCTATGCTAACCTCTTCTATTTTGTGACTTCCTTTTTCCAAAATGGATTAATTGGGTGGTACTTAGTTCCCCAATAGATTCCCTTGTCTTCAACCATAAATTAATGCTGTCCTTGCCAAACTGACTTCCCTGATGAGACTTTGGGAAAGGAAATAACAAATCCTCAGACAATACACTTTATATCTTCCTATTCAGATCTGTAGGTACAGTAGCTTTCACATGCTTGCTTATTAGTTCAATCCATTAAGAGAACAATGATCAAATATAAATACCCCAGGCAGAAACATGACAAGGGCAAGGAAATAGATGACTACTGGCACTCATTTGTAATATAATAAATAGTATTTCAGTATGTTGTAAGTTTTTGACCTTAAGCAAGAGAAAGTTGATGACTTTAATAGAGTTTTCTTCACAAGCTTTTTCTTTTCTGCTTCAAAACTCCTGATTTTTTTTTTTTAATCTGTAGTCCTCTTAAAATTGATTTACAATATACATCTCCAAGTTTGAAAGCCAGGGTCCACTTGGAGAATGCTTGGTTGGCTGGCTGGGCACCTATAGCCTACAGTAAGCAGAGGCTCTCTAAGTTTGGACAAAGCAGAGTTGGAAACACGCGCCCTGCTTAATGCAGAAAGCCTGCACCCTAGATTCATAAGAGGCACTGCTTCGGCTCCAATTCCTTAAGAATTTAGCTTAAAAAAATATACTCTTAGATGCACAGCTTAAGAATTATGAGATTTCTAGTCATGTAGAAACCATTCCATGGATGGGAAATTTGGGGCACTAACTTCTCTAAGCTTCAGTTTCTTTGTCTATAGGATGTAAGTGACAACAGTATCACCTCTGAGGGTTGTGGTGAGTAGTAAATGTGATTAGGCTTGTAAGGACTGAGCTAGGGCTTGGCACATACCACATGCTCTGTAAATAGTGGTTTCCGATCCGTGGATGTCAGGGTTCTTGCTGTCCCCTTCACCACAGCCTCTTGTCACTGTGTATCCAAAGAAATGCCTTTGGTTCTAGGGGTAAATGAAACCAAAGGCAGGAGGAATCCTGCTGATTAACATAGAATCTGCCAGCATTTAAAAAAATTTTTTTTATTATTTTATGTTAATCACCATACATTACATCATTAGTTTTTGATGTAGTGTTCCATGATTCATTGTGTGCATATAACACCCAGTGCTCCACGCAGAACGTGCCCTCTTTAATACCCATCACCAGGCTAAACCATCCCCCACCCCCTCCCCTCTAGAACCCTCAGTTAGTTTTTCAGAGTCCATCGTCTCTCATGGTTCGTCTCCCCCTCCGATTTCCCCCCTTCCTTCTTCCCCTCCCGCTATCTTCTTTTTCTTCTTTTTCTTTTTCTAACATATAATGTATTATTTGCTTCAGAGGTACAGGTCTGTGATTCATCAATCTTGCACGCTTCACAGCACTCACCATAGCACATACCCTCCCCAATGCCTATCACCCAGCCACCCCATCCCTCACACCCCCCACCACTCCAGCAACCCTCAATTTGTTTCCTGAGATTAAGAATTCCTCATATCAGTGAGGTCATATGATACATGTCTTTCTCTGATTGACTTATTTCGCTCAGCATAATACCCTCCAGTTCCATCAATGTCGTTGCAAATGGCAAGACTTCATTCTTTTTGATGGCTGCATAATATTCCAACGAGATATATATATATATATATATATATATATATATATATATATATATATATCTCACTTCTTTATCTCTTCATCTGTCGATGGACATCTTGGTGCTTTCCTCACTTTGGCTATTGTGGACATTGCTGCTATAAACATTGGGGTGCACGTACCCCTTTGGATCCCTACATTTGTATCTTTGGGGTAAATACCCAGTAGTGCAATTGCTGGATCGTAGGGTAGCTCTATTTTCAAATTTTGAGGAACTCCATACTGTATTCCAGAGTGGCTGCACTAGCTTGTATTCCCACCAACAGTGTAGGAGTGTTCCCCTTTTTCCACATCCCTGCGAACATCTGTCATTTCCTGACTTGTTAATTTTAGCCGTTCTGACTGGTGTGAGGTGATATCTCATTGAGGTTTTGATTTGGATTTCCCTGAAGCCAAGCGATGTGGAGCACTTTTTCATGTGTCTGTTGGCCCTTTGGATGTCTTCTTTGGAAAAATGTTCATGTCTTCTGCCCATTTCTTGATTGGATTATTTGTTCTTTGGGTGTTGATTTTGATAAGTTCTTTATAGATTTTGGATACTAGCCCTTTATCTGATATGTCATTTGCAAATATCTTCTCCCATTCTGTTGGTTGTCTTTTGGTTTTGTGGACTGTTTCTTTTGCTGTGCAAAAGCTTTTTATCTTGATGAAGTCCCAATAGTCATTTTCCCCTTGCTTCCCTCGCCTTTGGCAATGTTTCTAGGAAGAAGTTGCTGCAGCTGAGGTCGAAGAGGTTGCTGCCTGTATTCTCCTTTAGGATGTTGATGGACTCCCGTCTCACATTGAGGTCTTTCAACCATTTGGAGTCTATTTTTGTGTGTGGTGTAAGGAAATGGTCCAGTTTCATTCTTCTGCATGTGGCTGTCCAATGTTCCCAACACCATTTGTTGAAGAGACTGTCTTTTTTCCATTGGACATTCTTTCCTGCTTTGTCAAAGATGAGTTGACCATAGAGTTGGGGGTCCATTTCTGGGCTCTCGATTCTGTTCCATTGATCTATGTGTCTGTTTTTGTGCCAGTACCATACTGTCTTGATGATGACAGCTTTGTAATAGAGCTTGGAGTCCGGAATTGTGATACTGCCAGCTTTGCTTTTCTTTTTCAACATTCCTCTGGCTATTCGACGTCTTTTCTGGTTCCATACAAATTTTAGGATTATTTGTTCCATTTCTTTGAAAAAAGTGGATGGTAGTTTGATGGGGATTGCATTGAATGTGTGGATTGCTCTAGGTAGCTTTGACATCTTCACAATGTTTGTTCTTCCAATCCATGAGCATGGAACGTTTTTCCATTTCTTTTTGTCTTCTTCAATTTCTTTCCTGAGCATTTTATAGTTTTCTGAGTACAGATTCTTTGCCCCTTTGGTTAGATTTATTCCTAGGTATCTCATGGTTTTGGGTGCAGTTGTAAGTGGGATTGACTTCTTAATTTCTCTTTCTTCTGTCTTGTTGGTGTATAGGAATGCCACTGATTTCTGTGCATTGATTTTATATCCTGCCACGTTACTGAATTCCTGTATGAGTTCTAGCAGTTTTGGGGTGGAGTCTTTGGATTTTCCACATAAAGTATCATATCATCTGCAAACAATAAGAGTTTGACTTCTTCTTTGCCAATCTGGATGCCTTTGCTTTCTTTTTGTTGTCTGATTGCTGTGGCTAAGACTTCTAATACTATGTTGAGTAGCAGTGGTGATAGTGGACATCCCTGCTGCGTTCCTGACCTTAGGGGGAAAGCTCTCAGTTTTTCCCCATTGAAAATGATATTTACTGTGGGTTTTTCATAGATGGCTTTAATGATATTGAGGTATGCACCCTCTATGCCTATACTCTGGACAGCTTTGATCAAGAAAGGATGCTGTACTTTGTCAAATGCTTTTTCTGCATCTATTCAGAGGATCATATGGTTCTTGTTCTTTCTTTTATTAGTGTATTGTATCACACTGATTGTTCTGCGGATGTTGAACCATCCTTGCAGCCCAGGGATAAATCCCACTTGGTCATGGTGAATAATCCTTTTAATGTACTGTTGGATCCTATTGGCTAGTATTTCGGTGAGAATTTTTGCATCCGTGTTCATTAAGGATATTGGTCTGTAACTCTCCTTTTTGATGGGGTCTTTGTCTGGTTTTGGGATCAAGGTAATGGTGGCCTCATAAAATGAGTTTGCAAGTTTTCCTTCCATTTCTATTTTTTGGAACAGTTTCAGGACAATAGGTATTAATTCTTCTTGAAATGTGTGATAGAATTCCCCTGGGAAGCCGTCTGGCCCTGGGCTTTTGTTTGTTGGGAAATTTTGGATGACTGCTTCAATTTCCTTAGTGGTTATATGTCTGTTCAGGTTTTCTATTTCTTCCTGGTTCAGTTTTGGTAGTTGATACAGCTCTAGGAATGCACCCATTTCTTCCAGGTTATCTAATTTGCTGGCATAGAGTTGCTCATAATATGTTCTTATAATTGTTTGTATTTCTTTGGTGTTGGTTGTGATCTCTCGTCTTTCATTCATGATTTTGTTGATTTGGGTCATTTCTCTTTTCTTTTTGATAAATTTGGCCAGGGGTTAATGTATCTTATTAATTCTTTCAAAGAATCACCTCCTAGTTTCGTTGATCTGTTCTACTCTTATTTTGGTTTCTAGTTCATTGATTTCTGCTCTGATCTTTATTATTTCTCTTCTCCTGCTAGGTTTAGGGTTTATTTGCTGTTCTCTCTCCAGCTCCTTTAAGTGTAGGGTTAGGTTGTGTATTTGAGACCTTTCTTGTTTCTTGAGAAAGGCTTGTATTGCTATATACTTTCCTCTTAGGACTGCCTTTGCTGCATCCCAAAGATTTTGAACAGTTGTTTTGTTTGCTTCATTTGTTTCCATGAATTTTTTAAATTCTTCTTTAATTTCCTGGTTGACCCATTCATTCTTTAGTAGGATGCTCTTTAGCCTCCATGTATTTGAGTTCTTTCTGACTTTCCTCTTGTGATTGAGTTCTAGTTTCAAAGCATTGTGGCCTGAAAATATGCAGGGAATGATCCCAATCTTTTGGTACCGGTTGAGACCTGATTTGTGACCTAGGATGTGATCTCTTCTGGAGAATGTTCCATGGGCACTAGAGAAGAATGTGTATTCTGTTGCTTTGGGATGGAATGTTCTGAATATATCTGTGAAGTCCGTTTGATCCAGTGTGTCATTTAAAGTCTTTATTTCCTTGTTGATCTTTTGCTTAGATAATCTGTTCATTTCAGTCAGGGGGGTGTTAAAGTCCCCCACTATTATTGTATTGTTGTCGATGTCTTTCTCTGCTTTTGTTATTAATTGCCTTATATAATTGGCTGCTCCTACGTTAGGGGCATAGATATTTACAATTGTTAGATCTTGTTGGATAGACCCTTTAAGTAGGATATAGTGTCCTTCCTCATCTCTTATTACAGTCTTTGGTTTAAAATCTAATTTGTCTGATATAAGGATTGCCACCCCAGCTTTCTTTTGGTGTCCATTAGCATGGCAAATGGTTTTCCACCCCTTCACTTTCAATCTGGTGGTGTCTTTGGGTCTAAAATGAGTCTCTTGCAGACAGCATATCGATAGGTCTTGTTTTTTAATCCACTCTATAGCCTGTGTCTTTTGATTGGGGCATTTAGGCAATTTACATTCAGGGTAACTATTGAAAGATGAATTTAGTCCTATTGTATTGCCTGTAAGGTGACTGTGACTGTCTGTTGTCTGTGTTCCTCTCTGGTCTATGTTGCTTTTAGGCTCTCTCTTTGCTTAGAGGACCCCTTTCAATATTTCTTGGAGGGCTGGTTTCATGTTTGCAAATTCCTTTAGTTTTTGTCCTGGTAGCTTTTTATCTCTCCTTCTATCTTCAATGACAGCCTAGCTGGATATAGTATTCTCGGCTGCATATTTTTCTCGTTTAGTGCTCTGAATATATCATGCTAGTCCTTTCTGGCCTGCCAGGTCTCTGTGGATAGGTCTGTTGCCAATCTAATGTTTCTACCATTGTGGGTTACATATCTCTTCTCCCGAGCTGCTTTCAGGATTTTCTCTTTGTCCCTGAGACTCGTAAGTTTTACTATTAGATGTTGGGGTGTTGACCTATTTTTATTGGTTTTGAGAGGGGTTCTCTGTGCCTCCTGGATTTTGATGCCTGTTTCTTTCCCCACATTAGGGAAGTTCTCTGCTATAATTTGCTCCAATATACCTTCTGTCCCTCTCTCTCTTTCTTCCTCTTCTGGGATCCCAATTATTCTAATGTTGTTTCATCTTATGGTATTGCTTATCTCTTGAATTCTGCCCTCATGATCCAGTAGTTGTTTATCTCTCTTTTTTTCAGCTTCTATATTTTCCATCATTTGGTCTTCTATATCGCTGATTCTCTCTTCTGCCTCATTTATCCTAGCAGTTAGAGCCCCCATTTTTTATTGCACCTCATTAATAGCCTTTTTGATTTTGACTTGGCTAGATTTTAGTTCTTTTATTTCTCCAGAAAGGGTTTCTTTAATAACTTCCATGCTTTTTTCAAGCCATTTAAAATCATGATTTCAAGTCTTTGAAATCATGATTCTGAACTCTAGGTCCGACATCGTACTCATGTCCGTATTGAGTAGGTCTCTGGCAGTTGGTACTGCCTCTTGTTCTTTTTGTTGAGGTGATTTTTTCTGTCTTGTCATTTTGTCCAGAGGAGAAGAGATGAATGGGAGAACAAAATGCTAACAGGGTAACAAGGTCCCCAGAAAACATGTTCTAAACAAATTAGAAAAGAACTTAAATCAGGGGAAAGGAGAGGGAAAGAAAGAAAAGAAAAAAGAAAAAGAAAAAAAAAAAGAGAAAGAAAAAGATAAAAACAAACAAAAACAGAACAATACGAAAAAACAGAATATGATCAAATATGATCAGGCTGGTGCCTAGATCAGTGCCACACAGTAGATTTTGGGTGTATTTTGGTCTGTTAGAAGAAAGTGCTTCCCAAAATTTTAAAGAAAGAAAAACTTATATTTGTACAAAAGTAAGGGTTAATATGATGAAGGGATGGAATATGAATGTAAAGATGAAAATTATAAGATTTTATAAAAGGAATTGATAAATAAGAAGTTGTTTGGAAAAAGAAAAAAGAGGATTAAAAAAAGGAAAAAAAAAAGTGAGAGAATGTGATCAGGCAGGAGACTAGAACAAAGCCATGTACTAGAGATTTAGGGTATATTTTGATCTGTTAGAAGAAACTGTATCTCAAAATTTTAAAGAGAGAACAACTTATATATATATATATGCCAAAAATAAGGGTAACTACTATGAAGGGATAGAATATGACTCTAAAATTGAAAAATAAAAATGTTTTTTTAAAAAGGGATTGGTAAGATGTTGCCTCAAAAAGGGAAAAAAATTAAAAAAACAGACTGTTAAAGTTAACTTTGAAAGAGTAAAGAATCATGGTAAAAAAGCCATGAATTCTATGTGCAGTATTCCACTAGCGCTGGAGTTCTGTGGTTCTCACTGATCGGTAAACTTGGTCTTGGGTGGCTGTTGTTGTTGATCTTCTGGGGGAGGGGCCTGTTGCCATGGTTCCCAAATGTCTTTGCCGGAGGCGGAATTGCCCCGCCCTTGCTGGTCAGGGTTAAGTAATCTGCTCGGGTTTACTCTCAGGAGCTTTTGTTCCCTGCAAGCTCTCAGTACAGCTTTGGAGGATGAGAGTGAAAACGGCAGCCTCCCAATCTCCGCCGTGGAGGAGCCAAGAACTCGGGGCCCCGCTCCTCAGTGCGCCCCCAGAGAAAAGCAGTCAATCACTCCCGTCTCCCTGGTCTCTGGCCGCACTCCGTGCTCACCCAGCTTGTGACTGAGCATTTCTATCTCTGGCACCCGACCCTGTGTGGAGTCTCCAAACCCAGCAGATCCCTGCAGTGCGCTTCCGCGGCGCTCCTCCCGGGGGAGGAAGGGGAGTCTCCCTGGGATCTGCCGCTTGTTGGGTCCCTGCTGGAGGAGCAGTGGCCCGACTGTGCCCCGGATCATGGTTTATGGCAACCCCGAGCTGAGAGCCCACTCCTCACCTCCGTCTCTGTAGACGGCTTCCCCGCTCCGATACCTGGGAGCTCTGCTGCACTCAGGCACCCCCAGTCTTTCTGTGACCCCGAGGTTCCTGAGACCACACTGTCCCGCAAGGGTTCCACCCCCTGCTTAGCCACTGGAGCGACGTCCCTCAGTGGAGCAGCTTCTAAAAGTTCCGATTTTGTGCTCCGCGGCTCTATCACTTGCCAGAAGCGGCCGACAGAAGCCCCCTCCCCCGCTCTCTATCCTTCCGAATATTGCCTTGGATTCACTTTCTGCCTGTCCTACCTTCCAGAAAGTTCTCGCTTTTCTGTTCAGAAAGTTGTTGCTATTCTTTGATCTCCTGTTGAGTTCGTAGGTGTTCAAAATGGTTTGATCCCTATCCAGCTGAATTCCTGGGACCAGACGAAATTCAGTCTCCTACTCCTCTGCCATCTTGCTCCGCCCCCTCAAGATCTGCCAGCATTTACAGCCCTTCCCCAATCAGCCCCTGGGGATAAACAGCTTCTTTTTTTTTTAATTTATTTTTAAAATTTTATTGTGTTATGTTAATCACCATACATTACAGCATTAGTTTTTTATGTAGTGTTCCATGATTCATTGTTTGTGTATAACACCCAGTCCTCCATTCAATACGTGCCCTCTTTAAATCCCACCACCAGGCTAACCCATCCCCCCACCCCCTCCCCTCTAGAACCCTCAGTTTGTTTCTCAGAGTCCATAGTCTTTCATGTGATAACCAGCTTCTTGATACCCCTGATGACTTCTTGTCACATCTCTGATCTGAGACTCCTGTGTTTGCTTGCTAACTTAATCTTCTCCATTTCTATTATTGATCTTTTCCTTCTCCAATCTCTGTGCTCAGAGTCCACTCAAAAGCAACCTGTTTCCATCTATTCTGATGTTCTATCAAGTCTCAGAAAGGAGCAGTCTTCAAAAAATTTTTTACTTCACCAAAACCATCATAAAGGGTGAGCTACACAGAGAAATTCTGAACTCATCAAATTAGAAGTATTGATCTCTTTGCCAAGATGGAAGGGAAAAAACACACTCTTTTCAAATGGACAATGAACCAAAATACATTGTGGTGGCAGAAAGATGTAGGGACTTTGTTTTCGGATGACAAAATGAGAAGGGGTTGAGAAAATAAAAATTGTACTGGACATATAAATCATTAATTCTATAAAAGTACAAATATTTGACTCACTGTATAGCAGTATGCCCTATCAATCAGTGTCCTTATGGAAAACATCCTTTGATTTTGTTGGGAGAGGGCTGTTACATGTCATTTATAATATTGAACACTATAGCATATTAAATGAATAGGGTGCTATAATAATACCTAACTTCAAGAATCATCATAAAAGACCGTGAGAGTTCAATTAATCCATCCTGCCATCTTTAACACATGACAGCCCCAAATGATTCCAACAATAACCTCAGTGGCTTGGAAAGAGTAATCAGGACCTTCAAAAATGTGAAAACACAAACAATTTTATGTCCCCCTCTTTCTTTCTTTCTTCCTCCCTTCCTTCCTTCCTTCCTTCCTTCCTTCCTCCCTCCCTCCCTCCCTCCCTCCCTCCCTCCCTCCCTCCCTCACTCCTTCCTTCCTTCCTTTCTTCCTTTCTTTCTTTCTTTCTTTCTTTCTTTCTTTCTTTCTTTCTTTCTTTCTTTCTTTCTTTCTCTCTCTCTCTCTCTCTTTCTTTCTTTCTTTCTTTCTTTCTCTCTTCTTTCTTTCTTCTTCTTTTTTTAAAGATGTATTTATTTTATTTAGAGAGAGAGTGCCTGGGCATGTGCATGTGTGAGTAAGGGGAGGACAGAGAGGAAAGGGAGAGAAGCAGATTCCCTGCTGAGTGTGGAGCCCCCTGGCTGCAGGGGAGGGGGGTGCTCCTTCCCACAACCCTGAGATGACTGGGCCAGCTGAACCACTCCAGGCTCCTGCCCACACTTTCAAAGTCTATCAGTTGCGGTGCTAATGAAAGTTTCAGAGTCAGACATTTTTAATCACATGCTTTCCCTATAAGGCTTTCTTATTACTTAAAAGGTGTAGTCTTCACTTTCTCTTTTACACCTTCATTTGTATGTTATTATCTCCAAGATGATATTCTAGGAGGCAATATGACAACAAGAGAAATGTAGCTTCCTCTTTCACCACTTAGGTTAGAAGGGAGAGTTATGCTATTCTTAAGGCAACCTCGATGCTACTGTTGCTCAAAGTGCAAGGCTCCATCCTCCCAGGAAGGCCAATCCAGTTATAGTAACTGGAAATGAATTGATTGAGATGCTTATGTGCTAAATTAAAATGTGGTTTTTGACCTGAGGTTAGAGCATCCAAAGGGGCATGATCAGCGTTCTCCGAAGCTGTCATGGGTAAAGGAGGCATATTTATAAATCAGAGCTTGCAGGAGGAAGGAAGGAAGACCTGTGAGCTCTGAGCTCTTAATGTCATTCCAGCCCAGCCTTCCACCCTGTCCTCCTGGCTACCATCACTTGATTATGCCCATTTCAGAAAACCTGATTAGAATGTGGTTTATCATCAATTATATCTCAATTTTTAAAAATAAAAATAAATTATAATATATTTTATTTTAATGCAATAGTGCCCAGATATCTCTGAGGAGATTTGGGGAAAACATGATCCAGGCAGGAATCTGAGGTAAAAAATCCTATCTTGTTTCTCCATATGAAGGCTGGTCAACATTCTTATCTATCCTGTTCCCAAGACAGGTTCCGGGAGACAATACTGAGGCTAATTTTCCTTCCAATACTGCCTGATGGGATAGCAGAACATCATGGCTTTTGGCATAGTGTTCTTGTCTTGTTTTATAAGTTACCAAATCCATAGATAGCTGTTTTAATTTTTTCTTTCTTCTTTCTTTCTTTCTTTCTTTCTTTCTTTCTTTCTTTCTTTCTTTCTTTCTTTCTCTCTCTCTTTCTCTCTTTCTTTCTCTCTTTCTTTCTTTCTTTCTTCTTTCTTTCTTCCTTTCAATACCATGAGACAAGCAAATTCCATATTCTGGAGAGGGAGTCCTAATCCATTTCATTAACAACTCTACTCTCCCTCCCACTCTATATATGCACACACAAAAAATGGAGAACCCTCTCAGAGGGCACAGACTATGTCTTCATTTATCCCAGTGCACAAGTAATGTCAGCTTCCTGAAAACTTTACAAGTGAACACAAATTCCTGAAAGTGCTCCTGTGTTTCTCACAGGTCTGATTTTCACAAGGCAGAGCTTGGACTATGTCTCCACCAACACCCATCACAAATGTTAATGTTCCCGTACCACCTGCAAACTCCATAACCCAGGCCTTCAGTGATCTGGGGCCAGTTTCCTTTTTATGTTCCTGTCTTTTCTTCTTCCACAGGAAACGACCCTCTAACCCAACTGGACTACTCACTGCTGGAGAACATTCCTCCCACCTTTGTAAAGCTTTTTCACATGGATTCCCTTTCCTCAGAAGGTTTGTTCCAAATCCAGTCTCAACTTCCTAGAAACCATCTCAAATGTCACCTTATCCTATAATCCTTCCCATCCAACTCCCTCCCAAACATATGTGAACACTTCCTGCTTCAAATGGTCACATGTTTTGTAGTTTTTGAGGTATCAGGTATCATCTCTACTTTTTTTTAAGGGTTTTAGTTATTTATTTATTTTAGAGAGCGTGGCGGGGGGAGGGACAGAGGGGGAGGCAGAAGGAGAGGGAGGGAACCTCAAGCAGGTTCCATGCTGAGCACGAGCCCCAAGGAGGGGTCCATCTCAGGATCCTGAGATCATGACCTGAGCCAAAACCAAGAGTTGGTCACACAACTGACTGAGCCACCCAGGTGCACCAAATTATGTCAAATTCTTAAATAGTGATGCATGTAATTCCAAAAAAGATTGAGAAAGCTCTCCATAACCTGATATGAAATGTTATCTAAAATGTAGAGAATGATCTTCAAGATATATTGTTGATGGAATAAAGCAAGATACAAATCAAAGCTTCTATATTTAAGAGTGATTAAAAGGAAATATGCATTCATATATTTTTTTTGATTTTCCATAAAATATTTTTGGAAGGAAACAAAAGAAAATGATAAAGTTGTTTGCTCTGGGGAGGAGCTGGGGAGGCTGGGTTCCTGGGATTAGGAAGAATGTTTTTAAGGAACTGTATATACTTGTTTACCTTTTTAAACTTGAACTATGTGGTTGAAATACCTATCTGAAGAAATACATACAATTATAATTAAATAAATCTTTTGTTTTCATCTCTCTTTTAGAAAAATGCTTCTCTAAGTGGGACCTACAGTGATGTCTCAGATGAGTGAGTCAAAATGTAAAAGCAAAGGGAGGATTTGATATTCTTAGCCAGCCCAGGAGAAAGAGAAAAGTGTTCACTCTTGGGAGCTTCTGGAAACATCACTGTAGCTTATTTTTATTTATTTATTTTTTAAAAAAGATTTTATTTATTTATTTGAGAGAGCGAGAATGAGAGAGAGAGAGCACATGAGAGAGGGGAGGGTCAGAGGGAGAAGCAGACTCCCTGCTGAGCAGGGAGCCCGATGTGGGACTCGATCCCAGGAGTCCAGGATCATGACCTGAGCCGAAGGCAGTCGCTTAACCAACTGAGCCACCCAGGCGCCCACATCACTGCAGCTTAGAGGCCTGAAACCGGCTGAGAGGAAATGTCTTCCCAGAAAGCATCCCCAGGGAACTCACATCTCATACTTGGCCTGGATTTCCCAGTTCCAGTCTCAGCCAGAGATGGTCACTGTTTGCTCTAATCATCAGGTGAGCCAGATTTTTGTTTCTGTCACAAATGAATATAGTGATTGGTGAGATTTAGGTCTTGTATTTGAGGTCTTGGAGAAGTTGAGAAAGCAGCAATCTTGCTTTTTGTTTTGGTGTGGTTTTGGAGAAATGCCCTTTAAGTTTTTCCTTTCTCTTAGGGAAGGTTCCTTTATACCTTAGCCTGGGTTCTGCTATCTTGGAGGGTTTGATGTGAACATGTGCAAATTAGCAGGGCCCAGGTAAATAGGAAGCTTGAAGAAAATAAGAAAAAAATTCTGCATCACCCACTAGGGCTAATTACGTGGCCTCCAAAACCACTCCCACCCCATCCTCAGCCCCTCACTATTTAAAAATCCATAGCACATTTCTGAAAAAGAATAACTACAACATTGACAGTTAACATAAAATTTTAAGAATACCTTAATAAAAAAAAAAGAAGGATGCTCCTCTTTGGAATTTGCCTGAATGAACTTCAGTTATGCATTGGGAGCCAGCAAAGCAACTAATCAGAAAGTGTGTCAGTGTGTTTAGACACATTCCCATCAATGCATTTTCATAAGTTGTTTTGATTTCAAAAGAGATCATGTTTTGACTCAAATTACAGCCTTGAATCTTTGTTAACATGGAGTGAACAGAAAGGGAGGGTGTAGTGAAGAAAAAAAGTGAAAGTAAATGTCTTGTGGCAAAGCCTGAAAAACACAAATAAGACATCATCAGTCTTAATTGTGTCAGCAAATTGACAAAATTCAGATCTCTCTAAAAGCTGTCAGGATGGTCTCTGCCTGCTCTCCTGCTGGGACATGTTTTCAAACCCATTAACTTCCCTTACCAGGAAGGAATTGCTTTCTCCCAGGTATGGCAGCCCTAGACTCCATATGGGCCCAAAATTGTGTTCATGACTTTGGCTTCAGAGTCTCTCTATTATAAATCCTCCAGACTGAATTTGAAGCAGAGAACCATTTAAAAAGACTGATTTTATACCCATCCTAACATTTTCAGGGTAGCTATGGCTATTTTGTCCCATATAATAACAGCCACCTCACTACAGACTCTAAAGAGACTCTATAGTATAGAGACAATTTGGATTTAAATCTGTACTGCAGAACATTTGGGGCATTTAAGGGGTGACTGACAGTGATCCACTGCAATATTTAAAGCCAGTAACAGAGCACATAATAGTAGAAATAATTACAGCTAATACATATTAAGTATTTAATATATGCCAAGTGCTATGCACCAGGATTTACATAGAATATTTTTTACATCATCCCTGTTGCCCTAAGAGATAAATATGAAGTTTGTCACTAGAATAAAATCTTTATTTTAACTGGAACTGAAGCTCTCAGATTTCGAATCTTCTCTTCACAAATGTCTTCATCAAAAACACCGACAAATCCTTCCAGGGAGGCTACCCCCAGTCAATTGCCAGAAATAACTGACCCAAAGCACTGCCTCCTCAGACAGAAAAAGGTAAAAAGGTACCGGTTTGCCTCAGAGGGGACCCAGTCCCAATATGTCTGCCTGCTGCCTCCTAGAGGTTTATGCCTGACATCGTAATAGGGAGCTATCTGATCAGAGAGCTCTTAATCCATGGGAGGAGGGTGGTCAATGAAGAAATAAAGTTTTCTGGATTATTAGGACTAGGTAGCTATTGCCTGCCATGTCTCTGATTCTTTACAAATGGCTGACCTGTGCATAAACTGCCCTACAATGACCAATAATAAGAGACAGATTCAGATTATAAAATCTATTTCCAGGCAGAGACCCTGCATTGCTTGACGAATGTTACCACTAGCCATGATCTTTCTCATTTGCAGCTTATACTACCAGAGGTTGGCCCACTGAGTTCTGGTGAGCTTGGTGAATTTATTTCTCCAGTTCTAACCTGATAATGCTCCCCTGTTACTGAGATCTTTCATACTCTCAAGAGATCTCAAGATGGCAGACCAAGCCCATAATCCTACATTCCTTACCAATGGAATTGCTGGTAACTCTATGTTTCATCCTTTGAGAAACTGTCAGACTGTTTTCTACACAGTAGCACCATTTTACTTACCCTCCAGCACTGTTTGAGGGTTTCTCCACATCTTTTGCTAACACTTGTTATTATTTTTCTTTTTGATCCTAGCCATCCTAGCGGGTGTGTAGTGTTACTTCATTGTGATTTTGATTTCCATTTACTGATGTTGAGCATCTTTTCATGTGTTTGTTGGCCATTTGGAGAAATGTCTATTCAGATCCTTAGCCCTTTTTTAAATTGAGTTTTTTTTTATTATGTTAAATTGAGTTTTCTTTCTTTCTACCTCTTCTCCTTTTTTTTTTTTTAAACCATTGAATTGTAGGTATAGTCTAGCTACAAATTCCTTATTAGATATACGACTGCAAATATTTTCTCCCATTCTGTGGACCATTTTTGCACTTTTTTTAAAATTTTATTTTATTATGTTATGTTAGTCACCATACATTACATCATTAGGTTTTGATGTAGTGTTCCATGATTCATTGTTTGCATGTGACACCCAGTGCTGAATTCAATACGTGTTTTTGCACTTTCTTGATGATGTCTTTTGTAGCACAAAAGTTTTTAATTTTGATAAAGTCTAATTTATCTATTTTTCTTTTGTTGCTCATGATTTTAATGTCATACCTAAGAATTCTCTGTCAAATCAAAGGTTATGATGATTTACCCCTTTGTTTTCTTCTAAGGGTTTTATAGCTTCAGCTACTACATTTGGGTCATTGATCCATTTTGAGTAAATTTCTATAAGCAGAGAATGTTTTTTTTTTTTCCTGAGTTCTAAGTGAGTTTCTATGCTTTTATAAACATCAGATACAATATTTTCCTTTGAACACTGGAGGAGTGGATAAAATGCTGATTCCTGAGGTACTGGAGCTCAGTTAGGACCTCAAGAAAAAGTAAATAGTATCAACAATGGTATCCATCACATAGGTTATTTTTTCTTCACCTTATGGTAGCAGAGGGTGAGTGATGGGGATAAAGAATATCAACCACTTTTAAATCCACAGCAGTTGGTTTACCATCTATCTATCTTTCATACTGTTATTTGTATTTATTTTGAAATACACTGGCAACCACTTCACTCCTAAATTCAGCATAATGGGTGTACACGATAGGGTGAAGAGCTATAATTATGTTTCTTCAATGTACAGTCCAAGATACAAGATCATTTTAGCATTTTATTATGAGGTTTTACTTATTATTTTTCAAGCAAGTCAGAGTTTGATAAATTATGTAGTAAGAGCTGGATAACCAATCTAGCACACCATGCACCTAAACTGAATATGATTCAAATAAATGTATTTCTTTGAAAAATGACTTCTGCCTGTATGATTTATCAAGTTAATGTGGAATAGCTGTAGAACAGCAAGGTGCTAGTCCTATTTCACAAGTTTTTAGATTTTCTACTGTAGGCTGAGAGGAGGGATGGAGGGGAGTATATTTCCCTTCCAAGAAGAGGTTAAGGGAAATAAATGGGTTTATTTTAAGTTAATAGTGTGTGATTCAAAACGTTGAAATAAAAAACAGGAAAGGCAATAAAAACACAAGAATTTTGCTTAAACCTACAATTGTGCAAATTAACTCTCTAATGAAGAACTGAAAAGTAATCTTTAGAGTTACTGATCTCATTAAACTATAAAACACACAAAAAAATTCTCACATCATAAATTCATTCCCAAGGGGGCCAGAGTCAGCTTGGAGGATAAAGGCATCTGCACAGGTTAACGGACTTTGGTGGGGTTTTGGAAAGTAGGAAATATTGTACCTGAAAATTATACTGACTAATGTATCTGATAACCATAAACAAGTTATATTTAAGTGGTTAAATGTAAATCCCATGCCGGACTAGATATATGGGGGGTAAGGGGTTTAAGGGAGAGATAGGGGTCAAGACTGACATCTAGATTTCTAGTTTGCCAACTGGATTATGGTACAATTCCTCAAGATATGGAAGAGGACCTGCGTGGGGCATGACCATGGCTTTATTTCTCAGACTTAATGGATTTAATAAACAATTTTAAACATTTAAGTAGAAATGCTTGCTGAGGGGATATGGCAATCTGGAACTTGGAAGAAGGTTTTGGTCTGGGGATATGAATCTAAGAATCTCACGAAGATAAAATTACCTAGAAGAAAGTATAGATTGAAAAGAGGGCCTGGGCTGAGCCCTGGAAAACCCCAATCTTTAAGATATAGTTAGGAAAGGGAAAGCAGGAAAAGACTTAGAAGAAGCAGCTAGGAAGGTAGAAGAAAAACCAAGAGGCAGTGGGAAAACAGAAGCCAAAGAAGGTAAGGCAAGGAGGGAATTCTCAGTAGTGTCAAATGTGGCTCAGAAGTCAACCAGAATGTGGACCTAGAAGTGCTCATTTGATGTAAGAGAGAAAGTCATAGTGATCTCAGTAAGAGCTGTTTTGGTGAAGCAGTACGTGTCCAAAGCGTACTAGGAGTAAACTTTGTAATGAATGGTAGATGAAGAAGTGAAGATGGTGGGATGTCTAATTTGTCAACTAGCAATGCCATTACTCAAGATAGGGAAGAGGTAGAGGTTGAGACCTCTTTTGAGATAATTGGTCTGAAGTAAAGAAAACTGAGCAGTGGCTGGAGGAGAACATAGGATTTAAATAAGTTATTTTAAATTGTATTTGTTTTAAAGATAGAAGTGATTTTAACATGTTTGAAAGTTACTGTGAAATGTTGGGCAGAGAAGGAGAGGTTAAAGATATAGTAGAGGGGATACTTAACAGCTTAAAGTTTTAATAAGGCAAGAGGTGATGGGATTCAGAGTGCAGGTAAGGAGGATAAATCCTGCACAAAAGAATAATACTTTTCTCATGTGTTCTTTAAAATTTTGTGTTATATATGTGTATCACCTACCTAAAATATAGTAAAAATGTATAATATGAAAATATGAAATAATGATTAAGATCATCTCAATTTGTATAATGACAATGAGTAAAAAGAGAATTCTTCCGGGTAAAGGTGATCTAAGGGAAAGCACATAAAGAGATGGTTCTTAAAATATGGGAGTTAAGGGACAAGTTGCATCTCTGATGAGGTAGAACAGAATGGGTGTCACCTTCCAAGGTCAGGAGATTCTAAAGTATCCAGATGGTGGCTGAGTAAGATGGAGTATATTATACAGAAATTTTTTTATTTGGTTCTAGAGGAATTGAAGAGTTGAAATCATGGAAACTTGTAGTGCTGTGGGCTAAAAGGGTGGGCTTTGGTGTCACATACAACTGGGTGTTTAACTAAAGTATCTGAATTTAATCTAAAATAAGACTATGTCCAAGAGTGTTGTATGGATTCCCTACCCTGGATTGTGAGCCGGAATTAACTGACTCAATTCTAACTAATAAAATGTGCCAAAAGTGATGGGATACCCTTTCTAAGATTTAGTTACAAAAAGACTATGGCTCTTCTGTTTTGCCTGACACCTCCCTGCCTCCTTCCCGCATTTCTCTCTCTCTGTCTTAGCACTGAGGTAGGAAGCTGCCATGTTGTGAGTAACCCTATGGAAAGGCCCATGTGGAAAGGATCTGTTGCCTCTGTCTTATGCAGAACAAACTGATGTTTACCAGAGGGGAGGTAGGTGGGGGTGATGGGGGAAATAGAGGGTGAAAGTTAAAGAGTACATTTATGATGGTAAAAGAAAATGAATATGTAGAATAAATTATATATTTAAAATGCCAACTGTGTTAATTTTCTATGCTGCCCTAATAAGTAACCACAAACTTTAGGGGCTTAAAACAATCAAACTTACCATCTCATAGTTCTGGAATCCAGAAGTCTGATACAGTGCTCACCTGGCTAAGATCAAGATGTTGGCAGGAATGCATTCCTCTCTGCAGGCTCTATGGGAAAATCTACTTCCTTGCTCATTCAGGTGTTGGCAGAATTCAGTTCTATGCAGTTGTAGGACTGAGGTCTCTGTTTCCTTGCTGGCTGTCATTTGGGGGCTACCTTTAGTTCCTAGAGACTTTTCTCTGGTCCTTGCACATAGCTCTCTAGTCTCAGAATCAGCAAAGGGACGTGGAATCTTTCACTGCTGGCTTCAGATCTACTCTTCTACCTTACATCTTAGTATCTCTGACTGCATTAGGGAAAGTTTCTCCACTTTTGATGACTCATGTGATTAGATTGGGCCCACTTGGATAATCTGGATAAGCTCTCCATCTCAATATCAGACGCTAATTTCTCTGTAAAGTTTCTTTTGCCATGTAAGGTAACATTCGTAGGTTCTGGGAGTTAGGGTGTGAATAGCTTTGGGGCCATTATTCTGCCTTTCACACCTTCCATATCTATCTAAGACCCTTGGATTAAAGCACCACCTAAGGCAGAAGGCAGGGGCCTATCATCTTCACCTGGGGACTTGTTTTCAATGCCACATACCTACACCCCAGGAAATCCTAATGCGCTGCCCTATCTCTGCTATACCAACTCTGCAGCAGAAACTACAGAAAAGCAAAAGTTGCTATAAATCAGGAGCCACAATCTATTTTTAATCCTTCAGTAATAACTGCTATAAATTTGCACACAGTGAGTACTCAAGTGAGAATGTTATCAGTCCTCTAAGCCAAGTTTCCAGAGAAGACAGATGACAGATGGATTCATCCATTAGTATGGTGTAGCGATTAAGTCATTGGACTTTCAAGTTAGACAAACTGAGTTTTAATTTTAGCTTTGTCATTCACAAACCATGTGTTTTAGGACAAATCATGCCTTAGGCAAGTAGTCTCCTAAATCTTAGTTTCCTGATGTGTAAAACAAGGTTGATGATAATCTTCTCAGGGTATGTAAGGAGTAAATAAGAGAGCTGGTATAAAGCAAACAGCACATAGCCTGGCACAGAGCCAGCACCTCATTGCCACCCAAAAAATGTTTCTTAGGTACACTGTACTAATCTATATGGGTGGCTGTGATAATATGTCAGATGGTGATGTCCTCATGAACCATATATTCAATAATTCTGTGTATTCTGTGGTTGAGAAGAGGAAGAATTTCCTTTCTCCCAGGGCTTGGAAATCTTCATGTAGGCAAAGCCTTAAAGACACAATAGTGACAGATGGACATGGGTGCCTTCTTGCTTCGATGAAAAAGTGTGTTGATTTTGCCAATAATATGGATGGAACTGCTTGTCCACAGATTCAGTTTTCCCTATATGCTAAGAGAAATAAAAGGACTTCCCACTCTACTGTATACTAGGATCAGCCTCATGGGTAACACAGTGTCCCAACAAAAAGCAGCACTTCCCCCCTCCCCCTACCTGCACACTACCTGCTTTTCCCTTAGCCTGAGATACTCTTTCCCCTTCTTAAAGAGTCAATGCAAATATTATATTCTCTTGTAGTTTTTCTGATTCTCCCAGGCAGAATTAGCTTCTCCCTAATCTGTGCTTTCACCACACATTGTACGGATTTTTATTGTGCTAATCACACTATAATTATTTATACATTTGTGACTCCTTCCCTACTTCCTCTTCAGAAAAGATGCATTCTTGCTGAAATTTTATCTTGTTTACTCAAAGCGCTCGCTTGGATGGTTATTCATACCCACAACATTCCCAGGAGAAGATTACTGTGGTATTGTGGGAAATATATTGAGCAGAATAAATGGATTTTTGTGGGTGGAAAACAGCATACTCTTGAAAATACAGAGCAATTTTGAGAATATGCCCTACATTTGGACTCTGGTGCGTAGTTACAGAAATGTGGAGCAAGAGGAGGATCATGTGATGTTGTCTGGTGGCCTGAGGGATAGACTAGACTGTGTCCCATGCAGTGGTCTGCGTGCCACCTTTCCTCCCTACCCCAGTGCTATCCTGTGGCCTATCTGGTGGCAGGGTGTCATGTTTTGTCCATGATTTTAGAGCATCCTGCTAGAGTCAGCATGGTCATAGGAAGTCAGTTGTCACAGCAAAATAGTATCAATTGCTTTCATTTATCGGGTAATTTACTAAATACCAGGCACTGTTTTAAGTGTTTAGCTACATTGGCTCATTTATTCCCCAGAACAAATATGAAAGGTGCCTATTATTATCCCCATTGCATGGCTCAGGAGGGCAAAGTGATTTTTCTTAAGATGTTCTGGGTGACCTGCAGATCTGAGTGTCAATGCATCATCACATACATTCTTGTGTCTGAAAAAAATCTGGTGTAATTGACTTGTTTGGAGGCATAAAGGCAGGTACCAGAAATATCTAGGGGTGTTATCAGTGGACACAACATGGTCATCAATTATCAATAGATGAGAACTAACCTGTGAGAAAGGCCATCGGACCTCCCACCACTCACCCCTATCTTGCAACTTGCAAACTGACTTCCGCAGTGCCTAGAGGAGATGGCACCAATCCCATTACTCCACAGAGAAGCATCCCTGGATTTCGAGGTGGGGCCTGAAGATTCTGCTGAAGATGGGCTATGTAGGTGAGAGATTTCTCCCCGGGTGGGGGGGAAGTGCCCAATGGACTATCAGACAGGCACTAACATGAGTGGCTCCAAGTGCCCCCCCTCTTCTACTCACCCTAGAGGAGGGGGCTCAGCTATTAATTTCATTGTGAGGAGCAAGAATGAGTCCATTCACATGGTCGAGGGAGGGACCATGAATCAGATACCTAGATCTGACTTTCTCTAGCCAGATACAGAAAGTGAGAGGTCTCTATACCCACCTGGAGGGCACAAGCTTGGGGAAGAGCCTTGATCCTCTGAATAGCCAATAGGCTTGGACAATGGTTTAAAGTTGTTGTCAGTGAGTGCTTTTATTACTGCTAGTCACTGTGAGCTGGCTTGGCTCCTTTTCCTGATACAATGAGCTTAGAATCAAATTCAAATACCTGAAGTCTTGCAAAATGTCCTGTGTGGTCTTTCCCTCTCACAATCTACTTTTCCAGCCTCATTTTCTGCTTGTTAACCTGGACCCTACACAATGACAAAGAGAATCATGATGCGCTGGGTCACAATAGAATTCCTGAGGGCAGAATGCTGGTCCAGTGGGTACTACAATCATGTCCCAAGTGGCTTTTACCCACACGAGAAACTTTTACAACAGGAAGGAAAACTAAAGCCAAGATCAGGAATAAATAAGAGATTTAAATTCTGAGAAAGAAAGAATAAAGCAGGTCTCTTAACCAAAAGAGCAAAGCTGATAAGAAGCTTGGATAAATATAATGAAGCCCAGATCTGGGTAGCCAGTGATGAGGTGTCTGAACCCGAGCCGTTTGAGGACTCAGTTCTTCATACCTCCCTCAGGTTTCTGGAGGCCAGTATCTAGTTCAGCATTCCTTCACACTTTTTTTTCTCTCTCAATGAAGAGTTTTTTTTTTTTGTCAGAGAGAGAGAGAACACGAGCACAAGCAAGGGGAGCTGTAGGAAGAGGGGAAGCAGGCTTCCCATTGAGCAAGAAGCCTCACGCAGGACTCAATCCCAGGACCCTGGGATCACGACTGAGCCGAAGGCAGATGCTTAACCGACTGAGCCATCCCCACACTTTTTTTTATGTGAGTCAGCACATCTGGATTGTTTTTTCTTCTACTCTGCCTTTCTGGGCTCACCGAAAGTTCTATTGCCTTCATTAAGCCTTCTCAAATTACAACAGACTTTGTTAATCTTACCTCATCCAAATGGATTCTAAGTGTTTTGAGGGCAGGGTTTATGTGTGCCAGAGACATCTCATTTCCGCCATGGGAATGGCTTCTTTAGGCTTGGACTTAAAACTGGCTCAGTGTTATTTCTGCCACATTCTATTGGCCAAAGCAGTTATAAGGCCACCCTAGATTTTTTTAAAATTTTTTATTGTTATGTTAATCACCATACATTACATCATTAGTTTTTGATGTAGTGTTCCATGATTCATTGTTTGTGCATAACACCCAGTGCTCCACGCAGAACGTGCCCTCTTTAATAGCCATCACCAGGCTAACCCAACCCCCTACCCCCTTCCCCTCTAGAGCCCTCAGTTTGTTTTTCAGAGTCCATCATCTCTCATGGTTCGTCTCCCCCTCTGACTTACTCCCCTTCATTCTTCCCCTCCTGCTATCTTCTTCTTCTTTTTTTTTCTTAACATATATTGCATTATTTGTTTCAGAAGTACAGATCTGTGATTCAACAGTCTTACACAATTCACAGCGCTCACCATAGCACATACCCTCCCCAATGTCTATCACCCAGCCACCCCATCCCTTGTCTTTCTCTGACTGACTTATTTCAGTCAGCATAACACCCTCCAGTTCCATCCATGTCATTGCAAATGGCAAGATTTCATTCCTTTTTATGGCTGCATAATATTCCATTGTGTATATATACCACAACTTCTTTATCCATTCATCTGTTGATGGACATCTTGAAGGCCATCCTAGATTTAAAAGGAATAGAAACAGACCCAATTTCTTGAAAGGAGATGCTGAAAAGTCACATTGCAAAGGGATAAAGGAAGGGTAGACTACTGGAGCCATTTTTTTTTCTTTAAAATTTTTTTTATTTGAACTTATTTTATTTAAATTCAATTAGTTAACATATGGTGTATCATTAGTTTTAGATGTGGAGTTCAATAATTCATCAACTGCATATAACACCCAATGCCCATTACATCACATGCCCTCCTTAATGCCTATCACCCAGTTACCCTATCCCCCCACCCACCTTCCCTCCAGCAGCCCTCAGTTTGTTTCCTATAGTTAAGAGTCTTTTATGGTTTATCTCCCTCTCTGATTTCATCTTATTTTATTTTTCCTTCCCTTCCTATGATCCTCTGTTTTGTTTCTTAAATTCCACATATGCGTGAAACCATATAATTGTCTTTCTCTGATCACCTATTTCACTTAACATAATACCCTTCAGATCCATCCATGTCATTGTAAATGGTAAGATTTCATCCTTTTTGATGGCTTAGTAATATTCCATTGTATATATACACCACATCTTTACCCTTTCATCTGTTGGTGGACATCTGGGCTCTTTCCATAGTTTGGCTGTTGTGGACATTGCTGCTATAGACATTGGGGTGCAGGTACCCCTTCGGATCACAATGTTTGTATCCTTTGGGTAAATACCTAGTAGTGCAATTGCTGGGTCATAGAGTAGCTCTATTTTTAACTTCTTGAGGAACCTCCATACTGTTTTCCAGAACGGCTCTCCCAGCTTATGTTCCCACCAACAATATAAGAGGGTTCTCCTTTTGGAGCCATTTTTTTTGCAATCATTTTACTACATCACAATTATTTCTATTATGATGATTTATTCAACTCATATTGATTGTCATTTATGGGTCAGGTGGTGATCTAGGTGAAACAGGTGGTATTAGAGAAATGAAATCAGTAAATTGTCACATTTTTGTCCTTGGAAGACTTATAGTCTGTTCATGATAATAATCACTAATATTTATTGAATAATTACCTATTGCCAGGCATTACGTTAAGTACTCTATATGTATTAACTTTTAAAATATTCACAACATTATATTATCTCCATTTTATGGTCAAAGAAACTGAGACACAAAGAAGTTAAATTACATGCTGAAGGTCACACAACTGTAAGTAGCAGCTAGATTTAATCGTAGGCAAACTAACTCAAGTGATTATGCATTTAACCACTACACTATACTGCCTATCAGAACTCTAAGAATTGATAGAACCAGGCACAGAGGGCAATGGGAAGATTTCATAAAAGAGGTGATACTGAGACAAAGTTTGACAGAAGAGTGGTAGTTTACCTGGCACAGTATAGTACACACCCATGATTCTTGCCAAGTTATGTATTGATTGAATTATTAATTAATGAAGCTACCTTCAATAAGCATGTGGCTCTGAGTTAGTGATGAGTCTTGGTTATAAGAGGTATACATCCAACTCAAGCTGAATTGAGGGACACAGAGGAAGTGAACATTTTCTATTGGCTCATAGTCATGCCAGGGTCCACAGACTACAACAATATGATGAACAAAAGTCCTCTGTCTTTGCTTTGTTTTCTTCTGTGATGGCTTCACTCTTAGCCAGGTGCTTGCCACATCTGTAAAAAACTGATGAGCAGGTACCCCCGGAGTTCATCTTAATGAGAGTAGCTTTCCAGTAGAGAGATCCCCATGGGAGAAGCAGTGGTGGGCAAGGGCCACATCATTTCCTCTTCCTGAGAATCCTCCTTTGTAGTTGGTTTGAGGTCAAATGGTTCGATTCTCGCCAAGAAAAGATGAGTAGGAGGGATTTACAACACACTTCAAAACCTTGATTTTGTAAACAACTCCACATTTTATTTCCTTTGTCATGATGCCTCAGGTCAAGGATCTCATGTTTCAGATGGAGAAGTTACAGTATAGTGGAGAGTGGCCTAACTTGAATTAAGCATTGTGTAAAGAAGAAATAAAACTTTATTCTCTTAATTTGCTCATATGTCAGGTTTTATTTGTTTTTACAGTATGACCTAGCCTATCCAGATTAACACAAACACCATTTCCCTAATTTTCCAATTTCCATTCTTGGTCTGCTCACCTGGCTCTTGTGCCTATCTTTAGAATAGTTCCAGCAAAGCTAATCAAATGTGAGAAGGAAGCATTCCTTGTATGATCTGAAATGGGAAAAAACAAAAGTTGTGCTGTATTTTTTCCATGGCCATTTCTGATCTTTTGGGAAATAAATTACTATATATCATGGCCAATTTCTTGAATCATTGGTAAAACACATGCTCACATGTCCACCAAGAGCCACAAGAATTAAAATGGAGATTTGGTCACTTTGCCAAAGTTTAATTGGGAAATTTTTAGTTCAGTAATCAAAAAAATTTTTAAAGATTTTTATTTCTTTATTTGAGAGAGAGAGAGAGAACAGAGGGAGGGACAGAGGGAAAAAGAGAGGGAGAGAATCCTTAAGCAGACTCCCTACTGAGTGCAGAGCCTAATGCGGGGCTCCATCACATGACCCTGAGATCATGACCTGAGCCGAAAACCAAGAGTTGGATGCTTAACCATTTGAGCCACCCAGGCACCCCGAGTCATCAAATATTTTATCAGCCTACAAATTTTCCTCTTATTCACACCCTCTTCATATCTGGGAATTTATGCTACTCAATTTAGTGTATTTGTTAAAATATAAAAGAGCTCTATGTAAATTTCTTATTTTTTACTCACCCTATAATCTGGCTTCATTTTTTATTAAATAACAATACATTTATCTTGGGGGAAAAGTTTAATTTTTTTCTTTGTAAATCCTTCAGAATTTGTAAACTTCAGAGATTATGATTAGTGTTGTATTTGGGCAATCTCATTTATATTAATCCCATCCTGGAACCAGTTTTCATTACAGAAAATCTTTCTTGCACTGAGGAAGTAGGACAGGGAATGTTAGCTACTGAGATCATAGGAAAATGCATTCACTCTCCATACTAGTGTTTTTATGATGCAAACACAACATAGGTTTTCTCCATTTATGAATTTCGGGTCTCTGGAATATTTTACTTCCACAATTGAACAGAATATAAAGGCAGCTCCTATCAAACCACTGTATTGCCTTTCTTGCAATTACATATTTTTACACTTCAAATGTTATGGCATGGGAACTTTGTTAGTGCTTCAAAGAATAAAATAAAACACAAAGGACACAAAAAAGCAGATGTGCAAATTAAATGCCAGGATTAGTAATATGGGCAGTAAGCTAGTATTGGAAATATCAAACCCAGAGGAATTTGGAAGAGGAATACAATGGACGACTGTACGTTCCTTACATAGATTTACTACTCTTAAAACCTTGCCATAATAGGTCTATTTCTCTCTGTCTCTCTGTGTGTATGTATAGATACATACATGTACCCATGTGCCTATATGTAAGATCATATACCCCTTTTCCTAAACCTTCTGAAAGTAGCATGAAGATATCTTGACATTTCTCTACTAAATATTTAAGTATGCATAACCAATAACAAGAATACTTTTTATTTTCTATACAGACACAATGCCATTGCCACACTTATGAAAATGGACATTAGCTCAACAATGCCATTCAACAAGCAGTCCATCCACAAATTTCAATATTATCTCCAAAATGTCCTTTATTGTTCTATTTATTTTTAAAATAAGGATCTAAGATATATACATAGCATTTGCTATTGAGTGTTTTAGTCTCCCATAACCTAGAACTTTCCTCACACCTCTCTTTATTCTTGATGATGTTGTATCCTTTGACAATTCCCAGCCACATGTCCTGAAGAACATCCCATCTTCTGGATTTGTCTAACTGTTAGATCTTGGTTAAATTTAGATCACACATTTCTGGCAATAATCCCACAAAGATGATGTGTATCTCATAACACTCATATCAGGAGACACAGAATATCAGGACCTTCTATTATTGGTGATGGCAAGCCTGACCTCTTGGTTAATGTGGTGACTGTCAGATTGCTCCATTTTACAAGTTTACCTTTTTAATTAGTCTGTAATCTGTTGGGTGATACTTTGAAATAATGCAAATATGTTTTTTAATGCTTTTCATCCAGTGGTTTTTATATTTATTGGCCATTCTTGCTTGAATCATTATTATAATAAGGCTTACAGAATGTTGATTTTCTAATTCCATCCTTTCTTCTACTTTTACTGACATTCTTTTACACAGCAGATTTTTTCTTTGATTTATCTTTTCTTTCAGTGCATTACATATATTTATGTAGTATTCATTTTTAATATGACTATGGACTCACAAATTATTTATAGTTTTTCCTATATAGTATGTTTTGTTTCTTTGCTCAAATTATTTCAAATTTGGCCAGTGGACACCCCTTCAAGCCAATTCTGCATTCATTTGACATAAACGTATTAATATTTGAGCACTTCTTGCTTTCTGGTCCAATAAAATATTCAATGCTTATATTACCTTTCCTGCTCCAGTCATGAATTTAGCCATATTTCTGAAAAGATTAAAGTAAAACAAAACAAAAAATCTCCAAAGCTTTATTAAGATATAACTCCTGTATCATAAAATTCACCCGCTTAAAATATGCAATTCAGTTATTTTGATATATTCACAGGGCTGTGCAACCACCACCACCACCATCTAAATTTAGAATATTTTTGTCCTCCCAAAAAGAACACTGTAGCCATGAGCAATACTTCCCATCCACCTCAACCCCTAACCCCCCTCAGCTCTAGGAATCATTAATTTCTGTCTATGTAGATTTAGCCTGTTTTGGACATTTCTTTTAATGGTATGATACAATATGTGCTCTTTTGTGATGGCTTCTTTCACTTAGTATAATGTTTTCAAGATTCATCCATGTTGTATTATGTATCAGTAGGTATCAGTACTTCATTCTTTTTTATTGCCAAATAACATCCATTGTATGAATATACCATATTTTGTTTACCCATTCATCAATGTTTAGACATTTTATTCTATTAATACGATGTATTAGATTAATTGATTTTCAGATGTTAAGCCAACTTTGCTCTTTCTTTAGGTGTGTATATGATAATGAGTGCCTAAGACATCTCTGTTTTTTTCTCTGTGACTGTATTTCTTGTGGAAGGAAGGAGGTCCTCCCATATGCTAACCCCTTTCCCCCACCCCCTATACACAATGCACACTGCTCAGCATCAGCCCAAAGCATATCCCTTTCTTTACCACCTGGTGACTTCCCTCTCTTCATTTAGACATTCCAGCAAATGTCCCCATTACACAATTATGTCTGTATCAGCAAGTCTCAAGTCTGGCTTTTCTTTTAATAGAGGGGGAGAAAATACCATACTCTGAGAAAGTAGAGGTCTTCTTATTCTTTAACTAATGTGCAGGGTCTTCATTTTTATTTCTGAATTCTTTTCTCATTTGACTTAAAATTTTTTCCAGGGGGCTCACAATGGATATTAATATCCATTTGTATTTAGAAACAATGTTTAGCTTTAATTCAAACATTTTAATTATCAGCTCTATTTTCATTCTCATTTCTCTTGTTTTTACAACAAAAGAAACCTCTGCTTTCCACCAGAGGCAGTACTCTAAGGGAACAATTTATTTTGCTTAAGAGTGCAACTCCACCAATGGTGTATTTACACAACCTTGTTCAGCTAAACATAACAGTTCATGATATTTCAAGATCTCTGCTTCTGTTATACCTGGCTAAGTCCCACTAGAATGAACAGAGGATGACACCAGGCAAACTTAATCCTGTTTTGATAGTATGATCTAAATTCCTGAAAGAAGGTACTGGAATGATTTATAAATATCTTTAAGGACTAGAGAGGTTAGGGTAAAGCTAATGGGAGGTGATGCTGGGAGTGTTCTATATCTAGGTTCTATTATACTTTCATTGCTAATCCTCATTATGTGTTTGTTGAAGCTGAAGTCTTTTTGCTTTATGATAATTTGAGAGAGCACTTGATGACAATGTGTCTGGGTTGTCCTGTTAAAATTCAACAAATTACTAGTCTATGCTAGAAAAAGGAGAAATTCTGATTCAAAAATTTATTATCAGTGTTTACTGGCTATTGACAGTAATCTCCGTGTCTATTGCCTTAAAATATAGTATAGTTCTTTCACTATGATTACAAGCTATGTGATTTGAGGTAAGTCATTTATGCTCATTAAACATGAGTTTCCTCTATAAGAAACAACAGCAAGTATATGGAGAAAAATGAACACTCATGCACTGTTGGTGGCAATGCAAACTGGAAAATAGTGTGGAAATTCCTTAAGAAGTTAAAAATAGAACTACCCTATGATCCAGGAATCACAATACTGGGTATTTACCCCCCAAATACAAAAACACTAATTCAAAGGGATATATGCAGTCCTATGTTTATATGTTTATAGCAGCATCATTTACAATAGCTAAGATATGGAAGCAGCCCAAGTGTCCATTGATTGAATGGATAAAGAGGATGTGAGATTATATATATATATATATATATATATATACTGGAATTATATTCAGCCTTAAGAAAGAATGAAATCTTGCCATTTGTAACAACATGGATGGATCTAGAGGGTATTAACATTAAGTGAAATAAATCAGTCAGAGAAAGACAAATACTATATGACTTCACTCATATGTGGCGTTTAAGAAACAAAATAAATGACCAAAGGGAGAAAAAAAAGAGAGAGAGAGACAGAAATCAAGAACAGACTCTTAATTATAGAGAACAAACTGATGGTTACCAGAGGGGAGGGAGTGGGGGGATGGGTGAAATACATTATGGGGATTAAGGAGTGCACTTGTGATGAGCACCAGGTGATGTATGGAATTGTTGAATCCTATATTGTACACCTAAAGCTAATATAACTGGAATTAAAATAAAAACTTAAAAAATTTAAAAATATAAAATTTAAAAATAAATAAAACTTATATCTTTAAAAAATCAGTTTCTTCACCATAGAAATAGGATAATGTAATTCGGTTGTCATACAGATTAATTAAGCCTGAAGCATATCAGTGCTCTATATATGTTAGCTGAAGTTGTTTTTATAATTAATATATAAATGGCTATTAGCCATCTACTTCATGTCTAACACCGGGGTAGGCTCATTGGTGACTGTCAAAGAAACAAAAGACAGGGTTCCCACTTTCAGGAAGTGAAACCCTCTGTGAAGGGGTGAAGACTAGTTGTTAAAAGAACAAGATGAGACCAGGCACATTAAAGTCCAGAACTCTCGGCAGGTGAACTAGGAGTTGGGAGAAGAAATAGATCAGAATGAGTTGAAACAGAGAGACTGAAGGATGAAGACCTTCACGGATCTGCTATGAACTGTAAGGCTCCAAAATTCTTAATTCTTTTCACAAATTTATAGAAGTAACTAATGTTATACAGAGCAGAGAGAATAGAGGTAGGATTACTGCCAAGATGAGAGAGAAGAAAATATTTAACACGAGCTTGGGATCATTCCCCTGATTCCTCCCTGACAGTACCGTCCACTGTATTTACAAGCTCAGAGGACTGAGCTATGAAATTTTTTTCATACTTTGTTATGAAATTTACAGGTAACACTAAATTTTAGAATAACATTAGTGGATGCTTTATGGTGAACACATTAAGGGAAGCAGTTATTGTAGTTTCTCATCATTTATATTAAAAAAGAAATATATTGCCACTCTAGTAGAGCTATAGTAATGTTCTATGCATATCATTAGCAATCAATGATTGTAAGCCATCAATAAGAGCTTTCCAGAAAGATTTTTCTCAGCAGGAAGAAAAGAGAGGAGTATATTCATAATTATGGAATATGCACCCTTTATTTTTTACACTTAAGAGACGCATGCTTTCATACCATGTGGTAAGGGACATATGGGCATAATAAGTTATTTCTTATTAATAGTAACTATTTTTATAAGGAAGATAGATGGAGAAAGTTATCTGGAGGCTGTACTTTTAAATAACTAGATTAAAAGCAGTTATTATATTACTTTTGATGTCTTGATGCAAACAAAGCTGATTTGGCCAGGCTTTTTCTATTATAATAAGATTTTAGAAGTGAATGCAGACAAATAATAAGCCCCATTTACAGACAATTCACTCAATCCAGTCCTAGAGACAATGTAGACTTGTTCCTTAGAATAATGTCTATAGTATAGTACTTTGTTCATACCAGTCTGAAAAGAGTACTTAGGAAAATGTACAGATCTCTGCCCATCTTAGTTTTTACTTGAAATCCTATTTCATAATGGTAGTAATGACTAGTCTTCCAGCTGATAAATCTTCAATTAAAATGAAAAAGAAAGCAATATTTTGGGTCTATCATTCACAGAGGTGAGTTGGCTCACTGGTTCTAAGTAATGGCAAGATGGTAACTGAGCTTGCACAAATGCATTGGCGCCTCTGTCCAATGATGTGTGGTGCAATAAGCATTATTCTAAAAGGCAGACTGGGAAAATAAATTGGGCCCTGAGAAATCTGGACAGTGAGTTTTATGGACAGTTTTGTGGGTGATGAAGTTATTCTGGAGTTGCAGAGTTGTGTATCTTTCTTTGAATTGTACTTGTGGAGAAGACACTGATCTTTGAGCAGGAAATGAAATTGTATTTTTTGTATTATCCATTACAACTTCCCTATGTCAAACAAATTAGTGCTGAGGTTCATGGCCATAAATCACATCACAATGCCATAATGATAGATAAATAGATTAATGGAACAGAAGGGCCCAGAAATAATCACAAATAAATTTAATGAGGAAACAAAAGTCTTTTTGACAAATAGTTCTGGAATATATAGATATCTGTATGGGAAAAATGGACCTTATCTCCTGCCTTACTTGAAAATTTAGTTTGAGTTGGGTCACTTAAACATCAATGCAAGAACCATAAGACTTCTAGCATCCTAGTAGGATATTTTCATGACTTTAGAATAGAAAAAGATTTCTTAGAACATAAAAGACATTAACAAAAGAAAAAATAAATTAGAAATTAAAATTTTCATTCCGATTTAAAAGTCGAAACATCAAAATTAAAAATTTCTGGTTATCAAAAGATTTGAAAAGACAAGCTGCATTCTGGTTGAGACTATTTGCCAAACATATCTGACAAAGAATTTGTATCAAGAAAATATACAGAAAGATTTTAACTGTAGAATGACATGGCCATATTTTCATTTTAATGTATCAGTTTGGTAGTTGTAATAGGTAAATTTTAAGGAGATAGGATTGGAAACAATGAAAAAGTAGCTATTTGGGTAAGAGGTGGTAAGGTCCCAGTCTGTAAGAGGCAGTTTTATATGGAAAATTCTCTGAATTCTTTGAATGTAGTGAGAACCAGAAGAAAATCTGATATGTGTTTTTAGTACCTTCTTATAAACAAGGAACTGATATATACTGTGTTTGGGATCCTAGATTAAGATCCCTGCAAATAGATGCGAGAAGAGAAAGCTTTATTCCTGCTATAGAAAGAGAGACCATCCAAAAAGCTGATTGCTCTAAACTTCTGGCAGTTAGCAAAGATTTTTATTCTTTAAACACAGTAGGAAGGGGGAATATGAGGAATGGGAATGATAAACGGAATCTGGTGTGAGGACAAAGAAAAGATATTCCACTAAGCTCTTTTTAGTTCTTGAAAAGACGGTCTCAAGTCCAGGAAAGTGCATTTAAGAGATTAACCGTTCTTAGTGTTCAAAAGATGGTCTAATGTTAAGTGAATCCAGAAAAAGTACACCCACAGTTGTGAATTTATCAAGAAAACTATCAGTTTAGGTCAGTCAATGAAAAGCACATTCTCTGTGTCTTTGCTAACATAAGAGTTGCAAAAATGGTCTCTTTCCGCTCTTACCAGTTTTGGTTTTTGCGCCTTATTTCTTCAATTTTTTCTATACCTGTGTTTTCTTCTTTCCTGCCTCATCTTTTCAAATGACAAGAATATTAGATCTTTTTGATATTGTTTCACAACTTCTCAAGGTTCTGTTTATTTCTTTTGTTCTTTTCTCTCCATTTTTCAGATTGGATAATTTCTATTGTTCCATCTTTAAGTTCAATAACTCATTCCTCTGTCATCTTCATTATTTAATTGAGCCCATTCAGTGACTTTTTAAAGTCAGACATAGTTTTCAGTTCTGAAATTCCAATTTGGTTCTTTTTTATAGTTTCTATTTCTCTGCACAGAACTCATTTATCTTTCCATTAATTTCAAGGGTTTTTATCTCTTTATTCCTAGAGCTGATTACAATAGCTGTTTAAAGATTGAATCGGGGACTGTGTTGCTTCATAACCGAATTAAAGAATCCTCTTTTCTAGGATTCTGCTTACCACTGTCACTGTGGCTAGGACCAGGGATGGGAGAAAAAAAGAAAACAACTCCGAAAACTAAAAGAAAAGCAACTCTTCCCCCCACATTCTCAGGCTCCTTGGGGATCCTTTTCCTGGTCCTCTGGCCAGAAAGACAGGATTTCTCTCAGAAACTTTTGCTTTGCCTGCTCACCACAAAGTTAAGTAGGAAGGTTGCTCCTGGGACAGCCTGAGGGATAGAAAAGGCAAAACTTGAGAAAGGGACTCCACATCAGTCTGCCTGCTATTATTAACCTCAGTTGTCAGGTGGCTGCTTTTCCTATTGTCCCAGAACTTTCAGTTGCAATTAAAGATGACTTGCTCCATCTACGTTGCACTGCAAGTTTCCACCTGTGCTTTTGTGACCTGCGTTTTTAAATAGTTGACCCAAAAAACACTACCTCTGAAGGAAATAGTTAGCTTTATACATGGACAATGTGCACATCTTTGTCCTTGGTCCCAGGATATTAATATAAAATGACTTTATCCTTTTATTCAATGTCTGTTCACCTTCGTGGCCTTTTAGGATCGTTATGTATATATCATTTCATTGTTTATAATATGATTAATTTATTTTACTCATAAAAATCACAGCAGATACTTGCGCAATCTCTAGTAAATCTAGAGAATTAAGGTGAAATGTTCTGAAGCCTTATGTGACAAAATGTCTTCTCAAAGTCATTTCCATATCAGTGTACATTATGCCCAGTCTCGTTATCACCCACCCCTTGGCAACTACAGAGCAGAGTCAGCAAATGTCCACACAGAGGAAGTTTTGACTGGAAGTTACAATAGGGTCGTGTGAATGGAGAGACAGTGGTGTATAATGAACATCAGATTATAACACAGCTTACAGAAAGCTTATAAGGTACAATCAAGGGAGAGTAAATTCCCAAAGCAACTTTGATTCTTCTTATTCTTGAAAACTTTCTCATAAATTTCAAACTTCTCCAGGATGTGGAGCAAAAGCATACTTTATTTACCTAGTAGAACATAGATTGTATGTGCAGGCAAAGTAGTCCACTAAGGTTTGATAGACACTAGGAATACTGCCTGATCTGAGTCTTTTCTCTACTAATTCTCCAGAGGCAAAGTTTGGGGATTTACTCCCTCACCTTTAATCCTATTTCTGCAATGACTCAGACCCAGTTGACAGAAGCATTGGGAGGAGAGTGTGTGCAGTAGATTTTGGTCTTAAGAGGAAAGAACAGAAATTCTGAAATAATGTTCCACACCACAGATACCAGTTAAAAGAACAAAATAGTAGGATGAAGCCAGAGAGAGTGGGGCCACTTTTTATATCAGTCAAGTGTCTGTGGGCCTTTTGGAAATAAAAGGGGGGAAGAAAGAAATAAAAGGGAAAAGGAGAGAGATAAAATGATCATGGGGGGTATAAAAGACTCCTGGGACAGCAGAAATGTCCAGGCACATATTCAGCACACATTCAGCCAATATTTAGTGAGTATCCTCTATACACCAGGTACTGGGTCAAGATTTGAAGATTTAAAAATGGGAAAGCACAGTCTCTTTTCTTAAGAGCTTATGGTTTCTGTTACACTCTGGAGAGGAATGGTCCAGATTCTAAATGGATGCAGCCACTGATGGAAAAAAAAAAAGTAGGAAAACTATTCTAAATGGTAGATGAGCTTATATTTAAAGGGAAACTCTGAAACTGAGAAGTCTCAGATTTCCTTTCATTTCTGTGATTGATAGCTGAAGAGGAAGGGAAATTGGAACAAAAGCCTGAATATTGGATCCTTCACAATCAAATCTTTTGTCTTTGTGTGACTTAGAGTATGATATATAATATATAATATACTATGCATGTACATATTATATATACTATTATATATGTATTATATAATTATATAGCATATGTCAATTATATATTATACGTAATATTTCTGCCTTGTTCTTTTTTACTTAATTCATATTTCCAACCTATTTTGATGTTTTTAAAGAAAACAGTCAGAATTGATGTTATTTGAAGTATTTATATATTTATATATTTATTTTAATTTGGGTTCTGTTTGACATATAGCAGAAGGGTCCATATTTTGGAAAAGGATGGACATGGGATTTAATCCAAATTCTACTATTTTCTTCTGCTTTTTGCTATTTGTGCAAGTTATTAAACTTTTCTGAATGAATCTTCAATTTCCTCATCTATATAGTGGGGATAATAATACCATTATTAGGAAGTATGAGGAGGATTAAATAAAGTATTGCATGGAAAATGGTGGTGTACTATCTGGGACAGAGGAGCCCCTCAAAAATATTGATGATATTAGGTCATTTTATTAAGCAATTATGACATTCCAAGTAAAATTTCTTCACATTCAGTATCTCCTATCTTCTTCAGAATAACCCTGTGAGCCCAGCACTGTAATTATCCTGATTTTATTGCTGAGGAGACCCAGACTAATGGGGTTAAGTAACTTGCCTAAAGAGCACACAGCAAAAAAAGCAACAGAACTAGTTTGACAGGTCTCTTGGACTGCAGAGGGGGACACATGGACACAATTCTGTTGCGTGCCTCAAGACTCTGGGTTTCCCTTCCGCATTAGCTTCTTTGGTAGATTTTAGAAGCATTTCACTGGCCTGAATCTGCTCCAAAGCTAACTGAGTTCTTGAAGGATACTACTGTATTATTTATCTGCCCACCATCCATAATTTTCCATGTTGTGTGGCTTATTCTCACTGAGCAATTCCTTTTGTGCCGAGACTCTGGGTGTTCTTTCTTTTTCCTTCCTCTTTCCTTTCCTTCTTCCTTTTCCCACATCATCAATATTTAGCCTCTTCACAGAGTAAGTGGGCCTCTGTCCTAGTTCCTCGTCTTTATTCCTCTCAGCTCTCAGGTTGTCCCCTCCTCACTTATGGACATCTTCCAGCTCCAGGCATGCCCGCAAGGTAGGCTGTATTCTAACCAGAGCCTTGTGGCCACCTCTATTTCCAGAGGGAGCTCTGGCTGTTGTATTTAGCACATAGGTACCCTGAAGTCAGGAAACAAAGCCTTCTGAGAAATCAGTTTGGGGCAATGGTGGTTTTAGGGAGGATCACAGATGTTTGCATGCATGAAATCCAAACAAAAGGGATTAAAGAGAGGGCCCAAAGCATTTTTTAGGATAAGGAACAAAAGAACAAACAAACCAGAGAAATCACAGAATATAGAAATACTATCCTGTTTGTCTGCAAAAAGAGTGTTTTAATATCAATTGTTTGGGGGGAAACACACAAACACACACACACACACACACACACACACACACACGCTGAAAATAGTGCCCATGTAAAATGAATTCAACTCAACCTAGCTGTCAAAAAAAGGCATCAGAGGAATAAGAAAGTAGCAAGGTTGTCTTGGAATCCAATATAAATGTGTGCTTTTTTTCAATGTTCTATAAATGCTTTGAAGTTACCAACAGCAGCAAAACATTAGACTCTGTCATGGGAAGGCAGTTTGGGACAAGGACACAAGGATGAGAAGAAGACATGACTGATAACAAAGAGCTGTGACCTCCAGGTACAGAGTCGTCCTAAATATACCATCCATTAAGCTCTTTATAAGTTTCAGGAAGTTTTTCACCTTTTATTCATCATTTCACTTAATCCACACCATCATCTAAGAAGAGAGGGATTATTATCCACATTTTACAGATGACAAAATTGAGGCTCATGCTACTAAGTAACAGGGTCATGGTCACACACCTAATTATTTTGATAGTCAGGGGTTGTACCTGGGTCTGCAGAATCCCATAGTCCATGCTCTTAACTGCTCTTCTCCCCTCTTAAGAAGCCATGCTCTGTCATCACTGCTCCCTGTGAATTGGTATCAAGCTCAGAGGGAGAAGAGCTCCTTCTCCGGGGAGGGCCGCTATACTTGGTCTAGTCTGTTGTTTTCTGCCTTTTTCCTATTTGGGGCCACACGGCTGTTATCTGTGACCTATTAAAAACATATTGTGTCTTTCTGTGGCAGACATGGAAATCCACTTAAACATGCAATTGAACTTTATTTAATTTTTTGTGTGCCAATGTCTTTATCCCTCCTTTTAAAGCTAAAAATTTAAAAGCAAAAATTATAGTAGTAAGCTTCAGGATATATGATAATGTCCATATTGGCAATGAGCAGGCCTGAAAGCACTGTCTATTTGGTTGGTCAAATCTCTTCCTGGGATAGTATTCTGACACCAACTGGTATACTGCAGTTCTGTTCTGGTATTAATGACCTGGAGTTAGTGCAGACCCCATAAGTTAAGGGCTCAGTCCTCCACAAGACTGTTCTCACATCAGAAGGTAGCTGCACCTGCACCTCAGGTGTCCACAGACCACCCACACTTCTGATGGACTGGCGATAAATTCAGGAGTCCCCAAAACCCTCACATTTGATAGTTTGCTAGAATGACTCGCAGAACTCAGGAAAGTGCTTTACTTCTGATTACAGTTTTATTATAAAGGATAGAGATCAGGACTAGTCAAATGAAGAGACACATGGAGCAAGGTTTAAGAGAGTCGCAAATGCAGAGCTACAGTGCCCTGTCCTCATTGAATCATGGCCTGTCTTCCTCCAGGCAGTGACATTGATATATTCACCAACCAAGAAGATCCACTGAGTTTCATGTCCAGAGGTTTTATTGTGGTTTCATTGCATAAAATGATTGATTGAATATTGCCTACATAACTGAAAGCAGCCACCCCCCACTCCCGTTCTCAAAAGCTGGGCTGGCTTAAAGCTCCAACCTTCTCATCACGGGGTTGGTTTTTCCAGTGAACAGCCCCCATTTCAGTCATCTAATCTCATTAATATAAAATCAGATGTGATCTAAGGGGTTGAAGAATAATAAAGACACTCCCATTACTTGGGGAAGTGCAGGGGTTTTAGAATCTCCATGCAAGGAACTGGGACAAAGACCAGACAAATTCCGTTTTGTATAACAGATGGTTGGAGCACATTGCTTTGGGATCTTTGGAAATGTGTGGGTGCCTGCAGAGAAAATTTCTTGGTTAAATGTAGGGTGATCATGTAATTTATTATTCAAATGAGTTTTCTCTTTTACAAGAGAAGGGGGTTGCAGATTGGTGGGGATGCCAGACAACAGGTGTCAACAGGGCATCTTCTGAGTGAACTGGGACTTTGGTCACTTTATTGCTTTTTATTCCACTCCCAAGAAAGTGTGAAGGGTTTGGGACCAGTCTGTAAGTTCTTGGAGTCTTCTTGGTAAGACAAGTGCTTATCTTGCCTCTGCTAGTTACATTTTTGAAACTAAGGAAGACTATTTGCTCAAAAGGGATGATAGTATGTCCATAATTGGAACAAACTTGACATAGGTAGACTGTGTCTTTATTTGAATAAGTATATAGTTCCGTAGCAGATGACTCAAGTTATTCTTACTCTACCCAGGTGACAACATATGTAACATTCTCTTCTTCACTTATTGCTTGCTCTGAAATTTCAGGGTCTAGTAAGTTTTCTAAACCCAAAGGCAGTAATACCCTCTCCCTCCCTATCATCACTTCACCTATGGAGGTGCTCATTATGTCCTTTCCCTGAAAGCCAGTCCCTTTTATATGTTTCAAAATTTGTTGGCTACCAAATACAAATATTTCATGACTGCATCTCCATTCTTTTCTACACATAGTGCCTGAAACATCCAGATTTCTTGGCATTACTTTTTCATACCAAAAGTTATCTAAAATGTTCAATACCACTCTAGTCCTATGATTCTTTGTGTCTGAAAAATTATATGAGCTCTCTGAAGGGAAAACCTTATTTTAATCATAATTTCTATATTCCCAGGGTTCAGTGTGGTGCCTAACGCATCATGGGCCATCATACGTCTTATTATCATAGTAAGTGAATTAATGATTGAGAGAAGCATTAGCAAATCAAGATAGGATTGAATTGCCTACGAAACCCATATTCTGCAGAAGTGTTAGAGAGAAAATCCATACCCAGATTCCTTTTATGGAAGTTCTAATATTGCCAAGTTTTTTTTCTATAAGGGGCAGGAAATCTTTAGGTGTGAAAGGAGAGAACAGTGGGTAAAGACTCAGTCAAAATCTTCTGAAACCCAGATGGATACACTGCTTTATTTCATGGAAACTGTTGAAGAGCTCTCCACGATAACTTCCAGTGATGGCAATGGATTCTCATACATGAGGTCCTGAGTCCAGTGTATTGATCCTATCTGCGACCATGGCAGAGATCCTGCAGGCAAGATGACAGGCCATCAGCAGTCTGCTCAGTAGGAGGAGTTGGCTTGGGGGAGTGCAGTTGATATAAACACTGTAGTGGAAAGCCACCAAATCATTTTACAGCAGCATAACCTTGGATTCGTGGCCATTAGTCATTGTAATGATAATATTAAAAAAACAATAATTATTGGAAAAGGAAACCCAATTAAAGGTATGAAATCAGGAGGCCTGGGTGAGGTGGCCTATTGGTAGTTTGAATTGGAAACAGGAAATGTAATCTTACATAAAATGGTTTGAAATTTCATGGACGTAGAGGTTTGGGAGCTTAAAGCAAAATTAGAGTGTAAAGTCCTCATTCTACAGTTGAAATGGAGGCTCCCAAAGGCAAGTAATTCCTTCTATTTCTTACTTAGGATTATGCAGCTAAGAGATTAATATCTCATATAAATCTATAAGAACATTTCTCCTTTATGTTCTTTGGAAGGTAAGCTCCATGAAGATGTGGTTCTTTTCATTCATGCACTAAATTTTCTTCATTACCTAGAACAGTGCCTGGTACACATTACACAGGCACTCAATTCTTTGAATGAGTCTCAGAGTACACATTTTGGTTAAGATCTTGAGTTTGGAGTAAAACAGATGTGAACTGAAATACTGCTTACCCCTATGAGATGTGTTACTTTGGGTGAGTTAATGAACTTGTATCAACCTTAAGTAAGATAGTAAACAAAATAATGCACATAAATCAACTTGATGAGCCTAGTACCTAATCGACACTCAATGAAAGCTGAATATTTACAACAATAATTGCCAGATTTTACTGAACAGCTGGTTATATTATAATTTCTAAGGGATTTAGGTTCACTCAACTGCTTCCCAGGTTCAGGGTTTTAACATTTGGCTTTCTTAAAAGAAATCTTAGGCCATTCACATACCCAGTCATTCTTAAAATGCTTTATTTTAATTTTCTTCATGGACGTACATTAAGAAATGTGTTGCAAATTAGCATTCATATAATGGCCTCATTTCACTTCTGTGCAGCCTGTCAATTACTGTTTTTATTTTTTTAACCATAATAACTCCCCAACTATTTATATATTTAAACGATCAATGCATTAAATCAGAGAACATCCTTAGTCGAGGATATCAAGATAAAAATTACCTGATGGGAGAAGCAATGTAGAGTATTATTTCCAGTTGCCTAATGGGTGTGTGGCAATTTATTTATTTTTTTAAAGATTTTATTTATTTATTTGAGAGAGAGAGAATGAGAGATAGCACGAGAGGGAAGAGGGTCAGAGGGAGAAGCAGACTCCCTGCCGAGCAGGGAGCCCGATGTGGGACTCGATCCCAGGACTCCAGGATCATGACCTGAGCTGAAGGCAGTCGCTTAACCAACTGAGCCACCCAGGCACCCGGGTGTGTAGCAATTTAAAATAGTGTCCCCAATGTTTATGTTTATTAAACTGCAAGAAAAATAAGAAAACTCCAGGGTTCTATTTACTTAGAAATCACTATAACACTAATAAATGAGGGAAAACAATCCCAGGCCAGGATTTCTAGAAACTGTGGACAGAATGAGTGATGAAAAGTCCTGCTGGAGTAATTAACAAGAACAATTAGATCCTTACAATGCAAAATGTTCTCCACTCAGCAGCACTGACCTCACTTGGGCGCTTGTTTATTTTTATTTATTTATTTATTTATTTATTTATTTATTTATTTTATTTTGTTATGTTAATCACCATACATTACAGCATTAGTTTTTTTTTTTTTTTTGATGTAGTGTTCCATGTTTCATTGTTTGTGCATAACACCCAGTGCTCCACGCAGAATGTGCCCTCTTTAATACCCATCACCAGGCAAATCCATTCCCCCACCGCCCTCCCCTCTAGAACCCTCAGTTTATTTCTCAGAGTCCATCGTCTCTCACGGTTCGTCTCCCCCTCCGACTTACTCCCCTTCATTCTTCCCCTCCTGCTATCTTCTTCTTTTTTTTTTTCTTAACATATATTGCATTATTTGTTTCAGAAGTACAGATCTGTGATTCAACAGTCTTGCACAATTCACAGTGCTCACCATAGAATATACCCTCCCCAATGTCTATCACCCAGCCACCCCATCCCTCCCACACCCCCACCACTCCATCAACCTTCAGTTTGTTTCCTGAGATTAAGAATTCCTCATATCAGTGAGGACATATGATACATGTCTTTCTCTGATTGACTGTTTGTGCATAACACCCAGTGCTCCACGCAGAATGTGCCCTCTTTAATACCCATCACCAGGCAAATCCATTCCCCCACCGCCCTCCCCTCTAGAAGTACAGATCTGTGATTCAACAGTCTTGCACAATTCACAGTGCTCACCATAGAACATAACTTACCCAATGTCTATCACCCAGCCACCCTATCCCTCCCAACCCCCACCACTCAGCAACACTTAGTTTGTTTCCTGAGATTAAGAATTCCTCATATCAGTGAGGTCATATGATACATGTCTTTCTCTGATTGACTTATTTCACTCAGCATAACACCGCCCAGTTCCATCCACGTTGTTGCAAATGGCAAGATCTCATTCATTTTGATGGCTGCATAATATTCCATTGTGTATATATACCACTTCTTCTTTATCCATTCATCTGTCGATGGACATCTTGGCTCTTCCACAGTTTGGCTATTGTGGACATTGCTGCTAGAAACACTGGGGTGCACGTACCCCTTCGGATCCCTACATTTGTATCTTTGGGGTAAATACCCAGTAGTGCAATTGCTGGATCGTAGGGTAGCTGTATTTTCAACTGTTTGAGGAACCTCCATACTGTTTTCCAGAGTGGGTGCACCAGCTTGCATTCTCACCAACAGTGTAGGAGGGTTCCCCTTTCTCCGCATCCCCGCCAACATCTGTCGTTTCCTGACTTGTTCATTTTAGCCATTCTGACGGGTGAGAGGTGGTATATCATTGAGGTTTTGATTTGGATTTTCCTGATGCCGAGCGATGTAGAGCACTTTTTCATGTCTCTGTTGGCCATTTGGATGTCTTCTTTGCAAAAATGTCTGTTCATGTAGTCTGCCCATTTCTTGATTGGATTATTTGTTCTTTGGGTGTTGAGTTTGATAAGTTCTTTATAGATTTTGGATACTAGCCCTTTAACTGATATGTCATTTGCAAATAGTTTCTCCCATTCTGTCGGTTGTCTTTTGGTTTTGTGGACTGTTTCTTTTGCTGTGCAAAAGATTTTATCTTGATGAAATCCCAATAGTTCATTTTTGCCCTTGCTTCCCTTGACTTTGGTGATGTTTCTAGGAGGAAGTTGCTGTGGCTGGGGTCGAAGAGGTTGCTACCTGTGTTCTCCTTTAGGATGTTGATGGACTCCTGTCTCACGTTTAGGTCTTTCAACCATTTGGAGTCTATTTTTGTGTATGGTGTAAGGAAATGGTCCAGTTTCATTCTTCTGCATGTGGCTGTCCAATTTTCCCAACACCATTTGTTGAAGAGACTGTCTTTTTGCCATTGGACATTCTTTCCTTTGTCAAAGAGGAGTTGACCATAGAGTTGAGGGTCCATTTCTGGGCTCTCTATTCTGTTCCATTAATCTATGTGTCTGTTTTTGTGCCAGTACCATACTGTCTTGATGATGACAGCTTTGTAATAGAGCTGGAAGTCCGGAATTGTGATGCCTCCAGCTTTGCTTTTCTTTTTCAATATTTCTCTGGCTATTCGGGGTCTCTTCTGGTTCCATACACATTTTAGGATTATTTGTTCCATTTCTTTGAAAAAAGTGGATGGTATTTTGATGGGGATTGCATTGAATGTGTAGATTGCTCCTGGTAGCATTGACATCTTCACAATGTTTGTTCTTCCAATCCATGAGCGTGGAACGTTTTTCCATTTTTTGTGTCTTCTTCAATTTCTTTCCTGAGTATTTTATAGTTTTCTGAGTACAGATCCTTTGCCTCTTTGGTTAAATTTATTCCTAGGTATCTTATGGTTTTGGGTGCAATTGTGAATGGGATCGACTCCTTGATTTGTCTCTCTTCTGTCTCGTTGTTGGTGTATAGGAATGCCACTGATTTCTGTGCATTGATTTTATATCCTGCCACTTTACTGAATTCCTGTAGGAGTTCTAGCAGTTTTGGGGTGGACTCTTTTGGGTTTTCCACATACAGTATCATATCATCTGCAAAGAGTGAGAGTTTGACTTCCTCTTTGACGATTTGGATGCCTTTGATTTCTTTTTGTTGTCTGATTGCTGAGGCTAGGACTTCTAATACTGTGTTGAATAGCAGTGGTGAGAGTGGACATCCCTGCCGTGTTCCTGACCTTAGTGGAAAAGCTCTCAGCTTTTCCCCATTGAGAATGATATTCGCTGTAGGTTTTTCATAGATGGCTTTTATGATATTGAGGTATGTACCCTCTATCCCTATACTCTGAAGAGTTTTGATCAAGAAAGGATGTTGTACTTTGTCAAATGCTTTTTCTGCATCTATTGAGAGGATCATAGGATTCTTGTTCTTTCTTTTGTGAATGTATTGTATCACGTTGATTGATTTATGGATGTTGAACCAGCCTTGCAGCCCAGAGATAAATCCCACTTGGTCATGGTGAATAATCCTTTTAATGTACTGTTGGATCCTATTGGCTAGTATTTTGGTGAGAATTTTTGCATCCATGTTCATCAAGGATATTGGTCTGTAAATATTCTTTTTGATGGGGTCTTCGTCTAGTTTGGGGATCAAGGTAATGGTGGCCTCATAAAATGAGTTTGGAAGTTTTCCTTCCATTTCTATTTTTTGGTGCAGTTTCAGGACAATAGGTATTAGTTCTTCTTGAAATGTCTGATAGAATTCCCCTGGGAAGCCGTCTGGCCCTGGGCTTTTGTTTGTTGGGAGATTTTGGATGACTGCTTCAATTTCCTTAGTGGTTATAGGTCTGTTCAGGTTTTCTATTTCTTCCTGATTCAATTTTGGTAGTTGATACAGCTCTAGGAATGCACCCATTTCTTCCAGGTTATCTAATTTGCTGGCATAGAGTTGCTCATAATATGTTCTTATAATTATTTGTATTTCTTTGGTGTTGGTTGTGATCTCTCCTCTTTCATTCATGATTTTGTTGATTTGGGTCATTTCTGTTTTCTTTTTGATAAGTGTGGCCAGGGGTTTATCAATCTTGTTAATTCTTTCACAGAACCAGCTCCTAGTTTCGTTGATCCATTCTACTGTTCTTTTGGTTTCTATTTCATTGATTTCTGCTCGATCTTTATGATTTCTCTTCTCCTGCTGGGTTTAGGCTTTATTTGCTGTACTTTCTCCAGCTCCTTTAGGTGTAGGGTTAGGTTGTGTATTTGAGATCTTTCTTGTTTCTTGAGAAAGGTTTGTATTGCTATATACTTTCTGCTCAGGGTTGCCTTTGCTGTATCCCAAAGAGTTTGAACAGTTGTGTTTTCATTTTCATTGGTTTCCATGGATTTTTTTAATTCTTCTTTAATTTCCTGGTTGACCCATTCATTCTTTAGTAGGAGGCTCTTTAGCCTCCATGTATTTGAGTTCTTTCCGACTTTCCTCTTGTGATTGAGTTCTAGTTTCAAAGCATTGTGGTTTGAAAATATGCAGGGAAAAATCCCAGTCTTTTGGTACCGGTGGAGACCTGATTTGTTTGTTTTTTTTTTTTTTTAATTTTTTTATTGTTATGTTAATCACCATATATTACATCATTAGTTTTTGGTGCAGTGTTCCATGATTCATTGTTTGTTCATAACACCCAGTGCTCCATGCAGAACGTGCCCTCCTCAATACCCATCACCAGGCTAACCCATCCCCCTACCCCCCTCCCCTCTAGAACCCTCAGTTTGTTTTTCAGAGTCCATCATCTCTCATGGTTCGTGGAGACCTGATTTGTGACCTAGGATGTGATCTTTTCTGGAGAATGTTCCATGGGCACTAGAGAAGAATGTGTATTCTGTTGCTTTGGGATGGAATGTCCTAAATATATCTGTGAAGTCCATTTGGTCCAGTGTTTCTTTTAAAATCTTTATTTCCCTGTTGATCTTTTGCTTAAATGATCTGTCCATTTCAGTGAGGGGGGTGTTAAAGTCCTCCACTATTATTGTATTGTTGTCAATGTGTTTCTTCGCTTTTGTTATTAATTGCCTTATATAATTGGCTGCTCGCATGTTAGGGGCATAGATATTTACAATTGTTAGATCTTCTTGTTGGATAGACCCTTTAAGTAGGATATAGTGTCCTTCCTCATCTCTTATTACAGTCTTTGGTTTAAAATCTAATTTGTCTGATATAAGGATTGCCACCCCAGCTTTCTTTTGGTGTCCATTAGCATGGTAAATTGTTTTCCACCCCCTCACTTTCAATCTGGGTGTGTCTTTGGGTCTAAAATGAGTCTCTTGCAGACAGCATATTGATGGGTCTTGTTTTTTAATCCAATCCGATAGCCTGTGTCTTTTGATTGGGGCATTTAGCCCATTTACATTCAGGGTAACTATTGAAAGGCATGAATTTAGTGCCATTGTATTGCCTGTAAGGTGACTGTGACTGTATATTGTCTGTGTCCTTTCTGATCTATGCTGCTTTTAGGCTCTCTCTTTGCTTAGAGGACCCCTTTCAATATTTCTTGGAGGGCTGGTTTTGTGTTTGCAAATTCCTTTAGTTTTTGTTTGTCCTGGAAGCTTCTTATTTCTCCTTCTATTTTCAATGACAGCCTAGCTGGATATAGTATTCTTGGCTGCATATTTTTCTCGTTTAGTGCTCTGAAGATATCTTGCCAGTCCTTTCTGGCCTGCCAGGTCTCTGCGGATAGGTCTGTTGCCAATCTAATGTTTCTACCATTGTAGGTTACATATATCTTCTCCGGAGCTGCTTTCAGGATTTTCTCTTTGTCTCTGAGACTCGTAAGTTTTACTATTAGATGTCGGGGTGTTGACCTATTTTTATTGATTTTGAGAGGTGTTCTCTGTGCCTCCTCGATTTTGATGCCTGTTTCCTTCCTCACATTAGGGGAGTTCTCTGCTATTATTTGCTCCAGTATACCTTCTGCCCCCCTCTCTCTTTCTTCTTCTTCTGGGATCCCAATTATTCTAATGTTGTTTCATCCTATCGTATCACTTATCTCTGAATTCTGCCCTCGTGATCCCTTAGTTCTTTCTCTCTCTTTTTCTCAGCCTCTTTATTTTCCATCATTTGGTCTTCTATATCACTGATTCTCTCTTCTGCCTCATTTATCCTAGCAGTTAGTGCCCCCATTTTTGATTGCACCTCATTAATAGCCTTTTTGATTTCGATTTGGTTAGATTTTAGTTCTTTTATTTCTCCAGAAAGGGTTTCTCTAATAACTTCCACGCTTTTTTCAAGCCCAGCTAATATCTTTAAAGTCATGATTCTGAACTCTAGGTCCGACATCGTACTAATGTCCGTATTGAGTAGGTCCCTGGCTGACGGTACTACCTCTTGTTCTTTTTGCTTAGGTGACTTTTTTCGTCTTGTCATTTTGTCCAGAGGAGAATAGATGAATGAGAGAACAAAATGCTACCAGGTAACAACGTCCCCAGCAAATATACTGTATACAAATCAGAAAAGACCTGAAACCAGGGGAAAGGAAAGGGAAAGAAAGAAAAAAGAAAGAAAGAAAAAAGATAAAAAGAAAAACAGAACAATACAAAAAAAGCAGAATATGATCAGATATGATCAGGCTAGTGAATAGATCAGTGCCACACACTAGATTTTGGGCATATTTTGGTCTGTTAGAATAAAGTGCCTCCTTAAATTCTAAAGGAAGAAAGACATATATGTACAAAATAAGGGTTGATACAATGAAGGGATGGAAGATGACTGTAAAGATGAAAATTATAAAAGATTTTATAAAAGGAATTGATAAGATAAGTTGTTTGAAAAAGGAAAGAAGAAGATTTAAAAAAAAAAAGAAAAAAGGGAGAGAATGTGATCAGGCAGGAGACTAGAACAAAGCCATACACTAGTGATTTAGGGTATATTTTGATCTGTTAGAAGAAACTGTATCTCAAAATTTTAAAGAGAGAACAACTTATATATATATGCCAAAAATAAGGGTAACTACTATGAAGGGATAAAATATGACTCTAAAAATGAAAAATAAAAAATGTTTTTTTTTAAAAAAGGGATTGATAAGGTGTTGGTTGAAAAAGCAAAAAAGAAAAGTTAAAAAAAAACAGCTAAAAAAATTAACTTTGATGAACTAATGAATCATGGTAAAAAAAAAGCCATGAGTTCTATGTGCAGTATTCCCCTAGCGCTGGAGTTCTCCCGTTCTCCTTGATCCGTAAACTTGGTCTTGGGTTGCTTGCTGTTGTGCTAATCTTCTGGGGGAGGGGCCTGTTGCCGTGGTTCCCAAATGTCTTTGCCGGAGGCTGAATTGCCCCGCCCTTGTGAGTCCGGGCTAAGCAAGCTGCTCGGGTTTGCTCTCAGGAGCTTTTGTTCCCTGCAAACTCTCGGTACAGCTTTGGAGGACCAGGGTGAAAATGGTGGCCTCCCAATCTCCGCCCGGAGGAGCTGAGAACTCGGGTCCCCACTCTTCAGTGCGCCCCCAGAGAAAAGCAGTCACTCCCGTGTCCCTGGTCTCCGGCCGCACTCCGTGCTCACCCGGCCTGTGACCAAGCGTTTCTATCTCTGGCACCCGACCCCGTGTGGAGTCTCCAAACCCAGCAGATCCCTGCGGTGTGCTCCTGCGTCGCTCCTCCCGGGGGAGAAAGGGGAGTCTCCCTGGCTCTGCCGCTTATTGGGTCCCTGCTGGAGGAGCAGTGGCCCCGACTGGGCCTCGGATCACAGTTTATGGCAACCCGGAGCTGAGAACCCGCAACTCGGCTCTGTCTCTGCAGCCGGCTTCCCCGCTCCGATACCTGGGAGCTCGGCTGCACTCAGGCACCCCTGGACTTTCTGTGACCCCGAGGGTCCTGAGTCCACACTGTCCCGCGAGGGTTCCACCCCCCGCTTAGCCACTGGAGCGACGTCCCTCAGCGGAGCCAACTTCTTAAAAGTTCTAATTTTGTGCTCTGCGGCTCTAGCACTTGCCAGAAGCGGCCGACGGAGGCCCCCTCCCCTGCCATCTATCCTCCCGAATATCACCCCGGATTCACTTCTCCGCACGTCCTACCTTCCAGTAAATGGTCGCTTCTCTGTTCAGAGAGTTGTTGCTACTCTCCTCTTCGATCTCCTGTTGAGTTCGTAGGTGTTCAGAATGGTTTGATCCGTATTCAGCTGAATTCCTGAGACCAGACGAAATCTAGGTCTCCTACTCCTCCGCCATCTTGCTCCTCCCTTGGCTAAAACATTTTTAAAACTGGAAATTTGAGGGGTTGAACACAACATTTCATATAATTTTTCTCTGATTAAGAGTGAGATGATTAATCAGAGGGGGAGATGAACCATGAGAGATGATGGACTCTGAAAAACAAACTGAGAGTTCTGGAGGGGCTGGTGTGGGAGGATGGGTTAGCCTGGTGATGGGTATTAAAGAGGGCACATTCTGCATGGAGCACTGGGTGTTATTGTCTGACAGTTACTGAGAAAGAAGCAGTTCAGCCGATATAAATCAGAATCTAAGACTACTTGGTTTGGACCACCCTTTTGTTGCCCCAAAGGCAGGAATTCTGCAGCGGTTTCTTCCTATTGCCAACCAAGAAAGAGTGCACTGAAAATTTAAGCTAACAGTCATTTATTTGGGCAATTGGAATTGCAATTCGGGAGACACAGATTCAGGTAGAAACCTGACTCGTGTTTTGAAGAAGACAAAAGGGGGCAGAGCTATAAAGGGAAAAGGTCATGAGCGCAGTTGTTATTTAGGACCTCCATGCAAATCTGGGATTGAAACTGGGTTATCTGAGATTGGTTGGGTTAACATGCAAATGAGCAATTTAAACTTGTCAATTCTCATTTGCTCCTTTCCAAGTGAAGAATGTGAAGGACTCAGGTGTCCTCATGAGGAGGGAGTTAAGTCCAGCCTGAGGGCTTGTAGCTGGCAAAAAGATCATAGTTCCTCCACTGAGGACATGCATAAATTCCACCTCCTGTCTGGCCTCCCCACTCTATTTTTAAAAGAGACTCTTTTAGTGAGGCTTGCTTGCTCTACTTAGAAATCTCCTTTCATACTGTATCTTATGTTTTTCCATGGTATCTTGACAACCTGCACTTTCTTTCTTTCTTTCCTTCCTTCCTTCCTTTCTTAGAGAGAGAGAGAGAGAGACCTCTCAGGTGCAAGCCAGGGGTTGAGGTTGGGGGTGGGAGGGAGGGGCAGAGGGAGAGAGAGAATCCCAAGCATGCTCCAAGCCCAGTGCAGAGCCGCACATGGGGCTTGATCTCACAACCTTGAGATCGTGACCTGAGCTGAAATCAAGATTAAGAGTCAGATGTCCAACTGACTAAGCCACCTGGGTGCCCCCACATTTTTTCTATACTTACTAAATTAATTTACTTTGTTTCTACTAACTTTGAAAACTTTTACTCCTTTATTTACTGATACAGCCCAATTTTGTTTGCCAAAGAGTAGAGTTCTCAGTCACTGTCATCACACTTATTCCATGTTTGACCAATTTTTCATTCTCTTTCCACTAAATCAGTCTCCATGACCATTAAACAAGGTCATGATGCTCTCAGCTGCTCTCCCAGAGGTCTACTTAAGTCTGCCCTCTCACCATCATAATTCACACTATTGCTTTCCCCACTGAGAGCAGACATCCTAGATAGAGTTGTGGTTTGGCACATCATAAAGAATTTTAAGATTTTTCACCTTTGGCCAATTAAGTGACAGATTAAACATGTCCATCTTAGTGAGGAAACTGGACCCCCTATCATACAATTATTCTTTGGAGTCTGTAGAAAAAAAAGCATTTAGATGTATTGGGGGTGGGGAGCATCTATAGCGGTTTAGATGAGAGAATTCCAATATCTGAAGAGTTTTCAGGTACAGTTTTTGAACTGGAGTGGATGTTGGAAATAACTTTCTGCTATATTACAAGTAGATCTTTTGTGTAACTACAGATGGAAGTCCTGAATCAAGGTAGAAGACCAATTTTGACTCACATTAAGAAAAGAATGGCTAATAATTTTCCAAATATATAATAAAACAATTTACCTCAAGAAATATTAAGAGACTGGTGAGAACTCGTCAGAAAAATTTAGCAGATATTGGATAGGAGCTGGATTATTTTTCTGACGAGTTCTCACCAGAAAAATGATAAGCATGCCCACTATCTTAAAAATCATTGATTGGCATTTTAATGTTTATTTCATGGACTTTTTTCCCCCCCATGCACCTTTAATGTGTCTCCTGTATCCAGAGACACAATGTGGTATTGGTAGAATTGAAAATGAACTAGAATTTGTGTAAGAAAACTTAAGTTCTTTTGCCACTGGAGAGTTGTGTGACTTTAAGTATTAATGTCATCTCTCTTAGAATTGTATTCCAAAGATGATAACCATAACCTTTTCAAGGCTATAAAAATGTTTCACAAATATGAAGTGATTTTACTCAAACACGTTTTCTGGAAGTTATTTCAAAGGGAATGCTCATTTGTAGTTACTAAACTCATTTCCAAAGTCCCAGTCTTCCAAGAAACAATATGATCCATGTCATATGATTGATAGGTAGTTTCTAAGCCCCCAGAAATGCCGGGCTGTTTTTCTTTTTTGCCTGCTGTTGACACACCAAAAATATTTGTTTCCATACTATAAATAACCAACCGAAATACCTTCCTTTTATTAGTTACTATTATCCATTGTTGGCCTACATTCTGGTGTTTCTCTACATCTGCAAAAGTAATAAACCAATTTTATGTAAGTCACAGAATAACAGCAGAGTAGAATTCTGCAAAGAAACTCCCCTGAATAATTGGCCCTGTCATAGATGGCATGCATAAAGAACAATAATAGTAACAAGTCCACTATCTTTAAGGGGTGGGGAATGATTTACATAAGGGAAATTATGGTTGTTCACTACCAGATACAATGGTGGAGTTACATGACATTTTACTGCTGAAGCTGTCTGAGCATCCATATTCAATATTTGTCTGAGTCACAAGGCTCACAGCTCATTCATCATAGGAAGCAGGAGGGCCTAATGGAGCGAGTGGGCTGTGTGGCCTGTTGACTGATTTAGTCACCTTGGTCAGGATACTCATGCCCTTGGAACATAGGATTGACTCATAAAAAGTGGAGACTTTTGTTTGTTTGTTTTTACCATCAGTCTGCCTCAAAGGGTCACAGTGGGTTTGTTGGAAGACAGCAAGATATTTTCAGTTGAGTCTTAATCATCCATTTGAGGTTGGGAAAATAAGGCAAAATCAAAATCCACAATGTAAAATCTGTTCCCAGTCATCTTAGAATATTCGCTAGCTATCTGCATTGGTTTTAAAAGAATAGGAAACAGTAATTGGTGATTAAATTGTTAATTTTTGGAACCAGACTGCCTGGATTGGATTCCACATCTGCTACTTTATAGCTGTTTACTACGAGGAAATCATTTAACCTCTCAGTCTTTTCACGGGCAAATGAGGATTATTATGGTAAAATTGGCTTGTTTGGACCCATTAAGTGAAATAATTCACTTCATGGGGTGTGCCAGCAAATGTTTAACCATCAGCTTTTGGGGTGGAGTGGGGACAAGGTCAACATTTGCTGACTTCTATGGTGTCAGTGCTCCCACCTGGACCATTTCAAGTTGGGAATGTGTGCACACAATAGCTTGCCAGCCCCAGCACACAGCAGTGATGGAAATCACTTTGCCCAGTGCCTGGAATACTGAAGGGCTCAATTATTATAGGTAGTTATTATAAATTTTATCATTATTTTGTTTTGGATTTCATTATTATTGAAATTCACTGAACATAATTTGTTCTCTTTCCTCCCATGTTACTCTTTCTCCAGACTATAACAAAAGAAGAAAAATTATAAGTTTGGGAAATTATAATGGCAATTAGAAAATAAAACAAAGCCAAACAGATCTCCTTAATGTCTCTTATTTGGAAGGAAAAGCCAGGAACTAGAAGACCTTTAACTCTTATTCTGCTACTGTGGTTCAACTGGCTTGGGCAAGCCACTTTAACTTCTCTTAGACTCAGTTTTTCTTCTTGTAAAATGGGTGAAATTATTGGTGTTTGCCTGCTTTACCAGAAACTTTTAGCGTTAAAATCTACAACTTATTAAGACATTCCTTATAAACTTAACAGGTCTGGTTTTATATTCAGAATCATTGATTTAGCAATCTAACTCTTGGGATTTATCCTAAAGAAATAATTATAAAGAAGTAAGGAGTCTTTTAAAAATTGGTAACAAAATGTGCATTAATGTACTTAATCTGTTTTAGGTAATTTATTTTAGGTAAATGCAATCAAATGTTATGTTAGTATCAATGAATATTATGCTAATGTATATGACTATTATGCCAATGTCATTTTAATGTTAATAAAAGATAACTTTGCTATAGAAAAATATTGTCTTCATGAATATAAAAATGGTATTTTTCTAAGAGAAAAATTTTATGACAGATTATATGGCAAATAGTCATAGAACTGTATTATAATACATAATAATGGTACATTTGGGAAAAAATGGGAAAGGAATGCAAAAAGGAAAAAACTGTGGTGTTACAGTCATGGATTTTATGTTATAAAAGGAGTAAAAATCAAAATTTAAAACCCATTATGAAAATAGTTACAGCGTAATAAGGTATTAATGGAAATCCAATAAGTAGAAAGACATCAGCCCAGAGAATCATCTCTTTCAAAATGACCCTCCATATTTTTTCCTATATAAGACCTAGCTTTTGACTAGTTACTCCAACAAAGGTGGTTTTTCTGAGGCTTGAGAGAAAATGGAAAGAGTAGCAAATTCTTAAAACTAGAAATATATTTGAAATTTGAGCTGGTGAGAGCCCTTCTCTTTCAGGTAAAACACATATAAAAACTCCCATGTTTTGGGAGTTTGCTCCCATGTTTTGTCTGCTCTTTGATGCCTGGGGTCAACCTTACACTGGTAAAAAGAATGGTACATACGAGACTTCATAGGTAACTTTTCGTAGATACATGGAGATCTTGCCTCCTATCCTGGTTTAATGGCTCCATACTCAGATGACTTGAGTTTTCAATTGGTTCATTTTAAGCCATGACTTTGGAGCCTTAGTATTCCCTGACCTACAGTTTCTGGCCCAACTTCTTACAACCATATGCTTCTGTACAACACCATGGATCTCCAAATCCCTTGCACACCTTATGGCACATACTTCAAAGCTATCTGGGTGCCTTGTAACTGATGATGACTCAGGATAAGAACCAAATCTCTACTTTCTCATTGGTTTGAATTACCATTACCTTAATGGGGAACTGAAATCCAGTCCAATCAAGCTGGACTGAAGCTTGGAATGTGCAATAGAATGAAGAGCATTTTATTGGCAATATGTGACAGTGACAACAGCTGTCTTCTGTTGTTATCAGTAGGCTTTAACTCAAGTTTGCAAACTCAAAATCATACAAGGGCAGGCAGGTGGCACAGAAGGTGGTGAAGTTGCTGAATTCTGTTACTATCTAGAGTAACACCTCTTTAGCTGCACAGTGCTTTAAAATATGATATGAACTAAAAATGCTAACAACACACAGCATGTCTGCCGCCTGCTAGCCTGCTCTAACTCTGCCTGCTGCCCGGAACAAAGAGTAGCAAGGGTGTTCATGTGGTGGTGCAGCATGTCAAGTTGAGAGAGGACACAGTCCCTCTGGCTGATCTCCTTTGCTTTGTCTCTCTCCCCTTGTGACAGCTGGCCCCACAGATTCCTCTGCTCCACTTCTAAGTCCAATCTGGGCTTAAGCCAGAAAGGATGTAAATAATTCCTTGCTACTTTGATACCGTAATGAATACCCTCTAATTCCCCACATTGTTCCCAGTGTCCATTCCTCCTTCACAAGTCTGTCCAATTTCCAGTTTCACGCACCTAAGCACCTGGGCTATACTGACTGTGTGCCAATCCTCCCAGTTTCTAGAACATGACATGAACATTAGTTCTTTCAAAAAATGAAAGCCAGGTCCTGCCTTCACAATTGATACAGCCCTGTATGAAATGAAATGCCCTAAGGCAAACATGACTCTATTCTGAATGCAGAGCTGAATGGCTCACAGTTTGATTATAGAAAAGGTTTTCTGTGGCTTAGACTCAGATGATCAAATGGTCTTTGGATTTCATTAAAAGCTGTGGTGAGTCTACTAGAACACAATTTTGTTTTAAATATACTTGGCAGAGTTGGAGATGATTTTGAATTTCCTTTCTGTCAATAAATTGATTAAAAATAGTTGTTTGAGTTGTGATGTACTCCCTACTTTATGCTCAGTTTGTGTTGGGTGTTGTGGGGGATTTAGAGGAAGAGTAAATCAGTCTCTATCCTCACAGAGTTTATACTCCAGTTGTGGACACACAAACACACAACTTCACACCCAGGAAAAGAGAGTATACAATAAAAGTCGGTGCATAAATGATTATTAACATCTGTGCTTCTACTGGGCTGTGCCATTTACATAACTGATGTTGTATCCTCACCACAACTCTAAAAGTTGTCAATTTCCCTTTGCCATTCGACATACCATAAACTGAGGTGCTGAGACCTTAGCCTAAGGTCACACAGTCAGCAGAATGCTAGACCTAAGGGTGTCTGATTCCAGAGCTGGTGCTCTTTCCTGTAAATGAGCTGTTCTCATTCTTCATTGTGTATTTAAATCACCTGACACACTTAAAAAAATGTGGATGCCTCGACCATGCCATCAGAGATTCTGTTCATTTGAGGTCTGAGTATTGGCTAATTCAAAGAATCCCAGGTGATTCTAATGTGTCAGCAAGGTGAAGAACCACTGTGCCAAATCCTCCTGCCATTGTGCAGCCCAATGTTGAAAAAAAAGAGTATATTTTGGAGAGAGAGTTCAGTTTGTAAAGATTTAGAGCAGGTGAGCTGGGATAAGACAATTTGCCCCTAAACCACACATACTTAGAGGTGACATATTGCTCCAGAGTTGCAACAATGAGTCCCTAACTTCATCAAATTCTGGTCTGTAAAGGAAAGATAAAAGTATCAAGTTTGTAAAATGTGCATATGGCTTATTACTGATTGTACTGCATCTTACTATTTTTATGTCATTTGAGTATTACAACAGCCTGGGATGTGATGCCAGGTAATTTATTTACCAATGAGAAAACTGAGATCCAGAGTGACTAAGTGACTTACTGAACATCACTGGGCTAGTTAGTGACTCCATACAGTGCTCACTTCATCACATCACCTAGATTCAGTGGCTCCCACAGCACTGGAACTTCATGGCACTGCTGCAGATTGGGTGGTGAGATCAATAATGGAGGAAGCTGCTAATTGAATGGGGTGAAGGGTACAACTATGTTAAAAGCCATCACCACTCTAGGAAGCACTCTTTAAGTTCCTATGACAGACATATCTCAGCCTATATTATCATAATCATCCTTCTAAATAAATGATTTAGATTAGGGCATGCATGATCATGAGCTTGTGAAATGCAGATAAACATATTTTGTTTCCGAAGCCACGAGCTCAGGACATTAGTATGCATTTCCCTCTGGTTCCCCATTTCCCCTGAATATAATGACTTGAAACAGTTTAGACCATGACTAGGGGAAGGCACAGGGATGCCCACTCAAGAACAGGCAAGCCATTGAATTAGTAGCTTTCAGCAAAACTACTCTATTTGGCCTGTGCTTCCAGAAAACAAGTTGTTATAGAATAATTAAGTTGGGGAGGCAGCTATATGAAGTTTCCACAATAGAGTGAGGAACTGAAATACCAGATGGTGCTATCAATGCACAGCAGATGTTTGCCAGGGAGCTGGGATCATGGTTTTAATTTCCAGAGTAGAATGACTTTCTAAAACAGAGAACAGTCCAGTGTTATGGGTCCCCTTTGTGGAATTTCTGCACACTGTGGAACCCTTTGGAATGGGAGACTTCACTCATTCTGTGCAAGGTGGCAGAGAGTGGCCAGTGCATTCATCTTTTTGGCCCATGGTGGATCATTTTACTTTTCTAGAAGATTTAAGGGAAATGGGGACTTCTGGTCCTAGGACACTCAAGACATCTGTTGACTGGTAACTGGAGAATAAGGAAGAAAAGAAGATAAAGTTCCTAAATGCTTAAGATGTATTATCTGTTAAAATAATGATGTTAAGGACAACTATAAAGATATAAATCAACCAATATGAAACAGTGTTACACCACATTTAATGCTTCAAAAATGTGCCTATTGCAAATATTATCTGAAGATTTATTATCATTAATTTATACGTGAAGATGCAGAGTTCTCATTTTTTCCCTCTTTTAATTTATTTTATTCTATTTTTTTATTATTAACATATAATGTATTATTTGTTTCAGGGGTACAGGTCTACGATTCATCAGTCTTACACAATACACAGTGCTCACCACAACACATACCTTCCCCCAGGGTTCCCATCTTGAGGTCACTAGGTCTGGATTTAAATTCTATTTGGCTTTCAAGTAACAAATACTTAGTTAATTAAGTAGGGAATGAATGAATCCAAGAAGTTGGGTAACTAGGTCTTGGGAAGCAGACAAGACAACCCCTCTTCTTCCAAGGAATTGACAGTGACTAGGGTGCTGCTTAGAAAACCCTAGTAAGAAAAAAGCCATGTGAACTTCAGGTCAGAAGAGGCCAGCAAATCTCATGAACTTATTCTGTGGGATGTGGACCTTGGGATGAGGCTGGGTCCTGGGTGCAGGAGGTCTCATCATGGTGACCCTCACATCTGTTTTTCTCTAAAGGCTACCTAGGAGCTGTCTCAGTACTCCCTTCCCTTCCCCATCCAGAAATGTAGTGCTGTCTCTCCCCACATAGCATGGGGGCATTGCTTCCTTGCCTTCAAAAAAGCCTATTCTTGCACCCTTTTCTTTTTCAAGCCATTCTCTACCTTCTAGCATTGTCCAGAGAGCTTCCCATGGCCTTTCATTTATCAAGAGTGAGCAGAGAAGTATGCAAGCTTATGTGTTTCTTAAGCTTTCATGGTTTGTGCCCTTTATTCTCTCTAGTTATCCTCTACTTTGAAGAGTGCTGCCACCTTCTATGGAATTGGAGGGACGTCTAACAGAAAACCTCTCTTCAAAATGTGGACGGGGAAAAACTAGGAGACAGATGCTGGTGAGCACATTGATAAAACCACTTTATATCAACAGAAAAATGTGAAGACATAACTTTTCCCACTTTGAATATAATTTTTCAAAGTGGCAATCACTGATTGCATGTGGAAAAAGGCTGGAAGAAATATAATTAAAACCCCAAAACTCTCCCAACCCAGAAATCCTCTCCACAAATATAAGTAGAGAAAGGAAAGCGTTTTCTTATTGAATAAGCATTAAGCCAGAGTGTGATGTACTTCGCAGGCAAATCCTAGTCTTCAGTTAAGACTGACAAGCATGAGAAGCTGGCACCTCCCATCTTGGTACAGGTCAAAGCCATCATATTCACCAAATAGAAATAAATCAATACTAGGTCCTGGGCTTATGTTTGGTTAGGATTTGATGGACATTTGTTCTTGTTTCTCCCTGGGGATCTGAGTTTTCAGAAGATAATTCTCCCAATTCCTCTATCTAGGTGTTTCCCTCTTCCTTCCTCCCCCAGGCTTTACCTGTTTGCCTAGGCTCAGACTGTAAGGGCCAGGGCATCCTTGTCTTTTGAGACATGGTAGTCCTTAACCAACTGATAGACATCATGTTGGTAAATATTAAAAAGTCTGAAAATAACAAGTATTAGCAAGGAGAATGGGAAGTGGGTTCCATCATGCATGCCTAAACGTAATCTAAATTTAAAAATCAGTTTCTCTTTCATTCACATTTTTTGACCTTTATTTGAAAGGTACATGGAAACATGTGCATTTAATTTCTGATTTTGGAATATCATAATTATGTCTTGCCTAGGCCGGGATGAGACATAGATATTGTGGATATCCAATGGTTCTCAGCAAATGCCTGTAATGATGCCAGTGTTTCCATGATTATCACAAGCAGATTTCTAATTATCAAAGATTAGGACTACAGAAATTACACACAGCACTTATAATGGTTATGCATGGTAGCCCATTAGCTCAGAAATGCAAGAAATATTACTTACATTCATTAAATGCAACAAAATTTAGCCCCAAGTATCATCCAGCTGGATTAGTTGGAAATTCAATTTCAGTCACTATGGGACATCTTCCACCTGTAGAACTATTCTATCATTTCAGGGTATAGGTAATGTCCAGAAAAGGGAGGGATGACTCCTCTTTTTCTGATGCTGCAGCCACTGACATCCTCATTGTCTATGGTCCTCCATATCAATCCCTTCTGTGGGATGAAAGACTTTGGGGTGAGGCTGTCTCTGATGCTGTTGGTCTCATCCTCATACCTGTTCTTTTCTAGAACCTGCCTAGGAGCTATCTCAGGACCCCTCACCTCACCTGCCCAGGGATCAAGTGCTCTCTCTCCTTCTGCAGCACGGGGGCATTGTTTTCTCCTTTTCAGAAAAGCCCATCCTTGCACCCTTCTCTTACTCAAGTCACTCTCCACCTTCCCATAAAACCCTCATCTTTAATAGACTTGGATTGTCATTTAAAAAAATGGGGGGGCGCCTGGGTGGCTCAGATGGTTAAGCGTCTGCCTTCAGCTCAGGTCATGATCCCAGGGTCCTGGGATCGGGTCCCTCATCGGGCTCCCTGCTCAGAGGGGATCCTGCTTCTCCCTCTGCCTCTCTCTCTCTCTCTCTCTCTCATGAATAAATAAATAAAATCTTAAAAAAATAAAATATAAAAAAATGGGGGGCTAGGGGGCTGGGCAAAGTCTTTCTACCTTCCATCTGCCATGGGTTCCCCAGAGTGAGACAGAATGAATATATGTGCATATACATTTACCATAGATGGTTCTGAAATCACTTCATATTTTTGCAGTGCTTTAGATCACAATCATGAGCCAAAATTGACATAGATGGTGAAATGACTCAGCTTATTAGAAATTTTGGGGTGGCCAGTGTTTATGAAATTATCTAAGTTTATCTTTCATGAAGTTTCTGTAAAGTTACTTATTTATTTTATGGAGACATCTGAGTTATTTACCTTTATAGATCTATATATAGATGTATTTATAACTTTATTTTGGCAGTGTAGAAAATTAGTGATTCTGAGCAGGTAAGCCATTTAAGTTAGGTCACATAGGAGCTCTCTGCTTAAAGTCTAAATGCTGTTCAGAAGACACACACACACACACACACACACACACACACAGCTGGCTATCTTTTCACTTGAGTGTGAACCATCTTAGGTAAAATAACACTCAGAGGGTCAATTTGGTTCATACTTGATCAGAATCAAGAATTGAAATACAATATAATAAGAGAAACTAATATAGTATATTAGCCACAGGACTTTTGTTCACAAGGGACAAAAACCCAACTCATTTTTTATAGGAAATATGACTTTATTAGATCAACCTCAAAATTTTTTTATAGGAAATATGACTTTATTAGATGGATCTAGGGACTCAATTTACATTTGTCAAAAATACAGAATTAAATCTCCTTCCCCACCTCCTGCTGGCCCAATGGCTCCATTCTCTGACAGGCTCTTTCCATGTCAAAGAGTAAGATCCTATCTTACATTACTTCTTGTGATCTTATAGAGAAAGAAACCCTGCCTCAGTCAGCATCAAAATACAGTCTCTAAAAATGGCCTCTGGTTGGCCTTTGTAATTTGGCCTTCCCACTCTTCTGGTGGAGAAGGCAGTGAGCCCAACATGGGGCTTGATCCCAAGGACCCAGGGACCATGACCTCAGCCAATGACAGGTGCTTAACCGACTGAGCCACCCAGGTGCCCCTAACACCAATCCTTTTCAAACTCTTCCAGAAAATTGAAGAGGAGGGAACATTCCCAAACTTACTTCATGTGGCCATCATTAGCCTGATACTAAAGACAGAAAATGACTCTACAAGAAAAGAAAATTACAGGTGGATATCTCTGATGAATATAGATGAAAAATTCTTAACAAATACTGGCAAACTGAGTTCAACAGCACATTAAAAGGATACAAGGATGGTTCAACATACACAATCACATTAATAGATCACATTAATAAATTGAAATAGAATGAAAGATAAAAATCATAGTATCATCTGAATAAATATAGAAAAAGCATTTGACAAAACTCAATATTCATTCAAGATAAAAACTCTCAACAAACTGGGTATAGAAGAAATGTAACTCAACATAATAAGGCTATCTATGACAAGCCCACAACTGACAGGCTTATGACGAAAGGAGAAAGGTTGAAAGCTTTTCCTCTAAGACCGGGAACAAGACAAGTGTGCCCACTTTTATCACTCCTATTCGACATAGTACCAGAAGTCCTAGCCAGAATAATTAGGTAAGGAAAGGAAATAAAAGGCATCCAAATCGGAAAGGAAGAAGTAAAACTATCTTTGTTTACAGACGATATGATCTTATATGTAGGAAATCCTAAAGAATCTACCAAAAAACCATTATAACTAATAAATGAACTCAGTAAATTTGCAGGATACAAAATCAGTGCAGGGGAGGTTGTGGAGAAAAGGGAACTGTAAGTAGGAATGTAAATTGATGATGCCCTCATGGAAGACAGTACAGAGATTGCCCAAAAAATAAAAAATTCAGGCAGCATTTATTCAGTGTCTACTATAGTATAGCACGGTACTGGATACCTTGCAGGATGAAAAATAATAGGTGTGATTTGCTTCATTTGTGTCATTGCCATTAACATCATTAGAACAGTTAGCATTAATTGAGGGTTTGGTATGTGCCAGGCACAGTGTTAAGCACCTTACACGTATTTCCTCATTTAATCCTTATCATAACTCTACAAGGTAGTATCACTTAGTCAGGACTCCTCCAATTACAAACATGAGGAGCTCAGTTCAAGCTAACCCAAGCATAACAGCAGTGGTAGCAACAATAGCAACAGACCCTCAAAGTGTTGGGAGGGCGGGTGGGTCTATCTGGATCGGAAATGAATAGTTCCAGCCCAAGTTTACTTTCCCTTCCTTGTCTCTTTTTGCTTGGGCCCCAGGTTCCCCTTCATGAATGCGCTTCCTCCTTATGGCAGAACTGATGGATGCCGGCAGCTATAAGCAGCAATTAAACCTGCTTGCTTCTGCTGGGAAATCAAGAAAGAACGCTGATTGACCTGGCTTGGGTCACAAGTCTGTCCTTTAACCATAACCAATTCCAGAGCCGGGGGGATGGAGTGCTCTTGTTGGCCTGTCCTGGGTCACAAAATCGAGGTCTAAGGAACCAAGTCTCATGATTAGTAGCCCCACCAGAACAGCACTATGTGGTGGGAGGGGCAAACGAACATTGGATGCCCTCCAGAGGTAAGTCTTATTATTTAATCATTTTACAATGAAGATACTGAAGCTTAGAGAGATTGTCCATTTTTAAGTAGCAGTACAGGATTTTTTCTAGATTTGACATATTGAAAGCTCATGCTCTTAACTATTGTGCCATATGGTCTTTCTAGCTCTTATCTTGGAGATATTTACTACAGTTTGCCATGACTATTTTTATTACATACAAATCTAGATAATAAATATAGGATAATACATAAGTAGATATAGGAGAATCCGACCCTTCCTCTAAATTCTGTAAGTGTATAAAACAGGGGGCATTAGAGGGGATAAAATGAATTTTGCAAGTGTTTATGGAGGAAAAAAATGTAAGTAGATTTGAAGAAGGGTATATGATTGGCCAATAGAAAGGAGGAGGAAATACTGCTTTGCTTATATTTAAGAGTGAAATTTTTTTTTTCAGTTCTAGTTAGAACGGTTTTTCTAGCCAAAATATAAACAACATAGAGTTAAAGAGACGGAGGTCTAGCCCAGGGTCAGCTGCTGACTCGCATGTGACGTTGGATGGATGCATCATTCACATTTTGGTCTCAGTTTCTTCATCGACAAAATATGGGCACTAACATCTGCTTCACCATTTCACAGAGTTCTCACTGATACTTGAACACAGAAGAGAAAATGCCAAAGTGTTCTGTAGAGCTAAAAACACTATCTGAATGGAAGATTGCATCAACAGTTCTCACTATGTGCTTCCTCCTGGGCATAAAATGGGCAGTTTTTCTTCAGACAGCCTTTCTGATATTAGAGCAAAAGTAAGACCATATCACAATGGCAGTTTTATAAACCGGTTGCTGAAGAGGCAAAATTTACAGCAGTTAATTTATCCCCTCTATTTCTATTCTGTCCCCAAATAATGTTTTTAAAATTTGACAGAGCTTTCTTTGCTAACCAGTCCTCTGTAGCAGGACTATTGTAGAATAGGTAAGTAAGTGAATAAGTAAATAAGTAAATAAATTCTGGGTCCAACAAGAAGTTTTTCTTGCAATCAAATGAAAAGTACTTTCCTATGTTTTCATGTGTTCAGTAAGCAAAGGTGTCTTATTGGATGCCTCCCTCTTGGTAATATTTCTAAGTCTTATACGTCTCTCCTAAATCCTTTGTTCTGCAAGCTGAGCAGAAATTCCTCCCTGAAAACACTTCCTATTATCCTCAGAGGTCTCTTCCTAATAACTTCAGATGAGAATGAGGTATAAATATGAACTAGTCATCCTGCATTTTGTGAATAATTGAATCAAAGAACAAACCCCAAATATGGCAGGTTAAAGCAATGAAATTCATGCTGTGTCTCATTTATTCTAACAGGTTTAGTTATGCAGGTTTATGTAGATAAATAAAGTTGTAGGCAGAATGTTGGCAAAGAGGAAAGATAAATGTTTTAAGGCTAGCTCCAGATCCAGGAATCAAGCTCAGGCACCTCTGCGGCCACACAATGCACTTGTCCACTCTGCTACACCCAAGTGATGCTCTGCAAACACTGAGTTATAGAACAGGATTGTGGATTTAACAGGATTGTGGATTTAACAGCACTGACTTCTGATGTCAGTGGTCCAAGGCACAATGTGGGAAACACTGTAGTAAATATTTTAATGGTCCTCACTTTTAACACTAAACTTAGATCTCTAGCCCAGATAGTTCCACTGAACTCCGGATCCCTATATACCTTACAACCATTATGCATATTTCAAAAGCACTTCCTCATGTCTCAGAACAAATTCACAAAACCCTCCTTTTGGTTCTCCTTGTCTCAGAGAAGAGTATTACCTTCTTTCTACACCATTAGGCAAGTCTGAAAACACAGGAATCACCCCCAAATCTCCCTTTCCCTCCTCACTAGCCATCACCCTGCAATCAGTAAGTCATGCTTGGGACTCTCACCTACCAAATCTCTCAGGAAACCATGTGCTTTCTCCTTTCCTGGCCACCCTCAGCCCCCAATCTGTTACTGACATCTATTTATTCCTCCAACCATTCCTCATGCTGCAGTGAGTGTGAGGAAAACACAACCAAGGCTCAGTCTCTTGGCATTTGCTGTTAAATCCTTCTTGAGCTATGCTGCCTGCCTCCTGGGCCTCCTCAGCTCAGACCACTCCCTCCCTCCCTGCAGCTCCAGCCCCAAGACGCTGCCTTTAGTTCCTCTGGGCTCCAAGTTCCTTTGGCTTCACATTGCATACACCACATGCTTGTCCTTCTGCCTGGAATGCCCCCCTCCACCTCGCTTAGAAATCTGCTTAATCTCCAAGTCTTGGTTGTCCCATCTGTTTGAAGGGAATTAAAATGCCATAGATCAGAGTTGTTAAAAATGGGAAATAAAATAAATACATAATATTCCTGGCACAACATAGATATTCAATAATCTATTTCCCAAAATATATCCTAGAATTTTAAATTTTTTCCAATAATCTTCATATAAAGATAAATTCACATGCACATGTTCTTTAATTGTGATTTATAAGACTTCAAGGTAGGAAAGAACCCTTAAAGATTTGTTTATTTCATTTTAGAAATTTATTAAATCATAACGTATCTTGCAGTGGGACATCTGTGTTGCGGTTTTTAATTGCTGTAACTTAATATCCCTGAGAGTGTGGAGTCTTCATTAAATGTAGGGGTTAGATAGCTATAATTTTCAAAATTACTGCTTTGTTCTACAACCCATTTAAAGGGAAAAATAATTAATGAAATGTATACATTTTTAGAGGCAATGACATGAGAAAGGATTTCAAATAAATGAGCAAGTAAAGAAAATAAATTAGCATCTAATTTGTAATTAGAGATTACAATGCTTAATAATTTGAAAATTAATTGAATCTTTATGGTAATATATAAGGTGGTTAATGCGGTAACATTTCCATTGAGATTAAAATGACTTTAGTAACAATACTATCAAGTGGGGGGGGTTGAATAAGCAAAGTACAGAAGATTTTTAGGATAGTGAAACTACTCTGTATGATATTGAAATGATCCATACATGTCATTATACATTGGTCCAAACCTATAGAATGTACAGCACCGAGAGTAAACTGTAAGGTAAACTGTGGACTTTGGGTGACTAGGATGTATCAGTGTAGGTTCATCAATTATAACAAATGTGCCAGTCTGGTGGGGGATGTTGATATTAGGCCATGCTTCAGTGGGAACAGAGGGTACATGGGAAATCCCTGTACCTTCCATTCAATTTTGTAGTGAACCTAAAAAATGCTATGAAGAAAACTGAATTATTGCAATAACAAAGGTATAATTATATAAGGGACATCAATGACAAGATAGACTCATCTTGTTATGGCCAGAAAGGGGGCATTTAAAATATATACATGTGAAATGTGGCTATGCAGCGAGATGCTGTAGAAAACAAACAAAATCATACCCGAACAAATTTATTTATACTAAGTTAAAGTTATTAGAAATTTGCATTGAGATGGACAAATATTTAGAAAAATAGAAATAATGAATATTTGATATTGGAATTTAGAAATTTGGGGTGTGTCATGGCTATATTTGAAAAGCTACCTTCAAGAAATTGGATAACTCTTTGAACTCAACACTCAGCAGTATATCTAACTGCTCTGCAGATGCTCCTATAATTCTTAGTTGTGCTCAAGACTAAAAGTCCCAGGTAGTAAACATTCTAGGGTTTAAGGACAAGGTTGTCATGCTCAGATGAGGCATAAAAAAGTAAGTGAATATGAGCCATTTCACAGGTTGGCTCCACAAGATTGCATTTATGCTGAAGGTCCAAGTGAATTATATCATCAGTCATCAGTACCAGAGTCAAGCAGTTGTAGAAGTGTTTGTTAACGACAAGAAGACAAATTCCACAGCAACTAAAACCAATAGTAGTGTTGATGAAAGTACCCTATAGATTAGGACTGAGTTCAACCATTATGGCTTACGAAGCTGGCTATGTGTTGACACCTCCACCTTGGAAGACCAGAATGCCAATATATTCATCAGTAACATTTTCATTGCAAAGCCAAGCAAATATTTGGTGATTTGAAGACATTGTTTTAATTACTGGAAAATTATCTGATTACTTCCATTCCTGCCTCAGGCATTGATCTTGCTGCTTGGATAGGAAAGGCCTGGACTGGGAGTTAAGTGTCTGCTCTGCAGACATGATTTGCCCCAGTTGTGCATCCCAAGGGGAAGACTATAGGAGGCTCTATTTTGGATCTGCTTCCAGCTGTGCCCTCCAGTTTTGCTTTACCAACCATGAAGATTGTAGTTTCATTCTTATTTCACCTCTTCATTTTTCTTAAGTCATCCTTAGGGGAAAGTCCAACATTTTGTGACTCTTTTACTGCATATTATATAAAATCTCTATGACAACAACAGAGATGTGTCAAGATGAATCAGACCTCATTTGTACTTCACCTCTTGCTAGCTGTGCAAATTTGGGAGTTTACTTAACTTTCATAAGCCTCAGTTTCCACATCTGAAAAGTGGACATAATATCTAACTCGTAGGATTGTTGTGACAACAAATAAAATATCTAAGGGAAGAGGTTGTGCCAAGATTTAAACCCAAGAAGTCTCACTCAAGGGTCTCCACACTTTTTAATTTTTAAATTAACATACAATAAAATTTGTATTTATTTTTGTGTATAGTTCTATGAATTATAGCACATGTATGGAGTCAGGTAATCACTAGCATAATAAGGATACATGATAATCCCATCACTGCAAACAGCTCCCTTGTGCTAGCCCTTGGGAATCACACCCTCTCTTTTCCCCTAATCTTCGGCAACCACAAATTGGTTCTCTATTACTATAGTTTTGTTTTTTTGAGACCTAAATGAAATCATGCAGTCAGTAATCACTCAGGATTGGCTTTCTTCACTCAGCAGGATGTCTTTGAGATTCATCCAAATTGTTGCATGTAACAATAGTATGTTCCTTTTTATTGTTGAGAAGCATTCCTTTTTTTTTTTGTACATTTTTTATTTTATTTATTTATTTATTTATTAACATATAATGTGTTATTTGTTTCAGAGGTACAGGTCTGTGGTTCATCAGTCTTACACAATTCACAGCGCTCATCATAGCACATACCCTCCCCAATGTCTATCACCCAGCCACCCCATCCCTCCCGCCCCCCTCCACTTCAGCAACCCTCAGCTTGTTTCCTGAGATTAAGAGTCTCTTATGGTTTGTCTCCCTCTCTGGTTTCGTCTTGTTTCATTTTTCCCTCCCTTCCCCTATGATCCTCTGTCTTGTTTCTCAAACTCCTCATATCATTGAGATCATATGATACTTGTCTTTCTCTGATTGACTTATTTTGCTTAGCATAATACCTTATAGTTCCATTTACGTTGTTGCAGATGGCAAGATTTCATTTTTTGATGGCTGCATAATATTCTATTGTGTATATATACACCACATCTTCTTTATCCATCCATCTGTCGATGGACATCTAGGCTCTTTCCATAGTTTGGCTATTGTGGACATTGCTGCTGTAAACATTAGGGTGCATGTGCCCCTTTGGATCACTAATTTGTACCTTTGGGGTAAACACCCAGTAGTGCAATTGCTGGGTTGTAGGGTAGCTTTATTTTCAACTGTTTGAGGAACCTCCATACTGTTTTCCAGAGTGGCTGCACCAGCTTGCATTCCCACCAACAGTGTAGGAGGGTTCCCCCCTCTCCACATCCCCGCCAACATCTGTTGTTTCCTGACTTTTTAATTTTAGCCACTCTGACTGGTGTGAGGTGGTATCTCATTGAAGTTTTGATTTGGATTTCCCTGAGAGAAACATTCCATTGAATACATGTACCACAGTTCATTAGACTAATGACCCATTGGCAAACTTTTGGGTTGTTTCCAGTTTTGAGCAATTCTGAATGGAGCTTCTTTAAACATTAACATGCAGGTTTTTGTGTGAGCATAGGTTTTTCATTTCTCCAGGGCAAGTACCTAGGAGCAGGATTTCTGGGTTAGGTGGTATTTTTACATTTTTATATTTAACTTTGTATAACTTTATATGTTTAACTTTATAAGAAACTACCAAACCATCTTCCAGAGTAGATACTGTTTTGCAATCCCCACATCAATGTATGACAATTTTAATTGTTGTACAGGCTTGCTCGTAGTAGCACATCTTTGGTATTATAGTTTTAAGAAACAAAAGGTCAATGTTCCACATGTCCATCCATGGATTATCTCAGTTCATGTTAGCAAGGACTCCTCTCTCTTGATTTTAATTCATCTAGTCCCATTTGCCTTCACAGCTCTACAATGTCTTTTAAAATATGATTTTTATATAATGCGTCCTTTTTTTTTTCCAGTTAAAGCAGCAGAAGCAATAGTCTACCAGTACTTACTTCTTCCTTTCTGGAAGATAAAATTGGTGACGATATTATTTCATACTTCACCATTTCAGTTTGATTATACAAGCTATTCTTTCAAATCTGAAATGCTTGTGCAAATAGTGTGCAATAACTTAGAAATAATATGTGACTTTAATACATTGACATACAGACACAGAATGGGGAGGCAATTGGGCAAATTGTGGTTAACAATAGTAAAGTTGTGTTCTCTTTATATTTATGATTACGGATGGGTAAGTTTCATTGTATTCCATCATGATAAGAAATACCTGCCTTCTCTCTCTTTTGGAGTAGGGAGGACTGCTACAAGATTTATCCGTTTACAAATAAATATCTAGAAACAATGTAGCAATCGATGAGAGAGGTGTATCATAGATACCAAGCAGTATCATTGGTACTGGTAAGAGGTTTATAAAGTTGAATGAACTTTTACAGCAGTTTTTGAATCAGGTAGATAAACTTTCCCCCTTCTTACATTTTTTGTTTTATTCTGAGTAAAATAGGAAACTGTCAAAGGCTTTTAAGCAAAAGAAATTTGCATGACATTTTTATGTGTTTAAAATACCATCACTTGCTGTTTTACAGGATGTCTATAATGTTTTGATCAAATATCTCATTGAGTTGGAAGAATTTTGAGCATGTGCTCCTCAAATATTCGTATTTGTTTATAAACTGTGTTGCTACCCTTTAGGAGTTAAACGTTGGTAAAGGTAGATTGCTAGCTTTTGGATATAAAAATTAAGGATGTACAACAGGTGATTTTGCTTCTTCTTGCACTGTGTCATTGTCTGGTGGTATTGGATATATAAACCCCAACTCGAGTATGAATTTTGTAGAGAAGACATAGAGAAGGAGCATCAGAGAAGCAGGGACAATAATGTGGAAGCTGCTGGGGTAGACATAATGAGATGTGGAAAGAATTGATATATATTTTTCATGTTTAGAGTCTTCAGATTTCTTGTAGGAATCATCCATCTATATCCACTGCCTGGCTCCTGACATTAGCTGCCCTCTCCTCTTTCCATGGGATGGCACAACCTTGTAGCACCATATCCATGAAATCTGTTCAACAATCTTAAGGTCATACTGCGCTGGAAACCACTTAATTAGATTAGTCCACTTCTCTACCTGATTAGGCTATTTATTCGACAGTTTTGTTAAAAAGGATGGGTTTGATGACAGAGGCCAATAGGGAGCAAAGCTCCATGGGTTAAAAGGTAATTATCATAAAACAAACAAACAAAACCAACAATCAACCAGTCCTGGAACCAATTTCATCTAGATCTTTCTGATTAAACCCTTCCTCAAATGGAAAATTAAATTGGGGCTTTAAGAAAAATGACTAGGACATATGATACATGTCTTTTTCTGATTGACTTATTTCGCTCAGCATAATACCCTCCAGTTCCATCCACATCATTGCAAATGGCAAGATCTCATTCCTTTTGATGGCTGCATAATATTCCATTATATATATATATATATATATATATATATATATATATATATATATATATATACACCACACCTTCTTTATCCATTCATCTCTCAATGGACATCTTGGCTCTTTCCACAGTTTGGCTATTGTGGACATTGCTGCTATAAACATCGGGGTGCATGTACCCCTTCGGATCCCTACATTTGTATCTTTGTGGTAAATACCCAGTACTGCAATTGCTGGATCGTATGGTAGCTCTATTTTCAACTGTTTGAGGAACCTCTATACTCTTTTCCAGAGTGGCTGCACCAGCTTGCATTCCCACCAACAATACAGGACGGTTCCCCTTTCTCCACATCCCTGCCAACGTCTGTCGTTTCCTGACTTGTTAATTTTAGCCATTCTGATTGGTGTGAGGTGATATCTCATTGAGGTTTTCATTTGGATTTCCCTGATGCCAAGCGATGTTGAGCACTTTTTCATGTGTCTGTTGGCTGTTTGTATGTCTTCTTTGGAAAAATGTCTGTTCATGTCTTCTGCCCGTTTCTTGATTGGATCATTTGTTCTTATGACCTCACTGATATGAGGAATTCTTAATCTCAGGAAACAAACTGAGGATTGCTGGAGTGGTGGGGGGTGGGAGAGATGGGGTGACTGGGTGATAGACATTGGGGAGAGTATGTGCTATGGTGAGCACTGTGAATTGTGTAAGACTGTTGAATCACAGACTTATACCTCTGAAACAAATAATATATTATATGTTAAAAAAAAAGAGAAGAAGATAGCAGGAGGGGAAGAATGAAGGGGGTGGAAATCGGAGGGGGAGACAAATCATGAGAGACTATGGACTCTGAAAAACAAACTGAGGGTTCTAGAGGGGAGGGGGCTGGGGGGATGGGTTAACCTGGTGATGGGTATTAAGGAGGGCACATATTGAATGGAGCACTGGGTGTTATATGCAAACAATGAATCATGGAACACTACATCAAAAACTAATGATGTAATATATGGTGATTAACATAACATAAAAAATAATTTATTGAGTAAAAAAAAGAAAAATGATCAGGTGTCTGTGAATTCCTCTTGGATGAATCTCAAAGGGGATAACAGGGGTAAGTTCTGGAAGAAAGGAGATGTAACCTTTATGGGGAGAAAAATCAGTCATATTTTCACCAAGTTTTTGCAGGAAATTCTTCATGCAGGATTTAAGGCAGTAATAATCCTAAGTCCAAATGGAAGTATATTAAGGCAAAATCAATATTGGCTCATAACCTACAAATATCCTGATGTCTTCTCTCCTACCCCCTTTCAATTTGCTTTTCCCACTCCTATAACAGGATAGGGATCTATTTGGATTCTGACTTTTAAATCTGTTTTTCCTCTCCTGGAGGAACTCTGGCATACTTATCCAGGTTGGCAAGGAGTTTAACAGGGCGTGAAGAAAAGGCATTAAGCAAATGATCCAGCAAAGCTCTGAAAACTTTCTGAGGGGAGGGGAATGGCTGGCTTGGATTTCACAAAGAGCAGTTTTTAATCTGGGTGAGGTAGAATCTTCACAATGGTCTCCCTATCTAGAGGTCCCAGACTGCCAGATGTTGTTACGTTTATTGAAGGGTACAGAGCTGGGTTCCAAGGACAAACCGCTAGTCAGGGCCACAACAGGGTGTTTCTGGAAGGACATTCCAGGCTCCTTTAATGTCAGACATCACTCTTAAATATCAACACACTCAACTTTAATGATTGAGAAAGCTTCTCTCCTTCTATTCCTACTTATCATGGAGTGGTTTAAGACTGACTCAAGAGAACTTTGTTATAATTCTGCCTTGGGAAGTTTGTGGTTTTCTTGTGGTTTCTTGAATCTCATTGAAAACATCCATGAAGAACTATTCCTCTGTTGTCTTCAAGGTGACCCATGATGGACACAGGGGTCAAATTTCAATGATGTTACCATGGAAATACCATGGAAAAAGCAATGGGAAATGCGCAAACGGACACATACACACTCATGCATATCCTGGAATTAGTACTTTTTTTTTTTCAAGATTTTATTTATTTATTTGAGAGAGAGAGAGGGAAACAGCATGAGGGGAGATAGGGTCCGAGGGAGAAGCAGGCTCCCCGCTGAGCAGGGAGCCCGATGCGGGACTCGATCCCAGGACTCCAGGATCATGACCTGAGCCGAAGGCAGTTGCTTAACCAACTGAGCCACCCAGGCGCCCCCCCCTCCTTTTTTTTAGTACTTTTGTTTGGATAAGCATTAACAGTCCTGGCATTCATTTATTTCGTCATGGATACCTACTGCGTAATTCTTATGTACATACAAGCAGTGTTACAAAGTCTGTGAGTACTTAGAAATTTGAAGACATTTAAGCCCTACTTTTAAAAAAGATTGGCTTTTTAAGAAAAACTTACTAATGTAAAACACATTTAAAAATTCATTCACCATAGACTTTCATCTGAACTATTTACATAGCAGCTGAGGGGTTGGGTTGATACTACAAATCAGCATTTTAGGTCCCGGAGGAGACTTTGCCACCTAACAACTTCATTTTAAAGCTTAGCTGAGGTGGTTTGAGCAAGCATCCTCTGCAAGCTAGTGGTAATACCCAGTTGTGGAGTTGAAGTTGCCCAGACCATTTGCTCTGGGTCAGATCAAGGCCCCCACCCGCAGAGAGCAGGGAGCCTCCTCCCACGAGGTAGTGCAAGCTTTGAGATGCTAGGGGCCGCAGGGTTCCCGGAGCCCGGAGGCGGACGCATTTGCGGGTTGGTGGTGTCCCGGCGGCTGCGGTGGCTGCGTATCTGCAGTGCCTGCTGTCAGCCCGCAGCCGAGCCGCGCGGAGAGAGGGGCGCGGAGCCAGAGGCCCCACGACTCCCAGCCCCGCGCCTCTCAGCCCCGCGCTTGGGCTCGGCAGGCGCCTGGCTCCGCGCGCCCCGCGACCTGCCCCGCGCCGCCTCCGCGGTCCAACTTGGACGGAGTTGGGTCCTGTGCGCCTGTCCCCCAACAGCCGGCCAGCTGAAAGCCCGGCGCCGCCGCCGCCGCTCGCCCCCTCTCCGCTGCTCTCCGCTCCCGCGATGGGAAAAGGGAGCGCGGGGCGCGACTCCCCCCGGGGCTGAGCGCTCTCCTCGCCGGCGCGGGGCTCTGGGTCCTCGGCGCCCTGGGCGCCTGCGGTGGCGGCTCCTGCGGTGTCCCGTGGTCCCAGGGCCCCTCCCCGGGGGCGCCCGCACCTAAAGCCGAGAGGCCCGGCTGCTGCCACTCCTTTGCCTCTCTCTGCGCGCTCCTTCTACTGAGGAGGGTATGGCGGGGACGCGAACTGCGGATCTCGGAGAGTGCAGGGCTCAAGATCGGAACTCAGGCAAAGCCGCCCGCCTGGAGCTGGAGGAATTAAGGCCAATCAGCAGCGCATTTACTCTTGACAGGCGACTCCACACGCGTCTAAACTTTGTATTGTTCTGGTCACAACAGGAGCCCGAGGAGAGAAGAGGTGATGGGGTTGGAGGCAAACTTGAAGCGGGGGGGTGGGGGGGGTGGGAATTAGAGCGGGCTGGGTGTTCGTACAGAGCATGAGTAGATTGGGCTTCTGGATTCAGGAAGTGCTGCCAACTGGAGCCTCTGCCTACCTTCTGCAAGACCTACCTCCATCTCACCCAATCCCCATCTACTTTTCTAGACCCTAACCCTGAAAACACTTCAGAGTGAGCTGACAAGGTTTGTCCCCCTGCTCACAGGGCTGGGTGTCGCTGAAAACCAGGCAAAGAATTGAGAACAACAGAGTTCAGGACAGCGGAGATGAAAGAGTTAAATGTCAGCAGGCTGACTTGCCTTCCGGGGAATTTGCCTTAAATCGCTAGACTTACTGATGGGCTCAAGTTAGACCGGAAAGGTTTGTGTTCATAGGGTAGTTTAGATGGGAAGTCTCTTCTTCATCTCTTCTTCTTCTGGAGGGGAGGAGAGGTCAATAGACTATCCGTCCTTAGAAAATTCCCAGTTTCTGGGGACTCACCACCTGCATTACAGAGAGAGAATTCTGCAGCTCTTCTACTAGCGTGGGGGAGTGTGGTCAGACCCGGAGCTTTCCAGCCTGTAGATGAGCCACTGTTCTTTGGTGTTACAAGCCCAAGGAAGATAGGATGTCCTAATGACAAAAGGCCCCTGTTTTCCCCTCTGTCTGGCCTCCTCTAGTGAATAGCGTGAATAAAGATGGTCCTCCTTCTGCTTTATGGAGGGAAGAGAGGGATCCCTGGATTACAGGAGGCCCAAACTGGGGAGAGTGGGTATGCCTGGGCTTGAGCTAGACACAGAGCAGGTGGAAGCCAGCCCTTTTGGCCTCTGCAGGTGAGGTTTTGGGTTTCTAAGGAAATTATGCATCTTTAAAATCTGAAATAACAATTTAAGCTGATTATGGAAACTTAGCTTCCAGAAAGTTAAATTGGATGCAACAGCTAAAGACCATTTTAAAATGTTCCCCAGGCATTGAGAACATTAACAAGTCAAAGTACCTTTCATGGTGTTTTCAGTGGTTATGCAGTTGCGAGAAACATCCCCAGAGAGATGTCACTTTTAGTTGTTGGCTCATTGTCAGTTGATACTGAAATTTGTGAACATTTAAAAATAACAGTTTACTTTTTCTGAATCACTTTGGTGTTCAGGGATAGATTGCACTAAGACAAATCATGATAATAGCTGTTCCTAAACCATCAGTTCATTTTGCCTGTTTTGAACTTCCAGTAAATATGTACTATTTTCGATCTGGCCTCTTTTGCTCAGCATTATGTTTGTGAGATTCATCTGCAGGTATCCTTTTAGCAAGCAAATACTTGTTTACTAGAGAGTAACAAGGTCTTATGAATATCTTAGTTTGGTTTTAACTTTTTTGGTGTCATCTAACTAATAAAATATCAAATATATTTTCTCAAACTCCCACCGTGTACTCAGGCTCTATGCTGGGCACTGGAGAGATGATAATGTTAGGAGAGCTATTCTCCAGGTATTTCTCAGTCTCATATGAGAGTCCTATTAACCAAAGACCATTACATTGTGATAAATATTGCAGAATGTATGTGCGAGAGTGATAGCACACAGAGCAGGTTGAGGCTCACATGCTCCAGGCATTGTCACAGAAGAGGTAAGTATCTACTAGTTTTTGAAGGATGAGTAAACGGCTCACCAAGTAGAAAGTTGGGATGGAAACTTGGAGGTTGTTATAGGAAAACCCATATTTAGGTTGGTTCTGCCAACCAGCCTTGAAATGTGGTCTCTCTCTCAATTCAAATTCTTTCTCTGTCATAGTGAGAGATGTGCCGCACTCCCTGCCCTCGTGGGGCTCTGGGTGAGATCTGAAGAGAGGTTATGACACGCTTCTCATGCTGGCAGTTCTGTACAGAGGTGGTCATCATCATTAACTATGAGTGGATTCATCAATACGTATTTAACACAATCCATGTGCCAGGAACTGCTCTGCTGAGGGCACCAAAAGTGGAAGATACGGCTCTCCTACTCTGGGTACGTTTCTATCTTACACTTTTTTCAAGATGCCTAGTCTGAGAGCCTGGTAGTTTGTGTGAGGGATAGATGCAAGAGTGAGGGAACCACCGAGGGAGGGAGTTGAATGTAAGACTCATATATCTCTGAAAATGTTAATTTGCAGATGCGTGATGGACAGGGATGAAACAAATACAGATGAAAACTCAAACAGCAAAGGCAGGGTGGTTTGGAGGAAAGAGTATGGGCTTTGTAGCCAAATAGTGAGGGGGCTTACTCCAGACTTCAGTTCAAGTTCAACAGCCATTGAATACATTCATATTTGGGGGCAGGTGATTGAATCCCTCCGAGCTTCAGAATTTACATCCTGAAATGCAGATTTGAACCATGTTTGAAATTGAACCATGTTTGAAAATCACTTGACATGGTCTTTTACTAGCTTGCTTAACAAATAGATACCGAGCATGTCCTCTGTGCTATGTGCTGTGGTATTGTGAATAACCAAGGACAAGGCTACTGTTTTCATGGAGTATTTTTGGTAGGGACAGAAAATATAAGTTAAAGGTCAAGTTGGGGCTCCTTAATTATATAGGTTAATATGTGGACAGTAAAGAAAGATGTTAAGCAGATGAAATGGGGTGATGCTGGTTGATGAGAAATAAAAAGCACGCCAAGGAATTTCTTGCAGTCAGTGTTCCATGTGTCATAGTATATGTAGACTGCTGTGTATAGTAGTAGGAGTATCAAATCCCTGATGACATTTTTGAGGATGACGTTTAAATTCTCACTCTATTTTAATGCTTAGATACAGGATATTGTAGTCCTTGAAAATACACACAACTGAGAATGTTCTCTGTAGCTCATGATTGGAAATGTGGACTTGCCCTGGCTTACCGCAGAGTATTACCTTTGGCACTCTTATCAGGAAAGGAACTAGTCATCTCATGGGAAGGCATCTTCTATCATGTGGTGCCTTTCAAAAAATAATTGACTTTGTAAGGGAGATATCCTGTGCCAGGAAGTAATGCAAACTGAGTTGTTTCCTTGATGAGTTTGTCCAACAAAGGTCCCAGTGAAGAAAAGTTGTCTGTTTTCTGAGGGTAGAATTGTGTCTCATAAACTTGATTGGGTTTTTAAAGAAATTGAGGTATAACTGACATATGAGTTTCAGGGGTACAACATAATGATTCAATATTTGTATGCATTGTGAAATGATCTTCACAACAAATCTAGTTAACATCTGCCACCATACATAGTTATGTTTTTTTTCTTGTGATGAGAAATTTTAAGATCCATTCTCTTAGCAACTTCCATATATGCAATACAATATTATTATTATTATTATTTTTTAAAGATTTTATTTATTTATTTGAGAGAGAGAGAATGAGAGACAGAGAGCACGAGAGGGGAGAGGGAAGAGGGTCAGAGGGAGAAGCAGACCCCCTGCTGAGCAGGGAGCCCGATGCGGGCCTCGATCCCGGGACTCCAGGATCATGACCTGAGCTGAAGGCAGTCGCTTAACCAACTGAGCCACCCAGGCGCCCGCAATACAATATTATTAACTATAGTCACCGTGCAGTACATTACATCCTTATGACATTTATTTTATAACTGGAAATTTGTACCTTTTGACCCCCTTTGCCCATTTTGGCCACTCTGCATCTGGCAACCACCAATATGTCCTGTGTAACTATGAATATTTTTTCTTTCTTTCTTTTTTTTTTGAGTCCACATATAAATGAAATCATATGATACTTGCCTTTCACTGTCTGACTTGTTTTGCTTAGCATAATGCCCTCAAGGTCTATCTATGTTGTAGCAAATGGCAAGATTCCATTCTTTATTATGGCTGAATAATATTCATATATATATACATACATACATATATATATATATATATATATATATATACCGTACTTTTCTCTATCCATTCAGCTATTAGTGAACAGTGGTTTGTTTCCATGTCTTGGCTCTTATAAATAATGCTGCAATGAACATGGGGTATATATATCTTTTTGAGTCAGCATTTTTGTTTTCTATGGATAAATACCCATAAGTACTAAGTAATATTATTTTTGCTGCATTATAGTGCAAACTGGCTTTATTTTGAGTTTTGCCTCTGCATGGTTAAATTCTTCGTTCTTATTAATTGGAGTGGGGGATGGGAGGAAACTGTCCACGAATTTCCTGGGAAATATTTACAGATGTAATGGAATTATCCCTTATTTGACCTTAAGACTAGAGACATTTGTTTAGGTCCATAGATGGTTTTATTGTCTTTTTGCCTTGAATGAGTTTGGAACTTTGACCACCATCTTGCAATGGTGAAGGCTCAAACCTAAGAATGAAGAGCCAATACTCTGAGGATGACAGAACAGAGGACACAAAGAACATAGGTTTTTGAAGATGACACTGGGTTGCTCCACTGAATCTCCTGCCTTCAAACTCCCTGTTGATGTAAACACAAATGTCTTTATTATTTAAGCCCCTGTTCATGAGCTTTTTAAATATTAACTCCCTAATAAATACATTCTAATTGACACATGTTTTGTTCCTGATATATGTCTTCATCTTATTTTCTGTCTCTAGTGTTGGCTCTTGAGATTATAAGTAGCTCAAGAGAAGTAAAGACCTATCTTTGAGTGTTTGGGACAGTATCTGAGCATGTTGATAACTTTTATAGATTGCAAAACTAATGTGTTGGCCTATTTTGAATTACTTTTTCTTTCTCCGGGTGTAGTCATGCAGGACAGGGGCTTCTGTGGAAATATCTCCATGTTCCTCAGTGGTATCTGAGGTGAGCTTATGTTTATTCAACAAAATAGGCACATACTGTTGTGCACAGTAATAAATTAGGACTGTTATTCATTGTATAAAAGTAATTACTCTTGGGGTCAACTGCGAGCTACCGTGAGCTTCCTGGGAGCATTTCAAATAGGATTATAGTAGCAAACATGAAGTAACTCAGAGCCTTGGAGCCCTTGAATTGATAGAAGTCTGCCCTTTTTGCTCTTTGCTGCTGATGTCTGTTCCCAAACAGCTAGGCAAGAGGGCTCCCAGGAGCTGGATTTCAGTTTTCCTGAAGTGGGGATAAAGGAATGACTATGAGAAATCAAAGAGCCCATACAGTGATGGGTAATTAAGGATTCTGAGAGTGAAGAACTGAAATGTGCTGTGTGGTAAGGGCATGATACTTGGAATGCTTTGAATTTATGACTGCTGGTGCCAAGTGGCTAGCGTTCGCCTTTCTACCCTCTAATAAATTTAACCTGTGCTCAGATTCCCAAAGCCCAACCTGTCACAATATAGCCCTTTCCTGTTTTTTGCTTTTTCCCAGGGTATTGTCATCTGGGAGTTTAAGAAACTTGGAAAATGGAAAATGGGAAATGCAGATAGGCTACAGGTGAATTTTATCTACTATTCTGCTAATCTGCACTGCGTATCTATTCACCTACACACATATCTTCCCAACCCACTCAACACTCCTAGACTGCTTACCTTGCCTAACCTGTTGTCTCACCATACTTACCCATTTATCTGTCTATCTTTTCAAAACATGAAGATCACCTATCAATGAAATTATCTATTTTATAGCTTTTCTTAATGTTACCTTAAATTTGAGTTGAGAGACTTTAGCTCAAGGTAATGGATTATTTGTTTTGTTGTTGTTATGGGTTCTATTTAGGAAGCAGTCCTTACTGTGATACTGATGAGAAGGACATGCAGATGTGATTTTTGTCAGATCCTTTAGTAGATGATGGTGATGATGATGATGATATTGGAATTGATTATGAAGAGATTGAAGAAATTATCTCTGAGGTTGTGGAAGATTTTAAAATGAGCTCCATATAGGGGCGCCTGGGTGGCTCAGTCGGTTAGGCGTCATCTGCCTTCAGCTCAGGTCATGATCCCAGGGTCCTGGGATTGAGCCCCGCACTGGGCTCTTCACTCAGCCGGGAGTCTGCTTCTCCCTCTCCCTCTGTGATCTCTCTCACTTTCACTCTCTCTCAAGTAAATATATAAAATCTTAAAGAAAATGAGCTCCATATAGAATGATTCATTTATTTATTTCTTTTGAATTTATGCATTTTCCCTCCATGCCTAATATATTCCTTGTCTCTCTTACTCATCAAGTGTTTACTCTGTGTTAATATGTACTGCGCCCAATGCTAGGTGATATAATGGAAGGCATGTTTGGGTTTCAAAGAACTAAAGGTCCAATCCCTGATGAGAGAAGCTCGATTTTTGCCTCAACAAAAGAAAGACATCTCTAGAATATTGCACTGGGTTGAAAAATGTAACCCCTAAAATTCATATTTGCCTGGAACCTGTGAATGGCACATTATTTAGAAATAGAGTCTTTGCAGAAATAACCAAGTTAAGATGAAGTCATACCAGATTAGAGGGTAATTTAGACAAACATAGAGGGAGGAAGGCCATGTGACAACAGAAGCAGGGATTGGAGTGGTCTGGCAGCAAGCCAAGGAATGTCAAAGATTGCTAGCAACCAGTAGAATCTAGGAAGAGTCAAGGAAGAATTCTTCCCTGGATCCTTCAGAGGGAGCATGGCCCTGCTGGCAACTCAGTCTCCCACTTCTGGCCTCCAACCTGTGAGAGAATAAGTTTCTGCTGTTTTAAGCCACCCAGTTTGTGGTAATTAGTTATGGCTGCTCTAAGAAAGCAATACAAATAGTTTGCATTTTAATAGGACATTTAATTTAGGAATATAAGCCATTAGGAAAAAAGAAAAAAAATCACCCAAGCTTCTATGTGTGACTCTAGTCTCTTTCAGTCCTTCCCTAGTGTAAATCATTTTTACTGGTTGTGATCATAATATAATATTTTTTGTTTGTTTCTGGTGGGCCATTTTCATTACCTTCTGATCATTCAGCATTAAATCTTTTTTGGCAAAAATCTTTGGGGGACCCTCTAAATCACTGTCACATCTGCAAAAGCCAGGGCCTCACTTTCCCAGCATCTTCTGAAGCTCACGAATGGTCACCCACACCCCACCTCAGACCTGAACTGAAAGCGGCTGATGGGAAGATGCAGAGACGGAGCACCGGATGGCTGTGCCAGGTGGGGAGGCAGCACAGCCCATGACTCTATGTCCTGGTGCTGAGGCTGCCAGCCCTGCAGGCATGGGTGTTTGGGCCTGGGCAGCAACATCCACTGTATCTTCCTGGGATTAGCGTATCACATTCCTGGCCAGGTGGCTCCCTCCCTGGTTTTCTGGGTCCCAGGGAATTACCTAAGTATATACTTTTTGGGGTGAAACTAACGAAAGTGGATCTCTAGTGCTTATAAGGAAGATTCTGGCTGATTACAGCATTGTGCTTTTTAAATCTAACATTGTACTGTAAGCGAATTCTGTAATGTTACATATCTCTGACCTGTTAGAAAAGTAGGTCATTTCAAAACAAACCTGCAGTGGATATATTTGTGTGTATAACTTCTTTTTCCCTTGCGTTATTTTTTGATGAATATTCCGAGAACCGTGTCCACTGGGTCAAAGAGTGTGAACTCTGTATATCACTGTGCTTTCCTAAAAAGTGGTAACAATTTGTATTGCTACCAGCAGTATATGTGTAAGTAAGTGCTAATTTTATTGCATCTTTGTTTATATGGGAGGTATTATCAATGACAAATATTTCTACTATCCTCCTGGGTGAAAAACAGCACGTTAATGTTTTAAAGTTCATTTCTGTGATTACTAGTGAGAATAACATTGTTCCCTTATTTTGTTTACTAGTTGGGATTTCCACTGATTTTTTTCTGTTCACCACGCAGGAATGTAAAGTAGACATATATAAACATGGGATGAGCTTCTCAGGAGGGTTACAAGTCCAAAATTGCTGCACCTATTTGAGCAGACTGGGCAGCTAGATGAAGTCCTGATGTCAGGGCGGGGGATTCAAGAGGTATAGTAAAGTCTTTCAATCCTGAGGTTTTTTTTTTTTTATTGTTCTTGGGAGAAAGGAAATGCAGAAGAAAGCATGCTGTGCCTGTAAGTGCTAAGCTTAAAGTGGCAGAATCAGCGAGGAAAAATTCTTTCTCTTATAGGTTTTGCTTTGATGTTCTTTTTTTTTTCTTATATATTTTCTTTTCATGTCCTAGCAAACTAAATCCTGGTAACATTTCTCTGAGGGTCACTTTCTAAGAAGCACCTTTTAAGAACCAACAAATTTTAGCCTGACATTTTTCTTCTCAAGGGTCTTGTGATCCTGCCTGTGGATCCTCATGGCTGATTTCTTGCCAGTGGGTGGCAGCCTGTTGCTTTCAAGAGAGGCAGTTGCAAATGTGTGTGGAGGGCAGGGTGGGGGCAGAGAGAGTATGGTGTGTAAGAGATAACTGGGATTCTGGGGCAGATAAAAAAGGCTATTGAATCACCTTGATAGCAGCATCAATTTGGCAGTTTGCTTGAACAAAGTTAAATGATGACTGATTTATAAAAACACATGCTACGTAAACCTTAGGATTATTCCTGGGACATTTTGGGGGGCACCCTACCGAAGAAACTGTTTGTTATATATGTATTTTTTTCTGCTTCCAAACTCTCAGGAAGAGATTTGATTTCATCAGAAAGTACGGGCACCTGATACTCCCCTGCTACATCACCAGGAGTTCATCATCCTGAGTCAGAGGGTAAGTAATAACGAGGTAATCTCAAACTCCTCTTGCTAACAATAAGGTTTGCATAAAGCTTGTGACCATTTCACCCATGTTCTAAATAGTGGGCCTGTGTGGAAAGGGAGGGTTTCTTCTCGATTCCCAAAGGAAAGGAAGTTTTGATCATTCTATTAAAAGGTTTGGGTGATTCGAGGAAACGGAGTCCCCAGGGCTATAAAGGTCCATACACTGGTTAGTGAAGTTGACAAGTTTGTCTTTGCTCTGCTCAAAGCCATTCTAGAGGGAGGTAAAGAGCCTTGGAACTTGGAAAGGGTGACAAATGATGAGGATATAAGCTGAGGTTCTTGATCCCAATTTATCACTAGTCATTTAAGGGACTGGATGTATTCCTGCTTGTCTCTCTGGGCACCAGGTTTCCAACTACAAAATAAGAGGGTTAGGCCGGACAGTCTCCAGGGCCAATCCCTGCTCCAAAATTCTGGGAGGCTTTTGGGGCACCTGAGTGGCTCAGTCAGTTAAGCGTCCGGCTCTTGATCTCAGCTCAGGTCTTGATCTCAGGGTCATGAGTTCAAGCCCAATTTGGAGCCTACTTAAAATAAAATAAAATTCTGGGAGGATTCCATCTTTCCTGTCTTTAGCTTCTCCAGGCAATCCAACCCCCATTATCTTTAAAGATTAATCTTTCCTTAAATAGGCTCAGGGTACATAATGTGTTGTATATCTTCTTTACCTATCTCTTACTGGGAACATCAGCATATCCCTTACCTCTATCTTTTCCATGAGTATTTTGCTGCACAGGAGGGTTCCCCTGGTGAGAAAGTCAGTGACCTCAGAAAGTATCTTCATTGACTTTTTGTGCATCTTTTAACTGGCTGAGAGAGCCCTCTGGATTACCTGTTCAGGTTGCTAAAAAACAATTCATTCCTTCAACAAGTATTTAGTGAGTACCTACTGAGCTCTAGGTACTCGCCACGTGCAGTAATGCTTCCCAAGGACCATCTGAGAATTTACCTTTCTCTTGACTAAATATGAGTCTGTCTACATGGGTGGAAGACCTTCAGATTTTCAGGACTTCTCTAGAGGCAGGAGTTGCAAGTAGGCAATAGACTGTCCCTCCACAGACCTTCCCCACAGGTGCCCCTCTTTGTTAAGCAGGATTTTAAATCAGAAGGCACCGTGCTCTGAAGGTGAGTGCAGCTGAATCCTGAGCGAAGGGAGCCTCTTTGTATCTCCTTAGAAAGCTGTTTACAGAGATATGGAGAGGTACATGGGGGAGCATTCAGACACTGTGCAGCAAAGAGACACATGCTCAGATGTGCACTTTAGTAACTTTTAGGACTTTTTTTGTGTTATATTTTGAAGCATCATTGAAGATTTTCTTCCTAGCCACAGAAGTGCTTTTGCCTGGGCCTGTTTCCAGGTGGGCATGAGGCACGGAGCGTGAAAGTTGTGTAGCCTCAGAGGAGGGAACACATTACCTTTCAACAGAAATAGATCCTACTAAGAAGTTTTCCTTCACGTGACCCTGCAGTCTTGAGGAAGGAATAACAATAACAAAACACAGTAACAGTGGAATGGCCACTTTGTTTGGGGGATATTTTTGTTCTGGAGAATGGAACAGAAGATCCTATAATAATGATGCCTTACAGTCACCAATTTCTCACACACCCATGAACTCAAACCTATCATTTGTAGTGAGCTTTACATGCAGAATGTCATTTGGTCTCCAAAGGAACACAGTCAGATATATTCTATATATCCTCATTTTGTAGGTGTGGAAACTCAGGCGCAGGGAGGTCAGTTAAGTAACTTTCTCTGGGTCACTCAACTAGTAGGTTAAAATTCTTGTCTTACTTAAGTCTGTGCTCCTTACCGCCCCAATACTGCTTCTCTAAGAGGGAGTTGTAATTTGAATGTTCTTATTTTAAAGGTGAGAAGACAGAGTCAGAGAGGTCAAGCACCTCAGCTAGAGCTCTTCAGGGATACACTGAAGCTTTGAATCTGAGTGTCTGGTTCCTGATTGAAGCCTACCTTCGCTACAGAGATGGACCTTGGGTTCATTCTTCAGGCTGTAAGTGAACTTGATACTGTGAGGTTGGTGATTCTCAGAGTAAGGACCCAGAATTACAAATAAACAATGGTCATACCACAACTTTCCTCAGAGGCAGGATTTTATTCTCCTAAAAGATGAAGAAGGGGTTGGAGGCATTTTCTACTTCTCTCTACTCCTGTTTGTGTCTCTAGGGACTGGGCATCTGCTCTTTATACTACGTAGGTACCACTGGTACCTAAAAACTCTTGAATTTATCCTGGCAGATTGTCCAGAATGTGTCCCTCCTGGCATCGCAGTCCTGGGAAGAAATGACCTGGCTTTGGGAAGATCTATTTTCTAAGCATGCCTTACTGGAATGACAGTCACTGGGTGGGCAGCCATCTTGGTCATAGTGCCTTGTTGTGGGATCTGCTCCAGTCCTCTTCCTAGCACCTCAGTGTGGACAGGACTTTGGCGCAGGGTGTACAAATGATGTCTCCCGTCAATCAACAGTCAGTCAGAGGTTTACAGAGCAATTATCATAAGCTTCTTCCTGTGACAGCTTCTGTGGTGGTTACAAAGTAGGTATTCCTATACTCAGAGATTTATGATTTAATTGAAGAGATGATTAAACTGATCAACTAATAAGAAACAATCAAACCACAGGTTAGAGACTGGTAGTGGGATGACTGAATCTGACCAGGAGATAACCATCCACTCCTGAAATACACATACATAAAGCTTTAAAAATATCTTGAAATGAGTTGGCAATATTTAAATGTCAGGATATCTCACATAAAAAATTTTACATTCCTAGGTTCTATTGTAGAAAAGAGAGAAAGAGACTTGGCCATGTTGAGCTTATGTACCACACAGAAATAATTGACAGGGCTGAGTAGCACCTCCCCTTGAAATAAGACTTGTGCTATTCCATTCTCCATTCTGTTTATAGGCTTCAGTTCTGGCCCTCTTGATTCATTAAGATTATCTGCCTGAATGTTGCAGAGCCTTCTAATTCTCAGCCATGCATAGGCATCAATTAATAGCAAAGCTCAGTGATAAATGTCTTAGGAAGTTGAGGAGGGAAAGTCATTGAGGGCTGGAGTAGTCAAGGAAAGCTTCATGAAGGAAGGGGTAACTAAGCTGAACTATAAAAAAGTCAGGATTGAGGTAAAAAGGGATGCAATGCAATGTTGGAATGTACTTGTATGTAGGGTGCATAAAAAGCAGAACAAAAGGTAATAGAAAGTTTAAATTCTGAATGATTAAGGGCTTAAATGTGAAAAGCAAAATTTTTAAACATTTAGAAGGAAGTCCAGGAATTATTCATTTTATTAAAACTGGGAAGAATTTATTTTAATGATCTAAAAAGCCCAAACCATAAAGGAAAATATTAAGAAATTTGACTTCACTAAATTAAAAAAAAACTATCTAAAAATTCAGAAAACAAAGTCAAAAGGTGAAGACAAGGAGAATATTTGTAATGAATAAAATAGAGGATAAATATTAGAGTCTATTAAATAAAAACTCACAAATCAACAAGAAAAAGACAACTTCATGGAAATGTGTATGATATATATAAACTTTTCACTGTCAGAAAGGAAATACAATGGCCAACAAATAATGAAAAGATGCTGAGCCTCAAGAATTTTATTTGGGAAATGCAAAGTAAAACAATCATGATGTATTATTTCATAAATATCGTATTGGCACAAATTTTAAAATGTGACAATTCTAAGGGGTTGGTAAGGATGTTGAAAATTGGTACTTTTCACATACTACTTATGGGAAAGGGACTTGGTACAAAACCTGGGGAGAATATATCTTGTATTAAGTTCTATTAATGTCTAACAACAGCATGAAGGACCAGGGAGGGAATGAAAGGATCTTGTTCTAAGGTTCTTATATCATACATGAAGGGCTGTAGTATTTGAAGACAACAGTCATATGTTAAAGATGCATATTTTAACCCAGAGCCACCACTGACAAAATGAAACAAGGATGTATAATTAAGGAGCCAAAGTGGAGCAAGAATGGAATATAGTAACATTCTATAAATCCAAAAGAAGGCACGAAAAAAGAGACAAAGAAAAGATTTAATGTGTAGAAAATAAAGAGCAAAGATAATAGGTTTACACATGACAATGTTGATAACTAGATGATCTAAATACACAATTAAAAGTGGAGATTGTAAAATTGGCTTTCAAACAAAGATCTAGTTATATTGAATTTACAAGAAACACTTAAATAAAAAGACAGAGATAGGTTTAATGAAAAGGACTGAAAATATATTAAAAAACATCTAATACAATGAGTAATCTTGAGAGAGCTAGAGTAACTGTAATATCAGAAAAAAATCATCTTCACACCAAGGAAGATTTCCAGGGACAAAGAGGAAAATTTCATAAAGACAAAGGGTTAATTTATGAACAAAACATAACAAAGCTAAATGTGTATGCCTAATAACATAGATTGAAAATGCATAGGCAAAGTTTGGCATTAATTAAAGGAGGAAGAGATAAACCTATAATTATGATGGGAGATTTCAAAATATTAATCTAAAATTTGATTTAATAATTGCTACAGGAAAACAGTAATAATATAAAAGACTGAACAACACTATTAACCAACCCAAACTAATTGATGTTTATAGTGCACGGCGAAGAGAAAAAACAATCTTTTCAAGTGCACACGGAACACTTAAGATGACCACATGCTGAACCATAAAATAATTTTCAGTAAATTATAAAGATTGAAATCATATGGAGAATGTTCTGTGACCACAACAAAAGTAAATTAGAAACCAATAACAGGAAGATATCTTGGAAATCCCTGAAACTTTGAATTAAGGAACACACTTCTGAATTATTAATGGGTCTAGGAAAAAATTGCCAGGGAAAATAGTTTTAGGTGAATGAAAATGAAACAGAACTTCAAAATCTGTGGGATGCAGCCAAAACAGTGATTGTGGGGAATATATATATATGTTCATATAGGCACAGATTAGAAATTTATAAGAATTTGATTGCAATTTTAACTTGCAGGCCCAGGAGATGAGATTACAGGACAATTACAGTGTATGCCTTGAAACTTCCTATGTTTTTCACATCTCTAGAACGACTTTGCATTATCTTAATATTCAGAGGAAAATGGTATTAGTTAAAAACTAAAATTCATAAATAGTTTGTACCTTTCCCAGTCTCAAACAGCTGGCTAGGGAATGGATCATTTCAGATTTGAACCCAGCTGTGTCTCAGAAAATCCATATCTTTATCACTATGCTGTGCTAGTTCCTTGTAATAATCTCCGGGGAAACACTTGTCCTTAGTTAAGCACACCCATAGTACAAAAGTTCTTTTCATCTTCAATCACTCAAATGTATTTCTTGTCCGCTCACGAGGAGGGCAAGTGAAAGGAGCCTGAAAATAACACTCTCCTGTCCTAGAACTAACATTCATGTTCAAAATCTTTTGGGTATTTGTGAACATTTTAGTACCTTTGGCTGTGTGAGCTGCAAGTGATACTTATGAATAAAATGCATTCAACTTAATACACCTGCATTAAAAGAGTTTCGAGTGTGGATATATTCTCTACATGAACTCTGCTGAATCTTTCAGCAGAGACCAAGTTGCTGTGATGGAAGAGACCAAGAGGAGAGAGCCACAAAGTCCATTTGAGGTCCTTGGAGCTGTCCTGATCACGCACCCCCCCCCCCCCAAGCCCGATCCTATGACCTGGATATACAACTATTTCTTGGATTTAGTAATAAACCCTGGTATCATTTCCTATTTGCTTAAGTTAGTTTTGTTACTTACAGATCAAAAGAACCTAACATCCATAATCAAGCTCACCCATATTGGGGGTTGGAATACAGATTGGTTGAACTCCAGGAAGGGCAACTCTTTATATTTACTACCAAATGGTGTAGATGATTGCTGCCCAATAAGAAATTGTAATCTGTAGATGTTTGTTTTGAAGAATAAAAGAAACATTTCTGTAACTTTTCCCTTGTTCATGTTTGATAGATTTAAATGCTTTTTCTTTTTTTTCTAGATCACGTTTATCTTATTTTGAATGAAAAAAGACACATTTTATTCATTTAGGAATTTTCCTTCCCTCCTCCACTTCCTAATTACACATTTTCTGGTTCAAAACTCATTCTGGAGTTTTCTTGATGGGATTTCCAGTTTTCAGAGATTTTCTAAGATCGAAGTACGGATAAGAGACAAGAAGAGGAATGTGCTGGTTCCTCACTGTTCCTTCACAAGGAATGGAGCTGGCTCTTAACCCAATTAGTTTTACAGTGTTGAGGGATTCTACAGAAGTTACAGACAACAGTGGGTTTTTCTACATTCCAGAAGATCATGTTACTCTTGGAATTCAAACCACGGGTCCCAGTTCCCCTGAGAACATCTGCTATTCATTGCCAGCACTGTCAGGTGTTTATTTCAGCTCTTACTCTGTTGTGAAAGCATCTGCCTAGCTCCCTTTCTGAAGCCGTTTATTCTGAAAGGACATGCTGGAAGCATAGGCCAAATAGGGTGGGTTTGCTGAAAGCTACAAGTTAATTTGATGGTTTTTCTGCTCTTGAATCAACTTTCTGATGCCTTCACCTTGTCACGATCTGAAGTATGTCAATTCATTACATTTGGGAAAAATGCATATTAATGTGTTCAGTGAGTAACTTGGGAAGAAATGCGTTTATCTAATTTCACCAAAAGCTGATGGGCATGCATTTCCTAATCTGAATAATTTACTTAGAGGAGGGTGATTATGATCATACAGCTTGGATTGCATCTGTCACAGGTACTTTTGCAGTGCTTCCTGGAGAAGTGATTATTTTTAATGCGTCTGTACCCTTTGCCTTGTTCAATTAGTAGCTCCTTGAATTATTGATTTTATGGTTTAATTTGCAGTGGTGTCATTGGGCCAGCTTTATGGGCATGTACCTGTGCAGTTAGTTAGAAGGACTTTGCACTTGGTTTAATACTGTGCAGTTGCTGTCTTGAAATTCTGGACACATTTTGAACAAGGAGCTCTGAATTTTCATTTTGTATTGGGTCACGCAGATAAGGAGCCAGTCCTCAGTGTCACTGAGCTGTAGGGATATGGGAGTGGGCCAGTCAGAGTGAAATAATGAAATGAGCACAGTGTTTAGTCACTGGTTAGCTGTGTGACCTGTAGTAATTTTGGCTTTTGGTTTTCTCAGTAGGAAATAAATAAATAAAGTAACTACCCCTACTCACTCCCTAATTCTTATGATGCTTAAAATGAAATGGTACTTGTGAAGATACAATATAATCTCTTATTAATATATATGTATAAATATATACTTTTATATATACATATAGTCAAGTTATATAGTCAAGTTATGACTTTGGAACAAGTTGATTAACATTGAAGTATTTGTGGTTGGGAAATATCTGTTGTAGAGGAAGTTGTTTCATTCCAGGTTTCCTGCTGATAATTATCAACTACCAAACTTTCTTAATACCTATATTCTTTGCATATTATGTATTGTGTATATGGGTGATATGGTGACTATTGTTTTAGTTCAGTTCTCCTCCTCCAGTAGATCACCTGACATCCTAAAGAAAAAGGTATCAAAGGCCAGACCTCAACAGAATAAGAATCTGAAGAGGAACCCAGGATTTTGCATTTATTTTATTTTGCTTTGTTTGTTTTGTTTTTTTTTTTAGAGGAAGGGGCATGAGCTTTGGCATTGGATAGACTTGGTTCTGCCTATTTTGCTAACTGTGAAAATGGGGAAAAGATAAGAGAGAATACAGAGTTGTAAGGCTGCAGAATCTCCTTTGTAAAGTGCTCAGTCCTGTAGGACCTCAATAGGTAGAGATTATCATTATTAATTTTTCATTTTTTATTGTGTAATCTTGTTTTGTGAATGGTGTGTGTGTGTGTGTGTGTGTGTGTGTGTGTGTATCCACAACTGGATTGTAAAGTCTTTGAAGTCATGAACTGTGGTTTACTCTTCTTTTTAATCCCCTATAGCTTCCAGTACAGTGTGGAGCATTTAACAAATGGGTTCATAAAAACCATTTTTTTAAAAGATTTTATTTATTATTTGACAGAGAGAGACACAACGAGAGAGGGAACACAAGCAGGGGGAGCAGGAGAGGGAGAAGCAGGCTTCCCGTGGAGCAGGGAGCCTGATGTGGGGCTCGATCCCAGGACCCCGGGATCATGACCCGAGCCAAAGGCAGACGCTTAACGACTGAGCCACCCAGGCGCTCCCATAAAAACCATTTTTTGATTGAGTTTTTTGACAGATAAAACTAAAAATCAACTCAGCTCTGTCCAATGCACTTAAAAACACCAACATTGCATTCTGGCAGGCTCACCAAAGATTTCAAAAAGATGCTGAGAGCATTTGCTCATCTGTGTCTAGGCGACTGAGACATTTTTAAAATAATCAGTCTGTGGAGCCCATTTGTTTAGAAATTCCATTTGGAGGACTGCTACATTTGTTCTGAGTCATTACGTGCTCTACAGGACTGCAACAAGAAAGCTGTGCATCAGTTTTGAGGACAGTTCCAGGGTATAATTTTTGAAAGGACAAATGCAGGTGCCATGTTTTATAAACTGGAGGTACTGGGTAGGGGTGTGGTAGAAAGTATTGCTGCAGAGAGAACAGGACTGGAGTATAGCTGAGAAACCAGAAGTAATTCAATAGTATCAGAATAAAAAGGAATGTGACTGGAGAGTAAAGGTGTCTAACAGTCAGTACTGAATCTTACCTTTCTGGAAATCCCAGTAAGAATGGTCTGGTCTTAGTTAAGGGTCCATGGTTTAGAGCAGGAGAGTAAGAGGTAAGGATGAAAATACACAAGTCTTTTCTGCTCTAAGTCTGGATTTATCTTAGAAATAAAGCAGAACTGAATCTATAGGTGGCAGTTTTAGATGGGCAGTAACTGGCAGAACCAGTCTTATAACAAATGTTCCTCCGATTCTTGGCTTTTCTTTTTAAACAAAGGATAGTGAAAGCTTTTGCTTGTTTGTTTGGCTTTGTTTTGTTCTGCATCTAAACTTGTCTTTATAATTTCCCAAGTTCATAGTTTTTCCATATTTGGTTACAAGATTTGGGAGAAATCATTTCAAGGGAAGAAAAAAGAAAAATTTGGTGGATTTAATATATTTAGATGACTATCATGTAATATTGAGATAAAATAATAAAAGTTAATGATTAGCACTTATTAAATACTTCAATATGACAGGCACTGTGCTAAAGCCTGCAAATCAAGTATCATAATTAATCATTTTGCAAGCCTATGAGGTTTTGGTATAGAAATTCCTGTTTACACAAGAAGAAACTAAGGCCCAGAGAGGTTAAATAAGAATAGGAAAAAGCCTACTATGTATAAGGCATCACTAATCAATTTCTATTGTTTTGGTTTTGTTTTTTACATAAATGAATTCATCAGTGAAGCCATTTGGGCTTGGATTTTCCTAGTGGAAAATTTTTTCCTATGGATCAAATTCTTTAATAGTTCCATGGCTATTAACATTTGCTACTTTGTTTTGTGTTTGATTTTGTAATTTGTGTAGTTCAAGGAATTTTCCATTTCATCTAAGTTGTCAAATTAGTAAGAAAAAGTTGTTCATATTATCTGTAGGCTCTGTAGTGATGTCCCCCTTTCATTCCTGATACTGATAACTTATTTCTTCCCTCTTTTTTAAAATCAGTCTACTTAGAAATTTATCAGCTTTATTGACCTTTTCAAAGAACCAGCTTTTGGATTCATTGATTTTCTGTTTTCCATTTTATTGATTTTCACTCTTTATTGCCTTGTCTTTACTTTTGACTTAATTTGTTCTTCTTCTTAGCTTCTTAAGGTGAGATATTAGAACATTGACTTTAGAGGTTTCTTCTTTTCTAATATAAACATTACAACTGTAAATTTGTTTCTAACTATGGCATGAGTTACATCCCACAGATTTTGATAGTTGGGTTTTCACTATCATTTCATTCAAAATATTTTCTAATTGTTTGTGATTTCTTCTTTGACCCTGGGTAGTTTGGAAGTATTATTTAATTTTGTTATTTATAGTTTTGTTGTGATCAGAGAACATCCTTCTTTCATACTTTTTTGGGGTTTAAAATTACAAATAACTACTAACAAGTTCTATTTTACCCAGAACACTTCATGTTTATGTTTTCTTGGCACCCCATCCATTTAGCATCCTTTCCCTCTTTCAAAAGTATCCCCATGTGGAGATAAAGTATAAGGCCATACTATATATGACCTGCAAACTGTACATTATCCCCCACAATTCCAAAAAACTCAAAGCAAATATGATACTTCAGTCCTTCCAGGAAAAGATTTATCTAAAAAGGGAAAGTAATCAAAACTTTGCAAACCTTGGTTTCCTTATTTGAAAATGGGATAATAATAATTATTCCTGCTTTGTGATATTTTCTGAGGAATAAAGAAGAAAATGTTTCTCTCTCTCTCTGTCTCTATCTACCTATATATATATGAATATAATAATTTCTTAATAAAATGTGGTCAATATCATCAATATTTGAGTGATTTTCTGCCCCAGAAACTATACCCACACTTGTCTGTACTACCTTGCTTACTCTTCCTAAGTCTAATTACCTCCATTTTATAGATGAGGAACCTGAATATTCGCAGAAATTATACTTGTTCAAGGCTATATACTGAGTAAATAACAGAAATTAATTACATGGTCTGTCTCATTTCAAAACCTGTCTTATTCATTTTTGGTTTATTCCTCACATGTTATACTACATCAAAAATAAAATTAAAAAGTCAATATCGTATTTATAATAACTCAAATTTTGCCTGCTTTATAAACAGAAATTTGTATATTATAGAAATTTGAATAAACAGGAAAAAACAAGGTAAGAAGTTGGCAGTTGAAAAGATTTAACTCAGTCTCCAAATATGACAACACACACACACACACACACACACACACACACACACACACAGAAAATACACAAACACAAATTCAGAAAGACTAAACTTTCCAACAGGTTTTATAAAAGAAGAATCTAATATTTCCTTCTCTTCCAGTTTTCCTTTCTTTTACGATGCTGTGGAGATGCTGATGATTCTTGGATTCTGTTGTTGCCTTGTATTTGACTGTCTAAACCATTTGAGATTGTTTTCCCACGTTTTTGCCATAGGTGGCTGTATCCATCCAAAAGCTCAGCCAGTCCTCTCCAAACTTTTTAAACTTTTGAGAGTAGGGATGCTGACTTTTCATTTTTATATCTTTAGTACGTGGCGTAGCAATCTAGAAGATAGATGTCAAATACATACTGGTTGAAAGCTAGTTGCCTGAGGATTTGTGTGGACTCAGGAGTCTTTAAATTTCCAATGATAATCTTCTCTTTTTCTCCATTAATTTCCAAAAGTCCCTACAAACATTTGGCTGATGTTAAGGATAGCCCACACTTCCCTGTAAAATTTGCTAACTAGCTCAAAGGGCTTATGAAACCTCCTTGGACAGTCATTTCAATATTTGTTCATTCTAAATGCTATGGGGAACTTCCTTATTTCTGTTCTGAAGTTTCTTATCTTTTCCTGGCTTTTATTTTAGCCATTTGCTTCACTCTACTTTATGTTGGTTTCATGAGAATATACTTTATTTCAGAACTTTTGTTCTTTCCTATCCTACCTTCTTAAGATTGGCAGCATTGGAAATTCTGATGAGTAGGTTTGGATGATAGCAGGAACTAAGGTTTACTTAGAAGAGAAACTTATATTTGCAGCTAGAGGTCTGGCTGAAACATACCAGCATGAAGCAGTGTCCCCAACTGTTGCCAGATCATTGGAATAGCATATTTCCTACATAATCCCCTCTTTCATTTATACATAGGGTTTGCCATTGCTCTCCATCCTGAAGTTTGTCACAGGAGGGAAATAATAACAGAGAACAGAAAGAAACAGTCAAGTTTACTAATCATCCCCCTCCAACACACTTTTATTTTACAAGATACACTCTCTTTTAACTGGCATGAATATGGAGATTTCACTCTTAAACTTCTCTCACTCTCATTCTCCCTGCATTTCTCCATCAGAACATTTTCTGCATGGTCATTTACTGACTCTTTTCTCACTCTTGCCTGTAGGTGAATGTGGATGAGAATATTTATGCTAATAAGACAATGACTTTATGAATATGATTTGTCACCAACGACTTCATAACATTTCATTATGACTGTGGAGATTCACTGACTATTGTCTAGGTCTCTGCTGTGGCTTCTGCTCATAAAATAAAAATCATGCTATTATCATCCAAATAAAATGATAATATGTAATGATCTTGAAAGGCCTTGAAGGTGAACAGTCTTTGAAGAAAGGTAAAAATTCAATTTGATGTACAGGTTTGTGCTGCTTTTCCAAAGTTTGTGTTCTGCTGCCTTGCTTACCTGTTTTCGCTAACCAAAAGACATCCGAAGAGGATTTTTGCTTTTCAAAAAAAAAAAAAAAAGGTTGAAAAGCAAAAATAGCATTCAGGGATTGTTTTGTAGTAAACCTTTACAGAGACAGTGTACCCTGAGTAGCAAGAGTGGCCCTGCCAAGCTCCTTCCCCAGGAACTACACTCAGCATCTCAGCATCAGCTGCCAAAGCTCCAGACTGTGTAGCCTCTGTGCTTTATCTCGATTTATTTTGTGCATCCATTAGCAAGATGTGTTCTAAGGTATCAGAAAAGCCTAAGAGAAGTTATTTTTTGGGTTTGGGAGCACTAAAAAAATTTCCATATAAAGTAATGGTAATTGCTTCTTCTCTTTATGCTATTTTGAAAGGCTTAAGAAAGTTTTCATAGGGAAGCTCTACTTTTAGATAATGGGGGAAACCTGTAATATGGAATATTAAGTATATCATTGCCAAATATGGAAAAAATTATTTTAGTCAAAGATAGACATTGAAGACAGCTTGTTTAAAAAGGCAGGTCACATATTGTACTGCAAGCTCCTACTAACAAGGTTAGAGTTAATAGATTATTGATCCATTTAATGTTTAGTAGCAAGCTAATCTTTTTCATCAGCTATGCGATTGGGTATTTGTCTGTTTTAGAGGCCCATTCAATAAACATCTTTCATTTGATATTACTTTCTAATGTCAGGCAGCATATGCCTTGGATGCACTAACCCCTGTTTATTGCTACAGTCACCCTGCGGCATTGGTATTCCTGCCATTGTGAGCACTCTCTTTTCTGAGGTTTACTTTTCTTTGTCCCTCAGGAGACTGGTAAATCCTTTCTAGTGTAGAAAGGCTTGGGCTGCAGGCACTGAGATAAGGGTAGAATCTGACTGTATCATACATTGCTAAAACCTGCTCCACTTGACTAAGGTTCCTATTCTGTGGGATTTTATTCAATAGTGTGATGAGGAACTTGAAATAACACATGCTAGTTATCTTTGTGGTGTCCCAGAAGTTCTAATCTTTGAATAGTAACAAAAGGAAAATTGTGATAGCATTTGAGTCTTGCAGTCCCTGAGTTTTTTTTTTAATTTTTTAATTGTTATGTTAATCACCATATATTACATAATTTGTTTTGGTGTACTGTTCCATGATTCATTGTTTGTTCATAACACCCAGTGCTCCATGCAGAATGTGCCCTCCTCAATACCCATCACCAGGCAAACCCATCCCCCCACCCTCCTCCCCTCTAGAAGCCTCAGTTTGTTTTTCAGAGTCCATCATCTCTCCTGGTTCGTCTCCCCCTCTGACTTACTCCCCTTCATTCTTCCTCTCCTGCTATCTTCTTCTTTTTCTTTTTTCTTAAAATATGTTGCGTCATTCGCTTCAGAAGTACAGATCTGTGATTCAATAGTCTTGCACAATTCAGGCACTCACCGTAGCACATACCCTCCCCAATGTCCATCACCCAGCCACCCCATCTCTCCCACCCCCAACCACTCCAGCAACCCTCAGTTTGTTCCTGAGATTAAGAATTCCTCATATCAGTGAGGTCATATGATACATGTCTTTCTCTGATTGACTTATTTCACTCAGCATAACACCCTCCAGTTCCATCCACGTCGTTGCAAATGGCAAGATCTCATTCCTTTTGATGGCTGCATAATATGCCATTGTGTATATATACCACATCTTCTTTATCCATTCATCCGTCGATGGACATCTTGGCTCTTTCCACAGTTTGGCTATTGTGCAGTCCCTGAGTTTTGAAGAAGATACTAGATTTGAGAAAGAACAGATATCAAACTCCAAATTACGTGTGTGTGTGTGTGTGTGTGTGTATGTGTTTAATTTTCCAAGCTTTAGTGAAATTGGAGCCATGTGATTTTTTTTTTCCTGATTTATGTAATAAGGGACTGAAAAAGCTTTTTGTAGTCTGCTTCATCTCCTGTGGAGAAGCAGCATCCATTTGTGAGGCAGGAAAGAGTAGAGTTTGAGAGTATAATCCCTGCGGCCAGGTGGTCTGGGTTCAAATCCCACCTGTACTCTAAGTAGCTGTGATGCCTTAGAAAAGGCATCAGACAAGAGCACAGAGGAAAATATGGGTAATAGCACTTCCTTCATGGAATTTTTAGAGAATTAAATGAGGTAAGATATGTAAAATAATAAAAGCAATGCCTGCATACCTTAGGAAAATGCCTGGTTTTGCTTCTAAGGACTACATGTTTTCATTCTTTTCAGCCCAATGTTTACTTTTTTAGAAATTATAAACTTTATTTTTTAGAGTAATATTAGTTTCACAGCAAAACTGAATAGAAATTACAGAGTTTCATATACCTTCTGTCTCCGCACACGCACAGCCTCCCCCTATTGACATCCAGCACTCCAGTGACAAAGTTGTTACAATCGATGAATTTACATCGACATTGTTATCCCCCAAAGACATTTACTTCTTTTAGACGTGTCCTCTTTGATTTACATGATTTTTATCTTTTTCTTGTTCTGAATGTAGGGGCCAAGGGCAGGCTGCCCCCAAAAGTGCCATTTTGGCATGTTGATCATTTTAAATAAGAGTTACTTAAACAACTAGTACAAGGATACTCAGATACTCCTTTGTGTCCCTAAGCACAAGAAACAAATTCTTTATATGAAATATACCTTCCCTGCCCTAAGAAGTAAAAAGACATTCTTATCACCTTATCCCCATTGGACTTCAAAGCTAAGAACACTACAGAAACAAACCATGTTGCTTTTTACTTTTTTCTAATCTACTACCTTAGCCTAAATTCTGCTTAGAGTCACCTTCTAATTAAAGCTTCTAAACACCTGTTTTCTTTTTTAAAAATTTATTTATTTGATAGAGAGAACAAGCAGGGGGAGCCTCAGAGGGAGAGGGAGAATCAGACTCCCCGTGGAGCAGGGAGCCCGATGCGGGGCTCGATCCCGGGACCCTGGGATCAATGACCTGAGCGGAAGGAAGACGCTTAACCAACTGAGCCACCCAGGCGCCCCTAAACACCTGTTTTCTTTATCTTGTCAATTCCTCACAAATTTATTGTCTCTGTTTAAAATGTATAAAAAACATCTGCCTTGGTCGTTTCTTTAGTTCTCAATTTAATTATTGGGCCTCTGTGTGCCTGTAATGAAACTTTAGGGTTTTTTTGTTTTTTTTTTTTCCCCTGCTAATCTGTCTCATGTAAATTTAATTCTTAGTCCAGCTGGAAAACCTTGAAGGCTAGAGGAAGAATTTTTTCGTCCCATCACAAACTTACTGTTTTCTTGCCTGATTTCAGTGAACGTCAGGAACGGGTGATTGTTACCCTAATAATTTAGCAGAAAACAATAAAGACACAGTTACTAGTGGAGACTGTCCCTTTAGTTTCTATGGTGGGTAGGTGTACATTATTTATATTCATTCAATATTTACATATTTATCCATTTAACTAACATTTAATGGATTTCTTCTATGTTCTAAATACTGTTTTACTCTTTTAGGCTTGTGGATATAAAAGTAAATGACACAACCTTTAAATTCAAAGGTTTATAATCTAGTTTGAGAGATAGTGGCTGGTATGTTATCACCCACAAGAGGCTTTGTGGACAAATAAGGTCACATTAATATTTAATGTAGAAATCACAATGATGGCTAGCACCCACTTTCTTGCTAGCCTTCTGCCCTTATTCCCTGGCCCTAAAAATCTCCTCAGTTAATTAAAGTAATCAGTTATTTTATTTTTTAAAGATTTATTTAGTTATTTATTTGAGAGGGAGAGAGAGAGAGGGGAGAGCAGGGATGGGGGGAGGGGCAGAGGAAGAGAATTTTTTTTTTTTTAATTCAAGTTAGCTAACATATAGTGTATTGCTAGTTTCAGGGGTAGAATTTAGTGATTCAGCAGTTGCATATACACCCAGTGCTCATTATATCATGTGCCCTCCTTAATGCCCATCACCCAGTTACCCCATCCTTCCACTTACCTCCCCTCCAGCAACCCTCAGTTTGTTTCTTGTAATTAAGAGTCTCATATGGTTTGCCTCTCTCTCTGTTTTTATCTTATTTTGTTTTTTCTTCCTTTCCCCTATGTTCATGTTTTATTTCTTAAATTCCATATATGAGTGAAATCAAATGGCATTTGTCTTTCTATGAATGACTTATTTCACTTAGCATAATACTTTCTAGTTCTGTCCACCTCATTGCAAATGGTAAGATTTCATTCTTTTTGATGGCTGAGTAGTATTCCATTGTGTGTGTGTGTGTGTGTGTGTGTGTGTGTGTGTGTGTGTGTGTGTGTGTGTGTGTGTGTGTACACCACATCTTTATTTATCTGTTGGTGGACATCTGAGCTCTTTCCATATTTTGGCTATTGTGGACATTGCTGCTGTAAACACTGGGGTGCATGTGCCCCTTCTAAACAGTATTTTTATATCTTCTGGATAAGTAGTGCAATTGCTGAGTTGTAGGATAGTTCTCTTTTTAACTTTTTGAGGAATCTCCATACTGTTTTCCAGAGTGGCTACACTGGGAAAGAGAGTCTTTTTTTTTTTTTCTATTGAAGATTATTTATTTGAGAGAGAGAGTGCAAGAGTGGAGGGAGGGGCAGAGGGAAAGGAAGAGAGAGACTCTCAAGCAGACTCCCCACTGAGCAGAGGGCCTGACATGGGACTCCATCCCACAACCCATGAGATCATGACCTGAGCAGAAACCAAGAGTCAGATCCTCAATCAGCTGATCCACTCAGGCACCTTGACTGGGCGAGAGAGTCTTAGGCCAACCCTGTGCTGAGCATGGAGCCCTACTCAGGGCTCAATTTCATGATCCTAAGATCACAACCTGAACCAAAATCAAGGGTTGGATGCTTAATTGACTGGGCTACCCAGGCTCCCCTCCTCAGTTAATTTTAGAAGTCCAAATGGGGTCCATCATATGTGCATCTATATATTTTTGTATTTCTAACTACTCTCTACTGAACCAGAACACTACTTCAGACAATGCATTTTTGTTTTATCTGAACAATTTACACTCAGAATGCAGGACAGATTAATTGTGAATAATGATGCCTATGATGGATACTATCTAACCTGATGTATCTGTCCAGATCTCTTTCCTCCCAAATTTGTTTCTCTTTTCCTTATGTGTCTTCTAAAGAGCTGAAGATGGCAGGGTCTGTTTATCTTAACACAGAGGGTGGTAGTTTCTGGAGTTTTGAGAAAGCGAGAGTGTGAAATCAATAGAAGTCCATGGAATGAAAGGAAGGAGTCCATGAAATCAAGGGAACCCAGATGATCTTCCCTCGTGATAATGGCATCAAATGTTAAATAACATAAAAATGTCAAGGAAAATGCCTTGACCATTGTTGGCACTGATACAATCCTGGAGTATCTGTGTATATGGGAGACCCTGTATTAGGCCACAGTATTTTTAAATAGTGCCATCTAAATCTTACTTTCTCTGTGACTTAATTGTCCATGTAGTAGTACAAGAGTTAGGATATGATTTATGACACTGGATCTTAGACTGATTAATTTGACATTTGGTTGCTGTACTGTAGAAAGAACATAACACATAGATGTCTCTTTCCTGCTCAAGGATCAGTAGTCTTTTCTACAGATGAGACTCAAGAAGAGGTATATATGTGCAATTCAAGGTGTCTTCCACCCCCGCCTTGACACAGCCCATGCAATTCACTTCCATGTCCTTCAGGCTTTTCATTTTCTCAGGCTCCCCGTGGGATAAAGCATATTTTACCAATGCCAGATGAGTTGGGGCTTTAAAAAGCACATGATGTTACCTTAGCTCTCTCCTCTTTATTATGTAGGACCTGCAAGCAACTCTCCCCATGGATGGTGGTCCCCCAAGATACTGCTTTCATTTACATCTTTAATGGAAGATGAATGAGTAGGCAGACTAGTCATTACTGCCATTAGGGTTTCATGCTAAAAATAAAGGAGGAGGGTTATTAGAACTGTGCATTTTTCTGACTATCCACTTCAGACTATTTTGGATAAAGCCCTGCAGACATTACCTTATGGAACAATTTCACATTATCTCTAGGGCTGGATCAGGTGATCTGTCTGTAATGGGCCCTTTTTTCCCTTTGCACTCCACTTCAAAAATCCTATTGTGATGGAAATGGCCTGGCCAAATCCACTTCAATTGCACCCAGACTTCAGAAGTCATTTTCTAACTGCTTTTAATATAGCTATTTAAAGGTATAACCTCTAGATAAATTTCTCCATCTATCTCCCTTATAGAAATAGTAATTATTAATAAGAAAGAGATAATTATTTCAATATATTCCTTATCACTTGGCATTATGAAATTATACCTACCTTGGATGTTTCAAATACATTTTGCATGTTTCTATAATTACAAATGCACTTCTATCTCTTTTCTCCCTACGAAGAAAAAAATCTTCTGGAAAGCACTCTTTGATGGCTTACAATCAAATGTGCAAATAATATGCTTAAAGAACATTAAAACATCTCTAGTATGATGACAGTTTATTTCCTTATCTATACATATGATGGAAAACTTTAACAGCAGATGTGCTTAATGCTTTCACCATGAAGAATGAAATTCCACACTGATGTATTTCTAAATGTAGCATAATGTGTATATTTCATAAGAAGGATGGATGGGACAGCACTTGTTTAGAAGGCCTGGGGTCAGTAAGACGTGAGGGATTAGGCCATCAGCTCTTTTGGATTTTTTTTTTTTTAGAATTGGCAGGAAACCAAGATCCTGCTCATTTTCTAAAATTAATATATGTTATTTTTTCATTTTTTAAAAATTTTTATTTTATTATGTTATGTTCATCACCATACAATACTTCATTAGTTTTTGATGTAGTGATCCACAATTCATTGTTTGCATATAACACCCAGTGCTCCACGCAGAACGTGCCCTCCTTAATGCCCATCACCGGGCTAACCCATCTCCCCTCCCCCCTCCCCCCTCCCCTCTAGAACCCTCAGTTTGTTTCTCTGAGTCCATAGTCTCTCATGGTGCATCTCCCCTTCCTTTCATCATCATTAGCCATCAGGGAAATTCAAATCCAAACCACATTGAGATACCACCTTACACCAGTTAGAATGGCAAAAATTGACAAGGCAAGAAACAACAAATGTTGGAGAGGTTGTGGAGAAAGAAGAACCCTCTTACACTGTTGGTGGGAATGCAAGTTGGTGCAGCCACTTTGGAAAACAGTGTGGAGGTTCCTCAAAAAATTAAAAATAGAGCTACCCTATGACCCAGCAATTGCACTCCTGGGTATTTACCCCAAAGACACAGATGTAGTGAAAAGAAGGGCCGTATGCACCCCAATATATGTTATTTTTATAAAATAATGAGTGTGTTGGAAAATATCATCTAATGGCTACATCCATTGAAGGATCTGTGGGACTTTTGATTTTGGATAAAACCATATCTCTTTGACCATCTGGGTCACCATGTCAAAGTTTCAATGGCCTACAGATGTGTTAAGCTAGGTAATGAGTTGTCTGGAGTCCTTGAGGCAACAGACCTAGCTCTGACTCTTTCTCAGCTGGGCATGATTTCCAGTGTTGGCATCAACCAAACTAGCCTAGTACCATGTAGAGTAGCTCAGGGTCCTTTCTTTTGAAGGAGTAATGGTTAATACTGCACAGAATAATGAGAGTAGGACAAAAGAGTACTGCGTTCCATCTATTTGATAAAAGCAATACTGGAGGCCAGGGAATATTTAGCAAATCTTGATTGTGATTATTCTTGAAACTGTAGCTTGATTATCTCTACTGCTTTTATTAGATGAGAGAATTGTGTTATAGTATGCAATATTGCTGCTGGTGAACATTTTTCGATGAATAATGCTAAATAAGAAGAGGTCTTACCCTCCATTAAGAAACTATTTAAGGCCCAGGCTCATACTTTGTCAATTAAAACTTATATCAAATATGCATAATAGTGACAATTTCTTCATTACATTTGCCAATGACTCTATGAATGTCTGTTGATACCCAGGGGTTGGATTATTCTAGTTAATTATTGTGATTTTATGCTAACATAACACCTTCTATCCCAAGGAATTACTAAGCATGGTGAAAACTTTAGTCTTATCAGTATTTATGAATCTCTTTACCTATTAAATGAAAAGGCAGCTTGAGATAAGTTACCCTGGGTAATTTTAATCAAGAGTTTAATTTTAATGATCACCTGCTGCACAAATAAAATAAGAAAAGCAATGAAATCACCATTATCAAGGTAAGTCATATGTGTCTTTGAGGGATGCTATTTTTAGCAATGTTCATTAAGAATTTCTGTAAACTCTGAATGGAATAACAGGATGGTAGAACAAAACTACAGAGATAACATAAATATGTAATTAAGTAATATGAAGCATCTTATTTTACACTTGTTGACAATTGCTTTGGGATTGTCCTTTTGTTGTTTAATATGTACATGTCTAGTTCTACAACCAGTTTGAATATTTCTGTAAGGCAGTGTCCACACTGTCCCAGTGATTTGAATTTCTCCATGAATTACCAGAACCTAATACAAATTTGAAACTAACTCTTCCCTAACATTTAAGAGGTGAGACACAATTAGTTCGGACAAGTGAGAAGGGTCAGAAAGGAATAAGATATGAAAAGATATGATGAGTATTTGGGATATTCCCTCCCAGAAAAACTGATTTTGGCTTTTTGCACAAGCATAGGAAAGCATAAGCTTCCATTTTTTAGGACTAAGGAAATCATGCATTTTAAAGACCCACATCCTTGTATTTCCCTCCTTGCATTGTTTTTTTTTGGATGTCAGTTGTGCTGAGTTTCATGGCAATGCCATTAAATATAATAAACTGAGAGCTATTTCTTGCTACTGATGGGGTCTTCTCCATTTTCTCTATACAGTTGTGACTGATTTCCTTCATTCATTCCTTCCAAATCCTTCCTCCCTCCCTCCTTTCCTCTCTCCCTCCCTCCCCTGATATCTATTTCTCTCCTTCTTTATTAGTAGCACAAAGCAACATGTCTTTCCATATGATGTGAAATTTGTCTGATATTAAAATTAAAGACTTTAGGCGCACCTGCGTGGTTCGGTCAGTTAAGCGTCTGCCTTTGGCTCAGGTCATGATCCCAGGGTCCTGGGATCGAGCCTCGTATGGGGCTCCCTGCTCAGTGGGGAGCCTGCTTTTCCCTCTCCCTGCCACTCTGCCTACTTGTGCTCTCTCTCTCTCTGTCAAATAAACAAATAAAATCTTAAAAAAAAATTAAAGACTTTATTAAACCAAGTTCAAGTGATTAACTGAGGAGAGTATTCAAAAGATAGTATTTTGGCTTCCTCATTCATCATTTTCACAAATGTTTCGTGACACCTGCTATTCATAAATGCGACCTTGCCTTGACTTCTCGGACCTAGTGACCTAGGAATGCATATGTTTTTGCAGCCTGTAGGATGACAGCAAAACAAAATCTAGCCTTCCAGATCCTCTAAGACTGGCATTTTCTGAAATCTCTTCCTAATGATGGAGCGACATTTCCCTATGATGTGAAAGATACCACATTCCTGTTCTTTCTAATTGTCTGCATTGACTCTGAGTCAGACAATTAGTACAGGGAAATTGGAGAAGATAAAATGGCCACTTAGTTGCTAATAAAGTATAGAGCTGCAGTTCTAAAGCACACAAGGTAAGCTTTACTCTTGGTAATTGTTCTCACCTTTACCCCCAGGGTTCACTGCTGAGGGACTTAGACACTCATTACCTGAGTTTCAAATCTTGGCATCACCAGTTACTACAGAGAATGGTGAGATAAGCCGGTAGGAAAAGCTGTAAAAACTGGGGAGCAGGAGAAAAAAATTTATCCGTCTCTTTTCATCAGCACCACTCATATAGCTATGAAAACTGAGCCAAATCTCCCTGTGGTAGAAAGTGACATGAAAAATGAAATATTGCCATATAACAAGGGCCACAAAAGAAATGTCTACATAGTCCTTTGGGAACACAGGAAAATATATAAAATGGCTTAATTGGTAAACTGCAGGGAGTTTGGTAGATCTGGGCATCCTTGTCTGATTCAGGAGACAGTGAGCTCTGTTTGGATCAGAGTGGACATTATGGGAAGTCAGAGGCATGCAGATAAGAAATGAGCTTGTCTGGGGCCATGGCAAAGTTACAGAATACAGGACCAATGAAGCTCCTCTTCCAAATAAGCTCCTTCATCCTATACAACTCAGTCTTAAGGAACTGATCTGTCCCCTGATGTAGAATTTCTGGGTCTCCAAAGGCTTCTCAGAGGTGAGGGATTTGCCTGACATGAAGGAGCCTTCAGTGTGTGTCTCTACAAGGAGCATTGATTTTACAAGTGAGCATAGGATTCCATCATTTCCTCAGTAGCTCTGTTGGGTCAGACTATAGTAGCATCAGAGATCTGCTGGATGATGGTGCCCAGGACTTTGTGTCAGGAATCACAAAATGAATACAAGGTGGCATCTGATTTCAAGGACCTTAAAGTACAGATAGGTATTCTGTCAGCTATTTGGATAGACATTCTCACATGAATCAGAATTTTACAAGGCAGTGAGCATAGGAGGGTAAGGGTTCTAAATGTTACCCTTCAGACCCATGATTCAAATTGTAAATTTGAAAATTGTAATTTGCATTTTGAAATTGTGAAATTGTAAAATTGTAAAATTGCATTTTGTAAACCCATTCAAGATGATGAAGTTTTGTATCCTGGCTCTGCAATTTACCATATATGAGACATTAGGCAATTTATCCTCTTTAAACTTTGGGTTTCTCATCTGTAAAATGAGAATAATAGTATATCCTCTCAAGGTGATTGTGACGTGATGAGATTAATTATGTGGGGGGTGGGGCAAGGTGGTGGCACTTATCACTATGACTGGTCTGATAGGTATTTAGTGAATCATAGCTATTATTTTTAGAGAAAGTCAACTGGCAACCTATGGTAAATATGGCAGGGGCTTTAAAAGGATTTCTTCCAAGATTGTGAGGGAAGAGGTTAAATAGTAAACACAAAAAGGCTCCAGATATTTATGAGATGAATCAAAGTTAGTTCTCAAGCTTGTCTGATGATTTTCAATTTTATATACTGGAGAAAATCAGTTTCTGTTGATGATTGACCATATTACCCATAGCTTCTCTTCTCCTCCATTGTGGTGCTTTAAAATCAAAGCTGATATAATGAATAAAGTCTACTTGCTTTTTAATATATTTTCTTAAAATGTTATTTCTGTAATCCCTCCTTCTTCTTAAAGTAAATAATTATAAATTGTTAAAAATTATGGAAGCCTGAATAAGGGGAGGCATTAAATTCTCCATACTTTATGTTATCATTATCTAAGTGGTAAATGCAAACAGCAAGAACATATACTTAATTAATAAGAAAGGTCTATATCTTTCATAATTATATAAGCCTAGGAGTATCTGCCTCTCCAAGAACAAGACTGTTTTCTGTTCTTGATTCCCCTTACCTCTCCCACACAAGTCAAAGTGAAGTCCATTGAGAAATTTCTCTTCCTCAACAGAAACTGCATCAGTTGTTAAAGTATTAAACATTGTCACCACTTTTGAAGGTTACTGCTGTGTGATTAAGAGCCCGAGGGTAACCCAGGCTAATTATGTTGCAGGTTTTAGTCCAAAAAATAACTTATTTTTGCAACTTATTGGCTTATTGGATTGGTAAATCAAGAGGATATTAAAACAAACTGTGATTTTCCTTAGCTTTGCCAAAGCACTTGGGTTATAGAATAAGGTGTTTAAGATCATTAAAGGTTAAAAAATTTCTAGGCTTGATGCTTATTAAGCAAAGCTAATTTGGTTTGAAAGTAGCAAAGCATTTACTTCACACTTGGAATTTTTAGCAAATTAACTCTCATCCAGTGTTAAAGGAATCCTGGGTTTGAAAGGAAATTCAAGTCTTGAGTTTAGGTGAGAAGATGGGAAATGTGAGGAAATAATTTTGTGTCTAAATAACATGAAAAGGGATAGGTTCTTATTTCATAGTTCCTGGTCCTTAAAGGACTTTAGCAACATCTGTCATATGGAAGCTTTTTCTCCTTGTTTTCCATGGGTTTACAATGACTTAAATACTTTCTGAAAGTCATCATTACTAATGACAAGCAAACATAAGAATCTGAGTCACTATGTTTTTGAAGATGTGAAAGTTTCTTTTCCCTCACTTTTGAAGACCGTCCACTCCTCTTTTCTATTTAAATTGTATGTAGCCCTGAGGACCCTGCTCAGCCTCCTTGGCCTCTATGTCATTTTCAATGACTGTGTCAATCCCAGGCAATTCCCAAAGCAATACCTGGTTGAGCACTTGAGTCTGTGCTATCCCAGGGTGTTTAATCATTCTCTCACCAGTGAAAATTTATCCTTCCCAAACTTCAAACTATTCAAAGGCAGAAACAGTGATGCTGCCAGATGGCTCCACTATGTTGCCATGAAAAGATCATGTATCCTTGGAACTGTCTCTTTTCTGGCCTCCCTTTTTACCCCTGGGGCTTCTCATAATAAAGTGGCTGGATTAGTGTTGTTACCTGGGCCTAGGGGCCATGGCCAGACTAGGCTAAGCCATTTGACAACTAATTCAAGACTTTACCTCACTCATGTTCTGTGCTAATTAAGTGAACTAACTAGACCCATATTTAGCATAGCAAAGATAGACTTAATGGAAAGAAACAACAGCAGGGAAAACACAATTGCTGTTTCACTTTATAGTTGGGAATAGGGAATAGGGGATGCTGACAAGTTGTAGAGAGCAGGGGATGGAGCAAACTTATTTTTGAGTGGGATTCCTTCATGCCTCCCTAGAGGTAGCGGAATTTACCCAGGATTTATTTGCTTGGGGCCTGAAGCAACTCCTGGGAGAGAACCCTGTCTAAGGGAAGAATGGTCTGGAAAGCTTCCATTGTTGGAGGTGAGCGACAATTCTATATGCAAAATGGAGCCCATTACTTGACTTTTTCTCTTGAGCCAACCCCCTGAAGGAGTTATTTATCAGGTCAGTGTAGCACAGCGGTAAAAAAACAGAAAAGTTCTACAAGGGCTTTGGACCTAAAAGTGTTCTTTGGGTGTCCTTCCCTGTAACAGAGCATGACTCCAGAGGAGATAGGAATTTTTCCATTTATCACAGTAATAGCTTACCACTTTGCACTTCAAGGCTCTAATGCCTCTGCTGTAGCAGGAAACAGAAGACTTGGTAGTTCCTCGTGAACACTCAGTGGGAAACAGAAACATATGTAGGGTCTAGAGAAAAATGAATGACTTCTTCAGAATTTCTGTTCAGTTATCCTGTCAAATATATCTGTAATTACTAGCTTAGCCAAGATCCTCCTCCACCCCCACCTCCCACTCCTGCTTTTATGTTTTTGTTGGATCACTCAAGATATCTGTAAAATCCAAGCACATTATCAATCACTGTTCTCTCAAATTACCATGAAAACAAAAGGTTTAAGTTTTAGAAAAACAACTCAAGAGAGTTAGCAAGGAAATATAGATAGAATATGGACAATAAATACATTTTTTGTTCTGCTCAGTTTCTTCCCCACATGTTCACCCTAACTTCTTATCTTTAAAGATATTTATGAAATAACAGGTGATGTCCCTTCTCTCAGGAATATATACTTTATAGTCAAATGGAGGACTGAGTTTTCCTGGGGCCATCTTCAGTTTACCCTAATGGGGCTTAGCCACCTCTGAGAAGTGAGAATCTTAAAATATCATGAGCTGGCATGTTTAGATGAATCATGTTGTATAAATATTATGTTACTGGATTTGGACCCTTAAGAAGCAAAGTACATTGTTCCCTTATAGGAGGCTGCCTCTGGTGGAGACCAGGGGTTTCTTTTATTGTAAACAGCAAGAAAAATGGGGATGAAAAGAGAGCTGGTAATTGAAATGTTTGAATCAGAGTTAAGCATTGTTTCTGAATAGAGATTTACCCATTCTGAAGCAGAGAATTTAAAAAATCAAGGGGGAAAAGAATTCAGGAATAAAAATGAAGCCCTCGCATTGTTAAAGAGTAAGAATTGCGCTTTCTCAGAGTACTGTGTTTTCTCCTCTGTATTAAAAGAAGGCCAGACTTGAGAGTTGGTGATATGTGGATAATCATGAAATGGGACATTTGCTGGATTTAAATGATGAACGGGGGAAAATCACCAGGTAGTAAAGAAATGGATATGCAGTTTGGGCTAAATTCTGAGCAGAGTGAGTTTATGTGGGTAAGTGGAAGGAGCTCAGTAAAAGTCAGTCACAGAGCAACAAATGAGGTTACTTAGGTACTCAACAATGGTTTCTAGTGAGCCTCAGAGAAAGTTGCCAAAGAAAAACCAGAGCTGGGCAGTGGTTAGAGGGGTAAAAACAGATTTCATTCAAGATGACAGTAATAGAGGAAATGAGACCTCAGCATAGAACTGGGGTCAAGTCCAAATATAACATGAGCAAATGGGAATTTGCTGCCAAGGATCAGGGTGAAGGTCAGTGGTTGAAAAATTACTAAAAGGAAACATCAAGGGTAAGGAGAATTCTGACTAAACCGACCTAACAGAATTCTTGCTGAAGACAGACCACAGTGATCAGCTATCACCTAGGGGTGATGGAGGATGATGAACCTGATCAGATATTGAGGATGGGAGGGTTCTTTCTAAACTAACTTAGCTCAATTCTTGCTAAAACTGGATTTTATGAGCAGGTGCCCAGATGGGCCTAGGGGACAGTTTAGAACCTAACTAAAGTTTGGTTAAACAAACAATCTTTGTTAAAGCTTTATATGAGTGAACATATGTGTGGGAGGCTGGACTAGGAAAGTGATACTTATACAGATGCCATCATTTCCATTGCTGGAATTGAAAGACTGAGTTAAAAGGGAGCGGAGAACTCTAGTGTTGGTTTGTCATGGCCATAATTTATTGCTGATATTTAACCAGGAGCATTGAGGAATTTTTTCAGCTGAATATTCCAAGAAAACTTCTGCTTCCCTTCTTTAAACACCTCCCCAGGAGGTGCTTGGGTGTTGGAGCAGGGCTGGTCAGAGGAAGAGTTGCCATGTGGTGGCAGAGTTTAATTGCTTTTTCTCATAAAAATCCTGCTTGACAACTGTGCATGCTTCGGTATGCTGCTTCCAAACTGGTTCAGGAAATCTAGGTACTAATTGTGCCTCATCTGAGACCATGGCTTAAAATTCTCCCACAATCCATCAGAAAGTGTACCTGGCACAGCACATTTGCTGTGTTCCCTGACAACCATGTGTGAGTTGAATCATATTTTAAAGATTTCTAATGAGTCTCACTATTTAAAAGACTAGGATCATTATATTTGAATAAATCTGGATATTAGTTATCTAAATATTAGTTAGTTGTAGCTAAAGAAACACAATGGAAAAAAATGGAAAAAATCACCATCATAACTATTATGTTGTCAACAGATTAAGCCCTTGTAAGTCATTGTGCTAAGTAATAAAGTCACATGCAGTTTCTCATTATATTTTTTGGGGTCCCAGGATAACACACTTTTGTGGGTACTGCCACAAACATATACCACTTTGAAAAGGGATTTTCTTTATATGGTTACTACACTGACCTCTAAATTTGTTGAAAATTTAGACCTTAAGGTATAATAATACAGTATATATAATAAAATATAATAGGCTTGTGGCGCCTTGTTATGATGCAATAATTTGAATTTTGGTGCAGGTGATGAGTTCGAAATGTGAGGTTATGTTCAGATTCCTGCAATATACTTTGGAGGAATGGCTGGGTTAGTTGTGTGTAAGGAAACAGACTTGCATGCTACCACTTTTGAGAGTCAAGATTATATCAAGCTATTTCCATAGGAGACCCATGGGGAGGGGGTCTTATCAAATTGGTTAAGAGTTGACTTGAAGGGACCTATACAGGTCAAATTTGAAATAATTTGGACCAACTTAAAAAGATGATGATATTAAGAGTGGTGAACTGAAAAAAAAAAAGAAGATAGCAGGAGGGGAAGAATGAAGGGGGGGAAATCGGAGGGGGAGACGAACCATGAGAGACTATGGACTCTGAAAAACAAACTGAGGGTTCTAGAGGAGAGGGGGGTAGGGGAATGGGTTAGCCTGGTGGTGGGTATTAAGGAGGGCACGTTCTGCATGGAGCACTGGGTGTTATATGCAAACCATGAATCATGGAACACTACATCAAAAACTGATGATGTAATGTATGGTGATTAACATAACGATAAAAAAGAGTGGTGAACTGAGATGAGAGATACATGGGCTCTTGTTTTACTATTTTTCCAAGTTTGTTGAGAGCATGAGCAATTTCAATATTAACTTACTGTCTTTGTCACAAATCAGGGCATGCAGTTCTATATATCTTCTCTTCCATGTCATATACGTATACACACATACATATATATATTTGTATCATAACATTTAAATCATAATGAAAATATGGTTGCAGACCACAGGAAGAACCTATGCTATGACAAAAGTTGTTCCTTAAGTTTATGTCCAATTACAGAAACAAATTTCTAAAGAAATATGAAGTTCAAAATGAGAGAAACCATATGATTTTAAAGATCTCTGATTTCATTGCAAAATACCTAGTTTATGTTTTCCCTGTGGTATCAGGATAGGAACATTTTCTGCTCTATTTACTAAGAGGAAATAGATTTTCTATAATGAAAATTGGTCCCCAAATGGGACTAATGCTGATGAGTTAGAAAGGATACTAAAACGCTATCAATCACAGTATCTGAAGTTTAACTTTCCAATTCTCCAGGATTTTCAAAGAAGAATTTTTACCCATAGACAAATGTGTTACTAGTTAATAAAACAAAGCCCAGATGACTGTCAGTAAAAGTGAAAAACAAGAAATTTGTATAGAGCTGTTCTCTATTTGAATAGGACCACTGAATTGAATAGTGCTAACTCCAAGACCTGAAAGGTGATGTGGATGACAGAAAATTATTTTGCCTGAGGAAATATGTGGCTACAGAACCACAAAATATCCAGGGAATCTATGTTAGTGAGAGACCACACTCTTGTTCTTGGAGCAGTTACACTTGCAGCTACCAAGGGACAGTGGACATGTGTTATACCAAGAATTCTAGGTATTTGGCAGTACTATATAGTAATTTGTCTACCAAAATACCACTAAGACCATAGAACATATAATGCAACCAACTGGTTTCTCCTAGGTTGGTCCTCTTGGGGAGTAGTATGAGATTAGGCACATGACTCAAACCAGTAGAATTAGAATTGGGCCTGGGATTTATGCTAAAAAATTAGGAAACAGTATTTTCAGTAATCAGAATAAGTTAGACTCAGCTGCAAGAAAAAATAATCCTTGACAACTTAATTTCTTACTCACATCAATTCCAGTTCAGATTTCACAGCCCTGTGCTGTGTTATAGACCCTCCCTCTGAAACATGGCTTCTAACAGGATGCAGGCCATTTTGTATTTTATGAACACCCTTCAAACAAGATGATTTATTGAGCTGTTTCGCAGGATTTTGTCAGCTACCAACACCCTTGCCAGCTGCAGCATCTTTTTTGACAAGTTCAGGCTGTTCTCCCTTATTGCAGCAAACTGTCCTGATATTTTCGTACAGATTAGCCTTCCATATCAACTAAATTCTACATTATTTGAAAATAGAGTTCTGCATCCCCATAGTCATAAGTACAGTTTAGGGGACATAATAGTTACTCAAACAAGATTTCTTGGTTTTTTGATTCATTGGTTCTCAGAGGTATTTGACATTGCAGCTCTTTTCACTTTATGTACTCAGACATTTTATACAAAAGGAACAACAAAACTCCTGAATTGTGTCTATAAATCTTCCTATTCTTTTCATCTTTGTTACTAGCCAGTAAAAGAGCAAGGGGCTAAGTTGTAATGTTTCAAGTCACGGACCTTCTCTGACCCCACAATCTATCTCTCCCTAGGTATTGTTCCGAGTTGAACATTGGTAACTGATGGATGCTTCCCATCCCTCCGGTTCACATTACCACTGGTAACACAAGGTGTGTAGAATATTTTATACTTTGCTACATTTCTACTCACTGCTTTGCCACCCTTGTAGGTTGAGTGCTGGGTGTCTAAGATGGTTTATTGTTCTTGTGCCATTATCTGAGGTCTAAGTCTTTTGGGAGGCAGCAAACTTACCTGGAATCAAATATGCTAACTGAGGATTCTCAGTCAGCATAAGTGGCCACAATCTATCATATAAACACCAATTTTGGTCTACCTGGCATGCCTTCTAGAACCATTTTTCAGCAAGGAATTTCTAATCTGTCTTAAATTTGCATCTTAAAGTAAATAAAAATGGAGACCTATGGATCAATATAAATAAGAAAAGAATTGACTCAAAATAATTTTTACTCTTTAACCTGAAATGTGCTCTCAGATTCAGTATTAGTTTTATTGGTATTGTCTTAATCTTCAAGGAATTTTATCATTAGACATCTTTACGGCAAGAGAAAAGAGTCAAAGGGCAATATTTCTCCTACTGAGTCATCGAGGTACCCCATTGGAGGCCTTTGTCTGGGGTCTGATTTGCCTGACACAAATGACATCCCACAGTGGCTATCAGCAAAGTGGTCAAATAGGGTAGCCTTGCCTTCCCAAAGAAAATATATGATGAACAGCCAAGGAGGCGGAGCTAATGAGAAATAGGGGTTCTTTAAAGAGTTTAGATCTCTTAGTAAGAGGAAAACATGTCTGTTGAAAGGGTGCTGAGCAACACTTCTCTTTAAACTCACCCTAGATTTTTTTTAATCTCTTTTTTTCTCACTCAAATAGAATAGTGTGGAGGACCACAGGGGAAGGGAGGGAAAACTGCATGGGAATAAATCAGAGAGGGAGACAAACCATGAGAGACTGTGGACTCTGGGAACCAAACTGATGGTTACAGAAGGGAGGGGGTTGGAGGGCTGGGGTAACCAGGTGATGGGTATTAAGGGGGGCACGTGTGGTGATGAGCACTGGGGGTTATATGCAACTAATGAATTGTTGAACACTACATCAAAAACTAATGATATACTATATGCTGGCTAAGTGAACACAATAATAAAAAAAAAAAGTAAAAAAAAGAAAATGAATTCATCCAACATGTAGAATAACATCTTAAAATTCCTGGGACTGCTCCAGTCCTTTCTCTTCTGCCTGAGTCTAGCAGCCCTGTTCTATAATCAGTCCATTGCTGTCCTTTCACCAAGGCCCTATTGCTGCAGCACTATTGCTGCCAGGAGTCCTTGTCACCACTGCTTCTTGGCAGATCTTCCTGGGAGCTAGTGGTACTTTCATTAATTTCAGATGCAGATGCCTGACACAATCCATTAGTTTTAGAGTCACACATTCTCCTGGCTTGGACTGGCACTGTCTGAATTATCTGCCTCCAAGGTCAAGGTCAAAAGAAACTCAGGCCTGACGGTCAGAAAATGAAGAAAGGGGTGCCTGGGTGACTCAGTCTGTTAAACATATGACTCTTGGTTTTGGCTCAGGTCATGATCTCAGAGTCATGAGATGGAGCCTCAAGTTGGTCTCTGGGCTCAGTGGGGGTGGGGGGGGTGGGGTTTTGCTTGAGATTCTCTCTCCCTCTCCCTCTGGCCTTCTCCCTGCTTATGCACAAGATTTTTTAAATCTTAAAAAAAGTGAGGATAGAGGAAAAGAGGAAGATGAAAGATGAAGAAGGGGAGGACACGCTCTAAAGTTGGAAAGCAGAGCATAGAGCTAAGTATCTTAAGACCAGAAGAGATAGGGATTTAGGTGTAAAGATGTAAAAAGAAATATAGACTCACCATGGTGTTTAATCCAAAGAACTAGTCTGGCCCAGGAAAGTATGGTGATGATAGTGATGATGTTGATGATGATGATAACAATAATTAACATTTATTGAGTGGTTATTATAGTCAGGGCACAGTTTTAAGTTGTTTTCCATGTATTTCTCATCTGTTCCTTCTAACATACCTATGAAGTATATGCTGTTAACTTAGAACATATGAAGTTCAGGAATTGGGAAGTAGCTTGCCGAGGGCCATATAGGTAATGAGCACAGAGCTGAGGTTCGGACTTAATTCTAATTAATATGTGGTATGTGTCTTATTTTTCTTAGCTGTTTTAAATATTGTAGTGGACACTGTAGGTATTCTGCTCAGATCCCCTCTGATGACCTTTACCAGTTCTGGGTGCATAGCTACTAACTTCTGTGTGCTTCCCCTACAACTTTCTTTAAAGCACTACTGTTGGGCTACTAGAGCCTCTGGACCACAACAGGAAGTGCTTAGTCATTTACAGCCCCCTCCATAGCCCCAAACCAATGACTGACTGGTGTAGCAGTATGAAAACCCAGCACCTTCATGTCAAGTTGGGACAATTCTTAAACTGTGATAAACTACTGTGAAGTTGATCTCTAGAGCTCTTTATAGGCTCAAACTGAGTCTGAGATGTTACCTAAAATCATGCCTTGCTTGGCCTCTTCCCAGTCCTTATCCAGCAACTCCAGCCTTTCACCAGTCTCTCCTGGTAGTGCTTATTAATAAGTCATGGTGCACCAATATTTGTCTCAGTATCTGTTTCTGGGGAATCTGAATTAGGACAAATAAGGTTTGGTCTCACTCCAAATTTGACCTTGGAAAAAGAAACAATTATAATAAGGGGGATTATGTAATACTAATGGTCAATATCTAATAAAAAACTTTTTTTTAAAGATTTTATTTATTTATTTGACAGAGAGAGACAGCAAGAGCAGGAACACAAGCAGGGGGAGTGGGAGAGGGAGAAGCAGGCTTCCCGCTGAGCAGGGAGCCCGATGTGGGACTCGATCCCAGGACCCTGGGATCATGACCTGAGCCGAAGGCAGATGCTTAACGACTGAGCCACCCAGGCGCCCTAATAAAAAAACTTTTAACAATTATCTCAATACTTTGGATTGACACTCCATTACCCTTGATTCATTAATTCATAATTCATTCATTCCTTCATTGGTTAGACATATGTATCTACCAAGTACCTGGCATCTTTCTAGATGTTCATAAATGCACTTAATGTAGAGGGAAAAAGAGCAACATTGTCTGCATGTGCTTTAAGGACCTGTGCAACCTTTTTACTATGCCCAGTCTAATTTTTCCTAGGATCTGGGTTTAGAGTTTAGAGCTCTTTTTCATGGTTGAATTGGTATATCAGTCAGAGAATCTGGGACTGGGAGTGGTTGTCACAGGATTCAGTGTAGAAACTATACTCACTATAGATGTTGCTTCCGAACATCCTGCTCACCAGTACACCAGGGGTTGGAAAAACCATGCGAGGCAAAGAACTTGCATCAAGATCAGGACTGAAATACATTAATGTGGGTGATTTAGCTCGAGAAGTCTGATCAACGGATATCATGGAGTCTGGCAAGATGGCTTCTCCCAAGAGCATGCCGAAAGATGCACAGATGATGGCACAAATCCTGAAGGATATGGGGATTACAGAATATGAGCCAAGAGTTATAAATCAGATGTTGCAGTTTGCCTTCCGATATGTGACCACAATTCTAGGTGATGCAAAAATTTATTCAAGCCATGCTAAGAAAGCCACTGTTGATGCAGATGATGTGCAATTGGCCATCCAGTGTCGTGCTGATCAGTCTTTTACATCTCCTTCCCCAAGAGATTTTTTATTAGATATTGCAAGGCAAAGAAATCAAACTCCTTTGCCATTAATCAAGCCATATTCAGGCCCCAGGTTGCCACCTGATAGATACTGCTTGACTACTCCAAACTGTAGACTTAAGTCTTTACAAAAAAAGGCATCTACTTCTGCGGGAAGAATAACAGTTCCACGGTTAAGTGTTGGTTCAGTTACTAGCAGACCAAGTACTCCCACACTTGGCACACCAACCCCACAAACCATGTCTGTGTCAACTAAAGTAGGGACTCCAATGTCCCTCACAGGGCAAAGGTTTACGGTACAGATGCCCACTTCACAGTCCCCAACTGTAAAAGCATCAATTCCTGCAACATCTGCAGTTCAGAATGTTCTGATTAATCCATCATTAATTGGGTCTAAAAACATTCTTATTACCACTAACATGGTGTCATCACAAAATACTGCCAATGAATCATCAAATGCATTGAAAAGAAAACGAGAAGATGATGATGACGATGACGATGATGATGACGATGATGACTATGATAATTTGTAATCTAGCCTTGATGCTTGTAACATGTATACTTGGTCTTGAAACCATTGTACTGAGATTAAACATGCATGCTGGGTATTTTCAAGTTGTGTTGTAGAAAACTTAACTGGCATTTAATGAGTAAATATGGTTATCCTTTCCACTTGAGATGCTGGGTTTTCTTTAATAGGATTAGTAATGGTTATTCATCAGCCTTTAAGTGTAAAAATAAAATTGTTGTTCATCAAAAAAAAAAAAGAAACTATACTCACTATAGGTTGGTTAAATGTGCTACATATAATAGTTTTTGAACCACCGACTGGCCTCTATAATTCTTGGAAGGTCATCATAGGAGAGAGGGAAAGTCATAGAAGCACAATGTCCCACCAGTGCAAATGCTGATGCTAAGATTAAGTGTGGGGATGAGATTTCATCTCTGTTGGAGTGCCTCTGCACATGAGACAGAATAGAATTTATGGAGGAAAGTATATAAGCCCACAACTTCCACTGTGTTTATCTCACTACTCCCATTTTCTCCTTATACAAAAACTTGTATTATCTACATATTCTATCATCTATCATACAGTCTCTCTCATTCAGTAACCCTGGTCTGTTTTCCAGGGTCACAGATGTTGTATCTATTTAGCCATAATATGCTGTTCTTTTTTCCCTAGGGACATTCTCTATTTTTCTAACCCAGAAGGTAAACATATGCAATGTTTCAACAGGAATATAAAAACAAAATTCCTAACAATAATATCACCATGTTAACTCAAATATAGTATCAACCATGGTTTTGGTTATTTATTTATTTTTTAAGAAACCAATATGAAAAGGAGAGCTCAAATTTTGTGAGTGTTTGTGTAAGACAGCAAACTTTTGTAGAAATAAATTTGAATGAATACCATTTAGAAATATTACACAAAATATTTGGCATGAATTCTGGCACACAGGGAAGACTAAAAGTTAGTGAAGGAGAATGTCCGGCTAAGGAAACTCACAAATTAAAACCTCTTCCCTAAGGAGTGCCTGAGTGGCTCAGTTGTTAAACATCTGCCTTCGGCTCAGGTCATGATCCCAGGGTCCTGGGATCGAGCCCCTCATCGGGCTCCCTGCTCCTCGGGAAGCCTGCTTCTCCCTCTCCCACTCCCACTGCTTGTGTTCCCTCTTTCACTGTGTCAAATAAATAAATAAAATCTTAAAAAAAAAAATCTCTTGCACTAAAAGAGTTAACTGAATTTGTTCTGTCTTTTCCCAGTAGAAAAGCTGAGTTAGTAGGAATTTTTTTTTTTCTCCCTTTTTATTTCAGTGACTAAAACAACAGACAGTAACTTCTGCAAGTAGGTTTGAACTATCAAAAGTATGTTGAATCAAGCTACATATATTATGAAACAGCCATTGTCATGGTTCTGTTTGTTCTGTGATCATGTAAAAATCATCATCTCAATAGCATAACTATAATAATAGATAAAGGCTAAGAATACCCTGTCATGAAGAGAAACCATTCCAAGGTAAATATGCCACATTGAATTAAATATAATTTATATATTATACAATTCATCTACTTAAAGTACACAATTCAGTGCTTTTTGGTATATTCATAGGATTATGTAACTATCACCGAAATGTAAGTTTAGAACATTTTGTCTCCTCTAAAAGAAACCCTATACCCATTAGCAATTGATCCCCTTTCTCCTCTACAACAGCTTCCCAGGCCCACTAATATAATATGTGTCTCTAAAATATGTCTTTTTATATTTTATATAAATGGAATCACAGAATATCTTTTTGTGACTGACTTCTTTTACTTCTTTCATTGGCATTATGCTTGCAATTTTCACCAATGTTGTAGCATATATCAATACTTCATTTCTTTTTATTGCCAAATACTATTCTATTATAGGGATACACCATACAACCCAGTTGATGGGTTTTCCCAGTTTTGGAAATTATGAATAGTGCTGCTGTGAACATTCATGTACAGCTTTTTGTGTGGACACGTTTTCATTTCTTTTGGAGATATATATACATATATAAGAGTGGGGTTGCTGGGCCATATATAACTCTATGTTTAACATTTTGAGGAACCATCAGACTGTTCTCTACAATGACTGTACCATTTTGTATTTCTAAGAGTAATGCATGAAGGTGTTAATTTCTCCATATTCTCACCAGGACTTGCTATTGTCTTTCTTTTCTTATTATAGTGTCCTAGTGTTTGGGAACTGGAATCATTATGGTTTTGATTTGTATTTCCCTAATGATTAATGATGTTAATTAGCCATTTGTATATCTTCTTTGGAGAACCATCAATTCAAATTCCTTGCTTGTTTTTAAATTGGGTTATTTGCCTCTTTGTTATTTGAGTTGTGAATGTTCTTCATCTATCCTGGAAACTAGTCTCTTATCAGACATGTAATTTGAAAATATTTTCTTCTACTCTATGGGTCACATCTTCATTTTTTGGTGGTATTGTTTGGATATATTTTGTTATATATATATTGGATATATTTATATATATATATTGTTTGGATAAAATACACAAAATATTTTAACTTTTGATATAATCCAATATACATATTCTTTCTTTTGTTGCTTGTACTTTGGGTGTTATATCTAAGAAAACATTGCCTGACCAAGGTCATAAAGAATTATTTCTATGTTTTCTTCTAAGTGTTTTTAAGTTTTAGCTCTTATATTTAGGTCTCTGAACTATCTTGAGCTAATTTTTGAGTATGTTGTGAGATAGAGGTCCAACTTCATTCTTTTTAATGGGGCTATTGATTTGTACCAGTACCATTTGTTAAAAAGACATTCATTCCCCCACTGAATTGTCTTGGCACCACTGTAAAAAATCAATTGATCCTAAATGCTTGGGTTTATTTCTTGACTCTAAGTTATATTCCATTGATCTATATGTCTATTTTATACCATTAGTTTTGTAATAGGTTTTGAAATTGAGAAGTGCTTGTTCTTTTTCAAGATTGTTATGGTTATCAGTCTAAGCTCTTTGTATTTCCATATGAATAATCAACTTGTCAATTTCTGAAAAAATGGCTGTTGGAATTTTGTGAGGGATTGTGTTGACTCTGTAGATCAATTTGGGAGTATTGTCATATAAAAAATATTGTCTTCCAACCCATGAACATGGTATGTCTTTCCATTTATTTAGGTTTTCTTTAATTACTTTCAACAATGTTTTGTAGTGTTCAGTGTACAAGTCTTGCAATTCTTTTGTTAAATGTAAAACTAAGTATTTTATTTATTTCTATACTTTTGTAGATGGAATCATTTTTTAATTTCATTTTTAAAATTTTTACTGGTAGTGTGTAGAAATACAATAGATTTTTCATTTGTTTTTTTTATTATTTTTTATTCAAGTATAACATACAGTGTTATCTTAGTTTCAGATATACAATATAATGATTCAATAATTCAATTCATTTTGCAATGCTTATCAAGATAAGTATACACTTAATCCCCTTTATCTCTTTGGTGCATCTACTCACCCACCTCCTCTCTGGCAACCCCCAGTTTTTACTCTGTATTTAAGAGTCTGTTTTTTGTTTATCTCTTTTGTTTGTTTGTTCGTTTTGTTTTTTAAATTCCACGTGAGTGAAATCATATGGTATTTGTTTTTCTCTGACTGACTTATTTCACTTAGTATTATATCCTCTAGGTCTATATGTATTGTTGCAAATGGCAAGATTTCATTCTTTTTTATGGCTAAGTAATATTCCCAAGTGTTCACTGATAGATGAATGGATAAATAAGATAAATAATATATATGAGAGAACTACAATAGATTTTTGGGGGCATCTGGGTGGTTAACTGTCTGCCTTTGGCCCAGGTCATGAGCTTGGGGTCCTGGGATCAAGCCCTGCATCAGGCTCCTTGCTCAGTAGGAGCCTGCTTCTCCCTCTCCCTCTCCCTATGCTCCTTCCCCCTGCTTGTGTTCTCTCTGTCTTTCTCAAATAAATAAATAAAATCTAAAAAAAAAAAAAAGAAATACAATAGAATTTTAATATCGATGTTGTGCCCTGCAATCTTTCTGGACCTAGAATTTATTAATATTAGTTTTTATTAGTACTTATTTAGTATTATTAGTATTAATTTTTTAGTATGTATGTATGGTCAGATCATACGTACAAATAGAAATAGTTTTACTTCTTGCTTTACAATCCAGATGGCTTTTGGTTTCATTTTCTCTTCTTGTTTCTTTTTCTTACCTACTTCTCCTGGTAGAACCTCTAGTACAGTAGTAAATAGAAGTGGTAAAAGTGGATATCTTTGAATGGTTCCTGATCTTAGGGGGAAAGTATTAAGTCATTAACCATTAAATATGATGTTCACTGTTTTGTGTAGATATCCCTTTACAAATTTAGAAAGTTTCTATTCCTAGTTTGTTGAATATTATGAAATGGTGTTACATACTATAAAATTTTTATTTTTTATTTATTTTATTTTATTTTATTATGTGATGGTATAAATTTTTTTATTGTTATGTTAATCACCATACATTACATCATTAGTTTTTGATGTAGTGTTCCATGATTCATTATTTGCGTATAACACCCAGTGCTCCATGCAGAACTTTCCTTCCTAAATACCCATCACCAGGCTAATCCATTCCCTCAGTCCCCTCCTCTCTAGAACACTCAGTTTGTTTTTCAGAGTCCATAGTCTCTCATGGTTCATCTCCCCCTCCGATTTCTCCCTTTCATTCTTCCCCTCCTGCTATCTTCTTTTTTTTTTTTTTAACATATAATGTATTATTTGTTTCAGAGGTACAGATCTGTGATTCAACAGTCTTGCACAATTCACAGCACTCACCATAGCACATTGGGTATAAATTTTTTTAACATCAGTTGATATTATGTTATTTTTGTCCTTTATTCTATTAATAATTGTGTTACATTAATTGATTTACATATGGTAAGCCAACTATGTATTACTTGGGTAAATCCATTTGGTTATGGTGGATAATCCTTTTTATAAGTTGCTAGATTTGGTTTTATAGTACTTTGTTGAGAATTTATGAACCTATATTTATAAATGCACATTGGTACTTTTTTCTTCTTGTGATATCTTTGGTGTTAGTATAAAGGTAATATAGACCTCATAAAATGGGCTGGAAAGTATTTCTTCCTCTTCTTTTTTGGGGGGAAGAGTTTGTGAAATATTGGTATCATTCTTTTATAGATATTTGATAGAATTCATCAGTGAAGCCATTGAGGGCTAGTCTCTTCTTTGTGGTAAGTTCTTAAATTACTAATTTTATCTCTTTATTTATTATAGGTCAACTCAGATTGTCTAATTCTTCTTGGGCCAGATTCAGTAATTTGTGTCTAAGAATTTATCAGTTTCATTTAAGTTTTATCTAATTTGTTCGCATATTGTTGTTCATAGTAACCCCCAATGATATAGTTTATTTCTGTATGGTCAGTTGTGATGTGTCCTCTTGATTCCTGAATTTTATAATTTGATTCCTCTCTCTCTCTCTCTCTCTTTCTCTCTTTTCCTTGGTAAGTCTAGCTTAAATGTTTATCAATTTTGTTGATTTCTTTAATGAACCATTTTTGGTTTTGTTGATTTTCTCTATTGTTTTTCTGTTCTCTGTTTCTCCTCTAGCTTTCATTATTTCCTCCCTTCTGCTTTTTTTGGGTTTCATTTACTCTGAAGAAGGCATGATTCAGATCTGCTATCCCCTCAACTTGACTTCTTTCTTTGAATTTTGGACTGCTTTTTATTTAGATCTTCTGATGGGTTCTACAGATCAAGATTATACAAACAAAGTGTGTTGAACTGTGCATTAGACCCCAGCCTTGAGAGATAACTACCAATTAATAAACTTTACCACAGTGGGATTTCATTATTCAATATATTCTTGTTTATCTTAAAAAAATAACTTCAATACATGTCTTTCTCTGATTGACTTATGTATCATATGACCTCACTCATATGAGGAATTCTTAATCTCAGGAAACAAACAGGGTTGCTGGAGTGGTGGGGGATGGGAGGGATGGGGTGGCTGGGTGATAGACACTGGGGAGGGTATGTGCTATGGTGAGCGCTATGAATTGTGTAAGACTGTTGAATCACAGACCTGTACCTCTGAAACAAATAATACATTATATGTTAAAAAAAAAAAAAGAAGATAGCAGGAGAGGAAGAATGAAGGGGGGGAAATTGGAGGGGGAGGTGAACCATGAGAGACTATGGACTCTGAAAAACAAACTGAGTGTTCTAGAGAGGAGGGGACTGAGGGAATGGATTAGCCTGGTTGGGTATTTAGGAGGGCACGTTCTGCATGGAGCACTGGGTGTTATACGCAAACAATGAATCTTGGAACACTACATCAAAAACTAATGATGTAATGTATGGTGATTAACATAACATAATGAAAAAATAACTTTAACTGAGATTAATAGCTGAATGGGATTGCTAAACTCAAAAATGTTTGAGAATAGTGAAGGATAAAAAGACATCCATTTCTTGAAATGAAACTCATGTAATACATGATCTCGTGGTGCTTTCATTCAATGTATGCTTGTTGAGAGTCTGATAAAATGTCAGGCACTGAGTTGGGTGCTAAAGGAGCTAGAAAGAAAAATAAGTTGAATGCTTTCTGACTTTAAGGGCCTTTAGATTAAGTAGGGAAGAGAAAGGACACATCACAATAATCACAGTGATAATGAATACATGTTAAAGAATTTATGTACAATATGCAGAATGGAAGAAACCTGTAGTACCTGGAGAATTCAGGAAGTTTTTACATTGTGAATAGATCTTGAAGAATGACTAGGAACTTACTGAGGAAGAGGTATGACCTTTCAGGCAGAGGCAATAACATCTCCATGGATGCACAATGAACTTTCATCATTTGGAGTACCTTTTAGGAACAAGTTATGGCATCTGTTATGGTTTGTTATAATTTGGCTATCTTAAGAAGACATCATAAGCAGAAGAATCATGCAGACAGTTGTGATCAAGAAGTGAGTTCTCAAACTGGAGTTCAATTCCTGGTACAGAGATCTCATTGCTGGTTATCCAGATATGCTCTTTATTAAATTTATTCAGTTTCTATCTGATTTGCTCTTTCAGTTTAGAGGTCTATATTTCTCCTTCCTTCCCAGGTTTAATTTGGTGTTTATTTCCTGTTTGTCTTTCATCTTCTCTTCTTTTGTTGTGGAAATTTCTCAGGTGCATAATAATTATTTGGGGCTTGAGCTCACAGCCCAGTGTACCAGCCTTCCATCCTTAGGAGCAGCTCAATGGGAAGCAAGATAAAAGATAGTCAATGAGGCTGAGAATGTAGGTGTGTGTGAGTTTGAGAGGAATTGGGGGGAAGAATATAATGGATTTTTCCATAAAGCTGAAAGTGTTTTATGTTTTCAAATTAGTTCTTTAGAGAACCAGGACCTTTAGAAGTATTGCCAGCGTTCACTACCTGGGGAATGGGGAAATTGGCTGAGTGCAATCTCACTACCCTCTTCTCTATTGCTTCTTGTTCCCTCTCCTTTTCTACAGTTTTGTGCCTTGAGACTTGCATAATATTTCAGTTTTGTACATTGAGTGTCCTCATAATATTTGATTTGAAAAAATTAAAAAGATTCCTGCTGGAGAAAGAAAGAGATAAAATCATAACCTTCAGCAATGAAGAACCCTAAGTATTTCTGAGGGACACAAATGACTTAATTTGGGTTTTAGAGGGTAATAGTGGTTACAAGATGGAGGAGGGCCTGGAGAAGGAGGAAAGAAATAGTGGTGGTGGGGGGTGCTGGGGACAGGTTGTTGTAAGAATTCAGGCAAGGAGTGACACAAACCTGAGTTAAGGCTATGGAAGTTAGAATAGATAATAATGATAGAGTCAAGAGATATTTTGAAGGAGTACAGATATGGTTTTATAACAAATTGACTAGATTTAAGGCCAGCAATGAAAGGCTGTCATTTTTTAGCCTTGCCTCTCATAAGTGGGAAGTCCAATGGATGGATATGTCTTCAGGCACAGCTGGTTCAGATAATGTCTTTAGATTCTTATCTTTCTACATCTCTTGAATTTTCTTCATTCTAAGGTGGTTTCCTTTTTGAGAAGGCTCCACATTAGACAGTGAGATGATACCCTAAATGTACAGGTTTGCAAATTCATTATTTCAGTGGAAGAGTATAGCTCTTTTGCCACTAGGATCCATGTCAGTCTAACTAAGGGACCATCATTGGCCCTGCTTGGATAATGTACCCACCTGGACCAATTACTGAATCAGACTTTATCTTCCCAGTTAACTTTAGAGGTTTTTTTTATTTTTTAATTTGTTATTGTTATGTTAATCACCATACATTACATCATTAGTTCTTGATGTAGTGTTCCATGATTCATTGTTTGTGCATAACACCCAGTACTCCATGCAGAATGTGTGCTCTTTAATACCCATCACAGGCTAACACATCCCCCCACTCCCCTCCCCTCTAAAACCCTCAGTTTGTTTTTCAGAGTCCATCGTCTCTCATGGTTCGTCTCCCCCTCCGACTTCCCTTCATTTTTCCCCTCCTGCTATCTTCTTCTTTTTTTTTCTTAACATATATTGCATTATTTGTTTCAGAAGTACAGATCTGTGATTCAACAGTCTTGCACAATTCACAGTGCTCACCAAGCACATACTCTCCCCAATGTCTATCACCCAGCCACCCAATCTCTCCCACCCCCACCACTCCAGCAACCCTCAGTTTGTTTCCGGAGATTAAGAATTCCTCATATGAGTGAGGTATATGACACATGTCTTTCTCTGATTGACTTATTTCACTCAGCACAACACCCTCCAGTTCCATCCACTTCGTTGCAAATGGCAAGATCTCATTCCTTTTGATGGCTGCATAATATTCCATTGTGTATATATACGACTTCTTCTTTATCTATTCTTCTGCCGATGGACATCTTGGCTCTTTCCACAGTTTGGCTATTGTGGACATTGCTGCTATAAACATTGGGGTGCACGTACCCCTTCGAATCCCTACATTTGTATCTTTGGGGTAAAAAGCCAGTAGTGCAATTGCTGGATCGTAGGGTAGCTGTATTTTCAACTGTTTGAGGAACCTCCATACTGTTTTCCAGAGTGGGTGCACCAGCTTGCATTCCCACCAACAGTGTAGGAGGGTTCCCCTTTCTACGCATCTCCACCAACATCTGTCGTTTCCTGACTTGTTCATTTTAGCCATTCTGACGGGTGTGAGGTGGTATCTCATTGAGGTTTTGATTTGGATTTCCCTGATGCCGAGCGATGTGGAGCACTTTTTCACGTGTCTGTTGGCCATTTGGATGTCTTCTTTGGAACAATGTCTGTTCATGTCTTCTGCCCATTTCTTGATTGGATTATTTGTTCTTTGGGTGTGGAGTTTGATAAGTTCTTTATAGATTTTGGATACTAGCCCTTTATCTGATATGTCATTTGCAAATATTTTCTCCCATTCTCTCGGTTGTCTTTTGGTTTTGTGGACTGTTTCCTTTGCTGTGCAAAAGCTTCTTATCTTGATGAAATCCCAGTAGTTCATTTTTGCCCTTGCTTCCCTTGCCTTTGGCGATGTTTCTAGGAAGAAGTTGCTGCGGCTGAGGTCGAAGAGGTTGCTACCTGTATTCTCCTTTAGGATTTTGATGGGCTTCTGTCTCACGTTTAGGTCTTTCAACCATTTGGAGTCTATTTTTGTGTGTGGTGTAAGGAAATGGTCCAGTTTCATTCTTCTGCATGTGGCTGTCCAATTTTCCCAACACCATTTGTTGAAGAGACTGTCTTTTTTCCATTGGACATTCTTTCCTGCTTTGTCAAAGATTACTTGACCATAAAATTCAGGGTCCAATTCTGGGCTCTCTATTCTGTTCTGTTGATCTGTGTGTCTGTTTTTGTGCCAGTACCATACTGTCTTGATGATGACAGCTTTGTAATAGAGCTGGAAGTCCGGAATTGTGATGCTGCCAGCTTTGCTTTCCTTTTTCAACCATCCTCTGCCTATTTGGGGTCTCTTCTGGTTCCATACAAATTTTAGGATTATTTGTTCCATTTCTTTGAAAAAAGTGGGTGGTATTTTGATGGGGATTGCATTGAATGTGTAGATTGCTCTAGGTAGCATTGACATCTTCACAATGTTTGTTCTTCCAATCCATGAGCATGGAACGTTTTTCCATTTTTTGTGGGTTCTTCAATTTCTTTCATGAGTATTTTATAGTTTTCTGAGTACAGATCCTTTGCCTCTTTGGTTAAATTTATTCCTAGGTATCTTATGGTTTTGGGTGCAGTTGTAAATGGGATTGACTCCTTGATTTGTCTCTCTTCTGTCCTGTTGTTGGTGTATAGGAATGCCACTGATTTCTGTGCATTGATTTTATATCCTGCCATTTGACTGAATTCCTGTAGGAGTTCTAGCAGTTTTGGGGTGGAGTCTTTTGGGTTTTCCACATACAGTATCATATCATCTGCAAAGAGTGAGAGTTTGACTTCCTCTTTGGCGATTTGGATGCCTTTGATTTCTTTTTGTTGTCTGATTGCTGTGGCTAGGACTTCTAATACTATGTTGAATAGCAGTGGTGAGAGTGGACATCCCTGCTGCGTTCCTGACCTTAGGGGAAAAGCTCTCAGCTTTTCCCCATTGAGAATGATATTCGCTGTTGGTTTTTCATAGATGGTTTTATGATATTGAGGTATGTACCCTCTATCCCTATACTCTGAAGAGTTTTGATCAAGAAAGGATGCTGTACTTTGTCAAATGCTTTTTCTGCATCTATTGAGAGGATCATAGGATTCTTGTTCTTTCTTTTGTGAATGTATTGTATCACGTTGGTTGATTTGTGGATGTTGAACCAACCTTGCAGCCCAGGGATAAATCCCACTTGGTCATGGTGAATAATCCTTTTAATGTAGTGTTGGATCCTATTGGCTTGTGTTTTGGTGAGAATTTTTGCATCCATATTCATCAAGGATATTGGTCTGTAATTCTCCTTTTTGATGGGGTCTTTGTCTGGTTTTGGGATCAAGGTAATGGTGGCCTCATAAAACGAGTTTGGAAGTTTTCCTTCCATTTCTATTTTTTGGAACAGTTTCAGGACAATAGGTATTAATTCTTCTTGAAATGTCTGATAGAATTCCCCTGGGAAGCCATCTGGTCCCGGGCTTTTGTTTGTTGGGAGATTTTTGATGACTGCTTCAATTTCCTTAGTGGTTATAGGTCTGTTCAGGTTTTCTATTTCTTCCTGGTTCAATTCTGGTAGTTGATACATCTCTAGGAATGCACCTATTTCTTCCAGGTTATCTAATTTGCTGGCATAGAGTTGCTCATAATATGTTCTTATAATTGTTTGTATTTCTTTGGTGTTGGTTGTGATCTCTCCTCTTTCATTCATGATTTTGTTGATTTGGGTCATTTCTGTTTTCTTTTTGATAAGTCTGGCCAGGGGTTTACCAATCTTGTTAATTCTTTCAAAGAACCAGCTCCTAGTTTCGTTGATCTGTTCTACTGTTCTTTTGGTTTCTAGTTCATTGATTTCTGCTCTGATCTTTATGATTTTTCTTCTCCTGCTGGGTTTAGGCTTTATTTGCTGTTTTTTCTCTAGCCCCTTTAGGTGTAGGGTTAGGTTGTGTATTTGAGACCTTTCTTGTTTCTTGAGAAAGGCTTGTATTGCTATATATTTTCCTCTTAGGACTGCCTTTGCTGCATCCCAAAGATTTTGAACAGTTGTGTTTTCATTTTCATTGGTTTCCATGAATTTTTAAAATTTTTCTTTAATTTCCTGGTTGACCCATTCATTCTTTAGTAGGATGCTCTTTAGCCTCCATGTATTTGAGTTCTTTCTGACTTTCCTCTTGTGATTGAGTTCTAGTTTCAAAACATTGTGGTCTGAAAATATGCAGGGAATAATCCCAGTCTTTTGGTACTGGTTGAGACCTGATTTGTGACCAAGGATGTGATCAATTCTGGAGAATGTTCCATGGGCACTAGAGATGAATGTGTATTCCGTTGCTTTGGGATGGAATGTTCTGAATATGTCTGTGAAGTCCATTTGGTCCAGTGTTTCATTTAAAGTCTTTATTTCCTTGTTGATCTTTTGCTAGATGATCTGTCCATTTCAGTCAGGGGGGTGTTAAAGTCCCCCACTATTATTTATTATTGTCAATGTGTTTCTTTGCTTTTCTTTTTAATTGCCTTATATAATTGGCTGCTCCCACGTTCGGGGCATAGATATTTACAATTGTTAGAGATTCCTGTTGATAGACTCTTCAAATAGGATATAGTGTCCTTCCTCATCTCTTATTACAGTCTTTGTTTTAAAATCTAATTTGTCTGATATAAGAATTGGCACCCCAGCTTTCTTTTGGTGTCCATTAGCATGGTAAATGGTTTTCCACCCCCTCACTTTCAATCTGGGGGTGTCTTTGGGTCTAAAATGAGTCTCTTGCAGACAGCATATTGATGGGTCTTATTTTTTAACCCAATCTGATAGCCTGTGTCTTTTGATTGGGGCATTGAGCCCATTTACATTCAGGGTAACTATTGAAAGGTATGAATTTAGTGCCATTGTATTGCCTGTAAGGTGACAGTGACTGTATATTGTCTGTATGCCATTCTGGTCTCTTACTTTTAGACTCTCTCTTTGCTTAGAGGACCCCTTTCAATATTTCTTGGAGGGCTGGTTTCGTATTTGCAAATTCCTTTAGTTTTTGTTTGTCCTGGAATATTTTAATCTCTCCTTCTATTTTCAATGACAGCCTAGCTGGATATGGTATTCTTGGCTACATATTTTTTTCGTTTAGTGCTCTGAAGATATCATGCCAGTCCTTTCTGGCCTGCCAGGTGTCTGTGGATAGGTCTGTTGCCAATCTAATGTTTTTAGCATTGTAGGTTACAGATCTCTTCTCCTGAGCTGCTTTCAGGATTTTATCTTTGTCTTGAGACTCGTAAGTTTTACTATTAGATGTCGGGTCTTGACCTATTTTTATTGATTTTGAGAGGGTTTCTCTGTGCCTCCTGGATTTTGATGCCTGTTTCCTTCCCCACATTAGGGAAGTTCTCTGCTATAATTTGCTCCAATATACCCTCTGCCCCTCTTTCTCTTTCTTCTTCTTCTGGGATCCCAATTATTCTAATGTTGTTTCGTCTTATCGTATCGCTTCTCTCTCGAATTCTGCCCTCGTGATCCTGTAGTTGTTTCTCTCTCTTTTTCTCAGCCTCTTTATTTTCCATCATTTGGTCTTCTATATCGCTGATTCTCTCTTCTGCCTCATTTATCCTAGCAGTTAGTGCCCCCATTTTTGATTGCACCTCATGAATAGCCTTTTTGATTTCGACTTGGTTAGATTTTAGTTCTTTTATTTCTCCAGAAAGGGTTTCTCTAATAACTTCCACACTTTTTTCAAGTGCAGGTAGTATCTTTAAAGTCATGAGTCTGAACTCTAGGTCTGACATCATACTAATGTCCGTATTGAGTAGGTCCGTGGTAGATGGTACTACCTCTTTTTCTTTTTGCTGAGGTGATTTTTTTCATCTTGTCATTTTGTCCAGAGGAGAATAGATGAATGAGAGAACAAAATGCTAACAGGGTAACAATGTCCCCAGAAAATAAACTCTATACAAATCAGAAAAGACCTGAAACCAGGGGAAAAGAAAGGGAAAGAAAGAAAAAAGAAAGAGAGAGAGAAAAAAAAAGAAAATATAAAAACAAACAAAAACAGAACTAGACAAAAAAAACAGAATATGATTAAATATGATCAGGCTAGTGCATATATTAGTGCCACACACTAGATTTTGGGCGTAATTTGGTGTGTTAGAAGAAAGTGCTTTCTACAATTTTAAAGGAAGAAAGACTTATATATGTACAAAATAAGGGTTGATACAATGAAGGGATGGAAGATGATTGTAAAATGAAAATTATAAAAGATTTTATAAAAGGAATTGATAAGATAACAAGTTATTTGAAAAAAGAAAGAAGAAGTTTAAAAAAAAAAAGAAAAAAAAGGGAGAGAATGTGATCAGGCAGGAGAGTAGAAGAAAGGCATACACTAGTGATTTAGGGTATATTTTGATCTGTTAGAAGAAACTATCTCAAAATTTTAAATAGAAAACAACTTATATATATATGCCAAAAAAAGGGTAACTACTTTGAAGGGATAAAATATGGCTCTAAAAGTGAAACATAAAAAATGTTTTTTTTAAAAAGGAATTGATAAGATGTTGGTTGAAAAAGGGAAAAAGAAAAATTAGAAAAAAACAGTTAAAAATATTAACTTTGAAAAAGTAATGAATCATGTGAAAAAAAGCCATGAATTCTATGTGGAGTATTCCCCTAGCGCTGGAGTTCTCCCATTCTCCTTGATCGGTAAACTTGGTCTTGGCTTGCTGGAAGTTCCTGCTGATCTTCTGGGGGAGGGGCCTGTTGCCGTGGTTCCCAAATGTCTTTGCCGGAGGCGGAATTGCCCCGCCCTTGTTGGTCGGGGCTAAGCAATCTGCTCGAGTTTGCTCTCAGGAGCTTTTGTTCCCTGCAAGCTCTTGGTACAGCTTTGGAGGACTAGAGTGAAAATGGTGGCCTCCCAATCTCCGTCCAGAGGAGCTGAGAACTTGGCCCGCTGCTCAGTGCACCCCCAGAGAAAAGCAGTCACTCCCGTGTCCCTGGTCTCCGGCCGCACTCCGTGTTCACCCGGCCTGTGACCCAGCGTTTCTATCTCTGGCACCTGACCCCGTGTGGAGTCTCCAAACCCAGCAGATCCCTGCGGTGCATTCCCGTGCCGCTCCATCTGGGGAAGGAAGGGGAATCTCCCCAGCTTTGCCGCTTGTTGGGTCGCTGCTGGAGGAGCAGTGGCCCGACTGTGCCGCAGATCACAGTTTATGGCTCCCCCAAGCTGAGAGCCTGCGCCTCGGCTCCGTCTCTGCAGCCGGCTTTCCCACTCCGATCCCTGGGAGGTCTGCTGCACTCAGGCACCCCCGGTCTTTCGGTGACCTCGAGGGTCCTGAGACCACACTGTCCCGTCAGGATTCCACCCCCTGCTTAGCCAGTGGAGCGACGTCCCTCAGCGGAGCCGACTTCTAAAAGTTCCGATTTTGTGCTCCGTGGCTCTAGCACTTGCCAGAAGCGGCCGACAGAGGACCCCTCCCCCGCTATCTATCCTCCCAAATATCGCCTTGGATTCACTTCTCCGCTCATTCTACTTTCCAGAAAGTGGTCGCTTTTCTGTTCAGAGAGTTGTTGCTCCTCTTTTCTTCGATCTCCTTTTCTTTTTTTAAAGATTTTATTTATTTATTTGAGAGAGAGAGAATGAGAGATAGCATGAGAGGGAAGAGGGTCAGAGGGAGAAGCAGACTCCCTGCTGAGCAGGGAGCCCGATGTGGGACTCGATCCTGGGACTCCAGGATCATGACCTGAGCAGAAGGCAGTCACTTAACCAACTGAGCCACCCAGGCGCCCTTTCTTCGATCTCCTTTTGAGTTCGTAGGTGTTCAGAATGTTTTGATCCATATTCAGCTGAATTCCTGAGACCAGACGAAATCTAAGTCTCCTACTCCTCTGCCATCTTGCTCCGCCCACCAACTTTAGAGGTTTTTGAAGAGTATTTATAATTTTACACTGCTCGTCATCATAAGACATTGGTAGGGAATAATGGTTCTATTTTATACCCCCACTTTCCCTCATTTCCACAAAGTCCCTGTAAGGGCAGAGAATGATATCAGTAAGTGCCAGTGGAGAGCTCTTGGATTTAGCTTAGACTTGAGAATTCTAAGTTTCAGAGGAAAATTAGAATCTCGGCTCTTCAGTCATTTCCACATGGGCGCTGAGAGCTCTGAGATGATGAGCAGGACCTGTGTGAGGCTGTGGGGGCATGGAGGGACAGGGTGGAACCCCACAAAGTGGACGGCCCCTGGGTTCCCCTCTTACTTCTTGCTGCCATCAGCTTCAAAAACAGGTCCTTCCAGGAACAGATATGAGACAGAGTTTACACTAGTGGTTAAATCCTGGGCAGCCACAAACTGACAAGAAGTGGAAGAAATCACAATAGGCAGAAGAGAAGGAAAGAATTTGTCTTTGTTTTTCTTTAAAAGGTTTTCTGCCTTTAACGGTGTTATAGGTCAGTGACTTTCACAGTGGGCTTTTACTCTTTGAAGCATTTTCCAAAAATATGTGTGAAGTTGAAGAGTGGAAGAGCAATAGTGAGCCCTGAGTGTAGATAACAGGTCACAGAAAAGGATATAAAATAGATAAATAAATATGTAAACAGCAAATAAAAAGTGAGGAAATGATTCTGTAGACTATATTTTAAGATTTTTCAATCTATGTCAGTGTTGGTCTTTTGAGACTATCTAGTTCAAGGAATCCAAGTCCTGGCTGGCTGTTAGAATCACCTGTGGAACTTGATAAAAATACAGATTTCTGGGTTTATTCTGGACTTACTGAGTCATAATTTTTAAACTTGGGTGTTGGATATTTGTAGTTTTACAAAAACTGCTCAGGAGATTCTGTGGCTCAGGCTGAGTTAGAATCATGGTACTAGTCCAATGGTTTACCTTATATAGCAGCCCTGGTTCCCCACAAGCTATACCAGCCTATAGATTGAATTGGGTTACAATTACCCATTGAATACTGTCTCTCATCCTTGTTTCTCCCATAAGAACTAATTTTGCTGAAAGTCCCCTAAAATATTTTTGCTGTCCCTAGGTGGAGTCTCATACATGCTCATGAACAGGTCTGGCAGATGTCATGTAATGTTCATTGAGCCCTGTTGCTCCAGTAGTCATTACTGTGGCTTCCATGAAGGGATCCAATCTTGCTCCACTGCTCAAAGTCTCCCATTCAGCATTAGCCCTGATAGCCTGGATCCTCAGAGCTTTGTGGATAGCTTGTGATACACCATCTGTGAGCTCTTTCTAACCCACTTTTTTATAAGACATACAAAAGAATCTGTTGTTTTCATTAGCAGACCAAGACAATTATAAAGGAGAAACAAAGTTCCAGAAGGCTTGTGGGACCAGGCACAAATAAACTAGGGCATAAGGAGCACTGCTGAATCGGCACTGAGGGGCTTAGGACCACCACTGACCCATCCACAGTATATTGATTGCTTAGATCCATAATAAGCTTGCTTTGTTTCCATGTCATGTGTCTTTCTGGGACAGGCTGCTTAAACAGTTTGGATACTGGGTAAAAGATGTAAAAGAATGAAATGCTAGAATTATCAGAGTAAAAATTATGCATCTTGCAGACAAAAAAAATATGCTCCTTTCAGGTGTGAACATTCCCAGAGCTATTGCTCATTTTCCAGATGTCAGGGACAATTCAAATCAGGAAAAAGAATTAGATTTATTCTAGATATGGATAAGCATCACAAATGGACATCAAGAACAGAGAGGTTAATGGGGGATTCAGTGCTTAAAGCCTTGTTCACTTTCCAGACCAAACCCATGAGACCATGGCCATACAGGCAGATACCAAATTCACTTACTTTTGTTGTTCAGAGAGCTACCAGACAGCTCATGAGGAGTGGATAGGACACAGCATGAAGTTTTAACCACATTCTAAGGGAGGGAAGCTGGAGTGACATGATCTGTGTTTTAAAGTTTACTCTGGTTGTTGTAGGGTGAACTGGGGGGCCATAGTACTCATTGCTGTGACAGAGAGTTCCCTGACACCATAGATCTTTAGAATCCGAGTGTGTGCATGTGTATATCTAGGTGTTTGGGGTGAACAGTCAATTTAATGAAAGTAACACTGGAGTCCTCACCCCAGATCCTGGAAAGAACTGGACTCAAGTAGTGTTATAGTATTAAATGAATCACCAAATGGTGGCTTTGGGTTTTTTTGACTAATGCCCTACATATAACAAGGCAGTACCACCATTAAAAGCAACAGCGTTCCACTGCTCCATCAGGCAGGTTTGGGAGGAGTAGTTGTTTGAGGTGAAGTGTCTTACTTAAGTGAACATGGCCAGAAGAGAGGATGGAGGACTATGTGACAGCATTCACATGCCTTCCTCCTTTCCTTCACCAGGCTCTGATTTGTAAATATGCCTCCGTTCCCCATGAGGACTGCAGACAGCACCCATAATACCTTTGCATGCTTTGACTTCTGAAGATCAGCATAGACACTCATATTCATTTCCTTTAATTTACTTTACCCAAAATAGCATCCCCAACAGAACTGCAGTAACACATACAGTAACAGGGCCCCTTGAGTGACAGATGGCTTTAGGCTATCTTTAGAGTAATGCAACTGCAGCCCCAACCTCTTCTCCATTCAGTGAAAGAGGAAGCCGCACTTGGATTTTTGCCATGTTATCCGTTAGCTCATGATGTGAGAGATAGCAAGATGTAAAATAGAAATAGAGGACTACATCTTTTGGAATAAGGAAACCCTAGAGGGAAAGCAAGTGATTTAAAAGAGAACTGACATTGAAAAATCACAAAATCACACTAGGGCTGGAAATTTATGGATTTAGGAGAAGAGAGCAATGAATAAGTGAGTGGTTTTATGTTTTGAACTCTTTGAGAAGCACATATACTAAATTTCCAACCTCCTTTTGGTGTCATGAAAATCCCAGGGCTTTTGTCAGAGTGGACAAAAAAAGTGATAAAGAATGTCTTTAGGGAAGAAACATAGCAAAAAGAGGATAAGTGATGCTGGACACATTCTTATACACAAGAGGATGAATTTTCCTGTGGAATGTTGATTAGCAGATGGAGAAGACTTGATGTCAGAATCAAGTCACAAGAACATACAAACTAATAATCCTGATGCTGGTGATTGAAGTCCGGAAAGTTGTTTTACTTTGCCTTTCGAGACACAGCATAACCCAGGCCACATGGACATATTTATAAGGGACATGATTATTGGAATAGTTTGTGGATAGTTGTGTGTGGAGGGAGAGAGCTGGCCTAACTCACAGGGCTCTTAACTGAAAGCCCTTTCCAATGATTTTTACAATTAGGTATTAATATGGCACTATATTTTTAAAATATTATATTTACTCAATATTATAATTAATAAATATAGCCCTCTCCAAATGAAATCAGAGGAGGTCTTATGTAGAGACACTTTTATAGATCCTTTAAGGAGTACCATCATATAGGCAGTAAATGTTTACATTTTTATAGAAGTATTGATTGATAGACTGCCACCATTTTTTTAAATTCACAATCCCTTCTCATTTCTTCATCCCCGAAACAGATTTCTCACATTTTCCCCTCGATGTTATGATTTTGCTCCTTTGGCCATTTAAAAAAAATGGTTAATTTTTTTCCAGTATTACCAGACAGATCAATACTACTAAAGTTTCTTTGTATGGTGCAAGGAATTTTTTCTCTGTGCTAAGGAATTTTTATTTTACCTGTTATTTTCTGGATGGGGTTTTATCGTGGAGATCACCAAGTAATAGAAATAAAGAAAGATGAGGTAGGAAGGGAATGCAGGTGTCTACAGAGTGTAAGTGTGTGGTGCAGAGGCCCCAAGTATGTCAGGAGGCTGGCTATGGACCAGAGGGAGGTTCCAGGGGGACCAAACATCTGTCACACAGCAGGATTCCCCCTACCTGTTTGGTTTACCCTGAGAACAAAAGGCATTTCTTTGCTTACACAGGGACAAGAAGCAGGGTGAGAAGAGCAAGAGCATAGACGTCCATGGACCTGTAACCACTGTTTACAGAGCCCGTGGTATATGCCAGGTCCTGTTAAGCCCTTACAAACCCAATGACATTTACTATTCACCACAACCGTTGGAGGTGGTACTGTTGTCACTTACATCCTGCAGATGAAGAAACTGAAGCTTAGAGACATTACATAAGTGCCCCCAAATTTCACATCTCCAAAACTGCAGGGGTAGGACTGGATGACTAGAAATATCTTAATTCTTATGTTGTATATCTAAGAGATTGTTATTATTATCAAGCTAAATTCTTAGAGAGCTGGAGCTAATATGTGCCTCTTGCATTTCTAGGATGCAATCTTTCTGCAGGGAGCATTTCTGTCTTTGAGCGTCTCTGCTTCCCATAGTTGTGAGTGCCCATACTAGGAAGAGAGCATCCTCAAGCAGACCCTGGCTTTGAAATTTAGACATGTGCACAACAATGAGAGCGCCAGGGATAAAAAAAAAAAATCGGCAGTTCAGAAACAGAAAGGGAGGAAAGGATTCATGAAGAGAGCTCTATTAAAGTCATCAAAATGTCTCTTGCTTAAGGTTGAAAAACTTAAAACATGCCAGAAGACAAATATCACAAATGACTGCCAGCAGTCATCGATTTCCTTCTTTTGTCATGTTTATGCCCGGGGATTTAATGCTTGATCATTTTTCTTTTAATGGTCTTAAATAAATGGGTAAGCTATTGAGACCTAAAATATCTGCAGAAGAAAAAAAAAATTTTTTTTTAAGTGAGGTAAAATTTAAGGTCTAGAGATTTTTTTTCCTCCCTCTTCCATGCATGCTACATCATCCTAGTCAATTTGGCAGGGAGAGCACTGATTTATAGTGGAGGACAAGGAATCTTTCAGGACAGTAAATGCAGCCCCATGAATCCATCTTGGAAAAAAGAAGGCATGAAGAAGAGATGGTCCTACCTCCCCACAGTGTGTATTTGTAAGTCAGAAAAAATTCTGGGGCCAGGTTTATCCAGCACACACTTAATTGAGCTGACAGAGATATTTTCTTTAAAGATGATCGTGTGTAAATCTTGGGGTGGTGGGAGAAGGCTTTATGGATTACAATTTCTATTCTCTTTTCTTTTTCCGAAATTCTCATCATCAATCACCTCTAATATGTAGATCAATGAGTCTCAAAATCCTCCAGGTTATTCTGATGGGATGGTCTTGGAACTGCATTTTGAGGACACTGAAATAAAATCATCCGATTTTGATCCTCTTCTTCCTCCATAATCTCAGAGCGACAGTTAGAACTTAATTGGCCTGGCTAAGAAAATTCTAGGCTCAACAGAGTGGCTCCTGCTTGGTGACTTGCAGAGGTACTACTTTCCTTCACATAAGGATGCATGAAGAGCAATTTAGGACTCACACTAAGTCTATCATTGGAGTTTGGAAACAGAATATGTGGGGAATTCTCTGCAACTCAAGAGTATAAAAATAGGTCTATTTTTTTCATCTGAGAACTCAACCAGCCCAAGTAAAGACAAGATCCTCTGTTCCTGTTGGGGCTCAGGAGAAAGGAGGTAAAGGAACAGATGTTATGTGCTTAGAAGCAGAGCGTTGAAAGGCCATTGTGACAAAATATTGAATATTACTGGAGTCTCATTAGAGCCACACAACTTTGGAGGGGCCCAATAGCTGTTTGAAAATGATGGCTCTTTTGTGTTTCCAGATACATTCCAAATTTGAATGACTATTCTATATGTAAGTATTTTTGTATACTTACATATATTATGTAAGTATTTTTTCAATAAGTTATAGTTACTCACTGGGCAAGTTTTGCATGTAGGACCAGATATATGACTGAGATGCATTTTCTTACATTAAACACACATTAATGGAGGGCTCAGTCTGTGGCACATTAGGCAAGTTTGCTGGGTCATTGTACTTGTTCATTCATAGAAATGCTAGGAGATGTGCACTATTATTGCCACTATTTTACAGATGAGGAAAATGAGAATCAGAGAGGTTAGCTATTTGTCCATGTTCACACAGCTGATAATTAAAGAGGGCTGAGACTTGGGATTCTAGCCTTTGTGTTGCCTTCATGAGAGTCTGCAGACTCTCTGACCTCAGATTCTATACCAGGTGGTCGGCTCTCAACCCGTGGCCCTGCTTCTCAGACTCTCAGTAACTGGATGTTCTGGCCAGGACAAGTGTTGGGCTCTCTGATTAATTCATTAAGCTTGAGTCCTCTCATGTGAAACACATGAAGGCCTCACCTAAGGACAACACTCCACATGCCCACAGTTGTCTGGTTAGTTAAGGTCAGAAAAGTCTATTAGGTGTCCATTTCCAACCTTAGTATCAAAGGCATTCAGGTTACTTTCCATATTAGGAATCCTGGCTGGAGCAGGAGATGAAAGGGAACATTTTACCTTTTTGTTCACTAGAGGTTGATGTGGGGATGGGGGGGGAATGGAGAAAAGGGGAGTCTTGTAAAATGCATAAATACAAAGCCATAAATACATATAAACACATGCATACATATACAGTTGTTATTTTAAGTTTATATTAGCAGGCCCTTTCATTCTCAGGTAAAATAGTTTGGGGCTTAATAAGAGCCAAGTCTGTGAAATTGTGTAAACTCTGGATTCATTTCCTATCCCCGAAGCCTCTCCCCAGGGTTCTGTAAATTGGGTGTGATAATCTTGTACTCCACTACAAGCATCAGCATCCTCCACTGTGATATGATAAGCTTTCCTGGGGGCCTCAGTTAATCTGCTTAACACCTGTCTGACTCCTTCCCCCTCCTCATTTATTCATTAACTGAGCGGGCTATGCTTCTTCCAGGTTTAACAATGTGATTGGAAGATGCTCCTGCAGTGTTCTCAGAGTGGGGTCGGTCAACTACCTACATATGCACCATTAGGGGAATTTATTAGAGGGCAGAGTCCTGGGCTTTATCCACAGAGATTTTGATTCAGCAAGTCTGGGGTGAGGTCCAGGAATCTCTTTAAAATTAGTGCCCTGGGGATTCTGACTCAGGTATTTTGATACTGCATCTTGAGAGACATGGTGTTTATAGATAAACTCACCGTGAAAGATGGTCTCTGATCTTTTCATAAATGTTCCTGTTCAAAAACAAATACACAAAGAGAATGTCATTGTGTTATGTAAATTATCAAACTTGTAACCTTAACTATTCCGTTTGGTTTTATCCTTTTTTAAAATTATATTTTACCTTCTAGTTTTCATCTTATGCCTTCTACATTTTTTGCTCCTTATAGTTGTATGTACTTTGCATGTTGAGACTGGTTATCTTTTTACTTTTTTTTTATTATGTTATGTTAGTCGCCATACATTACATCATTAGAGACTGTTTATCTTTTCAAAGCATATTCATGGTCAGTGTTTTAGCTGAGGACACTAAGGCACAAAGACATTAGGTGACTTGTCTAAGTGACATATGGTCAGAGCTATTTTTTAAAATTTTTTATTGTTATGTTAATCACCATATATTACATCATTAGTTTTTGATGTAGTGTTCCATGATTCATTGTTTGTGCAAAACACCCAGTGCTCTACGCAGAATGTGCCCTCTTTAATACCCATCACCAGGCTAACGCATCCCCCCACCGCCCTCCCCTCTAGAACCCTCAGTTTGTTTCTCAGAGTCCATCGTCTCTCATGGTTCGTCTCCCCCTCCAACTTTCTCCCCTTCATTCTTCCCTTCCTGCTATCTTCTTCTTCTTTTTTTTCTTAACATATATTGTATTATTGTTTCATAAGTACAGATCTGTGATTCAACAGTCTTGCACAATTCACAGCACTCACCATAGCACATACCCTCCCCAGTGTCTATCACCCAGCCACCCCATGTGTCTCACCCCCCACCACTCCAGCAACAATCAGTTTGTTTCCTGAGATTAAGAATTCCTCATATCAGTGAGGTCATATGATACACGTCCTTCTCTGATTGACTTATTTCACTCAGCATAACACGCTCCAGTTCCATCTACGTTGTTGCAAATGGCAAGATCTCATTCATTTTGATGGCTGCATAATATTCCATTGTGTATATATACCACTTCTTCTTTATCCATTCATCTACCGATGGACATCTTGGCTCTTTCCACAGTTTGGCTATTGTGGACATTGCTGCTATAAACATTGGGGTGCACGTACCCCTTCGGCTCCCTACATTTGTATCTTTGGGGTAAATACCCAGTGGTGCAATTGCTGGATCATATGGTAGCTCTATTTTCAACTGTTTCAGGAACGTCCATACTGTTTTCCAGAGTGTTTGCATCAGCTTGCATTCCCACCAACAGTGGAGGAGGGTTCACCTTTCTCCGCATCCCCGCCAACATCTGTCGTTTCCTGACCTGTTAATTTTAGCCTTTCTGACTGGTGTGAGATGGTATCTCATGAGGTTTTGATTTGGATTTCCCTGATGCCGAGCGATGTGGAGCACTTTTTCATGTGTCTGTTGGCCATTTGGATGTCTTCTTTGGAACAATGTCTGTTCATGTCTTCTGCCCATTTCTTGATTGGATTATTTGTTCTTTGGGTGTTGAGTTTGATAAGTTCTTTATAGATTTTGGATACTAGCCCTTTATCTGATATGTCATTTGCAAATATTTTCTCCCATTCTCTCGGTTGTCTTTTGGTTTTGTGGACTGTTTCCTTTGCTGTGCAAAAGCTTCTTATCTTGATGAAATCCCAATAGTTCATTTTTGCCCTTGCTTCCCTTGCCTTTGGCGATGTTTCTAGGAAGAAGTTGCTGCGGCTGAGGTCGAAGAGGTTGCTACCTGTGTTCTCCTTTAGGATTTTGATGGGCTCCTGTCTCACGTTTAGGTCTTTCAACCCTTTGGAGTCTATTTTTGTGTGTGGTGTAAGGAAATGGTCCAGTTTCATTCTTCTGCATGTGGCTGTCCAATTTTCCCAACACCATTTGTTGAAGAGACTGTCTTTTTGCCATTGGACATTCTTTCCTGCTTTGTCAAAGATGAGTTGACCATAGAGTTGAGGGTCCATTTCTGGGCTCTCTATTCTGTTCCATTGATCCATGTGTCTGTTTTTGTGCCAGTACCATACTGTCTTGATGATGACAGCTTTGTAATAGAGCTGGAAGTCCGGAATTGTGATGCCGCCAGCTTTGCTTTTCTTTTTCAAAATTCCTCTGGCTATTTGGGGTCTCTTCTGGTTCCATACAAATTTTAGGATTATGTGTTCCATTTCTTTGAAAAAAGTGGATGGTAGGGGTGCCTGGGTGGCTCAGATGGTTAAGCGTCTGCCTTCGGCTCAGGTCATAATCCTAGGGTCCTGAGATCGAACCCCGACTCTCCCTGCTTGTATTCCCTCTCGCTGTCTCTTTCTCTCTGTCAAATAAATAAAATCTTAAAAAAAAAAAAAAAGAAAAAAGTGGATGGTATTTTGATGGGAATTGCATTGAATGTGTAGATTGCTCTAGGTAGCATTGACATCTTCACAATGTTTGTTCTTCCAATCCATGAGCATGGAACGTTTTTCCATTTCTTTGTGTCTTCTTCAATTTCTTTCATGAGTATTTTACAGTTTTCTGAGTATAGATCTTTTGCCTCTTTGGTTAAATTTATTCCTAGGTATCTTATGGTTTTGAGTGCAGTTGTAAATGGGATTGACTCCTTGATTTGTCTCTCTTCTGTCTTGTTGTTGGTGTATAGGAATGCCACTGATTTCTGTGCATTGATTTTATAGCCTACTACTTGACTGAATTCCTGTATGAGTTCTAGCAGTTTTGAGGTGGAGTCTTTTGGGTTTTCCACATACAGTATCATATCATCTGCAAAGAGTGAGAGTTTGACTTCCTCTTTGCCGATTTGGATGCCTTTGATTTCTTTTTGTTGTCTGATTGCTGAGGCTAGGACTTCTAATACTATGTTGAATAGCAGTGGTGAGAGTGGACATCCCTGCCACGTTCCTGACCTTAGGGGAAAAGCTCTCAGCTTTTCCCCATTGAGAATGATATTCGCTGTTGGTTTTTCATAGATGGCTTTTATGATATTGAGGTATGTACCCTCGATCCCTATACTCTGAAGAGTTTTGATCAAGAAAGGATGCTGTACTTTGTCAAATGCTATTTCTGCATCTATTGAGAGGATCATAGGATTCTTGTTCTTTCTTTTGTGAATGTATTGTATCACGTTGGTTGATTTGTGGATGTTGAACCAGCCTTGCAGTCCAGGGATAAATCCCACTTGGTCATGGTGAATAATCCTTTTAATGTACTGTTGGATCCTACTGGCTAGTATTTTGGTGAGAATTTTTGCATTCATGTTCATCAAGGATATTGGTCTGTAATTCTCCTTTTTGATGGGGTCTTTGGTTTTGGGATCAAGGTAATGGTGGCCTCATAAAACGAGTTTGGAAGTTTTCCTTCCATTTCTATTTTTTGGAACAGTTTCAGGACAATAGGTATTAATTCTTCTTGAAATGTTTGGTAGAATTCCCCTGGGAAGCCATCTGGCCCTGGGCTTTTGTTTGTTTGGAGATTTTGGATGACTGCTTCAATTTCCTTAGGGGTTATAGGTCTGCTCAGGTTTTCTATTTCTTCCTGGTTCAATTTTGGTAGTTGATACATCTCTAGGAATGCACCCATTTCTTCCAGGTTATCTAATTTGCTGGCATAGAGTTGCTCATAATATGTTCTTATAATTGTTTGTATTTCTTTGGTGTTGGTTGTGATCTCTCCTCTTTCATTCATGATTTTGTTGATTTGGGTCATTTCTCTTTTCTTTTTCATAAGTCTGGCCAGGGGTTTGTCAATCTTGTTAATTCTTTCAAAGAACCACCTCCTAGTTTCATTGATCTGTTCTACTGTTCTTTTGGTTTCTATTTCATTGATTTCTGCTCTGATCTTTATGATTTTTCTTCTCCTGCTGGGTTTAGGCTTTATTGCTCTTCTTTCTCCAGTTCCTTTAGGTGTAGGGTTAGGTTGTGTATTTGAGACCTTTCTTGTTTCTTGAGAAAGGCTTGTATTGCTATATACTTTCCTCTCAGGACTGCCTTTGCTGTATCCCAAAGATTTTGAACAGTTGTGTTTTCGTTTTCATTGGTTTCCATGAATTTTTTTAATTCTCCTTTAATTTCCTGGTTGACCCATTCATTCTTTAGTAGGATGCTCTTTAGCCTCCATGTATTTGAGTTCTTTCTGACTTTCCTCTTGTGATTGAGTTCTAGTTTCAAAGCATTGTGGTCTGAAAATATGCAGGGAATGATCCCAATCTTTTGGTACCGGTTGAGACCTGATTTGTTACCAAGGTTGTGATCAATTCTGGAGAATGTTCCATGGGCACTAGAGAAGAATGTGTATTCCGTTGCTTTGGGATGGAATGTTCTGAATATGTCTGTGAAGTCCATTTGGTCAAGTGTTTCATTTAAAGTGTTTATTTCCTTGTTGATCTTTTGCTTAGATGATCTGTCCATTTCAGTCAGGGGGGTGTTAAAGTCCCCCACTATTATTGTATTGTTGTCAATGTGTTTCTTTGCTTTTGTTATTAATTGCCTTATATAATTCGTTGCTCCCATGTTAGGGGCATAGATTTTTACAATTGTTAGATCTTCTTGTTGGATAGACCCTTTAAGTAGGATATAGTGTCCTTCTTCATCTCTTATTACAGTCTTTGTTTTAAAATCTAATTCTGATATAAGGATTACCATCCCAGCTTTTTTTTGGTGTCCATTAGCATGGTAAATGGTTTTCCACCCCCTCACTTTCAATCTGGGGGTGTCTTTGGGTCTAAAATGAGTCTCTTCCAGACAGCATATTGATGGGTCTTGTTTTTTAATCCAATCTGATAGCCTGTGTCTTTTGATTGGGGCATTGAGCCCATTTACATTCAGGGTAACTATTGAAAGGTATGAATTTAGTGCCATTATATTGCCTGTAAGGTGACTGTGACTGTATATTGTCTGTGTCCTTTCTGATCTATGCTGCTTTTAGTCTCTCTCTTTGCTTAGAGGACCCCTTTCAATATTTCTTGTAGGGCTGGTTTCGTGTTTGCAAATTCCTTTAGTTTTTATTTGTGTTGGATCTTCTTATCTCTCCTTCTATTTTCAATGACAGCCTAGCTGGCTATACTATTCTTGGCTTGGAATTTAGTGCCATTGTATTGCCTGTAAGGTGACTGTTACTGCATATTGTCTGTGTCCTTTCTGATCTATGCTGCTTTTAGGCTCTCTCTTTGCTTAGAGGACCCCTTTCAATATTTCTTGTAGGGCTGGTTTTGTGTTTGCAAATTCCTTTAGTTTTTGTTTTTCCTGGAAGCCTTTTATCTCTCCTTCAATTTTCAATGACAGCCTAGCTGGATATAGTTTTCTTGGCTGCATATTTTGCTCGTTTAGTGCTCTGAAGATATCATGCCAGTCCTTTCTGGTCTGCCAGGTCTCTGTGGATAGGTCTGTTGCCAATCTAATGTTTCTACCATTGTAGGTTACAGATCTCTTCTCCCGAGCTGCTTTCAGGATTTTCTCTTTGTCTCTGAGACTCGTAAGTTTTACTCTTAGATGTTGGGGTGCTGACCTATTTTTATTGATTTTTGAGAGTGGTTTGTGTGCCTCCTGGATTTTGATGCCTGTTTCCTTCCCCACATTAGGGAAGTTCTCTGCTATAATTTGCTCCAATATACCTTCTGCCCCTCTTTCTCTTTCTTTCTTCTGGGAACCCAATTATTTTAATGTTGTTTCGTCTTATTGTATCACTTATCTCTCGAATTCTGCCCTCGTGATCCTGTAGTTGTTTTTCTCTCTTTTCTCAGCCTCTTTATTTTCCATCATTTGGTCTTCTATATCGCTGATTCTCTCTTCTGCCTCATTTATCCTAGCAGTTAGTGCCCCATTTTTGATTGCACCTCATTAATAGCCTTTTTGATTTCGATTTGGTTAGATTTTAGTTCTTTTATTTCTCCAGAAAGGGTTTCTCTAATAACTTCCACACTTTTTTCAAGTGCAGGTAGTATCTTTAAAGTCATGATTCTGAACTTTTGTTCTGACATCGTACTAATGTCTGTATTTAGTAGATCCCTGGCAGACGGTACTACGTCTTGTTCTTTTTGCTGACGTGATTTTCTTCCTCTTGTCATTTTGTCCAGAGGAGAATAGATGAATGAGAGAACAAAATGCTAACAGGGTAACAATGTCCCCAGGAAATATCCTCTATACAAATCAGAAAAGACCTGAAACCAGGGGAAAAGAAAGGGAAAGAAAGAAGAAAGAGAAAAAAAAAAAGGAAAAAGAAAAAGATAAAAACAAACAAAAACAGAATATGATCAAATATGATCAGGCTAGTTCATAGATCAATGCCACACAGTAGATTTTGGGTGTATTTTGGTGTGTTAGAAGAAAGTGCCTCCTAAAATTTTAAAGGAAGAAAGACTTGTATATGTACAAAATAAGGGTTGATACAATGAAGGGATGGAAGATGAGTGTAAAGATGAAAATTATAAAAGATTTTATAAAAGGAATTGGTAAGATACGAAATTGTTTGAAAAAAGAAAGAAGAAGATTTTAAAAAAAAAGTAAAGAAAAGAAAAGGGAGAGAATGTGATCAGGCAGGAGACTAGAACAAAGCCATGCACTAGTGATTTAGGGTATATTTTGATCCGTTAGAAGAAACTGCATCTCAAAATTTTAAAGAGAGAACAACGTATATATATATGCCAAAAATAAGGGTAACTACTATGAAGGGATAATGTATGACTTTAAAAATGAAAAATAAAAAATATTTTTTTAAAAAAAGGGATTGATAAGATGTTGGTTGAAAAAGGGAAAAGAAAAATTCAAAAAAAGACAGCTAAAACATATTAACTTTGAAAAACTAATGAATCATGGTAAAAGAGCCATGAATTCTATGTGCAGTATTCCCCTAGCGCTGGAGTTCTCCCGTTCTCCTTGATCGGTAAACTTGGTCTTGGCTTGCTGGCTGTTCGTGCTGATCTTCTGGGGGAGGGGCCTGTTGCCGTGGTTCCCAAATGTCTTTGCTGGAGGCTGAATTGCCCCACCCTTGCTTGTCCTGGCTAAGCAAGCTGCTCGGGTTTGCTCTCAGGAGATTTTGTTCCCTGCAAGCTCTCAGTGCAGCTTTGGAGGACTAGAGTGAAAATGGTGGCCTCCCAATCTCCACCCGGAGGAGCTGAGAACTCGGGGCCCCGCTCCTCAGTGCACCCCCAGAGAAAAGCAGTCATTCACTCCCGTGTCCCGGGTCTCCGGCCGCACTCTGCGCTCACCTGGCCTGTGACCGAGTGTTTCTATCTCTGGCTCCCGACCCCGTGTGGAGTCTCCAAACCCAGCAGATCCCTGCGGTGCGCTCCTTCGCTGCTCCTCCTGGGGGAAGAAGGGGAGTCTTCCCAGATCTGCCGCTTGTTGGGTCCCTGCTGGAGGAGCAGTGGCCTGACTGTGCCGCAGATCACAGTTTATGGCAACCCTGAGCTGAGAGCCCACGCCTTGGCTCCGTCTCTGCAGCTGGCTTTCCCGCTCCAATACCTGGGAGCTCTGCTGCACTCAGGCACCCCTGGTCTTTCTGTGACCCCAAGGGTCCTGAGACCACACTGTCCCGCGAGGGTTCCACCCTCAGCTTAGCCACTGGAGCGACATCCCTCAGCGGAGCCGACTTCTAAAAGTTCCGATTTTGTGCTCCGCGGCTCTATCACTTGCCAGAAGCGGCCGATGGAGGCCCCCTCCCCTGCCGTCTATCCTCCCAAATATCGCCTCGGATTCACTTCTCCGCACATCCTACCTTCCAGTATGTGGTCGCTTTTCTGTTCAGAGAGTTGTTGCTATTCTTCTCTTCGATCTCCTGTTGAGTTCGTAGGTGTTCAAAATGGTTTGATCCGTATTCAGCTGAATTCCTGAGACCAGACGAAATCCAGGTCTCCTACTCCTCCACCATCTTGCCTGGTCAGAGCTATTGATCTCAGTTCTGATTCCAGAGATACTTCTGGCACCTGATTTGAGACACCGTCTGCCTTAATGCTTGGTCATCTTTGTCTGTGGTGGATAGAGTCCTTCGGAAGCTATCTGGAACTGTCTCTCACTCCCAGGGCATCTTAAAACAGGCCAGCTGAAGGAGGGTATCACCTCTTAGGTTCCTTGGGGAAGGACCTTATATTCAGGCAGTCTCTGGAGACATTGCTTTACAAGTGACCCACCAACTGTTCTCTGACATCTCCAACCAAATCTGATGCAGCTCACGTTTGGAACAGGCTTCTCTGAGGTCCTTCTAGAAGCACTGGATTTCTAGCCATGGATGTAATCAATCTCTCTATCCCCTATGTAGGCTGGCCTTGATTTCTCTCCCTCTGCTGGGCACAAGGTCATACTTGTGGCCAGTAAGAGATAGGGCTAGAAGCAGGATATATATCTCTTGAGGCATCCCGTGCAGTGGAAAGAACCATGGGAGCAGTCAAAAGACCTTGCTTTGCATTCTGCATCTGGCTGTATGACCTTAGACAAGTGGCTTAACCTTTCTGAGCTTTATTTCCTCATCCATGAATTGAGAATAATAATGCATAACTCATGGGGAAGTTATTCCTACTAAAGGTATCTGTTGTGAAGTAGCATCTGGCCTTGCTGATCAGGGTGAATGTTCAGGGAATGCTGGTTCCCTCATGTTCTGTCCCAGTTTGGGGCATAGCTCCTCTCCTCAGGTCTCGTGTGACAAGAAAGACCCTTCTCTAACCACTATGATGAAATGTCTCTTTAGAGATGGTAACAGCTGTAAAGTAGCAACCTCAGGCTGAATCTTTGACATTAGCTAGAAATTCTATTTTAATTTTAAGGACATCTGTAATGTCAGTAAGAGGTTTTCTGGAATACCTTTCTGGGCACCCAAAGAATAACAATATCATGTCTAGCCATGGCCATTTGGTGCTCTGTCTTGCTGCCCCTATTGGTTCTGGCCTCAGCTCTTAGAAGCTGAGCATTTGGAAGGAGATTTGGCACCATTTGGGTATGGCACTCACCCAGGGCCAAGTCCAGCCTGGACCTCAGAAACTGGCTTCTTCCTTCAAGAAGGTCCTCTGACAATGCAGGGAACTTCTGCCCCATTAATGAAATCCAAGAGGATTGTGGTCCTGCAACAAAGGGAACTTCTCCATTGGCGAGGCAGATGATGGTAGTGATGCCGAATCCATAAGGCTGACTTGGGCTGCTGAACCTTTTCTTGAGGGAATGCCTTTCTGCGAAGATCAAAGATGAAAGGCAAGTATTCTTTTAGTTTTATTTCAGAAAGCCTCTTATAGGCACAAATGTCCTTACAGTGAAAATAGAATTGGCTGCTAATGTCTAAGATTAAACTACATCTCTCTTGAATCTCTGAAATATAAGCTATTTGGTCCTGCTTTTAAGATCAGCATAGATTGCAGTATTTCTGTGGGTGTTTGTCTTTTCTGGGACCTTTTGAGTCTGAGAAGGTTATTCGTAGAAGCAGTTTACAGTTAAATCATTTGTTTCCTATCACTCAAAAATAGGTCTAGAGGAAAATAAAATATTATTCCTGTGTTTTGAAACAGAACTGAAAAAAATTCAAAGATGAGAAAGGCTAGTTTTGAGATTCAGTTGCAGAAAAGAAATGATGGGACTGGAGATTGGGTGTGGCTCCTCCCGCCCCTGCAGCTCTGAGATCTGCATTTCCTGATTGTGCACTCCATTTTAGGAAGGGACAATGTACAGCCACAAACATAGCCCTGACACACATCAAAGGGCAGAAATCCCAAGCAAGAGGCTCGTGCTGCTGCATATTCATGAATGCAAATCAGGCCCTAGGACTACAGCTCTTGATTCTGAGATTTTAGATCTGGGAATTATCTGAGCTTCCTGCAAGTTTCTGCAGATTACATTAGCTGAAAGGAAGATGGCAAATAGTGAACTAAAGATTCCTTTCTTCACGCCTATTTGAGAGATGAATGTTTCTTTTTTTCCCAAAGATTTATTTATTTTTTTAGATTGGGACGGGGAGCAGTGAGGGGCAGAAGGAGAGAGAGAATCTCAAGCAGGCTTCATGCCCAGTGTGGAGCCCAATTTAGGGCTTGATCTCATGACCCTGAGATTATGACCTGAGCCGAAATCAAGAGGCAGATGCTTAACCAACTGAGTCACCCAGGTGCCCCAGAGAGATGAATGTTTCTTAGAGAGAAGACTCCCACACTGAGTCCTTTTGTTCTGGGGTAGTACAGGGCTTCAGCCATGCAAGGGAGCTGGGTGCCAATACCACAGACTCTAAATGAGTCACCAGCATACTTGGATGGTAATAGCTGGAGTGTGGCTGTTTTATTCATTACTGTATCTCCAACTACTAGTACAGTCTGGCACATACTACAAGCTCAGTAAATATATAATAAGTAGATGTTTCCCTAATTTTAGCATGTAATGGTTTTCTACCATTTACCGTGTGCTCAACTTTTAGTGTATTAGCTTTGTCCCTGCAAGTATACTGTAAATTTTGAAAGGCAGGGACAGATAAAATTATTAATAATGGGAGTTACTATTTACTGAGTGCATACTCCTGGTAATAGGTCATGTAGGAGATATACCCCCCACACAATCTCATTCACTCTTCCCCACAGCTCTATGAAATTAATCACTATTGCCATTTGGCAGATTAAGAATCAGGCTCAGAGAGATTAAGTAACTTGCCTGTGGTCACACAGCCCATCCATAGCAGAGTGTGAATTCATAAGTATGAATATCTGGGTCCAAAGCATAGGGTACTAATTTCAAAGCCACACTGATGAATCTTCTGTAGCACATGTTGTGGTCTGCAGAGAGTTAAGCACATTGTAAATATCAGACATGAGCCATGCTTGGCAAGGCTGGCTTAGGTAAAGACCTGAGTGGGAGGAGGTTGCTTCACTCCCATTTCCATTTTAAGTATCCACAGAACTACTCTAAGGCTGCCTTGGCTCCCCACTGCCAAACTCCATTCAGGTCTGTCCATTCCAGAAAGTGGCCCATCCCTGGATTTCCCCAGACCTCATCATGAAAACTTACTTGATGTAGTTAATTTTATTAGTTGGCATTTTTTAAATGCTTTTGATGAGTCAAAGGACATGCTGAGCTCTTTTTGTAGGCTGTCTCATAATCCCAACAATGATTCTATGAGTTGGGTTCTACTATTATCCTCATTTCAAAGATACAGAAACTGAGTCTCGGGAAGGTTAAGTTATAGGTAACATAGCCAAGGTCATGGAATGTGACTTATCCCCACTATGATCATCTACTTGTTCTTTGCTCCTGAGGTAATATTGACACACCTAGAACTTTAAGTCATCAGTTTCAAAGTTTCTCCTCATCACCACTGAGTCTCTCATTTGTTCTTCATATCAACTGTTTGTTTAGGGGAGATCCTAAGGCTCGGAAACCTCCAGTGACAACTTTCTGTTGCGGGTCTGGAAGAAGGGACTTGGTCTCCTGACTTATAGCCAAGCACTCTCTTTACTTCAGCAGACCAACCGCTGTAGGCAACATATTTTCTCTGAACAGATGCCTTTCATCAATGAAGTGAGGGAAGGGGGAAATGGAAGACCTGATTGTAGGATCATAAGAGGTTCTTTGGGTAGAGGGACTATTTTGGTGTTCCCCAGACTTGCTGCCAGGCCTGCCTGCCATCTGTAGCTGGAAACTGACTTCTCTTTAATCCAAGTTTTTCCTGAAGTCATGTTAGAAGGGGGTTAGGTTATGTAGTATTGTAGGGACCTGGGGAGTTTGTTTGTTTGTTTGTTTATTTATTTATTTATTTATTATGATGACCTGGGGAGTTTGGATATAGGAACTCATCTTTCTTGTAATGGAGAAGCAATTAATGTGAGGTTCAACATTTCCCTTACTTTCATTTCGGGTTCCTTTTCTGTATACTATTTAAAATTAAATTTAGCTTCTTTTATTAACAATATCTAGCATAATGTAATTCCTTCTAGTGTCATATGATTATTTTGTTTTTCTATCCATTCTTCCATCTATCTCTTCTTCAAGTATGGAGATGTATAAAAAATGATTTTCACCAAATGATGATACTATTCCCCCCCACCACCACTCACTGGTGATATTTTCAGTAATTTTTTGTTCTTTTTGTGTGCTTTTCTGTATTACTTACTTTCATATTAATAATTTTAATATATTTTATTTTAAAATGTTATCCTTTCTTTTTCTTTTTTTTTTTAAAGGAGGAAAAACAGTTATGATAGTTCTCAAAGAGAGAAGGCTAACTAGTATGTAGGCCATTTCCTTCTTCTTGTGGGGGTTCCCAAAGTATGAAGCCCAGCTAGAATCCCCCACTTCATCAGTGTGTCTCACACTTGGGATGACACTATGTCCTTGTTTGCTTAGGGAAGTCCCAGTTTATTCCTATTATCTCAGTGTCATTATTACGAGTGCTTTCCTCTCACCAGTGTTTTGGATGATAAATAGCACGGGCACTCTACTTATCCCAAAGCTTGTGGCCCCAGTGCAGAGGCTGGGTCACCTATTTCATTTTTGTGGACACATGAAAGCTGGGGCCTGAGAGACCCATGGGGATAAGGTGCCAACACACGCTGGGTGCAAAATAGGGAGAGAAGCTACTTGGAAATGTAGCTGTCTCTTGATGCTGAAAAAGAATTCCCACTGCTTCTCTCAGAGGTTATGTGTGGGCAGAATGGCTAATGACAATCACTCAGTGCATTAGGAACCTTTGCTGTAGCCTCCCCTTCTAATTAGGACTGTAATTGTGGAACAAGGATGCTGTGGTTCAGCAGCAATGTTCTTGGTTTGGAGCATAGCAACTAGACAGACTCAGCACCTCCCTCACTTTGTATTCTTTAAACATGCTCACAGCACAGACTGCATGACTCTCAGCAAAAAGCAAAAGCCATCACTTCAGCTCAGAACCCCCCCCCCCCCCCCCCCCGCCGCCTCCACGTATGGCTCCTAGGAGGCGGCTGCTCCACTGGCCTTCACAGCTTTCTTGCTCTTGAATCTTTCAGTGACAGAGAACAAGGCCAGACTCTGGGAGGAGAGACCCTGGATTCTGGGGAGGATCCTCTAGCCTGTCCTCTCTCATATCTGTCCAGTAAAGCTGTGGTTCTTCAGGGAGTCCTCTCTGTGTGCCTGCTCTCCTTTTCTTCCCACCCTTCCTTCCTTCCTTCCTTCTTCCTTCCTTCCTTCCTTCCTTCCTTATTTTCCCTCCCTCTCTTAAAGTCACTTAATACTAATATTAATAAACAATTGTCCAGATAATCCTAAGAGTACTTTTTCTTCCCCATCCACTTTAAAGACAAGGAAAACTATCCTAAAAGATGTTAACTGATATAGAAACCTCAGATGCTGATAGAGCTGGGATGTGGCCCCTGTCTGTCTGTCTGTCCGACCCTGGATTTCACTAAAACATATAACTATTATGTGCTACTATTTTTCATGTGGAAGGGGGTGGCAGACTAAAACTGCATCACCTTGCAGAATTTGGGGTGAGTGTGGTATGGCATGGGAGTCACTGTTCTCTTCTCTGGCACACTGGAACATGGAGACTTTAAGGAAGGAGACATATTAAGGGACCAGGCAATGTCTGGGTTGACCAACTCAAAGACTATTGATGGGGGTTTATTAACTGTTTCTTTCCTTAGTAGATTATTCAGTATTCAAAGTAAAGTTCAGGGGCAAAAGTGCTATTTAGCACATATTTAGCAAAGCAACCTTACAGCCGTAGAGAAAAATGATTCCCCTTTGTCATTAATTTCAGTACTTTTCTTCAAGACCTTAATTTGGACTTAGGGCTTCCCCATTAGCTATATAAATGGGATTAATGACTTGATTCCAGCAGAGAACATAAGGTACTTAAGGAACTGTTTCAGCCTGATGATGCATTATTATTACTAGTAAAAGGTGGAAATATTAGCATTTTTATGGCCTCTTATTTGCAGAGACTATTTTGATGGCTTATTCACATACATATTATAAGCCTAATGGTCATTTGGTGTTCCTCCATTTGTCATGCTTGTATATAGTTTCAACATTAAACATTTTGTAATACTTAGGACAAGTAATGTCCACAGTGTCTTGCAACTAGCCTGTCCTGTGTGGTTCATAGAATACTTGCCTCCCCTGCTGAGGATCCTGACCAACTCTCCATCCACCTCTAAAGGCCTCTGCAGAGCTGTGTGGGTTTAGGGACCCTAGAATCAGTTGTGCTCTGCTGGTGGAAAGTTTAAATGATGCTTTTTCTGGCTCCTTAGAGTCCTATGTGGAGCAGCTTCTCCACTGGGCAGTGAGAAGTGGGGAAGTTGGGGGTGGTGTTGACCTTTATTTCTGGTTACAAATTTTGAATTACTATTTTTGCTTTATTTCTATAGTTTTTTAAATGCACTATAATAGGCTTAGACTTTCTTTTTTGAGGTGTTCGATCTTTAATCGACTACCATAGCAGAGTTTATTTGGGGTAACAGGGTAGATGCTGGTTTGCTGTCATTGATGTTTCCTGCCACTTTGCGCTGTAATATCACTTCTAAGACCTCTATTTCCTGCTTAACAAGTTGGAGGACGATGATAATAACAATAAGACATTTATCAGGTACTTAAATGTCAAACATTTTGCTAAGTATCTTAAATTCATTGTCACATTTGCCACTCACAAAAATGTTATGAAATAGATCCTGTTGTTATTCCCATCATACAGGGGATGGAGCTGAATTTTAAATGACTTGCTCAACCAGCATTTAACCTAGCATTCAAACCCAGCTATCTGATTCAGCTTGTAGCCACTCTGCACCTCAAATCTACCGAGTCTCACAGTCTAGACAGAATTCTGTGCTGGATTTTGAAAATAGCGGCTTATAGTTTAGTTTGACTTATGGGTTCTTCAGGGACTTTCTGTGCAATCAAATTACCTATATGCACAGAGTTAAAATCCACAGAATGTCCTCAGTGCTGGATGCTTTTTTTGTCATAGTTTTTGCTTTTCCTGTTTCTAATTTTTTCCCCTTCCAAAATGATAGTCTGGGCCCCAATTTTTGCATTCTTGCTTGGTTTAGAAATCTGAGTTTTTCTCATTTTACAGTCAATCCCTCACATTACAATTGGCTTTGGCGTATTGCTTCTTTACCACTCATTTGTGTAATAATTGAGGTAACATGGCAGCGTTCCTCCCCCCCCCCCCCCGCAATTTTCCTTCTTCTCCTTCTTGCTGATACCTGGCAATTTCTTAGTGAGGAGCCGTGGTCTGGGGAGCGGGGCTGGGATGGACAGGACTAAGCACTCATGTAAGGGGACTTTGCTGAATACCAGGAGTTCCTCCACGCAGGTTTAGAGGAAACACCGTCAAGGATGAAATCCGCAGGTGGCAGCGCTGTGACTGCCCAGCCCCAGGAGTAGGACCCTCTGGGCCCTTCAGGAACTTCCCCAAGTTCCAGCCGACGCCCTTGCTCCACACCTGAGACCAGGTGAGCTTAGGGTGGGCCAGGAGCGCAGTGGCGTGCTCCCTGGGCGCCGGGAGAGCTTCCTGCAGGCGGAGGAGGAGCGGGTGCACCTGCGCGCTGCTCACCAGGTGATTCTCAAAGAGCCGGAAGTCGGGCTCAAACCCGCCGCGGGGTCCTATCGTCCTGATGGTTTCAGGATCTCCGCTTCTTGGCGTTCTCCTGATGCCGGCACTGGTTGCGCAGGAAGCTGAGCACGACCAGGCCCCGGGCCGAGGCGCCGCTGCAGCTTGTTCACTTGGGTGTCCTGCCGGAGCGTCGTGCCTCAGAGCGACGCCACCTGCTCGGTGAGCAGCACCTTGCCCGCAGGGTACCCAGGTCCCCGCTGCACCGCGGGCGGCGCGGAAGCGAGGGGGAGCACGCGGCGAGAGTGGGCACGTGGCAGGGGTGCTGGGGAAGAGTGCCTCCAATTTTCCTTCTCATGGAATAGGAATGCTTTGAGGCTTCGGGAATTCTGCAAAATTTAACAAAGGGTGTCTTCGGAATTTCCAGCCTCATGTTTATGTGGCCCTTCCTCTGACCTCTCGTGGCGGCCGCCCCAGTGTCCCTGTAGGAAAGTGATGCTGAGGTGTTGGTACTTTCACATCGTACCTCTGTCGGGAGGCAGTGAACTGATTGTGCGTAGGAGGAGAAGTGGTCGAACTTCAGATTCGAATGGTAAGAATTTATATTTAATATTAATATTTAATTTAATATATTTATATTTAATATGTACTTCCTATATAGTCACACTTAATCCGCACCTCAACTGTATGAACCCATACTCAGACCCTCATTTTACTAATGAAGAAATGCTAAGTGACTTGCCCCCGTGACGCAGCAGGTAAGCGGGGGGAGTGGCCTCGAATTCTGCTCTGTCCACCTCTGACACTCAGCTTCTACCGCGGACCTGGGCAGAAGCCACGGGTGTGGTCGGAGAGTGTCCTGGTGATGGTCAGGCAGAGTCCCCAGCCACCGCCTGCACAGAGGTGGCTGGGACTCCTCCCTCATCGCCAGGAGGATATTTTCTTCCCACCTGGGGTGGGAATTTACCTGGGTGCTTGACGTGGGCAGAGGGTGAGGGGTATTCCTGAATCCTGAATGTTGATGAGGGAGCAGGTTTCTTTCAGTGACCCAGGGAATCCTCAAACCCAGCTCCTTTGGAAAGAATGAACCCGTTTCCTTCTCCCATGCTCAGCAGGAGAGGAGCAGGGTCCTACACAAGGAGGAATGGGGGACCTGTTTTTTGAGCAGCTACTAGATGCATACTCTGTGCTAAGTTCTTTCAGGCTTCTTTTTTTGAAAAGCTCATTCCTCTTTTCCTTGCTAGGGCTCTGGTGCCTAAACACTTTAGGGGGAGCGGAATCCTGAAAACAAACCTGACAGAACTCATTTGGCTTGGCTTTTGCATGTTCTTCATCACACAAGGTAAGGCATTAGATTGAGAATTTCTTGAGTCAGGATTTTGAGACTCTTGAAAGCACATGACAGGAGCTGGGGACTCTGGGAGCAACAGTATTGCCCCTGCTTTGTCTCTTGGATGTTAATCTTTAGTACCTCCCGCCCCGAGGGCATTCTTAGGCATCCCTGTCACCTGGCTCAGGAGATGGGAGACAACATAGTTCTCAGATCTTCCACTTCTACCCCCTCAGAAGGTTAAAAAGAACAGTGTGGTTGCACAGTTGCCACAGTGGCCTGGAGTAACATATAGTGTAGACCTCTTAGGAGAGGGGACTGTCTACATTGTGTCCACCCCATTCCAATTACAGATATTATTATAACAGCCTTGCTGTCTCCCACAGAAAAATGTCACTTTAGAAGTCTGTTATTTTTTTCCCTCCAAATTTTTATTTAAATTCCAGTTAACATACAGTATAATATTAGTTTCAGGTGTAGAATTTAGTGATTCATTCCTTACATACAACACCCAGTAGGTCTGTGTTACTTTTAATGCTCTACAACTCAGAGCTACTATTTGTAGCTTTATTAGATTTTCCCCCCAACATCTTAAATCCACAAAGCCCTGTGAAAGAACATCTGAGGGAACTGGGGATGAACAGATTTTCCTGTTATCAAAGGGAGCTGGTGGAACACTCCAGGAGTGGGGAATTTACCAATTATAACTCATCTGCCCGCAAACATGGTGCTCCACTAACATGATATTAGATGAACTTTTCTGCCTTTAGTGTTGTCTTCATTTATGTGCTCTGTATTATGTAGTGAGATCACCTGCTTCTTGGCTGATAGTTGAGCCTTTGGATAAGAGGATTGGGTTTTATTTTCACTTCAACCTGCTTCTGATGCAGAGTTTAAGATGAGATATAATGAGGCATGAGGTTAAAAAATGACCTGTGTCAGGTGAGTGCACACTGTCTTCCATTATGACCTTAGAGGTGTACTTGGTTCTACTGACAGTGCTCTGAGTTGCCCTGAGTTTTGCATCAGACTGAAACCTTGGTGACAAGTTTGTTTAACCCCAGCTGATCTGCTATTTATGAAACATTTGCATGAAAAATGTGCACATGTATCTATTATAACAATAACTACCTAGTGCCTATGATGCAGGTATGCGTTACCATTATTCAGATTGCAAACTCCACAAATGCTCCACTCTAGGGAGAGAGTTGGAGCAAAAAGCCAGCTTACACTGCATTTGCCAGGCTGTCCACCTGGAGGAAGAATATATTGTCTTTTCACACAGGGAACTGTGTGGGCTTGCAGTGGGCCTGTTACAGTGCAGGCATGTGGGATGATGTTTATAAACACTATTACATTTAACCTGCAGAAAAACTGAGTAAGGAGTTTATTATCCTCACTTTACAGAGGGAGCAATTGGCTTGTAAAGGTAAAATCACTGGCTCTAGTTTTATGGTGTTGGAGAAGGGGGTGGAGGTTGAAAGAAGGGATTCAGATGGTGCTGAATTGGAAATGGGGATATTAGTTTGAACTCATGTTTTCTGTTTTTTAAAAAAATAGAAGAAATAAATGTAGGCTAAAAACAGTGACATGCCACAAACAATATATTTAGCATCTAGGTCTTGTTTCTACATACTGTTCTCCACTTGTTGAAACCAGATCTTCTTGGGGAAATGGCTATTCTTGGGCTAGGGCAAAGAAAGTACAAGATGAGCCTGAAAGCCCAGAAGGTAAAGAAGTGCTCAAGGAATGATAGGGACATGGCCAAAGGACGTAGAAACCAGCTTGAAGGGCTTCCCTGGCCAAACTGGGGCTATTACAGCATGAAAATAAATAATGATAAAATTGATTGTTAGCCACTGAATAAAATAAACCATGAGACCATAATGATAGAAACAAACAAATAGAGCATAATATAAAGATCTTCCTTACTGGAACAAAACAGTAATTGGCCCAGGTTCATATAGTTGAGTTTCAAACCATGGTCTGTATAATTTCAGATCTTATATTTATTCTCCCTGAGTCATGGGAGCTCTCTGCTGCAACACAAAGATACATTGGTAGGGAAAAGTGAGATGTCTTCACTTAGTGGGATTGGATTCAAGGTGGGCTTCACCATGGCTAAAACCAGCCAGTTCTTGATATTTTGCATAGGCTTTTTCAGGGTAATTTTCAAAGGATCAGCTAGTGTGCAGAGATCTTCAGAAAAGAAACTTAGTATTCAGGTAGTTCTTTTTTTGCTTTTGCTTTTAGAAGCAATGCAGGGCTTCTGTGTTTTGTTTTGTTTTTTGACTATGTGGCAAGAAAAACAAAAAGCTCAAATCATTGGAGGGAGGTATTGGGCAAAGCTAAAGCAAAAATTCCAGAAAATGCCAAACACCAGGCCCCAGGAAGATCAAGAAGCAAATCTCCCAAAAGATGGTTCTACAATGTGGTGGCTCTGTTCTCTTCCTTCTGTGGCTTCTCTGAGTCTCTTCTGCTCTGTTCTGTGTCACCTGATCAGCTTTGCCTGAGACTTCACCTTTCCTAAGAGTGTTGCGCACATGAGCCAGTAATGCACTTTCAGGACTTTTAACTGTACCACCTGGAGTTTCCCTTTGTGTTTCTTGGTTAAAATCCCCAAATGCAAGGAGTCTTATTAACTTTATTCCTTTTTTAAAGTCAGTGCTCAGTCCATTGATGTCCCACTGCTACTCAGGTGTCTCTTCATGGTCCAATCAGCTGAAACTGGTTGGAGAGGAGGAGGGATTGAATGGTATCACAAGTTAAATCGCATACTCTGTAGGGATTGTGGATAGGGTGTTTCCATGCTGGGAATAGATGGGCCCCCATAGACTCAAAACACAGCAAGTGTTGCTGTAACCATTATCCCACTGCAGTGATAAACTTTGACAAAATAATTCTTACAGTGAGGAGGAAGACATTATAGAGTGGCTGCTATGGTTTTGAAAAATGAAAGAGAACATTTGTTTGACTATTTGCATCCTCTGGTGTGTACTTGACTACTACTCCTTTAAGAATTTTAGGCTGGAGGTGCCTGGGTGGCTCCATTGGTTAAGCATCCCACTCAGGGTTGTGATATTGAGCCCCGCATCAGGCTCCATGCTGGGCATGGAGCCTGCTTAAGGTTCTTTCTCTCTCTCCCTCTGCTCCTAAAAAAAAAAAAAAAAAATTTTTTTTTAGGCCAACCTTTGAGAGTTACCAGGGAACCTGGACAGAAAGGAGCCCCCACACCCATGAGTTAGCTTTGAAATGACTCCAGGACCTAGTGCCCACTTCCTGATTCAGACCCGGTTTCTCATCTATTCTCTTTGGCTGAAGATTCCTGCACTAACCCTGTTTGGGTTGCAGTCAAATCTCAGATGCTTTCCTTGGCCAGGGAATCCCTTAAATTGTTAATTTCTGTATGCAACTTTGAATGCCACCAAATTGTACCCGGTCTTGATATTTTTTTCCTATTTGTAACTTTCTTTTTTCTTAAATTTTATTATGTTAATCACCATACATTACATCATCAGTTTTTGATGTAGAGTTCCATGATTCATTGTTTGTGCATAACACCCAGTGCTCCACGCAGAACGTGCCCTCTTTAATACCCATCACCAGGCTAACCCATCCCCCATCCCCCTCCCCTCTAGAACCCTTAGTTTGTACCTCTGAAACAAATAATACATTATATGTTAAAAAAAAAAAGATAGCAGGAAGGGAAAAGTGAAGGGGGGAAATCAGAGGGGGAGACAAACCATGAGAGACTATGGACCATATTTGTAACTGTTAATAGCTGACATTTATTGAAGATGTACTGTGTGTCAGACATTATGCTAAGCACCCTTTTTGTGTTAACTTTTACGTTAACTCCCACTCATGTGGCAATATCCCTATTTTACAGATGATGAAATAAATTTTAAGAAAGTAAAATAACTTGTCAAAGCTAGCATGAGTATTAAATATCCAAGATAGAATTCAAACCTTTTATGTCTAAACATATGAGCCTATAAATTTCTGCCTTGTAGTATACTTGTCATCAGCAAAGACCCAGCACTTTCTGCATACAGTGGCTGTTTGTCCAGTTGTGATGTATGTCTAAGATTGGTCTCCTCACCTAAGCTACCCCAGAAAATTCATCTCTGGACTTTTTCGGACTCAAGCCTAGTTCTCAAATATTGTTCTCTGCCTGGCCCTTCATTGTATTCCAGTTCTCAGCCACATTACATGACATTTTGTTATTTTTTTTCCCATTCAACTCCAGGTTGGTTTCCCAGGAAGAGAAGTTTCAGTGTTTTTCTTCTGAACTCTAGACCCTTAAATTTCTACTAATGATAATGGGCAAAACCATATGCCTGACATAAATTCTGAAGCAACTGGCCCTGTTAGAGAAGGGAAATGTAACTATATGGGCACTGGTCTTTTCTGGCAATCAGTTTGCTTGAGAAAATTTGATAAGAATAAAAAATACAGTTGACTTGGCTGACATCTCTGCATTCCTATATTCATACCTCCTGTTCCCCTGGCCAAAGCAACACTAGATAGGAAAAAAATGCCATCTTCCATTTGCCAATTACAAAGCCTGCCCTATTAGCAAAATTTTAAAACTAAAATTGTTATAAAATAGTCTTTGTGCAGGACATCCAGGTAACGCCCATCTTTCAGGCAGCATCTCATATCCTCTGCTTTAGGCTCTGAGATTAAATGCAGTCATCAAGGTCTAGACAAGATTTCTAGGGGTGCTTCCCCCTCAGTGAGTCAGGCTGAGCACAGGTGATTGTGATTGCCTTTCATGGAAGCCTGGGTGAGCAAGGGTGAGTCTGACCACAGAAGAACTCAGAAAGCCTGACTCAGCATAACCTGGCTGAGCTCTGCCAAGAGATGTCCTCCCTTTTTTTTTTTTCAAACAATAGCTTATTATAAATGATAAAATTAAAGAACACTTCCATAGTTTACCACTTTAATTTAACAAAGTAACATGTGGTTCCTGAACTGGCTAATGATGTCAAGGCCTTGCATTTGGGGCAAGCTAATTTCCTCTGAGGATGAAAGGTCACTCTTAAAATGAGACAAAAGTCCTTCCCTAACTGGTTCATCCAAAACACGATAACACAATTAATCAAAGCAGTCAGATGATGACATTTTAAGCACCAAACTGCCGAGGAAAGATTCCTATTGAAGCCCCTGCAAAAAGAAATATGGGGAGCTATCAAAGCTTGTGGCTCCTTGTTGGAAACCACATCCTCCCAACCTCTTTAGACTGAATGACTTCCCGGAACAGGGAAGGGCAAAGTTTGTCTACCTGTGGCTCACAAACCTGGAGGAGAGGCAAAATGTTATTTATTTAAGAAACCAGGGATAAGACTGGGGGATTGTAAGGCTTCATATGTCATTTCTGATGCGATGGGGATTTCTTGTTGGCCAGTTCTCCTGGCAAAGACAATTTTGGGAATCACTTAAAGAAATGGTTTTTAGGTCACTGAGAAACCATTAGGTCTTAAATACCTGGTATATTCAGTATCTTCCTTAGATTTTACTTTGGATCAAATCAAAAGAACGTTTCTTCTATAAATATATTATTACTCTTGGAACTAGTATGCAACTAGAATCTTAATTTAGTGATTGATAGTAATAATATTGGTAACAGCAAATAATACTAAGGTTTTATGTATCAACATTCATTATTTTGTTAGTTCTCCATATTCAGACCTCTAAGGTGGTGTAGTGTAGTGTCTTAATAGTGTGGTTTACAGACCTACTGTAATAGGTTCTACATATTGGGGTTGGGGGGTAGTGCATTCATATTTTAAATACAGATCATGAGTCTCTCTCAGAATCTGCTGAGGTACACTATCCATATATTTGGATTGGGAATCCACATTTATAACAAGCTTTACATATGAGTCTTATGCATCACTTGTAAGGTTGAAGAATTGCTGATGATCTCTTCTTTGGAAAGAACCCATTTGGTATAGCTCCTGGCTTTTCTCTACCTTTTAACTGACCCCAGCCCAAGAGAAGTAGAATAATATGTCTGCTTGGTAAATTTGTAAGGAATCATCTGGGAATGCTTGGTTTAGCTCCATTAACTGTCTTCTAGTGTGGTAACTGTTTTCGGAAAGGGGGGTGGTCTTTAATTAGCACCTTCCTACAATGTGGGGAGGTAAGTACCCTTGCTCCATTCACTCTGGTTAGAGAAACAACTATATTTTGAACCAGACTCTTCTGTTTTTGTTTTTATTCCTTTTCTCAATGATGAGGTACAAAATGACATGGTTTTAGTTTTCCTGCAGGATGGTTAACTCTTTCCTGTTAACTCTCTCCCTTTCTGCCATTCTCTATAAAATTCTCCTGTATCCTGAGGGTTATTTATTCTAGCAGATATAAATATGTGTGTTAAATATTGTGAATGCCTACTTCTGCTACTAAACTTTGCTTCCAAGCAAATGTTAATTTATTCATTCTAACCAAGGATGCAGTCATGTGTACTACTCTCCAGGTGACTCACTGAAACTTTCCTACTAATCATTACTTCCCTTTGACCAGTGATTGTTTCTTTTATTCAACTTAACAACACCTGTTACTTGCAACTTGATCAAAGGTAATTTCATTCTGCTATAAATAAGTAGTTGTTTACCTTTTTTATACTCTGACTCAATTTTAAGTTTATCTTATTTCCTTATCTTTATCTTTATTTCTTTAGTGTTATCTTTATTTCTTACAACTCTAGATTCCATCACAATGCTAAGCACATTAAGTGTGCTAGGTAAATGGACACATTAAACTGAATTGCATTGAAATTATTTTTTATTATGTAGGTAGTACATGCCATTGTAAAAACAAATGGGGAAATCTTGGAAATATAAGAAATAAATGAAAATAATTTGTAATACATCTACCAAAAGTTACTAGTTTTAGTCTGTTTTAAAAACAGTTTCAGTAAGGCATAACTTACATGCCATAAAAAGAGTACTTGTAGAGTTCAATGAATTCTAAGTTTATATGATTTCATAGAAATCACCACAATTCAGTTTTAGGACACATACTTCATTCAAATAAGTTTCCTTGCACTCATTTAAATCATATAGTAATAAATACATTTAAGATCTACAGCTGGTTATCAAAAAAAAAGATACATAGCTGGCTATCAAATTCTGTGTAGAATCTTGTTCTTAAAAAAATTCCTAATATAAATATTTCCCCCCTGGAATCAGGAACATAAAATGTAAACATTTGAATCTCTGCCTTATAATCTACTAATGATGTGCCCCAAATTATCATGTTGATTCCAATTTTATTCCAATGTAAACTGTAACAGAGTAAACATATTTGTGTGTAATTTCCTGAGGTAAAAAAAAAAAAATATTGATTACCATAGGAACAATCACTAGATTTTGACATATCACATATTATATGATTGTTTTTCAAACATTTACAACTTTCTTCCCCCAAAAGAGCATATAAAAGTGATTATTGCCACCTTTAAGTACAATCTTATGTAAAATTATATAAACCTTTGCCAATTTGAAGGATGATTCCAGAGAATGTGGCTGTGTATTGCCTTGGGGCTCATATGTACAGTTTTGAGCAGTTTGCATGCTCCTGCTCATGAGAATGTGCTTGGGACTGAGTTCAGTCCATGCTGAACCAGCCAAGCTTACCATGGGCCTGCATCCACCTAAGACTCGCCTTTTCTACATCATGCAAAGGCACACCACACTCATCAAATTGCGTGCTCACCTGGTGAGGGCACTTTTGTCTAATTAGTTCAAAGGCTTCCTGAAGGCCAGTTGGGGCCTTGATGGGCATCTTCAGAATGATTACCATCTGAGTCTTTGCTTGCTCTTCAGGTCCTGCTTTCTGGAAGCAGCAAAGCTCAGCTGCGGAAGCTAATCTATAAGAGGGTCAGGTGTCTAGGTCAAGCTGTCTAGGGAGCTTGGAAAAAGTTCTCCATGATTGACCTGCAGGCTTATCTGTCACTGCAGTTCACTTGCATATTTTCCTCCTGCCCCCATACCTACTGCCACCTTCATGCTGAATGTCCTCACTCTGCTGCCGTCTGTATTCCAAATACTCCTCATCCTTTAGGATTTTGTACACCATCCTCTTATGGTGTGGAACCTTCTTTTGTCGCCCGAATTCTTAGCTACACTTGGTGTATAATTATCTCAATTAATTATCCTGCCTTTCCCTTCCTTAGATGCACATTACTTTTTGTCATTATACCATATGGTAGTTAAATGCACATGCTCTGAAGCTGGCTGGGTTTGCAACCTGACTCCATTACTTAACCAATGGAGAGGTCTCATAATGTTTCTGAATCACTGTGGGCCTCAGTTTTCTTGTGTAAAATAGAAATAATAATAATAATGCCTACCTCTTTGGGTTTTTATGAAGATCAACAAGTTGGTGATACTGTTTTTGGAAAAGTACCTAGTGAATTGTTATTTTTATCTTTTATGTGGATTACTTCATTTTGCCAAATGTGTTGTAAATTGTTTGAGAGCAGCAATTGTATCTTCCATTTCTTTGTATTCTAAATAACTATTGTTTCCACTTTCCAGACAAGGAATAGTAAGTTCAGAGAGGCCGTGACTCACTAGTGGTGGAACTGACTTTAGGATGGGAGGCCTACTGGTTGTCAGATCTGTGTTTCTTCAACTTTTACCATTTTGTTTGACATCAATATTAATTTTTTCATAATGCAGTAATGATAGTCATAACTTACATGTTTTCCAAGTGTGTTATGCACAGTATTTTTTAATTTGTGTAAATAAGCTTTCTCTTTATGCTTTACATAAATGAGAGGTCATACACATATCATGACCTAGATATTTTTCTTCCTTTTTCCCCCCAGGCATCCTCTTCCATCCCATGAAATACATTTCAGTACCACATTTTCTTAATTTTAAATAAGATACAACAGGGAGTGTTCAATCAAAACAATTCTAATTGGCTACAAACATAAACATAACCTCATTTCACCCATATTGTTAGAAGAGTTAATTGGACCTGCAGAGCCACCAGCTAAATACATTGGTTTATGCAAACAGTGAATCTAATTTCCTCTAAAAACATCTCTCTGCAGGAGTAGTTGAGGGAGATAGGAAGGAGAGAAAATTTGGGGTGGAACTTCAAAACAATCAGTTTGCTGTCAATTATCTGCTCTTACTAGATAGACTTAGAAAAAATCATTATATGACAAAAATGTATTTATGTACACATAATTCCTTTCAAATGGGAAGAGTAAACCAACAAGGAAATAATACATTTTACACTGCAGTTGAGCTCAACCAAAATCAACAGGGATCGACTTCCCCTTTTCCTGACGTATACCCTCGAAATCCTTCATAAATATTGTCTTTAAGAATATAGTATTAGGAGACTTCCAGGGAAGATGGCAGAGTAGGAAGATCCTAAACCCATCTTTTCCACAGATACAACTAGATAACACCCACATTAGTGTAAATAACCCAGAAAACAACCCGAAGTCTGGCAGAACAGACTCTCCACAGCTAAGTGTAGAGAAGAAGACATATCGAAGAAGGTAGGAAGGGCAGAGACATGGTTGGGACCTAAGTGGGCCTGCTGTACTATTCATGGGAGGGAGGAACATGGCAGGTATGGAGAGGGGAGAGAAATAGACCTTCACACCAAGCTTCCCAGGCATGGGGAACTTTCATGGGGAAGATGAACCTCCATAACATTTGGCTTTGAAAACGAGAGGGGCCTAATTTCATGAGTTCTTACTACCTCTGGGCCTTAACATCTGGTGCTTTAAAAGTCACTGGGAGAGATGGAGGTTGATAGGAAATGGTCCTTACATTTAAAGAGACAGCATGACAAATAGCTCCTTGAAGGTACAGCTTAGAAGCAGCAGTTTGAAAAATACTGAGGTATATGGGAATAAGACTTATTTACTAATCTCAGAGTGTGCTGGAGAGGCAGGGACCTTTTGGAGACTTCTCAAGGAATAAAAGAGCTGACAGGTGCCACTGACCTCCCCTGCCCTCCCTGTTTACAGCTTGCCCATCCTTCTACTCTCCTGCAGACATGGCCCTTCCAGCCAGACCTCAGCTCCAGGTCCCCTCCCACAGCGGACCTGACCACAGCTTACTAATACTGCACACTCCACCCTTGTACTCTTCTGTGGATGTTTCCCTTTAACCAGGCCTGTGAGGCTAGCTACTGGTCCCCTCCTGTAGTGGACAAGGGCTGATCTTGTTGGCAGTGTGCACCCTGACCCTACACTCTCCTGCAGACTTGCCTCTTCCAGCCCTGCCACAGGAGTTTTCTAAGAAGATAGAGGAATATGTCCCAAATGAAAGAACAGGACAGAATCACAGCAAGAGAGCTAAAATAAATGGATAGCAGTAATATGTCTGATAGAGAATTTAAAATAATGTCATAAGGATACTCACTGGACTTGAGGAAAGAATGGAAAGTGAAAAGGAACCTGGGGTACCCATACTTATATTGGACAAAGTAGATTTTGTCTTTGTAATGAGACAAGGGCACTATATAATCATAAATGGAGCAATGCACAAGAAGATATAACAATTGTAAATATTTATGCACCCAACATGGGAGCACGCATATACATAAAGCAGTTAATAACGAACAATGGAGGTAATCAATGTAATACAATAATAGTAGGGGACGTTAACATGTCACTTACATCAAAGGATAGATCATTGTAACAGAAAGTCAATAAGGAAACAGTGGCTTTGAATGACACATTGTATTAGACAGATCTAACAGATATATTCAGAACATTCTATCCTAAAACAGCAGAATACACATTTTTTTTCAAGTGCACACAGAACTTTCTTCAGAATAGATCACATATTAGGCCACAAAACAAGTTTCAATAAATTCAAAGATATCAAAATCATACTGTGCATCTTTTCTCACCACAATTCTAGGAAACTAGAAATCAACTATAAGAAGAAAGTTTGAAAAGAACACAAAGACATGTGGGTTAAACAATGTGCTACTAAACAATGAATAAGTCAACCAAGAAATCAGAGAAGAAATAAAAAAGAACACATGGAGACAAATGAAAATGAAAACACAACAGTCCAAAATGTTTGAGATGTAGCAAAAGCTGTTAAAAGAGGGAAGCTTATAGCAATATAGGCTCACCTCAAGAAGTAAGAAAAATCTCAAATAAATAACCTAAACTTACACATAAAAGGCTAGAGAAAGAACAAACAAAACCCCAAACCAGAAGGAATAAAATAATAAAGATCAGAGCAGAAATAAGTGATACAGAAACTAAAAAAACCCCAGTAGAACAGATCAATGAAACCAGGAGCTGGTCTTTGAGAAGATCAACAAATTGATAAACCTTTAGGCAAGATCATAAAAAAAGAGAGAGGAAGAGGACTCAAAATCAGAAATGAAAGAGGAGAAATAACAACCAACATCACAGAAATACAAAGGATTATAAGGAAATATTATGAAAAATTATATGCCAACAAGTTGGACAACCTAGAAGAAGTGGATACATTTCTAGAAATAACCTCTCAAATCTGAATCGAAAAGAAATAGAAAATTTGAACAGACTGATAACCAACAATGAAATTTGATCAGTAATAAAAAAAAAATAACCAAAGACCAGGACTAGACAGTTTCACAGGTGAATTCTACCAGACATTTAAAGAAGAGTTAGAGGGCACGTTCTGCATGGAGCACTGGGTATTATGCACAAACAATGAATCATGGAACACTACATTAAAAACTAATGATATAATGTATGGTGATTAACATAACAATAAACAATTAAAAATAAAAGAAGAGTTAATATCTATTATTCTTAAACTATTCCAGAGAATAGAAGAGGAAGGAAAACTTCCAAATTCATTCTATGAGGCCAGGATTAGCCTGATACCAAAATTAGATAAAGATATATGCAACTAATGAATCATTGAACATTCTATCAAAAACTAATGATGTACTATACCTTGGCTAATTGAATTTAAACTTAAAAAAAGAAAAGGTACTATAAAAGCCAGAACTCTGATGAACGTAGATGCAAAAATTCTCAACAATGTATTAGTAAACAGAATCCAACAATACATTAAAAAAAAAATCATTCACCACAATCAAGTGGGATTTACTCCTAGAATACAAGAGTGGTTCAATATTCACAAATCAATCAATGTGATACATTAATCAATGAGAGAAAGAATAAAAGCCATATGATAATTTCAATAGATGTAGGAAAAGCACTTGACAAAGTACAACAATCCATTCATGATAAAAACCCTCAACAAAGTAGGTTTGGAGGGAACATACCTCAACATAATAAAGGCCTTAGATGAAAAACCCACAGCTAACATTATACTCAATGGTGAAAACTAACAGCTTTTCCCTTAAGATCAGGAATAAGATAAGGATGTCCACTTTTACTACCTTTATTCAACATAGTACTGGAAGTCCTAGCTACAGCAATCAGACAAGAAAAGAAATAAAAGGAATTTGAATTGGTAAAGAGGTAAGGAAGGAGTAGAACTCTCACTATTTGCAGATGACATGATACTATATATAGAAAACACTAAGGATTCCACCAAAAAATAAACTAGAACTGAAAAATGAATTCAGTAAGGTCACAGGATATAAAATCAATGTAAAGAAATCTGTTGCATTTCTCTACATTAATAATGAAGTAGCAGAAAGAGAAATTAGGAAGACAGTTCCATTTACATTTGCACCAAAGATAATAAAATATTTAGGAATAAACTTAACCAAGGAGATGAAAGACCTGTACTCTGAAAACTATAAAACTGTGATGAAAGAAATTGAAGATGACACAAAGGGAAAGTTCATGCTTATGGATTGGAAAAACAAATAATATTAAAATATCCATGCTACCCAAAGCAAGCTACAGATTTAATATAATTTCTATCAAAATAACAGCAGCATTTTTCACAGGACTAGAGCAAATAATTCTAAAATTTATATGGAACCACAAAAGACCCTGAATAGTTAAAGCAATGTTGAAAAAGAAGAACAAAGCTGAAGTATCACAATCCTAGATTTCAAGATGTACTAGAAAGCTGTAGAAATCAAAACAGTATGGTATTGACACTGAAATAGACATGTGGATCAATAGAACAGAAAGGAGAGTCCAGAAATAAACCCACAATTATATGGTCAATTAATCTTCAATAAGGGAAGAAAGAATATGCAATGGGAAAAAGAGTCTCTTCAACAAATGGTGTTGGGAAAACTGGACAGTTTTGTGCAGAAGAATGAAACTGGGCCACTTTCTTACACCATACGCAAAAATAACCTAAATTCTAAAATGGATTAAGAGCCAAAATGAGAGGCCTGAAGCCATAAAAATCTTTTTAAAAATTTTTTATTATGTTAATCACCATACATTACATTATTAGTTCTTGAGGTAGTGTTCCATGATTCATTGTTTGTGCATAACACCCAGTGCTCCATGCAGAATGTGCCCTCTTTAATACCCATTACCAGGCTAACCCATCCCCCCACCCCCCTCCCCTCTAGAACCCTCAGTTTGTTTTTCAGAGTCCATTGTCTCTCATGGTTCGTCTCCCCCTCCGACTTACTCCCCTTCATTCTTCCCCTCCTGCTATCTTCTTCTTTGTCTTTTTTCTTAACATATGTTGCATTATTTGTTTCAGAGGTACAGATCTGTGATTCAACAGTCTTGCACAATTCACAGTGCTCACCATAGCACCTACCCTCCCCAATGTCTATCACCCAGCCACCCCATCCCTCCGACCCCCATCACTCCAGCAACCCTCAGTTTGTTTCCTGAGATTAAGAATTCCTCATATCAGTGAGGTCATATGATACATGTCTTTCTCTGATTGACTTATTTCACTCAGCACAACACCCTCCAGTTCCATCCACGTCGTTGCAAATGGCAAGATCTCATTCCTTTTGATGGCTGCATAGTATTCCATTGTGTATATCTACCACATCTTCTTTATCCATTCATCTGTCGATGGACATCTTGGCTCTTTCCACAGTTTGGCTGTTGTGGACATTGCTGCTATAAACATTGGGGTGCACGTACCCCTTCGGATCCCTACATTTGTATCTTTGCGGTAAATACCCAGTAGTGCAATTGCTGGATCGTATAGTAGCTCTATTTTCAACTGTTGGAGGAACCTCCATACTGTTTTCCAGAGTGGTTGTACCAGCTTGCATTCCCACCAACAGTGTAGGAGGGTTCCCCTTTCTCCACATCCCCGCCAACATCTGTCGTTTCCTGACTTGTTAATTTTAGCCATTCTGACGGGTGTGAGATGGTATCTCATTGAGATTTTGATTTGGATTTCCCTGATGCTGAGTGATGTTGAGCACTTTTTCATGTGTCTGTTGGCTGTTTGGATGTCTTCTTTGGAAAAATGTCTGTTCATGTAGTCTGCCCATTTCTTGATTGGATTATTTGTTCTTTGGGTGTTGAGTTTGATAAGTTCTTTATAGATTTTGGATACTAGCCCTTTATCTGATATGTCATTTGCAAATATTTTCTCCCATTCTCTCGGTTGTCTTTTGGTTTTGTGGACTGTTTCTTTTGCTGTGCAAAGGCTTTTTATCTTGATGAAATCCCGATAGTTCATTTTTGCCCTTGCTTCCCTTGCCTTTGGCGATGTTTCTAGGAAGAAGTTGCTGCGGCTGAGGTCGAAGAGGTTGCTACCTGTGTTCTCCTTTAGGATTTTGATGGACTCCTGTCTCACGTTTAGGTCTTTCAACCATTTGGAGTCTATTTTTGTGTGTGGTGTAAGGAAATGGTCCAGTTTCATTCTTCTGCATGTGGCTGTCCAATTTTCCCAACACCATTTGTTGAAGAGACTGTCTTTTTTCCATTGGACATTCTTTCCTGCTTTGTCGAAGATGAGTTGACCATAGAGTTGAGGGTCCATTTCTGGGCTCTCGATTCTATTCCATTGATCTATGTGTCTGTTTTTGTGCCAGTACCATACTGTCTTGATGATGACAGCTTTGTTATAGAGCTGGAAGTCCGGAATTGTGATGCTGCCAGCTTTGCTTTTCTTTTTCAACATTCCTCTGGCTATTTGGGGTCTCTTCTGGTTCCATACAAATTTTAGGATTACTTGTTCCATTTCTTTGAAAAAAGTGGGTGGTATTTTGATGGGGATTGCATTGAATGTGTAGATTGCTCTAGGTAGCATTGACATCTTCACAATGTTTGTTCTTCCAATCCATGAGCATGGAACGTTTTTCCATTTCTTTGTGTCTTCTTCAATTTCTTTCATGAGTATTTTATAGTTTTCTGAGTACAGATCCTTTGCCTCTTTGGTTAGATTTATTCCTAGGTATCTTATGTTTTTGGGTGCAGTTGTAAATGGGATTGACTCCGTGATTTGTCTCTCTTCTGTCTTGTTGTTGGTGTATAGGAATGCCACTGATTTCTGTGCATTGATTTTATATCCTGCTACTTTACTGAATTCCTGTATGGGTTCTAGCAGTTTTGGGGTGGACTCTTTTGGGTTTTCCACATACAGTATCATATCATCTGCAAAGAGTGAGAGTTTGACTTCCTCTTTGCCGATTTGGATGCCTTTGATTTCTTTTTGTTGTCTGATTTGAAGCCATAAAAGTCTTAGAAGAGAGCACAGGCAGTAATATCTCTGACATTGAGCATAACAGTATTTTTCTAGGTATGTCTCCCCTCAGACAGGGGAGACAAAAACAAAAATAAACTATTGAAACTACATCAAAATAAAAAGCTTCTACACAGCAGCGGAAATATTCAACAAAACTAAAACATCTACTGAATAGGAGAAGGTATTTGTAAGTGATATATTTGATAAAGTGTCAGTATCCAAAATATATAAGGAGCTTATGCAACTCAATACCGAAACCCCCCACAAATAGTCTAATTAAAATCGGGCAGAAGACATGAGCAGACATTTCTCCAAAGAAGACATACAGATGGCCAATAGACACATGAAAAGATACTCAACGTCACTCATTGTCAGGGAAATGCAAATGAAAATCACAGTGAGATATCACCTCACACCTGTCAGAATGGTTAAAATGAAAACCTCAAGAAACAACAAATGTTGGTGAGGATGTGGGGAAAAATGAACTGGTGTGCACTATTGATGGGGATGTAAACTGGTATAGCCACTACTGAAGACATTATGGAGGTTCGCTCTGATCCAGTAATCACACTACTGGTTACTTACCCAAAGAATACAAAAACACTAATTCAAAGGGATACATGCACCCCTAAATTTTAGCAGCATGATATACAATAGCCATATTGTAGAAGCAGCCTAAGTTTCTATTGATAGATGAATGGATAAAGATGTGTGTGTGTGTGTGTGTGTGTGTGTGTGTGTGTGTGTGTGTGTGTGGAATATTATTCAGCTGTAAAAAAGAATGAAGTCTTTCTATTTGCAATGACATGGATGGATCTAGAGAGTATAATGCTAAGTGAAATAGAGAAAGACAAATACCATATGATTTCATTCAATGTGGAATTCAAGAAACAAGACAAAGAAAAAAAGAGATGAACCAAGAAACAGACTCTTAACTACAGAGAACAAAATGATGGTTCTAAAGGGGAGGTTGGGTGAAGGGATGGGTGAAATTGGTGAAGGGAATTAAGAGTACATTTAATATTATGCACACTGAATAATGTATAGAACTGTTGAATCACGATATTGTATACCTCACATGAGTGGGGGATAGGTTAAATAGGTGATAGGGGTTAAGGAGTGCACTTATATGTTGTTTTTTTTTTTTTTTTTAATTTTTTTATTGTTATGTTAATCACCATATATTACATTATTAGTTTTTGGTGCAGTGTTCCATGATTCATTGTTTGTTCATAACACCCAGTGCTCCATGCAGAACGTGCCCTCCTCAATGCCCATCACCCGGCTAACCCATCCCCCTACCCCCCTCCCCTCTAGAACCCTGTTTGTTTTTCAGAGTCCATCATCTCTCATGGTTCGTCTCCCCCTCTGACGTACTCCCCTTTTCTTCCTCTCCTGTTATCTTCTTCTTTTTCTTTTTTCTTAAAATATGTTGCATTATTTGTTTCAGAAGTACAGATCTGTGATTCAACAGTCTTGCACAATTCACAGCGCTCACCGTAGCACATACCCTCCCCAATATCTATCACCCAACCACCCCATCCCTCCCACCCCCAACCACTCCAGTAACACTCAGTTTCTTTCCTGAGATTAAGAATTCCTCATATCAGTGAGGTCATGTGATACATGTCTTTCTCTGATTGACTTATTTCACTCAGCATAACACCCTCCAGTTCCATCCACGTCGTTGCAAATGGCAAGATCTCATTCCTTTTGATGGCTGCATAATATTCCATTGTGTATATATACCACTTCTTCTTTATCCATTCATCTGTCGATGGGCATCTTGGCTCTTTCCACAGTTTGGCTATGGTGGACATTGCTGCTATAAACATTGGGATACACGTACCCCTTCGGGTCCCTACATTTGTATCTTTGTGGTAAATACCCAGTAGTGCAATTGCTGGATCGAACGGTAGCTCTAATTTCAACTGTTTGAGGAACCTCCATACTGTTTTCCAGAGGGGTTGCACCAGCTTGCATTCCCACCAACAGTGTAGGAGGGTTCCCCTTTCTCCACATCCCCGCCAACATCTGTCGTTCCCTGACTTGGTAATTTTAGCCATTCTGACGGGTGTGAGGTGGTATCTCATTGAGGTTTTGATTTGGATTTCCCTGATGCCAAGCGATGTTGAGCACTTTTTCATGTGCCTGTTGGCCATTTGGATGTCTTCTTTGGAGAAATGTCTGTTCATGTCTTCTGCCCATTTCTTGATTGGATTATTTGTTCTTTGGGTGTTGAGTTTGATAAGTTCTTTATAGATTTTGGATACTAGCCCTTTATCTGATATGTCATTTGCAAATATTTTCTCCCATTCTGTCGGTTGTCTTTTGGTTTTGTGGACTGTTTCTTTTGCTGTGCAGAAGCTTTTTATCTTGATGAAATCCCAATAGTTCATTTTTGCCCTGGCTTCCCGTGCCTTTGGCGATGTTTCTAGGAAGAAGTTGCTGCGGCTAAGGTCGAAAAGGTTGCTACCTGTGTTCTCCTTTAGGATTTGGATGGACTCCTGTCTCACGTTTAGGTCTTTCAACCATTTGGAGTCTATTTTTGTGTGTGGTGTAAGGAAATGGTCCAGTTTCATTCTTCTGCATGTGGCTGTCCAATTTTCCCAACACCATTTGTTGAAGAGACTGTCTTTTTGCCATTGGACATTCTTTCCTGCTTTGTCAAAAATAAGTTGACCATAGAGTTGAGGGTCCATTTCTGGGCTCTCAATTCTGTTCCATTGATCTATGTGTCTGTTTTTGTGCCAGTACCATACTGTCTTGATGATGACAGCTTTGTAATAGTGCACTTATATGTTGAACACTGGGTGTTGTATGGAAGTGTGGAATCACTATATTGTACAAATGAAACTAATATTACACTATATGATAACTGGAATAAAAGTAAAACCTTAAACACAATATTGTACACCTTAATCTTATATACACTGTTAACTATACTGGAATTAAATAAAATGAAAGAGTTTGGGGAATTTAGAACTGAGAAGTGTTTTTCTTTGTTTTTTTTTTTCTTTTCTCCTTTGTTATGTTTGCTGTATAAGCATACATGTCTTTTAAGAAATACAAAATAAAAGTAAAATTATATTTATTTAGCCTTGTTTGACTTAGAATTTGTTCAGATTGCATCCACCTTTAGCAAGTTAGGAAAAATTTTTAAGTCTCTCTTTTTTTTTAACCTGTGAAAGGGGTGAAAGGCCATATAAAAGTTACAGGATAATGTGCAGCGAAATTCTCAAGTACTGCACAAATGTGAGATATGTGGGGAATTTAAGACACAATAATTTAAACAAATATGGAAGGGGTAATGTGCCTTACTTTTTTTTTTTTTCCCCAGAAAAGCCTGTTTCGGCCAGTCTGGGAGTACTGTTTACAACCTAACAATAAATTATGCTAATATAAAAATTTCATAATAAGTTCACTAAACAAGATGCTCTCTGTGGAATATTTTCCTTTACCATTTAATCAGATTTTAGTTTTTGTGCCTTTTAAATATGCCTCATAATTTTTACTTTCCACAAAGTCAAAATGTTGGCCATTCGGTAAATGCAAATTCATGAGCCCTTCTTATTGCTTTCTACACCTTAGTTGGGAAATCTCAGATTTGCAAATCTGGGTTGAATTACAAGCTTCCATTGCTTTGTAGAGAGAATGTTCCTTTCTGTAAATCTTCTGAACTTCCTTTTTCTTGGGGATTTCTTAAAACAGAGTAAAACAAAGGTGGTGGTAAATGTGTCCTCACTTCTTGCTCATTATTAGTATGACTTTTTTACTGGACATCAGGTGCTGTCACATATTTTACAAATATCCGAGATCTTTACTTTACATATTCTTTGGTGGTTTCAGATTTTTTTTCTTGCATCATGTTCAGTGCACATCTCAGGAAAAATCAGTAACCATCACTCCCTTGATCTGCTTGCTGTGGTGCTGTTGGTATGCTTTGTGTAAGTAATGCTGAATTCCATCTTCCCAGGGTCTGTATCCAAACATGATTCACCCAGGGCTCACCCAACCCAACATTGTGCTACAAGTTGCATGGGATAGAATACAGATCATCTTTATTTCTTAGCTTTGTGAGCCATAATTGTTATAAAAGTATTTAAGGACTTAAAATCCAGAAGAGATGAGCTATGTGCATGTAATAATTAAGAAATAAGAGCAGGATCTGACTAAGGGATATGACATATGAATTAAAATATCAGTAGAGGCTAGAAATAGATCACTGAAGTGTATGATGCTTGGGGAAGGCTTCTTGGAGTAAGCCTTTTTGAGTGAGTAGGAATTAAGCAGGGTTAAATGTAGGAAGAGAGTTGTTCAGTTGGTTTTGAGGTATAGTCCTAAGGGAAAAAATTGTTGATCTTTTTGTCTGAGTGTTTGTAAGATGACACTTTTTTTTTTCTTTTTGGACTTTGCTTTTTTGAAAGGCACATTCAATTCAATGTAAGTGATGTGGGGCCTTCCCTTATATATAACTTTAGTAGGTACTTGTTGTATCTGTCAGTTTACTTTCTTTTGGTAAAAGATATTTCTTTTCTTCCAGAAGGCTTTCTTTCTATACACCTCCAGCTATTCATTTCATATATATACCTTCTAAATAGTTTTTTTTTTTTCATAAGATCCTACTATTTTGGTCATGTTTGATTGGTTGAAGGGTGAGTACCATGGCTATCCAGCCCTGCCTGGACCAAAAGTCTCTTGCCCAGGAAATTGATCTTGGAAATAGAACAGTAGACCAGTCTTCCTCTGGTACTGAAGCTGAAAGGTATAAATCTGGGGAGCTCTCAGCAGTCACGATTGATCATGTGGAGCAAGGTGCTCTGCAGTGAGAGAGAAGAATCAGGCTGACCCATAGAAATAAGCATAAGAAAGCATAAGAAAGACAGAAAGGAGCATCTTGCTGGATTTGATTTCCTGAGATCCAATCATTATCTTGCCCTTAGTTTTCATGAACTATCCCTGCATTCTTTAATAAGTTCCCTTCCTGTTTAAGAAATTTAAAGTGTTTTATTTTATTTTTTGTCTTTCAGTCAAAAAGCCTTTCTTTTATTTTAGCAAATTTGAAATTTGGTTAGAAATTGGATCCTGAGCCTCATGATGCCATTTTGCAAATTAGGAAAAGGCTCTCTTTCTAGACTGACTTAGCCCCATGGGTTCAAGAACAGTTGAGGGAAGTGGAGCTATATTTCAGGCCCTATTGCCCCCTCAGCTTTTACTTCTTATCCAGTAAAACTGCATAGGCATATGCGGGACCCCTGCAGAGACCCTGACTCCTCAGCCTTAGGTATAAACCAGTTTTGGTTTAGAACTCTCTGTGTACTAAACTCTGTTGTAGTTTTGTAATTATCCACAGCATCCTGGGGTAATCACTGAAATAACCTACTCTCCCCCTTTTAAGATTACCTACTTTTGAATCAAGCTTTTTGGTCCCCAGGAAATGTTTTTTGGTCACTTCTATTCATGATGGTCTTGAGCATGAGGGTCAATGGATAGGGGTGAAATTTGTTTACAGGAATAAAATAATATGAGGCAAGAAGGGCAAGTGGCTGGCTTACCTTCTGTCTTACGATTTGAACAGGAAAAAAAGTTGGTGACTCAATTGTAAATACTTTTTATAGTGACACTAAATATGGACCTGTTCCCAGTGCTGTATAGTAAAAGAAAATTAATCCCTAATGCAAACAGAATGTATAAAAAAAGTTATGCCTGGGCTTATCAGATCATGATTTAAACCCTTGTACATGGACTGCTCTCCAAACGGGTGATGCTTGCTCTTCCCCAAGGTTAGCTAGAGTCTTTGCAGATGCTTGACATAGCCAGAACATCCTACTGAAACAAGGATATGTTTTTCTCTGAGGTTTAGGAGGTTACGCAGGCCACAATGGAAAAGATGTGTAGTATAACCAATTTTCCCTATAAACTTTTCCATGAAGAAAAATATAATTTATGTTCTTGGTGCAAGAAAGGAAGAGAACGTTCTATCTATGGAAAAAGCAACCTGGTTGGGAAGTCTCATAAGAAGCTAAGATGGGGCAAATGGGCTCATGTTGAGCACTGCAATTTTCTAGCTTCAGATTTTTCTAAAGTTCTACTTTACAAATTTAAGGGTAAGGAAAAGAGTCTTAAGGGGAAGTAGGTGGCTTGTGATTTATGAAATCATTGAGTCATCTCTCCTGCCCTCAGTTTGTGTACAGTGTCTCTGCATCCCTACCACCATTCTAGGTTGTCATTGTCTCTTATCATGTGCATTACACAAGCTTTTGATGTTCCTCTCACTTCCCTGAATTCTATAAGCCAGAGTTATTTTTCTAAAGCATGTAATATGAGAGGCATTATATACCATGGTGGTTAGAAGTTTGGACCTGCAATATAGTGCTTAAAAAGCAAGCCATAAAACTATCAAAATCATCCTCAACTAACTTAGTTGCATGCATGCTAGAACAAAGTCCAACATATTTTAAAGGAATAAAAAAATCCAGCACTCAATAATGTAAAATTCACAATGTCTTCTGTCCAAGAAAACATTACCACTTTAGCAAAGAAATGGGAAAATATCCAAAATCAAGAAAACTAAGTCAATAGAAATATAACCAGAAATGAAAGATATAGAATCAGCAGACTAGGAACTTACAGTATCTATTTTAAATTCAGCAAATAGGTTCAAAGATGTAAAGGAAAACCTAAGCATAATGAACAGACACATAGGAAATTAAAATTGGAGAGGAAATGTATTATTATCTGTGTATGTCTGTCTAACCTCTTGTCTCTTCATCTGTTTCTGTCTCAAGCTGTGATTGTCTTGGCATTATTTTTTTATCATTTCTCTCCTATGGAAATCTCTCCATCCACCTGTCTTTATACATGGACACATTGCAACCAAATATAAAAAAATCTTTTGGACATTCAATATTATTAGAAGAAAACTGAGAATGATTTTGGGGGAAAATCCCATCCTTATGATAAGGGAAATTATCTTTAACTTAACTTGGTTGAATAATAATTCTCCAAATCTGCATTTCTTAAAGTCATTATCAATACAAGGCCTATATTATATATAATTAGAAAAAAAAAGTCTTGGAGTAGCACTGTCTGTGCCTCTCTGGTCTTACCATTGTGGTATAAGCTTTTTGGACTTCCACCTACTAACATCTGCATTTCTGCCTGATACTGTCTATGAAGGATGGGCATGGGACATCTAGGGAATTAAGCGTCCCCTCCATGCAGTAACCAATAAATGTGTTAGTGTATAAGTGTCCTTTTAGGAGGAACAGTGGGAACTTACTTGAAAAGTCACCATTTATCAGCCTCCTTCCCTTACTGGCCTTGTTTACCTTCCCCTCACTCACTCCCTGTTTTCTGGGATCAGCTCCCAAACAACAACGTTCACTAGCATTCTATTCTCAGGGTCTGTTTTCTGGGGGAACCCAAACTAAGACAGCACCTGAGTTGAGCCTGTGGCTTCTAAGATAGAAGAGTGTATAGAACCTGGAAGCAGAGAGGAGCTGCCTCTTACTGGGAGGTCACATTCTCTAGGTGGATGTGTGATGAGGGTTAAAGTTGCTTTGGAAATATCATAGGAAGATACCACACTGGAGACCAGCATGCCTTCTCTTATTACTTCAACACAGTAAGATTTTCTTGGGTTAGCACTGATGGCTTTATTTGTTTATTTGTTTGAGAACCTGATAAAATAGTTGGCTTAATTTGGGGGACTATTATATATCAAAAATTAAAACTTTGAACACTGGAATGATAACAAGAGCTGCTCCTACTCTGAGGAAGGGAACAGTACTGCCAGTTCCTGTCTCTTGCTCTTTCCAGGACATTTTGGCCACTGAGCAGAATGCAGGGAGCATTTCTCTCACTGTTTGAATAGTTATCCAGGTCTTCCTTTCTTCTCTCTTTCTCACCATACCCAAATTCCTCAGATGAGTATGGTTTGAAAATGAGGATCAAGTTAACTCATACTCTATGTATAATGGTTAGCAGTCACAGTGATTGCATTTGGATTCAGACTCTATGATTTATTTGCCACCTAATCAAGCTACTTAACCTCTCTAAGTCCCAGTTTACTCATGTGTCAAAAGGAAATAATATTAGAGAACATCTCATATACTTGTTATAAGAATTAAATAACAGAAGTAAACTATTTAGCAAGTGTATAGCATTTATTAAACATATGTTAAGGCTAACTACTAATATTTTCCCACTGTTGGTACCCTGTCACCACTCCCCAGGGCTTTGTTTCTTCTTTCTTACATCACTATCGATATTTATCTTCATTATTCACTTTTGCTACCAAGACCTGAGAGTTGGCAGGCTGTGTAATGAATAATTTTCTTTCATTTAGCTTAGATTGCTGACGTATTTCATTAACTTTTGCTCCAGTGCCTACAGACTGGGATTTCAGGCAAATTGTTTGTGGTCTGTGCTGGGATTTATTTTTTAGTTGGACATATTTCTTTCTAACCTGAAAACTTGAGGTAAAAATGAAGCAGGTGCTAAGAGAAATGAAAGTCTTAAAAGAGCCTGGAGGACCTTTATTTTACAAGAGTCTCCTCTCTCTTTCAAAGAATTTTGACTCAACTAAGAAGATTTACTTTTCTCTTGTCCCTAAAAAGAAATACATCTCCTGAAAGAGTGGAGATGACAGTAACTATATAATAGATGATGAACATACAGATTACACTTCAAAGGAGAGCCAACCACCAATGTGATAGGACACTTTGCTTTTGAAAATAAACAAAGAGAGGCCCCTGCTGTATTTGGATGTGTAGATTGCCTGAGGTGCTAAAATGCTACTTAACAAAGATACAGGATAGATTCAAGCTTCTCCACCAAATCTACTTTTAAAAAATATATTCAAGTTGCTGAACAATTTGAGTTACTTTTAGGAAAGTTTGATTCAATAGTACATTATCCTATTTAATGTTAGTTTGGTGCTTGCAAAATGTTGCAGCTAAAGATGAAACTATGTCTATTGGAGGGAACAGCATTCAGTAGATTAATGAATTGAGGAAGATAAAAATTTATTAATGAATTAGATTCTGCTTTGACTTCTATTGTGAAAGGTAATTAGTTTATCTTTGTTTTGGTTTAATTATAGAAACATAACCTAAGTAGACTCCTGCTGTGAAATGATAAAATGTATGAAATTAAAGGACAAATGGGGGAAATCAACATTTTAGATTTAATACGTACACTAAAGATTTAATTAATGCAGAACATGTCACTGATATCAGATAGCTCGCATTGACCGATTATACTGTGACTAATATTTCAGCTCATATTTTTCTCTACTCCAGACTTGAGAGAATCATGGGATTCTTTCTAAATCTTGTGACATATTTTTGATGCATTTGTCACTAGTCTTTGTGTTTGAGGATGATGCTATTGAGGGTATGTGAGTATGCAGGTGGGTGTTCACATGTTCTTTCCACATTGCTGTCATGTGACTAACCTTTTTTGTGGTCAGAGGTTTTTTTGATTTTTGTTTTTCAATTTTTTTTGAGGGGGTCTATGGTTATAGCTGACATTGATGCTTGGACTCATGATTGGCACATATGATTGTTCAGACTCAATAGCTTTAGACATCTTATTTTCATATAACTATGACCCACTCATTGCTGTGCATTCCCACACCTACCTTCTCTCATGCCTGCATGCCTGTATTTGACTGCTGACCATAATGCAGCTATTTGTATTTAAATGCAATGTGAAAAGAAAATAAGGTCCATATCGTGGTGACTTATGTCACTCAACAAATGTTTCCCTTTCACTGCATGGAAGAAAGCAAAAATCAAACTGTAGCCTGCATTTCAAGAGGATGCATTATGTAGATGACAACTCTTTATGTAATAAAGTTGAGTATCAAGAATAAATAAATAGATAAGTTTCATGGTCTCATGAACTACATCTTCATATCCTTTATCCCTTTTGGGTTTGCTCATTGGCAACACAACATTCCTTACAGGACATATTACAAGTCGACAAGACACAGGGGGATCTAGCAGGTGAGACTTGTCTAATTTGGAGAAATCTTCTACCTTAGGTTGAAATTTTATCACACACCATTTGGTGGTGACATACCTACCTAAGTGCTATTGATGCTTTATAGGCTTTTTGGGAAATCTAGATGGTAGTTGACAGCACTCAGATGTGGCTAAGGACTAGGAATCTGGCTCCCATTTTCTCTATTCCCACAAAGTTTGTGTTATGAGCCTTGTTCCATCATTCCTTTTGGAAGGCTGGTCTTCCATGACTCTATATTTGTTTCCTGACAAGATCTCTATATATTGGCATGTCTCCTTGTGTCCCTGCTAGCACCTTAGCCCAGGAAAGGTTCAGTGCAGGCAGGAGACCAGGATAAGACATTTGATTAAGGCAACTAAATTTTCATATTGGATGTGATGGTGATCATGAGCATGTATCAGATTGGACACAGATCCTCTGTGTGGTGTTCTTGGCATCTGTGGTGCCCTTTTGTCTTGATCTGTTTGGGCTGCTTAACAAAATACCATAGACTGATGGCTTAAACAAGAGAAATTAATTTCCCATAGTTCTGGAGGCTGGGAACTCCAAAATCAAGGTGCCAACAAGGTAAGTTTCCTCCTGGGGCCTATTCTCTTGGCTTGTAGGTGGCTGCCATCTCACTGCATGCTAATATGGCTTTGTTTTGTGCACATGTGAGTAGAGGGAGAGCAAACTTTATGTCTCTCCTTCTAAGGGCACCAATCTCCTCATGAAGCCCTACCTTTATGACCTCATCTAACACTAATTAACTCCCAAAGCCTCCATCTTCAAATATGATCACATTTTGGGTCAGCGCTTCTACATACAAATTTTGGGAGGACATTACCATTCAGTCTGTAGCACCATTGTTTGCTAAGGAAGTCTTTATGGGCAACTTCAAGGGCTTAAGAGCTAGGCTCTGCCTGGGACTAGGTGGCTTAGGTATGGTGGAGATAGAGGAGGAACCGGAGGGGGATTTGGATTATTAAAGAAGTGACTCATGTAGCATGAAAACAGCCATCCTAGATTTATTACACCCTCCTGAAAAACCCCGTTAGTATGAAATACAGAATTCAAGAGAAAATCAGATTCCAATTAAAGAAGGAAAATAACTCATTCTGCCTCCAAAGAACAGTTAAGTGTGAACACTTAACTACCTGATGGTTGAGGGAGAGGCTAGTGAAAAGTTTAATTGCTTCATTTGTCACTCTTGTACTTTGCCTTTCCCTGTTCTCTGTCTGAGTCCTTCTCCTCCTCTTAAGTTATCTTTCCATGACCATTCCTCATTTCCCCTTACCTGACAGTGTCTTCATATTTCTCCTTCTTGATTTGAATTATGTGTCAGTGCTTTCTAGGAAGCAATGGCTGATTTGGGTTCTACAAGGAGACTCCACTCAGAACTAGTATTTCTACCTGCTGCTGCATGTTCAGATGAAGGTGTGGCAGGCTCCTTTGACTCATTATGTCCCTCTGAACTCTTCTTTCTCAAAATTGCTTCTTTCATATTGGTCCTCTCTTTCTCTTTGGTCATCTATGGGAGAGATTTTCTTTCCATTTTCCCTCTCTTTTTCAACTCCTCCAGCTAATTGCTCATGAAATCATATCAATTTTAGACTCTCATAACCCTCTTTCCCCTTGTCAGACAACTAGATCCTCCATCTACTGCTTAATCCATCCCTCCCTTATTTTTTTTGTCAGAATTAATATAATACCTAGCTAGCTATTCTCCCTTTCTCCAGCCTTGACAATTTCAAATCTACCTTCCACGATTTTAGTGTGGTTTTCCTAAAATGCACATATAATTGTGCCTCTTTGCTAAAAAAAATCCTTCAGTAGTTCTTTGACTCTCATGGGATTAAGCTCAGACTCCCTAGGTTGGCATACATGGGTCTCTTTATGATCCTGCCAGTCTGCTTTCTGGCTTCAGATTCTATCACTTTACTTTTATCATCTTTACTTTTGCCATATTGAGCCACTCATATTTTCCCAAAGTGTCATGTTTTGCCAGACTCTGCCTTTGCATGTGTTGTTCCCTTTGCCTGGAATGCTTCTTTCTCAATTCTTTATCTAATAAACTCATTTTGAGACTTCAAGATCAGGGTCAAACATCACCTCCCTTTGGAACTGTTTCTCCCTGACTATTCTCTCTTCCTTTTTTCCTCACTCCACTCAAGATAAGTTAACTACACTTCCTTTATGCATTACTTTTTACTCTATATTATAGTATTGTTTAATCTGAATTTTTTTTGACATTTCTGCAGGACTCTGAGATCTTCATTTTTTGCCCTTTTTTTCTTGGGGACTAGCTCAGTGCTTGGTACATAGTTGGTGATAAAGTATGTTGATTGAGTGAATGAATAAATGAATTCATGAGTAAAATGAAAAATCTTTGAATAAACTGCTGATTTGTCAAAGATTTCTTGTTTTTATTTATTATATTTACATATTTATTGAACAACTGATTTCTCCGTGAACTTGATGATCTTTATCACCTAAAGGTTTAGAAGTGTCTGGAATTACTTTTCTCTCTGAGGCACAATGGACATTAAAAACTAAGTACATCCTTATAGGAGAAAAAAACAAACAAGGAGTCTAACACTGGTTTTAGTATTTTTCCATTGGAAATCATGGCTTCATGTATCACTGTCCTATCAGAAAAATGTGTTTCTAGATTTGAAAGGATGGAAGCGTAACTGTATAGCTAAGAATCAACCACGTCTGAAATTCCCTCTCCTCTACTAGTACATTTTTCCCCTCACTGTGAAAACAACTTTATTGTTGTTTTTATTTGTATAATTAGCTTATGCTCTTTGGAATAATCTGAATAATGCACAGAAGTGTATAAAAAAAATCCCAAAAACTCACTTAAAATCCTTCCATCCTGAGATGATTCCAATAGCCATTTGTTGACATTTTTACATCCTCTTTAGATACAAATCCATACACATATATTGTTTGACAGAGATGAGATTATTTCAAATATGATATATTTGGGGATATCTTTTTTTTTTTTAAAGATTCACTTATTTGACAGACAGTGAGAGAGGGAACACAAGCAGGGGGAGCTGGAGAGGGAGAAGCAGGCTCCCTGCTGAGCAGGGAGCCCAGTGTGTGGGGCTCGATCCCTGGACCCTGAGATCATGAGCTGAGCTGAAGGCAGATACTTAATGACTGAGCCACCCAGGCGCCCCTTGGGGATATCTTTTTAAAAATTCAGTCTTCTTCTGTTATTTTACTTCACTGCTTCTCTTCTGCATGCCCTTTCATTTGCATCAACCCTTCTTTCCATTCCAGAAAATCCATGATAACTACCTTGTGGATGAGGTCCTGGTAGAGGACAGGCAGGCAGGCAGGCAGGAATGAATGAATGAATGAATGAATTTTTTTAATGAAAAAATATTCTAGAAATTTCTCCTAGTCTCTTGTTATAGATCTAATTTATTATTTTATTGCTTATTTCTAAGGGATTCGTTGTGTTTTTATTTATTTAGACTTTGCGATTTCAATTGGCCACTTGGACCAAGTCTGCTTTGAATATCATTGGGTAGGTGACCATGATGTTCCATAAACCATTGCTTCAGTCTTTTTCAGATAAATTCCAAGGAGAGGTACTGATGTGTGAAAGAGTGTGTGGATTTTCTCTTATAAAAGAGCAAAGTTGATCTGTTAAATGAGATGCTTTGAGGCTATGCAAATATCTGATTTCTTCTGAAACTTTTGCCCACTAATTTTAGCATTCATCAGTGGATCTCACGTATAGTAATTATTACTATGCTATTCTAATAGTGTTTTTATAGTTCCTTCATCCCTTCTACATTTATTAATTAAAATTCTTCTATAAGGAGGAGATACCACTTCTTACCTATTTATTTACTTATTCCATAATTTGTTTATATCAGTATATCCTCATGGAAATTTATTTTCTTTTTTGGATTATAATCCTGTAGTAACATTATTTTCTTGTACAAATTATTACAGTTTTGGCCATTGGGAACTCCGTTCATATCCTTTGCTGGAAGAACTTCTTTAGATAATTCTTGAAGAGTAGATCTGCTGGAAATAAATTCCCAGTCTTTGCTTGTCTGAGAACATCTTTATTTTTCCTCACTTTGGAAAGGCACTTTTAACACTCACTTCTCTCACACCCCATTCTTTCCCTTTTCCCTGGCAACTACTAATCTGTTCTCCATTTCTATAATGTTGTTATTTCAAGAATGTTCTGTAAGTGGAATCAGATAGTAAGTAATCCTTTGGGATTACTTTATTCACTTGCTAAAATTCTCTGGAAATTGATCCAGGTTGTTGTATATGCCAAGAGTTTGTTCTTTCTCCTTCTCTTTCTTTTCTTTTCTTTTCTTTTTTTTTTGATGTAGTGTTCCATGATTCATTATTGTGTATAACACCCAGTGCTCCATGCAGAACGTGCCCTCTTTAATACCCATCATCAGGTTAACTCATCCTTCCACCCCCCTCCTCTCTAGGACCCTCAGTTTGTTTTTCAGAGTCCATCATCTCTCATGGTTCGTCTCCCCCTCCGATTTTCCCCCCTTCATTCTTCCCCTCTTGCTATCTTTTTTTTTTTTTAACATATAATGTATTATTTGTTTCAGAGGTACAGATCTGTGATTCAACAGTCTTGCACAATTCACAGCACTCACCATAGCACATACCCTCCCCAGTGTCTATCACCCAGCCACGCCATCCCTCCCACCCCCCACCACTCCAGCAGCCCTCAGTTTGTTTCCTGAGATTAAGAATTCCTCCTATCAGTGAGGTCATATGATACATGTCTTTCTCTGATTGACTTATTTCACTCAGCATAACACCCTCCAGTTCCATCCACATCGTTGCAAATGGCAAGAGTTCATTCCTTTTGATGGCTGCTTATATTCCATTGTGTGTGTGTATATATATATATATATATATATATATATACACCACACCTTCTTTATCCATTCATCTGTTGATGGACATCTTGGCTCTTTCCACAGTTTGGCTATTGTGGACAATGCTGCTATAAACATTGGGTGCACGTACCCCTTCGGATCCTTACATTTGTATCTTTGGGGTAAATACCCGGTAGTGCAATTGCTGGATCGTATGGTAGCTCTATTTTCAGCTTTTTGAGGAACTCCATACTGTTTTCCAGAGTGGCTGCACCAGCTTGCATTCCCACCAACAGTGTAGGAGGGTTCCCCTTTCTCCGCATCCCCGCCAACATCTGTCGTTTCCTGACTTGTTAATTTTAGCCATTCTGACTGGTGTGAGGTGGTATCTCATTGAGGTTTTGATTTGGATTTCCCTGATGCCGAGTGATGTTGAGCACTTTTTCACGTGTCTGTTGGCCATTTGGATGTCTTCTTTGGAAAAATGTCTGTTCATGTCTTCTGCCCATTTCTTGATTGGATCATTTGTTCTTCAGGTGTTGAGTTTGATAAGTTCTTTATAGATTTTTGGATACTAGCCCTTTATCTGATATGTCATTTACAAATATCTTCTCCAATTCTGTCGGTTGTCTTTTGGTTTTGTGGACTGTTTCTTTTGCTGTGCAAAAGCTTTTTATCTTGATGAAATCCCAATAGTTCATTTTTGCCCTTGCTTCCCTTGCCTTTGGTGATGTTTCTAGGAAGAAGTTGCTGCGGCTGAGGTCGAAGAAGTTGCTGCCTGTGTTCTCCTTTTGGATGTTGATGGACTCCTGTCTCACACTGAGGTCTTTCAACCATTTTGAATCGATTTTTGTGTGTGCTGTAAGGAAATGGTCCAGTTTCATTCTTCTGCATGTGGCTGTCCAATTTTCCCAACATCATTTGTTGAAGAGACTTTTATCCATTGGACATTCTTTCCTGCTTTGTCGAAGATTACTTGACCATAGAGTTGAGGGTCCATTTCTGGGCTCTCTATTCTGTTCCATTGATCTATGTGTCTGTTTTTGTGCCAGTGCCATATTGTCTTGATGATGACAGATTTGTAATAGAGCTTGAAGTCTGGAATTGTGATGCCACCAGCTTTGCTTTTCTTTTTCAACATTCCTCTGGCTATTTGGGGTCTTCTCTGGTTCCATACAAATTTTAGGAGTATTTGTTCCATTTCTTTGAAAAAAGTGGATGGTATTTTGATGGGGATTGCTTTGAATGTGTAGATTGCTCTAGGTAGCATTGACATCTTCACAATATTTGTTCTTCCAATCCATGAGCATGGAACATTTTTTCCATTTCTTTGTGTCTTCCTCTATTTCTTTCATGAGTATTTTATAGTTTTCTGAGTACAGATCCTTTGCCTCTTGGTTAGATTTATTCCTAGGTATCTTATAGTTTTGGGTGCAATTGTAAATGGGATTGACTCCTTAATTCCTCTTTCTTCTGTCTTATTATTGGTGTATAGGAATGCCACTGATTTCTGTGCATTGATTTTATATCCTGCCACTTTACTGAATTCCTGTATGAGTTCTAGCAGTTTTGGGGTGGAGCCTTTTGGGTTTTCCACATAACGTATCATATCATCTGCAAAAAGTGACAGTTTTCTTTTCCTTTCCTATCCTTTCCTTTCGTTTCCTTTCCTTTCCTTTCCGTTCTGTTCCTTTTCCTCTCTTTTCTTCTCTCTCTCTCTCTTTTCCTTTGCTGAGCAGTATTTCGTGGTATGGATGTATCTTAGATTGTTTACCTGTTAAAGTACATCTGGGTTGTTTAAGATTTTGGCTTTGTGTATAGATTTTTTTTATGTGAATATATCTTCTTCATTTCTCTGGATAAATGACTAGAAATTGCAGTTGCTGTGATATGTGACATAAGAAACTGTCAAACTGTTTTCCAGAGTGATTGTACCATTTTATATTTCCATCAACACTGTATGAGTGATCCATTTATTCTGCATCTACCAGTATTTGGTGGTGTTACTATTTTTGTTTTAAGCCATTCTGATGGATGTGTAGTAATATATCATTGTGATTTGAGTTTTTATTTTCAAATGGCTCATAATGTTAAAAATCTTTCCATGTGCTTATTTTCTATCTGTATATCTTCTTCAGTAAAATGTCTTTTCTATCTTTTGCAGGTTTCCTAATTGGATTGTTTTATTACTAGAGTGTTTTGTGAGATTTTAATATTTGCTAGATACTAGTTTTTGATTGGATGTGTGGTTTGCATATATATTCTCCTAGTCTGTAGCTTATCTTTTCATCCTTTTAACAGGATCTTTCACCTTGCAAAAGTATTTAATTGTGACAAATTCCAATTTGTCAATTTTTCCTTTTGTGAATTGTGTTTTTGGTGTCAAGTCTGTAATTTTATTTTCTCTGAAGTTCCCTATCTCTTCTGACTTCTTTTGAATTATTTGGGTATATTTTAGAATTCCATTTTAATTTAGCTATTGGTTTTTTAACTATACTTTTTGTGTTTTTAGTGGTTCTGTAGGGATAAAACTGCTGCCATGTCCTTTATTTTAATAGTCTACTTAGAATTGATATTTTAATACTGCTCATAAACTGTAAAAAACATTTCTATTTCAACTTAATACATTCTTTGTCATCTTTCATTTTATAGTTGTCAAAGGTATTACATCTACATAGAGAAAAAACCCATAAGAAAATATTATAATTTTGCATTAAACATTCTTATGCATTTTAAATAAAGAGGAAAAATAATCTTATATTAACATAGATATTTTTCATTTTAAATGTTCTTCATTTCTTATGGAAGGTCTGATTTCACTCTAGTATTTCTTCAGCTTGAAGAAATTCTTTTAGCACTTTGCATAGTGCAGGTTTACTGCCAACAAATTTGCTTAGTTTCATTCACCTGAAACAATCTTTATTTTGCCTTCAGTCTTTGAAGACTATTTTTACTGCACATAGAATTCTAAGTTGATCTCTTATTTTATTTTATTTTCATTCAGTACATTAAAGATGTGCTTCTAGTGTCCTCTGGTTTCTCTGATTTTTGATTTGCTCTTCTCCTTATATCATGTCTTTTATTTTTGACTGGCTTCAGGATTTTCTCATTATTTTTGATTATCGACAGTTTGAATATGATTTTCCTAGATGTGGTTTTCTTCATATACATTCCATTTGGAATTCTCTGAGCTTGCTGAATCTGTAAATTTATGTATTTCATCAAACGTGGGTAGTTTGCTACCATTATTTTTTTAAAGTATTCCTTCTATCTATTTCTACTTTCTTTCCTTCAGCAATTTCAATAACAGATATATTAAGAACTTTTGATATTGTCTAACACTTCTCTGAGTCTCTGTTGATTTTTAAAACATTTTTTTCTTCAGATTAGATATTTTCTATTAATGTATTTTCAAGTTCACTGACTGTTTCCTAATACCTTCAAGGTATCTTTATTTCAAAGATTGTACTTTTTACTTCCAATACTACATTTGTTCCTTTTTAATATTTTCTGTTTCCATGTTGAGACCGCCTTGTTTTTCATTCATTATGAGAATATTTTGTTTTACCCCCTTGACCAAGCTTGTAAGAGCTATTTTAAAAGTGTAAGAGCTATTTTTTTTTAATTTTTTTATTGTTATGTTAATCACCATATATTACATCATTAGTTTTTGGTGCAGTGTTCCATGATTCATTGTTTGTTCATAACACCCAGTGCTCCATGCAGAACGTGCCCTCCTCAATACCCATCACCAGGCTAACCCATCCCCCTACCCCCCTCCCCTCTAGAACCCTCAGTTTGTTTTTCAGAGTCCATCATCTCTCATGGTTCGTCTCCCCCTCTCACATACTCTCCTTTTCTTCCTCTTCTGTTATCTTCTTCTTTTTCTTTTTTGTAAGAGCTATTTTAAAAGTTATTCCATCTACTACGGTATCTTGGATTGGATTTTTTTTTTTTTCCTAGGCAAAGAACTTTATTAACCTTGTTTCAAACTTTATTCCCAGGCTTCTTCAGCTTAATTAGCTGCAAAGAATGAATTGTGTATAAGCAAAAACTGAAAAGAGCTACAGTGTCCAAGGGGCTTGGGCTTAAAAATATTAGAGATCTAGATTTTATCAGCTCCATGAACAAAATTTTAAAAAGCAGTCATAATATAAAATAGCAGCTCCCAGTAACTTCTTCAAGTTTTATCTTCTTCAGAAGTTGACTCAGTTCAGTTTGCTTCATTCTTGGAAGCTTCATCAAAATTCTCCACAAGATCTTTTCCCTTGAGAAAGGGTAACATTTTCTTTTCTCTTTTTATGTTGAGCAATTTTAGTTTGCATCTTGAATACTATAGATATATTTTTGAGACTCTGGATTCTGTTAATTTTCTGTGAAGAATATTACTCTTTTTATTTAAACAGGTGATTAGTTTGATTAGACTCAAACTGAAAACTCTTTTGGATAGAGTGAGTAGTGGTTAATAACCTAGATTCTAGTTCAGATTGCTTCTAGTCTATATTGTGCATAAATAATTTAACAGACAAACAAGATTTTAGCAGAGTTAATACAGTGTATTTGGCTCTTGCATTCTTTAGTGCTCTCCCTCTAGGATTTACCTCTTGCTGGTGATGCTGGCTATGTCAGGCAGCTCACTCAGTTTTCTCTGGCCAGAAGCATGGCAGACCTTCCTGACGAGGTTTAGTCCCTCTATACCATGCCACAACTACAGTTATCCTCAGAGCAAAGTCCCATAAATAGGACATTCATCCAGGAGATGCCATTTCATCCAGGTTTTGACTCATTTCCCAAATCTGCCTTTCTTCAGTCTCCACAGCTCTTCATACCATTAGTGTGTTTAAATTAGGGCTGCATTTAGTTTCTTTAAGGGATGGTATTGATTTGCCAACTTGTGATGATAGTAACCTGGATTGATTTAGTTGTTCCAGGTTGTTGAACTCAAGGGTTTATTTCTTTTAAAATTTCCCAGGAATTCAAAAGTTACCTGGGATGAAGATATGCTAGCTTATTAGGTAATAGCTCAGACTTTACATTCAAGCATGCTGGGTTTAAATCCATGCTCCACAAATTTTTTAAACTATTGACCTTGGGGAATTTGTTTCATCTCTTCCAGCCTCAGCTTTTATCACCTATGAAATGGGGATAAAATCAGTATCCTTCTAATAGAGTTGTTGATTGAGTTACAAAACGCTCAAATTATATATGGCATCTATGATATACTCAATGTACATTTGCTTTTTGTTATTACTATACCCTTGTACCACCCCAAATCACCTACTGTTTCGGGATTTGAAGCAACACTGGGTTGATTGAGAGTCCAAAGGAATAAGAACCATGATGGTTGGATAGTGACTAGAAGAGAAAAGTCAGTGCTTGTAGTTATAGGGATGCAGTGGGAATAGGCCAAATGGTGTTCCCCAGTGCTGGGTCGCAGGTTACATGAAGGTACCAGATTCAGGAATTTGGGGAGAAACAAAGGTGTGAGAAGCAGTGAGGGTAGACAGAGAAAGGAAAACATATTCCATTTCAGTTTTGCTAAGGTCTGAAACTATTAAGAAGAAAGAGGCTGGTACAATCGCATAAATGTAACCTCTTCTTTCAGCTGAGGGAATGGACTTCTTTCTTTGGCTATGGCATAGCTGGGATGTGGTCCTGAGGGAAGAGGAAAGAGAAGATAAACTTGAAGGACTGAGCTGTGGCTCTCAGTGCTTTATACCCTGCAAGTCAATGATGCTGACAGTCAAAGGGTTGCCACCGTTTCCCTAAGGTGATCTGTTTAGGCAAGTCCAAAGCCAACATTGTTTTGGAGAGGCCCGCAAAATTATTGGCCCATCTGGGACAAAGCACTCTTTTGAGCAAATCTTTCTCAAGTAGTGCAATCCTCATTAAATTCACATTCCTTTTTACTGGACAGTGTCATCTGCTATTTATGAGCATTTCTTGAGCATTTTCCAGGTGCCAGGCCCTATAGGTAGTACTTTACATGTCTTATCACATTTAATTCTTAAAATCCTTCTCTCAAATCTGCCTGAGAATTTATTACATAAAACCTAGCTTTTATAAATAATTTCCAAAATCCCAGATTCCCAAATTCAACTGTTTTGTTCCATTTTCCCAAGGCAGCCTCTTAATTATTCCCCAATTCAAAAGGAAACATTTTTTTTTTTCTCTGACAGCCGTAGCACACTAATGATAAAGACCCAGAGCACCCCAGTGAGTAAGGCAAAGGAGGAAGCAGGAGGCTTGACACGCACCCCAAATTTCATCTCGTAATTTTTCTCTACATTACATTTATTAGAAATTCCTCAAAACTGAAGTGTGCATGAGAAAGAGGGAGAGAGAATGATAAGTAGCTTGTAGACTGTCACTTGAGGTGAAAGAAAAGAGTGTGAAGTTGATAGAAACAGGAATTTGGCTGGCTTCCTTGATAAAGACCTATTATTTCCATTTGTGAAGGTTACACACAAGAGAACAGCCCAGGGATGTTTCTCTCATTGTGAGTTTTTTCTTTTATGCTTAACAACTCTACATGTACAAAATCCATTTAACAAAATGGTACCTTGGGTTTCAGAATTTGTAATACTGAAAAGCAGCAATTAAGACCTCCTGTGACTCATAAAATATGCAATAAGGGGTTTTGAGTAAGATGGAAAAACAGGAGGAAAAATTCGTGCTCTTCTCAGGGGAATATTGCTCACATATTAGTAATAATGAAATATAATACCTCCTTGGGGCAAAACTAAAACCCATTGTGCAGTGAAAGAATAGATCCATTTAATTTGTTTAGGTTTCTTTGTTCATTTTGTGTTTCTTGTTAAATACAGGTTATGACCAGTATTACTAATGTCTAAATCGTTGAGGGGAGGCATGGTATAGAGAATTGACTTTCCCAGCCAGATTTTGGAAGGTGAGATATTTATGCAAAAAGTGACTTCTCCCCCTTTGCTATAAGAATATACTTTTGTTTAATATTCAAAAAGTCAGCAGGAAAACAGCTTTCTTTAATATCACCTATGTTCTCCTAGATATACATAAAGTTAAGGGTACAGTTTTGTCTCTGTCCTTAATGGTTTAGCTTCATAAAATTGCCACATTTCTGGCCTTTTCTCAGGAAACATGTCACAGCACAACCCTCTAATGTTGACCACTTCATGGGATCCTCACTTATTATTGGTAGGATTGCTGATAAAATACAGGTTCCCAGTTAAATTTGATTTCAGATTAACTACATATAATTTTTTATTATAGGTATAATTATGTCTCATGCAATAGGTGAATCATACCAAAAACTTATTTGCTGTTTATTTGAAATTCAAATGTGGGGTGCCAGGGTGGCTCAGTCATTAAGCGTCTCCCTTCTTTTTAAAAAAATTTTTATTATGTTAATCACCTTACATTACATCATTAGTTTTTTATGTAGTGTTCCATGATTCATTGTTTGTGTATAACACCCAGTGCTCCCTGCAGAGTGTGCCCTCTTTAATACCCATCAGGCTAGCCCATCCTCCCACCCCCTCCCCTCTAGAACCCTCAGTTTGTTTTTCAGAGTCCATCTTCTCTCATGGTTCGTCTCCCCCTCCGATTTCTCCCCTTCATTCTTCCTATCCTGCTATCTTCTTTATTTTTTAATATATATTGTATTATTTGTTTCAGAGGTACAGATCTATGATTCAACAGTCTTGCACAATTCATAGTGCTCACCATGACACATACTCTCCCCAATGTCTATCACCCAGCCACCCCACCCCTCCCACCCCCCAACCACTCCAGCAACACTCAGTTTGTTTCCTGAGATTAAGAATTCCTCATATCAGTGAGGTCATATGATACATGTCTTTTTCTGATTGACTTATTTCACTCAGCATAACACCCTCCAGTTCCATCCATGTCCTTGCAAATGGCAAGATCTCATTCCTTTTGATGGCTGCATAATATTCCATTGTGTATATATACCACACTTTCTTTATTCATTCATCTGTCGATGGACATTTTGGCTCTTGCCACAGTTTGGCTATTGTGGACATTGCTGCCCCAAACATTGGGGTGCACGTACCCCTTCGGATCCCTACATTTGTATCTTTGGGGTAAATACCCAGTAGTGCAATTGCTGGATTGTATGATAGCTCTATTTTCAACTTTTTGAGGAAGCTCCATACTGTTTTCCAGAGTGGCTGCACCAGCTTGCATTCCCATCAACAGTGGAGGAGGGTTCCCCTTTCTCTGCATCCCCGCCAACATCTGTCATTTCCTGACTTGTTAATTTTAGCCTTTCTGACGGGTGTGAGGTGATATCTCATTGAGGTTTTGATTTGGATTTCCCTGATGCCGAGTGATATTGAGTACTTTTTCATGTGTCTGTTGGCTGTTTGGATGTCTTCTTTGGAAAAATGTCTGTTCATGTCTTCTGCCCATTTCTTGATTGGATCATTTATTCTCTGGGTGTTGAGTTTGATAAGTTCTTTATAGATTTTGGATACTAGGTCTTTATCTGATATGTCATTTGCAAATATCTTCTCCCATTCAAGCATCTGCCTTCTGCTCAGGTCATGGTCCCAGGGTCCTGGGATGGAGCCCCTCATCGGGCTCCCTGCTTGGCAGGAAACCTGCTTCTCCCTCTCCCACTCCCCCTGCTTGTGTTCCCTCTCTCGCTGTCTCTCTCTCTCTGTCAAATAAACAAATAAAAAATCTTGAGAAAAAAAAGAAATTCGAATGTAACTGGGCATCATGTCTTCTCATTAGCTAAATCTGGCTATCTGAAGTTTTGGTTATTCTTTTGCAGAGAGTGATGGTGAGAGAGGGCTGGGTGTGTCGTGAAGTTAAGCTCCAGAGGGCAGGCTTTAGACTTGAAGAAACAGACCATTAGTTGGACTTCAATTGGACTTGAAATGATGCAATTTTAATGGTGCTTCTAAAAACCCCTTAAGTAAAATTTAAAAATTGTGCTACATGTATGGACACAGTGTAGTTGGGAAGTGCATGATGATGACACTTTGTACTCAGTGCTGACTGAGTTCCAGAAGAGTTAAAAAAATTTTTTTTAAAGATTTTATTTATTTATTTGACAGAGAGAGACACAGTGAGAGAGGGAACACAAGCAGGGGGAGTGGGAGAGGGAGAAGCAGGCTTTCTGCTGAGCAGAGAGCCCGATGGGGGGCTTGATCCCAGAACCCTGGGATCATGACCTGAGCCGAAGGCAGATGCCTAGCGACTGAGCCACCCAGGTGCCCCCCCCCCCAGAAAAATTTTTTTAGGAAGAGTGGGAGGGAGAAAAAAAAGCACATTATATCAAATTTATTTTCCTGAATAAAATAATGATGATAATTATGGTATTAGAAGATACCCTTTAACAACCACTCAGTATTATTGCATGTTTCCATAGAAGAGATGTTCTGGTTTAAGATAACAGCTATTGGCATATTTTAATTTGCCTAGAAGTTATTGCTTATCATTTGATATTTGAGAATTTGCCTGTTCACTCTCAATCCTGTTCACATGTTGATGGGCTAAAGTACTTGCTGTTTACCCTTATTAGCAAATTTAAAATTTTTATTGGCTTTTGGGAGCAAACAGATGTAACAATTTTCAGAAAATGGTAAGTACAGAATACGAAAATATCTACAGAGATGTATATATGGAAAATACTGAGGCAGAGGTTCTAAAATAGCAAATGCAGCAAACCCCGAAGTACACTCATCTAACTGCAAACTAACTTTCATAAGCTCCACGGAGGGAAATAAGAGAAGAAAAATAGGAACAGCTCATGACTATATGCCCTCATTTAATTTTTATCCTTTTGAAAAAACATGTTAGGCAGGAATCATATTACTCTAATTTGATGTTTGGGATAAGTGACATAGAGTGGTCAAGTGAATTTCCCCAAAATGTTAGTAACTTTGAGACTAAGCCATGAACTGTGGTTCTTAAGCTCTTTTAGGATATAGAAGCTTTAAAAGTTATTTGAAAGCTATAGATCTTTTTCAGGTAGGGTGGAGGGTAATTTTGCATAAATTGGTGAAATTCTGTGGCTCATTTCAGGGAATTCTTAGCTCCCTGATGCCTTTGGAGTCTGTGTTAAGGACCTTTTTTCACCTGGTGGTCATGTTCCAAACTCTTGACTCTGTCAAGCTTTAGGGGATGATAGTTTCAGAACCCAGCAAAGTGCTATGACCTCAGTGATATGAGGAATTCTTGATCTCAGGAAACAAACTGAGAGTTGCTGGAGTGGTGGGGGGTGGGAGGGATGGGGTGGCTGGGTGATAGACATTGGGGAGGGTATGTGCTACGGTGAGCTCTGTGAATTGTGTAAGACTGTTGAATCACAGCCCTGTACCTCTGAAACAAATAATATAAGTTTAAAAAAAAAAGAATATAGTAGGAAGGGAAAAATGAAGGGGGGGAAATCAGAGGGGGAGATGAACCATGAGAGACTATGGACTCTGAGAAACAAACTGAGGGTTCTAGAGGGGAGGGGGCGGGGGGATGGGTTAGCCTGGTGATGGGTATTAAAGAGGGTACGTACTGAATGGAGCATTGGGTATTATATGCAAACAATGAATCATGGAACACTACATCAGAAACTAATGATGTAATATATGGTGATTAACATAACATAATAAAATAAAAAAATTTTTTAAAAAAGCAAAAGTTGGAGAAGAGATTAAATTCAGATATTGTGTATAGGTGTTTGAAACGCATTTGCAAAATGAATTGTGAACAGCATCCTAACAATGACTAATATGGTTAAGCTCTTAATCTACAATGTCTGGCGTGTAAGTTTGGGATAAGAACTGGAAACCTCCATGTTGTGACGTCCTGGTGCTGCAGCTCCTGAATGTAGGGTGGTGGTCTAGCAGTAGTTTTTGACAAAGCTTTTAGCAGTCTACAATGAACTGGAAAAAAAAAATAAAGACAAGTGAATTCCTTATAAAAATAACTGCACTTTAAAGTTATATCCTTGCCTTGTTTTTCTTTTCTGGGAATAAATAGATATTTTTTTTAATGATGTGGTCACATTACAAAACGAAGCAGTGGCAGGAATGCAAGCTCTGGTGCCAGATTCATAGCCTGGTTCTGTCACTACTAAATGGTCACATAGGACACAGTATGAACCTCTTTTAATGTGAGGTTCCTTATATGTGAAATGGAAATGATAATGGTACCCACCTTAAAGGCTATTTTGCTGATAAAATAAGTTACTATATTTAGAACACTTAGAATAAGTGTCTGGAACATGCTAAGTCCTCAGTAACAGCTAGCTGATAATTACAGTGATTGATTATACACACACAAACACACACATTTATATATCATGAAAGGATATATAAATATTCTTTAATGGCAAAAATACTTGGAAATCCTAGGTAGATCCCCCAAATTCTCTTAAATCTAAATATCTAAGAATCATTGTTTTAGTATGCAAAAATAGTAAAAGGTAAAAAAAAAAAAAAAAAAGAGAGAAGAAACATGATGAGAAGAAAAAAGTAATCTGGTCCTGACACCCCTAGGCTTTAACCTCCTGCCCCCTCCTCCTCAAGAAATAGCCTCTTTGCCTAGATGCGGTTGAGAGGGACAGGAACATGTAATTTCACACGTGTTGGACTTTGGATTTTGTTTACCTGGTATTAATTTTTTGTCTGCCCTACTAGGATGCCAGCTTTATGAGAAAACCATCTAGTCTGTTTTGCTTGCTGCTTCTTGCCCAACATTTGGACAACATGGGACAGAGTAGAGAGCCAAATTTGATGAATAAATGAATGTAAAGTTGATGAATCAAATTAAGTGCCCAATGCCATCAGCATGGGTTTATGTTAATCATGTAGGCTCTCTGTCCTCCCTTGGCACTAAGTGTTCCCAATGGGACTGCTAGATAAAGACATGGTCTCTGCCCAAGCCAGACCAAAAGCCATTACTGGGTGGGTACAGATGGAACATTCTTTGTAGCCTGGCAGCAAACAGAACAAAGCAAGAGTGCAAAGAACAGTTCCAGTTAGTCTTTTTCCCTCCCCACTCTTCTCTCAGTAGAAATTCAGCTTTCAGGATGACATAACCCAATAACTTACCAGCCACAGGTAACTGGTTACAATTGGTTTTTAAAGTCAAGTAGCTGCCAACTAAATATTAAAAGATATTTGTTTTTATTCAAGTGAATAGAAGAGCTTTATCTTGGATGAATATGTAATGGTGAGATGGGAAACAAAGCTATTATCTATGGTTTAAAATAGCTGTGTTTATGAAAAAGAATAATGTCATGCCCATTTCAAGGACTAAACTGCTTTTTGATAAGTGTTTTGGGTGTATGAAGGTTATATTTCTTTTATCATCATGAAATAAAATACATTTATGTCCTTTTTTTCCTTTTTTAATTAATATATAGTGTATTATTTGTTTCAGGGGTACAGGTCTGTGATTCATCAGTCTTACACAATTCACAGTGCTCACCATAGCACATACCCAGACATTCTGTGAGGCAACAGACAGTATCCAACACTATTAACCAAACAAGTGTGATGAGTAACAGGTGTCATCAGAGTTGAAGAGCAGAGCTTGTAAGCCGAGTGCATCCAATAGGACCCATATCTATAAGTTCTTCACACTGATGGAGTTTGTGCCTATTGCCTATTCGTACCTGACTTAACCTGATTTTAAGAGTCAAAGCCAATGTTCAAACAAATAAATGACTACCCAAAACAATAGGGAGAAAATATTATCTAGATCTTAACCCCAAACCAACAAAATGCTATTTCTCAACCATAAAATCTATTAATCAGAGCCCACAGCTGGTTAGCTTATATCCCTACTACTTACATATAGGGATAGAAGATAAGATACAGATATAATAGAGGAAATAGAAAGTATTTATTTTACCTATTTAATATGCAGACAGAGGGCATACATTGGAGTAATATATTTGTAAACAGGATTCTTTTTCCTACAAAAATGACAAATTCCAAAATATCATTGAAATTTGCAAAACCCTTATTAGGAAGCCTCTCCCTGCTAGCATTCAGAAATAAGAGCTTTAGATCAGTGGTTAGAGAGTAAAAATTTGAAAATCAAAACTCATAATGGGTTACTGAAGGAAAAGCATATATAAACAGGTTAAGAGAGAGATTCTAAGTATTTTTTGGAGGGCTTCTAGTCAACATTGATTTTATAGGTGACCGAACTCATTCACCAAGGAGAGGGAGAAGAGAATCCCATATGCTTAGAGTGTGGGATACAAAAGCCAAGCAATTTTCTCTTTTCCTTCAGCAAGTGGTTTCTCCCATTTAAATCAAGTCATTTACCAAGTACAGAGGTATTTTGTTCTACCTGAAACTTTTAATCTGTATTATTTATACAGATTGGGATTTCTAAAATACTTTCTACCTTATATAAAATATTTATATATTAATGAAATTCAAAAAATAGCTTCAGTTTTTAAATAAGTACATTGAACCTATATTCTCCTAAATTTAAGTAGTTTTAGCTCATAGCAGGAGTTTTTGGAATCCTTTATAAAGTGCATTGTGCCATCTAAGGTGTAGAGTGTTAGTATATTTATGCTTCCCCAAGGTTATTTGATCACAGCCTCCCCAGCACCTTTTTTGAGGTTCTTTTCATGGGATGTGATTTTCATAGAATATTCTATGAGGCATGCTGGGATAGATAGATTTGGGAAATAATCATTTAGTGCTCACTGTCTTGTTTGCGAGACTCGGGTGTATCTCATTCAAGAGTTACCAGCCAGGAACACAGAATTTCCCCAAATCCTCCTTCAGCATCCGTGAATCTTCCTGGTGCCAAAGAAAGGTGTCCTGCCCTGCAAGGGAGATTGTATTTGTGTCACTGTAGATGCCTGCCTCTCACTCATCTGCTGTAGGTGGATTAGGTTGTGAAAACCAAACTTCTCAGCAGTAGATGCACTTTCAGTATCACCCAACTAATTACAGGAAAGAAGGAGACACTAAGAAGCACTAACATTGCTAACAAACTATTAAATCATTTAAGAGGGTTTTATGTTTTATTTAAAAAGATTTATTTATTAGAGAGAGCATGTGTGGGGGGCGAGGGGCAGAGGGATAAGGAGAGAGAGAATCTCAAGCAGACTTTGCGCTGAGCGCAGAGCCCGATGTGGGGCTTGATCCCACAACCCTGAGATCATGACCTGAGTCAAAATCAAGAGTTGGATGCTTAACTGACTGAGCCACTCAGGTGCCCCTAAGACGGTTTTATTTTTTTTCTCAAAGCATCTTTTTTTTAATTATTATGTTCAGTTAGCCAACATATAGTACATCATTGGTTTTTTAAAATAATTTTTTATTGTTATGTTAATCACCATACATTACATCATTAGTTTTTGATGTAGTGTTCACAGATTCATTAGTTGTGTATAACACCAGTGCTCATCACAACACGTGCCCTCCTTAACCTAAGATGGTTTTAAGTCTCATAAGGAAGATGGGGAGTGGTGAACATTACGAAGGTGTCCCAGTTATAAAAGCTTCAGTAGGAACATGATATACAATGCATTTCTTTGTCCTCTTATTCAGGCTAGTATTTACTGAGCTCCTACTTTGCGGCAGGCCATATGCTAGGGGCATTTAAAGTTGGTGTCTCAGGCCCTACCTAAAAGGTAGGACTTATGATGCCCATCCCTCATTTTTTGTGGAGCCATCTGAAGCTTAGAGAAGATAAGTAAATACCCCAGTCATGAAGTTTATAAACTGTGGAGATGGGAATAACGTGCAGCACTTCTGTTTCCAAACCAGCATCTTCCAGCCTTCCAACTACATCCCGACCAAATTCAGCTGATCCCTGGTCATTCTTGGTAGAAGAAGGGATGTTAGAAAGGCACACAGAAAAATAGCTGTTTTTTTTAAAAAGTAAATAAATTAATACACTGAACCACTCTTTGCCCTCTGTAGGAATAGGGAGTTCTGATTTTTCTAGTATTCCATTGTATAAATAGACCATAATTTATTTATCCTTTCACTTCTTCATGAGGGGTTTTGTTTGTTCATGGTTGTTATAAATAAGGCTGCTGTAAGCATTTATGTCCAAGCCTTTTTAAGAAACTGCCGCATTGTTTACCAAAGTGACTGTACCTTTTATATTCCCACCACCAGTGTATGAAAGCTGGAGCTGTGGTCAAGGGATGTGGCAAGGGTGAGGATTCCCATACATGGGCAGGGGCTTGTGTGGTTTGGTCTTCTAGGGTGCCAAAGTAGGGACCCCCAGGCTTTGGTATTGGCTTGACCAGTCATGGAACAGAAGAGAAAGGGAAGTGGTGGTGAAGGTTGAAGTTGTCAGCAAATATCAAGAATAGAGTGTCAGACTCTTATTACAATTTACCCTTGATGTTTGACTGATGGCTGAAACATGCCACATTACATTTAATTGAATTTGAGCTTAAGTAAGCCAGTAAGGTATACAGTAAAGCCTGTAATCTCAAAGCTTTAAGGAAGATGAAAGTTTCACTGAATGTCTTGTTCAGGAGCCTAGCTTTGTATATCCTGAGAAGTAAAATGAATGCTTTGGTCACTGTAAGTCATCTTTGGAACTCACTTATTAAGTGATACCTTAATAAATATAGAGACATGTGTGACCTTGATTTATTTTGGTATCTGTGAGGCAAGAGACTTTCAGAGGGGTTATTTTTGTTTTTGTTTTTTATCCCCAAGGGGGAAACCTTGACCATTTGCAAGACCAGACATCCAAACCATTAGCAGTGGCTCAAGAGTTTGTAAAAATGTATAGAATGGGTCAGTTGTTGGTCAGTGCATCCAGTGCTGAAATAACTGTGTAAAGTTTGGCCAGTTTTGCTTATCCTTGGGTCCCATTCTTTATCCTGGATGCCATTCTTAAAGGATGAAGATCAGCAGTATTCCACTGAGCTCCATCATGTTGATGGTGATGCTATTGTCTGTAAAGTGTATGAACTTTAATTGCTTTTATTTGGCTTACTCTAAGGGACTTCCCAGGTACTTAAGAGGTCTGGGAGAAGGGAGATCTCATCCAGACCCATGTCATCTGGCAAGGGACCTAAGACAGAGGAGGCCATGGGCCCCTATAGGTGAGACAGAGGGCCCAGATTTGGCTCCATTCTATAGCAGGGAAGCCTCAGTTGATGTACCAAGTTTGCAGGATGCTGCTTCCATGATCCAAGGTGTAATAGGTTGTTGGGTACAGAAGATCACAGGCTTAAGGACTCTATTTCCAAGAAAGCATAGTATGTGGCCAGCAATTGCTGCTCTAATGACATATAGCGTGAGGCTGAGGTGGTCATTTTCTTGCATCATGAAAGGCTCATGACCAATTTATGGCCATCATGGGTGGTCCAGAGACTCCAGAAGGTGTAAGAAGAGATTTAGGATTTACAGTGAAGGAGTCTTTGGAGGGCACTAAAGGAATGCCTATTGCATTACAATTTAGACAGATTTTAGTACCTTTTTTGCAGAGGTCCCATTCAAGGTGGGTCAATTTGCAAGTAACAACATAAATTGGCTTAAGTAAAATTTGTAAAGAAGGAATATGTTGACTCCAGAATTAAAAAAAAAGCCTAAAAATGAAAAAAAAAAATACTTGGGTGTTATTTTAACATTATGAGTACTGAAAGGGTCAATAGCTGTTTCTTGACAATGTCAAGAAGGGAGCAGCCTTTGGTTTACCAGGTAATTTTCAGGAATTTTATCAAGGTAGCAGCACCTTGTATTATGTGTAGGGCAATTGCTCTTCCCCCTTTGTGAGCTTTTTTGTGGATATTTTTCTTGAATGAGTATTTCTAATGAATTTCCTCAGGGGAGGATGTCATCAGTATAATGTCATACCTCCTGGAGAAAGGTAGATGTGGTTGGAACCTGGTGTGCAAAAACTGTGAGTGATAGTAAGGTTGCTGAGATAGCTCTTGGATAGCCAGGAAAAGATGTCTTATGTTCTTTCAAAGATGAAGGCAAACCGTGGCTGAGAGGCTGTTGAAATAGGTACTGACAGACATTAGCCAAATCTATAATAGCAAAATATTGCTGATTGGATAGAATTAGTAATATTGAGTATGGAGGCATTAATGGATGGGACTAGGGTATTAAAGTGGTAATCTACTATGTGGTGTCATTTATTCTTTTGAGGTTTAACAACAGACCAAAGTGGACTATTAAATGGAGAAGCAGTGGGCATTATTATTCCTTCTCTAAATGAGCCTTGCATAATAGATTCTAATCCTTGAAGACCTTGTTTTAATTTAGATTGGGCTATACTAATTATTTTAACTGGGAGAGATGGTCCATAGGGTCTCATTGTATCAAGCCAATTTATAAGTCCCTAGGACTTAATTTAATTTAAATTTATTACTCATTGAGTCAGAGTGTCCATGCTTACTATGGGATACAATAGGGTAATGGTTGATATGATCACGGGAAATTTAGGCCAAGAAATGGTTCTGATGGTAGGGGGAGGCATCTCACCCTTTACATTTAGGAAGGCCCCTAAGATTATAGAGGATTCTTTGATTAAATTTAGTGGGATGCCAAAGTCTAAGTGTAATTTGAGCCCCAGTATTGATTAAGACCATGAATGTTTGCCAATTGATGCATTTCATCAGATGTTGGAGTTAATTCTGAACCTATGTTGTAGAGGCACAAAGCCAATGATCTTATTGTATTAATTCTTTTAATAAATTTTGGATTTCAAATTGGGTCAAATTGCAGACTTTTGTTTCAGTTTTTTGTTGTTGTTTTTGTTTCCTGCCTTTGTATCCAGGTTTCTTCTTTCTTTTTTACTTTTATTTTCCCCACTGGATATACTTTTGTGGGCATGGGGATGGGCTACCCTACTCATATTCATACATTTCTTCTCCCAGAGAACCTCAAATCAGTATCATGTAGGTTAGAGAACTCCTTCATGATGGTGGCTGATTTTAGTGCGTATGGCTCCCAGCTTATATAGTGTGTTTAATTCACCCCTGTGCTGTGCCTCAGGGATGCCATGGGTAATTTTTTCCTATAATCCCGAGGATCAGAATCTTTGTTGCAACAAAGACATAGGCAGCAGTAGGAGTAGAGGTATTTACGACTCCTGGTGAGCCATCAGCTCTTAGGAGTGTAGACGTAGGTACACCACAGGAAACCTGCCCCCTCTCTCTCCCTCTCTCCTTCTCTCTCTCTGTCCCCCTACCTCCTCCTTAATGACTTCTATTTCATGGTGACTGTATTTCCTATAGAATGTAGTCTTTTCTCTGTCTAGCAGCATCCTCCTCTCCTTGAATGCCAAGTATTGAAACTCTTGACTTATGTTTGGTAAATCTGTAATGATGGCTAGGTAGGACTTCACAAATGCCAGAGGGTACAAGCTTTCAGTTATAAGATGAATAAGTTCTGGGTTTCGAACATACGGTATGATGTGTAGTTAATAACATTGTATTGTATACTTGAAAATTCCAAAGAGAGTAGATTGCAAATGTTATCAGCACATGCACACACACACACACACACACACAGGTAGTTATGTGAGGTGATGAATGTGCTAATTAACTTGATTTTAGTAATCATTTCACAATGTGTATACATATATATCAAAACATCATGTTGTACACCTTACATATATAAAATTTTTGTCAGTTATGCCTCAGTAAATCTGGGAAAAAATGAAATGGCTATATAATACATCCCAGGGTCCTGGGATCAAGCAAGGCCCACATCGGGCTCCCTGCTCAGCGGGGAGCCTGCTTCTCCCTCTCCCACTCCCCCTGCTTGTGTTCCCTCTCTCGCTGTCTCTCTCTCTCTAATAAATAAATAAAATCTAAAAAAATAAAAATAAAAACTAACAAAAAGTATTATGCCATTTGTTTTAAAGAGAAATCTGAAATTATACAGTACAAAGTAGTAGGAGTCATTGGGTGATAGGAATGTGAGTATTTTTCTTTCTTTTTGATTGTTTTATATTCTATTTTTTTAGTGACTGAGAATTATGTAAATTTAAAAGATAAATTTTGCCAATAAAGACATTTAAGTAGAGATTCATATCCCTTGCCACTCCCCAAATATTTTAAAACATTTTTGACCTGATACATGGATGGGCCAGGAGGGTTTTTTTTTTTTTTTTTAAGGCTTCAGAGCAGGGAAGGAATAAAATTAAGATGTTTGAAAAACATGAATGAAATTATTGTGGCTTTTCCTCATAGTGGCATATGCTATATCATTTTAGGATTATTATAACATGTGTTGTGGAAAAATAAGTTGGTACAATTATGTTTAAATGGTCTCAATGTCTCTTATTTCAGCCTTCACCTCTGAATAATATTAATGGAAAAAATTGGTCTTGTGGTATAATTTACATGAAATAGTCCCTCCTTCTCCACTCACATACCTGAGAATCACCACTTGGAACATAGATTAGATTATTTTCCCTTATTATACTGTATCATTTCCATCATTGCCTGTGGAACCCTAATAAGGAAAAATCTTAATAGTATTTGCATGATAAAGCAAAAGCTGTTAGTAAGTAGACAAAGTTCTGTATAGTCATTAGGTTTGAGTGTATTGGAAGGGCTACCATATGTTGTGTTGTCAAAATTGTATTACAAGGCCAATCAATTTTTATATGGAGTTTTGTTACTCTGTAATTAGTATAGTAATGCTGACTGCTCTTGAATGCTATAGGTACATATGAAGATAGAAAAATAGATAGTGGGAGAAAGAAGGATTATTTAATTTATTTCTCAATTAAAACTGACACTTTGGGTAGAGAAATCTGTTGTCTCATCTGTTTTTTTATGGTTCATTTGCAGCTGTGTTTATTGTTTTAATAAGTAAATATATTATCTCATTAGGGCAACAGTTTTATAAATACAGCACAAGTTACTCATATCCACCCACAACATGTATGCCCCAAATGGAACCCTAAGAAGATTTATTAAACCCAATGAGGTTGAAGGGTAGACCTTGTGGGTCTGAGGGGTAGACCTTGTGGGGTAGAGGCTGTAGGCATCATGAGGTAGTCACAGCAAAAAGCAACATGTTGCCTTTTATGCAGGGACTAGCAGTGGTTGCAAAGGTTTATTTATTCATTTGTTTCCTGAGTCCTCTTAATGAATCTATTCAGAAATATGTGGTTGTGGGGCAGTTTGTTCAGCATTCGACTCTTGATTTCAGCTCAGGTCGTGATCTCAGGGTCATGAGATCCAGCCCCGAGTTGGGCTCTGGGTTCTGGACTGGATATGGACGTGGAACCTGCTTAAGATTCTCACTCCGTCTCCCTTTGCCCGTCCCCCCCACTCATGTTTTCTCTCTTTAAAAAAAAAAAGAAAAAAGAAAAGAAATGTGTGATTGTTTCCCAGTAACAAATATGTATGGTAAACTACCACCCAGATTTCAGATGGGTAATAAGTTTATTGGATCCAACTTTACTCTCTACAATGCATAGTGCCATGGAGGCTGAGGAGGAGAGACCTGAGCCAACCTCTGGTGCTATAATTAAAGTTTTAAAAGCTCCTGCCTTTGGATTAGGAAGAGTGGCCTTTATTCTCAAGCAGACATCTGCCCTGGTAAATTCTAACAGCATCTCCATTAGTGGGGATGGTGGTGGATACAGATTGAATCAATCAATCAATCAGTCAATCAATTATACATTTAATAAGCACCTACTATTTTCTTCAGATTCAAATCCCAGTTTGTTATCTGTAAGACTGATGAAGAGTCCAGTAAGAAAAGGGTGTTGTTTCTAAGCAAAATACGATATAGCTTTCTCTCCCATCACCTTGCATTTAAATGACTCAGCAGTGTAAGTTCTCATTTCCAATAAACTGTGATTGAGCACCTGCCATGTGGAATGCACCATGCTGGGCAATGTGGAAGACACAAAAATGAATTACACATGCTGCTATCATGTGATACATACACTTTTATTCTTATATATGTTTTTGTGTTCATTAACTTATGTCTGTTTAGAAATAGCTTTTATTTATTTGTAAAAAGCTGTCTTAAAGCATTAGAAGCAGTACATTATACAATGTACAAATAGCAAAATAAAAACCCATAAAGCTCAAACAGTATGGTAGGAGATATGTTACAGCTCTTCTTTCCTGACAAAAGGAAATTAAATGAAGTTTTTAACCTGTTCCTATATTTTTACAAGTTCGGAACTCTTAAAAACTTGACATTTAGTTTTTATGATAGGAGAGTAAAAGCGCCTGATATATAAGAGGTCTCAGGTTTATTAAAAGTGTAGATGTCCTACATGTGACTCCACTCAAAATACCGATTTTAAAAGTAGACAATTCTTCTATAGATATCCATACCTAAGGTCTACTGAAATGTATGTTTTGGAAGAATGTGTTAGTGCGAGAGAAAAGATTTTTTTAATGAACTTTGGCTAGCTGATGCACCTCCAGAGGATATAGAGCAAGGAGTATACAGACAATCATGGAAGGAGTATACAGACAATCATGGAAGACAGATGTTGAATAGTTAGTTATGTAATATGAGCAACAGAGAGATGACTTGAGTTTCTATGGATGTGTATAAGATGGACCTGATCTTCCCTCATATTTCAACTAAAGAATAAGTTTGAACTTGTTAATTCACCAGGGATTAGTCTGGGAGAAGGGACTCTAGGCATAAGAAACAGTTCATGTAACAGAAAGAAAAACAAAAAACAAAAAAAAACCCCAAAAAGGCATGTGAGGTAGATTGTAAGGAGGGGGCCGGGGGATGAGCATGGAGCAATAAACTGGTAGGTGATGGTGTGAGAAGCAAATAATGTACACATTAAGTCCTTACTATAACTTCTTGCTAATATTGAATGTTTAAATGTGTTAGTAAAATTACCTTTATTTTTACTGTTCTATAATAGGTTAAGATGTTGATTCTTTTTAAAGGTTTATTGAGCACCAACTGACACTTATAACTGTATATTTAAAGTATACAATGTGATGATTTGATACACATAAATATTGTGAAATGATTACCAAGATCAAGATAATTAACACATTCGTCACCTCACGTAGTTAACTTTGTGCGCGTGTGGTGAGTAGTCACCATGCTGTACGTTAGATCATTAGAACTTATTCTTCTTACAACTGAAAATTTGTACTATTTGACCACTATCTCCCCATCCATTTCCCTCACTTCTCAGCCCCTGGTAATAACCATTCTGTTCTCTGTTTCTGTGAAATCAAACTTTTTAATTTTTTTTTTTAGCTTCCACGTAAAGTGAATATTAGTGTTAATTTTGATGAAGATTTTTTTTTTCTTCTACCAAAATTGAGTTGGTTTAAAGAAGGAGCAATAGAGGTGTGAAGTTAAGGTGGAGTCATGGGAGCAGGCTTCTCTGTGGGGCTTTGTGTTCTGCTGCTGGCTTCAGCAGCAGCTGGGACTTGCCAGGCTATTAGGTGTTGAGATGAAATCATTTCTTTTCTGAACCAAGGAGCTGGACTGGTTGGCCTGGTCCTTGAAGGACAAAGTGTTGTTCTCAGACATACTTATTCAACTTCCCTGCCTCTTTAAGAAACAAAGTTTGCTTTATGCTAGTTTCATTGAATTATGACAAGAAGAGAAATCCATAAGCCTGTGATATATGATCAAAATCGTTTCCAACTGCTGCTTTATTTTACAGCTTTTCTTCAAAGTTTTCTTTTGGGGTTCATAAGTGAATATCTCCTCAATTAAAGTATAACCTTCAAGAAAACCAAGGGCCTTGTCTTCAAAACAAATAACATATGCATAATGTTTTTCATTTCCTCAACCACACCATTTTGTTTGTATCTTCCCAATAAATTTAGTGAGGTGGGTCTTGCTAATGTCTCCATTTTCAAGGCCAGGTAAACACAGCTTTGATGAAGAGCCTGGGAAAGGCTGTGCACTAGGTAGTGTCTCATATCTTCTGAGAAAGAATCTAAATCTACACAATACTTTTTATGCCTTTTCTTTCCATCTTCAAGTCAAGCAAAATGGCTCATGTAAACATTTATTAAGTATTTTTGATTGAATAATTTGGTGCTGGAAGGGATTGGAGAATCTGTTTGTAATGTAAACTTCTAAATTTAAATGTCACAGATCTGAAAAAAATGCAGACTATAAATGTACATCTCAATGAAATTCTACCCAGCAAAGCAGCACCCAAGTCAAGAAATAGATTACCAAAACACAAAGTTATCTCTGGTGCCTGTTTTCAGTAATCCTCCACACAAAGAGGTGTCAAGCCTTCCAACAGAACAGATTAATTTTGCCTGTTTTTGAATTTTATAAAGCTGAAATCATACAGCATGCATGTATTTTGTGGCTGGTTTATTTTACTTAATGTTATATTTGTGAGATTTTTCCATGTTGTTCTGTGTAGTTGTGGTTCCTTCATTTTCATTGATGCACAGCATTCTAATGTATGCTTTTGAGTTGCTTCCAGTTTGGGCAACTATGAGAACTGCTGCTCTGAATATACTTATTTTTGTTTTTTTGGTGAGCATATGTATGCATTTCTGTTGTGTGTAAATGTTATCATGGAATTTCTGGGGCTTGAGGTATGCATATGTTAGTGTTAGTGAATACTTGCAAATAGTTTTCCAATGTGGTTGTACAAATTTACATTCATTAACAGTGTATGGAGGTGGCCACTGTTCCACAAATTTGCCAACTCTTTGTATTTTGAGTGTTTTTTTCCTTTAAATTTTAGACATTCTGATGGGTACATAGTATTTTCCTGAGGTTGAGATTTTAATTATCAACTCAGATAGCTAATAACATTTATTGAGATTGTCTTTTCCCTAGAAAATGCAAAGACTGTTAGGGTATAGATACATGTTAATAGATATTTCAAATCTAATATATCCACAACAGAAATTGCTCTCTCCCTATCTCATTTTATTCTTTTTTTTTTCTGTCATGTTCCATGGCATTCATAATCAGAAACTTTGGAGTTGCCCTTAACCCCTCTTCTTTACTTCCTACCCCCTAATAAATCACTAAATTCAAGATTTTACTTTAAAATGTCTCTTAAATATAGGAACTTCTTTCTAAGGCACTGCCACTGCCCCAGATTTGGTCCTCATGTTCTTTTACTTTCTCATAGTTGTCTTCTCTATTGTCTGACTAGTCTACCTCCCTCCAGAGTTAGCTTCTCAAAAACACATCTGGTTATGTTATTTTCCTCCTTAAAACTCTTTATGAGCTCCTGGGTTCTGCAGAATTACATCTGCTCATTACTTTCTGCTCCTTGCTTCTCCAGGCTCATCTGCTACCACTGTTCCCATACCCATATGTTCCAGTAACAGGGGGATTATGTGCTATCCCAGGAGAAACTGCCTAAGACGCAGTATGAAAGTGCCTGTCTAACAGGAAGTGGGAACTGCCATCTGGTGCACTGGAAGGAGCTTTGAGCCATGGAGTCTCATGATCCTGGGTTAAGATTCCATTTGTGTTACTTAACAGCTGTTTGACATTTGGCTCATTTACACAGCCTTTTATGAGCTTTAATTCACCCACCTGTAAAGCAGAAATTGTAACTCTTACTCTGTGGCTATTATATGGGTTATACATAATGCTCAGGAAACAGGGTCATAATCAACAAGTGGAATGGATTATGGAAGACAGGAAATTAAGGAAGGGAAGGTGGGGATTATGGAGGAAAAGAGCACCTGAGAATCTCATGCCCACTCTTGACTTTGGCAGGAAAGATTGGGGTTGATGACATGTTGATTGAGGAGAGAGGGGAATATCAAAACAGGTGTTAACCCTCAAACCATGTAAACCTGCCTGAACTAATTAATTGAGGTGTGAAGAATGTCTTTCATAGAGGAGTGGGATTAAGATCTGAAGACTTGAGGTGATGAGGAAAAAATGTTTTATAAGTGCAAGTCACAATAACAACACAAACATGGTGATTTGCAAGAATATAAAATTGGCTAATTTTGGAAATCTTTCCACTGAATCAGATAATAGCCAGTCCACTGTGACCAGAGAGTCAGGGATACAAACATGGCCACTGGGCCCTAGTCCTTTGAATCAATGAACTAATGCCAGTGAGGAGACCTAAACAAAAGGAACTTAAGAACTACATATAGAGCCATACAGGGTAGCTGCAGTAGACCTACCCTCCTTTTCCACTAGTCAAAGGACTGTTGGCACCTCCCACAAATTTTCCCACTTATTGTCTCAGGTCAAGGGCAGTAGACATCTGCTTCCTAGGGTTTCTGGGAGAATCTCTTCTCACTTAATCAACTTTTTTTTATTAGTTTCAGAAATATATAATTTAAAATAACTCCTATGTAATAACAATAATCAACTAGAAAAATACAATGAAAAAACTATTTACAATAACAAAATTGTATAGAATTTACATGAAGAAAATTAGAAAAATTTACTCAGGAATATAATATTTAATGAATGGAAAGGCATGTTTCTGGATGGGAAACAAAATTTATAAAGCTAACATGTTTTCTTCTCAGTTTATAGGATTAACCTATTTCAATCAAAATACCAATGTAAAACCTTAGGAAACCTAAAAGAAAAGCAAAAACTGATCAAGAATCTTTATTTATTTATTTATTTTTTGATGTTTTAGATTTTTTTAAAATTTTTTTTATGGTTATGTTAATCACCATACATTACATCATTAGTTTTTGATGTAGTGTTCCATGATTCATTGTTTGTGCATAACACCCAGTGCTCCATGCAGAATGTGCCCTTTTTAATACCCATCACCAGGCTAACCCATCCCCCCAACCCCTCCCCTATAGAACCCTCAGTTTGTTTTTCAGAGTCCATCGTCTCTCATGGTTCCTCTCCCCCTCCGACTTACTCCCCTTCATTCTTCCCCTCCTGCTATCTTCTTCTTTTTTTTTTCTTAACATATATTGCATTATTGTTTCAGAAGTACAGATCGTTGTTCATCAGTCTTGTACAATTCACAGTGCTCACCATAGCACCTACCCTCCCCAATGTCTATCACCCAGCCACCCCATCCCTCCCACCCCCCACCACTCCAGCAACCCTCAGTTTGTTTCCTGAGATTAAGAATTCCTCATATCAGTGAGGTCATATGATACATGTCTTTCTCTCATTGACTTATTTCACTCAGCATAACACCCTCCAGTTCCATCCACGTCGTTGCAAATGGCAAGATCTCATTCCTTTTGATGGCTGCATAATATTCCATTGTGTATATATACCACTTCTTCTTTATCCATTCATCTGTCGATGGACATCTTGGCTCTTTCCACAGTTTGGCTATTGTGGACATTGCTGCTATAAACATTGCGGTGCAAGTACCCCTTAGGATCCCTACATTTGTATCTTTGTGGTAAATACCCAGTAGTGCAATTGCTGGATCGTATGGTAGCTCTATCTTCAACTGTTTGAGGAACCTCCATACTGTTTTCCAGAGGGGTTGCACCAGCTTGCATTCCCACCAACAGTGTAGGAGGGTTCCCCTTTCTCCACATCCCCGCCAACATCTGTCGTTTCCTGACTTGTTAATTTTAGCCATTCTGACGGGTGAGAAGTGGTATCTCATTGAGGTTTTGATTTGGATTTCCCTGATGCCGAGTGATGTGGAGCACTTTTTCATGTGCCTGTTGGCCATTTGGATGTCTTCTTTGAAAAAATGTCTGTTCATGTCTTCTGCCCATTTCTTGATTGGATTATTTGTTCTTTGGGTGTTGAGTTTGATAAGTTCTTTATAGATTTTGGATACTAGCCCTTTATCTGATATGTCATCTGCAAATATTTTCTCCCATTCTGTCGGTTGTCTTCTGGTTTTGTGGACTGTTTCTTTTATGTGCAAAAGCTGTTTATCTTGATGAAATCCCAATAGTTCATTTTTGCCCTTGCTTCCCTTGCCTTTGGCGATGTTTCTAGGAAGAAGTTCCTGTGGCTGAGGTTGAAAAGTTTGCTGCCTGTGTTCTCCTTTAGGATTTTGATGGACTCCTGTCTCACGTTTAGGTCTTTCAACCATTTGGAGTCTATTTTTGTGTGTGGTGTAAGGAAATGGTCCAGTTTCATTCTTCTGCATGTGGCTGTCCAATTTTCCCAACACCATTTGTTGAAGAGACTGTCTTTTTGCCATTGGACATTCTTTCCTTTGTCGAAGATTAGTTGACCATAGAATTGAGGGTCCATTTCTGGGCTCTCGATTCTGTTCCATTGATCTATATGTCTGTTTTTGTTGCCAGTACCATACTGTCTTGATGATGAGAACTTTGTAATAGAGCTGGAAGTCCGGAATTGTGATGCTGCCAGCTTTGCTTTCCTTTTTCAACCATCCTCTGCCTATTTGGCGTCTCTTCTGGTTCCGTACAAATGTTAGGATTATTTGTTCCATTTCTTTGAAAAAGGTGGATGGTATTTTGATGGGGATTGCATTGAATGTGTAGATTGCTCTAGGTAGCACTGACATCTTCACAATGTTTGTTCTTCCAATCCATGAGCATGGAACGTTTTTCCATTTCTTTGTGTCTTCTTCAATTTCTTTCATGAATATTTTATAGTTTTCTGAGTACAGATCCTTTGCCTCTTTGGTAAAATTTATTCCTAGGTATCTTATGGTTTTGGGTGCAGTTGTAAATGGGATGGACTCCTTGATTTGTCTCTCTTCTGTCTTGTTGTTGGTGTATAGGAATGCCACGGATTTCTGTGCACTGATTTTATATCCTGCTACTTGACTGAATTCCTGTAGGAGTTCTAGCAGTTTTGGGGTGGAGTCTTTTGGGTTTTCCACATACAGTATCATATCATCTGCAAAGAGTGAGAGTTTGACTTCCTCTTTGCCGATTTGGATGCCTTTGATTTCTTTTTGTGGTCTGATTGCTGTGGCTAGGACTTCTAATACTATGTTGAATAGCAGTGGTGAGAGTGGACATCCCTGCCGCGTTCCTGACCTTAGGGGAAAAGCTCTCAGCTTTTCCCCATTGAGAATGATATTTGCTGTAGGTTTTTCATAGATGGCTTTTATGATATTGAAGTATGTACCCTCTATCCCTATACTCTGAAGAGTTTTGATCAAGAAAGGATGCTGTACTTTGTCAAATGCTTTTTCTGCATCTATTGAGAGGATCATATGATTCTTGTTCTTTCTTTTGTTAATGTATTGTATCACGTTGATTGATTTGCGGATGTTGAACCCGCCTTGCAGCCCAGGAATAAATCCCACTTGGTCATGGTGAATAATCCTTTTAATGTACTGTTGGATCCTATTGGCTAGTATTTTGGTGAGAATTTTGCATCCATGTTCATCAAGGATATTGGTCGGTAATTCTCCTTTTTGATGGGGTCTTTGTCTGGTTTTGGGATCAAGGTAATGGTGGCCTCATAAAACGAGTTTGGAAGTTTTCCTTCCATTTCTATTTTTTGGAACAGTTTCAGGAGAATAGGTATTAATTCTTCTTTAAATGTCTGATAGAATTCCCTTGGGAAGCCATCTGGCCCTGGGCTTTTGTTTGATGGGAGATTTTTGATGACTGCTTCAATTTCCTTAGTGGTTATAGGTCTGTTCAGGTTTTCTATTTCTTCCTGGTTCAATTTTGGTAGTTGATACATCTCTAGGAATGCACCCATTTCTTCCAGGTTATCTAATTTGCTGGCATAGAGTTGCTCATAATATGTTCTTATAATTGTTTGTATTTCTTTGGTGTTGGTTGTGATCTCTCGTCTTTCATTCATGATTTTGTTGATTTGGGTCATTTCTGTTTTCTTTTTGATAAGTCTGGCCAGGGGTTTATCAATCTTGTTAATTCTTTCAGAGAACCAGCTCCTAGTTTCATTTTCTGTTCTGTTCTTTTGGTTGCTATTTCATTGATTTCTGCTCTGATCTTTATTTATTTATTTTTAAATTTTTTATTGTTATGTTGATTACCATATATTACATCATTTGTTTTTGATGTAGTGTTCCATGGTTCATTGTTTGTTCATAACACCCAGTGCTCCATGCAGAATGTGCCCTCTTTAATACCCATCACCAGGCTAACCCATCCCCCCACCCTCGTCCCCTCTAGAACCCTCAGTTTGTTTTTCAGAGTCCATCATCTCTCATGGTTCGTCTCCCCCTCTGAATTACTCCCCTTCATTCTTCCTCTCCTGCTATCTTCTTCTTTTTCTTTTTTCTTAAAATATGTTGCGTTATTTGTTTCAGAAGTACAGATCCGTGATTCAACAGTCTTGCACAATTCACAGCGCTCACCGTAGCACATACCCTCCCCAATGTCTATCACCCAGCCACCCCATCCCTCCCACCCCACCCCCACTCCAGCAACCCTCAGTTTGTTTCCTGAGATTAAGAATTCCTCATATCAGTGAGGTAATATGATACATGTGTTTCTCTGATTGACTTATTTCACTCAGCATAACACCCTCCAGTTCCATCCACGTCGTTGCAAATGGCAAGATCTCATTCCTTTTGATGGCTGCATAATATGCCATTGTGTATATATACCACTTCTTCTTTATCCATTCATCTGTCGATGGACATTTTGGCTCTTTCCACAGTTTGGCTATTGTGGACATTGCTGCTATAAACATTGGGGTGCATGTACCCCTTCGGGTCCCTACATTCGTATCTTTGGGGTAAATACCCAGTAGTGCAATTGCTGGATCGAATGGTAGCTCTAATTTCAACTGTTTGAGGAACCTCCATACTGTTTTCCAGAGTGGTTGCACCAGCTTGCATTCCCACCAACAATGTAGGAGGGTTCCCCTTTCTCCACATCCCCGCCAACATCTGTCGTTCCCTGACTTGTTAATTTTTCTGCTCTGATCTTTATGATTTCTCTTCTCCTGCTGGGTTTAGGCTTTATTTGCTGTTTTTTCTCTAGCTCCTTTAGGTGTAGGGTTAGGTTGTGTATTTGAGACCTTTCTTGTTTCTTGAGAAAGGCTTGTATTGCTATATACTTTCCTCTCAGGACTGCCTTTGCTGTATCCCAAAGATTTTGGACAGTTGTGTTTTCATTTTCATTGGTTTCCATGAATTTTTTTAATTTTTCTTTAATTTCCTGGTTGACCCATTCATTCTTTAGTAGGATGCTCTTTAGCCTCCATGTATTTGAGTTCTTTCCGACTTTCCTCTTGTGATTGAGTTCTAGTTTCAAAGCATTGTGGTCTGAAAACATGCAGGGATTAATTCCAATCTTTTGGTACCGTTTGAGACCTGATTTGTGACCTAGGATGTGATCAATTCTGGAGAATGTTCCATGGGCACTAGAGAAGAATGTGTATTCCATTGCTTTGGGATGGAATGTTCTGAAAATATTTGTGAAGTCCATTTGGTCAGGTGTTTCATTTAAAGTCTTTATTTCCTTGTTGATCTTTTGCTTAGATGATCTGTCCATTTTCAGTTAGGGGGGTGTTAAACTTCCCAACTATTATTGTATTGTTGTTAATGTTTTCTTTGCTTTTGTTATTAATTGCCTTATATAATTGGCTGCTCCGACGTTAGGGGCATAGATATTTACATTTGTTAGATCTTCTTGTTGGATAGATCCTTTAAGTAGGATATAGTGTCCTTCCTCATCTCTTATTACAGTCTTTGTTTTAAAATCTAATTTGTATGATATAAGGATTGCCACCTCAGCTTTCTTTTGGTGTCCATTAGCATGGTAAATGGTTTTCCACCCCCTCACTTTCAATCTGGGGGTGTCTTTGGGTCTAAAATGAGTCTCTTGCAGACAGCATATGGATGGGTCTTGTTTTTTAATCCAATCTGATAGCCTTGTCTTTTGATTGGGGCATTTAGCCCATTTACATTCAGGGTAACTATTGAAAGGTATGAATTTACTGCCATTGTATTGCTTGTCAGGTGACTGTGACTGTATATTGTCTGTGTTCCTTTCTGATCTATGCTGCTTTTAGTCTCTCTTTTTCCTTAGAGGACCTCTTTCAATATTTCTTGTAGGGCTGGTTTCGTGTTTGCCAATTCCTTTAGTTTTTGTTTGTTCTGGAAGCTTTTTATCTCTCCTTCTATTTTCAATGATAGCCTAGCTGGATATAGTTTTCTTGGCTGCATATTTTTCTCGTTTAGTGCTCTGAAGATATCATGCCAGTCCTTTCTGGCCTGCCAGGTCTCTGTGGATAGGTCTATTGCCAGTCTAATGTTTCTGCCATTGTAGGTTACAGATCTCTTCTCCCGAGCTGCTTTCAGGATTTTCTCTTTGTCTCTGAGACTCGTAAGTTTAACTTTTAGATGTCAGGGTGTTGATCTATTTTTATTGATTTTGAGAGGGGTTCTCTGTGCCTCCTGGATTTTGATGCCTGTTTCCTTCCCCACATTAGGGAAGTTCTCTGCTATTATTTGCTCCAATATACCTTCTGCCCCTCTTTCTCTTACTTCTTTCTGGGATCCCAATTATTCTAATGTTGTTTCGTCTTATTGTATCGCTTATCTCTCGAATTCTGCCCTCGTGATCCTGTAGTTTTTTTTCTCTCTTTTCTCAGCCTCTTTATTTTCCAACATTTGGTCTTCTATATCGCTGATTCTCTCTTCTGTCTCATTTATCCTAGCAGTTAGTGCTCCATTTTTGATTGCACCTCATCAATAGCCTTTTTGATTTCGACTTGGTTAGATTTTAGTTCTTTTATTTCTCCAGAAAGGGTTTGTCTAATAACTTCCACACTTTTTTCAAGCCCAGCTAGTATCTTTAAAGTCATGATTCTGAACTCTAGGTCCAACATCGTACTAATGTCAGTATTGAGTAGGTCCCTGGCAGATGGTACTACCTCTTGTTCTTTTTGCTGAGGTGATTTTTTTCGTCTTGTCATTTTATCCAGAGGAGAATAGATGAATGAGAGAACAAAATGCTAACAGGTTTACAACGTCCCCAGCAAATATAGTGTATACAAATCAGAAAAGACCTGAAACCAGGGGAAAAGAAAGGGAAAGAACGAAAAAAGAAAGAGAGAAAAAAAAAGAAAAAAAGATAAAGACAAAAACAGAACAATACAAAAAAAGCAGAATATGATCAATTATGATCAGGTTAGTGCATAGATCAGTGCCACACACTAGATTTTGGGCATATTTTGGGTCTGTTAGAAAAAAGTGCCTCCTAAAATTTTAAAGGAAGAAAGACATATATGTACAAAATAACGGTTGATACAGTGAAGGGATGGAAGATGACTGTAAATATGAAAATTATAAAAGATTTTATAAAAGGAGTTGATAAGATAAGAAGTTGTTTGAAAAAAGAAAGAAGAAGATTTAAGAAAAAAAAAAAAGGAAAAAGGGAGAGAATATGATCAGGCAGCAGACTAGAACCAAGGCATACACTAGTGATTTAGGATATATTTTGATCTGTTAGAAGAAACTGTATCTCAAAATTTTAAAGAGAGAACAACTTATATATATATGCCAAAAATAAGGGTAACTACTATGAAGGGATCAAATATGACTCTAAAAATGAAAAATAAAAAAATTTTTTTTTTTTTAAAAAAGGAGATTGATAAGATGTTGGTTGAAAAAGGGAAAAAGAAAAATAAAAAAAAATGGTTAACAAAAAGCAACTTTGATGAATTAATGAATCATGGTAAAAAAAAGCCATGAATTTTATGTGCAGTATTCCCCTAGCGCTGGAGTTCTCCCGTTCTCCTTGATCGGTAAGCTTGGTCTTGGCTTGCTGGCTGTTCGTGCTGATCTTCTGGGGGAGGGGCCTGTTGCCATGGTTCCCAAATGTCTTTGCTGGAGGCTGAATTGCCCCGCCCTTGTTGGTCCGGGCTAAGGAAGCTGCTCCGGTTTGCTCTCAGGAGCTTTTGTTCCCTGCAAGCTCTTGGTACAGCTTTGGAGGACCAGGGCAACAATGGTGGCCTCCCAATCTCCACCCAGAGGAGCTGAGAACTCGGGGCCCTGCTCCTCAGTGCGCCCCCAGAGAAAAGCAGTCACTCCTGTCTCCCTGGTCTCCGGCCACACTCCGTGCTCACCCGGCCTGTGACCGAGCGTTTCTATCTCTGGCACCCGACCCTGTGTGGAGTCTCCAAACCCAGCAGATCGCTGCAGTGCGCTCCCGCGCTGCTCCTCCCAGGGGAGGAAGGGGAGTCTCCCCGGCTTTGCCGCTTGTTGGGTCCCTGCTGGAGGAGCAGCGGCCCGACTGGGCCGCGGATCACAGTTTATGGCAACCCCGAGCTGAGAGCCCGCGCCTCGGCTCCGTCTCTGCAGCTGGCTTCCCCACTCGGATAACTGGGAGCTGGGCCGCAGTCAGGCACCCCCGGTCTTTCTGTGACCCTGAGGGTCCTGAGACCACACTGTCCTGCGAGGGTTCCACCCCCCGCTTAGCCACTGTAGCCTTGTCCCTCAGCGGAGCCCACTTCTAAAATTTCCGATTTTGTGCTCCGCGGCTCTATCTTTTGCCAGAAGCGGCCGACGGAGACCCCCTCCCCCGCCATCTATCCTCCCGAATATCGCCTCCGATTCACTTCTCCGCACATCCTACCTTCCAGTAAGTGGTCACTTTTCTGTTCAGAGAGTTGTTACTATTCTTTTCTTTGATGTCCTTTTGAGTTTGTAGGTGTTCAGAATGGTTTGATCCCTATCCAGCTGAATTCCTGAGACCAGACGAAATCCAGGTCTCCTACTCCTCCGCCATCTTGCTCCGCCCCTGATCAAGAATCTTTAAAATAAAACACCACAGGATTGGTACTGTGAAGGCACCGCTGGTCTTGCCTCTGGGCAGGCAAGTCAGGAAAGTCTGGGTATCACGCGAAAGAGAACAAATATCCACTACAATGAAGACTCTGGAATTTTGTCTCCATGAGGGGCAATGTGAGCTAGCCACTGGAGACAACTGCTAAAAATAAAACACTTTGCTTGTGACGTAGTGACCACCCATTGCCAAGGGTCTGATGACTGCTTGGAGGGGAATTAAGCACATGGTAAGTTTATTGACCAATCATGGGTCTAAGCCAATGTCTTCCTCTTCCTCTTCAGGCTCTTGGATTTCTTTAATAGGCAGGTTTTCTTCTTGGCTCATCAGAGGGACGAGATTCTGAGGAGCTTTTCCAGTAATGGGGCTGGGTGGCTGGGCCTGAGCGATCCAATCTTCTTTTGGCAATGGAAAGGCATGAGAGAGCTGTCTAAGCAATAGCTGGCAAAATACAGTAAGAACAGTAGACACTTTAAAAGTATGTTGTGAAAGTATTCCTGTAAAAGTAACTTTTCACTACAAAATGCAAATGTTACTGAGATCAATTGTTTAGATCACATAAAAATGAGAGTATGTCTTTGACATTCAATCACTGTATTTTCCTATATTCCAGAGTAAACAATCCCTTTCAACACTCAAGCTTTAACAGGGTATTCTTAGAAAGTTATGTGAATTGCTAACGGAAGCTATTGGCTTAACAAATCAGTAGTTTCGTTTTTTCAGGGAAACACAGTTCCAGATAAGGACCTTTGCATTATTTTTTTGTCTCAAGTGTGAATTCCTATGTGGGGGAAAAATAGATATGCTTTCCGTATACATTGAGTCACTCTGTTCACCTTGCAGGTGAGTGGCCTCCAGACTCATATTCAAAGCCATTTTGGGAAAGGGATCTGTGGCCTCTACACTGTTGTATAAGTTCACAAAAGAAAGCTCCTTAATCCTGGATGCTAACTGAGGTATAGCCCTTGAGGATGTTTTCTTCCCTGTGAATTTTCTAAAAATTTTAGGTTTTAGGCAAGTTGGGTATTTATCCAATTTTGGCCGTAATAAGGTTTTCACATATCTGTATATTTTCAGACAGCCTGGGAATTCAGAATTCCTTATGAAACATTTCAGATTGAGGCAGGATCATCAGACTTTTCTTGATCCCATTTGTACTTTCGGGTCTTTCATGCTTAGTGGGTTTTTTCATGCCGGGTACAGTTGGACAGCTGACCAAATCTTCTCCCACATTTTTTGCAACTATATGGCCTTTCAGCCTCATGACTCTGCAGATGAAGCACAAATTCTTTGTTCTCTGGGAAGGTTTTCCCACATTCTGGACACTTAAATATCTTCTCCTTTATGTGGATTCCTTCATGGCGACTCCGATGAGAGTTTTGACGAAAGTTTTTCCCACACTGAGAACATGAATAAGGTTTCTCTCCTGTATGGATTCGCTCATGTTTATTAAGGTTTGTTTTATGATTGAAGCTTTCCCCACAGTGACTACAGTCATAGGGTTTTTCTCCAGTGTGAGTCCTCTGGTGGGAAATAAGATAAGAACTTTCATTAAACTGTTTCCCACACAATGGTCAAGTGTACCATCTTGTTCTCCGATTTTGGCTAAGTGCAATCAAATTGATATCCACATATTTTGAGAGTTCCTCTAGTGGAGTAACATTTTCAATGGTAACTAGAAGATTTCTCATTTTCCTTTGCTTGGGAATAGATGTATTTAGTCTTTCTTTATGGCATGGTGATTCCTCAGAGACTGCAGAACAATCTACTTCATCACAGTCTGAAGTCTCTTCTCTATGATCTTCATTCTCTACAGTTTCCTTCTGAAGATCTTCACTCTCAGGATTAACGTCATGAATCAGTAACATCATCTCCCCAACATTGTCTTCCTTCTCTGAGGTGGGCTGTTGAGTAGCATCCAGGCTCACACATTCTTCTTGGGAATGAAATATATTCAAATCCTCAAGGACCACCAGTTCCTCAGGCTCAGTTTTCAAATACAGAGACACTGTGTCCTGTTTCTGCTGGATTCCTTCTCTGGGCAGAAGCTTCACCATGGGATGAGGTTGCAGTCTGTTCTGAAAGTTTGAGCTCACATCCTTCATAATAACCTTGGTTATTATGGGCTTGGGCAAGAAGGTGAGGAAGTACTCCAGAACCAGCTGGTGGATGATCTTGGGCCCACTAGTAGCATCTCAAAGTAGGTCTTGGTCCAGCTTGGAGTCCAGAGGAACTCTCAGTATAAAGGACCACTTTAGCTTTAAGGGCATTGGAACCACTTTTGCAGCCATCATGCCTTGCAGTCACACACCACATTCATTTTGCGGAGCTTCAGGAGTCACCTCTTACTGAAGGAAATCTGTCAGAAAGCTGAGTGCTCAGGTGCTCTGTCGCCCCTGGGCCCTTGCAGAGGACGGCCCAGGGACCCTGGCGCAGAGAGACCAGGGAAACTAGGCGCGAGAGGCCGAGCCCTCCCCTCCCCCTTCCGAATACTTAATCAACTTTTTCTGCACAATTATATCAATACTTACTGTGTCCTACCATCCCTATGCAGATACTCCAAGATAATACTACCTTTCTGAGCAGTGCAATGGATCATTATGTTGTATACTTCTGCTTACTCTGAAGTTTTGTGACTAGCAGATATAAGAGTATTAAAAATAAAATATAAGGGGTGCCTGGGTGGCTCGGTCGGTTAAGTGTCTGTCTTTGGCTCAGGTCGTGATCCCAGGGTCTCTGGGATCAAACCCCGCATCAGGCTCTCTGCTCAGCAGGGAGCCTGCTTTCCCTCTCCCTCTGCCAACTTGTACTCTCTCTGTCAAATAAATAAATAAAATCTTAAAAAAAAAAACAACAACCAAAGAAACAAACAAAAAACATGAAATGGCTTGTAGGCATCTTGCAGTAACTCTTTTTCCAAGCCTTGGGCTGTCAAGTCCTGAGAGTCTGTGAATTCAACTTAGTTTTTTTTTTTTAATTTTTTAATTGTTATGTTAATCACCATATATTACATCATTAGTTTTTGATGTAGTGTTCCATGATTCATTGTTTGTGCATAACACCCAGTGCTCCATGCAGAATGTGCCCTCTTTAATACCCATCACCAGGCTAACCCATCCCCCTTCAACTTAGTTTTTAATTCTGCAACACACACAGTTGATTTTGAGTGTGATTTTCAGGGAAATAAGAGATTATTTCAGGGGCATATAGATCTCCTGTTCTTTGTCAATTGGGCTAAGAGTTTAAAGCCTTGAGCTTGTCACTGTCTTTCTGTATGCTGTCTAATACAGTAATAAGATATCCTAGCCCATATGCATCAAAAGTTGATGCTTGGTTCCATAAGTGTCTTTAGATGCATGATAACAATCAACCACAGGTGACAATTTAATTAATCATGATGCATGATATTCTAAGAATTAGAATACTGATTTCTCTTTTCCCATTGGTGAGGAGCTCCACACATTTTTCAAGGTCAAGAATACAGCCAAACCAATCCATCAATTTCATTTATGAGGTTTTGTTTCTTGGGATTACGTTTTGTACCAATATAGTATCCTACTCAGGATCCAGTTAGAAACAGAGAAATCATACTAAAGAGGGCAACAGAAAGAAGTTAGTGTATTGAATTGGATAGAGAAGTATTAGAAGATGGAAAGATCAAAATAGAACACTAAAGTTAAATAGAGTTACACCCCTAAGGACTGAGGCATGAAGGTTAGGGGTCGGGGTTTCCAGAATCTGGAAACTTAGAGAAGATGTCCTGGGGAAATGAGACTCAGACCTTTGAGCATGGAGTGCTATGCAGCTGCAGCTAATAGCACAGGGACGTAGAGAAGGGGCTTTGCAGAGCTAAGGTCCAAACTCTGAGGAGGAAATACTGTATGGCTACTCTTGATACCTCAGGAGATCAGAAGTTGGGCACTACAGAGTTTGGGTCCAGACCTTTGGGAATGGGCAATCTCCCAGTAAGTGCTAGTATATGAAGAAACACAGTGATGTTGTTTCCTGGAGGACTAAAATTACTGGACCCTAGGGCTAATAGCTCCTGATGGTAAAGGGCCATTTCTGGAATGAGGCTGGAGTGAAGCTGATGGGAAGCGTAGCTTTCTGCCTTCCAGTTTCAATCTAGCATGCATATTGGTGGAACCAAACAGGAAGCCATCTGAAAGAACTAGAAATATAGTTTTCAGAATTCCAGTCACATCATTATGAAGCAGAACATAAGTGGATTGATTTAGATATGAGTGATATAACTTAAACTTACTATGGCTTTTAAACAATATTTGTATATAAAATTAAAAAGGAATTGGTCAGCTCAAGTGTAGGGAAGGGTATAAGGTTGGGATGTGGGGAAGAGAGAGAATGACCATAAAATGTTAATATATTTATGTGTAAGAGGAAGGCAAAAGTTATGTGTCAGAAAATGTTCAATATTCTATGAATCTAGTTAAGGAAAATTGTGTGTGTGTGTGTGTGTGTGTGTGTGTGTGTATGTGTGTCTAGGTTCTTACCTCCCCCAATAATTAGGACTTAAATATAAATAATTTATATTTACCTTAATTACTTATATCCTTGCTTTTTTGAAAATTACTTTTATTGAGTTAAGTATAATGTAGTATCATATAGCAAATCATCATAAGTCAAGATATCAAATCTAACATAAACATAAAACATAATCTGTGAAGTAAGGAAAGCTTATTGAGAAATCCTTATGATGGCTTTTCCTTTTTCTAGGAAGATTCATCATCTATAATAAAAAATGTGTTCGAACCCTAATCTAATAAGACATTTGATTTGTCTTTGCAAAAATGAAAGAGAAGAACTATTTGAAATTTCTAACTTGGTGTGTTTTGCTTTTTAAAATATACAACCATCAAAAAATACCATGGTAATGGTAAAATCATTTTGTGTAAACAGTGGTTCCATTCTCCCTGTACAGAAAGTGAAAGAAACAGAAATGTCTTGCTTGAATTCAGTATTGTGTATCACCCATATCTCTGGAATCCAGTAAAAGTTGGAAGAAGACCATCAGGGACATGATTTAAGGAAGATCAGAGGAAGCAAAGAATGAGGAAAAGCTAGTTTTGAGAACCAACTGAAAATTGATTCTGAGTTTTGCTCAAGCTGTTGTGTTGACAAATAATGTATGTTATTGCCATGTAATCCTGAATAATCAGGAGAGAGGACCACTGAAATTGTCTGGATGTAAAAGGAAAGCATTTTGTAAATGATCCTTGGTAGACTGAAATTTTTCTGCTGCAACTTTTAAAGGCTCTGCATATCTTTTTAAATTGATCCCCTGAAGAAAATCCCATGAATGATGATTAAGTTCAGGACATCCTGATAAGACAAAGCAGAGAGAGGAAAACAACCTTCTCTCTAAGAGGAACTGAGCTTTAAAGCTGCAAATAGTTCTTTGAGGTTAAATAGCATATTCCTAATCCCAGAGATCGTGATTTTTCTAGAAAAAAAATTTGCCAAAACAATGAGAGACTGTTCTGAAATTCTAGGTGGAAAGATGGGAAGTGAGTACCAATTTGTGTTTATTGTTCTTGGAAAGTTAAAAAAAAAGTTGATAGATTCAAAAATAAACAAGCAAATGAGCAAAAAGGAGGTACACACATTTTCATCTTGATTTTGGTGAATACTTCTCAAGTTTGCCCAAAATGCCATTTTCTAGGTGGCAAGACTTTTTTTCCCCCTTAAATTAGCAGTTGGTACTTTTCTGCCCGTTCAGAATTCCTTGAGAAAAAATGAATATGAAATCCCATGAAGAGACTAGAATCAAAGTCAGCTGCTGATCTGGGGCTTGGCTCCTTCATACTTACTTGGATTCAGAGTCCAGAGTGGGTGGGCGCCTGGGTGGCTCAGATGGTTAAGCGTCTGCCTTCGGCTCAGGTCATGATCCCAGGATCCTGGGATCGAGTCCCGCATCGGGCTCCCTGCTCCTTGGGAGCCTGCTTCTCCCTCTGCTTCTCTCTCTCTCTGCTCCTCTGTCTCTCATGAATAAATAACTAAAAAGTCTTAAAAAAAAAAAAAAAAGAATACAGAGTCCAGAGTGGGTGCCGGCTTTATGAGCTCTCCACATTGATCAGTACTCCCCTGCCAGAATATAACTTCCAACTACTAATTTGCAAGTCAATTGAATGAGTACCTTCCATCAAGCCAAAAATGTCAAAGCCCTGGCAACCTCCCTGTCTATATATACACATTCTTTGGACACTGACATTGTGTGACCTCCCATGAGAAGCTCAGGTGCGCTGAATGCCAGCAGTGGGCAAGATGTTGGCTCTGCTGATTTAAGATGAAGGAGGCACAACCCCTGCCCTTAAGATGTTCACAGTCTTCTGAGGGGAGACAGAAGACTATATATGTATAACAAAGAAAAAACTTAAATAAAGGTATCTTCAGGTTACGTTGGGAGCACAGCGGAAGACTGAGGATAGGGTGGGATGGGGTAACGCAAGCTGGAGAATATTCTTGAAGGTATGTGGTATGAATCTTGAAATACGAGGAATAATAATATTAACACCAAGAGCCAGGACCGGTAAGTGCTTATTGTGTGCCAGGCGCTAAGTGGTTTGTGGGTGGTACTGCGTTCAACTCTCAGCATCACAATGAGATAGATGCTATTATTATTATCATCCCCCTTTTATGGATTAGAAAATGGAAACTCGGGGGCGGGGTAAGTGTGAATAGAATGTTCAGACTTTTTCTGTGAAGGGCCAGATGATAAAATTTTTGGCTCAGTGGGTCAAATGGCCTTTGTGACAATTACTCAATCCTGCCATTGTAGCATGAAAACATTCATGGGACAACATGTAAATTAATGAGTGTGGTCATGCTAAAATAAAGTTTTATTCATAAAAACAGGCAAGGGAACAGATTTGGTGAGCCTGCAAGTGAAGATGCCCAAGGTGTGGGGTATGTGGGTCTGGGATCTAGATGAGGGGTGGGAATTTATAGGAGCTAATGTGGTCTTTAGTTCTAACCATATTTCCTTGTTAGAGACGTTGGGAGGGGATTTTATTACCAGTTGGACTGCCAAATTCGATGCCAAAAATATTTACTATGCATCTTCTAAGGGCTCAGCAGTGTGTTAGGTTAATGGATCTTATTATTATTTTGCATTATGATAATGATTACCCATGAGTAAGTGAACTTTGAGAACTTCAATATTAAAGCTATGATAGGAGTTTGCAGTACGAACTCAGAAAATAATCACTACACAATAAGATGTGAGACATGGTCAGGATTTTAAATTAAATATGCATTTATAAATACATGCAGTTTTTGTGTATTATTATGCATATAAATATATTTTTTAAAGATTTTATTTGTTTATTTGAACAAATAGATGTCTCAGAGAGAGACATAGCAAGAGAGGGAACATAAGCGGGGGAATGGGAGAGGGAGAAGCAGGCTTCCTGCAGAGCAGGGAGCCCGATGTGGGACTTGATGTGGGGCTCGATCCCAGGACCCTGGGATCATGACCTGAGCCGAAGGCAGATGCTTAACGACTGAGCCACCCAGGCACCCCTATGCATATAAATATTTTTAAAGTATACCTTCATTGTCCGAGGTTTGTTTTACCCCATATAAAGAATATAATTTCTGGTTTCTCTAGTTAGGGATTATTAGGAAGCTGTTTGCTGGAATCTGAAACTATTGTCACTTAGCAAGAGCAGTAATCATTCAGAGTTATGTTGCCACTGCTTTTTTCCAGAATTTGCTTTCATGTTTCTAGGCCTGGTTGGTGAGAGTCATAAAGGTAAATGAAACATACCTGGTCCTGTAGTCCTGGGGCTTATAGCCTAGTGATAGAGATAGAATTAGCCAATTACCCATGGCATTGAATGCATATTTATAACTGTTATTTATATTACAAAAGGGGATGGTTTTATGAGAGCTTGTAAAGTGGAGATTTCTCCCAGTGGAAGGCTAGGGAGTCAGGAAGGCTCTCATTAATCCAAGAAGCAGGGGCAATTTCAGTGGGGCCAGCTCAGTAAACTGTGCCTCAAACATATGCTTTTTCTTTGAGGTCTGACCCGTCCCTTGCAGCTGAAGATGCAACATGCACAGAGAGAAGAAGGCACATTATCAGGGGCTCATCTGCAACCAACTCCAATGCCAACCGCCTAACCTTCTCTTCTTATGTTAGCATTGACAGGAAATTTATTGTGTCTTTGGGACAGAGAATATATCAGCCCATATATTAGTTTTTGGAAATAGGCAGTATTTTCTGCTTTGCTCAGCCTACACTGACTAATGGGATCCTTAATAGCTTCAGAATATTTCCTCAAAGTGAAAACCTAGGGAAATTCATATTACATGAGTTGAATATGGGAACTCTCCTGCTGTTAAGCGTACTAGATATTTTTCATAATGGCCTTTCATTTCCCTCAGAGTGAGCTGCAGAAAATGAGGCCTGTTTTAGTATAAATCCTCTCTGTATGACAACATTCTAAAGCAGAAATTATAGAAAAAATAATTTTTTCCTCTGTTTTGAAATTTACTCTAAAAGTATATTTGGATTGTAGACATGTGTGTAATAAATCAGAAGAAACAGTTTTCCTAAAAGTGCCTTTCTTTTCTTTTTTTTTTTGATTTTCTCCAGATTTGTTTTTTTTGTCTTCAAATTTCACAATCCACTTAAAAAAATTTTTTTATTATTATGTTAATCACCATACATTACATCATTAGTTTTTGATGTAGTGTTCCATGATTCATTGTTTGTGCATAACACCCAGTGCTCCATGCAGAATGTGCCCTCTGTAATACCCATCACCAGGCTAACCCATCCCCCCACAGTGCCTTTCTTTTCTTATATTTACTATTCTTCCATGTTATGGGCTGAGTTGTATCCCCCTCCAAATTCACACATTGAAGTCCTAACCTCCAGTACCTCAGAATGTGATTGTATTTAGAGATAAGGTTCTTAAAAAGATAATTAATTTAATGAAGTCATCATAGTGGGCCTTAATCCAGTAGGACTGGTGCCATTATAAGAAGGGGAAATTTGGACAGGGACAGGTACGGAGAAAAGATGGCCATCTCCAAGTCAAGGAAAGAAGCCTCAGAAGGAAAACTCTGCTGACCTCAGACTTCTAGCCTCCAGAACTGTGAGAAAAATAATTTCTGTTGAGTCTCTCAGTCAGTGGTACTTTGTTATGACAGCCCTATCAAACTAGTACATTCCATAAACAACAAACATTTTAAGGCTAACCCCAAATTACAAGGAAAGTGAATTTAGGAGTTCACTTTGACTAGTTTGTAATTTTGCACTAGTGTACCTAGTTTATTTCCTGGGAACAAATACAGGAACATTTCTCACAACACAATTGTTTTTGCTTTGCTCTCTGTGTGTAACACATCATGTGGTAACTGGATTTACTTATCCCTCCATCTACTCTGGATTTAATCTGAAATTGGACATTTACTACACCCAATATTAAGTATTGTTATTAGAGATGTCAGTGTAAAGGACTGCATTTCAGGAAAGAAGCATGCTGGCCACAAAACAAAACTAATGCTGTCCATATAAAATGAAGAACCACGTGCATAACAATGTACAGAACTGCTCTGAGGAGAAACCATATGCATCTCCAATTCAAAATGCAAATCTAAACTCATGCTAGTTATTCAATATCTTCCTGAGAGCATGGCTATTTACAGAATAGGGGAGTCTGTGTCGCCAGAGGATTTACCTCAGAATTCTCTCAAATACTAAGTTGCCTTACGTTAAAAATAGAATTGAGTTTATGGAAATGAAACCAGCCTGACTTAGCAGGAATGTGACTGATAACTCTCGTATAAAGTGAAGCCTGCACTGAGAATTGAGTGGATATTAGTGGCTCAGTAGGGTCTTTTCCCCAGGAGAAGTTCAGTAAGTCTGTAAGCACAATTTTATCCACAGACCCTTCTGGTGTAAGGAGGTTAAGGTGTAACCTGGAGGGGTTCTTCCAATTACCCGTGGGTGTCAGCCTTTTAAAGCTGCTACTCTACCTGCAGTAGCTCTGGATAACAGCAAAATTAAGGAGCATGGCAAATACAATCAAGGATGGTCCTGGCTCCAAGGAAATCCTAACCCAACAAGAATGCATTTGAAGCTTTTAGTGCTTAATTTCCTCTGGCTGTCATTCCCTGAAGATGGCAGAGGATTCTGCCCATCAAATGTTGTGCAGGCTTTGGATGAGATCATTATCCCTCTGTAAAGATCAGGGCTGAGGGATGTGCCCTCAGTCTCATCTACGATTGCTTTAAGAGTTTAAATTTGAAGTTAAAACTGTGCATCTGAGACTTCATCTTCTTATTTGTATTAATATGAAAGAAGTACCAAAAAACTTTCCCTTTGAGTCTCTAAGAAAATTCTGGCTTCATTAAAAACACATCTTGCCTTTTGTGCTTTATTGACAATCTCTCCAGTTCAATTCAATACTATATCTATTTAAGGCCACCAAGTGCTGATCTTACAGGGCATACAGAAGGTAAAGACTTGGAGGTTCAGGACCCTCTGACTCTGTCCTGGTTTCATTTATATGTGAATCCAGGGCAGGGCTGGCTTCTAGGGTATGGAACCAGTGTAGCTGCAAAGGTCTTCACACTCAGAGAAGAGCCTCCACGGTCAGGGTTTAATGCTGTTCAATTACTGTCATGAAATTCTTAATAATTTGATGTATGACTCTGTGTTTTGTAAGTGAAATCTGATGGGACAATGGGCCATGCACAGGGTAGTGGGAGTCTTGTTCACATGTTGTACTGTCTGCCTCTCCTGGATGGGTTCTCAGCTTGTTCCCTAGCCTCTCTGTGGTGGCTGTTCACACCTCCCTCTGCAGAGGCCTGAGCATAGGCAGGGTCTGTACTCGACCTACAAACATCCCCATGTCCAATGGTGTGCAACATTAAGCAGCATATAAAAACACCACAGCAAGTCAAGAAAAAGTCCATGGAAGAAAGAAAAAAAACTCTTTTCCCCCTGATTTTTAACAAGGAACCCTACATTTTAATTTTTTATAGAGCTCTGCAAATTACATAGCTGGTCCTGATCTAAAGACATTCCACCCAGTGATAAATAAATCATCTGTCCCTCTTGATATTTTCAGCAAACTAAAATTCAGTTTTGTCTCCTCTGATGTCAAGGGCATTGTGTCTGTTGCCTTGTCATTTTCTTCTATCTGCCTTGCCCCAGTTCAGAGAGAGACCACCTGCTTTGTGCTGCAGTCTGATTTGATATAGAATCATAGTCGAGTGTGGTAGCCCCCAAGGAATGTGGGAAGTGCATGTGGGAAGAAGAGACACAAGTTTATGTCCAGGAATTAAAGGAAAAATAGATTAAGAAAGTTTTCACTAATGTAATGGGGAAAAGGAGGACAACTCTTAGAATAAAGGCAGCTGAGCTAGAACCAGGCTCACCAGAAGGTAATACACCCTGGGTCATTTGGTGTCTTTAATCATCAGTGTCCTAACCTGAAAAAAATGAGAACAAAGATAAGACTGTATTATTGGGTTTAATGAAGATAAAATGCTTCCATCCATATGAAATTGTTGTGTAGTTTTTAGCACCCTACAATTAAAAAAAGTAAAAATAAGCGTGTGCTGACTGCTTCTAAACGTGTGTGGTGTAAGAAGGGTATATTCAGCAGAGGAAGACAGTAGAGTTGCCAATGCCAAACACCCTTGGAATTTGGGTAGATACTAACCAGAGATTCATTTTTCTCTCTGAAGGTTGGGTGTCAACTATTTTCCTGACTGTTTTCTTATGTTTTTCTCCATTAAAGCCTTTCCTTCAAGTTTTCCAAATAATAGAGCAACTGGGGCAAGCTCTGGGCATCCCCAAAAGAGTATCAATGGTGCACTTTATGCATTCTGAATGCCCAGGAAAATGCAGGTATCTGCCCCTATCACAACAGTCATAAAGCTCAGTTATGGAGAACTGCACCTTGGGGCACTTGCAGACACTGGTGGAAGGAAGTTGGGAGTTTGATGAAATAGGAAAGAGCTATAGATTCCCTCTATCCAAGCTGCTCGAGACTGAAAGTGTAGTTAATGGATTTACCAGTGAATGCGCTGGGTCCTTCCAGTGGGCAGGATTTGTACAGTGTATTAAAATCCTTCCATGATGAGGACAGACACCTCTTCCATCCAGACAGCAGTCCTTCATGCGGAACATCATTAAGCCTAACAAAGGCAGAGCTAGGACCAGGACCCAGGCCTCCTGGTTTATAATTACTCAGTAAATCTAACAAATTTTGCTGATCAACAACTGTGCTAATTCTGAGGATACACTGGAGAGTTTGGCAGGATTTGTCCCTCTATCTTGGAACTCTGACTCTGGGAGGAGATTCACATTAACCAAATAATTACACATTTAAATTAAATTTAGCCCTCGGAAGAATCTTGTATCATGAGATCACAAAACAGAAAACATTAGCCTTGTCTGGGAGGTTGGGGTCAGTGAACCTGAGAGGTGACATGTGAGCCAGGATCTCGAAGAGGAGGACCAGTTAGCTAGAAGGTGATTGGGGAAGGGAGAGAAAAGTGGCTCAGGGAGAAGTTCCTGTGACAGGAGGAAGTGTGGCAAGTGGGAAACATAAAGTAGAGTGGTGTGGTTTGTGTGCTTGAAGCAAAGAACGTGGAGTGTGGTGTGAGATAAGACTGGACAGATAGGCATTGGCTGAATTACATATGAATCGTGTTAATATTTCCTTTAGAAACAGCGAGAAACTGTTGAAGTGTTTATTTTAAGCTGGGGAAATGGAGATCACATGTCAGGTTTGCTTTTTTTTTTTTTTTTTTAAGAAGTCTTGTTTTAATCTGGACCTGGACATGATGAATATGGAATTCCTTTGAGACATCAGATGCCAATTGGATACCTGGTTAAGGGAGACCACAGCTCAGAGGGAAGGCATATGGGCCAAGTGCGTACAGGTGGCAGTTGAAGCCTTGGGTGCGTGGTGAGTTTGCTCAGGGACTCAGGCAAATAGGGCTAACCTTTGCCATCATGATTGAGGTTAGAGGAAGACGAATCTAAAAAGGAATCCAGTGAAAAGTGGCAAGAGTGAAAAAAAGTTAGTGCACTGGTGGTCATGGAAAACAAGAGACAAAATGTTTTAAGAAGTAGAGTGGGTCATGGTGGAATATACTTTTGATGGGTCAGATAAGAGAATGATTAAAATATATCCCCTGGTTTAGTGACTTGGAGATCACTAATGACTTTGATGATAGCATTGGGGTGGAGTGATGGAGTAGTAGCATGGGCACTCAGAGAAGTAATAAAGAGGTGAGGAAGGGAGAAAACTTCAGAAAAGTTAGACTGAAGTGATACAGTGAGATGGGGATAGCTGGATGAATTTATCACTACAGCAAGCATCCCTGCTTGTGAGTCTGAGAGTCTGGATTTCTACTTTTGTATTCTATGCTTCACAAAAACACATGGGGTTAGACTTTAGGCTGTTGCAGAGACATCTCTGGGGTTCAGAGCATCATGTCTTGTTCCAAAATGCCAATGAAGTCCCACATAAGCAAACCATCTCACAAAATAAACCCCCATTATCCTTATGTACCACAGTCAGGCTGCTATTGGAAGGATTTCAAAAATGAAAAGGTAGCATTCCACAACCCATAGGATGTCTTTATTTTTACAAAGAAAAGTACAACTCTGGGAAATATCTTAATATGAACAAGTAATGTTTCTGTTAATATGGCTGTATTTGAAAGTAATAGAATTCACTCTCTTATATGGCAAGCGATAAGAACAGTTCTGTTTTCTTAATAGCCTGTTTCATTAACCAAAGCAGTTTATTTCTTAGCATTAACTCACTGATCCTGACACTTGGATAAGCAGAGACTGTCTAACATCTATATTTATTTATGATTCCTCCAAACCTGTCTTCTCTAAGTCTCCTTTAATTTTTATTGAATGAACTTTATTTTGGTGAAATGTTGCACTCGTCATTTTCTGGGAGCTGTAATTTAACATCTAATGAATGTAGTTCATGGGTTGCTGAAAAATGCAAAAGATCAGCAGCTGATGCTGGAGGTACAAAAGGGACTCCCTGATCAGGCTGAGAAAACACTTTTCAATGTGTCCTGGGCAAGGAAATAAAAATGGGGAGTTTTCAAAGGAAAATATTGATGGATGTTGAATACACTAAAGAAGAATGCTTGTTATGGTAGTGCAGTTAATTTAATAAATAATCATAAGTAGATTAAAAGTCCTTATTTATCAACTGCCACACAATTATGATGTCATATGTCATGCTATGGGTTTTGCAAGCTTATTTAATCACTGCAACAACACTATAAATTGGGCAAATTGCTTCATTTTCCTGACTTTCAGTTTATAAATCTGCAACACAGAGATTATAATGTCGACTAAACTTATAAAGCCAGTTTAAAGTGGGAAAAGCAAATTTGAAAACTGGCTCCAGATTTCTACTTCTGATTTAGATAGAGTAACCAGAACCTACTTACTCTCTGACCTGAAATAACCAGAAATTCAGGCAACATGGCTGAAGCAATGGTTTTCAAGAGATTGGTAGGGTGATAAACCATCTTAATTTAAAAAGATATATCAATGGAGGAAGGATATTTTTTCAAAAATAAAGGTGGAATTATTGGATGTCCATATGCAAAAGGAATTAACGTTAATCCATTCCTTCCACCATATAGAAAAATAAACTAAAAATTGGCCATAAACATAGATGTAAAATTTAATAAAACATCTAAAAAATCAGGAGAAAAGATTACCTTGGCATAGTCAAAGATTTTTTTTTAAAGATTTTATTTATTTATTTGAGAGAGAGAGAATGAGAGACAGAGAGCATGAGAGGGAAGAGGGTCAGAGGAAGAAGCAGACTCCCTGCTGAGCAGGGAGCCCGATGTGGGACTCGATCCCGGGACTCCAGGATCATGACCTGAGCCGAAGGCAGTCGCTTAACCAACTGAGCCACCCAGGCGCCCCAGTCAAAGATTTTTTAGATCCAGCACCAAAAGCATTATTTGCAAACAGTGAATCATGGAACACTACATCAAAAAGTAGTGAAGTACTGTATGGTGACTAACATAACAATTAAAAAAAAAGAGGACACGTATTGAATGGAGCACTGGGTGTTATATGCAAACAATGAATCATGGAACACTGCATCAAAAGCTAATGATGTAATGTATGGTGATTAACATAACATAATAAAATTAAAAAAAGCATTATTCATAAAGAATTGCTAAATTATACTTCATAAAAACTAAAAGATAATTTTGTTTTTATTTTTTTAAATTTTTAAATTTTTTATTTTTAAAGATTTTATTTATTTGTCAGAGAAAGAGAGCACAGGCTGGGGGAGTGGCAGGCAGAGCAGGCAGAGGGAGAAGCAGGCTCCCCACTGAGCAAGGAGCCCAATGCGGGACTCGATCCCAGGACCCCGGGATCATGACCTGAGCCGAAGGCAGATGCTTAACTGACTGAACCATCCAGGTGTCCTGATAATTTTGTTTTTAAAAAATACTGTTAAGAGAATGAAAAGATAAGCAATAGCTGGAAGAAATTATTTGCAAAACACATGTCTGATAAAGAATTTGTATCCAGAACATATAAGGAAAGCTTAAAACTCAATAATAAGAAAAAAAAACCAATTCAATACAAGATTGGATCTTCAAAGATGCCAAATAAGTACACAAAGATGATCATTATCATTACTCAGTGAGATATCCTTGCATATCAGAATTCATATCAATTATTGGTGAGGCTATGGGGGAAGCAGAACTCTCATACACTGATGTTGGGAATGTGAAATGCTATAACCACTTTGGCAAATAGTCTGGCTATTTCTCAAAAAGTTAAGTATATCCCTACCATACCAAGAAAAAAGAGAGCATATGTCTATATAAAGATTTGTAGAAGAAAGTTTATAGTAGCTTTGTTTGTAATAGCATAAAACAGGAAACAACTTGAGTGTCCCTCAATAGGTGAATATATAAGTAATTTGTGGTATATCCATACAGTGGAATACTATTCATCAATTAAAATGACTTAACTATTAATACATGCAACAACATGAACAAATCTCAAAATAACTGTGGGGAGAAAAATTTGAAAAAAATTATTCTTGGTGGGGAGTTTTAGTCAGCTACTGGCTAAAGACTAGAAGAGTAAATAGAAATGATAGCTAGACCAGAGAGGTACATGTAAATGTGAAAACTAAAACATAAGTAAGAACTTTTACTACAACATCCTTGTAAAGGGAAAAGATTAGAAGCAACAGAAATACCCAGCAATTGGAACTGCAAAACCATACAATGAAGCCACTGGAGAGGCTGAGGTAGCTTTTTGTGTTTTTGTATGGAATGACCTCTAAGATGCTGATTAAGTGACAGAAGCAAGGCACAGAACAGTGTGTACAGAATGCAACCTGTTGATAAGCAATCTGTTGGATAAGAAAATCAACAGCATATATATTTATTTCATACAAATTATATCTGGAAGGATAACCAACAAAAATGTGCTTATAACTGAGATGTCTGCAGGGAAGAACACTGTAACTTGGGACCAGGAGTAGGAGGCTAACTCTTTATTAGACAGTTTCTTTTATTTTTAAGATTTTATTTATTTATTTATTTGACAGAGACATAGCAAGAGAGGGAGCACAAGCAGGGGGAGTGGGAGAGGGAGAAGCAGGCTTCCCACGGAGCAAGGAACCCGATGCAGGGCTCGATCCCAGGACCCTGAGATCATGACCCAAGCCGAAGGCAGATGCTTTGACAACTGAGCCACCCAGGCGCCCCTTTACTAGACAGTTTCTTATACTTTTTGAATTCTGCTATGCATGTATTAATTTTTAAATTAAATTAAATGACAGTTATTAAGTTTATTGTGCAGTTAGGTGAAATTCACATAACCTAAAATTAACAGTTTTAAAGTGTACAATTTGGTGACATTTAGGATGTTTGCAGTGTTGTGTGGCAATCACTTCTACCTAGTTCCTAAACATTTCGTCCCCTTCAAAGGACAACTTGTATTCATTATGCAGTCATGCCCCATTAATAATTAGTTTTTAAAGAAAAACAAAACCAAACCCTGACCACGGCTTGCAGAGCTATGCGCCATATGCACCACCACCCCTGCTGCCACACTCCCACTTCCTAGGTCGAGTCACAAAGGTCTCCTTTCTGTGCTCCTTGAATTTGCTGTATCGTTTTCTCTCCCCATTATCTTTTCACATGCTTCTCTCTCTGCTTCTAACACCAAGCTCCCTACTTTTCATCTATCAAACTACTAATCCTTTTGAAGTTTCCCTGAATGCCCAGGCCAGGTTTCTATCCAGGTTTGCTGTCCAGACCAGGAAGTTCTCCCATAGCTACAGATGTCATGAAGCTAGTTAATGATGCCATTGGGATTCAGACCTAGAAAGACTGATGCTGAAGCTTATGCTTTTAGTAACCTAGCTCTGCTGGCCACTCACTGGCACATCTAATTATATTCAATTCACATGTGATAGTGCAAAGTTAATTTTTCATAAACACAAACCTTAATTCTCAAATACATGCAGTCTGAGTGCTGGGATATATGATGTGTGTCCTCTTTGGCTTCCTGCATAAAGCTCTAGGGCCTACGACGAAACAAGATTATGCTCAATTTATTTTGAGCATAAATGAACATTTAGGGAGTTAGAGTAAGTGGAAGCCAACCAGCTAGTCCTATAGTGAACTGGTGGCCAAAGGTGAGAAGACAGCCCTGACTATAATTCCTGTTTCTGAGCTCTACACCATTATCTGCCTTTAATGAATCACGTGTGAAATTGGAGAGGTTTTAAGGGGAAGCCACACACAGACTTTGAAACAGCCCTGAAGGACTTTTAATGCGTGCCCCATATTTTAATGCATGAGAAAACACTATAGAAAACTGCACAAAAGAGGTCAAACTTGCATTCCCTGATGGGCAGTTCCTTTGGGATCGAGGTCCTTAGCAAACCATTTTGGATCTTTTCCTGAGTAATTGGTCACTGGTCACCCATGTTTAGACATCTGAATTGCACTCCGGGGTTCTATAAGCCGTCAGTGGGGAATGGGTCTGGGTTCATTGGCATGAAAGCCATTCTCTTCATTGTGCATGTAATTACCTATGAAAGTGATGCTAGGGATTTTGCACCCTTTTGAGAAGTGGACAGCACAGCTATATGTCCTATAAAACTAGCTGCCATGGGGCAGTAAGAGGAGAAATAAATCTTCCATCTTGATCACAGCCTGTACAACTGAAGCTGGGGATATAGATAGCTCTGAGAAAATGGAATCTTGTAGTCTTTGACAGTGTAATTATTACCCACTGTCAACTTATATGGTATTTTCACACAAAAAAATCACTCGTTACACTTCATGCAGATACTAATTTTGTCATCAAATATCACTTAGGAGAACATTAACAATTTAGGAACTTTTATATTAAAATTGGCTAAAGTGACTGTTTCAACAAATGCACAAGACGCCATAACCATAAAGCCTTCTCATTCTGAGAATTCTGTATGATTGCTTCAATCCCAATGTAGAGTGTTGGAGAGAACAAGGGGATTCAACTAACAAGGCAGTGTCTGGGATTTGGAAGCCAGGGAGACAACAGCAGAACTGGAAATGGTTTGCAAGGGTTCTGTGACTTTTTTCTTAAAGAGAAGATCTTCCTCTTAGCAATAGTTTTAACTTTTAGTTTATGTCTTTTTAAAACTTAAATAAAAAAATCTCATTTTTGTGAAGACTTTAATATTTGGTCAATGTTCACTGGTAAGGGAAAATGTATTTTTGATGTTATGTGGTGATGGCAACAACTAACATTTTTCCTGAGTGTTCACTAAGAATCAGGCACTGTCCTGTGTGCTTTATACCTCCTGCCTAGTTAAATTCCCGTAACTACCAAATGAGACAAGCAATATTATTATCCCTATTTTACAGATGTGAAAACTGATACATAGGTTAGCCAAGTTAAATAACTTGATTAAAGTTGCACAGCTAACCAAACATATGACTATTATGACCACTGCATTTTGCCACTTCCTATTTGTAGCAACCAGCTACTATTTGCCCTTGAATATCATGTTGGTATTTTTTCACAACAAATGAGGTAGAGCTTATCATTTTATAGATAATGCAACGGAAGCTTATAGAAATCAAACAACTTGTCCATAGTTACCCCTGTTAGTGTCACCTAATTTTCAACCTAGTAAAGGAATCCAAATCTCAGTGTAGTAGAGAGTGTTTAGTTTTGTTCATTTCTCTGGATATGAAATGTTTGTTCTTGTCTCCAAGGACACTACATTTCCAAATCACCTCAGCATACACAAGGCCTATGCACATAGAACGATTTTTTTGGACCCTGGTAGAGAGTTTTCTAGTCTTTAGGATTAAAGGCATATATTTGGTACAAAAGAGACCTTGTCTCTATTTTGGTTTATCTCCACAATGAAAAAAATCTCATGCCCTGAATCTAATTGCATAGAATTGATGTGTGAAGTGCAATTTTTTATGTGCTTCATCTTCAAGTTCTTCTTCAAGAGTTTAAATCTTTGTTCCAATAAGAAGATAAAAATAAATTTTGGTGTTAGATTGCTTATGTTAATGCCTTATCTTGATCACTGTAGAATTGGAAATTTTGCTTCCAGCAGAGATGTCTATAAGAAAGATTTGGTTGTATTTTTCGAGTGTATTTACAGCAATAATAATATACTTGGCTTTCACTTTTTAGCACTTTATGTAAATATCTTAATTAACCCTCACTGTACTCAAGGTATAGATATTGCATCCATTTTAATAAGGCACAGAAAGTGAGAAGCGGTCGGGAGGTCCATATGGTTAGAAATATAATTCCCAAAGGTCACATAGTCAGTAAGGGACAGAACAACTGACACCATAGGTACTGCTTACTGGGCATAGCAATTACATCATTAAAATGAAAATGACATGAAATGCTAGAAGTAGAAGCAGTGGGTAGAAGTTTAAGGAGTTTCTTCACAAACAATGAATCATGGAACACTACATCAAAAACTAATGATGTAATGTATGGTGATTAACATAACAAAAAATTAAAAAAAAAGAAGATTAAGGGGTTTCTTGCTGTCATATGAGGAGATGATAAAATTAAAAATAAGGTATGTGAGTGTGAGTGGGTGTGTGCGTGTGTGTGTGTGTGTGTAGAGAGAGAGAGAGAGATAGGGAGAGGAAAAAGGAGAGAGAGAGAGAAAAAGAAGAGAAGAGAAGAGAAAAGAGAAAAGATGGAGAATCTCTCTGGCTTGGAAAGAAAAAATGCTGAGAGAGGACATGAGCTCTGACAAAGGAGAACTTTTAAAAGTATAAAATGTTGTTTGCCATATGAAATGACATGCAATTTAAATCAAAATGTTGTTTGCCATAATGGAAAACCATGTGAAGCTTCCCTCCATCATTTACCAGCTGTGAACTTGGATTGGACAAGTTGTCTAATAGGGATGGTAATTCTGTCCCCCTAGTGTCACTGTTGGATGCTAATGAGAAAATGTGGATAAGACCCTCAGAAACCTTTGCTACATCTCTTATAATGTTATGTTGTTCCAAGTAAAAAAAAAAAAAGTCGGGAGGGCAGAGTAGTGGTTGTCAAATATTTAAATGCACTAATGTGGGAGAGGAATTAAATGTTCTTTTTGATTACTGGTGAATAGAAACAAATTTTGACTTAATGACAAACCTGGTTTCAATGAAGACTGACTAGAAGGGGATAGTTTTCCTTCAGAATGTGTGAGTTTTCTGTTATTGGAGAGATTCAAATGCTTGTGGTCACTTCGATAGTATAAAGGAGATTTGAGTGTTAGATCAGCACAAATTCAGGTAAACTATAAAGTTACTTATAATCTTTAGGGTCTATGGTAATAACAAAAGTTAATACCAGGAGAAAGTGAACTTCTCTACTGATTTGCCTATCTCTAGGCCAAGGACTACCTTCTTTAAGTCAAATTTGTAACAAATAAAAGAAAATCTCATTTTATATAACAAATGGTTTGCTGAAGGAATTATGTCTTATGATACATGTTTTTGGAAGGCCTCTGAGGTCACTTATAAAATGTGTCACCTTCAGATATGATACAAGTGAAAAATATGGATTACTCTAAAACATGTCAACAAAAGTTTGGAAAATGTTATATTGGAATTGCATATTTATTTGCATGTCTACCTATCTAAGGCAGGTGTGTCTATAAACTCTTTCTGTAAAGGGCCAGAGAGTAAATATTTTAGGCTTTGTGGGTGGTTTCTGTGTCAACTGCACAGTTTTGCTGTTGCAGCTCTAAGGCATCCATAGACAATATGAAAATGAATAAGCATGGTTATCGTCCAATAAAATTTTAAGACAGTGGCCTAAAGGCAGTAGTTTGGTAGTCTTAGCTCTAGAGTGTTTAGCTCTATGAGGGCAGTCTTCTGTCAGGTTTCTCAGTTGCAAGCAATAGTAATCACCTGTGCATAATTTGAGCAGAAAATGGATTTATTAAAGCATATTTTGGCAATTTGAAGACTCTCTAAGAGGTTAGAGAACCAGGATTAAATGCCACAGACAAGAAAAATCACTACAGTCATGCTTCATAACAGATCCCATGAAGATGCCTCTCCTCCCAGGCACCTAAAGGTGTTTCCAGAACAGGAACCATCACTGTCCCTGGATACTGGGAGGTACTATCTCTTTTATTATTCTCATCAGTCTCACCAGAATAGAACTGGTGATCGCCCTGTTTCATTGCCTCATCAGCTGTGCAATCCAAGGTCAGTGTAGATGACTCTGATTGGCAGAGCCAAGTCAAATGCCTGCATCTTAGCTGCAATGAAGGCTGGGGATACAAGTATCCAGCATTTTCATCTTACGTGTTTGATGCCTGAAATGGAGAATTCCCTAAACACAAGAAGGAGGTTTAGTTTCTGAGTAGTAAAATAGATCTATAGATACCCACTATTGCAAACAGTGCTGAGTTTCTTCACATTTGTTTCTGCAGTGCCTAGCATGTTGTCCAGTCTATAAGAGATTGACAGGAATAATATACTTAATAAACAAGAAATAGGAAGTGGAAGAACTACTAAGACAGGCTTGTCTTTTAAAGGTGATACCACGATAATTATTTTCTTCCCACACTCTATGTCAGAGAGCAATGTATAGTCAGAAGGCAATGTCCCCACCTTGATGAGAAGACAATGGCCTTCTCATTCATTCATTAATTCATTCATTAATTGACTATTTGTGAATGTTCCTCTGTGCCAGGCAACATGATAGGTGGAAGAGACAATGATGAGCAAAAACAGAGGTAAGGCCTGCCCTGATGGGGTTCCTCATCTAGGTGAGGAGAAAGACATTAGTAAAAGAGGAGATAATGTAAAATTCCAAGTTACTTAGCTGCTACAAATAGTATCCAGAATATATAAAGAACTTTTACAACTTGACAACAAAAATATAAACTACCCAATTAAAAAAAAATGAACAAAGGACTTAGACACTTCTCCAAAAAGGATATACAAATGGCCATATGCATATGAAAAGATGCTTAATGTCATTAGGCATTAAGTAAATCAAAAAACTCCCAACAGGGGCACCTGGCTGACTCTTGATCTCAGTGTTGTGAGTCTGAGCCCCATGTTGGTTGTAGAGATTACTTAAAAATAAAATCTTAAAAAAAAAAATCCAAACACACAAAAGAAACAACCCCCAACAAACAAAAGTCCAGGACCAGATGGCTTCATAGGTGAATTCTACCAAATAAAGAGTTAATATCTCTTCTTTTCAAAGTATTCCAAAAAGTAGAAGAGGAAAGAAAGCTTCCCAAAATCATTCTATGAAGCCAGCATTACCATGATACCAAAATCAGATAAAGACACTACCAAAAGAAAGAACTATAGGCCAATATCTCTGATGAACATAGATGCAAAAATCCTCAACAAAATATTAGCAAACCAAATCAACAATACATGAGAAAAGTCATTCATCACGATCAAGTGGGATTTATTTCTGGGATGCAAAGGTGGTTCAATATTCACAATTCAATCAATATGATGATACATCAGTGAGGGAAAGGATAAAAACCATATGATTTCAATAAATGCAGAAGAAGCATTTGACAAATTACAATATTCATTCATGATAAAACCTTCAACAAAGTAGGTTTTGAGGGAACATACCTCATCATAATAAAAGCTATTATGAAAAACCCACAGCTAACGTCATACTCGATGGCGAGAAACTGAGAACTTTTCCCCTAAGATCAGGAACAAGACAGGGATGTCCATTTTCACCTCTTTTATTCATCATAGTACCAGAAGTTCTAGTCACAGCAGTCAGACAACAAAAAGAAATAAAAGGCATCCAAATTGGTAAGGAAGAAGTCAAACTTTTACTATTTGCAGATGACATACTATGTATAGAAACCACCAAAAAACTACTAGAACTGGTAATTGAATTCAGTAAGATCTGAAGATACAAAATTAATGTACAAAAGTCTGCACAATTCTCTACCCTAATAATGAAGCAGCAGAAAGAGAAATTAAGAAAATAGTCCCATTTACAATTGCACCAAAAATAATAAAATACCTAGGAATAAACTTAACCAAGGAGGTGAAAGACCAGTATTCTCAAAACTATAAAACACTGATGAAAGAAATTGAAAACAACACAAAGAAATGGAAAGATTTTCAATGTGCGTGAATTGGGAGAACAAATACTGTTAAAATGCCCATGCTAACCAAAACAATCTACAGATTTAATTCAATCTCTATCAAAATACCAAAAGCATTTTTCACTGAACAAATAGTCCTAAAATTTGTATGGAACCACAAAAGACCCTGAATAGCCAAAGCAATGTTGAAAAAGAAGAACAAAACTTGAGGTATCACAATCCCAGATTTCAAAATAAATTACAAAGTTGTAGTGATCAAAACAGTGTGGTACTGGCACAAAAACTAGATACATAGATCAATGGAACAGAATAGAAAACCCAGAAATAAACCCACAACTCTATGGTCAATTCATCTTCAACAAAACAGGAAAGAATATCCAATGAGAAAAAGACAGTCTCTTTAATAAATGGTGTTGGGAAAACTGGACAGCAACATGCAAAAGAAACTGGACCACTTTATTGCACCATAAATTTAAAATGGTTTAAAGACCTAAATGTGAGACCTGCAACTATAAAAAACTTAGCGGAGAGCACAGGCAGTAACCTCTTTGACATCAACCATAGAAACTTGTTTCTACATATGTCTCCTGAGGTAAGAGAAACAAAAGCAAAAATAATCTACTGGGACTACATCAAAATAAAAACTTCTGCACAGCAAAGGAAACAATCAATAAAACCAAAAGACATGCTACTGAATGGGAGAAGACATTTGCAAATGACCTATCTGAAAAGGGTTAGGATCCAAAATATATAAAGAATTATAAAATTCTTTTGGGTGTTGAATTATAAAATTCAACACCCAAAAAACAAATAATTAAAAATGGGCAGAAGACATGAACAGACATTCTCGAAAAAAGACATACAGATCGCCAACAAAGACATGAGAAGATGTTCATCATCACTTACCATCAGGGAAATGCAAATCAAAACTACAATGAGGTATCACTTTACGCCTGTCAGAATGGCTAAAATCAACAACACAAGAAACGACAGGTATTGACAAGGATGTAGAGGAAAAGGAACTCTCACGCACCATTGGTGGGAATGCAAACTGGTACAGATACTGTGGAAAACCCTATAGAGCTTCCTCAAAAAGTTAAATATATAACTATGCTATGTAGGATCCAGAACTCGCACTATTGGGTATTTAGGTATTTACCCAAAGAATACGAAAACACAAATTCAAAGAGATACATGCACTCATGTTTATAGCAGCATTATTTACAATATACAAGATATGGAAGGAGCCTATGTCCATTGATTGATGAATGGATAAAGAAGAGGTCATATTATATATACACATATATATATGTATATAATATGTGTGTATATATATGAAATGGAATATTATTCTGTCATAAAAAAGAATGAAATCTTGCCATTTGCAATGACATGGATGGGGCTAGAGAGTATAATGCTAAGTGAAATAAATCAGTCAGAGAAAGACAAATGCCATATGATTTTACTTATATGTAGAATTCAAGAAACAAATGAACAGGGGAAAAAAAAAGACAAACCAAGAATCAGACTCTTAACTTTAGAGAACCAACTAATGGTTACCAGAGTGGCGGTGGATGGAGGAACGGTGAAAAAGGTGAAGAGGACACTTGTTGTGATGAACACTGAGGAGTGTACAGAATTGCTGATTCACTATATTGTACATCTGAAACTAATATAACACTGTATGTTAATTATACTGGAATTAAAATTTTGACAAAGTCACATATTGCATGATTCCATTTATGTGCGGTATCCAGAATAGATGAGATGAATCCATGGGGGACAGAAAGCTGTTTGGTGGTTTCCAGCAGCTAGGAGGAGGAGGGAATGGGAATTAAGTATGGGGTTTAACGAGTATCAGGTTTTTGGAGTAATGAAGTTGTTTTAGAATCTGATGTAGGTGGTGGTTGCACAGTACTGTGAATGTCCTAATGACACTGAATTGTACACTTTAAAAGGGTTACGTTATGTTATGTGAATTTTACCTCGATAAAAAGCAAAGAAAACAAAAAAACAAAAAGAGTGGGTGTGAAGACTGGCTAGGTAGTTGTTGGATGAGTTCAGGCTAGGGATAAGACTGTGGACATGGAGAATGGAGCAGTGAATCTCAGTGATAAACTGAAGGTAAGGTTGATGTCAGAGGAAGAGGAGGGGAACCACAGACGGGTTTTTGACGTTCACGGCCAACTTAATGCTGCAGAGGGATATTAGTGAGAATTCAGCCAGATCAGAGTTCCCCCCAAACTCATTATCCGACCCTTTTTAAAATGGAGTTACAGAAGCATAAAACCAGTTCTGGTTAAGGCCATTTATTTCTTTCCAATAAAACTTGAAGCTTTCATTTCATCCAGTAGAATTCTTAATACCATCTTTTTATCTCTCTTTAAAAAGCCATTTTTATGTGTTCTAAGCATAATAATTATCTACTTGACAAATGTATTCCTAATTACACAACTACTTTATTACATAGTATCAACTTATAAATGCCTGAAGTCTGAGATCTGTCTGGGAAAGAAATTATTTTATTCAATGTATAATGTAATTTCCTCTCAATTATTGAAGGGTTGTGGGAGAAAAGGATTTGGGCTGGAAAGCTCTAGTGTATAATTGTAGAACTTCTGTGTCTGATGGAAATCAGGTATAATGATGAAGTGAGGCAGGATTTATTAGAAATCCTTGCTGGGTCATTGTTTACTATGAAGTATGTGCATCTACATGTGTGCACAGGTTTACATGTGTGCATGAGTGTGCACATATATGTGTATGTGCATGAGTGTATGCGTATTTAATGCAGTAAGAGGAAGTGTCTTTGCCATGAAGTAGTCTCATTTCACCAAGTAGCAAGGAGTTGAAAATGAATGTCCATGTGGCACGAATGCCATCCTATACCAACCTCTGAAATTTGTCTCCTTGTCTTTATAACAGTGGCTATAACCTCTACTTGTTAAAGGGAAATATAGAAAGGTGATGTAGGACACTTTGATCAGCTATTAAAAACTCAAAAGGAGTATAATCATCAGACCTTTTATATTCTCCAACAGCTGAGGATAAATTATAGGGGCAATAGGAATTTTGATGAAAAATATGTTGAAATCATAAACTGGAAGCCTAAAGCACTTCTGGGAACCTTTATGGACCAATTTAGTCTGGTGGTTGGGGGACCAGTAATCAAGGAACGACTTTTCTAATTTGACAGTTTTGCAGAAGTCATTATTGACTATTTTTTATTATGTTAATCACCATACATTACATCATTAGTTTTTGATGTAGTGTTCCATGATTCATTGTTTGTGCATAACACCCAGTGCTCCATGCAGAATGTCCCCTCTTTAATACCCATCACCAGGCTAACCCATCCCCCCACCCTCTCCTCTCTAGAACCCTCAGTTTATTTCTCAGAATCCATAGTCTCTCAAGGTCCGTCTCCCCCTCTGATTTCCTCCCCTTCATTTTTCCCTTCCTGCTATCTTCTTTTTTTAAAACATATAATGTATTATTTGTTTCAGAGGTACAGGTCTGAGAGTTTTGCTTATATGGAAAGCTTCTCCAAGGCTTATCTTGGCTCCACCAACTGCCACAGAAGTTGGTTTTTCTCTGTACCAGGATGTGACCACATCCTGGACCATTTTCTTAAGAACTCTCAAGTCCTGATCATTCCCTTGGAGACACTGGACTACTCAGTAGAAGCCCCACTATTACCCCCAAACTGCTTAGACAGACACTGCTCTCAACTATTCCAGTATATATGTATCCCCTAAATTTTCATACTCTTCCGTACTCTCTTCCTCTCACCTACTTTATATGAAAATGTAAACATGCCAAAATGTCATTTTTTTTTTGCCTGTCTCATTTTTACAGACTCAATGTCATTTGCTGTGGAAATTCGTGTGTGTGTGTGTGTGTGTGTGTGTGTGTGTGTGTATGTGTGTGTGTAGGAGAGAGAGAGATCTCCACCCACATGTAAGAGAAACCAAGTTCCAAATTCTGGGGGGCGGGGGAACCCACTCAAGGTACAAACTGGTCAATGTTGACCTCCGTAATGGAGAGGAATGTGGCATTATTCAATGGGTCACTGAATCTCTTGCCAGTTTTTCAGTGGAAGAGAAAAGGAGACCAGTGGCTGCATGGCATAGGCAGAAAGGGTGTGGATGGGGCAAAGGGGCCGAGTCCTGGCTCTAATCCTTTGCACTAACTCCCTGTGTGATCTTGGGTCACTAGACCTTACTGAACTCATATGTAAAAGAAGCAGTTAAGTGTAGATGATAAATTACATCATCTAATTAAAAACAAACAAACAAGCAGATAATGGTTACCCTGGGGCAGGAATGGGATAACTGGAAGGGCACAGGAGGGCTGTTGTGTTTCCGGCAACATTCTATTTCTTGATCTGTATGGTGGTTACAAGGCTTGTTTAATCACTGTATATGCAGTGTACTTTTCTATATGTATTTTATTCTTCTAGAAAACTTTGTCATACAAAATATGCAAAACAAAAACATTATAGCCATCTGAAATCATTATTAAAAAAATAAAAAGACCCAGGGGAACCAGGGTGACTCATTAAGTGTCCCACTCTTGGTTTTGGCTCAGGTCATGACCTCGGGGTGGTGAGATAAAGCCCCGCATCAGCTCCATGTTCAGTGGGGAGTCAGCTTGAGATTCTGTCTCTACCTCTCCCTTCCCTCTACCACTCCCTCTGCTCTCTCTCTCTCAAATAAATAAATAAATCTGAAAAAAAACAATAAACACATCAAAAAACAACACAAAAAGGCCTCAGAACTCTCACCTTGTTTGAGAGATTGAAGTTTCATAAGGAGACTAGAGATGAATAGGCATGCGGAAAGAAGTAGCAGTACTAACATCACGACAATTTAGGATGGACTACTCTGGACAGCAAGTCTCCATCATAGAAATGATTCTCTGTTAAAGTTTCTGTTGAATATGGCCTGGCCACTACACAGTCTGATTTATTTTCATGAACTGCATTCTGAAGCATTTCAATATTTAGTCAATTTCAGGGAGGAGGCAGTAAGTCGAAACCAATGTTGAAAATCAGCTGTCATGTTGTTGCCCGGGGATGCTATGATCCCACAACACCATGTGATGGGACATTAATGTAATCAGGGCACAGGGAGACTAGGAACTTATGAATAGGAATTGCAATCAGTCCTGCTAACACAGATAACAAGAGATAAATGCATCTCTTTTTGCCATTAAAGTCTACTTTCAATTATGGTGGGAATCTGTGTTTAAAATAAAAGGACTCTCACAGTTGAGGGTTAGAAGGAAAAAGCTCTTGAGTAATTGCTGTGGCTTGTGGTCATGAAGCTGTGGGTGGAGGAATGGGATCCATTTATACCACAGAAGCCTGGTGTCCCTGACTTTGAACAGATACCAGCATGTCTCAACTTTGAGACACAGTTCTTGACAAGCTTGGCAGCAAAGAGTATCCTCTCTTGATGTCAGTATCCAAATAGCCAGAAGTTAGTGTTGCAAGACTAAAATCTTACAAAACAAAGATTTGTGAGAGAATAAATTGGAATAGCTCTTTTGGAGAGTTCTCCAGCAATCCCTAGTATAATTGAGAATGTGTATTGCTGCAATTTCACCCCAGGTATGTACCCTATAAAAATCCACTCATATGTGCACACAGAGACCTAGATGGAAATGTTCATAACAGCTTTGTGTGTAATACTGAAAAAATGGAAGATAGCTCAAATTCTATTCATGTGGGAAGGATAAATAAATTATGGTATACTCAATTATGGTATACAATCACATAAACATATATACTCATATAATGAAATACAATTCAGTATTGAAAATAATTGAACTAGTATAATTTACATCAACATGAACTTACCTCATTATATTCTTGATTATAAATGCAATTTGCATATGAATACAGAAGAATCTAATAATCTAAAGTTTACCAACATAGAAAAAAATTATATTGGAAAATACTTAGGGATCCATACATAGTAATGGTAAAGAGATGTGTGAAACTAATGAACACTGAGTTTAATATAGTGGCCATCTCTGAGGAGTGAGGGGAATGTGAATAGCAAAGGGTCACAGGACAGGAATTCAATATGTAGTGGCTTCCCTGTTATTCCTTATATTAGCCATTATCCTTCTTTTAAAAAAGATTTTATTTATTTATTTGAGAGAGAGAGAATGAGCGGGGGGGGGGGGCAGAGGGAGAGGGAGAAGCAGACTCCCCGCTGAGCAGGGAGCCCGACCTGAGGCTCGATCCCAGGACCCTGAGATCATGACCTGAGCCGAAGTCAGACACTTAACTGACTGAGCCGCCCAGGTGCCTCTAGCCATTATACTTTCTAAATGGCTAAAATGATTTATAAGACAACTTTTAAAAATTAGTCTGAAAGTACAGTTAGGATTTATTCACTCATTTATGTGTCAATCTATTTTTCATCCAATTAATATGTACTGATCTTCTGCTTTATGTAGGTGCTCTTCTAGGAGCTGTGAGAGAAGCAAGAGAAGTAAAAGGCATAATCTGTTCCCCTAAAGGGCTGATAGTCCAGTTGGGAAGACAAGACACAGGAAAATTTAGGCAATACTATGATAAAGAAGAAATCTAAAAGAAATACACAGCTTGAAGCAATGGTACAGACAAAGCCTTATTCCCAGGAATGTGGTGAAAGGTATGGGATATCATGGGCATGAAACAAAAACAATTCATGGGGATATAAATCCACTCATTGGATTCCTGCTTCTTTTTGCCAGGATGCAGTAGAATCTATTAATTTGGCAAGTACTCCCTCTCAGTCCTGCTTTGTTTCTTTTTTTTTTTTTAAGATTTTATTTATTTATTTGACAGAGAGAGACACAGCAAGAGAGGAAACACACGCAGGGGGAGTTGGAGAGGGAGAAGAGCAGGCTTCCTGCTGAACAGGGAGCCCAATGCGGGGCTCGATCCCAGGACCCTGGGATCATGATCTGAGCCGAAGGCAGATGCTTAACGACTGAGTCCCCCAGGTGCTCCTGGGCCTGCTTTGTTTCAAACACTTCTTAAACTTACTGAAACTCTGCACAAGTGGTGACTTTCCTTCTATGTTGTGTGTGCTTTATCAGTGTAAGTGTAATAGCTCTCCTCATGAGGTGTGACAACGCAGGGTTACATCTACTAATCATTTTGATGCCTTGTGTCAATAGAACTCTTTATGACACCCAAAGAATATATAAGAACATGTCGAGTTGGACCAGAACTGCTTTACCTCTCTCACAAGAGAGCCAAAAGATGTAATACAGGAAAACTCAGTTGACCAGTTGACAACCATTTGGGACTGAGTGAGGGATATTATGGAAAATTCTAGATCATCTAGCTGGTCCTTATCAGCTGTGATACTTCCTGTATTAACTTCTAAAAGTAAGGGATCCTTAAGTCCATGGATGCTTCCAGACCCCCTTTTACCCTGTATTTCTTTAGTTACTGCAATAGATGGTCTTGAAGATAACAAGCTCCAGAAAATTATTTTCACTGATGGCTTATTTTCATCTATCCTGGAACTCTTTTGAGATATGAAGTGGACCTCAAATACCTAGTATTTTGTAATCAGTGAACCAAATTAAGTTTGCTTCATCTACACTTTCCATGCTTTTTATAGCCTTTAAACTTAGCTCTTCAGTCCATTTTTCCTTTTCTAGAATGAGAAGCTATTCACTTTCTTCCAAATTTTCCATATATTGTCTTATGTTTCAAATTTTGTAATATTCTTGAAAGGTAAATAGGACAAATTCTATTGATTCTTGTGTGTGCACGTGACTTTATATGGGAATATTAGGGGATTGATTAGGTTATATGTTATGCCACCTCAGTTTTATCCTGTGATAGATTATGGCAGAGAGATTGGGGAAAAAATAAAAATCAGGATTTGTGAATTCTGAGTCATGAATTTAGGAAGTCTTACACTGCATCTTCATCATATTTCTTCTAGTCCATGTAAATATCTGGCTGTCAGGAATTCATTGAATATTTAAGCTATAGAGACATCATGGAGAGTATCATGTTTGAGGTTTCCCAAAGTGAGTCCAGGGATTGTTACTGCCGAGGTACCATTATAAATGGCTTTCACTCAGAAATAAAGGATCCCATGGTCAGTTTTTTCTGGGATAAATCAGGTGAATTAAAGTTAGTCAGGCTTCCATCCTGTAGGACTTTTTGGAGCCTCTAGGATGGTAATGTGATGGCATGTCTCTGAGAGGGATTGGAGTTTGCATCATTTTCTGAACCTTGTTCATAGTTTGTTGTTGTTCATATGCTACTTCTTATGAAAAACATTTGGGGAAACAAAGATCTAACCCAACTTTATTATTTCACCCAAGCAAAAATTAAGGTGTACAGATGTTAAAGTGATTACTAACATCCTGCAACAGGTCAGTGCTGACACTGAGCAAGGAGAGAGGAAGAGAGGGCTCACTGAAAAATATTTTCCTGAACAGGTATGGTTAGCATGCTGCAGATTTTTACAGTGTGTGTAATGCTAATGACTGAAATGGACTTGTCTTTTAACTAAAGGGGAAGTGATATGTCGGTTGTGATATTATTGAGTTGTATTACCAAACATATCCCTTATCATCACATGCATACCAGAAATAGTTTATAGCAGAAACAATACTCCTACATTACTTATTATAGCACCCAGGATAATAAGGATAGGCAGCTTAACATTACTAACATAAACAACACACATATAAATACCTTAGTGATGTACACACAATTACTAATTTATATTTTCATAGATTAATAGTTGATTAAATGAGAATGGACCTTCAAGATTGTTAAATTTAATGCTTTCAGGTTTTTTAAAATTTTTTTTAAAAAGATTTATTTATTTATTTGAGAAAGAGAGAGAGAGAGCGTGAGTGGGAGGGGCAGAGGGAGAGAAACTCTCAAGCAGACTCCGTGCTGAGCGCAGAGCCTGATGCCGGGCTCAATTTGATGACCCTGAGATCATGACCTACTTGTAACACTTTTGGTTTTTAATTGAGGAAACTGAAGCTCAAATGGATTGAATAATTGAAGTCACACAACTTGTGAAAGATCTAGGATGAGAATGTGGTTCTCCCTGTTCTTACTCTGTGGTATTTCCAATTTTGTGTAAGTGTTGTTGTAATGCTAAATTATTAGAGATAGCTTATGCAGTACTACATTTTATTCTCATTCAGTTTTTCATTTGTTTTTGCTGGTTAAAGTATGATTCTGAAATAAATAATTTGTCATTCATGGGTGACTAGATCTCTTTTTCACTGAAGGCAGAGAATGAAGACTGTTACTTATCCCACAGGCAGTGTGAGGGTCGAGAAGTAACTATTTGTCAAAAGCAGGATTTATTAATTATAACTCCTCTTGTTTAGAGATATTTCATGTCCATTTATTTTCAAGGAGGAGGGATAGCTCTTCCTTCTCATATATACATGCCATCTGTGCTACAAAGCATAAATAAGAGCAGTAAGTAAATATAAAGGCTGTCTAGCTCAGAACAAAATAGCAACAGCCCTTTGTAATGCACAGTAGAGACAAACACTAGTATGCATTTGTTATTCTTTTTTTTGACTGAGAAGAAAGGAAGATATGAGTTTGCTTCTCCCTAGGCGTGGACCTGTATCTCCAAGCATGCTTGGCATCATCAAGAATGCTTTGCAATCACATCCTCGCTTTCATTGGAAGAAGGTCCTTTATCCTTTCATTGGGACCTCTTAGGTCTGAGCACTACTGCTGATGTCTGAATTGCTCTGGTGTGCCTGACTTTCTGGAAAGAACGCCCCCCGACCCAGTCATAGAAATGCCTGCTCTGTGTATATTACATCCAAGTTCTTCTCCATGTGAAGAACTCCTCAGGGGCCAGCATTCCTGTCTTTTTCCAGTCTAGATGTTTTCTCTCAAAGATATCTTACTGCCTGTCTCTAAAAGCAGATCATTTTACCCAGCAGGCAGTAATCATGAGGTTGGCTCCATTGTCTCTGATTGTGGCCCCAGTTTGCCTGTAGTGTTCTGTGTTGACTGAGCAGAGCTTGTTTTTCTCAGGCACTGATCCCCAGGCTTTAAGTCCTCCTACCTAGATCACCAGGATTAGCCTGCACCTTCCTCATCTTGTTTCTCTAGAGCCAGATCCTTTCCCATCTGCTATTTTTGCCATAGACACTTTGCCAAAGGCCCGGTACTTGCTACTCCTTCAACTCTATGCCTTCACATACTTGGCCAGCCTTATCCTATTATGCCTAATATCCCAAAGGAGCTTTCCAACTGGAAGCCTGGAAGATTTCAGTTGATTAGGGGAATATTCTAGAACATATACACTCACTTGTCAAAGGTGATCCTTTCCCTGGAGGTGCTGGCTCTTGGTACTTCTAACACTATTCTCAAGTGTAGATTTTGTCAGTATTGCACCACAGAGGTGGATGCTTCTTCTATCCTAAAAAAGTGAGAATAACATTTTATGTGATCTGGGACAAGATTAATGTCAGAGGTAGCAATGATATTAGAATATCTAGAGTACCTGGCAACTCAGGTCCAAACTGTTACAACAATTATCCATCTCCACAGATGAATATGAGTCCTTCATCAGAATCCAAGTCCATCTGGATTTCCCACTGCTTGCCTAAGAAGTTTGCCTTTGGATGAGAAACTCAATGTGGTTCCCTATACATTGAGATTCTGTATCTCCTTGAGATGCTCTTCATGTCTCTGTCCAAATGAGATGAACACTGTAGGATTTTAATGAAGTTGGCTGGTGAGCTTTGGGGGAAGGGAGGCAAGATTTACTCAATTATTAGAAGATAGACTAAGACATTAGGCTCTCATCAGAATATTCAGCTGTTGTTCCTAAACAGCACTGCTGACTCCAGAGTTTGAATGCTTGTGATTTATAGGCACCCTCAAGAATTTAGAGATTATGGGTTTAATAATTTGGGTTATGACAAATGCCTCTATGTGTCCAAAACCAAATTGTGGTGGTACTCAATTTGCCTTTTGCCTCGAAGAAAGAAAGAATGGGTAATATAGAGTGGGAAATATGGCCTGGAAGGAACTTTACTTTTATTTTATTTATTTATTTTTTTAAAAAGATTTTATTTATTTATTTGACAGAGAGAGCGAGAGTGAGAGAGGGAACACAAGCAGGGGGAGTGAGAGAGGGAGAAGCAGGCTTCCGACTGAGCAGGGAGCCTGATGCAGGGCTTGATCCCAGGACTCTGGGATCACGACCTGAGCCAAAGGCAGATGCTTAATGACTGAGCCACTCAGGCGCCCCGGAACTTTACTTTTATTTTAAAATAATTTTTATTTATAGCATATAATCATTAAGGTAATAGATATTTAGTGTCCAGTATTTGCAAACTACAGAAAGAAAAATACTCAAATAAAAATAGAAACCACCAAAATCCCACCAGAAAAGTATAAATGCATTCTCTTGTAAATCTGTCTGGTCTTCACATACGTGTATATAAAAATAGATAATGATATCTAATGACATATATAATATATAAATTTCCTAGCTAGCTGACTGGAATTTTAACAACAACAAAAAGCAGTTATTTTGGTTTCATAATTCTATGTAGACTTTTCCGCTATATGGTATATTATTGGGCACTTTTTCCTATACTTTAAATATTCATATAAATAATTTTAATAGCTGTTTACAAGTCCATAGTAAGAATGTACCACTGTTTATATAATCAGTTTATCAACATTTAGGCTCTTTGCCTAAAAAAATAGAAATAATTATTCAATGCCCATTTTGATAGAATAAACTTTGAGTATATCTATGGTTATGTCCTCAGGTTTCTAGAAGAGGGATTACTAGGTCAAATATATACACATTTTTAAGATATTTGACACATATGAACAAATTGCTTTCAGGAAAGATTTCACCTACCCACTGCCCTATCACACTGTTATCATTACAAAAATTTTTAAAAACGACGTTAATTTTGATAAATTAGGTAAGTAAGTTTTAGTTTTCATATATATGTTAGATTATTTATGAGCTTGGCATCTATTAATTTGTGATTTGTATGTACATATATTTTGAACAAATCTTGGATGTATATCTGTTACAGTGTTCAATTTGTCATATTGATATGTAGGAATTATTTATGTTTTGAGGCTAATATAACTGTTTCCTCTCATGTCTTTCAAAATTTCTTCCAGTTTATTGTTTATTTCCTAGTTTGCTTAAAGATGATATGTATTTTTGTCTGTGTAATTATTTTAGAAATGAGAAGAAAGAGATAGAGCTATTTTTTCTAAAATATCTATTTGCAGCTTGAAAACTCAAAGTTTACATGCTGATGTAAAATATAGCATTACAAAATGGGTTTCCACAGAACAGCACATTTGACATTTGATTCTTTATCTTTGCTGTGTTTCTGGACAAGAGGCATACTGAATTCACAGCCTATGTTCTCTTTGCCCAACATTTAGGGAGATTGATGTTCTTGCATGCAAACAGTATATCTACAGGGAAACTGCTCATAAAGTCTCTTTAAAGATGCTTCGTGGTATAGACTTTGGCAAAAAGAGAAAATCCCAACTATATTGTTTCAAATTCTTTGAGAAATCAGCAGTTGAGGTTTGACTGATGGACATTTCCCACATCATTTGTGCCCAACATCTCTGAAGTTTACCTCTGAAAACTCTAATACATTTTTCCAGAGGAAATACATAAAGTGATTTTTCAGGTTATGAGATCTTTTTGCTTCCTGTATCTAATGCAGACAGTAGGCAGGTTGGAAAAATGACCAAAACAAATATCATAGACCCAAGCAAAAAAAGAAAAATAAACCCATAAAATTGAAACAAACAAATGAAAAGGTATTTTAACTCTTAGCACACAGCTATCTTTAAATATCTTTGAAGTCCTTTTTCATGTAACCCTAGTGTATTAGGTAACTTGATTCTTGCCTTTCAAAATACAAGAGTACCATCAGTTGAAGTTGACCAATCTGGGATACAAGTAGAAATTTTTTGTCCTACTACAAGCTGAAGATCAAATCCACTCTTGCATAAAACCTTCTCTCCACATCTTACAATGATATTTAAAATTATACAATGTCAGGTAAATAGAGGGTCTTATAGGTCTTCTGATTAAGTGGTCCTAACAAAGAAGATCAGGACTTAGTTGTGTACTCTTGTCCATCCCAAATGAATGCAAAATCTTTTCCTCATGAGAAATAATGGGTTTTCCAGATGAATGGTCAATACTCTGTATCTAAAGATCATGTTAACTTGCTTTTAGAAATTTCTTTAGCAAAGAGACCACATTTGACACAATAGCTATATTTGAAGTTGCTCCTGGGTTGAGTTTGTATTAGTTCACTGTCATTTATTTTTAGGTTCTAGCTGATTTTTCTAGTGGCCAGACTGGTAAATTAAATGCATACAATGGAAAGTACCACACTTTATCATTTAGGTCTTTATCAGTGGTATATAATCTCTGCCTTCCTAATATGACAGTTTCCGTTGCTTTCACTTGTTTTTTCCTCTGTGATAGTTATCATCCCATAGGCCAAGGAATCAGTGTGGGGGTTCTGCCAATTAGCAAGTATGTACAATCTAATTATAAATTTTGAGACTAGGCAAATGACCTCTGGTATATCTTTGAGCTGGACCTGGGTCACAACTCCATTTACTAACTGGCATCTTACTCTAATTGGGTGAAGCATAATGATACTGTGGGTCCCCAGATATTAATGTCAATTAGAGCCATGTATCCAGTAATTTTTGAAATGTTTGGATATTCACATTCCCCCAATGGTATGGTTACCCAATTATATGATTGTAGTTCCCTTTGGGGAAGAATTAAGTGTATTATGACCATATATGCTTAATGTCATCATATTGCAGCTCCTTTCTTCTGGGAATGAGTCTTCTCCTTCAGTCCATTGGTTCTGAGAACCGGCTCAAGTCTGGAAACTGGGCAAGAGATTATGACTTTGTTGAGAAAATTTCCCTCAGCCTCCTGGTTATCTGTCTTTGGAGCATATAGATTTACCTTGGCACTACAGATACTGTGTTTCATATAACACAGTATCCATAAAGCTGTCTGTAGGTCAAGACCACATTGGCTACTGTTCTTACCTTGCTACTTGGCTCATTATAATTATTCTCACTCTGTATTGATAGTTAAATGCCATCATCTGACCTTGCTGTTTCAGAACCTTATCATTTTCATTGCTATCAGTGAGAATAGTTCTATAATAGTATCTCCTACCATTAGCTCTGGCCTCCATGAGACAGCAGCTCCTGTCTCATTTCTCCCTTCACAGCTTTCAACTTCCATATGGTATCTCATTCAGGCTCACAACCGAGTGATTATTGGACAATTGTTGGCAAAATATAGATAAGTTTAAGCAGAGTTGAGGTTGGCACTCGAACCCAATGGAGGGAGGGGTTGACATCAGTGGTGTTTACAAATGAGTGAACATAAGGAACCATGGGATCTAGCTGGGTAAAAGAAGGGGGGTGAGAGTCATGAGGTGAGGAATAAAAAGGAGGCAGGGGTAGGTATTAAGGGTGGGGATTGTGGGTTATTGTCAGGGCTTTGGATATCATTAGATATGTAACAACAGTAGTCATTAAAGTGTTTTAAAATGTGTGCGCAAATTCATGAGATCTAAGAATAGAGATCAATTCATTCTTTAGAGCACTTTGCCTTTGAGGAATTATTTGACCAACAATGAAAGTGAAGGAATGGAATAGTATGGGAAGTAGTGGGAAGGTTTCTATGACTGGAATAAAGGTAACCAGGGCAGGGAGGGATGAAGGAAATGAAGTAGGAGAGATAAACCTGTGGGCGCATAATGAGAAAGGCTTTAGAGGATCCTTGCGCAGCGCATGCTTGGGAGCAATGGGACAAATGACTTTCCTTTGGTTACTTGTCACCACATAGTTGCCATGTGGTGATGCAGCATAATCCCACACTGAGGGGAATTAATGTTTGGATAGAATGGAATGACACGTGTTTTAGGATGCTAAATCATTTTAATGTTTTTAGGGTCCTGAGTCAGAAGGAGATCCATGATGTTTGGGGGGGCAGTAATGACTCCACTTTATTGCTATTCATATCAGTTGCTTTCTGTGCTTGTGGCTGAGGCTCTGTGAGCTGGGCTTCTGATGAGGCTTTACCGCAATGTAACATTTGGCAGTTTTCCAATTCGAATTCAAACTGTAGCAAATATATTAGGGAAAATGGAGGAAAGGGTGGTATCTGTGAGTTTTATATTGTTTTTATCCATGTCACATAAAGTAAAGCTCAGTACATGCATATGGAACTATTTAAAAAGGATTTAATAAAAGGCATTTTTAAAAAGATTTATTTATTTATTTGAGGGGGGAAGGGTAAAGGGAGAGGGTGAGAGAGAATCACAACAAACTCTCTGCTGGTAGAGCCCTCAGTGAGGCTGGATCTCACAACCATGAGATCATGACCTGAGCCAAAATCAAGAGTTGGATGCTCAGCTGACTGAGCCACCCAGGAGCCCCTAATAGAAGGCATTTTAAGAATAAATCAAAATCACTATTCTATATCATTGTCTACTTTCTAAAATAGCTTTAGCCTCCCATTGTAAGCTCTGCTTTTTCTTCATAGGTTTGAATGATTGAGAGTTGGATGATGTAAGGCAGTCTTATAGATCAGTATTTACTAACAATTTGGTGTGAACAGAATCTTGTATTGTTCCTAATTTTGGCATTACCTTCATGAGGACAGTGGTTGTGTTGGTATATTTTTGGATTCCTTACTGTATACTGTGCAGATATAGACTTAGCCCAATGACAATCCGTGGAAAGACCTTACTGAGAGCCCCAGAGTCTATGCCAGGCACCATCCTTGATTTGGAAATAGATGCAGAAGACTCAGTTCTTGCACCTAATGTCTCACACATCTATTTGAGCATTTTGTAGGCAGCCTAAAATCTGCTTTTGAAAGTAGGTAAAATATAAGTGACTTTGCATATGTTATTAACATATGTGTAACTGTGGTATGACCTTCTTCTCATCTCTCCTCCTCAGGAAGTGCCTGGTCTTCAGAAGCCCTTAATAAATATGTGTCGTTAAAGAGTTACCCTTCTGTGAAAATAAAGCATACATACATGGTAAAGTTAAATAACATTATGAAAGATATATAAAAGATAAATATAACAACAATTAAGTAATCACAAATACTTATCAAATTGAATTGTTGAGGTTTGTAAAAAAAAAGGAATGCTTTGTCTATTTCCTTATATATCTTTCAGTTATATATGCTAACAAAGCAAACACAAACCCAGAAGATGTCCTAGAATACTTATGAAGAAACATGCAAATGTGGGGGACGCATTTGTGTTGTGGGACAGGTCAGATTGCAGATTACAATTTTTCAGGTTTTGTGGAATTGTATAATATACACCTTGGGAAATAATTACCTAACCTCTGCTACATGGTTAATGAAGAGACAGAGTAGGGTAGATTTGGGTGGTCGACAATCATAGATCAAAGGGCCAACATCTGGTTTGCAACAGATACTTGCTTCAAATTGAGTCATGTCTATAGAAGACTTAAATAGGATGAAACATCATGAAAAAGAGTTGCTCCCAACATTAATAATCACAACATCTCACTGGACACCAGAAAGCCATTCCTCCCTTATCTCAGCCTGTCATTTAAAATAGAATAGCTTTGCTTTCAAATTTCTCCCTTGGAGTTTCTGGTGGTTTTGACATTTTGCTAGCTGTTCTTTTAGAATTGCTTTTTTTTTTTTCATAGAAAAAGAAAAAGTTCCTTAGTGAAACAGAGTATCTATGCGGTTCATTGCTTTGCTGAGGCATATACCATGTGAACCAAACAACCTCTCTCCAAAGCACTCTCATCTCTCCTGTAAAAATTTCACTATAGGATCAGTTGCTCACTAATGCCCAGAAGGTGTTTTATTTTATATACAGATTGACATTAATGCAGGCATTGGCTACAAAGATTTCATAACCAACATAATGCATGAGATAGTGAGTGATGAGAAGTAAGGAAAGGGAAACAAAACTGACTTTGCATTTTGTCTTCCAGCCATTATTCCCTATTTTACATATGGGAGAGAATGACAACAGAACTAAGGACTTATGATTAAAGCTAAATATATCAATATACCAGACACACATCCTTAATCCCCAAATCCAGTGTATTATTTATGGGCTACATCAAGTTGCTTTCAACCACAAGTTGATATAGATACAAACCTCTATATATGTTGCTTCCAATGGTTACTTGGTTTGTCTCATCTATAGTCCTTTTCTTTTAACTTAGAAAAAGTGCTCGAACCCCTCTTATCCATGGAAGTTTCTGCCCAGATAGCAGAACACTGGTGCAAAGCTGTTAAGGTATCTTTCTGGACTGTTCTCTGTGGTCCACTGCCCTGTGGTTCCCAAGACTGGAAACCTGGGGTATTCTCATGTGCAGAGAATTGATTTGGAAACCTTTAGCATTGATGAGACTCTTTTCATTGAAGCACTCAGTTTAATCATTACATGGATAAAAGATGGTCACATTTCCTTGCTTTGTAATTTGATGACCAGAGCCCATTATTATTATAAATGTATCTCTCTGTCTTTCAACAATTTTTATGAATACAATCAAAAGGTAAAACATTGTGTCTCATGTGTCTTAGAGACATCTCCTTCTTGGTACCTGTGTACCTCTACTGTACTGTACTGTACTGTACAGAGTCTGGCTGTGTTTTGGTTCTGGAGACTGTAGAGCCCCCTTGTGAACTGCTTCTATGCTCTCTTGTTACTTCCCTCAGATATTCACTTCTTTGAGAATCCAAACTGCAAAAGCAATGGACCTGGGAGGGGTGAACTTGGAATCTGGAGGCTGACAGGGTTCTATGGAAAAGCAACAGCTATGAACTGGGAGAAAGTTAAGCTGCCTCTCACCTTCCCTCTCCGTCTTTCCTCAGGACTGGTGTTCAAGCTGTGCAGGTTAACATGAGTAGCTATAGATAGACTTTTAATTGGATTAAATATCAATTTACTTTAATGGTAGCAATTAGAGAATTGACCAAATCCATCAAGACTCTTGAGGCACAGAAAGAGTTAGAAATTAAGACAGGAATTTACTGTTGTTTCTGGGCTGCTGCCAGCTCCTTAAACCCATTCTGAGGGATATCCTCACCTCCCTTTCCCAAATAGAATTTGCTTTAGAGTTTTTGACCTCCCCTCACCCCCACATGCACAGCTACTCTTTTCTTTTAATGTGTTTGTCACTGTCTGCCTCTTCTCCCTTCACCCATCCGCCAGTAACTCCACCTCACCCCCATCCATCTCATCTATCCCAACCGCTCCCTTTTCTTTCTCTCTTCCTCCCTCCTCTTTCTTTCTTTCTTTCTTTCTCTTTCTCTTTCTTTCTAAAATTTTTATTGATTGCTTTATGAAAGTGAAAATACATGAAAAATTATGAAGAAATTATATATGATAATATTATATCAGGAAAAACTTCATAAGAGTCATCTTTATGTGGTGAAATGAGTTCCCAGGAGAAATAATAAGAGGCCAATCACTTCAGTTATTTAACACTCAACTCTACAAAACAACCAGGTATGGCCAGGAGGGCCCTAGCCTCAGCTATATTGGAATGAAGAAAATAATCTTGACAGGAATTTTCTATGTTCAGCTCAGTTTTTCTCTAGGATGAGTTGTAACTCTTGCTGAAATGAACTGTATCTACCCTTGGTAAGAATCATTGCTTTCCTGTTGGCCAAATTCATCAGAAACTAGAACAGTAACAACAACAACAAATTCAGGATGCTCCTCTCAAGAAGAAAACTGTTCTTATAAAGAAACCTGTTCTTGTTGCCAAAAATTAAATTTGATATTGAGGGACCTAAGTTCTTATGCGAGGCCTGTTCCTGATTTCATGATCAGGAGAGAAAATCCTCTGACACTTCAGGACAAAATTTCCTCATTATATATCACTTCCTGAAGTGTCTGTATGTAATTTTTTCCCCCCATAGTGAGTAAAGCAGTAAAGCTTTCCCCACAAGAACACCTGTTTTCCTAATACAAGTTTTCAGTGAGGTCTACTTCTTATTTTCTATATTCTAGCCCTGTAGATCACTGTAGCCCTGTAAACCTTTTAACATAAAATATGTAAATATAAACATTGATTGCTACACTGAGGCAGTTCAGTGTCTTTATTGCCTGGCACTCTGGGGTAGGGCTAACGGAAAAGAGGTTGCTCTTTTCTGTTATCCCTTGATCTTCCTGAAACTTACCTACTTTGATTCCATAAACCAATAGGACCTCCTCATGTGATGCATACTTTATGAATCATTTTCACAAGTATCTTAGTTGATCTCTTTAATTTGGGAATTACTAACTCCATTTTATAGATGAAGATCTTGGAGTTGAAAAGGAAACATAATTTGCTTAGTGACACAGGGCTAGCAAATGGCAGAGCTGGAACACAGTGCTGGATCTGTCTCCAAAGCCCCATAGTTTTCTCATTGTACCACCCTGCACTTCTCAAGCCTTTTTGCGACCTCAGCCTAGGAACATACAGAGGTTTACGTGCTGAATACCCCTTATTCTCTGTTTATGTTTGGTCAAATAACCCCACACACTGTTTTAGTCAGTTTCCAAAGCACCTTCTCTACATGTAATTTTTCATTCACAGGAAAGCAAATGCAAATTCTTTTGGAGTTTATGCCTCAAACTTGAACAAATTAGTTCTTTATATGGGTAGCCAAGAATTGGATCCATTTTGCCAATCTTTTTTTAGATCCCTCTTCCCCTAGCATCCTTACCCAATGTCATCTCAGCAGGCCAGAACCCGTAACGGTGTTTGACTCGACTTTGAGAAAGCAGCTTTTTGGAGTAACAACTTACTTATATCAAACTCCTGTCTTGTTGATCTGAGTTGCAAATCCCTGCTAATAAAGCTTTAGTTCAGGACAATAAATAAATAAAAAGAAAAATCTTCTATTGTTTGTCTTGCAGTTTTCCTACTAGTGTGATTCTCTGAGAAAAAGCCTGTCTTTCTAGAAATCAGACTTACCAACATATCTGGAAACCAAGAGGCCAGAGCAGAGTTAATCAGCAGGCAACACCATTGGTTTCTCCAGAAGAAGCTAGGAGATGGAGTATTTGTAGTTGGTACGGTGAGGCTGGACCTATGGTAGTCGTGGTGGTGGTGGTAGTTGAGTGAAAACAATTATAATCATAACCATGATAGCTGCTTTTTACTGCTAAGCACTATAGTAAATATAGTAACACATTGTCTCACTTAAAACTCCTAAAAAGTCCATCAGGCAGATAATAGTTCTCCATTGTTCAGATGAGAAAACCAAGGCATTGTCAGGATCTCATGATCTGTTCCACTATTCACAATGTGCTTCATGACCAAGGCAAAAGGGGTATCAAAGAGCTGTCTATCCAGTACTCAATGTTGATGGTATTTATCTTGTTACTCTTACTTCTTCCATACTCCAGGCCCTGCTGCATTGTGGCTGACTCACTATATCTCTTCTGTCCTTTCCAGGTATAGGGAGGGAGAGCTGGAAAAGCTAGCCAGTGCTATGTCCTTTAGTTCACTAAATGGTTCTCATTGTCTGTAAAACAGAAGCAGTGGGGTAAGGACTTGGGGTTTGGTCATCTTGACCTCTTGTCTTCCAGTTTGTGATGTGACCTTGGACAGGACCTTTTACCTCCTAGATAGCGACTTCCTTGCCTTAAACATAGGGATTGAGTGAGAAGATCACTAAGGTTCTTACCTGTTACAGAATTGTGTTTCTATGATCACACTTTTCAGTCATTTATTGCCTTTAAACAAAAGCTATACAAACAAGAACTTGGTGTTATATAATCTCAGACTTCTCTTAAGGATGAGTTAGACCTGACTCAATGCACACTGATTGACATATGAAATCAATGTGATTAGTTTTGTTTTAATATATCATGAATCAACTTGAGAAAATAAATCAAACAAAACTAAGGCTTCATGTAATATGAGGTAATAGGGCTTTTTTTTTTTTAAATGTCAGAACAATAGTGGATCAAACCTGGGTTTTGCCAAATATCATCTGTGTCACAGTATAATAATTTTCAAAAAGTTAAAAACATGACTGTTGTATAGATATAGAGAGAGATGTGTCAAAGATGATCCAACTCATTAATGAGGGAACCAGCAATATGATAAAGCTGGTTCAAAGACTACTTGAGGAACAGAGATCGATGTAGTCTATCAGTAAAGACATACTAAAATAAGTTTGCAAGTTAGACACAAATGCTGGTGGTCCACAGAACCATAAAACTATTACATTTGGAGTTATTTTTTCTATTGGACAAGAATCATTTGCATTCCTATCAGACCGACATCTATAATTTAGCATGTAACTCAGTGTCAATTACTATCAATCAATAGTTAAAAAGTTAATGTTGTTTACTATGAAGATAATAGTTGTGTGGGCTTGTTAGATAATGATTGAATATTGAAAGGACACAGCTGTCTTTGTGTTTTATTTTTATGTTCTGGATAAATTTTATTATCAGTTGAATACCCTGTTAAATACATTATTTTTCTCTACCTAAGATTCAACATCTATAAAAGCAGTAAATAATAATCACTTTATAGGGTTGCTGTGAAAATTACATAAGATAACATGTATAAATCATGAAGGTATACACCAAAACAGACTACTTTTCACTCCTTTCTTTTGGATTTTGAAGGTAGCTACATTCAAAATGTCAGTAATTAGCAGATTTCCATGTGGTGTCCTTAACTTCAAGCTTATGCCAAATGGCCCTTTGAATCTCCTACCCCAGAAATAACAGACACAAGAGAGAGGAAAGCACTAACGAGTTTACCTATTACCCACTCACACATTATTATTAAACAGTAAACTGTGTGAGTGTGTGTGTGTGTGTAGAGGGAGCAGAATAGAACTCAAACTTGAGAAATATTGATAAATATTTTTAGTTAGACATTATTATTTTTACTGATTTAGATATCTTTCTGGCAAGAGTCTATATCTCATGCATATTGCCAGATGATTCTCTATTAGACGTTAACATCCTAATTAGGTTTCATTTGTGTAGATCGTGATTTCTGTCCTTATTTGATGCACAGACTCCAATTTACAGGTAAAGTACAAGCATCTTACAGTTCTCTGGCTGTTAAGTCTCACAGCATTTAAATATTATTTATTCCTGCAAAAGGCTAATCCCTGCAACCATTGTGTCTGAGATAAGAGAGATTTGAACCTCCTGTAACAGACCACACTGCCCCTGGTTTATAATGATCATGCTCTTCCTATAGGACCTCCTGCCAAGATAATCTTTTCTCCAGTTCTGAGCACAGGCAATGATCAAGTGGTCACCATGTGGTCAAGGAATTGACCATGGCAATTTCTCAGGAGTTCGTTCCTCACTGTTATTTTAAGTTTGAGTTTCTTTGTATCAAATAATTAGCAGTTATAAAAAAGAACTTTCTGGGATTTCTAGAAATATTGAATATCTGCGTTTTCCAGTATGGCAGTCACTAATTACATGTGACCATTGAGCAGCTGAAGTGTGCCTATTGAGGAAATAAATTTTTAATTTAATTTAATTTAACTTAGTTTAAATTCAAATGTAAACAGCTCCTTGTGGCTAGTGGCTTCTGTATTGAACAGTGCAGTTTTGCAGTCTCAAAGCTGGAGTTCACAATCCATCTTATAGACATTACGGGGTAGAGCCTGTCGTCTGTCCCAAGTTGGTCAATCAAGCAGTACACTCTTTGAGGACAAATATACCTTATGTTTCTGTCCATATTTGCAATTTCTTCCGTATGAAATGTTCTTAGGAAGACTTCTACTTATAAGAAGATGGAGTGAATGACTTTTCCCTATTCCTCCCATCAAGTATAATTAAATACTCTTCTTTTGTGGTCATTATCTTTATCAACGTGATAAAAGATGACCAGTAGATAAATAATTACAATATTTTGTGATAAATGAAACCCACTATCACATACCATTTTACATGCATGATACTAGTAAATGTTCCTTATAATTATTGAGAAGACTTTATGGCTACCTCTACCTGAAGAGACCAGTGAATGTCTAATGAGATAGTCCTTGATCTGAAACTTGAAATAAAAGAGTTTACTAAGTGGACATTTCTCACACAGGGAATAGCATGTGCAAAGACCTGGTAGCATTAAGTAATTTGTGAATTGTACCTTCATTGCATTTCATAGACAGCTATAACTTGTCCAAGGTCATGAAATTACTTCAGCAGCAGAGCTTTGCATTGAAGTCAGTTTTCTTTCCATATCATCTTTCTTCCCAACTGCCAGTATCCAGGCCCTTATTAATTCGCCAGTTTGAGTTTCCTGAATGGAATGATGCTCGACCAGTTTCCTTCCAAATGAGTGCTCAAAACATAGCATATTTATTATTTTTGATTTTGAGCCACATTTCTTTGGGTGCACCACCTTAGTGAATTATAACAGATCATAAAATTATATCAAATGCAATCGAAACCAAAACACACAACTGAGATCTGGGATTCAGATACTATAGCATGTCTTTACCTTTAATTCCCTTTATGATTCCCTGGAAGCTGTGGTAGATTGCCTTTTGTAATCTGATTTTATTTGGCCATTTATCTTCCCTTCCCTCCTCTGTCCTATCCTCAATTTCAAAAGTGAGGGAGACCAACCCTCTTGCTGTAATCTGAGCCTGTGCAAATTAAGCCAGGGCCAAGGTCATGAAGGACATCGGATTTATAATTACATTCAAACCATTTCCCCGGTGAGCCCAGATTTGATTTTTGTAGGTAAGTTTCAAGTACCAATTAGCTTAGCAACTTAGTACTTTTATCAGCCCCCCCTCCCCACCCTCCACTTCACAGAAGCTGGCTGAATATTACAATTCCTGGCCAGTGCAGATTGGTCTCATTCTGGCAGGTCTGATATCTTTTATACCCTTGGATGGAAATACTGTCTGCCACTGATTCTCATGGAAACAGGGTCAGTCTAGTTGGAAGTGGAAGCTACCAAACTTGTTTTGAAGCTTCTCCTTTAAAAAGTAAATAGCTCAATAATTTCTAATCCAGTTATTACACTTCCAGGTGAATCTGTCTAATCAGAATGCTTTCCTCTCTAGCTGTGGTTCCCAAGCATTAATGAGCATCAGCCTCACCTGGTGGTTGGGCCATCTCAGAGAGTCTAATTCACTCAACTGGAGCCTGAAAATCTGCATTTCTCAAAAATTTTCAGACACTGAGGAAAAAAAATTACACTATGACCGCCACTGCACTCTTATCTGATTACATGGTGACGAAATGAATGGTAGCCATGGCTCTTCCTGGATGCACTTGGAGAATGAGTTTTACAGGGAGGAGGTGGAGCAAACAGGGTTAGAGAAGACCTAGATCAAACTCGCTCCCTGGTGACAACCAAAATCTAAATGAGTAGTCATTGGGTTGTGTAACTAAGTGGAAAGTAAAGGTCAATTGCTGTTGATCTATTTGGAAAATTTCATTGATTGAAGGACTGTGTGCCAATTATTGAATTTATTCTTTTTGACTGCTCTGTGAGAATGGATTTGAGCCCTCTAAACATTGTCCCTTTGCCAGCTAGCACTAAAGCTTTTCTGTAGAGGGCCCTGAGAGACACTTCTGGAGGGAAGTGCCTGCTTGGCAGGATTCTGCAGAATTCATGATTTTCTAGCACCAGGATCCTGCATTACATGGCAGCAAGCAGTCTCCAGGTGCCGGCAGTTTGCTGGTCACCCCTCAGGCAGTTTTATTAGCAGAGTGCCTCTAGTGAGCACCTCCCCATGTACAGCTTTCCTTAGTACCCTAGTGGGCAGATTCCCAGCAAGTCTGCTTGGTGAAGAACCACAGTGACTTCTCTCCTATTCTGTGGGCTACCACTGTGTTCTGTCAGCAAAGTCCAGATATCATCCCTGGGTGATCTTTCGCAGTGGGGGATACTCTTCTTTGGGACTACTACCTCTGTCCTTGGGGTTAGTGGCAGTTTCTTTTAACTACTGTATCAGTGTTCCTCGTAGTTTTATTTACCTCTTATGAGTCAAGACCATGTGACTCTAATTCCCTGTCATTGTTAACAATTCTTTTTATTAAACTTTCCCTGTTCAAATTATTATGTGGTTTCTCTCTCCTGATTGGACCTAGACTGACACAAGTGAGGAAGACTTTCTTCCTCACAAGTGAGGAAGTTCTTTCTAGTTGTGCAGTTCCCCTTACCTTTTCATCTTCAGAAACTCAGAAGCTTTTGGAGGAAGGCCCCAGGTTTTCTTGCCAGCATTTGTTCCTTGTGTGTCTTCCTGCTCTACTAGCTGAAACAGGGTCCAAATGCACATTTCAGTGACCTATTTCAGGTCCAGGACTTATAACTTGGTACCTGGCAACATGTTTGTTTCTTGAACATAGCTTCTAGCCTTTTCCACTTCCCATTTTATGTAAGACCCATTTTTTGTAAGCTTGAGTCCCAAGAATTTGCATACTTTACAAAACATTTGCTGAGTGCTCATTTTGTGCAAGGCGCTGAGCTAAAATTTTTATATGCATTATTTTATTGAATTGGATCTATACAAATACCCCATGGAAAGATACTCTTATCTTTATTTTATAGATGTAGAAGCTGCAGCTTAAAGTGGAGAAGTAATCTGCCTAAGTTATTACAGAACTTAGAAGACAGAGCCCACTATCCTATAAAGACTGACTCTTTTCCATCTGTGTTTTTGGGGATGGAGTCTAACATCCTGTCAATGTAGTTCCTGTTTCCAAAGTAAGGGTTAGTGTGTGTATTTGTGTGTGTGTTTGTGTGTGTGTCCATATGCAAACATGCATGGGTATCTTAGAATAAAGAAGAGATGATCTCACTCTAAGGAATTTAGTTTCTTTTTTTCTTTTTTTTATTAACATATAATGTATTACTTGTTTCAGGGGTACAGGTCTGTGATTCATCAGTCTTACACAGTACACAGTGCCCACCATAGTACATACCCTCCCCAATGTCCATCACCCAACCACCCCATCTCTCCCATCATCCTCCCCTCCAGCAACCCTCAGTTTGTTTCCTGAGATTAAGAGTCTCTTATGGTTTGTCTCCCTCTCTGGTTTCTTCTTGTTTCATTTTTTCCTCCCTTCCCTTATGATCCTCTGCCTTGTTTCTCAAATTCCACATATCAGTGAGATCATATGATAATTGTCTTTCTCTGATTGACTTATTTTGCTTAGCATAATACCCTCTAGTTCCATCCATGTTGTTGCAAATGGCAAGATTTCATTTCATATATATATATATAATATATATATATATATATCATATATATATATATGGCATCTTCTTTATCCATTCATCTGACGATGGACATCTGGCTCTTTCCATAGTTTGGCTATTGTGGACATTGCTGCTATAAACATTGGGGTGCACGTACCCCTTCAGATCCCTACATTTGTATCTTTGTGGTAAATACCCAGTAGTGCAATTGCTGGATCGTATGGTAGCTCTATTTTCAATTGTTTGAGGAACCTCCATACTGTTTTCCAGAGTGGCTGCACCAGCTTGCATTCCCACCAACAGTGGTGGAGGGTTCCCCTTTCTCCACATCCTCGCCAACATCTGTCATTTCCTGACTTGTTAATTTTAGCCATTCTGACTGGTGTGAAGTGGTATCTCATTGTGGTTTTGTTTTGTATTTCCCTGATGCTGAGTGATATTGAGCACCTTTTCATGTGTCTGTTGGCCATTTGGATGTCTTTGCAGAAATGTCTGTTCATGTCTTCTGCCCATTTCTTGATCGGATTATTTGTTCCTTGGGTATTGAGTTTGATAAGTTCTTTATAGATTTTGGATACTAACCCTTTATCTGATATGTCACTTGCAAATATCTTCTCCCATTCTGTCAGTTGTCTTTTGGTTTTGTTGACTGTTTCCTTTGCTGTGCAAAAGCTTTTAATCTTGATGAAGTCCCAATAGTTCATTTTTTGCTCTTGCTTCCCTTGCCTTTGACGATGTTTCTAGGAAGAAGTTGCTGCGGCTGAAGTCAAAGAGGTTGCTGCCTGCAATCCTTCCCCTCAAGGATTTTGATGGATTCCTCTCTCACATTTTGGTCTTTCAACCATTTTGAGTCTATATTTGTGTATGGTGTAAGGAAATTGTCCAGTTTTATTCTTCTGCATGTGGCTGTCCAATTTTCCCAATACCATTTGTTGAAGAGACTTTTTTTCCATTGGATATTCTTTCCTGCTTTGTCAAAGATTAGTTTACTATTATAGAGTTGAAAGTCCATTTCTGAGTTCTTTATTCTGTTCCATCGATCTATGTATCTGTTTCTGTGCCAGTACCATACTGTTTGGTGATTACCCCAAAACTGCTAGAACTCATACAGGAATTCAGTAAAGTGGCAGGATATAAAATCAATGCACAGAAATCAGTTACATTTCTATACACCAACAACGGGACAGAAGAAAGAGAAATTAAGGAGTCAATCCCATTTATAATTGCACCAAAAACAATTACCTTAGATACCTAAGAATAAATCTAACCAAAGAGGCAAAGGATCTGTACTCAGAAAACTATAGAATACTCATGAAAGAAATTGAGGAAGACACAAAGAAATGGAAAAACGTTCCATGCTCATGGATTGGAAGAACAAATATTGTGAAAATGTCTATGCTACCTAGAGCAATCTACACATTTAATGCAATCCCTATCAAAATACCATCAACTTTTTTTGCAGAAGTGGAACAAATAATCCTAAAATTTGTATGTAACCAGAAAAGACCCCAAATAGCCGGAGAAATGTTGAAAAAGAAAACCAAAGCTGGTGGCATCACAATTCCAGACTTCAAGCTCTATTACAAAGGAATTCAGTTTCTTATCATAAAATGAAATTCCTTTAAAATCATATAAGTATCTCTTAAGAGCAGTAGATCAAGATCTGTCCTTTGGCCCTCGCCAGAGAAGAAATGGCCTCTCATTTCAGTCTTTAATTGGAAAACACATTCCGTAGTCTGAAGTTTATGAAAAATGTTCTATTAGTGGGCAAGGGTGATGGCTTATTGTAATTAATTCTTTCCTCAAGGCCATACCTCTAAAAGTGAGAGATGAAAGTGTTAAGGGGAATGCAGTTACAAAGAGGGGAATGGTGGCACCTTTTTACTTAACATACATGCTTCTTCCATTGTTCCTGACTCCTCTACTCATCAATGCAGAGGGCTCATTGTCTGTAGGGTCTTAATGAGTGATTCAATAGCATACCACCATTTCAAGACCTGGGGTGAGGATTGTGGCAGGTAAGGGGTACTGGAATTTTTCGATTTTCTTTTTCTGTTTTTTTTAAAGATTTATTTATTTATTTTAGAGAGTGGGGGGAGGGAAAGGGAGAGAAGGAATCTCAAGCAGACTCCCTGCTGAGCACGGAGACTGAAGCGGGGCTTGATCTCAGGACCCTGAGATCATGACCTGAGCTGAATTTGAGAGTCAAGTGCTTAATTGACTGAGCCACCCAAGTGCCCCAGTTTTCTTGAAATTGAGTAATGCTTTCAAGGTTTTTTATTTATCTGCTATGTGTGAATCAGAGGGAAGGAAATAAATTAATTAATGATTGTGGGCTTTTGGATCAGAAGAGGGCTGAGTGAAACTTGGCCTTACCATTTATGAGTTAAAAGAGTATAGGTGGATTCTACTTTTTGAGCTTCAGTTTCCTCATCTGTAGCATAGAAATAGTAACTTATTAATTTTTTAGGAATAATTGAGCAGAATAAATATAGAAAGTATTCCTGGCATATAATCAGACTCTGATTAATGAACAGAATCTGACATATAAATAATAATCCCCTCCATTTAGTTACTCCTTCACATTTGCAAAGCACATTCACATCACATCCTTTCATCCTCATGACTATCCCTTCAGCTAGCCAGGTATTCTTTTCTTTTCTTTTTTTCTTTTCTTTTCTTTTTTTTAAGAGAGAGAGTGAGCTCAGGGGTGGGGAGGCAGAGGCAGAGGGAGAAAGAATCCCAGGTAGGCTCCCCTCTAAACACAGAGCCCACGCAAGATCTCACAACCCTGAGATCATGACCTGAGCCAAAATCAAGAGCGGGTTGCTTAACTGCTTAACAATGTGCCCCCTCTGGCACCCCTAGGCAGATATTCTTATCTCAACTTACTCATATGATTTATAAATAGAATGGATGATTTATCTAGATTTGCTATTCAGAGCTTTTGATCTACCAGATAGAGAAGATAGAGATTCTCCCAGGCCTCTAAGATGCAGTAGAGCTACTCCAATCTGTGGCAGAGTACCTATAGTACAGAATATCTTGAGGCTAAATAAATTATCTTAGTGTCTAACATTAATAGGTTATAGGTTATAGCAATCATTGAAGTTAAACATTTATGAGAGTAAAATATATACCTGCAAATAATTCAATCTGTTGTTCTAATTTCTTAATAGCATTGGGGAAAATGCATTATTTTTTCAATTTTAAAAGTAAAATACCTTGGTCAAGCTCCTGTAAGAATAGCATTTTGAAATTTCCAGATGTAAGGCAAGGTCACACTGGTAGAAGTTGCCTGCTGGCAAGAGATCTATTTCTTCTATGAAGAGGAAGGGAAAGGTTGAGAGCTACTGTGGTAGTCACTTGGTCTATTCATAAATATTATATTCTTATCCTATTTGATACATTTTGAGATGGTACTTTACTTCCTCCTCTAAAATGGGTATAGCTCTGTGACTTGCTTTGGCCAGTGAAATAGAAGCAATATGTAATGACCAAGATAACTTACCTACTAATTTGGGTTGACCAAATTTTAGTCAGGCTCCTCTCCTCTGCATAGACCCCTAAACTGTGGCTTGCCCCCAAGGTTAAGCAACTTATACGGTGCAGAATATAGCTTTCCATCCTTCCACCCCCTTAACAGCTCATTCTGAGAGTCAGCCCATCACAGAGAAGAACATTTCCTCTTGAACCACCACAATCATGCTATTTGCTGATTGCCACAGATTGCTGCCTTCCCCAACAACATTCCTGCCAGCCCTACTCAACTCTCCCTATAAAAGAAAAGCCTTTTTCTGCTTAGTTTTGAAACACTTACAGATCCTGAGGTTGGAGCAGAGAATGCTCTATTGCAATAGTCATCTTGAAAAAAGTTTGTCCTCAATTAAGTCTGGATTTGTTTTTTGTTTAGCAGAAGTTTTAAGTGTTGAGGAATGATTAAAATATAAGTGATAATTAATCCTTTTGTGACATTTCATTATTTTGACTGATGTGACCACACATAAAATATCTGGTGTGTGTGTGTGTGTTTTGAGAAAAAGAGATTGAAAAACATAGAAAGAGAGAGAGGGATAGATGAACATTCTTATATGTCTTGGTCCTTTTTCAATTGAAAAATAATAACAATATTTATTGGGCATTTACTACACTGAACTGCTGAAAGGCCACATCCCATTAAATTCTGACAAAAGCTCTATAAAGCATGTCCCAGAGATATCTCCATCACATAGGTCTTAAGAAACTAAGACTTACGTTAAGCGTCTGCCTTCGGCTCAGGTCATGATCCCAGGGTCCTGGGATCGAGCCCTGCATCGGGCTCTCTGCTCCACGGGAAGCCTGCTTCTCCCTCTCCCACTCTCCCTGCTTGTGTTCCCTCTCTCGCTGTGTCTCTCTCTGTCAAATAAACAAGTAAAATCTTTAAAAAAAAAGAAACTAAGACTTAGAATATTTAAGTTTATTTACCACGTTTTCATAATTAGTAAGTTGCAAAGCTGTCTGATAATAAAGTTCGTACTTTTAATACCCACACCACATTACTTTTCTCTGATTCTCTGTATCATGTTTATTACTAAATTTGTTGAGTTTTTTATTTTTTTATTTATTTTTTTTTTAAATTTTTTATTGTTATGTTAATCACCATATATTACATCATTAGTTTTTTTTTATTTTTTTTTTAAATTTTTTATTGTTATGTTAATCACCATATATTACATCATTAGTTTTTGGTGCAGTGTTCCATGATTCATTGTTTGTTCATAACACCCAGTGCTCCATGCAGAACGTGCCCTCCTCAATACCCATCACCAGGCTAACCCATCCCCCTACCCCCCTCCCCTCTAGAACCCTCAGTTTGTTTTTCAGAGTCCATCATCTCTCATGGTTCGTCTCCCCCTCTGACATACTCCCCTTTTCTTCCTCTCCTGTTATCTTCTTCTTTTTCTTTTTTCTTAAAATATGTTGCGTTATTTGTTTCAGAAGTACAGATCTGTGGTTCAACAGTCTTGCACAATTCACAGAGCTTACCGTAGCACATACCCTCCCCAATGTCTATCACCCAGCCACCCCATCCCTCCCACCCCCAACCACTCCAGTAACACTCAGTTTCTTTCCTGAGATTAAGAATTCCTCATATCAGTGAGGTCATGTGATACATGTCTTTCTCTGATTGACTTATTTCACTCAGCATAACACCCTCCAGTTCCATCCACGTCGTTGCAAATGGCAAGATCTCATTCCTTTTGATGGCTGCATAATATTCCATTGTGTATATATACCACATCTTCTTTATCCATTCATCTGTTGATGGGCATCTTGGCTCTTGCCACAGTTTGGCTATGGTGGACATTGCTGCTATAAACATTGGGGTACACGTACCCCTTCGGGTCCCTACATTTGTATCTTTGGGGTAAATACCCAGTAGTGCAATTGCTGGATCGAACGGTAGCTCTAATTTCAACTGTTTGAGGAACCTCCATACTGTTTTCCAGAGGGGTTGCACCAGCTTGCATTCCCACCAACAGTGTAGGAGGGTTCCCCTTTCTCCACATCCCCGCCAACATCTGTCATTCCCTGACTTGTTAATTTTAGCCATTCTGACGGGTGTGAGGTGGTATCTCATTGAGGTTTTGATTTGGATTTCCCTGATGCCAAGCGATGTTGAGCACTTTTTCATGTGCCTGTTGGCCATTTGGATGTCTTCTTTGGAGAAATGTCTGTTCATGTCTTCTGCCCATTTCTTGATTGGATTATTTGTTCTTTGGGTGTTGAGTTTGATAAGTTCTTTATAGATTTTGGATACTAGCCCTTTATCTGATATGTCATTTGCAAATATTTTCTCCCATTCTGTCGGTTGTCTTTTGGTTTTGTGGACTGTTTCCTTTGCTGTGCAAAAGCTTTTTATCTTGATGAAATCCCAATAGTTCATTTTTACCCTTGCTTCCCTTGCCTTTGGTGATGTTTCTAGGAAGAAGTTGCTGCGGCTAAGGTCGAAAAGGTTGCTACCTGTGTTCTCCTTTAGGATTTTGATGGACTCCTGTCTCACGTTTAGGTCTTTCAACCATTTGGAGTCTATTTTTGTGTGTGGTGTAAGGAAATGGTCCAGTTTCATTCTTCTGCATGTGGCTGTCCAATTTTCCCAACACCATTTGTTGAAGAGACTGTCTTTTTGCCATTGGACATTCTTTCCTGCTTTGTCAAAGATAAGTTGACCATAGAGTTGAGGGTCCATTTCTGGGCTCTCGATTCTGTTCCATTGATCTATGGGTCTGTTTTTGTGCCAGTACCATACTCTCTTGATGATGACAGCTTTGTAATAGAGCTGGAAGTCCGGAATTGTGATGCCGCCAGCTTTGCTTTTCTTTTTCAGTATTCCTCTGGCTATTCTGGGTCTCTTCTGGTTCCATACAAATTTTAGGATTATTTGTTCCATTTCTTTGAAAAAGGTGGATGGTATTTTGATGGGGATTGCATTGAATGTGTAGATTGCTCTAGGTAGCATTGACATCTTCACAATGTTGATTCTCCCAATCCATGAGCATGGAACGTTTTTCCATTTCTTTGTGTCTTCCTCAATTTCTTTCATGAGTATTTTATAGTTTTCTGAGTACAGATCCTTTGCCTCTTTGGTTAGATTTATTCCTAGGTATCTAATGGTTTTGGGTGCAATTGTAAATGGGATCGACTCCTTGATTTGTCTCTCTTCTGTCTTGTTGTTGGTGTATAGGAATGCCACTGATTTCTGTGCATTGATTTTATATCCTGCTACTTTACTGAATTCCTGTATGAGTTCTAGCAGTTTTGGGGTGGAGTCTTTTGGGTTTTCCACATACACTATCATATCATCTGCAAAGAGTGAGAGTTTGACTTCCTCTTTGCCGATTTGGATGCCTTTGATTTCTTTTTGTTGTCTGATTGCTGTGGCTAGGACTTCTAATACTATGTTGAATAGCAGTGGTGAGAGTGGACATCCCTGCCGCATTCCTGACCTTAGGGGAAAAGCTCTCAGCCTTTCTCCATTGAGAATGATTTTCGCTGTAGGTTTTTCATAGATGGCTCTTATGATATTGAGGTATGTACCCTCTATACCTATACTCTGAAGAGTTTTGATCAAGAAAGGATGTTGTACTTTGTCAAATGCTTTTTCTGCATCTATTGAGAGGATCATATGATTCTTGCTCTTTCTTTTGTTAATGTATTGTATCACGTTGATTGATTTGCGGATGTTGAACCAGCCTTGCAGCCCAGGAATAAATCCCACTTGGTCATGGTGAATAATCCTTTTAATGTACTGTTGGATCCTATTGGCTAGTATTTTGGTGAGAATTTTTGCATCCATGTTCATCAAGGATATTGGTCTGTAATTCTCTTTTTTGATGGGGTCTTTGTCTGGTTTTGGGATCAAGGTAATGCTGGCCTCATAAAATGAGTTTGGAAGTTTCCCTTCCATTTCTATTTTTTGGAACAGTTTCAGGAGAATAGGTATTAATTCTTCTTGAAATGTCTGATAGAATTCCCTTGGGAAGCCATCTGGCCCTGGGCTTTTGTTTCTTGGGAGATTTTTGATGACTGTTTCAATTTCTTTAGTGGTTATAGGTCTGTTCAGGTTTTCTATTTCTTCCTGGTTCAATTTTGGTAGTTGATACATCTCTAGGAATGCACCCATTTCTTCCAGGTTATCTAATTTGCTGGCATAGAGTTGCTCATAATCTGTTCTTATAATTGTTTGTATTTCTTTGGTGTTAGTTGTGATCTCTCCTCTTTCATTCATGATTTTGTTGATTTGGGTCATTTCTCTTTTCTTTTTGATAAGTCTGGCCAGGGGTTTATCAATCTTTTAATTCTTTCAAAGAACCAGCTCCTAGTTTCGTTGATCTGTTCTACTGTTCTTTTGGTTTCTAGTTCATTGATTTCTGCTCTGATCTTTATGATGTCTCTTCTCCTGCTGGGTTTAGGCTTTATTTGCTGTTCTTTCTCCAGCTCCTTTAGGTGTAGGGTTAGGTTGTGTATTTGAGACCTTTCTTGTTTCTTGAGAAAGGCTTGTATTGCTATATACTTTCCTCTCAGGACTGCCTTTGCTGTATCCCAAAGATTTTGAACAGTTGTGTTTTCATTTTCATTGGTTTCCATGAATTTTTTTAATTCTTCTTTAATTTCTTGGTTGACCCATTCATTCTTTAGTAGGATGCTCTTTAGCCTCCATGTATTTGAGTTATTTCTGGCTTTCCTCTTGTGGCTGAGTTCTAGTTTCAAAGCATTGTGGTCTGAAAATATGCAGGGAATGATCCCAATCTTTTGGTACCGATTGAGACCTGATTTGTGACCTAGGATGTGATCAATTCTGGAGAATGTTCCGTGGGCACTAGAGAAGAATGTGTATTCCTTTGCTTTGGGATGGAATGTTCTGAATATGTCTGTGAAGTCCATTTGGTCCAGTGTGTCATTTAAAGTCTTTATTTCCTTGTTGATCTTTTGCTTAGATGATCTGTCCATTTCAGTCAGGGGGGTGTTAAAGTCCCCCACTATTATTGTATTGTTGTCAATGTGTTTCTTTGCTTTTGTTATTAATTGCCTTATATAATTGGCTGCTCCCATGTTCGGGGCATAGATATTTACAATTGTTAGATCTTCTTGTTGGATAGACCCTTTCAGTAGGATATAGTGTCCTTCCTCATCTCTTATTACAGTCTTTGTTTTAAAATCTAGTTTGTCTGATATAAGGATTGCCACCCCAGCTTTCTTTTGGTGTCCATTAGCATGGTAAATGGTTTTCCACCCCCTCACTTTCAATCTGGGGGTGTCTTTGGGTCTAAAATGAGTCTCTTGCAGACAGCATATTGATGGGTCTTGTTTTTTAATCCAATCTGATAGCCTGCGTCTTTTGATTGGGGCATTTAGCCCATTTACATTCAGGGTAACTATTGAAAGGTATGAATTTAGTGCCATTGTATTACCTGTAAGGTGACTGTTAACTGTCTGTTGTCTGTGTTCGTTTCTGCTCTTTGCTGCTTTTAGGTTCTCTCTTTGCTTAGAGGACCCCTCTCAATATTTCTTGGAGGGCTGGTTTCGTGTTTGCAAATTCCTTTAGGTTTTGTTTGTTCTGGAAGCTTTTTATCTCTCCTTCTATTTTCAATGATAGCCTAGCTGGATATAGTATTCTTGGCCGCATATTTTTTTCGTTTACTGCTCTGAAGATATCTTGCCAGTCCTTTCTGGCCTGCCAGGTCTCTGTGGATAGGTCTGTTGCCAATCTAATGTTTCTACCATTGTAGGTTACATATCTCTTCTCCCGAGCTGCTTTCAGGATTTTCTCTTTGTCTCTGAGACTCGTAAGTTTTACTATTAGATGTCGGGGTGTTGACCTATTATTATTGATTTTGAGAGGGGTTCTCTGTGCCTCCTGGATTTTAATGCCTGTTTCCTTCCTCACATTAGGGAAGTTCTCTGCTATAATTTGCTCCAATATACCTTCTGCCCCCCTCTCTCTCTCTTCTTCTTCTGGGATCCCAATTATTCTAATGTTGTTTCGTCTTATCATATCACTTATCTCTCGAATTCTGCCCTCGTGATCCTGTAGTTGTTTCTCTCTCTTTTTCTCAGCCTCTTTATTTTCCATCATTTGGTCTTCTATATCGCTGATTCTCTCTTCTGCCTCATTTATCCTAGCATTTAGTGCCCCCATTTTTGATTGCACCTCATCAATAGCCTTTTTGATTTCGACTTGGTTAGATTTTAGTTCTTTTATTTCTCCAGAAAGGGTTTCTCTAATAACTTCCACACTTTTTTCAAGCCCAGCTAGTATCTTTAAAGTCATGATTCTGAACTCTAGGTCCGACATCGTACTAATGTCCGTATTGAGTAGGTCCCTGGCTGACGGTAGTACCTCTTGTTCTTTTTGCTGGGGTGATTTCTTTCGTCTTGTCATTTTGTCCAGAGGAGAATAGATGAATGAGAGAACAAAATGCTAACAGGTTTACAACGTCCCCAGCAAATATAGTGTATACAAATCAGAAAAGACCTGAAACCAGGGGAAAAGAAAGGGAAAGAAAGAAAAAAGGAAGAGAAAAAGAAAAAAAAAAGAAAAAAAAAGATAAAAACAAAAACAAAACAATACAAAAAAGGCAGAATATGATCAAATATGATCAGGCTAGTGCATAGATCAGTGCCACACACTAGATTTTGGGCGTATTTTGGTCTGTTAGAAAAAAGTGCCTCCTAAAATTTTAAAGGAAGAAAGACATATATGTACAAAATAAGGGTTGATACAATGAAGGGATGGAAGATGAATGTAAAGATGAAAATTATAAAAGATCTTATAAAAGGACTTGGTAAGATTAGTTGTTTGAAAAAAGAAAGAAGATTTAAGAAAAAAAAAAAGGAAAAAGGGAGAGAATGTGATCAGGCAGGAGACTAGAACAAAGCCATACACTAGTGATTTAGGGTATATTTTGATCTGTTAGAAGAAACTGTACCTCAAAATTTTAAAGAGAGAACAACATATATATATGCCAAAAATAAGGGTAACTACTATGAAGGGATAAAATATGACTCTAAAAATGAAAAATAAAAAATGTTTTGTTTTTTTTTAAAAAAGGGATTTATAAGATGTTGGTTGAAAAAGGGAAAAATAAAAATAAAAAAAAACAGTCAACAAAAATTAACTTTGATGAAATAATGAATCATGGTAAAAAAAAAAAAAAAAAAAAAAAAAAAAAAAAAAAAAAACCATGAATCTATGTGCAGTATTCCCCTAGCGCTGGAGTTCTCCTATTCTCCTTGATCGATCAACTTGGTCTTGGCTTGCTGGCTGTTTGTGCTGATCTTCTGGGGGAGGGGCCTGCTTGCTGTGGTTTCCAAATGTCTTTGCCGGAGGCAGAATTGCCCCGCCCTTGTCGGTCCGGGCTAAGGAAGCTGCTCCAGTTTACTCTCAGGAGCTTTTGTTCCCTGCAAGCTCTCGGTACAGCTTTGGAGGACCAGGGCAGAAATGGTGGCCTCCCAATCTCCACTCGGAGGAGCTGAGAACTCGGGGCCCCGCTCCTCAGTATGCCCCCAGAGAAAAGCAGTCACTTCTGTGTCCCCGGTCTCCGGCTGCACTCCGTGCTCACCCGGCCTATGATCGAGCGTTGCTATCTCTGGCTCCCGACCCCGCGCGGAGTCTCCAAACCCAGCAGATCCCTGCAGTGCGTTCCCGCACCGCTCCTCCCCGGGAAGGAAGGGGAGTCTCCCCGGATCTGCTGCTTGTTGGGTCCCTGCTGGGGGAGCCGTGCCCCGACTGGGCCGCAGATCACAGTTTATGGCAACCCCAAGCTGAGAGCCCGCGCCTCTGCTCCGTATCTGCAGCCGGCTTCCCTGCTCTGATACCTGGGAGCTCTGGCGCACTCAGGCACCCCCGGTCTCTCTGTGACCCCAAGGGTCCTGAGACCACACTGTCCCGGGAGGATTCCACCCCCCGCTTAGCCACTGCAGCGACGTCCCTCCGCCGAGCCAACTTCTAAAACGTCCGATTTTGTGCTCTGCGGCTCTATCACTTGCCAGGAGCGGCCGGCGGAGGCCCCTCCCCCACCGTCTATCCTCCCGAATATCGCCTCGGATTCACTTCTCCGCACGCCCTACCTTCCAGTAAGTGGTCGCTTCTCTGTTCAGAGAGTTGTTGCTACTCTCCTGTTTGATCTCCTGTTGAGTTCGTAGGTGTTCAGAAGGGTTTGATCCCTATTCAGCTGGATTCCTGAGACCAGACGAAATCTAGGTCTCCTACTCCTCCGCCATCTTGCTCCGCCTCCTCAATTTGTTGAGTTTTTTTAAAAATTATATTCTTGTTTAGCAAGAATGGATTGAGTTAGGTGTATGTTCAGGATTGGTTTAGACACAGAGGAGTTCATAAAGATGAATGTACCTCAATGTTTTTAAGGGATTTGCAGTTTGAAGAGGAGATGAGATATGAATAAATAACTCTAAAATGAGATAGATTGTAAATGACATAGACCAAGGATAAACAAAGGATTATAGGAGTCCAGAAAAGGGAAGAATTCTTTCAGGTATTGGAGGAAAACCTTTTAACTGTGCTTTTACAGTGCATAGATCTGCAGAGATGAAAGAAGGCAACAGTATAATCATGAAACAGAGACTCCATGAAGAACCTTCAATAGAATATTTAGAAATTGGGTTTGATCCATAAGATTGTCATTGAAAATGAACTCAGGGTAGCTTATAAAATTTAATTTATAGTTGCATCATAGTTAAAATGCTTATGAAGATGAAATGAGCTGGTTCTGAAGAGATGACAAGAAATTAAGTACATTGAGAAGAATACCATGCTCCCTCAATGTCTCATGGGATGGCTAAATTAAATAGCTCTGGCAGATCTAAATCCCTGATGACAGGGTGGATTTTTGAGGTAGATATTTAAATTCTCCTGCTAGCTATTTTTAATACATAGATACAGAATTTAGCATCTCTGGACAGTACACAGAGAGAAAAATGGCCTCTGTAGTGTGTGATTTAAAATATGGCCTCACCCCAGCTTAGTTGCCATGTGTCTTTGACACCCCACACACCTAGGTTTCTCTTGGGGAGGACATTTGCATTATCTGCATCTTCTAGAAACCAACCAGGTCCTGTTAAGAATCTATAGCTCTCCAGGATGCAAAGTAAGAGAATCTGATATCACTATGAAGATGAGGCATATTTTAAAGAGGATAGTACTTTTGACTCATTGCTTTGAATATACTTTGATAGTAATCCCTTGCCTGGGGCATGTCTGAAATACAGGTTGAGAACTGCCAGTAAAGCCACTGGTAGCCCTTTTCTTTGATGGCAGTGCTACCTGTTTGTGTCCCAATTGTGTTATTTATTTTCATCTCTTCTCTAGTGACTTTTCTTTCTCCTCACAAACATTTTAATGCTTTAAGTCTAAAAAGGGAGATTGTGTGTTAATGGATGTGATTTCTCTTACCAATTCCTGACCAATATCAGTGAGATTCTGAGCTCAGGCTTCGTGGGTTAAAAGTCCCAAGCCACCTCTTACTAGAGTGAGCTACATATTTACTATTATTTGAGGCAGTGATGGGGATAAATGGGCTTTGGAGTCAGGCACGTAGGCTGTGTTCAAACCCTAACTATGCCACTTAATATCTGAGTATCTATGCTTGGCAGTCAGTGTATAGATGAGTTGGTTGGTTGATGTTCTGAAAAAGTGGATATCGTTCAGTAAAGATGGTCATTTTGGCTGTGGGAACCAAATTCTTATATTCCTTATATTTGCACTTTGGACGTCTATCCACTAGACCCCCTCTAGACTCTTTGAGCAGTGAGTGTCTTCAATAAAACCATAGAGCCCAAAGTCAAGTGGGTGATTCAAAAGGGAGGAAAAAGCATTTTTGACAAGTCCTTGGAACTCCAGGTCTCTGGAGGAATTCAGTGGATATGTGAATTTTAATACATGGAGTCTGAGCTCCAAAACTCTGATCCACCAACCTGATTGCTCTTGGCAATCTCCAAGGACAATGCTTCAGGACAATGCTCCAAGGCTTGGAGACTTTGGTTCTCTTGATTATAGAGGAGTTTAGTTGTTGACTAAACCTTATGAGCCTTGGAGAAAAGTTAATGCTGCTACAGTGTGCACTGATGTTTCCATTCAAAGGATTAAAATGTTTCTTTCCCACAGTGACTGACAGCTGTGAGGGAGCATCTGCAGAATTTCTTTGGGAAACACATAGGGTCCTGGAATTCCAATGATGTCTGTCCAGGGTCTGCCTTATGGTTCTTTCTGAGTTTGATCTCTTCCTGTACCTGTTAGTTATAGCAGTGAGGAACATCTTTGAAAAGTGCAGTTGGGAGTTTCAAAGAACATATTTTCAGCAGGTAGGCCATGAGGTTTGGGGTAGATAGCACGGAGGTTTAGAAAAGGATGACAGGCTCTACTGGCTTCTGATTACTTGCTGAGCTACATGTTGAATGCTCAAGGAAAAGGAATGGTGAAAGGTAAGAAGAGAGCACCAGCGAAGTTCTGGAAAGGGGACAGAATGACAGGATGTAATTTCAGAGTTCTTCTAACTCTGTGACTTTTTCTTTTCTTATGGGCTATTTACAGAGCTGAGAACTGGAAGGAGATCTGTCACTAAAGTCGCTTAAATGAAAGCATCCATTACAAGAAGCACAACTCAGATTGGCTGTTTCCACTTTTCTTAATCTCTCTAAATCTTCCCAAACGTTTTCTTTTTTTCTCATTATAATTCACGATGCCAGCTGCTTAATTTTTGGTGTTGCCTCTGCTTGGTTAAACTCATCAGTTTCAGTCAGAGTCTCTTTAGCTGACAAAATGTAAGACTATTTACCCATTCCAGCCTAATTTATGCCTTGCTGAGTCTCATCAAAGAGGGAAGAATAATCACCAGCAATGTTGATGTGCCATACAATTAGCAGTGAGCTGGGCTATCAGTAGTATCTTCAGATCTCTCCTTAGATACATATTAAATACCTATCCAGAATCTTGTCTGCCTCCTGATGGATCAGAGAGAAGAGACATCAATTACTAAATTTCCTGAAAGTGCAGTCAATGGGATATTAAATAAGACAATATGTTATTTTGGGTTGTTTTTTATTGCTTTGGGAGCTATCTAACTATTTAACTATCAAAGCTTTTAATATGCTTATGTGTAATAAGAATTTATTCATTCATTCAGTGTATTTATACATACATACATACATGCGTGCACACATACAACAGAAACCATTTTTCCCCAGACTATCTCTGAGGGCCAGTCTTCTGGAGTGCCCATCTGGGAAAGGCTGATTTAAACAGCTCATTTTCATATAGCAGTTTACAGATTAACAAATCAGGTGAGAATATGATCCTGTCCTTTGGAGAGTGACATCATTGATGGTCCCCACCTAATTGTAATAGTTGTTCTTTGGTGTCATTAAGAGACTGACCCAAGATAAATATCTTGTAGAAGATACCGTTATTTGCCCTCTCATGGGCATTCTTTGTTCTTTTTTGCTAATAAACCATGCTTCTGGGGAATAATAGAGGAACAATAGAACCCTTATGACCAGATATTCACTTTCTCAACTTCCCTTGCACCTGGGGGTGGCTTAGTAACACAGTTTTGGACAATGAAAGAAAAGGGACATCAGTTGGGGTGAAGGAGTAGGATTTTGGAGTTTCCTCATGGGGAAAGAAATAAAGGGATAGTTCTTTACTTAATCTTAATTTGGTGTTAATGCCAAAGGTGTTTGCTTTGGTATTTGCTCATAGATTTGTTGTTGTGATGATTGCAGTTTGTATTTCTATTTAGGAATAAATCTTTAGCCTTGAAGGTGTTGGGGGCTATGATAGCCATCTTTTGTTGGGGAACAAACAAGCCTACCCATGAAAATCAATACTTTAAAGATGGAAGAACAGAAAGACACAAAGAACTTGATTTTCTAAAAACATTGTTTAGCCTTGCCCTAATGCTGGACCTGCCAAATTCCAAATTTCTTGGTAGGTAAACAATGGATGTTGTCATGATTTCAGTCACTGATAGGCAGGTGTATTAGTTTCATATTGCTGCTGTGACAAATTACTGTACATTTAGTTGCTTAAAACAACACAAACTCATTGTCTTATATCTCTAGTGGTCAGAAGTCTGAAAAATATCTCAAAGGTCTAAAAATCAACGTGTACACAAAGCTGTGTTACTGCTGGAGGCTCCAAGGAAGAATCTGTTTCCTTGTTTTTTCCAACTTATAGAAGTTACCTTCACATTCATGGGTCCTTAAAGCCAGAAACATAGCATCTTTTCTGCTCTCTAACATTGCTTCCATCCCTACATTTCTCTCTCTGACTTTGACACTCCTTCTTCTCTTTTATGAGGAGCTTTGTGATTAAATTGGGTCTCTATGGAAATTCCAGGAAAATTTCCTCTTCTCAAGATCTTTACTTAGTCATATCTAAAAATTTCCTTTTGTCACAAGGTAATATATTCACATGTTTTTTGAATTATGTTGTGAAAATCCTTGGAGAGCCATAAATCTACCCACCACAGCATTTGCACACTCTAACTGATACCTATTTTAAGTTCTTTTCTTTCTGATATGTGACACTTCACCTTGCTGTCTTTCTCCAAACCTGCACTTCAGATTGTGCATACCTCAAGAGAAGAAAGGTTACCTCTAATGTTTTGGACAGCATCTGAACATATTTTTTTACTGATAATAGAAAAACTTTGCTTATCTGCTCTTAACTTTTTGTCTAATTACCTATTTACCATATATACCTATCTACCAACTTTTCAAAATATTAAGATTGTTTATTAATGAAATTGTAAATTACTTTTTCACACATTTTAAGGTTTTGATTAATATTACTTTGACCTTGAGTCTGGAAGCATTTGCTCAGATGTACAGCTATTTTTGTTATGCTACTTATTAGGAAAACTTAATTGAGATGCATGGGCAGACTTGATTATATCAGATTCTTTATGAAATAGATCATAACATTGTAGTAATCATGATGATGATGATGGTGAAGAGGAGGACAATGAGGAGGAGCTGGAAGAGGAAGAAACTATTTTTGACCTTGTGGCAGATTTTCTATTAACTCTATGTAGAATCATTTACTCATATATATTTCTTCTCTTGTGTAATTTCTTTCCCTCATCCCTCCTGTTTTCTCTTTCTGTAATACTTATTAAATATATGTGCTAATCCCTACTCAAAGTGCTGTAAGAGAAAGCATATTACAAAGAAATACATATCCTCACAACAGAAGCTTAATGTTAAGCTCAACAGAAGAAAGAATGCCCCCAAATTTTGTGTATTTTAATAATATACAGAAAAATTATTTGGAATTAAAGAATATATTATAGAATTATAGAATATTGGTAAATAAAGAAAAGAAAGTCACCCATACTTCACTGTATGAACCTGAATACTAGTCAATGTATAAATGAGTTCCTACCAGTATACTTCCAAAGGCAATAGTTTTACTGGTTGTAACCATAATACAATGTAATTTTGTGTCTCTGGTGGATATTTGTCATTGTTTCTAAACATATGGAATCTAACCTTGGTCTTATCTTTGGAGAATTCCATACCAGATTGGGTCCTCCTCTCACTATAGCAATTGAAAATGCTATATTCTTGCTTTCACAACATCCTCTGAACCCAAGGTGCTGTCCGACAATCAGACAATCTCACCTCTGAATGAATCAGTCTTGTGACTTGAGGTTTCAGGGACTCCACCAGATCCTATTGAGTGGGGTGGTGGCAGTGTAGGTGTCAGACAGCTACAGCTAATTTCCAGAAGCAGCAGAGATGATTCTAGGCTTGTGTTAAAACTCTAGTGTTGGCACTGCCTGCACTGCAGGTGAGATATTTGTGCCCAGAGAAGACAATGTACCATCTTCCTTGGACTACGTCTGTCACATTCCTAGCTGAATAGCTTCCAGTCTTATTTTCCCCAGTCCCCAGGGACTAATGTTGCTTAAATAAATTTTTTACATGCAGATATTAGCCAGAATTTGTACTATTGATTGCAGCTAACACCAGGCTGATACAGTATGCTGCTCTTTTAAATTAACATCATATTAAAATCAAACTCAATGATGCTATATTTTTCTGACCATAATTTAGAATTAATGCATGATATTCAATTGTGTCAACAGTACAGATGCAGCTATTATTCTATTGTTAGAAAAGTAACTCATTTTAAAAACAATCATGTAGTTGCTATTTTTGTGTTTATAACTTCTTAAAATTTATGATAATTACAAGAAATATATTTACTATGATGTAGGCAGGCCAGCTCCGAGGACCCAGAGGGGTTTGGCAGGACCAACCAAGAGGGTCCTTGACTTCCACAGGATAGAAAATCAAATGTGAAGCAGGGGGAAGTGAAAGCAGAGTTTATTGGATATTTTAAGTGACATTATAGCACACCAGGTATTTGGGAAACTCAGAAAGGGAAGGAGAATCTTGTCATCCCTTGGGCTTAGGGGTTTATATTGGAAAGGGGTCCAGGCTACATGTTCCTTGTATTCCTTCAGGAGTCCATGCTAGAGTCTGATCAAAGGTGAGTGACAGGTGACTAATGTTATTAGGTGTTATTTCATAAATCATCAAAGGTAGGAGATATTGATGCCAGCACCAGATGACATTTGTTTGAAGCTAATGTCTTAGAATGTGTTTGGGATCTGGTTCTTCTCAGATGTTATCAAGTGTTTGGGGCCTACGATGAAACTCAGAGAATGATTAACTTTCTTGTTTCCCCATTGGAGTGGGGACATAGCTTCTTTGGTTTATTCAGATGCAAGGTAAAATATAGAACATGAGTAAATATGGCCTACCAGAAAAACAGCAGAAAGGAGCCTTTATAAAAATGAAGTGCCTTTGGTTTCCCTATCTCAGCTGGGTCAAAAATTATCACATATTATATTCTTTATCACAGTGTTTTCCTGAAAGTTGATAAAAATTTCTTATGTTACCATGCAATATATAGGAGTGATAATTTTGTTGTATTCTTATGTGTTTGGGGTATCATCAGTGAAAAATAACTTTATTAATTTTCTATGTGGACAATATAGAAGGAGCAAAAATAATTTCTCTCCACCCTTCTAGGTTCTCAGCTAATACCCCCTGTAATAAATTAATAGAGATTAATTGGAGAAAAACAGAAGATTAATAAGCTGTATATCTCCTGTATACATGGGAGATACCCAGAAAAACTGAATAACTCCCCTGTATGGCTGAAGACAGAAGATATTGGATGAGAAAGAGCCAGGTTTTCAGGCAAAGCACAGTAAACAAGGGTATGGTTGTTATGCAGGTTTGAGTCCATACCTTCTCCTTTGATACGAGGTTCTATAGACTTAGTCCTCTTCTTGGTACACAGAGAGAGATACCCTTACAAATGGAGATTTCCCTTATAAATGTAAATTGCTCATGCAAAAGGGTAATTTCCACTTGGTTTTCCGAGTTTTTCTCCTATCCAAAAAAATGATCAACCTAAAATAATTCTTATGCCAAAAAGGCATATTTTGGGGTGACATTTGTCAATTTAGCTACCCCTCAAAAACAATGCACGCACACACACACACACACACACACATTTCTGGAGTTACTCAACAGGTTGAACAACTACATAGTGATTTGATAGATGGATATTAAGATGGTTAGTTGGAGTACAAATCCTTTGTGTGTTTCAATTCTAGGATTTCTATGAATCTAGTTGAAGAGAAAGAAAACAATGAAACATGTTGTGTATGCATGTGTGAAATTCAGAGTAGAAGAATAAACAATGGATTTTTATTTTCCTTTTAAATGTTTCTTCTAATTTATTCAGTTGTTTTAATCCTTTTTTGATTCCTCCCCAAAGGATTCAATTTTTACATTTCTCTAATGGTCACTTTTTGATTGCCAGTTTTTAAGATCTGCCAACCTTTAACCGGGCATTTGCTTTCCTTCATCTCCAGAGTCTCAAAGTCCAGCACATTAGTTCTAAGAACTGAATCCTAATCAGCGAGTGGAAGCCTGTTTCTTTTGGAGACTGGTAGCACAAAGAGAGATAAGTGTGTATGTGGGAAACTTGTTGTGTAAGAGATAACCAGAACTATGGGGCAGATAAAGGCATTGGAATCTATTGGAAATTAAGGTAAACTTAGCAGTTCTACTTGACTAACAGCTTATGATGACCTGATTAAAAAACAAAAAGCAAAACAAAACACATGCTCCATGGGAACCCTAAGGTATACAATTATTTCTGGGGAATATTTGGGTCATCACAAAAAGAAAAATGTTTTGTTTGATTTTATCCCTAGCTTCACATATAAATTAGGTGGCATTAGAGAAGAAAGGCACTTAATATGTTTTTTTATTTATTTCCGAGAAACTGTCACTCTGAACCAGATGCTGAATTAATAATGGGATTCAATCTAAAATCCTTCATAGTGAAAGTTAAGTTATATAATGCTGCTAATCATTTTCCCATGTTATCACTTATGGTTTTGAGATAATCGAGAACGAATCCTTAGTCCTTTCTTAGGAAAAGAGATTTTGATCTTTCTATTAAAAAAATGTTAGTGCATAAGGGAAACAGAATCTTTGCGGCGCATATGTACAGATAGTAGTACGGCCAGCAAGGATTTCCCCTTCCAAACAGGCTTTGGTCAAACCACTCTAAAGAGAAACCAAGTAGCTTAATATGATGAGGGGAACAGCAGATGAAGAGTATGAATATACCTGAATTCCTATTTTGGATTTACTGAGACTTGCTGAGTGATTATACTTACTTCTTTATATGTCTGGGCCTCAGTTTTCTCAGTTATAGGCAAGAATGTTTTCTCAACTATAAGAGAGATGGATAGACAGTCTCTAGGACCAATGCCTCCCCTAAAATTTGCAAGGCAGACATTTTTCCTGTTTTAAATTTTCTAGGCATAAGAATCTCATACTTTTTCTATTAAGTCTTTCCTCAAATTTGTTGGCTCTGGGTATGTCTCTGTTATACCCAAGCAGCTCACATTGCTAATAATAAAAGTTAGTATCTATATGTTGAATTGGTTGGGCACAAAGATCCTGAGTCTTATGATCTGACGTGAAATTCTGTTTCCTCAATTTGTTTTTTTTAAAAGATTTTATTTATTTATTTGTCAGAGAGAGAGAGAGCACAAGCAGGGGGAGTTCAGGCAGATAGAGAAGCAGGCTCCCCACTGAGGAGGGAGCCGAATGCAGAACTCAATCCCAGAACCCTGGGATCATGACCTGAGCCAAAGGCAGATGCTTAACCCACTGAGTCACCCAGGTGTCCCTCCAATTTGTTAATTAAATGATTTGAGGTAAGTTATTTAACCTCTTGAGGCTTGTTTTCTCTCCATGATAAAATAGGGATTATGATAATATCAACCTCATCAAGTAGTTTAGAAAATCAAATAAGACAAGCCACATATATAATGTACAGTGGAAATGCAGTGAATTGTAGCCATTACAGCTACCCATCAAAAAACCCCTAAGGAGCAGCATTTATGGAACTATTTGGAGGAATGAGATATTAAGGAATTTTTTTCTTTATATTTCTTTCTACTAGAATGAATATCGTCAAATCTAGCTAATATACAAGGGCCCATATTTATCTTACTTTGTTCCTCAAGAATATCTTGGGACACCTGGGTGGCTCAGTGGGCTAAGCATCTGACTTCAGCTCAGGTCATGATCTCAGGGTCCTGGTATTGGATTGAGCCCCAGGTCAGGCTCTGCACTCAGCAGGGAGTCTCTTGTCTTTCTCCCTCTCCCTCTGCACCCCTTCCCCCTTGTGCTCTATCTCTCTCAAGTAAATAAATAAAATCTTAAATAAAATAAAAGAATATCTTCTCGATGAGAAAGATATTGACCTAGAAAAGCTTCACTATTGGCTTTGTGTTTCCTTTAAGTGCCAAAAAATAAATAAATAAAAAAATAGCCCATTTATTTCCCTATTTGGGATCATTGGGTTCTCAAAAAGTAATTTAGTCAATTAATAATTCAGCAAATTTTTAATGAGTACCTACTGTGTTCCATTTACACAGCTAGATGCAGCAGTGAGAACTAAGTTATATTTAGGGTTTTACCTTTTGTCTTTGAGAGTTGATCTATTAACCTGAATGAATGAATCTTCATGGATTGCAGACTTCAAATCCTCAGAACCTTGGGGAGTTCTCTAGAGATAGAAATTTCAGTTGAGGGAGAAGGGTTAGGGAAGAGTCAGATGGACACTCAGACTCCCTAATCTTCCATAAGACCCTTTCAGCAGGACGGCACCTACTGGTATGTGAGATGTTAATTGCAGTCTGGCACTCATCTCAGAAATAAATGGGAGCTGCATTCTGCAGAAAAGTACATTTTTAATCTCCAAAAAGTGGCCTCACGGATTAGGCAAGACACTGCCTTCCAGGAATTAAGAATCTGAGGTTTTATTTCTCTCCCTCCCACTCAGAATCTCTCTCTCTTCTTTCTTTAGATACTTCTGCTACCCCTCAGGTGAACAATGTGTCTCATTATGAAGCTCTCCCTTCCCCTCTTTGCTGTGTCCAAATGTTCAAAAACATATATTACAATTTTTATGAAGTGCTTAGTTTATTATACCAATAAATCGTTTTTGTTTTTTTTAAACACCTGCAGTGGATGTGCAAAGTGTATATGGAAATTAAGTCAGCTACATCTTTTTTAAAATTAGACTTATGTGTGTGTATATACATATACATAATCATATAACATGTATCAATATATATTACTATATATGTTACATATATTTAGTACCATGCACATACACACACAGATATAATATCTCTTTACACATAGCAACTTTTTTTTAATAGGTCTTTACCATGAACAGAATTTAGTGTGCCATTGTGGGATTATTTGCTTAGATGTGTCTCTCCATAGATATGATTTTGCCAAGACTCATTTTCTTGATGACTGTGGGAGGCAGGTTGGCAATGGTAGTCTCAGAGGGCACCATGCTTCTTTTTAATGGAAAGTAGATCATACTTGGATATTTTCTTCATGTGATCCTGCAGCCTTGGAGAAGAAACAAAATGAATGGCAAAATAAAATAGTCAAAAACATTTAATTTAAAAATATAAACACATCTTGAGTTTGCCACCGTTTTTATATGCACTAAATAATTTCTCATATTTATGATTTAGGAGGAGGGGGCTTTTGCAAGAGGACGTTTCCCTCCCTTCCCCTTCATAGAAGGCCTTTTTAGGGGCTATTGTGAGCCTGGGTTGAGACTTTTCTCTAACCTTTGGAATGTAGACTAATCTCTCCAGGGACTAGAAAAGCTCAATCTTCAGTTTTGCAATGCAGTTTTGCAGCCTTGTGTTCAAGGTCATGATCCTCATTCCCCCTTGAAATGTGAAAATATACCTCTGGGAGTCTATTTTGAGGTATAATCATTTGTTTTTTTCCAGGAGATAAGAGAAGCTTTATTATTCTTACAGAGAAGGTCAATTAACCAAACAAATAGCTACTTCAAATCCCAAGTGAATTTTGGGCCTGCTTTGCTGTTTAAATTGTGTGAAATTTTATTCTGATTTTGTAGTCTCTGGTGGACTACATATATGCATGTACTCTAAATACACCGGTTTTCTTTATTTCCATATTAATGCGGAGAGATTTCTCTTTGTTGGTAGGAATTTTACTACCTCACTATGTTACAGGTGTGATATCATCTTCGGAGAATTCTCAGAAGAACCTATGAAATAAGAGCTATTACTGTACCCAATTTTTATAGGAGTAGAGACTAAGTTTCAGCTAAGTTAAGTAACTTTCTCTAGGTTATACTGGTAGTAAGTTGCATGTCTGAGACTCACATATATGTTTGACTTCAGAATCTGTGCTCTTCACCTCTAGATGACACTGAATCCGTATCAATGCAATGAAATTGTTATCGATGTCCTTCATACTTCAAAGATGACAAAAGGATCAGGGAGATTAACAACATGGGGAAAACCCTCACAGGGTCAAACTTAGGTCCAGCATGGGAAATTAAAGAAAAGTCAAAAGGAAAGTTTGACTTTGAGGCTCAACCAACAAGGCTGGAAACAAAACAATAATTCTAAAACTATTCTAACTAAAATATTCTCAACTATTCTAAAACAGAGATGGGATTCTTAGAAGAAATGGATTTATGACCTTCTCTATTTGTCTTTAAACCTCTACTAGGGCACTGGGAACTGCTTTTTCCAACTTGCAGATTGATGCCACTTGAGAGGCTCTTGGAACACTGCTGGGACTAAGGTACAGCCTTGCCTTCGTAAGAATGTGTTTGTCATTTTCTGTGGGCGTGAGTCTGGCTTGAGATTAAAGACACCATCTTGGTCATAATGACCTGATATGGAATGTCTTTTTAAACCTTTCCTTAGATCTGAGTGTAGATCAGATTGTACGTGCAAGGGCACGTTCATCAGCAGTTAATGAAGGGTTTTGCAAGCACTTCTCTTTGTGATAGTTTATGGTGTGTTCCTATACTCAAGAGACTTATGTTTTAATTGAGAAGATAAATAGCAATAAAAATCATAGCATCTTTAGAAAAAAATAGATCAGAGGTTACAGATTTAAGAATAAATAGCTGTCTCTGGCCAGTAGAAAGTTATGTTTAATTTGGCCCTCAAAATGCTTTAAAAATATTGAACTAGTTACTAACATGTAAAAATACTGAATCTTAAGTTTTCATAAAAAAAGAAAACTACAATATGATTTTAAGTTTAAATATTTTGTTTATACCAGTAACAGAATATATTATACTTTTACTTTCCTGGCTTTAATGGAAGTAAATTCATTAATAATATTTTCAAAATCTACTTCATTGCTTATCTAATGTTTCATTGAGAGAATTGCCATGTTTGACAATTTCTCTTGACCGAGTAATGATGTTAAAAAATTTTAATGAAGTTAATTATATGAATTAGCTGATTAAAAAAATTAAGTGAATTAAATGAATTTTAATGAAGTTAATTCTATATGCCTTTTTTTCCCATTATTAAATACTTTTTTAACCACTTTAGTATTCTGGAAAAATTAACCACTAAAAATTACATAAAAACTTGTATATAGAGGTGCATATTTTTCTTTTGCCTTAGTCTTCAGTATGATTCAGCATAACACTGATCTTTATTTAAAATTTTAACATTTGGCTTACCAGAGATTTTTTCTGCATGATTTTTTTTTAAAATATTGAATTAAAATGTTATTTATTTTGACTTCTGAATTTTTGACACTTGCCTCACCTGGATTCTGGCTCTGTCACTGGGATGAGTACAACTCCATCATTGAGCCATTCAGTATTGCAGCTCTGTTCTGCAGGAGGACAAGAGGGCTCCAACATCTACTGCCAGTGATCTCTCAGGGTAGCTATTTTTCCTTGCATTTTAGAATACTGCTTGTATTTTAAGAAGAATGCCCATGTGTCTGCAGCCATATCTTTTTTTTTTTTTGCCCAAGGCATATTGGATTCATGGGTGCAATGGGCAAATGAAAATGAGGTCTTGGAGGGAAAATTTTTCCAGAACAAGGTAGATAATTTGTACTGAGAATATCTTCCTTGGGATTCAAGCTGCTTGTTTGTGAAAAATACTCTGACAAGCCCTACTAAACGAGTCTGACATACACCAGGATGTGATGACCATGCTGTGACTTTTTCTTACATTATTTTATAGTTATTAACATGTTCTCTCTCTCTCTCTCTCTCTCTCTCTCTCACACACACACACACACACACACACACACACACACACACACACACACACACACGTCATTTTCTCTTTGTGAGCATACTGGCCAAGTTTTATTCTGTCCATCTTCAGGATGAAAGCTGTGTCTCAGAGGAAAGCTGTGTCTCAGAGGAGTTACATGATTTGCACTCCCTCTTCAGCCGTCCTCCTCACTGCTGCTAATTTGATGTTCATTCAATACAAATCTTACTCTGTTCCCTGTTTACTTAAAACTTAGGACTCAGTACAAACTGCTTAGTGTGACCTGTGAGAACCCCCATGCTCTTGGTGTTTGTGCCTCCCTAGCTTCGCTTCTTGCCACTTCATACTGTGAACACTTACCACACCAATCTGCTTAGTAGTAATAACTGATTTTATTGAGCACATATGTACTTGCTACTGGCTAAGTGCTTTACACGTTGTGTCACTTTCATGCTAAATCATGAAATGGATAATATTATTCTTCCCAGTTTACCCTTAATTTATTCAGTCATTCAACAAATAGCAATTGTTCTAGGTGATGGTGATATAATAAAGAACAAGAATCACAGACTTCTGCCCTCTAGAGTTTACATTCTGACAGATGGAATCAGATGAATAAATAAATAAGTAAAGTAGATGATACATTAGAAGTGACAGAAAAATAAAGCAGTGAGGGTGGGTTAGGGATGTTTACAATATATTTTTTAGGATTTTATTTATTTATTTGACAGAGGGAGAGCACAAGCGGGAGAGGGGGCAGGCAGAGGGAGAGAGAGAAGCAGGCTCCCCTCTGAGCAGGGAGTCCAGTGCGGGACTCGATGGATCTCGGACCCTGGGATCATGACCTGAGCCGAAGGCAGATGCTTAACTGCCTGAGCCACCCAGGCGCCCCGGATGTTTAAAGAAGATCCAGACTTCGGAGAGGGGGATTTATGGGTTCCTGCTCACATAGCTGATGAGTAGTGAAGCCTGGTCTTTTTTTTTTTTTATTATTATGTTATGTTAATCACCATACATTATATCATTAGTTTTTGATGTAGTGTTCCATGATTCACTGTTTGTGTATAACACCCAGTTCTCCATGCAGAACATGCCCTCTTTAATACCCATCACCAACCTAACCCATCCCCCCCAAGAACCCTCAGTTTGTTTTTCAGAGTCCATAGTCTCTCATGGTTCGTCTCCCCCTCTGATTTCCCCCCCTTCATTCTTTCCCCTCCTGCTATATGGTGAGTGCTGTGAATTGTGTAAGACTGTTGAATCACAGACCTGTACCTCTGAAGCCTGGTCTTTCTGACATGAAAAGTGCTGTACAGCCCCATCCAGGAAAGTGAACACAGCATCAGACGAATCATGCACATATGTGACTGCTTCATGACTTCACTTGACTCAACTTGAAGGGCCGTTCTTTTCCACTTGGCTGAGAAGCACATACTGTTTTAAGTTTCAAGTCAATCACTGCCTCTGCTGGGAAGCTGGTTTCATGACCATTTCTTACTCTGCTCCAGGTAAGAGCAAACACTCCAGCCTCCCCTCTCCTCTCTGGGCCCTGGCCCTCAGGCTTCCTCATGGAAGACTTTGTTTGATCTGATTGTATGTCCCTAGGGTTTGGTGCACAGTAGGTGCTTAACTAATGATTATTGAATGAACATTGTAAAAGCTCAGGATAAAAAGCCAGGTTTTCCGATTTTCAATATCCTGGAGAGTGCTTAAGCACTTTTCCTAAGAGTTTTATCAGAGGGCCTTGTAATCTCCTCCAGTGTATCTAAATTAAGATTTTCCTGTTTTTGACCAAAACTTCTTATAGATGCAAACATTTTAGCGTTGATTGTGAAAAAAAAAAAAAAAAGGTCAACTTGTAAACTCCCGATTTCCCCTGAAGACTGTGAGAGGCGAAAACTGGCCCCATCGCAGGGAGCAGGATCACTCCTGTGGGGTTGAGCTCCCAGGACCTCCTATACCAGTGCTAGTTTGAGAGGCTTCTCCTCCTTGGTGAAGGAAGCAGCAATCAGTGGAAACAGAGATGGCGATGGGGATAGGAAATAACAAGGTCCGGGGTGGATACCCTGTGTGGGCTCTGCAGGTCCTTTCCAGAAATGGATCCCTGGCTGATGCCTCAACACTCCCTCTCTCTCCCAATATCATCTGACTTTCTGCTGAGACTTCCTGGCAGTTTCAGGCTTTGAATTTGGCATATTGAGGTCAGTTGTGTCAAATTGTGTCAAAGGCTCTGGAGTCAGGCCTCTTGAGTTTGAATCCTGACTCTTCTCCACTTCAATTCTTTCAATCCTGTTGTGAGGCAGGTATTGTTTCCACGCTGTAGGAAACTGACTTAGAAAGTCAGCCAATAGGGGGCAGTGGTGAGACTGACCTAGTCTGCCCGAGTCTGAAGCCCCGTGCTCAGTCTCAGAGCTGCTCAGGCACTCACACCTGCCAGCTCAAATTCATTTACTTTACCTCCTTCCTCTGAGTATCACACCTGCTGCTAAACACTAAGGCTCCCTGCTCCAACTTTTCATAGTGAGCATAACTAGCTATTATAGGCACTCGCGCTAGGGAATTAGATAACACTGCCAAATGTTGAATTCAACTAGTTAATGTGAAATTTCTTAAAGATTTTGCTAAGAAAGCCATCACATACCCAGAGTGTCTACTTTTCAATATCAAATAGTTATTTTTTAATTTGTAAAATATTTTTCAAAATGACATGCAAATGGAGGATTTGAACGATTTGATGCTTACTTAAATAGCATTGTTATTTTGAAAATAGTGTTAATTTTTTTTCTCCAGAATTTCAACTTACTTCCAAATTTTTCTTACACAGATCATTTAGCGGTATCTCTTCTTACAGTAGTGGGCAGATAATCTGCTCTTAATGTTCTTTCACATAATAAACCTCTGCTCTTTCAACAAACCAGTTTCCTTAATAGTATTCGTATTAGGGAGACACTGATCTTACACATACCAGACATCCTTAGCTATGCTTCCACCTTATACAGCACATAAAGGTTCAGTTCTTGGTCAAATTACTCTGCATCCTGTGCTGCTCCTACCAGTTAGGTGCTAATTAATGCTTATTTATTTGGATTCTTTCTTTGCTTATGTCAGATTTTATGGAAGTGTGTACATATTGCTATTCATTTTTACTCATTCATTAAATGGTTTATAGAAAAAAGCAGTTTAGACAATTGTAATTGTCTAAATTACAATTGACAATACCTATCAGATGCTCTCATCTAAGGGATATTGCCAACTTGACAGTAATTAAAAACTAGTTCACAGTGAGATAGATTTTTTATGATTTTTATGAATTTATAAAGAGGTAATTCTTTTATAGTTTCTTTTAAATTTTAGATTTTTTGAAAAAATAACTAGAAAAATGATAGAAATGGATACATCCTTTTGATAAGATGATTAATAGGAGAAATTAAAATGCTGGGAAATGAAATTTTTGAACACTTATAGGCACTTATATAATTTATTCCATCTTTTAACAGTTATTTGATGTCTTTTATTCCCATTTTGTAGATGAAGGTCCTGACTCTTAGACTGATCAAATACCTTTTTTTTAAGGCAGGTTAAGGGGAGCATTGCAGTCAGGGTATATGAAGGAGTGGGGCCAAGGAACATGGTAGAGACTAATAGAAGGACCCATGGCTGGAGCATGGGTATGGGGGCAGAGTGGTCTGAGCTAAGCCCAGGAGGGAGGCAGGGCTGGCACATATAGGGCTATCTAGAAAATGCTGAGGATCCTGGGTTTCATGAATCAGTTTGGGAAAGACAATTCTCACAGCAACATGAGGCATGCATTGGAGGGCTATCACAGCAGTTCTGGGGAGATGCTGGTCACACTGGGGTGTGGCAGGTAGGTGGGGAGCAGAGAGTTTTGAGAGGTGTTAGGCAGGCAAGAGCTAGAGGACTCATCATTAATTGGGGTGTGATGAAGGTGTGAGACATGATTTCCAGATTTTGGGGGCTTGCATAACTGAGGGAAAAGTGGTGCTGTTCCCTCCAATGGGAGCATAAGGGGAGGAGCAAGTGGTATGGGCAAATTGTGAATCCATTCTTGAAGGGTGTGCAGTACATTCAGCCTAGGTGGTCCATATCCACGGAACTCAGAGAGGAGACACCTGTGTGGGTCATTCCAATTTGAGAGCAACAGAAGAAGCATTCATTATTTACTATCGGTTTCTCAAAGTGTGGCTTGGGACACTTGAGCAGAGGCCTCTGCCTATCTCTCCTGTAACTCAGTGGTCCACCCCTAGATCTTTTGTGTCAGATTCCCCTGAGTGTAGTCTAGGGGAAGATGAAAGCTCAGCCTGTGTTTGAATCTCAACTCTTCTGTTTATTATTGTAAATGGAGGCAACTTACTTATTTAATCCTGTGCTTGAGTTTCCTTCTCTGAGATAAGAATAATGATACCAAACTAGTAGGGTCATATGAAGGTTAAATAAGTCCATTTGTATTTTAAGTTCTAATAACACTCACTATGGTAAACACTTGACAAAGTTAGCTAACAGTATTAATGATGATGATTAATATTAAAATATAAGTTCCTGGGTCCTGATCCAGGATTCTTATGCACATCACATTACATGGATGGATAATTTGTGTGTGGGTTTGGCTGCTACTTTGGCTGCTGTCTGGAAATGAAGAATGGCATGGAGTCCCATGGTTCTGAGCAGGTAGCATCAGCATCACCTGATAAACTCCTTAAAAATATTTATCCTTGGACTTTAACACAGACTTCAGAATCACAATCTCAGGATCCAGAGCCCAGGGCATCTCTATTTCCCTTTTTTAAACAAACTCGCCAGGGTCTGGGAGTGCTTATCTCCCTCTTCCCCCCAGGTCTGGGAACACTACATGGGATGATGTGTTATGATTCTTTTTATGTCAGAGATAACTATATATCTACCAAAGGGTGTGTTCTCCTTTGAAAGTACAGCTTTTAAGCTTGGAATAGGTGCTCTGTCTTGTGAGTACACTTCCAGTCAGGTGCAAATGTGGCTGGTTTTGGATAATGGAGTATGAGTGGAGACAAAGCTTTGGAGAATTGGCACTGACCTTCTTGCACACTCAGTCCGCTTTGGCTCCCTGGGAGTAGGCTGTACTAGACTCTAGAGGATGGCATTTTCACAGGATGGAAGGAATTTAGGATTCCTTGAAATGCATGAAAAAACTGTGTTCTATTACGTGAACAAGAAGTAAACTTCTAATGTGTGAAGTCACAGAACTGTGGGGGTTCTTTAGCATCTAGTGTGACCCTAACTGCTCTTCTGTAGAGCAGTATTGTCCTCTATGGAAATAGCATAAGAAGTCCTATGAGGAAATATATCATACCATCGTCAAAGGGTTAGCCCCTGAGGATACAAAGGATGAAAGTGTCTATTATTTGGTTCCTGTAACCTTAAACCATGTCTAAATAATGCCAACATTTCAGTTGAGATTTGTCCTTTATATTTTTATGTTGATTGAGTACTTAGTATTGGAAAAGTGTGCATTTGGAAGACATTTCTTAAGATTCCCAAACACACCTTGAATATAAATTACTGAAAATCAGCAGGTTTTAGATCAGCGTCATCCTTTCCTTATTAGCTCAGATGCAGTTTAGTGGTTTTGTTTATTTTTAAATAGGAGATGGGCCTATATTCTGTATCTCCTCAGACAATACCTGGTTTTATAAAATACAAGAATGCTCTTCCTAAACCATTAATTAAAAGCATGAATCTCTCACAGAGTAATGGTGTAAACATAAGTATTCACAAATTATTCATTTTAAATGCAGGCTGACTAAATTTACATGTAGATTACATTTGAAATGTATGAAATATTATTTTCTTTTATCCTGATGGCTTAACACCACTCATTTTTAATGGTTATAGTCCCTGGAGTAAGTGCCCTGAGTTTTTCCATCTATCTGTCTGAAGCTATGAGAGCTCTAGTTCAGGGCAGACCTCACAGGGTTAATTTGCAAATTGTTTCCAAGAAGGCAGGGAAAGAGTGTGTTGGAAAGAAATTGAGGTGTGTAGATCAGAATGAAATAAAATTGATTTATGTGACGTGAGAAACTCATGCTAACTTCCCTTCAAGAAGAAAAGTTTATAGATGGGGTTGAGGCAGTTATCAAGTCCTTATCTTTGGTGCTGACCTTGGACTAGCAGGATCTCATCTTGTTCTTTGCTTAAGAAAGATGTTAATTTCCTTTCCTGGAGGTTTATTGTACACACACACACACACACACACACACACACACACACACACACACACACCCTTAGACCAGGCTCTCTCACACATTGTATGTAGGTTTGAGGCTGAGCCCTCTCATTCTTTCTTTGCCTCTTTATTTTATTTATTTTTTTAAAGATTTTATTCATTTATTTGACAGAGGGAGAGAGAGCACAAGCAGGAGTGGCAGGCTGAGGGAGAGAGAGAAGCAGGCTCCCAGCTGAGCAGGGAGCCAGATGTGAGGCTTGATTCCAGGACCCGGGGATCATGACCCGAGCCCAAAGCAGACGCTTAGCCCACTGAGCCACCCAGGCACCCTCTTTGCCTCTTTAAAGCAAAGATTTGTAAGGACCATTGACCTGTAGTGTTAGCATCACCTGGGAACTTGTTTGAAGGTTAATACTCAGTGCCATCCAGATCTACTAAATAAGGACTCAGGGGTTAGGCCCAGCAATTTGTGTTTTACACAGTTAACATTCAATTAACACATTTAATCCAGATGCACACTGAAGTTTGTGACCTATTACTTTGGATTGTCATATACTTTACATCTTTCACTTATGACTTTGGTGACAAAACCAAACTTCTTTGCTGCTCTATTTTCTCCAGGCCATGTTATTTAGTAAACTTAGCTTGTTGACATACATTGCTCCCTCAAGGAATAATGAGTCATTATAATCCATGAATAGGGCATTCAGTGTTAGCAATCCACAAGCCTCTAATTCACAGGAGGCTCCCTTCCTATTTTTGTGTTTCCTGCCTCTCATACAGCTCCAGCTCTCCCTCGCACGTTTGCACGTAACTGTGTGATCTTGGCTCAGGTATTTAAACTTTCAGGACATCAGTTCTTTCAAGTATTAAAAAGCGGGTTGTATTATCAATGTTCAGATAGGTGTTGTGATAATTAATGAGATGATCATCTCTTTTTTATTCTCTGAGTCTACATTTTCTTCTGTCCTATCAAGTTATTTCTTTATTGGCCAGTACCAGAAATGGACACTTTAGATTTATACAGTGTGATGACTAATTTTATGTGTTAACTTGACTGGGCTGTGGGGTGCTCAGACACTTGGACAGACATTATTCTAGATGTGCCTGCAAGGGTGTTTCTGGAGGAGATTCACATTTGAGTCAGAAGACTGAATAAAGCAGATTGTTCTCCCTCATGTGGATGGACCTCATCCATTCATTAAAGGCTTGGGTAGAACAAAAGGCTGAGTAAGAGGGAATTCCACTTGCCTGACTGCCTTTGAACTGGGACATCTGCTTTTTCCTGCCTTCTGATGTGCACTGAAACATTGGCCCTTCCTGGGTCTCAAGTCTGCCAGCCTGCAGAGTGGAGATACGGTATTGGCTCTCCTGGTGTTCAGGCCTTTGGACACCATTGGCTTTCCTGACTCTCCATCTTGCTGACTTACCCTGCAGGTATTGGGACTTTGAGGCCTCCATAATCTCTTTCTGTAAATCAATATGTACATCCATTTGGTCTGTTCCTCTGGAGAACACTGACTAGTACATAAAGTAACCTTCCCATAAGGAGCCACTTTAATTTGCACACTTGACTAAGGTCAGTTTTTAGGTGGGTGAGTGTGGACTGAGGCCTAAAATTAAGGCTAGATAATTTGTACTGCCTTGAAATATAGTAGAACTGGGAAGGTCTTGAATGGCTCAACTGCAGGTTGCCTCCCTACTTTGCTCCTGCAAATAAGGTCCCACAGCCAAACAACCCCCTTATCACAGGGACTAAGCACATCTGGTCTGAGTAGCATTTTCTACTTCCTTGATAGCCTGAAGAATTATACAAACAAACCAATTACATACTCCTACAGAACCAGGAATCACCCCACCCTCTTGGTATCACAAAGCCTCCTAAACATACTCTGGTTGTTCATTCATTTTCCCTGTGTTCCTGGCTGGCATGCAGAGACCTCCTTCCCTGGGCTGTGACTATATGTGATGAACAAATTGCTATCAGTCACATCTGTCCCTTGTCAGATGTTGTATACTTGGCCATCCCCAAACTATAGGGTGAGAAGTGCTCCTTCACCAATAGGGTCAACAGGAGGTGATTAAAATTGGGGGTGGGTGGGAGTAGATGTCAGTGGAAATAAAGGAATGTGTGACACTGATTGGCCAACACATAATGGAAAGTATTAATTAATCAGTTGGGAGTATTGTTCATTATACTATTTCTCAAAAATATACATTATACTGTTGTTCATTATACTATTCACTGTACTATTTAAAAAATATTATTCATTATATTGGATCCAGCCTACTAGATTCCCCTTACATTCCTAAGCCTCTTCCAAGCCCATTGACTCACTCTTGGAAGTAGGGCCTGGGATGTTGCTATTTTTATTTTAATAGCCTTGGAAGTTGCTATTCCTGGTTGAGAATGTGTTCAGTTTTAGAGTAGATTTGAGAATGTTGATAATAAGCAAAAGACTCAACAATTACTTGTAATGAGTTTTTAGTTTTGAAACAGAATTGACAATTTTCCATCCCTGCACTCTACCTGCCCTCCCCACCTCAGTGCCATAGCCCCATAGCCACATTGGGGTGGAATGAATAGACCAGCTCTGGCTCTCCCCTGTCTGGCTCAGTGGTAGAACACAGTCTTGGTTCAGGAGAGAGTGTGCTTTCAACCATTTCAGATCCTTCTTAGCAAGCAGGTGGAAAATAACTTATGAATAAACATTTGAAATAGGGCAACAACAAAAGCACTTTAAATTCAGCCACAGGCCTCCAACCCTCAAATCCAAGGGCAGTTGGAAAACTCACAAATAAGTAGACAACCCTGCATGTAGCCCCTGGAATAGCTCCAACTCCACAGAGCAATTGTGAAATAAACTCTTCCCTTTGGTTAATAATATAATCTCCTTATTAGTTCCAAGCCACTAGTGATGATTGAAGTACTTGTTTATTTTTCCCACTTTTATATATATTTTAACACAATTCTCTTTCACTGTGGGAGTCCCATTGACCAGTGCTACATTATGGACTTTTGATTTTGCACTGGATAAGAAACATACAACAAATGAGTCCATAAATGTGTTCTGAACCCTTCAGTATGTATTCATGAATCTAATAATTTATATTCTCTATCTTCATTAGAAACTGTTAGCACATCAATATGGTGTTTGTTGAACTCGACAAGGTGATAAATTATTCTTATGTTACTCTTTCTTGCTCATGGTTATAGGATATACTAATGAACTTGGATAAATATCTGCATTATTAAATGCTGAGTTTTCACAAATACAATGGATTGGTTTTCTGGCTCCTATGTCTACTTGCTAGCGGTACAAAGAACACTGGCATCAGAAAGAATGATTAAGGTTAAAGGCAACTAAAATTTAGGTGTTCTCAAACAAGGAAGAGAGAGGTACTAATCAGAATGCCTGGAGGTCTTTTCCAAATTTGATTCTACTACGACCTTGTAATCCTGATGAAATCACTCTCAGGGCAGTTTGTCTAATGCCCTTCCACTCCCATGGAAACTCACCATCAGCAATTCACCCTTTCTGATTTGTGCATTTTTAATTGTTTAATCATATTTATGCCAGAAAAAATAGTTGAGAACTATAAACTTTCTGAGCCCTGTTTTCTCATCTATGGAATGAACATCTTAGTGTGATTGTGAGGACCATTCACAATGCCTTGAATCTAGTCCTCAGTTGATTGCTTGTGCTTTCTTGAACTATTGGTTGCTCCAGGCTCTTCCTTATCCCAATTTACTTACTCCACTAAAGCCACCTCAGTTCTCTATGACCACTTTTTCTTTTCTAATTTTCCTACTAAACCTATTCTAGTAAATGACCGGGATCGTTCCTTTACTGCATGTCTAAAATGTCAGGTATTTTCAGAGTGTTTTGTTCCTTTTTAAAAAAATTTTCCTGCATTAGAAGGTAGGCATATTTTACATTTTAATATATAGCATTGGACTGCACTCCTCTATGGCATTCCCAATAATGTTCTCAACAGAGTTTATGAGTTAATCTGTTTCCCATTGTTTTCATTAATACCTAGACTACTTTTTTTTTTTTCCAATTTAATGTCTATCACTTTTAAAATACCACCACCTATGGGAGAGCAATGTTTTCTAGGGCTGTTAGTAGTTTGAGACTGGTCAAGAGGGTAAACATATGCACAGCAGTGGAGGGCCTGTTGGTGAGTGGGGAATGAGGACAAAATAATTTTCTGCACAGTGGTCAGATCATAATAGGGGAGATGAGACTGAATGCAAACTGGTCTTCAGGGAAGGCAGAATGCAAGGGTATGGCACAATAGTTTGTTCTCACTTGGTAGTAATAATTGCTTTGCCCTGTTCTAGGATGGGGGCAGCTAATCTCTGAGCTTGTCAGGTCAGTTAGTTTTACTGGGGGCTCACAGTGAGCCCCACTTGGTGGTAGGTACTGTAGGAAAGATAAAAGAAGCAGAAGACGGTCTCCTGTTGTCTAGTCTGTGACTCATTGAAGCAAACATTAAGAGAACCTGGATAAATTTGGTAACTATTTTTTTTTTTTGCTTATGTAGTGTTTATGTTATATTCATTAGTTACTCTCACTTTAAATTTTTTATTTAAGATGAAGAGTATGGTCATATCTTGAAAAATGGGAGATCTGGCATTATTGGGCTTGAATTCTTCTGATGATCACCTGGAGCTGAAAAGCTCTCAAGGGTGTGGACTCTTCAGTTTTCCACAGTCCCCACCAGTCCCCATTGTACATATACTCATAACCCATCCCCCCACCCCCCTCCCTTCTAGAACCCTCGGTTTGTTTCTCAGAGTCCATAGTCTCTCATGGTTCGTCTCCCCCTCCGATTTCCCTCCCTTCATTTTTCCCTTCCTGCTATCTTGTTCTTCTTCTTCTTCTTCTTTTTTTAAACATATAATGTATTATTTGTTTCAGAGGTACAGGTCTGTGATTCAACAGTCCTACACAACTCACAGTACTCACCATAGCATTTTTTTAAAGGCATCTGCCTAGCTCTTAATGATCTCTCTTATTTTGTGGAACATTCAAGGAAGGACAAGATAGCAGCCTTATCTATGTATTCTCTGTATCTTTGTATTCTGCCTTTCATGGGAATAGAAGTGGATGTTGGTTCTCAGCTAGGGCAGTCACATCGTTTCTCTTGGGGACTTTGTAATTTGAATCAAAACATTCAGCAATTGCAAGTTGGCAGTAGTTATGGACAGGTGCTTGTCTGGGCTGTTAGAGTGAATGCAAACGTTCGAGCTCATGCATATTAGCTGAAGTGAAAAGTTATCACTGTAAGAATATGTGAACAGAGGAGATACGTATCTACTGCAGCCTTATTGTCATGTAAATCCATGGAAGAGGCCATGTCCCATAAAGTTGTCCATGTAGCACTTCTGGGTGTGTGAGCTTCCAGTGGTAAACATGCCAAAGCTCACCTTAGCACGTCTATTCAACAAGACTGTCTTTAGGGAGGTGAGCATGTGGGCATACCCTCTACATAAACTGCACTGGGCCCATCAGTAAAAACTGACACACTTTGACGCCAAAGACTCTAGTTGGGTAAGATAATCTATTATTCTTTCCTATTTGCTTACAGTGTTTACTGTTACTTGTGAACAAAAGAACCTAATTTAAAATACAGATATATGTATACACACGTATACATGCATATTACTTACATAGACACACATTGCCAGTTCCATAGATATGTACATATATTCACATTTGTCCTTCATGTGTACAGATACATATGTATATATACACACAAGACTATTAAGTATCTATGGGGATTTGAACTCATATCCATATGTGCTCTGTAAATACTTCTTTTGAAAAAGAAAACATATAAACACTTGTTTCAAAGAATAAAGTTCCATTTATCTCATTAACTTCTTAGAAGATTAATTTTTTTTTTCATTTCACAGACTTGTTTCTTTAACGTTAAAAGGCCATCCTAAGAATTTAGGAACACTTTCTTCTCTTTTTCCCCACTCCTTAATTACCAATGCCCACAGTTTAGAAGACTTTCTTGAGTGTTCCTGGATTCTATTTTTCCAGAGGATTTTTTTTCTTTAGCAAGATCAAATTCCAACAACAGCCCAAGAAGAGAAATGAGCTGGTGCCTCCCTGCTACCTCACACAGAATGGAGCTGACTTTCACACCCTGTTGGTTTCCTGGTTGTGCAGAGATTCTATGAGAGTTACTGATAATACCAGCTTCTCTCATTTCAAAAGTTCATTTTCCTCTATGAATTAAAGCCAAGGACCCCAGCTTACCAGCAAACATCTGCCATTTCTTGCTAGCACTTCCAGGCACTCATTTTGATTCTTCTATCTGCTTTATAATCTTTTGTGTAGTCACCTCCCTGAAGTTGTTTATTCTGAAAGTACATGCTAGAAATCTACACTAAATAGACAGATTTGTCAGAAACTACTAGCTAATTCATTGCTTTCTTGTGCTTGAATGGCTTTTACTGATGGCTTTACCTGCTGATGGTCTAAGTACGTCATTCATTACATTTGGGAAAAATGCATATTAATGTGCTTAGCAAGTAGCTTGGGAAGGAATGTGTTTATCTGTATTTTACAAGAAGCTAATGGACATGCATTACGAATCTGAATATTTCATTTGGAGGGATGACTATGATGATGCTGGTCGGGTTGCATTTTTCTTAAGAGTGCTTCTTAGGAAAGTCATTGGTTTTAATGTGTCCATTCCCGTGCCCTGCTCAATTAGTTGCTCTGTGAATTGTTGATCTTCCATCTTAATTTGCAGAGGTGCCACACACTTACAGTGATGCTGGGGCAGCCAAATCAAAGTAGTGCAATGAAGTGAGTATTGGACTGAGGCACTAATGGCTTTGTGACCTTCCATAAGCAACTGAGTCTAAGATTTAGTTTTCTCATTGATAAATGAAATACCTATCCTCGTCTCCCTCCAGGTTGTAGTGATTCTTAAGGAGGTTACGTATGTGAAAACAGAGCTTTATTTAAAAGATTAAGTAAATTATTAAACATTTTGTTTGATTTTAATTATTTGATATATATAAAAAAATCACTATATCTTTGAATTCATGGCTTCATGCCTTTTTTTAAAAAAAATAATCTTAGGATAAATTCTCAGGAAAAAGACTTCTGCATTAAAGATTATAAACACTAAACAAAACCTGTTAAATTGACAAAGAATGTCCTCATAAGTTTTAGAGTTTAACACTCAAAATGTCCTGGAGGTAAACAAACACATATTGTTTTCTCCCAATTTACAGATAGAAAAGCTGAGCCTAAAACAGTTCAATGGCTATTTAAGCCTGAATAGAAAGCAAGAAGCAGAGTCAGGCCTAGAACCATCTCATGGCCTAGGGATTTTCGCATTAATCAGGGGAAAATAAAGATATTATTTCTTTTTTTTAAAATTTTTTGTTCTTCATTTTTTATTGATTATATTTTATATTAATTCAGTATTTATTTTCTTGTCTCAGAGAAAGATAACTTGTTAAGGAGGAATGATTTGCATTTTGCTTCAGTGGATTTAGACAGACATAACAATGGAACAAAGCCACAAAGTGACAATAATTTAGAAGGAGGAGGAGGAGAAGAAAAAGGAGAAGGGTGTCTCCAGCTTTGTTTTTCTTTTTCAAGATTGGTCTGGCTATTCAGGATCTTCTGTGGTTGCATATGAATTTTAGGATTTTTTTTTTCTATTTCTGTGAAAAGTACCATTGGAACTTTAATAAAGGTTGCATTGAATTTATAGATGACTTTAGATGGAATGGACAATACTAATCCTTCCAACCCATGAATACTTCTGTGAGGGAACCAGGGCTGAGAATAGGTTCTCATTTGGGATCTCTGGACGTGCAGGTGGAGTGTCTCCCTCTGGAACCTGGAACCCTCAGGACTGCTGTGAGACGTGGCTGTGAAGAAGCGGGAGCCATGCATAGGCGTCTTTCAGGATCTCTGGGGACAAAGACAAGATTGCCTTCTTCAGGGCCCCTGTGCCAGCAGGATTGTTCATAGATTGTGACTGGTACAGGCTGAAGCCCAATTATAGGGCCCTTTCAGAATCTATAGTTTGGTGGACTTATCTCCACAAGCTCTTGGACCATGGCTGAGCGGGGGGATGGATCTGGTTTATGAGCCACAGCTGGGACAGAGGTCCATAGTTAGGACAGAGGTCTGTATTCCTATAATCCAGCACAAAGATAGGCATGACTCCTCCTAGGTTCCTGACACATGGTGTCAAACAGGGCTGTAGCTACATCCTCATGGATATGGAGCTGTTTGCAGATATGCATCTGGGACCACAATTCACAAGTCAGCCACTGGGGTGTGAACTTGCCTTCTTAAAATGGCTCTCCTTGGTCTTAGACTTCACCATCTCCTACCTGAATCCCCAGTGCTCTCACAAAGTCACTTTTGTCCATGGATGGATGCCAAATAAAAGGGATGTCTTATTTTTCCATCTAGCCGGTATTGCTCCAAAACCACCATTGTGTCTTGATTGAAACGAAGTAGTACATATGGCTAGAAAAAGCTATGGAATTAAAGGGGACAGGTTTTGGTGTGTGGATTTTATATTTGCTTTATTTTTTCAAACTCAGGGGGATGATGAGTTTCAGCTTTCGATCTTGTTGTCTTTCTTGGATCAGTTGTGCCTCTGGGTGGGTGAGGTTGGGTTGGAGCTGTCAGGGGTTGGTTGGTTGAGCACTGAAGCTATCCTCTTGCTGTGTTCCTTCAATAATCTGTGGCTCTGTGGTGTGAGTTATTACTGATAATGGGCTTCTTAATATCTTTGTTCTTCTCACATGTTACCTATTACAGTGCCAGTTATTCAGAGTAGAATCTTTTAAAAATAAATCGTCCTCTCTGCTCTGTCCCAGATGGCTTCTATAATTGCTTTATTACTTTTGCAAATGTTATAGAGAAATTTAGAAAATAGGCCAACAATGGATTGCAGCAGCTAGTGAAAGTGGCCTTTTTTTGTTGATTATTCTGTTTGGAAACAAATATAATCTGTGTATCAGCTGATGCATTGTGTTTCATAAGCTCAGCATTTATGAGGTTTTCAGAACTGCAGATTTACTATTTGGTATGGGAGGGTGTTCTTGTTGCTTCTTGGAAGACTGGGTCCACACAAATGAATATAGTATGATTAAGTATTTCCCCTTGAACTGATTTCTGGAAAAGTTGTGTATTTCACAACTTGAAATATAAGTTCTCTTATATTTCAAAATCTCATTTTATAGTTTTAAGAGTATTTTTTCAAAAATCTTGAAAAGAACATCAGACAGGTTTAATTATTGCTATTGTTATTGTTCCCATATTCCTGAGGGACAGCTGGGGTCCAGAGATAGGATATGATTACTCAAGGTCATATGGCTTTCCAGTGGTAGAGTAATTCAGGTTTCCTGGCTCTTGGGCTAGTTCTTTTTGCTTTTTGCTATTACCATACTATGTCTCTGGTATTCAGGAGCCTTATTGAGTACCATAAGACAGATATTCTATCTCTAGTAGGAGATGGGTCCCACACGCATAAGCTTCAGGGAAGGAAGCAGGGAGGGAGGGACTCAGCTTTCCCTAAAATATTCTCCATTCTGTGATATGGGATGGCCTTTAATATCATTAAACTCAACTGCCTATTCAGTGTAGAAATCTTTCCTACAGCATGCTTGACTGATGCCATCCAGTCTCTGATGGAATGTTTCTAGTTATAAAGTGATTTTTTTTCATTTGGGAATAATTTTGAGTTATTAGAATGAATTAAAATGGTTCTCTTACTACTTCAACTTTGTCTTAAGATAGCCATCTGCATTTCATGGAGGAGGTATGCTTGTGGGTATGGAATCTCTTTGGATTATGTGATATAAAGTTTACTCTAGCTCAGCATTTCTAACTAAAAGCACTTCTTATATTAGAAACTGATCGTCTTGTTTATGCTAAGTATTTTCCTTGATATATCTTGACTCTCTAGTATGTCCTCATATAATAGACACTCTCATACTGACCAATTTTGTTAGTCTGCATCCTTAATATTTTTCAAATTGTGCAATCAACAGATCTTCTGAAAGTATTTGCTATTAGTGGAGAAATGTTTAAATGTTATGATGGAGAGAGTATGGAAATATATTTAGAGCAATCATTTGGGAATTAGTTACAGAGGGCTTCTTGCTTTAGAAGGATTTTGATAGGTCATTTATATGATATAGGTAGAAACTAAAATTGGTTCATAGATGTGAAGGACATGTAAAGAGAATGAGTAAAAATTGTGTTTTACTTCCAAACAAAAATATTTAATGGATTATATTGATCAGAAATGAAATGCATGCTGGAGCACTGGGTGTTATGAACAAACAATGAATCATGGAACACTACACCAAAACAAATTATGTAATATATGGTGATTAACATAACAATAAAAAATTAAAAAAAAAGAAATGAAATGCACGCAATTGAGGAAAAAAGATAAAAGCTGGTAACTGGAAATAAATCAATTTGTGTTAGTAAATTTGGGGAAAAAGCTGTATAAAGGGAGGAAAAACTGAATGGGAAGAAATCAGAGAAGGAGACAAACCATGAGAGACTCTTGACTCCGGAAAATAAACAGAGTTGTGGAAAGGGAGGTGGGTGGGGGGATGGGGTAACTGGGTGATGGGCATTAAGGAGGGCACATGATGTAAAGAGCACTGGGTGTTATATGCAACTAATGAATCATTGAACACTACACCAAAAACTAATGATGTACTACATATTGGTTAATTTAAATAAAAATATAATGTAAAATAATTAACTGTATAGTGATCATATGAGGAACTGACAATAGAAGAAAATGACAAAATAAGAAGACTTCTTTCTTAACCCTTCTTTGTACCATAAGAGTGGTACAAAACAGCTCAGTTGTTTTGTACCAAATAATCTGAAGACCTGATTTGTGGTAAACTATAAATGTCTCACTCTTCTGCTCTCACTGACCTTCATATGCAAATATGCAAAGTGGTTGCAAACATCAAAAACATTACCTGAGCTAGTACAAGTCTTAGTCTAGCTAACTCCACATTGGGAGAGGTCTAAGAAAAATTTGGAAGAGGTGGTTCTTTGAAAAGAACCAACATAATTGACAAACCTTTACCTAGACAGACAAAAAAAAAAAAAAAGAACAGAAAAAATACCAAAATCAGTAATGAAGGAGGAGATGTCATTACTGATCCTCCAAAAAGTAAAAGGTCTAAAAGGAACTTTTATAAACAGACTTCTACCAAAAATGAGACAACTTAAATGAAGTGGACAAATATAAGCAGACACAAATTATGAAAACAAGAAAAAAGATCTGAGTTGACTTACAAGTAAAAAAAGGAATTAGTAACTATAAATCTGTCTACAAAGTAAAGCCCAGGCCTAGAGGACTTCACTTATTGAACTCTATCAAATATTTAAAGAAAGAATAATATGAATACTTTATAAACTCTGTCAGAAGAAAAAGAGGGAACATATTTAAATTCATTCTATGTAGCCAGTATTACCCTGATACTAAAGCCTGATAAAAATATTATAGGAATCAAAAATTATGGAATGATAATCATTTTAAATATGGATGTAAAAATCTTAAGCCAAGTAAGTATCAGCAAATCAAGTCCAGCAAAATACAAAAAGACTAGTACACCATGATTAAGTGGAATTTGTATCAAGAATGCAAGGATGGTTTAACATTTTAATGTCGATTTATACAATACACCATATTAATAGAGTGAATGACAAAAAATCATGATTGACTCAATAGATGTGGGGTAGGCATAAAACAAAATTAAAAACAGGGGCTCAGTTGGTTGAGCATCTGCCTTTCGCTTAGGTCATGATCCATGGGTCCTGGAATTGAGCCCTGCGTCAGGCTCCCTGCTCGGAGGGGAATCTGTTTCTCCCTCTCCCTTTGTTCCTCTGCCCACTTGTATGATCTCTCTCTCTCTCTCTCAGATAAATAAAATCTTTAAAAAAATAAAAACAGATTAATGGTGAAAAGTCTCAATAAACCAGGTATAAAACAATTCTTCAACCTGATAAAGGGTATATATTACAAATTTACAGCTAATATCATAATTATATTAGACTGAATACTTTCTCCCTAAAATTGAAAATAAGGCAAGAATACCCACTCTTGCCATATCTGCTCAACATTTTATTGGAACAGCTAGCCAGAACAATAAGAAAATAAATGAAAATTAGATATATAGATAGATCGATAGATATGTCCAAGTAGCAAAGAAAGAAGTAAACCTGTCTTTATTTGCAGATGACATGGTCCTTTATGTAGAAAATTCTACTGAGTATATCAAATAAAACCTCTGAAATCCTATTATAACAAAGGAGTTCAGTAAATTTGCAGGATACAAGATCAACATGCACTATTAGTCATATTTCTATATACTAACAATGAATAATTTAAAATGAAATTAAAATAGCAAAAGAAGGGTAAGACCAGTACACTAAATACTACAAAATTTTGCACAAAGAAATTCAAGAACACATAAATAAATGAGACACATTTCATATTCATACATTTAGAAGATTGTCAAGAAGAACGTTCTTCCCCATATATATCTGTAGAATATTAGAATTTAGGCCTCTTGATTTTTAATCTAGTGCTTTTCTCCTATACCATTTTGCTACTTTTGACAAAGGCTAAATATGCCAAAGAGATTATAAAAGTACAAAATATTTATAAGCTTAGATTTTAGCGTAGATTTTAATGTCAGTAAATTTCTTAGCATAAGTTTTCATAAACAACATGTGTAAAGTAATGAAACATTTTTAACCCAATAAAAATAATAATACAATTTTATTTATTGATCTGGAAAGATGCTCATGGGTCATTGTTGCTTGACAAATGCAGATAGAAAAAGTAACATATGTATAATATAACATATGTACTTCTAAGTACAGAGAAATGTCTAAAGAAATTCAAATTAACAGTAATTATCACCGAGTGGTGGGATTAAGTATGATGTTAAATATGTTTCTTTGAATTCTAGAGGGGTGGTTTGAATTCTTTAAAATGAGTATATATTATTGTGAAAAGAAAAAAAGAACAGATAATATGCCTTAAGAGACATACATTCTGTTTCTATGTGTCTTCTTTGACTGTACAAACTATTTTTTATAGAATACTCCATCTGGCCTTTTTCTCTTTCCCTCCATATGTAGTTTCTGGCAATTCTGGCCTGGGATTCTTTGCCCTCATTTGTTAGTTCTGCATCTTGTCTTGGTTTCTAAGTGGAACCCTAGAGTTTTCTTATCTGTTACTGCAGCTAATGAACATAAGGTTAGAGGACATTGTCTTAATTTCATAGCACACCAGTTATACAACAGGGAATCAAATTTGGCAGTTTCCTCTCTCTTCAGATAAATTTAAATTTTATATTCTTGACTGAGTTGCTCTCTGATTTAATGGCACTGATTGCCTGTTTAAATGTATGAATGACTGAGGAGTCATACTGCTTCTCAAGAAATAACCACAATTGACAGGCTACGCAGCAAGGGAAATGAGGTCTTAATGTGAATGGTAATTTCCATTGTGTATATGTTTAGGAATAAAATGTCAACATTAGGAATCATAAAGATTTAAAAAAATTTTTTAATTTTAGAATAGTTTTAGATTTACAAAAAATTTGCAAAGATAGTACAGACTTCTCATATACTCTATACCTAATTTCCCCTATTACATATTAGTATGGTGAATTTGTCATAATAACTCACCAATGCTTTTACATTATTATTAACTAAGTTCCATACTTTAAAATTCCTTAGTTTTTTTTAAAAGATTGTATTTATTTATTTATTTGAGAGAGAGAGAGTGCTTGAACCAGGGGAGGAGTGGAAGAAGAGGGACAGAAAGACTCCACGCTGAGTGGGGAGCATGGGAGCACCCTGAGCCAGAGGTGGGGCTCAATCTCATGACCTGGCCATCACAACCTGAGCTGAAACCAGGAGTCTGCTGCTTAACCCATTGAGCCACCAAGGCACCCTGAGTTCCTTAGTTTTTAATTAATGTTCTCACTCTGTTTCAGGATCCCATCTGGGATACCACATTACATTTAGTCATTATGTGTCCTGAGGTTCCTCATGGCTATGACGATTATTTAGACTTTCCTTTTTTTATGACAGAAAGCTTTGAGGTTGTGTTCTTTTGTAGAATGGCCCTCATTTGAGGGTTGTTTGATGTTTTTCTTATGACTAGTTTATAGATATGGATTTTGGGGAGGAACCTACACAGGTAAAATGCCTTTCTCATTATATCATATCAAGGATATATTCTACAGTTTACCTTATTACTCTTGATGTTAATCACAACCACCTGGTGAAGCAGTGTTTGTCAAATTTCTCCTCCCTTTCCATGCTGTACTCTTCAGAAAGAAGTCACTATGAGCTAACCACACTTAAGGACAGGAGAGTTATGGTCTACCTCCTTGAGGGCAAAGTATCCACAAAAATTCCTCGGAATCTTTCAGATGGCAGGTTTGTCTATTCTACCCATTAGTTATTTATTCAATAATTCATATATATATATGTATTGATTTATGAATATTATTTTATACTTTGGGTGATAATTCAAAGCTACTTAATTTTTTTCTCAAATTGTTTCAACTTTGACCATTAGGAGCTCTTTTTGTTGGCTCTTTCTCTTTGAAATGCCCCCATCATGTGTGTTCTTTACTTTTTGGCATTACACAAGGATCCAGGCTCATCTTGTACATTTCCTGCCCAAGCTGTAGAATCAGCCATTTTTCCAAGGAGCCCTGTTTCAATAGTGTCTGTGGAATCAATTATACATACGGTACATCTTTTGGTATTGTTCAAAGTTCTTGGATGATTTGTTTTGTTTTCTTCTTTCTTTCCTCTTTGCATTTCAGATTAGTAAATTTCTACTGACCTTTCTTCAAGTTCCTTGATCCTTGCCTTGGCTATGTTGAATATATTGATGGTGAGCTCTTAAGAATGTGTTTTTTTCTTACTTTTTGGCATGGCTTGTAATTTTTGTTGATATCTGAATATGTTGTGTTGGATAGTACCATATGATGTAAATAGGCCTTTAATATGAGAATTTATATTAATCTGGCTGGGAGTTAGTAGTGTTTACTGCTTGTTATAGCTGTAGGTTCCAGAGGCTTTATGTTTTTCTAGTGTATTTGGTTTTGTATCCCCTGTTGAGTTTGTGTTCCCTATGTCTTCTAGTCAGAGAGGATGAGAGCTTTTATTGCAGCTCTTTCAGCTGTGGTTCACTGTTGTTATTGTTCGTGTGATGATAAGGTACACAGGAGGGGTACATTCTTACAGCCTTGAATTAATTTTCATCCTTTTTGGTGGCTGATGTCTCAGAGCTGTGGTCTTCATGAATGTTTCCACACTTATTTAGGAATATTTAGTAGTATAACTTTTTCCCCACTTTTTCTCTGCTCGCAGTGCTTCTCATATTTATTTGAATATATTTTCCCTGTTGATTATCTTTTTTTTGCCTCTGGGATGAGCTAAGAAGGCTGAAGGGTACCAGCAGAAGGAGGGAATCCCCTTCCCCCAACTGAGGTTAGCTTTCAGAATTGCACCATGGAAAAATCTTTTTTCCTGGAGAGTAGGTTTTTGTTAAGGAGAAAACTCCACATGTATTGCATAATGGTTACACTCCTCTGTTTCCTGCCCCTAGCTACAAAGGAACATTTCTTGGATCCTCACTGTGATAACTCTGTGATATTCCTGGTGGAAAAGCCTATAAAATTGTGTGGACTGTCCTAAGACTGAGTCTACTAGGAGTGTCTCACTTTTGAGCTAATCCATGCTTAGGTTACAACAATTTGTCAAAATTACCATGTAAGTGTTCCTACAGTTTATAGCTCCAGAAACTTCTGCTCCATGTAAGTAGATCCCACATACTGTATCTAATTCTCCAGGTCTTAAGGTGGCTATTTGCCTTGTGACCTCAATTTTCTGATGGCTCCACAAAAAGTAGTTGATTTTCAGTTTGCTCACCTACTTTTTTTTTTCTTTAAAGATTTATTTATCTATTTGTCAGAGAGGGAGAGAGAGAGAATGCATAAGCAGGGGGAATGGTAGATAGGGGCAGAAGCAGGCTCCCCCTTGAGCAGGGACCTAATGCAGGACTTAGTCCCAGGGTTCTGGGATCATGACCTGAGCCAAAGGCAGATGCTTAACTGACTGAGCCACCCAGGTGTGTGTCCCTGTTCACCTACTTGTAAGGAGTGATGGTGACAACTTCTGAGCTCTTTACATGTGAGAACTGGAACCAGAAGCCACTTTATTTATCAAAGTTAGTGGGAAGAACCAAGATATTTAAATATTTGCTTTAAAAAGATCCTGATGAATGACTAGGTACAGAAATGGCTTGACTTTTCTTTAACAGAGACAAGATGAGTAAAACCCAGAAATTTGAAAATGTTATTACTGCTGTTGTTCTAGTTTGGGCTACTGGATACGTATTTTTCATTCATATTCATTCCCCTCAACCCCTAACCCCTGCACACCAACGTGTTAATAAAAATGATAAAAATTAATTTTAATTGTGTTCTTACTATGCTTCTGGTAGTGTGCTAAGTTATGTGCATTCATTTTCTCACTTGATCCTCACAGTCTACTATTATTATTTCATTTTTGAAAGATATTTCACTGATGGTTATAGAAGTTTAGTGACTTGCTCAAGGTCACAACTGACCTAAAATTAAAATTTATTTTCAGAAAAAAACATTGTCTCAAATGTTTATACCCAATGATGAAATTTTCTCTTCTTAGAGATAGTAATTTTAAGCCTTATATCTTATAATTGAATGAAGTGAATCCTTGATTTAGATATTTTAGATAGAAGGACAAGTGAGGTACTTTGGATTTGTAGGTTTTTCCAGGTGTCTGAATTATCTTTATGTAGGTAATTTCTTTTGTTTTATACAAAGACAGCTTTATTTTGGCCTATTTGTTATAATAATCAAAGAGGGAGGCAGGCAGTGAGATTATCATTTTCCATGAAGAAATATCTGCCATTTCTGAGAAGGAATAAATTATTTTCCAAGAATCCCTCAACTGGGCAGTTCACATTCTGAACACTTGGATTCTTTTGCATAACAAAACATTCTTCAAAACATCTGAATTGGACAAGGCTATTATTTAGTTTTCATGTCCTTAGCTTACTGGTCATTGGGAATAGAAATATCACAAGTTTTCTGGACCCTTAGGTGTGTCAGGTAGAAGGAAGGTGGAACGAAGCTTATAAATTAGAAATCCCTATGTCAGCTTTGTTTTTCCCATCCATCTTATTGGAATTAGGGAAACCAGGCAGATCTTTTCATTTAATAATGTGGAGCTTTTGGGGTGCGTGGGTGGCTCAGGCAGTTAAGCGTCTGACTCTTGATTCTGCTCGGGTTTGAGATTGAGCCCTGCATCAGTCTGTGTAGTCAGCAGTTGTGTGCTCTGCATTTTCTCTCTCCCTCTCCCTCTGCCTTTCCCCCATGCTCTCCCTCTCTCAAATAAATAAATAAATCTTTGAAAAATAATGTGGAGCTTCTGAGAGATCATCCTTGCACCATTTTATTTGGTGTTCTTGAGAAAGTCAGGGCCATGGTTTATAATTTGAGCTTATTCCCTCCCCTCCCCTCCCCTCCCCTCCCCTCCCCTCCCCCTTCTCTCTTTCCCTCCCTCCCTTCCTTCCTTCCTTTGTTCCTTCCTTCCTAGCTTCTCTCCCTCCCTCCCTGCTTTCCCTCCCTCCCTGCTTTCCCTCCCAAAGCACATGAGATTTTCCTAGAATCTTAAAATTAAACAAACCTAGAAGATGGTTAGTCTGAGAAGGAGACCATTAATTCAAGTAATGGTGATAAAAAGCACATAATCAGAGAGTTGCTGGTTCATCAGCTCTGTTGCTAAATTGAGCCACCTTTGATGGGTTGTTTGGAGGATCTCTATTGACTTCCTTGCCTTTTTAGTTTGTCCCCTTGTACAATCATTGGGCTTCCTTTGTCTTTAATTTTTTTTTTTAAGTACATAAACCGTCTGTGCCTCCATCATGTGGTTCATGGTCGAGGAGTGGTTCTGTGCTGGGGAAAACCTTGGGTTTTTGCCTCTTTTTTTTTTTTTTTCTTAAACTAGGCTCCTAATTTTAACTATTTTGCCCCTCTCATAGAGACTGTTTCTTCTTCCTTTGAGACTTAGAGACCGTCACCATTCTATAGATAAATACTTGGAGATATTTGGATTGCCTCAATTTGATTCTAGAGAAATCTAGAATCAGTGTATAAGTGCTATTTAACTTTTATATTTTACGTCATCTCTCACATCTACTTAAAATTCCCAGTTATAACACACAAAAAACCTATTTTTTACATAAAATTCTCCACCATATAAATGATCTTAGACAAAAATATCTTAAAAGTTAATATTTGTTTCTGACTAACTTGAACCTTTTTTTCCTCCCTAACTTTTTGAGTGATGAACAGATCCCTTATCCTTCCTGAACTTTGCTTTTGCCAATCATCAAATGGGGCTACTAAGACATGTTTTAACATGTGAGAGTCTAAAACACAAATTGTAATATGGTCTGCGACAGAGAGGTAGTATATGATGATGAGGAGGAATATTTTCAGTTAACATTTATGTTAACTATATGCCAAGCAGTATAATATGCTTTACCCACATTATTTCACTTAATATCTCATGTAAGGCTTAAGGATGTTCAATAACTCACCTAAGGCAGCACATATAGTAGATGGTAGCTGTTATTCTGTTTCTGTCCGGCTCAAAACTCTTATCTACTACTATGCTGTACTGACTTCCTATATCAGGATGCTGGTTGAGTGTCTTTTGTCTGCCAGGTGTTCCAAGTATTGGAGAGAGTTCACTCTGCCTTCATGGAACTTGCCCTCCAGGGAAGATAAAGAATTAAAGGTTCTTATGAATTTGGAGGGGAGGTTGCTCAGTCTCTTAGGTGTATAATCCAAAGTCAGAAATGTCAAACAGGCTGACAGATTCAGTTGGGAAGAAAACAATGAGACCAGATAAATGCAGACAGTTTATTACTTATTTATAGACTGCAAAATTTCAATACTTTTTACTTACTTATAGGCAGCAAAAGCAAGATCAGCAATACTGTTAGCTCTCCCTGGCTCTTGTCCAACAGGATAGCATGGAAACAAAAGGGCCAAGTAACAGGGCAACTGAGGAACCAGTTCCATGCTGCAGCTAAGCATCTATGTGTCGACATGCAAGGTCATTAGGGTGCCAGAACAGAGCAATTCTACAGGAAATGAACAGATCTCTGCCGTTATCTGGACCTGTTTCCTCAACTATAGAACCAGGAATTTGCACTTTTACCTTGTAACTCTACCATTCTATACCCAGAAAACTCTGGCATACTTTATGTCTTTTTTCACTTTCTTCTTCCAACTGAATAACTACGATTTTCCTTATTTTCTCTAATTTCCTGGATTTTATTGGTTTTCCTTTTCCAGTTTTTATTAGTTCCTGAGTGTTAGTGGGCACACATGGAAGCAAAGAGGTTCAGGACTATGAGGGCTCAGGCTAATGCTATGGAGTGACCTGGCCTGGTTTGCAGCCTGTAGCAGTCATTGTGCCAGTTCGCTTGCCTGTCCCTTCTCTTCCTACCTATGCCACACTGTTGACAGCCTGCCACCTTGCTTGTGGGCTCCCTGCTGTTGTCATAGATGGGCCTTCTGTGCTGGAGTAGGGAAATCATATATGAGAATTAAATGTGGTCATTGGAAATTACTGCAGTTGTTGCCATCAAATAAATTAGTCTACCTAGCAGGGTCTCAGAAGACTTTGTGGATCTATTTGGTTGAGTCTTTAAGCAACATACTATAATTTAGGCATTTCATACCTAAAATATCTTGGCCACTTTAAAAAAATGGGAGTTAATCTAACGTGTGATGAGAGGAATCTGTGAACTTTCGCTGCGTGATATTGTTGCAGAAAATATGGGCCAGGTCAAGTCTCTTTGACCTCTGTTTACCAGTGCCATTCTCAATCATGAATTCATGATTCCATGTAATGTATGTGATTGCTTATCATGTGTTAATCACTATGCTGGGTGCTGAGAAGATAAATAATATAATTAAAACAAGTTTCCTTGTCTTTAGGGAATACACACCATATTAAACATACAGGGTTATAGAACTTGAGGCTATTAACCATTTTAGATAGTTTTTGGCCTATGGTTTTCATAACGGGGAATAAATTATTACCAGAAATACACATGCAGGCACAAAATGGAATTAAGGGGTGAATTACGTATATTTGTTGACTAATGAAATTTGAATCGTATTAAAGTAGTTGGCTTAGAAGAAAAGAATACAAAGCTCAGATAGGTGGGATGGTGGTAGGTAGAGAGGATAATACTATTTTAATTTTAGAAAACCTTATTAATCCCTGGAATTTCAGAACAGGAAACAAGTAGAGGAAACAATTTTACATATTTTCTCACATATACAGGGTTGATAGAATTTGAGTCAACTGCAATGGGTGCTTGTTTCTTTTTATTCAAATACACAGACACCCAGAGTTGATTTTACTCCAATTTTGAGCAAACTATCATCTTCTTTTGAGCAAACCAAGTTATTTCCCTAAGTTGCAAATAATCTTGTCCAGGTGAGAGCTAACATTCTTCATTTGGCTGAAAACCCTTCATCTTTCCTTGGAGGCAAAATTACAAATAACTAGTAGGACCAAAATTCCCATTTTATCCAGGAAATTCCTACTTTATGCCTGTTTGAACCTAATATCCTGTCCAATTAGCATCCCTTGTCTCTTTCAGAAGAGTTTCAGTTTGGATGAATTATATAATCAATCAACAGATCTTTTTTCCATATTCTGCAATAATTCCAAAAGCCTAAATGATCATTGCTCTCCAGCACACTCTAGGAAGAGATTTAGAGTCATAATAGAAAGTATCTCTTTTCCTGCATGCTGTAGTTAGACTTTCCTGCCAAAATAGACATTTTCATATACTCAGAAGCCTACTAAATATGGTATTTGCCTTATTGCTTTTCAGTGCAGGGTGTGTTGATGGGGCAGGCAGAAATAAAATAAAAATAAAGCTCAACTGCATATTTAAATGGATTCCCACTTCTGGCACAGAAAGACTTTAACAGATCATGGTAGCTAAACATTATGCAGCCATAAAGATCAAAGTGACTGAATACAACACACTGGACCATTCACACTTTCTAGGTTGCTAAGTTTAGCCACCTCTCCCTGGATTGGAAACCCTTTCACCCCACAAGATAATTCCAATAAGGAAGCAGGGTCTACAGATGTTTCTTAGGAGGACAGCAGAGTTCTTAAGAGAAAGGGCTTTGAAATTATGCAGATCTGGGTTTGAGTCCTGTGACTAGAAATAATTTCTGGGTATTGGTTTGCACCTCTGTTTCCTAATCTGTATGAAGTAGATTCATTGCCCATAGAGTTGTTTTGAGATAATGAACATAGAATGTCAAATGTATCTGACATCCAGTAGGAACTTAATGAGTTGTGTATTTAGGACCATTCTTCAGTTTGGGACTGCAACCCTCTGTCACTTCTGTCCTTTTTCTTTACTTTTCCCTTTTCCTTTTGGTTTTATTCATGTCTGGGCTCTCCATAGAATTTCTTTGCTGTGTGTAGCTTCAAGGAATTTATGGAGCTCTTTGAAAAAGCTTGTTTACACTGTGTGTTAGGGCAGCCTCCCTGCTTTCTTTTTTATATGGTGTCTCGTTTTAACTGCTTAGCAGAACTTATTGGGTGTTTTCAACTTTCTTGATTTATGTCAGGGTGTGTGTGTGTGTGTGTGTGTGTGTGTGTGTGTGTGTGTGTGTGTGTGTGTGTGTGTGTACTTTCACCCAGCAATCATTATTCAAATATTTGTCTTATGCACATAAGTGGAATGGCAGTATTAGATATCTCCAGCTCTTTGGTTTATTTGTTCTTTGCTTCTCATCTGAAAAATGTCTCAGGCCTTCTTCTTAACCCTCTTTGTTTGGAATTCAAGCAAGCTTACATCTGTGATCATCACTATAACTACCAAACTGAGTTTTAGAATATTTTTTTCCTGTTTTGGGAAGCACTGGGAGGCTGAATTTAGAAATCAAAAGTAAATCTTCTTGGGTAGAAATGAGGGAGCTGTGAGCCTCTTTTTGGAACCTGGCTTTATCTCAGAGCATCTCTGTACCTGGAATTAGAAGGAATTTGTCAATAAATGGAGAAAGGAGGAAGCAACATGGATGGACGAGGCCAGAGAGGTGACCTGTCTGGGTACAGGCATTAAATATTGATAGTTTGTGAAAAAGGATGATTAAGGAAAGTTGAAATGAGAAAGAGGCTCTCTGAATCTCTTCCCCACTGCCACTCCCCCCAAAAATAAAGAGAAAGTGCTAAAGGGCAAGAGCGGTTATTTAGGGAGAATAACCAGGAGGAAATTGAAAATACTGTGGCAGGTTAGGGAATAGGTGATATATTGGAGCCTTGCAATAATACAATCTATTTTGGAGTAAAATGTAAGACTTTGTAAGTTTTTCTTAAATCTAAGGGTGAGGGAGTTAGCATATTGCTGTATGGAGCTCAGTGTAGATATGTGTTTGCATTTTCTACTTCTGGACTCAGGAAGACTGGAGGTGATAGCCTCACTTTGCTGCTTTCTGCCTGTGTAATCAGTGGGCAAGTTAATCCCAGTGAATCTTGTTTGTTTCATATGTGAAATGGGGATTATAATAGTTTCTACCTTATGGGATTGTGATGAAAGGAAATAATGCATGAAAATCACTTGGCACTAGAGTTATAGAGAAATCTTAATTAACTGTAGCTATTATCATTAATGTGTTAATGACCTTCTGTTCCAAATGCTGTGGCAGTGCTTTACATACATAATCTTATTTAATTCCCATAAAGTAAGTGTTATTACCAACTCCCTCTATTTTGTAGAATGGAAAATTCAAGACTTGAAGAAGTTCAGTAATTTGTTCAAGACCAGGAACTTAGTAAACAGCAAAACTGAAACTACATCTCTAGTCTGCATGCCTCCAAATCCTGTCTTTTGTATCATGTCATACTGCATTCTATACAAGTAAATATGTTTATATTATACTAATTATAACTCCAAAAAATAGAATATGACATCAATATAAGTGAAGAATTTAAGTAGTGTGAGAAAACAATACAGCATTGTAAGGGCTGGACATATTTAAATGGAACAACTATAATGACAGCTCTTAATAAGTAGCTATGCTAATGCACAGAGGTACACCTTTCAAAAGGTGTGGTCATTGAAGTATCCAATATCCACTTCTTTTCCAGTCGCCCTTTCTCTGAGGACAGAACAGTGAAAGGATCCTGAAAATTCTCTGTTGTTCATGTTTTCTGATAGGTGCTTATTGACACTACTCAGAACAGCCAGTTTTCTTATGACTATAGGTCCCTGGGGATGTAGTTTCACTTAATTCTTATAAATGATACTTACTTAGTATGAAAATCTAAAATTGGTTTCTCAACATGAAACACCCCAAAAGGAATTTATACATATATATTCTTTTAATATTCATTCCTTGTTTCAACAAATATTTATTAAATGCATAATCTGTTTCAGTGCCTTTTATAAGTGCTGAAGATAGAACAGTGATTAAAAAACCAAAAAAAAAAAGCAAACAAAATAAATACAAAAATCTCTCTGCCCTCCTGCAGCTTATATTCCAGTGACAGGGCAGATGGTGAGAACACAGTAAATATGTGCATTATATAATGTGTTAGAAGATACCTGAAATGGGAAAAATAAAGAGGGATCAGAAACGCTGGTCTGTGGAGGTGTCACACTTACAATGGGTTGTTCAGGCAATGCCATGTTGAGATGTGGCATTTAGGACAAGACTTGAGGAAGGTGGGAAGGAGTAAGCTTTGTGGATGGGAGGAACATTCTAGACAGAGGAAAGAGGGGGTGGCAGTATGTATTCTGTCTAGTATGGTTGGGGATGAATGAGTGGAGGAGAGACTAGAAAGAACTGCAGACAGAGAGAAGACTGAGGGTTTGATCGTATAGGGCATTGTTGCCCATTTTAAGGACTGTAAGGGCATTTTACTCTAAGAGAAATGTGGAGCCCACTGAAGGTTTTGGAGCAGAGATGCCACATGATTTGACCTACTCCTCACAGGATCTGCTGGGCAACTGTGTTCAGGATGAATTCCATTTTTGTAGCCTTCTCTCACCCATTGCTTTCCCCTACATCTTTTTTATATTTAGTCGAACCATCTAGAATCGGGCAGTCCTTTTGAATCTTACAAGGACACAAAATAATCTGGACCAAAGGTTCTTGGGAGTAGGGATTGTCTTCTGTATTCTTCAATTTTCAGTGTTTAGCACAATGCTTATCACATAGAAGACACTAAATATTTGTTTAATATGAGTGGAATGAGTGACTGGGCATTTCTGCTCTTCCAGGAGTCTTGATGTTCAAGATGATGGCTTATTCTTGCTTTTTTCCTTAATTTTCAAGATGCCCCTCAGACACTGGGTGATGTGAAAGCTTTCTTACTCTCTTTTCTCTAATCTTTATTAATTAATGCAGACAATTAATTAAATATCTCCCATCTGACATTTCTAATATTTATTGACTACTTTTATCATAGATTTCTGTTTCTCTCACATGTCCAAACTTTCTTCCTGATCTCTCTCTTCCTTTCATTCTAGCATACTTTCTTTTAATGTATATTTTATATAAATATAATTTATGGCAAAACCTTTGCTCTTCTGTTTTGCTGACTTAAGACTGGAGACTCATTGAGTCCTCTCCCTCCTTCCTCCCTCCCTTGTCCCTTCCTTTTCCTTCCCCCTCCCTTCTCTTCCATTTCCCTCTCTCCCTTCTCTTCCATTTCCCTCTCTCCCTTCCCTTCTTCCCTCTCTCCTTCCTTCCTTCCTTCCTTCCTTCCTTCCTTCTTTCCTTCCTTCCTTCCTTCCTTCCTTCCTTCCTTCCTTCCTTCCTTCCTTCCTTCCTTCCTTCCTTCTAATAGAGCTGAATGCCATTGGAGTTACTTTGATGAGATGAGAACCTCTGAACAATAAAAATGCAACCAAAAGTGTGATTTTTTTGGATTTCATCAGACCAATAGAATATACTTTCTGCACAAGCTATCTGCTCTCTCCTTCAAAAATGAGTTCTTTTCTGGTTCTGCATCCTGGAGAAGTCTTTACTGTATGTGAAATAATATTAGAGAAATAAAAGTCAAGATTACTTTGTAATCTTTCTTCCCTTTTTTTTGTGCCAGATAAATTTTCTATAATCTTATATTAAAATGCAGTTTTCAATCTAATACTCTCCTCCCTCCATCATTTCATCCCCATCTATATTATAAGTCTCTAAAAACATTTATTTTCTAAATGCTTGCTGACTCTGTCCTCCAAGACACATATGGGTGGGTATGAATGAGATTTACATGGATATGGAAATGACTTTGAGAAGATGCTTTAACACTAAAGTTTTCTTAAAAATATTTTTATCTCAGAAAGCATATTTACTAAAGATTTTTGGAGCTTTCTCTCTGGTTTATATTATGTTGGCAATTAGAATAGAATAAGCTGAATATAATGATATATTATATAATGACTTAAAAGTCCATGAAGATGAACAGTTTTTAAAGAAAAAAAATTGTTTTAAATTAATATTAAGCTTTGGGATTGGGGTAAGAATATCAGTGCTGTCCACATGTAAATATAATTTTCAAATGGAGTAGCATGTACAAAATTAAGGTCACAATCATAATGAATGCTCACTGTTAGGAAGAATAGAAATAATAAATAATGTTCTTATATCTGCTCTGCTATTGGACATCTGTCTGTTTTAGAGCCCAATTCAACAAAATTTTATTTGACATTCTTTTCTGTATGTCCCTGGCATAAGATTTAGGTGGACCTAACCCTGATGATTGCAGTAGCATCTCAGGAATACTGATATGCTGGCTATCGTAAACATACTATCTGAGACTTCTTTTTCTATGTCCCTCCTGAGACTGGTAAATCATTTCTAGTGTGAAATGCCTAGGTTTGCAGGCACTGAGATAATAGCCATATCTGATTTTGCTATCACTGTCTAACACCTACTCTGATCTGCTAAGTCTCCAATTACGTGGCTCTATTCAATATTTTCATGAGGGACTTCACATTCAAAAAACAGTAAAAAGGGAGTTTAAGGGTGTCGACCCTGGTTCCAGATGGCCTGGGTTCAAATTCTAGCTCCACCATTTGGTTGCTCTATGACCTTGAATACATCATTTACTTCTCTGTGCTTTTGTTGTTTTAGTTGTAAAAAAATGGAAATTAATATTATTTTCCATATAATGTAAATTTTGAAGGTAAAATGAGTTAAAATATGAAGTGTCTAGAACAGTGCTTGGAACAGAGTGGGTACTCTGTAAGTGTTAGCTGTAATTATAAGGAATGTTAACTATAATTATTATAATACCATATTCATCTGCAATTGATGTCTGTTGTTTATGACAGCCAAGCATCCCTTTCTCTTTGCTTGGGAATGAGCTCTTAAATTTTCTGTGGGAACCATTCCTTTCACATTGTGTACAGTCTTATTTGGACTCTCAAGTGTGGTGGCAGGACTACCCATAGGCTCTGGCAAGAGGTATCCTGGGAGTTTAGACCCATGCCTTAGGATCCCCTAAACTTTGGGGTCCTGTATGGTGCTTAGGACAAACCAATATGGCAGTGCCATTTAGGCATGGTGCCCCAGGTTTGACCAAGATCCATATGGTCTCTGGTCTTTCTTATTTGGAAGCACACTCCAACCATCCACCCCATACAAGGAGTTGACTACATGCCCCAAAGAGCTCTGGGACTGCAACTATGAGATTGTCCCAGGGGTTCAGAGTCAGGGTCTGACTCAGGAAAGCAACTTGGTAACTGGAATGCTCCTGCTGACCATCACAACATTTCTTTCACATGATTTCATGAGATTTGCTTCCAGAGTAGTGCTAACACCCTGATTTGGGGTGACACTATTCTTGTGGAACATGAGATGAATTCTGGGCTCTGGTTTATAGATAGTCTACAACTAATCACTGGGCCTGAGCCACTAGTGCTCTTGCTTGTCTGTGCTCAGAATATGGTGCTGCCTTTGGTCAACATGATCAGAGTGTGGCAGTGGTTCAAAAAGGAGTCCTTTACCCTGTGTGTCCTCCATAATTGCCACCCTGGGTGTCCCACAATATTCCCCTCAGATTCTGTAGCACAGATCATACAGTCTTTTGAGGGTAGCCACAACTATGTGTCTGAGTGCTTTTAAGACTGTTGCTTCTCAATGTCAACAGATGAATCCAATTGAACTCTCCTTTCTTTCCTTTAATCTTTCAAATGTAGCAGACGATAGAAACCTACTCCAATTGCACTCAAAATAGAATTGGAAGTCTTAGTCAGTGTAATAAGGTAAGAAAAATAAATAAAAGATAAACAAATTGGAAAGCAAGAAATAAAATGATCCCTAATTGTTGGTAACATAAATTTACAAGAAATCTATTTTTAAAAAACCTAGAATTAATAAGTGAGTTTAGTAAAGTCACATGATAAAGTCAAAGTATAAAAGTCAATTGGATATTTTTACATTAGCAATGTACATTTGGAGACCAAAATTAAACTTATACTATTTACAATAAACTAAAAAATAATGAAATATTTAGGTATAAATCTAACAAAAAACCCACCTGTTTATGGAAAACTATGAAACACTGATAAAAGTATTCAAAAGAGCTAAATAAATGGAAAGGCAGACCATATTCATGGATTAGCAAATCATCATAGGAAAGATGTCAAATATTCCCAAAATTATTTATAGATTTAACTTTATACCAATAAAATTTCAGTAGGATTTCATTTTGGTATATATAGATGAGCTGATTCTAAATTTTATATGTAAAGGTGAGCTGATTCTAAATTTTATATGTAAAGGCAAAAGAACTAGAATAGTTAAAACAATTTTGAGAAAGAGTAATGTTACTCAATTTTAAGACTTTCCATAAAGCTATAGCAATCAAGATTGTGGTGCTAGCAACAAGAGAGATATATAGCTTAAAAAAAAAAAAAAGAAAAGAACCAGAATAGAATCCAGAAATAGACCCACATGAATAGAGATAATTTGTTTTTGACCAAGTTACCAAAACAATTCAATAAATATCCTTTTCATCAAATGATGCTGGATCATTTAGATATACATAGACAATAAAAAAAAAGAAAAAAAGTCTTGACCTAAATCTTACATATTCAAAAATAATCTCAAATGGATCATTGGTTTAAAGGTAAAATGTAAAAATTTTCTTTTATGCACTGAATCATGTATACAAATTCATCATCAAAGTCACATACATTGTTCTTCTGTGTTTTCTTCTAAATTGGACTCCATTAGAATTTGAAATATTAATTTTGTAAAAGATACAATTAAGGGAATGAAAAAAATAGACTATACGCTACAAAGAGAAATATTTGCAAACCATATATTTTACAGTAGATTTTAACAGGAATTTATAAATAACTTTCAAAACTGAAAAATAAGAAAGTATGGTACTAGTACAAAAATAGACACACAAATCAATGGGACAGAATAGAGACCCCAGAAATAAACCTACGTTTATATGACAAAGGAGGAAAGAATATACAATGAGTAAAAGACAATCTTTTCAATAAATGGTGCTGGGAAAATCAGATGACTACATGTAAAAGAATGAAACTTCTAACACCATACACAAAAATAAATTCAAAATGGATTAAAAACCTAAATGTGAGACCTGAAACCATAAAAATCCTAGAAGACAGCACAGGCAGTAATTTCTTGGACATCGGCTGTAGCAACATTTTTCTAGATATGTATTCTAAGGCAAAGGAAACAAAAGGAAAAATAAACAATGTGAACTACATCAAACGAACCATGAGAGATGATGGACTCTGAAAAACAAACTGAGGGTTCTAGAGGGGAGGGGGGTGGGGGGATGGGTTAGCCTGGTGATGGGTATTGAGGAGGGCACGTTCTGCATGGAGCACTGGGTGTTATGAACAAACAATGAATCATGGAACACTGCACCAAAAACTAATGATGTAATATATGGTGATTAACATAACAATAAAAAAATTAAAAACAAAAAAAACAAAAAAAAACAAAATAAAAAGCTTCTGCACAGCAAAGGAAACATTCAACATAACTAAAAGACGACATACTGAATGGGAGAACATTTGCAAATGATATATCCAATAAAGGGTTAATATCCGAAACACATAAAGAACTATACAACTCAACACCAAATAACCCCAAACAATCCAATTAAAAAAAATAGGCAGAGGACCTGAATAGACATTTTTCCAAGGAAGACATACAGATGGCCAACAGACACATAAAAAGATGCTCAACATCACTCATCATCAGAGAAGTGCAAATCAAAACCAAAATGAGATATCACCTCACACCTGTTAAAATGGCTAAAATCAAGAAGACAAGAAAGAACAGCGTTGGCCAGGATGTGAAGAAAAAGGAAATCTTGTGCACTGTCATTGGGAATGTAGACTGGTACAGCCACTGTGGAAACCAGTATGGAAGTTCCTCAGGAAATTAAAAATAGGAATACCACATGATCCAATAATTCCACTATTGGCTATTTACCCAGGGAAAATGAAAACAGTTACTTGAAAAGATACATGCACCACTATGTTTAGTGCAGCATTATTTACAATAGCCAAATTATGGAATCAGCCTAAGTGTACACTAATAGGTGAATGGATAGGGAAAACAGTGTGTGTGTGTGTATACATATATATATATATCATTAAATCAAATCACTAAGTTGCATACCGCAAACTATTGTAACATTGTGTGTCAACTATACTTGGAAAAAAAAAGAAAGAAAACAAAACAAATTTAAAAAAGAGCTAATGGCATGAACGTACACTTCCCCAAAAAGGATATGAAGATGACAAATACGCACATGAAAAGGTATTTGAAGTCATTATATGTTGCAAATTAAAATCATGATGAGATACTACCACATGTCTAATAGAAAGGCTAAATATAAGCCTTTTGGGAAAAAAAATATGGTTTTAGAATTCCACAGCCAAACAATGTATGTATGAGGTTTCAATAAATAAATTGCAAAACTCGGGAAAAAAAAGAAAGGCTAATAAAACATTCAATCCCAAGATCTGACGAGGAAAGCATAGCCACTAGAACTCTTCATGGATTGCTGTTGGGAATAAACATTGGTACAGTCACAATGGAAAGTGGTTTGGCATTTTCTTATAAAGTTAACCATACTGTATTGTGGGCCCAGCAATTCCACTCTTGGGAATATATCTCACAAAATAAAAATATATGTTTATACAAAAATCTCCACATGGAGAGAGGAAGATGGCTAAGCACCAGAACTTCTACGTGGCTGAGTTCACAATTAGAAGGCACTCAGGGAGATATCAGGGACAAAGGTGGGTGCAGAAGCACCATCTAAGTCTTTGTTCTCAAATCTCACTGCAGTGTGCCAGTGAGCTTGTGTTGCTCAAATGAACAAAGAGAACTACTTCTTCCTGGAAAAAGTCCCTGCTATCTCAGTAGTAATTTATTCTAATCCCAAACCCTAAATTCAGCTCATTGACTCTCACCACCCTAAAAGAGATAAGGTAAAGGCCAGGAAGAATATAAAGTGGGGGGAAAAATAAAAGAGGGAAAATAAAACACAAACTAGCACATAGAGATTAAATATGCAGATGCTGGAGTCATTCAAAGCTAGGTATGAAACCCTGTCATACATTCGATTTGTAAACTAATACTCTGATTCATTATTTTTTAGTATCTGCATAATATTCCAAAGTGCAGCTGTAATGTAATTAAGTCAGCCATTGTGCCATTGGGATAAGTAGGTGGCTATAAAGCAGGTATCACAAGGCAGCATTTCTGGAATTCTCCATTTACAGACACTCACTTTGTACTCAGTTGCTTGCCAGTAAGTACAATGCTGTCATAAACATCCTTGTACATATACCTTTAAAAACCTGGAGCTCTTGGGGCGCCTGGGTGGCTCAGTCGTTGAGCGTCTGCCTTCAGCCGGGTCATAATCTCAGGGTCCTGGGATCGAGCCCCACATTGGGCTCTCTGCTCGCAGGAAGCCTGCTTCTCCCTCTCCCACTCCCCCTGCTTATGTTCCCTCTCTCGCTGTGTCTCTCTCTGTCAAAAAGATAAATAAAATCTTTAAAAAATAAGAATAAAAAAATAAAAAATAAAAACCTGGAGCTCTTATTTTTATGGGAAAGATTCAAATAGTGGGCCTTCTTGGACAAAAGGTTTCTGTAGTTTCAAGTTTTAACAGCTGTTACAAGACTGTTTTCAAAAAAAATTCTGTGGCAATCTACATGTTCATCAGTAATGTACGAGCATCCTTTTACCCAAATTCCTGCCAGCAATAAGTGTTAGCCTTCTTAATTTTTGTTTGCTTTTTACTTTTCCCAACATACAAAATAGAGAAAATAGTATAACAAACTCCCAAACACTTATCACCCAGTTTCATCGATATACCATCTCTGCAACCTTATATTTTTTAAAAGATTTTATTTATTTTAGAGAGAGAGAGAGCAAGCATGAGCAGGGGATGGGCAGAGAAAGAGGGAGAGAATCTCAAGCAGACTCCCCACTGAGTGTGGAGCCCAATGCAGAGCTTGATCCCAGGACCCTGAGACCATGACCTGAGCTGACATCAAGAGTCCAACACTTAACCAACAGTGCCACTCAGGGGCTCCTGAAGCCTTGTATTTTAATTCAGTTTTTGAGGCATCATTTATATCTAGAAAAAAATATCCTTTTTTGTGTATAGTTCTATGAGCCTTAATGAATGCATACCACAGGATAACCACCCAGACTGTCCTGATACAGAGCTTTCCATCACACTATAAAGTTCCTTTGTGCCCTTTTATAATCAAACGTTCCTTCCACATCCTAGTCCCTGGCAAGCACTGGTATGTTTTTCCCTATATTTTTGCTTTTTCCAGAATGTTACAGAAATGCAATCATACAGAATGCAACCCTTTAAATGTGGTTTCTGCAATTTAGCATAATGCATTTGAGATTCGTCCATATCATTACTCTATCATTAACATGTTCCTTTTTATAGCTGAATGGTATCCAAATGTAAGGGGGTACCAGAGTTCATTTATCCATTCACCAGTTGAAATTTGGGGTGATTATGAATATAACTGTGATAAACATTGATGTCCAAGTGTTTGTATGAACAAAAGTTTTTATTTTTTAGATAAAAACCTAGGAATGGAAGTACTGGGTCATATTGGTTAGTATATATTTGACTTTATAACAAACTACACACCTGTTTTCCAGAGTGGCTATAATATTTTACATCCCCACCAGCAATGTATGAGAGGTCTAGATTCTCTGTATCCTCACAAGTATGTGGTACTGTCAGCTTTTTTTCTTCAAGTCACTCAAAAACATGAGTAGTGTTCCTTATTGTGGTTAAATTTGCCTTTTCCTAATGATGAATGATGCTGAGCACTTTTTTTTGCGTATTTGTATTCTTTGCTGAAACATTTTTCAATCTTATTTTTAAATTAGATTGAATGTTTTCCTATTATAAAATTTTGCGAGGTCCTTATGTGTTGTAGACACATGTCCTTTATTAAACATGTGTTTTGAAAATGTTTTCTGTTTCCTCTTGTCTTTAATTTACTGAACAATGGCTTCACTTTATTTTTAAAATTTATGCAAGTAAGTTGATTTGTTGGTAGTACAGTTCTATGAATTTCTACAGTATAGAGGTCCATGTTAACACCACAATAATACAATAATCAGTGCACAGAAAACTCAATTACCAAAAAAAAAAACAAAATAAAGATAAAACAAACTTTATAAACCACTGATATATTTTCCAAATCTACAGTTTTATATTTTGGGGAATATTATGTACATGTAATCATATAGTAGTACATTTGGAGACTACGTTCTTTCACCTGCTACAGTGCCTTTGAGACTCTTGCAAATTGTGTGTACAGCAATTCTGATCCATTCTACTGCTGAGTCTGAGTTGCATTCCATTGTATGCATGTACCTTAGTTAGCTTATCCCTTCACCTATCAGACATTTGGTCTGTTTCCAGTTTGTGTCAGTTATTAATAGATGTGCTCTCAACATATGGTTCTCTGTGGGAAAGGGACATATAGGAAAATCATAAATGGGTGGATTTTTAGGGATCAGCCTTGGGAATAGTGAGTATCACTTCCTCTAACATTTTATTGGATAAAAGTGATCAAATGACTTCACCCAGAGGCAAAAATATTTAGTCTTTCATTTTTCCATTAGAGAAATAATACAGTTTGATAAACATAATATTATTTTGTTTTGCATAGACTCTATCTTTAAAAAAATCTAATACAATTCATTTGGAAGAAACAAGATTGCCATTTGAAACATAATGATCAACAAATGATTGAATCATTTGGGAAGACCTCATGGAGAAAACAGTACTTCAGTTGTGCCCTGATGGATGAAGGCAGTATAGAATAGGTGGAGGGACAGGGGACAGGGGAAGCACTGGTTCTGGGGACCTTTCTCATTATTGATATACCAACACAAAGAGCAGAACAGGAGCATTACTACTATATAGAAATTGTTATAAGTATCCCCCATTTTCTAAAGGACACTTTAAAGTGAAAATTAAATTTAGAAGTTGGAAGTTGAAAGTTGGAGTTGCTCTACCTTACCTAGGGGCCAGCTTAATCATTTTTTTCCCATCAGGAATGTAATTATCTTTTATTTGACATTTCTTCAGACAAGAGGGTTTACTGATCTCCTTATGAGCATTTTGTCATGTATCTCCCTCCACCCAAAATATTTTCTGACAACTTCATTATGTCCTGTGTTCTTTCAGTCTGTTTTGCATATATGAATGTCTTGCCTTCTCCACTAGACTATTCTCTCTGAAAATAGTTTGTCCCTCAACACTAAGCACAGTGTGGGGGGTATAATAGTTGTAAAAAACTAAGACATTTTGGTTCTTTGATTCATTGGGTCTTGGAAAATATTTGGCATTATAGTTTTTTTCCCTTACTTTCTCTTCCCAGATTTTTACACAAGAACAACAAAACAGCAGTATCATCAATTTAAATCTTCACATCCTTTTCCTCTTTGGAGCTAATCGATAAGGGAGCAAGAGGCTAGGTTGCAGCAGTTACCATCGTGAAGCTATGTTGTTTCCTCATCTTGTGAGGCTAGATGCAGAGCTGAATTTTATGAAATGATGAATGCCTCGCACCCTGCCTTTTCATACAGCCACAAGTAATCCACAGAATGTTGAATATTTTATGTTCCAATACATTATTCATTTAATGCTCTACCATATTTACAGATTGGGGCCATATGTGCTTATATGTGCAATCAAGATTGGCTTCAAGCTCTAGTGCTATCACTTTCAAGACTTAAGATAATTTGGTGCAACTGTGATTATTTCCTGACGTCTCCTTTGCCAACTTGGAATCTTAGATGAACAAAGAAATAGCAGTAAAATGTCACATAAAATCCAGTACATATCCAATTGGTGTGCCTCCAAGAAGCATCTCTCAACAAAGAATCTTTAGTCTATGTTAAATTGGCATCTTAAGTTAATGATGATTCTGTTATAGATCAATTGAATGGGAGAAAAATAGACCAAACTCTTTTTTATTTTCTAATATGAAACATAATCTCTCTAAGAATATGAATAATTAGGTTTTCATTTCCATTATCTTCAAATTATTGTGTCATTAGGCATCTTGGCAAAAACATTAACAAATGTTGATGGGCAATGTTTTCCCTGCTAAGCCACTGCAGTGGAGTCCTTGTCTTGAGTGCTGGGGCCAGGTTCTGAGAATCTATTGTATTTATCAGGTATTTCTATAATTAAGGGCATAAATTCATAATTAAAGGTCAGGCCCTTCCATGATTAGGGCCAAGGACAAGAAAATCCAAGAGAGGGTTTAAGGTGTTACATGTGAACATACTTGACTCTCCAAACAAGAAAAGGTGGGTTGTCCTCCAAGAGGTGGAACCAATGACGAACCTGACAAGTCTTGTGGGAGCCTTAAAAGTTGAAGTTCTCTCAGCTTCCGGTTTGCTAAGTATTGGAAGTGCCCAGGAAAATGTTCCCCTGAAAACGCACTGTTCTTCTCATCTCTTCTTATTTGCATCAGAAATTAATTTACCAGCTAAGTAACTTGAAATGATGCCTCGAATGTTATGAGGCTCTCCAAGCCCCTCAGCAGTGCTGAGCCTCAAACGTTTCATGTTGCAGGCTCTTCCCTGCTGCGTTTTAAGAATGCCTGCTCATACCAGCCTTGCCTTGCCAAAAGTCTGTCACATTTCCTTTCTGGCAGGTCTTCCAAGTTGATGGCAATAATTCCATTAATTTCAGAATGTGAATAACTGATGATATTCATTAGTTTTGGATCCACACCCCTCTCTGGACCAGCCCAGTGTTGGCTAAAGAGTGAGTTGTTTGGCTCCAAAGTCAAGGTCAAGAGTAACACAGACATGAGTATTAGACAGATGTAGAAGAGAAGGACGAAGAGGAGGAGGAGAGCTAAAATACTCCCGGAGGTTGAAGAATTGAGTTGGAGAATTACATATTTTAGGACCAGGAAAAAAAAAAAAAGGCAGCTTGGAATTTAGGCATTCGAGAAATGCCAAAATATTGAAATTTAACAAAAAATTTTCTGTCACTACCAGTGGTGAGGATGGTGAGGAGGATGGTGATGAAACTTAACATTTATTGAGTGGTTATCATATAGAAGGCACAGTTTTACATTGCTTCATATATATTTTCTAATTTAGTCCTATAAATGCAGGGCAGGTATTACTATCATATGCATTTTACATATGAGGAAACCAAGGATCAAGGAGATGCAGCAACTTGCCTAATGTGATATAGTCAATTAAATGCTCAGGGAAGACTTAAGTTCAGTTCTGCTTGATAATAGAGTAGGTGCTTTCATCTTTTCTCATTTGTTTTAAATATTGTAGAAAATATTGTTGATGTCCCCCAGATCTCCTATACCAGTTCCGTGGGCAAGTCCTGTGATCCTGTGTTTCTGTGAGCTTCTCCTAAGGGTTTGCACCTGCAAACTGTTTAAAGGTCTATCATCTGGAACTACTTTGATCAGGCAAACCAGAAGCCAGAAATGCCTGGGAGTTTTATTCTGGTTGGAGACTTGTGGGGCACTCCTGCAGGAGTATGAAAGCCCAGTTCTCCTGCCTTGAGATGGGACGAACTCTGCGATATAATTGTGCTGCAGAGCCCCAGCTGCCATCAGGCTGAAGGCTAGTATGATGCCTAAAATTGAATGCTGCTTGGCTTCTTTTACTTCTCTCCCTGCTTCTTTCACTCCCCTCCTGGTTTCTCTTGGGAATACCCCCTTAATAAATCACGTGCAAATCCGGTCCTCTTGCCTGCTTCCTGGGTGGTGGGGGGCCTCAGGTCTGAACTCAGACAATTATGCCTTTGTCCCATTCTAAACTTGACTCCACAAATGAGCCAACTTTAATGAGAGGCAATATAATGTAGTAATTGAACACAGCTAAGGAAGAAACTTTAAAGATTGTTCTACATGTTGATGGCTTCCTAGTTACTCATTTCATTCATTCAAGCATTCATTCAATAAAAATATACTTTCTACCATGTAGAAACCAATGTTGGACCAATGTGGATGTGTACATACCCCTTCATGTGTATAGGAAATGTATACACTTAGGGCATTCAGAAGGGATAGAAGTCCCAATAAAATTCCATCCTTTACAGTGGTGTGCATCATTTCAATTTCCATACTATGATTTCTTCCCAATCTGAATTTATTATGGTTTGGAATATTTTTCATGGTTGGGTGGTGTATGGGGCAGGAAAGCCTATGGATAGGGTTGGCTCAGACTAGAAACCTTCACTCACAACAGGTTGAGTAAATGATAAAACCAGCTTCTTGCAGTTTTCGGAGACTGGTCTTGGGGAAAAGATGAGTCACAGAAATAAAAGGATTCATGAAAGAAAGTGTTGTTATTAATATGATTAATTATTAAATGGAGATATTGCCCTAGCTGCAAGTTACCTCTTCACTCCAAATTTATTTTCTGACTTGGTATGAGAGGTAAAGGGATAAAAATTAGAAAGGGAGGTGAATAAGCTCAGAAATTTGATGTTAGAAGCCCCAAAGATCTGTGAGTTATAGATGTTCCCAAGTATCTCTGCCTTTCACTCTCCTCACTCTCTTTTTTCTACTTCCCTCTTTTTTTCCATTATGTGAAAACTCTCACTAGGTTTAGAGAACATTCCATCTGCAACGCAGTCTCTCCTGTCGTCTTCAAAACTCAAGGCTATACCTGCCATTCCCATATACAGTTTTTAGCTGGTTTTCCCTTTGTTTCTTAGTGACATTTGCTCTTTTCTTTTTTTCTTAGTGACATTTACGCTTCACTCATCTTTCTGGTATGAACAGTGTTGTGTCACGTTGCATATCCTTGGCCAAAGGCTATTATAAAATATACAAGACAAAAAAAGAAGTAAAGGGTAATCTGCAGACTGATTCAAAGAGAGCATTTCTGAGTATGAACATATACTTTGCTAGTAGAATCATCAAGGAAAGAACTCAAAGTCATCAGCACCAACTTTATTTAAATGTATTATCAAAATAAATTTAGCATTGAAAACAATTGAAGAAAGAGATTCAAATTTATATGCATGTCTGTGTGAGTTAATGAATGCTGTCTTTTCTAGGACCTGTCTTAAATGGATAGATATAGAAATAATATAGAAACCATCTAGCATAGATTTGGAAAATAAAAGGCAGTATAAAAGTTGGTGTGAAAAAACCTCCAGCTCAAAAGGCCACAGACTCAGACTCACTGGGCTAGACAGAGAACCAGATAGGCTTGCTCAGCCTTTACACTGGGCCAAAAAACTGAGTTAGTGGGAAATTTGAGTCAGGAGTAAAGTAAGAGGACAGTTGTCTGTGTCATGGTTTCACAAAGGAAACTGTATAAGGACTTTATAGAAAGTATCTGAGTACTTAAGTTTTAGGGCTCTTTCATAGACCTATTGAATCATACTCTTTGGCAGTAGGGTCAAGCATAGCTAGTTACAAGGGCTTAAAAGATGCCTTCAGAGTCTGGTTTTTCTCCTACACTGTTGCTCAGTGTTAACACTGTTAACATCGTTTTTGTGTTAACTCCATTGTCAGTGAGGATTTTCCTCTTGGTCATATTTGGGTGCTAGTCATTCCTGGGCTATACTTCCTCTGGTTTATTTTCAGACTGAAATGTACACCTACTCCCTTAATAGTGATGAAAAAGTCCTAGAATTAAACATTATCATCGCTGGCTGATTTGACTGGGTCACATGCTCATTCCTGTGTCAGTTACTGTTGCCATGGTACTGTTAACTGGCCAAGCATAGATGATGTGGCACCCAGGTTGCTGAAATGGAGTTAAGACCTCTAAGCCACATGGATTGAAAGAGCAGGGGAAGGGATGAATTCCCAAATGAGAATGGGATGTGTTATCAGAAGTTTGGTATGGAAGATAGATCTTGGGGAGAGAGTGGGACTAGAGACAAAAGCTGTTACAATTGTCTAGTCAAGGAGCAATGAGAGACTAGACCAAAGTGAGCTAACTTGAGATGAAATGGATATAGTAATAGTCAAGAGGTATTTTAGACATGTAATTGAAAAAAATTTTCTGTTTGATTATATTTAGGAGCATAAAAGAAAGATCATTTCTAGCGTTAGCTTTCGTATCTGAAAGTCCAATATTTGACCTTATATGGAACTAGATTCCATTTTTCATATATTGTATAGGGTTCTCTCAACCTACATCTTGGCTTAATTTCCTTTGAGCTGATTTCCTTCCCAGTATGCTCTCTATCAGGAAGCAAGATGGCATCTAGCAGACCTGGGTTTATAAGTTCTTTATCATTACAGTGCAAGAGTTCAGATATTTCTCCCTTGGTATCTATATCAATGCCAACAAAGGATTATGATTGGCCTTCATTTTATGGGCTGAATTATTTCCTTCAAAAATTCATATTTTGAAGCCCTAACCCTCAGTACCTTAGAATGTGAGTTTGTTAAAGAGGTAATTAATATTAAATGAGGTCTTGTGTGTGGGGCTGTGTTAGGATTCTCCAGAGAAACAGAACCAATAGGATATGTATATATACAGAAAGACTTAAGGAATTAGCTCATTTGATTGTGGATGCTTGGGAAACACAAAATCGAGTGGGGAAGTCTGTCAGGCTGGAGGCTCAGGAAAGAGTGGCACTTTTGGTTCAAAGGCAGAATGCTGGCAAACCAGGAAGAGCCAGTGTTACAGATGAAGTCTGAAGGCAGGCTGCTGGCTGAATTCCCTCGTGCTTGGGGAAGGTCAACCTTTTGTTCTATGTAGGCTTTCAACCGATCAGATGAGTTGTACCTGCATGATGGAGGGTCAGTCTGCTTTACTCAAAGTCATAGATTTAAATGGAAATCTCACCCAAAAATGTCCACACAGAAAAATGCAGGGTAACATTTGATTAAATATCTGGGCACTGTGACCCAGCAAAACTGACACATATAATCAACCATCACAGGGGTCTAATTCAATCTAAGTGGTTTTCTTATAAAAGAAGTAAATGTGTGTACACAAGGAGATACCGGGGATGCACACATGCAAAGGAAAGACTATGTAAAGACAGTCAGAAGATGGCCATTTGTAAGCTGAGAGACCTTAGGAGAAATGAAACCTACTTCCATCTTGGTCTTGGACTTCTAGCCTCTAAAACTACGAGAAAATAAATTTCTGTTGTTTAAGCCACCTAATGTTATATTTTGTTATGGAAGCCCTAGAAAATTAGTACAGTGCCCAACAACAGACCAATCACTGTATAAGGTATAAGGGGATGGGGTACTCTTATTGGACAGGCTGAGTCAGGTGCTCACCTGTGAAGCTGGAAAAATAGAGATCATATGATTGACAATTCCAAAAGAATTACAAAGATTAAAAGTGGGAAATTTCTAAAAATTCTACAAAGTAGTTATTTCTGAACTAATTCCTCTTACTATAGTGATAGTCTTCATTGGGATTGATCCTAGGGGGCCACAGCAATGGAGCAATAGGGAAGTGTACCAGAAAAATGGAAAGATAAGGGGAGAGACAAAATTCAAGGCTTCTCATTGAAATACACATGCTAGGAGATGCTGAAATTGTATGTAAAGACAGGGAATAATAGACATACACTGTGAGTGAAATATAATACCACTGAGGCTTTTAAAAGAAGAGACATATATAATTGCACCTCACCAATGAGATGTGTTCTAGGTAGGCATACAGATAGTTTTATAGATACAGATATCCATATAAATATATACATATATACACATACAGATAGATATACATATATACACACACACTCTAGGGCAGCAAGAGATGTCTTTCAGAAGATGTTTTCTTCTAAAACACTGGCTATCAGCACTAAGATTGGGATTTCTAAGTCCTCAGTTAGAGCCATAAAAACGTTACAGGTTCGTTTTGGTTATACTCAAGCTTACTGACCATACTGCTCATTGCTAGCTTCTCTGTGTTCACATTCTAAAAAGGGAGATTTTAATTGGTGTACTTGCTACCATCCAGTTTGGAGCACTCTTGTTGGGAAGAATTTCATACATGTCATCTCAGAGGTGGTTTTCCATTTTGATATCTTGCCAATGTATGGATGCTCTCAGCTCATGACCAAGCCTGTAAGTCCAAACATGTGTTATCAAAGTTGTAGAGATCATTTTATTTACTCAGAACAGGAAGCATATAACATAGCAAAATATCCAGGAAATAGAGTTAGTGTTACTTTCTGAGGCATCAAAGTTTCCCCCACCATGAAATCAACCCTGAGTAGCTCAGAATTTATTGTTGATGACTGATCATTATAATGGTAATGATGGTGATGATGGTGATGATGATGATGATGTTAGTGTGATAGTTACCACTGATATTTCTCTTTAAGCCAGGCTCTTCCTGGAATGTTTTATTTTATTTACTCATTTAATTCAAAACTACTCTACCAAGAATGTAGGATTCTTAACCAGTTTGATAGACATGGAAAATGAGCAGAGTTTAAGTATGTTGCCTAAATCTTCAAATTTAGTAAGTATTGTGGAAAGCAAAATAGTACTGTAATCAAAAGTCTAGTTCTAAAAGTGCTCTAGCTGTAGGGAATAGGATCGACAGGATCAATGTAGTGCACAGGATCAATAATTTCTTTGGTGTTTTTCCCAAAAACATTTCAGGACTGTCCCAGAGACCCCTTTTAGTAGGCACACTATTGTGAATCCAAGAAGGGATTACATCCTGCAGAGAGAGGGAATTGGCATGAATCCCAGAGAATAAGACTATGATTCTAAAGCTCCCCTGCTGCTGAAATTTTGTTGAATGGCTTTCACCATTCACTCAAAATGAAACATTTCAGTCAGACTATAATAACCACTAACTTAACCATAAGGATGATGATTTTGGGATTTATCTTCTCTAATAAAATGCTATTCCTCACTTTTGCAGGAAAAGTATATAAGAACTTTCCCCCATCTTCCTTGCAGGTTATCCTGGTGGAAGAGTTAGAGTCACATCATGAGTGCCACTAAGGACATAGCATGAGATTTGGGGTTCATTTAAGAGTCAGGGGAAGCCATTGAAACAGCTTAAGCAGAGAATTGACAAAATCTGATTTATGCTTAATAACCTTTGTCTGGCTATTGTGTAGCGAGTAGATTAAAGAGGGCCAAGAGGGGAAGCAGAGAGCCCAGTGGGAACTGTAGCGCTGGTTTTGCTGAAAGCTCTCAGTGAACACACTGAAAGGTGATTTAAATAGAACTCAGACATCCGTGTGATTCTGGCTCTGTCACTGAGCCAGGCTGTGTCAGATTAGAGTATGGTCCTCAGGCTACAGAAACAGAACACTCTCTTTCCTGATCAACTTTTGGGCAATCAGTTGCCTCTGAAAATAATTTTTAGAGAAATTTCTATTTATGTCTTCTAAACAGAGAGAGAATGGAAAAGAATAACTTGGTATGCTTATGGGCAAAAGTAATAGGAAAACAGTAAAAATCTTTCAGCATAGAAATAATTACCCAAAATCAAAGGCATGGAAGTGCTAGCTGGCACTCATAAATGTGTTTTTCATCATGTAAATCATGTTAAATTTGAAATGTGAAAATGGTATTTCACTGGGAAGGCTACATGTAATTTTCAACTACATAAATTTATTTGCTCTCAAACTCTAGGCAGGTCACCTCAACCGGTCTAATGTGAAAAGCATATGCCAGGCCAATGTATCCATGGACTACACTGGATAAGTAGCTGTCCCTGGTGCCTTGTATGTGTCTTCTTAGTAATATTAGGCTGACATTGTTTAATAATAGCTTTATGAAGCTAATTCTGTATCTCTTTTCTGATTGCTAGAAAATTGGTAGCTGCCATTCAGGGAAATGGATTTCTGACATTTTTTTTTCTCTAACCCTGCAGAGCTGTAAAGACTATTGTAAAAAGCATCTTTGCTGCTACACTCATTATGGGATATAAACAGACTAAATTCCAGAATTATATTTTTCCCTGGATTCTTCATTATTCTTTACTGTAAGCCTTTTGGGGCTTTTTTGTTTGTTTAAAACACATGAAATAAACTCTGAAGCAATTTGAGCAATTTCTAAGAACCTATCTCGTGTTTTGGTGAAGAAAGACCTCCATGATTCCTTTGTACAGGCTTTTTCGGAATATGTCTTTAGGGTAAATTCAGTTCATTATGTATATCCATTCATTCGCTTATTCAGTAATTATTGAACCCCTATTATATGCAGGGGCTGTGGGAGACACTGTGCATCTATTAATGACAAAACTGATCCAATTCCTACACATCTGATGCTTTCACTTTAGGGTGTACAAAGCTGGTATTCTGCATCATGATAAGACATAGGGCGGAGGCTAGCTCTGAGGTTTTGTTCAGAAGTGCAAAGGCAAACAATGCTTCTGTTGTCTCATTGGATTTAGACAAGAGTGGAGCCTTCCAAGGACCTGGAACCAGAATTCTGTCAATGGGACTTTGGGATCTGTAGTGGATAGTACAGTACCCTGTCCAGACTCCTACTTCAGGACAGAGACATTTATTCCTCCACTTGCTAGGAGCGTTAACTGCTGAGTCTCACCTCTGTGTCCCTCTCCAGAATTGTACTCTGCTGAAGGGAGGTGTCCTGCCCAAGGTTACAATTCTGCCCAAGGCCTCCAGTAATGGGGATGATGGGGAACAGATTGAGTTCTCTTGCCTCAGTTTAGACAACTCTGATGGACTATTTAAACTCCAAAGATTCCCCTGGGACCAGCAGAGTCCTGTGTTGAGCTTATATCACAGTTCCACCTCTCCCTCTCCCAAGCTCACTTCCCTCACTCCCTTACATGTGTTGATTGTAAATGCAGGAAAACCTGCATTCCAGAGTCTGCTTCCAGAGAACCCCACCTAAGAAGGGGCTTTAATACTTTTTTTTTTTTTTTTACAAATTCAGCTTATAATTTTGAGAGTCTAGGATACACAGACTCTATAGTTGTTAGTCCATTTCCTTCCTTTATTCTTTACTCTGCAAAATCCCTTTAAGTTAGCTAAGGTATGCCTCTTTGACACATTAGAAATTGAGACTTGAAGACTGATTTGCTCCAGGTCACACAGCCAGCAAATGGTGGCATCAGGATTCAGGCTTACTCCTCTCTGATGGGAGAGCCTACACCCTCTGGCACCCTGCCACACTGCTCCCCCATTCTGCCCTTTTCATCCCCTTCTGATTTTCCTTGTGGAGTAAGGTGGATTTCACTACTTTTTCATCCTCAGAACAAAAATTAACTTGTTCATTTCTCAAGTTACTTTTTGGTTTTGTTTCTTTCCTTCACAGCAAAATCCCAACATGGAATGAAGTTGGAGACAGACATTCAGCTTGGAATGTGTTATGTGGCTATGTTGTGTATAATGCTCTAGGTCACCCCCCCCGAAAATGCCTTGACCCCATACATGAGAATACACATAATAGCACTTAAAAAACAAGCAAACAAAACAAAAACTGTTAACCAGAGGGAAGTAGGGGAGGAATTTTGCAAAGCTGAGGAAACAACTCAACAATATGACTGTAAGGTAGAATGTCATGAAAGATGACCCAGTCATCTCATTGTGATAAAAATGACACTATAATTGGGATGTGTAATGGGGATAAAATGGCATCCACTTTGAACTGTCATTCTGATGTATTGGCCATTTAAGTGGGATCTGTTCAGAGGTATCCACGGTTCTCTGGGTGGGATTCAAAGCCCCTTCTCTCTCTCTACCTTCCACCCCTGGAGTAACTGACAAGAGCTTGTCACATTTCTACATATACCCTGATCATCTTCACCTGGAAACAAACAAACAAAAAAGAGCTCAGCCTCCATACTGGTGAGCTAGAGGAGGGTTTGTGGACCTACTCACTCAGTACACATGATCTGATGCTTGAGGGGCGGCTCTCTCTCCCAGAAAAGGATCTCACTTTCACTTGGACCATCTGTAGGAGAATCTGCTAGCCCAGCCTTCTGAGGTCCTGGAGTGCTTTTCTGTGAAGCCGTCTTATTGGTCTTCTCTCTAGTAAGCACTATGGAGGCCAGTGGTTACAAATCGAAACACTTGTGGAGGATTTATATTTCATGGTCATCAGAAATTGGGGTTAGTATCTAACTGACTTTGTTATAGCTCAGTCCTCATCTACTGGACATTGTAGTCCCTGATATGTCTCTTGACAACATCCCTATTACAGTTTTTCTGGTGCCCATTACCACATCTTCTGGAACGTTAGTTCCAACAATTTATTTTAGACATAAAAATCAAATGTAATAAACTTTGATGATCAAAAACCATGATTCTTTCAGAAGACCTTGAGAAAAACCACTTTACCACTGTGACTCTCAATCTCCTTCTCTATAAAATGGGGATAATTATTCCAGCCTTTTGAAGTTGTTGTGAAGATGAAATGAGCTAATGTAGGTAAAACACTTAGGATAGTGTCTGCCACATAGTAAGTTACTCAATAAATGAAAGGAAATCACATCACTGTTGTTCATGTTGGGTTTTGAATAAGACTTGTCTTCCTAAAGGCATGTTGATACCAGGAAGGTGTTTTCTGGGATGAAATACATTCCCTAAAACCAGAGAGGATGCTGGGCAGCATTTCCAGTATGGCAGATTGCTGCTCCAAGTCAGGACATCTCTTCTGAATTCCAATCCATGAGCAATACCATCTGGCTCTCAGATGGAGGGGTCTCTGACTCTTATTTATTGCTCCTGCCATACCTTTTGCTGTGGACCAGAGTCAGATTAAAGGACATATTCTTTTTTGCTTTGCATTTTGAGAGAATGTTGATGTTTTCCTAGAGATCCATTTCTCCTGATCAGTCCATTCCCCACTCCATCACCTTCCCCAGGTAATGCAATGGATGTGAACAACCAACCAGGAGAGAAGTTTCAAATAAACAAGATGAAATGCCAAAAAGAAAGTATGCTTTCTTAAAGCAGAATTTGCTCTTCCTTTTCCATTCTCTGAATAAGGTGTGAAACTTCACAAGTATTGAGGATAATGTTAGCGTCAGCCCCAGGGCAAGGGGACAAACCGCAGATTTGTCCATGAGTTAAAAAGGTATATATAAATGTCAAAAAGAAAACCTCTGAGTTTTAACCAAATTATACTAGATTAATTATTTGGCTTCAAAAATGGGGAAAGGGTTTGAAAGATGTCTTCAGTTATTTCCTATCAGGAAACATGAGGTACATTTCAATCAAGAGCATCCACTCTGCAGCTTATGCCTGGGCAATGCTTTTCAAATATAAATATACAAAGGGATAGCCTGTGGATCTTACTGAAATGCAGATTCAATAGATGCTGGACAGGTCCTGAGATTCTGCATTTCTAACAAGTACCCAGGTGATTCTGAGGTGTCTGATCTAAGGACAATACTTGAGCAGCAAGGATATAGGGCATGTTCATCTATATGGCTCCCTTTTGGTGTATTGTTATTACCAAACTAGGTGCATGTGCTTAGTGCCTCCTGTGTGCACTCATTATACAGGTCCCACCCTCAAAGCATTCATAGGGTGGTGAAGAGTAGAGAGATACGTACAGATACTCTATCTAGACAAATAATGACAATATTATGTGATATGTACAATGAAAATTTGCAGAAAGTCCTACGGGACTCTAGGGTGAGGGGACTCATTAAGCCTAAAAGAATCAGAGAAATCCTTATAAAGGATGTGATGTTGAATAGATTCTTTTAAGAAGGGGAATGAGTGTTCCAAGAAGGTGGATGAGGGAGAATGTGGGTGAAATTGAGAGTCACCTATATGGTTACAAATGACACATAGAAATGTTTTGTTTGTTTTTTTCATTAATAGAAAAAGAAATAAATTTGTGAACCAGACTTAAGCATTTCCCCATATTATTGGGGAAATCAGTATATTTCTCTTCCAAAAGGAGGGCACAGCTGTATCCATCTATTCCATCTCTCTTTGCCAAACCATAACCAGCCTTCAGGATTTTTCATCATGAAGGTTTTCTGAGAACCTAAGTCAGAAAGTAATTTTTTCTTTCTCTCAGCTCTAGAGCACTCACTTTATTGAATATAAACATTTCGCACATAGACCCCTGATCTGAAACATCTTTGTAACATCCTGAAATACCGAGCAGAATTTCTTATAACTAATAATTACATTATAGCTATCATCTATGTGCCAGATACTATGTACTTTTCACTTCACAAATTCTCCTATTTAATTCTCACAATTATCCTATGATGTATGCCATATTATTACTAACCTCATTTTACAGATCCAGAATCTCAAGCTCAGTTCAGAGAATTGTTTGCCTCAAATCACTGAATCAGATTAGTAGAGCTAGGATTAAAACTCTGAGAATGCAGTGCAATTAAATACCTCCCTGTGTTGGATGGATGCATTGATAGACTGTGTTATTAATTCAGGGTTGCTGCAGTTTCTTTGAATTTCTTCCGTTTTGACTTTGGGTTTTATTTCTCCTTCCCTCCAATTTGGGTGGACTCTGTGACTGCTTTGACTGATAGAATACAGCAGAATTGACCCTATGCTAGTTTATGGGCCCAAAGTCTTAAGAAAACAGAACTTTATTCTTCTTGTCCTTAAAAATATACTGTCTTGGAGTCCTCAGCCACAACGTAAGAAGTCTGATGTGGTTGTTGGAGAGATGACCTGAAGAAGCCCTAAGACTATGAAAAATGCTTAGCCCTGAGACTAAGCCCCAAGAGGAAGAAGTTCCTAATTGAGCCCAGCCTTGCAAGGCACCAGGCATTTGAGTACAACTATTTGGACCCCCTAGACTAGTGTAGTATCTCACTGAGTATCACTGAATGACCTCAGTCAGTGTTTCATAGAGTAGAAGAACCATCTAGTTTAATAGTCCATAAAATCATGAGATACTATGATGTGGTTGTTGCTTGAAGCCTTTGAGTTTGAGGATATTTCTTATGCAGCAATTGATAGCTAAAAGAGCCTGTTATATCTGGAAACTGGTTAGGAACCTGAAAATGCTTTCCTTGAGCACCTGCTCATGGCAGTCTTACCTGAGATGTTATGGAAGAATGAAAAAAAATAGACGATCATTTGTGACTTTTATAATCTTATTTTCTCTGCCTGTTGTTAGTGTGTGTTATTGGTAGTGGTAAGGAGGGAGGTATAGTATGTCAAAATCTCTTGGGGCATGGATAACTGGCACTGAGTATAATCCTTCAGTTAAATATGAGGTTTCTGCCCACTTCCCTAAAGATTAAGCACTAATCTTAGATTAGGGTTTTAAAGCCAGGGGGATTTTAAAAGTCATTTAGATTAATCATTTATTTTACAAATAAAGAAACAGAAGACATGAAAGTTAAATCACTTGCTTAAGTATAGTGCTGGGAATAGAACCCACAGGACAGTGGATTATGCTATATTATGTGTATGTGTGATATAGATAGATATAGACATATGATTTACAGATATAGATATGGCAATATTGATCTATATATTAATTGCCATAAATTGATATTACCACAATTACATATTAATACTGCAGAGTGAATTAATACATTGAGATTCTCAATCAAAGAATGTAATCACAAGCAGTGTTTCTCAAATTTGGTTCTACATTAAAATCACTGTGCTTATTAAAAAATAAATCACTGTTCAGAACCTAGACCTACACATTATAATTTAATTGCTTGTGGGTGGATGCAGCAGTTGGTCTTTTTCTTTTTTTTGTAACAACCCTGGTAACTAATAACTGATTTATTATTAGTAACTAGTGATTTTGAGGTTTACAATTTAATAATAAGCTTATGGAGTATTAATGATACCTTTTCTCTCTTCAGTGACCATATAAAATTTCTATGATTTCTGATTTAAATAATTTTTGTATCTTTTTTTAAATAATTTTTCTATCTTTTGAACTGTATTCTCCTAACATGTACCCATTTAACATGTACTTAACATGCACTTAACACAGACTTTTCTTTTTAAATCTCAATCTCTTGAAAAAGAATTATACTTTCTGCCATCCTTCTCTCAGCCTTCAATGGAAGATTCAAATGCAAAATAGGACTACTAGCTGGCTTTTGTAATACGATTTCACACTAAGTTGATAAATCATCCAAACAAGAGTCATTTGTCAAATGTACATATACTTAAATAAATTAGCTTTTTGTGAAGAATGTGCTGGATTTATTAGCTAGAGGTTGCTAATAATTTATCACACCCTCATTTTTTGAAATATAATTCACAAACAACCCATAGTTAAATTAAATAAAAGTATCTGAATCTAGGACTAATACATTGGAGGAAATATAATTATAGCTCATTGCCATATCATAAAACTATTATGGTAATACCAATTGCCCAATGGTTGCTGTCGTATTTCAAAATGGCATGATACACACCATTTAATAACATTTTTATTTACAAATACAGGTTTTGAAAATGGTTGAACCACTGGGGAAAACTGGTTAAAGGTCACATGGAATTTCTGTATTACCTACAATTGCTTCTGAATTTATAGTTATCTCAAAATATTTTAAAAGAATGGTTGGTAACCTCCATTGCTATACACATTGCCCTCACTCCAGGTCTTTTTGCTTCTGTGAGATGAATAAAAAAAAAAAACAAAACTCTCATATGTGTGTTGATTTGAAAGAATCTTTGTTTTTTTCCTGAGATTCTGACTGAATTTCAACATATTAGGAACCACTACAACTTCATAGGACGTCTCTGAAATGCTCTGGTATTCAAGGGAAAACACAGTACCTGCTATTATAAAACCCAGGGGCAAAAAAAAAAAATGTTGATTTGATATAGTGGATAGTTTCAGTGATGTCTCTGCATTTGGGCCAGTAGGTTGGTTTTTGCTCATGTGGTCCAGAAAATTAAAAAAGAATGCAGTATAATGTAGTGGTTAAGTGTATAGGTTCTAGAGTCAGTCTTGCCTTTTTGTCTCTGTGACCATGGATACGTGCCATAACTTCCCTTTGCTTCCAGTGTTTCATTTTAAAATAGAATTAGTAATAGTGCTTATTGCTTAGGATTCCTGGGAATCCCAAGTCACAAAATATACATGCCTGACATTCAGTGAACTTTTAGTAATGGGAGCTGGGTGTGAGAGATGCTGTGGTTATGATCCCACTGCCTCAAAAAATTTGGTCAAGACAAATAGCTAAAATTACAGAGACATTCTACCTTTAAACTCTTGAGTTCATCAGTAGTCTTAGTCCTCCAGGTCATAGGGTTACCTGCCTGCCATAGGTCTCTCATTAACTGTGACTATTTTGTGGTCAGCATCCCTGAGAACCCATCAAGACACAACCTTCTCAAACCCAGCTTACCACCATTGATTCAGTCTTTGCTTCTTTTCCTATATCTAGATTTTCTTTGCCCTTCCCTGGTATTCTGTTGAAAACAAAGTATGTCCCTGGATCTCTGACACTCTACCCTGACCTTATCATAATCCTATTCTATAAGTTATGTCCTTTCATCACTAGTCATATGTTGGCATATTGATGCAAACAGAACAATTATTCAGAGCCATAGCACTGCTGCCCACCTGGATCGAACACTGTGATGTCACTACTGAATTAGATATTTATAAATATCAAAATCTGTCTGAAACTCTTCTGAGGTTGCTAAATCTTTGCACCCTTTTGGGGAATGCTAGCTACATGCAAGAGTTAGCCTTTCAGCCTGGTCAGTTTTTTCAGCTTAGTCAAAACTTTCTTCCTCTTACTTTGTACCATGTTCTTATGTTGGTTTACATTACAGCATGCACTGCAACTAAGACCAAATGAGTTAATAAGGATTTTGAATTCTCTTTTATCTATCAAAATGTTTTTGGGTGATAAAAGATTAGATAGAGGCATCCTTAGAAGCAAGGGGTTTGGGGGAGTCACTTGCTTCTTTTTTTTTCATCCCTTTGCTCTGTGTCCAAGAATCTAAGAAGGCCTGAAGTGTTAGAGTTTGATTGTATTGTTTTTTAAAGTTCCAGAATTTCAACAATAATAACAAACTTAATTTGGTATGCATGTTGACTTTATCTTATACTATACAAAAGGTATGTGTAACATTTGATGGCAAATTGGTCCTCAAAATAAGCTTGGATGCATTAAAACACACTGACAAAACTTCGAAGCAATCTTTATTATCTAAGAAATCAGAATCTCTTTTTTAATGCAAAACTGGGTTTATAGTTTGATAATGGCTCCAAAGAAAATAAAATACTTAGATCATACTTAAAATGTACATAATCTGTATGACAAAAGTTACAAAATATTGATGAGAAAAATCAAGGACACCTAAATAAACAGAGATATAGAATGTTCTATGGATTGGATTGGAAACTCAGCATAGTAATGGTGCCACTTCTCCTCAAATTATTATATGAGTTTAATGCGATTCCTATCAAAATTTCAGCAAGATTTTACAGATAAAAACATAAAACAACTGGGATGAATCACTAGAGATTTAACCTGAGTGGGAAACAAACAACAAACAATTCCAAAAGGTTATATGCTATATAATTCCATTTATATGACATTTTTTGAAATAACATTTTAGAGCTAGAGAACAGATTATTGGCTTCCAAATGTTTAAGGATGGAATCTTGTACAATCCTATACAATCCTAGGACACTGGTTTGATTCTAAAAAGGCCACATGAGAGATCCTTGAGGATATGTAACTGTTCATTATCTTAACTTGATGGTGGACACAAAACCTATGCATATAAAATCATGTAAACTGAACTACACACAAATGAGTACAAATTAAACTGGCAAATATAAATAAGAAAGGTGGATTGTATCAATATCAGTATAGTGGTTGTGATATTATCATGCAGTTTCGCAAAATGTTACTGATTGAGGGAAAATAGGTGGAATAGATTCCTAGCACTGTGGTAAGAAAGTACCATCAACTCAGTGGCTTAAAAGAACAGAAATTTGAAGCCAGGCAAGATGGCGGAGGAGTAGGAGACCTAGATTTCGTCTGGTCTCAGGAATGCAGCTGAATAGGGATCAAACCATTCTGAACACCTACAAACTCAACAGGAGATCGAAGAGGAGAGTAACAACAACTCTCCGAACAGAGAAGTGACCGCTTACTGGAAGGTAGGACGTGCGGAGAAGTGAATCTGAGGCGATATTCGGGAGGATAGACGGCGGGGGAGGGGGCCTCCATCGGCCGCTTCTGGCAAGTGATAGAGCCGCGGAGCACAAAATCGGAACTTTTAGAAGCCGGCTCCGCTGAGGGACCTCGCTCCAGTGGCTAAGCGGGGGGTGGAACCCTTGCGGGACAGTGTGGACTCAGGACCCTCGGGGTCACAGAAAGACCGGGGGTGCCTGAGTGCGGCAGAGCTCCCAGGTATCGGAGCAGGGAATCTGGCTGCAGAGATGGAGCCGAGGTGCAGGCTCTCAGGTCGGGGTTGCCATAAACTGTGATCCGCGGCCCAGTCGGGCCACTGCTCCTCCAGCAGGGATCCAACAAACGGCAGAGCCAGGGAGACTCCCCTTCCTCCCCCGGGAGGAGCAGCGCGGGAATGCATCGCAGGGAACTGCTGGGTTTGGAGACGCCACACGGGGTCAGGTGCCAGAGATAGCAATGCTCGGTCACAGGCCGGGTGAGCACGGAGTGTGGCCGGAGACCAGGGAGACGGGAGTGACTGCTTTTCTCTGGGGGTGCACTGAGGAGCGGGGCCCCGAGTTCTCAGCTCCTCCGGGCAGAGACTGGGAGGCCACCATTTTCTCCCTGGTCCTCCAAAGCTGTACCGAGAGCTTGCAGGGAAAAAAAGCTCCTGAGAGCAAACCCGAGCAGCTTGCTTAGCCCGACCTACAAGGGCGGGGCAATTCAGCCTCTGGCAAAGACATTTGGAAACCATGGCAACAGGCCCCTCCCCCAGAAGATCAGCATGAACAGCCAGCAAGCCAAGACCAAGTTTACCCATCACTGAGAATGGGAGAACTACAGCACTAGGGGAATACTGCACATAGAATTCATAGCTTTTTTTTTTTTACCATGATTCAGTAGTTCATCAAAGTTAATTTTTTAACTGTTTTTTTTAATTTTTCTTTTTCCCTTTTTCAACCAACATCTTATCAATCCCTTTTTAAAAAAAAAAAACATTTTTTATTTTCATTTTTAGAGTCATATTTTATCCCTTCATAGTAGTTACCCTTAGTTTTGGCATATATATATAAGTTGTACTCTCTTTAAAATTTTGAGATACAGTTTCTTCTAACAGATCAAAATATACCCTAAATCACTAGTGTATGGCTCCTGCCCCCCCTCAAGTCTCCTGCCTGATCACATTCTCTCCCTTTTTCTTTTTTTTTTAAATCTTTTCCTTTCTTTTTTCAAAAAACTTATCAAGTCCTTTTATAAAATCTTTTATAATTTTCATCTTTACAGTCAACTTCCATCCCTTCATTGTATCAACCCTTATTTTGTACATATATGTCTTTCTTCCTTTAAAATTTTAGGAGGCACTTTTTTCTAACAGACCAAAATACGCCCAAAATCTAGTGTGTGGCACTGATCTATGCACTAGCCTGATCATAGTTGATCATACTCTGCTTTTTTTGTATTCTTCTGTTTTTGTTTTCATTAAATTAAAGGAGAATTTAAAAAATTCATGGAAACCAATGAAAATGAAAACACAACTGTTCAAAATCTTTGGGATACAGCAAAGGCAGTCCTGAGAGGAAAGTATATAGCAATACAAGCCTTTCTCAAGAAACAAGAAAGGTCTCAAATACACAACCTAACCCTACACCTAAAGGAGCTAGAGAAAAAACAGCAAATAAAGCCTAAACCCAGCAGGAGAAGAGAAATCATAAAGATCAGAGCAGAAATCAATGAACTAGAAACCAAAAGAACAGTAGAACAGATCAACGAAACCAGGAGCTGGTTCTTTGAAAGAATTAACAAGATTGATAAACCCCTGGCCAGACTTTTCAAAAAGAAAAGAGAAATGACCCAAATCAACAAAATCATGAATGAAAGAGGAGAGATCACAACCAACACCAAAGAAATACAAACAATTATAAGAACATATTATGAGCAACTGTATGCCCCAAATTAGATAACCTGGAAGAAATGGGTGCATTCCTAGAGATGTATCAACTGCCAAAACTGAACCAGGAAGAAACAGAAAACCTGAACAGACCTATAAGCACTAAGGAAATTGAAGCAGTCATCAAAATCTCCCAACAAACAAAAGCCCAGGGCCAGATGGCTTCCCAAGGGAATTCTATCAGACATTTAAAGAAGAATTAATACCTATTCTCCTAAAACTGTTCCAAAAAATAGAAATGGAAGGAAAACTTCCAAACTCATTTTATGAGGTCACCATTACCTTGATCCCAAAACCAGACAAAGACCTCATCAAAAAGGAGAATTACAGACCAATAGCCTTGATGAACATGGATGCAAAAATTCTCACCAAAATCCTAGCCAATAGGATCCAAGAGTACATTAAAAGGATGATTCACCACGACCAAGTGGGATTTATCCCTGGGCTGCAAGGATGGTTCAACTTCCGCAAATCAATCAACGTGATACAATACATTAACAAAAGAAAGAACAAGAATCCTATGATCCTCTCAATAGATGCAGAAAAAGCATTTGACAAAGTACAGCATCTTTTCTTGATCAAAACTCTTCAGAGTATAGGGATAGAGGGTACATACCTCAATATCATAAAAGCCATCTATGAAAAACCTACAGAGAATATCATTCTCAATGAGGAAAAGCTGAGAGCTTTTCCCCTAAGGTCAGGAACACGGCAGGGATGTCCACTCTCACCACTGCTATTCAACATAGTATTAGAGGTCCTAGCTACAGCAAACAGACAACAAAAAAAATCAAAGGCATCCAGATCGGCAAAGAGGAAGTCAAACTCTCACTCTTTGCAGATGATATGATACTGTATGTGGAAAACCCAAAAGACTCCACCCCAAAACTGCTAGAACTCCTACAGGAATTCAGTAAAGTAGGAGGCTATAAAATCAATGCACAGAAATCAGTGGCATTCCTATACACCAACAACAAGATAGAAGAGAGACAAATCAAGGAGTCGATCCCATTACAATTGTACCCAAAACCATAAGATACCTAGGAATAAATTTAACCAAAGAGGCAAAGGATCTATACTCAGAAAACTATAAAATACTCATGAAAGGAATTGAAGAAGACACAAAGAAATGGAAAAATGTTCCATGCTCATGGATTGGGAGAACCAACATAGTGAAGATGTCAATGCTACCTAGGGCAATCTACACATTCAATGCAATCCCCATCAAAATACCATCCAATTTTTTCAAAAATGGAACAAATAATCCTAAAATTTGTATGGAACCAGAAGTGACCCCGAATAGCCAGAGGAATATTGAAAAAGAAAGGAAAGGTGGCGGCATCACAATTCCGGACTTCCAGCTCTCTTACAAAGCTGTCATCATCAAGACAGTATGATACTGGCACAAAAACAGACACATAGATCAATGGGACAGAATAGAGAGCCCAGAAATGGACCCTCAACTCTATGGTCAACTTATCTTTGACAAAGCAGGAAAGAATGTCCAGTGGAAAAAAGACAGTCTCTTCAACAAATGGTGTTGGGAAAATTGGACAGCCACATGCAGAAGAATGAAACTGGACCATTTCCTTACACCACATACAAAAATAGACTCCAAATGGTTGAAAGACCTCAGTGTGAGACAGGAGTCCATCCAAATCCTAAAGGAGAACACAGGTAGCAACCTCTTCGACCTCAGCCACAGCAACTTCTTCCTAGAAACATCGCCAAAGGCAAGGGAAGCAAGGGCAAAAATGAACTATTGGGGTTTCATCAAGATAAAAAGCTTTTGCACAGCAAAGGAAACAGTCCACAAAACCAAAAGACAACCGACAGGATGGGAGAAACTATTTGCAAATGACATATCAGATAAAGGGCTAGTATCCAAAATCTATAAAGAACTTATCAAACTCAACACCCGAAGAACAAATAATCCAATCAAGAAATGGGCAGAAGATATGAACAGACATTTTTCCAAAGAAGACATCCAAATGGCAAACAGACACATGAAAAAGTGCTCAACATCGCTCGGCATCAGGGAAATCGAAATCAAAACCTCAATGAGATACCACCTCACACCAGTCAGAATGGCTAAAATGAACAAGTCAGGAAATGACAGATGTTGGTGGGGATGTGGAGAAAGGGGAACCCTCCTACACTGTTGGTGGGAATGCAAGCTAGTACAACCACTCTGGAAAACAGTATGGAGGTTCCTCAAACAGTTGAAAATAGAGCTACCGTACGATACAGCAATTGCACTACTGGGTATTTACCACAAAGATACAAATGTAGGGATTCAAAGGGGTACATGCACCCCAATGTTTACAGCAGCAGTGTCCACAATAGCCAAGATGTCCATTGACAGATAATGGATAAAGAAGAAGTGGTATATATACACAATGGAATATTATGCAGCCATCAAAAGGAATGAGATCTTGCCATTTGCAACGACGTGGATGGAACTGGAGGGTGTTATGCTGAGTGAAATAAGTCAATCAGAGAAAACATGTATCATATGACGTAACTGATATGAGGAATTCTTAATCTCAGGGAACAAACTGAGTGTTGCTGGAGTGGTGGGGGGTGGGAGGGTTGGGGTGGCTGGGTGATAGACATTGGGGAGCGTATGTGCTATGGTGAGTGCTGTGAATTGTGCAAGACTGTTGAATCACAGATCTGTACTTCTGAAACAAATAATGCAACATATGTTAAAAAAAAAGGAAAAGAAGAAGATAGCAGGAGGGGAAGAATGAAGGGGAGTAAGTCGGAGGGGGAGACGAACCATGAGAGATGATGGACTCTGAAAAACAAACTGAGTGTTCTAGAGGGGAGTAGGGTAGGGGGATGGGTTAGCCTGGTGATGGGTATTAAAGAGGGCACATTCTGCATGGAGCACTGGGTGTTATGCACAAACAATGAATCATGTAATACTACATTAAAAACTAATGATGTAATATATGGTGATTAACATAACAATAAAAAAATAAAAAAAAAAACCCAGAAATTTGTTCTCTTACAATTCTGGTGTCTAGAAGTCTTAAGTCATGTTGGCGGGGCCATACCTCCTCCAACGCTTTTAGGGAAGGACACTTCTGTCCTTCTTCCAGCTCCCAGTAGTTCTAGACATTCCTTGATTTATGGCAGTATCATTTCAATCTCTTACTCATCTTTACATGATTGACTTCCTTTTGTGTGTCTCCATTTCTGTGTCTCTTTTCTTATGAGTAGACTGTTCATATTGGATTAGGACCCCATTCCAATGAGCTCATCTTAACTTGACTGCATCTGTAAAGACTTTATTTCCAAATAAGATCATATTCACAGGTACTGGTTATTAGGACTTCAACATATCTTCGTGGGACAAAATTCAACCTATAGCATTGAGTAAAGGGCACCAAGGATTTATCTGCATTTCTTTTCTTACAAAATGCATGTAACTCTACTATTACCTCAGTAAAAAATTAATTAAAAAATCAAAAGCAAGATGTCATGGCCTTGGCAGCCAATATGGTTAGCAAGTAGAATAGGGGCCATCTCAAGAAATATGTTTATAATCTGGGATGTATGTGGTACTATGCAAAGAAGGGCTAACTGATTGTATGGGGCCAGCCTCCAAAGCAGATTATAGTAACCTGGTCCAACAGAGTACCAGTGAGTATCCAGAAAAAATTGTTAATATGACCCTCACCCCACTTTCTTAGGATTGAAAGAACTCTTTGATCAGATATACGCTGTATTGCTGATTCAGAGGAATAGTGGTGTAAATTGATTTTTTTGTGTGTGATTGAGAAAGGAAAGTGCAAGTTCTGATATTTTTAGGGTTTTCTTGGGGTCTTCCTCATAGGGAATTTTTCAGCGTTTTGCACAGAGTTAGCTTGAAAAGAGGACCTAGGGTCTTGGGAGTTCCGGAAGCAGCAAAAGTAAAAATTTTATTAGGGATAAAATTAGTGCATATTCATAGGTCAGTTGAAATGACTCAATAAATCTATGTAAAGCGTAAAGTATAGACCCAAACACATAACTCGGTAAATGGAAGCAAGTATTATTTTTATTTTTTGTAATTTGTTAGCTGATTTGAATATCACCATGGTCACTCTTTCCCCTCCAAAATGTTGGATATTTTAGAGTGAATATAAGACCAGATGTATCTCCAAGGTGAGGAGTTTGCAATAATGTAGCAATAAAATTACCAAGAACATTGGAAATGAGAACATCAGTGTAGATTATAAAGTTATTCTTTAAAAACATGTTCTGACTTTAGACAGTGAAAGAGAACTTGAATTCCTCTACGTATTCATCCAAAATGTAATATGATCTGGTACAAGCCCTTTGCAACTTTTAAGCCTTCAATAATAAATCCATTCCTTCCTGCTAAATGGAAATTGAAGGGCTTATAAACATCTCCCAATTGGAGTCAGGCAGGAGATCATCTTTCAGATGTTTTGGAGCTCAGAGTAGGGTCAATCAATTGACTCAATTGAGACAGACAAGTTTTAATTTGTATTTTTTAAAGCCTGTATACAACAGTTACATCCATTTTTTTTTCCTGCTTAACACCTCTTTTTGTTCACTCCTTATCCACAAAGAAAATTCTTACGTAGAATTTTAAGAAATCTCTTTTCAAATGAAAACCATTTAGGAAAGCACATTGATGGGAATGTACCTAAACAAGGATACACTTTCTAATTAGCTCAGTTGCTCACAGTGCATAATTAAAGCTTATTGAGGCCAATTCAAATGAAGAACTGTCTTCTTTATTTTTTAAAGTATCATTTGAAGTGGTTTGGAGATTAACATTATTCTAATTACCTCTTCTTAGAAATGAGTTTTTATGATTAAAGAGGAAAAATCATATCAACCAAGTGCTCTTTTTTTTTTTTTTCCTGTTGTTTTGCTTTTGACTCTCAGACTTATTACTAACTTTTGTTTGGTACCAAAGCCCTGGCAATTTGCATTTGTTCACATCAGGCTCCCTGAGATTACCTGAGCCCAGTTGCTCTGGGTATGAATAAAACTTTCCCAAGAGAAGGGAAAATACGGAAGGACACGTCTCCAAATTCACATCCAGTCAAAGATAAGCATGTTGAGTCTTCAACTTTCCCATTCCCACAGAAGTCCAAGACCTCATACCCCACAAGCTACTTATTCTATTCATTCATGGTACAAACAGACAAATGAATAATTAAACTAGGTCCATCTCTGACTGGGACAAGAATGCAGGATGTGAGGAACCCGGGACATGTCATGTCTGAGCTCCCTTCATAATGCTTTCTGCTGAGAGTTCTCACCAAAATGGTTCAAGAGTAACTTTTGATGATTTCAAAATGTAGTGAGGATGATTCCTACTAGGAACATACCAAATGAATAGCGCTGAGCCCTCCTTCCCTTAGTCTTTTCTTTTTTTCCTGGCCTGGTTGGGACTCTGTTATACCTGAGGCATCTTTCCGGCCTCACTGAGATAGGCATTGTTCCAAAGAGGGACTTAAAGAACAGAGTTTATATTAAACTTATTTAAAATATTTGGGGCGCCTGGGTGACTCAGTCATTAAGCGTCTGCCTTCGACTCAGGTCATGATCACAGGGTCCTGGGATCGAGCCCCGCCTCAGGCTCCCTGCTCAGTGGGAAGCCTGCTTCTCCCTCTCCCATTCCCCCTGCTTGTGTTCCCTCTCTCGCTGTGTCTCTCTCTGTCAAATAAATAAATAAAATCTTTAAAAAAAATAAAATAAACTTATTTAAAATATTTAATTAAGGATAATTAAAATTTTTTTTTGGATAGGTAATGAAGTGGGAAACAAGGGCAGAAGAAAAATTATTAAATTTTCTTACTACCTACAGCCCATTGACAAGTCCTTGAAACAGGCAGAGTGACAATCCTCTAGGGACTCAACTGCCTGGATGTTGACACTTTGCTGAGGGCAACAGGCTGGAAGTCTACTTTAATGTATAAAAATTCCTTTAGGAACTTCCTTTATCTCTAAAGCTCCCAAGATACGTGTTGGCAATCACCCCCCAAGCATATGGCCCACCAATATACATCTGAAGGGTCTCATGACTAAGGTTTTATTAGACGGTAATAAATGACCGTTTCCCAAGAATAGCTAGCCCCCCTCAAGGGCCTGGAAACCTTGCTTCTGAAATTCCTTAGAGACTTATGCTATCCCTAATCCCCTCCCAACCTGAAAGCATATAATGGGCCACTCCTCAGGACCCTGGTGCCGCTCTTTCTGCCCACGGGCCCCGCCCCGTGCTTTACTAAAACCACCTTTTTGCAACAAAGACAACCCAAGAATTCTTTCTTGGCCGCTGGCTTTGAAACCTAATGTTCTTTCCTACATCAGGTAATACATTTTCATGGTTCAAAATTCAGAAGTTATCAAATGATATAAAGTAAAAACTCTTTTCACTTCTGAGCCCTAGCAATCCAGTGTTTCTCTCCAGAGATAACCACTATTATCAATTTCTTGTATATCCTTTTTAGATATATTTTATGTATGTATGTGTAAGTATATGCATACTCTTTTTTCTTTCTTTCCTAAAATACATATTAATTTGCATTGAAGTTTGTGGTTGTTATTGTTTAACATTGTATCTTGGGGAATCATTCCACATCAGTAGAGACAGAGCTTTTTTATTCATTTTTTACAGCTATATGGCATTCCAAGTTATGAATGTGCCATAGTTTATTTACCACAGGCATTAATATGGACCTCTACATTGTTTCTAACATTTGCCATGTAGTAGTATAACTGTAGGATAAATACCTGAAAAGAAATTGCTAGCTCTAAGGCTATATAGATTTACCATGGAGTGCCTGGGTGGCTCAGTTGGTTAAGCAACTGCCTTCAGCTCAGGTCATGATCCTGGAGTCCCTGGATCAAGTCCCGCATCGGGCTCCCTGCTCAGCAGGGAGTCTGCTTCTCCCTCTGACACTCCCCCCTCTCATATGCTCTCTCTCTCTCTCTCATTCTCTCTGTCTCAAATAAATAAATAAAATCTTTAAAAAAATAGATTTACCATGTAACAGATATTGCCAAGTTGCTCCACCTAAAAATTGTACTAGTTTGTATGTATTTCATCCATCAATATATAATGTTTCTCTAGGCCCTTATCAGCATGTATGTATATGATCATTTAAACCAGTCATGTGTGTGTGTGTGCGTGTGTGTGTGACTGTGTATCATTATGTGTGTGGAAGATGTGAAGGTAAGTGGTTAATGAAATTGAATCTGGAGCCTTTCCCCCAGATACTGGAATCTGCTAGTGCTGCAGTATTTAAAAACCAGCAACTGATTACTTGGTTATTTCAACTTCATTTTTGTATCTCATAAACACATGGCAAAAACTACAATGTCATCTGTCCATAGCACGGTGTTGGAGGAGAAGTACTTGGCATATCCACAACCATCTGCGTTGTCTCCTTGAGCCTGTTCTAGGAATTGCATGGGAAGATGTATTGACAGAATTTCAGGTAAAGACAGAAAGTACATGTTGAGTTGTCTGGATCCTTGCTTAGCTTTTCTCTTTCTGAAATCTGGAAGACATATGACCACTAAGACATTTAATAAAAACATATTAAACTGATAAATTAAATGAATATGGTAGAAACTTAAGAATAAATGACCAAACCATAGCTTTAATTTTTTAAATTTTTTAAATTTTTTAAATTTAAAAAAATTTTTTTATTATCTTATGTTAGTCACCATACAGTACCTCATTAGTTTTTGATGTAGTGTTCCATGATTCATTGTTTGTGTATAACACCCAGTGCTCCATGCAATACGCACCCTCTTTAATACCCATCCCTGGGGCTAACCCATCCCCCCACCCCTCTCCCCTTTAAAACCCTCAGTTTGTTTCCCAGAGTCCATAATCTCTTATGGTTCATCTCCCCCTCTGAGTTCTCCCCCTTCATTTTCCCCTTCCTTCTCCTAATGTCCTCCATGCTGTTCCTTATGTTTCACAAATAAGTGAAACCATATGATAATTGACTTTCTCTGCTTGACTTATTTCACTTAGCATAATCTCCTCCAGTCCCATCCATGTTGAAGCAAAAGTTGGGTATTCATCCTTTCTGATAGTGGAGTAATATTCCATTGTATATATGGACCACATCTTTTTTATCCATTCATCTGTTGAAGGGCATCTTGGCTCTTTCCACAGTTTGGCTGTTGTTAACATTGCTGCTATGAACATTGGGGTGCATATGGTCCTTCTAATTGGCATTATTAAGAAATAGTCAAGAGGGTGGAACACTGGGGCTGACTGCTTTCCACACCCTGTCCAGTAACACATACCTTCTTGTCTTTATTATACTAATTTGTAATTTATAAATGTGTCTTTTCACCTATTAATCATTAATCATGGCTACATGGCTTTTCTGATCTTGAAAGGTCAGAGTTTAATATAGCACCTGGGCAACTCTATTAATTTCTTTTTATATTATTTCTCTAGAATAGCATTCCTGGGAGAATGGAGACATGTATTAGAAAAGCTCTTTAAGTAACCAATAGTGTTAGTACTTCCTTTAGAATAATGTAGCTGGGGCTCCCACCTCTACTCAGCCAGTGAGAAAGGGAAAAACATTTCATAAAGATGTACAAACAAAAATAGAAGGCTGCATCTACCCCACCCACCCACAGCAATCTGACAAAAGAAGCAGTTGATTTAAAATAGGTTCTAGCTCTGGTATGCCAAAACCACATTTTTCTCACTGGACCTTGAAAACCAGGTCTGCATTTTGATTCTGAAAATGGTGCAAAGATTGCTCCAGAAGCAGAGTAAACATCTCTAAGCTTAGGTGGAAAATCAACTAATACTTGTGATACAGTGGCTCTAAAGTTTCATTTGGCAATCTAGCATTTTTAGTTTTGGTGAGATAAGGGATTTTAATTTTTTTAAAGGTTTTTATTTATTTGACAGAGAGAGAGAGAGCACAAGTAGGCCGAGCAGCAGGCAGAGGGAGAGGGAGAGGCAGGCTCTCCACTGAACAGGGAGCCCGACGGGCTCGATCCCAGGACCCTGGAATCATGACCTGAGCCTAAGGCAGCCGCCCAACCGACTGAACCACCCAGGAGCCCTGAGATAAGGGATTTTAAAACTATGTTGTTTTGGATTCAGGAAAATGTCTAAAGTAGATGGAAATGGGCTGTAAGTGATTGAACCATGCACAGAAATGAGAGGAGACCAGGGAAGATCAAGTAATAGAGGTGAAGGAAAGCAGAAGAGAAAGCAAACACTGTGTCCCTTTGGCTGCAGGTGTGAGAAGGCATTCCAGGAATACAGGCAGGCGGCTTACATGTTTGGGTGATCAGGGGAAAGGGCCTAGGCAGTTAACCGATCATTTCATATCTTATACAGCATTCCTTCTGTCTTTGATTTAGATCACTTCTACCAAAAGTCTAAAATGACAAAATTGAGGTGGAAAGGAGAGAAAGCAGGAACACAGGCATTCACAAGAACAAGGCTTATACCGATCCTGTTCTTAAGTGCATTTGTGAAGTTTTTATTAGATTCAACTCTATAGCACCTCAAACTGTATCTCAAAAATTTCACCACGACCCAACGAAGTAGGTACTATTATCACTCCATTTTAAAGACAAAGGCATTGAAGCTTAAAGAATTTAAGTAACATACAAACTTTCACCATTAAAAATTATAGTGATGGGGCTTAAATCTGTATCTATAAGACCAGAAAGCTCATAATTATAGTTCTGAATTGCTAGGACACTATTAGTATAAAGTAATTTTTTTTTTTTAGAAAACATGAATTAAATAAGTGCTATTTACAATTTAAAATGACATTTTTAAAGAAGAATGGTCAGCATTCAAATGCTACATTTTGTGCAATTAATAATTTGTGCCTTCTGCTTGCCACCAAGTGCCCATACAATTAACCAGGCATTATTGAAGTAGCTTTTAAGTTTCGAGATGTGTTGGCAAGCAATTGCATGAGCCCTGTGGTAAAAGTCAGCAGTTTTTAAGCAGAAAGAAAAAGATTTAGAAAGAAAACTCTATTATAAAATCATCAACTTCTTTTTGCTTAAGGTAAAAATCTTACAAAATGCTGGAAAAATATATTACAAATGAGTACAAACCATCATCTCGATTTTTGCTCTTGTTGTGTTTATGCCTGAGGCCTTTTTATTTGATCATTGTTTTATTAATGGACTTGAACCAATGAACAAGCTGGGGAAAGCTGCAGTACCTGTGGCATAAAGTATATTGTCAGAAGAATGACTTTTTTCTTCACATCCAGGTGTAATACATCATGGAAGTCAATTTAGCATGGGTAGCTTTAATGTATGGTTGAGGGCTAGGAAATTTTTCAGGGAAGTAAGCACAGCCAAATTAATCTATACTGGAGGAAGAAATTCACTGGAGAGAAGAGTCCTTCTTCAATGTATATTTGGTTATATTATTATGTCCAAAGTTCTATTCTCAAGGATTATGCTATACAAAGGGAGAAATAGTCTGTAATTTACATAATATGCAATAGGCCGTGCATTCAAGATCAGGAAATAGTTGATCTTGTTAAATGTACAATGGATAGGCTTTGAGACTTCTAAAAAGACAGGTACAGATGGTCCCCAGGTTACGATGGTTTGATTTAACAATTTTTCAGCTTTACAATGTTGCTTCAGTGATATACATTCAGTAGAAATCATACTTTGAATTTGGGTCTTTTCCTGGGCTAGTGATACATATTCAAGAGAAACCACACTTCAGGCATTGAATTTGTATCTTTTCCTGGGCTAGTGATATGTGGTACAACACTTGCTTGAGATGCTGGGCAGTGGCAGTGACCAGCAGCTCCTAGTCAGCTTTGCAATCACAAGGGTAAACAACCGACGCACTTACAACCATTCTGTCTCTCACTTTGAATATAACATTCAATAAATTATATGAAGTATTCAACACTTTGTTATACTATAGGCTTCTGTTAGATGATTCTCCTCAACTGTAGGCTAATGTAAGTTTTCTCAGTGTTTAAGATAGGCTATGATAAGCAATGATGTTTGGTAAGTTAGCTGTATTAAATGCATTTTGACTTAAGACATTTTCATTTTACAATGAGCTTATCCAGATGTAACCCCATCATTAGTCAAGGAAGAGGAAGACCTGTATTATGGTACCATGGTGAAGTCCCTTGTTGAAGATAGGGATATAGAGAAATCCAATTAATTCTTTTTATATCCTTTGGAGCTGGCAAATACAAAGCAAGTGTTTGGTAACTGATACATGCATGAAAGAGTGGAAAGGAAGTGAAGATGAGGAAAGTATATGATGGATGGTGCTAGGAGTCACAACTCATATGCATGATATATGACTGTAGAGCGATTATTTTACATCAGTATTTTGATATATAAAGTGGCTATATTTCAGGTATCACACTTTCTGCTACTGTATATCAAACCCAAATAATTTATATCTGGATGGAATTTTGAGGATCATTCACTTTAATCCCCATATTTTACATATGAGAAAATAAAGGCTCAGAGAAGTTAATAATTATAAAATTTTACCCTTTTGGATAATAGAAGAGCTGGAATCAGAATATAGATTTTCTGACATTTCCTTCAATACACAGATTTTTTTCCCAGATAATTTGATCCCATAAGTACAAATTAATAGAATAGAATGAAATAGAATGTACTTATTTCCCAACTTTATTGGCAACATGAGAAAAGATAACCCATTGTGTGGGAGAAAATATTTGCAAATCATACACATGATAAGGGTCTTGTGTCCAGAATACATAATCCTTACAACTCAATCATGGAAAGGCATATAACTCAATGTGAAAACAGACAATGGATTTGAATAGATATACCTCCATATAAGATATACAAATGGACAAAAAGCACATGTGAAGATGCTCAGTATCACTAATCATAAAGTAAATGCAAATAAAAACCATAAGTTATCACTTCATACGTCTAGGATGACTAAAATAAAAAAGAACAACAATAACAAGTGTTTACAAGGCTGCAGAAATATTGGAACTCTTGTATATTGCTGGTGAATTCTAAAATGGTGCAGCCCTTTGGAAAATAGTTTATTAGTTCCTCAAAATGTTGGGTATGAAATTATCATTTGACCATGCAATTCTACTCCTAGGAATATATTTAGGAGAAATGAAAACATGTCCATACAAAAACTTGTACAGAAATTTTCATAGAAGCATTAGTCATAACAGTAAAAAAAATAGAAATAAATGTTTATGAACTGATGAATGGGTAAATGGTATGATGTATAACCATACAATGAGATATTGTTCAGCCATAATAAGGAATGAAGTATTGATATATACTACAACATGGATGAACCTGGAAACATTATGCTAAGGAAGGAAGTCAGACACAAAAGCCACACATTGTATGGTTCTGTGGCAAATAAAGAAAGACCATCCAAATGAGAACAAGCAAAGGCTATTTATTCAGTTTGCTATGGTAAGGGAGGCAGCCACCATCACTTGTATTTGGCAGAGTCAAAGCAGGAAAAAGAGTGGGGAAACTTTATATGGAAAAAAAAAGGATGATTTCAGGTATGCTCTGATTGGATGCTATTGACATAGGGAAGTTGTAGGTGGGCTAATTAGGAGTAGGGTAGCCTAAGTAATTGATTAGGGGAAAATATTTGGCTTTCTCTGATTGGTCTAAGTTGGAAATGGGAACAAGAATTAGAAAAATGTCAGTTATTAACCAAGTCCTAGACATTTTGGGCTTATCATTATGAGGTTTATTATCTGACGGCCTCAACTGGTTACTCTAGATAGTAGGTTGACTTTTTGGACTGGGAGTTCTATATTTATACTCTATATTTATATATAGCCTGTGTGTGTGTGTGTGTGTGTGTGTGTGTGTGTGTGTGTGTGTGTGTGTGTATTCAGGCTCTCCCTTCATTATATAAAACATCTAGAATAAGTGCATAGATGCATAGAATAAGTGCAGAAATGCATAGAGATAGAAAGTATGATAGAAGTTGTCTAGAACTGGGGGGTGGGGTGGGGAGTGGTTACTAATTTAATGGGTATAAGATTTCTTTTTAGGTTTTAAAATTAGATTCTCATGATGGTGCCCAACTCCACAAATATACTAAAAGTCACTGAATTATATGCTTTATATGGGTCAACTTAATGTTATTTAAATAATGACTTTTTATTCATTTGAAATAATAATATTTTGAATGTATTTGGTTAAAAGCATTTATAATTTAAATTAATTTCAATTTCCCTTTATTTTTATTAATCTAATTAATAGAAAATTTAAAATTAAATGTGTGGCTAACACTTAATTTTTATTTCACAATTTTGATCTAATAAGAAGTCAGGTATTAAAAAAGTAATTACAAGTATAAAGAATGTTATGGAAGGAGAAGTTTTATAGGTTCTTTGATACTATTATTTTTGTAAATACAGATGAAGAAAAAGAAATTCCTAAGAATTTGTTAGGAAGATGTAAGAGAAAAAAATGTACCTTTTCATCCTGGTTTAGAACTCCTTTCTTCCATCTTATAACTATCTTCACTGTATATAAAGAACTATAGGCTTTGATTGGTTGTTAACTTCAAAGATTTTTTTTCTTTTTTTAATTTTTTATTGTTATGTTAATCACCATATATTACATCATTAGTTTTGATGTAGTGTTCCATGATTCATGGTTTGTGCATAACACCCAGTGCTCCATGCAGAACGTACCCTCTTTAATACCCATCACCATGCTAACCCATCCCCCCACCCCCTCCCCTCTAGAACCCTCAGTTTCTTTTTCAGAGTCCATCACCTCTCATGGTTCGTCTCCCCCTCTGACTTACTCCCCCTCATTCTTCCCCTCCTGCTAACTTTTTTTTTCTTAACATATATTGCACTATTTCTTTCAGAAGTACAGATCTGTGATTCAACAGTCTTGCACAATTCACAGCACTCACCATAGCACATACCCTACCCAATGCCTATCACCCAGCCACCCCATCCCTCCCACCCCCCACCACTCCAGCAACCCTCAGTTTGTTTCCTGAGATTAAGAATTCCTCATATCAGTGAGGTCATATGATACATGTCTTTCTCTGATTGACTTACTTCACTCGGCATAACACCCTCCAGTTCCATCCACGACATTGCAAATGGCAAGATCTCATTCCTTTTGATGGCTGCATAATATTCCATTGTGTATATATACCACTTCTTCTTTATCCAATCATCTGTCGATGGACATCTTGGCTCTTTCCACAGTTTGGCTATTGTGGACATTGCTGCTATAAACATTGGGGTGCACGTACCCCTTCGGATCCCTACATTTGTATCTTTGTGGTAAATACCCAGTAGTGCAATTGCTGGATCGTAGGGTAGCTCTATTTTCAACTGTTTGAGGAACCTCCATACTGTTTTCCAGAGTGGTTGCACCAGCTTGCATTCCCACCAACAGTGTAGGAGGGTTCCCCTTTCTCCGCATCCCCGCCAACATCTGTCGTTTCCTGACTTGTTAATTTTAGCCATTCTGACGGGTGTGAGGTGGTATCTCATTGAGGTTTTGATTTGGATTTCCCTGATGCCGAGCGACGTAAAGCACTTTTTCATGTGTCTGTTGGCCATTTGGATGTCTTCTTTGAAAAATGTCTGTTCATGTCTTCTGCCCATTTCTTGATTGAATTATTTGTTCTTTGGGTGTTGAGTTTGATAAATTCTTTATAGATTTTGGATACTAGCCCTTTATCTGCTATGTCATTTGCAAATATTTTCTGCCATTCTGTGGGTTGTCTTTTGGTTTTGGGGACTGTTTCTTTTGCTGTGCAAAAGCTTTTTATCTTGATGAAATCCCAATAATTCATTTTTGCCCTTGCTTCCCTTGCCTTTAGTGATATTTCTAGGAAGAAGTTCCTGCGGCTGAGGTCGAAGAGGTTGCTGCCTGTGTTCTCCTTTAGGATTTTGATGGACTCCTGTCTCACACTGAGGTCTTTCAACCATTTGGAGTCTATTTTTGTGTGTGGTGTAAGGAAATGGTCCAGTTTCATTCTTCTGCATGTGGCTGTCCAATTTTCCCAACATTATTTGTTGAAGAGACTGTCTTTTTGCCATTGGACATTCTTTCCTGCTTTGTCAAAAATAAGTTGACCATAGAGTTGAGGGTCCATTTCTGGGCTCTCGATTCTGTTCCATTGATTAATGTGTCTGTTTTTGTGCCAGTACCATACTGTCTTGATGATGACAGCTTTGTAATAGAGCTGGAAGTCTGGAATTGTGATGCTGCCAGCTTTGCTTTTCTTTTTCAAAATTCCTCTGGCTATTCGGGGTCTCTTATGGTTCCATACAAATTTTAGGATTATTTGTTCCATTTCTTTGAAAAAGGTGGATGGTATTTTGATGGGGATTGCATTGAATGTGTAGATTGCTCTAGGTAGCACTGACATCTTCACAATGTTTGTTCTTCCAATCCATGAGCATGGAACGTTTTTCCATTTCTTTGTGTCTTCTTCAATTTCTTTTCTGAGTATTTTATAGTTTTCTGAGTACAAATCCTTTGCCTCTTTGGTTAAATTTATTCCTAGGTATCTTATGGTTTTGGGTGCAGTTGTAAATGGGATGGACTCCTTGATTTGTCTCTCTTCTGTCTTGTTGTTGGTGTATAGGAATGCCACTGATTTTTTATTTTTTTATTGTTATGTTAATCACCATACATTATGTCATTAGTTTTTGATGTAATGTTCCATGATTCATTGTTTGTGCATAACACCTAGTGCCCCACGCAGAATGTGCCCTCTTTAATACCCATCACCAGGCTAACCCATACCCCCACTCTCCTCCGCTCCAGAACTCCCAGTTTGTTTTTCAGAGTCCATCGTCTCTCATGGTTCGTCTCCCCCTCTGACTTACTCCCCTTCATTCTTCCCCTTCTGCTATCTTCTTCTTTTTCTTTTTTCTTAACATATGTTGCATTATTTGTTTCAGAGGTACAGATCTGTGATTCAACAGTCTTGCACAATTCACAGCGCTCACCATAGCACATACCCTCCCCAATGCCTATCACCCAGCCACCCCATCCTTCCCACCCCCCACCACTCCAGCAACCCTCAGTTTGTTCCCTGAGATTAAGAATTCCTCATATCAGTGAGGTCATTTGATACATGTCTATCTCTGATTGACTTATTTCACTCGGCATAACACCCTCCCATTCCATCCACATCGTTGCAAATGGAATGCCACTGATTTCTGTGCATTGATTTTATATCCTGCTACTTTACTGCATTCCTGTAGGAGTTCTAGCGGTTTTGGGGTGGAGTCTTTTGGGTTTTCCACATACAGTATCATATCATCTGCAAAGAGTGAGAGTTTGACTTCCTCTTTGCCGATTTGGATGCCTTTGATTTCTTTTTGTTGTCTGATTGCTGTGGGTAGGACTTCTAATACTATGTTGAATAGCAGTGGTGAGAGTGGACATCCCTGCCGCGTTCCTGACCTTAGGGGAAAAACTCTCAGCCTTTCCTCATTGAGAATGATATTCGCTGTAGGTTTTTCATAGATGGCTTTTATGATATTGAGGTATGTACCCTCTATCCCTATACTCTGAAGAATTTTGATCAAGAAAGGATGCTGTACTTTGTCAAATGCTTTTTCTGCATCTATTGAGAGGCTCATAGGATTCTTGTTCTTTCTTTTGTTAATGTATTGTATCACGTTGATTGATTTGTGGATGTTGAACCAGCCTTGCAGCCCAGGGATAAATCCCATTTGGTCATGGTGAATAATCCTTTTAATGTACTGTTGGATCCTATTGGCTAGTATTTCGGTGAGAATTTTTGCATCCATGTTCATCAAGGATATTGGTCTGTAATTCTCCTTTTTGATGGGGTCTTTTTCTGGTTTGGGAATCAAGGTAATGGTGGCCTCATAAAATGAGTTTGGAAGTTTTCCTTCCATTTCTATTTTTTGGAACAGTATCAGGAGAATAGGTATTAATTCTTCTTGAAATGTCTGATAGAATTCCCTTGGGAAGCCATCTGGCCCTGGGCTTTTGTTTGTTGGAAGTTTTTTGATGACTGCTTCAATTTCCTTAGTGGTTATAGGTCTGTTCAGGTTTTCTGTTTCTTCCTGGTTCATGTTTGGTAGTTGATACATCTGTAGGAATGAACCCATTTCTTCCAGGTTTTCTAATTTGCTGGCATAGAGTTGCTCATAGTATGTTGTTATAATTTTTTGTATTTCTTTGGTGTTGGTTGTGATCTCTCCTCTTTCATTCATGATTTTGTTGATTTGGGTCATTTCTCTTTTCTTTTTGATAAGTCTGGCCAGGGGTTTATCAATCTTGTTAATTCTTTCAAAGAACCAGCTCCTGGTTTCGTTGATCTGTTCTACTGTTCTTTTGGTTTCTAGTTCATTGATTTCTGCTCTGATCTTTATTATTTCTCTTCTCCTGCTGGGGTGAGACTTTATTTGCTGTTTTTTCTCTAGCTCCTTTAGGTGTAGGGTTAGGTTGTGTATTTGAGACCTTTCTTGTTTCTTGAGAAAGGCTTGTATTGCTATATACTTTCCTCTCAGGATTGTCTTTGCTGTATCCCAAAGATTTTGAACAGTTGTGTTTTCATTTTCATTGGTTTCCATGAATTTTTTTAATTCTTCTTTAATTTCCTGGTTGACCCATTCATTTTTTAGTAGGATGCTCTTTAGCCTCCATGTATTTCAGTTCTTTCTGACTTTCCTCTTGTGACTGAGTTCTAGTTTCAAAGCAGTGTGGTCTGAAAATATTCAGGGAATAATCCCAATCTTTTGGTACTGGTTGAGACCTGATTTGTGACCTAGGATGTGACCTAGGATCACATCCTAGGTCAATCGAACAATCTAACAATTGTTAGGTCTTCTTGTTGGATAGACCCTTTAAGTAGGATATAGTGTCCTTCCTCATCTCTTATTACAGTCTTTGTTTTAAAATCTAATTTGTCTGATATAAGAATTGGCACCCCAGCTTTCTTTTGGTGTCCATTAGCATGGTAAATGGTTTTCCACCCCCTCACTTTCAATCTGGGGGTGTCTTTGGGTCTAAAATGAGTCTCTTGCAGACAGCATATTGATGGGTCTTGTTTTTTAATCCAATCTGATGGCCTGTGTCTTTTGATTGGGGCATTTAGCCCATTTACATTCAGGGTAACTTTTGAAAGGTATGAATTTAGTGCCATTGTATTGCCTATAAGGTGACTGTGACTGTATATTGTCTGTGTTCTTTTCTGATCTATGCTGCTTTTAGGCTCTCTCTTTGCTTAGAGGACCCCTTTCAATATTTCTTGGAGGGCTGGTTTCATGTTTGCAAATTCCTTTAGTTTTTGTTTGTCCTGGAAGCCTTTTATCTCTCCTTCAATTTTCAATGAGAGCCTAGCTGGATATAGTATTCTTGGCTGCATATTTTTCTCGTTTAGTGCTCTGAAGATATCTTGCCAGTCCTTTCTGGCCTGCCAGGTGTCTGTGGATAGGTCTGTTGCCAATCTAATGTTTCTGCCATTGTAGGTTACATATCTCTTCTCCCGAGCTGCTTTCAGGATTTTCTCTTTGTCTCGGAGACTCATAACTTTTACTATTAGATGTTGGGGTGTTGACCTATTTTTATTGATTTTGAGAGGGGTTCTCTGTGCCTTCTGGATTTTGATGTCTGTTTCCTTCCCCACATTAGGGAAGTTCTCTGCTATTATTTGCTCCAATATACCTTCTGCCCCCTCCCTCTTTCTTTTTCTCTTGGGATCCCAATTATTCTAATGTTGTTTCTTCTTATTGTATCACTTATCTCTCGAATTCTGCCCTCGTGATCCTGTAGTTGTTTCTCTCTCTTTTTCTCAGCCTCTTTATTTTCCATCATTTGGTCTTCTATATCGGTGATTCTCTCTTCTGCCTCATTTATCCTAGCAGTTAGTGTCCCCATTTTTGATTGCACCTCATGAATAGCCTTTTTGATTTCGAGTTGGTTAGATTTTAGTTCTTTTATTTCTCCAGAAAGGGTTTCTCTAATAACTTCCACGCTTTTTTCAAGCCCAGCTAGTATCTTTAAAGTCATGATTCTGAACTCTAGGTCTGACATCGTACTAGTGTCCGTATTGAGTAGGTCCCTGGCAGACGGTACTACCTCTTGTTCTTTTTGCTGACATGATTTTTTCCATCTTGTCATTTTTTCCAGAGGAGAATAGATGAATGAGAAAACAAAATGCTAACAGGCTAACAACGTCCCCAGCAAATATACTGTATACAAAGCAGAACAGACCTGAAACTAGTGGAAAAGAAAGGCAAAGAAAGGAAAAAGAAAAAGATAAAAACAAACAAAAACAGAACAAAACAAAAAAAACAGAATATGATCAAATATGATCAGGCTAGTGCATAGATCAGTGCCACACACTAGATTTTGGGCATATTTTGGTCTGTTAGAACAAAGTGCCTCCTAAAATTTTAAAGGAAGAAAGACTCGTATATGTACAAAATAAAGGTTGATACAATGAAGGGATGGAAGATTACTGTAAAGATTAAAATTATAAAAGATTTTATTAAAGGAATTTATAAGATAAGAAGTTGTTTGAAAGAAGAAAGAAGAAGTTTTTAAAAAGAAAAGAAAAAAAAGGGAGAGAATGTGATCAGGCAGGAGACTAGATCAAAGCCATACACTAGTGATTTAGGGTATATTTTGATCTGTTAGAAGAAACTGTATCTCAAAATTTTAAAGAGAGAACAACTTATATATATATATGCCAAAAATAAGGGTAACTACTATGAAGGGATAAAATATGACTAAAAATGAAAAATAAAAAATGTTTTTTTAAAAAAGGGATTGATAAGATGTTGGTTGAAAAAGGGAAAAAGAAAAATTCAAAAAAAAACCAGTTAAAAAATTAACTTTGAAAAACTAATGAATCATGGTAAAAAAGCCATGAATTCTATGTGCAGTATTCCCCTAGCGTTGGAGTTCTCCCATTCTCCTTGATGGGTAAACTTGGTCTTGGCTTGCTGGCTCTTCGTGCTGATCTTCTGGGGGAGGGGCCTGTTGCCGTGGTTCCCAAATGTCTTTGCCCGAGGTGGAGTTGTCCCGCCCTTGTCAGTCCGGGCTAAGCAAGCTGCTCGGGTTTGCTCTCAGGAGCTTTTGTTTCCTGCAAGCTCTTGGTACCGCTTTGGAGGACTAGAGTGAAAATGGCGGCCTCCCAATCTCGCTCTGGAGGAGCCAAGAACTCGGGGCCCTCCTCCTCAGTGCGCCCCCAGAGAAAAGCAGTCACTCCTGTCTCCCTGGTCTCCGGCCGCACTGCGTGCTCACCCGGCCTGTGACCGAGTGTTTCTCTCTCTGGCACCCGACCCCGTGTGGAGTCTCCAAACCCAGCAGATCCCTGCGGTGCATTCCCGTGCCACTCCTCCTGGGGGAGGAAGGGGAGTCTCCCTAGATCTGCCGCTTGTTGGGTCCCTGCTGGAGGAGCAGTGGCCCGACTGGTCCACGGATCACAGTTTATGGCAACCTCGAGCTGCGAGCCCGCGCCTCGGCTCCGTCTCTGCAGCCGGATTCCCCGCTCTGATCCCTGGGAGCTCTGCCGCATTTAGGCACCCCCGGTCTTTCTGTGACCCCGAGGGTCCTGCGACCACCCTGTCCCGCGAGGGTTCCACCCCCCGCTTAGCCACTGGAGTGATGTCCCTCAGCAGAGCTGGCTTCTAAAAGGTCCGATTTTGTGCTCCGCAGTTCTATCACTTGCCAGAGCGGCTGACAGAGCCCCCTCCCCCGCCGTCTATCCTCCTGAATATCGCCTCGGATTCACTTCTCCGCACGTCCTACCTTCCAGTATGTGGTCGCTTTTCTGTTCAGAGAATTGTTGCTATTATTTTCTTAGATCTCCTGTTGAGTTCGTAGGTGTTCAGAATGGTTTGATCCCTATTCACCTGAATTCCTGAGACCGGATGGAATCCAGGTCTCCTACTCCTCTGCCATCTTGCTCCGCCCCTCAACTTCAAAGATATTTTATCCCTTTGAGACTGATGAAAGACAAAGAGACTCTTCTCAGGTTGGGGGGGAATAAATTTATGAATGATGATGAAATCTGTTTCTTTGTCTGTATAATATCCATGCACACTTCTGCCAAAAGCAAGTGGACTTTTTTTTGGTGGGGGAAAACCTCCTTCTCCGCTTTGATTTGGGAGTGTGGGGTAGGGGATACTTTCTTTTCCAGTCACATGATTACTTCAAGAATGAATGGTTTACTTTATTTGGCCTACCCTGGAGACTTTAGGAAGGAGAAGCTTCTCCTTTGCTGAACTCAAAGCAGGAAAGTCTAAAACAGAAGATTTTGAGGGCTATCACCTGGAGACTGGTGACCTGAAACATGAAAAATAACAGAAACCCTTAAATATCACTTCAACCTCCAGATCCAGTTTTAAACTAATTTGTCAGTTAAGAAAGTCAATACATTAATTTTTTTGGCTAAGCTAATTTGGGATGGATTTTCTGATATTTACAATAGAAAGAACCCTGGTTGTTATCCAGACTAAACATAAGGGGGATTTACAGATAACATTCAGCACATCTACAGGCTTCATCTTGAGGATTCCTAGAGTATATCATTGGTAAGCTGGAAGGATTGCTTTATGGGCTTTGAACAGTGCATAATTAATCAACTTAAATTATATGTTTTCTTTCTTTTTTTAAAAAAGATTTTATTTATTTATTTGACAGAGAGAGACACAGAGAGAGAGGGAATACAAGCAGGGAGAGTAGGAGAGGGGAGAAGCAGGCTCCCCGCTGAGTAGGGAGCCCAACGTGGGGCTCGATCCCAGGACCCAGAGATCACTACCTGAGCCAAAGGCAGATGCTTAATGACTAAGCCACCCAGGTGCCCCTAAATTATATATATATATATATATATATATATATTTTTTTTTTTTTTTTGGTGAATCATCCTATGTGCTTGTTTGGGAAGGATGGGATTTATAAATTGAGAGTCCTGTATCTTTTCTTTTTCTTGTGGGGGAAGGGAGCCAATCACCAATCACATCCAATAATTAGTTGAGTGGTTTTCAACTTAGACTTTATCAAAACCACCCATTTATTTATAATGTGATGGTCCTTGGGCCACACTTTGAGAATACTGAAATAGGAATATATAGTTTTTATCTTTTCTCATACCCTTCCTCCAACCCTAGTCCTGCATAACCTCAGAGTCACTGTTAGAATTTAATTTGCATATCAAATTAAATTATAGGTGCAATAAAGTAACTTCTAGGATTTTTTTGCATAGGGTCCTCTGTGAAATATTGGGAATTTTGTGGAAAATTTGGGTCTGTGGCAAATTCTGTCATCAGAGTTTGGAAACTGTGAGACTATGTCTGGAACTCTCTCCTACCTTATGAGTGAGGGGGAAAAAATGACTTTTGTAGAATAGAGCTTGAATTAAAGTGGATTCATGGGCATCTATCTGCACTGGGGGACAGAAGTCATCTGATGTACAGGGGGCAGAGCACCTGTGAATTCAAAGACCAGTTGCATCATAATATCCATTACTAGTGGGTTTGCACTATGGCTGTACTTTAGCTGCTTTCTGGAAGCAACTACACCAGAGCTGTCCAGGTTCAGAGGGCCTAATAGCTTTTTGAAGGGGTTGTGTGAGGAGAGAAACATTGTGAACTTCATAGAACAGTCACTGAAATTATCCACTGCAGGAAGCTGCTACTACAGCTTCTTGATGTAAGGACTAGAAAGCCACAGCTAAAATCTCATGGGAGCACTTGCTGGGAGTTATCACAGATATTTATTAAACACTATCTGTATTCAAGGATTTTGCTAACTTCAAGAGCATAGTCAAAGAAGGTAAGACATGGCTCCCCTAAGAGATCTTGAATTCTGGAAGGAGACCAAGCAGTCTTCAGTGCCTAACCTATCCAGGGGAGATAACAATATCTGTCTGACAGGGGTCCTTGGGAAAAGTAAATACTGTAATCTTTTATAATATAAAACACTTAGTCCTGAAACATGGCAAAAATCTTAGTAAGTATGTCTTGATGATTATTTTCATTTCCTCATTGTGAATCAAGAGATATGGAAGATTCTGCGTGCTCTGATAGGAGAAGAGTTGGACAACCATTATCAAGACGTGTGGTTCAATTGCAGAAAAGGGAGACAGGGGCACCAGGAGCTCTTGGGGATTGTCTTTGTTTCTCTTGGATTCCCTAACTGGGACTTAGGAGTTATGGCTCCTTCATTCACTTCCAGATGTTTTCTCAATTCACGTGTGTGTGTGTGTGTGTGTGTGTGTGTTTTGTGTGTGTGTGTGTCTAGTACCTCCCCAAGAAATTACAGTTGCTTACTTGGCAAGTTTTCCAAATGTGACTGTGATGCAAATATGTGACTTAGATGATCCACTTTCCTAGGTGACTGACATTAATTGAGCCCTCATTCTGTGCCAGGTACTGCATTTAGAATATTTTATTACATAAATTATACAACATAGATACTATTATTATCCCTATTTTACAGATGAAGTGAATGAGGCTAATCTTCCTAGTCACATAGTTAATAATTATTAGAGCTGGGATTTAGTCCTAGCCATCCCTGTTGAGAGGCCATATTCCTACCCATTGTACTTTTATGATCCCTTGATGGATGGTCTAAGATTCTCAGAGCATTTAAGATTATTTTCTAGTCCACGAGTCAGCTCTTACCCTCTTGGGCCATTCCTGGTTCCAAAGATACAGAATAACAGAAATGGAAGATTTTTATGGCACCCTGATTAAATCTGACTGCCATCCCCTGAAATACAAGGAAGGTCCACCCACATCTGCCACCTACCCCTGCCATCTACCCATTATCATCTGCTTAGTTAATCCCAGACTGGGTTATATATTTCATGTTAACCTTCACCATCAAAAGCTTTCAGCTTACCCTTTTTGCCCCTGGAATCCTGTGGTCATCTAGATGTGAATCAGTTGGGGAATTAAATAATTAGTTAAAATGTACATCTTTAGGTCCCACTCCTAGAAATTCTGAAGCAATTGGTTTTGTTGGTGCCCCAAGATTCTGCTTTTGTAAGTGCCCCCAGTGACTTATGTTTTGGATCATGATGAGGAATATTGTTGTATATAGATGAATTTGTCAGAAAATGTGGTCTTTGTCCTTAGTCTTAGAGTTGTGTTAAAATACACAGACATGGAGCACCTGGGTGGCTCAGTTGGTTATGTGTCTGACTCTCGATTTCTCCTGGGTTTGTGATCTCAAGATTGTGAGATTGAGCCCCACATTGGGCTCTGCACTTGGTGGGGAGTCTGCTTAAGATTCTTTCCCTCTTCCCCTCCCCCCCTTTCTCTCATATAAATACATAAATCTTAAAAAACACACAGACAGAATATTAATATGAGCAGATATAAATGATCAAACTTATATAAACTTTAATATATACAAATTTAAATATATTTATTCCTTTTCTGATATTAGCTATGTGATCTCTTCTAGGTATAGACTTGCCTATTGAGACCATTTTGTCTTTTTCAAAGAATTTTCACATCTTAATTTTATCATTTGGAATTGAAGAGATCCAAATGAGGAGAATATGTATCATCCCCCAATTTACAGCTGAAGAAACTGAGGCTAAGCAAGGTTAGGTGACCTTTCTAGGTTAATTAGGCTTGTAACTATTGATCTTGGCTGTGTTTATGCCACAGGATGCTGCCTTAAATTGCAATCAGAATTGTCTCCAGTAGATAGAGATCTCTTTAAAAGCCATTTTCTTTTTTTTTAAAGATTTTATTTATTTATTTGAGAGAGAGAGAATGAGAGATAGAGAGCACGAGAGGGAAGAGGGTCAGAGGGAGAAGCAGACTCCCTGCTGAGCAGGGAGCCCGATGTGGGACTCGATCCCGGGACTCCAGGATCATGACCTGAGCCGAAGGCAGTCGCTTAACCAACTGAGCCACCCAGGCGCCCCTAAAGGCCATTTTCTAACTCCTAGGACAGAGGGCATCAACAATGTCTTGAGTAAAGGAGGGTCATCTAAAGGCACCTAGAGTATGAGGTTCATAATGAGACCATATTCAGAGAAATTATTCTACAAGTAGTACACCTGCTCTTGATGTTCCCAGTTCAATGGTCAAGCCCTAGCCAGAAGATAAGGAAGAGAGCATGGGAAGAGTTCAGAGATCCTCTAGTCCAAACTACTAATTATTCACAAACACAGAGCCCAAGAGACAATGTGTGTTCTGTCCACAGTGGCTACAGCGAGTTAATGACAGAGCCAGTGCCAGGATGTCTGTCTCCTGAGGCTCCACAATAAAGTGGAATGAACCCTGGGATGAGAGTCAAATAGAGTAGGCTTTGAAATTTGTCTTTGTCCTTCACTAGGTTTGTGACCTTGGGCAAGTCACTTAACATCTCTGAACTTCAGGCTCTTCTTCTGTGAAGTGGAGATAATGCAAACCTCATGGACTAGTTTTTCAAATTACTAATATTTCAAAACAGCTGGTCTGATTCAGGGTAGTTCTCCATGAATGATGGTTTTCCTTCTTGCCTGGCTTCCCTTTTGATTCAAAGCTCATTTTTCAGGCCAAGTCTAACACCAAATAATTTGTTCTGTGGCTCTTTGTCTATATATCATTTCTTAGATACTGCCACATTTGTAAAGGAATATCCTACTACATATTCATGAATGCAAATTGGACTCCAGGGCTGCAGCCTTTGACTCTGCAAATTTAGATCTGGATATTAACAGAAATTTCTGCAAGTGGCTCTGGACCATATTAGCCAGGAGCAGGAGGGAAAATGACCAGAGAACACCAAATAAACCCTTCTTCCTGATTATTTTTGGTCTTGGAAGGAGCAGAAGGAAGTGGGAGTCTCTGTGGGGTGGACTGCTGTAGAATCACCAGCACCCCAGGATTGTAAATGCCATCAGGCTGGAAGTGTTGCTACTTGATGCACTACTCCTTGTGCAGCAGCTGACACATAATACTATACAATTACTAGTAGAATACATAGTTAATATGTATTGAGGGAAACAATTTCTAATTTTAACTTTTAATAGTTTCCCATATCCTATTGCTGGCTCATTTATTTCATTTCGATTAGTTTGTCCCTCCAGTATGCTGTAACCTCTCTGAACGCAGGTTCTAGGTAAAATTAGTCACACAAGTAGCTCCAATTTGTAAAGTATCTACTTCTAGTAAAGTACCTACCAGATATACCACAAACAGAATCCTCCCCACATTTTTTATTAAGTTGATCATTATTCCTACATGACAGATGAAGAAACAGGGAGATTAAGTAACTTGCCCATGATCACACAACCTGTTTATAGCAGAGCCAGTGATTGAATCCAAGGCCCATATTCTTCACCACTATATATCTGTATCCCACACAGTGTTTTTAAGAGAGGTTGCACATTGCAAGTATTGAATATGAATCATGATCAGTGGAGCTGGATGAAGTAAAAATCTGACATGGAGAAAGTGGCTTTTTCTGTCTGTTTCCATTCTCGGCGGCCCTTATGCTTTTCTAGAGCTGTCCATGGTGCTGGCTCCCCATTGCCAAACCCTATTCAGGCCTTTCTATCCCAGGAAGTGCCTTCTCCTTGCAGTTTCCCTGACCAATTCTCTTCATGAAAATTTGCTTTGTTGTATTTTGTTAGCTGCCATTTATGAAATGTTTATGCTGAGTCTGTATTATGATCATTTTATAGGGTAAATTATTTAATTCTCACCATAACCCTATGAGACAAGTTTTATTACTATTTCCATTTCAAAGATGTGGAAACCGAGGCTCAGGGATTTTAAGAAATGGGATCAAGGCCATAGAAATACGACTCATTCCATTGTGCCCTTCTATTTGTTCTTTGTTCCTGGGTTAAAATCCTAAATGCATAATGACTGAATGGGCTACTGTACTAACCACATCTTAGAGTTATAAGTTATAAAGATTTCAAATGATGCCTCACATTTGATCTTAATACCAGCTCCAAAGGAAGAAAATATAACCACAATAACAAAACTTGACTGATAATTAGAAGCAAGTAAAAGTCACAAGGATGAAAGGCCTTGGTGTCCTGTCTTTACCAAGCACTGTCGCCGCCTCCAACACACTGCACTACACAATCCTTCCAGGCTGCCCTTCCGCATTTTATCAGAGCCCTTTCCACAAAAAACTGTCTGAAGGTGGATATTACAGATGCCAAGATCAGAGGGAAGATATTTTGGTACAAGGATTATCTTTGGTGTTTCCTTAGTGTCACCACCAGGGTGTTGCCTTGCTTAAGGTCAACCTTCTCTTTAACCCACATTAAACTGACAATAGACTTGGGTTATGTGGTAAAGGTATTAAGATAAGTAGTCTTGAGTCCTGGAGAATTTGGGAATCAAAATTCAACTTCCTTGTTGTGAAGAAGCATTTATTTGTTTCAAGTATATTTTTTATTGTTATGTTAATCACCATACATTACATCATTAGTTTGTGATGTAGTGTTCCATGATTCATTGTTTGTGCATAACACCCAGTGCTCCACGCAGAACGTGCCCTCTTTAATACCAATCACCAGGCTAACCCGTACCCCACCCCCCTCCCTTCTAGAACCCTCAGTTTGTTTCTCAGAGTCCATCGTCTCTCAAGGTTCATCTCCCCCTCCGATTTACCCCCTCTTCATTCTTCCCCTTCTGCTATCTTTTTTTTTTTTTAACATATATTGCATTATTTGTTTCAGAGGTACAGATCTGTGATTCAACAGTTTTGCACAATTCACAGCACTCACCATAGCACATACCCTCCCCAGTGTCTATCACCCAGCCACCCCATCCTTCCCACCCCACCCCCACTCCAGCAACACTCAGTTTGTTTCCTGAGATTAAGAATTCCTCATATCAGTGAGGTCATATGATACATGTCTTTCTCTGATTGACTTAGTTCACTCAGCCTAACACCCTCCAGTTCCATCCACGTCATAGCAAATGTCAAGATCTCGGTCCTTTTGATGGCTGCATAATATTCCATTGTGTGTATGTGTATATATATATATATATATACCACACCTTCTTTATCCATTTCCCTGTCAATGGACATCTTGGCTCTTTCCACAGTTTGGCTATTGTGGACACTGCTGCTATGAATATCGGGGTGCACATGCCCCTTCGGATCCCTACATTTGTATCTTTGGGGTAAATACCTAGTAGGGCAATTGCTGGGTTGTATGGTAGTTCTATTTTCAACTTTTTGAGGAGCCTCCATACTATTGTCCAGAGTGGTTGCACCAGCTTGCATTCCCACCAACAGTGTAGGAGAGTTCCCCTTTCTCCGCATCCCGCCAACATCTGTCGTTTCCTGACTTGTTAATTCTAGCCATTCTGACGGGTGTGAGGTGGTATCTCATTGAGGTTTTGATTTGGATTTCCCTGATGCCGAGCGATGTTGAGCAGTTTTTCATGTGTCTGTTGGCCATTGGATGTCTTCTTTGGAAAAATGTCTGTTCACGTCTTCTGCCCATTTCTTGATTGGATTATTTGTTCTTTGGGTGTTGAGTTTGATAAGTTCTTTATAGATTTTGGATACTAGCCCTTTATCTGATATGTCATTTGCAAATATCTTCTCCCATTCTGTCGGTTGTCTTTTGGTTTTGTGGACTGTTTCTTTTGCTGTGCAAAAGCGTTTTATCTTGATGAAATTCCAATACTTCATTTTTGCCCTTGCTTCCCTTGCCTTTGGCAATGTTTCTAGGAAGAAGTTGCTGCGGCTGAGGTCGAAGAGGTTTCTGCCTGTGTTCTCCTTTAGGATTTTGATGGACTCCTGTTTCACACTGAGGTCTTTCAACCATTTGGAGTCTATTTTTGTGTGTGGTGTAAGGAAATGGTCCAGTTTCATTCTGCATGTGGCTGTCCAATTTTCCCAACACCATTTATTGAAGAGACTCTCTTTTTTCCATTGGATATTCTTTCCTGCTTTGTCAAAGATGAGTTGACCATAGAGTTGAGGGTCCATTTCTGGGCTCTCGATTCTGTTCCATTGATCTATGTGTCTGTTTTTGTGCCAGTACCATACTGTCTTGATGATGACAGCTCTGTAATAGACTGGAAGTCCGGAATTGTGATGCTGCCAGCTTTGCTTTTCTTTTTCAATATTCCTCTGGCTATTCGGGGTCACTTCTGGTTCCATACAAATGTTAGGATTATTTGTTCCATTTCTTTGAAAAAAGTGGATGGTATTTTGATGGGGATTGCATTGAATGTGTAGATTGCTCTAGGTAGCATTGACATCTTCACAATGTTTGTTCTTCCAAGCCATTAGCATGGAAAGTTTTTCCATTTCTTTGTGTCTTCCCCAGTTTCTTTCATGAGTATTTTATAGTTTTCTGAGTACAGATCCTTTGCGCCTTTGGTTAGATTTATTCCTAGGTATCTTATGGTTTTGGGTGCAATTGTAAATGGGATTGACTCCTTAATTTGTCTCTCTTCTGTCTTGTTGTTGGTGTATAGGAATGCCACTGATTTCTGTGCATTGATTTTATATCCTGCCACTTTACTGAATTCCTGTATGAGTTCAAGCAGTTTTGGGGTGGAGTCTTTTGGGTTTATCACATAAGTATCATATCATCTGCAAACAGTGAGAGTTTGACTTCTTCATTGCCAATTTGGATGCCTTTGATTTCTTGTTGTTGTCTGATTGCTGTGCCTAGGACTTCTGATACTATGTTGAATAGCAGTGGTGATAGTGGACATCGCTGCCGCATTCCTGACCTTAGGGGGAAAGCTCTCAGTTTTTCCTCATTGAGAATGATATTCACTGTGGGTTTTTCATAGGTGGCTTTTATGATATTGAGGTATGTACCCTCTATCCCTATACTCTGAAGAGTTTTGATCAAGAAAGGATGCTGTACTTTGTCAAATGCTTTTTCTGCATCTATTGAGAGGATCATAGGATTCTTGTTCTTTCTTTTGTTAATGTATTGTATCACGTTGATTGATTTGCGGATGTTGAACCAGCCTTGCAGCCCAGGGATAAATCCCACTTGGTTGTGGTGAATAATCCTTTTAATGTACTCTTGGATCCTACTGGCTAGTATTTTGGTGAGAATTTTTGCATCCATGTTCATCAAGGGTATTGGTCTGTAATTCTCCTTTTTGATGGGGTCTTTGTCTGGTTTTGGGAATCAAGGTAATGGTGGCCTCATAAAATGAGTTTGGAAGTTTTCCTTCCATTTCTATTTTTTGGAACAGTTTCAGGAGAATAGGTATTAATTCTTCTTGAAATATTTGGTAGAATTCCCCTGGGAAGCCTCTGGCCCTGGGCTTTTGTTTGTTGGAGATTTTTGATGACTGCTTCAATTTCCTTAGTGGTTATAGGTCTGTTCAGGTTTTCTATTTCTTCCTGGTTCAGTTCTGGTAGTTGATACTTCTCTAGGAATGCATCCATTTCTTCCAGGTTATCTTATTTGCTGACATAGAGTTGCTCATAATATGTTCTTATCATTGTATTTCTTTGGTGTTGGTTGTGATCTCTCCTCTTTCATTCATGATTTTGTTGATTTGGGTCATTTCTCTTTTCTTTTTGATAAGTCTGGCCAGGGGTTTATCAATCTTGTTAATTCTTTCAAAGAACCAGCTCCTAGTTTCGTTGATCTGTTCTACTGTTCTTTTGGTTTCTAGTTCATTGATTTCTGCTCTGATCTTTATTATTTCTCTTCTCCTACTGGGGTGAGGCTGTATTTGCTGTTTTTTCTCTAGCTCCTTTAGGTGTAGGGTTAGGTTGTGTATTTGAGACCTTTCTTATTTCTGAGAAAGGCTTGTATTGCTATATACTTTCCTCTCAAGACTGCCTTTGCTGTATCCCAAAGATTTCGAACACTTGTGTTTTCATTTTCATTGGTTTCCATGAATTTTTTTAATTCTTCTTTAATTTCCTGGTTGACCCATTCATTTTTTAGTAGGATGCTCTTTAGCGTCCATGTATTTGAGTTCTTTCTGACTTTCCTCTTGAGACTGAGTTCTAGTTTCAAAGCATTGTGGTCTGAAAACATGCAAGGAATAATTCCAATCTTTTGGTACCAGTTGAGACCTGATTTGTGACCTAGGATGTGATCTATTCTGGAGAATATTCCATGGGCAGTAGAGAAGAATGTGTATTCTGTTGCTTTGGTATGGAATGTTCTGAATATGTCTGTGAAATCCATTTGGTCCAGTGTGTCATTTAAAGTCTTTATTGCCTTGTTGATCTTTTGCTTAGATGATCTGTCCATTTCCGTCAGGGGGTGTTAAAGTCCCCCACTATTATTGTATTGTTGTCAATGTGTTTCTTTGCTTTTGTTATAAATTGCCTTATATAATTGGCTGCTCCCATGTTCGGGGCATAGATATTTACAATTGTTAGATCTTCTTGTTGTATAGACCCTTTAAGTAGGATATAGTGTTCCTCCTCATCTCTTATTACAGTCTTTGGTTTAAAATCTAATTTGTCTGATATAAGAATTGCCACCCCAGCTTTCTTTTGGTGTCCATTAGCATGGTAAATGGTTTTCCACCCCCTCACTTTCAATCTGGGGGTGTCTTTGGGTCCAAAATGAGTCTCTTGCAGACAGCAAATCGATGGGTCCTGTCTTTTTATCCAGTCTGATAGCCAGTGTCTTTTGATTGGGGCATTTAGTCCATTTATATTCAGGGTAACTATTGAAAGATATGAATTTAGTGCCATTTTACTGCTTGTAAGGTGACTGTTACTGTATATTGTCTGTGTTCCTTTCTGGTCTATGCTGCTTTAGGCTCTCTGTTTGCATAGAGGACCTCTTTCAATATTTCTTGGAGGGCTGGTTTCGTGTTTGCAAATTCCTTTAGTTTTTGTTTGTCCTGGAAGCTTTTAATCTCTCCTTCTATTTTCAATGACAGCCTAGCTGAATATAGTATTCTTGGCTGCATATTTTTCTCGTTTAGTGCTCTGAATATATCATGCCAGTCCTTTCTGGCCTTCCAGGTCTGTTGCCAGTTTAATGTTTCTACCATTATAGGTTACATATCTCTTCTCCCGAGCTTCTTTCAGGATTTTCTCTTTCTCTCTGAGACTCGTAAATTTTACTATTAGATGTCGTGGTATTGACCTAGTTTTATTGATTTTGAGAGGGGTTCTCTGTGCCTCCTGGATTTTGATGCCTGTTTCCTTCCCCACATTAGGGAAGTTCTCTGTTATAATTTGCTCCAATACACGTTTTGCCCTTCTCTCTCTTTCTTCCTCTTCTGGGATCCCAATTATTCTAATGTTGTTTCATCTTATGGTATCACTTATCTCTCGAATTCTGCCTTTGTGATCCAGTAGTTGTTTATCTCTCTTTTTCTCAGCTTCTTTATTTTCCATCATTTGATCTTCTATATTGCTGATTCTCTCTTCTGCCTCATTTATCCTAGCAGTTAGTGCCCATGGTTTTGATTGTACCTCATTAATAGCCTTTTTGATTTCGACTTGGTTAGATTTTAGTTCTTTTATTTCTCCAGAAAGGGTGTCTCTAATAACTTCCATGCTTTTTCAAGCCTAGCTACTATCTTTAAAATCATGATTATGAACTCTAGGTCTGACATCGTACTAATGTCCATATTGAGTAGGTCCCGGCAGTTGGTACCACCTCTTGTTCTTTCTGTTGAGGTCATTTTTCCCATCTTGTCATTTTGTCCAGAGGAGAAAAGATGAATGAGAGAACAAAATGCTAACAGGGTAACAACATCCCCAGAAGATATACTCTAAACAAATCAGAAAAGACCTGAAACCAGGGGAAAAGAAAGGGAAAGAAAGATAAAAGAAAGAGGGGAAAAAAAAGATAAAAACAATCAAAAACAGAACAAAACAAAACAAAAAGAATATGATCAAATATGATCAGGCTGGTGCATAGATCAGTGCCACACACTAAATTTTGGGTGTATTTTGGTCTGTTAGAAGAATGTGCCTCCCAAAATTTTAAAGAAAGACTTATAAATGTACAGAATAAGGGTTGATATGATGAAGGGATTGAATATGACTGTAAAGATGAAAATTATAAAAAAATTTATAAAAGGAATTGATAAGATAAGAAGTTTTTTGAAAAAAGAAAGAAGAGGATTTAAAAAAAAAAGAAAAAAGGGGATAGAATGTGATGAGGCAGGAGACTAGAACAAAGTCATACACTAGAGATTTAGGGTATATTTTGATCTATTAGAAGAAACTGTATCTCACAATTTTAAAGAGAGAACAACTGACATATATATGCCAAAACTAAGGGTAACTACTATGAAGGGATAGAATATAACTCTAAAAATGAAAAATAAAAATGTTTTTTTAAAAAGGGATTGATAAGATGTTGGTTGAAAAAGGGAAAAAGAAAAGTTAAAAAAAAAAAGATAGTTAAAAAAATTAACTTTGAAAGACTAAAGAATCATGGTAAAAAAAGCCATGAGTTCTATGTGCAGTATTCCCTTAGCGCAGGCATTCTGCCGTTCTCCTTGGTCGGTAAACTTGGTCTTGGCTGGCTGTTCTTGCTAATCTTCTGGGAAAGGGGCCTGTTGCTGTGGTTCCCAAATGTCTTTGCCGGAGGTGGAATTGCCCCGCCCTTGGCGGGTCCGGGCTACGTAATCTGCTCAGGTTTGCTCTCGGGAGCTTTTATTCCCTGCAAGCTTTGGGTACAGCTTTGGAGGATGAGAGTGAAAATGGCGGCCTCCCCATCTCCGCCCCGGAGGAGCCGAGAACTCGGGGCCCCTCTCCTCAGTGCACCCCCAGAGAAAAGCAGTCAATCACTCCCGTCTCCCCGGTCTCTGGCTTCACTCTGTGCTAACCTGGCCTGTGACCGAGCGTTTCTATCTCTGGCACCCTACTCGGTGTGGAGTCTCCAAACCCAGCAGATCCCTGCAGTGCGCTCCTGCACTGCTCCTCCCAGGGGAAGGGGAATCTCCCCGATCTGCTGCTTGTTGGGTCCCTGCTTGAGGAGCAGTGGCCCAACTGTGTCTCCGATCACAGTTTACGGCAACCCTAAGGTGAGAAACCGCTCCTCGGCTCTGTCTCTGCAGCCGGCTTCCCCGCTCCAATACCTGGGAGCTCTGCCACACTCAGGCACCCCCGGTCTTTCTGTGACCCCAAGGGTCCTGAGACCACATTGTCCCGTGAGGGTTCCACCCCCCGCTTAGGCCCTGGAGCGACGTCCCTCAGCGGAGCTGGCTTCTAAAAGTTCCGGTTTTGTGCTCCGGGGCTCTATCACTTGCCAGAAGCGGCCGTCGGAGGCCCCCTCCCCCGCCGTCTATCCTCCCGAATATCACCTCGGATTCACTTCTCCGCACGTCCTACCTTTCAGAAAGTGGTTGCTTCTCTGTTCAGAGAGTTGTTGCTATTCTTTTCTTCGATTTCCTGTTGAGTTCATAGGTGTTCAGAATGGTTTGATCCCTATCCAGCTGAATTCCTGAGACCAGACAAAATCCAGGTCTCCTACTCCTCTGCCATCTTGCTCCACCCCTAAGAAGCATGTATTTGAAGTGCAACATTTCCTTTTATTTCACTTCCATTGCCTTTGGCATGTTAAATTAAATTTAAATATTTTGATTAAAAATTGAATATATTTCAATTCCGTTGAAATAGATTTATTCAATACAGCCATTTTTCCACTCATGTATTTATTTTTAATGAATAGAAATACAATAGAAATGATGTTCAACAAATGGTAATTGTGTTTTTCCCCTCCTCGGGACAGGAAACTTTTGGTGATTTTATTTTAACCTTATTTTTTTTGGTATACCTTTATATTACATTGTTAAAAGTTTAAAAGAATCTATTTTCAGAAATCATTACTAAAGAAAAATAAATTAGTGTGTGTGTTTCCTGTGGCTGCTGTAACTGCCACCATTAAAACAACTGAGATTTATTTTCTCATGGTTCTTGAGTCCAAAAGTCTGAAATCACTGGACCAAAATGCTACAGGGCCACACTTCATCAGGAGGCTTTAGTGGAGAATCTGTTCCTTGCCTCTTTCAGCTATGATGACTACAGGCATCACCTCAGTCTTCAAGGCCAGTATCTTTAAATTCTCTCTGCTCCACTTTCACATTTCCTTCTCTTCTATGTCTAATCAAATTTCCCTCTGCCTTCCTCTTATAATGATATATATTATTGCATTTAGGACTCAGCCAGAATGACCTTCTGATCTTGAGGTCCTTAGTTTAAAACATCTGAAAAGTCTGCCATGTAAGATAATATTTACAGATTCTGGGATTAGGACCTGATGTTTTTGGGGACCATTATTCAATGTATCATAAGTAGTTTCCAAAGGGGAATGGTAACCAATGAAGATTTCATACTTGCTTTTTAAATGGATTCTCGCAGTGTTAAACCCTAATTTCATGCCCTGCATCAGCTGTGTGTCTATAATTAGGTGAGTGTATGGCCAATTTACCTGGAATAGTTCTAGTTTAAATCTATTGCTTATAGAATTATTAATATATCCTCTTTATCCTCAACAATGTTTTGGTTTATGTAATAAATTATATGGCCACCTTCCATATGCTATAGCATATGTCCACAAAGTGAGGCTCTTTTAGGCTTATGGGAATCATGATTTGGGGCCAGAGAACCTTGCTGGGGACAAAGTGGACACCACATTCCACCATATCCCTCTTCTAAAAGAAGCTGCCAAATGATAATGAGAAGGCATGTCAGCATACTCCTCAGTGGATCTTAGGATGTGTGCAGGCAGAGTGGCTGATGATAGGCATTTAAGCTGCTGTAGGCATTTTTGTTTTCACTTGCCCTTGTAATAGTGTTGTAATTGCAGAACAAGGGCAAGGACATTCATCAGCTGATGTTCTCTGCTGGGCCACATGGACACAGGAAGACTTGACGTCTTCTCTCTCCACTACTACTATTGATAAATTTGCTTGGCACATGGATGGCCTCTGGGCACATAATCCTAGAAGGCTGATGCTCCTTCTATGTTAATATAATCTTCTACCTTTTAACTCATATTGAATTAATTCATATGAATTATCAGTAAAATTTAAGAATAAGAACAGGCACTGGTAGGAATGCTCCAGGAAGGATATCTTCAGCCTGTTCCATTGTTGATCATTTATATCAGTAGTTGATTTCAGACAGTTTTGATTTTTTTCTCTCTTTTCCATCTTATTTCCTTCCTTCCTTCTGCTAAATATTCTTTCTATTAGTAGTCTAATTTAGATACTACTATTATGCCTTCTTTGTAGGTAAGGAATCCTAGACTCAAGTATGTAAAATAATTTACCCCAAAATTACTCAGATATAGGCTGAGCTGGCAATCAAACCTGAGCCATGTGACTCTGGAGTCCACACTGCTAATCATTCTAGTCTATTCCTCATCTCCAAAATAGGTTATCAATTTAAAAATGGACAACTTTTTCTGGGATTAGGACCTGATGTTTTTGGCTCAGTTGATTAAGCGTCCAACTCTTGATTTCGGCTCAGGTCATGATCTTGGGGTTGTGGGATTAAGCCCCACATTGGTCTTCTCACTCAGCAGGGTGTCTGCTGGAGATTCTCTCTCTCTCATTCCCTCTGTCCCTCCCCCCCTTCCAAAATAAATAAATAAATCTTTAAAAAAATAAAAATGGACAACTTTACAAGCTATAAGATTCAGAGAAGGCATCTGTGTATTAACAATAGTCAGGGCTTGTTCTCTGGAAGCTATGGCTAGGTTTGGAGAGAACTAGGCTCACTGATAGCAATGTGATCAGAGAACACTAAAAATAGAGGCCAGTTGATAGCCCTTAACTTCAAGTAAGTAGCCTGTAGGCCAGGATTCAAGGAAGGTGATGATACTACAGAAAAGTCCCAGGAGACTAATAAGCAATTAAAATAAAAGTGTGGGAACTGGAAAGGAAGGCATCTTTGGTAGCTTATGTAAAGGCTCTCATCTGCGGTCGCAGGAGGACACAGAAAGCTGAAGACTAGGTACTGAGTCAGAGTGGCTAAGGTACAGAGAAGATTAAAAGCCCAAGTAAGAGAGGTCTGTTTGGCTGAGGACTAATAGGGAAAGGATGGGACTCTTTCAAGGAAGATCTGGCTGCTCCAGATTATAGCAGACAGACTATAGTTGTCAGCTCATTCAGGGTTTGCCTCACTGCAGACAGCCACCTCCCCTAAGGGCATGACCAAAACCCTAGCCATTCTGGCCCAACAAGGGGCAACTGAAGCCAAATGTACTCTAGCACCTCCGGTGGGGTTGGCCAAGGTCTTACACGATCTGCTTTGCAGTTAGACTTCTCCCTCTTAACAATCTCACTTCCTCCAACACTCTTCCACAGGTGTTTATCCCTAATAAGTATCCAGCATTCCAAATTCCATCTTATTAATCTGCTTCTGAAATACCAACAGTCAATAGGCCCTGAGAATCTTTAGGCCCAATTCTCCTTTGGATAGAATTAATATTCTTCCTTCTCCCACATAAGGAGAAATTCTGTAGTCAGAAGTGTAGAGTGTCTTAGGTATGTAAGAAAGGAGGACACTCTTAAGAAACACCTGGTGTATACCATGCCTATGGCTGAGTATGGTCTGACCTACCATCCAGATACCTCATTTCTCTTTTCCTTAATTAGGTTATGGTGCCTAAGCACTGCTTTCTAGAAGCAGACAGATGGGATACAAACTATAGAGTGTTCAGTTGGCTAAGCATTCTTGGATTTTTGTTGGCTTACTCACACAGTGAAGTGTGTTAGATCAAAATGTTCCCAAAGCTGACACCTTCAGAATGCTTGATCACCAGCTGCCAAATTTGGAACAAGAACATCACCACTTCCCAGTCTTTTGGGTAGTATTCATTAACCAATTCTGGAGGATCACACGGCTCTGAGTTTTTTCATCCACCCATTCTGACCATTGAAACACGTGACAACAAAGTACAGTTCAGCTAGGTGGTTACCACAGCTGTGTGGGGTTGGTGTCACTAAGTTGCTTTACAAAGAGGACTTCTATAAGAGGGGTAGGAATCACAAATGCTCCATACCATTTCTATCTTGGAGAATGACAATCCTAACAAACTTGCTGTCCTCTACCACAAAATGCCACATGAAGAGGTATGTATCATCTTTTGGGCTGCTACCGTTTATAGCATTGAGTCAAATTTCATGGGTCTCTATTTGACAGATTTAATGTCCAACAGCTCCTGGGGAAAATTTATCCAAAGGGTCTGGAGATGAAAGAATTTGCTTGTCTGCAAAGAGGAGTGAGTGAAACATTTCCACACAGAGTCTTTAGCAGGTTATAACCCATAAATCTGTCAGCAAACTTTATCCTTCATGTGCGTGAAATTATGCAAGCTTCTTTGTTTTCTTTATTGTTATTTGAATTATGTACTCTGTATTGTAGGTAGATCAACTCTTCCTAGGCAGCTATAACTCAGCTGTTGGAAGACAGGGATATGTTTTATTTTTATGTCAACCTGCTCTGATTCAGTGTTTAGGGTGACATATAATCAGATATCAAGTTAAAAAAAAAGTTCTGTGTGAAGTGTAAACCTCCTTCCATCATGACCAATGAGATGTAATTGGTGCTAATGACAGCACTCTGGCCTGCATCGATTTTCCTATCAGCCTGAAACCTGATGACAACTTTTTTTTTTCCACTCCGACTACTTGGTTATGAACCATCACAAAGGAAACCTTATGTAAATTGTAAGTTGTTATATGTAGCCATGTTGCTTTTCCAAAAGAAGCAAACTTGGGTGTACATTATGTGCTACAACATAATAATTACCACTTAGTGACTGTTAAGCAGGGTTGCCATGTCATGCTCTTCAGAGACCCTAATCTACTTGCCAGTTGTTTGACCCGAAGAAAAAGCACATTTTTCTTATTCTCATAAAGGTAGTATGGACTTGCAGAAGGCTTGCTACTGTGTGCCCACTTACCGAAGATTTAATGCACTATCACGTTTAATTTATGTGAACTCATATAAGGTAAATATTATTACCCGCAATATACAGCTGCAGAAGATAAGCCTTATAGAAATGATGCAAGTCATCCAAGGTCAGAGAACCAGTAAACGGAAGACTCAATTCAAGTCTTGGGAAACTGCAGAGTCCTGGCTTATTTCCTTTCACCTGCTGCAAGGTCTGCACTGCACCACAGAGAAGGCTTTCTTTTTTTTAAAGATTTTTATTTATTTATTCATGAGAGACAGAGAGAGAGAGAGAGAGAGAGGCAGAGGGGCAGAGGGAGAAGCAGGCTCCCAAAGAGCAGGGAGCCCGATGCGGGACTCGATCCCAGGACTCTGGGATCATGACCTGAGCCGAAGGCAGACGCTTAACCATCTGAGCCACCCAGGCACCCGAGAAGGCTTTTTATAGAAAGGAGCTGTGCCATTTCATTAGTCAGATTAGATACCAGTTGGCTTGTCTGCAACTCTCTCAAACTGTTGTAGATACTTTTGCCTATAGTTTTCTGGATAATCCCAAAACATTAGCCAGCAGAAGTGAAACTTAGAAAAAAAAAAAAGCTTTGCATAGTTGGTTCCTTCAAACCTTTTCTTTTACAATTAATTGAGGGGTTCTGATCTACTTGGAAAGAAGGGAAAAAAAATACAAATGAAAGGATTGGAGAAGGAGCCGTGGAAAAACTGCAGAGAGATTTCATGGGAATCTTGAAAGAGCTGAGCCTCAGAGATGTCATCAACAGAACCTCCAGAAGGACAGCCCCAGAATGTGACTGCTCTCTCAACTTATGTCTTCCGTGTGATCTCTCTGAAGTCATTAACTTGTCTTTGATCTGCATCTTCTGGGACTTCTTTATGACTGTGTGGTGTACATGGGCTGGTAATCTCCACGTTCATGGACCTCTCATTTCTAACATTTGAGATCAGAATTTCCCTCTGTTCACATTCCCAATAGAAGCATTCTGGATTTTGAGCCAGAAATTGGCCAGTCCATGGATGGACAACTTCTAATCTCAGATGTTACTTTTGGGTTGGGATGGGAGAGGGTGAATAGCAATGTGGTTCTGTGGTATAGCACACATTCTACAGGGGACAGTGACTGGAGACCTACATAATAGCAGTGCTTCAGCCCCTGCATGTCAGCTCTGAAGAACATGTCATGCTCTTGTTCTCACCCTCCACTTCAAACATCTTCCTCTATCTCTTCTACTTGGTGGTAGATCCCATGGGCATCACTCCTTTTTCTGACAAGCTTATGGATTGGCAGTAACATTTTAAGTGATCCTCTAAGCTCTTACGTGGCACTCCTTGAGATGCTGTTTCCTGTACATATTCTTGAACCCCATCTAATCGCACCCTGTTTTGATCTTTTTCCTATAATGTTTTGCTTATTACTACTGTTTCTACTACTACTGCTGCTATTACTACGAACATGTATGCAAATGTACAAAATATCAGACACTGTGGTGTTATTTTTATGTGTTAGCTCAATTAACTTCATGAAAATCTTATGTGGTAGCTAATATTATTGTTCCCATTTTTTTGATAATTGTATGAAGTTTTGGTGAAAGTAACTATGACACCCAAGGCAGCACAGTTTTTGGAGTGTGTTCTAGAAGTATCTGACTCTGGAGTTTGTATTCTTAAGCACAACATTGCTCTTGTAAATGACTAAAAACTGGACAGTTAATACCTAATGCTGATTGAGTGTCCTGTTTAGGAGGAACCATCTTTCTGTTTCTTCATATATAATATACATTCAAATCTTATCTTTTCAACTAGACTTTGAACCTACTGTGGGCAGGAACAATAGAATACATGTCACCAGTGTCTTCTGTAACACATCCTACTTGGAAGCACAGATAAAACTCACATATACTTATTGTCTGTCTGCATCTACATTTTTCTTCAGCTTTCAGTTTTGTCAAAAATAAGCTATAGCTAAATTTTTCTTCTGTTCAACTCTGATATTGACTTTCCAAAGATAAGAAAATTTAGGGTTATTTTTCTTTTTGTTTTAAAGATTTTTATTTATTTATTTGACAGAGAGAGAGACAGCGAGGGAGGGAACACAAACAGGGGGAGTGTGAGAGGGAGACGCAAGCTTCCCACTGAGCAGGGAGCCCGATGTGGGGCTCGATCCCAGGACGGTGTGATCATGACCTGAGCTGAAGGCAGATGCTTAACGGTTGAGCCATCCAGGTGCCCCTAGGGTTATTTTTCTGAGTTCTAAACCCCTGAATATGAAAAATTCTCAAAAATAGGGTGCCATCATCTGCCTAATGCATTTATTCTGAAATGGTAATGATAGAAACAGTAAATGTGATTGTCCAGTCCAGGCTGGGCTGGTAATAACTAACTTAAGGAAATTGCACAATAATTAAAAACCTAAAACCAGCCAAACCAAAATAAAGAAAACACACATTTGGCCTTGTTGCACTGAGTAGTGAGAAAAAGTAGCACCTACCTATTAACATTTCTAAACTAAAGAAAGACTCTCAAACATCTTTTTATCATTATGAACTGGTTGAAACAATGAAATATCCTTCTTTCTGTTTTCTCAACATCGCTACCTTCGCAGCAGGTGGGCTGGAACATGCTTGGATTTCTCAGTTCTGTGACTGCCAAGATAATATGAAAAACACAAGAATGGCTTTGACCATTAGCTTATGTGTCCCTAGCCTCAATTAGCCATGAACTATGTCTGGGAAATGGTTTTTAGGATCAACAGATGCATAAGCATGTGGGATTACTCTTATTTTAAAAGGTCTCTTATTCACAAGGTTTGGGGAAGAATGGGAAAAGGTAAAGAGAGAATAGGATCATTGTTCACAGATGTCTCCAACAACTTAGCCTCAGATATTTACTTTTATTTCAATCAATCTCTGAGCTGCAATAGAAAGGAGATTTGGAGCTGAAGATCAGGGGATGGTGCTGATTCTGCTAATTACCAACCATACTTAGGCTAATTATTTAGTTTTTTGGTCTCAAAATTTTTAAAAAATTTAATTAACTTACCTGTAAAATGGGGTAAATAATCTCCACCCTATTTTTCCACACTAAAACACTATATAAAATTACAAAACCCAAGTAAGAATTATTATTATGATTTTATTATTTCAATCTACTATACTGGCTACCAAATAGCTTAAGAATGCTGAAATACCTTTTTTCCTGTGGTCAAATAGGACAAATCTTGACTTTTTTCTAAGGAACTTTTTTCTGCCTAGAAAACAAAAGAAAAAAAGATAAATCCTTCTATCATTATTTTGACATGTCCTTAAATAATATGACATCTGGATTCTCCTTCTACACTGCTCTTCATCCTATTTCCATTTTCTGAAGCCATACAGAATGCTTGAAAACAGTCCAAAGAATATTGATAAATTCCTCTTCCTAATTCCATTCCCCCATACACAAAATAATTTGAATTTGTTTTATAAAATATTTTATTTATTATCTTCTTCTCTTTTTTTAACATATAATGTATTATTTGTTTCAGAGGTACAGATCTGTGATTCAACAGTCTTGCACAATTCACAGTGCTCACCATAGCCCATACCCTCCCAATGTCTATCACCCAGCCACCTCATCCCTCCCGCCCCCCACCATCCCAGCAACTCTCAGTTTGATTCCTGAGATTAAGAATTCCTCATATCAATGAAATCATATGATACCTGTCTTTCTCTGATTGACTTATTTCGCTCAGCATAATACCCTCCAGTTCCATCCACATCGTTGCAAATGGCAAGATCTCATTCCTTTTGATGGCTGCATAATATTCCATTGTATATATATATACCACATCTTCTTTATCCATTCATCTGTCGATGGACATCTTGGCTCTTTCCATAGTTTGGCTATTGTGGACATTGCTGCTATAAACATCAGGTTACACATAGGAAGGGTAAAATGAAGGGGGGGAATCAGAGGGGGAGAAAAACCGTGAGAGACTGTGGACTCTGAGAAACAAACTGAGGGTTCTAGAGGGGAGGGAGGTGGGGCGATGGGTTAGCCTGGTGATGGGTATTAAGGAGGGCACGTATTGAATGGAGCACTGGGTGTTATACGCAAACAATGAATCATGGAACACTACATCAAAAACTAATGATGTAAAGTATGGTGATTAACATAACATAATAAAATTAAAAAATATATTTTATTATTTATTATTTATTTATTTATTTGAGAGAGAGAGCATGAGTGGGAGGGGCAGAGGAGAGGGAGAAGCAGACTCACCACTCAGCAGGGAGCCCCATGTGGGGCTTGATCCCAGGACTACGAGATCATGACTTGAGCCAAAGGCAAATGCTAACTGACTGAGCCACGCAGATGCCCCCAAAATAACTTGTGTTTAAAAGAAGGCTTCATTGATAACTAAAAAATGTCTTGGGCCCATTGCAGACATGGATTTTTGAACCAGGAAATTTTGATACCCCCCAATCTTACCAACAAATAAGGGCTCATTGTGCTTGTGACAGACAAATAACTCAAGTCATCAGGGTTCCCAGTCCCCCATTAAACTGTGTTGATAGGTAAAAGTATTGGTGGGTATAGTATGGTAGGTCAGATCATAGGCTTCAGTATCTTACCAACGTGGACTTTAATTCTAAAACCACCAATAATTAGCCACCCAGCTTTTGGCAAGAAATTTTAACATATTGAGCCACATTTTCCTCATCCTCCTAAAAAAAGGATGTTAGTAATCAAATCCATGTGACAAGATTGTTGTGGAGGTTGAATGAAATATGGTACTGAGCACCATATCTGACTCATACTATGTCCCCACAAGTCGTGGTTATTATAATTTTATTGCTCTTATTATTTGGTGAATTAGTAAGCATGAAGCTGATCTGAAATGATACAAGTCTTTGTATGTTTAGGACCCCCAGGTAGCTCCCATCTCCCATTCACTCTTCATGACCTTTGCCTGGCTCTAGTTTTTCCCAGGACTCTGCACTTCAATTAAATGACCAAACTAGAGGTAATTTCCTCAGGGGCTTCTTGAAGGTCAGAGCTTACTCTGTGGGGAGCTGTCCTACTCAACAGATGAGGTTGAGACCAGGGGATTATGATTGCATTAGCTCAGAACCTGGACCTCTGGCAGGAGATAACACTTTTAGTTTTCTTCAAGTGATATCTCATTTATAATTGACAAGATTTAAGGACATCTCCATCATCTGCCACCTAATTTAATGAAATATCTTGTTAACTCACACAATGGTGCCTGAAATGTCTATTGATTCTAAACACTGTCATAGTGAACCAAGTGTAGTGCCACACTTAGTTAAATAAGCGAGACGCTGACATCTTAAGCACAAGCAAACTAAGAAAATATTCTCTGAAATATTTGAAGGGCAAAAGGGTCAGTTACTAACGTCTGTGTCTCCTTGCTCAATCCACATCCTCCAATCTGGTGCATGTTTAGTGTCATGGCTCAGCATGGAAAATGAAGGCTAGTGCTTAATTACTTGTTGTTGGTCCTTTATTTGCAAGAGTATCTGAAACACTTGGAAAGTAGAAAGATGTGACTGTTTCGATGGGCACTTAGCCAAGAAAACATGAGATTTATGTGACTGCCAGGGTCCCAATGCCTTTGTATGTCATTTCTGCTGGGGTGGAGAGCTCTTGGAAAAAAGAGCTGTTTCTCTTGCTGTTTCTCACAACTGTAATTTGGGGAACTATTTAATGAGGGGCTCTTCAGCACATTTGAGAAGTCATTAGGCAATTGATTTATTGAAAATGACCTTTAGACCATTAAAGTGAAGAGAATGTCTTTTGACCAATAAAGTGAAGAGAATGTCTTTAAAAATTTAAAAAGTATATATATTTATTTGGGAAAGTAGAATTAAAGCAATAACAATGCAGTGAATAATTACATAGGACTAGTAATGATAAACAACTGTCAAAAACTCGACATAGTTCACTTCCATTAGCTTGCTAGGCCATCACAATTAAGCCATGGAGTTAGGCAGCATGAGGTAGGTAGTGCATTGCTCCTCAGAGAGTGCTCACACACAAACTGCAAGAAAATCACTCCTAGTTGGGGGTGGGATTCGGAGTGGGGTGAGGAGAATCAATGGGAGTGGTAGCTGCCTGTAAAAATTGAAGTTGTAAGAGTCTCCTATGGAATGATGGATTGGATTGGTAAATTCGCAAACAATGTATTGGATCTGCTTGGCTTTTCTTCTGAGGCGGTAACTGCCTGCAGGTAGGTGGGGTTCTCTTTTTCCCCTGCCTCTTTCTCCTCCAGTGTGGGGAGGCCTGCCCTGGACCAGTGCTTCTGAGTGCACAGACGGTCTTTCTAATTCTGGGGTTCAACTGTCAGACTTACTTGTTTTGCTTTGTTTTGTTTGTTTGTTTTTATACTAAATTATGTATCCCTGCTTTGATTTTATCATAGTAAAGGTGATGTTTTGAACTCTCTTGGGCCTTGCTCTTTTATTCAGAACCCAGGATGGGACAGAGGACACATACTGGGTCTCCTGAGAGCCTTATCCTTTTTTTTTTTTTTAAAGATTTTATTTATTTACTGAGAGAGAGAAAGAGAGAGAGAGCATGCGAGAGAGCAGGGGGAGGGGCAGAGGGAGAGAGAATCTCAAGCAAGCTCCACACTGAATGTGGAACCCGGTGCAGGGTTCGATTTCACTACCCTGAGGTCATGACCTGAGCTGATATCCAGAGTCTGGTGCTGAACTGACTGAGACACTCAGGCACCCCAAATTTAATCCTTTAGGGAGGCTTTTCTTGTTTAAATTTGCCCATTACTCACTCATTAGTACAGAGCAATGCACAGACCTCTGCATACTTCCTTTGATCTTACTACACCCAGCATACTCTCTCTGTTTAGAGAATTAACTATTTTGATAGTGACTTTCTTCTACTCACTACCCCCCGGCAGTGTTAAATTCTCTTTCCTCGTGCAGTCCCCTCTCTCTCTGACTTCTCTTCACAAATACTCCCTCTCTTCAATCCAGGATTTATTTATTTTTACTTTGTTTCTCCTTAGCATAAAGTTATTTGTTCTTCAAGCATGATAGGTTTTCTTTCTTCATTGAATGGTACTTTGAAAAGACATCTTTTAAGTTATGTCAGAAGAGACACACACAGGAATTCCTTGGTATGGGAAGTCTTTCCCTTTAAGTTCCTGGGCAAAGAAATGCTACCTTCATGGGCTTTCTTATTTTTTTTTCCCAGCTAATTAGTTGCACCTTCCATTCATGTCCCAGAAATTGTTTCTTTTAATGCTATTGAAAGCTAATGTAGTGCCTTATATAAGTAGTTTATAGGTTATTATTTCTTTCGCTAAATTGAAGCCCCTAAAGGCAGGGATTATTGGAGTTTTCATTTCCCTTGTATACATCTGGGGTCTAATCCAATTCCAGAAAAAGCATGTGATCTCGGGCATCAAAGGTCTCATACTTCTGTACTCAGGACCAACATAATCAGACCTGTGGATGGATGTTGAGAATGGACCTGTACATAGTGGTAAGAGAGCCACACACAGCAGGCCAGGGCGGAGGGGCCCTGACTCTGACTCAAAAGGGAGGGAGAGGGGGCACTGCACATAGGTAGAGCCAAGCTCAAAGTTGCTGTGGCATTTCTGACTGGAGGGGCATCATTCCAGTAGTATTGGATACATGAAAGGTAAAATTGGACGGATTAGGGGTTTCCTTATTTTGGAAACAATTGGATACAATCTTTGGGGAGACTACTGAGTCAGAATTGGCAGTATTTGCAGATTTACTCAATTTGTGAGAATCTGCTTTTCAGTGTGAGTGTTCATCCAAAAAAAGAGTTCATATAAAGAAGTTTGGGTGTTTATTCACAATAACTGTAGCTGAGAAAAATATCTGTATTTGGTGCTGATCAGGCAAGCACTAAGCAGCAAGATGCTCATATCTTAATTACAAGGTCATATTAAAACAAGGCAATTGAATTGCAATTAGTGTAAAATAATTTATTTATAAACTGCTACTATATGCATTTATATCCTATAATATGTTTCATTCCAGCCTGGTACTGTATGTGCCTCATTATAGCATAAACTACAAGGTCATTAACCTGCAATTTCACTTGCCATCTTGTTTATTATATGTGATTCTGCTTTGTGTTTAGTATGGAATTGTTAAGTCTTCTTAGGTTTTTTATTTGTTGCTACTGATTTCTCTGCGAACCTCTGTAAGTCTCTGATTACAGCTAAGCAAATATGACCTGTGTGGTAAGCAACTGGTTTTCCTTAAGCATCTGGAATGGGTTCTGCTCTTCACCTGTCTCTCCTTCCTCATATTTGTCTCTGATTGCTAGTGATTCTGGAAGCTCAATACATTTTTCCATCTTCTGAAACATTAGAGTTCTTGGCACCTTTAGAGAGAACACTTGGAACACAGCAAAGTGAATTTAGAGAAACTCTAAGCAAAGTGCTACTCCTCTTTCTGAAGCCAGCACATTACTAAGCAAAGTGCTACTCCTCTTTCTGAAGCCAGCACATTACTAAGCTTTGGGTGGTGTGGTTTGGTGAGCTGAGTACGGTTAACATGTGTAACAAGTGTAGAGTTGTGGGGTAGAAATCCCCATGTTGATGGCTTCTCCCAGATAAAACCTGCATAACAAAATACACATGCAAACTTAGTCCAGGGCCGCCATCACTGGGGCATTCTTGGCCTCAAATATGTGGATGGATTAACATAAATCTGTCTCCTTTGCTGGAAGGGTGACTGAATATTCTCATGAATTAGAAGGAAACTACAATTTACTGTTTGTGCTATCAATGTGACAGGAAATGCTGAACTAGGCATTTTTTTTATTTCATATCTCAATCTGATTTCCCAACTCTTAAAGCTAGATATTACTAAAAACTTCATTTTACATCCAAAGAAATTGAGGCTCAGAGAAGAACTGTTTGTCCCTTGTTCAAGATTATGCAGTTACTAGATAGCTGATCCCAAAGCTCTCTGCAGTGCCTCACAGCCCAGTGTCCTTTCAGCATTTACTACATGCAGTTTTCCAAGGTTAGTTGTCCTTTCTGAAGATTCATTCTGTCAGTTTCCTTTCCTCTGTGTAGTCCTGTGTTTACCATGTAATAGTTCACTAAAGCCTTTCACACAGAAGGCAAGCAGAAGTGGAAGAAAGTACAGGGCAGTCCCAGTAAAAGTCCCATGATTGCTCACTCTGGGGGGAATGAATATTTCTGAATAACCAGGTTTTCTTTATTTATGGAACAGCATGCCCATAATTATTCCCTCAAAATTAAAAACAAAGTTCTATTTGACTATTTTTTCTCCAAGATGAATTTTACTTCCTATCTTTTTGAACATAACCACTCTACCTATCTATTTGTTTAAATATCTGCCTTCATCACAGAATGTGACTCCATAATGGCTGTGACATTGATGGCAAAATTAATTATGTATCCCATGCATGGACAAAAATGCAAATGGCATACCAATATGTTCAATTGGATTGGACTAATAAATGCCTATTGTCATTATTTATGATCATAGAACTTAATATAATGTGCCTTTAAGAGTATTGAAAAGTATAAAGCTATCTGTTCATTATCCTAAAGATCTATGTTCATTGTTTTCTTTTGTCTGTTTTGTGTAATTTTTCAGTTTCTTCTTCATTCTCAGCTCTTACCCCTCCACTGCCATTTATTTAGTTTTCAGCATATGTCTGCCAATAGGAGGCATCTGCTACTTTTAATATGAAAGCTAAAATGAACTAGGGAACCAGATGCCCTTCATTATTCAAATTTTGTAAAGGTTCAAAGCCTCTCCTAGGAGTGAGTGAATGTGTTTACATTGGAATTTATGGCATCTTCCACAAGGAAAGGAGATTTAAGTACTCAAGGACACCTTTCTTAGCTATCTCCTTGATCTAGATCTGTTTTAGGAAGTTGACAAATAAACCATCAAGAAGGCACTTTTGGCACCCTCGCCACATCCTCTTGGCTCTTACCTGTTCATTGTTTGCTGGGCCAGCGTCCAGCCGCCATCCCTGACTCTGTCTATCTGGGGCTTTCTCTGACCACCAGAACCGGCTCTGCCCATAGAATCTACTGGCCAGATGTGCTGGGGAATTATGACTCCTAAAGAGGGGAGGACCCTCACCCAGTGACCAATGGGACTGGTGCAGAAGTAACCCAGTTCCCTCCCCACCTCCATGCGTAATAACTCTGAGGTGTACATCCCCTGCCGATTCCTAGACTTTGCTACTATGATTACTCTCTGATCATCCATAATGCTAGGTTGCTTAATAACTTACCCCTGTTGGAGGCACCTGGGTGGTTCTGTCAGGCAAATGTCCGACTCTTGGTTTCTACTCAGGTCATGATCTCGAGGACATGAGATGGAGCCTCATGTTGGGCTCTGAGCTCAGCAGGGAGTCTGCTTGAGATTCTCTTTCTCCATCTCCCTCTACCCCTGCTTATGCTCAATAAATGAATAAATAAATAAATAATAAATAAATTCAATCTTAAAAAAAAATAACTTAACCTCTGTTGGCTTCCTACCTTTCGCTGTCTGGCTCACAACGAAAAATATTTCTACCTTACTTGTATTTCCTGAAATTTGCTCCCCAAAGGCAAACCACTTGCACTTGCACCTTTGTCTCAAAGTCTACTTTCCAGGGGTTTTCAAACTAATGCTCAGAGTTACAGATAAGTGAAGTGTTCCAGTACTTATAAAAAGGGAATCACTTTGGTCTAAGGAGGTTAATCTTTGGTTATAAATCTCTTGCATTCTCTTCAGATTTCATCATCCAGGTTAGCCCTGTGTCTCTTAACTGCCCACCTTGTAAATATTAGAAAAGATACATATTTTCGTCAGTAGATATGGCATGCTCACTGCAGTGGGGATTCAGAGTTGATATATATGCTTTATGTATCAACTCTAGGAAAATGGTGCTGAGTCAGAGTACAAGGTGAAGGGAGCTGAGCAGCTGTTTGAATTTAGCATCAAGTCAGCACTGCAGAAGCTAGAAATGAGAATTTGTTGGCACCTGTGGCCCTTAGGCAGAAAGGTGACATTACCTGAATAAATCACTGGTTTGCTTTTTTTGTCAGTGATACAGGGGAATTTGCATCTTTTCCTCTCTTAATTTGCTCAAGATTGGCAGTTTGAAGGGACAGTGCTATTGCACTGTAGCTGAAGAAAGAAAATAATTTAAAAATGAACTTTCCATCTAGTGCTCACCTGTCTTCCTTCAAACCACCATGCTCAAAGGTGGGAAGGGTAGAAGCACTGGCTTAGAATTCCCTCTCTATGAAAGACAATTGCAAAGACAAATGTGAACTTCATTGGAGGAAAAATAGTCTTTCAGCAAATGGTGCCAAGGCAACTAAATATATATGTCCAAACAGTGAAGTTGGGGGTGCCTGGGTAGCTCCGTTGGTTAAGTGTCTGACTCTTGGTTTCAGCTCAGGTCATGATCTCCTGAGTGGGACTCAGCAGGGAGTCTGCTTGAAGATTCTCTCCCTCTACCTCTTCCCCATTTTAGCCTATGCACACATGTATGTTCTCTGTCTCTCTCTCAAATAAATGGATAAATATTTAAAAACAAAACAGTGAAATTTACTCTAAATGTTCATAAACCTAAATGTAATAACTAAAACTATAAAATACTAAAAAGAAAACCCAAGAATAAATCTTTATGACCTCGAGTCATGCAATAGTTTCTTAGATATGAAACTAAAGCAAAATTGACAAAAGAAAAAATAATTTGGACTTTATCAAAATTAACTACTTTGTATTTCAAAGGAAACCATCAAGAATGTGAAAACACAAGTCACAGAATGGGAGAAAGTATTTGCAAATCACATATCTGATAAAGGACTTGTTTCCAGAATAAATAAAGAACTCTTCCAATTTAATAATAAAAAGACGTATAACTCAATTTAAAATGGGAAAAGTCAATGAATTAACATTTCTCCAAAGAAATCTACTGATTCTCAAATCAGTAGTCATTTAGGAAATGCAACTGAAACTACACTTAGCTACCACTTCATACCCACTAGGATAATTATAATCACAAAGACAGATATAAACAATTGTTGGTTAGGATGTGGAGACATTGAAACCCTCAAAATTTGTTGGTAGGAGTGTAATATAGTGTAGCCAATTTGGAAAACAGTTTGGCAGTTTCTCAAAATGTTAGACACAGAGTTACCATATGACCCAGTTAATCTGCTCCTTTGTATATAATATATCCACACAGAACCTGTCCCTGAATTTTTTTAACAATATCACTGATAGCCAAAATGTGGAAAAAGCTCAAATACCTGCAACTGAATAATTGATAATAAAAATCTCTTGTTTATCCATTCAATGGCACTAGTAAGCAAAAAAGTACTGCAACGGTATGCATGAACTTTGAAAATATTATGTTCAAGTGGAGGAAGCTCATCACAAAAAAACATGTATTATACAATTCCATTTATACACAGTGGCCAGGGGGCGCCTGGGTGGCTCAGTTGGTTAAGCGACTGCCTTCGGCTCAGGTCATGATCCTGGAGTCCCGGGATTGAGTCCCGCATCGGGCTCCCTGCGCAGCGGGGAGTCTGCTTCTCCCTCTGACCCTCTCCCCTCTCATGCTCTCTCTCTATCTCATTCTCTCTCTCTCAAATAAATAAATAAAATCTATATACACAGTGGCCAGAATAAGTAATTCTATATGACAAAATGTAGATTCATGGCTGCAAAGAGCTCGATGTGGAGGGATGTAGGAATTGGTGAGTGACTGCTGATATAGAGTTTTCGAGGGGATGATAAAAATGTTTTGAAATTGATTGTGAGGATGGTTGCAGAACTCTGTGAACATACTAAAATTCATTGAATTTTATACTTTAAATGAGTGAATTGTATGGTATATGAATTATAGATCAATAAAGCTGTTAAAATGCTCATTGACTGTTTATATACAAATAATAATAATGTATCCTATACTTAATAACTTTTGTATAAATAAAATGTGTGACAACAATAGCATAGAATGTGGGAATGGAGAAAGCAATGTGTGCTATTATACATTTCTAAACTAGATATAAAAATATTTAATTTTAGTATTTTCATTTTGGACGGGGTTATTTATTTATTTATTTATTTATTTATTTATTATTAATTCATTTTTACTGTGGCCTATCCTGTGCACTGTTTAGCAGTATCCTGGCCTTCGGCATTCTATCCAATCAATGTCAGCAGCATCCTCCTGTCGCCTCCCTACCTCTCTCCATTTGTGTCAACGAAAAATATCTCTAGATCCTGTCAATTGTCCCTTAGGAAACAAATGATCCTGTTAAGAATACCCACTACACGGGGAGCCTGGGTGGCTCAGTTGGTTAAGCGACTGCCTTCGGCTCAGGTCATGATCCTGGAGTCCCGGGATCGAGTCCCACATCGGGCTCCCTGCTCAGCAGGGGGGTCTGCTTCTCCCTCTGACCCTCTTACCTCTCGTGCTCTCTATCTCTCATTCTCTCTCTCTCAAATAAATAAATATAATCTTAAAAAAAAAAGAACACCCACTGCACAAGAAGCAGTACAATTTGATTTCAGGATGATGTCTCCGTTTCCTATCTCTACTATAAAAATTACCACAAACTTAGTGGTATAAATCAACATGGTTTTCATTTTTTTTATAGTTCTAGAGCTCAAATGTTTGAAATGTTCTTCCTGGGCTACACTGTGTCAGCAGGGTCGTGTTCCTGCTGGAGCCTCTTTGGAAGACTCCACTGCCTTGCCTTCCCCAACTTTTAGAGGCATTCCTTGGCCATGGGTCCTTCCTCTTGTCGTCAAAGCCTGAATGTAACATCTTCAAGTTTCTTTCTCTCCGCATTCTCCTTTGTCATCACTTCTTCTTTCTGACTCTGACCTTCTGCCTTTCTTTTATAAGGACCCTGTGACCATTTTGGGCTTACCTAGAGTAATACAGGTTCATCTCCTCATCTCAAGATCCTTAACATCACATCTGCAAAAAGCCTTTTACCATTCAAGGTAACATATTCACAAGTTCTGGAGATTAGGACATGGGAAATTTGGGGGGGATTATTCAACCTATCACAGTAGACTTTGGTAAACACTACAACTCCTGAAGTAACCCTTAGAATAACAACGAGTTATATATTTAATGGTGTCCTACAGGTGACTGTGTTCATTTTGCATATTCTCTCTATTCTTTGGATGGATAATTTATCTTGCTCTATCACAGAAGTGTTAGCCTTTCCTAACTGTTTGCCATTAAAATATCTTTAACAGTGCCTCTGGATATGATTTTTTCCATACTCTACTCCAAATAAGCCAACATCCTCAGGCAGGATCACATAGCTGCTGACCCTCATTTCCCATGCAACTATCTGGAGTAGAATCTCTCCCACAGAGCTAGAGTTGGGACAGATAGGGGACTAGAGCTGCCAGTTCTCATGACCTGCCTTGCATCTCCAGAATAAAACTTCTGAGGAGGGATCTTGGGGGTATGACACAGTTTCTGATTTAAACACCATATATTCCCATTGTTTTTACCCAGATTCTTTGGATTTTCTTGAATGATTATTTCTTGATTTGTTGTATAATTATCAGAGATTTTAAATGTTTGTTTTTGAAACTGTTGTCAAGTTTTATTTCTGCTATTTGGGGGAGAGGATTTGTGGAGCTCCTTACACAGTCTCTTCAAAGTCACATCTCTATATTGTCTCTTTGTGATTCTGTCTCTTATCCCATGAGTTTGATGAGGCAAGATGAGAGTTGAATTTCCTTCTATTCAAAACACTCCCTGTTGCACGTAAGGGTGTGGCCCTGGTTTGCACCAAATTTGCTCTAAATTTGAGTTGAATTCTTTATTTTAGTTTCCTTAAAGAGCTTTACTTAGGTTTGCAATCTGTCACCATTGAAAATTTAAACACTTCCAAGCATAGAGTTCAATGAGAGCATAGTTGTATGCCCTCGAAGGATGCTCAAACTCTTTTTGTACCAGGAGTTACACTTTATAGGAATCAGGCTAAAAGAATCCTGGGAGTTCCAATATTCCAATCCAATGCACAAGTGAACTACATAGATTCTTTACAAAAACTTACGATGAAAAACGCCATTTATTTTTGGTTTATAAAAAGAAGAAATGTACTTAAGCAAATTTATGCAAATAGAAGAACAGAGTTGTTTTAAGAATTTAGAGATCTCACAGATTTTATGGGAATTAAATTTGATAGCTGAAAACCATTACAGATTTTCCTGTGTCTACGTGTGTCTTTGGCTCTGTCAATTTATGTCTCAATTTGTATTTCTGTGTGTCTGTCTCTGAGACAATATTTCTGCTTTTGTCTGTTCACATATCAATCACTCTCTCTGCAGAGAAGCACCATTTGCTTTAATCCATCTTACTCCTTCCACTTTCTTCTTTGCCCAAATCTTAGTTTTTATGGGGCATAGGCTCTAGCCCTAACATTATGTGAACTTTTAGGTCAAACACTTATACCAACTGACACTTATAGCAATATTAAATATTATGGAAATAATGCTTTATATATAAAAAGAATGTTATTAGGCTCTTTTCCCACCTACAGCACAACTTTTCCCTTCTAGTAGCAGAGATGGGTATTCTCTGAGTCACCCACACTTTCTGGCCCATATCTCTCTGTAATTGTGTGGGAACCCATTGTACTGTCTGAAGAAGAAAACAAATCTAAGTGATCCACAAAATAATTTCATTCATAACCCTGACTTTACTTGTATTTTACCAGTTACCAGCATAGGAACTAATGAGATTTAAGGATTAATAATCGCTACAAGAAAGAGAACTTCAAGCAAGTTGTTTCAAGGTTGGTTTTAGAAACCTCCAGTGTCTTGGAACGCCTGGGTGGCTCAGTTGGTGAAGGGTCTGCCTTCAGCTTGGGTCATGATCCTAGGGTCCTGGGATCAAGTCCTGCATCAGGCTCCGTGCTCAGCGGGGAGACTGCTTCTACCTCTGCCTGCTGCTCTCCCTGCTTATGCTTCCCCCGCCCCGATAAATAAATAAATAAATAAATAAATAAATAAATAAATAAATAAATAAATAAATAAATAAATAAAATCTTAAAAAAAAAAAAGAAACTTCCAGTGTCTTCAACTAGATTACTTTGAGTCTGTGCATGCTCATGCCCAAAACTGTTCCTAATTAAAGCTAGTTTCCAAGCAGCTTAGAAAAAGGTGTCATTATGATTAATGATGAATTTTTCCTTATTGGTTTCAGCTGTGCAAAAGGGAAAATTAAACACTCCTTTGTGCTGGAGGGCTGGCCAGTTGGTCTACAGATAATGATGGGGTAGCCATGCTACTTCCCAGTGTGCCTGCCCCTAGTTCTCCCATCTCATGTCAGCCATGTGAGTGTTAAAAGCAGCTTGATGACCCATTATCTAGTCCCGCCTTCTCTGTTGCAGAATGGAGGAGACCCATCTGTCCTTGCTGTTGCCCTCATTGGTTCCTCCAGGTACTGTTTGTAATTCTCTTTTAACTATGTAATTGGGAACATGTGGTGTTTTGACTATCATGAGAGATCAAGGAAGGAAATTGTGTTAGGTATACATGATTACAAAGATGGAAACAGACTTGCCACTTCAAAGAAATACCTGATTTCTTTGGTTAAAGGAGTGAATATACAAAGCTCTTTACATGAGCTTTGGAGATTTAGAGTAGAACTTAGATCAAATACAACTCTTCACTTACTCGCTTTGTGACTTTGAGGAGATTACTTGAACTCCTTGAGCTTCAGTTTTCTTATATTTAGCTGTGGGTGATAATGCCATCTGAGAAGTATTGTGGAGGAGATTTGCTATCACCAGGGTCAAATCGGAACTATGGCTAGATAGGGTATGAACCGGTGCTGAGGGCCAAGGACTGGGGTTGGTTGGTCCTGGTGTTCAGCATTGCTCACTTGTAAGGTTTTTAGCACTTGGCTTTGAGTTACTCCAAGAGCCCCCTCTGTTCTTGTTCATCTGCTCAATTATAGTGACTTTTGGCTTTTCTGGCAAAACCTCTTCAACTTTTCCATGGTATATTAAAAACTCCATTCTCACAAAATATTTATAAAATATATATGAGAGATCTACTCCTTCAGCACAACTGAAGTGAAGTTTGGTTCTCAAATATTGTTTTTATAAATATTTCCTTGGAAATACTTGTAATATATAAGGTAAAATTTGCTTACACTAGAGTCTAAAATAATTTTAGAAGACTTATGTTGTATTCCAACTTTACTTTAATTTGTAAATTAAAAAAATTATACCTTTTGATTTATACTTTTTTTTGCTTTTGGTTATTATTTCTCTTAGACCCTTTTATTTTATTTTAATTTTTAAGTTTTTTTAATATGTTATGTTAATCAGAATACATTACATCCTTAGTTTTTGATGTAGTGTTCCATGATTCATTGTTTGCATATAACACCCAGTGCTCCATGCAGAACGTGCCCTCTTTAATACCCATCACCAGGCTAACCCATCCTCACACCCCCCTTCCTTCTAGAACCCTCAGTTTGTTTTTCAGAGTCCATCATCTCTCATGGTTCGTCTCCCCCTCCGATTTCCCCCCTCATTCTTCCCTTCCTGCTATCTTCTTCTTCTTCTTCTTTTTTTAACATATAATGTATTATTTGCTTCAGAGGTACAGATCTATGATTCAACAGTCTTGCACACTTCACAGCACTCACCATAGCACATATCCTCCCCAATGTCTATCACCCAACCACCCCATCCCTCCCACCCCCCACCACTCCAGCAACACTCAGTTTGTTTCCTGAGATTAAGAATTCTTCATATCAGTGAGGTCATATGATACATGTATTTCTCTGATTGACTTATTTCGCTCAGCATAATACCCTCCAGTGCCATCCACATTGTTGTAAATGGCAAGATCTCATTCCTTTTGATGGCTGCATAGTATTCCATTGTGTATATATACCACCTCTTCTTTATCCATTCATCTGTTGATGGACATCTTGGCTCTTTCCACAGTTTGGTTATTATGGACATTGCTGCTATAAATATTGGGGTGCATGTACCCCTTCGGATCCCTACATTTGTATCTTTGGGGTAAATACCCAGTAGTGCAATTGCTGGATCATATGGTAGCTCTATTTTCAACTGTTTGAGGAACCTCCATACTGTTTTCCAGTGTGGCTTCACCAGCTTGCATTCCCACCAACAGTGTAGGAGGGTTTCTCTTTCTCCACATCCCCGCCAACATCTGTCGTTTCCTGACTTGTTAATTTTAGCCATTCTGACTGGTGTGAGGTGGTATCTCATTGAGGTTTTGATTTGGATTTCCCTGATGATGAGTGGTGTTGAGCACTTTTTCATGTGTCTGTTGGCCATTTGGATGTCTTCTTTGAAAAAAATGTCTGTTCATGTCTTCTGCCCATTTCTTGATTGGATTATTTGTTCTTTGGGTGTTGAGTTTGATAAGTTCTTTTTTTAAATTATTTATTTATTTGAGAGAAAGAATGCGAGAGAGAGAGAGATCATGGGGGGTGAGGGTCAGAGGGAGAAGCAGACTCCCTGCTGAGCAAGGAGCCTGATGCAGGACTCGATCCTGGGACTCCAGGATCATGACCTGAGCTGAAGGCAGTTGCTTAACCAACTGAGCCACCCAGGTGCCCGAGTTTGACAAGTTCTTTATAGAGTTTGGATACTAGCCCTTTATCTGATATGTCATTTGCAAATATCTTCTCCCATTCTGTCGGTTGTCTTTTGGTTTTGTGGACTGTTTCTTTTGCTGTGCAAAAGCTTTTTATCTTGATGAGGTCCCAATAGTTTGTTTTTGCCCTTGCTTCCCTGGCCTTTGGCGATGTTTCTAGGAAGAAGTTGCTGCGGCTGAGGTCGAAGAGGTTGCTGCCTGTGTTCTCCTTTAGCATTTTGATGGACTCTTGTCTCACATTGAAGTCTTTCAACCATTTTGAGTCTATTTTTGTGTGTGGTGTAAGGAAATGGTCTAGGTTCATTCTTCATGTGGCTGTCCAATTTTCCCAACACCATTTGTTGAAGAGACTGTCTTTTTTCCATTGGACATTCTTTCCTGCTTTGTCAAAGAGGAGTTGGCCATAGAGTTGAGGGTCCATTTCTGGGCTCTCTATTCTGTTCCACTGATCTATGTGTCAGTTTTTGTGCCAGTACCATACTGTCTTGATAATGACAGCTTTGTAATAGAGCTGGAAGTCTGGAATTGTGATGCTGCCAGCTTTGCTTTTCTTTTTCAACATTCCTCTGGCTATTCGGGGTCTTTTCTGGCTCCATACAAATTTTAGGATTATTTGTTCCGTTTCTTTGAAAAAAGTGGATGGTATTTTGATGGGGATTGCATTGAATGCATAGGTTGCTCTAGGTAGCATTGACATCTTCACAATATTTTTTCTTCCAATCCATGAGCATGGAACGTTTTTCCATTTCTTTGTGTCTTCTTCAATTCCTTTTATGAGTATTTTATAGTTTTCAGAGTACAGATTCTTTGCCTCTTTGGTTAGATTTATTCCTAGGTATCTTATGGTTTTGGGTGCAGTTGTAAATGGGATCGACTCCTTAATTTCTCTTTCTTCTGTCTTGTTGTTGGTCTATAGGAAGGCCACTGATTTCTGTGCATTGATTTTATATCCTGCCACTTTACTGAATTCCTGTGTGAGTTCTAGCAGTTTTGGGGTGGAGTCTTTTGGGTTTTCCACATAAAGTATCATATCATCTGCAAAGAGTGAGAGTTTGACTTCTTCTTTGCCGATTTGGATGCCTTTGATTTCTTTTTGTTGTCTGATTGCTGTGGCTAGGACTTCTACTACTATGTTGAATAGCAGTGGTGATAGTGGACATCCCTGCCGTGTTCCTGAACTTAGGGGGAAAGCTCTCAGTTTTTCCCCATTGAGAATGATATTTGCTGTGGGTTTTTCATAGATGGCTTTTTTAATATTGAGATATGTACCCTCTATGCATACACTCTGAAGAGTTTTGATGAAGAAAGGATGCTGTATTTGTCAAAAGCTTTTTCTGCATCTATTGAGAGGATCATATGGTTCTTGTTCTTTCTTTTATTAATGTATTGTATCACATTGATTGATTTGCGGATGTTGAACCAACCTTGCAACCCAGGGATAAATCCCACTTGGTTGTGGTGAATAATCCCTTTAATGCACTGTTGGATCCTATTGGCTAGTATTTTGGTGAGAATTTTTGCATCCGTGTTCATCAAGAATATTGGTCTGTAATTCTCCTTTTTGATGAGGTCTTTGTCTGGTTTAGGGATCAAGGTAATGGTGGCCTCATAAAATGAGTTTGGAAGTTTTCCTTCCATTTCTATTTTAGGAAAAGTTTCAGAAGAGTAAGTATTAATTGTTCTTTACAAGTTTGGTAGAATTCCCCTGGGAAGCCATCTGGCCTTGGGCTTTTGTTTGTTGGGAGATTTCTGATGACTGCTTCAATTTCCTTAGTGGTTATAGGTCTGTTCACATTTTCTATTTCTTCCTGATTCAGTTTTGGTAGTTGATACATCTCTAGGAATGCATCCATTTCTTCCAGATTATCTAATTTGCTGGCATAGAGTTGCTCATAATATGTTCTTATAATTGTTTGTATTTGTTTGTTGTTGATTGAGATTTCTCCTCTTTCATTCATGATTTTGTTGATTTGGGTCATTTCTCTTTTCCTTTTTTTTTTTTTTTTTAAGATTTTACTTATTTATTTGACAGAGAGAGACACAGCGAGAGAGGGAACACAAGCAGGGGCAGAGGGAGAGGGAGAAGCAGGCTTCCCACGGAGCAGGGAGCCCGATGTGGGACTCGATCCCAGGACCCCGGGATCATGACCTGAGCCGAAGGCAGACGCTTAACGACTGAGCCACCCAGGCGCCCCTCTCTTTTCTTTTTGATAAGTCTGGTGAGGGGTTTATCAATCTTGTTAATTCTTTCAAAGAACCAGCTCCTTGTTTCATTGATCTGTTTTACTGTTCTTTTGGTTTCTATTTCATTGATTTCTGCTCTGATCTTTATTATTTCTCTTCTTCTGCTGGGTTTGGGCTTTATTTGCTGTTCTCTTTCCAGCTCCTTTAGGTATAGGGTTAGGTTGTGTATTTGAGACCTTTCTTGTTTCTTGAGAAAGGCTTGTATTGCTATATACTTTCCTCGTAGGACTGCCTTTGCTGTATCCCAAAGATTTTGAACAGTTGTGTTTTCATTTTCATTGGTTTCCATGAATTTTTTTAATTCTTCTTTAATTTCCTGGTTGACCCATTCATTCTTTAGTAGGATGCTCTTTAGCCTCCATGTATTTGAGTTCTTTCCGACTTTCCTCTTGTGACTGAGTTCTAGTTTCAAAGCGTTGTGGTCTGAAAATATGCAGGGAATAATCCCAATCTTTTGGTACCGGTTGAGACCTGATTTGTGACCTAGGTTGTGATCTATTCTGGAGAATGTTCCATGGGCACTAGAGACGAATGTGTATTCTGTAGCTTTGGGTGGAATGTTTTGAATATATCTGTGAAGTCCATTTGGTCCAGTGTATCATTTAAAGTCTTTATTTCCTTGTTGATCTTTTGCTTATATGATCTGTCCATTTTCAGTCAGGGGCTGTTAAAGTCCCCCACTATTATTGTATTGTTGTCAATGTATTTCTTTGTTTTTGTTATTAATTGCCTTATAAAATTGGCTGCTCCCGTGTTAGGGGCATAGATATTTACAATTGTTAGATCTTCTTGTTGGCTAGACCCTTTAAGTGGGATATAATGTTCTTCCTCATCTCTTATTACAGTCTTTGGTTTAAAATTTAATTTCTCTGATATAAGGATTGCCACCCCAGCTTTCTTTTGGTGTACGTTAGCATGTAAAATCGTTTTCCACCCCTTCACTTTCAATCTGGGGGTGTCTTTGGGTCTAAAATGAGTCTCTTGCAGACAGCAAATCAATGGGGCTTGTCTTTTTATCCAATCTGATAGCCTGTGTCTTTTGATTGGGGCATTGAGCCCATTTACATTCAGGGTAACTATTGAAAGGTATGAATTTAGTGCCATTGTATTGCCTGTAAGGTGACTTTTACTGTATATTGTCTGTGTTCCTCTCTGGTCTATGCTGCTTTTAGGCTCTCTCTTTGCTTAGAGGACCCCTTTCAAGATTTCTTGTAGGGCTGGTTTCGTGTTTGCAAATTCCTTTAATTTTTGTTTGTCCTGGAAGCTTTTTATCTCTCCTTCTATTTTCAATGATAGCCTAGCTGGATATAGTATTCTTGGCTGCATATTTTTCTCGTTTAGTGCTCTGAAGATATCTTGCCAGTCCTTTCTGGCCTGCCAGGTCTCTGTGGATAGGTCTGTTGCCAATCTAATGTTCTACCTTTGTAGGTTACAGATCTCTTCTCCCGAGCTGCTGTCAAGATTTTCTCTTTGTCTCTGAGACTCGTAAATTTTACTATTAGATGTTGGGGTGTTGACCTATTTTTATTGATTTTGAGAGGGGTTCTCTGTGCCTCCTGGATTTGGATGCCTGTTTCCTTCCCCAAATTACGGATATTCTCTGCTATAATTTGTTCCAGTATACCTTCTGCCCCTCTCTCTCTTTCTTCTTCTTCTGGGATCCCAATTATTCTGATGTTTTGTCTTATGGTATCGCTTATCTCTCGAATTCTGCCTTCATGATCCAGTAGTTGTTTATCTCTCTTTTTCTCAGCTTCTTTATTTTCCATCATTTGGTCTTCTATATCTCTGATTCTCTCTTCTGCCTCATTAACCTAGCAGTTAGTGCCCATATTTTTGATTGCACCTCATTAATAGCCTTTTTGATTTCGACTTGGTTAGATTTAGTTCTTTTATTTCTCCAGAACGGGTTTCTCTAATCATTTCCATGTTTTTTTCAAGCCCAGCTAGTATCTCTAAAATCATTATTCAGAACTCTAGTCCGACAGCATACTAATAATGTCCGTATTGAGTAGGTCCCTGGCAGTCAGTACTGCTTCTTCTTCTTTTTGTTGCGGTGATTTTTTCCATCTTGTCATTTTGTCCAGAGGAGAGCTGATGAATGATAGAACAAAATGCTAACAGGGTACCAACATCCCCAGAAAATATACTCTAAACAAATCAGAAAAGACCTGAAACCATGGGAAAAGAAAGGGAAAGAAAGAAAAAAGAAAAAGAAAAAAAAGTAAAAGAAAGGTAAAAACAAAAACAGAACAAAACAAAACAAAAAAACAGAATATGATCAAATACGATCAGGCTGCTGCCTAGATCGGTGCCACACACTAGATTTTGGGTGTATTTTGGTCTGTTAGAAGAAAGTGCCTCCCAAAATTTTAAAGAAAGAATAACTTATATATGTGCAAAAATAGGGTTAATACAATGAAAGGATGGAATATGACTGTGAAGATGAAATTATAAAAGATTTTATAAAAGTAATTGATAAGAAGTTGTTTGAAAAAAGAAAGAAGAGGATTTAAAAAGAAAAGTAAGAAGGAAACAAAAAGGGAGAGAATGTGATCAGGCAGGAGACTAGAACAAAGCCATACACTAGAGATTTAGGGTATATTTTGATCTTTTAGAAGAAATTGTATCTCAAAATTTTAAAGAGAGAACAACTTATATATATATGCCAAAAATAAGGGTAACTACTATGAAGGGATAGAATATGACTCTAAAAATGAAAAATAAAAAAAATTTTTTTCAAAAAGGGATTGATAAGATGTTGGTTGAAAAAAGGAAAAAAAAACAGTTAAAAAAATTAACTTTGAAAGAATAAAGAATCATGGTAAAAAAGCCATGAATTCTATGTGTACTATTCCCCTAGTGCTGGAGTTCTGCCGTTCTCATTGATCGGTAAACTTGGTCTTGGCTGGCTGTTCTTGCTGATCTTCTGGGGGAGGGGCCTGTTGCCGTGGTTCCCAAATGTCTTTGCCGGAGGCGGAATTGCCCTGCCCTTGGCAGGTCCGGGCTAAGCAATCTGCTTGGGTTTGCTCTCAGGAGCTTTTTGTTCCCTGCAAGCTTTGGGGACAGCTTTGGATGACGAGAGTGAAATGGTGGCCTGCCAATCTCCTCCCCGGAGGAGCTGAGAGCTCGGGTCCCCGCTCCTCAGTGCACCCCCAGAGAAAAGCAGTCAGTCACTCGTGTCTCCCTGGTCTCCGGCCGCACTTCGTGCTCACCCGGCCTGTGACTGAGCGTTTCTATCTCTGGCACCTGACTCAGTATGGAGTCTCCAAACCCAGCAGATCCCTGCAGTGCGCTCCTGCGCCATTCTTCCTGGGGGATAAAGGGGAGTCTCCCCGGATCTCCTGCTTGTTAGGTCCCTGCTGGAGGAGCAGTGGCCCGACTCTGCCATGGATCACACTTTATGGCAACCCCAAGCTGAGAGTCCGCACCTTGGCTCTGTCTCTGCAGCCGGCTTCCCTGCTCTGATACCTGGGAGCTCTGCTGCACTCAGGCACCCCCGGTCTTTCTGTGACCCCAAGGGTCCTGAGACCACACTGTCCCTCGAGGGTTCCACCCCCCGCTTAGCCACTGGAGTGACGTCCCTCAGCGGAACCGACTTCTAAAAGTTCAGATTTTGTGCTCTGCGGCTCTATCACTTGCCAGAAGCAGCCAACAGAGGCCCCCTCCCCCGCCGTCTATCCTCCCGAATATCGCCTGGGATTCACTTCTCCGCACATCCTACCTTCCACTAAGTGGTCGCTTCTCTGTTCAGAGAGTTGTTGATACTCTCTTCTTCGATCTCCTGTTGAGTTCAGTAGGTGTTCAGAGTGGTTTGGTCCCAATCCAGCTGAATTCCTGGGATCAGATGAAATCCAGGTCTCCAACTCCTCTGCCATCTTGCTCCGCCCCCTCTTAGACCCTTTTAATCTCGATTTATACTTTTCAAAGCACATCATATGTATTACCTCATTTGATTCTCATGATATCAGAATTATTATTTCCACTTTTCAAATGAGAGAGGTTGTGACTCAGGGAGCAGCAAAAATAGAATTGGGTCTATTGATTTCCTAACCCAATATTTCATCTATTTTTCCATATTCTTTTCCATCAGTAATGTTAATTTTTATAATGTAGTAATAATAATGTTAATGATAATAAGGAGAAATATTTCTACTAATTTATGCCCCACATAATTCTGATTCTTACAGAAAAAAAGTACTTCTAAACATATATAAGAATTTGATTTTCATATCATGATCTAAAGGATTGTTCTTCACTTTGCTCATAAATTTTCTTTCCAATTCCATGAAATATTTTTTAGTATCACGGTTTCATAACTTTAAATAGTGTTACAAGAATGAGTATTCAACCATGACGTTTCTAATTGGCTACAAACATAATCCAGTATCCTCATTTTACCATATTGTCTGAAGAGTTAATTGGACTTGCAGAGGTAGCAGCAAAATATAGTGGTTTAAGCAAACAGTGAATCTAATTTTTTCCATAAACAGTCCTGCACAGGGGCAGTGCAGAAGAGAAGCAAGGAGAGAGGTTTCTTAGTGTAACTTCAAAAGATCAATTTGGTTCCAATTTTCTAGTCATGATAGATGGACATAAAAGGAAATATCATTCATTTATTTTAACATATATTATTCTTGTTAAGTTGGACCAGATCAAAAAAATAAATAAATGATAAATTTTACAGTGCAGTTCAGCCCAGCCAAAATTAGGGATAATGGACTCTTACATCCCATTCCAAACACTTCACATATCAAGTCCCTAGGGGTTTCAAGAATTAACATAGAAAAAAATACATATATATGTATATATATATATATATATTTGGTAATCAATATATATCTCTTTTAACAAATACCATTATTTATTCAGATTTCACTAACTTAGACTGGGAGATTTTGGGCGATGCTTACCTGAGTCATTAGTAAAAACTTGATTCTATTGATTGTAGCCCCACACCCTACACACACCTCTCTGTAGGGAAGTCTCAAAATACCGTTAAGCCTCACTATGTTTGACCATGAAAGTGTCCTTACTTATCTCTTGAAGATAAGCAATGGTTAAATGAGAATGTCACCTTAAACTTTAATCTATTGCAGATATTCAAGAAAAAAAATTATAAAACTCATCAAACAATAATATAGACAGGTATAAGCTGTTTTCAGTCATGCAGGGATCATTGTTTATATCCTAACAATGGCCCCATATTTATGTCCTAACAATGGTCCCATGCCAAATCTGTATGATTAGTTTGTTGGGTGGAGCATATTCTGGTTACATATTGTTAATTAGATTTAAGTTATTTTATATTTTAAGTATTCCTTGTAATTCTGAGATTAAAAAAATTCAAATTGATTATTACTGTAGTCAAAATTAGTAAGCTGGCATGTTAGCTTTTTAGTTCCTCATTTGTCAAGCCTCAGCATTAAAAATCTGTTTTGAAAAACTTCCTTTGTCTTCTGGAAAACAAAGAATGTTCCTTTGAATCTCCTCTTCCGAGATGAATCTTAAATATATAATAGAGGAAAAATGGTAATGGTCTTCTGACTCCATGATCATTATTAGTATAATGTTTCAAGGTGGGCAAAGCACTGTTTCGCATATGACAATCACCAGGAGTTTGATCACTTAACCTGAGAAGATTCTTAAAGATATTATTCATACTGGGAGCCAGTTTGTCTCAGCAAAATGTCAGTTACTCTGGAAGTCAGCCTTTTCTGCTTGTCATAGGGCTTTTCAGTGGGCTTCATATAAGTAATGTTAAACCTTTCTTTCCTAAGTCTGTTCTCAAACAGAAATTCACTAGGAGTTTAACCAGGTTTGAGGTACAAATTACTGATGCTACAGCAAAGATATTTGTTTCTTAACTATGCTATTACTAATAATTCTTACAAGATTTTTAAGGAGCTGACAATAATGGATGTTGTGAGAATATGTCTTTCATAAAAGACAATGGAAAATAAACACAATGTATCATCAATGAATGCAATGTGTAAGTTATTATTATCATTATCGTGGAAGTTGGGGAAAAAGATTGACAGCTATGGATATGGTACTTGGTAAAAGCTTCAAGGAGGGAAAAGGAAATGCATTGAGTGTTGTGGGTGTGCAGAATTTAAATAGAATAAAGTGTTAGGGAAGGGTTTTTCAAGTGGAATTGAGAGTGGGACCACATGATCAAAGTTAAGATGATTTTACCTGATTATATGTTATTCCTTTTTTTGTATTCTGGTTTTATAGGAAAGTGCACTTATATAGCTGATGCACGGCCTTCCCTTGTATATGTAGTTATAATGGATTCTTAATTATTTTTTCTGATCAATAGTCCTCCATTTTCTGGGAAAAGCAATTCAATTTTTCCTAAAATGTTACCCTCCAGTACCATTTGGTTTACAAAGAAAGGGCTTCTAAATAGATAACATTTATTGTGTGACCCACCCAATTGACAAAATGTCCTCTGTTTAAGAATGAAGTGACTGATACCATCTGTGCTAATGACTTCCTTCTCAATGTTTTTGAGACTTGGAACCATGAAGAGTGTTAGACCGTAAAGTGAAAGAACTTACAACTCTTTCTTATCACCAAAACACACAGAACAAAAACCACTAAGGTATCTGGATATTCGCTAGCCTGACAGAAAAGCATACCATTAGATTTGGCATCTTGTAAAAACATTTCAATATCTTAAAATGAATAAAAAGAAAATAAAATCCATAAAGAACTATTGCAGAAAATCTGGAAATAAAATTTTACACAAATCAACTGAGTAAAATTCCCCCCCCAACCCCAAGGCAACCACTATAAAAGTAAATAAAAATTACAGTGAAAAAATTACAAATGATTAAGGTTATAGACTAGAATATATCTATTTAATAAGAAAGAAGGCAGTAAAGGAGGAATAGAAGAACTAAAAAGGCATAAGATATAAAGAAAACAAATAGTAAAATGATAGATGGAAATTCTACATTTAAAATAAATAGATTAAACAAGTAAAAAGACAGAAATTGGAAAAATTTTTAAAATCTGATTCAACCAAGTATGTATAAGACATACATTTAAGACAAAGACACAAAAGAGATTGAGATTAAATGGATGGAAAAATTATACCATTAAAAAAAAAGAGAGAGTGATGTAGAGTGACTATATTCCTGTAAGTCAAAATACACTTCAAGACAAATGTTACTAATAACAGAAATAAAATTTTATAATGATAAATAGATTGATCCATCACAAGAAGAAACAATTACAAATAAGTATGCATCTAACAATAGACTCAAAATACATGAAAAAAAACCTGTCAGAATTGAAAGAAGAAATAGTTAATACAGCGATATTATATAACAATCACATATATTAAGTTTCAAAATATTTTCATCATCCCAAAGGGAAACCCAGTACTCATTAAGCAATTATCTTCTATTTCTCCATCTCCCTAGTTCATGACAATCACAAATCTGCTTTTTGTCTCTATGTATTTATTTATTCTGGATATTTAATATAAGTGGAAACAGACAACTCAACAGTTATGTCTGGCTTCTTTCACATAATATCATATTTTTGAGGTCCATTCATGTTGTAGTGTGTATCAGTGCTTCATTTCCTTTAAGGATGAGTAATACTCTACTGAACATATATACCACATTTTTTTTAAGTGCATTTAAGAGCATTTGGGTTGTTTCCACCTTTTGGCTATTGTTAATAGTGCTAACACAATCATAGATGGATATGTATATATTTGTTTAAGTACCTATTTTAAATTCTTTTGGGTATATACCTAGTGGGGAATTGCTGGGTTATATCATAATTCTATATTTAAGTTTTTGAGGAGCCACCAAAATGTTTTCCACAGTTGCTGAGCCATTTTACATTCCCACCAGCAATGGACAAGTATTCTAATTTCTTTACATCCTTGCCAATATTTGCTTCCTTTCTCTCTTCCTTCCTTCCTTCCTTCCTTCCTTCCTTCCTTCCTTCCTTCCTTCCTTCCTTCCTTCTTTAATTGTAGACATCTTATTGGGTAGCACATTGTGGTTTTTATTTGCATTTTCCAAATGACCAATAATGTTTAACATTATTCTATGTGCTTGTTTGTCATTTGCTTATCTTCTCTGGAGAAATATCTATTCAAATTCTTTCCCTCTTTTTAAATTGGTTGTTTATCTTTTTGTTGTTGAGCTTTAATAGTTCTTTATATATTCTAGATACTTATCACTTATCAGATATATGATTTGTAAATATTTCCTCCCATTCTGCAGGGTATCTTTTCACTTTATTTATAATGTCTTTGGATACACAAAAGTTTTTAATTTTAATGAAGTCCCATTTATCTATTTTTTCTTTTGTTGTTTGTACTTTTGGAGTCATATCAAAGAATCTCTGGCCAAACACAAAGTCAGAAAGACTTACTTCTGTGTTTTCTTCTAGAATATTGTGGTTTTAACTCTTATATTTAGGTCATTGACCCGTTTTGGGTTAATTTTTCTATAAAGTGTAAGGCTGTATCATTTTCCACATGGATTTCTGGACTGTTAACTCTATTACATAGCTCTATATGCCTATCCTTATTCTAGTACCAAAGTTTTTTGATTACTCTAGCTTTGTAGTGATTTTTTTAAATCAGGAAGTGAGTCCTCCAACTTTATTCTTTTTCAGTATTGTTTTGGTTATTTAGAGCCCCTTGCAATTCCATATGAATCTGAAGATATCATAGCTTTTCCATTTCTGAAAAAAAAAAAGTCATCGGCATTCCATATAAATTTGAGGTTTCCAATTCTTTTACATTCTGCAAAAAATAAAAAGGTTTTTGGAAATTTGATAAGGGTTGCATTGCATCTGTACTGTAGATTGCTTTGGGTAATATTGCCATTATAACAATATTAACTTTTCCAATCCACAAATGTGGGTGTCTTTCCATTTATTTAGGCCTTTTAAAATTTCTTCCAGCATTATTTTATAGTTTTCAATGTATACATTTTTAATTCCTTAAATAAATTTATTCCTAGTTATTTTATTATTTGTATGTTATTATAAATGGAATTTTCTTTATTTCCTTTGCAGATTGTTTGTTGCTGGTATATAGAAACACAGCTAATTTCTATGTATTGATCCTGTAGTCTTAAACTTTGCTAAACATATTTATTAACTCTAGTAGGGTTTTTCAGATTTTTGTTTAGGATTTTCTATATATAGGATCATGTCATCTACAAATAAATGTAGTTGTATTTCTTCCTTTCCAATTTGGATGCCTTTCATTACTCCCCACCCCCCATTTGCTCTGTTTAATTCCCAGCACAATGATGAATAGCACTAGTAAAGGCTATCTTTTTTTTCCCTCTTTTAAGGAAAATACTTTCAGACTTTTATTATTGAATATGATATTACCTGTAGGTTTTTTCCCCCACATAAATGTGCTTTAGTCTCTATGTTATATTCTGATAAATAGGGTCTAGGGCACACACTGGGGTTTTGGAAGATTTTTTGAATGGCTTAGTAGGGGTTTGATGGATTAGCTGGATGTTATTTGGGTACTCTGTATGCTGTTCTATAACTGTCCCTGCGCTGCAATTTACTTGTGAACTGGAAACTGTTTGCACTCACCATGTCCCCAGAGGATGTGTATCCTGAGAGCAGGTGACTGCTCATGCCTTATGAGCTCTATAGCATCATGAAGGGAAAAGATAGGAGTTTGAAGATGAACAGAAAAAAACTGTAGTGTGTATTTGAAGTTTATATTCATCTACTCTAATAACAAGCCTGGTTTGATAATCTCCTCTGTGCACAAATATTCATCTCCTTTGTCCTTTGTACTGTCATTTTCCTTGGATTTCATTTTAGGTGGAGTCTCAGGGGATGCAAGGCACCATCTGAAGTTACAAATGACTAATTTTATGCTGAGATTGTCACCATCTGCAATACACAGAAACATGCCAAAGAGATGTGGTAGATATTTCTCTTAATGATTTACCCCCACTGGCCTTCCAAAATATTTAGCTAATGTCATAATTAACAGGTGACAGATCCAATTATCCTCTAGTAGAGAAATAAAGTCATTTTATATCTTCTTGGATAGTCTGATTACTTATCCATAGCAACTGGAGAAGTAAGCTCCCTAACTAAAAATCAAGTTTGCAAGATACCACCAAAGAATTTCTCCACCAACAAGACTCTCTCTCTCTTAATATCTTAATATATCTTTTTTCTTAATATCTTGATATTTCTTGACATTTCATGATAACATTATCATAAAATCTTCACCATTACCATAATAGTGATGGAAAAAATTAGGGCTTCCCATATGTGATAAAGCATTTATCTGTTTGTTTTTTTCTGCATAATTCACACAAAAAATCCTATAAAGTAAGAGGCAATCCTATTATTCCCATTTTGCAGATGGGCTTTAGAGAATTTGCACTAGGCCTTGTAACTAGTTATGCTAGAGTCCTATTGCTTGTCTTTCTGGAGTGAGAATCTGATGCTGTAACCATTTTGCCTCTTATCTCTCATCTAAAACACTTAATGCAAATTTGTCAAGACATGCCACAGTAAAAAATTAATTTTCTTTTTTTACTCTATCCTTGAGAAACAGTAACATTGATGTGAAAATATTGGGGTTTGGAGCAAATGGTCAAGAAAGAATTCTTGAGATGCCTTCAGTGGCTATTAAAACATGGAGACAGGACCCCTGGACAGAAAGAATTGTACTGGGATTGTGAGGGGTGGCTCATTATACACTTTCAAGTTGAGAGGGAGTTAAGGATCGCACAAGTCTCTAAAGAATTTAGAAGCAAAGTTTCCAGGACCTTGAGGGTCTAGCTGTTTTTAGGAAAAGGTCATTTACTACTGTCTAGTAAAACCTTAGTCATGAGACCCTTCAGATGTATATTAGTGGGCCATATGTTTGGAGGATGATTGCTAATATATATCTTGGGGGGTAGGGATAAAGGAAGTTTCCAAAGGAATTTTTATATGTTAAAGGACACTTACAGGATTCTGGAGGTTGGGCTAATGTTAGGCTAAGTCTGCCTTTTGCCCTTAATGAAATATTAACAGCGAGGCAGTTCGGTTCCTAAAAGAAGGTCACTTGCCTTCTCAAGGACTTGTCAATGGGCTATAAGTTGTAAGGAAATTTAATTTTTTTCTTTTGCCTTTGTTTCCCACATCAGTATCACCTGACATAGGGTTAATCTATCAATGGACAGAAAAGATTTTCTTGATTGAGAGTAACACATCAGTGTCAAAGTTGAAAGGAAATTCAGTGCACTCATGGCCAGTACCTCTGCCATAATAATCAGAATTTATTACAACCCTTCAGTGACTAAATTCTTTTAAATTGATTTCTCTTTAGCCACAAGGTTCTATAATAGGACATTTAAAATATTATTTTATGCCTGTTATGTCTTGATGCTTTTTGTACTGTATATTTTCCTCACAACAATCCTGAAAGGGAGCCAATGCACTCATAATTCTAGAGGTATAACAAACTAATCACTTTCCTAAGGTCACCCTTATGATAGAGTTAGGATTCCTACCATATCTTTGGGTGCCAAAGACCATGTACTTAATCTGAAACCATGTGGCCTTTCTGATGCAGCTTCTAATGTTCATCAAAACCTTGACGTGAAGATTAAGAAGGGGAAAGGGAGTGGCACTGAGAAAGAAAAGGAATGGACAAAAGTATCTAGAGGATGTTTGGGTTTAGGTGTGGGGGTAAACAAAGTGAGGAAGGGGGTGGATATGAGGAGAAGGACTGAAAAGAATATGTTTTCCTGTTTTTTTCTAATGTTGAATTTGGGTATGACTCCAGAGAAGGAAAATAACAACATGATGCGGTACTGCTTGTTCTAGACACTTCTCTGTTGATTCTCCTTCTCCCCATTCAGTGGCTTAAGTAAGAATTGATATTCATTGGAGTTGGTGTCATCCAGTATAGCCAAGTTCTTGAGCTGAAGAAAGGAGGGAAGGATATCAAAAGGAAGTTCTATTTTAAATAAGGATATGTACAAACTATTTAAAAAAGATAAAAATGGTTGTTTCTGGGAGCTGAATTTGGGGAAGTGGAGGCATTGGTGTAAGACACAGTGAATTATCTTAATTTTGTTGATAAAAAATTAGTATAATTTGTTGTTTTTAACTGTGATTTTCACTATATACATGACATCTATAATGAAATTTTAAAAAGTCTATAATGAGTTAAACATAGATAAGGAGTATAGTCAAAAGGAAAAGAAAGGGTGTCTATTTTTGCCTTTCTGAGATGAAGCTAAGAGAGTAACCTAAAGATGGTGTATTATAACATATCTTGAGTGATGTCCTAGGAAGTGCTGGTCACACTGAGGTTCACTACCAGGAAAAGGTTAGTTCTTGGCACATGGTAGATACTCGATACATGACTACTGAACTGATCATAATTAACTCTGTGTAGCAAAATGTAAGAGCCAGGCCAGTTCCCTCAACCACCAAACTTTTTCAGGGCATGATTGCCCCACTTGAGTAAAAAGGAGTACTTTCAGCATCAGAAGCCATCTCACATTAAAGTGACTACATGAAACTTAGTTAAAATAAGAAATATGCTATAAGAAAAATGTCTGAGAGGAAATAGAGATGATATTATGGTTCATATGTATGCTTGTTTTCTTGCCAATAACTATCATATAAACACAGGGCTGAGGCATTTGTCTTGTAAGATCTAGAGTCACTCAGTCAGAGTCTAATGTTAGAGTAGAGAAGAAAACAGTGCTGGTTTTAAAAATATAGATTTTGATATTTAAACACCAAATTAAAGTAGTTTAACTGATCTTGCTTTGTCTTTTTCATCCAAATTATATGTTTCCATCTATAAAAAAACAAAATCAAATCAAACCAAACCACCAAACAAAGAATGGTACCAGGCAGATGGCCAACTTGGGGCTAAATAAAATAAAAGTTGCTATGAAATTGTGGAATCTTATTTCAGGGAAGAGGGAGCAGGTGTGGTATTAGCAAGAAGTGGGTGATTCTTCTGTGATGTTCATATGGTGGAAGCAGCACCCCTTCTGGATAGAGCATCTGTACATAATTCTGACTCATGACAAGTAACTGCCATGATACAGGTACACACAGTGTTTCAATAAATCCTCTGATTCAGAGCATGACATTGCCATGCAGACAGTAAGTGCCAAAAATATTGCTGAGAAGCCAAAGAGAAAAAAAAATGAAGTGTGCATTCTGGAAATGGACACAGACCTGGTGAGAAAATTACACATTCATGAGTGGGAACTGGGGAGCACAGCAGAGTCACATTTCGATCATGTGCCTTAGGATGCCCATCATTTATTTCCTGAAATAAGTCGGGGGAGGGAATTGTGGAAGCAGCAACTTTTTATTGACTATCTCTAATAAATTTATATTTATTTTCCCAGTAAACTTCTTAAGTTGCTATGCTGATAACCTTTCTATAAATGTGGAGTGAGAGCCTCAAGCAAATTAAATAATGGATACAGAGCTAATATATGACACAGCAATAATTCAAGCATACTTTCTTTTACTATAGCTTTTATATTACTGCTTGCACAAAGCTAGGAATATAGGGAAACAAGGTGGGCATCTATCTATATTTGCATGAATCTTTGTTCATGTTCAGCCCCTCAAGTCTCACCCCTTACTCTGTTTCTCTGTCTTTATCTTTATCATCTTATCACAATTCAGAAATCTGTCCAGTCATCCACTTTTCTAGTAATAGGGAGACTTTCCTAGGTCAAATAAAGAGACTATCTTGGATTATTCAAAATGATTAATTAAAATAAGCCTTATCTTAAAAAAATCTGTTCTGGTGATGCACTTTTAATTTCTTTCTAGAGCAATTGAATAATAGTTTTACATTATCTTATGCTGCCCAGAAATCTAGAAGCCTGTATTAAGAATAACTGGAGGAAAACAAGGGCATCCAAGAAGAGTGTGTGGTTTCTGAGAGAAAGCAGGAGTTGTACCATCTGGAAGCAGAGAGGAGTGGCTTTTACTCTGGCACTAAGTTTTAAAGGGGTGCATAAGTTAAAGTTATATTGCTTCCCAAATCCCTTAAGAAGGTGCCACATTGGAGATACAAATGCCATGTTCCAGTGGACCCCATGGATCCTTCTGTGATTGACCATCTGATGAAGTAGTTGGCTCATCTATAGGCCACAATGTATGACAACGTTTTGTGTTTCAGGCACTGGAAAGATCCCCAAGAAGTTCACAAGATTGCACTGTGAGAGACACTGGGTCTGATGAAAGGAATGAGAGTTGGGTCTCCCATGTCTAGTTCCTCCAGGGAGCATACTTAATGCAGAATGGCAGGGGCTATGCCTCTTACTGATTGGCTAGAGTATTCTCTCTCTCTATCTCTCTGTCTCTCTGTCTCTCTGTCTCTCTGTCTCTCTCTCTCTCTCACACACACACACACACACACTTGCATACACCAGTAAACTTTTCTCCTTCCTTAAGTAGGCATAGTTGCAAAGTGCTATAAGATGTCAAGCTTCTACTGTATGCATAATGGTTAAGAGTCTTACTTCCTGCCTTTTTATTCAGGCTCCAGGATTTAATTTTCATGTTAGGTATACAACTTAAACTCTATAAGCCTCAATTTCCTCATCTGTAAAATGGGGATAATAATATTCCTGATATCACTGAGTTGTTGAAGAGGAATAACAAGTGTACATTGCTTAGCACAGTGCCCGCTACTTGGTAATTTCTCAGCGGAAATTCACTGCTAGTGTTATCTGGCTGTGTATATCCATTGGTGGACATTCTGATAACCACTGAGGTCTCTTCTCCAGAAGCTTCTTCCTTTTTTATGTCTCCTTAAACACTGTGTTCCACTGGTTTCCCATTCCAGGCAAGGCCCTGAATTTAACCCCTGTTATCTGAAGAATGATTCTCTTTCATTTAATTTGAGCCTTGCTGCTGCTATAGTACTTCACTGATGTCTGCTTTCCTTTGTAGAGAATCTAATTTTAGGTAAATATTTAGTGATCTGTCCAGGGTCTTATATTCTGTGTGGGCTTATTCCTCCCTGAAATGGCAAGATGTAGTAAAAATGAAGCAACAGCTTAGAGAAGTGAGTGGAGTAAGGGTGGCCAGGAGGCCTTTCATCCTTCCAGATGATCCTCTCTCCTTTTTAATTTTTTTCTTTTAGATAAATACACCTAGTCTTTATCCCTCTTATCTGTTGCCTTCTCAGTTCTTGTGAAACACTCAGAGGGAATCTTATGGCAGGAAACAAAACCTCAGAAAACCCAGCTGGGTGGGCTGCAGCATTTGTGACACCACACTATGCAGTAACAACAAAACAAAACAAAAACATCTGGGCAAAAATTATTACTTTCAAAACAAGATTTTGGGAGACAGATATTTGAAAAATGACTATGCTAAATATATGAGCAGCAAAATGAAACGTAGATATACCAGAAAATAAAAAGGGAGCACACACGCATGTCAGTGGCTGAGAAATGGGTTGTTTTTATCAGGGGACAGTACCATCCATCTCAGTGTATTGAGCAGAAGTTAAATAATGAAAGATTCATGAAGGGGAATGAAAGCAGGGAAGCAGAGTTACAACACAGGGTTCTAGTTTGATGTGTACTATTCTGTCAGGATAAAGAGGGGAAAGGAGAGTGAGACCAAGAGCCAATCTCCATGTTCATTTATTTTTCTCTCTTTTCTGACCATGTTTATATGCTTTTTGCTTAGGTAATAAGAATGGCAAAAAAAAATAAATATACATGTTTCCAGAAGTAAATCTTCTCTATATATTCCTGGAATTTATTTCTGGAGTTTGTTATTTTTTTGTAGGAATATTTAAATACAATTTGTATGTGCAAAGCAATGGGGGTCCTATTGGTGGTGGACTCAATGAAGGATGGAGTAGAGTGGTCTTCAGGCTGATGGTTGATTCAACACCTGACACATCCTCACTGCCTGATGGCTCTTTGTTCTTGCCTGTAAGCCAGAGTCCAATTAGTCTGCAGTACACTTGAATGGAATTGGCTCAGTGGTAAAGAAAGGAGATAACGAAATTTCACTCTCAGAAGATGTGCAAACAATGACATTGAGGAAAAGTCAGTGAAGATCAAGTATGAGTTGTATTGGAGATTGAGAATCTTTGTTTACAGAGATCATAGTGACCCTCTGAACTTGGCCTACTGCTATGACTAAACTGAAGATATTATTATGTGTGTGTGTGTGTGTGTGTGTGTGTGTGTGTGTGTGTGTGTGTGTGTGTATAGAAAGAGGGAGAGAGAGAATGCTCTCAGGTGATAGAGACTATACAGTACATAATGAATGCACACAAAATAAGCCAACGACCAGTATTTTTAGAGGTTTTCTTCTGAAGAAATATGAACAAAGGGATTACTTGTGTTTGGTTATATAGGTTGCCTGGAATGCTAAAAATTTTACTTGAACACTTATAGAAGAAAAGCAAGCTTTTCTCTATAAGATGTACTTTGTTTTATAATCTAGAATTGGCAAATTTCATTTATTTGTACAAATTTTGACTCACGGATAGATTATTCAGTTCATTATTAAGCTAAGGCTTACAAAACATCATTGATAAAGATGTGGCTAAGATCTACATGCAAGGAGAACACTTGGTACTTTTTATGATTAAAGGGAGAGAGGAACATTCTTCAAATTAATAAATTAGAAGTCTGTTTAAGTAATGTTATGAAAAAAATTCACTTTTTTTTTGTGGTTAGGTTTAAATGTAGAAATGTAATCTACTTGAGTTCCTGATGTCAAACAGACAAAATATGTGAAATAAAAACAAAAATAAAAAAACACATTTTAATTTACTAATGGACACTAATGTCTTTGAATAAAACTAGCCTTTCTACTGATAATATATGATTAACCTCAACCAACAAAATTGTGACTAATGTATTTGATCACTATTCTTTTCTGCTCTAGACATTAGGTCATCATTGGTCTGGCTGTGACACACATACTTCATGCTTTTGTCATTGGTCTCTGTCTTTTGAGGATGATGCTGTTGAGGAAGATTATCATCTATGTGTGCAATTGTAAATAAAAAGTCAGGTAGGCCTTCAACTATTCTTTCCATATTATTGAGTAACCACCTTTCAATCTTGGGTAAAAATTTCTGCTTTGGACTTTGTTGTCGTTCCTAGTTGGTTCAATTCAACTGTCCTAAACCTCTTACTTTTATATTACAGAGGTTTGGTTATTATTGTACTTTGCACCATTTTTCAGCTATGGAATGATACTGACATATAGGCCTCAAAATTTCTTGTTACGGTCTGCTGCCCACACCATGGTATTTTGGTCTAGATGCAGGGAGAATTGCAATTATAGTGCATGTGCTGCTGTACATCATGTAACTCACATGTTCCCTCTTTACACTCACTGCAAACAAACTCAAAGTCCATTTCCCACTAGTGTTTAACCCTTCATGGCAGTCCTTTCTGGAATGAGGTAGGGGTAGTAACTAACCAATTTGGTAAGATTTGTGGTACCATGAGCTTTGTATCCTTCATGTTCCGTGGCCATTAAGTCTTTGTGTCCTTCATATTTTCTGGCCATCACTGAGCTCTTTTATAATATTTCCTTTCCTATCCCAATAAACAAATGAGGCAAATATGGGTGATTACAGTGCTGTAGTTTGTCTAGTTTGGAAATTTGTTCTATTTTAAGTTTGCAGTGTGATAATAGGGCTGTCTGGTGGTTGCTTACCTATCTAGGTGCTAGGCTATTTAGGAAAATGACAAGATAGCTGATGACTCTTACTTGTAGTTGTGGGTCCAGTGATCTGTTTTCTATTTTGTCTCCCCTCCACCATTTTGAACCATGACAACCTCCCATCATTGTTTTTTACCTTAGGAGTAGCTCAAGTTTATTTTCCTGTAAAAACTGGTATTCCTGGTGGATTTGCTCTTAGTAACTCAACCAGGAAGAGATTTATGGTGAGAGGGAGTCCTGAAGGGTGCCATGTGCTAAAGCAACTAAATTTTCTTATTGATCTATAATTCTGGCCACAGAAATGCATCAGATTTGGGAGCATATTCTGTGTCTGACACTCTTGCCCATAGTTGGTAGTGGTTATTGTTTTCTAAAAAAGAGACTTTATGAGCAATTATACATGTTGTTCTGGAGGTACCTAAATGCTGGTCACTATTTGGTATGTGCATGAAGTCTCATCTGTGGTGGAGTCCAAGATTATCAAAGATTGACCCATGGGGCTATAGAAATGTCACCACAAACTCATTATATTTTATTGGAAAATATGAAATCCATGGGTCTGGAGACAGCTAGTTTTCAACTAGAGCAAATGTGTATACTGCTGCAAGAGAACATAGCAGTTTTCAAGAATAGTTTCTGTTTTCTTTAATATGTTTATTTAAAGTTTACCCAAGAACTGCTTGGAATAGCCTTCTTGATCTGATATTTCCTAGAGGGGGCTGTTATGGAAAGTTTAATTTCTTCATGTGTTAGTAATTTCCCCCTGCCTCTCCTATCACTGTGTCTTCATTCTTCTCATTTGCTTGGTTCTGACCCACTTCGATCTCACTCAACAAGTCAGATATCTCCCTTCTTCATTCTTGCATTGAATTATAGACTGTTATTTCTTTAGCTTAAATAATATTTCAAAAAGACATCTCTATTTGGCATTTCTAAGGCCTGTTGCTGACTTCTAGCTGAAGGTCCTGCAGGTTAATCTGACTCAGTTTGTCCCATCTGAGCTCCACTTCTCAGGGAATAAACAACATCTGGAGATTTATGGTAATCCAACCCAGAGGCCCCTATTTCAGTCTCTTCCTTTTTCTCAACTCCCATTTCTAGTTTGTCACTAATTCATGTTGATTTTACGTTTTTTTAAGAATTTTTTATTTATTTTAGAGGGGGGAGGGGCCAAGGAAGAGGGAGAGAGACAACTCAAGCAGGCTCTCCGCTGAGTACAGAGCCCAATGCAGGGCTCAATCTCAGGACCCTGAGATCATGACTTGAGCTGAAATCAAGAGGCTGATGTTTAACCCACTGAGCCACCCAGGTGCCCCTTGATTTTACATTTTTTTGACAATATATAGTTCGCTATGTGAGTTTCTACCCTTGTTAGCCCTTGTCTGAATTACCAAAATGGCCCCTTAGTTTGGTTTTCTGCCTCTAGCCCTTTTTTCAATTCATCTTTCATACTATTTTCTGTGTCAAAATGTCAAATTTTTGTCACAAGTCAAATTTGATCATGCATATTCTTTGTGTAAACTTAGTGGCTCACTTCAGTGCTCCTTGAATCTGAGGATGAAGTTTGACTCCTTGCCATGCTACATAGGATTCTTCATAATCCAGCTCTTGTTTGCTTTGGGGCCTCAGAGTCTACTCCTCCCCACCACACATACTTTAACGCGTTGCTCCCCTTGTGTTTCCCTTAAAGCATCACATTTTCTCTCTGGGCCTTTGCAAACATTGTTCTCTCTGCCTGGAATGCCTTTTTTCTACTTTGTCTTGTCCTAAGTCTAGACTCAAATATAACCTTTTGTAGGAAATGTTTCCTTTCTGTTCTCACTTTTGCTCCAGGTGTGCAAACTATCTTTTTTTATGCCTTTATTTTATATTTTACATCCCACTGTTTTGTAACCATATATGCTCTTGGTGCAGGACTGTGAACTCAGTGAGGACAGGAACTATGTGTTGGCTTCTATCTCTTCTCGGGGAGTAGTTTATTGTCTCAATGCCTATTTTGCTCTCAATATGTGCTTATTGAGTGGGTAAATTAAAATTTAACAAGTGAATTACAAATTCTCTTTTGAATGAGTTTTATTAACTTGAAAGAGAAATCTTATTGGTTTTATTGTCTATACACAGCTGGTTTATAGAATAACTTTCTCCCAGAATGTTGTGGAAAGATTCAGAGTTTATAGTCTCTTGCTTTGGTACAATAGACATTAAAGGAAACAAGGGTTGTCTTAGAGAATAAACAGAGTGTTCTAACTGTAGGTTCAGGTATTGTTTCCTGTTTGTTTTTTGCAATCACACCTGTGTGTCACTGCCCTATCAGCAAGATAAGTTTCATAACTCCACAGGATGTGGAGCCATAGCCGTGCAAATAGGAACCAGGGATGTCTGAGATGTATCCTCTTCCACTCGCACTTTTTTGGTGTCTGATCAGAGACATTTGTTGGAATATGAGAAGACACAGGTGGATTTTCCCAAGCACCTGGGCTTGAAAGCAGCTGGCCCAGACACAGCTAGGAAAGGTGGTTGCTCAGTCAGTAATATTCCTGTTATTCTCCTACCAATCTGAGTCAGCACCTGTTAAAATATATTTCCCTCAGAAGTAGATTATTCATCAACACCTTGGCTGTAACTATGGTTGGTTTTAATTTTTGCCAGAGTCATAGCTCCTTTGAGCTGGTGAGACATGGAGTGATGTTGAGAGAAAGTAAAAAAATTAGGATAACTTTAATATTGATGGTTTAAGCAAATGGATGGAGGGATATATTTGGGGGAAGAAATCAAGAGTTCCATTTTGGATGTAAGTGAGAGCTGCCTAAGCATATGCAAGGGGAAATGTGGATTAAGTAGCTAAATGTATTGATTTGGAACTAAAAGGAAAAGCCTAATGAGGGATACACAGCTATTATGAGATTAGACCATATTACCTAGGGGAAGTGAATAGACAGAGAAAATAAAAGGATTCAGGTCAAACAGAGGAAGCAGAACCAGCAAGGAGAATTGAGAAGTACCCAGTGAGGTGGGAAGAAACTATTAAAATTAAGTCAGTCTCTGTTCTGATCCTGAAGACATTACAAAGAAATTCTATTAAAGATGATATTATTGTACATTATTGAATATTTTGTATTAACTCATAGAAAGTTAATTGAGAATTTTTTTCCTCTGAAATCTAGAACTGTTAATAAAGGGCCACATTGTAATCAAATATCTTTGGCCAGCTCAGCATATATCTAACCTAAACAAATATTGGAAATCCTACAGAAATTCAGGCATCCAAACTCTAGACTTTCAAAGAAAAAAACAGAATCAGTTTAATGATCTAGCAATTTATCAATTTCATTTAATTGATAAAAATAAAACATGTATCTCAATAGTTATTGTCAGAGAAAAATCAGACAAGATATGATGTCTGTGTAAAATAGAAGCAAATTCTAAGTATAATCACTTGGCTTAGAATGATTGATCATTTTTTTTTTTTTTTTGAGATGAGCCACTAGGAAAGATACATCTTCTGATCTTCTGATTCAGTCATTTATTATTCAGTGTTTCTATCTGCTCAGCTTGTACCAGCTCAGGATACAGCCATAAACAAGATGAGTAAGGACCCTCCTTCCCTCCTCCTATAGCTTATGTCAAGTTAGGGGTGAGTTTAAGGTGGATCATATTCAAGCTATAAACAAGTTTAAAAATAAATGAATACATTCATTTCACATTGTGAAAAATGCTGTGAAGTAAACACAAAGAAGTGATATAAGCAAATGCTGTGGTTACTACTCTAGATTTGGTGGACCAGGAGGACCTTGCTGAGGAGGTGACAAGATTATCTTTGCTTTGTCTGCTGGATGATTCCAATCTGGCCTTCATCTCCAGACCCTACCACAGGGCTGAGAGTTAGCAATATGAGGCTGGGGGGAGCCTCAGAGATGCAGTAGGATGAACCTAATATTCATTGAGTGTTAATTTAAAAACCTGAAACTGAAATGCTTCTGTCTTAAGCTGTATTAATATATTCTCATTAAAAATGGTTATATCAAAGTAATCCAATTAAAGAAACAAGACAGTGTTTGGAGTACAAAATGGATAAATGGACAGAGAGGCACTTGGGGGACTCAATGGTGAAAGTCAAAGACTCACGCCAAGAAAGTAAAAGAAATAAAGAAGATTGCAATCACTATAAAAATGTTCCCTGCCCCTCTGAAAATGTTGGAAGTGGATTATGTAGTTTGCAGTGCTTTGGTGGAAAGGAGATAGAAAACCATTAGTTGTGTTCTTTGACTTTCCTGAACAAAAGAGCTACAGATTGCACCCACAGTAATCTGAGCTGCAGCTAATGGGGAGAGGAAAGAATATAGATTTACCTGGAGTATCTGCTGAGAGGGTTTTCCTGGCAAAGCTGCAAGCTTTAGTGTTTCAGAAGGGTCTCCAAATGATGCCTGTGTCTCACAGAATATACTGCAGCCCTAGGTCTCAGGAAATAATCCAGGAAAAGGAATAAAGCATAAATCACTGTGGGTTAGGTCATCTTGAATGACTACATGTAACCTCTACACTCAAAGCTCAATGTCTGACATCATTTTACACTGTTTTTAATAAGTGCAAATCTCATCATATTATTATATTTGCATATATTTAGATATCCTGGGTAGTGATAGAAAAGGGAACTATACCAACCAGATATATTCTGTATCCCTAATTTAGTGAATTCATGATAAATGGTGTAAATGGAAGAGCTACACATGGCTTTACAGCCAGCCTATTTGTTCCTTGATGGCAGAGACAGTGCCACTTGGTTCTGTATGTGAATAAATCTCTCATACAATATTGATGGTTAGGATTTAAAGTAGAAAATAGAGAGCTATTTGGATAGGAGAACTTCTGCCTATTAGAAAAAATGGTAGATGCAGGGAGGGATGACAACTCAAAGGCAAGAGCTGTGTTAGTATTTAATTTGCTGTATCTTCACAACATGGAGCATTATAGATGCTTGAAAAAAATTAAATGAATGGATTAGGGAGTTTTAACTTGCAAAGCTGTGATTATTGTCTTCAAATGCCTGATGGATTTGTCTGTGGGATATAAATTAGACTTGTTGTGTGTATTGCTAGGGGCTTAATCCCCAACAGTGAGTGGGAATTACAAATGAGTATTCCGTTATAAATAAGAAGTGCTGTAATGTCACTCCTGATTTAGTTGTATCTTCCACTAAATTCATAGCTTCTGTGAGAGATTTCTTGTCCACTGTTGTGCTCCTAGCCCCTAGCAGTGCCAGAGAGTAGAAATTTAATGCATTTTTGAGTAAATGCATAAATGGTGAGCAGAGATTTTCATGCTAAAGTAGTGAGCTCCCCATTATTAGAGGTGTTGTACATTGCCTAAGTACCTACCCATCATGAGCCTTTGTAGCAGAGATTTAAGAAAAGGCAGTGAACTGGATAATACAAAATGATTATTCTAATCATGGAGCCTGTGATACTGTTCTCCAGAAACACAAAAACCAGTAAGAGATATTATATGTATCATCTCATATATATATATATATATATATATATATATATATATATATATATATATATATATATATATGTGTGTGTGTAACATTTGTTCTAGGAATTGGCTCATGTGGTTATGGAGGCTGAAAAGGCCCATAATCTGCCATTTGTAAATTGGAGAACTAGGAAATCTGGTGGTGTAGGTCAATTTGAGTCCAAAGGCCTAAGAACCAGGAACTTCAGATGTCTATGAGCAGAAGAGAGGAGAGAATTCACCCTCCATTGGCATTTTGTTCTGTTTGGGCCCTCAGTGGATTGGGTGATGCCCAGCCATGGTGAGGGAGGATCTTCTTTACTCCATCTACTGTTCAAATGCTAATCTTTTTTGGAAATACCCTCATAGACACACCCAGAAATAATGTTTTACCAGCTCTCTGGGCATCCTTTAGCCCAATCAAGTTGACATATAATTAGCTATCACAGACCTTTAAAGGAATCTTCCTAGGATTCACTTAAATTCTTTTAAATTGGAGCATGTGTTTTATTTATACGTAATAGCCCCTCTAAATAATTTTTAGAGAAATGTTCTTCCCCTAACTATAAAGCAGTTTATGAGGAAGCAACCATACATAACTCTTTGGTCTTCAGTGAGAAAAGAGAGCTGGGTGCTCCCTCCTGGAACTATGGGGAAAACATATTATGTCTTTAAGAAATCCAGTGGCTCTCTCTTTTTCCCCCATGGCTCTCCCAGTTACTTGGGTTTCAGAAACCATGTGTTTCCCAGGTCAGCATTAGATGGGTCCCATTCATCCTAGGAGGGTAACAAAATAAAACTTTGTTCCTAAATGTTGGCTGATTATGGAGCTTCTGCAGGGAATTCAAGCCAGACCATAATCCCTAGAACTCACACTGTCATATGTTCCTTAAGTGTTGTCCTTAAGAACGATTTATTGCTTTGATATATTTTTGTGCATGTGTATGTGTGTGCATGTATGTGTGCCCACATACTTCTTCTCGTGGACAGAGAAGCAGAGCCATGAGAGCAATTATTGTATGTCTTTTCTATTTGCTAGAGCCTTCTTTTTTTTAGGACAAAATCACGTTAACTGGAATTTCTTTTTCTAGTGGAAATATTCTGCTATTGGAGTTCAGTATTGAAGCAATATAGTATTGCTTGTTTCCTTAGAAAAGCTGCTCTGTTCTTTAAGTAGCACCTTGCTGAGGTTTTTAAATCAGCCTGGAATGATGGGGTGCCATTTCAGTGTTTACCTGTTCACACTATCTTCCACCTCTAAGTTGATGGGCACAAATGCATATTTACTGTTTTCATTTATCCTTAATTTAAAATTTTTCTTGGCTATTGGGACAAATTGGAATAACAATTTTCAGTCAGCAGTGAGCGCAGAATACTAAAATATCTTCAAAAAGAAAAATACATAAAGCATGGCATGGATAAGATTTTGTATTTTGCCCCAAAGAACCTTCGTGACTAAATTTCACAAGAGCTCAGAAGGAAAAAGAGAAAGGGAAAATAAATAATACTAGCTAATGTGTATGTAGCACTTTATATCATTCGGCCTTTATCTTTTGAAGATTTATCACAATAGAATTAAATTATTATTATTTGGCAGGAGGGGAAACTGAGGTACAGTGTAGCCGAGTGACTCACATAAGGTCACATGGTAAATTAGTTTTCAGGTCTATAACAGTGGTTCCTAAGGCTCTGATATTTTGGCTTACAGAAATTTTCAGTATTCTGTGGAAGCCATTGTAGGGGGGGAACCTCCCCTTCTAGGTCCTTGGATGGCCTAAAAAATTGACATAAGACAGATTAGCAGGAGAAAAACAAATTTTTATTGTGAACGTACAGGAGCTCATAGAAATATGAGGCTCCCCAAAGTGACCAAAGCAGGTAGCTTTTATACCTTTTAAACAAAGAAACAATTATCTGTGAAGAATTAATAAAGGGGTTTGGGCTTGGGGTAGCAAATAAGTGAAGAAGTAACAAAGTTTGTTTATACAGCCCTCTCAGCCCTTAATTCCCTGTTCTTTGGCATTAAGGATCTTTTCTACCCTCCAGGTGCAAGGATGGTAGCCTTCACATTAGGAATTTATTTCCTGCTTTCAGGAGGACAGAGGAGGGTCAGCGTGTCCATCTTGCACCAGCTATTTCTTAAGTAACTCTAATTCAAAATAATCAATATGTGAAAGTGGCCTATTTTGGGGTGGCCAACCTACACCTCATCACTGTGGATTTTCTCTCATGGATCGAGCACACATGTGTGAATGTGTATGTGGGGGTGAGTGAGTGTATAAGTGTGTGTGTGTGAAAGAGTGAGAGGGATTACCTGTGATTAGATAAATTTTTTTAGTTGACTTCAGATAATTTCTAGGCCCCTCAAAGTCATCTGTGGACTCTGACGAGAACTCTTCATCACTAGAGGGTCATTTCCCAGTCTCCTGATGATCAGGTTGATAACACATTATTAAAGGGCTAGTAAGGGGGGGTATTGAAAAATCAGGGAGTGTATATAGTTTCTGAAAGCCATTGAAAAATAAATTGCAACCAACATTCTATGAATAGTTAGCACAGTTATGCTCTTATTCTACAACATCGATAACATAAGTCTGGGATAAGAACTAAAACCTTCCATAAGCTGGTATCTTGGGGGTGGGGTTCCTAGATACCGGTTGGTGGGCACACCTATAAAATAGATGATGTCTGGATAGAATCTATTCTTGCAAATGCATATTTACCTTGTAATTTTTCCTTTAAAATATCATTTAGGGCCATGAATGGTACTGGTCTAATGTCTAAATGATTACCACGTAATCACAGGCGTATTAGAAAGACTCTGTCCGTTACTTACATGGACTTCTACCTACTCTTTCTCAGGTCCATCTCACCTGAGTGAAGGAAAGGATGTTTTTTTGAAGTTAAAATATAATTAAACAAAAAGAGAAAAAAAGAAATAAAATGAAATTTATCTAAGAAAATTGAGACAATTTTATATTTTGTTATTTTACTTTATCCTGTATGGTTCAATTTTCTGCAATAGACATGTATGATTTTTAATATCAAAAAATACATATGAAAAAGGAAGATCCACATATTAATCTGTTATTTTACTTTGCCTTTCTGAAGCATCCAAGTTTTGTTCTTTATATTATTCTCCAGATTTTATAATAATATTATATTACTCTCAAGTTTTTTCCAATATGGGCTTTTTCCTCTTCAATTAGATTATAGACTCCTTGAGGACAAGGACCTTAAGAATGTTCTTGGCATGCCACCTCATGTTTTCTCCTTGTGTTTAGTTTTTGTTTTAACACTGTAAAACTATTATGTATCAATTAAAAATGCAAATACCTCATTTAAATATCTTGGCCAAAAAGAACATATTTGCATATTTGCACATACAGCTTATTCTGTAACTTTGGACTATTTTCAGAGGGTAGACTCTCATAATTAACATTACAGAGTCTGTCTGTGGACACTTTTAAAGCTTGTATTCATATTTCCTAATGGCTTCCCTATAGCACAATAAACTCAACACAAATACAGGAGTGCTAGCTGAATTTTTCTAGTCATCGGTTATCTTCATTAAAAAAATTACAGCCAGGGTGATAAATCAAAATAGTACCTCATGATTGTTTTGATTAACATTGTTGAAGGTTAGACACTTTTCTATATATTTAATTTCCTAGTGCATTTTCTCTTGTGACTTTTTTTTTCAAGTTTGATGTCTATTTAGTTTGGCCGTAGGTATTGTTTATCTGCTTCTGCTAGTTTTTATAGAAAAAACATTTTGGCCCTTTGATGTACTTCCTAGAGCTACTTGTGTTAGTTTATGCTCAATTAGATAAAAATGGGATTTTAAATTTTACTTAGCAAAATCTATGCAGGGTCCTCTCTTGCTTTCATACTTAGTTCGTGTTGGTTCTTATACTCTTCAAGGACATGTCTGTGTTTACTCTAGGATTTTAAAATGGAAAGCATGATTAATAGTCAAGAAAAAAAACAAAACCTTAATTGTCTGGAATAAGTGGCAAGTGTTTAGGTTATGGAAGTGATTCATATGTGTTTCACATTTCCCAGGACCAACAAAATATCCTTTTTCTTCCATTCTAGTTAGTTGAAGTCAAGCCAATTGAGACTTTACCGGAAATATGTGTATTCCTGAAGTACTTTTTAAAGGGAAGGAAATCTATTGAGCACTGACTCTTTGTCAGGCACTATGCCGAAAGCTTATATGGCTATAGCGGCCCTCTAAAATTAGTCCTATTATTTCCATCTTATAGATGAGATAACTGGGCCATGAAATGCTTAAGTAACTTATATAAACACACACACAATTAGTAAGGAGAGCCAGGATTGAATCCCAGATATTCTGACTTCAAATTCTAGTATTAGACACTTGGCAAAATTACCTTCTGGATGCCTCCAGATATCATGTGCTCTACAGCTCCCTATTTTCTCACATCACTCATTTAAATCACCTGCCTGGTTGTTGTAAGCATTCAAGTTCCAACACCTGCTGTAGCTTTTCCATCCTTGTATTTGCAAAGAACAGGGTAGATGGTTGGGGTGTAGCCCTATTCACTGCCAGGGGACTGACTGAATGATGTTTTCCTCCATTTATTTCTAAAAAAGCAGTTTGTCCTTTGCTTGGAGGAGGTGAGTTTCCCAATTTTGCAGACTCAAAGATGAAAGCAACAAGAATAGTGACTTTCCCAGAGTGGTGACAAGATGCACGAAATAGCCATTGTGATGTTTCAGGACATGTGAGTGTACATCCAACTGATGGAAAAAGGGGACTAAAAATCAGAATCCTAACTGTCTTTTGGGTCTTCTTGTGCAGCAGTTTGAGTGTTACATTTACTGAGGGGTCCTGTGACTGCTTTGTACCTTTTGTCAATAATTTGGAAAATTGATAAAAGTTCCTGTTGTGTAACAAAAAAGAAAAAAAAAGAGTTTTTATTTTTTAAAGTCTCTTCTTTCTAACCCACAGTACTCAAAAGCTAGATAATCATGCATAAAGATTGGTTTCTTGGTTTCCTTTGGAAGAAAAAGTTAGAAAAGTCTGTCTCAACTAAATTTCACACCAAAACAAAGTCCACTAACAAAAGCAAACATACCAACAAAGAAAATATGTATAATGCATTTAAAAAATAAATTTCATGTAGTCACTGATGGAATGACTTCTGGGGGGTGTGTGTGTGTGTGTGTGTGTGTGTGTGTGTGTGTGTGTGTGTGTGTGTGTGTTTTGACTTACCACCTGAAGGTAGAGGGCATGTGTTGTGTGACATAATCTAAAGTTACACAGTGAGAGTGAGTATGTGTTGTGTTGCCATCACATTCTAAAGTCACAAATAGAAAAGAGTTCTAATTCCTGCTTAGAAAATTACTAAACTTGATAGTTTTGGGGGTACTGCATAACTGCTTTGAAACTCACTTTCCTTATTTGCCAAAATAAGGGTAGTATTATTTACAACAAAAAGGTACACACACTACCATTTGATTGAGAAAGATAAAGCATCAGAACAACAGTGTGTCACTGGTTTTTTGTTTTTTTTTTTTTGTAACTGGTTTTTAATAGATGCTAATTTATTTCCTGCATTGAACCAACATGTCCTGAACCTCAAGCATATAGTTGTCATAGAAAATTCAGTGATAAGAACTGGTGGTAGTTTGACCACTGGACTTTGCTAAGCCCTTTATCCTAACCCTAGCTCCAGGGTCCTAGTTATGGTTCAGATTTAAACTTTTTCTGGGAAACAGGGATTTATTCAGAGGGTTAGTCCAGGGTGATCAGGTTCTCATCCTTACTCAGTATGTTTCTTGGAGGAGTTCACCTCTCTGGACTGCATCATCATCTGTTTTGTATTTGTGGTCAATAAGAATAACATAACTTCAGAGTAATTATGTATTAATTTCTACTGTTTAGCACAAATGCTGATCTCTCTGCCATAATTAATTTTTTTCTAAGACCCTGGACTTGGCTAAGCATCTATCAAGCTACCTTAGACTCAGAGAAAATTGTGTGTTGGTCTCCATACCAGCGGAGGCAAGTGGGCAAGCTTTCCATTGACTCAATCAACAAGTTCTTATTAAGCACTTAAAGTTCCCAGTACACCATAAACTCATAGATTATTGCTAAAATGAGGCTTGAGAGTGAGGAATGGAATCAGGTAGATTTTATTGGATTTGACCTCTGTCACTTCGGGAATTAGAACAAGTTAATGAACATTTATGAGCCTCAGTTTCCTCATCTGTACACAGGGAAATGGTATATAATGTACAGGATTTTTATGAAGGTTTGAGGGAATTGTACATCTAGTACTATTAGTATAATTCTTAGAATATAGGAAGCCCTCAATAATTGTGGCTAATACATCATTATCGAATCTTGCCACCAACCCCTAGCTTACAATGTCTGCTCTGACTCAATAGAAGTCGATAAGGCAGGAGATTCTGCATTAACCAAGTCTTCTGTGCCATTTATCTGATGGGTTAGGTGGAGAAAGCAACTTGATGGGAAGGGCTGCAGAGTAGGGGAAAGAAATTTGACAGTCATAGTAAAAGAACTTTCACTGCATTGGTCTAACTTTCTGTTTTCTTTGAGATTCATTTCATTTCATTTCATTTCATTCACCTTCATTCATGGTGAGGTCTGACACTAAAAGTAGATGTCAATTCCTGAGAGTGCAAGATGTTGACAGTTATTGATAATAACTACGTTAACAGAGACCTTTCTTTTTTTTTTCCCATGCAGAACGTGCCCTCTTTAATACCCATCACCAGGCTAACCCATCCCTCCACCCTCCTCCCCTCTAGAACCCTCAGTTCGTTTCTCAGAGTCCATAGTCTCTCATGGTTCATCTCCCCCTCCAATTTCCCCCCTTCATTCTTCCCCTCCTGCTATCTTATTTTTTTTCTTAACATATACTGTCTTATTTGTTTCAGAGGTACAGATCTGTGATTCAACAGTCTTGCGCAATTCACAGCACTCACCATAGCACATACCCTCCCCCATGTCTATCATCCAGCCACCCCATCCCCCCCACCCCCCACCACTCCAGCAACCCTCAGTTTGTTTCCTGAGATTAAGAATTCCTCATGTCAGTGAGGTCATATGATACATGTCTTTCTCTGACTGACTTATTTCACTCTCTTTCCAGGGAGATATTACTTCTCCTATACCTGATTTTCCAGATCTATGCATTTATTTACTACATCAGTTTGAACGATTTGTTTTAGAAGCAGCAGGAAACTTGACCAAATTATCTTGGACAGAGGGAGAACTTCTCTCATCCAAGTAACTGGAAAGTTCAGAACTGGCTAGTTCCACGCAGGCTTGATATTCAGAGTCAACAACATCTTCTGGACTGTTTTCTTCATTTCCTGAATTGCACCTCTCTCTGTGTTTGCTTTAGTTCCAGGGTCCATAGAAAATAGCAACTTCAGGCTTATATGGTTCCCCAGGCTCAAGGTCATTGACAAAGTGGATGCTTCCCTTTCAGTTGCTAAAACAAAAGTCCCAGAGAACTCTATTTTTTTAAACCAATTCCTAAGCCAGTCACAGTGGATGGTAAGATGGGGTGATAGGCCTAGGTTACATGCCACCAATAATATCAAGTCTATTCAAAGAACATGGATTAGAGTGGTGCTTCTTCAAAAGAAAATCAGGGCTATTTTTCCAGGAAGAGGGTGACTGTATGCCAGCAGGAAAAGAAATAAGATCATACATGTTCTTTATTTTCTGTGGAGAAGCTTCCTTCACCACCGCCATTTGTTGAGTCTAACCATTCCTTCCTGCCACATCTAAAGCATCACTTCCTCCATGACATATATCTTGATTCAAGTTTCATTATCCTGGTGAATTAGCTCTCTGACTCAATAAAATCCAAGTGGCACTTGTGCTTCTCATGTGGATTTTATTATAATGTGCTTTTTCTTAGATGTTTTTGAACATTTGTCTTAACCAGCTAAAAATGCATGGAAGGCAGAGACTCATCATCATGAAATCCTTTAAAGCAACCAGTTCAGTGACCTACACACAAGAGATAGAGTATAAACACCTTCTGAATCATATTTCAACAACAATTCTATGTTTCTAAAATAATAATTATATTTCAGTTGGAAAATTAAGAAAGAACAGACAAAACCCCTAAGCTTTTATCCCATTTCTTTTAAGGAAACATGGTTCTAGATTTTGCTTTGAAATATTGTGAAGCCTGGTCTCAGAAATTGGCCGTGTTTTGAATTTAGAAGTTTAACCTCATGTGATAGATAAATGAGGAGTATTTCTTCAATTATAGAGCAGAAGCTACACCATGTAACTGCCTTCCCAATCACCATCTTAACATAGGGATTTTTTTACGTGCACTAAACAGATTCTTAAGTCAAGAAGCAAATGAAAGGTTGGGGAGAGACATATGTTTGAATAACATATTTCTTTCTGAATGTTTGGGATCCTTAGAGTTTCTATGTGATTCATAAACATGGGGGATAATTGGAAACAGTATTCTTGGTCCTATAGGTTTGTGTACCACAGACAATACAAAGCAACAAAAAACAAACTCTCCACTTGAAATCTTATTTTCTTGTGATATAAATCAATCCACAGTGGAATCAATCTTTTATAATAGAGAAGATGAGGTTGAACTATTATTTAACCTCCAGTTTTAACTTGTGATTTATTTCCTGGGCATAAAATACAGTTCTGAATTGGGAACTTCCTATTGCTTTTGTTAGCTGAATTTGACTAAAATATTATGAATTTAAATGCATTAAATGTGCTTTAACATACTGTTTTTATTTTGTGGTGGGAATAAAATCATTCATTAAATATTATTGAGTATATACTATGTGCTAAGCATTGAATTGGATACAAAGAAGGGGAATTATCTTTTTAGAACATATAGTTTTATCAGGGAAAATAAATTTATGTATAATGCATGATATAAAATAAACACAAACACAGAAATACATGTAAAGAGAGACTTCAGGTGATGCAATGCTTACATATAGCTAGGGGTTAAAAAAGGCATCCCTGAGGCAGAAAGTTTAGTTGGACTTTGAAGGGTAAGATTTGGAGAAAGGATAATAATAGCTGACATTTACTGAGTATTCACTAAGTAATCAGGTACCTTTCTAAGTAGTAATTTTTTTAACTGCTACAGTCATTTCATGAGTTTGGTGCTATTATTATCCCTATAAAATAGATAAGCAAATGGAAACACAGAGAAACAAAGTAACTTGATGATGAACACACAGCTAGTAAGTGGCAGAACCAGGATATGAATGCTTGCAGCCTGACCGGTTTTTAATCACTCTACTATGGGAAATTCCAAGTATGAGTAATAGTGTGAGTGTAATAGACAAGATATTATGAGGTGGATGTGGGAAAGAATGCAGGACTGAGTCTGGTTATAACAAAGTATCCACTGGGAAATGTGTTGAGAAAGTTAGAAATGACAATTAGGGCAAATCATCAAAGGCTGTATAAAAGAAGTTTGGGCTTTACTCAGCAAGTAATTGAAAACTATGGACAGGGTTTGAGCCAATCAGTCCTTGATTGGGCTCCCTTAGCAAATCCTAAGACAAGGATTTTAGCCAAGACATCAATTTGGAAAATGATCCCAGGAAGTACTCACATGCTGAAGTTAAAAAGTGAAGAAAAGGAAGCCAATGGGGTTGTGTTATTGTGCATGTATATGATATATACCAGAATGTTGTGAATTCCAATTTGGACCCAGAGAGTTGCAGACACTAACATATACCCAGATAGAAATAGAGCAAAGAACAAGTAGTGAGCACATGTCAAGGAGAGCTCAGGACTGAAAATAGAGCTATGGACATAATCTGTCTCATAGAAATGATAGGTACTCCCACATTCTAATGAACTAACCCAAAATATTTTGCTCTCAGAAAATGTAGCAATGGCCCAACTTGCAAGTCTTGACCTTTGCCCCTGACTGGTTTTGATTGAATAAGGTTTATATCCCATGATGAAGTGGGTTTAACTCATGAATGCAAGGTTGGTTAAACATCCAAAAGTCAGTTAATGTGACACACATTTTTGATAGAATAAAAAACACTACATCAAAACTAATGATGTAGAGGGGAGAGGGGTGGGAGGATGGGTTAGCCTGGTGATGGGTATTAAAGAGGGCACGTTCTGCATGGAGCACTGGATGTTATACACAAACAATGAATCATGGAACACTACATCAAAAACTAATGATGTAATGTGTGGTGATTAACATAACAATAAAAATTTTAAAAAAGCTAATGACATAATATATGGTGATTAACATAACATAATAAAATAAAAAAAAAATAAAAAACACAACAAAACCAAATGATCATTTCAAAAGATGCATAAGTAACATGTTGCATAATATTTTACATAAGCAAAATCCAATATTCTTTCATAATAAAAACAGCCAACAGGGTAGCCAGTTTCCACTCTGACATGTAAAGAAGTTGCAAGTTGTCATTGCCATCCTCATAGCAGGAAAAAAGTTGAACAAATTGAAAAATGATAACTTTTCTTAGCTCTTCCAGAGAATTAAGGTCAGAGGACAAAATGCCACCCCCAAAACTGGAGAAGACAGGTAGATACATATACTTAGAATACAGAATACAGGTTAGCTGCCTTACCTGAAGCAGAAGATGCTGGAACAAGTAACTGGCAGGAAAACTTAAATGGTACCTTCAGTGGACTGCTGGAGGTTATATATGGACTACCTTGAAGGTTAACATTTCTAGGGGATCAGTCTAAGGATCAGGGGAGACATTCATGAGTTTTACTTCCAGGAGCCCCATCAGGTTCTCACAGTGAAAATGGGAGAAAAAATGCCCTCTAGTTTGCACAGAGAAACAAGAAAAGTAACCATTTTTGAAACACACCCAGGTGAAAGGAACACATTTAAAGTAAGCCCAGAGAGTGTTTTCTATAAAAACAACTACCCAGCAAAGCAAAAATAAAAATCTTACCAGAGCCTTATCTGACTTGGAAAGGAAATTACATCAGGAAGAGGACCCTCAACAGAATGTGACCATGCTGGTACCTTGACTTGGACTTCCCAGCCTCTAGAACGTTGAGAAATAAATTTCTATTATTTATGAGCCACCCAGCCTATGGTATTTTGTTAGAGTAGCCCAAACAAATTAAGATATATATCGTACCTAGAAAACAGGAGGGGTTTATTTATTTTTTTAATTAAGGAAGCAAGAGTAACAGGTTAATAATTATTTTTTTAATTTTATTTATTTTACTTTTTTATTGTTATGTTAATCACCATACATTACATCATTAGTTCTTGATGTAGTGTTCCATGATTCATTGTTTGTGCATAACACCCAGTGCTCCATGCAGAATGTGCCCTCTTTAATACCCATCACCAGGCTAACCCATCCCCCCACCCCCTCCCCTCTAGAACCCTCAGTTTGTTTTTCAGTGTCCATCGTCTCTCATGGTTCGTCTCCCCCTCCGACTTATTCCCCTTCATTCTTCCCCTCCTGCTATCTTCTTCTTTTTCTTTTTTCTTAACATATGTTGCATTATTTGTTTCAGAAGTACAGATCTGTGATTCAACAGTCTTGCACAATTCACAGCGCTCACCATAGCACATACCCTCCCCCATGTCTATCACCCAGCCACCCCATCCCCCCCACCCCCCACCACTCCAGCAACACTCAGTTTGTTTCCTGAGATTAAGAATTCCTCATATCAGTGAGGTCATATGATACATGTCTTTTTCTGATTGACTTATTTCACTGAGCATAACACCCTCCAGTTCCATCCACGTCGTTGCAAATGGCAAGATCTCATTCCTTTTGATGGCTGCATAATATTCCATTGTGTGTGTGTGTGTGTGTGTGTGTGTGTGTGTGTGTGTGTGTGTGTATATATACACACACATACATACCACCTCTTCTTTATCCATTCATCTATCGATGGACATCTTGGCTCTTTCCACAGTTTGGCTATTGTGGACATTGCTGCTATAACATTGGGGTGCACGTACCCCCTCGGATCCCTACATTTGTATCTTTGTGGTAAATACCCAGTAGTGCGATTGCTGGATCGTATGGTAGCTCTATTTTCAACTGTTTGAGGAACCTCCATACTGTTTTCCGGAGTGGCTTCACCAGTTTGCATTCCCACCAACAGTGTAGGAGAGTTCCCCTTTCTCCACATCCCCGCCAACATCTGTCGTTTCCTGACTTGTTAATTTTAGCCATTCTGACGGGTGTGAGGTGGTATCTCATTGAGGTTTTGATTTGGATTTCCCTGATGCCGAGCGATGTTGAGGGTTAATAAATGGGTAGAGGACATGAATAGACATTTTCCAAAGAAGGCATACAACAAACAAACATATGAAAAGGTGTTCAACCTCACTAATCATCAAGGAAATGCAGATCAAAACCAAAACAGGATATCACCTCACACATGTCAGAATAGCTAAAATAAAAAAGACAAGAAACAAGTGTTGGTGAGGATGTGGAGAAAGGGGAATCTTCTCTCTCTCTCTTTTTTTTAAATGGAAGTTGAATTTTGTTCTAGAAGACAGTTAATTTTCTTTATTGTTTTAAAGATTTACTTTTTTAAGAGAGGGGGGAGGGGCAGAAGGAGAGGGAGACAAGCAGGCTCCCTGTTGAGCAGGAAGCTCAGGACCCTGAGCACAGCCTGGGCCGAAACTGAGTCTGACACTTAACCAACTAAATGACCCAGGTACCCTGAAGACAGTTAACTTTCTGATGGATATGTTGATCCTCTCATGGCTTGATTTTAAGATTTGTTAGGACAAGTCTAGAGAATCCTTTATTTCAGGGGTAAAAGTGCTTCACAAACAAAGTGTGGTCTTTCTGGTATATTCTGTTAACCAGCTCTGAGAGTTCATCAAGGCCATTCCACACTGGCCAGTCAAAACTACTACATTTTCCACCTTATTCTTCACTCTTCTTCCATCTGCATTCATCTTATACCTCCCTGGCAGCTTTTCTCTGCTAATCTTCAAAACCTCACTCTACACACACAGCTTAGCCTATGGTCAAAGACCTAATGGGACATCTTTAAATTTTGGAAGCTCCTTTTTTTAATGCAACTTTCTTCTCTTTAGTACTCTGTCCCACAAATTCAAGCCCATTTTCTGACTTCTCTTTTCAATAAGGCTGCCATGTTCTGCCTGAACTTTTAATTCTTTAATTCATGCCAGTCTTGAAAGCACTCTGAGTCAGAAGGCTTTTCTGTCTCATGTGTTTCTCCTCTGTCAGAAAGCACACTTCTGTGCTGCCTGTAGTCCAGTGTCTAAAAATAGTTGCCTCATATATTTTGTCCAGTTTTATGATTATTTGTGTTGGGAAGGCTAGTCCAGATCTAGTTTCTCCATCATAAGCAGGAGCAGACGTCATTTTAATTATACTCAATAGCTTCCAATGGCTGATGGCTACTTCTACCTTCACCTTTGAATAATATCAGGAAGATATAATCTTATGTTGTTACTTGCAACACTAATTTTTCACCCTCTCCTTAGGGATAATCATCAGGATGATAGATTAGATTATCAGCCCACCTATTATATTAATTTCCTGCATTGTCTGTAAGACATGAATGAAGAGAAACTTCAATATTATTGATGTGATAAAGTAAAAATAATTAATAAAGAGAGAAAGTTGATCAGATTCATGACATGTGAGTGGATTGGGAAGAGCAACAATATATTAGATTAAAAATTTATTACAAGATTTATCAATTTATATGTGTAGTTTTGTCATAAGAAATTAGTATAAATTATGATGACTGCTTTTAAATACCATGGACACTGAAGAAAATAGAAAGTAAATGATGTGAAACAAAAAGATTATTTTTCAGTTACAGATGAAATATCGAGTATGGAAATATGCACATCATATAGTTTATGATCATTTTAGAGTTATTAGTATAAAATAAATACCTTATCTCATTAGGGCAGTGATGGAGAACTCTGCTACCAACAATAAACTCTCATGTTCACGCATTACATGTATGCCTAAACAGAACCATAAAAGGGGATAATGTTTACCTAAGCAAGCACAGCTGAGAGTAAGAAGACATAGTCACAGAAAAGGGCAATGTTGTCATTTTGATAAGAGTTATTAATAGCTGGTAAATTCCCATACTAGATAAACATTCTTAGAAATCTCTGTGTCTCCTAGCAACAAATGTCTATTTCAAACTACATTCAGGATGCAAAAAATTAATAAAGAAAAGACTGTATAAAAATTACTTTAAATCAGGGCAGATACATGGCTTGACATTTCAGAGAAGTTGGAGTTATGATACTCAGTTTCTCCCAATATTAAAGTACATAACATCAAACTCAGAAGGTTTATGTGAGATTTAAATTATCCCATATAAAAATGCATCTTGTAAGTTATCTTGCACATGGCCATAATTTAATAAGTGTTGATTAAATGAACACTTGCTTAAAGTACTATTATTATCTTCACATTATAGGTCTGACAATGTTGCCCAGTGGTTAAGTAACTTGACAAAGTGCTCACAGGTAGGAAGTGATAGAACTGGGGTTCTAACACAGGGCACCTTACTCCAAAAGTCCATCTGGTTTTGAATTAAAAATATTCAAGTAGTATAATATGGAATCATATATGCCAATACTATGAAATCATCAAATAAGAACTATTTGGCCTTTTCCTCCCTCCTCCATTTATCCAAGAGCACTGAACAAATAGTGAAATATTTCATTTTCAATAACAAGTGACTGAGGGTGCACTATATGGAAGGGGCTTTGTAAGGCACTATGCAAGAACAAAAACATAATAAAAGATTATTCTCCACAGGAAAGGACTTTGAAAGAGCTTTATCCCAATGAGGAAAGGGAATTTCATCACTTAAGCCCCCTCCAGGCTTCTTGTCTCATCTAAAAAGAGGAGAAGACATAATCAAGTAGCAGTCAGATCTTCAAGGAAACATACTGGGAGCATGGAAAGGATTATAAGGGAAATAGAGGGCAGGGAGGAGGGTTTTACTACTGAAGAAACACTTGGGAAGGGAATAGCCCAGAGACACAGGTCAAAGAAGAGACCGGAATTTAATTGGAAGGTTACAGAGCACTGCCTATACCCCACATCTAACCACCACACCAAGGCTCTGATGCAGAAACAATGGATTGCAGGAGAGAGAATTGCAAAGCATAAACTGTCTCTGAGAAGTAGTACTTAGGGAAGCCCAAGATGAAGAGAGAGACAGAAATAAGGACACTAGAGAAATCTGAAGCTACAGCAAATATTAAAAACACCCAGCTTCTAACAGATTCACATAAATCCTTATAGTAAGGTCATATTTACTTCAGTTCCTGTTAACCAGTATAATGTCTGGCTTTTAAAAAGACATACAGGGCATGACAAAAAACAAGAAAAAACACTGATTGAAGAATGAAAACAATAATCAGAACCAGACTAACCTGACACAGATGTTGTAATTATCAGAGAGGGAATGTAAAATAACTGTGATTAATATGTTAGATCTTTAACTGAAAAGTAGGCAACATGAAAGAAAAGATGAGTAATATAAACAGAAATCTGGAAACTGTACAAAAGAATCAAAAGGAAATGCCAGAATAATAAGAATGAAGAATGCCATTGATGATGTCATCAGCAGACTGGACTAGGCTGAAGAAAGAATCAGTGATCTTGAAGTTAGGTCAATGGAAACTTCCCAGACTAGAAGAAGAAAAAAAAATGGAAAAAAATCAGAACAGACTATCTGAAAACTTTGGGACAATATCAAAAGGTGTTTTATATACATAATTAAAATGCCAGAAGAAGGGGGAACTGAGCAGAAGTATTTGAAGTAATAATGGACAAAAACTTTCCAAAATTAATGACATTCTTCAGAACTGGGAAGCTCAGAGAATATAAAAAATTTGACACGTACACATATCATAGTCAAACTACAGACAAGCAAAAATAGAGAAAAAAAAATCTGGCAAGAAGCCAGTTGTAGAGAAATCACCTTACTTGTGGATATTAGAATTACAGGGTACTTGTCATAAGGCACTATGCAAAAAAGATGAGAACAAAGGAAATATTTAGAGGGTTGAGGGAAGTGGATAGAAGCCTCCAATCTAGAATTCTATATCCAGTGAAATTATTTTAAACTGAAAGACAAAGACTTTCTCAAACAAACAAACAAAAATTAGAGGGGATTCATAGCTAACAGACATGTCTTGCAAGAAATATTAAAAGTTCTTCAGTCAGAAAGAAAACAATATATAGGCAAAAAATCTTTAGATATACATAAAGAAAGGACGAGTATCAGAAAAGGAATAAATTTAAGTCAAATAAAATGTTTTATGTTTCTTGTGTTTTTTTTTTTAAAGATTTTATTTATTTGTTTGACAGAGACAGACACAGCAAGAGAGGGAACATAAGCAGGGGAAGTGGGAGAGGGAGAAGCAGGGTTCCCGCGGAGCAAGGAGCCCGATGCAGGGCTGGATCCCAGGACCCTGGGATCATGACCTGAGCCTAAGGCAGTCACTTAACGACTGAGCCACCCAGGTACCCCTATTTTTCTTATTGTTAATTAGAACAATAGTTATCTAAAAGATAGTTATGTAGTTATCTAAAAGATAACTTTAAAGCAATGATAGTAGTAATATATTGGATAGTTGTATTAAGTGTGTAAGTGAAATGAATGACTTGTCACTCAGAATGGGATGGAGGAAGTGGAAACACTCTTGTAAGCTACTTGTACTACATGTGAGGTGGTATAATGTTATTTGAAGGTGGACTTGGAATAGGTAAAAGGTATGTTGTAAATTAATGGGTAATCATTAATTTAAAAATATAATTGTTAGCTAAGAGGATATAAATGTGTCTACTGGACTTGAACAATTAAATAACTGGATGTTGGTTGATGAGAGCCAGGTTTCTTATTATTGGAGTTGAAGGTTACCAGTAAGCAAGGGAAGTAGGCTAAACTGATAAATGTGGCAATGGATCAGAAATGGAGATATTGGAATGAACTCATGTGTAGCTTAATATAGAGATAGATGCATATAGAAATACTTGTATGTGCATATACAGGGGTTAGTGTCACATGTTTCCATGTTATGTCAGCTGAGAGTATATAGAAGCAAGACGCTTTAGCAACAAGTACACCTACCACCCGGCTCTTGGTTTCTAATGCTATTCTCCAGTAGCAGGAACCAGAAGTCCTAGGGGTTATGTCTGATTCTAGAACTGGGCAGGAAATATAAAGATGAGTCTGGAGCATCTTTTAATTCTGGAAAGCAAAAAAACAAACAACAAAAAACATTTAAAAAAGAAGAAAAAATATATTTTGATGAGAAAATGTCAAGGGACACAGGAACCAGAGTTCCCAATGACAAAAAGTGAAATAAATTTGAGCATAAAATAAATGAATTTATATTGAAGTATAACTCAAAGTATGCAATAAATAAGTAAATATATTATTAAGTAAATATAATATATAATACATAGTATATTCATTATTAAGCAAACATTATTATATATATAATTAGAGGGAATAAATAAGTCTCCCATAAAGAGTTCTAAATAATTTATGTGGATACTCTCCTCAAGGAGATGAAGCATACCTCCACATTCCTTAAATATGGAACAAGCATACAGTATGGAAAGTGAGACTATAATGTGGAAAGGGAGAAAAAGAATATAGTACAGAAATCTACAAACACTATCTCAGCTGGGTGATCAATATTAACATCAAAGTGATATGCCCATAGTTTATACCTATTAAATAATTTGATGAAAATTACATTCACCTCTATGATCTCCCTCCCCAAAGCATATAACCATTGTGCAATCACAAAGAAAACATCAGATAACCTCAAAAGAAGGACATGCTACATGGTATCTGACTAGAACTTCTCAAAGTGTCAAGGTCATCAAAAAGGACAAGGAAAGTCTGAAAAACCATTATAGCCAACAGGAGCAAAAGGAATCCCAACTACAGAATACAATGTGGTATCCTGGATCCTGAGATGGGTAATAGGAGGGATCCCCTACTATTATTTTATTACTGTCAATTTCTTCCTTTATGTCTGTTATTAGTTGCTTTATATATAGTTAGGTGCTCCATGTTGGGTGCATAAATATTTACAATATAAAACCAGTACAGAGCTTAAAGCACAAAAGCAGTAAAATCAATCATACCTAAAAAAATCAGTCAAGGGGGATGCCTGGGTGGCTCAGTCGGTTAAGCGACTGCCTTTGGCTCGGGTCATGATCTCAGGGTCCTGGGATCGAGCCCCGCATTGGGGTCCCTGCTCAGCGGGAGGCTTGCTCCTCCCTCTCACACTCCCCCTGCTTGTGTTTCCTCTCTCGTTGTGTCTCTTTCTGTCAAATAAATAAATAAAATCTTTAAAAAAATAAATAAATAAAATAAAAATAAGTCAAGTGATTCACAAAATAAAAGGATCTGAAGTATGATGTCATATACATAAAATGTCGGTGAGGGGGAGTAAAAATTTAGTGCTTTTAGAATGGGTTCAAACTTTTGCGACCATCAACTCAAAATAGACTTCTACATGCATAAGATATTACATATGACCCTAATGGTAACCAAAAATCAAAAACCTGTAATAGATACACAAAAAATAAAGAAAAAGGAATCCAAGCATACCACTAAAGAAAGCCATCAAACCACAAGGGAAGCGATCAAGAGAAGAAAGGAACAGAAAAGAACTAAAAAAAAACCAAAACCAACCTCTTAAAACAAGTGACAAAATGACATTGAGTACAGACCTGTCAGTAATTTCTTTGAATGTAAATGGACTACATGCTCTATCAAATGATATAGAATGATTGAATGGATAGAAAAAGAAGACTCCTCTATATGCTGCTTACAAGAGACTCACTTCAGACCTGAAGACACATGCAGATTGAAAGTGAAGGGATGGAAAAACATTTACCATACAAGTGGAAGTGAAAAGAAAGCTGGGGTAACAATACTTATATCAAACAAAATAGACCCTAAAACAAAGACTGTAACAAGAGACAAAGACCTACACTTCATAATGATAAAGGGAAGGATCCAAGAAGAGGATATAACCATTGTAAAACTTCAATACAGGAGGGGCGCCTTGGTGGCTCAGTCGTTAAGCGTCTGCCTTGGCTCAGGTCACGATCCCAGGGTCCTGGGATCGAGCCCCGCATCGGGCTCCCTGCTCCACGGGAAGCCTGCCTCTCCCTCTCCCACTCCCCCTGCTTGTGTTCCCTCTCTTGCTGAGTCTCTCTCTGTCAAATAAATAAAATATATATATAAAAAAAACAACTTCAATACAGGAAACCAAGTGTAGTGGAATATATGGGAACATTTTGTATTATCTTTGGAACTTTTCTGGGAACATTCTGTATTACCTTTGCAACTTTTCTGTGAATGTAACACTAATATAAAATAAAATTTTTCAAAAGGAAACCCACAGAATAGAATACATTTGTGAAATACATGTCTATGAACATCCAGATTATATAAAAAACAGTTATGAATTAATTTTTTTCTGGTATGAATCAATTTTTAAGACCAGACAGTCTGATAGAAAACTGGACATAAGATTTGAACTGACACTTCATGAAGATCAATGATCAATGAATATATCACAATTGTCTCTCTAGTCATTAGGGAGATATATAGTAAAATTATAATGAAGTTCCACTGCATACCACAATGAATAAGATGAAAAAGACTAGACTGCCAATAGCAAGTATTGGAGAGAATTTGAACAATCAGAAATCTCATCACTGTGGGCCCAGTATATATGCGTGTGTGTGTGTGTGTGTGTGTGTGTAATTACAAAACACATATACATTATCTGTGCATTCAGTGAATATTCAGGAAATATATATATATATATATACAGACACAATAGAAAAGACATGTACTTGAATATTTATAGCAGCACTACTTCTAATCACCTAAAACTTGAGACTACTCAAAATATTATCTGTCAGGGCAGCTGGGCTTGCCATGTGCATGTAACTTAGTTGTAAGCATATAACTAAGTTGTTCAGAAAACACATCACTATTGGAATGGATAGGAGCACCCCTGAGGGAGGCAGGGAGAGCAGAGACAGTATTGCATCCTGTGGAGTCAACATAATCGAGAGTTAGGAACTGTCTCTAAGGCAAATGGCAGGTGCATTAGGAACTGTTCCCTCCCAGGTCACTGTGCCAGGCATGGGGTTTATGGTGAGATTGTGTCTTAGCCTCTCCTACCACTTTGATGTGGGCCTTTCTTCTTTTGCCTGATGCAAAATTGCTCAGCCAGTTTAAAAAAAAAAATTAAGTAATTTCTACCCCCAGCATGGGGCTTGAACTCATAATCTTGAGGTCAAGAGTCACATGTTCTATGACTGAGCCAGCCAGGCATCCCTGCTCAGCTGGTGTTTAGATTTTTGTTTTGTTATATTTTGTTTTGTCTTCAGAGGTAGTTTTTCCATTTGTAGCTGTGGATTTGGTGTGTTAGCAGGAGGAGGTGAGTTCAGGATCCTTGTACCGGAACCGAAACTTGTCTATATTTTAAGTGTATTTTAATGCATGTATTTCTATATATGTTTTCCTATTTGAGTTTTTTCTATGTATTATAGTGCCATAATTAAATTTCACCTTCCATAATGATATAGGATCGTGTGTCAAAAACAACTAATAATCTGTATTAAACTTTAGGGTTTCCCAGCCACAGTCTTATTTCATTTGTGTACCTCACAAATCCTATGAGACAGGAATTATTAATACCTTCATTTTAAAGATGACACAACTGAAGCTCAGAGAGAGAATTTCCTCATGATTATAAAGTCAATAATAACTCAAAGCTTCTAAGTCTAAATGGCTTAGATCTACCCCCAGCTAGTGCTATTTCTATGTTTAATTCCCATTTTTGGATCAGTCAGGTACTCAGCAATGTTTGTGACTATACAAATAAACATAAATGTACATTCAGCTTGGTGGGTGTGCACTAGTCCTTGTGGATACCTATGTAGGGAATGGAAAATCTTGGTTTTCTGCCTTTCAAATGTTTACAGTCTAATGAAACCATGTAAATTAAATAAAATGTAAAACAACTTGTTAATGAACATCATGAGTTATTATCAAAGGGCAGTGGGGATACAGACAAGGGTAGTGATTAATTTATTCCAAGAGAACTGGGGAAGTCTTCACAGGAAAGGGTCAGTGTGTCTGGGTCCTGAAAGATGATTCAGAGTTGTCCAGATGAATAAACAGGGATGAGCATTCTGTAAAGGGAGAACGTATGTGCAGAGGACGTGGAGTTGTGAAGAGATCTAACATCAATGAGAAGGGCCATGTGCCTGGAGTGTAGCGACAGCTCAGAAAATCAGTCATTCATTCGCAGAGCAGGTATGAATGACCTCTGTCTGGAGTACTATCCGTGTCAAGTCTGGGGTTAATCCTTTACAGTCCTGTTTATTAGAAGAACTTATACAATCCAGTTTTTATAATGCGATTTTTAAAATGAACTATAGGAACCGCTGCTTATTATGTTCTTCTTATGTATCTAAGTCCTATAGTAGGTTCTTTATAGATGTCATAAAGTTAATAGACTAGTAGAATATCTACTAAAGTAGATAACATTGTTCTCATTTTACTGATGATGGATCTGAGGGCAAAAGAAGGTAAGTAACTCACCAATGGCCACAAAACTGATAGGCAGTGCATCCAGGATTTTTACTCTGGATCACCTCTGTAACTCCCTGTGATTGTGCTGGTAATGAGAAGGAGGGGATACACAGCACACATATTGGAAGCTGGGAGACCTGTCGTAAAAGAAACAAATCATAGATTGGTATATTAGACCAGTAAAGATGTAATGAGGGCCTGAACTAAGGCAGAATCAGTGGGCTTGGTGACAAAGATGGAATTTGAGGGATGTTTCTAAGGTTGGTGTATTCTTTCCCTTTTCTAATGCAGCCAACATTAAGTTACAGAGCATTCTTAAAAAAAAAATCACATCAAATTACATCATTTTCTTTCTATCTTTTTATGTAGAATTAAATAAAAAATCAATAGAAAAAATAAACATTTGGTGAATTTTCCAGCTTCCTTTCCTCCATCCCAGGAATATCAATCTCTCTAAAATTCTTCCAGTGTGAAGAATTCTTTCTGATCTCAGGACCTTTGCATATGCTCTTTATTGCCTGAAATTTACACACAGACCCTTTCATTTAGCTGATTTATCCTGTGTTTTCAGCGAGGTCTTATTTTGGTCAACAATCACTTTCTTTCCTTTTTTTCCCCATTTACATGGAATTTTTATAACTTTTTTTATTAACATATATTATTTGTTTCAGGGGTACAGGTCTGAGATGCGTCAGTCTTAGACAATTCACAGCGCCCACCATAGTACATACCCTCCCCAGTGTCCATCACCCAGCCACCCCATCCCTCCACCCACCTCTACTCCAGCAACCCTCAGTTCATTTCCTGAGATTAAGAGTCTCTTATGGTTTGTCTCCCTCTCTGGTTTCTTCTTGTTTCATTTTTCCCTCCCTACCCCTATGATCCTCTGTCTTGTTTCTCAAATTCCTCATATCAGTGAGATCATATGATACTTGTCTTTCTCTGATTCACTTATTTCACTTAGCATAATACACTCTAGTTCCATCCACGTTGTTGCAAATGTCAAGATTTCATTTTTTGATGGCTGTATAATATTCCATTGTATATCTATATATATATATATCACACCTTCTTTATCCATTCATCTGTTTATAGACATCTAGGCTCTTTCTATAGTTTGGCTATTGTGGACAAATGTTTATAGCAGTGTTGGGGTGCTATAAACATTGGGGTGCATCTGCCCCTTCGGATCACCACAATTGTATCTTTGGGGTAAATACCCAGTAGTGCAATTGCTGGATCATATGGTAGCTCTATTTTCAACTTCTTGAGGAACCTCCATACTGTTTTCCAGAGTGGTTGCACCAGCTTGCATTCCCACCAACAGTGTAGGAGGGTTCCCCTGTCTCCACATCCTCGCCAACATCTGTCGTTTCCTGACTTGTTAATTTTAGCCATTCTGACTGTTGTGGGTGGTATCTCATTGTGGTTTTGATTTGGATTTCCCTGATGCCAAGTGATGTTGAACACTTTTTCGTGTGTCTGTTGGCCATTTGGATGTCTTCTTTGGAAAAAAAAGTCTGTTCATGTCTTCTGCCCATTTCTTGATTGGATTATTTGTTCTTTGGGTGTTGAGTTTGATAAGTTCTTTATAGATTTTGAATACTAGCCCTTTATCTGATACGTCACTTGCAAATATCTTCTCCCATTCTGTCGGTTGTCTTTTGGTTTTGTGGGCTGTTTCCTTTGCTGTGCAAAAGCTTTTTATCTTGATGAAGTCCCAATAGTTCATTTTTGCCCTTGCTTCCCTTGCCTTTAGCAATGTTTCTAGGCAGAAGTTGCTGTGGCTGAGGTCAAAGAGGTTGCTGCCTGTGTTCTCCTCAAGGATTTTGATGGATTCCTGTCTCACATTTAGATCTTTCATCCATTTGGAGTCTATTTTTGTGTGTGGTGTAAAGAAATGGTCCAGGTTCATTCTTCTACATGTGGCTGTCCAATTTTCCCAACACCATTTGTTGAAGAGACTTTTTTCCATTGGACATTCCTTCCCGCTTTGTCGAAGATTACTTGACCATAGAGTTGAGGGTCCATTTCTGGGCTCTCTGTTCTGTTCCATTGATCTATGTGTCTGTTTTTGTTCCAGTACCATTACTGTCTTGATTACAGCTTTGTAATAGAGCTTAAAGTCTGGAACTGTGATGCCACCAGCTTTGCTTTTCTTTTTCAACATTCCTCTCATTATTTGGGGTCTTCTCTGGTTCCATATAAATTTTAGGATTATTTGTTCCATTTCTTTGAAAAAAGTGGATGGTATTTTGATGGGGATTGCATTGAATGTGTAGATTTCTCTAGGTAGCATTGACATCTTCACAATATTTGTTCCTCCAATCCATGAGCATGGAACGTTTTTCCACTTCCTTGTGTCTTCCTCAATTTCTTTCATAAGTATTCTGTAGTTTTCTGAGTACAGAATCTTTGCCTCTTTGGTTAAATTTATTCCTAGGTATCTTATGGTTTTGGGTGCAGTTGTAAATGGGATCGACTCCTTAATTTCTCTTTCTTCTGTCTTGTTGTTGGTGTATAGAAATGCAACTGATTTTTGTGCATTGATTTTATATCCTGCTACTTTACTGAATTCCTGTATGAGTTTTAGCAGTTTTGCAATGGAGTCTTTTGGGTTTTCCACATGAAGTATCATACATCTGCAATAAGTGAGAGTTTCACTAACAATCACTTTTTTTTAAAGGATTTTATTTATTTATTCATGAGAGACAGGGAGAGAGAGAGAGAAAGAAGCAGATCGAGAAGCAGGCTCCCAAGGAGCAGGGAGCCCGATGCGGGACTCAATCCCAGGACCGTGAGATCATGACCTGAGCTGAAGGCAGATGCTTAACCACCTGAGCCACCCAGGCACCCTAACAATCACTTTCTAATGATAAAGTCTGGTCAAAAGGAAATAGGCCAACTTGGATAGTAGTGAGATACCTGTCAGTAGGAGTATTTGTAGAGGATTCATCAAAGATTTGTTGGAAATTATACGAGCTGCCACAAAAGAGAATCACAAATGGCTTAAACATATGTTGAAATCTAAGGACATCTTCACTGAAGAAGTGAACTTTTGGCTGAATGCTGAGAAAAAACCAGTTTTATAAAAGCTGGGGAGGGTTTGTTGAAGTGAGTGGGGTGTGGGAAAGAGTCTTCAGGGAAGACAAGAGTGTGCAGAAGGGCAGACATGCAATAAACATGATACACCCAAGAACCAGAAAGAAGAGCAGTGTAGCTGGACTGTGTACAGGGCAGCAGGGTTAAGGGTGGATTGGCAGACAGGATTCTTGTGCAGAAATGGGCCTTGATGCCTATGCTGAGAAATTCCCTCAGTGCCTTGGGGTGTAGAAACTTAACTGACCTTCATTGTGAGATGCAGGAGTAAAACTGAGTTCAGCAGTGGTCTGTAGTCCCAGCCAGTTCCATCAGTTCCATGGGTTACCATCCCACCCATCCTGGTGGAAAATTCAAAAAAGTCTTTTCCAAAGTCTGGATATGAAATATATTCAAACAGAATGTGCCTGAGGAAAAGGTCAGGGATGTGCTGATAAATCTTCCTGCACTCCCCACATGAAAGAACACTTCAAACCTTGTCCTGTCCAATGCTCTGTTCACTTCAATATTGTTCTTGGCTCAAGGAAAGACCTGTGGGTTTTGTGGAAGTTATATAAAATAAAAATATAGAATTTTTCATGCTCCTTATAAAAATGTCACTGGGTTGATTCAAAAATATTTTTATTGGCACCTGAGTTGGTGAGTCTGCCAAAGAGTCTATACAAGTTGATTCTTGAGGACACACTCGTTCTTCCTCCAGGAAAAAACAAGTAAAATCCTCCTGAATCTGGAGAACCTTTCTCTCAGAGCTCTTTGCAAACACATTATTATATGGCAAACTGGAGACAACTAAAAATTGCCCTGGTCTACCAAGGAATAGTCCATTTTATCTTTTTTTTTCTTTCTTGACTTGAAAATTATTAGTTTCAAATAGTTTAGGTTTTACATTTTAATCATTTTTGGTTTAGGGTGACAGAAGCATTAGACCAAACTGTATCCCTAAAAGGATCTACTTTTTTATTCCTTGAACTGAGGCATTTAAAATGTTCCTTCAGAAGATAACAGGAACCTAGATTTTCTACTCTTAACAATGTAACGTTGCCTTTTTGACAATAGGTGAAAAAGTAGTGATCTGTCAACTTAGTCTGTAATCTGGGGATGAATCTGTTCATGTAGCCACTCCAGTCACATCACTCAGACTCCCCCCACAAGGTCAAAGTTCTCCAGCATTCCCGTTGAGGTTATTTTGAAGATGAACACAATTTTCACTGTGGAGGAATGGATGAGACACGCTGGACTGTGGCTGTAAAATGAGGAGAGGAGCCATGATGTCAGAGGCTAGTTCATGGTCATCACAGACCAGGCATCTGGAGGTCCAACACGTGTACAAATATGTTAATCGCGTTCTTACAGATAATTGGTGCTCTCTCAACCAATTTATGCCCTTCCCAGGCAAACTGAGGGTCAGCACTGTGCAGCTTGCAAAATATTTTCAAATACCCCTTTTTTTTTTCCTCTTGTGGAAGAACAGAATCAATCACTATTTGTTGAGCATCTTCTATGCATCTGATACTGTGTGCTAATCACCATAGATGATTTTATTTAATATTTTAAACAACTCTAAAACATGGGAATTATTATTACTGCTATTTTGTAGGTGGGAAATTAAGGCTTAAAGACAGTGTGGGATAAAGCTGGTGATAAGCTCCATTAAGAATTCCCATAGAGCTGGGCCACCTGGGTGGCTCAGTCAGTTAAGCATCTGACTTTTGATTTCAGCTCAGGTCATGATCTTGGGGTTGTGGGATTGAGTCCTGCATTGGGACCTGCACTGGACTAGAGCCTGCTTAAGATTCTCTCTCTCCCTCTCTCTCTGCCCCTCCCCATCGACCCTTGCTCATGTGTACTCTCTCTCTAAAAATAAATAAATAAAATATTAAAAGAATAAAGAATGCAGAGCCTAAACTTTCAACACTTCCATGGACAGGTTGGTGACAAATTGAGAGACAGCAGGGACTTCCCCCTTGGGACGACTGAGTGTAAACCTCCGGTCTCCCACTTATTCATGTGCATGAGTGATCTTTTTGAGGTTTGGTTTCCTTATCTGTTAAAGAAAATCATAGTAAGACCTTGGTCACAATTAAGTAAACTAAATTTACTGAATGTGCCTGACACGTTGCCTGGTATTAGGTAGGTGACCTTTGCTTGACTCTGAAGAATCATCTCAAAAGCAGACAATGAACAACCATTTTAGTTCACTTAAAGGTATTTTGCTTCTCTAAAAAACATTTTTATAAGTGGTCGGCCATTCCTACCCTTGAAGTATTAGAATAATCTATCCAGGAAGACACAGAAAAAGTTAAGCATAGTCCATTAGGTATGTGATCAGACCCATATATCTAATAATCATAGATACTGAGAAAGAATTCACAGAAGGCTTCAATCGAAACATGATGCTTATTTCTTTAACTGCAAAATATATGTACTGATGTTCATTGTATATGTTGATATTCCCAACGTATCTGCACTAATTCATAGTAACAAAATTTTAATGCTAACAAAGACAGCTCTCTCAATGCTTCCAGTTTTCAGACTGAACACTTTTTTTTTATTTGATATTTCCTGTTTTTATTTCTGTTCTAAGGAATATGCTCAGAGGCAGATACTCTCTCAGCCTTAGACAGATCTATCTCTGGACCATTGTGCTTAAGACTTAATGTAATATGGTTTATCATTAAATCACTCTCTGTGATTCACATTTCTCCAGACAGAGTGTATGGCAGAGAATAGACACCATATCTCAGTCTTTTTTTAGTTACTCAGGATATGAAGCATACTTAAAAGCAACCAAGATGGAAAGTTCAATGAGGGCATGGAAACTATTTGTCTTTTTCCTATTGGATCTTTAATACCTCAGATAGCATCTGGCATGTAGGAGGTGCTCATGGTACATTTGCACATTAGCTGATCTGATGGATTCTATACAGTAAGATTTTAGAAGCTCTCATAATTAAAGATATATTATTCTTGTCAAGGATTGTCATTCCTTCATTTTCAACTTTTAACACTGATGTTGATTAAGCTTAGGAAAAAAGCAGCAGATGTAGCCCATAGCTAGAAGCTATGCAGTAGCATTATTAGCAATTGTAATAATAACAATAAAAATTAGTTACACTAACTGTGCTGGATACTGTACCTAGTGCTTTATATATTGTTTCATTCAGTCCTAAGGAAGGAGGTATTTATTAAATGCCCATTTATGGGTGACAAAAAGAGGCACAGGGAAATAAATAACTGGCTCAAGGCTCCAAGCAAGTTGCCAAGCTGGGTTTTGAGCCTGGTGGTCCACTGCTGGGACCACCTGCTAACCACTGTGCATAATTGTGATACCAGGCCTCCAGATCCTACCTCAAGACTGCCTATATTCTCTTTCAAAGTAAGAGATGAATATGCTAGGAGGTTTCATGTGGAGGGCTTGTTTTCTTTCCTCTAGTGTTTACTCCTAATGGCATGAAATACTTATGAATTCCATATCTCTTTTTGGCAACATGGTGAGGTACTGTTCTACGGTGGTTAGAGCAAGAATGCTTAAAAGCTGTGCTATTAAAAAATGTTATGTAACTGACTAAATCCATTTCCTATTTTATAAGTGGTAATGAGGGTATCTATATTCTAGCGCTGTATACTGCTTGGCAGCACAAAGGCTAATATATGAAGGTACGCTATTATTATTTTATAATAACAATAATAATTACCATAAAAGTAGCATGGGTCCTTCGTGTGTCTGTCATGGAGTGAATATAGAGCAATGGGTGAGATTTACATACAGATGCTGAATAATTTAGAAGACTTTTGATCATTAGATTCCCCTCATATTTGTGTAATTCTTCCATGGTCAATTGTCAAATCAAAATTATGCAGTTATAATGACCATATTTTCTAAGCAAAAAGAACAGGATCATATGATCTGACAAAAGATTTTGTCCTGATGTATAAACACACACACACACACATACACACACACACAGAGGCTTAGCAACCCTTAATAGTAGATTTAGTTGTACTTTGATTGAACAAGACTGAGAAGAATAAAACTATCTACAAACATCATTATCTTGTAAATGCAAGATGCATAGCCACCATATTTACAGAGCAGAGTATCGCTAGGGAGATGCCTCTTTCTGTATTCAAAACTATCAAAGGCCTGCTTTGTATAAGACATATTTTTCTTTTGCCCAACTCCTCAACCATCTCTTCTAGTGAATGTTTTATTAGCCAACAAGGCTGCTCTTTCATTATCTTTCTTGATTGATTGTTCCAAATTGTTCTCATTTTCTCAGCTCTTGGAGAATTTCCATTCTATGGACATATTGCCCCACTCTCTTTCCCACTTTGTATTACACAGCATGGTATGAATTTTGTTTTTGTTCTGTTTTGTTTTGTTTCTCTTCCCATTCCTTTTCCTTCCATTCCTCCCTCTACTCTTTCCTTCATGAACAATTAAGTTCTACAGGTATGATATTGGACAGGATGAGGTAAGGACCTGTGCTGGAAGGAAAGGGAATCCATGCTGCCCAACAGAGGGATCTGCGGTGAAGCAGGGTGAGGAGGGTGTACATTCCTTGGTGGGTGTGGGAAGAAGCCCCCACTGCAGTGTGCAATAGCAAATGGATAAAGGATAAGGGCTTCCCTAGTGGGCATGGCCCTGCATAACATTTTGGAGCTCACATTGGGTAAGGTGGTGACTGGCAGATGTGAAAGATTGGTTATATACAAGGTGATTGATGGAAAAAATAAATTAAGGATAAAGGAAGTCTTGCTTCTCACTGTCAGAAGGTAGCTAAAATATCCAAAACAAAACAAAACCAAACCTCAAAACTGAAAAGATTCCTTTCAAGATTCAAAGAAATTGAGATTCAAAAAGAATCTTTTCATTTGGCAGATTGGAATTTGAAGTATCAGTATGACTTTGTAAAGTATGCATGTGTGTGTTTGATTTTACGTATTCCTTTTCTCTGTCCATTGAGAGGGTCTGGGAGCAGTGAGATACCAAGAAAAATGAGTACACCTTATGTCCAGATCTTGTTCTCTGAATAAATTATCCACTAGAAGAAACCAGGGATATCTTTTTGTGTCATAAAGAAAGTAACAAAATGCTCAAAGAATGATGGGGATATGTCAAAAAGACACAAAAAGCCACTGAGGAAGGCCTCCCTGTGTCAAATTGAACAATAATTTGAGCATCAAGATAAATAAATAATGCTAGCAACAGATTGCAATGGATTGCATAAAATAGGAAACCATGAATCCAACTGTGTACAAATAAATGAACAAATAATTTTGAAGAGGAAAGGGATCTTTACATACTTTCAAAGACAATCTTCACAAACAAAATACTTGAAAAAATGAGAGTTAGCTTTGCAGTGGAGAAGTATCAATCAACATCATCATTTCTAATAATAAAGTGAACATTATCAGTAATGGGATATATTAAAATCATTTAAATGACAAAAGAAGAAAAGGGAACTAAACATGCATCTAACCTAATCACGTGGTAACAGCAGACAAACTCATGAACGTCTTTCTGTAAAATAGCTGGTCTGCAATCTTCAAAAGTATCAAAGTTATGAAGTCAAGGGAAGACTGAGGAAATATTCCAAAGCTGAAAGAGACATAACAATGAAATACAGCAAATTATTCTGCACAAGATCTTTGTTCTGTAAAGTCATTTTTGGGGCAATTGGTATCTGGCAGTAATGTATCAATGTTAATTTCTGGCTTTAATGGTAATTATTGTGTTGTGGTTATGTAGAAGAATGTCCTTGTTGAAAGGAATAACACGAAACTGTTGTGGGTACCTCAGGTCAGTAGCTCACTCTCAAGTCATTCAGCAAGAAAAAGTTCTTTTGCAGTTGCTTTTATAGCTGTAGAAAGTATTTTAAGTGGCCAGTGTGGCCCTTTCATAGCCCATAGTCTATTAACAGGTGCCTCTCTCTTTCTCTCTCCCTCTCTCTGTCTCTCTTTGGAGTTGTGCAAACAGACAAATCTCTGTTCAGCTTTGCCACTTTTAAGTTGTGTGAATTGAGTAAGAATATAATCTTGCCAAGCCTCAATATTTTAACCTTTAAATTGTGGATAATAATAGATGAAAGGGATTAGCATAGTATCTGGATAATGTTAATCATTCAATAAAAGGTGTACCATTATATTTTCATTGTTGTGCAAGTGTTTTTGTATCAGACTGAATAGATCTATCTTACCCTTTTTAACAATTTTTAAATATTCATTATTTTGTTATGTCTTCTATATGTGTTCTTATGATCTATGTTGATAAATTATTTGTGCTTTAGATTGTTTTCAAATTTGTTGCTATTGTGTACAGCATTACAATGGACATCTCTGGGGCTAAATGTTTGTTCACTTGCTCGCTTTGCTCCTTAGGGTATAATCATAGAACAAACTGTAATTTCTGGATAAAAGACATGCTAGTCTATTTAAAATAGGGGTTAGCAAAGCTTTTCTGTAAGGATGCAGATATTTCCAGCTTTTCATGCCATAAAATATTTGTTACAACTACTCAGCTTTGTCACTGTAGCAAAAAAAAAAAAGCAGTCATAAACAAGTGAGTGTCATGTCGTCCTATAAATCTTTATTTACAAAAAGTCAGTGGGCCATATTTGTTTGTTACTAAAATTGTGAAAGAAAAGATTCTTCTAGTATTTTTAGTTTCAAAATACTGAAAATCAGGAGGAAATCAACACTCATTTTACGATAACCTGAATATAGAGATTGTACAGCATAATGGAGATCTGTCAGTGGCCATAGATGGAAGTATGTTTGCTCTCGTCTGGCAGCTGTGACTTCTGTCATCTGAGGTCCACTGTCCACTGACTTCTGACCACACTGACCCTCAGGCAGAGAAGAGTTTAGAGAAACAGTGCAGTGGTGCTTCAGACTCTAATGTAGAAGTGTAATCAGCTTATAATATGGATACGGATATATGGATATATATAATAATATATGGATTTTATGCTTTGTTTTAAAGTGGAACATGATGTAGTCCTAGTGTGGATTTTTAAAAAAGGATGGGGCTATGGATTTAGTAGCCTTATGAAATAGCAGAGATTAAAGTCTCTAGTCTCTTCAAGGTTAAGCCTTGCTACAAGTCTTCTTCTGATACTTTCTTGTATATTTATGTTAGCCATTTGATAAGGACTTGCCTCTTTCTGTCTTAAGGTGGTTTGCATTTCCCCCAGTTGATAGCGAGGTTTTCTGGGAGTCTGGGCACTTTTCTGATCGAAGGCTGCTGGTTATGGGGGAGGAATCTAAGCAGCAATTGTGTGAAACAGCCTGGACTGACAGTGCTTTTGGGCAGAAGGTCAAAGGTGGCTGAGAAGGGGACTTCCAAGATAGATCATCCTGAATTAACATTCCCCTACCACACAGTGTGTGTTGTTGTGGGGACTGGAGGTTCCTAGAACTAAAGGGACTTGCACTTTAGTGAAAGAGAAGTAGAAACTGTGTTTAGAATGTCCATTCTGGAGCTAGGCTGAAGATGTCAATAAGATGGTATCACAATTAATTTTATAAAAGCAAAAGCAACACTTATATAAGACCTACTATTTGCCAAGCACTGTCCTGAGCTCTTTACATATATTAACTCATTTAATTCCCAAAACACCCTATGAGATATATGCTTTATAATACTCATTTGAGAGTTGCACACCCCGAGGGCAAAGACGGCTCAAAGTTACTTACACAGAACTATAAAAAATAAAAATAGCAGCACTGGTGTTGGAACCCAGGGGATCTGGCTACAGAGTCAAATTGTTATACTGAGCCACATAATGTAATATGATGGCTTAATAGTAAATTAGACAGGTCCTAAATTCCCACAGCATCTCCAAGGTTCACACACATCTCAGGGTCCTGGCACAGCTAATGACTAACTTTTGGAAGTACCGTACATGTCAGCTTCCAGTACCATGCTATAGAGTCTACATTTTATTTTCCCAAATTTCTTGTAAGATAGTTCCTGTTTATATTCTCATTTGACAGATGATGGACCCATGGCTCAGTGACATAAAGTTTTTCTTTCTAGATCACACTACCACTAAGTGGCGGGGCTGACATTCACATGCAAGCTTGTCTCTAAAACCCAAGATCTTAACAAATATCCTATACAATTTCAGGATAAAATTATGGGAAATGAAGGGCACATGGGTGGTTCAGTTGGTTGAGCATCCGACTCTTGGTTTCTGCTCAGGTCATGGTTTGGGGTCATGGGATCGAGCCCTACATCGGGCTCCATGCTCACCGGGGAGTCTGCTTGAAATTCTGTCTCTCTCTGCCCCTCCCCCTTTAAAAAATAGAAAAAAAATTATGGGAAGAGCACTGGATTGGACTAAAGATACCTAAACTTCAGACCCAGCTCTCCTGTTGTATCATTTGGAGGCACTGGTTAGTCATTGCTTTTCTATGGGTCTAAGTTTCTTGCTATATGAAATGAGACCTTTTGTCTTAATTACTCTTCTTTCCAGTAAGCATGATATTGTATGATTCTGTGATTTTTATATAAAAATATGCATGAGTACATTTTCAAATTCTATATTATCCCAAAATATATTTCAGTCTCCAGAATTTAGCAAAAAACAAAGAAAAGAAACTTAGATAAATAGTACTTTCTGTCTTTGGAATAGAACACTAAAATCTTAAATATGGAATATCTACTTTTGAAAAATAAGCTAACGTTCATCTTTAATAGAAATCATGTTGATTTCCTCAGACTCCATTTTTCACATCCATACTCTGGCTATGTGAGTGTTAGTGCTCAAAGCCTCTGGTTTCGGAGGCCCCATATATCACATATGTACTATAAAGACCACAGGAGTTCAGAACTCTCTGTGCCAAACTGCCGTGTAAATCCTGAACTGTATTTCCAGGCATCCTTCAATGCTGAATTTCCTGTCTATTTAATCAGGGCATGCCAATGAGAAATAGAGAGTGAGTGGACTATCATGTTATTGTCTGCTCTGCATTTTGCAGGATACCACTAACTTGTGTCCTCTGACTCTTTTGGGGTCATTTCCAGTTTCTACTTAAATGTAAGTAATATTGTGTCATAGAAAAGCTTTCACTGGCATATTTCTAGGTTTACCTCATTTAGAATCTCTCTTTCTCTTCCTAAGTGCCCTCACTTCCCCTCTACACATACCTCTGTAATATGTCTAGGACTCCTTCTACAGATTGTTGAAATCTGAAAGGTAAGGTTCATTCCTTGTACTATTTAAACTGAAACAGTTTCCTGAACTTTTTCTCTCTCTTCTCTTAATAATTATGTGTTTCCAACACAGTTGATTGACAACCAGCTCTTCTTTGCTTAAAGTCCATGATATAAAGGCTGAAAATGCCACAGAATACACTTGCTTTCATAGGATTCTTTGGTCTTAGGACATAAAAATAAGACCTAATCCATGCAAAGGGTCCTGAGGGAAAGCATACAATGGTGGGTGACGAGAAAGTCTCTGGAAAAGAAATGCATATGAAGATTTTCTACATCTTCTTTTGGACATGTTTAGGTGAATATATGATGCATGGAAGAGTGGCAGCCATTTTTTGATCATAGGGCATCTGCCTGGGGACTAAGACCAACATGCTAAAGATGCTGAGTAGTACTATGGAAATAGTTGGGTCATAAATGATGTTACTATTCTTCCTAAATAACCAAATCTGGAACTCTCTGGATCTTTTAGTTGAAACGATGAAAGCACTGATCTTGAAACACCTTTAATTAATTGTTCTATGAATTTCAGCTAAATGCTTTTGCTACATTATGCAAATCCAAAATAGCTATTTGCAAATTTTTTACAATCCCTTCATATATTGTAACATGCTTTATTTCATGATCCTGGCAGAAGTGTTATTTCAGAAGAACACTAGATGGCAATATATGCTCCATAATTTACTGTGGGGGAAGGGAATTTAAAATTGAACTGTCAAAAGTACACAAAGTTGACTTAAATGTGAAAACACATCAGTTTTGCTTATTCTGTAACCTGTAAGAATTATTCTTTTAATTAAGTAGAAATAAAAACAAAGGACATATTTGAGTGCTGGATCATTAGACAAGTAACTACCTCTAATTCCCTACCCAGGTTTTAAGAACAAAGAATACCCTATCTTAGAAGACTGTCCAGACAAAAGCTAGTGACATGCAAACCTGAATTATCCCCTGCTATTTATGTCAGCCAGGCTACTATGTCTGTGGCACAGATAATAATTCATGAGTGCCATGCGTAAGGCAGATATGTCTCAATCTGAGAAGAGTTACATTTTCTTTTGTGCCTAGAGAAGAATTATTTAAGAAATAATAACCACATGTCCAAATATGCAGCCCAAGCCTTTGCCCAAATATCATCCTTTAGATAACTTATTTTATTTCTAAGAGATAGTCTTAAAGATTGAAGTTGTTTTTATTCTTGACAGGAATTTGCATGTGAGTTTTCTTCTGTGCCTTAATACATCAATAGAACGCTGTTATATAAAACATATCTTCTTCCAGATAAGTTTATGTATAGTATCAGCTGCTGATACTTATACATGGTACATCACATGTTACACATTATTTTTGTAAGATATTTTTGTATGTATTGAAGAGATAATATCTATGCATTTATATTCAGAATTTGCCTCATACACCCATCACCCTCTGGGGCCATCTGTGAATTTCCTATAGTTGCAGTCAATCTTTTCAGACACATAGTTGTATATCAATAAATTGATAACTTTTTGAACCCAATTGGTGAGTTATTTCAGTAAAAAAATATATTTTTTATAAGAACATGGACTTGAGAAACAGATGGAAAGTTAGTCAGTGTATTATTTGCTATCGTGTCCCAGTGGCTGGGCTGTTGTTTTTGGTGATAGGTCTTACTTAATTGCTTTCATTGGCCCATCATAGTCCAGTTGAAAAATAAACAACTTGTTTCAAAATGTCTTCTTCCATAATTAATGAGGAATTAATTTGCTTTAAGTCTGATGACTAGTAAAAACTAGAGAAACTTTATTTTAAACATTTATAGAATAACAAGGTCTAAAGTCATAGAATAAATGTATGTCTTTATATAAATATTTTAGAGGAAGATGTGCAACTAGTTTTCATTGGTTTTATTCTTCTCTCTGATGCAAAAATAAAACAAGTTTTTTTTTTCCAAAATAATATGTTCTTATTCTCTCACTTAAAGATTGTGGGAAATCAAAACTAGGTGCTAAAATTACTTGTCACTTTGAATGTCGTCCCCAGGAAGATTATGAAAGGCAAAGTGTTAGTACAAGACATTTTACTTGATCATATTCCTAAAAGGATCAGTCTTGGATGGAGGCATATTTATATTTTTTCATCAGTAATTGAACAATTAACCTCATTTCTGAGTTTGAAATTACTGAAGGGTTTCTTACATAGGAAATTGTTGCAAAACATTCAATTCAGTGAATATTCCATAGGGATGGACCTCCTCGTACCCATATCAATGGCAGAATTGAAGTCAAATAACATTTCTCACAAGGGGATAAAAATAGCTAATCTTTTGTGATAGCCTACCTACTAGGTGACAGGAACTTAAAGTGAATTATCTCTAACCGTCACAACATTTTTAAGATAACTGTTTTCCCTCAGTTTACAGAGGTGAAAATGAAGTCCAGAGAGGTTAAGTAACTTACTGATAATGGAATTTGTCTTTATTGCACACAGACAAGTTAATAATTATATAATTCTCCAAATACAATGCATGTCCACATGTGCGCATGTACAAGCACACGTGTGCACACACACAGTGCAAAAAAAGATTGCAGTGTTGGGCTCATTTTAAGTTAGTGATTTTCTAGCTATTTGTGATGAAGAAATATGTTTCTCTAACCCATGGTAGAGCAACAATCTATGTTTGGAGAAATAGTGTATATACAACATTGCCTAGAACATAGCAGATGCTTAGTAAACATTTGGCAGAAGACTGAGTGCAATGGTACTGCATTAAGCTTTTATTTTTGACAGTGTAAACCATTTATTAACAGTTTAAAGCTGTGTCAGTATTTTGAGATAATATTAAACATGTGGTTTATAGAGAAGCCTCAATCCGATGAGCTTAGGCAGGAAGAAACAATCTTGAATTTCCTAATTCCAGCAGAGAATTAAAATTATTCCCAAAGACATGTTTAACTTTAGATGTGATTTGCAAACAAAATGCACCATGAAATCTTTTAAGAAAAGTAATTATTCAATTTCTGAGAAAGAATGCGTGCAAAGACACTATAATTCTTCCTGGTCCTTAAGTCTCTTTTTCAAATATTTATTTTACAAAACTACAGTAAGAAAAAAAAAAAAACCTGTCCAATGGAACAATGCTTACATTCCAAAATTAGATTTTTTAAAAGTTTCTAAAGCTCTCCAGGTAGAAAATAATTTGAAATTGAATTATCCAAGATACCATGGTTTTATTAACACTAATAAAGGAGGAGATTCCTTGAGAGAAATTCAAAATCAACCATATTCCGAGACACAAACTGAGGGTGTTAGAGGGGAGGGGGTGGGGGGATGGGTTAGCCTGGTGATGGGTATTAAGGAGGGCACGTACGGCATGGAGCCCTGGGTGTTATACGAAAACAATGAATCATGGAACACTGCATCAAAAACTAATGATGTACTGTATGGTGACTAACAGAACATAATAAAATAAAATAAAAAACAAAACAAAACAAAAACAAAATCAACCGTATTCAGTGGCAATTACTTAGTAGCTTCTATATAATAAATAAAATTAGTTGTAGTTTGGAAAGATAGGAAGCATATAATGAAGCATCTGTTTTAAGCTAATTCTCAAGTCAGAAAACATTTCTGCCTCACTTAAAAGAAATAGGGTAGGAAAATACTCAGCTCATTTTTGATAAAATACTAATCTAGGGCACCTAGGTGGCTCAGTTGGTTAAGTGGCTGCCTTCAGCTCAGGTCATGATCCCAGGGTCCTGGGATCAAGTCCTGCATTGGGCTCCCTGCTCAGTGGAGAGTCTGCTTCTCCCTCTTCCTCTGCCTGCCTCTCTGCCTACTTGGGCTCGCTCTCTCTATCTCTGTCAAATAAATAAATAAAATCTTAAAAAAATATTAATCTAGTGCCTCTTTATGAAATTGTTAATATGTGTTACAGAAAGTTAATATTTGTGATTTCTCTGTTCAGCAGTGTGGTTGAAGAATTAAATTACCTCATTTCAGAATGTTGTTATTTGCATTAGACTGTTGTTCCTGCACATGAAAGATTTATATTTCATTTCAAGACTGACAGGATTTTTTATATGAATTATGTGCAAGAAATGTTTTAAAGAACCAACATTCTTTCCTTTTTCTTTGTACTACCAAGCTATCTGTTTTCCTTGCTGGGTGGATCAAAAAAATTAAATGAGCTAATGTTTTATTCCTATTGCATCATCTTTAATAGCAACTTTTTCTTGAGTATACACCATGCTTAAGGAATGCAAGGGCTAGAGATTGGAAAGAGGTGAAGACCCGGTTCTTAAGGCAGAGCCTTACAAGGTGGGGCTGAGTCCTCATGTCTGGCAAGAGACAAGCCCCCTGCTCTCTTTGGAAAACTAGCATTTGTCCTCTGTGCCATATTCTGGGTTCTCCTTGGTGCCCAGTTAGGAGAATCTCATTGAAATTCTTTATTGTACTCCTTATTCTTGAGTATTTCCCCTTCTGAGTATACCCTTCCCCTTGAAAAGTATGTATAGATATCTTGGGACCTTCCCACATAATCAGGAGTTTAGATTTTTACTTCTAAGATCCTTCTAGACTCTTGTAAAGAAGCCGTTTGCATTCTTTATCAAATTAAACTTGGATCCAGGGGGCCTTGTCACGGGGGAGGATCTCTACTCAGAAAGGGGTGACGGATTGACCAATGAAAGCTGATTTGTGAATACCCCAAACAAGATTATCCACTTCCTTGAAGAATCTTCCTTTTCTCATCTCTGCCCTCAGGTGAGGATTCTCTTCCTAACTAGCCTCGAAGGTTAGAGTTTGATTTTATTGCAAGATATGGCAGAGTCCTTATACTTTTGAGTTTCTTTTAGAGATAAGCCAACCCACACACACACAAAATAAAGAACAAAAAAGGGAGGCATATTTTTATTTAAACTTTTTTTTTTTTTTAATTTAGGGCTGGGCACTCTGTAGATTTGGGGAGGTGGGTGGATAGCTTGGGGTTTTCCCATCATGTCCAGGCCCAGATGGAAGTCCAGAAGGCCCCAGCCAGGAGGTTCAGAGTGAGTGAAGACAGCAGCCTTGGGCACTCTAGAACCAGTCCTGGCTTCCTGAGCCTGTCTCCTGTCTCAGGGCAGGTTGTACGCAGTGCTGTTGCCACAGGCCTAAACAGATTTCTTTTTAATTAAAACTAATTAATAGCTCTCTTTCATGGAAGAGAAAAATCACCTTTATGCCAGAGAGTTATAATAGTTTATAAAACTATAATACTTTAAAGGTAGTATGGGTTAGGAATCCCTTTTGTTGCAAGGAACAGAAATCTTCCTTATTCCTGAAGTGGCTTAAAACATTTAAAATATTCTTTTTCTCAAATAAAAAAGACTGCAGATGTCACCAGTGCAAAGCTGGTGCAGCTTCTTAGTGGTACTCTCAAGGATCTTTCTCTCTGTTGACTCTGTTATTCTTAGTGTACTGGGATTTTACCCTCACGGCTGTCACCTCATGCTTCCCAGAGGCTGTTGTGTCTCCAGTCCTCATAGGATATTCCAACAGGAAGGGGGGTGGGTAAGAGGCAAAAAGAATAAGCCGTGTTTGTGTCCCACTGGCAAGAACGGTGTCATATCTCCCCCTCCCCCAACCTACTAAGAAAGTTGGAAACGTGCATTTTTATTTTTTATAGCTTCTGTTTTAGAAGTAGTAGACAGAGAAGGTGATTGTGGAATGAATGGTGGTTCTCCACCCCAAGGTGTCTGCCAGAGAGAGAGATGTGTGAATACTCCTTAACTCATTTTTGACATGTTGCTAACACAAGTTAGCACTAAGTCCTTTGAGGAGTTTCATACAACTGGGGACTTTTTTCCCTTTTCAGAATCTAATACGTTTCCTTACAAAATTTTGGAGAGAATTTTCATTAAGAATCTCATATTTTCTTAAAATTGTACTCAGTTATCAATACCTCTGTAAACACATATTTGTGAAATCACTCATGTAATAGAATTTCAAAAAATCTTACATTTCTGTTTTCTTTCTGTTTCATTTTTTTAAAAGATTTATTTATTTATTTATTTTGGGGTGGAGGGGCAGAGGGAGAGGAGAGAGAATCTCAAGCAGACCCCAGCTGAGCCTGGAGCCTGATGCTTGGCTCCCTTTCAGGACCCTGAGATCATGACCTGAGCCGAAATCAAGATTCGGATGCTCAAGGGACTGAGCCACCCAGGTGCCCCTATGGTTCATTTTTATGATTCTTCATCCAAAGCCCAATTCAGGCAGCTTGATGAAAATCATCACAGTGACCTGTATGCTGTTTTGTGCTGTTTCTCTGGTGGAATTTTTGCTGTCTTTGTGGTTCTCATTTGAGCATTTCTAAGTTCCCAGTGTCCCACCCTGGGCCACAAAACATTTATTCACTTGAGACTGACTCAAATGTCTGGCTTATTTAGAGGGAACTTCCCATTGTTCACTAAATTCTCTTGCTGGGATGGCTTTCTCTTAACGGGTAAGATGTGGGATATTACTGTTGCCAACTGAACCTGAACTTTGGTGAAGTATCAGGAATTAATCCATTCCTTGAATTAGCTGAAATACCCTCTTCCTCTTCATGACCATTCCATGGCCACCTCTCACTCTGTCCCATTCTCCTTCCAGAATTTCTGTTCTCTGCCTTTATGGGTGGGCTTTGATTAAGTGGATCATACCTGTTGTTCTCTCTTAAATTTGAATACCAGTGAATATCAGAGGGCACTGGGAAGACAACAGCAGTTTCTTTCACTGGTTTGGCTCCTTGGAGTTTCAGACCTCTCTGTGTCCAAAATACAGTGGTAAACACATATTCTAGAATTTAACGAAAACTTGAGAACCATGAAAAAATTTTCCAAGTCAAGTAAACAAAAATACAAAAACAACCCAGAATCTGAAAGGCCAAGGACTGTCTTTTGTGTGCATCAAAATAGCCAAAAGTGTTGAGCAAATGCAGTTTTGGAGAAGGAAGCCTTTATTGCAAAAGGTCTAAATCAGTTCTTAAGGGCTAGGACAAGAGGCGTCTTGTCACAGAGGTGTGTGCCATTAAACCCACAAAGGCAGAAGAGATGGCTCAGTGATCTGGGCACAGCCTGTCAGCTGTTTCTGCCTTACCACAGACGGTTCTATCTCTGCAGTTCCTGCTCCAGCCCCTGTCCCGCTCCTTCACAGCTTCCAGATCCAGAGGCAGGTATCAGGACGCCCTGACTTGAGGGTGTGGTTGAGAGTCAACAGTTTAATTTAAAGTTATAGGCAGTCTACTAAGGATTCTTCAAGAATATAGAAGGTGGGTTGTAAACAGCGCTGAGGCTGGGGCTATGGCAGGGGTGGCAGAAGGTGGTTAGAAAGATAAAGACTTTGGCATCAGAGTGACCAAGGGTCATATTCCGACTCTGCCACTGCTTGCTGAGTCCTTGGGCCAGTGACCTAAGTTCTCTCAGTCTCAGTTTTCTCATATCTTTCCAGAAATTACATGGAAGAAATAATATCTCCTGCAGAATTTCTAAGAGGATCTAATGATTTAAGAAAATGTATACAGAGTACTACCCAGTACATGATTATAAAATGGTAGCAATTATTGTAAAGTATCCCAAATTATGAACAAGAAGTTCATGATTTGGGTGTATTCCATAAATGGGATCAGCCAGACAGATGGGAGTTTTATGTCTGTGCTTACTTGCTCCACATAAAGATTTTTCTGCAGTGACAGGAGAAATCAGTTGCTTGTTAAATGCATGCTAGAGTTTCATCCTTATCCCTGCTGTGAAAGGTAACAGTGTGAAGACTTTCTACAAACTCCATCATTTTTGGAGTGTGTGATTAATTATTCATTAATATTTTCATTGATGAAGTATGCATGTTATTTCCTTTATCTCATTTTTTCTCATAAATTTAATTGTTGGGTTAATTATAATCACTTTATAATTACTGTATTTTGGCATTAATTATATCACATCAAGCCATTAATATTATTCAGCATAAAACTAATCAAATCATGAACACCATAGCCCAAGCGGCTTACCTGTAATACCTTGTTTCTTTCTCCTGTTTCCTTTCCTTTCCTTTCCTTTCCTTCCTTCCTTCCTTCCTTCCTTCCTTCCTTCCTTCCTTCCTTCCTTCCTTCCTTCCTTCCTCCTTCCTTCTCTCAAACACATTTGAAAAGCCTTCTCAATGATTTAGTTGCTTTTCAGTCCCATTTTCTCAGGAGCACGACCCCACACCCACAAATGTCTTGTGGAGCCTTATTTCCTCTCACCTACCAACAATCTGGACTCATCATTCATTACTCTCTTCAGCTAAAGGGGCATTTCCCTTGTTAGATGTTCCCTAGGACTGGATTCTTGCTACAAAACATAATTCCGTATCTGTCATTCCACATACAAATTTCGCTAAGTCTGAATATTTTTTTAAAATTTGTTATTTTATGCTTCTGCCAGAGGAGCATTATGTATAGAAATCTATCACTACTTTTTGAGTTAGGGAATACATTAAATCATTTGTGAGATAATTTCTGTCAAAAACTTCTATTTTTCACTTTGTAATTCTTTTCAAATATGTCAAAAAATGTTTAAACTCTTGAATGAAAAAAAACCACATCATAGAGTCAGCATGTGTCTCATTTTCCCATTTGTGTGCGTGTATGTATGTTAAAATTCAAAATGTTTACAACAAAATCCAGGAAATCTTTCTCCACTACTTCTTACTCCTCAATTCCTCTTCCCAGAGGTAATCTCTTTTTATTTATTTTATTTTCTTTATTTTTTTTATTTTATTATGTTAATCGCCATACATTACATCATTAGTTTTTGATGCAGTGTTCCATGATTCATTATTTGCATATAACACCCAGTGCTCCATTCAATACATGCCCTCTTTAATACCCATCACCAGGCTAACCCATCCCCCCACCTCCCTCCCTTCTAGAGCCCTCAGTTTGTTACTGAGTCCATAGTCTCTCATGGTTTGTCTCCCCCTCCAATTTCCGCCCCCTTCATTTTTCCCTTCCTACTTTTTTTTTTTTTTAACATATAATGTATTATTTGTTTCAGAGGTACAGGTCTGTGATTCAACAGTCTTACACTTACACAATTCACAGCACTCACCATAACATATACCCTCCCCAATGTCTATCACACAGCCACCCCATGCCTCCCACCCCCTACCACTCCAGCAACCCTCAGTTTGTTTCCTGAGATTAAGAATGCCTCATATCAGTGAGATCATATGATACCTGTCTTTCTCTGATCGACTTATTTTGCTCAGCATAATACCCTCCAGTTCCATCCACGTTGTTGCAAATGGCAAACTTTTGATGGCTGCATAATATTCCATTGTATATATATACCACACCTTCTTTATTCATTCATCTGTCGATGGACATCTTGGCTCTTTCCACAGTTTGGCTATTGTGGACCTTGCTGCTATAAACATCGGGGTGCATGTACCCCTTTGGATCCCTACATTTGTATCTTTGGTGTAAATACCCAGTAGTACAATTGCTGGATCGTATGGTGCTCTATTTTCAACTGTTTGAGGAACCTCCATACTGTTTTCCAGAGTGGCTGCACCGGCTTGCATTCCCACCAACAGTGTAGGAGGGTTCCCCTTTCTCCACATCCTCGCCAACATCTGTGATTTCCTGACTTGTTAATTTAAGCCATTCTGACTGGTGTGAGGTGGTATCTCATTGAGGTTTTGATTTGGATTGCTTATTTAGGTATCTATCTCTGTATTTCTAAATACTGTATTTATAATGATTTTTTAAAAATTCTTATTTTGTCAAGTTTTCACAGTATCCTTTGGAATAGTATAATAATAGATAAAGATATAACAGTCTTCTACAGCACCTCATGTCCACTTAAATTTTCCCATTCTCCCAGTGGATTTATCCCAAATACTTTTGGATAAATAGTCACTGTATACATTGTTGGGGTTAATGTAGAGCATGAAATCAGCCATAATACCTGGCTTGCTAAAATGTAACACAGAGGCTGCTAGGGGCAAGGGAGGGTTTCAGAGAAGGGCGTGGGCCTTTGGAATGCTGGGGCCTTGTGACCAATCTGCCGTTGAAATGCCTCAGGGAGTTACTAAGCTCTCTTAGCCCAAACAGCCACCCTGCGATCTAAGAAATGTATACATTGTCCCTTAGGCTATGTTTAGTAGACCACGCAGATTGGCATATCTTATCTTTCCCATAAATCCTCTCAGTTTCAGTAAGACCCCTTGTCACACATCACATGCTTGAGAAACAGTGATAAGGATATCCTGAAAGACCAATAAAAGCGGGAGCAAAGAAGAGCAAAGGGTCTTGTCTTTGAGCGTTGACCCCCTTGCCTTCTCCTCTCTTTCACGCAAAGTTTGGAGTCATCTTTCATCCATCGGTACAAGGATTGTTGGCCATTCCTGGCAATACATAACATAATTATGACTATGTATGTCGCAGATACAGAATTGTATTCTTTTTTTATGGAACTTTTTGCTTTTCCTTCATTAATATCTGGTATTTTGATAAGTTTTATAAACTTTAATATGCCTATAATTTGTTTTAATGCATCTATCAAATGCTATTGAGCATTTTCCTCCCCCAAACACTCAAACATATCTAATATTTAATGTTTGTTTTTTTTTTAAAAAAACATTTCCTTGGAGTTCTCTCTCAAGGAATTTCGATTCACCTATTGCAATCTGGGTTGGTTGGTTTCTAGGTTTGTTTCACAACCAGTGTTCCCTAGATTTAAACTTCCTTTACTTTGGTGGGTAATGCTCTTCAATAGATTCCTGAGAAATGATGTCTTAGAACAAAACACCAAGTCACTGTACTTATGAAATGTCTATTTTCACATTTGATTGAAAGCTAAGCTGCATATATAATTCTAAGTTAAAGATAATTTTCTTTCAAATGGTATGTTAAATACAACTGCGAATGCTTTGCTAATCCTTTTATTAAGGGGATGCAGTGTAATTACCCTCTCCTTGAATCTGGACTGGCCTTCGTGACTCACCTGACAAATAGAGTTGGCAGAAACTATTTTGTAAATTCTGGAGCTAGGTCATTAAAAACTCTGTGGCTTCCATCTAGTCCTCTTGAAAAGCTTGCTCTAGGGAAAGGGTACCCTGAGACCACCATGTAAGGAAGAAATCCAAGCAAGGTAGTCATATGAAGAGGCTGTTTGGTTAGAGGGATGCTTATGCAATCCCCAGCTGATTCAGCCATGCCAGCCCAATCCCAGACTTTGAAGAAGCCATTTTGAAGATTTCAACTTAGTAGATACTACTGGAGAACTAAAACAAAATAAACAGTTTATCTAACAACAAAAACTGAGGTCCTAGACTTATGACCTTAATCAATCTATCTCAGCTATCTTTAGCTATTTGAACCCCTGGCTGAGGCCTCAGTTATCTGGGGAAGAAAGGAACCATCACCACTGTACCCTGCCATAAATTTGTAGGCACAATTAAATGGCTATTTCTTTATGCCAGTAAATTTTAGGGAGGTTCATTATTCAGCATTTGATTGAAAACCCACTTCTGGTTTTAATGCTGTGATTGAAAAGGCTGATACATTCTAAGTTCCTACTCCTTTGGCCTCTCTTTTGAAAGCTTTTTAGGGATTTCTTATTATTCTGAGATTCTGAAATTGTACAAAGATGTACATTGGTTCTCTCACCCCATTCGTAGTGCTAAACGCATGGACTTTCAAACTGGAAGCAGATGATTTTTGTCCTTCATTCTACTAATGTGGTATATCACATTGATTGGTTTTCATATGTTGAATCGACCCTGCATCACAGGGATAAATCCCAGTTGGTCATGGTGTATAATCCTTTTAATGTGCTATTGAATTTGGTTTGCTAATATTTTGTTGAGGATTTTTGCATCTATAATTATTTGGGATTTTTGCCCTGGAGTTTTCTTTTCTTTTGGTGTCTTTGTCTGGCTTGGTATCAGAGTAATTCTCATCTCATAAAATGTATGTGGAAGTGATCTCTACTTTTCGACTTTTTTCAAGAGTATGAGAAAGTTTGGAATTATTTGAATGAAATATTATATTACAAAGCTATACAATCAAAATAGTATTATGTTGGCATAAAAACATACATTGATCAATAGAACAAAATCAAAATCCTAGAAAAAATAAGCAGACACATATATGGTCAACTAATATTTGACAAAGGAGCAAAGAATAGTCAATGAGGAAAGGATAGTCTTTTCAGTGGTGCTGGGAAAACTGGATATTCACATGCAAAAGAATGAAATTGGAGCGGAGCCCTATCTCATGCCACTCACAAAAATTAATCTGAAATGAATTAAGGGCTTAAATGTAAGACCTGCAACCATAAAACTTCTAGAAGAAAACATAGGATATAAAAATTCCTTGACATTAGTCTTGGCGATGATTTCATGATATGACACCAAAAGCACAATCAGCAAAAGTAAACTTAGACAAGTGTGACTACATTAAACTAAAAACTTCTATACAACAAAGGACACAGTCAACAGAGTACAAAGGGAACCCATGGGATAGGAGAAAATATTTGTAAACCATTTATTTGATAAAGGGTGAATTTCTAAAATATATAAGAAAACCTATGACTCAAAAACAAACAAATACAAAACAAATTAATAGCAAATTTATAGCAAAACAAAACTAATAACAATTTAAAAATGAGTTGAAGACTTGAATATACTTTTCTCCAAAGATTTTAAAATGGCCTACAGGTATATGAAAAGATGCTCAACATCACTAATCATCAGGGAAATGCAAATCAGAACCACAATGAGATATCACCTCACACCTGCTATCAAAAAGACAAAATTATCAAAAAGACAAAAGTCAAGTTTTGGGGAGGTTGTAGAGGTTGTGGAGAAATTAGAACTTCTGTACACTGTTGGTGGGAAGGCAAAATGCAGCTGCTATGAAAAATAGTATGGAGGGTCCTCAAAAAATTAAAAATAATTCTATTTTTAGTAATCCATTCCTGGGTATCTATCTAGAAAAATTAAAATCTGGATCTCAAAGAGATGTTATCACTCCATGTTCATTACAACACTATTCACAAGAGCCAAGATGTAGAAAAAAACCTAAATTTTCATTGACGGATAAAGAAAATGTGATATATACATGGAATGGAGTATTATCCAGCCTTGAAGAAAGAAGGGAATCCTGTAATATGTGACAACATGGATGAATCTGGAGAACATTATACTAGGTGAAATAAACCAGTCACAGAAGGACAAATTATGCGTGATTCCATTTATATAAAGTACCTAAAGTAGCCAAATGCATAGAAACAAAGGACAGAATGGTGGTTGCCAGGGGCTACAAGGAGGAAAGAATGAAGAGTTGCTAATCAATGTGCATAAAATTTCAATTATGCAAGATGAATTAGTTCTAGAAATCTGTTATACACTATTGTGCTTATAGTTGACAATACTATATTGGGTATTTAAAAATCTGTTGAGAGGGTAAATCTCATGCTGTGTTTTTGTGAAAATTAATTTAAAAAAATAAGTAAATAAGTCAAAACCAATACCAAATTGTAGAGAGATGTTGGTCAGTTCTCGAAATTCTCTGATTAGTATTGGTTGCTCATTATCATTTTAAATCAGAAATTTGTATTATTATTTTTTTCATCCCTTTATGTCCATTTGAAAAACAAAATTACTCAAATCTAATTTCCTCTCAAGCTTTTCTGCAGATGTTGCTTGGTGTGGTCATAACAGTGAACAAATAGTCATCATCCTATGTTAAACTCATTGCCATCTTTATGTCTTAGCTCAATGCTATCTCGTTTTTCCCTTTCCATTTTCCCAACTCAAGGCTTATGTACTTAGGAGGGCTTCTATCTCTATTCTTATCTCTCTCTTTTTCTCCTGATTTCCTAAAAGCTAGTGTTTCATATTTATCACTTTTTTATGCATCAAAGTAGGCAGTTCTGGATCAGTGCCACCCTGTAGAAATCTAAGATAGCCAAATATGTAATTTAAATTTACTAATATTCACCATAAAAAGAAGGGTGGAAATAATTTTATTCATGTATTTCATTTAACTCAGTATACATAAAAATATATTATGCAATTGTGATCAATATCAAAATATTAATGGGACATTTTCCATTCTTTATTGGTATGAAGTCTTCAAAATATAGTATGTATTTTGTACCTAGAGAACATCTTATGATATGGTCTAGTTAGTGCTCTTCTGAGTTATTGATAATTTGCTTTAAGTAACTGTATTTGTATACAATACAGGAGCTTGTATGATGAGTTTTGTTATGTTCTGATGTTTAAATCTTGCTTCTTTTGCTCTTTCTTTGCTAGTTAATGGAAGCTCAAGAATTGCAAACTCTTTAGTACATAGTGATGCGTGCATTATGTTAGACTTGTTAATTTTATCTTTCCAACTACATTATGACATCTCTGCTTTTCTGTACCCCCTTAATACTTGGCATGATTTTACATTTTGGGTGTTTGAAAACCCTTGATTTCCTATTCCTCTCCTCTCTCTCTCCCTCCTTCTTTCCCACTTCTCTGTCCATCTCTTTCTCATTATTTTCACTTTGTTCCAAAAAAGCATTTCAAATTATTTAAACAGCATAACATAGAATGTTATTGATGCTGTTGGTAATTATAATAATCATAATATTTAAAATTTAATTTAGAACTTAAACTTTATAAACAATATAATATTTATCAAGGTACTTTCAGCTGAGATACTCAGTGGTTATTTCTCTTCCAGGAAAAACAGTTCCAATTGCTTTAAACTTTTTCTAGGAATATTTATAAATATTCCAAACTAAGGGAGTTTTTTTGTGAATTATTAAAAATATATATAATATTATGCTCCTACATGCTTATGATGATGATAATACATTTAGCTTCAATGAAAACCTCTAATTGATTTGGACATTTTCACTGAGTTGCAATCTTTGTTGTTGTTCCTTCAGAACAATATGGATGCCATCAAATATATCTAAGTATAAAGAAGACATTTATTTCTACTGGGCTTTTTGAGCCAGATAAGACTTTGTGATTCTATTTTAACTTTTAACTATATTTTAACTTAAATGTACTTCTAAGCGTAGCTTTAAAATATCTCTCCACTAAGTAACAAAAGTGTTTTAATTTTTAAAATAATGCACATTATAAAAATGCATCCAAAATGCTCTTGGACAGGATCATTAAATGTTCTACTTATACAATTTTAAACTCATTTAATTGCATTTTGATTTATGGAGTTTTAGAGTGGTTAGGTACAAGATGTTACTGCAAATTGTCAAGGTCCTATTTTCAAGATCTTTAACCAAGAATTGTGGAAGCAAAATAAATTTACAAAATGTAGAGAACTTCAATAAGCTATCTAATGAAGATCCATAGATACCAACTACTGAAGGCTTAAAAAAGGGAGAAGATGTTGTAATCAGATGTAAGTAATTAGGAGTGTGGGGTGGAGAAAAGGAAGGAATGCTAATTTGTGCCCAGTACATTTGGAGGATTTCTGCTAAGATAAAATGTCAACTTTCTAATATTCATTTTCTTGGTAAATGATCCCCTCCAATTACTTTATTTTGAGGAATGCATAGTGTGCTACTTAAGGGGAAGAAAATTTTGTTGTTGTTATGAGAGAATGAAATTAATCATCAGATTTCTAGATGTATTATCTGAAGAACAAAATTGACTGATTTCCTCCCAAAGACCATGCAGAGTACAGATGTGGCCAGCACTACAAGGGAAACAAATATCTGAAGATCAGATCCCTTTCTTAAGTGCCTCATTAAGACATTATTCAGTGTTCATAATGTATGTACCACTTGAAAAGGCAACAAGAAAATTAAATGCAGGAAAATCCATGGTAACAAATGGGAATTGACCTGGAATGAGTATTGAGCCCAGGTTAGGCCCAGAGAGGAAACAAATACAGAATGAGATTAATAATGACACCCAATACTTACAATACGTATGTGCCAGATGGTATTCGCAATACTTATGCCATATACTTTATCCTACCTGCAGGATAGGTAGGACCTATTTTTATTATATTCATTTTACAGATGAGGAAACTGATGCACAGAAATGTTATATGATTTTCTTAAAACTACACACCTGATAAATTGCAAAGTTGAGTTTTGAACCCAGGCAGTCTGATGGCAGAGTTTAAACTATTGACCTTCTATGTTGATGGATTATATGCTGTAAAGTAAGTACAATTCCTGTAAGTAAATTGTTACTAATTTTAGCTCTAAGAATTAGTCAATAATTTATATTTAATTCAAAGCTATTTCTGTATATCAAGTTCATTTATCAACATTTTGACACAGATTTCTAGTTATTGCATTATAATGAAGAAGAAAACAAGAGTTGAATTAACTCCTACTTATATGAGTTTTCAGCATAGACATTGGTTATCTAGAATAGTGTTTTTCAAGTTCTCTTAGCAGTGAACTTGCCTAGGATCCTCGGTTAAAATGCCTATTTTGGAGCCCTGACTTGAGAAGTTCTGATTTAGAAAGTCTACAACTGATATTTTTAATGAAAAATCCACGGAAATCAGATATAGTTTAGAAAAATTCTTTTATTGGATGTTTTTTGTGGCACCAAGACTTCTTAGGCAGTCAATATATTGCCCTCAAAGAACCTCACACCTAGCTTATTAACACTCTCTGGTCATTGCTCATTTGCTCTTCGTTCTCTCCTTCTAGACTATGAAATATTTAAGGCTAAGTATTGTATTACTCTAATGCTATATCTCTAATACCTACCACTTAAACTTCCCCACAGTAGGTGCTTAATAGCTATGTATTAAAGAAATAAACACTGTAGGATATGTAGAATGAATGAGTGAATGAATAATTATGAGATAGTCTTAGAGTATGCCAAGTGATGAATCATTTTTAGATGACTGGGTTTATTATGCCTAATTGTCTCACTTAGCTGCATATGTGTAGACAAAAAGTGAAATGTTTATTTCAGTGACCTATTTGCAAAAAAAAAAAAAAAAGGAAACAAACAAACAAAAACCCCTATTGGCTCAAGTTTCTCTTCTCTCTGTGTTGATATTGCCCAATTTTAGCCTTCCTTCTCAAATTCAATTCTTGTAATTTTATTCCATTTTGTAGAGTTTCTCAGAAACATGCTTATGAACTAAACTGTGGCACTCACTGAAAATAGATCCACTTCTTTGGCAATTTCTTTGGACGAATCAAGTTTCCAGAATGTATTTGCATATTGTTCTTCTTCTTGGATGGGAGACAGAACCTTGGACTTTCACATTCATGTCTTCTGCTCTAACATAGATCTTCATCAACGATGGGTCTACGTCATTCATTTTAACAAGTATTTAATGGTATGCTTGCATGATGTTAAATAGTAGAGAAGAACAATTTAGCATGTAGATTTCTTTTCCATTTTTATAGCATTTTCCCACACATTATCCCGTTTTATTTTTGAAATAATCATTTGAGCTGGAGAGAACACTTGACATTATTCTTATTTTTTTCAAAAACACTATGCTTCAGAAGTAGAGTGATTGCCCAAGGTTAAACACCTGCCTAGTGACTCAGTTGGGACTGGAACCCATTTCATAAAATTGGAAAAAGAATACAATCCAGATTCTCTCTCAGAGAACTCCTTCAATTAAATCAACAAACATTTACTGAACCAATCCCCAGTGATGGGTAGTGAGCTCAGAATTGAGAATTCAAAGACAAATAAGAAATTCTACTTTCCCTCAAGTAACTCAATAGATTATTACAGGAAATAGACTTGTAAACAAGTGCATTAAAATCAACGTACTAAGTGATATTATAAAGGTATGGACTAAATGCATATTGTAAAGGAGCAAAACTTGCTCAGGGCAAGCAGAAAAAGCTTTTTTCTTTTAAGTTCAGTAATGAACATGAGAAAGATAATTTAGATATGGATGCCAGTGGGGTGGGGGGAGTTTAAAAGCTTCCATGAAGAATGAATAGTATGGCAAAGGCAAAGCATTATAAAAGACTCATCTTGTTTAGGGCAAGTGTTGGTTCATAAAGTGAACCCCTACCCAGAGGGCAAGGTGAGATGGAAGAAAGAGACAAACCACTCCAGAGGCAGGTTTTATTTGCAAGGGAACTTACATATGAGGCTTGTCTTGGGTGGCTGCAAGATGAGTATGTCTCCACACCTGCCTGTTAGAATCTTAAAGTTCATATAGAGACCTGAACTGGGTTCAGGTTCAGTCACATATACCATCCAGATCTCAACACATTGCTCTCTAAAGGCTGTATCCTTGAAAACAGTTCCCACTGTGGGAATGGTGAGTGGAGCATACATTGCAAGGATAGGGGAGGTAGTGAGAAGCCTCCCATTGCTCAGGTCCAGCTCTTGGTTGACCCAGTGGTCATATCCTCTTGGTAACCATCTCCAACAGCAAATGAGATTTTCAGTGTAACGACCAGGTTCAGACAGGGTAGAAGGATGTCAGGTAAGGTAAATAAGTTGGTGTTCCTTTCAACCAATGTACAGAAAGAATTTAGAAACTATAAGCGCACAATTAACATTTTAGGTAAAAATAAAGAAGTGAAATACAAGCCTATGGTAGAGGTACTCAAATTTGAGAGGAATTTGAAGAAAAGGCCTGGGGTCTTCACCGGTCCAAGATTACTAAGAGGTGGTAGTCTAATCAACAAAAATTTAGTCATTTCCACCTTCAGCCTCACCATCATCTAGTGTGTGCCATTACTTCAATAAATCCTAAAATGTTAATTTTCTGGTTATAGTTTCTAAATTTTTTGGTTTGTTTTTGAGATTTGATATTAACCCACTCTCCAGTCTGCTGGCTATAGGGACAACACAAATCATAAATTTTGACCCTAGGTGTTTCCTGAGACCATGACCTGGCAGTGTGACCACTGATGGTGTGGCTCATTTTGATGATACAAAGTGCGTGATCACAGGGTGTGAATATTTGGGTCATCATTCCTCCACGTTCAGTAAGGTCAGGTAATTCTGTGGTGTCTAATGATATCCGTAGCTGTTCCCCATAAGACAGCTAAGAAAATATTCAAGTGTTCTTATTTCAGTACGTAAAACAAATACCTGGAGGCCCAGAAAGTAACTTCTTATTCCATAGTATATTCTACGTTATGTATTGGTTGTTCTAATTTGGAGATTCTGAGATATTTTTAAGGCTGGGGCAAGTTTTTGGGTTTGGCAAGATGGCTTTTGATTCCATATAGGTCATATTGAAGACCTTGAAAAAACTGGGTAAACATTCTCTAGCCTTAGCTATAAGATATTTAGGTGCTAGAACTACAAATAATCTTATATGTCACATACTTTCTCAATTTCCAAGCGTGTAAGCAGTTGCTTTAAAAGCAATTTCTAGGGCAAATTTCCCAATATGTAAAGTGTACAAAAGCCAACTTTGCTGGGTAAGGATTTAAATTTTTATTGTAGGCCCTCTATTTACTAAATGTGCAAAATTCAAAGGTTGCTAAGTTTCTCGGATCTTTATATTTTTAATCCAAAAATGAGAATGATAACTCCTATCTTGCCTACCTCAAAGATCAAAGCGGTTAGTTTACATAAAAACTATAATTTATAAAATATGATGTATCACACACACATTAATTTTGCTACATCAAAAGAGAAGCACCTATGGTTGCACATGATGAAGGGATAAATGGATGGTTTAAACACATATTCTAGAAATGAGAAGAAAATATTTGAGATAGTTTATATACAAATCATTTTCTATTCATTCCTAACTTAACAAATGAATAGGACATACTATTTGATTAGAGTATATGAACCATATCATATGATGATCCAAGTCATCAATGAGTAGGCTAACACTAGATATTGTCATATACCATGGATGACAATTTTGTTGAAAAACTGAGGGTGACTATTTGGAAGATATTTGCTCCGGAGGATTTTGAAGCTTCCTCATTCCCTACCAGGGAAGGGTTTTGTGCTAGATTAGAGTTTGTATAAATGGCTACAGCTTTTTGCTCCTCTTTATTTTCAGAGTCTAATTCTCCAATCTTTATATATGGGCTGGCTGTCGACTTGATTTGGCCAATGGAATGTGGTGAAAGCAATTTTGTTCTGAGTTCTGAGCCTAGACTTCAAGAGGCTTTGTATGATTCTGCCTTTGCTCTAAGAACTGTAACCACTACCATCATTTGAACAAGTCCAGACTATCCTGGAGAATGAGAGGCCATGCAAATACAAAGAACAGTTTTTCCAGCTGAGCCATCTTATTTCAGTTGGCCCTGAGCCGACTCTGGTGCTGACTACAAATATATGAGCAGACAGAGGCTGGAGCAGGTGAGCCCAGCTCAGACCAGCAGAACTACCCAGCTCACAACTGTAAACCAGTAAATGCTTCAAGCCACTGAGTTCCTGGTGTTTTGTTACACAATATATAACTGTTAAATTAGTGCTGGTTGCTGTAGGTAGAAGATAGTACTGATTTTCCATCACTAACATAGTGACCTTCACTTCTTTGAACACCCCACCCCCACTTTTCCAAGTTCACAATTAGGGTTTCCTAGTGCTGGGATTCAAGGCATTTCTTAGGACAGTTGGGATCCATTATCCCTAAAATTGTAAGGTGGGGAGGGGTACCAAATGCTCATGCTCATGCTTTCTGTTAGTACAGTATGTGTCTCTGTTTGTTGAGCCCCACAGTCTGGAATTCTGATAGTCTATTAACTTATTAGTGCCCCTTCCTTTATAATGTACTACTATTAGGAAATCATACATGAACAGTGTCCATTGGGCCCACATAACTTGTGGACTGACAAATCTATTACAATATCATTGCAAATTCCTCTTACTTCTCTCAGATATATTTTGAATATTAATCCAAGTGCTCTTTGGAGAAATAGAGAATGATCTTAATAAATGATCACTTAAAAAAACAAGACCATGGGCAGAACTCATTCAGAAAGAGTAGATAAAACTTCCTCTGCAGGTTCTTCATTTGTATTTTCAAACCTGTCTCATTTGCTTGGCTAATAGTTGATGGTACCACTAAGAGAAGGAACAAGAGGAAGATGAGCAGCTCCATAGGACCCCATTGAGTGGATGAGAAAATGAACTCTTGGTGCCCTACAGGCAGTGTTTCTTATCTTATTGCAATGTGGAGTGTTTCTGAGTTCTTTGTACATGGTTTCTGCCCATAGCAATGGCCTTATTCATGCCAAAGAAGACATAATGATAACAGCAGCTCTATCTCTAAATCTTGCCTCTATAATTATAATGGCTTATGAAAGTTTTTGCCTCAAGTCGAGATTTGAAGCCCTGAGAAAATAGTCCTTTTCCTTCCTAAAACCCGCTAAGTGAGTGATTGGAGTAGATAAAAAAATCACTTTCTGTATGATATCTTGTAGATTAATGACTACATTGAATCATTCTGATGATAGATAGGGAAATTATTTCCACTGTAACTTAAAGAACTAAAACTGCTGTATTTTAAATTAAAGAGGCCTAAAATTTGTCAAGCTTATCAAAAGTGCTTGAGCAATGAAGAGGTACAAGTTTATAACCCATTATGGAGCACGTTAATTTCTTAACTTGCATAATTTTTCTGCTTCATTACTATTGGAGTGATCCTTGTGGAAAACAGTAATTTTGGGAAAAAAATAAATATAGGACTGAATAATAGCACTCTAGGGAAATGCTGAGATTTCTTCACTTGATTAGCATGTTGCAAATTAATTTTATTTCATTGGTATTGCCCCCTCTGTAGCCTCTGTATCCTAAGCTAGAAACACGATCTACTTTGTTTAATAATTAAATCCAGATTTTAACTCAATCCAGTGAAAATGTTATCCATGGTTGTAAGAATAGTGAACAAATGGTTTAATAGTTAGAAAAGCCATGAAGAAAAGGCATCCAAATCGTCAAAGAGGAAGTCAAACTCTCACTCTTTGCAGACGATATGATACTTTATGTGGAAAACCCAAAAGACTCCACCCCAAAGCTGCTAGAACTCATACAGGAATTCAGTAAAGCGGCAGGATATCAAATCAATGCACAGAAATCAGTGGCATTCCTATACACCAACAACAAGACAGAAGAGAGAGAAATTAAGGAGTCAATCCCATTTACAATTGCACCCAAAACCATAAGATACCTAGGAATAAATCTAACCAAAGAGGCAAAGGATCTGTCCTCAGAAAACCATAAAATGCTCATGAAAGAAATTGAGGAAGACACAAAGAAATGGAAAAACATTCCGTGCTCATGGATTGAAAGAACAAACATTGTGAAGATGTCAATGCTACCTAGAGCCATCTACACATTCAATGCAATCCCCATCAAAATACCATCCACTTTTTTCAAAGAAATGGAACAAATAATCCTAAAATTTGTATGGAACCAGAAGAGACCCTGAATAGCCAGAGGAATGTTGAAAAAGAAAAGCGAAGCCATCACAATTCCAGACTTCCAGCTCTATTACAAAGCTGTCATCATCAAGACAGTATGGTACTGGCACAAAAACAGACACATAGATCAATGGAACAGAATAGAGAGCCCAGAAATGGACCCTCAACTCTATGGTCAACTAATATTTGACAAAGCAGGAAAGAATGTCCAATGGCAAAAAGACAGTCTCTTCAACAAATGGTGTTGGGAAAATTGGACGGCCACATGCAGAAGAATGAAACTGGACCATTTCCTTACACCACACACAAAAATAGACTCCAAATGGTTGAAAGACCTAAACGTGAGACAGGATTCCATCAATATCCTAAAGGAGAACACAGGTAGCAACCTCTTCAACCTCAGCCACAGCAACTTCTTCCTAGAAACATCGCCAAAGGCAAGGGAAGCAAGGGCAAAAACAAACTATTGGGACCTCATCAAGATAAAAAGATTTGCACAGCAAAAGAAACAGTCCACAAAACCAAAAGACAACCGACAGAATGGGAGAAGATATTTGCAAATGACATATCAGATAAAGGGCTAGTATCCAAAATCTATAAAGAACTTATCAAACTCAACACCCAAAGAACAAATAATCCAATCAAGAAATGGGCAGAAGACATGAACAGACATTTTTCTAAAGAAGACATCCAAATGGCCAACAGACACATGAAAAAGTGCTCAACATCGCTCAGCATCAGGGAAATCCAAATCAAAACCTCAATGAGATACCACCTCACACCCGTCAGAATGGCTAAAATGAACAAGTCAGGAAACAACAGATGTTGGCGGGGATGTGGAGAAAGGGGAACCCTCCTACACTGTTGGTGGGAATGCAAGCTGGTGCAACCACTCTGGAAAACAGTATGGAGGTTCCTCAAACAGTTGAAAATAGAGCTACCATACGATCCAGCAATTGCACTACTGGGTATTTACCTCAAAGATACAAATGTAGGGATCCGAAGGGGTATGTGCACCCCAATATTTATAGCAGCAATGTCCACAATAGCCAAACTGTGGAAAGGGCCAAGATGTCCATCGACAGATGAATGGATAAAGAAGAGGTGGTATATATACACAATGGAATATTATGCAACCATCAAAAGGAATGAGATCTTGCCATTTGCAACGACGTGGATGGAACTGGAGGGTGTTATGCTGAGTGAAATAAGTCAATCAGAGAAAGACATGTATCCTATGACCTCACTGATATGAGGAATTCTTAATCTCAGGAAACAAACTGAGGGTTGCTGGAGTGGTGGGTGGGTGGGAGGGATGGGGTGGCTGGGTGATAGACATTGGGGAGGGTATGTGCTATGGTGAGTGCTGAGAATTGTGCAAGACTGTTGAATCACAGATCTGTACCTCTGAAACAAATGATGCAATATATGTTAAGAAAAAAAGAAGAAGAAGATAGCAGGAGGGAAAGAAAGAAGGGGGAGAAATCGGAGGGGGAGATGAACCATGAGAGATGATGGACTCTGAAAAACAAACTGAGGGTTCTACTAGAGGGGAGGGGTGTGGGGGGATGGGTTAGCCTGGTGATGGGTATTAAAGAGGGCACGTTCTGCGTGGAGCACTGGGTGTTATGCACAAACAATGAATCATGGAACACTACATCGAAAACTAATGATGTAATGTATGGTGACTAACATAACAATAAAAAATTTAAAAAAAAGAAGAAAGAAAAGCCATGAAGAAAGGTAATATTAGCTGAAAAAAAAAAGACAATTCAAATTATGCAAGTTAAAACTATCATCTTGGTCACCTGGAAAATAAATTTACATACTGAATTTGTGAGCCTTGGAAAGATGATTTCGATGCAGAATGTTACAAATTTCAGTTGGCTTCATCTTGCTCCCTATGAAAAATTAGGAAAAGAGAGACATGAGCTAAGAAAGGAAAGTAGTTTTCAAGTTTATTTTTTTGTTCAGAGGTTATACAAAGGATAAGGCTTATGTGGTTGGTAAAATGTTTCTTATCTTTAGTCTTTCCAGTAAGTAAAAGATTTTTCAAGTGAGATGAGACTGGGGGGCAAAGTGCAAATTAAGAGCATAGCTGTAAGACCCTTTGTTAAATTCTTTGCAAAGCTCAAGATGATCCTCTAGTAGTTCCTCTCAGAGAAAGGGGCTTCTAAATCCCCTATGGGCATTATTCTACAGCAGTCTGACACAACCAGCTTAGGGAAAGAGTTCTGTCTCCCTGTTTCTCAGCCTTCCCTTAATACATTTTTTTTTTTTTTGTATATCTAATCCCGTCTTGCCCTCTGTTTCCCCCAGAACCTTATTTAACTTAAGCAGAAAGAAATGTTCTAAATCCCAAGAGTTTCAATTAAAGATCTAGAGTTCTGTTTCAAGGGTTCAGGTTACTCTGGCTTGAGTCATATGACTATCCCTAAATCAATTACTGTGTTCAGGTGTATATGCCATTCTCCTTGGTCATTCCTGAGTGACATGTTAATGCCTGATATTCAGGCAGGATTTACCCCTTCCCACCTCAACAACATGTTAAGAAAATAGTGGAGAATTACTTCACCTAGGAAAATAAGGGGCTATAACCAGAAAGGAAAATGAATACACTGCAGGCAAAAACATCAACTGTTTACTCCAACCTCAAATTCCTTTCCAGCCTCTTTTCCAGACTGGCAGCTTGTGAGTTGTAGTCTTCCCCTATCATGCTGTCAGCCCCCAAGTAACACACACAGTCCTGCTTGGCTTCTCACTTCACTTCCTACTTCCCTTTCTGGGCAAACACACATCTCTTTACAAACATTCCATTAGTTTTGATGTTTGTCTCAGTGCTCTGGTGTGTTTGAAGGTTTTCTCTAAGCTCTGCTGACATTTCCTGATTGCTTACTATGCATGGCTTCTGTTTTCCTCCTGGGCCATCATTCTTAGAAAGGCACCCACTTCATCAATATCCTTTAACACTGTTTGGATTTGTGGATGTGCATTCAAGCAGGAAGGGAGGCCTACCGAGGTGAGCAGACTCTCACTGATGTGTTTTGTCAAGTACCAGGAACATTTCATGGTAAACAGAGGAGCAGGCTTAGACAGGCAGGCTGCTCCTTTCATCATGGGGCTTTAATAGGATGGAACTGGTGGGTCATGGAGGAAATGCTTGGGTGATAAGGAAGGGACATGTTGGCGAATATGTGTAGGTTAGACTCTTACATTTTAACTCTCTGGCAGAATATCAAGTCTTGAATACTTTTATCTGAGGCTGAGAAACAGTCCCACCACTCCAGCTTGGGTCACACAAAACTGTAGCATTCAGTGTGTATTCCACAGCTTGCCACCTGCTCATTGAGAATACCCCCTGATATCCTTGATTGGTCCAGGCATTTCTAGCCAGGATCATAATATAGGAATGACAAAACTCTGTCTCAAAGATGCCACTATAGATGCAGTTCTCCACGTCTGGTACACAGTTCTGAGAGTGGAATGGTGAATTTAAATTCCTGGATGGCTCCAGGCTGTCACTCAACCTCAACAGTCACCTTTGTAACGGTTGTCATTTGATCACAATGTGGATTGTAGAAGAAAGCTTATATGATGTGCTACAAAAGGATTGACTTTTTTCCCTTTTCAGACTCTCACCAACTTCTACTATCCTTGGATGATCCTTGCCTGAATTATTGATTACATTGTTGTTGACAGAATGTTAATTTTCTAATACTACTGTTCTTTGTGCTGTTAAAAGCTGGTATTCTTTACAGCAAGAATTTGACTTGGGAAAGTAAATGTTTTAAATGCAGAGTATGAAATATTTATGTTATCATCGATGTAAAGTATCCCATGAAATACTTGTTGTGTTTCATAAGTAACCAAGGAAAACCGTGTATTCTATATGGCAATATTCTATATTGCCATTCTATGTGGCAAATGTATGCAGCTGTGCTTCTCATTCTTTGGACAGAATAGAGACCCATTAGAATTCTTATTGCCTATTCACTTGGTCATTTTCCACCCTATTTCTACAGGCAGTGATTCCACTTATCGCCTTATAGTGCTGACTCTATTAAATTAATCTCTTAAAGGGTTTGCCACAGTATTTTGGGAGTATGGTGGGATGTTGCATATTTTTCAGTGTCTTATAGTTCAGAGAGTACAGGGCTAGGAGTCTGGAGCAGAGATGCTGTCAACCAGATTGTGACCTTCAATTTCCATGTCTACTAAATGAAGATGTTTGGATTTACTTCCTTTTAGTTCTAACATTGGTTGATCCCGGAATTCTGTGCCTCTACAACTTCTCATGAATGTTTTGGATGGATTCCAGAGGACTTTTTATAAAGCCTTCACCATTTTAAGATATTAAAGAACACTTCTAAAAGTTTCCATGCTTCTAAAAAAATTTAAGAGTATAAGCCATATTGTAGATAGAAAATCTGGTATCATCATTATCACTGTTATTGTTATCATCACAATTATCATAACCATCAACCTCCACATCATCACCAACATTTATTCAATGCATTTTATGTTCTAGACCTGATGATAAAGACATTATATGTATTCTCTCATGTGACCTTGCCATAAAAGCTACTAGCATTATTTAATTTCATAGATGAGAAAAATAAATTGGAAGAGAGTTTGCCTAAGGCTGCACAAGTAGGAAATGATGGAACACAGTTCCCAAAGTCAGTTGAGTCTGACTCCAAAGTGTATGTCCTCCACTGCTATTCTGTAGTCACCTGTTGGACACAATTAATGAGATAAATTATTAAATTCTTTACAAGATTAAGCAGTAGAGCAAGAATGTGTTTTTCCATTTTTTATATGGGTGCCCTACACCCATGCATACCGACCCTATACATCAATGCCCATCCTTAAATTTTACCTCTATCCAATGAAAATGGGCCCCAAATTTGTCCATGATAAGGTTGCCAAAACCAGGGCATCAGACTTCAAAATGTTTCTCTTTGGTGCTCTTTTGTTTTAAACCTCCCTTTTGAAGAACTTAGTTGCCCTGCTTCTTCATTTCTATGTTAGAATTTTTTCTTTCAATTATTCCCATGTATTTCTAGGATTGAATATTCCAGTGACTCATTACATTTTAGAAATATTTTCTCATGGTAAAAGGCAAACAAAAGGTCCAAAAAATAGCCATTTCTGTGCAGATATCCCTAGTTAGAAAACAAATGATAGAACAAGGAATATTTGCTAATTTTTTCTCCTACCAAACTTTTGACAATAGAAACAGTTACTTTGATTTGTTTCATTTCTTTACCAAAGAGTGAGTTTTTCATTACTCAGTGAGAAAGAAGACAATTCTCATAGAGTTGCCCAGGGAGCTCAGACTCCTTCCCACTCCAATCTGCCCTTTGGGTGGACTTATATGGATTTTCAGAAGCCAGAAGCAGAGAGAAGATGACTGAGAATTTGCCTATGTTCTGTTACTCTCATATATTTATTTAACATGCTTCCAGACATTTCCTGTGACCTTGGGTTGTACATTTAAAAATTAAAACCTTTAATTTTCTACTCAATTTGAGGAAGGAAATTTTGCAAGTGAATTTTTATGGTGGCAGTCATTTTAACATGTCATCATAAGGAAAATGGCAAAAGAAGTAGAATCTGAATGTAGGATTGATTATTCATATGCCCATATTAAGTGCCTGTTGGCTTGTCCTATTCTATGCCTGGTTTTATAAGCTCATAGTGGTGAGAACCAAAACAGCAACAAAACAGATTTGGGCTCTGTCTCTATGAGGGGAATGTATGCTTTTATATATATTTCCCATGTATCTGTCCATCTATATAGTTCACTTGACTATATTTTCCTCATGCCAGCCCTATGAGGTTGGATTAATTATCCCCATATTACAGATGACTATGCAAAACAATATGTACAATGCATACAATACTCATTGGATAGTGAGTGGAGGATGGAGGAAGTGCATTGGATTAGATATTTTCCTTTCAGGTATTTCCCATCCAGTAGTTGTGGAATCAAGAAGAAACATGTGAAAGTTCAAGAACACATGGTACCTTATTATTATTCATAAGCCTGGATCATTCAGATGAAACATAGAAAAAAAAAAAGATTAGTGAAAGGAGGTGTTTACTATTGGGCAAGGTCAGTATCTGAAGAAAAGACAGTAGTTGAGATGAGAGAACAACCCACATTGTGAATTTTCCAATTATACCCATATATCACATATCGAATTAGGAAGATGGGATTGGAACTAAAGGAGTTGATCTGGGAAGATATATATTCTTATGCATAACATACTTATTATTTATGTTAGAGACTTTATCTTAACTATTTCTCCCATGTGATTTGTATTATTATCCTGATTTTACAGACAGCGAGACTACACTATAGAACAAAGTGTACATAATGCCTAAGTTTCCAATTTCTATGTAGGTATTTCACTGTCCAAGCAGGGGATGCAGAGGCAAGTGGTGTTATAAAGAAGGAGATACATAATTATTTTGTTAAACATCTAGATGTAGACTTATCTGACAGCATTTTCCCAGTTGGTTTGTTTGTTTGCTTGTTTTAGCTTAAGGGACGGAGGACACAGTTTATATTAGATTTTTGTCACTGTAATCAAGACAGTCCTGATTTTAGTGTGGAAAAATGGAAGGGACAACGTTAGACTGTGGTATGGCTCAGGGTCCTTCTAGCAGAGGAGCTGGGGAAATTATGCAGGGTGAATTTTGTTTTTCTTTTCATTTGTTACAAAGACTCTCCTTACCAAATCAATTATCACATCAGTATAACTGAGAAGTTTTCTTTTTTTCTACTTCTATGAAAGGGAACTTGCAAATTTCTGACTAAGCTAAGCAAAAAATAAAGCAGAAAAAGACCGATATTTATTATGAAACATCTAAAACCAGTGCTGTCTCACTTAGGCTGATTTAGATTTATTCAAGTGTTAGAAGCTGGGAAGAGATGAGTTCTTCCCTACCCAAACACCATTCATTTTATTTGCACTGGCTGCTTTCCAGACAGCTGTTGCCCTTTCCCTTTCTCATGTCTTTTTCCTCCCTTTATCAATTAGTCAATTATTCAGTGTGTCTTTCTGACTCCCTTTTACATCCCTTTCCTGTTATTTTTCATCTCAAGGAGATAAACCTTCAGAGAGAGAAACCTCTAACCTTGCAATAACCCCTTGATGGATGACTCTGCCAATTATCTTCTTAAAGGAATACAATGCAGGTTTTATGTATCTCCGGAATGCTACATTCTCAATTCCTTATCCCATACTCAAAGAGAAAGTGGTAGGTTTCCTGACTTCACACCTTAAATAGAGGTTGCCTTTTCTCTTTCCCTGTGGTTTTGGATGATCATAACTTAACTAATAAAGTTTGAGGTAATGGGGAAAAGGGAGGTAAATTGGGGGTTTATAATGAGAATGATCCTTTACCATTCCCAACAGATCTCAAGGTCTCTGTGTAGGCATTAATGAAATAAGGGTTTCAGGACTCATAAACAACATACACACACACACACACACACACACACAAATATGTGCTCTAGTATTTGCTTATTATTGCCAACCTGGGATTGTGCTCCGCGTGATTATATGAGCATTCTAATAAATAACTGTTTGGAATTCACTAAAGGGATTAGATGGAGAGAGGGATTCCTGTTGATGGGCAAACCTCCCCTCCTCTGTCCTTAAAATTATAAAGAGGTTGGAAGGAGCCACTATAGCCACTGAAGGGTAGCAGAGTGGATCTGCAGACAGTGGAATTAGTTAAATCAGTTCATAGTCTGGAGAAGAATACAAATGAGGAAATGACTCAAGCTAAGGGTTTATAGAGAGTAAAACGGTGGGCAGCTGTCGTTAATAATTTCTGCGGTGGGAGCAAGACTTGCCAAGGAACAATTGTACCTGGAACAAGTTAGATTAAGCAGCAGGGAAAACCTTCTGAGCAGTGAGTATGAAGGCTTTAGAATAGGTGGTAGAAGACAGATATGGAAGCTTCATATCTCAAGGTCTGGAAAAGAGAGATTTGTTTTCATGTAGAATAAGAAGTTCTACAGTGTTCTCACAAGATCTCTTTTCATCAGACACCAGGATTTGAGGTTAAGTGTGTTTGATGAAGGCATTGTAGAGAAATAGGTCATTTTCTCCTTCTGCTCTTGACTCTTTTGCTTAGAAGGAGAGAAGAGGCAGAGGGAGGAGAAACATAAGGAATAAGAATTAATGAACAGGGAGGGCATAAGCAAGACTGTCATGGATAAGAATAAAACTTTGAGCTATGTCTGAAAACATTGCTGTGCACTGTGTCATGAGGGGATCTTAAACATCAGATTCTGATTTAGCAGTTTTGATTTGAACCTGATATTCTACAGTTCTACCAAATGTATAATACCTACAGTGAACCTGATATCCTACCACTGGTAATGCCAGTGCTCATGGTATGAGGACCATACTTAGGATAGCACAAGTAAGACCACAGTTGTGTGTCCTGGTGAAATGTAGGCTGACATAAATATCAACAAGTTTGAGGGAGAAAAAGAAAAAGATGCTGCAGAGTAGAAACCTCCAACCTGCACAAGAGTGTAGTGAAGCTGAGAGTCGGTATTTCCTACAAGTTTATCTGTTATACTCCTTAAAGTTGGGTATGGCTGAGAGTGGAAAATTGCATACTGGTTACATGAGTCTCTGCTTTGGCAATGCTTCACAGCATCACCATATTCTCCCTCTGTTTTCTCACTTCTTAGCTTTGTTAAATTCATGTGAGGCAAGGTGGCTGTGTTGGGAAGAGTATATTCTACCCTGAGTAGAGTCAGAGAGAAGGTATAATCCAGGTCTGTTTTCTCCTGCTTTTCAGGATGACAGGTTAATAGAGACCCTTCCAGCACTCATTCCATACTTTCATTTCACACTTGAAAACATTCTGTTTTTAATTTGGAGTCATTTGTTTTCTTAGAAGGACACACTGAGAGAATGTTCACTTTTATGTACTCTTCAAATAAAGGATCTGATGCTAAGAACCTACAAAAATTTCTAGTCACCTCAACATAAATTCTACATTGATCTGTTTTTCTTTCTTCCTGTAATTTTTCCACATTTAAAGTTAATTGACCTTCCCATAAGTGAGAGCAAGGGTGTAGTAATATTCCACCACATGTTAAAAGAAACTGTCAGCTGTTATTATCTCTATTCTTTCCCCCACCTCGTGGAGGCTAAATGGTGCTGTCATGTTTACAGTAGTACCTGCATGAATCTGGATATTTTATTACTGCAATCTCATATTGGAAAATTTCCAAAATATGTTAATTTATGTTCTTATAAATCACCATACTGGAGTGATGAAGAATACGTGTTCAGGACAAGAAATGGACTTAGCAGGTGCTAAAAAGAGCATCAGTCATCGTTGTCCTCTTCACGACACTATAGCCCCCTCCTACAATTTAACTCCCTCTCAAACTGCAGTTCAGAATCATGTAATTAGGCAATGTTTCCAGGAAAGGAATGGCAAATAGGTTACATCTCATGTACTGACTGGAATCATTTATTAAGTGGCTGTTCAGAGCATGTGTTAAAAAGGACCCTGAGACCTGTATAGACTCAGAAACTGCTTGGTTTTGTTAGTGCTGACCATCATGGACACAGGAGAGAAAAGTGACAGTATATGAACCATAAAACTTCCCAACTAAATATTTTAAACTAGACCAAGGTTGAAAACTTCTGTCGAGACAAAAACCTGTGCGCAGATAATTTTAGCAGCTTTATTCATAATGACCAAAATTTGGAAGCAGCTAAGATGTCCTTCAGTAGTTGAATGGATAAATAAACCATGGTACATTCAGACAATGGACTATGATCCAGTGCTAAAGAGATTTGAGCTATCAAACTCTGAAAGACAAGTGGAAGGAGCCAATTTGAAAAGGCTATATACTGTATGATTCTAACTACGTGACATTCTGGAAAAGGTGAAAAGCTATGGAGAGAGTAAAAAGATAAGTGGTTTCCAGGGAGGGAGGGGGGATAAATAGAGCACAAAAAAATTTTTAGGTCAGTGAATATACTCTGCATGATATTATAAGGATAGATATATGTCATTATACATTTGTCCAAACACATAGAATGTATAATACCTAGAGTGAACCCTAAGGTGAACTATGGACTTTAGGTGAATAGGATGTGTCAATGTAGATTTATCCTTGGTAAAAACATGTACTATTCTGGTAATGATGCTGATAATTGGGAAGGTTATTCATGTGTGGGGGCAGAGATTATATGGGAAATCCGTAACTCCTTCTCAATTTTGTTATAAACCTAGAATTGCTCTAAAAATTAAAGTCATGCAAAAAAGAAAATATAGCCCAAAGAGCACAAACGATTTTAAAACCTATGATAGAAATCAGGTATCATAAAGAGATAGGGAAAGTTTCACTGTTACATAATGACATTAAATAAAGAACACAGTGGGATATATTTTTGTAGGCCTCTGCAATCTTTGATCATGGAAATAACACGCGGTGTTTACTAACCAATTACTATGTGCCAGGCACGCTTCCTCTCAATCTTCACTGGAGTCATGGATGGGTGCTATACATATCCTGGTTTATTATTCTCCCCAACAGTCCTGTAGCAGAATTGTGATGATTCATAAAAATCAACCCTTAGAATCATTAGTAAATTGTCAAAATGATGGGGGCACCTGGGTGGCTCAGTTGATTAATCATCTGCCTTTAGCTCAGGTCATGCTCTCAGGGTCTTGGGATCCAGCCCCACATAGGGCTAACTGCTCAGGGGAGAGTCTATTTCTCCTTCTCTCTCTGCCCCTCCTGCCTTCATGCTCTCTTTCTCTCTCTCTCAAATAAATAAATAAAATCTTTTAAAAAATTATCAGAATGATGAATATTAGATGCGTAAACCAAATTACCATGTAGTGCTAAGTATCCATCATTACTAAATTTTGAAATTTAGCTTTTGGAAAACAGAGCAGGAGAAAAAAATAGGTATAGACTTTTTCAGGTTCTTTTTCATTAGCCATAATTGGGACCTTCAAATAAAAATGCAAAAAAAAAAAATCCTATTACAGAAAATCTGTGTATAATAGAATAATATATAATAATAGAATAGAATGCCCTGTTTATGTTTGTTTATGTGAGCTTACCATCAAACCCCACTTCACCGCAGATAAATATTTTATGGAACTCATTTGTGTTTCTAATTCATTATGAATCTCATTTTTCTTCTGCCTTTGTTTATTCTCTATTTTAAAAGCTAAAATATAGTATATGAAAATTAAAATGATAGTGGTGGTGAGGGAGGGGCGCTTCTACTGTCAGCCACTTCTCCACCAAGGAAATATTATCTACAAAATATAAGTCATGTTGATTTATTTGTATTAAATTTTGCTTTGCAAGACGCCTTTCTTTCTTCTGACACTTGGTGGTAAAGTTATTTGTCCACTTTCAATCCATTCCTTGAAAACTAATCCACAGATGGTCATTGGTTCACATAAGTAGGCTCAGGTCATGTAAACAAATCTTCAGATTCAAACATTATTATAGACAGAACATCTTGTAAATAGGAAAAAGCCAGAATATGAGTAATAACCAAGTGCTTCTACACATCTTCACACAAGTCCTGTTTGGAAAGGCACGAATGTTGCTTCTATCCATAGCTGAGAGTGCTCAGCTATAACAACACTGTTGCTTCATCTAAAAGGAGTGAAGTGCAGGGATGAAGCATCAGATGGCAGGAAATGGAGTCATTTTCAGTTAATTTTTTTTTTTTCGAAGCAAGAAGTTTTTATATAAAAGAAGTGGTAGTTAGGGGGATATCTGGATTCCCAGATATAAAGCACCTAAGGTCTCTAGCTGTAACTGTAACCGCAAAAATAATAAAATATAAAGATATAATGGACCATGATAGAGTGGAAGGAACAAGGGCTTCGGATTCACAAAGACTTGCTTGAATCTTGCACCACCACTTCTCAGCTGTGTGAGATTAGTCATGTTAATAATTATTGCTGAAGCTGTTTCCTCATCTTTGAAATGAAGAACTAGGGAAATGCCCACAGCTGATTTTATGAGGCAGGCTTGGTGCCAATGTGGGGCACTAGAGCTTGGATCTCATCAACTACAGTATGGACAAATACTGATCTATTTATGCAATGACTAATTGTTTCTTCTGGAAGCAAAGGAGGATGATGTAGAATCTGGAGAAGAAAAATGAGGCTTCCATTAAAGAATATTAATAGTTGATGTTAAAGTTTAAGATTATCCCTCCATCGATAACCTCTTTTGACTCAAAATTCACAAATCAGACTCCATCAGCTTTGGATCTTTTAATTAGATGTGAGCAGGTATAATTTGTGGCTATATTCTGATAGTCTTAAAATTAGCATTTTTAAATATGGGTTTTTTTTTGAGACTGTGTGGAGTAATAAAAGGAAGGTAGATTGCTGTTTGTAGTCCTCAGTCTAATACCTTTTAGGTGTGTGATTTAGGATATGTTCATTCACTTCTCTAAGTTTCAGTTTCTTCACCTAAAATGGAGATAAGAATTCCAATAGATCACCTGGTAGTTTTTTAGGACAGCATGAGCACTTATAAAGTGATTTCTCCTTTTTTTGGAAACCCCCCTCCCAGATCACCTTCTTCCATTTCTTTCATGTCATGGGCCATCTTCTTTCCTCTTGTCTCCCTCTTGAAGATGGGGAAGTGTCTTATTCATTGTATTTCTAGCAGTGCTTATTACATAGTAAGTGCTCAAAATGTCTTTTAAGAGTGGGAGGGAGGTAGGAAAGAAGTTAAGGAAAACATACTTGTTGATTCAATCATTAATCTACACAATTCATTTATCTTTAAAAAGTGCCATGAAAGTGTCAAGTATTGTTATGATATTTAGCCAAAAAGATAGTGAACTTCTGACTTCAACTCTTCTCACTGAAAGCCTTTTTTTTCTTTTTTTATGATTGGTATTTTTTTCCTCTTCCCCTGGCTGCTTTATAGGTGATATGACTGCTTCATACAACCTCTCTCTGGGCATGTGGTTTCTGTTAGGGATGTGGAGAGGATTTCATCAGTAAGAGGAAAAAAAAACAACCCAAAAACCCAAGTGTGCTTTGGAAAGAACACGTACCTGGAAGAGGTGATATCCTCTCTCATAGTGCTCCTTTTTCTTTGTGGAACAGTGTTTTTATCTGTTTGCTTTCTTGCTTGTTTTCTTTTTTTTTTTAATTTTATTATGTTACTTAATCACCATACATTACATCATTAGTTTTTTCTTTAAGTTTTTTATTGTTATGTTAATCGCCATACATTACATCATTAGTTTTTGATGTAGTGTTCCATGATTCATTGTTTGTGCATAACACCCAGTGCTCCATTCAATACGTGCCCTCTTTAATACCCATCACCAGGCTAACCCATCCTTTCACCCCCCTCCCCTCTAGAACCCTCAGTTTGTGTCTCAGAGTCCATCGACTCTCATGGTTCCTCTCCCCCTCCGATTTCCCCCCCTTCATTTTTCCCTTCCTACTATCTCCTTTTTTTTTTTTTAACATACAATGCATTATTTGTTTCAGAGGTACAGGTCTGTGATTCATCAGTCTTACACAATTCACAGCACTCACCGTAGCACATACCCTCCCCAATGTCCATTACCCAGTCACGCCATCCCTCCCACCCCCCACCACTCCAGCAACCCTCAGTTTGTTTCCTGAGATTAAGAATTTCTCATATCAGTGAGATCATATGATACATGTCTTTCTCTGACTGACTTATTTCGCTTACCATAATACCCACTTGTTTTCTTTAGAATGCAATCATAATGCAACTTAATTTGGATCTTAAAATCAACTCCTCGGGAGCAAAAAAACTAAAGTTTTCCTTAAGTTTGACATTTTAAGACCTAACTTCTGTAAGCCCAGAGCATGACAAGAGTTACCTCCTTAGAGTTTACAGTTTCAATGAATCTGTATCAGAATCCCAATGATGTTCTTCCCAGTGATAGGAAAAAAAATCCTAAAATTCATATGGAACACAAAAGAAACCAAATAGCAAAAACAATGTTAAGAAAGGAAAACAAAGCTGAAGGCATCACACTTCTTGATTTCAAGATATATTACAAAGCTATAGTAATAAAAATAGTATGGTACTGGCAAAAAAAAAAAAAAAACCCACAAAAAACAAATATAAAATGGAATGGAATAGAGTCCAGGAATAAATCCACACATTTATGTTCAGTAGATCTTTGACAAGGGTACCAAGCACACACAATGGGGAAAGTACAGTCTCTTCAATAAATGACGTTGGGAACACTGGGTTGAAATGCAGAAGAATAAAACTGAACCCTTATCTCAATCCCTATATAAAAATCAACGCATAATGGATTAAAGGTTTAAATGTAAGACCTGAAACTGTAAGACTACTACAAGAAAACACAGAAAAACTCTTCTTGATACTTGTCTTGGCAACAATTTTTTGGTTATGACACCAAAATTGCAGGCAACAAAAGCAAAAAATAGACAAACTAACAATCTTCTGCCCAGCAAAGGAAACAACTAACAAAATGAAAAGGCAACTTATAGAATGGAAGAAAATATTTGCAAACCATAATTGTGATAAGGTGTTAATATCCAAAATATGTAAGGAACTCAGCTCAATAGCAAAAAACCAAATAATCTGATTTTAAAAAATTGGACAAAAGACATGAATAGACATTTCTTGAAAGAAAGCATACAAATGGCCAATAGGTACATGAAAAGGTGCTCATCACTAATCATCAGGGAAATGCAAATCAAAACCATAGTGATATATCACCTCATACCTATCCGAATGGTAATTATCAAAAAGTCAAAGAATTACAAGAGTTGGTGAGGATGTGGAGAAAGGGAACCCTTGTACACTGTTGGTTGGAATATAAATTGGTACAGCAATTATGAAAAACAGTATGGAGGTTCCTCAAAAAATAAAACTATACCATATGACCCAGCAATCCAATTCTGGGTATACATCCAAAGAAACTGAAGTCTGGATCTTGAAGATATCTGTACTTTCATGTTCATTGCAGCTTTGTTAAAAACAACCAACATATAGAAACAACTTAAATGTTCATCAGTAGTTGAATTAATAAATAAAACGTGACACACACACATACACACAATGGGATATTGTCCAGTGTTTTCAAAAAAAAAAACGGAAATCTTGCCATTTGCAACAACATGGATGAAATTAGCCTGGAGTACATTATGCTGAGTTAGATAAGCCAGACACAGAGAGACAAATAAATATATGATCTCACTTTTATGAGGAATCCAAAACTGTCAAACTTATAGATGCAAAGACTAGAATAGTGGTTGCCAACTGGGAGTAGGGGAAAAGGAATAGGTGTGGGTTAAGGGGTACAAAGTTTCAGGTATGCAAGATGAATGAGTTCTGGAGATTTTATGTACAGCACTGTTTTATATATTTGAAATTTTCCAAGAGGATAGTTAGATTTTTTTTTAAAGATTTTGTTTATTTGAGAGAGAGAATGAGATAGAGAGCATGAGAGGGGGGAGGGTCAGAGGGAGAAGCAGACTCCCCACTGAGCAGGGAGCCCAATGCAGGACTCGATCCCGGGACTCCAGGATCATGACCTGAGCCGAAGGCAGTCGTTTAACCAACTGAGCCACCCAGGTGCCCAAGGATAGTTAGATCTTAAATGAAATTTCACTACACACACACACACACACACACACACACACACACACACACAAGTTTAAGTATATAGAGGCCATGAATAAGTTATTTAGCTTGATTATGGTGATCTTTTCATAATGTATACATATACCAAAACATCAAGTTATATACCTTAAACATACACAATATGTATATGTCAAAGATATCTCAACAAAGTTGTTAAAATAATTTGTTTCTCTAAATTTAAATAGCAAATGTCCTACCATGTTTTGTTTTGTTTTGTTCTATTTTCCTGAAGAGCTGCCAGCAAATTCAATCCCTATACAATCAGATTCCAACCAGCATATTGGGCCTTTGATGTTATGTAGACAGTTTGTCACAGGGGACATGAAGTCACAGGTACATATGGCCTACTTTCCCAGGAGTATTCATTTTGCTCTATGATCTTAGGGAAGGATTTTTATACTAAATGAAACATGAATAAATGCAATGTCACTGCTTTTAAAAGATGAACACATACTTCAAAGAGATGTCTCACTTGTCCCTGGCCATTTCAGGAGACTACATGAGGTCCCGCAAGAAGACTTTAGTGAGAACTACTGGCGTAGGGAATCCCCAGAGATGAAATTATCTGTGACACTTCTTACGTGGAAAGGTTCAAGTTAGAATAGGATGGTTCTTACCTAAAAACATCATCTTCTTATTTATATACAGGTAGGCTGAGATCTGAAATTCTAATATGAGATTTTTTTCCTATTTCTTAAGAATTTAATTAAGACTTGACTATTCATGATTTCAAAAACTCTTTAGTATTTCTTGCCTTGAAGTTTTGCTCATTTTGTCCCTGTGTTATAGGAAATCATTTCAAATCACTTAATTACTAATATATACATACCCAAATCCTTCCCATTCTTTGAGGCCAACCTCAAATTCTACTTCCTTCACACACACACTTATGTACACACACACATGCACACATACACACACACACTTCATTGAAAACTATCTTCCTGCCATTATTAGCCAGAACATATACTCAATAAATACATATTAAATCTCAATGCTATGAGGACAATATGCCAGACACCAGGAATATGGCTTTGAACAAAAAACATCTGAATTCCATCTCTTTTGATCTCCCCCACTTTCACCTATAATTGTTAGTATTGAAGTCAGCAGGCCTGGGATTAAAGCAAAGTTCTACCAGTAATAATCTGTGACCTTAAAAAAATCCTTTAACCTCACCAAATCTCAGCTCTTGCAGTATAAAATTATAGAGACAATGATACTTGTATCATGATTCATCCATCATGATAGACATTAAATTAAAAATAAATAACAACTGTATTCCATACCTGGGTCTGTTAAATAGTTAGTGAGCCACAAATATTGTTTTCACCATACTTAGCCTTACTTAGTCCTGGAGGGCAGCATTCCCCATAGCATCCATCAGAGTGATAAACACAAATTGGGAACAAAATGAATAAAAAGAATGAATATTGATGGGTATACTCTAGGGAGAAGTGACATAGTTATAGGCACTTTCAATCAAATGGAGGGTTGGAAAGCAAGTAGGAGGATGGGAAGGCAGCATCACTAAGTGTGAGATGGGTTTTGAGGGGGGAATCATTATACAAAAACTAAGAGATGGATCTGATTCCACTGTTCATCAAAGGTCAATTCTATCTACCATATTCTTTAGAGCTAGCTCTGGCCTGCCTTTTCTGTTCTTTGGTGGCGAGGAAAGGATTATATACATTTCAGAACCAAGACTAAAACCATATTGCTTTCCATAACACACCATATCAGTGTAACTTTTTCAGGAGCCCATGCTATTCTCACCAGGATATTTCACTGCGGTGATGGAGAGAGTTCTGTAAGGCACAATCATGGGAAGGTTTATTTTTATCCTCAAATAAGTGGCATGTCCCAATGGTTGGGTATTTTATCCTGAGGTTTTCTAATTACCCAGCTTCCTCCTTCCCTAGAATTAATTTTTTTTAAAGATTTTATTTATTTATTTTACAGAGAGAGACACAGCGAGAGAGGCAACACAAGCAGGGGAGAGTAGGAGAGGGAGAAGTAGGCTTCCCACTGAGCAGGGAACCCAATGCAGGGGCTCGATCCCAGGACCCTGGGATCATGACCTGAGACAAAGGCAGACGCTTAACGACTGAGCCACCCAGGCACCCCTATAATTAATTTTTGACCAGGTAATACTGATTTTTTTTTTTACAGCTAAATTCTTCTTCTTGTCATGGATATTATATTGACTAAAAACTAATTTCAGACCAAGAAAATACAAAAGAGAATAGGATAGTAGCCTTAAAGTACTGAACAGATATCCTTGGAGACTCTTCTATCTAGTTGAAGAGTTAAGGTATGTACACACAAAATTATAATTAACATCATGTGTCAAATTTGTTTTTAAAAAATACTTGCTTCAAAATTATCACCAATGGTGCTGTGAGAAGGGTTCCTCAAGGAGGTGATGATGAAGGGGGTTGGTATAAATGACTGGGGCTTAGAAAGCTCAAAAATAGAGCAAGAGCATCCAAGGCTGGGAATTAGTATCTTCACTAGCAACTAATCCACTAGTGTTTATGCAACACTATTTCAGACTGAAGGACTTTGTCTTATCCTTACTTGGTTTTTCCTATGTAACTTGTATGTGTTAGCTCATAGTAGACACTCAACAAATACTTGTTGACTCAAGGCATGTCATGGCTTAAAGGAAAGGACTCTGAATTACAAATCAAGTGGACTTTTGGGTTTTATGCCTGATCATGTGTTGAAGAGAAATTTACATAACCTCTCTGGGGCTATTTTCCTCCTTTGATGGGGGCATACTATCCATCTCATAAGATTTTTGTGAGCATCTCTTCTCACTTTAAAAATCTTCCTGCTCAATATAGCCACATGCTTGGATTCTGCTTCCACCTATATGCTTAGAACTTTGACATCTGAATCTCCAATAACATCAGTCCTGCAATTCTGACCTGTCCATCTGCTTATTTGCCTGACACCACCTATTTGACATCCAGAAACACCTCAAAATAAAAGTGAAAAAGAAAAGGAGAGGAGAAAATTCTCTCTTCCTGTTTCACTCCTTCTCCACAGGCCTCCTATTGTTCTTATAATCTTCATTGCAATGAAGAGTGACCACTCTATCTCAAAACTTTACTCTTAGAAATTCTTAACCCTCAAATAGCTAAAGAAAAACTTAAATCAAAATAAAACACTAATTCACTCCAGCAAACTAAGGATGATTAAGTCTGTTGTGTGGCCTCTTGCAAGGATATTGTTGTTATCACCCCGTATATAAAAATACCTCCTTTTATTTGTACAATCTAGAACATTCTGTATATTTTCAAAGGAATTGATATTTATAAATATCAGGTCTCAGTAAAAAAAGGTGATGGAGAGACAGTGGGAGGTATTTTCCAATTAGAGAAGCTGTCTGGCTTCAGTTACTTATCACCAATCACTTCACTAGCATCTCCTCTAAAAAGTAACTTGAGCTGGCCCAGGTATCTCCCACACTCAGCACATAGTAGATGTTTAGTAAGAATAAACACCCAGATATATAAATGAATGTATAATTGAATGGATGCCTTGTGTGTAGTGAATCCAAAAAAGTGGACCTGCCCTCATGCAGAGCTGGACTAGCTGCCTCCTAAACCACAAAACTCCCGGACATTACCTTGATACCACAGCTGAGGATATGTGAATTTGGCCCTGACTCAGATGACTGAAAATAAATTTCCTATGAACTCTAGACCATCTTATGGATAGTTTTCGTTTATGGATCTCAAACCATTAGTAGGGAAACCTAGCTCTATGGGTCTCTGAAATCATGAAACAAAACTTCCAAAGTTAGAGTGCAGAATTTGGAGGGATAACAGAAATTTGAACTTTATTTTTAATAGAACCAAACAACACATTCAACCTTTTTTTCTGGTCCACCCTTCAAAAAGCCTTAGGTCTTGAATTACTGAACCTTTTATCCTGACACTAATGACATGAAAGATTTGGGCAATGGACTGTGGGCTTTTCTAAATTGACTTTGTCCTGTAACAGTCTTTCTACATTGAGATACCTCACTTCAAAGAGAACTCTTAGTTGGATTCTAACACTACCCTCCTAGGTGGAATAATTAGGCTTTTAGACTTTTACTTAGTATTGAGTCGAGACTATGTATGTTTATATGTAGTAGTGTATATTTACTTAAAATGTTACATGTTATGTATAAAACTCAACATGTGTATATAACTTACACATGTTTACATAACATATATACATGTATATAACATAAATGTGTATATATATGTGTGTGTATATGTGTATACATCTGCATGATAACATTGCTCTGGAGCTTTTGCTCTAGAAATTGTTTCAAGAATCACTGAGTTGGAGGTTGCTGTGCAGTTTCTTCTGCTATGGTATGTGGTGCTACTGTGTTTGCTTGTGTGTTTGGCAACCTGACCCTGAGCTGATTTATGTTTGTCATGCTTGGTAGCAGTTGTGTCAGACGGTTTAGACTCATGGGTGAGTGGCTGCCAATCTTTAATCATCTCACAAGAAGAGGAATCTTGACTCTACCAAACTTGGCACTTGTTTTCAGGAAGGCCAACACTAACTCAATCTTGTTTTTCGGTTTATTAACCATGTACAGCTTTTACTGGTGCTGAATTTGGGGCAATTAGTCATGAACTTGTGACATATCAGCCTGCCCTGCACTCTGGAAATACCAGAAATAAGATGAAAATTTTACTCAAAATCCTTAAGAAGCTCATTCTGAAAGAGCTGGTTAATCAGGATATAGATGAGAAACTTTCTAGCAGAAGGAGGGAACAGCTGTAGACAACATATACTAATCTTATTTTATAAGGAAATGGTTACATGCAATTAGAGGAAAATCCTTACAGGGAATGACACCGCATTCTTAGGAAAGGGTATGAATTAAGGGTAATGTCCTTTTGAAACACATTTGGAATTGATTCAGTACAGAGAACTAAGAATAAAATACAGCCTCCTTCATTTACTCCAAATCCTTTGAAATATTAAAAAGGATATTGAAAAAAGCCATAAGCATTCTTGAATATAGAAAGATAACCTTCAATGAATGAGCAACTGTGAAGAATCCTAAGCAGATGGAAAGTGAAATGAAATGAATTGAAGAAGGGAACCACAGCTCTGGCATGTGCATCAGAGGACGGCTGCAGGAGGAGAGGGTGGGGACCCTCTCTTAAGAGTCCTCCATGCCTAGCATTCTACCTTCTTGATAGATATGGAAATTGAGACTCAATTTAAGTAGCTTGTCCAAGTTATAATCAGAGATAAACCCAAGAATGTCTCAGTATCAAGCATCTGAGTTAATTGTTCTTATAGATTGCCTCCTTTCTATGTGCCATACTTTATCTAGCATTTCTCAATATTTTGTGACAGCAATTCTATGAATTTTCTCCCATTTTATAGATAAGAAAACTGTGTGAGGACCTTAGGTTATTCCAGTGGGACTGTGCTTTCTAAGAGTCTGTTCTTAAAACCTACTCTTTCTTCATCTTTCTCCCTATAATAATTTTAGTAAAAAGTCAGATAAAGATTATAGGCCTTCTAAATCTACCCTGTCCCCTCTTTTTATTGGAAAAGTTAATCTCCATTCTGCAATAACATCATTATGGATGTGTGCCTGATGTTGTCATTTGTAACTACATTTTACTGGTAAAATAAAGAATGTTAATATTGTAAGTATTTACTTGATCCTGATTTTATATACTAGCCTTTGGCCCTGGCCATTGGGTTCACATATATGAAGCCTGCTCTGACATAGCTTGACATGAAAAAAATCAATCTGAAGTATTATTGTTATAATTCTGCAGGTATCACTGAGGATTTAGAAAATGGGTTTTATGTTTTTAATTTTAGAGAGTAAAATGATGGCTTAATGACAGGAGAATCAGCACCAATCTTCAGAGATCCAAAAGTCTTATGGGGGAGAGGTCCCTTACTTAAGAAACCTAGCAAATGCAAAGCAGAGTTGCAAAGCTGATGCATTAGTGGGTAATTATCATTTTCTAAAAAGGTCTTCTGATTTACAATGGAGTTAAATTGGGAGGCTCTTTAAGTGGCAACTTTAAGTTTTTAAGTGTTGGTTTATAGTCCACAGTCAAGGAGAGGATCTAAAGAAGATTTAAAAGCCAACTATAGGTGGGGTGTGGGAGGGATAGGGTGGCTGGGTGATAGACATTGGGGAGGGTATGTGCTATGGTGAGTGCTGTGAATTGTGTAAGACTGTTGAATCACAGACCTGTACCTCTGAAACAAATAATGCAATATATGTTAAAAAAAAAGAAAAGGAGATAGCAGGAAGGGAAAAACGAAGGGGGGGAATCGGAGGGGTAGACGAACCATGAGAGACTATGGACTCTGAGAAACAAACTGAGGGTTCTAGAGGGGACGGGGTGAGGGGATGGGTTAGCCTGGTGATGGGTATTAAAGAGGGCATGTATTTAATGGAGCACTGGGTGTTATATGCAAACAATGAATCATGGAACATTCCATCAAAAACTAATGATGTAATGTATGGTGATTAACATAACATAATAAAAAAAAGAAAAGAAAACTAATCTACAGTAACAGAAAACATATGCATGGTTGCCTATGGGGACCAATGATTAATTGAAAGTGGAAATGAAAGACCATTCAAAGTGAAGGAAATGTTTTATATCTTAATTTAGAGTGGTGGAAATATGGTATATACATTCATGAAAACTCATTGAGTTGTATATTTAGGATAGGTGCATTTCACTGTATGTAAATTTTACCTCAATTAAGAGAGAGGATATAGGAAACAGGAGAAAGGAAGAGAGGAGGGACAGAAAGGGAGAGTGGAGAGAACAGTTATAGGAGCTACTTATAAAGTAGAATCTATAGATTTGACATCTTGTAGGATATAAGATCAGGAAGAGGAAGGGGTCCAAAACAACAAAATGTGGAAGAGTAATATTCTGCAAGAATATCACTGACTTTAAAGCCAGATAGATGTTTAAGAGGTTCCTCCAAGGGGCACCTGGGTGTCTCAGTCGTTAAGCGTCTGCCTTCAGCTCAGGTCATGATCCCAGGATCCTGGGATCGAGCCCCGTATCGGGCTCCCTGCTCAGCGGGAAGCCTGCTTCTCCCTCTCCCACTCCCCCTGCTGTGTTCCCTCTCTCACTGTGTCTCTGTCTGTCAAATAAATAAATAAAATCTTTAAAAATAAATAAATGAAAGCCAACTATAGTTTGTAATACCGTGTCACATGTTTGAAAGTTGTGGGGAGAGTGGTTATTGAAAATTCTCATCCCAAGAAAAAACATTTTGCAACTATGTATGGTGACAGATTTTAACTAGACTTTCCTGATGTATACAAATATCAAATCACTATGTTGTAAACCTGAAACTAATATAATGTTATATGTCAGTTATACAACAACAATAATAAAAACCTTAATGATGCCCGTATATTTGCAAAAGAGTTTGCAAACCAGTGACCATAGAGGAACACTGGCCCACAGACATATTTTATTTGGCCCACATAACCGTGGAACCATCATGTTTTAAATTTGAATTCGTTATCAATATTTAAAAGTTGGATTTTTCACATAAACATTAAGATTTCTGGCTTCTGTTGAAAAATCAAGATCAGGCCACACAGGGCAGGATTTCCCAAGAGCAGCCATCAGATGGAGCTCCATAACAGCTACCCATTATAGAGGGACCTTACCTCTCCAGTTTGACACAATCCTCACATTCATAAGTCATGTTGATAGTACGTATCTTTGATATGAGGTGATGAGAATGTCACTTTATCTCTGTGTTTGCCCTCCCATAACCCCAGTTTAATCATGACAAAAACATCAGACAAATCCCAATTGAGGAGCTTTCTACAAAATACTGACGAGTACTCCTCAAAATTATCAAAGTTATCATAAACAAGAAAAGTCTGAGAAATTGTTACAGGAGATATGGTGAATAAATGTAATATGGCATTCTTGATGGGATCATGGAACAGAAAAATGACACTAGGTAAAAACTAAGAAAATTCAAATAAAATATGTACGTTTTTCAGCTTTATTGATGTATAACTGACAAACTTGTACTTAAACTGTACATCATGATGATTTGATTTATATATACATTGTGAAAGGATTCCTCCTATCTAATTAATTGACATATCCATCACCTCATATTTAGTATGTATGTATGTATTTATTTATTTATTTATTTATTTATTTTTGGTGGGAACATTTGTGTTCTTCTCTCTTAACAAGTCCCAATTGTGCCACATGGTGTTGTTGGCTATGGTGGCCATGTTTTACACTGGATATTCAGATCTCATTTGTCTTACCACTAAAAGTTGGCATCCTTTTACCAGCCTCTCCCTATCCACCCCCCATTCCCAGCTCTTGGCAATTACTTTTCTATTCTGTTTCTTTGAGTGAACAAGTAAAGTTTAAAAAAAAAAAGCATTGAGCTAAATGAAACAAACTGTTTCATACTGGATATATTTTTCAAACAAAGATGTGGTATTTTTGAAATAACTGACACAGATCAGGATAGGCAAATGCTATTTTACTCATAACATTTCAGCATATCAACTGAGGCTTGTTCAGTGAATGACATGAGTTTAACATTTTTAATTTTTTTTTTGAGAAACCTCGATACTGTAGGGATTTTGGTTGCTTCTCAAATGACACATTCTGTCTTTGCTGAGTTGTCATCTCCTTCTAAGAAAGTAACCTAGATGTTTCCAGTTGAGTCTGAGGTGAAGAGGACTCTGAGGGTTCAGTGTTTGAGCTAAATTCATACCGTTCTGGAATGACATAAATGCATTCTGGCTCCAGTAACCACATTTGACATAGGACACTACAGTGAAGCTTTGGAATTCTGTATCTCAGATCATGCCAGCCTTCCTCTAGAAGACTTTATGAAGTTTTTTTTTTAAAGATTTTTATTTATTTATTGAGAGAGAGAGAGAATGGTAGAGAGAGAGCATGAGAGGGAAGAAGGTCAGAGGGAGACGCAGACTCCCTGCTGATCAGGGAGCCCGATGCGGGACTCAATCCTGGGACTCCAGGATCATGACCTGAGCCGAAGGTAGTTGCTTAACCAACTGAGCCACCCAGGCACCCAACTTTGTGAAGTTTTTAATCCTGATTTTGCCCATCTAATTCTGTAGCAACCCTATACACCGCATTCATTACCACCTCCTCACATTTACCTATATTGTCCTTCCCCTCACCCACTCATTCATCGATATTTTACATCCTCTCACATTACTCTTCCCAGATAATTTTTTTCCACACTTGTCTCACCCATGAAACCCCTTGAGTACTTTTCATCAGAATTACTCATGTTAATACTTAATCGTATTTATCGTGTTTCATACCTTGATTTCTTTTTATATCCAAGGCCCTAATTAACAACTCATATCAAGAGGCTAGGAATAATAATCTGAATTCTCCATGGTCCTCAGTGGTATTCTACACCTCAAGTTCTTGCTTATATCTCTCCATTGATTTCTTAATGCTCAGTACATACACAATTTCAGTGTGTCTCACTTGTTGAAAAGGCAGATTCCTGGGTTCCAATTCAAGAGATGTGATTCAGCTGATTTTGGATGAATTTAGAAATGTATCTTTGTGACTCCAAAGAAAGTGAATCAAATACCAAACTCTGAGAAATCCTTCTACAGATCCTTCAACCTCTTCTATTTATATAACTTTAAGGCACCAGAAAGTACTATCCCAAAAAATGACTACACCTCTGCTCCTCTAGCCTAAATTTTTGGTGGCCATGCAGCCCCCAAATATTTGCTATAAGACACAGAATCAAAACTGCCCGAAATATAGAAAGGAGATAGACTGATAAAAGTATGAAGTCTCTAGAAACATGGCTCCCTGAGATTGGAGACAGGTGAATGGTCCAGATTTTTGGAACAAGTAGATTTTCCAACTTGTGGCTTCAGTAGTGGCAAAAACTCTCATAACACCCACTGAGGTGTACAGTCATTAATTCAAGGATTTTAACAGGTTTTGAAAATAACATCAGTTGTGATCCCAACCATTTATTGATTTATTTAGCAAATTATTCATATTTTTAAATGCCTTAATGTTGGGGCACATTAGTCATAAAATATTCAGCTCCAACCAGGATCCAAGCTGAGTATGTGATTGAGTCACCAGGTCACGGGGTGCTTTTCACATTTCCCATAGAAGAAGATTTGGGACAGAGAGCTTGTATTAGGGCAGGATTTTGATGCAATTCGGAGGGACAACTAGTGTTTGGTCATGAGTCAATAGTCATTAGCAGTCCAGTGAGGCATTCACTTTGAGAAATTTCAGAAACTAGGAATTAAGGAGGCACATAAGACAGAATATGTGTAGCAGTTTTATACAATGAGAAAAGACCCACATTAGATGTTGAGACATCTAGGTTCTAGTGCTTAAGTTAAAAATGTTAGTGGCAGGGGCGCCTGGGTGGCTTAGTCCATTAAGAGTCTGCCGTCGGCTTAGGTTATGATCTCAGGGTCCTGGGATTGAGCCCTGCTTTGGGCTCCCTGCTCAGCGGGGAGCCTGCTTCTCCCTCTCCCTCTGCCTGCTGCTTGCTCCCCCTGCTTGTGCTCTCTCTCTGTCAAATAAATAAATAAAATCTTAAAAAAAATGTTAGTGGCAAATATTTGTTAAGTACTTGCCATATACCAGGAACTAAGCTAACAGTCTTATTAGTTATCTAATTTAATCTTTACTGAAGTATAGTCAGATGGATACTATCTCATCTATTTTATAAACATAAGATCCCAAGTCTCAAAAACATAAAATAACTTGCCCATGTTAATGGCTAGTAAATGGCAAGATGGGGACTTTAAACCAGGAAATTTATTAGACTTTCTTCACCCTCTCCTGGCATGTTAGGGGACCTAGGTACATCTTCATACAAGTAAAAAATACATACATATATATATATATATATATATTTATGCCAGTCCTTTTCAATTTCATAGTAAATATGAATATTTCATGTTAAATGAAAGATATGGAAGTGCTTATAAAAATACATAATACTATTCCATGGGGGAGCATAGCAAACTTAAGTGCCTACAAAGGCCAGGCAGAAAATATAAGCCTAATCTAATAGCACATTGTTACTATGTGGAAATGTAGACCCAAAATTATAAGATTTCTAATTTTTCAGGAAAATCTATGAATCTTTAGTCCAATGGACATTTTCTAACTATTAAATATAGGTTCAAATTAAAACATCAACAGCAAAAGGAATTAAGTCTATGAAGGTCAACAAGCCAAGCCTAGAAGCTTCTGGCTTGAGACATCTGTACCATATAAGCAGGAAATCGTGTTTTCAGAAACAGTCACTGCCCTAGAGAACAAAGATATATACTGGTTATACCAACTTTAGTAAGGCATATGACCTCCTAGGGCTTCAAGTGCCTCAACTATGACTATTCTCCCAATGCTCTGTATACCTACTCCTGCCTCAATCTAAAATCTCAGATGTTCATAATAAAACCATGGTATTGAATTTGAGCAGTTTATAAGATGACTGAGATGTAAAACACTTTGATAAAACAAAAAGGAAAAGGACTTGAAGATCCTTTTGTAGCAGATGACAGACAAGTCCAAATAAGCTCTTATATGGACTTTTGGTATTCTTTTCCCAACTGAAGGAGAGATTAGATTAAACCAATGAAAAATTCCAAAGGTGGTCCAGTGGTCAGAGTGTAGGGGTATGCAGGCAGCTGGAACTTTGGCAGTAGAATATATTTGGCAAGGATTAGGTAAACATGAATTTGGGATTTTGGAATTGGCAATTTGGTGAGCTATGTATTAGTCTAGAGGAGAGAAGACTTGTGGGATAGCTGTGATTTTAAATAGATGAATGCTATCAGACACAAAGATGGGTTGATTTTTTTTTTCTGCATGACAGAGTCAACTAGAGGTTTGAATTTGCATCAGTGGATGAGGATGCTGGAGAGAAATCTTGTTTGGGGAGAAAGAATCACTTCTTAAAGCTGTTTATATAGACAGAGGTGCTTCAAGAGGCATTTTGAGTTCACTATTGTAAGTATTTAAACAGAAGTTACAGAAACACTTGGCACCAATATTGCAAAAAGGATTTGAGCAATGTCATTTAGAGTTGGAGGAATGGGATGGTGGTTTGCAAGAATCACTGCCCATTAGACACCCAGAAGGATGGTTTGGCATGGAGTAAGTACAGTATCTAGTTCAATATGAGTGACGTACATATATGAATGGATGAAAAACATGCATTTCTTATCAAGCAGATCCAGGTGATTCTGTTGAAACCACCTGTCTGCAGAAACACTGAAGTAGACCTCCTCATCCCAGGATTATCAGAAAAGGAAATAAAAACTGATCATGAACATCTACTAAGCAAATGCTTTGTTCCAGGTACCAGCTATTTACATCATATTTATTTCACTGAGTGAGCACTCATCCTTACTGTTTCATAGATGATTAAAGTGAGGGTTCAAAAATTTAAATAAATGGTAATCATGAGGTTTAGGGGTAAGTGAAGAAGCAGAAATCTGAATTTGGAGGTTTGCTCCAAAACCTCTTAACTCATACTGTGCATAGTGTTTTACTCTGCCACAGATTTTGCTTTTGGAGGCAGGGATGTGATAAGGCATGGGCTGAGGCGATACTCTCAGGAAAAGACTAATAATACCTTTGCCAGGTTTTCAAGCACTGGATTCTGTAATGTCTTCTCCCTCAAACTGAAGAATATTGTGGCAGCCTTTTACCCCCTTGCCACCGAGGTGGGGTCTGTAAGTATATGAGTAAATTAAATCAAGGGGCAAGGGCAAATAGAAGATGAAGTGAGGCAACAAAAAAGTATTATTTTCCAAACAGAATGCTATTTATCTACTAGTGCTCTAGGCTGACTGCCCACATTCAATCAATGCTGTCCTTAGAGCCACACAAACTCCATAATGAATATGAAAAAACAAACCTAATAATACAAACATAAGCAAAATGACCCGTTTCAAAAGGAGATGGGGGCAGTGCCTGAAGCATTGAACATTTTAATTTTCAATGTCTCCACAGTGGCAGCAAGGCAGAGTAGTATCTATGTGCTAAGCAGAGTATTTTGTTCACTTCTTTAATTTATTCTTTTCTTTAGGGTAGGATAAGGCGAATGTGAAGGATTTTCATTTGTAACAAGGAGACCAAAGTTTGCTAAATTGAAATGGTCTCCAGGTTATAAAAGTTGGCCTTGGCCTTCACTCTTTTTACTTATTCTCAACAAATCAATGTTCGATTTTGTTGCTTCAGCTCTTTTAACAGAGATGCTTGAAGATGGCATGAGAAATGGCCAGTGATGCATATAATTTGTTGCAGATTACAAATAGCTGAGTCAAGTTCAATAGACATACACATACACACACACACACACACACACACACACACTCGTACTCATATTGACTAGAGAAATACGAATATATTGCACATGATTAAATAAACTATTAAATTTAAGGATAAGGATCTTTCTAGAAAGAATAATGGGGCCATTGTGTTATGTAGTTCTGCTACTTGATTGTTGATGATTTGGGTGCCTGCAGTTCAGGGTGATATCAACAAGGAAATCCTATGGCCTCTAAGACACACCATGGTATCTCTTTCTTTATTAAAGTCTTGGGATATATTGATGTCCTCTTTATGGTGCAAAATAAGAGTTAGCTCCCCGGATAGATTGACAAAGGCCTCTGCTTATAAATATAGTATATAAGAGAAGAGAGAAAGGAGATAGGGAGACCAATTAGGACATAGGGTTAGCATAGGGTAAGAGGAGTATGAAAGGGATACATACCTTTGAGGATCAATTCAGAGACAGGATTTCTGCCCGTCATCATGTAAGATACATAATAAGCTCCCAGTAGATATTTACTAAAATGAAACAAATCTAGTGACTGACTGGATAAAGGAGAAGTTACACTGATTTTAAGTTAAAAGCCAACACGTTCATGAAAAAGGACCCAGGAAAGGCAGGGAGTTGGGAATACATGAAAGCTGGTGATTTTGATTTTGACTAAATGACTTTGTCAACAGTTGTAAATGTTGCAGAAATTCAGATAAAAAACATGAAAGAATGTGAAAAGTGACAAAGTTTGAGATATCAGCATTGCAAAAAAAAAATGATTTCCACAAGGAACAAATACAGATTTTTAAAATTTGGCCTTCCAGTTGGCTCTTAGATACAAGGGAATGAGACTTGGGGCCTCTCTGGCTTAGTAGTCTCCATTTCCACAAGTCACCATTGCTTGTAAGGACCCATTTCACAATGTACTAAGATGAAGGACATACTTTCCATCCTGGAAGAGAAAGACATAGAAGTCAGAGTTGGACACCATATACATGCATCTTGAAATCAGGGGTCAGTTTTACATTGGTGTTTTCTCTGTACTTAGCTCCTAACTGTTGTCCAAAAAAGCCTAAGACAGTGAGTAATATTCAGGTCATAAGAGAGAGGACTCATGTTTTCTTTAAATCACTTCTGTAGTTTAGTGTGACTTATTAGTTTATCCTTGTGGGGGTATAATAGAATGATATGCATTCCATTGTACATTGTGTTGTTCCAGAAAGGAAATATTTTTAATTCATGTTAATATGGATTTCATTCCTAGATACCTAATTAATTACTGGCTTTACATTCACAGTTAGACTTTCTCTTTCGATGATTTCTCATGCTGTTCAAAAGTGAGTGTGTGCTTTCCTCTTTTGGTCATAGAGAGTGTTCTCTTCCTGAACTTAGTCATCCAATTTCTTCCACTTAGGCCACATTTTGAGATCAATTTTGAGCCCTCCTTACTATGCCATATATCACAGAACATAATATCAGTTTCAAAGATACTGTGAAATACAGGTAACTTGACTATAAAGAATACATAGATTGAAGAGAATCAAGAATGCTGGTCATAAAGGATTTCCCCCTTAACAGTTGTTTTTCTTAATTTTCCAGAGGTAAAATTTAGTTTTTCCTGAGAATCTCTGGGAACATCTCTCAGGACTCCCTGTTTAGTCAACTAGCCAATGCATGCCAACTATTACCAATTATCTCATATTTTTATGACCTTTTATTTAACAATATTTTATACTGAGCAGATGCTCTGCATTCCCATTATATGGTATATTTATCCTTACATGATGGAATAGTTCTGTGTCCTCAAATACCTGATTGGAATCAGGCACTTCCACCACCAGTAAGCCTCACTATGACACATTACAAAATAAAAATACAACACAACATGGAATGATGAGTTACTGGGAGTTTATTGAATTTACCTTACAACTGCATTTCCTTTCTAAATGTTTTCATTATATTAAAATAATGTTTAACATTCCATGAATCATTGAGTATGGAAATTTGGAATTTGTTACTTGGGTATCTTATTCTTTTAGAGGGTAGGATCATCAAAATATCCTAGCAGTGGTGATATATGTGTTCATAAATAGCAGTTCAATTATCTCTGTCCATAAAGTGAAAGGTTTTGCAAAAGTTAAATGTTATATATTTCCTACATTCTCTTAATCAAAACAGCATAGGAAGGGGAATTGTTCCTGAAGCGGTTTAAGTCAGATTAAAAAACAAAGAAAAGAGTAGAAAAGGGCTAGGATATGAGACTTAAAATGAAACTCACAGTCAAAATCTGAGTTTCACATGTGATCAGAAAAATTACACTAGTAACTGCCTAGTAATCCTGAGCAATCCAAAGAGGAATGCCATTGTCTAGATGCAAAAGTAGGGGTTTATGAAGATGATACTTGGTGGGACAAATAATTTTGCTGAGAATCTGAAGAAATTGTCTATCATCTGTCTACCATTATCTATCTATCTATATCTATCTATCTATCATCATCTATCATCTATCTTTTATCATCTATCATCTATCACCTATATATATATATATACATATATACACGTTTGTATGAATTTGTATGTGTGTGTATATTTGAACCCCTCATGTGTACTCTAATTGAGTCTTAATTTTATTATATTCTGAGAAAAAATTTAAAAGAAGGGAAACAAATCTCCTCTATAGTGGAAACTAACCTTAAAACTGGAGAAGTTGCCTCAGGGTTAAGAGTATCATAGTCTTAACTCTGGAGGTGATAATATTTCTTGAAAAGAGAAATGTGGCAAACTAATCAGAGACTGCTTTGAAATTCCAGATGGGAAAATTGTATATGTCTCATAATCAGATCTGTTGCTCTTGTAAAGTGGAAACATTGGCAGATTCATTAAAAGGAGGCCATCAACTTTCCATAACGATTTTGATGAGGGTAACCTCTCATATTCTTCCAAAATGTTGGCTTCTCAGTGACAGTTTTTTTCCACAATAAATGATCAGTTAGTGTATTTGAAGAAAATGGCTACATAGAACTATTTGAGGGAAAATGAGTTTGTAACTACATAAAGAGGCTAGAATCAAAATCACCTGCTCTTGTTATGAGCCAAGGCTTGGCTGTATCTCGATTATTTAGATCCAGGATTCTGGTAGGATGCCTTAATTACCAGCTCTACATGTTAGTTAGAAATCAGCTGGCTAGCAAAATACTTCTTCCAATCACTTATGTAGAAGACAATTGAGTGAATAACCTTCACTGAGCCAAGAGCCTTCCATCCTTGACAACCTTTCCCTCTATGATTATTCATTCTGTTCTCTAGTAAAGCTGGGCCTTGCTTTTCCCAAAATTCACAGAAAGAAACTTGTGCACTGAACATTTTCAGTAGACTAGATGTCGGCACTAGTGATTCAAAAGTGAATTAGGCTCAGTGTCTGCCCTCAAGATGCTTGCAGTCCTCTGAGGAAAGATGAGGAGATAAACTATTATCATGTTGTTGGTAAGAGTTGCTATAAATGTATATCCAGGTTCTAATGGGAATGGAGTGGAGGAAGAATTGGGGTAGAATGTGGCAGGGGCAGTCACAGCAAAAAATCTTTGAGAATGAATGATTTGCATGTTGAAAAACAAATTAGTGTTTGTAAAGAAGTAGAAACTCAGAGGAGGGTAAGTGATGGACACAATATTCAGACCAGTCCTGTTTACAGAGGGTCTGCTCTTTACTGAGGCTCATATATGAAAACAGAAGGGCAAGAAATCCAATAAAGGTGACAAATTATAATTGCTTTTTACATTTTTGTATTTGGGATATATAAGGAAGTAGAATTAACATATGATCTGACAATTCCACTTCTGGGAATATATCCAGAGGAAACAAAAACACTAACTCACAAGAGTGCCCGCACCCCTACATTCATAACAGCATTATTTACAATAGCTAACACATGGGAACAACCTAAGTGTCCACTGATGGATGAATGAATAAAGTAGTTATGAATATTATTCAGCCATAAAGGATGATAACATCCTACCATTTTTGACAACATGGATGGAGCTTGAAGGCATTATGCTAAGTGAAATAAGTCAAATGGAGAAAAACAAATACTGTATGATCTCAGTTATATTTGGAATCTAAAAAACAAAACAACAAACAAACAAACCCAAAACTCAGAAAAAGAAATCAGACTTTTGGTTATCAAAGGCAGAAGGCAGAGGTAGGAGGAATTGCAGGAGGGTGGTCAAAATGTATAAACTTTGTTATAAGATAAATAAGTACTAGGAATGTAGTGTATAATATGATGACTATAACTAACACTGCTGTAGGATATAGGAAAGTTTTTAAGAGATAAATCCTAAGAGATTTTATCACAAAGGTCTTTTTTTCCTTTCTTTTTCTTCACTTTCTACTCTATCTCTATTAGAAGATGGATGTTACCTGAACCTATTGTGGTAATCATTCTACAATGTATGTCAGATGAACAATCATCCCATTTACCTTAAATTTCTATAATGATATATGTCAGTTATTTCTTGGTAAAACTGGGGAAAAAGGGAAAATAGAGAAAAATAAGAGAATGATAACTGAACTGAAGAGGTGGAAAGGGCTACATTAGGTAGTATCTTCCAAGCTGTACGTTTGGATTTTTCCTGGATATCAATGAAATGCCATTGAATAGTTTCAGTAGTGTATTCCACTGGGGTCACCTGGAGTTCACCTAAGTTATTCTGTTCATGGATGAACTGGCTCATCTCTGTGGGGACAGATTGGCTGATTTAGGTTAGACTTGGCTGGAACAACAGTATCCTAACTGCTTCTGTGCTTCTTATTCTTTAGCAGCAGACATGTTCTCATTACAAAGGCAAAGATATGAGAGCACAAGTGGAAACTGCAAGTGCTTTTACAAGATTCTGCTTGTGTAACATTCACTAAGGCTGTCCAAAGCAAGTCAGATAAATGAACACAGAACTGAAAAGCAAGAGATCATACTTTGCTTCTTGATGGTGAAATGCATTAACAAACGTTGGGGTAAATAGATGAGGGCAGCAATGCCATTGAGCTGCCATAGTTTTCCAAAGTGAACTTGTCAACTGATATTCCTTCCAGTATGGTTTAGGAGTTAAAGTCACTCCACATTCTAACACTTGAGTGTGTAAATATTTTGTATTGTTCTTGTGTTTGCATTTGCCTAATGATTAATGAAGCTGAGCACATTTTCATTGGTTTATTGGCAATTTAGATATCCTCTTTTATGAAATGAAATATCTATATATTTTTTTCTTTAGTTGAGGGTTTTGTCCATTTTTTCCCCATTGGGTTGTGTATCTTTGTATTTATAGGGCTGCGTACAAGTTTTATTTAAGGAGCTGGATATAAGTTGATATGCCCACTTTGAAAAACATATATGTGTGTGTGTGTGTGTGTGTGTGTGTGTGTGATGTATGTGTGTGTTTGTATATTTCATACTTTTCATGTATATGTACGTGTGTGTTTGTATATTTCATACATTTTATACACACACACACACACATGCACGTGCATACCTTCTTCCATTTTTCTCTGGGTTGATGTTTCATTCTCTTAATGGCAACTTCAATGACAGAAGTACTGAATAAATGTGTTCTGCAGTGCATCAAGCATTGTTTATTATTTTGCTTAGCCCTGTGCTAGGAGATACATATGACCCTGAATGGAAGAGAGCATTCTTTCCTATAAAGATTTTGTAGTGTAGGTTAAAGGTCAAACATAATACTTCTGAGAGGAAGCAACATAAAATTTTGAGCTACTGGGGCATTTAAAGTCCTAATTTAGAATCCTGGCTGTACATGGACTAGCTGTCCAAGTTTATAAAATTTATTAATCTTCCCTGAGTTTCAAAGTCCTCAAAGATGGCATTTTGTTTATTTGTCAGACCTAAGATCATGTCAAGAAAAAGGGACAGTTCACCTGTTAAAGTCCTGTCCCAGACTGGGGAGAAAAATCCATCTTACAAAAATGGTAGAGTAGTATTATTTATATTATTCTCTAATAGTAAAGAAAGAAATAGAAACACACCTAAAGCTATTTGGAACTAGACTTCATGTTTTTACTTACTACTACAATTTCCCAAGAAGAGACATTTAAACTGTTCAAGTGTCCTAATTTTTGATGTACATCTCTACATCCATTTCATTTTGCAGAGCAGGGAGAGAAAAACCTCTAGGGGAATATTATTAAGAATTTTACACAATGGCAATCTATCAGGAAAGGCCTGTCCACATCAAAGAGAATGGAATCTGAGAATTGTTGGAAGTGACTTCACAAGTGGCTGTATATGGAGGAAAAAATTTGAAACTAAGAGCTCCTAGAAAGAGGGACATTCTAAATATATGGACAGCCATCTCACCTTCAGGTATTAGGTTTTGCTCCAAAGCCAATTGTAAAGTCATTTTGAATGACATTTTTATTCAATCTGTAATGCATTTGATTGCAGCAAGTAGATCTCATAGAGAGAAAAGTCTTCCTGCATTGACATAGGATCCGTTCATTCATGTCTCTGAGCTATTTAAAGGAAATTGTCCAGTCCATGGGATTATATCCTTAATTTAAAGTTGCTCACAATTGTTTTGTTGTTGTTGTTAGTATGTTTTTATGTGATGTAAGAATTGAAATAAAATATGTTTGAAGAGGTATATAATACATTTTATATCTTGAAACTGGGACTTCAGAGAAATTTGCCTCTTCATATATATATATGGTAGACTGAATAATGACCTCCAAAGATGTCCACGTTCTAGTCGTAAGGCCTGTGAACATGTTACATACATATAAAAAGGGCTTTATTGATATATTTAAGCTAAGGATTTTGAGATGGAGACATTATCTTGGATTACACGATGGGCCTGATATAATCAGAATTGTCCTTACAAGTGGGAAGCAGTAGATAGGAAAGAAGAGAAGGCAATGTGAGAATGTAAGCAGAGATGGGGTGAGGTGGCTTCTCACTAAGGAATGTAAGCAGCCTCTAGAAGCTGGAAGACAGAAGGAAGGAATTCTCCCCTAAAGCCTCTAAAAGGAACTTGTCCTGATAACACCTTAGCCTTATAAAACTCCTCTCAGATTCTGACTTCCAGAACTATAAGAGAATAAATATATGTTGTTTTGAGCCACTCTATTTTGGTACCTTGTTACCAGAAATATGAAACTAATACAATATATAAAAAAGTTTTATGGATGAGATAGAGAGTCAGTCTTCTGTTACATTTATCAAAGTCTGTAATTCCTTAACCTAAATCCCCTGATAGAGATAGCAACCAGCTCTAGTGGGCAAATATTTGACCCACAGCTTTGTGTAACCAGAGCATAATGAGAAAGGAAAGGGCTCCAACACCCTTACTAAAAGCTGCTCTGTGACTTGTCCCCTGAATATGTCAGGGAACTCCATAAATAAATTATGTCTCAAATAGTAAACATAAGTTGTTTCTCTGAAAGGAACAACTAAACTCAACAATGGAACTCTGAATATGAGTTGTTTCTGTTAAAATGTAAGCGCATGACCTAGTTCTGAGAATGATGGAGTAATGGCTATCAGAATTAACTTCCCACCATAAGTAAATATGATACTAAATATACAATATATGAAGAATTTTCTTTCAGGAAGTGGACAACAAACAGCCCAGAGATACGATCCTTGAATGAAGAGAAACACATGAGGTGAATTCCACATTTGTGTAAGCTTTATGCTAGGGGAATTCACCGAATACGGAGAAGTGAAGCCCAAACACAGAGTAGTGGTCTTGATGGGCACAGGAAACAAAGATAAGATAGAAGGACTGAGATACTAGTTGAACTTTACAGGAAAGAGATTTGGAGCAGAGAGAGTTGTACAGAGAAGTAGCCCAAAAATCTGTGTCAGGCTTCCCTTGCATCTTTGGCTGAATACTAAGCTTCACATGTATAAGACAAGATCCTATGAGACATGATGGAGAAAAGCTCATCAGAATGGTGCACTTTTTACCAAGGATGAGCTTACATTGACACAGCATAATCAACCATAGTCTAGAAGTTACCTTAGAATTCACTCTTGATGTTATACATTCTATGGGCTTGGATATATGTATAATGACATTTTTGTATCGTTGTAAAATATAGAGTATTTTTACTACCCTAAAAATCCTGTGTGCCCTGCCTATTTATTTCTCCCCTCTTCCCATTCCCTTGCCAGGAAACACTCATCTTTTTATTGTCTCCAGTTTTGCCTTTCCCAAAATGCCATATATAGTTGAAATCATACAGTGCAGCCTTTTCATATGGGTTGTTTCACTTAATAATACACATTTAAGATTATGCCATATCTTTTCATAGCTTGATTGCTCGTTTCTTTATAGCACTGATTAATTTTCCATTGTCTAAGTGTACCACAGTTAATTTTTCCATTCATCTACTAAAGGACATCTTGGTTGCTTCCAATATATCTGTACCTTTAGGAAAGAAAAAATCAGTAGTATTTTTTCCAGTATAATACATTAATAACAGATTTGGTGTTTAACATCTCTTAATATTAGTGAAAACTAGTATTTAATATATTTTCTTGTGTAAATGTTTTGAATATTTATCTCATAATATTTATTTTTCCTTATTGGTCATAGGGGCTTTTTAAATATTTAGCATAGTAACTCTTTTCTCTCATATATTTCAAATATTTTCATCTGATTTTTTATCATTTGTGTTGGTAAAAGGTATTGTTTCTGTTTATTTATGTATTTATTTTAGGGGTGGAGAATGATAGAATTATTCTTTATAAAATCAATATTTGCAACATCAAAATTCAAAATTCACCTTCCCACATCACTGTCTTATTACAGAATGAATTTCCAGAGAATAGAATTGGTGTTTGATTGTTTTTACCCTCCAATCAGGCATATGTGTTTCACAATTTAAAGTTCTTGCTGCCCAACATTTAAAGAGGTTGATGTTCTTGCATGCCAAGCAGTAAATCTACAGAAAACTGCCCATAAAATCTCTTTCAAGGTGCTTAGTGAGATAGGCTTTGGAGAAATAGAAAATTTGACCTATATTGATTCTATGTCCTTTGAGAAATAGGCAGTGTGGACTTGATTAATGAGCATTTCCCACCTCATTTATGTCCAAAATCCTTGAAATTGACATCTGAAAATTCTTGTACATTGTTCCAAAGTAAATTATGTTGAATGCCTTCTCAGGTTGTGATATGTCTTTGCTGCCTATGGCTAAGTGCTGTATTCTTAGCCATGCAGACATTAGTCAGTTTGGGAAAGAAGCAAAAGGAACAAAAACAAAACAAACAAAAAACTAAAATATGATAAATATGCTCTGAAGCTTAGACCACAACTATATTTAAATATCTTTGAGATTATTTTTCTTTGACTACCCAAATGACTTTTTGTTTTTATATTTAAAATAGAGAAACAGTATCAGTATAAGTTAATTAATAAGGGAGTGTGGATTTTGTGTCATTATTTTAAAATTGAAGTTGCATGCTCTATTTCACGAATTTATACTCCAACAGCTACATTGATATCTAGAATTAAAGGATCTCAGAAATGTAAGTGACCTTATAGATATGTTAATAGAGTGGTTTCTATGCAAGAGTATGCATTAAAATCATCTGAGGATTTTTTTTTTCAAAATACATATGTCAGGCTTATACCCTAGAACAGAGATTGATAAACTTTCTTTCTAAAGGCCAGTTATTCAATATTTCAGGCTTTGTAGGCCATGCAATCTTTGTAGCCATGACTCATCTCTGGTATTCTAGCCCCAAAGCAGCCACAGATAATATTTAAATGGGCATAACTGTGTCTGATTAAATTTTATTTATAAAAATAGGTGATGGTCCAGATTTGGTCCAGGACTGTATTTTGCCACTCTCTGCTACACAAGGTCAGTTTGATGTGCCAGTGACTTAACTGGCTAATAGAAAAACAAAATCATTTGTCTTCAGAAGATGATTGCCAAAAACAAAGTCTTTCTGATGCATCACTCAGAAGATCTTGAATAAATTTAAAAAAATACTAGACATGAGAAGAAAACAGAAAATATCAGCTACAGTGAAGAATATTAGTTTAAAGTTGAAATTAGCAGAGGCTTTAAAATAACTTTGATAAGTGAGTTAAAAGTACACTGAAATGACGAATGGATTGATAAATATATTAGTAGTTTAGGAGAGATAATAAAGCAAAAAAAATTTGTAGAACTAAAGAACACAATAGATCAAATTAATAATAAACATGAAGACTAAACAATGAAGAACACAGGAAAAGAAAGACATGGAGGAAAAATAAGAAAATGAACATATTATATTTTTGAAACTGGAATTAAAGAAATATGGGAAAAAGACAATGGGGCAAAAAGTAAGTGCTGTCATATTGGTTTACATTTTTGCCCCCAAATTTCACCACGAACAGCAACTCTGAGGTCCAGGAAGTCTAGTGGAACTGAGGCAGGATAAATGAACAAACAAAAATCTATCAAGGTACACTAAAGATGGATAAAAACAATCTTAGAAGCAGAAAGAAGATGAATCACATATTACATAGAAATAAACAAAATAAAAATTCCAGTAACTTCTCATCAGAAACTGAAGGCCAAGAGACAACAAAATGACATAAAGAGCTAAAAAAAGAAAAAAAAAATAACTGCTGACATGGAATTTTATATTTTGAATGCTTTATGCAGGTAAATCTAACCTGAAAAGGTAAGGAAGGACATATATTGTGATGAGGTTTGAGTTGAAACTTCAAATGAGAGAGTTTACCAACTGGTTGTTGGGTGAAGGGAAGGAGATTATTCTCTTTTTTTCTTTGAAAAATATTATGACATTTTATGTTTTATTTACATAATTATTGAATAAATTTTATGTGTAACATTGTATAAATTTAAGGTGTACATTAGTTTAATCTATATATTCTAATATGATTGCTGATGTAACTATCTTTATCACATTACATAACTGTAATATATTATTGTCTTTATTATATTGTGTATTAGATCTCTGTGGCTTACTTCCTACTTGTTATAAGTTTGTACTTTTATTTTTATTTTTTGTATATTTTTTATGCATAAAACTTAATTTTTTTCCATTTTTTTAAATTTAAATTCAATTAGCCAAGTTATCCCTTCCCCCCATCACCTGGTAACCACCATTTTATTCTCTGTTTTCTTATAGGTTCAACATTTATAGATTCCACATTAAGAGTGATCTCCCATAGTACTTATCTTTCTCTGTCTGACTTCTCTTGCTTAGCATAATGAGTTCAAGATCCATTCATGTTGTCACAAATGGGAACATATCTTTCTTATGGCTGAATAATATTCCATTGTGTACCTTTTTTATCCATTCATCTGTAGATGGGCATTTGGGTTCTTTCCATGTCTTGGCTATTGTGTATAATGCTACAGTAAACATGAGGTTGCATATATCTCATTGAAATCCTGCTTTTCATTTTATAAACCTTTGGGTTTATACCCAGAATTGGAATTGCCAAATCATATGGTAGATCTTTTTTAATTTTTTGAGGCACCTCCGTATTGTTTTCCATACTGGTTGGACCAGTTCACATTCCCACCAACAATGTATAAGTGTTCCATTTCACCTCATCCACGCCAGCACCTGCTATCATCTTCTCCTCCTCCTTCTTCTCCTTTTCGAGTAATGGATTTATCTTTTATTTTTTATTGATGTATTGTTGACACACAATGTTACATTAGTTTCAGGTGTACAACATAGTGATTCAACAATTCTAAACATTATGCTATGCTCACCACAAATGTAGCTACCATCTGTCACCATACAATGCTATTACAATACCACTGACTACATCCCCTATGTTATTCCTTTTATCCATGACTTATTCATTCCTTTAACTGGAAAATGCACTTTCAACCCATTTTGCCCATCTCTCCACCCACCTCCCCTCTGGCAACCTCCTCTCTGTGTTTATAGGTATGTTTCTACTTTTTTGTTTTTTGTTTGTTTGTTTTTAGATTGCACATAAGTGAAATCATATGGTATTTGTCTTTCTCTGTCTGACTTATTTCACTCTCTAAGTCCATCCATGTTGCTGCAGATGTCAAGATCACATCTTTTCTCATGGCTGAGTAACAGTTTATTGTAATATATACCATGTCTTCTTTATTCATTTATCTATCAATGGACATGGGTTATTTCTATATCTTGGCTATTGTAAATAATGCTGCAATAAACATAAAATAAAACCCATATCTTTTTGAATTAGTGTTTTTGTTTTCTTTGGGTAAATATCCCCTAATGGAATTACTGAATTATATGGCATTTCTAACTTTTTTGAAGAATCTCCATACTGTTTTTCACAGTGGCTATACCAATTTACATTCCCACCAACAGTGTGTGAGGGTTCCTTTTTCTCTACATCCTCACCAACACTTGTTATTTCTTGTCTTTTGATGCTAGATATTCTTATATGGGTAACATGATATCTCATTGTGGTTTTGATTTGCATTTCCCTGATGATTAGTGATATGGAGCATTTTTTTCTTCTGTTTGTAGGACATCAGTATGTCTTCTTTGGAAAAATGTCTATTCAGGTCCTCCACCCATTTTTAAATTGTTGTTGTTTTTGTGTGTGTGTTGAGTTGTATAAGTTCTTTATATATTTTTGATATTAACCTGTTATTGGAAATATCATTTGCAAATATCTCCAATTTAGTATGTTGCTTTCTCATTTTGTTGATGGCTTTTGCTGTGCAAAAGCTTTATATTTTGGTGTAATCCCAATAGTTTATTTTTGCTTTCATTACCCTTGCCCAAGGAGACATATCTAGAAAAATATTTCTAAGGCCAATGTCAAAGAGATTGCTGACTATATTTTCTTTCAGAGTTGTTTTTTTTTGTTGTTTTTAACTTCAGGTCTCACATTTAGGTTATTAATCCATTTTGAGTTATTTTTGTATGTGGTGTAAGAAAGTGGTCCAGTTTCATTCTTTTGCATGTAGCTGTCCAATTTTCCCAGCACGATTTGTTTCCTTGTATATGCCTGACTCCTTTGTCATAGATTAATTGACCATTTAAGTGTGGATTTATTTCTGGGCTCTTTATTTTGATCTATTGATCTATGTGTCTATTTTTATGCCAGAACCATATTATTTTAATTATTATAGCTTTGTAGTGTATTTTGAAATCTAGAATTTTGATACCTCCAGATTTGTTCTTCTTCCCCCAGATTGCTTTGGCTGTTTCAGGGTCTTTGTGGTTCTATACAAATTTTAGAATATGTGTGTGTGTGTGTGTGTGTGTGTGTGTGTGTGTGTGTGTGTGTGTGTACATATATATATATTGAGACAGACAGCACATGCACGAAGGGGGGCGGTACAGAGGGAGAGGGAAAGAGAGAATCTTAAGCAGGCTCCACACCCATCACAAAGCCTGATGCAGGGCTCTATCTCATGACCCTGAGATCATGACCTGAGTTGAAATCAAGATTCAGATACTCAACCAACTGAGCCACCCAGGCATTCCTCCATTATAATATTATTGAGAGTTATGTACTTATTGCCATTTTTTACTTGTTTTATGGCTGTTTTTGGTGTTCTCTGTTTCTTCTTTTGTTCTCTTTTCTCGTGGTTTGCTAGCTATCTTTAGTGACATACTTGGGTTTCTTTCTCTTTATTTTTTGCACTAATATAAATGATAAAAATACTACATAAAAACACAAAAAAAAACACTAATAAAAAATACCCATGTATTTTTTGCCCTAATATTATTACTGGTTTTTGATTTGTGGTTACCATTAGGTTTATATATGACATCTTATGCATATAGCAGTCTATATTAAGTCAATGTTCACTTAAGTTTGAACCCATTCTAAAGCACTAAAGTTTTACTCCTCTCCTCCAACGTTTTAGGTATATGGTATCATACTTTACATTCTTTTATTTTGTGAATCCCTTGACGGATTTTTAAAGATATATTTAAGTGTACTGGTTTTGTGCTTCCTACTTTTTTTAGTCCATCCTTTCTTTTCCACACAAACAATTCTCTTTAACATTTCTTGTAAGGCTGGCTTAGTGGTCATGAATTCCTTTAACTTTTGTTTGTTTGGAAGACTCTTTATCTCTCACTCTATAAGAATGATAGCCTTGCTGGATAGAGTATTCTTGGTTGTGGATTTTTTTCTTTCAGGACTTTGAATATATCACGCTATTCCCTTCCCTAGGATTTTCAATGTACAACATAATTTCATCTGCATGTGACAGTGATGGTTTTGCTTTTCCTTACCAATATGGATGACTTTTATTCCTTTTTCTTGTCCGATTGTTGTGGCTAGGACTTCCAGTACTATGTTAATGGAAGTGGCAAGAGTGGACATCCTTATCTTGTTCTTGATCTTAGAGGAAAAGCTCTCAATTTTTCACTACTGAGTATAATGTTACCTGTGGGTTTGCCATATAGGCCTTTATTATGTTAAGCTATGTTCTCTCTACACACACTTTGTTGAGAGTTTTTATCATGAACAAATGTTGAAATTTATCAAATGCTTTTTCTACATCTCTTGAGAAGATCCTATGATTTTTATCTTTCATTTTGTTCTGTGGTGTTTCATGTTGTTTGATTTGTGAATGTTGAACCATCCTTGCTTGCATCCCTAGAATAACTCCCACTTGATCATGGTGAGTGATCCTTCTAAGGTATTGTGGAATGTGGTTTGCTAATATTTTGTTGAGGATTTTTACAACTATGTTCATCAAGTCTTTTAACTTTATGCTATGGTTAGAGTTTAATATACTGTTCTAAAATAGAATTACAGTATTCTAATTCTATTTATCACTTTAATCAGAATTTTGTATACTTTTGCCTTTTCAACATGAAGAGCTCCTTTTGACATTTCTTATAAGGCAGGCCTAGGGGTGGTGAACTCCCTTAGCTTTTGTTTGCCTGGGAAAGCCTTTATTTCTCCTTCATATCTGAAGGATACTTGGCTAGATTGATTATTCTTGGCTGACAGTTTTCTTCTTTCAATAGTTTGAATATGTCCTTCAACTCTCTTCTGGCCTGTAGAATTGCTAGGGAGAAATCTGCTTATAGATTACTTCCTTCCTCCCACCCCCAGGTCATCATGGTCTCTCCTTAAAGAGAGCAACTCCAGCTGTAAAATTTGTGCCCAGGCAAATCACCCACTCACTGCCTTCACCCTCCACCTCTGCCAGAAATCCTGTGCTTGCCCACTGCTGGACCTGTTGTCACCTTCTTTTCTGCCACCATATGTTGCTAACTTCCCTTGCTCTGCTGTCTCCTCCAAAGCCCAACCTACCCACTTTAAAGTACACAGATGAACAGATCTCTTGAGTATTCTGGTACACTGTGCAAAGGTGTTCTTTCTTTTTTTCAGTTCTGGATGTTCAATTAATTGTAAATCAAAGGAAAGAGGAAAAAAGGAATAATTCATGGCACCATGATGCTGACATCACCTGTGTAAGACTGGGAGGATGGCATTCTTCAAAGAGGAGACAACTTAAGCATAGTCATGGCAACATTAAATAGAAGTGCATGTGATATGAATTGCATAAAGGTGGTGTGACTCTTTCTAATATCATGCAAGAACAAGCTCAGTGGCAGAGCTTGCTTTCAAGTTCAACATTCTTTCCATATCTTCATTGCTGATTTTAGGTATCCAGGTTCTGATTAACACATTACTTCAAGCTTCTTATGTGAAATGCTGCCTGAATTAATTGCCCTCCTAGTAGGTGATCAGAGCAAATAATCATCTTTATTTTATATTTGCAGCCACATTTTTTTTGTTTATTTGTTTTGTTTTATTTTTTGTGGGGGGGAGGACATTTATCAACACTGGCAAATTAAAACAGTTATGATCATGGTAATAACACCAGTTGAGTAATCAAATGCAAATGAAAAGTAAATGCACCAATTTAGGCTGGATTTGAGCTATTACAATGTGCTTTTATGTTTAATTTTCTTTGTCTTTCCCTGGATACCACGATGGACTGAGCTCTGCAAGTTTGTTGTTTTGGCGAATTTTCTTCCAACCATCCCCATCCCTGTATTTGAAATATGAGAACAATTCACTTAATGTAAACTGATTATAAACAAATTATGCTAGGCTTCAGGTAATGAAGGTTACACAAATATAATTGCATTTGAACTATTATCACTGGCAGGGCTATATTAGACTAACGTGAGTAGATGTGAAATAGACTTAAACAGCATTTAACAAAGAAAATCTGTCCTTTTGTATACTTCCTGTAGTCTTGCTGAATATGATAGTATATTGCAAAGTGTGGATATTTCTATTTGGGTGCTCTATAAATTCTCATAATATTAGTTGAACATAGTATCTGCTAAAATTTTGGGTTTTCTATACAGAAAAAGCACAATGTGCTTATAAGTGGGAATTCTAAGATACATTGGAGATATATTTGCATATTGAAGACATTGCTTTTATCTACATTGTATACTTACTTGTGGTAGTTTGGGACTGAAGAACAGAGTGTGACTTGCTGTAGGTAGAGACCTCCTAGGTTACTCTGTAGGTATCATCAATTTTGGAGACCAGCCTATCCTCCCTCCAACAGTAATTGATTTTAATGTGTAATCATATTACATATGATCAAACCAGGGATGGCACCTGGTCCTGTGACAATTTATACCAATAAATAGGGACTCAACACCTCCTTTTTGGGATTTATTGTTCTGTATAGAAAATAAAAAGTACAATCTTTCCACCTTTGTTTTCCACTCAAGACCTAATAGATATTTCAAAGTAAGCATAATGCAGTAACTAACTTTGTATCCAACCACTTTACATATTAAAGATATACAACCTGAGGCAATTAGAATAACAGTTTTACAAACTTAAGAATTTGTATATTGAATTTGTTTGTATATAATTGCTAAAAGTATTGGGATGGTCTTAGCTAAAGCTATTCAAACCCCATGGACTTTGAGCAAAAGGTATGTTCCCTGATGAAACCTCCCTGTGGATGGAAAAGATGTTCTATTTTAGATTTCCCACCCTATAGATTCTTGATATAAATAACAAGGTGAATCAATTATACATTGTCCACAAATGTGTCCTCAGATTCTCTAGTCTCACCAACTTTAAGCAAGTTTTTTCCTCCTGTCTGTAAACTAACAGGGATAAAATAATAATTGAAGTTTGAATATTGGGCATTTAATTTTTCTAGAAGATTCTCCAGAATAAAAACAACTTTGTCCCTGGGCAAATGGATAATGAACCAACAAATTAACCCTTAAGTCTAGAGTTAGCGGAGATGGAAACCAAAAATAATGATTATTATCAATGTATGTTATTATGTACCTGGCACCAAGCTCAGCATCTTACAAACATAAACTTATTTGATTTTCACAATTACCCTATACATAGTTATTACTATTATTCCGATTTTATAGATGAAATCGAAGCTTATACATGTTATTCAAGAACTCACTTGCTCAAGAAAGTGATAGATGCAAACGTGGCAACCTCAAAATCCATGCTCTGAACCAGGGGTCTACAAACTAGATTGAGGGCAAAATTTGGCCCACTATCTGTTTTTGTATAACCTGTGAGGTATTTTGAAATGGTTAAACAAAATCAAAGAAGAAGAATATTTCCTGATCCATTAAAATTATGCTAAATTCAGATGTAAATATTTATAAATAAAATGTCATTGCAGTACAGCTATGGTCATTATGTAATGTCCATGTCTGTTTTTCTGCTATAATGACAGAGTTGAGTAATTGTAACAGAGACCATATGTGGTGTTCCCATCATTTTTTTGTTTGTTTTTTTTTAACTGATGTATAGTTGATACATGATGTTACATTAGTTTCAGATGTACACCTTAGTGACTCAACAACTCTATATGTTATGTTATACTCACAATTAGTCACAATCCATCACCATACAACACTATTAGGATATCATTAACTGGATTCCCTATGTTGTTTCTTTCATCCTCAGCGTTCTCATCACTTTGCACTGCTGTTTTGCACACTACAATTTGGAGTGAAGCAGTTATAACTTGACAATATTTTGGTGCCTCAAATATTGCACTCAAACGTGGCATACTGTATCAAGATATTTTATTTATATTTTTATTATTAGTGCATATTCACAATGTCAAAATAACAAGAAAAGGAAGAAAAAAATAATGTGGTTTAAAAGCACACAAGAGTGAGGATTATTTTGCTGTTGAATTATATGTCAAAGTGTTGTGTTTTCTATGCAATGACATTATAGCTATTCTAAAATAGTACAATGTAGACATCTTCACAATATTTGTTCTTCCAATCCATGAGCATGGAACGTTTTTCATTTCTTTGTGTCTTCCTCAATTTCTTTCATGAGTATTTTATAGTTTTCTGAGAACAGATTCTTTGCCTCTTTGGTTAGATTTATTCCTAGGTATCTTATGGTTTGGGGTGCAATTGTAAATGGGACCGACTCCTTAATTTCTCTTTCTTCTGTCTTGTTGTTGGTGTATGGAAATGCCACTGATTTCTGTGCATTGATTTTATATCCTGCCACTTTACTGAATTCCTGTATGAGTTCTAGCAGTTTTGGGGTGGAGTCTCTTGGGTTTTCCACATAAAGTATCATATCATCTGCAAAGAATGAGAGTTTGACTTGTTCTTTGCCAATTCTTTGTTGTCTGATTGCTGTGGCTAGGACTTCTAGTACTCTGTTGAATAACAGTGGTGATAGTGGACATCCCTGCCATGTTCCTGACCTTAGAGGGCAAGAGCCAAGATGTCCATCGACAGATGAATGGATAAAGAAGATATGGTGTGTATATATATATATATATATATATATATATATATATATATATATATATGGATGGATGATTTTGACTTGTTTTTCTTAACTCTTGGTAAGTTAAAAGAATTTATTTTTTCCAGGGCTCAGTACTGAGTTTGAAGTGATTGAAGAATTAGCCTTTATTCTTGAAGCATAGTCCACATGAAATAATTATAGGCAAGAATATTTTCAAAGTGAGAAAACATTAATTTATTAAAACCTGAAGTAGAATCTACTATGATATGTTAACTGATTGTGGTAAAAGTATGAAAAAAGTATAAAAAGATTATAAAGCTTGTAAAAATGTACACTGTATAAAGTTTATTCTTACATATTATATTATCCATCAGCATGTTCTTTGTGTAAAATATTTTAATCAACTCTGTGGTGTTGAATCAGTAGTGTAAATGGTAAATTTCATTTGTTCTAGTGGTCTTAAACATTGTTGTTCCATGAATTTTTGTCAGAAATACAAGCTGGATATTCCAACTTGCTTTACCAGTTGATGGTAGGTTGATGACTTACCAGTGGTGACATTTTATCGTAAATTTTAATGTCAGGTCCAAAACTGAAATTCTTCTGAATGAGAACTGCCCTCTATCATTATTATTAAACACTAACTGACTTTAGTCAGTAGCTTGTTTGAGGCTGGATAATATTTCTTAGTAATTTCAATCTATAATTTCAAGGCAAAGTAGAGCTTATAGTGAAACTTCTATTGGCTTAAAATCATTTCCATTAAAAAACTATCATAATCTTTCCTTTTCTTTTTCTCTCATTGTAATATTGTTAATAAATTCTTTTTTTGGGAAATCAAATCTACTCAATTCTATAGAATGTTTAGAAATTTATTTACAAAACTATATTCTAGATATTTTACTAGAAAATAGGGATAAAACACTGAAAAAAAATACTCTGTTGCCACTGAGTTTTCAGTTTAGATAAGGATAAGCAGACATTACTTAAGTCAAGAAACAAAAAGTGGAATGTTTTTCTATACCATATTATAAAGGATTGAAACTAGCAGGCCTGCATAGGTAACCTTGACTATAGACTAATGATAACATGTTTTCCTTTATTTATCTCTTATTATATATCTGCCAGTCACCATATTCAATTGAGAGGTCAATTTCTAAAGAAACAGGCTATTTTATTTTATTTTATTTTAAATTGTATTTATTTATTTGACAGAGAGAGAGAGCAGTGAGAGAGGGAACACAAGCAGCAGGAGTGGGAGAGGGAGAAGCAGGCTTCCTGTGGATCAGGGAGCCCAACGCGAGACTTGATCCCAGGACCCCGGGATCATGACCCGAGCCGAAGGCAGATGCTTAACGACTGAGCCATGCAGGCGCCCCAAAACAGGCTATTTTAAATCAATATTCAGTTGATCTTTGCCAGTCAACCAGGGATATTAGACTTTGAAACTTCAGAGATATAATTTGTGGTAAAAATAATGAAAAAATAGAGAAAAGATTATTGGTAGATGTTCAAACAATTTAACTCAGTTGAAAGCATGATACACATACTGGTGGTTAATATATTCATTCAGCTATAATTTAGAGATCTAGAGATGTCCTGGTGGCCAGATCCATTGCCATCTGGGTCAGCTTTACTCAGTTTCCAGATTTTGTTCTGGATTACAGATAACCATTGCTAGAACATCAATACTGCTTCAAAACATTACACATATTATATATATATGTGTGTGTGTGTGTGTATAATATATATATAATCATGTTATTCATACATATATAATTTATTTATATATAATTGTATATCCAGATATCTAGAGAGAGAGAGAGAGACAGAGAGAATGCATTTTTTTATTAAAGTATAATTAACATTTGATATCATAGTAGTTTTAGATATATAACAAAATGACTCAGCAATTCTATATATTACTCAGTGCTCACCATGGTAAGTGTAGTCACCATCTGTCACTGAACAACATTATTACAATGTTATTGGCTATATTCTCTATGTTGTACTTTTGATCTCCATGACATCTATTCTGTCACTGAAAGTCTACACTTCTTAATCCCCTCTATTTTACCAAACCCCCCACCCATCTCCCTCTAGTAATCAGCAGTTCTCGGTATTTAAAAGTCTGTTTGTTTGTTTTGTTTTTATTCCACATGTAAGTGAGATCATATGGTGTGTGCCTTTGTCTGACTTATTTCACTTAGCATAATATCCTCTAGGTCTATTCGTGTTGTTGCAAATGGCACATTCTCATTCTCTTTTATGGTACAGTAATATACCATTGTATGTATACACCATCTCTTCTTTATCCATTCACCCATTGATGGACACTTGGGTGGCTTCCATTACTTGGCTATTGTAAATAATGCTGCAATAAACACAGGGGTGCATATAGCTTTTCAAATTAGTATTTTTGTTTTCTTCAGATAAATATTCAGAAGTGGAATTATGGGATCATATAGTATTTCTATTTTTAATTTTTGGAGGGAACTCCATACTGTTTTCTACGGTAGCTGCACCAATTTGCATTGCCACCAACAGTGTATAAGGGTTCCTTTTCCTCAATATTCTCACCAACACTTGTTTCTTGTCTTTTTAGTACTAGCCATTCTGACAGGTATGAGGTGAAATATTGTGACTTTAATTTGCATTTCTCTGATAATTAGTGATGTTGAGCAGCTATTCATGGGTCTGTTGGCCATCTGTAAATCTTCTTTGGAAAAATGTCTATTCAGGTCTTCTGCTAATTTCACTGTTGAATTGTATTAGTTCTGTATATATTTTGAATATTAATTCCTTATCAGATATTTCATTTACAAATATCTTTTCCATTCAGTAGGTGTGCTGTTTTGTTGATGGTTTCCTTCATTGTGGTCCCAATAGTTTATTTTTGCTTTTGTTGCCCTTACTTGAGAAGACACATCTAGAAAAATGTTGCTAAGGCTGATATCAAAGAGATTACTATCTTTGTTTTCTTCTAGGAGTTTTTTGGTTGTTTTTGTTTTTGTCTTTACAAGTCTCACATTTAGGTCTTTCATCCATTTTTGAGTTTATTTTTGTATATGGTGTAAAGAGGTGGTCCAGATTCTCTCTTTTGCATGTAGATGTCATTTATTGAGGAGATTGTCTTTTCCCCATTATATATTCTTGCCTCCTTTGTTGTAGATTAATTAACCATATAAGCATGGGTTTATGTCTGAGCTCTCTATTCTGTTCCATTGATCTATATATCTATTTTTGTGCCAGTACCACACCACATTCTTATAAATGAGAATGCTCACTACAGCTTTGTGGTATATCCTGAAATCTGGGATTGTGATACCTCCAGCTTTGCTTTTCTTTCTCAAGGTTGCTTTGGCTAGTTGGGGTATTTTTTGGTACCATACAAATTTTAGTATTATTTGTTCTAGTTCTATGAAAAATAGTGTTTGTATTTCGACAGGATTGAATATGTAATTTGCTTTGGGTAGCATGGAAATTTTAACAATATGAATTCTTTTAATCCATGAGCATGGAATATCTTTCCATGTGTTTGTGTTATCTCCAATTTCTTTCATCAATGTTTTATAGTTTTTAGAGTACAGTTCTTTCAAAAGAATGCAATTTTTGATTCTAACCAAATAGCATAATGTTTGCATAGAATGAGTACATAAATGAGCCATTTCCTTAACATCTAGGGTGTTTTAATGACAATGAGATCTCAGTATTTCATACTAAAGTCCAATTTCATACAATAGGATTATGTGATATTCTTATATGTGCTAAAGTATTATAAATAAGAATCTTATCCAATTTGTGCATTTAATCCTAATTGCAGAACTTACAAAACAAATATTTGGACCACCATTTATTTATGAGTACTAGTAAGTACCATGGCTTATTAAGGCTCTTAGCCTATTACTTTTAATTACTTCCTAATTAAACCCAATAAAGTATCTCCTGAGGAAGTGATTTAATTTTTTTTGCTAGATCCACCATACTAATTAATCCAAATAAAACTGATTGCTAATGAATTCGGAACTTGTAGAGGCCACTTTTAGGCAACCAGCTTGAACAGTGGAAACCTGAGTTAGGTGGAAGGGCCTACAGTGCCTTCTACCCCCCCTGGCTAAATACAAACAGACCCACCTCAAAATATCCATAAGCTCTAGCTGACCAACCGGTTACTCACATCTGGACCAGGTACCAAATAAGGAAAATTCCATACATTCTCATACCTCCTCACCTTCCCCATCTCTTCCCCTTTGCTGTCCTGCCCACAGCTCCTTTGTGGTGTAGGAGTACAAAGTACTCCTTTGTACTCAATAAACTTCTATCTCCGTTGTTCTGCCTCAGATGAATTATTTTACCACCTGCACTGCCAGCCTCCACCTGATCCCAAACACCCCGTAGAACTGATTATTCTTTTTCATAGTTGCAATACAATCTTGATGGTCCATCTTTCTAACAAAACTTCTTCCATTATGCTCTCCTGTTGACTATTTCTCAACTGCAGTTAACCTTTTTCCTTCTTGGAGTTTTCCAAATTTTCTGTATTTCATGTATGGGACAATCTCTCATCTATAACATCATCCTCCTTTGCTGGACTGTAACTTCCTTATAGGCAGATATCCTTTTCTGTTCATTCCTAAATCTTTTAATTATTTAGATCCCTAAACATAAATTTGAATCCCAGTCCTCCAGTTGGGCTTAGCATTGCAGCAACTAATCTCTCTTTTTTTTTTTTAAGATTTTATTTATTTATTTGAGAGAGAGAGAGCATGTGTGTGAGTGGGAGGAGAGATGGGGGAAGGGGGGGAGGGAGACGGAGAGAGAATTTGAAGCAGACTCCATGCTGAATGTGGAGCCTATCATGGGGCTTGATCTCACCACGGCAAGATCATGACCTAAGCCAAAACCAAGAGTCTGATGCTTAATGGACTGAGCCACCCAGGCACCCCACAGATAGTCTCTTCTAAGGTGCTCTCTCTCTCTCTCTTTTTAAGGTTCTCTTTTTATCATGATCTTAATAACTGTTCTATCAAGAAGTAACATTCAGAATGTTTGAACAGAAACTACTTTAGGGGAATGTGCTAGATGTATGAGGCTGTTTCTTCAATGTGTTCTAAGATGCTTCTGGAATAAATGGAGGCATGGAGATTAAGTAAGTCTCCTAAGTATGAACAGCAAGGACGAAGGGAATAAGAAATTCTGAACTGGCTCAGTCAGAATCTAGAGCTGAAGTTCTTGACTTCTAAACAGTTTATCCTTGATAACAGGGTATGGAGAACATTTTTTTTTTTTTAAGATTTTATTTATTTAATTGACAGAGAGAGAGACACACACACAGCGAGAGCAGGAACACAAGCAGTGGGAGTGGGAGAGGGGGAAGCAGGCCTCCCACCGAGCAGGGAGCCCGATGTGGGGCTCGATCCCAGGACCCTGGGATCATGACCTGAGCCGAAGGCAGTTGCTTAACCGACTGAGCCACCCAGGTGCCCCAGGTATGGAGAACATTTTTAAATTCTGTTCATTATCTCCACCACTAGAGAGTATTCTAATTCCCAGTGATTTAAGATATCTTCAGCAAAATTAGTAATTCCAGTTCCCACTATTTTTTGAGCTGAATAAATCAAAACTTCTCAAACATTCATGCAATTCAAATAATTTCAACAAAGAAAAATATATGTGCAAAGTGAAGAAAATGGCTCTCTTAGATTACATAGCCATTCCTAGCTGGATTGCTTTTTAAACACAGCTATTTTTAAAATAGCCTTTTATGTTTATAAAAGTCCTTTTCCTCCTTGAAAACAAGTCTAGAAAACTTTTTAAACTTAATTTATTTTTTTTAGGAAAGAATGTGGCTCCATATTTCACACTTTCCTCTTTATAAGGGAAATGTCCTGAGACAGATGTGGCAACCACCATCTCTGCATATGGCAAAGATTCTTTGCTTGACCAAACTTCAGTCAGGATCCTGAACCCTCACCTAGGCCCACTTGTGCACTTTATTATAAAACCTAGTTTTAATATGAACCCTGCATCTGGGTGGCTCAGTTGGTTAGGCATCTACCTTTAGCTCAGGTCATGAACCCAGGGTCCTGGGATTGAGCCCCACACTGGGGGGGGGGGTCCCTGCTCAGTGGGGAGTCTGCTTCTTCCTCTCCTTCTGCCCCTCCCACCCTTGCTATGCTCTCTCTCTCTTTCAAATAAATAAATAAAATTAAAAAAAGAAGAATCCTGGTAAATCAGTTTAACTAGAACCACCCTCCTTCAATATCTGATCTCCTTCAATATCTGATCACCATCAATTTCTGATCAGGTTTCTCATTCTCCACCATCTCCCAGGTGGTGTCTTATCATCCTGATTTGTTTACAGCAAGAATCCTGTTGTTTTAGCCAGAACCCTTTTACCCCTCGGGTTTCCTTTTAAGTAATTTTCCATCTACTGCTCTCACCCCTTGCTCTTTGGCTATAAATTCCCACTTACTTGTGCTGTATTTGGAGTTGAGCCCAAACTCTTTTCCCACTGCACAGTCCCATAGCACTGGTCCCTATACCAATCACAATGGTCCTGAATAAAGTCTGCCATACCATGTTTAACAATTGTCACTGAATTTTTATTTTTTTAATCACATGTCAAAGTTTAGTTCTGGGAATTGCAGCCATGGTCTTTGTTGCTTCCAGGAAAGAGAGAAGCAAGCACTGTAGTCCTCTCAGCAAGAAGGACCCAGCCCTGTGGGCAAAACTCCAGGAGATACTGCAGCTCTATCAACCTGTGCCTTTTAGGGGTGATATTAGGACTCTTCAGTGGTGAGTAGGCGTATAGGAGAAACTGGGAAGCAGAAAAAAACTGAACACTGAGAAACTGGGAATAAATTTTATATATCATAGCTCACAATTTTGAGAATTCTAAACAAATGATAATTCCAGTAGCATTAGGCAACGTACACATTCCAAACCTTTCCCCCAGAACTAATTAAAAATATTGACCAATTACCAAAAAACACAGCTACTTCTAAAAGACTGTAATATTCTGGGAATAATAATAATTATCAACAACGTTCAGAGAGAGAAGACCTAAGACATAAAAAAATAAATACATCTCACAATATTATTTTATATTTTAAATATGGAATCTAGAGGAGGAATTGGGTGAAGGAAAAAATAGTTTATTGGTTCAAAATTTTTTTCATTTCTTTGAGAAATAAGAGAAATGAGACCCAGATATGTCAAAATTCTGGAGAAATAATATGCAATATCTATCTTATTAAGAATCTTATTAGAAAGCAAAAAAAAAGTCAGATAAAAATGTAATTGAGTTTGCTGAGCCACTGTAGGAACTTTGAACTTGCAAATAAGTCATTTGCCAAGAGAAAATTATATGAGAAATAAAAATCTAGGATATTACTATTTAATAAGTCAAGTGAGAGAATATTGTGCACTTAACATCATTGTTTATCCCACATCCACTCTGAATACTAAATCATTCAATTTTATTCTTTTTTTTTTTTTTTTTTATTGTTATGTTAATCACCATATATTACATCATTAGTTTTTGGTGCAGTGTTCCATGATTCATTGTTTGTTCATAACACCCAGTGCTCCATGCAGAACGTGCCCTCCTCAATGCCCATCACCAGGCTAACCCATCCCCCTACCCCCTCCCCTCTAGAACCCTCAGTTTGTTTTTCAGAGTCCATCATCTCTCATGGTTCGTCTCCCCCTCTGACATACTCCCCTTTTCTTCCTCTCCTGTTATCTTCTTCTTTTTCTTTTTTCTCAAAATATGTTGCATTATTTGTTTCAGAAATACAGATCTGTGATTCAACAGTCTTGCACAATTCACAGCGCTCACCGTAGCCCATACCCTCCCCAATGTCTATCACCCAGCCACCCCATCCCTCCCACCCCCAACCACTCCAGTAACACTCAGTTTCTTTCCTGAGATTAAGAATTCCTCATATCAGTGAGGTCATGTGATACATGTCTTTCTCTGATTGACTTATTTCACTCAGCATAACACCCTCCAGTTCCATCCACGTCGTTGCAAATGGCAAGATCTCATTCCTTTTGATGGCTGCATAATATTCCATTGTGTATATATACCACATCTTCTTTATCCATTCATCTGTCGATGGGCATCTTGGCTCTTTCCACAGTTTGGCTATGGTGGACATTGCTGCTATAAACATTGGGGTACACGTACCCCTTCGGGTCCCTACATTTGTATCTTTGTGGTAAATACCCAGTAGTGCAATTGCTGGATCGAACGGTAGCTCTAATTTCAACTGTTTGAGGAACCTCCATACTGTTTTCCAGAGGGGTTGCACCAGCTTGCATTCCCACCAACAGTGTAGGAGGGTTCCCCTTTCTCCACATCCCCGCCAACATCTGTCGTTCCCTGACTTGTTAATTTTAGCCATTCTGACGGGTGTGAGGTGGTATCTCATTGAGGTTTTGATTTGGATTTCCCTGATGCCAAGCGATGTTGAGCACTTTTTCATGTGCCTGTTGGCCATTTGGATGTCTTCTTTGGAGAAATGTCTGTTCATGTCTTCTGCCCATTTCTTGATTGGATTATTTGTTCTTTGGGTGTTGAGTTTGATAAGTTCTTTATAAATTTTGGATACTAGCCCTTTATCTGATATGTCATTTGCAAATATTTTCTCCCATTCTGTCGGTTGTCTTTTGGTTTTGTGGACTGTTTCTTTTGCTGTGCAGAAGCTTTTTATCTTGATGAAATCCCAATAGTTCATTTTTGCCCTGGCTTCCCGTGCCTTTGGCGATGTTTCTAGGAAGAAGTTGCTGCGGCTAAGGTCGAAAAGGTTGCTACCTGTGTTCTCCTTTAGGATTTGGATGGACTCCTGTCTCACGTTTAGGTCTTTCAACCATTTGGAGTCTATTTTTGTGTGTGGTGTAAGGAAATGGTCCAGTTTCATTCTTCTGCATGTGGCTGTCCAATTTTCCCAACACCATTTGTTGAAGAGACTGTCTTTTTGCCATTGGACATTCTTTCCTGCTTTGTCAAAAATAAGTTGACCATAGAGTTGAGGGTCCATTTCTGGGCTCTCGATTCTGTTCCATTGATCTATGTGTCTGTTTTTGTGCCAGTACCATACTGTCTTGATGATGACAGCTTTGTAATAGAGCTGGAAGTCCGGAATTGTGATGCTGCCAGCTTTGCTTTTCTTTTTCAGTATTCCTCTGGCTATTCTGGGTCTCTTCTGGTTCCATACAAATTTTAGGATTATTTGTTCCATTTCTTTGAAAAAAGTGGATGGTATTTTGATGGGGATTGCATTGAATGTGTAGATTGCTCTAGGTAGCATTGACATCTTCACAATGTTGATTCTCCCAATCCATGAGCATGGAACGTTTTTCCATTTCTTTGTGTCTTCTTCAATTTCTTTCCTGAGTATTTTATAGTTTTCTGTGTACAGATCCTTTGCCTCTTTGGTTAGATTTATTCCTAGGTATCTAATGGTTTTGGGTGCAATTGTAAATGGGATAGACTCCTTGATTTGTCTCTCTTCTGTCTTGTTGTTGGTGTATAGGAATGCCACTGATTTCTGTGCATTGATTTTATATCCTGCTACTTTACTGAATTCCTGTATGAGTTCTAGCAGTTTTGGGGTGGAGTCTTTTGGGTTTTCCACATACAGTATCATATCATCTGCAAAGAGTGAGAGTTTGACTTCCTCCTTGCCGATTTGGATGCCTTTGATTTCTTTTTGTTGTCTGATTGCTGTGGCTAGGACTTCTAATACTATGTTGAATAGCAGTGGTGAGAGTGGACATCCCTGCCGCGTTCCTGACCTTAGGGGAAAAGCTCTCAGCCTTTCCCCATTGAGAATGATATTCGCTGTAGGTTTTTCGTAGATGGCTTTTATGATATTGAGGTATGTACCCTCTATCCCTATACTCTGAAGAGTTTTGATCAAGAAAGGATGTTGTACTTTGTCAAATGCTTTTTCTGCATCTATTGAGAGGATCATATGATTCTTGTTCTTTCTTTTGTTAATGTATTGTATCCCGTTGATTGATTTGCGGATGTTGAACCAGCCTTGCAGCCCAGGGATAAATCCCACTTGGTCGTGGTGAATAATCCTTTTAATGTACTGTTGGATCCTATTGGCTAGCATTTTGGTGAGAATTTTTGCATCCATGTTCATCAAGGATATTGGTCTGTAATTCTCTTTTTTGATGGGGTCTTTGTCTGGTTTTGGGATCAAGGTAATGCTGGCCTCATAAAATGAGTTTGGAAGTTTCCCTTCCATTTCTATTTTTTGGAACAGTTTCAGGAGAATAGGTATTAATTCTTCTTGAAATGTCTGATAGAATTCCCCTGGGAAGCCATCTGGCCCTGGGCTTTTGTTTCTTGGGAGATTTTTGATGACTGCTTCAATTTCCATAGTGGTTATAGGTCTGTTCAGGTTTTCTATTTCTTCCTGGTTCAATTTTGGTAGTTGATACATCTCTAGGAATGCACCCATTTCTTCCAGGTTATCTAATTTGCTGGCATAGAGTTGCTCATAATATGTTCTTATAATTGTTTGTATTTCTTTGGTGTTGCTTGTGATCTCTCCTCTTTCATTCATGATTTTGTTAATTTGGGTCATTTCTCTTTTCTTTTTGATCAGTCTGGCCAGGGGTTTATCAATCTTGTTAATTCTTTCAAAGAACCAGCTCCTAGTTTCGTTGATCTGTTCTACTGTTCTTTTGGTTTCTAGTTCATTGATTTCTGCTCTGATCTTTATGATTTCTCTTCTCCTGCTGGGTTTAGGCTTTCTTTGCTGTTCTTTCTCCAGCTCCTTTAGGTGTAGGGTTAGGTTGTGTATTTGAGACCTTTCTTGTTTCTTGAGAAAGGCTTGTATTGCTATATACTTTCCTCTCAGGACTGCCTTTGCTGTATCCCAAAGATTTTGAACAGTTGTGTTTTCATTTTCATTGGTTTCCATGAATTTTTTTAATTCTTCTTTAATTTCTTGGTTGACCCATTCATTCTTTAGTAGGATGCTCTTTAGCCTCCATGTATTTGAGTTCTTTCCGACTTTCCTCTTGTGGTTGAGTTCTAGTTTCAAAGCATTGTGGTCTGAAAATATGCAGGGAATGATCCCAATCTTTTGGTACTGATTGAGACCTGATTTGTGACCTAGGATGTGATCAATTCTGGAGAATGTTCCATGGGCGCTAGAGAAGAATGTGTATTCCGTTGCTTTGGGATGGAATGTTCTGAATATGTCTGTGAAGTCCATTTGGTCCAGTGTGTCATTTAAAGTCTTTATTTCCTTGTTGATCTTTTGCTTAGATGATCTGTCCATTTCAGTCAGGGGGGTGTTGAAGTCCCCCACTATTATTGTATTGTTGTCAATGTGTTTCTTTGCTTTTGTTATTAATTGCCTTATATAATTGGCTGCTCCCATGTTCGGGGCATAGATATTTACAATTGTTAGATCTTCTTGTTGGATAGACCCTTTCAGTAGGATATAGTGTCCTTCCTCATCTCTTATTACAGTCTTTGTTTTAAAATCTAGTTTGTCTGATATAAGGATTGCCACCCCAGCTTTCTTTTGGTGTCCATTAGCATGGTAAATGGTTTTCCACCCCCTCACTTTCAATCTGGGGGTGTCTTTGGGTCTAAAATGAGTCTCTTGCAGACAGCATATTGATGGGTCTTGTTTTTTAATCCAATCTGATAGCCTGTGTCTTTTGATTGGGGCATTTAGCCCATTTACATTCAGGGTAACTATTGAAAGGTATGAATTTAGTGCCATTGTATTACCTGTAAGGTGACTGTTAACTGTCTGTTGTCTGTGTTCGTTTCTGCTCTTTGCTGCTTTTAGGTTCTCTCTTTGCTTAGAGGACCCCGCTCAATATTTCTTGGAGGGCTGGTTTCGTGTTTGCAAATTCCTTTAGTTTTTGTTTGTTCTGGAAGCTTTTGATCTCTCCTTCTATTTTCAATGATAGCCTAGCTGGATATAGTATTCTTGGCTGCATATTTTTCTCATTTAGTGCTCTGAAGATATCTTGCCAGTCCTTTCTGGCCTGCCAGGTCTCTGTGGATAGGTCTGTTGCCAATCTAATGTTTCTACCATTGTAGGTTACATATCTCTTCTCCCGAGCTGCTTTCAGGATTTTCTCTTTGTCTCTGAGACTCGTAAGTTTTACTATTAGATGTCGGGGTGTTGACCTATTTTTATTGATTTTGAGAGGGGTTCTCTGTGCCTCCTGGATTTTAATGCCTGTTTCCTTCCTCACATTAGGGAAGTTCTCTGCTATAATTTGCTCCAATATACCTTCTGCCCCTCTCTCTCTCTCTTCTTCTTCTGGGATCCCAATTATTCTAATGTTGTTTCGTCTTATCGTATCACTTATCTCTCGAATTCTGCCCTCGTGATCCTGTAGTTGTTTCTCTCTCTTTTTCTCAGCCTCTTTATTTTCTATCATTTGGTCTTCTATATCGCTGATTCTCTCTTCTGCCTCATTTATCCTAGCATTTAGTGCCCCCATTTTTGATTGCACCTCATCAATAGCCTTTTTGATTTCGATTTGGTTAGATTTTAGTTCTTTTATTTCTCCAGAAAGGGTTTCTCTAATAACTTCCACGCTTTTTTCAAGCCCAGCTAGTATCTTTAAAGTCATGATTCTGAACTCTAGGTCCGACATCGTACTAATGTCCGTATTGAGTAGGTCCCTGGCTGACGGTACTACCTCTTGTTCTTTTTGCTGAGGTGATTTCTTTCGTCTTGTCATTTTGTCCAGAGGAGAATAGATGAATGAAAGAACAAAAGGCTAACAGGTTTACAACGTCCCCAGCAAATATACTGTATACAAATCAGAAAAGACCTGAAACCAGGGGAAAAGAAAGGGAAAGAAAGAAAAAAGAAAGAGAAAAAGAAAAAAAAAAAGATAAAAAGATAAAAACAAAAACAAAACAATTCAAAAAAGGCAGAATATGATCAAATATGATCAGGCTAGTGCATAGATCAGTGCCACACACTAGATTTTGGGCGTATTTTGGTCTGTTAGAAAAAAGTGCCTCCTAAAATTTTAAAGGAAGAAAGACATATATGTACAAAATAAGGGTTGATACAATGAAGGGATGGAAGATGATTGTAAAGATGAAAATTATAAAAGATTTTATAAAAGGACTTGGTAAGATAAGTTGTTTGAAAAAAGAAAGGAGATTTAAGGAAAAAAAAAAAAAAGGAAAAAGGGAGAGAATGTGATCAGGCAGGAGACTAGAACAAAGCCATACACTAGTGGTTTAGGGTATATTTTGATCTGTTAGAAGAAACTGTACCTCAAAATTTTAAAGAGAGAACAACTTATATATATATGCCAAAAACAAGGATAACTACTATGAAGGGATAAAATATGACTCTAAAAATGAAAAAAAAATAAAAAATGTTTTTTTTTTTTTAAAAAGGGATTTATAAGATGTTGGTTGAAAAAGGGAAAAAGAAAAATAAAAAAAAGTCAACAAAAATTAACTTTGATGAAATAATGAATCATGGTAAAAAAAAAAAAAAAAAAGAAGAAGCCATGAATCTATGTGCAGTATTCCCCTAGCGCTGGAGTTCTCCTATTCTCCTTGATCGATCAACTTGGTCTTGGCTTGCTGGCTGTTTGTGTTGATCTTCTGGGGGAGGGGCCTGTTGCTGTGGTTTTCAAATGTCTTTGCCGGAGGCGGAATTGCCCTGCTCTTGTCGGTCCGGGCTAAGGAAGCTGCTCCAGTTTGCTCTCAGGAGCTTGCAGGGAACACCCTGCAAGCTCTCGGTACAGACTTGGAGGACCAGGGCGAAAATGGCGGCCTCCCAGTCTCCGCCCGGAGGAGCCGAGAACTCGGGGCCCCACTCCTCAGTGCGCCCCCAGAGAAAAGCAGTCACTCCCGTGTCCCCGGTCTCTGGCCGCACTCCGTGCTCACCCGGCCTGTGATCGAGCGTTGCTATCTCTGGCACCCGACCCCGCTCGGAGTCTCCAAACCCAGCAGATCCCTGCAGTGCGTTCCCGCACCGCTCCTCCCCGGGAAGGAAGGGGAGTCTCCCCGGATCTGCTGCTTGTTGGGTCCTTGCTGGGGGAGCCGTGCCCCGACTGGGCCGCAGATCACAGTTTATGGCAACCCCGAGCTGAGAGCCCGCGACTCTGCTCCGTATCTGCAGCCAGCTTCCCCGCCCCGACACCTGGGAGCTCTGCCGCACTCAGGCACCCCCGGTCTCTCTGTGACCCCAAGGGTCCTGAGACCACACTGTCCTGGGAGGATTCCACCCCCCGCTTAGCCACTGCAGCGACGTCCCTCCGCCGAGCCAACTTTTAAAAGGTCCGATTTTGTGCTCCGCGGCTCTAGCACTTGCCAGAAGCGGCCGGCGGAGGCCCCTCCCCCGCCGTCTATCCTCCCGAATATCGCCTCGGATTCACTTCTCCGCACGTCCTACCTTCCAGTAAGTGGTCGCTTCTCTGTTCAGAGAGTTGTTGCTACTCTCCTGTTCGATCTCCTGTTGAGTTCGTAGGTGTTCAGAATGGTTTGATCCCTATTCAGCTGAATTCCTGAGACCAGACAAAATCTAGGTCTCCTACTCCTCCGCCATCTTGCTCCCTCGGACTCAAAGATTTTTAAAGCTGATTCTTTCTTTCTTTCTTCTTTCTTCCCTCCTTTCTTTTCTTTTTTCTTCCTTCCTTCCTTCCTTCCTTCCTTCCTTCCTTCCTTCCTTCCTTCCTTCCTTCCTTCCTTCCTTCCTTCTTCCCTTTATCTTTCTTTCTTTCTTTCTTTTTCTTTCTTTCTTTCTTTCTTTCTTTCTTTTCTTTCTTTCTTTTTCTTTTTCTTTCTTTCTTCTTTCTTTCTTTCTTTCTTTCTTTCTTTTTCTTTCTTTCTTTCGTTCTTTCTTTCTTTCTTCTTTCTTTCTCTTTCTTTCTTTCTTTCTTTCTTTCTTTCTTTCTTTCTTTCTTCTTTCTTTTCACTCTCTTTCTTTCTTTCTCTTTCTTTTTCTTTCTTCTCCTACCTTTCCTTCCATCTTTCCTTTCTTCCTTCCTTCCTCCCTCCCTTCTGACTTCTGAGCCTTCCTTCAAGGTGGTGGGCAAATCAGAGCAAAGGAATAGCTCTTTCTAAAGAAAAATTCTTCTCAAATAGTTCTCACAAAATGCTTTCTGTTTTCCATTTACCAATCCCTTTTCATATATTTTATCTAGCTAAGGAATCCATATGTTGCAGAACTGATTTACAGAACTGCCTGCTTGTTTTTTTAGTATAGTTGACACACTTCTTAACTTTTGCATATGATGATTTAAAACCTTGCTTTAGAAATTGTCATGTCTTGTATATTGGTGTGTGGTTGAAATTCATTTTTAATATATTGCAGTATGTAATTTATAGTCAAGGTTATTTTGAGAATTATAGAAGACATTCCTGCAGCAAAATAGGTGTTTATTAGATGTTGAGATAATAAATAGATGGGAAAAAAACAAATTTAGGCATGTTATTGATTAACATCATTTGTGAATTGCAATGATGATCTTATCTTCACTCAGCAATGGGTTTGGAGATGATTGGGAGAGGGAACATATTTACAAAATCTTATATAGGGATTTATCTTCCCAAACTTGGACATTTATAATTCTCCAGTCAGATTGTCTCCTCTAAACAAAATTAAAATTTTAGATATTTATGGTTGTCCTTTAAAGTTTTCAAAGACAACTTTTTAAAAAAAGCATTATTTTCTTTATTTAACTTGGAAAATCTTCACATTAATATGCATTTTCCATACAGTTTACCAAATGTTAAAAAAGTGTCCTTTTACTTTTGAAGCCATTCATTTGATACCATCATTATTGATGAAAAATTATAAATACCGTTTACAGATAATTACATTTGTAATTTTTTCCCATCATCAGTTTTCTTTTTCCTGCATTAAGCTCTTCTGGAGTCAAGCAAAGAGCTACATTGACAGTGATGAGCAAGAATATTTTGTGCTTTGTCAATTCAAATAAATCCCAAGCTAATAAATGACAAGCTATGTTGTTAGCAAGGATTAACATCCAATGATGTCTAAAAAAGGACCTGTGTATACACAATCACAAGTAGTGCTGTTAGTATTTTTAAGAGTAATTTTTTAATCCATCATCCCTTTGACATGGTTTGATTACATCCAAGACCTTTATTCTTCCTGGTTTTCTATCATTGGTTCTATTTGAAACTGATCTGAAATGCAAGACACTTTCTCTGCCTAATGCCCATTGGGCATCAAGTATTTTGTAAATTATTTATTAAATTGTTCTAATTATAAGACATATTATGTTTTTGAGTGCAAGTAAAGCCAAATTGTCCATTAAGTATGGAAGACCCATAAGGAGAAGGAAAGCAAAATAAGGATGATGTTAACTAATGCTCACACTGTAGGATTACATGTTCAGTGACCATGTTCTTTACTTGATTACTGTCCTTGCAACATATAGGAAGTTGAACTGGCGAAACAGTTTTCCCTTCAAATGCATTGTATGATCATATTTGTTTGTACAAAATAACTAAAAATGACCCAAAATATTTGTATGAGGGCTAGAAATAATAACTGCCCAGTAGTTGTTATATGATAATAGTGAAGCATGTATTGTGGGAAAGACTACCTGAGTTCCAACGTACTTTCTTCTAATAGGTGGCTGTGTTGCCAGTTACTAACCTGATACTACTTGAGTATCATTATGAGTTAAATAGTAGTACTTAAAGGTACTATTATTCCTTGCATACTTGTACTTGCCTCAGGTAGTGTTTGTAAAAATGAATGATATAATGCATGTAGAACATATAGCAAGTTTCTGGCACATAGTGAACATTTAATAAATATTAGGTAGTAATATTTTTTTGTAGATTGTGCTGCTGCTGTTCAGGTATCAGTCAGTCAGTCATTAGTGACCATACCAGATAATGAGAGAAGCACTGGGGTCGGAGTAGATTGGCAAGCAGTCATAGTTTCTGTTTTCAAGAGCTTCCCATCTGGTAGGGAAGACAGACAAAAACACAGAATCAAATGAAGTAATTGCAAAGTTTAATAAAGTTTATAAATAAATAATAAAGGAATGGAATAGGGCAAAAATGGTGAGGGATCTATGTTAGCTAAGATGTTAGAAATGGAATCACCAAGAAAGGAGCATTTACTATTCCCGGTGATCTATTTAAGAGATGAGAGACAGCTATATGAAGAATGTGAGTAAAAGCATCCAAGCAGGTGAACAGCATGTGCAAATGTAATGAGAAAGGAAAATGCTTAGAAAATAACAAAACAAAACAAAATAAAACATAGAGAAAGGCAGCTGGAACATATTGTGAGGGGGGTGGAGGGGGCATCATGTCCTGAAGATAGAGTCAGGATTCAGCTCACTCAAGATCCCATTGACCATTTTAAGGGTTTTTGAATTTCATTGTGTGGAATGGGAACCCATTGAAAGGTTTTAAGCAAAGGTGTAGTGTAACATAATTTATATTTAAAACATCTTTTGTGCTGCTTATGGACAAGTATCTCAAAATGTTTTGTATCCTAATCAGTTAGTGAAGGAGGCAGGATCTGACCCAGGTAGTCTTTCTCACAACCAGGCCCTTAACTAGTATGCAATGTTGCTACTACTTCTACAGTCCTTACCTAGATCCTCTCATAAGTACTTTGGGTGATTTTTAGTTACCTTGTACAAACAAATCTGATTGTACAGACTATTTGAGGGAAAACTGTATCTGCTGTATCAGTTTGCTATTGTACTGAAAAGAACTAACATGCTCAACTACTCGTGTAACTCTACAATAGGTAACATCATTTTCCCTTTGCCGTTGTTTCTCTGATAGGCTTTTTATTCTTAATTTGGCTTCATCTTGCACTGAATCACATATGTCTTGTAATTACAATATTTTATAATAATTAACACAATTTTTGGTTCCTAATTGGTATCAGGCAGAGAAAGTATCTTGCATTTCAAATCAGTTTCAAATGTAACCAATGATAGAAAACTGGGGTAAAAGAAGATACTGAATGTGCTCAACCCATGTCAAAGAATGATGGATTTTTAGAAAAGAATATTCTTTATTTTTTTTTAAAGATTTTATTTGTTTATTTGAGAGAGAGAGAATGAGAGCTAGAGAGCATGGGAGGGAAGAGGGTCAGAGGGAGAAGCAGACTCCCTGCTGAGCAGGGAGCCCGATGCGGGACTCGATCCCGGGACTCCAGGATCATGACCTGAGCTGAAGGCAGTCGCTTAACCAACTGAGCCACCCAGGCGCCCCGAAAAGAATATTCTTTAAAACACTATCAGCACTGAAATTGGAAAGCTGGGTTCTTGTCTCAAGGAGTTGAAGAATGAATCTCGTGGACAAAGCAGAGTGAGTAAAGCGACACAAGTTTATTAAGCAAGGATACAGAAAAAGCTCTCAGGGGTGAGAGGGGTCCAGACAGGGTTGCCACTGTGGGCTTTAGGGTTGGTCTTTTATAGAAGGCTAACCAGGGAACTTAAATCTTTTTGGCTTCTTTACTTGACAGCACCTTTGTGTAAGCAGGACTAGTGGTAACATCTTTAATGGCTTACTTCTTTTTAGGGTCTGTTTATTTTCTGTTGACCACAGGAGCCTGTCATAAATAAGACTCTCCTCTCAGACACCTAGGGCAGGGTGGTCTGGCGTGTTTCCTTATCTGCGGTTTCCTTACACCTCCACATTGTTGGGATTTCTGTGAGCCTGATCATGGAGCCCCCTATCTCTCTCCCTAACTAGTCCTGCCTGTCCTTTTTTCAGCACCACCTGTGATTGTGTATACACAGTCCCTTCTTTAGACATTACTGGATGTTAATCCTTGCTAACAATATAGCTTATCATTTGCTAGCTCAGGATTTATGTGAATTGACAAAGCACAAAATATTCTTGCTCATCACTGTCACTGTAACTCTTTACTTGACTCTGGAAGAGCTTAATGCTGGAAAAAGAAAAATTATGATGGGGAAAGAAGATTACAAATGTAACGATCTATAAACTGTATTTGCAGTTTTTCATCAATAATGATGGTATCAAACGGATGGCTTCAAAAGAAAAAACATTTTTTTAATCAATTGTCAAGTAACATGGCAAATATATATTCCTAAGAAGACATTCCAAGTTGAAGAAAAGATTTTTTACATTTTATTTTGAAAACTGTGAAGAGTAACCATAAATGATAAAAAAAAACCCTTAAACTCGGTTAAGTGAGGACCATCTGATTAGAGAAATGTAATTGTGTAAGTTTTGGGCAGTTAAAAAAAAAAAAGTTTTGGGCAGTAAATCAAAATTATGACTGCAGAATTCCTATAAAAAATTTGGGAGATATATTTCCTCTCCCAGTCATCTCCAATCCAAATGCTACATTGGGAGAGTTTGGATCTTTCATCTTTGTTTTAAATTATATATACATATGCAAATCATCAATATATAAATATGCAAGTTGTCAAATGAAATAAGTAGTTAAATGTCAACAAAATTACATTTCTACTTGTATTAAACAAAAGTAAGTATACCTAACACTTCTATTATATTTATCCTGTATCCATTGTCCTGTGGTGCTGGTGAGTTAATGTGACCCATGCTGAAGACAATTATAGTATTAAAGAGACTGGAGCTCAGTAGTAGTGGAGGTAGGAGGTGCATCGTGTTGCTGTTGTGGTTGTGCAGATGAAAACTGAGGATAGCTTCAGCTCCGGTGGTGACAAATTCTGAGGTTGAAAAGGCAGTGACTTTAAGATATTTTTCTCATGTATAATGTAGAGATTTATTGCAGGAATTACATGACTATTGCCACCTCTTCGTTCATAGCATCAATGGTTTTCCCACTGAATGCTTATTCATTTTAATTCCACCGATGAGGTCTACTGAGGAAACTTAGTAGGCTAATGGACTAAAACCCCCTCTAATTTGATTAGCTCACTTTCCAATATGATTGGCCAAAAGGAGTTGGTTTGGAGAATTTGTGATATGTTCATTTTGCTTGTTGACACAGATCAGTGGGTTGTAGACATATATAAAATTAAATGTAATGATTTCCAAAAATTGAAGCTAATTTAATGTATACCTTATTAACGCTTTTCTCAAATGAATAAGCAACACAAGGCATTAAAAAATCTCTAGGTCTAAGTACATTGATATCAAATGGCTCTCAACACTCCCTCTTTACGAAATGATTGAGGCCAGTGTGCTTGGGAAGGTGGGAGATCTAATCGTTATGGAGAGACAGAATCTCAGCTATATTTTCACCATGTTTCTGCAGGAAGTGTTTCATGTTAGACAAACAATTTGGGTTTATGCAAGATTAACAATAATCAAGGATTAGATAATTGAGTCAATTCATTCAAAAGCAGCTTTGTCCCTTAGCCTTCTAACCACTGATTTCTTCTTTTTCCTCTTGTCATTCTTGGTCCTATGTTTGGATAGGGATCTGTTAATACATCTGCAGCAGTTTTGGGAAAGGATGGTTGAATAAAGATTGTTGCAAAGGTTTGTAAAGCAATTAAATGTGTCAGTTTTCTGTTAGTGTTACATACCGGCTTTAAATTTAGTGGCTTAAAACAACAACACTCATTTATTTGTTCAGAAATCTGCCCTTTGGGCAGAGTCTGGGAGGATCAACTCTTCTCTGTTTGTCACAGCATCAGCTGGGGCACATTCACGGGGTGTTCAGCATCTCCATTTGAGATAACTCAATTGCTATGGAGGGCATGCAAGTTGGCACTGGCTGTCAGCTGGAGCTAGGTTCTGTTCCTCTTCCTTATGGCATGGTGGCTGAGCTCCAGACCCTGTGTCAGAAGAGAACCAGACAGAATGTGTTATCACCTTCTATCTAACCTCAGGAGTCATATAATGTCACTTGTGTCATAGCCACTGTCTGCCCAGATTAAGAGAAGGGAATGTCAAAGTCATACGATAGGTAGAGCATATGGGATGAGTGAAATTGTTGCAGCCGTTTTTAGAAAATACTATTTCTCATAATTATTTTTTCTTAGATAATCACCTAAAAGTTTTCATGTTTGATGATAAACAACTACACTGAGAGTAATTAGATTTTCTGTGAGGTTACCATGTAGGTATTAAGAAAAAGTTTTATTAGAAAGTGGAAGTAGTAGTATTACTTTATTGTAATTGTTTTGTATTTTTTGGCATCTTTCTTTGTTGATTAAATCAAGATGTATTAGGATTCCAAAAACTGCAAAGAGATTGTAAGGCATTTCTGTTTGCTACAGGCAAACACACACACACACACACACACACACACACACACACACACACACAGGACCTCACACTACCCTCCCCCCACCACATGTATACACAAACCCTGTTGCTGCTTGGCATTTCTGGGATGTCCTCGGGGCTAGGACACTCAGACTGTACTCTGGGTCAGACCAAGGTGTCAATTCCCAAACCCCAAGAGAGAAAGGACGCCATCCAAAGTTCCTAAAGCTCTGGAGACAGGCCCCTGGCAGGGACAGGCGGCAGCGAAGAGAGAAGATGTGGCGTGGGTCTGGGGCCCCCTTCCGCCAAGAGGGAGAGTCACTGCGGGTGGCGGCGCCCGCAGTCCACACGCAGCTGGGGTCGCAGCTCCCTCACTCCTGCGGGTCCCACCAGCCGGCCCGCAGCCCCGCTGCCATTGACATCCATCCACCTCCCACCCCGCCTGGTGGTGGCTCGTCCCCTTCAAGAGGCCCCACCTGCCCCAGAAATGTTTTCGCCAATCCTCTTTTCATTTGAGGGGACTCGGGGTCCTTTTGCACCCTCCCCTACGACCGCTCAGGGGAGATCGTTACAGCAGCACTCAGGTTTGGGACCTCCCTCGGGTTCAACTTTGGGAAGAAGTGAGAAATGTAGGGGCGCGGTGGCGCCATCTCTCGAGGCCTGCTCTGTGCTCGCGTTCCTCTGCTGCGCGGGAGGAAGCGGATCTGTGCCCCAACCTAGCCCCCTCCCCTCCGCCCCCCATGCTCGGAATGGATCAGGGTCTGGATCTAGGCGCCTGAAATCCCAGCCTGCAGAGGCAAGGCAGGGCTCCCCCCACGCCCCTATGTCGCCCAGGGCGCCCTCTACCGGGAGCGAGTGGCAAGGGAGGAAGGGCGTGGAACCCCGGGGGTCCCCTCCACCGAGTCAGCGAGGCAAGGACAAAGCCTTTGGCTTCCCTATGGAGGAACTCAGACGGACCAGCATCGGGTTTGCTCCAACAAGACTCTGTAGGGGAACAAGCCATGGTCCACTAGGCTGGTTTAAAAAAACAAACAAACAAAAAAAAACTCAGCATGGATAGACAAAGGGTGAACGGTGATGAGGCAGGAAGCCAAGAGATGAAGGGTGCAGATGGTTAAAGCCGGCGGTGAACGAGGTGGAAAGGAGAAGGGGTGAGCTGAAAATTTCTGCATTTGGTGAAGTGGACACTATGAACTACAGCCTTCACCCATATTTCTTAGAAATAATAAAACCTGCTGAAAAAACTATCTTCGTCCCCATCTCATCCTCGGCTCCTTCAAATGCAAGAATCCAGAAGCTTCTACGCAAGCAAATTTACTTCCAGTCTGTTTCCTCGGAAAAGCACAGGTTATGCAGCCTGCTACATTTCTCTGTGTTTTCTGTTGTATTGTAATTGCCAGAAACTTTTTCAGAAAAGTGTTACTTTAGTTACTTTAGTTTTCTATTAAAAGTGCACATTTTAAAATAATGATCTACTCATTTTTATTTCTTTCGGTACATAGGCATATATTACATTAAGGCAAATCATGATAATATATTTAGTATGATATCATCCACAGGGTCTGCCCTATAATACAACCTTTTTGTCAGAGGTTATGATTTCATATCATTCCCAGGAATGGTTTAATCAAATAATTGAATCAGAAATTCTTTCCATTCAGGTTTGAGAGACTTTGCCTTCACTTCCTAACTTAATTACCATATCTTTCATATCATAACTCTGAAAATTAATCCTCCAATTTGAACTTGAATCTTCTTATACTAATTAAATAACTTTCCTGCTGCTTTAAGTAATTAATCAAAGTTCTGTATTTAAGCAAAAAATTTGAACTTTTGAAACATGTAAGACTTGTTAAGCCAAGATTCAAAGAACTTTGGATTTGAATTGCTTCTGCCATTCATTGCTTTCCAAGTTTCCAAGTGGAAAATACACCTTACCCCTTTGACTTCTATATTTCTTCATATCTTGAAAGAGAGATCTTAGAAAGAGAGAGAAGAGAGCATATCAGAAATCAGAAATTCCAGTTAGGAAATGGCACAGAATACCACCACCCAGGACCATCAAGAACAGTTCCATCTCCCTAAAATTTCATCTGTGCTGCTATTTCTTCCCCCTTCCCTTGACACCCGGTAGCCACTGATCAGCCGTCCATCTCATGGTTTTGCCTTTTCCATAATGCCACATAAATGCAGTCATGCAACTTGTAGCCCCTTAGGTCTGAGTACTTTCATTCAGAAAAATGCTTTTAAGGTCCATCTGTGTTTTTGTATGAATTCACAGCTCATCCCTTTTGCTTCAATTTGTTTATCCATTACCCTGTTCTAGGACATCTTAGGGGTTTCTAGGTTTTATAACTAAACCTGTTATAACTCTCTTCAGGAGGTGGTTACAGAAGTGGTAAATTTTTTGTTGGGTCTCGAAGGTTGAGTTGCAGCTCACCAAGGAGCAATGTTAAGTGGAAGACTTGGAAGTTGGAAAAATAATGAAGAAAAAGAAAAGAAAAACTTTCAGTCCAGACTCTACCACCCATTCTTAGGAAAGACTTTCTGAGTCTCAGGTGTTTTTTTGTTTTGTTTTGTTTTTGTACACGTCCGGGGCTATTGCAGGAATCAAGGAAGATACTACATGCACATCAAACATCCCACATGTAGTAAAATGCTGTACTGTGTTGGCCATAATCAGAACTGCAACTGGGTTCAGCAGCACTTTTTGAGTACAACCTGTATGCCAATCACCATGTTGGCAGTAGTAGCAAACACAGATGACCCCATGACCCACTTCCTGGCTCTCAGCCCAGTATTTTATGGGATCCAGATCTGAAAAAGGAGAAACACAGAAGGTGTGGTCACAGCACACAGACATAACAGCAGCTTCCACTCTGCGTGTTGAGCTAGTCAGTGGATGGAGACCGGTGAAGAACATACATAGATGTCAATCCGTAGAGTTAGTGCAGAGTACTGGAAAGAGCATGAACTTTGAGGCCAAAGAGAAAAAGTTCAGTTTTATTATTCATATGGCTAATAAATAAATCAATAGTCTTGGGCAAGTCACTTCACTTCTCAGACCCTTCAGGATTTGTGATTATTAATCAATGTATAAAAATTACTTGACACATTCACTCACTCACTAACATATTCATTCAACAAATATTAACATTAGTTAATCCCATAGATCAGATAGGATAGGAGGTAAAACCAGAAGTACATGAAATGAATAATTAATTTTGGATGATGATAAATTATATATATTAAATAAAATAGGGTGATATGATGCAGAGTGACAGAAAAGGAAACATTAGGCTGGGTTCTTGAGGAAAAACTTTCTAAGGAGGGGATATTTTGGCTGAAATGTGGATGATGGAAAGGAGTTGGCTATGGTCAGTGGACATAAGAAATGATGTCATGTCTTTGCCCAGAAAAGTAGATATCAAATCATTAGGTCAGGAAGATTATTTTATTTTTGGAATAATTATCTAAAGCCTTTGTTAAAATGTGGATCTCAGTGCTCCAATTCCCACTTGCCCTCTTAGCTTAGCACAGACTTAAGGTGTAATTTCCAACACTAGCAAAATGATCCAAGTACAGTTTTCTTTCCAACTCACTATTCCTTTTGGTTCCAAAGAACCAGCAGATGCACTGTTGTGTTTTCAGCAGCCTAGTTAAAGGGAAAGCTGATAGCATCCGAAGATCCTGAAAGGTAGCAAGAATGCCCTGAACTTGTTCTGACTGTTGATCATGAATCAGGCTCTCCCAACTACAGCAGTTTCTTCTCTGCTGGCCTCCCTGCTGCCTAAAAAGACTAATTTTAGGAAAACACCATGGATCACTATTGATTGGATAGTTAAAATAATCCCATCTGCTTGGAACATGCCTTGTATCAATAATGTTGCAATTAATGTCATCAATTTAATCAAAAGGGTTTGATTTGTATGGCCCTTGTTAGACATTACCATATTGCCGCTTTAACCGCTTGGGTCAGTTTACATTACCTCCGCCCTGGCTCAGGGTATCAGATCAGTAGTCCGCCCTTATCCACTGGGGATATGTTCCAAGACTCTCAGTGGATGCCTGAAACCACAGATAGCACAGAACACTATATTACTGTGTTTTTTCCCTATACATGCACACCTATGGTAACAATTTATAAATTAGGCCCAGTAAGAGAATAACAACAATAATAGTAAAAATAGAACCATTATAACAATACACGTTAATAAAAATTATGTGAGTGTGGTCTCTCTCAAAATATCTTCCTGTATTGTATTCATTCTTTGTTTGTCTGTGATGATGTGAGATGCTAAAATGCCTATGTGATAACCTGAAGTGAGGTGAATGATGTAAGCGTTGTGATACAGTGTTAGGGTACTATTGACCTTTGGATGATACATCAGAAAGAAGATCATTTACTCTGGACCCTGGTGGACTTTAAGTAACTAAAACTGTGGAAAGCAAAACCATGGATAAGGCAGGACTGCTATATACCTCAACTGTGAATAAATAGATTTTCAATTAATTTTTTAGCTTGAAAGAACTGATGCTTGGTTTACCTGCATACTTTTATTTAATGCTTATTTCATTTTTCCCCTCCAAATGGTTTAACAAATTCTGGAGATACTGTACCAGTTGTCTTTTCTTAGACTCAGTTCTGCCCTCTCTTCGTCTCAGTACCTGGTTATAGAATTCTATCTGCAAATCTTTAGTGACCATGACATGAAAAACTGTGAAGCTGACTTCCAAGAGGGGTAGGTGCAGGTGGGAAGATGGTCCCTATATGGGCTTTTTCTGGGCTGTGAGAGGGACTGTCCCTAAGGACATGTACTCTGAGCCCCTTCTCTTTGCTGCTCTTCCCTTCTTCCTTGGATAACTATAGGAGGTGATGTTACTTGAGCATCTGGAGCAGACTCCAAAAAGTAAAAGGCCCCTAAGAGTTTTTCAGCCTGAGACACCCAGCAGGGAATGAGGAGGGTTCAATGTCTTTCTGCTTTGGGGATAGTAGGTGGTTGCAAGTTATCTGTTCTTATCTCAGCCTTAGCTTTCTGAGAGGAGGGGAAATAAGTGTTTCATTAAATTTAAAATTACAAAAAGGAATACTTGTGTAAAAACTAAAAATGTCCCTCTTTCAAAAAGTATCCAGTACTGGGGTCCCTGGATGTCTCAGTCTGTTAAATGTCTGCCTTTGGCTCAGGTCATGATCCCTGGGTCCTGGGATCCAGCCCCTGCTCAGTGGGGAACCGGCTTCTCACTCTCCCTATGCCCCTCCCCCCGCTTGTGTTTGCACACATGCTCTCTCTCTCTCAAATAAATAAATAAATTTAAAAAATCTTTTAAAAAACAAAACAAAAAAGCATCCAGTATTAAGTTTAATGTGTTTTTAGTAATTTTACATAATTTTCTTTAAAAAATGAAATAACACTATCATCTGTAAAGTATTAGAAAGCAGTATCATGGACACTAGTGTACTCAAGAACCCATCTTTGTCAAAACTTAACATTTTGCCATATTTCAATTTTCTTTGCTTAGTCATATACAACCGCAATTAACTTGCTTGATTTTTGTAACAAAATAGAATCACACTTTTCATATTGTTTCTAAATTTATGCTTTTTATTCAATAATAACTCATTTTTTTCAAGTTGGCATTGATGTTTCTCAACATAGGATACACATTCTAATTACTTAAGGAGCTTTGAAAACAATACCCACATCCACACTCACACCTATAGAGATTCTGATTCAGATAGTCTGGGGGTGTTTAAAAGTCCCCAGATTAATCAGATAGGCAGCTGGTCTGGCAACGATCAATGTGGATATGCCTCCTTTATGTTTTTTAACTGTTGGATGCACCAAAGTTACTTTTTCACAACTTGTTGATGGATATTTCGGTTAGGTTCAGTTTAACAGCATCTGGCTTAGTTATTTTTTCTCCCAAATATATTCTGAGTCCTAATGTAGCTGTCTCTGATTGATAGGAGAGGCACTCCTGAACCTGTGGGACACAGACCCTACACCTAATTTGCTTTAACTCAAAGCTAGCTTTTGTAATTAGGAATCATGGTAAATGATGGGTGCTTAGATCTGACCCCAGAAAAGGCAGGTAATGACCCAATACAGGTGCATCTGCTCAGGGCCAATCTGTAGGTTAATTTATGGCAGGCTGGCACTCCCTGATTTGTGTTCATTTAAGCTCATGACCACCACACCTAGGCTGCCTAATAGCTCAGTTGGCCATGTGACTTGAGGGATAAACATGGCTAGTTTTCCTGCTTCATGGATTAAATGTTTGGTTGCCTTATCTACTGATGAGGCGTCTCATGAAAGGTCCTGGGAAAACAAAACATGGGACAAATATGTATTAGATCCTTTGCTGTGCTCCTGATACAAGGTAAGAAATACTGAGTTTTACCATTCAGCCTCACAAAACTTAACCATTCATGCATGTGTGACCTAATGTGCTCTTCAGAATTTGTCTATGCTATAAAAACAAAATCTCTGAAATAAATGTAAGCTAAGGGAACTAAATTTAAATTTAAGGGAATTGAATTTTTATCTAGACTTTTGGTTTCTCTATAAATGACAATTTACTTGAAAAGAAAACGTCATTGCATAAAGATAGGGCTGGGAATGGTGTGTGTTCAGGATTGCTTTCTCCCTGCTATGTCCAGGGTCTCCCCTTTGCTGCGACTCTGGTTTTAACTTCCAGCCTGAGCTTCTTTTGAAGACAAAGCAATTTACTTCTAGGTAAATGGTCGTAATTGCTGGCCAAAAAAAAAAAATATATGTTTTTGAGGTGAAATTTATTCTTCTTAGTCCTTGGCAAGGCCTGAATCTGCTTAACTTTATTTTTCCGCATGTATTTACAGTGACTGATAAAGTGCCAGATTCTGTGTTAGAGGGTGGGTCATTGGTGAACTAAGCAGGGATGGTGTCCTCTTTCATTGAGCGAGCAGTCTGCTGGAAAAACAAATGAAAACATCACAGTTGGAATATCATTCAGGAAAAATTCCTCCCTTTGCTTTGTTTTTACTCTCCCTTCTACCTTCTCCTCTGGCTTCCCTTGATTCCTTCATTCCTCTCTCTACCCACCCTGCACCAGGGAGGAAGAGTCCCTGGAGATAAAATATTTGAACCTGTGGAAAAATGGCTCAATGAAGCCCCTTATACAACTGGGTGGGAAAGTCTCACAGCCTGCAAGGAAGAAATTAAATTGTCTTGAGTGAGAGACCAGCAGCTAGGCCATGGGGATGAATCAGGGAGGGAGCACTGAGCTGAGAACCAGGCTGGGAAGATGCATGTGCAGGGTAGATGTGGGAGGGTACCAGATTCAAATATGTGAAATCGTAAGCCATATATACAATTTTAGAAAAAGTAATATTTTTAGAGCTGTAATTCTTTACTAAAGAAGTGCCAGTCATACCCTTGGATATAGTGAACACTTGGCTCAATTTATGAGTTGATGCTGAAAAAATTTAGACAATTTACAAATGAGTCACTCCACACAGGGTGTCTGGGTCATAATAGATTTTTAAATTGTTGTAACTGAGCAAATTCTTTGGTCTCAAAACTCCCCTTGAGGCATTATCACAGTCGGACCTCTGGATTAAAAGGGCCGTGTAATGACTCTGAAGGAAGTGGGTTGGTGTGCAGCAGGAATCAATAAATTTTTCAGTAATATGCCAGTTAATATTTTAGGTTCTATGGACAACAAGGTCTCTATCATAATTACTCAACTCTGCTGTTGTAGCTCAGAAGAAGGTTTGGTCTGGGTGTGGCTGTGTTCTGATAAAACTTTATTGACGAATAGAGGTTATGGGCCAGATCTTCCCTAGGACTGTAGTTTGCCATCCCCTGCCTTAGTGGAGGAACAGATCTGAGAGACAAGAGATACAGGTGTTAATTCCAGCTTTGCCCCTCTCCCTGAGAAGTGACTTTGGGCAAATCACATTGTGTCTCAGCGCATACTGTCTTTTCAAGGGAAAATAATGAAAGCTGTTTCATGTGTCTGGGTTGTGAGAATAATATGAAATTACAGCAATGGAAAGCCTTTGAGGAACTTTAAAAGCTTTGTGCAGTCCTAAGGAGGTGGTATTTTATTGTCCAACTTTGGCATTAAAGAGTAAGATTTTTGTATTGAATGGGAATGACTGCTCACTAGCTTCATGACCCCCTACAGTCAGAAGCCTATTTCGTTTCCTCCTTCCGCTCTGTTTAGTCCCCTTCCTCACTTTCTTTCATGTCCCTAACATCCCAGTTTTAGCTTCAGATACATCCGCTTTTCCCTAAAGCCCCACGGCCAATGCATAAACTCTCCTGCCACATGAAGGGAGAATTAACATTTGTGGCCCTCGTAGCTTCCGTGTGTTTCCCCCTCACTTCCAAAGCCCATTTGTCCTGGTGACCAGAGCAGGCATTTTATATGCTCTGATTGTGGTTGTTAGTGCGGTGTGATTAAACTGTATTTAGAAATAAATGGTAAAATAACATTTGACAGGAGAGCTTTTCAAAGATCCCATTTCCTTCATGTTTAATGCTTTTCTAGCTGTTAGGGAACAGTGAGGGATCCATTATGCCTTGGAGAGCAAGGCAGAAAGAAGCTACTTCCACTCTCCCGCAAGTGTTTTCATTTTAAGTAAGAAGTCTTGTGTTCTTGGGGAGCAGGAGCTGTTTTTGAAAGGGTCAATGCTCCCCTGACTCCCTGCTCTATCACTGTGCTCCTGGGTTGGGGGGCGGGGAGGAAAAGACAAATACAGTTGTCTCTTGAGCAGTGTGGCGACTAGAGGTGCCAATGTCCTGTACAGTTGAAAATCCATGTAAACTTTTGACTCCCCCCAAACTTAACTAATAATAGCCTATTGTTGACCAGAAGCCTTACCGATGACATACAGCCAATTAACACATATCTTGTATGTTGCATGTATTATATACTGTATTCTTATCTCAAGAAAAGAAAACATTAATAAGAAAGTCAGAAGACAATATATTTATGGTACCATACTGTATTTATCGATAGAGCAACTTTACATTGTCTTACAAGATGAATTGTCTGTCAGTATCTACATCAGTATTGTCTTACATATACAAAGAAACTGTAAATCTTATGTATTACTAACATTAGACATAAATGAAAAGATAATGTAAAAAAAATTCATATTTATAGGTATAATGATTCATTCATTGATAACAAGGCAGCATTATGGTTGCTTTATAGTAGCCTAGTGTAATCGGCACAATTGCTTCATGGTAACCTAGCCTATACACTAATGAATGAATTGTTATGAAATTTTTGTGGCATACAGTATTAGTCATATTCATAATACAGTATTGGAATTGTTACATATATTTAAAAAAAAACATTTGTTGGGGCACCTGGGTGGCTCAGTTGGTTAAGTATCCAACTCATTATCTTGGCTCAGGTGTTGATCTCAGGTTCTTGAGTTCAAGCCCTGTGTTGAGCTCCACACTGGGCATGGAGCCTGCTTAAAACACTCATGTGTTAATAAGTTAATATGCAGTTTCTCCACTTGTGAGAAAGAGGCATACTATACAGTAATGTAATTCTTTGAAAGCAAAGTTACAAAACAGTAAGAAAACTAACATATTGATTTTATATTAAATATCACTCTACGTCTATTTAAGTATAGGCTGTCCACTTCTATATAACTTGCACAGGATTTGCACCATGAATACTTAGGGGATGATCATAGTGACACAGCATCACAAACAGTTCTTGCTGTACAGCTATTGGGTTTTCACATGAAGACCCTCACACACATAGAGAACAGATAAATTTATTAACTGGAGGTTATTTACTGTTCATTAAGTGAAAGTGGATCATCATAAAAGTTTTCGTCTTTGTTGTCTTTGTGTTGAGGAGGCAGAGGAGGAGGGTTGGTCTTGTCTCAGGGGTGACCAAAGCTATAAGGTGAAGGTCGAAGGAGAGGCAGGTACTCTCAGTGAAGCTTTATGGAAATATTTCATAATTTCTGTCTGACTTTTTGGTTTTTAATATGAATCCTTCCTCCACCATATTCTGTAGTTTCAGTGCTCAGAACATAGAAGAGTCCATGTCATAAAAGAAGTCAGAAGCAGTCTTGAATAATTGGAATCCTTTTGCCAGATTGTCTAATGTCAGTTTGTTTTCTGGTACTGCTTCTTTGTGTTCTTCCTGATAGTCTGGCACTTTTCAGAAGCACTCATCTCCAAGTATCTTCTATTAATCCCTCGGGTGTGGTGTCTGTTAGCTCTTGAATTTCTCCAAGACCCATATCTTGAAACTCTCTACTCCCCACCTTTTCTTTGTCATATCCACAATCTTTCATGATCTCCTTGAGTAGCTCTGTCCTAAATCCTGTGAAGTCAGGTACAACATCTGGACACAGTGCAAATTTATTGTTTCAGGCTTGATGGCATTCATGGTTTTTTCAATGATGGCATTTTCAATGGTGTAATCCTTCTAGACTTTCATGATGTTCTATCAGTGTTCTGTTCTATAGCATTGACATTCCTTTCCATAGAGTACTCTGTTTAATGAGCCTTAAAGGTCAATATGACCACCTGAAGTTGAGGCTGAATTAGAGATGTGTTTGGGGGCAAATAGACTACTTTAGTGTTGAACTCAGGGGGTGGTCAGGGATATTGTCCAGTATCAAAAGAACTTAAAAAGGCAGTCCTCTATTGGTAAGGTACTTTCTGACTTCAGGGACAAAGCCTTGATGGAGCCAATCCAGAAAAAATGTTCTTGTTGTCCAGGCTTTCTTGTTGTACAACCAAAAGCCTGGAGTTGGTATTTTCTTATTTCCCTTCAAAGCTCAGCAGTTTTTAAAGAGGACAGTCCTGATCATAAACCTGACTGTCTTTGCACAAAACAGTAGAGTTAGCCTAGCCCTTCTCAGCTTAAATCCTGGTGCTTATTTGTCTTTCTTACTTATAATTATTCTTTGTGGATTTTTTTTTCCAGAATAGGACATGTTTGTCTGCATTAAAAACCTGTTCAGGCAGATATCCTTTCTCATGATGGTTCTCTTAATGGCCTCTGGGAACTTGTCTTCTACCTCTCGGTCAGCAGGAGCTGCATCCACTATCTTGATTTTTTTTTTTTTAAGTCCGATCCCCCTTGTAGAATTATCAAACCATATTTTGCTGGCATTAACTGCTCTAGCTTTAGAGCCTGCACTTTTGCTTAAAGTTGTCATATAATGACTTTGTTTTTTCTCTAATTATATTAGTCTTAGGTAGGCCTTTCTTATAGCAACCCTGCACCTACGTAAAAGCTGCATTTTCTTTTTTTTATTTTTATTTATTTATTTTTAAATGTTTTATTGTTATGTTAATCACCATACATTACATCATTAGTTCTTGATGTAGTGTTCCATGATTCATTGTTTGTGCATAACACCCAGTGCTCCACGCAGAATGTGCCCTCTTTAATACCCATCACCAGGCTAACCCATCCCCCCACCCACCTCCCCTCTAGAACCCTCAGTTTGTTTTTCAGAGTCCATCGTCTCTCATGGTTCGTCTCCCCCTCCGACTTACTCCCCTTCATTCTTCCCTTCCTGCTATCTCCTTCTTTTTCTTTTTTCTTAACATATGTTGCATTATTTGTTTCAGAAGTACAGATCTTAAAAGCTGCATTTTCAAGAGGAGATGAAAAGATGGTTCACAAAAAGTGCAATATTTTCATGCCTGCTGATAGAGCTGTAGTGATACCTTCACAGATTTCCTTTTCTTCCTCGTTTCCCCCCCGTGGTCTTTATGCTGGATTCACTTATCTTGCAATGACAGGCAGCTTCAGCAGCAGACGTCAATCACTGCTACATATCAAGCAATTCAACTTTTTCTTGTAATGTCATGACTTTCCTCTGCTTCTTGGGAGCACTTCCAGAATCTCTAATGGATCTTTGTATGGGTCTCACGGTGTTGTTCAGGGCTTACGGTATTGCACTAAACATGATGAAGAATATGCAAGAACCATGTGAGATCACTATTTACTGCTATAAGCAATCTACTAGAGAAACAAACTGCTCACGTGGAGATGATTCGTATCACATGGTGTTTTAAGTGGTTGCTCCCAACACTTGAGCTCACTGCAATACCAACAGGAGGTGGCTACAAAATTATTGCATAGTACAGTATGTACTACAGTTATTCTATGCAGTTGTAATTTAATACTGCATCTTTACACTTGTTTATATTTATCTTGATTGTGAATGGTGCCATGTATGATTTATGTATGAGTAACTTTTGATAAATTTTAACTTTATAATTTGTATTTTAGGATAGTAAACGTTAAGATTATTGTCTACATATATTTTATGCATTCGTAGCATACCAACTTTTTCTTAATTGTTTTGATATTTCTAGGTTACATGATTCATCTGCAAGTTGTTTTAAACTGTCACAAATCTCCAAAAACTTTTCTAATATTTTTAATGAAAAAAAAATGCATATAAGTGGACCCACACAGTTTAAACCTGTGTTGTTGAAGGGTCCACTATATTTTGGCTAGAATATGGGGAAGATGCTACTGTTTACTAGTTGGGAACTTAAGCCTTTTACTCTCCAAAGCCCCTACTTCTGAAGGAGAGGTTTGGAACTATAAGATTATTTCGAACGCTTCATGTTCCTTGGACTCTTCATCTGGTCTCAATAGGGAAAGAATGAAGAGTCCATATGTGTTTCCTGCCAGAGACTGATCCCATTTCAAGGCCCCTGTGTGTGTAGAAGAGAAAGGGAAGGCTGATGTCTCAACTTAGCAATACAGGAAACTGTGATGTACTCTTGAGGTTCTGAGAGTAGCCTTATTCACTTCTCATTTCCTGACTGGAGGCCTAAATGGAAAGGAGGTTGTTGAGGGCAACAAAGCCCTTGCCATTGTTCTGGGAAATCTTGAGAGGGCCAGAGCCCAGCCAGAAGACCAAGCATTCAGGCAGTACTTACCCCACAGTGAGTTTTAGGTAAATTACTTGCTTATGGGGGGGGAGGGGTGAATACTCCTCCCACTTCCCCTCTCTGTGGGCAGACCCCAAACCACATGGCCTAAAGCTGCTCATGGACATCCTAGTCAGAGTAGAGGACAGACCACAATCCGTAGGTGTCCACACCTAGTTGATATCCACAGGCACCTGCATTTTGTTTACGTATTCTTTCTTTAATTTATTCCTTCATTCTGAATTCATAGAATGTTTATTGTTTCAGTGCCGATGATTCAGTAACTCACAAGATGTTTACAGTCCTTAACCTCATAGAATTTATGTTCTAGCTGTATGGTTTTATCTATCTGGACTTTCTTAATTATGGCCACCTCACAGGAAGGTGTTTCTCCCTGTGCTGTGCAAGATGACCAGTATGTTTTTTTAATCATTGGGGATAACAAGTGGCATTTCTTCATCTGTAAAATGGGCATGATGATGTCTGTTCCACATAACCCACCTGATGAATGTAGGATAAAATTCCATTTGATAAATTTAGATCAAAAGTGTCATGTAAACATAGACATCATTCCTTAGATCTGCATTTAATTATTTCTCTTGTTTCAAATGAATATTCCTTAACACTCCCCACCCCATATACCACCTCCATACGTTATTTTAAAATACCGTTACAGGCACACTAGTGTCTCATTGTCCTGCTGTGTCCTCCACAGTAAATGACAGAGAGGGGCACATAATAAGCAAGTGAGAATGCAGAAAGGAGGAAGAGAGAAGGCTGCCCCTCCCAGGTTCTGTTCCAAGTGGTGCTCCCATCTTGGTGGCGGAGCCCTAGTTGTTCTTCCATCTCCTATGTTCCTGATTCTTCTGGTATTTTTCACTGGGCTGCGCAGACCTTTGTTACATGTGTTCCCCACCCGCCCCCCAGACTTTTGCTCACTTATTTCCTTCTCTTGATTTCCAGTTCCAGCGGTAGTTCCTATTGCTGCAGATGTTACTCCATTGTGTGAACATTATGGATTTTGGTCAACAAAACACCATCCCTACTTGAGTACAGAGAAAATTCCCACAGCTAAATTAATCAGATCCAACTTAAAAGAGCCCATGAGCTTTGTGATTGTGCCTAATTAATCAATCAATGCATATATTAACAAAAAAAGCCATAATACCATACTATTTTATATCTTCTTCCCAACCCCCAACTTACCGAAATACCATAGCCATTTTATAGTGTCATTAAATCCCATTTTATGCAATTTTGAAAAAAAACTTAATACACCAAAACTAATATTATACTCTTGGGTTTGTAGGTTCTATAATTTACTGTTTGAAGTTAAGCTGTAATGAGAAATTTTAGTGTTATATCATTGACTCTTACCTAATATTTTTCTTAGGATAAAATCACTAATTTGAATCACTGGATTAAAAAGTGTGCATATTTTTGTAGAACTTTATTTTGGGTGTTTCTTGCTGAATTATTTTCTGAGTATTCTGTTTTGAATCTTTCTTTTCCTGACACAATGACTATTGTGCTCGCTTCGGCAGCACATATACTGACATAATGACTATTTAGATCTTATATCTCATGATAAAAAGCTCCTTTTGTATTTTTAAGTTGCTGAAAATGTATTCTACCAGACATGGTTAAGTAAGAAAACTTGAAGCAAAGTGTAGAAACACCTTTAAATATTGTCACATTGATAAGAGTTTTAATCAAGTGTGAATCTATCCAGGTAAGAGCCCTTGTCTTGTCACTGATGTTTTTCCAAACAAACCTTATGTTTTGTTTGAATTTCATCAGACTCAGCAATTGGAATGGACTTATTTTTCCTGTTCTTGAAAATCAGGACATATGTGTGTGTGTGTGTGTGTGTGGTGTATGATTTTTTTTTTAATCAAATTAGGTTTGCTTATTTTATCCTCAGTATCTCCCAAAGACAGGAGAAACCTGGAGGTGGTGGGTGGTAGTTGTAGTGAATAACTTGGAATCCTAGTCCTTGCCTACATAATAGGTTTTTCTAATGCTTACTTTCCAGAAATACTAAAGAGTGACTATATATAATATATTATATATAGTATCTATATACCTATATATGGATATGTATATATATGTGTGTCTGAATCTTCTATTCTCCCATGTAGTTCAGCAGTCTGGGATAGAAAGGAAAACTGGATATAATTATTTTTAAAGAACTTATTCCATGATGACTTCTGTTAACTACCCAATTTTTCAGTTGCCCTCCCTCCTCCTCGGCTTGTTCCCTTCGCCTCTCCCACCTGTGCTTCCTTCTTTCTTTCCCCCACTCCTTTCTACCTGCCTCCCTCTCTCTTCTTAAGAGGTCTCATATCTGAGCTTAATACTTCATAGCAGACTTTAACATGACCTTGAAAAAATCTGGGTCCATTATTTTATAATTAGAGGACCTGGGAAAACATGTTTCTATTCACATGTCATTGTTACTAGATTTTCGTGGGATCAAATATTAGCATAAAAGTCCTATGGTATTAGAGCTTGAAAAGTCTATAAAAGATCTGATCTAACTGATGAAATCTAAGGGACAAGGTGTGTCTTAGGGCAAATTGCTCAGGTAAGTCAGTGGCAGACCCTAAAATAAATTACAGTTCATTTTGGGTTTTAGTTTAAAGCTGTTTTATTCCCAATTTTCTATTATTTGAAATAATTATTCATTATCCCCTATTTCTTTCAGAGGCTTACTTTTTTCTCCCTTCCTCCTTATTTTATTCTCTCATTCTCTCTCCCATTCCCACCCTCCTCATCCCCCCTCAGCATCTCTAGAAATTCAGAAGAGTTGAAAAGTAGAAAGGTCTTGGTTTCTGGGTTATATCATTGTCACTGTTCTTGTTTCCTCTGCTCTTCTATGCTAACCCACAGCCCAGTGTAGAACCTCTTCAGCCTTGCGGCAAACACTTGAGCAAAACCCAGGTCTAGTTTTACTTTCCTGATTATATAGAAAGCACTGGCTTTATTTACTTTCCTTCCCATTGAAAAGAACAATAATATATTTTCTCTTAGACAATATGCAGTTTATGACCATCTCTTTTTCATTGTGAATCATGGGGGGAAAATTTATCAGGTCCTGTTCCTAGTCTCATTTTATAGAAGATACTAAAACATGGTGTGGTTAAACCACCCAGCTAAGCTCTCACTGTAAGTAGGCAGAAACCCAAACCTAAGGCTACCAGTAGAATTTAAATTTTAATTACTAAGCTACATTACTTTTCTATGGTTTGAAGTTGTTTAGATGGTGATTGATCACTAACCGCCATGATGTTGACTATTAAATTATTGCATTTACAAATTCTGCTTGAGCTGGAATAGATACATTAGTTCTATTTGTCAGACTCTGCTCTATACATGGTGGAAGCTAAGAAGATAAATACTTGTCAAATTTTATGTTCAGAAAGGGTGCCTTTTCTCTGGTAGAGAAGATAAAAAATAAAACTACAGTGAGGCAAATTATAAATAAGAAAAGAATATATGATATGCTATGAAAGTGTCCAGCAGTGAGGGATTTCTTTTGGAGAGTATGAACTGAAGTTCTTTCATAGTTGGTATGAATTTGAACAATAAAAAAATGTACAAGAAAATGGTGAAACTAAGCCTAAAGAGTCTTTATATGATATAGCCTTGAGAGGATCTATTTTATCCAAAATATTGTCATTAAATAAATTTGGAGCACTTTATTTACTAAAAAAACCCCCAATTATTAGATATGTTAAGAGGTTTGTGAAAATAAAATGAAGTGATGCCAAGAGATAAGGAGGAATTGTAAAATTTTTAAAGAATTCACTGCCAGGTCAATGACCTATGATACGGTTAAATTAGCCATGGCAGTACCAAAGCCCTGGTGACATTTTGAGGAAACTTTTAAAATCTCACCTGTAGCTGTTTTTAATCAGAGACATGGAAATTCATATCACTAGAAACTATGAACAGATGAAAGTAGACACCACAGATATGACTAAAATATGTTCTGATCCTGAGTTATTTTCCAGTACCTTCATGAGGAAGAGGCTATTTTTTTTTTTTTTTTTATCAGCAGCTATTTCTGATTTCCAGAAAATAACTGGCTGTTATGTAGACTCTGTAGTTCTTCAGGGTCAAAAGCAAGAAGAGCTTTTTGCTTGATGTGTTTGTCCTGTGAACATGGCACAGTGAAGACAAAACTATGACTTTTCAATGTGATGAAACTTTTAAGTTACATTTTACTGGACTTTGAATTTAACTTTATAGTAATTCCCTTCCTAAGCCATGCCCCAAATAGGGGTTTTTTAACTGCCATTTAAGACTACTCTTTGGTGGAAACACTAACTTGAGGCAGCCAGATTGTGTCAATTCCATACCACTCCCCAGCCCTGCCTTCCCCTTACCAACCTCTCAGGGACAAATCTGAAAAGGGGAAATTGTTTGAGTGGGTTTGATGTTTTTACTAGCCAGTGTGCTCTCTGAAAGCTGTGGTGGTGAGGTAGCTAAGGGTGTGGACATTGAGCTCAGACTGCCTGGGTTAGAATCCCAGTTCTTCCTCTTACTAAGGTCATTGCCAAGTCTTATTTTTCTCTGAAGTATTTAAGAGTATATATGATCTTTGAAGCCACTCATCTTAAAGCCCAGGGCTGTAGGGTCCCGATAGGCTTTACTTGGATTTAGGCAGCACTTTGTGAGAAGGGAATACAGCGGGAACTCTAAGTCAGGAGAATAGTCAAACGCTATGTTTGGTGACCTAGGGACCAGTGGATCTGACTGGTGGAATCTCTGAGGAAAGCAGTATTAAGCAGGAAGTTTCATCCAGTGGGCATTGAGAATTGGTTTCTCTAATCCTCACCTTTATTTTCCTTTCTGACAAGTGTATATTAGCTCTAGGGCTCTAGCCATGTGAGTGTTCTCCAGCGGGCCCACAGAGCCCAATACAAAGCTGAGGAAGACAACCATGGAAGATAAAGGGGAGAGGATTTCTGCTAATTTCTAGATTAATCAGAATTAATCTCTAGTTGAGGGACTTCTGAAACTAAGAAGTTTCTAGAGGAACCAGGTGTGTGTGTGTCTGTGTGTGTGTGTCCACGTGTTTATATTCGTAGCGTGAAAACCCTAAAGTCTTACCTTCCATCCTAGTTGCTATAAAGAATGTAGTAAAATGTTACTAGGTCTTCTTGACAGCTAAAGAAGGAGAATTGGATTTGTGTATTTGCAGGAAAAAAAAATTGAGTCACGAAGAACTCTGATTCCAGAGTGTGCTGGAATGTGCATCAAATGGTTAGTTTAAACAATACCTAGACTGTGTCCCCTCCAGAGACATTGGATTAGTAGTGAGGCTCTCTACATGGGTTTTATTGGAACCTGGAAAGTTTTGTAAAGATATGACAGGTTTGCAAATTTTGATCTTGCTCTCCCCTAAGCCAGGAAATGACAGTAGTGTGAAATCTTTTTTGGAAGATGAAGTTTGTATATTCAGGTAAGAATTTACTTTGTGCTGGCTATCAGCCTGCAGGTCATGAAGGCTGGGATTGGTATTACGGAAACCTAGGAGAACATGAGACTTCCGTCCATACCTTCCAGACTCTGGGTTACCTAGAGATTGACAAGTCTAGAATAGTGAACGGTGAAGGTTGGGAAAAGTATAAGGAGAGAGAGATCGCAATTCCACAACTTCCCTATTTCTATGACTTTTTTTTCTTTGTTTTAAACTATTTGCAGAGTAGATATTTGAGGCAAGAGTAAAGTCACATGAAACTATTCACTGAAATTAACAGGTAAATTGGCTGTCTCCACTTTTTGTAATCTCCAAGTCTCAGAAAACAGTATTTTCCATTAAACAATATTTACTAGTTCTACATTATAATTGTCGATGCCAGTAGCCTTATATTCTGTTTTTTCTTTGCATGGTTATATTCATGTTTTTGTTAGATCTTTATTGAATGTGAGTTTTATGATAGCTTACTCATTCCTGATTTATGCTTTGTTCAGAGAGAAAGAAAAGAAAATATCTCAAACAATCTTAATGGGCAACATGGTGAGCAGTAAGTGGGTATAATTAATATTATACAATCTCTGCTAGGAAAATACCAAGTACTCAACCAAAAACTGTCTATAATCTGAGCTAATAAGTGGAAGAGGAATGTAGCCCAGAATGCATTCCATGGGTGTTACACAAAACAATGTATTCTGTAAACAAATTATAAATAAATACATTGGAAAAACATTAGATTAAGAGTTTGTGTTACAACTACAGGATTAACAAAACCTTTAATATGGTAATGGTGAATTAAAAATACTCTTTCTTTCTGGGCCATCTTGCAGGCTCACGACTGTTCTCTAAAAGCCATTGGAAATAGCTTGTTTAGATGGCTTTTTTTTGTTGTTGTTACATTCAAATTTACGAGTGAACTGGGGACCTAATCATCATAGTGATTCCACCAGCGAGACTCTTGAAATGAATCATGGATAATTTGTTAACCGATAGTCACTCTTTGCTCTTTTCCCAATTTACTTGCTAACCAACTATGGCTTTTTAAAGGAAATATAGTTATAATTCTGTTATGTTCTACCAGATACCTACCAACTTTGAAATCTTCCCTTGTATTTAAAAATGTCCAAGTGACCCAATTCCAGGCAAAGAGAAATGAAGAGACCTCTGTTAGGAGGGTTCTGGGAAATTCTGTAATTTCTGATAGAAGACAAATATGAAGGAAGAACACTTAGATGTTCTCTAAGATGTTCTTCATTGTGTGAAGTGCCATCTTGGGAAGGAAGGAAGAAGGCAACAAGAAGGTAGAAGATTGTGGGTGAGGAGTACATCATTGAGGTACCGCACTCACTTTGGAACTACTTTCCTCCAAATGACTGTATATAAATGATGAATATCCTTAGGTTTAAACAGCCGTGTTTGAACTTTTCTGTGACTTGCAGCTGAAAACGCCCTGACTGATAGATAATTTAGTTCCTTTTTTTCTTAACTTTTGCCACTTCTCTCTAATTTATTTCTCCAGGTTCTCAGGTTTAAAGTGCTTCAAGGAGGCAAGGGTCTTTCTTTGAATATTTTCATAAGTGCCCCAAGTTTAATATGTTTTGACTTGGTTTCTCTTTTCATAGGCTGGTCAAGCCAGTGAGTTTGTTTTTTTTTTTTTTTTCCTAAAAGTAACTCCCTCCCACCCCATATCCCTCAAGATGCTTGAGGTAAGTCTTTGTTCTACCCCCTAACAAGAAATGGGCAAAGGAAAAAAAAATATGATGGCATACACTATGCATGCATAGGTAATTAACTAGATCCAGTATTCCCTTTACCATTGTAATTACTGCTGGGTTAAGATGTAAGCATCCCTTTTGCATTTCAAATAGAATTTTAGTAACAAAGTCTAAGCTTGTCCAGAGTTTTTGAGGGACATATCCCCTGAGTTGATTGAGGTTTGTCTTTTATTCTCCTTGCTGTTATGCTGTCTTTCCTAACAGCTGGGCAGCCTGTTGGCAAGAGGGTTGTCAGTAACTGGGTTGCAGTTTGCCTAGGTCCTCAGGGAGTCCTACATTAATGATGTATAATTAAGATTCAGGGAATGCAAACAAAGATGCTGAAAAGCAATCACAAGCTACTTAGGATCTTTTAATTTATGGCTATTTCGTGCATAGAGGCTAACACATTCCTTGCTGCCTCTTACTAAAATTAAGTAATACTCTTATTCCCTCAAGCTGGCATAGGTTAGATTTTCCCCACTCAGTATGCCTGGGAGGAACTTGGAATAACCATATCTTCTCTGTGAGAGTTTGAGAAGCTGGGAAAATAGAAGCAGAGCCCAGAGCCATGGGTGAATTTCATCTGCCAATCTACCTAGTACCCGATGGTCTACCTAGTGTTTTTGACATCTGAATGCATCATTTTTTTAGCACCCCTCTCTGCTACATGACAGTTATTTCATTACCATTGCATAAAATGGGCAATGAAAATAATGACCAAAATATAAAGCACAGAGTTTTCTTTTATTGAACTTTACATGTATCACCATAACAGGAAAAAAAAATACAGTACAGATAGGAAAAAGGGAAAAATGAATAAATTAATACTTTTCTATCACATTAATGTATTTTATTTAAGTTTTTACTTAAATTCCAGTTAACATATAGTGTAATATTAGTTTCAGGTATACAATATAGTGATTCAACACTTCCATACAACACCCATTATCTTTTTACTTTTTTTTTTAAACTCACATCTACAAATGGATGTGTATTAACATTGAGTAATAACATTATAGTTTATTTTTCCTAGCTTTGGCTTCTATAAATTTGTCAATGCATAATAATTTTCTTTGTTATTCTTGTTCAGTAGTCTATAATCCATTGAGGATTTGGCTACATTTTCTCATATTTAATCTAAGAAAGTTTTAATTTCAAAAAGTTCCTTGTACATGAAGCAAATATGTAAATAATTAGGAAAATTCTTAAACCTAAGGATAAGTTTGTCTTAGATTAATAAAAATCCCAAATTAGAAACAAAAAATTGCACACTTTTGGCTCTTTGAGAGTCATTCTAATGGCTTTCAAATGTGTCTGCAGTTAAAAAGTCTCCACTAAAATGTCCTTACCAGAAAATTCATTGTAAGTTTATTTTTGATAATTCATGTAATTTCTCTCTTTCTGCAAATATTTATAGAAAATGACTAATAGCAAACATCGGGATTTGATTCACCTATTTAGAATAAACATCTAGTTCTAGGGGAGAGTAGTCAAAGCATACAAGTGTTGCTCATTTGAGTACTTTTGCCAGTGTGAGTGGTTATTTTTCTTATTAGGGCCTTTTATTTGTTTTATTAACATATAGTGTATTATTTGTTTCGGGGGTACAGGTCTGTGATTCAACAGTCTTGCACAATTCACAGCGCTCACCATAGCACACACCCTCCCTGATGTCCATCACCCAGCCACCCTATCCCTCCCATCCCCCTCCACTCCAGCAATTAGGACCTTTTAAATCATTACCAAGATGTTGATTCACAAATTCAGGAACTTCCCAGGTGAAATCCGGAACAGGCCCCTGTACAGGGAGGGCAGGCAGAGGCCAAAGGAAGAAGCCATTCCACTTGGTAGAGGGCAGTTTTAATGAGCAAGGGAACTTACATACAAGGCTTCTCCTGGGCAGCCACAAAATGAGTAGATTTCCATACCTGCTGGCCAGATTTTAAACATTTATTTAGAGAGCTGAACTGGGTTCAGTCCCATATAACACATTGCTGTCTCAAGCTTGCATTCTTGAAAATGGCTCTCACTGTGGGAACGGTGAGCAGAGCATAGTTCCAAGGACGGAGTTGGGGGTGAGGAGTCTCTGATGGCAAAACCTGGCACTTGTTTGCCTTCATTTCCATCTCTGGAAATCCTTCACTGTTGCTTCTCAGACCTGATTTTGCAATAGTAAGTCACAGTCTTGTTTTTTTTTTTCGTTGCAGATAGCCACATGTAGAAATATATATGGTGGTAATGGGGGTAGTATGTGGATTGTAAGAAATGAGCGAAACTGTGGGTCAGATAAAAAGCTGTTGAATACAAAAGCAGAATCAGTTTAGCAGTTTGTCATTCCAATGATGACCTTATTTAAACGATTAAATATTGTATGAACTTCAAAACTTTGGGTTTATTTCTAAGAAGCTTATTTATTTTTATGTGTATGTTTCATTTGCTTCCTCTTGGCAGAGGTTTGACTTCATCATAGGATACGCACCTATGCCATTTATTTAGCTCCCACCACCAGGCAGATCCATCATTCTAAGTTAAAAGCTGAAGTAGTTCTTCAGGCTAAATGCAATTTTTTCTAAGTGACTTGATTTGCATAACAATACCTGTAAACATCGACAGGTTGCAAACTAGGGAGAGAAAAGGAAGAGTCCTTGTTTCCCACAGGGGGAAGGAAATTATTTTGAACATTTTTATCAATGAATTTCTTGTAAATCTGGTAAATAGAATTTCTTGGGGCCAAATTGTTTAGCCAAAGGTTCATGAGGTCAGTAAGTCCCATATTTATGTTGCTAAATCTGCTTTAAGATATCCTAGACAGGGGTGCCTGGGTAGCTTAGTTGGTTTAGCTTCTACCTTTGGCTCAGGTCATGATCTTGGGGTCCTGGAATCAAGCCCCACATAGGCTCCCTGCTCAGCGGGGTGTCTGCTTGTCCCTCTGCCTCTCCCTTGCCTCTTGCGCTCCCTCATAGAATCTTAAAAAAAAAAAAAAAAAAAAAAAAAAAAAAAAATTATATATATTCTCCTAGACAGCACTGGGTGTTATAGGCAACTAATGAATCATTGAATACTACATCAAAAACTAATGATGTACTATATGTTGGCTAACTGAACATAATAATAATAATAAAAAGAGATATCCTAGACAGAGACACCATGATATACTAAAAAGAGTAACAGATAAGGGAAAAAGTGATCCTGGGTACTGGTTCTGGTTCCATCATTGACCAGTTCTGTGATCAGACAAATCACTTTTCATCATTGAAAACCAGTTTCCTCAATATTAGAGATCCAGACTAGACAGTCTTGAGTCTTTTCCAGATCATCATTATATGAAGTGCTCATCTTTCTTATTGTCAAAATCCCAAGCAAGGCAATTGCATACCTCCCTGATTAAGGCATCCCTCAACATGTGGAGGCAATTAGCATCTTGTGTATACCCAAGTAGCTTGGGATATGAGATAAAAGGGAGTTGCATCATAAGGGAGAATTGGAAGTGGGCCTCAATCTATGCATCTTCATTGGTTGCTCTATTATCTTATCCCTGGTGTATGGAAAGCAAGTGGTATATTGACTAAGCACAGGCTTTGGAGTCCTATGGTCTGAACTGGATTTCAGGATTCCCCACTTATTTATTATCAGACCTTGGTTATCTTATTTAACTTCTTGGGCTTAGGACCTACCTCATCAAAAAGTTGAGAGATCAGTTGAGACACTCCATGGAAAGAACATCTTCCTTCTGCTTTTCTATAGATACTTTGTTTCTAAGACCTATCCCTATGGTGATAACTGTGCTCATGTTACAAATCTTTCTTTCCTTTGATGCTCTGTGTTGGCTTCCATTGGAAGAGTCTTATGAGTTGCTCTTTCAGTTCTTACTGAAGCGGGAGAGCAAGGTTCTTGTCTCACAGAGTTGAAGAATGAATCTTGCAGACAAAGGAGAGTGGGTAAAGTGATAGAGTTTTATTAAGTGAGGATAGAGAAAAAGCTCTCAGGAGTGAGAGGGTCCTGGTAGGTTTGCCAACATGAGCCCCTACTGACAGTCTTTTATTTAGAACCGACTAGGGAGCTTGTGGTCTCAACATTCTTGTGATATCTTGGTTTGAGCAAAGACTTGTAATAACATCTTTTTTTTTAATATTTACTTGAGAGAGAGAAAGAGAGAGATATCATGAGTAGGGGGAGGGGTTGAGGGAGAAGCAGACTCCCTGCTGAGCCAGGAGCCTGATGCAGGGCTGGATCCCAGGACCCTGGGATCATGACCTGAGCCAAAGGTAGATGCCCAACTGACTGAGCCACCCAGGTGCCCTGGTGATAACATCTTTAATGGCTGACTTCTTTTCAGGGTCTGGTTATTCTTTGGTCACAGGTGACTGTCATAAAAAAAAAGACACCCCCCCCCCCGCCCCCACACACACACCTAGGGCAGGGTGGTCTGGTGTGTTCCCTTATCTCTTGTTTCCTCACACCTCCACATTTTTTGGGATTTCTGTGAGCCTGATCCCATAGCCCACTACCTGTCTCTCCATATCTAGCCCTGCCTGTCCCGTATTCATTGTTAAGTTGTTAAACAGTAGTACATTTCTTTATTCTATGAATATTTATTCATGCCTTAGTATGTTTCTTAGAGTTTAATGAAGAGCAGAACTGAAGAATGTTTGTAAGCCTGGTTTCCCTCCTGCTTAATCAAGAGTTTGTTCATCTGACTTCATGTTTATGGGTGGCAGTGTCTAAATACTTACTGCCCTGCAGAGCTTCTCTAAGTGTGAAGAGTTGGAAGTGAGAAAAGGGCTATGTGGACACCAGACAGGCTATCCCTCTGCAATAGGGCTTCTGGGATGTTCACTGAAAAAAAAGGTGTAAGCTGAGAATGTAACCATGGCTGAATCCTGGAGGAAAGCAGGCTTTTAATATGTGCAAAAGTATCTAAGGATGAAAAGAGCCCTGCCTTTCTGGGTTAAACATCTGTGGTTTTATTTCTTTTCTTCCCAACTTTTAGATCCTATCTCCCTCATATCCTTAGATCCCCATCCTTGAAGGCTATCAGTTTTGTTCCATTTACTGTCCTTCCTCTTTTCATTACTATGTAAAGAATGCTCCAAAACATGCATTTGAATTTTTATGTAGTACTTATTTTATTATACTAATAAATCTTTTTGTTTGCCAAAGGCCCATAGAGGATGTGAAGAGTTTATATGTAAATTAAGAAAACACTCTGTCATTTTAATTATAAAGAACTATCTATAGGAGCAAACAAGTGCTGCATGATAGGCTGGGAAGGGGGTTTTCTTCAGTTCTTTCCATTGCTCAACCCAGGGTGGTTGTTTCATGGGCTCCAGTCTGGTGGAGCTTCCACTGCCTCAGCAGGAAAAGAGGGGATCAGTCCTTTTCTACATGGGATTTAAATACTCTTTCCTACCCAACTGTGACCTAAGTAAAAACACCTATCATTGAAGCACATTGACGTTTTCCATAAAGAATTGTAGTCTTTTCTTTGGTATGGTGGTTCTCAAATCTGGCTTTTATATTAGAATCAAGAGAGGAGCTTAAAACATCTCTGATGTCTGGCCCTCATCCCAGAAAAGAAAAAAATAATTAAACATTGATAGAAATAGGGTCTTATCATCAGTATCTTTTAAAAGCTTCTAGGTGATTCTGTTTTGCAGGCAAATACTGAACAAATTGCTTTCTGAGGAATATGTTTGATAACAACAAGCGATAGTTTAGGAGCATTGCTGGACCAAGGAGAAATTTCTCAATCCTTCTTGGTTACACAAAAACTCCAGCAGGTTCATGTAGTTCAAAGATAGTTTCATTGGCAGACACACAAACATGCTTGTAGACACACACAAATATCCCCAGGTATTTCTAAGGTATACGACGCACAGTCATATTCTAGAATGTTCACTGGCACAAGCATATAGCATTTACACACACATTCACAATATAGGTGCACAGACTAACACACAAACATACAGATACAGCTATGCACAGATATAGATTTGGTATGTTAATATACACAACACACAAAGGGTGGGTGCCTGGGTGGCTCAGTTGGTTAAGTGTCTGCCTTCGGCTCAGGTCACGATCTCAGGGTCCTGGGATGGAGCCCTGCATAGGGCTCCTTGCTCAGTGGGAAGTCTGCTTCTCCCTCTGCCCCTCCCTCTCTCGTGCTCTCTTTCTCTCTCTCTCTCTCTCTCTCAAATAAAATCTTTTTTTTTAAAAAAGATACACAACACCCACAAAGACTAATGTAAAAACAGACACAAATTAACACTTGTGTAGACAGTTCTAAGCACACAGACTTGCCCACAATAAAAAACATTCAAGGATTCACATACACAATCATCCATAGAGAGATCCAGAAGAAGAGAGGGAGCCATAAATAGACATGAAGAGAGAGAGACATTAAAAAATTGACCTTGGAAGTTTTTACCTCTTTGCTTGGAACGTCACTGGGGATTATCTGCTGCCTCTCTATGGATATAATTTGGCCCAGCTCAGTGCCCCCAGATCCCTCACTTATATGGCTATTGTGCAAGGTAAGATGGGAACTGCAGTCTCGAAGGAGGAAACCACTCAAGCTGTCAGTGAAAAAGGAAATTCTATTGAAAGTTTTCTCTCTGAGTGTGGAGTGCTGATAGACACAGGAATAGCAGACAAAACGAGCCCTAAAAATAATATATAATATTTGAGTGGCATCACACATTTCTCATGTACTCTCATACCTTCAAACTAATTTTATTATATCCACATTTATAGATAGCTTTACAGATTTGATCTTAATCTCATTTGATCCTCTGAGTGATCAGCTGGATGGGTAGATTTTATTACTTTCATATTATACTGTGAGATTGGAATTGACATTATGATTATTCTTTCTCTCTGAAAAAGAGGTTCAGAGAGATTACCCTAGTTGAGGATATTCCAGGACAAGCCCAATTCCTAGTTCAGGTGAATTTCACCTTGACAATGAGCTGCATATGTCTTGACCAGGTGTAAAAGGAGAAATATAACTTAGATACTAAAGACCCAGCTCTGGAAATAAAATAGCAGTATGCATGTCTCAGATAGACTTAGCATTGAGTGCTCACCCCCTAAAAGGCAATGGGGGTATATATCTGAGATATGTGTAACTGTTCTTTTTAACACAGAGATTGATGCCATTATGATAGAGTTAGAACACACTGCATCCTGGCCTGTTGGGTGTTGAGATAATCAGGGCTTTGGGGGGAGGTTTCTGTCCATTTGTTGTTTTCTATAAACGTGTCTGGATGGAAATAAAACTGAGTGGGAAGGTATTTGATCATATTGACGTGTGAAATTATCTTTTAAACCTCTCCTCTATTTGGACTATGGAGTTAGCTATGTGTTCAAAGGTGTGGTTATAAGATCTCCCACCAACCAGCATGGAACTGTGGATTTACTGATCACTTATGTGCTTTTCTCTGAGATTGGATCTGTCCTAGACACTAATGGGAATCTCTTTACTCAGATGGTTTCAGTTCTCATTTAGTAGACAAGTAGTGATTAGAAATTACAAAATGATGGGACAAAAATAAAGACAGACCAAAGGCCAATGAGATGAATTCAGTGTAGAAAAATTGCTTGGCTTTAAACAAATTGCTTTAAAATAAATCACTTTCCAACATGTAAAAATTATTATTAAAATAGAAATACAGATTCCAAACAATATTTATATTTGTATCATTTCAAATGATTAGAAACTCTGGGCCTACATTTTCACATGGCAAAGACTGTTAGGAACTGTTCCAGTATCTTTGCTTTCTATTGTCTTAATTCAGTTTCATTCACCCATTTGGGTTACCTTTCTGGTGCTGTAGGTATATAGGTTTATTATCTCTAATTAAGCAATAATTAAATCCAAACCTGATGATTGATGCCTTAGGAATCTAGGGAGGAGAAGGTCAGTGAGGACTGCAATAGTCAGAGGAAGCCTCATGGAGGAAGTGGGAACTAAGTTGTCTTATAAAAAAAATCAGGATGTAGACAAGGAAAGGGATACATGCAGGGTACTTTAGAGCAGTGTTCCTGAGAAACAGCAGAAAAAAATCAAATGCAAAATAAATCATAGAGGGATTAAAGTTCTACACATGAAAATCAACCCCTAAAACTTGACGAAGACAGTGGAGGAGACCATCTTTATGATATCAGGACTTGGAAAGACATTTTCTTTTTTTTTACACTAGACAGAAAAATCACAATCCATAAAAAAAACATGTTTGACCTTTTTGAAAATTAAAAAATATTTTGATCAAAATAGAAATCAGACTTGGAATAATGACTTACTATGAATGACACTAGCAAATAATTATATAAAGAATTTACAAAGAATTTCTATAAATCAATGTGCAAAAGGCAAGTCAACAATAGGGGCACAATTTAATGAAAATGCCATTCAAAAAAAGAGGAAACAAATAGTAAAAATAGTTTTAGTAGTGAGCATGCTTTCCTATCAGGGTTACATAAATTAACAGTGAAATGTCATTCTGTAATGTATTTGCAAAATTTTAAGCAGTTGGCAATCATGGGGGAAAGTAGTAACTAACAGACTGCTAGTGGGAATGTGAATTGATAAAATCCTTTGCAAGTTGGCAATGTTTTGTAAAGTTGAGTATTCATTATATACCTTTGAAACAATTTTGTGTTTGTGTGTGTCGATTTATCCTAGGGAAATTTCATATTTGTGCAAGGAACCATTTGGAAGAATGTCCAATGTAGCATTGCATGTAAAACCCAAAAGAGTGTTCCTCAGCAAGAAATAGCTAAATAATTGGTGGTATACACACTCAGGGGAAAACTACTATAGTGAAAATGAATAGACTAGTACTACATATTTCAACTTAACAAAATTTTATAAAAGCAATAACTTGCAAACAGCACATATAACCTGGTACCCTTTATGTCAAATATGAAAACATGCAAAACACAAACCAACCAATAAAAGACTAAATAAACATTCCAGGGAGGAGGGAATATTTTGGACTAGAAACAGGTTGTGTGGCAGAAGGTATAACGGTTCTGATCTGGCTCAAACTTGGAAGTGCCTGGACTGGGACAGCATATGAAATACAGGCTCTATTGCTGGACCTTCGAGAATCACTCTGCTTTCATTATCTGATCAAGCAGCCACTGTCCTCTTTTTAAAGCTGTTACCTGGGGGAAAATAGCTGTTATAGATTGATGTGTAAGACACTGTTCATGTATGGTTACAAAACATTATCTGAAGGAAGATGAAAGTCTGCAGAGCAGTCAGCTCTGAAAGAAAAAGGATAGGAAGAGTTACAAACCATTTTTCATTCTTCTTTCACCGGAGGGGAAGGTTCAGAAACTCACTCATTGAGCTCATTCACTCAGTCAAATAAATGTTACCTATTGCTTCAGTGTTTTCCGTGGGTTTCTAAACAGCTCTCTCGGCCCTTTGTTCCTGCCTGCAGTATCTGCCTCCTTCATACCAGATGAACCTCCTAACAGCACATTTTTGGAAAATTTATGGCCAGCTCTGTCCTCTAAAGTTCCGATTCTGCATCCTCCAATATCTGGCTCCAGCTTCTCTTGTTGCGGCTTACCAGCTGCTCACTTCACAGATGCTTGCTGAGAGTCCGTGTCGTGCAGGCTTCTTTGTGAGCCCTGGGGTCTTGAAGAAGGACGAGGACACTTTCCTCAGTGTTTTCATTCCAGTGGGGGATACAGATGACAAACATTGAGCCCACAAGGAAGATGATGGCATATGGCATAAATGCTGTGCAATCAGGAAAACAAGGTAGGGTGGTCAGAGAAGACCCCTTTGCCAAGATGATATCTGAGCTGAATTCTGAGAGATAGGAAAGTCTCAGCCATGCAAATATCAGTGAGATAGGAGATTGATGTCTCTGTTTTCTTTCTTATACTCTGGCCTAACTGGCCTCTTTGCCCAAAACACATTCTATTCTTCCTGACTGTTGTGCTTTGGCTTGTGCTGTTTCCTCTTTCCAAAACCTATTTCCTGCAGTGTCCACCTGTGGGAGCCTCCATGCCTTTTAGATCCCACCCCTTCCAAATGCTATCTCTGTGACCTCTCCTAGTTTAAGTGTTAGTGCTGGATCTTCTCTGTCTTAGAACTCTCCCAATTACATGTGACAGAAGTTGAGTTGGACTAAGAGCAAGCACACAATGGTGAAATTTGTTAATTTAGGGAAACACACCATAGAATTAGAGGTAGAGTTAGTCCCAGGGATGCCTGTATGTTGCAGTTTGTCAAAAGGGGAAGTGCTTTCCTGGATTGCATTTTGTCTGTTCGTACTTCCTTAAAAGCGTCATCCCCAAAGTGCTGCTTTCCCTCTGCAGCAGGGCCTTCTTTTGGCAGCAGCTGAATCCTGTTTAGTTTTTCCAGCACATAGCTCCTCTATGCCTTCCATACCGTCCTCTCACATTGGCCCCCCCTCCCCCCACCCCCGCCATGAGCCCCCAGGTACCAGCATCCAGCTGCCTGGCAACCTGTTTGAAAAGTCTAGGTCCCAGGTCCTTGTCATCACTCTTTCTAGTTGAATGACTCCAGCACTGAGTGGCAAACAGCCTCTCTTCGGAGGTCTGGATTCTGGTCCATGATGCACCTCTCTCAAGGAAATGCATTTCAGCCCTCTTTCTCTTTCTAGGGTGTCACATTATGGCTATTTAAAATCTATCTCTATTAACTTTCTGTATTTCCACATTTTCTACAAAAGACTTTGTATTCTTATTCAGGAAAGAAATGAAAATAAAATAAAGGCACTCAGATACTAAGGAACTTTCTCAAGGTTCAAATTATTAAGTCTTTCAACTGAAATTTAAGCCCAGTTCTCTTATTTCCCAGCTGTAACTTTCCTCTCAATGCCATGCTTGCTTCCTATAGGAAGAAATGGAATCACATGTGCCTTAGTTAATAGCACTTGCTTTATACATATGGTTTGGCTTTGTTCACTCACACTTATTCAGTGTATCTGTGGAAGGCATGGTGAGCAATGTGTGCCTTGGGATGAGTACTCATGTTCTGTCTCTTGGCCTTGAGAGAGCACAGGACTCACTGTCCTTCAGATGTTACCTGCTTGGACTGCTTGCATGAATTTGACTCCTGTCATAACTGGACTCTTTGATTTGTTTTTGTTGTGCCAGTCTCCTCCTGAGATGTTGCTTGCCCATTTGCTTTATTTTCTTGCTGGTTTGGCTTTGCTCAACCCACACTAGCCTCACACATCCATCCGTAAATAGACCTAGCCTTCTATCCGGTGATGATCTGTACCCAGCTCTTTTCCTTTTTAGATAGTTTTAAACACAGTTTTGAAAGGTCAAAGTTTAGGTGAAAGGCTAATAAGCACTCAACCTAAAAGCAAAAGGTCAGCAAGTTGTTTTCCTTAAAAAAAAAAAAAAAAAAAAAGCCATTGAACCTCTGTTAACTTTTTTAGCAAGTGCTAATAGGTTTGGCAAAGGTGCAGTTTTCCATTAGTTTAATTGAATAAAGATGGAGATTAAATTTTCTCCTGTTTAGGCTACCTCAGGCTGTCATTTCAGACATCCTTTATTGTTTGTTTGTTTGTTTTTAAGTTGAAATGCCCATGGGCTCAGAGAAACTTGTTAAGAAGATAAAACAGGTAGAGAAGTCAGTGACTAGAAGCCAGCAGGGCATTTTCAAATAGTCTCTCTTCGAGGGGCAAGTTTGTTTTCTTATGTAAGCTTCCGTCATCTTTTACCCTCCTCCACCTCCTTGTTTCCCTTCAGGAAGATGGTCATTTTTCTATAGCCAATAGTGCTAGCCCTCTCCTTGCTTCTGTGCCCAGGAGGCTCCTAGAAATTAGGTCCAGGGCAGGAAAGGGTGAGCTAACTTACCAATGAGACTATATATTTCCTTGAGTCACAACTGCTATGAACGCGGCCACATGGATGACTATATTGTATATTTTTCTGCATGCCACATTACATTTGTCTTCACAAGTAATTGCACCATTTTATTTTTCTTCCACGCAATATCATGAAGTAGGTGGTACATTATAATCTCCATTTCACAGATGGGGGAAATTGAGGATCATAGGAATTAAATGAGTTGACATTCTTTTCAGCTCTAACGTCAGGAAATCATTTTGCACTCTGGTGCCCGAATAATTTTGATGTACTATAGACTGTGTCACTCCCCTCAAAACCCTCCCACTGCCAATGAAATAAAATATAAACTCCTGAGTGTGACTTGCCATGTTTTCTTGATCTAACTATTTGTCAGATCTTCTGTTAATCTTCTATAACCGTATATTGGGATCTCTTACTGAAAGCATTTATTAATAATAACTAATGTATGGAACACTTATTATAATCTAGGCACTTAATAAATACTTTAGGTAAATAATCTTATTACAAGTATGTGAGGCAGACCCTACTAAGATCACCATTTTGCAGATATATTCATTCTACATTCATTCTACATCCACTCATTCTACAGATATTTTTGGCATGTCTCCTATATGACAGACTATACTAGGTAAGAATACAGCAGTAACAAAAGGTACAAAAACCTATTAACTATTTTTTATATATATTCAAGTTGAATATATATATTGTTGACATACACGTTTCAGGTTATAACATGCTGATCTGACATACGCATTACCAAATGCTCACTACAATAAGTGCACTTACTCTCTGCCATATAAAATTATTACAGTATTAGTGACTATATTTGCTATGCTGTACTTCTCATCTCCGTGACTTACTTATTTTATAACTAGAAGTTTGTACCTCTTAATTCCTTTATCTATTTTGCCAATCCTCCATCTCCCTTCCCTCTGGCAATCACCAATTTTTTTCTCCATATTTATAAGTCTTTTTGTTTATCCTATCCTTGTTCCTTTGCTTTTTAGATTCTACATATAAATGAAATCATGGGATATTTATCTTTCTCTGACTTATTTCACTAGTGTAATACCTTCTAAGTCCATCTGTGTTGTCACAAACAGCAAGATTTCATGCTTTATGGTTGAGTAATATTGTATATATGTACACCACATCTTCATTATCCATTCATCTATCAGTGGACATTTAGGTTGCTTCCTAAATTTAGGACATTTAGGTTGCTTTTGGCTATTGTAAACAATTGTAAACAATTCTGCAATAAATACAGGGGTGCATATATCTTTTTGAATTAGTGCTCTTGTTTTCTTTGGGTAAATAAATACACAGAAGTGGAATTACTGGATCATATGGTATTTCTATCTTTTTTTTAATTTTATGAGGAACTTCTGTCTCTTTTCTATAGCGGCTACACCAATTTACAGTTCAACCGACAGTGCATGAAGGTTCCCTTTTCTCCACATCCTCACCAACACTTATTTCTTACGTTTTGATCCTAGCCACCTGACTGATGTGAGATATTTCATTGTGGTTTTGACTTGTATTTCCCTGATGAGTAATGATGCTAAGCATCTTTTCATGTGTCCGTTGGCCATCTGTATGTCATCTTTGGAAAAATGTCTATTCAGGTCTCTGCCCATTTTTAATAAGGTTAAAATGTGTTTTTGATGTCAAATTTTAGGAGTTCTCTATATATTTTGACTATCAACCTTTTATCAGATATATCATTTGCAAATAACTTCTCTCATTCAGTAAGTTGCCTTTTTAGGCAAAATGCTTTTTAGCTTGATGTAGTCACAATAGTTTATTTTTGCTTTTGTTGCCCTTGCCTGGGGAGATATTCAGAAAAAAATAAGGCTGAAGCCCAAAAGATTACTGCCTATGTTTTCTTCTTGGAGTTTTATCATTTCAGGTCTTCTATTTTAGGCCTTTAATCCATTTTGAGTTTATTTTTGTGTATTTGGTGTAAGAAAACAGTCTAGTTTCATTCTTTTGCATGTAGCTATTCAGATTTCCCAACACCATTTATTGAAGACACTGTTTTCCTCCATTGCATGTTCTTGCCTCCTCTGTTGTAGATTAATTAACCATATAAGCATGGGCTTATTTCAGGGCTCTCTATTTTGTTCTGTTGATCTGTGTCTATTTTTGTGCCAGTATCATACTATTTAGATCGCTATAGGTGTGTAATGTATCTTAAAATCTGGGAATATGATACCTCCAGATTAGTTCTTTTTTCTCAAGATTGCTTGGCTATCTAGGGTCTCTGTAGTTCCATACAAATTCTGTGATTATTTGTTTTAGTTCTGTGAAAAATACTACTGGTATTTTGATAAGGATTGTATTGTATCTGTAGATTACTTTGGATTAGTATGGATATTTAACAGTATTCTTCCAATCCATGAGCAAGGTATACATTTCCATGTATTTGTATCATCTTCAATTTATTTCATCAATGTCTATGGTTTTCAGAGTACAGGTCTTTTACCGCCTTCGTTAAGTTTATTCCTTGGTATGTTATTCCTTTGATACAATCAAATGGGATTATTTTCTTCTTTCTGCTAGTTCACTACTGATGTACAGAAATGCAGCAGATATCTGTATATTGATTTTTTTTTTTTTTTTGTATCCTGTACCTTTACTGAATTTTTTGGTACTAATAGTTTTTTGGTGGAGTCTTTAGGGTTTTCTTATATATGTCATCTGAAAATAGGGACAGTTTTAAATTGTCCTTACCAATTTGGATGACTTTTATTTCTTTTTCTCATCTAATGACTATGGCTAGTATTTTCCCTGCTATGTTTAATAAAAGTGATGAAAGTGGCCATCCTTGTTTTAGAGGAAAAGCTTTCAACTTTTTACCATTGAGTATAATGTTAGCTGTGGGTTTGTCATATATGGCCTTTATTATGTTGACATGTATTCCCTTTATACCCACTTTGTTGGGAGTTTTTTTTCATGAATGGATAGTGAATTTTGCTAATTTTTTTTCTGTGTATATTGAGATGATCACATGATTTTCATTCATTTTTATTAACTCTAAGGTATGACATTGATTTGCAAATGATGAACCATCTTTATATCCCACTACATCATAGTGAATAATCCTTTTAATGAATCATTGAATTTGGTTTTCTAATATTTTGTTGAGGGCTATCTCATCTATGTTCATCAGGGATATTGGCTTTTTTGTAGTGACTTTGATTTTTGCATCAGCGTAATACCTGGCCTTACAGAATAAAATTTGGAAGCATTCCATCCTCTTCTATTTTTTTGGAATAGTTAAAGAAGGATAGGTATTAACTTCCCTTTAAATGTTGAATAAAATTAACCTATGAAGCCACCTGGACTTTTGTTTGTTGGTAGGGTTTTAATTACTGATTGACTTACCTTACTAGTAATCTGTCTGTTGAGATTTTCTATTTCTTCATTTAGTTTTCGAAGATTGTGTGTTTCTATGAATTTATGCGTTTCTTCTAGGTTGTCCAATTTGTGAGAAGATAATTTTGTAATAATTCTTTGTATTTCTGTGATGTCAGTTATTTCTTTAATTTCTGAATTCAAGTACTTTTTTTCCTTAATAAGTCTGCCTAAAGTTTTGTTTCATTGATTTTTTTTTCTATTGTTAGTCTCCATTTATTTTTGCTTTAATTTTTATTTTTTTCTAACTTTGGGCTTTGTGGGTTTTTGTTGTTGTTGTTTTTTAGTTCCTTCAAGTGTAAGGTTAGATTGTTAAGATTTTTACTGTTTCTTGATGTAGAACTGTATTGTTGTACACTTGTTTCATAGAATTGCTTTTGCTGTGTCACAAATATTTTGAACCATTGTGTTTCCAATTACATCTCTTTCAAGGTTTTTTGTTTTTTTCCTTTTTGATTTCCTTATTGACCATTGGCTGTTTAGTCTCATGTTATATAGCTTTCACTTCTTTGTATTTTTTTTTCTTATAATTGGTTCCCAGTTTTATGGTGTTATGCTCAGAAAAGATGCTTGATATGATTTCAGTCATCGCAAAGTTAATGACTTTTTTGTGGCCTCACATGTGATCTGTCTTGGAAAATGTTTTCATGTTCACCTGAAAAGAATATATATTCTATTCTTGAATGGAATGTTCTGTAATATCTGTTTGTCTGGTTTAATGTGCTATTCAAAGCCACTGTTTTCTTAATAACATTCTGTGGGGTGAAATAGCCATTGATGTAAGTGGTATATTAAAATCCCCTGCTATTGTATTACTCTTCATTTCTCCTTTATGCTTGTTAATATTTGCTTTATATAATGCTTCTATGTTGGGTGCATAGATTTTTACAATTGTTATATCCTCATGTTGGAGCAATCCTTTCTATTACATTATTGGGTAATTCCCCTTTTTCTGTGTTGTAGTCAGTTTTAAAATCTATTTTGTATGTAGAAATATTGCTACTCCCTCCCCTTTTTTTCTTCCATTTGTTTGGAATATCTTTTTCCTTTCCTTCACTAAAAATCTTTTTCTCTAGGTCTGAAGTGAGTCTCTTGTAGGCAACATATAGATGATTTTTCTTTAAATCTATTTAGTCACCTGAGGTCTTTTGTTTAGAATGTTTAGTCCATTTGTATTTAAGGTAATTATTGGAAAAATAAAAAAATAAAAAAGGAATTATTGATAAGTGGGTACTTATTACCATTTTGATAATTGTTTTCTGGTTGTTTTTGTAGTTGTCTTTTTTTTTCTCCTCATTCTCTTAAGACCCTTATGATTTGATTACTTATTTTAGTGTTACACTTAGATTTCTTTTTATTTTTTGTGTATCTATTATAGGTTCTTGGTTTATAGTTCGTATAAGGTTCACATATAGCATCCTATATAGAGAGAGAGAGCAAGCAGCCTGTGGTAGGTTGATAGTCACTTAAGTTCAAACATTTAAAACCACTACATTTTGACTTTCCCTTGTTTTATGTATGATATCATATTTGCATCTTTTTATTTTATACTTTGACTAATTTTTATAGATATTGATTTTTACTACTTTTGTCTTTTATCCTTCATGCCACTTTTGTGATTGATCTATTTCCTCTACTGTATGTTTTTTTTTCATTCATAATTTTCTGAAGTTACTGACTTTCATTTTCACTTGAAGAAGCTCCTTTAACATTTCTTGTAAGGTTAGTTTAGTGACAATGAACTCCTTTGTTTGTCTGAGAAACTATCTCTCCTTCAATTCTTAATGATAATCTTGCCAGGTAGGGAATTCTTGGTTGCAGGATTTTTCCCCTTTCAGGAAATTGAATATATCATGCCACTCCCTTCTGGCCTGCAAAAATTCTGCTGAAATCATCTAATAGCCTTATGGGGATTTCACTTGTATATAACTATTTCCTTGTCTCTTGTTACTTTTAAGATTCTCTTTTTATTTTTAATTTTCCCCATCTTAATTATTATGTGTCCACCTGGTGTGGACCTCCTTGAGTTCATCTTGTTTGGGCTCTCTGTGCTTCCTGGACCTGTATATCTGTTTTCTTCCCAAGGTTAGGCAAGTTTTCAGCTATTATTTCTTCAAATAAATTTCTGACACTTGCTTGCTATCTTCTCCCTCTGGGACTCCTATAGTGTGAATGTTGATTCACTTGATGTTTCCCAGAAGTCTCTTAACCTATCCTCCCTTTTTTTTTTTTTTTTATTTATTTATTCATGAGAGAGAGAGAGAGAAGCAGAGGGAGAAGCAGGCTACCAAGGAGCAGGGAGCCTGATGCGGGACTCGATCCCAGGACCCTGGGATCATGACCTGAGCCGAAGGCAGACGCTTAACCATCTGAGCCACCCAGGCGCCCACCTATCCTCCCTTTTAAAAATTATTTAAAAAAAAAAAAAAATTTTGCCTTTATGATTTCCATTACTCTGTCTTCAAGATGGCTGATCTGTCCTTCTGCATCCTCTAATCTGTTAATTCTCTTTAGTGTATTTTCATTTCAGTTGTATTCTTCAGCTATGACTGATTCTTTATATTTTCTATCACTTTGTTACAGTTCTCACTGAGTTTATTCACTTTTCTTTCAAGTCTGTTGAACATCTTTATGATCATTACTTTGAATTCTTTATCAGATAAATTGTTTATCTCTGTTTCATTTAGCTCTTTTTCTGGGGTTTGCCTTGTTTTTGTTTTGGAACATGTGCCTCTCATTTTGTCTCACTGTGTTTGTACTCTGTATTAGGTGGGTCAACTATGTCTCTGATCTTGGCCTTATGTAGAGGGTTTCCTGTGGCACCTAGTTGTGCAATCCTTTCTGGTCACAAGAAACAGGTTTTCCAGTGGCATCCTCTGTGTGAGCTGTGTGTGCCCTTCTGTGCCACTTCAGAATGTGAGCATTCTGATGAGTGGGGCTGGTCCTTAGCTGAGCAGTCTTCAATGATTCTGTGACTGCTACAGGTGCATTGATGGACAGGGCTTGCCCCTGGTATGACTGACTGAGAGGGCTAGCTGTAGCTGCTGCAGGTATATAAGTGGGTGGAGCAAGCTCCTCTAATTCTCAGGACAGGAGTTATTCTGTAGGGGCACCAGTACTGGCTGTGGCTACTTGCTAGGTGTGGTGGGGTAGTAGTTATTCTGGGGGCATGCCAGTCCTGACTGATGCTGCCCATGGGTGTGGTGAGGCAGGAGCCATTTTGGAGGTGTGCCTGCCAGGGCAAGTCCACAAAGGAACCCGAGGGTGGGGCATGCAGTTCTATGTAAATGGAGGGTGTCAGAACTGGCTTCCGCCAGTGTTTTACTAGCTAGACTAAAAGAGAGCAAGAAAAATGGCACCTGATTATACCTCTATTCCCAGAGAAAACTCCTACAGTTCTCTGTCCCTCCAGCAGACTTCCTGAAATTGGTCAATAAATCTTCATGTATACCCCAGGTGTTTTTAAAACTGCTGCTTTTGGTCTCAGGCTGAGTGATAAAGCACACTGGCCTTTTAAGAGAAGAGACTACATTTCCTTTAGCCTTCTGGCTCTCCCAGAGTTAAGCCCCACTGGTTTCCAAAGCTGGAGCTAAACCCTGCCAATTTTCATTTTTTTTAAAAGATTTATTTATTTTTGAAAGAGAGAGAAAAGAGAGGCAGACAGGGGGAGGGAAGAGAATCTTAAGCAGACTCTCCACTGAGCCTGGAGCCCAACGTGGGGCTCTATCTCAAAACCCTGAGATTGTGACCTGAGCCAAAATCAAGAGTCCACTGCTCAACCAACTGAGCCACTCAGACACCCCAAACCCTGCCAGTTTTCAAAGCCAGACCTTATGGGGACCTATATTCCTGGTGCAGTTCCCCAGGGCCATAGTCATATAATTTGGGGATTGATCCCCTTTCTTCTCAGGAAGCACCTTCATGCCTGTGATATCCCTCCTGCCTGTGGGTTGCTGCTGCACTGGGGGTTTGGTTCCCCGCCATGTCTCTTCCCCTCCTGCCCTTCTCAATGTAGTCTTTTTGCCTTTCATGTGGAAGATCTGGTCTGTCAGTCTCAGGTCATGTTCAGAGTGAGTTGTGTTACATGTAGATGCTGCCTCTGTGTCTGTGGGAGTTGAGCTCAGGATCTTCCTACTCTGCCACCTTCCTCTCTCTCTGAAATTCATTTTTAAAGTGCAGGCCAATAGGCCAGGCCCTCTGTGCCAAGTCCTGTGGTCCATTATGTACTTTTATTTTAAATATTTTATTTATTTTAGAGAGTGTGGGGAGGGGCAGAGGGAGAGGGAGAGAGAGAATCCTCAAGCAGACTCCCTGCTGAGTGCAGAGCCCAATGTGGGCTTAATCCCAAGACCCTGATATCATGACCTGAACCAAAACCAGGAGTAAGCTGCTCAATTGACTGAACCACCCAGGTGCTCCAACATTATGTACTTTTATTTATTATTTTATTTTATTTTATTTTAATTTATTTTTTAACAGAGAGACAGCGAGAGAGGGAACACAAGCAGGGAGAGTGGGAGAGGGAGAAGCAGGCTTCCTGCCGAGCAGGGAGCCCGATGTGGGACTCGATCCCAGGACCCTGGGATCATGACCTGAGCCAAAGGCAGACACTTAACGACTGAGCCACCCAGGTATCCCCAACATTATGTACTTTTAAATAAAACTTTGTTGCCTTAAATGTTTTATCTGAGGAACTTTTAAAATAGTAATCTCTAGTGTATTTGAAATACTTTTTTTAAAAAAAAACCTCAATTTAAGGGCAAAACAATTTTTTTTTTCAATTAGTAAAAAAAGGAAGACTGGCTTGTAAACCACAGATTTCTCCCCAGAACTAAATGAGTTGAAAGCTCAGCCTTCATTATAGGGCAAGGATCAATTTGTCTGAGCTAAACTGCATTGATACCCTATACAAGTGATTGTCTGAGTGGCTGACATTTGTTTGTGATGTAGGCCAAAATCTGATGGTTAATTTTCTGATCAATTTGGGTTAAATGTCCAAAAAATAGGAAATAAACTGTTATTCTGCATTTATAATTTCTACCTCTACTGAGCATTTACGATGATCTTGGCACACTTGAGGCCATCCAAATCCTGTAGGAAGAGTGCAAAGATGGGCATAACATTGTCCTTTAGAGTTGGGGTTCTGGAGTTAGAATGCTTGGGTTGGAATCCCAGTTCTGCCACTTTACATAATTACTTTATTTGATCCCCCCCCCCAAAAAAAACTTAAACCAATGACTAGGGAATATTATCCCTATTTTCCAGATGCAGAAACTGAGGCTTAGAAAGTTTGTGTAATTGGTCAAATTTGCACAGTCTGCAAGGGATTAAACCTGTGTCTGAGTATAAAGCTTAGCCTTTCAGCCATGATACTGTAAAAGGATGATTGATAATTAGGCCTTTGTCTCTATCATCTATGTACATGATTACTTCATAAAATTATAACTCTGCCTAAAACTCTTTCCAGTAAGTAAAACTGAGAATTACAAAGATTCTTCCAAGGGAGTTTAATAAGCTATTGAATACTGAGTTTAAATAATTTTAATTTCTTAAAGGTGTAAAAGAATCATATCAACAATTCTTTCAATTACTATGTTTATTTTATCCACACATCAGCTGACATCCTCATGTATTTTTCTAATAATTTAAACTTAACATAAATAACACTATTGATGTCTTTGCTGCTGTTTTATTATCTCCATAATCTCTGTGCATTTCCACTTTTACAGTTCTATAATATCCTTCAAATGCTCTAATTTTTTGCTATACCATGTTGGATGTGCACTGATATAGAGCTTATATAATCTGTTAAACCAGTTTTCTTAATATGTTTATTAACATTAATTTTATCTCAATGAGAACTTGGCTATGCTTCCAACTTTACACCGATATGAAAGTTTAATTCATTTTCAAATTATTCAGTGTCACACTCTGCTCTTTTAAATTAGATACCAGTTAATTTTTTTCTTGCTCATTTATTTGAAATTGTCCTTTTTTTCCTGTGAGAGCCTATGAAGCCACGTGTATTTTGTTAATGATTATGAAACAAAGCAATAGTGTTGAAAATTATGGCAGTTCAAACTTTGGCAAAGATGCAATATGCTAGAGGTATTTTAACTTGAAAGTAATTTTAAATGTCTGTAGCTACCTTCAGATAAAGATGCACTATGGTTTTAATTTATGAATTTAGATAAATAAATCTTTTAAAGGTTCTTCGAACCTAGAGATTCAATACAATCACAATTTTAGGAACAAGAAAATAGATCTTAGTATGTTGGATAAAATTTTATAAGTTATTTGTTTCAGAGGTACAGGTCTGTGATTCAACAGTCTTACACAATTCACAGCGCTCACCATAGCACATACCCTCCCCAATGTCTTTATATGTTAAAAAAAAAAAAAAAAAGATAGTAGGAAGGGAAAAATGAAGGTGGGGGAATCGGAGGGGGAGACGAACCATGAGAGACTATGGACTCTGAGAAACAGGGTTTTAGAGAGAAGGGGAGTGGAGGGATTGGTTAGCCTGGTGGTGGGTATTAAGGAGGGCACGTATTGTATGGAGCACTGGGTGTTATATGCAAACAATGAATCATGGAACACTACATCAAAAACTAATGATGTAATATATGGTGATTAACATAACAAAATTTAAAAAATTTTATGTTAGAACTATTGAGGGGACAAAAGTTTGTTGAAAAGTTTGGAAGTTTGTTTCATCTCGTTACTTACAAGTGGTGGGATTTTGGTCCCCATTTTATAGATGAGGTGACAAGGTTTAAAGTGGTTAAATGAACATCCAATGTGGATTAAAGGGGAACTTCAGGCCCATATGTGCAAAGCCTTACCCTAAAAAGGAGGGGTTGAAAGTTGGAAGGATGGGAAGAGTGGTCTGAGCAGAGGACTGTGAGATAGATAGGACTGATATGTGGAGAGTTTTCCAGGAAATGTTAAGTATTTGGGGCTTCAACCATTGCACACTGGAAAGATCAATCTTGCCACTGTAGAATATATAGATTAGAAGGTGCAAAGGCTGGAGCCCATTTGGAAGGCTCTTGAAGTTGCCAAAGCAACATAATGGTGGTATGAACTTGGGAGTTGGTAAAGTGGAGAGTAGATGATTTTGTGAGAGATTTCAGAAATAAAATGATAAAACTGATTTATGGCTGTATGGAGATGGTGGGGAATGCTGATGAAGAATGTGTTGAGCATGATTCCCAGGTATAGGCTTGAACTATGGGGGTGAGGGGAGGGAGATGTCAACATTTGTTGAGATTGGTAAGACTAGGAAGGAACCAAATTTTTAGAAAAAGATGGTCAGTTTGTTTTATGATATAATATTATGATTGCCTTTGAGACATCTGGAATAAGTATTAGATGTACAGACTTGGAATTCAGGGAAGTTATTTGGATGAAGATTTAAGTGAGAGAGGAAAAGTACTATTTATTGCAGTGATTCTCAACAAAACTTTACTCAGTTCCAATCAAAGGCCTTTGTTCATCCTTAACTCAATGTGTTTTAGACCATGTGTATCAGAATCGCCTGGATAATAGTGCACTAAGAAAGATGCAAGATTGAGAGTCACATTGCTGAGGTTTAATTCCCATCTCTCTCATCTCCTGGTATAACTTCCAGAATTTAGTCTTTCTATATCTCAGGTTCCTCATCTGTAAAAATTGGATATAATAGTTAACTTTTGATGTTTCTGGGCAGGGAAAATTAGGTAATTCATGCAATACTCCCAAAACAGTGCTTAGCACATCTTAAATGCCCAATAAAGTTTAGCTAACATTATTAGCTGGGGGGGTGGGGGTTGTTAAAACGAAGCTAGGATTTACGTGCTTACTAAGTTTGGGAATCATTGAGTTCCATGGTAGGTATCCATTTATCAACTAGTCTGACTGTGACATTACTTGGATATAAATAATGGATTTGAATTAAGTAGTTCTGGTTAGATCACACAGAGGTGTGATCTGAGGGAATTTTTTTTTAAATACCCATTTTTGGATACTATCAGGCTTTTTAAGGTGTGACATATGAATCAAGAGCCACAGAAATATGTATTTGAAAATAAACTTCCTACATACGTACTTAGTGATATGCTGACCCAGAACCTCATTTGTAAACAATTAAAATACTTTATTTAGATGACCTCTTGAGATTCCTTTCACATTATAGGTGTCTTGATGGCTTAAAAAAAAGTGTGTTTTCCCTTTTTAGAGTAAGTAATTTTTGCTGACAATTGGCTGCCCAAGCTCCTTTGCTTCTAAGTATGGCCATAGGTCTAGTTCTTGCCATTGAAATATGAGTGGAAGAAATAGAACTTCTAGGACAGAGCTGTGAAGTAGCAATTCATATCCAATATTATATTTTGTGCCCTGCTGACTGGATGTAGAGGATGATGAAGCTCTAAGGGATACTGGGGGCAAAAGATGGAAGGAACTAGAGTCTTTGAACAACCATGTTCAGGAAGAATGTTTACCAATCTGAATTATCACATTAGGCTCTAGAAGGTTAAAAATTAAGTCTCTATTTCATTGAATTGTAAAAATAATGAGGCATATTTTTTACAAAATAAATTGTTACCCTCAACTTTGAACAGGATGCTTTTTTCTACCTCTAAATCTGTAATGGTTAAACTTTATGTGTCAACTTGGCTGGACTATTTATTATGCCCAGTTGTTTGGTCAAACATTCCAGATACTCCTATGCAGATATTTTATAGATGTCATTAACATCTACAATCAGTTGGCTTTAGGTAAGATGACCTTTGATAATCTGGATGGGCTTTACCCAAACAGCTGAAGGCCTGAAGAGCAAAACAGATTTTCTGGAGAAGGAATTCTGCCTCAGGACTGTAACACAGAATTTCTGCCAGAATTTCCAATCTGCTGGCCTGGACTGTAAATTTCAGAGTAGTAAGGTCTCACAATATATGTATATGTATGTAAACGTATGTAGATGATAGATAGATAGATAGATGATAGATAGATAGATAGATAGATATCCTATTGGTTTGTGTATTAGCTAGGGTTCTCCAGAGACAGTCTATAGCTTCAGAAGATGTAGGATGAAATGTCTGTCATCATGACCATGGACCTATAGTTCATATACTATATGTTGAGGATTGTGCTAAACTGAGGATAAAAAGAATAAAACTATCAATTTTTTGGTGCTTAAAGTATAACCTAATTATGAATAAATGTTAACATTTCAGTCATTGTTGGTTTTATATTTCATATGGCTCAAATATGTAGTCATTTTTAAATGTGCATTTTGTAGAGTCATTTGAATATTCCATGGTACTTCTTAATATTGGTGACTTTATGCTTGGTATCATTCCTTTTGTTTTAGAAGGGTTTTAGTAGTTACTTTTTCTTAACTTTCATCTGCTTTTTTTATTTAAATTTGAGTATAATTGATGTACAATGTTACATTAGTTTCAGGTGTACACCTTAGTGATTTGACAAGTTTATACATTATGCTATGTTCACCACAAGTGTTTTCATCTGTCCCATTACATCACTATTACAAGATTATTGACAATATTCCTTATGCTCTACTTTTTATTCCCATGATTTACTCATTCCATAACTGGAGGCCTGTATCCCCCACTCCCCTTCACCCATTTTGCCCAACCCCCAGGCCCCTTCCCCTCTGGCAACTATCCGTTCTCTGTATTTATAGTTCTGATTCTACTTCTTGTTTATTCATTTTCTTAAGGATTCCATTTTTGAGTGGAATCATGGTATTTCTCTTATCTCAGTCTGACTTATTTCACTTAGTGTAATACTCTCTAGATCCATCCGTGTTGTCTAAAATGGCATGATTTCATCCTTCTCTATGGCTGTGTAATATTCTGTAGTGTGTGTGTACCACATTTCTCTTATGCATTTATCTATTGATGGACACTTATGTTGTTTCCATGTCTTGGCTATTGTGAATAGTGCTACAATAAACATAGGGGTACATACATCTTTTTGAGTTAATGTTTTCATTTCTCTCAGTAAATACCCAGTAGTGGAATTATTGGATCATATGGGTATTTGTATTTTTAATTCTTTGAGGAAATTCTATACTGTTTTCCACAGTGGCTGCATCAATTTACTTTCCTACTAACAGTGCATGAGGGTTCCTTTTTCTCTACATTTTCACCAACACTTGTTGTTTCTTGTCTTTTTGATTTTTAGTCATTCCAACAGGTATGAGGTCATACCTCATTATAGTTTTAATTTGTATTTCCTTGATAATTAGTGATGTTAAGTATCTTTTTTTGTTTTTTTTTAAATTAGATTTTTATTTTAATTCTAGTATAGTTAACATACAGTGGGTGATGATGAGCATCTTTTCATGTGTCTATTGCCCATATGTATATCTCCTTTGGAAAAACATCTATTCAGATCCTCTGCCAATTTTTCTAAATTGGAGTATTTTTTGGGGGAGGTGTTAAGCTGTATAAGTTCTTTATATTTTAGATATTAACTCCTTATTGGATATATCATGCCCAAATATCTTCTCCCATTCAGTAGGTTGTCTTTTTGTTTTTTTGATTGTTTCCTTTGCTGTGCAAAAGCTTTTGTTTAGCTTGCCTCAGGAGGTATATCTAGAAAAATGTTGGTATATAGCCAATGTCAGAGAAATTATGACCTGTGTTTTCTTCTAGGATTTTTATGGTTTCACATCTCACATTGAGTTCTTTAATCCATTTTAAGTTTATTTGTGTGTAGGCTGTAAAGAAGTGGTCCAGTTTCATTCTTTTACATGTAGTTGTCCAGTTTTCCTAGCAACATTTACTGAAAAAACTGTCTTTTCCCCATTGTATATTCTTGCTTCCTTTGTCATAGATTAATTGACCATATAATTGTGGGTTTATTTTGGTGCCAGTACTATACTGTTTTGATTACTACAACTTTGTAATATATCTTGAAATCTGGAATTGTGATACCTCTAGCTTCATTCTTCTTTCTCAGGATTGCTTTGGTTATTCAGGGTCTTCTGTGTTCCATACAAATTTTAAGGTTATTTGTTCTAGTTTTGTGAAAAATAATGTTGGTATTTTGATAGGGATTACATTGAATATGTAGATTGCTTTGGGGAGTATGGACATTTTGACAATATTAATTCTTCCAATCCATGAGCATGGAATAGCTTTCTATTTGTCTTCAATTTCTTTCAACAGTGTTGTATAGTTTTCAGAGTACAGGTCTTTCACCTCTTTAAGTTTATTCATAGGTTTTTTTTTTTTTAATTTCTCCTTCTGAGACTTTGTTGTTAGTGTAGTTTTTCTTTGAAAAAGAGATGGATCTCGGGCGCCTGGGTGGCTTAGATGGTTAAGCGTCTGCCTTCGGCTCAGGTCATGATCCCAGGGTCCTGGGATCGAGTCCCGCATCGGGCTCCCTGCTCCTTGGGAGCCTGCTTCTCCCTCTGCTCTCTCTCTCCCTCTCTCTCTCCCTCTGTCTTTCATGAATAAATAAAAATCTTAAAAAAAAAAAAAAAGAAAAAGAGATGGATCTCTATTTTGTAGCTCCACATACAGTCAATTACTGGGTTTTATAAAATTCAATAATGTGCTTCTAAATCATTTAAAATAAGATAAATATAAACATAAATATTCATAAATTATTATTTAAGTGCATTAAATTTACATAGCAATGAAAGCTGAAATTTATGAAAGGCTATTTTCTGTTCATGTTAATGGGCTTAATTCCAATCATGTTTTATGGATGAAGTCCCTGGACAAAAGGGCCTACATTTCTTCATCTGAGAACACATGATTCCTATCTTGATGCAGACCTCACAGGATTAAATTACAAACTGGCATTACATTTTTCTTTCATTTATTTTCATGACCATAAGGAGAAGGTTGATTTTAAGTTTCTCAAGTCAAGTGGAAGTTTATCATATTATTTAGCACAGCCAATTTATTGGGCTACATTAATCCCTCAGGGAATAATTAATATCCATAATGTGCCCCCCTCAAACTGAGATTTAACCTCCAACCTCCAGTTCATAATAATCTTCCATCCTCATTTTTGCTTTACCTACCCTATTCTGGTGAACTTGACCAATAACTTGACTTTTCTGAAGATCAGTTTCTTCAACCACTAAAAAAATGGCTATAATGCCAATGTTCACAAAAAGCCTGTAGTCAGTAAATGGGATGATGGTCTTCCTGTATCTCTGCCATATCTGCTGCTTTTCTTGACACTATTACTTATTTCCAGGGAGGGCCAGCTACAGGTGTTTGTAGTCTTGTAAAGTGACCTTTAGAGTGGGACCAGTACAGCCTCACACAAGAGGCTAAGAGCAAATTTAGGGAGTTGGAGTGTGGGAGAGGGGATTAATGAAAAAAAAATACATGTCAATGAACAAGTCCTATACAAGATAGCAACCAATGGGGAGAGTAATCATTATGTTAGTACTGCTGAGAATATGGCTCCCGGACAGATGCATACCTCGGGTGATTGTTAAACATTGAGATTCCTTATTCTCACTCAAGGCACCCTGAATCAAAATCTGGGGTGGGCTGGGGGTGGCTAGACTTGAAAACCAACTTTTTATTTTATTTTATTTTATTTTTTTTGATAAGCTCTGAGAGTGATCCTGTAGGACATAGAAATTTGAGAATCAGTGGCCTAAGATTTATCTATCACTGTGGTACATTTGAAGATAATACAAATATGTGATATTTCAGCTGCTACCTGTCATGAATTTTTAGAAATAGTAATTGGATAATCTCCATTCCCAGCCCCCCTCACTTCTCCTATAACAACATGTGTACTTTGATAAGATGAACAGAGTTAGCTCTGGCTTCCCCCACAAGACCTGGGATAGTAGAAAACACAGTCTTGATACAAAAGCAAGTATTCCTTAAACCACTTTGAATCTTTTTGGCAAATTGGCAAAATTTGCCAAAAAAAAATTTGGCAAAAAATATAAGAAATTTGGCAATTTCTTATAAACAAAATAGATAAACCTCAAAACCAAGTATATTTTAGAAGCCTCAGGCTTCTGATTCTCTGATCTGTGGGCATCCTGCTTGAACATTGTTAATCAGTGCTACATTATTGAGATATATATATATTATATATATATATTATATATATATATTTGCTTTGTATAAGAAACATGCAGCAAAAGTGTCCATAAATGCAACTCAAACCCTTCAGAGTCAGGAGTAAAATCCTTTTGCAAAACCAAAAAGTGAGAGTTGCTTTTTTTTTTTTTTGATGATGATTCTAATATTATACTGAAGCTGAGGGAAAAGTCTCCATTTTCACATTGACTGTGTGTTTTTTGTTGCTATGTGTTTACATACACAGCATCATATAAAAAACACACTCTTTCTGTGTAGAATCTGATGTACTATTGTGGGAAAGAAAAATTGTGGCAGAATTATCATGCTTGGTTCTATACAATAATAACGTCTAATGATATTCCTCACTAAACTTTTGCTTTTCTTTCTTTGCTTTGTCTTTTTTTTTCTTTTATTTCTTTGTGTTTGTTTTTTTTTTTCTTGATGAAGATAGAGATTTTTTTTTTTGTGCCATTTGGATACAGATTTAAAGCAATGGAGTTGCTGTCTCTGAAAAATAGATTGGATGCATAGGTTGGTTGACTCTTTGCCCCTCTTTTTTTTTTTTTAATGCCTCTCTGATTCTATAATCTATTGTTTTTTGAGAATTTAATGTGTGTCAGGCCCTGGAGTAAATACTTAACATACATGTCCTTTTATTGCACAACAGCCCAGTGGGGTATGTATATGTGAATATGGAAACGCTGAATGAATTGATCAGTTCCCCCAGCTAGAATAGCAAAAGTAAGTTCATTCATTAATTCATCTCCCAGACATTTATAGAGCATTTATTATATGCTATTATTTTAGGTACTGGGGTTATAGTAGTGAACAAAACAGAAACAGTCTCTGTCTTCTCAGAGTCTATACCCTTGTGGAGAAGAAAAATAGCGTTTCAATAAAACAAGATAAATATAATAAAGGGCTGTGGAAAGAGTAACAAGATAAAGAGAGGGTGTAGAGTGGACCTATTACTTTGGATGTAGTGGTCAAGGAAAGCCTTTCTGTGTACCTGACTTGTTGAATATGAATGAAGTAAGAGAGTAAACCATGGGGACATATAGAGAGTGAAATTTATCAACATGGCGTAGAGTGTCCTATAGGAGCTGGCCATGGTACCCTCTGAAGTCCCATACCCTTCCTCTGTCTCCTCAAGCTCCAACCCAGCTTGAACATCTCCTGTTCTGCAATGAGCTCTGTGCTTCCTATTTCAGGGTTTTCATTCAAGTTCTTCCCACTTTCTTCTGCTTGAATATCCCCCACCCAAATTCTTTAGGTTGCAATATTTTCCTATTGCTGGACATGCTTTCAAATATTTACCACAATTAAAACAATAGAAAAGATGGAAGTAGGACTCTTCTGCATGGCAAGCTGGAAGAGCTCTGGGTGTGGGGGGGATGATGTGGGTTGCTAAGGGTCTACTACAGCTATTTGTAGATGTTATGTTCTAGTCAGTAATTGGTTACACATTTATACTGATCTTACTTTAGTGGAAGAAATGTAGTATTTGTTTTTGATGGTCTCTAAATCTAGAATCAAAGCACTGCCTTGTTATGTCAGACTATGTTTCACTCATTTCTGTGTTTGTTTGTTCTTGTGTTTTTGTTTGGTCAGGGTTGATTTATGGGAAAACATTTTTAAAATATCAGGGCTCTGCCCAGTTATGTATAATTTCTCATAATCTGTATGGAACAATTGCTCTCTATTATTTATCTGTTTATCAGTTTATTTATTGGGGAGGGAAGGGCAGAGGGAGAGGGAAAGAGAGAATCTTAGGCATTCTCTTGAGGGAATCTTAACACTCAGCGTGGAGACTGATGTGGGGCTCGGTCTCACAACCCTGAGTTCATGACTTGAGCTAAAACCAAGAGTTAGATGTTTAACTCACTGAGCCACCCAGGTGCCCCTCACATTTATTATTTGAAACTTGATTGAATCAGCTAACAATTTTGATTCTGTCACCTCTCAGATATTTCTCTAGCTGAAGTTGTATTTTCACTCCTTCCCTCTGTACTAAATCTCTCTTGGTCTTGTGACTGGCATCTTGAGAATATCTTTTTCAGTCTGATAAGCAGGAAAGAGCACTAGAGTGTAACTCAGGAGACAAGATCTCTGTTTCTTTATTCCCATCTTGCCATATAACTTTGGGAGAGATCCATATGTTTTTGAACCTCAAGTTCTTTATATGAATAATGGGATAATAAACCTGATGTTTATTCAAATAATTCAAAGTTATTACTGTGTTTCACTAGACTAATAATTGTGAAAGATGATTTCATTATTTTGTAGATTTGAGTGCCATTCCTTCTTAACTTTAATTCTTCTCTGTAGCTTTTTTATTATTGGTATCATTGTTAATATCATCACTAAAGTAATATGTGTATGTTAAAAACAAATCCAATATTACCAAAAGCTCCACAATGAAAAGTTCCCACTCCACCGAACCCCAGATATAATCTCATTAATCTCTTACCCCGGATATAACCAATTTTAATCATTTTCTTTTATTTTTGTATGTTTATTTCAGTGTTTCAGTAATATTTTTCTAAATCTGTCTTGATTAATTCACTTTATTCATTCATTCTAATTATATTCTATAATTTTCCCATATCCCTTTTTCAAAATGTCCCTTTTCTCTCTATATCAAACATAAAAAAACTGAGTCTGAAGAAATAGATATTTTCTTTCATTTCTAATTTCCAGGTATCCTGTCCAGGAACAGCACTGCTCTGAGGCCAAAGGGCAGGCTGCTGCTCTTAGTAACTTTGGGTTCCCTGAGAGAATGCTTTCATTTGGTTGTTTATCCTATTGTCGGGGAAGAAAAGGAAAAAAAACAACACAGAACATTTTGACAAGATATATCCCCAAATTATGAGAAATGTGCTGCCCTATTTAGTCACAGTTTAATGGTTTTTGAGCTCTAGTGAGCTTGAGTCTTCTTTGACTTAATTTTTTCCCTTTATGTACCTTTACTTAACAATATTAACATGCATAATTGGACTGGAACTTTTGCAACTGTCATAATAAATGAAACAAAAATTTCATTATCTTTCCTGTTGCCTCTGGGTTTGTTTTACAAACCAATTATTCACAAAATGAGGCATTTCACTTTTTGCTTTAGGGCTGTCATAAAGACAGCATAAATCAATGCCTCATTCTCACCTGGAATTGCATAGGAAAAGGGTCCCTCAAGAGGATTAGAATTATTTTTTTTTGGAGGGGGGAAAGACATTTCTCACAAGGAGAAATGAAAGCATGGCTTAAGTTATGCAAGAAAAGATTCAGGGGAATTTAATGATCAGTGTGGAGAAAGTAAGATATCCCTGTTTACTGAAGATTACAAAACACAAATAAATATTTCACCTGGGTGAAGTAAAAAAAGAAAAATACTGAGGCAAAGAATTTAATTCACAAGAAGAATGCTTAACAAAAACAGCTCCATCAGATTAAAAGAATAATTTAAGATAAAATATTAAGGGATAAATTAGCTGGTGTAAATCTGTCCCTTCAGCTACCTGTTAAAAAACTGCTTTTGTAATAAGGATTTCATTTCTCTAGGATTTTATGAAGAATGTTGATAGAAAATTACAATGTTATGCACTAGAGGAAGCATATAATATGAAAACAATGCTCTTCTTGACTAGTTTTTATTTTCAATATGCTTTGATATTTGTCACCCAATTTGAATTTCATGAGAACTTCATGATATAGGCAGATACAAGTGTCCATATAGTAGATGAGTAAAAACAGCTTCACAGAATGAATAGCTTGTCCATAGTGAATCTACAGCTAACCCTGGGCTAGAGTGACTTTTTTTAAAATTTCTAATCTTTATGCTATTTTACAAGAAATAAAGCTCTAGATGAAGCTAGAAAAACAGCATCATATTTTTTTTCATTCATCCTCCTTTATCCTTCTTAAAATTGAAATTTCATTTCTCCAAGAAGTTCTTTATAAATTTCCTTATTTTGTCATTACATCTCCCGTAACTGATGAGAAGATTCTGGGTCACCTTATTTTCCTGTATTGATGATCTAGTTTTGTCTTTTCCTGTTCTTTCTTCTTCCTTCTTTCTTTCCTGTAGGTTGTGAGCACTACTAAAGCAGGAATGAGGGAGGCAATGTAACTTGCGTATTTAGAGCTTGGACACATAATTCAATCAGATTTAGAATCAAATCACATTCTGACACTTTACATGGATGACTTTCAATAACTTTTGTAAACACTAAACTTCATGTTCCTATAAAATAATACCTACCTGTAACTGGCATTAGATTTTTAAAATTCCCCATCCATTACTCATTTCTGGTGAGGCTGCCAATCATGGGACTCCACTTTATGGCCTTAAAGGTTAAATATATGACTTGGACTGGCCAATAAGGGAGCTTTATTCTCTTGGGTATGGTAATTGGTATTTAATAGATGGATACATGATCCAATCAATGTCAATCAAGACACTTGTTTGAAAATGCAAGGGTGATTCTCCTTGATAATTATAAATATCCACTTTCTCTGCCATATGGAGGAATCCATTCTTAGCATGAGAGAACTGGTCAAAACATAGAGAAGTGGTTAAAGAAAAAGAGTAGGCGCTATGTATATAATGCCTGATCCACTTTCACCCACTCTTTCCAGTGCCTTGAAATGATAAAATCTCTTAATTACCTTTGTTACGATTTTATTTCACATAATTTAGTTGAATTCAGTTTTTGTTTTCACTTGAAGAATCCTGACTAAAGCATTATGTTGTGAAGTTGTGGTGGAAATTGAATGAAGTACCATGTAAAGTGCTATCCATAATGCCTGACACATGGTAGGCATGCAGTTGATGTTAGCTAAAAAGATAACTATAAAATTATTGATAAAGGTGATACATTTTTTTTGTTTTTATTTTTTAAAAACTTTCAGGACAACATCCTGTATATAGGAGGTTCTCATTCATTGATGTTTGAATGACTTGCTTCCCTTTCTTTGTACAATGAGAGAAATACAATGAGAGAAATGATGAGCTAGAATGGAACTTTGGATCACTTGTATAAAATGTCTTTATATTTTGTCAAATACAACTATTTCTGATTACTTTAATTCATTCTTATGGTGGACAATTTAGTATATCAAAATCACAGGACACTATATTAATACAAAAAGGCAACTGCTTCCCTATGTAAGAGTAGTGAACATTTGGAATTTGAAATAACATTTAAAACAATACTAAAAATAAAGTAGTACTTATATATAGAATTTTATTAGATTTATATCTAACAGAATCTTCATGCAGAAACTATAAAATTCTGATAAAGTTGATCTAAATAAATGGAAAGATATCTATGTTTAATATTGCTAAGATGGTAATTATTCCAAATTTAATCTACCGAGTTTACATAATGGCAATAAAAATTCGAGCATTCTATTTTGTAGATAAAAGCAAACTGATTCTAATGTTTATAGGAAAGACAAAAGACTTATAATAGCCAACACAATACTAGAAAATAAAAATTTGAGGACACTACCCAATTTCATGATTAATTTTAAAGTGATAGAAATGAAAAAAAAGAAAAGCCTATTAGGTGCAAAATAGACACACAGTCAATGGGACAGAAAAGAAAACTCCAAAACAGAGCCACAGATAGAGTCCACTGATCTTTGACAAAAAGGCAAAGACAATTTCATGAAGAAAGAACCAGGTTTCTTTACAGAAATGTCTGATTCTAGGATTGTATCAGGATATATGCAAGATAAGGCTGGCACATCTTACAGTGCCAGAAAATAATATATTATTCAAAAAGAAAAACAATGGATGGGAATATGTCAAAAGAACACAGAGCCAAATGTGAACAAGCTTCTAGAGTCCAAAGTTGGAAGAATTTGAACAATAAAACAAAGTTGTATGGATTAAAACCCAAAATATGAAGTATTATCTATGATTCAATGATGAAATAATGAAATAATCCATGAAATTCATGAAATGAATGAATAATTGAAGGAGAATAGGCAAATAATATGGCTAGTATGCACTGAGTACTTCAGCTTAAAATAGGCACAATTGTAGTGTGAATTAATTTAATTCTTAAATAATCTTGAAATAATTTACTATAATAATTTTCAAGTGGATAACTGAGTTTTAGAAAAGTCAAGGAGCTAGAAAGATCAATATCATACAGTAATTTTCACATTTGACATTCAAAATAGGGTGTTTTTATCCTTAACCACCATTATTTCTTGTCTTCCTATTCATACAAAATAAGGTAAATAACTATAGTATACTCTGGGATTATCAGTAACAGATTCTGGGTGGTAGGTTTCAATTTTTACTCATTTTCACAAAATAAGTGGATGATTTGGGTAAAATCCACGAGACCAATATTTTCTTGAATTTCTCCAACAAATCTATGGCTCTGTGGCATGGGTCAGTAGTTAAAAATCCATATTTGTATTGAAGAGCATGGTGTTCTGTAGGCTTAACTGGGCCCCACCTTATGTCTCAAATATGTATGGAAATGGATGCTCAGCCTGTTTCAGCTGTGGATCAATATTTGACCCAGTGTGTCTGATAATAATAATTTTTATTATGTTAATGATTTATTATTTTAATAATAATTTCTAGGAAAATCTGTCTTTCCTTATCAAAAATGGTTTTGTTAATATTATTGTGCTAACATGCCATTTATTAGAGTGCCAGTTATTCAGGAGCGAGGTTTTAAAAAAAAAACAGTATATTCTCTTCACTCTCTTCCAGATAGCTTCATAATTGGTATATTATTTTTGCAGGTGTTGTAAAGAAAACTTCAGGATGCAAGCCAACAAAACACCAAAGAAGGTAATAAAAGTGGCTTTTTCATTGAATATTCAATATATAAAAACAAATCTATGTCAACTACAGGTATGGTGACTAGAGTCAAGCATATTGTGCGTGTATAAACTGCATGTCAATTATTTGGGATAAAACTGGATCATTTTGCTTTTTGAGAGGTGGGGAAGGTCTTTGGAAATAAATTTAGTAACAGCCACAGGTCAAAGGTTCTTTTAATTTCCTTTTCAGAAGATTCATATAATTCTCTTGTATTTTTATACTATCTTATGGTTTTGAAATTGACTATCATTCTGGGAAGAAAGTCTGACAGGTACCATTACCCTGAGAATCATGTTAAGGAAGATGAAGTTTGGAAAAGTAAAATGATTTTTTGTAATGTCATTTGGCTCTTTCAATGGACAATGAATTTAGCCTTCTGACTCCCAATCTGATCTTCTATATATTATTCTGGTACCACAGAGTATTCTGGATACAGGATCTCTGATATAGTTGAGGATTAAAAATGTTCCACTTCTTTAGAGTATCATTTCCAACACCCAAGCTTGTAAGGATTCAAAAGATTGGTCTTGTATGATTTTTTTAAAATTTTTAAATTCTTTTTGTATTTGGCTCCAACACACTTTGTTTTCATGAAAGGAAGCAAGGATAGTTTTCACTGGAAAATTCTTAATTTTAGAATTTGAGAGGACCATAAAGGCCATGAAATTCAACAACCCATCCGAGCTAAAAATATTTTCTCCACCCTTCCTGGAAATGCATTTTCTGATTTGACACAAAATTTCTAAAAAATGAGGTGATATATTTTCATTTTTGCAATTCTGAGTTTAAGACATTGTGTTAAAGGTAGTCAGTATCTGTTTCCCTCCACATATAATGGGTCTCAATTTTGTCATGTGCATGAGCAGATCTGTTTGTCTGTGGCAGAATAGTTTATTTAATTGGTCTATATTTCACGTTGACTCAGTGAAACTTCAGCTATTGATACGGCCATCTTATCTCTGCTAGATTTATTTTTAACTAAAAAATTACATTGATCCCCTAATCCATTACCATATGAAAAGTGTCCAGATTTCTCATTAGGCTGGTCATTTTCAGTTTTCACTAAACTTAAAATTCTTCAAGATGCCTCAAACCATAACTATAATCAAATGTTCTAATAGCAAAGAAGTAGTAGTGATACTTATGGTGGGGAGGGATAAAACTTAGGGGAACCATTTGGGGGAATGATTGTTAAGGGATTCATATTTCAGCATGTTCTTAGTTCTGTTTTGTACAATAGAAGGAAATGGTAAAATTGTGGCAAATATAGAATGAGTATAGGGAGAGTGGAAACTGTTCTTTCTCAAATAAAATTATTAAATAGAAGATTTTAATCAGTAATGGCATTTATTGTACTGAGAAGGGACAAATTTCATGGTTAGTTAATAACAATAAATTGAGATATTTAGGAAAAATTATACAGTTCATTAAACTTTTATGGGGAAACGGATGCAATAATACTATAGGATAATTGCTTTCTTAGGGCCACAAGAGCCGAGCAGGAGTCCAACCACATATAACTGAGAAACGAGCTCACATTGAACTGTCTGTGCCCCCTTCTGCCTCTCTAAGTGGCCTCCTGTCCCTGATGATGATATAAAGATTAAAATTATAAGAAATGTGACAAACTGTAATTACACAACCTGAAGACCAGCTAGCTTCACTTTGGTTAAAGTTCAGGAAAGTGGGTATGTTTAATCAGTATGTGAACATGAAATCAGAAGGGGAAATTTTGGATTATGAAGAAAAGAGCTGTACTGAGCACATGGGCTAGTGACCTTCTAGAGTGTTGAAAACCTGTTGAAACCCCTGCTGACTTTAGTGCATAAAACAGTATTTCAGCCTGATGCCATTGCTGCATGGAAGGAAATTCATGAGGGAGCAACTGTTTTGATGGATCTGTGGCTAGAAAAGGACCAATACAGGTGACTTTTTTTAGGGCTACTTTGTGTTTAAAAAAAATCTTTGAATTTAGATACTGATATACAGCATCTGACTGTGCTGTAATTTAGTTCAAAAAATAGATTTAGGACACCAATAACTATCCCCACTCATGAAAGGAGGATTTGGAATATAGTCTTAACAGTTTTTCTGATTATAAGAGGGATAGAGGATATATTATGAAAATATGGAAAATACAGAAGAAAAATGTAGAAAATGTGATATATGTAACTGAACAATCCCTAATAATGGTTTTTTTTTTCTGTAGACATTTCCATTTTTTTCTATGTATATGTGTATGTTTTTTATCTAGAGCCATTATTATAAAATTGGTGTTCCATACTGTCTACTCTTTATAAACTGGTTTCCCACTTAACACTCCCACTTAACACAATTTTTTGTGTTATTTAATATTACTCTAGATCTTGATTTTTAAGGGCTGTAGTCATCATTTCCATGTACTGTAATTTATTTTTCCAATAGCCTCTTAGGTTTTTTTTCCTCTGTTATAAGCATTTCATGTTCATAAATATCATATTTGTAATGTTTTTTCAGGATAAATTCCTATTTGTCAAAATATTAGGATAAATGGCATAAGTTTTTAGGCTTTTGATATATATTACCAAAGCCCTATTCTCATGCCTCATAGCCAAGACTAGATACTAATATTAAAAAATAAGCAGTTTGGAAATTTTATAAAATATTTGAGGCTATAATAATCTGTCCTTTTACTAGAGCAACTAAATATCACTGATATTAAAATTCCTCTGATGCTTGATACTGGCAGATAATGTCCTGGAGGAGGGACTGGAAAGTTGGTTTTAACTGAAGGCTTTGACATTCACTTGCTATACATCTTGGCCAAGTCTCCTTACACTTATCCCTTGGTTTTCTTTCTTTCTTTCTTTCTTTTTAACATGAAAACCTTATTCTTTTACTTTTTTTAAATTTAAATTCAATTAATTAACATATAATGTATTATTTGTTTCAGGGGTACAGGTCTGTGATTCATCAATTTTATATAATACCCAGTGCTCATTACAATACATATCCTTCCCAATGTCCCTTAGTTTTCTCATCTGGAAAATGGAAGAAAGAATAATCCCCACCAATTGTATTTCATCAAGATGCTATGAGAATAAATGAGGTCATCATCCAAATCCCTTTTCAGATTTTATCTACCTGTAAAAGATCTATAGGAGGTTTAATGCCCTTATTGCATTATTTATGATAAAAATAGAAGACTCATGTTTTTATGTATTTAAAAAAAACTATCATGTTACTGAGAACATGACAAATACCTACATTTAGAAGTAGTTTATGATTTAGAGGTATATGCTAAAATTTTTGCTTGTAACTAACTACAAAATATAATTTATAAATTTCCCCATGATTTAAGTGACCATACTTAGGCTATGAGAGTTTAATTTATGCTAGGTCATACATTCAGTAAATAGTCATGTTTTGGCTCAGAGATATAGATTTTTTACTTTAAAGGTATGTAATACTTGCTTTGAAAGTCTTGGAAGAAAGCCCTAATTTTTAGTGCAATGTATTATTACCTCTGAGATACCCACATTCATTGTTAATTCCAGGTTAACCTCCAGCATTTGTCTGGATCCTCCTATTAATTTTATATGTATCCAGTAATGCAAGCAGAATTGATAGTAGCCTTAACAAAATATAAATTGTTGAGTAAAGCAATGGAAAAAAAAACAATTATAATTACCTTCAAAATACATAATGAAACCAAATATGATGGTTTTTAATTTATCACTGCATTAGAATGCTTTCATTTGTTTAGTTGAACTTTAAAGCTTTAAGGGTCAAGGGACATCTCTCTCTTTTATTTTCTAACATGCATACTGAGACAAAAAAGGCAGTGAAGGAAACCAAAGCTAGCTCTAGTCTTTAAGTTACTGATACATAGTCCAATGAATTTCCAAGCACAAGATTTTGCTCCTTGACAAAAGCTGATTAATTTTTATTCCAAGGGAATGCAGATGAATATTTCACTCATTCGTAGTTCACACTACCAGAAAATGATAAAAATAATGTAATTTGTCCTAAGTAGGAGATTTGTTAAAGAAATTTGACTTCTGAAGAAATAATTTTAAGGATGTCACCAAGTTGGCAACATAATAGGATACTGAGTTTCTATACACTAACAATAAATTATCTAAAAAAAAAAGAAAAGAAAATAATCCCTCTTATAATACCTTATGAAATACTTGGGGACATATTTAGTCTAAGAAGTGAAAGACATATACGCTGAAAACTAGAAAATTGATGAAAGAATTTGAAGCTTACCTAGAAAAATGTTGCTATCTCCAATGTCAAAGAAATTACTACCCTTGTTCTCCTCTCAGAGTTTTATGGTTTTGGGTAACACATTTAGGTCTTTAATCAATTTTGAGTTTATTTTGTGTGTAAGAAAGTGGTCTAGTTTTGTTCTTTTGCATGTAGTTGTCTAGTTTTCCCAGAACCATTTATTTAAGAAACTGTCTTGTCTCCTTTGTCATAGATTAATTGCCAATGTAAGTGTGGGTTTATTTCTGGGCTCTCCTATCTTTCTATCAATCTATCTATTTTTGTGACAGTTCCATACTGTTTAGGTTACTAGAGCTTTGTAGTATATCTTGAAATCTGGGATTGTGATACATCTGGTTTTGTTCTTCTTCAGATTACTTTGGCTATTCAGGGTCTTTTGTGATTCCACACAAATTGTAGTTTTGTGAAATATGTTGGTATTTGAATAGGGATTACATTGAATCTGTAGGTTGCTTTGGGTAGTGTGGACATTTTAACAATATTAATTATTCTAATCCATGAGCATGGTATCTCTTTCCTATTGTGTCATCTTTGATTTCTTTCATCAATGTCTTATAGTTTTTAGAGTACACATTTTTTTATCTCCTTGGTTAAATTTATTTCTAGACATTTTATTCTTTTTAGTGCAATTGTAAATGGAGTTGTCCTAATTTCTCTTTCTGCTATTTTGTTATTAGTATATGGAAACACAACCAATATATGGGTATTAATTTTATACCCTGCAACTTTACTGAATTCATTTATTCTAATAGATTGTTGATGGGGTCTTTAGGGTTTCCTTTTTTAAAATTTCAAATCGATTAACATATAGTGTATTATTATATGTATGTATTATTCAGAAGTAGAGTTTAGTGATTCATCCGTTGCATATAACACCCAGGGCTTATTACATCCCAAGTACCCTCCTTAATGCCCATCACCCAGTTACCCCATCCCCCCACCCACCTATAGTATCGTGTCATCGGCAAATATTGACAGCTTAATTTCTTCCTTACTAACACGGACGATTTTGTTTCTTTTTCTTGTCTGATTGCTGTGGCTAGAACTTCCAGTACTGGGTTGAATAAAAGTGGCTGTATTAGACATACTTATCTAGTTCCTGATATTAAAAGCTCTGTTGTTCACCACTGAATATGTGAGCTGTGGGTTTTTCATATATGGAATTTATAATGTTGAAGTTGTTTCCTCTAAACCCACTTTGTTGAGAGTTGTTATCATGAATGAATTTGGAATTTTATCAAATGGTTTTTCTCCACCTATTGAGAGGATTATGATTTTTATCTTTTGTTGATGTGGTGTATCACATTGATTGATTTATAAATGTCAAACTATCCTTGCATCCCTGGCATAAATCCCATTTGATCATGATTAATTATCCTTTTCATGAATTGTTGACTGTGATTTGTAATATTTTATAAAGAATTTAGCATCTACCTTCATCAGGGATATTGGGCTATAGTTTTGTGTGTGTGTGTGTGTGTGTGTGTGTGTGTGCGCATATGTGTGTGTGGTGTCTATCTGGTTTTGGTATCAGGGTAATGCTGGCCTTATAGAAGGCATTTGGAAGCTTTTCAGCTTCTATTTTTATTTTGTAATAGTTTGAAGATATTATTCAGCCATGAAATAATATGAGATCTTATCATTTGCAACAAGATGGATAGGCCTAATGGGTATTAGTCAGACAGAGAAAGACAAACGCTATATGATTTCATTTATATGTGAAACCTTAAAAAAATAAAACAAATGAATAAACAAATAAAAAGCAGACCAAACCTATAAATACAGAGAATAAACTGGTGGTTGCCAGGGGTGGAGGGATGGGTAAAATGGGTGAAGGGGAATGGGAGATACAGGCTGCCAGTTACAGAATGAACAAGTCATGGGAATAAAAAGTACAGCATAGGGAATATAGTCCATGATATTGTAATAATGTTGTATAGTGACAGGTGGTAGCTATCCTTGATGGTGAGCATAGCATAACATATAAACTTGTGGAATCATTGTTATACATCTGAAACTAATGTAACATTGACATTGTCAACTATACTCAAACTATGGACTCTGAGAAACAAACTGAGGGTTCTAGAGGGGAGGAGGGTAGGGGGCTGGGTTAGCCTGGTGATGGGTATTAAAGAGGGCACGTATTGAAAGGAGCACTGGGTGTTATATGCAGACAATGAATCATGGAACATTACATCAAAAAAATTTAAAAAAATTGAAAGCACAAATAAATGAAAAAGCATTCCATGTTTGTGAATTGGAAGAATTGTTACTGTTAAAATGTCCATACGACCCAAAGCTATCTACAGATTCAATACAAATACTATCAAAATTCCAATGGCATTTTCACAGAATAATAAAAATATTACTAAAATTTAAATGGGCCTACAAATGGCCCCGAATAGCCAAAGCAATCTTGAGAAAGAAGAACAAAGATGGAAGCATTATACTTACTGATTTCAGACTATATCACAAAGCTATAGTAATCAAAACAGTATGATCTTGGCACAAAAATGGACACACAGATCAATAGAATAGAGAATGCAGAAATAAACTAATGCATATATTTGTCCATTAATTCATGAAAAGGAGCCAAGAATGTGCATTGGGAAAGGATGTTTTCTTCAGTAAATGGTGTTGGATTTTATTTTATAAATACACTATAGTACTGTAAATGTATTTTCTCTATGATTTTCTTAATAACTTTCTTCTTCAGCTTAGTTTAATATAAGAATATAATCTATAATATACAAAATATGTGTTATTTTGTTAGTGGTAAGGCTTCCAGTCAACAGTAGGCCTTAGTAGTTATGTTCTGGGAGACTCAAAAGTTATATACAGATTTTTGACTGCACAGGGGTTGGTGCCTCTGAACTCCATGCTGTTCAAGGGTCAACTATACTTGGTTATTCACCTACTGCTGAGGGATGGTTTATTTATGTTATTTACAAATAAAAAGATCTTGCTTGCCAATACCATCTCTTGTCTTACAAACATAAGAAACAGTCTTAAAGTAATGGAATATTTCTAGGAACTAAGGTTTTCTGTAAATATACTGTGCTACCAGTGATTTCTATATTTATATCTATACAGCATAAACTGTATAAAAATGAAATTGAATTACAGTGTATTAAGATGAACCATTAGAGACTATGGACTCTAAGAAAAAAACTGAGCGTTTAGAGGGGTGGGGGTGGGGGGATGGGTTAGCCTGGTGATGGGTATTAAAGAGGGCACGTTCTGCATGGAGCACTGGGTGTTATATGCAAACAATGAATCATGGAACACTACATCAAAAACTAATGATGTAATGTATGGTGATTAACATAACAATAAAAAATTATTAAAAAAACTAATGATGTGATGTATGGTGACTAACATAACAACATAATAAAATAAAATTAAAAAAACAATTATTTTATGTGACTAAAGAATGATAATTCAAATTGAAAAATCTGTTGCTTCAAGCTAACATATTTGGAATTCAAGGGACATGGTTTGCTTTTCTACACTTGCTCCACAATTTCTGCCGGTTTCAGTCAATCTATTTTATGCATGAATTCTCGCCATTCCAGCTGAAGCTTCATGGAGTATCTTTTAAAAAAATTTGCATTCTCATCACACTTCCAAAGCTCCTTTGTGACATCAATCAACTTCTCACCATTTTTTTCCCCAGTCAGTGGGAGAATGAAATGAACATCACATTTCAGAGATTTTCCGTGGCAAAACTTGAATCCTTGACTCCATTCTCACAATTGTGGATAGAAACACTGTCCTTTGGCATAGGGAACTTAACTTCCTCTTTATTAGAGGATTGTTCAGAGTGCAAGGGTTTGAGGCTGACTGATTCTGAAGCAACTATTCCACATGAGCCTGCTGGATTTTCACAACTGTAGCCTATTCCATCATCAGTTGGGCACAGAGCAGCTTATTGTCCAGAGACTCAGTTGATGTGTGCCCAGTCTGGTCCCTATTCCCTTGATAGTAGGCCTTCCTCTGGCTTGACCCTGGAAGTTTTCTCACAACATCTTGCCCATCCCTGAGATCTGACTCCATGCCTCTTCTTGAAACTTAGTAGTGCTTCTTATGATCATTCTCCACATGTTCTTTGAGATTGTCTGACTGTGATATTTGGGTCAAAAGGAAGGTAGCCACACAACATCATGGTTGTAAGTTTAGTGTGTCAGGAAGGTAGTCATAATGCTAAACCCTTCTGATGATTTTTTCTGCACATCTAATGCCTGAAGTGCTAAATAATAAAGTGTGAATTTGAACGTTGTCATGTCACCTTGGTCGATTTGGGCAAATCCAAAGACATAAACTTCACTGGGGAATCCATAGAGTTATCCTCAAGAGCAGATTCTTAAGTATGAGGTCTCTGTGTACGCTGATGCTTAATGCATGACTGTATCATAGTCAGAGCTGTTTGCTTTGAACCTTGGCTGGCTGGCTTCTTGGTAATGTGCTGTTGCTGGCTGACACTGTGAGATGGCTATCCTTTCCATCTTGCCCATTACAATTGAGTCAAGCCTTGGGGCCCGATTCATAAGGAAATTGTACACTGTTAACAAACATTTCAATAATATGAACTATATTAGGGTATGTGGCATGCATTATGTGTGGTCATATATCAACCCTGGCTTTTAAATGATCAAGAAGAATTTTCAGTATATGGGAATTCTTGGCTGGACTTTTTCACACAGACTTAAATTGGATCACTAAACCCAGGTCTTAGCTTGATCCCAATATGTATTATATGTTAGTTTCCTTGATGACTTTTTCCATCTAACACCTTTCTTGTGCCCCACGGGGTTCTCATCCTCAAGAATAGAGATGAGATACATATAGATAGATAGATGATAAATAGAGATAGATATAGATATGTTTACATTTGTCTTTACGTTTTTTATATTCCTTGAAATATTTACAATAAATAATTATTTGTACACATAGTAAAGTGGTATAAAACAATACAGAAATTTATATGTGATGTGCTTCCTCAACTTTTTAAAGTGTTTGTTTGAATACTCCAACTGGTCTTTTTCTGGTCAGGATATCTTTCCCCTCATTTATTGGTTTCTTAATTTTTAACTTGTAATTTTGTATAGGTTAAGTAGAACCACAAAGTTTTCATTTCCTTCTTTCCTTTCTTCCCTCCTTCTTTAACACTTATTTCTTACAGTTATTAAACATAGGGGTTGTGTGACAATTTCTAAAGTTGTAGCAAACATACTATGTAGAGAATAATAGAGCTCAAAACTTCTTTTATAAATGAATTTTATATTGATATCCTTGACTGATAATGTTCTCTGATTTAATGGTATTTATCATATTTTTAATATAGGAATGGTATGAGCATAATCATGCTTCTCAAGAAACAAGAATTGTTTCTTCTCAAGAAACAAGAAACAAGAATTGCTTAATAAGTGAAATAAGATATAAATATTTGTATTAATTTTCAAAATACTTTATTTTTGTTGAATAAAAGTGTCAAAGAAACACCTCATCTGCTAATGAAAAGAATAATAAAATATTTGTTTTAATGGACTTAGGAGAATAAATGTATATGGGTATGGTCCACCTATTATTTAATGGGTGTGAGAAATTTTGGTGGAAAATTGGTTTCCCTTTCTGTTTTTATCCCTGGCTCACTTGAGGAATCACCTAAACATCTTTAACATATACTCACACCCTACCCACACACCAAGTGTTAGATGAGAATAGTAACAACTGGCTATTGTTGAGCATAAGGTGCCAGGCAAGATGCTTAATTTGTTCAAATGCATTAACACATTTTTTTTCCTCTTCTTTTCCCCCAGCTTTATTGATATAATTGACATATAACATTCTGTAAGGTTATTGTGTACAATATAATGATTGTACATATGTATATACTATGAAATGATTATCACAAATTTAACACACCCATTGCCTCACATAGTTAGAACTCTTTTTTGAGAACTTTTAACATCTACTGTCTTAACAACTTTCAAATACATGATGGAGTATTGTTAACTATGCTCACCATGTTGTACATTGCACCCCCAGAACTTAATATCACTTTTTCAATAAAGAAAAAATTGCAAGTAGTGAAAGGCACAGTAAAGAATTTTACAATGCACTGAGTTTTGATAAATGTTTTTACATATAACCTCTACTCAATCAAGATACAGAAAATATTCATCACCCTGAAAGTTCCCTCAAGCCCTTCTAATCATTCCCTATGCCACAAGCAAACTGTTCTGATTACTATCATTTGATATTACTTTCTCTTAGTTCATATAAATGGAATAACAATGCTCATAATATTTCATCAAGAATAATGTTTTCCAAGGCTCACCCTTATTATAGAATTTGTTGCTTGCTTGTTCTTTTTTGCTGCTATATATTTCATGATATAAATATACTACAGTTTATATAACAATTATGTTATTGATATAAATTTCTTTACAGGTTTTGGACACTATAAATAAAGCTATCATAGCATTTCTCCACATTTACTTTTTGTGAACACACAGTTTCACTTCTCTTAGGTAAATCTTTAAGAGTGCTAATAAAAGCCTTAGGGTAGAAATATAATTTTACCTCATAAGAAACCACCCAACTTAAAAAGTCTAATTGTCCCGCATCCTCAATATTTGGAATTGTCCTTCTTTAAGTTTTAGCCACTACAGTGGGTATGAAATTGTATTACATTGTGGTTATGAATAGAATTCCCTGGATGAATACTGATCTTGGATTTGTTATTTAAGTCTGCACCTCATTTTCTTCATCTGCACGATGTGTTTAAAATGTCATGTCTTACAGTGTTGTGAGGATTCAATGAGATATGTATGTGCAACCAGTGTCGGATACCTAATAAGAGCTTAATAAATCATAGACTGAAGAGTAGCTCTCCAGATTGGTCTGTAACTCTGGGGCCCCCTCCTCTTATTTCCTATGGTTTAAGGTTTTTTTTCATGTTCAGTCTACCCAGAATAGTGCTGATCATTTCTGTGCCACTTGTAACTTGGAAGTATAAGAAATACCTTTTGAAAAGAGCATGATGTTACACTGTACATATCAGGGCTGCTCCTCTATTTTACTGCTTATTTGGTATTTACTTTTGAAAATTCAGTAGAGTTGAGACAGCTTACTTGGGTAGCATTCTCAATGTTTTTGTTATGAAGAGATTTTTTTTATCACTAAGCAACTTTTATTCAAATATTTCTGAAGATAAGTAGTACAGTATTTCTATGTTTCTACTGCACTTTAATCTATCCTGTTGTTTGCATTCTAAAATATGCCATAGGCTGCATATTTTACTACCTTTGTGTTTCATTATCTGTGATCACTGCTTTGGCCATTGTAACCTCATAATTTTTCAAAACTTTGTTTCAGATTTGGGGGCATTGTGTGTTATGAATTTAGATATCAAGTTCTTTCTTCTTGAATCTAAATGGAGATGCCAGTGAATCTTTCACTAGAGCAAGGCTCTCTCTCCTGCATTGCTCTAGCTAAAAACTGACAGCTGTTGGGGAGGGAAGCAATTAGGAGAGAGGAAAAAATCAAATGATGAAACAAAGCCAGAGGGGTGACTCTTGTTAAAGGGGCCAAGGAGATGACAATGGAAGAACTAGAGAATAGGAGAGAAAGATCTTTCTGGTCATTTAAAGTGGGTACAAGCAAAAGGGCAGAGAATAGTTGTTTAGTGACAGTATGTAGAAGAGAGTGGACAACTTGGACAACTTTGTAATCATATACCAGAATCTCCTTGTCATGACACAGTACTATTTGGAACAGATTCAGGTCAGAGCCAGTCCACCTTGCATCAGAGAGAAATGAAAGAGAGAGACAGTGGTAATAGTATATGGACCACAATACCAGTATTGTCATTACAATTCTGCTTCCAGAGTCACTAGTTCTGTTTTCCTGCTGTGTGACTTTAAAGCAAGTTACCTCTGAGAATCTTGGTTTCCTACTGGATATTGAGGATAATATCATTTTCCACCAACAGGGTTTTTCTGCTTAACCGAGAATATAATGCATGTAAGTCACTTTCCATATGGCTTGGAATGTAATAACCATGTGATGCATCTTAGCCACTGAAATTAATATATGTTTGAGGATCTATTCTGCCCTAGATGCTATACAACACTTTTCAGACTTATACTATTTAATTCTCTATTTTGTTCTCTGGATAGAAGCTAAGCAACTTGTTTGACTCCAAAGTTTAGTTTGTATGTCTTGTCACCATATTCTAGTTTGTATCAAATATAAAATAAAGCTTTATTACACATTTTATAATAATAGTCCTGCCTATTTTATGGATGGCAGCATCTCATTAATGTAGGTAAGACATTTGAAAAAAAGAACAAGGATGGGAGGGTACTGTGAAGTGTGTGTGTGTGCGTGCGTGTGCGCGTGCGTGCGTGCATGTGCGTGCGTGTGCGCGCGCGCGTGTGTATACAGTAATCCTTTGACATGCCCTCATTCTTTTGTTTTTGATCAATTCTTCACTTTCTGGCATTGCAGTGTTTTTAGTATTTTATTTTGAAATATTTTTAGATGTTTGGGGAAAAAATTGCAAAAATAGTATAGAGTGGTCTCACACCCTTCATCCAGCTGTTTTGTTAACATTTTACATAGCCCTGGTACATTTATCAAAACTAAGACATTGACACTGGTATCAGACTATTAATGAAGTTAGAAATTCTATTCAGATTTCTCCGTTTTTCCACTGATGCTTTTCTTCTTTTCCAGAATCCAAACTTGTATATCCCATTGTATTTAGTGTACATGTCTCCTTATCTGCTGCACTTGGTGACAGTTTATCAGTCTTTTATGTCTTTTATAGTTTTAATACTGTTGAAGATTAATGGTCGGGTATTTTGTAGAGTGTCCCTTGAATTTGCTTTGTCTGATACTTATTTACTCATGATTAGACGTACGTTATGGATATAGGGGAAGAATACCACAGAAGTGAAGTGCCCTTCTCATTATATCCTATCAGGGAATACATAATATCAGCATGACTTAATACTGGTGATGTTAGTATTAACTTTTGTCATTTGGCTAAGGTTCTCTCAATATGCTCTATTTGTTAGAAGTAAGTTCTAGGTTCTGTGGACACTCAGTGAGAGGGGGACTAAGCTCATATCCTGTAGGTAGAGATACCAAATAACAACCACCACAAAATCAAGTTTGGAGAAAGATTGCTGCCCTTCCTTTCTCCTGCTTTCTTATTATTGAGGCCTATTGAAGCCTTTTACCCAAAGTGTCTGGTAAATAATCTATAATATCTTCACGAAATTTGGCATGTGAAATATAATGGCAAAGTTTGTTCTCAACAATGAGTTGAAAATACATGCAGTTGGTGGTGTTTCTGGTATTTGTCAGGTCAGTGAAATAATTTACCTGCTACACAGTCTTCTCTCTCCTGTTTAAACAAGGTCTATTCTTTATATTTTTTATTATTTTTTATTATGTTATGTTAATCACCATACATTATATCATTAGTTTTTGATGTAGTGTTCCATGATTCATTGTTTGCATAAACACCCAGTGCTCCATGCAGTACGTGCCCTCTTTAATACCCATCACCTCCCCTCTAGAACCCTCAGTTTGTTTCTCAGAGTCCATACTCTCTCATGGTTCCTCTCCCCCTCCAATTTCCTCCCCGCCTTCATTCTTCCCTTCCTGCTATCTTCTTCTTCTTTTTTTTTTTTAACATATAATGTATTATTTGTTTCAGAGGTACAGGTCTGTGACTCAACAGTCTTACACAATTCACAGCACTCCCCATAGCACATACCCACCCCAATGTCTAACACCCAGGCACCCCATCCCTCCCACTCCCGACCACTCCAGCAACTCTCAGTTTGTTTCCTGAGATTAAGAATTCCTCATATCAGTGAGGTGATATGGTACATGTTTTCTGATTGACTTATATTGCTCAGCATAATACCCTCCAGTTCGATCCACATCATTGCAAATGGCAAGATTTCATTCCTTTTGATGGCTGCATATTCATTGTATGTGTGTGTGTGTGCGTGTGTGTGTGTGTGTGTGTGTGTATACACCACTTCTTTATCCATTCATCTGTCCATGGACATCTTGGCTCTTTCCACAGTTTGGCTATTGTGGACATTGCTGCTACAAACACCGGGGTGCACGTATCCCTTCAGATCCCTACATTTGTATCTTTGAGGTAAATACCCAGTAATGCAATTGCTGGGTCGTACGGTAGCTCTGTTTTCAACTTTTTGAGGAACCTCCATACTGTTTTCCAGAGTGGCTGCCCCAGCTTGCATTCCCAACAACAGTGCAGGAGGGTTCCCCTTTCTCCACATCCCTGCCAATGTCTGTTGTTCCCTGACTTGTTAATTTTAGCCATTCTGACTGGTGTGAGGTGGTATCTCATTGAGGTTTTGGTTTGGATTTCCCTGATGCCGAGCGATATTGAGCACTTTTTCATGTGTCTGTGGCCATTTGGATGTCTTCTTTGGAAAAATGTCTGTTCATGTCGTCTGCCCGCTGCTTGATTGGATTATTTGTTCTTTGGGTGTTGAGTTTGATAAGTTCTTTATAGATTTTGGATACTAGCCCTTTATCTGATATGTCATTTGCAAATATCTTCTCCCATTCTGTCGGTTGTGTTTGGGTTTTGTGGACTGTTTCTTTTGCTGTGCAAAAGCTTTTTATCTTGATGAAGTCCCAATAGTGCATTTCTGCCCTTGCTTCCCTTGACGTTGGCGATGTTTCTAGGAAGAAGTTGCTGCGGCTGAGATCGACGAGGTTGCTGCCTGTGTTCTCCTTTAGGATGTTGATGGACCCCTGTCTCACATTTAGGTCTTTCAACCATTTCGAGTCTATTTTTGTGTGTGGTGTAAGGAAATGGTCCAGTTTCATTCTTCTGCATGTGGCTGTCCAATTTTCCCAAGACCGTCTGTTGAAGAGACTGTCTTTTTTCCATTGGACATTCTTTCCTGCTTTGTTAAAGATGAGTTGGCCATAGAGTTGAGGGTCCATTTCTGCACTCTTTCTTCTGTTCCATTGATCTATGTATCTGTTTTTGTGCCAATACCATACTGTCTTGATAATGACAGCTTTGTAATACTGCTTGAAGTCCGGCATTGTGATGCCGCCAGCTTTGCTTTTCTTTTTCAACATTCCTCTGGCTATTCGGAGTCTTTTCTGGTTCCATACAAATTTTAGGATTATTTGTTCCATTTCTTTGAAAAAAGTGGATGGTATTTTGATGGGGATTGCATTAAATGTGTAGATTGCTCTAGGGAGCACTGACATCTTCACAATATTTGTTCTTCCAATCCACATGGAGCATGGAACGTTCTTCCATTTCCTTGTGTCTTCCTCAATTTCTTTCATGAGTATTTTATAGTTTTCTGAGTACAGATTCTTTGCCTCTTTGGTTAGATTTATTCCTGGGTATCTTATGGTTATGAGTGCAATTGTAAATAAGATCGACTCCTTAATTTCTCTTTCTTCTGTCTTGTTTTTGGTCTATAGGAAGGCCACTGATTTCTGTGCATTGATTTTATATCCTGCCAATTTACTGAATTCCTGTATGAGTTCAGGCAGTTTTGGGGTGGAGTTTTTTCGGTTTTCCACATACAGTATCATATCATCTGCAAAGAGTGAGAGTTTGACTTCTTCGCCGATTTGGATGCCTTTGATTTCTTTTTGTTGTCGGATTGCTGTGGCTAGGACTTCTACTACTATGTTGAGTAGCAGTGGTGATAGTGGACATCCCTGCCGCGTTCCTGACCTTAGGGAGAAAGCTCTCAGTTTTTCCCCATTGAGAATGATATTCACTGTGGGTTTTTCATAGATGGCTTTTATGATATTGAGGTATGTACCCTCTATCCCTATACTCTGAAGAGTTTTGGTCAAGAAAGGATGCTGTCCTTTGTCAAATGCTTTTTCTGCATCTATTGAGAGGATCATATGATTCTGTTCTTTCTCTCGTTAATGTATTGTATCACATTGATTGATTTACGGATGTTGAACCAAACTTGCAGCCCAGGGAAAAATCCCACTTGGTCGTGGTGAATAATCCTTTTAATGTACCGATGGATCCTATTGGCTAGTATTTTGGTGAGAATTTTTGCATCCATGTTCATCAAGGATATTGGTCTGTAATTCTCCTTTTTGATGGGGTCGTTGTCTGGTTTTGGGATCAAGGTAATGGTGGCCTCATAAAATGAATTTGGAAGTTTTCCTTCCATTTCTATTTTTTGGAACAATTTCAGGAGAATAGGTATTAATTCTTCTTTAAATGTCTGATAGAATTCCCCTGGGAAGCCATCTGGCCCTGGGCTTTTGTTTGTTGGGAGATTTTTGATGACTGCTTCAATTTCCTTAGTGGTTATAGATCTGTTCAGGTTTTCCATTTCTTCCTGGTTCAGTTTTGGTAGTTGATACATCTCTAGGAATGCACCCATTTCTTCCAGGTTATCTAATTTGCTGGCATAGAGTTGCTCATAATATGTTCTTATAATTGTTTGTATTTCTTTGGTGTTGGTTGTGATCTCTCCTCTTTCATTCATGATTTTATTTATTTGGGTTCTTTCTCTTTTCTTTTTGATAAGTTTGGCAAGGGGTTATCAATCTTGTTAATTCTTTCAAAGAACCAACTCTTAGTTTCATTGATCTGTTCTACTGTTC